>NC_090267.1:353247611-355892611 GCF_040414725.1 Anabrus simplex
CGACAAAGCACGCTGCAGAGGTCGCAGAAAGCGCGGCAAGAAGAAACGCAAATGTCGCAAAGGTGAAGAGGAAGGTGATCAATGCCAAAAACGGAACGACAATAACAAAGACGGTGACGGCGCCAAGACCGGAGAGAGAACAAAGGGACTCGCCAAGAAAAAGCATAGGAAGAAATGTAGTGAAGGGGAGGATGAAGCAGAGTGTAAGAAGAGGTTGCAAGCAGAGAAGAGGAGACGGAAGTTCAAGAATGGTGATAATAAAAAGGTCAGGAACAATAGTGAAGGTAACTTTAAGAAAAAACAAAAAAGACCTAAAACAGGCAAGAAGAAGAGGAAATTCGTGAGTGTTGGTGAAATTTCGAAAGATCTGGATAGTGGTAGGAGAAGGAACAAAGGTAAAGTTTCTAATAAGAACAGACTTCAGAACCAAAGAGATCTGGCAAAATATAGCAATAGTGAAATTAAAGAGAAGCTAGGTGATAATGTTACCATGACAACTGTGTTAACCAGTAGCTCAACAGCCTCAACAGAATTAACACCAGCACCAACAAGTAGAACGACATCGAAAGAAGTGTCTTCCTCTTCAACTGTTCCTATCGCTGCCTCACTTCACTCCTCAAGTGCGTCTCCTACGCCGAAATGACTAGCATCACTAACGGCCATTGTCATGGTATTACTAAGTGCGCTACCATATTGGCAGATGGCGCTAGTGTAAGCTGGACGGAAGTCGAGTCACACAGACTAGTTCTACTTAATAAGTGTTATTTCTAAATAAAATAAAAAAGAAACGTAGGCCTACTTATTCGCGTGCAGGTGTATTATTTACAATAATCAGTTTACGTAAGTGTTGTAAATAGTGTATATATGCATTAAGAAAAGTTCTACTTTCGTCATCCAGTTTCCCTCTCATGCTCATCTGGACGATCTTACCAAGTAGTAGCATTAGTAGTTGTAGTATTGAGAATATAGAAAGCAGTGTATGCATAAGGAGGTCGGAAGCACACGCCACTTAAATAAGAGTGCATTCGTCAAATTATTTATTAAACTATTTATTTTTGAATAGTCAGTTAGACTCAAATTTATCCTGCTACATGAGGTGTATCTTGAAATTCAGTAGGATGTACTGGGTAATATTCTTATGTTAGTTGTAAATTTCGAATATATAAACATGAAATGTATCAATTTATTACTGTTAGGGTTTCACATAAGGGAGATGCGACGTCGTGGTTAAAATTCTTGTTTGCGTGAGGAGTCTTTTAACCTGCTAAGATGTGATGTACTGTACGTAAAAACGTCCGCAATTGTTAATTCATTGTGGATGCGGTTTAAAGAAAGGCAGTTAAGGACTGTGTTTTAGGTTCTATTCCGAAATTCAGCTGGAGAAGAATTGTAGATAAGCACTGGGAATAAGGTTTTGAAATTGAGGAGTTGAATTTCCACTCCAGATCATCAAACTAGTCTTAAATTCGTGACAATTCGTAATTCGTAATTGACTAGCCGAGGCGGTCAAGGCGTGTTCGGTTCGCCTAGAAGAGCGTGGGTTCCATTCCCCGCCAAGAATTCAAAACGATTAGAAACAAAATTTCCTCTCCTGGAGAGGCATGTAGTCCTTAGGTTCACTGTGTCTGTACCAAAAATTAATACCAGGAGAATTCCTGAGGTCAAAGATGGCCGGGCTTTGAGCTAACACCGCTATTTCACATAGCGATTTTACCTTTCACTCCTTAATGGCCTGTGGGGAGAAGCAATGTATTTGCTTTGTTCTTAATTGAACCCAGGCCAACCATAAGGAGAGATCTCATGCTAACCATAAGACTACGATGACCGAATAAATGATATTTCGGAATATATTCAAAATATTTCTTGTCTCATTGTATGTTAAGTTACCATGGACAAACAAAGCTTTTTAAACAATATCTCCGAAGTTTCAGTCCACGGAGGCTAGCAAAGGAACAAATATCATTTTCCTGGAGTTATTGTCTTCACTCTTTATGTAATTATTTAAGGAAACAAGCCATGACATCAATCATTTACTAATATACAAACGTTATTTGCTGTTTGTTTTACTTCGCACCGACACAGGCACAGATACCGATGGGAAAGGAAGAAAGTGACCATAGTCTTAATTAAGGCACAGTCTTAGCATTTACTAGGTGTGGAAACCACGAAAACCACCTTTAGGACTGCTGACATTGGGATTCAAACCCAGTACCTTCCAAATGCAAGCTAGCAGCTAGGGATCGTGTGACCAACTTGCACAGTAATATACAGTTCAAGTGAATCTTGTAATAGCTTGCGTGTTCTTGTAACAGTATCTTGTTAAAGGGCCTTTCGAGAAGACAAGAACAAGCGCTTTCACTGATATTCTCATTAAGAACTGTGATAATGTGGAAGTCGCTGAGGTATGAGTGGTGCTGAGCGTCGGTCTGTCGATGCTATGAGTGGGTGTTGCTTACAGATTGATCGATTGTAAACTACCTCACTTCTAGCCATGCCCAACACGTCTCAAACATTTCTTGGGATTTTTAAGTCAGCTATAATCACGTAACCGGTCTAGAAAGCCAAGAATAACGGTCGAGAGGATTCGTCATGCCGGCCGCACGACACCTCGTAATCTGCAGGCCTTCTGGCTGAGCAGCGGTTGCTTGATAGCCCATGGCCCTTCGGAGCTGTTGCACCATGGGTTTCAGTTTGGTTTGTTTGTTTAGTTAGGTTTGGTTTAATCACGTAAAATACCGTAGTGCCCTATGTGAATCCAGCTAGATTTACTTGACAACTATACTTAACAAGCAAAATCAACCATTTATTTTTTCGTCAATCGAGTTTGAAATCCTGTTGTTTCAAAATAATTCTTGTAACAACTGTTTTATTAGTGATAGATAGATTTCACCTTCATACGACAAAATCTGATGTAATTCGATTGTGTCCTGACAATCGAACAGTTAAGAATTACATTTAATGTCGAAAAGTTATTTTGAATATTACCTAGCATTTCCATTTTTAATGAGCACGGTACCAATATGTCTCTCTGATTGTATTCTAAGCCATACGAAACATGGCATATTAAGTAAGTGTAATGTAGAATAAATTGTAATTATTTAAAAAAAAAGACATGCAATGTATTTGAAGTATTGATTGTGAGTTGGCTGCTGCTATATTGCCAACTCTCAACAATATTCAGTAATAATGGAATAAGAATACTCGTGAATAATATGAGTGAATGGCTCTCGATTACTGGGGAATGCAAGACAAATTGCCTCTTCTAATCGGGAGACAATGTTATGTTTCCACAGCGTTCCTGGTAGCATGGGACGTGTGTAGCAGGTGACGTTCAAGGTATATCTGGAAATTAGAAGTAAAGGATACTGATATTCTTATAGGAAATTCTGAGAAAATGGTCTTTAATATCTTTTAAATCTGAATTGATCCAATAAAATAACAATGCTACTACTGTATTCAGTTAATATCAGTGCTTTTAAGTCCCATCAAATTTCGTTAATTTCAGACGTGATATTTTGGTAAACCGATTTCTCATATGATTTTTCGGTTAATGAATTCTACGAAGATTCAATTACACAATTATCGCACTGGTTTCTGATATTGATGCTTACAAACATTTCTTACACAAAATACAATCGCAAAAGTTAAATAAGTGCGCATTGATTACTTGTCTATCATTCTTGTCATCTTCATGGTACTAATAGTTCAATCATAATGGGTATTTAATTAATAGGTCTAATAAAAATAAAATCGCGTTCTTGTAAACTACCTCGTTTAAATATACTTCACATTATCTTCCTACAGTGAAGGTTTCGCATCACTTATGTAAGTAGTGTTGGTTACTGATGACGTAATTTTATTGCTCTACATAAAAAATGAAAACCCTTTAGAGTAGTTGTTTATTTACTTTAAATATTATTCAAAATTTTAAAAAATAACTTGACTTAAATGTTTTCGTTTTGAATTTTACTGTATATGCTTGTATAGCAGAAAGTTTCAATGTTAGTGTACAATGTAAGTTCTCATCAAACCATAAAATGCTAAAACTACATTCATCTTCCTTAAAATTCCAATTAATGGAACACCCTTCCCAATTGTATTTTCATCGTCACTCGGTTAAAGATTTTAAAGAGCTATCCAAGTGGAAGACGCACTTGTATATTGGACTCAGCTTTATTTTTCATATTTAGCGAAAATTTTGTTTTATTTCATTTTGTTTTATTTCATTGTCACAAAATGTCCAAATATACTGATGTATTTGCTTAGCGATATGTTATTCAAAAGAGCAATTTTAGATCACCAAAATCATAAAGATAAGGAAATAACAATGTTCAGAGCTCTCATATTTCTTACAGACCTAATGCTCAGGCCAGAATAAAATTAACAGAATTTAAATGTAAAAGTAGGTTGAGATATAAGTAGTATATTTTAAAATTTGATCAAAATTTCAGATAGACATTATCTAAGGAATGTATGGTTAAGACCGAAGTTGTGAAGTTATAAATCATAATTTGGTTTTGAGTGACAAGTTTCGCATTCCGACCGTCTACTCGTTTTCACATCAGCCTAGAACTGAAAAACAAAAAGTGTACTATATGCTTCTGGGTAATTTTGTTTCCATGGAGTGAAGGTTGCCTCTCCACGCCTGTAGCCAGACGTATGAAAGAGAAGTCATCCTATTCACACTTTTCCAATTCAAATAACGATGGCCGAAACATGCACTATTTTAATGGACATATACAGAGAGATATTAAAATGTCTAATATCGTCACAACATTCAAAACATGTTTTGTGAAGAATCGTACACAAATGAAGCATAATCAAGACATTCCACATGTAAAAGAATTCCACGATTATCGAACAATCTACACTTTTGAGTGGAGCAGAGACAGTCAAAATGCACAACTAAAACGCCATCTCACGCCAGCTGAAATACAAAAGAAACTTTTGGATTCATTTTCGATAATGCACTTATTCATTTTATTATATTCACAATATTAAATTTAACAATTCGATTAAATTAAACATGAATGAAACGAAATAACTGACAGTGCTGGCAACCCCGCCAGAGAAGTTAATCAGAAAACTAGGGGTATAAAAATCAAAACGATTATCTTTTATGATATTAAGGTAAAGTTTATTATCGGAGGAATGATAAAAGAGTTTGTGCATATGCTAAACCAAGACTTGTACATAATAGCTTGTAAGATACTACTGAACGGTTACCCTGGACCTCCAGGGTCACCTTATCTGTAAGGCAGAATCCGTTCTTTCCAGAATAAATTAATCGAACCCAATTCTCGTTCGTTATTAATCTCTAAATAATATATTAATTTAGTAACTCATATCTTAATAAATGCACGATTTGAGTCCTCCCATAAATTTCTGATCACAGTATTCAAAGAACAGGATATTGTTTGACAGTCATTATCAATATTGATGGACCGTCATGGATGTGGTAATTTTTCCTCAGTTGTCCTCACATGTTACAGTCTATACCGTTCCCTCTCCTAAAACGAGAACCACATAAATGTTGAAGCAGAACTATGGACAGAACCTGGGATCTCTCAGTTGGAAACTAAGATGTCTGAAATTGATAAACTTGATTTTTTTTATTCCAATTGTTAACAGATTTCAAACCAACTTTTTGTAGTTGAATTCTTCACGAGCAACTGTAAAGATAAAAAAAATTATACAAAACAACTAAGCGTCAATAAAATTCAAGCTAATAAAATATTAATTGCTCTTAATAGACTCTTAATAACCATTTCTTTAACACGCTTAAATTGTAAGGAAACATTTCCAATGTATCCTTAAGGACACGGTAGAAAGCAATATAACTATATCAAGTTCTGAATTATTTCCACTCCCAAATTTAGTGTAAAAATGTATACATACGTAACGGTAGTTTAACACTTTCAAATCAATGTTTAAATAATTGCTGTTAATGATCATTGTACAGCAAATCATTACTTCTGCACAGTGAATGAATCTATTGACTACACTTCAATAAAGTGGGCATCATACTTCTTCTCATGTCGAGATTAGAGTTCTAGAAATGAAGAAGTCTAGACTGATGAAAATATAAACAGAACATCAGCGAGTATGCCAGTACACTTGACAGTCAAAAATATAATCATCAAATAGTATTTAGAAACTTATGCTGTGGGAAGTATTTCTTTTACCAGCGTTTTACCATCGTATCGACTCAGTTTGGTCCTTTGGTGACAATGGGATAGGAAAGGGCTAGGAATGGGAAGAAAGTGGCCGAGGCTTAAATTAAGTAACATCCCCAGCTTTGGACTGGTATGAAAATGGGGAACCACGGAAAACCATCCTTAGGTCTGCCGACGGTGTGGTTCGAAATCTCCACATATAGCATGTTATATTAAAACGCAAGTTAGTAAGCAAATAACTAAATGTTGAAGTGATACACTGCAATGTCTGCCTTAAACACTTCTTCTGGAATTAAATAAAAGTAATGATGAGCATTTATATTTTAAATATATGTTAACATAATGTTCAGTTTTCAAAAAATACACACCTTATATATAAGAATTGTAAATTGTACTTTAATCTACTTCTTCCTGCTCTTTCGTTGCGATTCTACTCTATTGCAGTAATACTTAAATAATGGCATTTACTTTCAATGTAAAATGTTTTTTAGAACTGTCATAGGGTGCTCTGTAGCGTAAAATGATTGAAGAGCATGAACATACAACTGCATTGCATCTGCGCCCGTTAATCTCATTGTGAACAATTTCAATTTTTATTAGAAGTTATTGTTGGTTGTGTATCTTTTGCTAACAGAAAACTGTCCAAATATGCTATTGTACAGTATATAATTTACAGAATATACGATTACAGTCAAACTGGACTTCTTTCAAAATGTAGTTACCAAGCATATTACTAACATGGATCAAATGCAGTATTCTGAACTTAATCTATAAATATAGGTCATACAATTAATTATAATGACATTATTATACTTTACACTGCCCTATTCTGTGGATCGCCACAGCTGAGGGAAACACTCAAAATACTGGATGTGCGTATGCAGTTCAAACATGTTACCAGACAAAGGACAATGACTTTGAAAACCGATTACGAGGCCTGTAAATACTACTTTTTATATCGTGGATGAAATCATTTCGCGATTAATGTCACATTCACCATATATGAGTTGAATACGTTGAGAGAAGGAATGAGGTTTGTTTTTTTCCATAAGAGAGGAACTTAGGAACCTAGAATGATACCAACTACAAGTTTTACATACTCAGGATTTGTCTTAAATGTAACCACTGCCAAAACAATATTGACCTCGCCATGAATACAGGAAGTTCCTTAAAGCTGTTACTAAAATTTCTAACAAAATACATTAATATATTTTCTCGCTGAACAAGTATTATGTTCCTTAGATGCATTTCATGCATACTATTACATTGTAAATCGAGGAACTATTCAAAGTATCACTCAGACTTACATCTATCATTCTTCAAACATTTCCTTTAAATGAATGTAAATAAATAATTTAACTATAAACGTTGTTACACAAGTTTATCACTTAAGTCAGTATTAACGTCGCATTTGACAATGACTTTAACAAAGCAGTCGAAAAAAGAGAGTTTGTATTTCTAGTGTCCCCTACCAGAGGCAATTTGTAAGCTCCTCGAAGTCTGCATGATGAAGTAATGTTATGTATATGTAAACATTAGCTTTTAAGTTTGAGTGGATGAATGTTGAGTGTCAGTGTTCCTCCGATATCTTCAACATTAACTCACTGCTGTAGATACGAGTAAATTGATGTTGCATTTAGAAATCCGTGTACTGAAAAAATAGATATACATTTTCAATATTAATCAAAATGATCAATAAATTTTTGCATAATTAACAATGTACTGAAACTGATTGTTGTGTTATTTATTTCTGTCCACCAGTTCCTGACCACTAAAGCTTCCACGTCATTACTTCCTATTGTGTCAAAATAAGTCCTAAGAAGTCAATAAAACACAAAATGAACAAATATTTTACGAATACTTAGAGCTGAGAATGTTGCATTCATTTGGAATTTTCCAACTTTGCGTACTTGTAAAATTACATGCAAATAAAGATCCTTTCCCAAAAAACGTCCCTTTTAAGAAGTGCCTTCCTTCAAGTGAAGACATTATGGTCCAAACAGAGGTAAATACGTCTTATCTGTCTTCACGAATGAATTAAAGCCGCTTATACTCAACTATTGTCGAGAAGGTTCAACTGAAAAGAGAATGTGATTCTAAAATGATTTAACAGATCTTAAGACTTTAATTTATGCATGAGATAAGCGAGTTGCAATTGGAACTTTTTTTTTAGGTTTGATGAGGTTATATAATCTCAAACTTATTCCCTTGGGGATATATTCCATATCACAGAGTAAATTAATATACAATATGCACATTCATTTACCTATTCCACAATTTTAAATATTCTCGTTCCTGAATTCTCATTTGTAAATAATTCTAGGTTACGAAAGGTTTGCAAATCTATTTGTATTAACATAGTATTTGTGTTATTTAATAAATACACGCATTTTACATACCGTATAGTAAAATGTAAAAATAATGCAAAATATTACTAAATTACTGTAAACACGATTCATTTTAATTAATTTTCCTTAACCATCCAGTTAAAAATTTACCTTTATAAACAAATAATAAACCAAAATCTCAATCAATAGAACATTAAAGTACATAATTTAACGTAATACATTGCCTTCTTCTCAGAGAACCAGTCAATGTAAGAATTAAATATATGATTCATAAGTGCAGGAAATATTGCTTTCCTTGTGGTTTACACCAGTATAAGTCCATCTGGAATCTTCAAAATTGAGATCAAGGTAAGTATGCTCTCAACATTTCTATCGTACTATGGTTGAACAAGAAACACTAAAGGTAGACTCGTGGCACAAGTAAGATAAATCATTTTTCGCATACATCACAGTAGTTGTGACTTCTGGATGAAATGTAAGTGAACAAAATTATCCAACTCGCCTATAGCATAAATCAACATGGAAGAAAAAGAAGGTGGACGAATGCAGCTAGACACTTGGCGTACAGTATGTTAGTATTATAAACTCAATCAAGATATATGATGTTATCGATGCAGTTTTCAATCAACACAATAGATTAAAATCCACAATAAAATAAAACACAATTTAAGGAATCTAAGAGTCTGGCGAACATTGAAATTTAACAATATTTTAGTGTAGACTCACGATCATTAGAATTTCGGGTGGAAACGTAATCAGGTAACGTTTGGATGTAGATCTTGTAGATGTGACAACCGGACAACATCACATGTGCTCGTCTTCCAGGAGGTGTGGCTCGTGTAGTCATGTACTCACAAATCACACCTGTCCGACAGGCATTTCCACGGAAATTAAGATGTTTCTATGATTAAACATTTTGGCTATACTGGTTTCGCCTGATCAACGAAAACAATTATTTAATTGTAATATTGGTGTGAAGAAATATGCATGATATAGCCCCGCCCCTATACGTTTGATCAGCAGTTGATCAGCAGGAATAATAACTCTATACGAACGGTTCTTCAAACACCCTTGCGTCTTTGATTTCCATAAGTATTTAATGCCAGGTTACTTTTACTTTGACTGTTAATAATAATAATAATAATAATAATAATAATAATAATAATAATAATAATAATAATAATAATAATAATACGTCATTTAGGAAATAACCTCGACAGTTATTTAAAATTCAATAGAATTATAACGGTGGAAAAATTGGCGATGATAAGAAGCGATATTTTTATATTACATGGCAACTCATGTAAAGGAAAGGAAAGAAGAGAAAAGGACTGATCTGTTTAGCACGTTTCCACCGGTGAAGAACTTCTGGACCTGTAATGTATTTGCTGCAATATAGCAATTATTATTATTATTATTATTATTATTATTATTATTATTATTATTATTATTATTATTATTATCAACAAATGCATCGCAAATGGAAAATATATCCCGGTGACAGTGGTCACTTACTGTAGTGTAATAATAAAGTTAACATAATTACCCAACAACCAACCAACCAAACAAGAGTACAACAAGCAATTCCATGGAAAGAAAATATGACAAGAAATACAACTAGTTTAACTTTCTGTAACCAGCGTCAGACACAATTTAAGTATTTCCAGTACTTAACACTACGGCTTACAATACTAGAGGTTGAACTTACTACTAGCTTAACACTACAAATGATAATAAAGTTAAAATCATAACTACCCAACAACTACAACAACACGAGTACAAAAAGCAATTCCATGGAAAAGAATATTACAAGAAATACTACTAGTTTAATATTCTAAATCCAGCAGCATCATATGCAGTTTCATACACAACTTAATTATTTCCAGTACTTAACACTATGATTTACAAAACTGTAGGTTGAGCTTTCTACTAGCTTAACATCACAGGTTATAATAAAGTAAGGTTAAAACATAATTACCCAACTACTACTACCACTACTACTAAAACAACAAGAGTACAACAAGTAATTCCATGGAAAGAAAATGGTACAAGAAATACTACTGGTTTAACTTCCTAAATCCAGCATCATCATATACAACTTAAGTATTTCCAGTACTTAACACTACGATTTACAATACTACAGGTTGAGCTTACTACTAGCTAACACTACAAGTGATAATAAAGTAAACTTAAAACATAAATGACCAACAACATCAACAACAACAACAACAACAACAACTGGAGTACAACAAGCAATTCCACGAAAAAAATACAAGAAATACTACTAGTTTAACATTCTAAATCCAAAATTTAATTCGCAACTTAAGTATTTCCAGTGCTTAACACTACGGCTTGCAATACTATAGGTTGAGCTTATTACTAGCTTAACATTACAATGTGTTGTGTGTCCTTCGCGCTCCTAGCTCTGCGCCAGCCAGCACCGCCCACGCCGCAGCTGGGATTATGCGAGACTCTACGAGACGACTCCAGTGCGCTTGCTTGTGACGTCAGTCTGCACTATAAAAGGAGCACCTGGCAGCCACTTAGTAGGACTCCCCAGTGTCCAGCACCAGATTACACTGAACGTCGAACACGGAGGTTATCCCTCTTAAACATGTGTCTCGGCCAAGTGGACTGAATTCTGGTTGTATGAGGTTTCACCTCGGGCCACTGCCTCAGTTCCCGTTCCTGCAGCCACGTCGAGCCCCGATGCCTGTATTCTACACATCCTCAGTCCTCACTCAGGCTCCGACACCTACATTAGATTCTCTAATTGGATGCCGTTATGCATCACTAGACCAAGCGCCAAAAGTTGGTTGCGAGATAATCGCGTTTAAATTTGGTTCTATGTGTAAATTCGAGCGAACATAATTTTGCTAAATATGGTATTACTGCTGTTGTAGGATAATAGATTGTACCTTCTCACCAAATTTGATCGTTTTTATACTCGCACTACATAGATTTTCTTGAAGAAATGGCGCTTAGTCTACTGATGCAATTTAAGGTTTTTCGCAATTGCGAATAATGTATCACGATGCTACACCAATAACCGCTAACTGTTGAGTATCTACTGAGTAAAACTTCAAGAACTATAACGTGGCGGCAGCCATGATTAAAATCTGAATTTCCTACTGGCTGAAAAGGTACAAATCCGGTACATAATTCAAGTTTTAGATGGGGAAATTCTAGAAGGAAAGCTATTCTCTAAAGTCGTTGCTATAACGACTTATTGATTTGAGGAATTTCAACTTATCTGAGTCAAATACAAATGGTAAGACAACACCCATTTTAGTCTATACAATTTTTGAATGGATTTTCCTTCACGATAGGCCTATTATATTCTGAGAGTACAGTATTGACGTGATATTTTTAAGCCTATGGGTACGTTTTCTTCTGCTTGAGACAGAAAATGTGATTAAAGATATTTTTTCCCATAAATACACACAAATCACTGGACAGGTAATAAGATTGTTGCTCTCAGTTCATTCAATCTCGAAATCAGGATCTCCATTAAATCCATCTACGTCATCCACGATGTCAGAATCTGCTTGAAGATTCTGGTAAAATTGTTTGGCATGTGCAGGTATTAGGTGCATCAGCGAACCAAAGTCTCTTAGTTTGACTTCAGATATAGGTTTTCCTTTTGGCCACAAAGTAATGCCTGGTGAAAGGGAACTCTACTTTCCCGTGGTCGTCCCTGTCTTGACTTATTTAGATTTACTTCCTGAGATTCACCATCAAATTCTAGAGAATGATTCTCAGACGCAAACTTCTTAGCAAGCTGCATTAGTAGCATTGTCCTTCTCCTTACTTTTGGAAGTACTTGATACATCGCTGAACTTCGTCACTTGATAAACCACTCAATGTATCACCACGTAAAAATGTCAGCACTATCGAAAACGCGGGCTCCCTCGCTGTCATCCGCGCGCAATGTGAGGAAAGTGGCGCTTAGTCTAATGATGCAATTTACATTTTTACTGATTCCCGCCTTGTCGCTTAGGTTTTCTGTTTACTAACAACTAACGGCCTTTTGTAATGCAGTGGGGAATTTTTAATAAATAGTTCAAGCCTTCCTCTACAAGATGGCGCTAAAATCTCAATTTTCGTCAAATGGCGCTTAGTCTACTGATGCATAACGGCATCCAATTGTGAATATTCATGTCATTTCATGACAAGCCAATAGAAATAACTGCATTATGTTAGTAGGAACTTTCATGGCAAGTTACGCTTATAAAACCGATAGTTTTCGACTATCATGAACTCTACATTTTTACAAACTATCTCATCAAGATAGCTTCGAGTGTACATAAAGTTAATGTGTATAAAGTGTACATTTCTACAGACTCTCAGTCTACTAGCAAGATTAATTACTTGCGAATTTACTCAGCTTCAAGAAAAGTTTAAGTTAAATTCATGTATATATTGTATAAAGTCATATTGAAGCAATAAATTTATGTTGTGATACAGTATACCTTATCTTGTATACAACACAATGCTAATAAAGTAAAGTTAAAAACATAATTACCCTACAAGAACAACAACGACAGTACAACGAGCAAATCCCTGGAAAGAAAATATTACAAGAAATACTACTAGTTTAAGTTTAAAATTATAAATCCATCATCATCGTATACTAATTCACACAAAACTTAAGTATTTCCCAGTACCTAACACACAGCACCAAATCTTCGACTCATTCGAAAACTATTAACGATCATTCTCGCATGAATGCGGATATCTCATGTAATTCAGTGTTTCCAAACTGCCAAAATGTCGGAGTTGTACACAGTTGAAACGCTTCAATAGTCGGTGATTGTGTAGCAAGTGCTGTTACTCTGCAGTCTTACTGCCAATCCTTTTCACAGCCTGTGTGCAAGGGCAAAGGGGTGTGCGAAGACTCAGACACAACTGATCGTATGAAAAGTACATGAACACGTATAACTCCGCAATGATTGGAAGATTGAAATAACACTCCATTCTCCTTTAACTGAATGGGGTATACGATCAAGTCTTGTAAAAAGGCCAGAAAGCATGTTTCAAACTTTCCGACCCTTCTAGTTGATTATTAAAATGGTAGAAGGCTGGAGAATCATTACCGTATTTATTTTACATGTGTTGAGTTGTGTGTTAGCAATCTTCGCCAGTTTCGGGAATTTTTATAATGGAATACATTATAGCCCATATTTAAAAATGGGTCTGACGACACAATTTGCACCTTTAGAGTAATTGATTACGTCACTACATGGTTGTATTACAAAATATGGATAGCGTTGGTGAAAACGTGGCCTTTAAAGGTGGCGAATGAATCTCCTTTTGTTAGATTGGTGCTACCAACTATGAACTAGTTCATGCAATATTTAGAACCTTGTCATTTTGTAATACGGCCAGCTGCATAGCTGTTTTACAACACTAATTCTAATTTGCACTACCCTGCAGATATAGTTATATTTTGCATACAGTTAAAAATGTATTTTATAATATACTATAAAATGAAATGTTTTAAATATTCCTCTATCCCAGGGCATCTCAAACGCCCAAAGTTTCACACGTGCACATCGAGGCGCAAGAGCTCCGTGCACTGTGCATCGCTCCCGCTCGGCACGGCTCGGACCAACGCTTCGTCTCTGGGCTACTCGGCTAAGCTCGGCTCAACTCGGCTCAATTCGGCTCGGACTTGCAGCGCTACGCAGCAAGTGAGGAAGAGGGAGACAGGGGGAGCGAGCGAGACAGGCGTGGGGAAAGAGAGAGACCGCGCTATTGCTCCAAATCGAGGAGTGGGGGTCTGCACTCTTGTCAATCAAGCGAAGTCGTCTTTTGCACCGTGCACAGTGCATGCACCAAGTGCATGCACCCTGAGAGGCCCTGCTCTATCCTTTCTCTCCTTCCATACGCTTATGCAAACATATGTTATGACTAGATTTAAATGCACTGCAAAATTCTAAAATGTTACCCATGTTTTGAAATAAGTAATTAAAGTTGCTGCTTGATATTTTTAGACGTCTAAAATGAGTCAGAAAGCACTAGAGTTGAGATATAGAAAAAAAAGGTGGGAATCAGTAGATACTGTAAGATCAATTCTATTGAATCCTACAGAATCGTCGAAGTCGTATGATATTCCTCGTACCACACAACGTAGACAATAGACTGTATCCTCTGCCTACTATACCAAGGAAATAGAATACACGTAGAAGTCTTGTCGCGTTGATGGCCAGAGAGTGACTTCTTCACAATGTTAGGAAGAAGAAAACAAAATTAAACCCTATCCGAAAACAGAATAAACGTCTATTGTGTTATGTGCCGTTAAATCAGACTAACAGAAACGTAATAAAAACTTCTGAAGAAAGTGGAAGAGTAAACAAACCATGTAGACGTAATAAGTCAGCCCGTATTGGAGACAATGAAACGGGAGATAATGTAATTAGAATAAATGGCGTAGGGAAATTGCAAATGCCACTGATATTATTCACACAACTGTTAGAAAGTATTGAAGGACAGTCAACATGATTGAACAATATCTTCGTGTTAGCAAAGCTCGGCGATGACATGGTCTAAGCTTCCTTGTGGCGAGCCTCAACAATAGGATTCGCCGGCGCTATTATTTTGCTTACTGCTGTGATGGAATTATTATTTCTCCCTAGCATTACCACCGGCTGTCCTACATTCGGTCTCCATTGTCACATTTGTATTTACTGGTTTTCTTAATGCCCAACTAACACATAAAATTTTCGGAGACGCTGGGTTGAGTGAGTGTTAAAACTAGGAAAAGTATTGACAGTAAATTACAATCGCGGCACTTGCTTGATAGGAAAATGAGAAACCATGGAAAACCAACTTCACAGCTGTCAAATTCACATCTCTCGAATGCACCCTAAAACTTCTAGTTTTGTTATCGTTGTTGTTGCTGTTGCTTGATGAGAGAGGCCATGGATATCGATATAAGGCTTATTTGTCAGATTTCAGACTAGCGTTTATCTGGAATTGAACAGGAACGTCAGTAGAAAGTCATATTTCTAGGATGGTTGAAAATTAAAATTTAACCCATATCTCATCTTATTTTCTTAGTTTCACGGTTGAACTCCAGAGAGTCTCAAATCTTTAAACCACCCTTAAGCTGATTACAGAACCAGAAATGAAAGCAGGGCCAACCGGAGAAAAAGTAACAAAGATAGCCGCTAGGCCATTGCGATAGCATATTTATTAGAGAACAACGTGATCTTACTCATCCACGAGTACAAATTCGTGTGGAAGAAAATAAGCTTGGATGAAATGCTTCTAATTGAGCTGTTCCTCTAATTCTGTAAAATCACGTCCAAATATTTTAATATTCTTTTTTTTTTTTACTTCAGGCCGCACCTGATGTACGAACCTGGGTACCACACCTACGAAATATTATACACGTATTTATGTAACATATTCCATGATATTAGAAGAATTAGCATGAATTTAATTAAGTAGTGTGGAGTGTTCTTCTGAAAGATACTCCAGGCTTTGTGTTCTGCCTAATAAACATTCAATTACGACAGAAATTGCCTGAGGAAGTTTGGTTCTAGAAGCGAGATCGCTATCTTATCTTCGCGCTAAATCTGTGATGTGAGGATACCGCGCGGAGGTCGGAGATTACACACGGGCGAAACATCGATAAATTATTCGCTCAAGCCGCTGTATATCTCGGGAGAGACAGCCTCACGCCTTCAAGGCCGTCATCGCCAGGGTCAGAAATTTTGCAAATTATATATCACGGTAAACCTGATCGTGGACACGTGGCCAAATCACGTGATGTAAGAATATTGGCACGTCGCTATCATAGAATAAAGAATAACAGGAGGGAGTCATTGGTTCAATACTGGTCACCAAAACCGTGTTTTAAGAGGAGACTATAGTCAGTTTAGATAAAAATAATAGAATGTCAGCTATTGCATTTTATAGCAAATGAGAGAGTTATTTATTAGCATAAATGAGTTTCTTTCTTGAAAATCATATCCAAGGACTTAAGAGATAAGTTAAACACCCCTGTTTACTCGGTGCCGCGCCCTCATTCCTTCCTTAGAATTGTTCTCCAAGTCGTAATAATAATGATAATAATAATAACTAACTAATTTTACGGTTTTTGGAGACGTCGAGGTGCCGGAATTTAGTCCCGCAGGAGTTGTTTTACGTGCCAGTAAATCTACCGACACGAGGCTGAAGTATTTAGGCACCTTTAAATACCACCGGACTGAGCCAGGATCGAACCTGCCAAGTTGGAGTCAGAAGGCTCAGGAAAATATGCATCAAGAATTGATAACATCCGTGACTTCAATAGGAACCGGTCGAAGTCCAACTATCCACCAATCAGTTATTAATAGTGAGCCATTTTGATCCAAATGATCTGTGGAGAGAAGATTGTAGCTTGAACCCCAGCCTTGGTCAAACAGAAACAGCCCAGCATCATGGTTTTGATTCACCCGGGGAAACTTAGACTGATCTTAACAGGATAAGGAGCAATCATGTGCTTAATTACTTTATAAGTGGTACAAAATTCCATCTCCCCAGTGTGACTGTGGTTGTCCGATACTATTCAGCACATTGTATCCGAATACAGAACAATCAAGGAGACTAATCCAAATTTTTGCTGGCAACACCTACAGTCCTAGAATGGATCACAGCATTCCGTACATCTAGCGCTATAAGCCTAACTTGTCACGTGAAAATGTAAATAATGTAGTTGTAAATATTTGACATAATGTTGGTATACGATAAATAATCCGACTCCTTGGCTGAATGGTCATCGTTGAGGCCTTCCGTTAAGAGGGTCCCGGATTCGATTCCCGGCCGGGTCGGGGATTTTATTCGCGTCTGATTAATTCTAATGGCCTGGGGACTGGGTGTACTTGTTTGTGCCAACACACTCCTCTTCATATTCAGACACCCACTACCAACCACCATACAAATAAGCAATAGTGATTACGTCCCTTCACACAGGGTTGGCGTTAAGAAGGGCATCTGGCCGTAAAACAAATCCAAATCCACACGTGCGACACAGCTCGCACCCACGACCCTACAGGCATTAGAAAAGTGGTAGTAGCAGAAGAAGAAGAAGTTACAATATGATATATATAACGAGAGCAGCCGGGCTGAGTGGCTCAGATGGTTGAGGCTCTGGTCTTCTGGCCCCAACTTGGCAGGTTCGATCCTGGCTCAGTCCGGTGGTATTTGAAGGTGCTCAAATACGTCAGCCTCGTGTCGGTAGATTTACTGGCACGTAAAAGAACTCCTGCGGGACTAAATTCTGACACCTCGGCGTCTCCGAAAACCGTAAAAGAGTAGTTAGTGGGACGTAAAGCAAATAACATTATTATTATTATTATTATTATTATTATTATTATTATTATTATTATTATTATTAGTATTATTATTATTATAACGAGAGCGAATTACGAGATGATGATTAGGCTCACTGATAACAGCGCTAAATGCAGATCAAGATTGATTGATTGATTGATTGATTGATTGATTGATTGATTGATTGATTGATTGATTGATTGATTGATTGATTGATTGATTGATTGACTGCGAATAGAGGAACTTCGAGATCCTTTGTTCGTTAACATAATGATGATAATGGAGTAGATGAAGTCAGGAACGGGTAAAACCTGATGTCGGCACATAGTCTATTCCTGTCGAATAACATCAGGGGTTCTGATCAAGGCTTAACGCCACCTGCTGACGGGTGGATCATCATCAGCTGTGTCATATGATATAACCCCATATGAACGCTGCGAAGAGGTTTTCGAATTGAATCGAGGCTTTTGGAATGTAGTGGTAAGCTAGTGGTTAGAAATTGTATAGCACCACCTTCCCTACCCTTCTGGTGGTGAAAATTACCACTAACAGGTCTCAAACCGGGTAACCACGATATCAGAATATAGATCATGGCCAGCAGGTTGTCTAGTATGTGGTTAAAATTAATGGTGCATGCAGTTCACCTCCACTGGGGGTGTGCGTGAAGAGTTGCGCTACCTCGAGGCAAACGAGGACGCGAGTTTACCGGACTTTACCACCTTCGCGACCTTTCTCCTTCCTTTGCAGATGCCCTCATTCTTCAATGGGTTAACCATTTCCATTTTCATTTCTGATTAGTTTTAAGGGGGGATGGTTGTTCAGTAACATTTTCTTCTTAAAATAATAATCACCACATCTACCACAAGCATCATAGTCTGTCAGATAATCATTCAACTATCACATAAAAGGTTGGAATTGTTTCCCTTCAAATTTTTGTTTTGGTAGAGTAAAGATTAGGAAATAAACGTACAGTTGTTTCGAAAATCAGCTTAAAAGTTCAATTTAACTTTCGAGGACGAGACAACGGAGTGACATCTTCATGCAGTTCTCGAGTTAATTCAAGACCAAATTTCAGGAGCTCGAGTTGGATCTTGAACTTAACATAGACCGCCTCTGTGGTGTAGTGGTTAGTGTGATTATCTGCCACCCCCGGAGGCTCGGGGTCGATTCCCGGCTCTACCACGAAATTTGAAAAGTGGTACGAGGGCTGGAACGGGGTCCACTCAGCCTCGGGAGGTCAACTGAGTAGATGGGGGTTCGATTCCCTCCTCAGCCATCCTCGAAGTGGTTTTCTGTGGTTTCCCAATTCTCCTCCCGGAAAATGGTGCCTAACTTAAGGTCAAGGCCGCTTCCTTCCCTCTCCCTTGTCTATTCCTTCCAAACTTCCCATCCCCCCACAAGTCCCCTGTTCAGCATAGCAGGTGAGGCCACCTGGGCGAATTACCGGTCATCCTATCCAATTGTATCCCCCGGCCCAGAGTCTAAAGCTCCAGGACACTGCCCTTGAGGCAGTAGAGGTGAGATCCCTCGCTGAGCCCGAGGGAAAAACCGACCCTGGAGGGTAAAGAGATCAGGAAGAAGAAGAATTTAACATTATTCGATGTTGGTTCTCGTAAGTTCAAAGGGTCATATATCGAGTTATATCGAGAACTGATAACGGCTGCAGACAGTTAATATTCACGTGCAATTTGGGCGGACAAAAATTCGTCAGAACGTACCACTAATTGGTGTGAATCTTTCCACAGCAAATTGACTGGATAGTTTTAAACCCTACGCTCCAATATATTCTAACTGATAAATGTTCTGAAGGAAGTGCAGTGTGGTAACAACATCAAATTAAGGAACAAAAATAAAATCAGGCCTGAAAGACAATCGCAAAAGGAGGCTATGTGCGAAAGTGGATTGGAGGGTTAAAAGAAGGTAGTATAACTAGATTTCTTTCTTTCAACACATCTGTTGAAAAATATTACCATCTACGAATTAAACATGAATTTAGACGAGTTCATTTTAATATACAGTGTGATTCAGCAGCCCCTTCCAATACCGTTTGCTGCAGCCCAACTAACGTGCACATGGTTATAGGGGTGCTACTCCCCTGCAAGCGTACTGTGTGGTACTGGTGTTCAGTGAGCACATTTTTCACACGATTCTGAACCCTTGCGAAATGTTATATCATCCGTTCGCAAAACATGACGCCTTGAAATCATGTAGCAACGTCCTTTTACCATGTAACTATGTTAATGTGTCGTGCCTCGTGACCGGGTTTAACGGGTGTAACGAAGTGCACCGAACTGGATGGCGTATGTCCTCTGCTCTCGTCGTACTGCTGTACTGAGAGTCAACTCAAGACCTTAGCGGTCCCTTTGATGTTAGTCAGACTTCTGGTCGGTGAAAAGGTTTCCGCAGCGCCAAATAGTTCCCTAGGTTTGTTACTTGTTCCTGAAGTTACGAGCTTCCTTCAGTTTAGTTAGATATTCTGGTGAACTGATTTGACGATTTAAAAAAAAAATCCCTGTATAAATACGGAAAATACAGGGTGGCGCACGAATAGTTGACACATTTAATTTTAGAATAACAACTTTATTTTTCATAGAACAGTAATGAAATTTTAGACACAGGCAGATTGGACCCTGTAAATACATTTCACTATATCACAGGTTCAACGTGGACTCCACTGTGGCGGATAACCTCTTCGAGACGAGTACGCATGTTTCTGACGACTTTGCGGCACAGGTCTTCATGAACTTCACTGCAGATCTGCACAATCCGGGCACGCATTTCCATGGGACTTTGAGGTCTTGAAGCGAAGAGTTTTTCTTTCAAATAGCCCCATAAAAATAAATCACAAGGATTTAAATCAGGGCTTTAAGGAGGCCATGAGAATCCGCCATTATTGTTGTACTGTGGGTAACGAAGAGACATTAGACGATCACCAAATACTCCCCTCAAAAACTCAAGAACATCGTTAGCTGTGTGAGCTGTTGCAACATTTTGCATAAACCACTGCGTATGAATAGGGATAGCGAGAATTTGAGGCATGAATTCATTCCGCAGCATGTCCTTGTATCGCTGTGCATTAACTGTTACTCAACAGTGGATATACGGCATAATACTATAGAAGTAAGCACCGTAGCCAGGGTCCGACCGATGTTGGGGAGGTTATAGTTACAAAATGATGATAGAGCATAATGAAGTTGCTTGTGAGTGTGTGGTGTGCAAGAGTGTCTTTACACGGACACTTGTACTAGTGAATGATGTTGACATTCATATTGCCGTACACTTCAAAATATTACATTAAAATACAGAACGAGAACAGTATGATCAACGTAAACAGTTTTACAGCGAATGGTATGTTCAGATTACAACTTTTTAGGCATCTTGGAAAATAGATTCAAGAGATCTGTTGGTTTAGCAATTATGTCTCTGAGAATATTCAAAAGAGCCAACACATTGAGTCGACTTTCACTCGTTTATTTTCACTTTCCGTTTATTTTCTTTTGTAGAACTTCCATGGGGGCGGGGGCCGGGGGTGGATCCAATTCCCAGTAACCTTCTTTTGGCTACGCTCCTGCTAAGAACGAAACCAATGGGAATCTTGATGCTCTGTGCACCTTCCTGTCTGACTACACCACACTTCTGCGGTCAGTCCAACGCTCCATTTTGCAATAGCGTGCTTTGCTAAACACTCCGTAAACTTTGTGATCCACGCGTGAATTGGCGTCTCTACAGAATGGTCGGAAACAAGGCGAAGAATTTATATGTGCATTAAAGTGTCGGTCATACTGACAAATAATTTGAAAAATGTATTTCGATATATCGCGCCGTTGTCATTTTATCAGTTGCTGAAGTTAGCCAATCAGATCGATTGGCGGACGAATTCAAATGGACTTGGCGAAGCGGTGTTGCTAAATCTGGACGTGACTAGACCAGCGTTGCGTTGCAGTGTGAGTCCAGTTCCACTGCGCCACGTGTCTGCTTGACGAACCATTCCGTAAATGACCGATCGCCTAGCTGCTACAGATGCCGAGAAACCAACATCAAACCCACCGTGGGCTTCAGCCGGTGACACCGTAACGTACTTGCTATGGCGCGATCCTGTCACCAGCCGGGCTGAGTGGCTCAGTCGGTTGAGGCGCTGGCCTTCCGGCCCCAACTTGGCAGGTTCGATCCTGGCTCAGTCCGGTGGTATTTGAAGGTGCTCAATTACATCAGCCTCGTGTCGGTAGATTTACTGGCACATAAAAGAACTCCTGCGGGACCAAATTCCTTCACCTCGGCGTCTCCGAAAATCGTAAGAGTAGTTAGTGAGACGTAAAGCAAATAACATTATTATTATTGATCCTGTCACCTCGGAGGTCCGTTTTAAAATCCCTCACCTGACGAAGTTTTTTCTTCGATTGGTGCTATTCAACCGGTCATAAGTCACGTGCAGGTTTAGCAACACTGTCTCGCAAAGCCCATTTGAATTCGCCCGCGAAGCGATCTGATAAGCTAAATTCAACAGGACATAAAATGGAAATGGCGTGAGATATCGATTTTTTCAAATTATTTATCAGTATGTTAAACCCCTTTACGCTAATATACCCCGTTCACGTTGTTTCCGACTACTCTGTACATTGTCAAAGCGTGCTAATCAGCTTTTCATATTGTGCATTGGTAGGTGTGAATACAGTATGAAATAAAATGTCGTATGACTTTTAGTGCCGGGATATCCCAGGACGGGTTCGGCTCGCCAGGTGCAGGTCTTTCTATTTGACCCGTAGGAGACCTGCGCGTCCTGATGAGGATGAAATGATGATGAAGACAACACATACACCCAGCCCGCGTGCCGTAGTAATTAACCAATTAAGGTTAAAATCCCCGACCCGGCCGGGAATCGAACCCGGGACCCTCTGAACCGAAGGCCAGTACGCTGACCGTTCAGCCAACGAGTCGGACTGTGAGTGCAGTGATAGAAGCTACCATCGTGGCGGGTCGCGAGTGCGAACTGTGTCGCACATTTGGATTTGGCGTCGTTTTACAGCCGGATGCTCTTCCTTAGGCCAACGCTATGTGGAAGAGTGATAGAATCTGACTATGGAAAATTATTCAGCGATTGTAGTTTGGCTAAAAGTTCTTTTCTCAGAAAGAAAGGTGAAGAAATGCTTGATCTCTAGGACGAAGGTGCATTTCCTGTTGTTCTCTCATTATTTCTAAGTTTATAATAAAGACACCTAGTAAATACAAGGTCGTATCAACATACTCCCAAATTAGCTCTATAGTGCCCCAACAGATGACAGCATAGGGTTGCGCTAGCAACCATAGTAACCATGGTCTTGATAGGGCCGTGCGCCAGGAGAAATCTCCGAGTTATAGTGGTATTTTTTTAACACGTATGTGTGGTAGGCAGCGATTGCAGCATGGAAATAATGTTTAAACAATGAGCTAACGTGAAATTTTGTGTTAAACTGAGTAAATCGAAGAGACATTGAACATCATACAACAAGTACATCCCCTTTTGGGGATCATTGTAAGTATCTAGGTGTTAATATAAGGAAAGTTCTTCATTGGGGTAATCACATAAATGGGATTGTAAATAAATGGTACAGATCTCTGCACATGGTTATGAGGGTGTTTAGGGGTTGTAGTAAGGATGTAAAGAAGAGTGCATATAAGTCTCTGGTAAGACCCCAACTAGAGTATGGTTCCAGTGTATGGGACCCTCACCAGGATTACCTGATTCAAGAACTGGAAAAAATCCAAAGAAAAGCAGCTCGATTTGTTCTGGGTGATTTCCGACAAAAGAGTAGCGTTACAAAAATGTTGCAATGTTTGTGTTGGGAAGAATTGAGAGAAAGAAGAAGAGCTGCTCGACTAAGTGGTATGTTCCGTGCTGTCAGCGGAGAGGTGGCGTGGAATGACATTAGTAGACGAATTTGAATGGCGTTTATAAAAGTAGGAGAGATCACAATATGAAGATAAAGTTGGAATTCAAGAGGACAAACTGGGGCAAATATTCATTTATAGGAAGGGGAGTTAGGGATTGGAATAACTTACCAAGGGAGATGTTGAATAAATTTCCATTTTCTTTGAAATCATTTAGGAAAGTGCTAGGAAAGCAACAGATAGGGAATCTGCCACCTGGGCGACTGCCGTAAATGCAGATCAGTATTGATTGATTGATTGATTGATTGATTGATTGATTGATTGATTGATTGATTGATTGATTGATTGATTGATTGATTGATTGATTGATTGATTGATTGATTGATTGATTGATTGATTGATTGATTGATTGATTGATTGATTGATTGATTGATTGATTGATTGATTGATTGAAGTCGTACGCAATGTCTCGAGTGTCACAGGCGCTCCACAGGTCGAAGAAGTCAAGGGGCGATCTGGAACATCTTCCACGAGCATCACCCTAAAAAATTTGGAACAAATTTGGGAACTTGTGAGTGAGTATGGTGGAAGGACGATCAAGGACATTGCGGATATTCTTGGTGTATCGTATGGGTCAGTGCAGACAATCTTAACATCGGAATTGAACATGTGGCGTGTAGCCTCCAAGAGTGTCCTCCGATTGCCGACCCCTGAGAAGCAGGAATATCGCGCTGCGGTATACCGCGGATGATCCACCCATCACGTCCGAAATCATCAGCGGTGACAACCTTGGGTCTACGGGTCTACCGGAAACGGCGAGTATTAGCCTCAATTCATCGAAGATAATACTCATCGTGTTTTTCGATATCTATCACATTGTTCGTCGCTAATTCGTCCCCCAGGGCCAGACCGTCAGCAGAAAGTTTCACTGCGACATTCTGAGGCGAAAGCGTTCGGATCTGCGACGCGTGAAAAATTGGATTCTCCACGACAATGACCATTGTCCCCAAGCACTCCTCGTTCGTGAGTTACTCGCCAAACGCAACATGTCATCACTAATTCCACACCCGCCCTACTCGCCAGATTTAGCACCAACCGACGTCATCGTTATACTGAAGATGCAACTTAAAAGTCGCACTTTCAGACCTTCGGCAGGATCCAGCGCGTATCACAAAGGATTCTAAAATCACTGACGCAAAATGACTTCCGGACCGCATTCGAGCAATGGCAGTACGGTGGGATCGGTGCATTGCGGAAGGTGACTACCGTATTTTGAAGGAGATGATGCTGAAACTTAGGAACGTAATGTACTTTTCGTCAACAGAGAAAGGCTATTCCGGGAACTTTTGATCCTAACTTGTATATTACGTTTTGTGGTCCGTTTAAGTTAAACCAAGACATGATCGAATACATTACTTTTTAATAGTGTCATACATGAAACTAACTGTAGAGTAGGTTACAATAGTGCTGCAACCGTGTATCCACGTCAGGATTAGGAAGACTACGTTCGTCGAACAGCGTCTGATAACCGGTGGTGTTGTGATGGCAGTACTAGTAGCCTGTGTACTGTAAATAATTATTAGAGCTATGATTTGTGTAGGTACCTCGGGACTTGATATAGGTGATATCCCAAAATTTTTCTAAAGAGTGTGAAATGCCTCGCAGGAAACAACACTCAGTAAAGCCAAATCATTAAAGATTGTCATTTAAACGTTTCCGTGTAAAAACAATAAGAAATGGTTTTCCTCAGATAAATCAGAAATGGCTCGTCTAATCAGAAGATGAACTGTACCAAAAAAAGCTCAAAATACGTTCCTGCATTTTTACGTACCTTCGAGGAAATTCGTGAAAGAACGCCATACAGCTCCCTCTAAGATACATTCTACCTAGAAATACTCCCTTTAGCACCGTAGTTTTCTTTCCAGTATGCCTGCTTCTTCGGTACCAACTTGCACACCAATCACTCTAGGCCAATTGCTAACTCGTTTAATATGCTGGCCTTTCGTCCATGGAGTCCCGGGTACGATTTCTGTCTGGGTCGGGTATTTTAGCCTTCATGTTTAATTTCTCGGGCTAGGGGACTGGGTGTGTGTATCATCTTTAACTTCAGATTTAATCCTGAGTAGGGCGCTATCTCACCCATGGGCGGCGCATCAGCTTAATGACCTGCACAACGTTTCACTGGAGGCTGTACGCCGTTAATAGTAGTAGTAGTAGTATATTAGCACGATACTTTAACAAAGAAACAAAGTGACAGGTAAACATTAAACTGAAAGTGGAATTGATCTCATCTGAGATACAAGGGAAATACTATCCGAAAATTCGAAATGTACAGACAGAAAGAATAAGTTACAGAATAGTATGCAACGTAATCAAAATCTACAAATATCATTGGACTCTAAATTATCTCTTCCCATGGTAGAACAAGTCTTTATCTCTGGATCTTGTTCATATCCAGTTCGCTTTCTCCGCGTAGCTGTTAAGAGAGTGATCTACGGTAATATTATAATTAATAGTTATTACTCTGATCGTGATGCATGCTTGGAGTACAGAGATTATCTGTGTGGCCAGAACAAATAATCCATGATGCAGAGGAAGAAAGAAATAAATGAAAATAGACCTATAAGACCATCATTTTACATTCCAGATCCTAAGATTCTCTTGTCAACTTCCTACGTATTTTCCGTTGATTTACTGGGCCAGTGGCTCGGGATTAAGACACCATTCTACAATGTTTATTGGTTTAACTGTCAAGTGAGCAGTTAACTTGATGTAACCACTGTAAAGAGCATAAATTCGTAAGGAATTCAAGCGTGGGTAGTTCGCTGACTCGATTTTTAAAGTGGAAATGAAGTTAGATAGAATACGAAATAAAATAGCCAGATGAAATAACAGAATACGTGATGTCCATTATCCCCATTGCTTGATTGTAGCTTATCTCTTCTTGGTAATAATATTCTGATATCCAATGCAAATACACTTTATAGCTGTTGAAAATAAACTTGACTTTCAACGCCAAATCCAAGAATGGAATGATCGATTGGCCGACGCAGCTGCCACTCATTAAAAGGAAAACCGAAAGAAATCAAAACAGTAGAGTAGGTGGGAGGTGACGAAGTTTAAGTATTTCGGATCTACAATTTCTGGCGATGACCAACTTATCCATGAAGTGAACGCGAGGATTCATGTATCCCCATCGAAGTGGCAAATGACGACATGCGTCACTTCTGACTGCGGGGTGATAAGACTACATTAAATCGGACATCTATCGCACCATCAGGGGGTCAAATGGACTGTATCGCGATTGATATTTCTAAGGCATTTGATAGGGTAGATCATGGTAGACTACTGGCAAAAGTAAGTGCAACTGGACTAGAAAAAGGGGTGAGTGAATAGGTGGCTACATTTCTAGAAAATTGAACTCAGAGAATTAGAGTAGGCCAAACTTTATTTGACCCTGTAATATTTAAGATAGGAATTCCTCAAGGTAGTATTATTGGACCTTAATGTTTTCTTGTGTGTGTATATATATATATATATATATATATATATATATTGTATAAATGTTATGAGTAAAGAATTGGAATCAGAGATAACGCTTTTTGTGTATGATGTTATTCTGTATAGAGTAATAAATAAGTTAGAATATTGGAAGCAACTGCAAAATGACCTCGATAATATGGTGAGATGGACCGTAGGCAAATGTATGATGAAAAACGGGGTTAAAAGTCAGGTTGTGAGTTTCAAATATAGGGAAATTCCTGACAGTTTTAATTACTGCGTTGATGGGGTGAAACTTCCTTCTGGGGTCATTGTATGTACCTAGCTGTTAACATAAGGAAAGATCTTAACTGGGGTAATCTTTTACATATACATAAATATCATATAAATGGGATTCTAAATAAAGGGTAAAGTTCTCTGCACCTAGTTATGAGAGTATTTACGGGTTGTAGTAAGGACGTAAAGACCCCAACTAGAGTATGGTTCCAGTGTCTGGGACCCTTACCACGATTACTTAATTTAAGAACTGGAAAAAAACAAAGAAAAGTAGCTCGATTTGTTCTGGATGATTTCGGACAAAAGAGTAGCTTTATAAAAATGTTGTAAAGTTTGAGCTGGGAAGACCTTGGAGAAAGGAGACGAGCTGTTCGGGTAAGTGGTATGTTCCGGGCTGTCAGTGGGGAGATGGCGTCCAATGACATTGGTAAACGAATAAGTTTGCGTCTTTAAAAGTAGGAAAGATCACAATATGAAGATAAAGTTTGAATTCTCCCTTGTTCAATAATTTTCCAATTTCTTTGTATTCGTTTAATAAAATAATAGGAAAACATCAGATAGGAATTTGCCACCTGTGCGACTGCCCTAAATGCAGATCAGTAGTGATTTATAGTCCTGTTCGGATCTATAGCACCGTATGGAATGTTGCCAACTAAGAAAGAGACAGAACGTCTGCTATGTTTCATAGAAACATAGATCTTAAGATGGTTAGCCAACATCACTAGCTAAGATGTCCACCTCCGTATCGTAACAGTTAGCATTGTAGCTGCTGTTCTGGTAGATCTGGATTCGATTCCCGGTAGAGACAGAGATTTAAGAATGACAGGAGGGCTAGTACGTCGTTAAAATGGTACATGCAGCTTGGGTCATGGCCAAGGGGAGTTAATGAGGGTTAAAACCACCCACCCCCGTGGAAATTTTCCAAAATAAAATAAACAGGAACTGACAATAAACAACTCAAAGTCGAATCAATGTGTTGGCTCTCTTGAGCGTTCAAAGACATAATTCTAAATCCAACTGATCTCTTGAATATATATTCCAAGAAGCCTCGAAAGTTGGCTTTTAGATTGTTACCTGAACATACTATTCGCTGTAAAACTGTTGACGTTCATCATATTTTTCTCGTTCTGTATTTTTGTAACATTTTGTAGTGTACTGCAGTCTTAATATCAACATAATTCTCTTGTACCAGACACTCTTGCATGCGCACACCACACACTCACAAGAACCTTCATTATGTTCCATCATCATTTTGTAAGTATAACCCATCCTTTCGGTCGATCCTGGCTACGCTACTGAATTCTATAGTATCATGTTCGTATATCTACTGTCGAGTAAATACGATAAAAATTAAATGTAAATAACTATTTGAATACGACAATAATAATACAGATCGCATGAGATACAGATTTAAATGACTTCGCAATGAATAACGCAAAGCCAAAGAGTACAGTAGTGCGCATGCGTGAGCATATGATCACTTATAACCAGTCAGTAACCAGGAACAAATCTTGGATTTCTGGTCTGACCCACAGTGGGCTAGTGGTTGTGAACACGTCAAAGACAGAGGTCGGTTGGCCCCACAGGGGAAACCGGAGCCATTATCCCAGCTGTCTAAAATACAGGGAGGTCTCTATGTCGGTTTGTTTAAAAGTAATTCTAAAGAGAAGGAAGCTCAGAAAGTCCATTCCTCAGGTATAAGAACCATGAAACTGATTTTTTAGGAATGATGTAAAAAAGATACCGTAATGAATGTATCGGTCCGCCTCTGTGGTGTAATGGTTAGAGTGGTTAGCTTCCTCCTCCGGAGGCCTAGGTTCGATTCCCAACTCTGCCACGAATTTTTCTAAAGAGGTACGAGGGCTGGAACAGGGTTCACTCAACCTCGGGAAGTCAATTGAATAAAGAGGGGCTCGATTCCCTTCTCAGACATCCTTGATGTGGTTTTACGTGATTTCCCACTTCTCCTAACTTAAGGCCACGGCCACTTCCATCTCTCTTCCTTGTCTATCCCTTCCAATCTTCCCATCCTCCCACAAGGCCCTGTTCAGCATAACAGGTGAGGACGCCTGGTTGAGGTACTGGTCATTCTCCCCAGTTGTATCCCTCGACCCAATGACTCACGCCCCACTACCACCTGAAAACAAATTAACTACCTACTACATATATTCAGTATCATCCCACACGTGCGCGGATAGCCAGCACACATGCAGGATGCAACCGCACTACAAACTACACTAATTATCACATAACTACCTTATCCTACTACCTAAGACTACTTTATTTCGCTGGTCACGGCGTCTTCCCCGGTAAGGAAACTGGCCATCCAACCCGTAGACACCACCACCACCCCCACCTCGTGAGATCGGATACCGTATCTCACAGGCCCTAGCTGACAATGCGTTTCTTCCTATACTGTATCTTGCGTAGCAGGCCACATGTGGCGGAAACCAATCCAACACGTGACCTGCCACACTCTTCGGCCCGATGTACACGTCACACTTTTTCTGACCCATTGCCAGCGCACTTTCTTCCCTCTCCTCTTTCTCCACATGAAGACATACTTAATCATTCCTTCCTTGGGATGAGTCAGGCACACCCCTCCCTCTCACCTTTTTACGTCACGCATTCCGCTATCACACTATTCCCGCGTGCTTCATCTCACATACATACACAAAGCCTCCTGCACCCGATATACAACAGTTCTCTATTTACATACTTTCACAAAAACAGTTTATCCTTCCAAACTCTCCTAGTTCACTCAATCACCTCACACTTTTTAAAACCTTATTTACTCATGCCTTACACAAATAATCTATTATTCTACATCACCGCACTTACATACATACAAACAGTTCTTTCCAAATCTATTAGTTCACTCAGTCTTCTCGCAGTTCTTCCCACCTTGTTTAATTTATGACTTACACGTCAACAATCCATCATTTTACATCACCTCCTCTGCAAACAGACAAACAGATTAACCTTCATACTCTACTATTTTACTCAATTTCTCACAGTTTTTACACACTTCCTATCTCTTAAACTCCATCGTAATCCTGTTATTACTTATTCACTAACTTCTAAACGTACACATCAAACATAAACTTAATATATATACCTCCTTCTTATAATTACTACCCTTCTCAATTTACGATAACAACTTGCTCAGGGCGGAACCCGTTCCCATGCACAAGCTGTTACCCCTCTCCTAATTTGAATTACCTACTCCCCCTGTGCCTGCTCACCTCCCCCTTTACCAACTCCTTCCTACTTCTATCAGCTTTCTACTTATTAAAAACTCTTTTCATAATCCCAACAGATCTAGAATTACACACATCTCATATATAGTACAACACTCGCATACTACTTCTCTTCATTCTAATTTTCAGCAGCTTGCCCCGGGCGGATCACCATTCCACTGGGCAAGATGCTCTCCCCCCTTCACCTAAAACTACAGCTTCAACCTCTGATCACTCCGGATATAAATCTACACTCCCTCCAATTTATCAAATCCTTCCTTCTACTAACTACTTCCTCTTGCAAACTCGTTTTTCCAATCACCTCGTCCTAGGATTTACATGCTTGACTTTGATACCTTTCCTGCAGCTTGCTCAGGGCGGATAACCATTCCTCTGGGCAAGATGCTCTCCTTCATTCACTAAACACTTAATCCTATTTTTCCGATCACTCTAGTTTGGAATACCACTCACTATACCACACTCAGATTTCCTACACTACTGCTCCCGCCTCGCTCCCTGGGGAGCTCCCCGTCCCACGGCCCGCAGTTAACCCCCTCCTCTCACTAAAAAATACTTCTCCCCCGTCTTCTTCTACATTCCTAGTCATCTAAACCTATCTTCTCCTACCTAAACCTCTTCCCCCCTTATCTAAACCGTCTAACTATCCACTTTTATTCTCTTAATTTCTTTAAAAATCCTGCTGTAACTATATTTAAGAATTTCGATATATTTGCTCCTTTCTCCCACTCTCTACATAATCATGATGTCATCTTATAACTTTTTCCTACCTTTTCCACCTCCTTCTTATTTAGTAATTTATTATTTTATCTCCTCCAAAGCTCAGCATTGATTGAATATATGCATGTCCGACCACCCCTCCCCACACAACACACATCTATCCTTATTTTCTCTTCCTACCCATCCCATATTTCTTGGAACTTCTAATACCAACCAATACAAAACTCTTTTATCTCTGCTGCCCTGGAGGTTAGTTTTCGGGTTTGTTACTTACGCCAATTTATTTAATACTGATAGAGAGTGTCTCTCTCTCTCTCTCTCTCTCTCTCTCTCTCTCTCTCTCTCTCTCTCTCTCTCTCTCTCTCTCTCTACATTTCCTTATTAAACTCTGATTTTCTATATCTAGTAGTCTTCCCATGCCAATTTATTCCTTTCTCGCCCCAAACACCCCATATTCCCCAAGCCAATATTTTGTAACCTTTTTTACACTCATTCATCCAATAATCTTCGTTCACCATACTTCTCTGAAATCTTAACGCTTCTTGTAATAACTTCCTCCCTTCCTCAAATCTAATCCAGTAGTTGATCACCCTCTTAGCTATTTCAACCTCCATAGATTCTTTGCACACTAATCTAGAACCCGCATTTGCTGTGCTGTTTGCAAGGCCCATCATGATCTTGCTACATTTCGCCACTACCTGGTTTATTTCTACTCTTCCCTCCTCCAATCCTCATACTTCCACCCCAAATAACATTCTGCTCTTTACCAGTGATGTGTGTATGTTCAGTCTTCAGCCCTAAGGCTGACTGGATCCTCAACAGCTCTGCCATCAGCTGTCATAGATGGCCTAGGCATCACTGAAGAGGCGTACTAGGGAAATGAGGAGTGATATAGTTTCCCGTTGCTTTCCCCACCGATCCAGAAGTTGCTATTACATATCAGTCTGCCAAGCCCACTGAAATGCATGCACCAACCGACCCTATGAGCAACATTTTCACACCATTCATAGCAGGGACTGGCTGCAGAAGGAATGGCATTCCTAGCATCGCTCATACCTCAGTCACTTTCATATAGTCAAAGCCAAGGATAAGACAGAGACAGATCAATGAAAGTAACAAAATTGCTCTAGCCTATACCAGAAGACATAGTGCACTGTAAACACTAGGACCTGCCAGCAATATATATAAATAATATAGCGGATAGCTTACATCCTTATTTCACCCCACTCTTCGCTTCAGAACATTTACTCATCCTTCCACCATGTAATTTAATCGTCACCAACACTTTCTCATATATTATTTCTATTCCCCCCTCATTTTCTTCGACATCCCAACCTCCCTTAATCTTATGAATAGCGCCTCCCTGCTCACCGTATCAAAGGCTTTTTCTAAGTCGATCGCTGCTACATATAATTTAAGCCCTGCTATCCTCACATACTTCGTAATCAAAGTGTCCAAAATTCATACACGGTATTATCAAACGTATTCCTTCCTTTCCTAAATCCATTCTCAAACTTCACTTCTCCTTTAGCAGGTTAGCAATCCATATTTGCTAACACGGCGGGACCATGCGCTTGGTCTGCTACTGCTAAGCAGAGTCCTGGAGGGGCGTGCCAATCCAGCCCAGATGGCACGTCTGGGCGAAACTCTGCAAATGCAGAAGACCTAATTACCCAAAAGCTGGTTCTATTCCCGTGATCATAAGATCTGCGGCCGTGAAAGCCATTTTTGATAAGTATTTTTTTATCGAAGTAAGTTATAATAACGTCAAATTAACTCAATCGGAACATTCTGTGTGGTGATATTTATTTTCTGATATGCCATTGCCGAATACGTAGATTTCTTGCATCCGATGGCACTATATGACATGGATATTTATAATTCTTACTTGCAGTTCACACCTGTCATTTAGAACAGGTCAGAGCAAAATGTAGCTCCCGCCGAAAATGAAAGACTCCCTAGGCTCCATAAACCTAATACTATCGGGGTCGCAAAGGAACAAGAGATGACCAAGGGAGGTCTGATTGGAAAGATGAATGTGAGAAGCTTGACCAAGTAAGTGGAAGCAATGCCAGACTCAGCTAGGGGTACCGTGTCGTTAACCCACGCAGGGGATACCGTATATGTTATTATATCGCATCCACCTCGACTTTGAGCGGGTTGGCCAGCAGCGTGTGGTCTGAGGTAAGACAGCTCATGCGCTTCCAGACAGTATCAAAGAAGTTACGAAGAACAAACTTAAAAGGAGAGTGGCTGGCTATAAAATGTTGGACACCATGTAGATAGTTTAACGAAATATACATTGAAGTAACGTAATTGCAAACTTACCGAGCTCGATAGCTGCAGTCGCTTAAGTGCGGCCAGTATCCAGTATTCGGGAGATAGTAGGTTCGAACCCCACTGTCGGCAGCCCTGAAAATGGTTTTCCGTGGTTTCCCATTTTCACACCAGGCAAATGCTGGGGCTGTACCTTAATTAAGGCCACGGCCGGTTCCTTCCCACTCCTAGCCCTTTCCTGTCCCATCGTCGCCGTAAGACCTATCTGTGTCGGTGCGACGTAAAACAACTAGCAAAAAAAAAAAAAATTGCAAACTTATTATAAACACTGTGAAATCAGCTTGTCATGCCAGTAGACACGGAACACTGAAGTATCGTAATTGAAAAGTTTCTATACACACTGTGAAATCAGCTTGTCACATCAGTAGACACGGAACATTGAAGTAACGTAATTGCAAACTTACATTGTGAAATCAGCTTGTCACGTTAGTAGACACCGAACATTAACTTGTACTGTTCTTCACATCATCATAAACATTCATCGTTATTGTGTTGTCATTTACTATACTGTACATTATTTAAGCGAGCTCATTTTGTCACTAATTACCACTGAACTGAAATTTATTTCACTTGCCGCATTGGAGGCTGGAATAGGCAACATTTTCTTCGCTAGCAGAACAAGTCTTGGATATTCTCTGGTGTTATTTCTCCACTATACAAGGGAATCGTCATCAGAAAGACGATATTTTAATAAATAAATTGCTTTAGTAAGAATATCAGCAACGTTTATTTTCCCATAGACTGCACCAGCATTAACTCGTTTTTGACATAGATCTAAGAAATTCCCAAAACAACCATAAAGGGACGGAGATCTGCTTCACACATTTTGACGTACTTCAGTGTAATGTTTTGTTTAATATCATGTGGTACTGTATTTGAAGGACTCACTGTATTCTGCCGAACTTTACACTTGTGTGCTTGCATATGTGAGGTAGTAGATGCAAACGTCAATAAGGATGCAAAACATTTACATGGCACACATCCTGCATGTTGACCATTCGCATTTGTTACTGGTAAGACGAATTCCCACTCTTCATCCTTTCTCAATTTAGTAATCCACATTGTTTCCTCTCAGGTTTTGCTTTCACCCTGTCTTCGAAGTCCCGTTTCATGTCCGCAACAAATGCCGCAGTGACTGCGAATGTGAATCAGTCGGACCGAATGTGGTGCATTCGCTCAGATTGTCGAGCACCAAGTTGTGTTATTCACTAGATGAGTAGGACTTAAGTACACGACTACTGTAGCTTCGTTAGACTGACCGTAAACGGGGAATGCAGACCTTCAACGGCCGTAGCCGTGTTGAAACACCGGATCCCGTGAGATCTCCGAAGTTAAGCAACATTGGGCTTGGTCAGGAGTTGGATGGGTTGCCACGCGCTGTTGGTGGGGGGTAAGGGAATGGAGGAGCGGAAAGGAAATGGCCACCCTACCGCACGTAAACTCCGGCTCAGGAACACCTCTGCGGAGGTTCGGACCTGCCTTCGAGCAGAATAACCCTTACCCCTTACCCGCTGGCATGTAAGAAGACCATCTGTAGACCTCTCTAGTCAAGTTAAATACGTTAATCAGCTATTATCTTATTAAACCAAAATTCACAGTTATTTGCTGTTAATTATTCAACATTTGTCAGACTTTAATATGAAACTGTTTAAACCACAGTCTCTAAATAATATGTAGTGATAAGTGTATTGTGTATTTTCAACTTCCAGTTACTGAGTTACAGTTCAAAATCTACAGTCAACGAACTTCGTCATCATATAATCATCTTTGTAATGGGTATCCGGGTTGTATGCCTTCTCTTTATCAGTGAGTAAAAACAAGAGTTCCGGGTTCTCTGTCATTTAGCGGAGTAAAATGGAACGTCTAAACTGACATGCACCGAGGTCGATAGCTGTAGTCGCTTAAGTGAGGCCAGTATCTAGCATTCGGGAGATAGTGGGTTCGAACCCCACTGTCGGCAGCCCTGAAGACGGTTTTCCGCGGTTTCCCATTTTCACACCAGGCAAATGCTGGGGCGGTACCTTAATTAAAGCCACGGTCGCTTCTTTCCCACTCCTAGCCCTTTCCTGTCCCATCGTCGCCATAAGACCCATCTATGTCGGTGCGACGTAAAGCCAGTAGCAAAAAAAGAGAAAAGAAAAAACTGACACGCAGGCAACCTGGCATCAAGTTAAAATGCTTACTCGCCGTAGCTGAGGACACCGTTATTATTATTATTATTATTATTATTATTATTATTATTATTATTATTATTATTATTATTATTAATCTTGTTTCGTATAGGCCAGCTAAGGACCACGACATTCAACTATTACATTTTGGAATGGGCTTTCATGTTTGCCCAGTAGTTGCGCATCCTCAGGCTGTGTTGCTCCTTCCTCTCCTTTGTCCAAAGGGCGCCAGTCTTCTTTGTTGGTAATCTGTCCTGGAACTTCTTATGTTTAAGCATCTTCCTGAGTGCTGTACGATCCTTTAAGATTCCTTCTGTTATTCCCAGTTCCTGTAGATCTTTATTCACTTCCATCAACCATGGTGACTTGGTCTTCCTATTTTGCCAGTAGCTGAGAATCTGGTTGGTCAACCTGGTAGGATGCATCCTGTAGACGTGCCCATAGAATGCTAGGCGTCTCTTCCTTGCTACATTCGTTATTCTTTCACAGTACTTGTAGAGCTCTTGGTTAGGCCGTCTTTTATAACTGTCCCCCTCCTTGACTGGCCCCAGTATCTTCCTCATTATCTTTCTTTCCTGGATTTCAAGTTTTTCCATGAGTCCCTTCCTGTTGAATGTTAAACATTCTGAAGCATATAAAGCTTCAGACCGGGCGAGTTGGCCGTGCGCGTAGAGGCGCGCGGCTGTGAGCTTGCATCCGGGAGATAGTAGGTTCGAGTCCCACTATCGGCAGCCCTGAAGATGGTTTTCCGTGGTTTCCCATTTTCACACCAGGCAAATGCTGGGGCTGTACCTTAATTAAGGCCACGGCCGCTTCCTTCCAACTCCTAGGCCTTTCCTGTCCCATCGTCGCCATAAGACCTATCTGTGTCGGTGCGACGTAAAGCCCCTAGCAAAAAAAAAAAGCTTCAGGGCGGATGACTGTCTGGTAGTGCTTCATCTTAGTATTACGAGAGAGACACTTTTATTATTATTATTATTATTATTATTATTATTATTATTATTATTATTATTATTATTATTATTATTGTACCGGGCGGTACACCTCTACACCGTTTATTTAAAAGTTGCGCCAGTTGAAACTCCTCTTCTGGAGGAAGGTTGAACTTTATCTACTCTATTAATTCTCTACTTTCTCAGAAGATGTCACCACGTGGAAAATTTTGAGTTTTTGAACTGTGTCACTTTTGATGTGTTTTTGTTTAGCTTGAAGTAAGAAGTGTGAACTTTCTCTTCTAGAGGACACTACTGAAGATCAACAATAGTGCAACCTAGTGCGGAGTCAAAGAACTATTTTGTTGAAGAAATTTTTATTTCAAATGTTTGTTCTTTGCTAAATTTCTTTCTGTTATTGTTTAAGTTGGCTGTATACCCCTCTCTTTCCCCTTGTTTTGCATGTAGCCAATCCCGAATTTCTTAAATTAATTTCTATCCAATCAGATGTATCTTCCCCCAACTTGAATCGATTGCGGGGTCCTAGCCAATAAAATAATTGTGGGCGGGTGTTTTCATTCCCCTAACGCCTAGAACCTTCCACGAGAGGTTATAAACTGCTGATTTTTGGGTCTCCGTGCCACTTCTGTTCCATCTTTCAGTGTATTTAGTACATCGCAGGAGGCGGGTAGCGCCTCTTTCTTCTGCAGCGGTCAACAATAAGGTAATGGCCGATTAATAAATTCTTTCTTTTCTTGCTCAGCAGTTTAACTCTCGGGGCGGGTGCGAAGCGTTCTACCATGTAACCTTTTCCTAAAATGTAACTACTCTTTTCTTCGATTCTCTTGTAAAGCTACATTCTGGGATAGAGAGTGCTAACCCTCTCGAGCTCCCACTCATATTGTTTTGAGGTGAACTTATTTTTCTCAACCTATTCTTCGATAATGTAAAACAAATTGTTCTCTTCTTAAGTCACCTCTTTAGTATGGGATTAGCCCTTGTATTAACGGCCTAGCGCCAAGTAGGTCTTAATCAAAGTGTATTAGGAGTGCAAGTTCGCCTCCTCTCAAATTGTTTTAGAGGTCATTTAATTAACCTTCTTGTCATTTAATAGACCTCAGTAGGTTGGGTATTTTACCCCTGTGTAAATGTCCTTTGAGGACAGCTTAAAGGTGGAGTTTGGGGTGGCCTGGGAGAGGCTTAAAATTGAGAGCGAGTGGCTCTTTTGAAAATGGTATATTGTATGCCTCGAGGAGGCTTTTCAGTGTAATTTGGAGCAAGGGCTCCTAGGTATGAATGGGGTTTTCTGCCCCTCTGTTAAAATTGTGTTTGGGGTAAAACTGAGCTGATTGCCCAAGAATTATTTTTCTGACGTTTGAAGCCCCAAATGGGGTACCTATGTAAATGTATTTTTCAATTGTGTTTCGGCTACTAAGTACCTGTTCTATTTGTTGTTACCTAATTTTGAAAAGAAAATATAACCTTGTTAAATTTTACGTTAACTTTGATTCCGTAGTTTGAGACCCATTCACGCCCGCACCTTCTTACACCTCTACCTACCATCAAAACGCGGTAACTATTATTATTATTATTATTATTATTATTATTATTATTATTATTATTATTATTATTATTATTATTATTATTATTATTATTATTATTATCCATATATTAAAAGAGTTTACTAAAACAGCTTGGGAAAATCCGTCCGTTCTACTGGACCGATTTGCTTCAGTTATGTTTTGTTATCTCCGGAACTACCTGCCGGTAAATCATGAGACATTGACAGGTCTCTAAGTTCAGCCAACTTTGAGTAATCATAAAATCAAATCTTTAAATCATCACTCCAATAATTGCAGGTGAAGGCTTACCATAACTCCCCCTGTGGGTGGGGGGTGGTAGAATAACACACACGGTATCCCCTGCCTGTCGTAAGAGGCGACTTAAAGGGGCCTCAGGGGCTCTGAACTATGGAGCAGGGCCAATGACCTTCGATGTTAGGCCCCTTAAAACAACAAGCAAACAACTATAGAGCGTGGGTTGGCGACCACGGGGTCCTCAGCTGAGTCCTGGCATTGCTTCCACTTACTTGTGCCGGGCTCCTTACTTTCATCCATCCTATCTGACCCCACTTGGTCAACTCTTGTTCTTTTTCGACACAGACGCTATAAGGTTTGCGAGAGCTAAGGAGTCTTTCATTTTCACGCCCTTCGTGGCCCTTGTCTTTCTTTGGCCGATACCTTCATTTTTCGAAGTGTCGGGCCCCTTCCAGTTTTTCTCTCTGATCAGTGTTATATAGAGGATGGTTGCCAAGTTGTACTTTCTCTTAAAACAATAATCACCACCACCACCACCTCCACTTACCATAACCCGCAATGTTTCATTCAGTTCTTAGCAGGTTGCTAAGCGAATAACACTATCATTAATATTCTGATATACAGTATGTGATTTTTCATCCTTAGTAATGTGATTGCATGCAGCCATCTTTGATTACTACCAGTAAAGCCTCTATACTTCCCCAGATCATTGAAGAATAATATTCTTTGCTAAATATGATTCTCTTACTTTCTCCACCTTCTGAATATAATCAACAGATGGTGAAACGTTCGTAATAACTTACATGCTGAAATGAAATGGCCTATGGCATTTAGTGCCGGGAGTGTCCGAGGACATGTTCAGCTCGCCAGGTGTAGGTCTTTTGATTTGACCCCCGTAGGCGACCTGCGGTTCGTGATGAGGATGAAATGATGATGAAGACGACACATACACACAGTCCCCGTGCCAGCGAAATTAACCAATTATGGTTAAAATTCCCGACCCTGCAGGGAATCGAACCAGGGACTCCTGTGACCAAAGGCCAGCACGCTAATCACTTAGCCATGGAGCCGGACACTTACATGCTGATAAGAGAAAACAGTCTATGTGGTGTTCTGTGCTACGTACGTACAAAGGGGAAGGTATCAAGTCAACTGGCCTTCCGTATGACCATTAATAAAGCGCAGGACAAACTCTTGAAAAAGTGGGTGGTTTACTTACCCGAACTAGTATTCAGCAGCCACGATCATGCGTATGTTGCACTATCTCGGGCAAGATCGTTTGAAAATGTTAAGATCCAGGTACGACCGAATGGACGAAGCACAGGGAATATTGTATGGAAAGAAGTGTTAAAAGCAGCATTACCGGTATTAAATGTTCATAACACTATTGAAAACGGCAAGCAAAACAATATGACTACGACAGGCATATCAGGATGAGTTTTCTGGCTTATTTATAACAAATGCTGCGGAGCACCTCAGGTCCACCCGTTATTATTAATAATAATATTAATTTATTAATTATTATTATTATTGCGCCGGCCCCGTGGTGTAGGGGTAGCGTGCCTGCCTCTCACCCGGAGGCCCCGGGTTCGATTCCCGGCCAGGTCAGGGATTTTTACCTGGACCTGAGGGCTGGTTCGAGGTCCACTCAGCCTACGTGATTAGAATTGAGGAGCTATCTGACGGTGAGATAGCGGCCCCGGTCTAGAAAGCCACGAATAACGACCGAGAGGATTCGTCGTGCTGACCACACGACACCTCGTAATCTGCAGGCCTCCGGGCTGAGCAGCGGTCGTTTGGTAGGCCAAGGCCCTTCAAGGGCTGTAGTGCCATGGGGTTTGGTTTTTTATTATTATTATTACTTACTTACTTACTGACTTACTTACTTACTTACTTACTTAATTTTCACAGGCGTTGTTCATTTTTCTGATGTAAGATTCCTAATTTAGGTATTCTTCAAAAGTTGACTACTCATAAAGAAAATAAATAAGTTAATTAATTAATTAATTACGGTAATGAAACATAAAACAAACCCGTGTGCCTTCGGCTTACCAAGACAACTGCTGAACAGCATGCAGATAATGGTGTTCCACATGGCCAGCTTGACATCCTCAGCATCACTACTTGGCTAAGATAGAGTCCACTACCTCTCATCATCACCATTATCTTCCTTTCATGTATTGGGCCATGTGTTCCGTTACGGTTTTGCATTGTCAGCCAACTCCTCAGTTGCCCCTTACGTGACTGTGCAAACTCAATTCCAGCCCTCAGTTCATAAAAAAATTCGCTGGGAGTCAAACCCGGAGCCTCCCCTACATACGAGGCTGGAACAAATAAATAAATAAATAAATAAATAAATAAATAAATAAATAAATAAATAAATAAATAAATAAATAAATAAATAAATAAATAAGTTAATTAATTAATTAATTAATTAATTAATTAAATACGTTATATTTCAATAAAATATTATTTTATCATATTGAAATATGATATTGAAATTTTATGTGACTTAACTGGGCAGTTACATAGAGGGTTGCGCCGTCTAATGTTACCTGAAGTTCTTAAAATATTTCTATAAAGTTGGGGAACTCCCTCCCGAGCCTTTTGCATGAACCGCGATCGAGCCGATAACCTACAACTGCCTCAACATTTAGGTTACATTTTTCTCCCCTCAATGTTTCTATTGTTCGGAGGGTCGCTATACACTTTACCCTCATTTGTAACTCTTCTCCCCGCCCACAAAACGTAGTGCGTGCATTTGCATACAATGGAGTAATACGTGATGTATTATCTGTATTGTGTTAGGCTAGACCTATCCTTCGTTATCGCACAGTTTCTCTAAATATATCAATGGATTTATCATTATGACGTCTTTTGTCTGTAATTGGTTATAATCGCCGAGCGGTGGGTTTGATTTTAAGCGCTTTGAATATTCCAACTACATTAACATTATCATAAATATACATAATTTAAAATTAGTTCGTTATAATAGATTCGTGTTATATAGCATACGAGAATGTGTCTTGTCAACAGCAATAAATGGAAGCTAACCCACGGCTAAAAGAGTTCGAAGAATAACTTTTCTGCTTGCAACAGGAAGATCTACCCTAAGATTCTTAGCATCTAGTTACAGGTAAAAATAACGTAATTGTTGTGTGTTTAATTATCTAACAGTGTTTCACATTCTTGCAGGCGACAATAAGTACTCTTTTTTTTTTTTGGTCAAATACGACAAGTGTCAGACTCTGAAGTAAAGAAAACGAGGGTTCTAATTAGACCAAGGCAATTTGAAATAGATTATATTGATATTGTTTTTTCACGGCTTCACACATATCTTCCCAACATATACGTATATAATAATAATAATAATAATAATAATAATAATAATAATAATAATAATAATAATAATAATGTATGTTGCGTATTCAGCCCGAAGGCTGGTCTGATCCTCCACAGCTTCACCAAAGGCTATCGTAGAGAGCCTAAGCGTCACTGAAGAGTCATACTAGGGAAATGAGGAGTGGGATAGTTTCCCGTTGCTTTCCGAACTGAGCCAGAAGTTGCTATTGCATATCAGTCTGCCAAGCCCACTGAAATGCATGCACCAACCGACCCTATGGGCGATATTTTCACACCAATCATAACAGGGACTGGCTGCATAAGGAATGGTATTACTACCATCGCTCATACCTCAGTCACTTTCATACAGTATAGTCAAAGCCAAGGATGAGACTGAGACAGGTCAATGAAATAATAATAATAATAATAATAATAATAATAATAATAATAATAATAATAATAATAATAATAATAATTGTTACCGCGTTTTGTGGATGTTCAGAGGTGAAAGAAGGTGCTGGGATGAACAGGTCTCAATCTACGAAATGAAAGTTAATTTAAAATTTAACATACCGGGCGAGTTGGCCGTGCGCGTTGAGGCGCTCGGCTGTGAGCTTGCATCCGGGAGATAGTAGGTTCGAATCCCACTATCGGCAGCCCTGAAGATGGTTTTCCGTGGTTTCCCATTTTCACACCAGGCAAATGCTGGGGCTGTACCTTAATTAAGGCCACGGCCGCTTCCTTCCAACTCCTAGGCCTTTCCTATCCCATCGTCGCCATAAGACCTATCTGTGTCGGAACGACGTAAAGCCCCTAGCAAAAAAAAATTTAACAAGGTTATATTTTCTTTGCAAAATCAAGAAATACCAAGAATGGCAGGTACAGAGTAGCAAAGCAAAAAACGAGAATGTACAATTACAGTGTTACAGGATTTGGGCTCCGAGAGCCAGACACATAATTCTTGAGCAATGAGCCCAACTTTACTTATATACAAGGTTCAACAAAGGGGCAGAAAACCTCAATCATGCCTAGGAGCACTTGCTCCCCTTTACACGGTAAAGCTTCCTCGAGGCACGCAAAAACAGTTTTTAAGAAAGAGCGACCCGCTCTTAAGTTCAAGCCTGTCGAAGGCCACACCAAACTCCACATTCAAGCTGTCCTCCAAGGACATATACACAGGGGTAAAAAATACCCAACCTACTGAGGCCTATTCAGAGAAGAAACAGAAATATTACATGGCCTCCACAACACCAACTTGAGAGGAGGCGTTCTTGCACTCCTAATATACTTTATTTAAAACCTACTTGGCACTAGGCCTCAAATGCAAGGGCTAATCCCATACTAAAGAGGTGACTTATAGAAGGAGACAATTTACATTACGTTAAGGAAGAAACGGTTGAGAAAATAAGTTCACCTCATTGCAATATGAGTGGGAGCTCGAGAGGGTTAAGCACTCTCTATCCCAATATGTAGTTTAACAAGATAGAATTGATACCAAGTGTCTTTACATTTTAGGGAAAGTTACATGGTTAAAATGCTTCGGACCTGCCCCGAGAGTTAAACTGCTGAGCTAGCAAGAAAAGAAGTTATTAAAAGGCCATTACCTGGTGGTTGAACTGCTGCCCGAAGAAAGAGGCGCTTCCCGCCCCCTGCTACGTACTTTACACACTGATAGATGTTACTGAAGTGGCGCGGAGACCCGAAAATCAGCAGTTTATATACCCTCGTGGAAAGTTCGAGGCGTTTTAGGAATGAGAACACCCGCCCACAATCATTTTATTGGTTAACAACGAAAACCCCTACACTAGATGAAGAAGAAACACATTATTGGTGGAAAATTAATTACAGAAATTCCTTATTGGTCAAATTCAAAACTGGCAGAAAGAACGGGTTAATATTGCCAACTTAAACAATGACTGAAAGAAATTTAACAAAGAACAAACTTATGAACACAAAATTTCTCCCAAAACATAGTTCTTTCACTTCGCACAATTGTAGTTCTTCAGTAGTGTCCTCTAGAAGAGAATGTTCACACTTCTTACTACAGGCAAAACAAAAATACATCGAAAACGACCCAGTTCAGAAACTTCAAAATTTACAAGTAGGGACATCTTCTGAGAAACTTGAGAATTAACACTGTAGATAAGGTTCAGGCTTCCTCCAGTAGAGGAGTTTCAATTGGCGCAAAGTTTGAATTAGCGGCGTGGAGGTGTACCACCCGGTACAATAATAATAATAATAATAATAATAATAATAATAATAATAATAATAATAATAATAATAATAATAATAATAATAATAATAATATAGGCTACTGAATACCTCGTAGCCTGATCGGATTCTAAAAGTTCTTTCACTTTCTTCCATTGTGTGGAATTCACTAAAGTACGTACTGTACAGAGATTGAGGCGTGAATTAGCTTCCCGTTGTTTTCCTCTCCAAGTTTGACAGTATTATTATTATTATTATTATTATTATTATTATTATTATTATTATTATGATTATTATTTTACAAGTTGCTTTACGTCGCACCGACACAGGTAGGTCTTGTGGCGACGATGGGATTAGGAAAGGGCTAGGAGTGGGAAGGAAGCGGCCGTGGCCTTAATTAAGGTACAGCTCCTGCATTTGCGTGGTGTGAAAATGGGAAACCACGGAAAACCACTTCAAGGCTGCCGATAGTGGGATTCGGACCCACTATCTCCCGAATACTGGACACTGGCCGTACTTAAGAGACTGAAGCTATCGAGCTCGGTATTATTATCATTATTATTATTATTATTATTCAGCCAGCTAAACCCATTGAAGAGCATTCACAACTGACTACGAAGTTCACCTTCGCAGCTGAAAAGGAAACGACTCGCTACTGAGATCGACTATAGGTGTGTAAACTGTTCACTACTTGTGCGTGTCTTTACCTCTCCTCTGCGGAAACGATGTACACTGTAGAAATAAAATAAGCAACTGTCCGTCTACGTTACGAAAAGGTTCAAATGGACTAGACTATTCTATCGAATGCAAGAAACAGATTTGTCATCCGCTCTATCTCAAAATGCGCTGCTTACCATAACACAGAGAAAGCCATCGGAAGATATATGAACGCTCCCAAGTGGAATAAAAGTTAACTAAATAAATAAAAGCACGGCCGAGTTGATGCGTCGCTCTTGCTAAGGAGCGCAGCGAAGGATCCAGTCGGCCGTGACAGAAAACCATGGCACAACAGCCCCGAAGAGCCATGGCCATCCAAGGAACCGCTGCACAGACCGAAGGCCTGCAGATTAAGAGGAGTCGTGTGGTCGGCACAACGAATACTTTCGGCTCTCATTCTTGGCTCTCTAGACCGGGACAAAAGTTAACTATCACTCCAAAATATTGTCCATTTTTCGTGTTTTACCCCCTGAAGTTATCCCTTTAAGGAATGTATTTTTCAGAAAGGTTTCAAGAATCTCTTGCTTGGCACAGGCCAAGTTTCAGTCTCATTTATTGCTGTGATGGCCGACTCGTTGGCTGAATGGTCAGCGTACTGGCCTTCGATTCAGAGGGTCCCGGGTTCGATTCACGGCCGGGCATGGCCCGGGGGTTCGGTGTTTGTGCTGTCCGCAACACCCCTGCAACTCATACACCACACACAACACTACCCTCCACCACAATAACAAGCAGTTACCTACACATGGCAGATGCAACCCACCCTCATCGGAGGGTCTGCCTTACGAGGGCTGCACTCGGCTAGAAATAGCCACACGAAATTATTATGGCTGTGATCGTTTGGAAGCTACTGAGTTATGGGTGGTGCTGAGTAATGAAATTCGGAGCATGACTAGTTATGAGAGGTGTTACTCATAGGGCTGGTCATTATTGCAGTAACACTTTATGGCTCAGTGACAAAAGTAATGGGAAATTATCTCACTTCACATCATGCCTTGTAGGCCTCATTACGGCAACGCCATCAGTTTTTGTGGTTTGGTGGGGCTTTCTGAGGGCCTATCCAGCCTCTGGGCTGAAGACGTAGGACAGACAGACAACCGTCTCTTAGTTGTTACTATTGAGCTAAGAAGACTCTATGGCAAATTTCACTCTCATCGTTTAGCTGGTTCCTGAGATATGGCCTATCGAATTGACGTCCGCAGGCAATCTGCGCATCTGTGAGGATGGGCCCTATTTAGGATGGGACCTAATGTTGAAAACGCCACAAATACCCAGTCACCAAGCCAGCTTCATGTCCGTCTACTTCATGACGTAAAGATAGGAGTTTGGTGCGTTAAGTCCTTGTAAGACAAACCCTCCGACGAGGATAGGCGGCATCTGGCGTGTATAGGAAAAGGTATTGCACTTCAGCTTCCATCTGTTTCTTAGATAAGATTTTTAACTCATTGTAATCTTCTGTGTCCGCCTCTGTGGTGTAGTGGTTAGCGTGATTAGCTGCCACCCCCGAAGGCCCGGGTTCGATTCCCGGCTCTGCCACGAAATTTGAAAAGTGGTACGAGGGCTGGTACGGGGTCCACTCAGCCTCGGGAGGTCAACTGAGTAGAGATGGGTTCGATTCCCACCTCAGCCATCCTGGAAGTGGTTTTCCGTGGTTTTCCGTGGTTTCCCACTTCTCCTCCAGGCGAATGCCGGGATGGTACCTAACTTAAGGCCACGGCCACTTCCTTCCCTCTTCCTTGCCTATCCCTTCCAATCTTCCCATCCCTCTACAAGGCCCCTGTTCAGCATAGCAGGTGAGGCCGCCTGGGCGAGGTACTGGTCATACTCCCCAGTTGTATCCCCGACCAAGAGAGTCTGAAGCTCCAGGACACTGCCCTTGAGGCGGTAGAGGTGGGATCCCTCGCTAAGTCCGAGGGAAAAACCGAACCTGGAGGGTATCACAGATGATGATGATGATGATGATGTAATCTTCTGTGCAGTATTTTGTTCTACTGAATTAATAACATTTAATATGGTATTCTTATAAACTATAGCCTTAATATACTTTTAGGTTAAATAGAGCTGCCTTCATTGGAGAATAAATAATAATAATAATAGTAATAATAATAATAATAATAATAATAATAATAATAATAATAATAATAATAATGTTTTGCCCTGTAAATCACAGATTTTATTACACAATGCGTTATAACTAATTTGCTACTGCCCTCATGCCCTGAAAATAAAACAAGTACATTTCACTAAATAAAGTTAGAATCTGTCTTTAAACCCCCTATTAAGAAACACAAATAGTACGGTAAAATTTGTATCGTGATGCGCAGTGTATCACCAAGTACCTTTCCATGTTTTTCATTACGACGTTTTGGCGCTGATATTCTATTTTAGGCTGAGAAGGATTGTTCAAAAACGTAGGAAATCGCCGGTACATACAGTACTTTAAAATATAAAACTAGATGCGTGAAATACCTTCCGGAGGCTATTCTTGTTCACCACTAATTAACTTGCAAACAGATATAAAGAGCTTGAATAACCTAGATTTCGTTTCAAGACTGCATGAATTTTGTCAGAAACTCTGACCAATGAAAGACACCTAGCCATCCCACATTCTGAGAAAAAATTGGTGCTGTTGTATGCAGTTGAGGCACTCGGACCTATCGTATTTCACAGACGAAGAGTTACAAATCCCAATTTTAAAGGAACTTTAAAGTCGAACTTAGGAATTGAAATATATTCTATATGAACTGAAATTCGCCAATTATTTTACAATATTATGAAAATTAAATGAGCTGACACAATTTTTAATTTTTTGTAATACAGTCGAAACTGGTTATAACCACTCCGAAGGGACCGATAATTAACGGTCGTTGTAAGTGATAGTTGTACAAACCGATCTCTTACTTTTGTTGCTAAAAATATTAAACCTGTAAATTGTTATGCTGCACACTTACATGTTTAATTAACAGAATAAAGATAAAACTTCAAAAAGCACAGGTAAAAAGGATGAAATGGCGAATGGCTTTTAGTGCCGGGAGTGTCTGAGGACAGGTTCGGCTCGCCAGGTGCAGGTATTTTGATTTGACTCCCGTAGGCGACCTGCGCGTCATGGTGAGGATGAAAAGATGATGAAGATGACTCATACACACAGCGGCCGTGCTAGCGAAATTAACCAATGATGGTTAAAATTCCCGACCCTGTCGGGAATCGAACCTGGGACACATGTGACCAAAGGCCAGCACGCTAACCATTTAGACATGGAGCCGAAAAAGCACAGGTGAAATAATTACTGTATTTGAAATACAATGTATGTGGAGTGGGACTGAAAGGAGCTTTTCTTCTGATGTTTACACAGTTCGTGAACAATAATACGGTATCCCAGCAAAATATAAAGTAATTAGCTGATGTACCCGTGCTTCGCTACGGAATTCTACATTTGCTAAAGAAGAAAGTTATCTAACTCCCAACCTATTTACCGCCAATATTCAGGCAGGCTGTTGCACTCGGTACGTAGCAGTAATCCCATCTATCGGAGATGAGTGGCAGCATAAGAGACAAAGAATATCACAACAAACAATGGTCAATGTAATGTTATTGTTGATCAATTTTATGAGGTTTCGATATTGTAGGCATTCACATTTAGTTTTCTTCCGACTCTGAAATACCACTCTTATCATAGTCGGTACACCGAGTTCGATAGTTGCAGTCGCTTAAGTGGGGCAAGTAGCCTATCCAGTATTCGCGAGATAGTGGGATCGAACCCCACTGACGGCAGCCCTGAAGATGGTTTTCCGTGGTTTCCCGTTTTCACAGCAGGCAAATGCTGGGGCTCTACCTTAATTAAGGCCACGACCGCTTCCTTCCCAGTCCTAGCCCTTTCCTGTCCCATTGTAGCCATAAGACCTATCTGTGTCGGTGCAATGTAAAGCCAATAGCATAGTCGGTACGGTAAAACTGAATAAAAGTCCGGCGCCATGGCTAAATGTTTAGCGTGCTGGCCTTTGGTCACAGGGGTCCCGGGTTCGATTCCCGGCAGGGTCAGGAATTTTAACCTTAATTGGTTAATTTCGCTGGTGCAGGCGTTGTGTGTATGTGTCGTCTTCATCATCATTCCATCCTCATCACGACACGCAGGTCGCCTACAGGCGTCACATCAAAAAGATCTGCATCTGTCGAGCCGAACTTGTCCACGGACACTCCCGGCACTAAAAGCCATAAGCCATTTCATTTCAACTGAATGAAACATAAATGATCGAAAATTGTATTCTCTATACTGTATATTCTGTCATGTAGTACTTTTCGATAAGACCAATAACATAAGTACCAGTATTTAAGAATTAAATTTTATTTTAGGCGCCTTCCCCTAAACTACAATTTAACCCAGGGTGAATAAAACTGCTTATAGCTTAGACTGTAGTTTCTTATTCCCCAACTCTATGTACCTATTTTCATTAAATTCTGTTTAGCCATTTATTTGTTGCTCGGCGTTGATATGGACTTAGCAACAAAAATACAAATTCATGAATATCTCTCTTATCATAGCCTGTATGGTAAAAATGTATTATACATAAATGATCAGAAATTTAATTCTATATAACTTTAGTTATGTAGTATTTATCGATAGGGCCACTAATAACATAAATATTTGAGAATTAAATTTTAGGCTTTCCTTTAAATTACCATTTCACTCAGCGTAAATAAAATAATGTATAGCCTAGATTGTAGTGGTTCATTCTCTTCAGCCGTTTTCTGGTGATGCGCGTACAGACAGACAGACAGACAGACAGACAGACAGACAGACAGACAGACAGACAGACATTACGGAAAAGTAAGAAGTGCATTTCCTTGTTACTGTGGATATGAAGGATGCAGAAATACCATTCTTTTTAAATTCTGAGCAATGTACAGACAAAACTCTTATTTTATAATTACATATAGATAAGTGAGGAAAGAAGTAGCAAGAATGTAAATTGATCACTAATGTCGCGCACGGTCTTAGCTAATAAATGACATGTTCTTTCTGTCCTTCCAAATTGTGAGTGTGATAGATCCAATTCCCGCGCGATGCTGGCGGTTATTTACCCATTTTGTAATCGCCATATTATATGCGACTATTCTTCGATATTAAGCGCTTTCCCTTTATTTTGCGTCATCTTCACAGCGATGCTTGCCTTTACTATTTAACAGGCAGACTTATCCGTAATCTACAATCTACTGTAAACAAGAGTTTAATTTAAAAATAAGCATTTGTTGTCAGCAATCCCCAAACGCGAAACAAACAAAAATCAATATTGGACGTCATAGTCGATACATTTAACCGAAAATGTTATTTAAAAATCGCTCTTATATACGATACTAGCTTATGTACCCGTGCTTCGCTACGGGATTCTCAGAAAGACTGACTTTGTGGTTTTCCTAACTGAAGTCAACATAGGGCATTACAGAAACGTCAGTAGGAATCTAACGATTAAAAGCAATGTTATCATATAAAATACTCGATCAAATGAAAAACTGCATATTTTCTCACTTTTAACGAACAGTACTACGGTGCCGATCTAACAGTCCAAAGTTCAAGAGCTGGAATCATCAGGCCGCAGATTGCCGTGAACACTCCTCTGCCATTATTCCGTTAAATATGCACACTGCTCATTCCTGTCAGTGCCTCAGAGTAAGGATTGAATAGCTCGAATGCTATGATGAACTAGTGTGTTACATACCTGAGGAATGGCATGCTAAAGAAGAAAGTTATCTAACTCCCCAGCTACTTCCAGTCAATATCCAGGCAGGCTGTTACACTTGGTACGACCGGGCGAGTTGGCCGTGTGGTTAGGGGCGCGCAGCTGTGAGCTTCCATCCGGGAGGTAGTGGATTCGAGCACCACTGTCGGCAGCCCTGAAGATGGTATTCCGTGGTTTCCCATTTTCACACCAGGCAAATGCTGGGGCTGTACCTTAATTAAGGCCAAGGCCGCTTCCTCCACACTCCTAGACTGTTCCTATCCCATCGTCGACGTAAGACCTAACTGTGTGGGTGCGACGTAAAGAAAAAAAAAAAAAACCTCGGTACGCAGCAGTAATCCTATCTATCGGAGATGAGTGGCAACAGAAGACACAAAGCCAAAGCACATCACAACAAACAATGGTAAATGTAACGTTATTGTTGATTTTCTGTATTGTATGCTTTCACATTTAGTTTTCTTTCGACTCTGTGATATTAGGTCGTCATATAAAATTATTCATAGCGAAGACTGTAGTTCCCTGTTCTCCGACTTAACATACCGATTTTCATTAAATTCTGTTCATCCATTTTCTAGTGACTCGACGCTGATATGGACTTGGTAACATAAATTCAAATTAATGAATATCTCTGTGATCATAGCCGGTACGGTAACAATGTATAAGACATAAATGATCAGAAATTTAATATTGTATAACTTTGGTTATGAAGTATCTATAAACACGACCACAAATAACAAATATTTGAGAATTAAATTTTAGGTCTTCTACTAATCTACCATTTCACTCAGCGCGATTAAAGTTATTTATTGCCTAGATTAAAGCGACTTATTTCCCGACTTTACATAGCGATTTTCATTAAGATACGACCAATAATAACACAAATATTTACTAATTAAATTTTAGGCCTTCCCCTAAACTACCATTTTTCTCAGCGTGAATGCAATTATTTATGGCTTTGATTATATCGAATTATTACCCCGACTTTGCATTCGAATTTTCATTAAGATACGGCCACTACTAACATAAATATTTGAGAATTACATTTTAGGCCTTCCCCTAAACTACCATTTGACTCAGCGTGAATAAACTTATTTATGGCCTAGATTGTAGCGACTTATTCTCCGATTTTGCATGCCATTTTCATTAAATTCTCTTCGTCCGTTTTCTCGTGATGCGTGCACATACAGACAGACAGACAGACAGACAGACAGACAGACAGACAGACAGACAGACAGACAGACAGACAGACAGACAGACAGACAGACAGACAGACAGACAGACAGACAGAAATTACGGAAAATTAAAAAGTGGATTTCCTTGTTACTGTGGAGACGACTGATACAGAAATACCATCCTTTTTAAATTCTGAGCAATGTACAGACAAAACTCTTATTTTATATACCTGGGTATATAGATGTCGTAATAAGCGATTTCATACTAAGCGATTTTTAAAACACAGTGCTTAGGCTATATAGGACATAGCGTTATTTTTCGTTGTCATACCAAATACGTCGCTAAAAGTGATGTCACAATAAACGGTTTCGACTGTAATTACTGTATCTCGATATGTAGAGAAATGTTACATTCTTCACAGAATATGTAAAAATGTGTAATATTGGTAGGAATATGTAAAATGAAGCTTCCCCTTTGGTGTAGTGGTTAGTGTGATTAGCTGCCACCCACAGAGGCCCGGGTTCGTTTCCCGGCTCTGCCACGAAATTTGAAAAGTGGTACGAGGGCTGGAACGGGGTCCACTCAGCCTCGGGAGGTCAACTGAGTAGAGGTGGGTTCGATTCCCAACTCAGCCATCCTGGAAGTGGTTTTCCGTGGTTTCCCACTTCTCCTTCAGGCAAATCCCGGGATGGTACCTAACTTAAAGCCACGGCCACTTCTTTTCCTCTTCCTTGTCTACCCCTTGCAAACTTCCCATCCCCACCAAAGCCCCTGTTCAGCATAGCAGGTGAGCCCGCCTGGGCGAGGTACTGGTCATCCTCCCCAGTTGTATCTCCCGACCCAATGTCTCACGCTCCAGGACACTGCCCTTGAGGCGGTAGAGGTGGGATCCCTCGCTGAGTCCGAGGGAAAAACCGACCCTGGAGGATAAGCAGATTAAGAAAGAATGAAAGATGTGTAAAATGAAACACAGGTATAACAGAAGTGAAGCTTCCACGGTGTGAAGAATTATTTAATTTAATTTCCGGGTTGAACCGTGTTGTACTTGTACGCATATCACGTACAGTTTGCCGACGTTTCGAATACATTGCAGTATTCTTTGTCAAGGCGACTGAAATACCCCAACTCGATCCGAGGTAATCAGTCTCACATTACACTGACAAAGAATACTGCAATGTATTCGAAACGTCGGCAAACTGTACGTGATGTGCAGACAACTACAACACGGTTCAACCCGGAAATTAAATGAAATGACAGGTATAGCAATATCAGAACATATTTTATTTTCAGTTTTCTGCAAGTCAAGGAATGGGACTAATTACATAAGAATTCGGACCCTACTGATTATTCAGTCAAGGAGCCGGACGGTCGAATATGAAAAATGGAAGAGAGGAGCGTGGCGAAAGTAGAAGAAATTCCGGACTCAACTAGGATCACCTGCGAGATTTTCATGTTACTGAACAAAGAATGGTAACATACTCAATGAATAATCATTTTGTTAATTAATTCCACGTGCATTAATATTTCTGAGTATGTCCTTTCCAGTGGCCTCTATGGTGCTTTAAGAATTACTGCATAAGTTTCTTCCACGACTGGCCCGTATTCAAATATCATCATTGCTAAGAGAGTTTCAATTGTGCTTAAATGAATAGTTCAAACGGTGGAGCAACGGCTTCCAGAGCTCAAGTTACTGTGTTCGATCTCAACTCAGTCCAAAAGTGAAGGTGCTCAAATACGTCAGCCTCGTGAAAATAGATTTACTGGTGCGTAAAATAACTTCTGCGGGACACAGCTCTGGTTCCTCAACGTCTCCAAAAACGGTTATTCTTTTTCTTCTTGTCGTTTGGGCCTACTGAGGACCACGGGGCTCGTTTCGACTCCTTGTATGGAAATTCTGTTTTTTCTTCGCCCAGAAAGATTTCATCTTCTGGCTGTGTGCTTGTTTCCTTTCCTCGGTCCACTTCGGTCGGGTGGTGCCTGCACTCTGTTTGCTGCTGAGAGACTCTGGAAAGACACCTTGAAAGGTCAACTGCCGGAATAATACACGATCCTGTATGGTTTATTCTGATATCCCCAGCTGTTCTAAGTCGGACTTCACTGTGGTGAACCATTTATTTTTGGACGCTTTCCCTCTGCCTGTAGTGGTAATGATCTTGTTGGTAAGTCTGTAAGTACTCATACGAGTCAAATGCCCATAGAAAGTCAATCGCCTCTTCCTCATGGATGTAACTATGTCTTCTTGATGGTCATAGATCTCATTGTTGTGCCTTATCCTGCAAGTACCATCCCCTTCTCTTATTGGTCCTAAAATTCTCCTTAGTATTGTTCGTTCCTTGAACTCTAGCTTCCTCAGTGGACCTTTTCTGTTCATCAGAAGATACTCAGAGGCGTACAGTACGGACGGTCTTACTACTGAATTGTAATGTTGGAGTTTAAGGTTCTTAGAGAGGCACTTGGATGTATAGATGCTCTTACAGGTATGGTAGATCCTTTCCAACTTGGTGCATCTGGTGTCTATTGCTAATGTCTCATTCTCGATTGCTGAAATCCACTCCCCTAGGTACTTCACTGCAGGAACCTTACGAATGGTGGTGTTTTCCATTGGCATAACAGGTGGGGACTCCCTTTATGTTAGTCATGAACTCAGTTTTCTTTATATTGACCCTCAAGCCGGTTTTAGCAGCTATGGTATAAAGGCTCTGTGGCTGGTGAGTAGCTTCTATGTTGTTGGCTAATAAGGTAAGGTCGTCGGCAAAGGCCAGGCAAGGTACACTGAGATTATCTTTCTTGTATCCAATTTTCAGTCCACATACTGGAGGTAATGTGGCAGTCCATTCCCTGATAATCTTCTCTAGAACGCAATAAAAGAGAATGCAAGAAATTCCATCACCTTGTCTAAGTCCCGTTTGGATAGAGAAACTCTCTGAGAGCTCACATCTAAACTTTACTTTGGAGGTGGTGTTCTTCAGCGTAGCCTGGATTAGTCTGGTGGTCTTCTCATCCAGGCCTAATTCTCATAAGGTGGAGAAGAGGGTCTGCCCATCTATTGAATCATATGCCTTCTGCAAGTCCACTAGTATGACTACCCATTGGTGTCCGCCACGATTCTTGTACTTCAGGATTGTCTTGAGGTTCTGTATCTGCTCTTTGTAGGATCTATTTGCGCGAAAACCGGCCTGATATTCACCTAATTGTGAATCCAGCTAACTGACCACTCTGGTTTGCAGGGCTTTTGAAAAGATCTTGTACGTAACCGATATTAGAGAGATGCCTCTGTAGTTGTCGAGGTCTATCTTACTACCTTTCTTGTGTAGAGGATGGATCACCGCTGAGGTCCATTCCTCAGGTAAGGTCTCCGTTGCCCAAATATCCTCTATGATCTGATGGATGCTTTGTATGGATTTTTCGTCAGCATGTTTCCACATCTCCGCTACTATACCGTCTTCACCAGAGGCCTTGTTGTTCTTTAGGCTCTTGATAATCTCCCTTATTTCTTCAATGGTTAGCGGAGTGGAGTCTCGGTTTCTGGAAAGAGGCTCAGAGAATGCGAGTCTCTCTTTAGGTTCCTCTGCACTGAGTAGCTGTTTGAAATACCCTGCAAGAGTATTGGTACAATCCTTGTTGTTGAATTGAAGCTTCCCATCAGGTCCACGAAGATGAAGGGTGGGAGCTGTGTACTTCGTTGTCTGTTTTCTGAGTTCCCTGTAGATATCTCTTGAGTTGTGCCTCTTAAAGTCCTCTTCCGCCTGTTGTATTAGAGCCTTGTTATGGTTCTTCTTAGCCTGTCGTACTATACTGGCAGTTATTTTCCTTTGAGTAAGGAAGGCCTGGTAGTTAGCCTCATTTTTGCATTGGTTCCACGTGACCCAGGCTCTGCGTCAATCTTCTATAGCATGGTCACATGTAGTGGTCCACCATGGATGTTTTCCTTTGTTGGATGAGGCAGGTATGGTCTTCTGAGCAGCGTCCAGTAGAGCTTTTTTAGGTTGGGCCACCCTTGCTTCTGTATATTTTCTTTCAGAGTGACTTTGAAATCACAGTCTTCATCACTCAGTCGGAGGATGTTGAACTTCGGTATTTTAGCCTTTCTGCCGACATTCGGTGGCTTCCTCAGTGGTTGTAGGATGGTTTTATTTATTTATTTTCTTTCTTAATCTGTTTACCCTCAAGGGTTTGTTTTTCCCTCGGACCCAACGAGGGATTCCACCTCTACCGCCTCAAGGGCAGTGTTCTGGAGTGTGAGACTACAACTGGGAAAGAAAACCAGTACCTCGCCCAGGTGGATTCACCTCCTATGCTGAACAGGGGCCTTGTGAGGATGGGAATATTGAAAGGGATAGACAAAGAAGAGGGAAGGAAGGAAGCGGCCGTGGCCTTAAGTTAGGTACCATCCCGGCATTTGCCTGAAGGAGAAGTGGGAAGCCATTGAAAACCACTTCCAGGATGGCTGAGGTGGGAATCGAACCCACTTCTACAGCACTCAATTGACCCCCCGAGGCTGAGTGGACAACGTTCCAGCCCTCGTACCACTTTTCAAAATTCGTGGCAAGCCGGGAATCGAACCTTTTCCTCCGGGGGTGGCAGCTAATCATGCTAACCACTACACCACGGAGGTGGACATTATTATTATTATTATTATTATTATTATTATTATTATTATTATTATTATTATTATTATTATTATTATTAATAATCGAGTTTGATCTACTGCTGACCACGATAAGCAATGATTGGTTTGCTAGTTAGTCCTTTCTTCTCCTTCCTGAATTTCTTCATTCTTTCGCTCTTTCGCTCTTTCGCTGTGGTTCCACCTCCCTTCCTCTGACCAAATACTTTAGGCCCCTTTTCTTTGTTTTTCCTGGAACCCCTTAATTTCCTCAAACTTCACTGGAACCACCTCTCTGTTCCACATTTCCGTGGAAATGATTATACATGTCTTTTTTTGCTTCTTCAACCCATTTTGAATCGCCCTTAATTTGGTGACTTATTTGAAGATTTTGTTTCTTATTTCCCAATTCACTCATTTTACCGCCTGGAGCTTTCCGACCTGGTACTTTATCGTCCACTGGCAATGTCAAATCATTAGTAAACACTAGACACTCCAGCATTGAACCTTCTCTCCTTCTTCCTTTATGTCTTTCCTCCATGTTTTTATTATGTTTTATTACTTTTTTCCGGTATGATATTAAGCAGTATTGGCAACAGTCTGTCTCCTTACTTAACTCCTGTCTTAATTTCAAATAGATCTGAAATTCAACCATGAAATTGAACTTTTTAGAAAGTTTCCTTCTCTTGCATATTGTATCCATAATCTTCTCCGCATTTTTGTACAGGTCTTCATTGTTTCTTCCTCAATATAGCCTATCTGTTCTTTTCTCCGGTTGGAGAATCTTACTTCTTTCTTTCTTTCTTTCTTTCTTTCTTTCTTTCTTTCTTTCTTTCTTCCTTCCTTCCTTCCTTTCTTCTTTTTCTTCTCTAGTAGGCTACTTCCATTTTCCCTTTCTTGTACAGTATCACCAATTTTGAACTGTATGTGCCTTCTGGCTTCACAACCGTGGTGTAGTGTCTGATCTTCGTTCTCTTGTTATGCCTATTTTGCATTAACCTATACACTAGTTTTTATTTCTAGTTTGTCACTCTTTTAATTCCTTATCAAGCCCATTCGGTTGGGTCCATTTCCAAAGATATTTAAATTTATCTGTTCTCTGAACTTTTTCAAACCTTGTAATCATATGACGTTCTCCGTCATGTTTGTATTCCAGGTACAATGTTTTCTCGTAGTAGTCTTGTTCTTCCCGCAATCTCGAAGGCCCGCCAGGAATTTTTTCGACCTGGTGCTTTATCGTCCACTAGCAAAGCCAAATTTTTAGCAAACACTAGACAGTCCAACCTCGAACCTTGCTTAACTCTTCCTTTATGGCATTCCTCCATGTTCTCATCGTGTTTTTTTTTTTTTCGGGATGATGTTCAACAGTATCGGTAACAGTCTTGTCTCCTTACCTAACTCCTATCTTAATCTGAAAGAGATCTGAAATATAACCAAGAAATTTCACTTTTGAGAAAGTTTCAGTTAGTGTTTGATTGATAATTGTCTTCGTTGTTTACTTCCGTACCGAACTTTCAAAAGGTTGAAGATCGTTTGCCGGGCGATCGAGTAAAATTCCTTTTGAAGTCGACGAACACAACTACCGTATTTCTACTTATGGATGCTTTTCAATCTGGAGATTTTTTCACACAGAATCTTCTCTTTGTGAAGCCTGATTGATATATTTGGTTAGGAGTTATGACTAGGTAATATCAAAATTCCTGGGTACTTGTTTACGTCGGTGCTGTCGCCGTTCTTATGAGCCGATGGTATAAGGGCACACTTCCAGTCGCTGGTGACTGTTTCGTTTTCCCAGATGTCAAACGATGTAAACTTTCTACTGTCTTATTCTCCCCAAGTTTCCACACTTCAGGTACTATTCCATCTTGGTGGTTTTCATTGCGTTGTTTACGTTTGATGGGTTCTCAAAGTTCAATCTTTTCAGAGCTTCTTCGCAGTTTGAAAGGGTATCGAAATAGTCAGACAAAAGATATTATTATTATTATTATTATTATTAATATTAATATATTTATTATTATTATTATTATTATTATTATTATTATTATTATTATTATTATTATTATTATTATTATTATTATTTTCAACCGCGGTACGAGGACTGAAGAGGCGTGAATTCAGCCTCGTGATAACTCAGGGAGAACAGTACCTTTCTACCGTCCCAGAAAAGCTTTTCATGATTTTCCGAGAGGATGGGAAGTACTTTTTAAAAATGATCCCTCTTTCGTTATCATATAATTTCTTGTAATTTTCCTTCCGTCATTTTTGTGTATTTTTCGTTTCATGTAATTCCTTTTTGATTTCGCATTGTTTTATTTTGTAATATTTGTTTCCATGTAGTTTTCTTTTCCTTTGTTTTGTATTTAATTTTCTTTTATATTCACACAATTCTTTCTAATTAGTAAATTTTTTTGCTCCTCATGATTTCATTCTTCATGTTGTTCTTATCTTCATGTACAGTGAGTTACTTTCATAATATGAATGTTTCGGGAATATTTTACGGTTTTCTGTTTTTTGCTAGTGGTTTAACGTCGCACTAACACATTGAAGGTTTTCGACGACGGAAGGATGGGAAAAGGCCAATATTTGGAAGGAAGCGGCCGTGGCCTTAATTAAGGTACAGCCCCAGCATTTTCATGGTGTGAAAATGGGAAAACACGCGAAGCCATGTTCAGGGTTGTCGGCGGTGGGATTCGAACCCACTATCTCCCGAATACACGCTCACAGTTACCGCGACCCTAACCACACGGCCACAGAAGTAACCACCTGGTTATATCTCATAAGTAAAATATTTGTTCATGCTAATACTACTACTACTACTACTACTACTACTACTACTACTAATAATAATAATAATAATAATAATAATAATAATAATAATAATAACTCGCCCGGTAAGCAACATTTTATCTCTAGGTTTTGATTTCGTAGTGTAGAACCTAATCCGTGTTCTTTCGGATGAGTGTAGGACACAGCATCGGTAGCTCCCTGCCGTGGTTAGGGAACTTTGACCGAGTGAGTTGGCCATGAGGTTAGCTCGCATAGCTGTGAGCTTGTATCTGGGAGATGGTGGGTTCGAATCCCACCGTTGAGAGCCCTGAAGATGGTTTTTCGTGTTTCCCCATTTCAAAACAGGAAAATGGGACAGGAAAGGGCTAGGAGTGGGAAGGAAGCGGCCGTGGCCTTAACTAAGGTACAGCCCCAGCATTTGCCTGGTGTGAAAATGGGAAACCACGGAAAACCATCTTCAGGGATGCCGACAGTGGGGTCCGAACCCACTATCTCCCGAATATTGGATACTGGCCGCACTTTAGCGACTGTCGCGTAGTCACAAAACCTTCGGTGTGTGAGTGCGTCATTAAATCACCAGCAAAAATAAATAAATAAATGAATAAATAAATAAATAAATAAATAAATAAATAAATAAATAAATAAATAAATGTCGGCCTCTGTGGTGTAGTGGTTAGTGTGATTAGCTGCCACCCCTGGAGACCCGGCTCTGTCAAGAAATTTGAAAAGTGGTACGAGGGTTGGAACGGGGTCCATTCAGCCTCAAGAGGTCGAAAAAGTAGAGGGGTGGGGTGGTTCTATTCCCACCTCAGCCATCCTCGAAGTGGTTTCCGTGGTTTCCCATTTCTCCTCCAGGCAAATGCCGGGATGATACCTAACGTAAAGCCACGGCCGCTTCCGTCCCTCTTCCTTGTCTATCCCTTCCAGTCTTCCCACTCCCCACAAGGCCCCTGTTCAGCATAGCAGGTCAGGACGCCTGGGCGAGGTACTGGTCCTCCTTCCTAGCTGTATCCCTCCGAACCAAAGTCTCACGCTTCAGGACACTGCCCTTGAGGCGGTAAAGGTGGGATCCCTCGTAGAGTCCGAAAGAGAAACCAAACCTGGACGATAAACGGAGTAAGAAAGAATAAATAAATGGAAACTGTCCTTCGGTCTTCTTGTCTTTCGAGAAGTCTCTTATTCTCTATGATCCATAACCAAGATGATTTGATCTGGCATTTAAATACAAAATACCTTTAGAATACAAGCACGTGATAATAAACCCAACGGTGAGTGATTTTCTCTTGGGTTTTCCAACTTTCTCGGAAAATAATAACTCCATAAAACGATGCTCTCCTTTCTTATAATGCGATTGGTTATACCTGGAACAAATATCAAGTCGCTATGTGGTGGGTAAATGGAAATAATATAACGTTTGTTAAGGAATTTCGGTTTTACACTGAACTCTCCTGCTAGCGGTTGGCTAACCTGACGCTAGCTACAGTCAGCTGTTCGCCTTGCAGTCGGCTCGATAGTATCATGGCTACCCTCGGTCGCTTCTCGTCAAGGTTTTCGAAGTTAACGCTTAATTCTACATGTGTGCAAAGATCGTACGTTACATATAAGAATCCCAGGACGTTCCGTATTATATCTACAGCATGTGCGTGTGCAGTAACTGGTGGTTTGGTGCTATATGGAGTCAACAGATACGTCAAACTGAACACGGTACACGCCTTCAAGCCCAGAGTAAGTGAGATAGCAAGCTTTGTTTATTTTTAACTCCCCGCCCCCTTTTGTTTATTTGCATGCTTAGCTGTCGCTAAATAATCAAATAAGGCTCTTCCCCAGATTTTTTAACTGGTGGTGACTGCTGTTATCTACGTATAGGTTATTTTACAGTGATGGACACTAAGATTATTGAGTATTATTAGAATGATGACTTTGCTTGCTAAACAGAAATTACAGGTTATGTACGTATCGTGTGACAGCTTATTCGGAGTAAATGTTTGCTTTTTTATTACCGTTATAGATTTAACATTCCACGTTATGCTGGTTGTAAGAATGATGTGTCGAATAGGCTACGCTCTCCTCTGTTGTGCTGGTAGTGGCATGTTAGTAGGCCAATGACAGTATCACGCATCTCACTCCATCCAAGGTCAGCATCTGTTCGAAGTTTACATCCGCATTGCCTATGGCCACGACATGACTCGCTTACGTCATACAGCTTGGTCCAGCCAATGCAGTCTGAGGCCAGGTTGAAAGTAAGAGTCGCGGGCTTTTATGATTTATGATAAATAATTGAAATTCTGAATTGTTTCACTGTGCAGATTGAGGGCCCATGTCTCGGCTTATTCATTCGTAAATCGTACAGGTGTAAATGTTTACCACGTGGATCATATTACAGGCAGAGAAATATGGAGTAATTTTTCTTGCCTTACTTTTCCCCCTTTATTTCGTTAGTTTAGGTGTAGAAAGACACAACCTTGTAGCAAGTGTCCTAGCATGGGACGGTTATAATATTCCTAATAAGCGATTTGTAGCACGTGCAACCTTCGGATTTGACTAGGTTTACTATAAAACTTCCTATAATCTGTAACTTATAAACCTCTTGATTTCCTTCCAATTCTTCGGTGTAGGCGAGTATACGATAACAATTATAACGAAGATGATTCTTTTTTTTATGTTATATATATTTTTTAACAAGTTGCTTTACGTTGCACCGACACACATAGGTATTTTGACGAAGATGGGACAGGAAAGTGTTTGGAGTGGGAAAGACGCGGCTGTGGCCTTAATAATTAATAACATACAGTGCCAGCATTTGCCTGGTGTTAAAATGGGGAAACCACGGAAAACCATCTTCAGGGCTGCCGACAGTGGGGTTGATTATTGTTATAAGAAGCTTAACTTCGAGCTCGTCGACGTCTGGGTGAAGATCGTCTGGGAGTACATATATTGCTTTAAACTCATTAAAACGAGTGAAGTAGAGTGCATCAGTGGTTTTGGTAAAAAAAAATGTTGTTTTGTGTACTGTTAGACCATAACTGTATTTATGTTTTTGGTAGTGTCCAGTGACCAGTTGAAAGAGGACGTGTGGGTTGAACCGTCACCTCAGAAAATTTCAGACTTTTTATTTTATTTTGCTATTTTGCTTTACGTCGCACCGACACAGATAGGTCTTATGGCGACGATGGGACGGAAAGGCTTAGGAATGGGAAGGAAGCAGCCGTGGCCTTAATTAACGTACAGCCCCCGCATTTGCCTGGTGTGAAAATGGGAAACCAACAGAAAACCATCTTCAGGGCTGCCGACAGTGGGATTCGAACCCACTATCTCCCGGATGCGAGCTCACGGCTGCGCGCTCCTAACCGGACGACTAACTCGCCCGGTCAGACTTTTATAATATGGACAAAAAACGTTTAATGGCTATTCATTATATATCGATAATTTCGGGTATAGTCGAGCCAATAAACAACACAGCTCAAAGACGGGGTAGGAATAATCTAAACTCTCCATCCAGAAATAACTTTGAAGGATGCAATTGTAAGCTTTTTCGTCAATTTTAATTTTTACGTACGTAACAGCAGAAACGCGAATTTTCTTCGGGGGAGACAAAATCTAAATTCAACCTTTCCTCACCCGAAGTTGCCGAATGGCAAATTATAGTAAAAGTATTTAACAAGGTAGTGTTAGAAACATTTAAAAAAGTTTATTCTAGAAGAGGGACGGTACTCTAAAAGTGGGTTATGAGTTTGCATTCGCGAGCTAGTGGGTTTGAATACTACCGTCGCCAGATCTGATGACGGTTCTCCGTGATTTCCCATTTTCACACCAGGTAAATGCTGGGGCTGTACCTTATTTAAGACCATGGCCGCTACCTTCTCAGTCCTAGCCCTTTACCAGCCTTCCGTCGCCGAAAACCGTTGATGTGTTAGTGTAACGTTAAATAAATAGCCCCAAAAAAAAAAAAGTGGGTCCGCTCGATCCGTCAATGTAAAATCGATCACTCTAGTGTAAATCGCTATTTTGTCTGTTAAGGTTGTCATTTCTTATATGTGGCAGCACTTTCTCATATGTGAATGTTGACGCGGGAATAATTGAAAAATCAGCATCAATGAACAATGGCTGTTGCGTGAAATTCAAAATCAAATGAAAGGTGAATGTTTTAATTATTACCTCTTCGTCGAAAACAAACTACTGTAGAGCGAACATTGCCGATGAAGCATGAGAAGACTGAAATGAAGCTCAAATACATTTTAGTATAATTCTGGCCAGGAATGATGGGTTTTTAAAATGTTATAGTCAAGGAAATATTATTATTATTATTATTATTATTATTATTATTATTATTATTATTATTATTATTATTATTATTATTATTATTATTATTATTATTATTATTTGGCTATCTTCATTATTATTATTACATTTGTAGTTTTGCAGGATAAAGTCGATCATGCTGTCTAGTTACAAAAAGAAGGTGCTATCTGCGAGAAAAAGGTATTATTCCCCGAAATACTTATCTACTATCACTCAGTGAAAGCTGTTCAAGCGGGCTGGGCGAGACTCTGAATGTGTCTCAACAATATGGCATGCCGTGTACAACACTTACTGACAGAATCCATAACATCCGCCCGTTAAGTTATGGCCGGCAAACTGCTCTTGACTCCGAAGTAGAAAATTATTTTTTCCAAAGCATCATGTTCTGTGTTATACGGGGGATTTCCATTATGGAATAGAGATGTTTCAGATATCGCATAGGACTATTTGAACCTGTACGAAAGGGCAGAAAATCATTTTAAAGATAACAGACATGAGAAAGACTGGATAGATTGTCTCGTCCCTCTTTCTAGCATAGGGAAGAAGAATCTGGTGGAACCAGTCAATAAACATGTTAAAATCAAACCAGACTCTTAGTAGCCTTGAACTCCGTATCCCGCCTTCACCCATTATGGTAGCCTACCTATCACAAATATAAATAATGGTAATAAAACGCGCCATTAACATTAAAAAGTAAAGTTTAAAAGTGATCGACTTTACTTTCCCAACAATCTAAAGTTGATATCTCGTTTAATATAATCAGGGATCGACTTTTCGCGAAGAAAGCGGTTCACATCGTTCACACTCCCATCACAAGTACTCTCCCTTCCATAATTGTAAAGCACTTGTAGGCCTAATTAAATGCCTTTGATAAAGGAAGGATGTACGTAGGCCTATATAAATGCGTCATTTTCGGATATTTCCTTCTGAAGCCTAACTTGAAAATCGGAAGGAAAACGTATTGTAATTCTGATCAACTTTGCCCTCTTTTACGCAAGCCATTCGTCAGAATAGTCATCATACTGTTTTGCAACTAGTTAAATGTTGTCACGTTTGGATAAGTAAGAATTATTTATACCGTTTTGTACAGTAGTACGTTGTGTTGAATGGAAATACTATTACACACTAGAGTTTGAACTTTATCTCATATCCTACTGATAAGAACCGTTAATATACTTTTACCGATAACAGCATCCTTCTTAAGAAACTGTACAGCGGCTCAAAAAGTATTCGTATTGCTATAGTCACACCAATATTGTAAACCATGTATATCAAGCAGAGGATTAACTGCCAAAATGTCTTATACATTGTCCATTTATAATTCTTCACCTAAAATAACATTACAGTTTGCTGATGTGCTCTGTTGTTTAAAATCAGAACACTAACGCCGTGAGGTATGTCGACTTTGAGCGTCAGTATTTGTCCAGGCAACACAAATATCATGACTTGCACGGAGTAGGTCATTCATGTACCTTCCGTATGGGTAGGGGCATGGTTTTTTCGCATTACTTTATGTGTGATTTCGCGAAAAGGAAACAATTTTTCGCGTTATTTCGCGAAATAGGGCTGATCCCATTGATTTAATCATTTTCTAAAATTATTCATAAAAAGTTTAATTCCTGAGATTTGTGAATTATTAATGTTAAAGATAAACAAAGAGAAACAATACTAATAATGATTCATTATGCCTTATGTAATCTTGATTAGACCGAGCTCGATAGCTGCAGTCGCTTAAGTGCGGCCAGTATCCAGTATTCGGGAGATAGTAGGTTCGAACCCCACTGTCGGCAGCCCTGAAAATGGTTTTCCGTGGTTTACCATTTTCACACCAGGCAAATGCTGGGGCTGTACCTTAATTAAGGCCACGGCCGCTTCCTTCCCACTCCTATCCCTTTCCTGTCCCATCGTCGCCATAAGACCTATCTGTGTCGGTGCGACGTAAAGCAAAAAAAAAAAACTTGATTCGAACTATAGTATAGCCGTAATCAAGATTAACAACAAATTGTTGTTTCACTCTGCATGGCCGTAGCTTTCACCCCATATCGCCGTACCATTAAGGGATTTTATAGAATATTAATACGAAGAGATATTTAAGTCGAATTGAGAAATCTTTATTCTATCTTCTCCTTCCCTTCATACGCGTGATATTGAAATACAATTTCAAGATCGTTATTTTCCATGAATTTCGCTGCATTTTCGCTCTTATCGATAAGTAAATTTCGCTTTAAACTGGCCTTGTCGCTTTAATTCGCTGTAATTCGCGAAAATAAAATCACTAATTTCTTAATCAGAGTCGTAAAATTCTTTACGATATCTCAAAATCGTTTCAATATATATATTTCGCGTTCATCGTTTATGGGGTACGAGGGAAGCAGCCAGCTTATGTTCATCAGTGCGACATTTTTTAACGGATTTGACGCTTAAATAAGGAAACTACTCAAGCAGAATATCAAATTGCAGAAAGTATTTTCCGAAAAAAAAAGTTGCGGAATAAATAAACCACTCGGTAGAGTTAAGAGCAACACCTACAGGCTTTATCAAGCTAGAACTTACCCCAAAAAAGCATAATGTGGTCATCCGTCTCGCTTACACGAAGAAGGAAATGCAACATAGTCAGAAATGTTACAGTGCTCGAAATATTACTGCTGAAGTATTGTAGAACGGGGAATAAGAAAGCATGTTTCAGCTGTAACGATGAGAACTGTACTTCAAGAAGCTTGATATAATGGCCGAGAAGCTCTAAGAATTCAACTTGCCTGTGGCAGGGAACATAAAAATGACGGTTATGAATACTGAGGAAATGCCATCGTTATAGATGAATATAAATTCGAACTTTTCAAGTCAAATAGGCAAGTAATAGTACGAGAATGGCGGAGAACGAACTGCGAACTACGCAGACCACAAACTTTCCATTAACATTTTTGTCTCACTCTCCCAAGAGTATCCCCCTGTGGGTGGGTGTGGTAGAATAATACCCGCGGTATCCCCTGCCTGTCGTAAGAGGTGACTAAAAGAGGCCCCACGGGCTCTTAACTTGGAAGCGTGGGTTGGCGACCACGGGGTCCTTAGCTGAGTCCTGGCATTGCTTCCACTTACTTGTGCCAGACTCCTCACTTTCATCTATCTTTTCCGGCCTCCCTTGGTTCAACTCTTGTTCTTTTCCGACCCCGATGGTATTAGAGCACTGCAGGCGTAGGGAATCTTTAATTTTCACGCCCCCGTGGCCCTTGTCTTTCTTTGGCCGATATCTTCATTTTTCGAAGTGTCGGACCTCTTCCATTTTCTCTCTCTGGTTAGTGTTGTACCGTATAGAGAGAGAATGGTTGCCTAGTTGTATTTCCTTTTCAAACATCACCATCACTCTCCCAAGAGTATCAACGATATGAGTGTTACTGGGAGATTATGTCTTCACAAAGGAAGGTGATCGGTAATACCCTACTGTCGAAATCACCGCAGCTGACCCTCGAATATATTTACCATAATATTAAAAAAAAGAACGAATTACATTATAAGTACTGAATTTACTGTCAAATTCGCAATGATTTTTATTTTCGTGTTTCATTCTTCTACTTTCAACCTCACCAACCGTACTAAGATTAGAGAGCAGAGAAGTCCCTGCTACATGCTCGTCGTTTAATTGATAATCTTTAATTCTTTTAGCTGTCGGATCGATGCCTGATCAGCCTGTTGCATTTTTTCCACTTTTAACTTTTGTGCATTGCTGACTATTTAAATAACAGTTACGATTCGATTTCGCTTAACAAACAACAAAGCTCAGATTCATTTCCAGTAAGACATAGTGTTTACAATGTACCGTGTCTTTGGTAAGTTATGGGCTACAACAAATTTGCTACTTGCATTGACTTGTCTTAGTCTCACCCTGGGCTTTGGCAACGAGGTGACTGAGGTACGATCAATGCTAGGAATGTCATTCTTTATACAGCCAATCCCTGTTGTTAATAGCGTGAAAGTGTAACTCATTGGATCGGTTAGTGTGCGCATTTTTTTTACGATTTGTTTTACGACGCACCGGCACAAATAGGTCTTTTGGCGACGATGGGATAGGAAAGGCCTAGGAGTGGGAAGGAAGCAGCCATTGCCTTAATTAAGGAACAGCCTCGGCATTTGCCTGGTGTGAAAATGGGAAACCACGGAAAATAATCATTAGGGCTACCAACAGTGGGACTCGAACCCACTATCTCCCGGATGGAAGCTCACAGCCGCGCGCCCCTAACCGCGCGGCCATCTCGCCCGGTGTGCGCATTTCAGTGATCTTGGACGGCTGATAGGCTAAGTATTAGCACTTTCTGGCTCGGCGTGAAGGAAACGGAAAACCACCTCACGTCTCATTCTCCTTGTACGCCCCTTTAGTGAAGCCTAGATTGTCTGTAACAGCCTGTGAGCCGATGGTGGTGGACAGGAGATCCACCTCAGCCTTTATGCTGAGTACTAAACATAGTCTAAATCAATCAATCAATCAATCAATCAATCAATCAATCAATCAATCAATCAATCAATCAATCAGTCAATCAATCAATCAATCAATCAATCAATCAATCAATCAATCAATCAATCAATCAATCAATCAATCAATCAATCATCCTGATCTGCATTTAGGGCAGTTGTCCAGGTGGCAGATTCCCTGTCGTTTTTCTAGCATTTTCTTCAATGATTTCAATGAAATTGGAAGTTTATTGAACATCTTTGGTAAGTTATTCCAGTCCCTAACTACCTTTCCTATCAACGAATATTTGCCCCAATCTGTCCTCTTGAATTCCAACTTTATCTTCATATTTTAATCTTTCCTACTTTTAAAGACACCGGTCAAACGTATTCGTCTACTAATGTCATTGCACACCATCTCTCCACCGACAGCTCGGAACATACCACTTAGTCGAGCAGTTCGTCTTCTTTCCCCCAAGTCTTCCCAGTCCAAACTTTGCAACGCTACTCTGTTGTCGGAAATCACCCAGAGCAAATCGAGCTGCTTTTTTTTTTTTTTTTTTTTGATTTTTTTTCCAGTTCTTGAATCAAGTAATCCTGTTGAGGGTCCGATACACTGGAACCATACTCTATATGGGGCCATACCAGAGACTTGTATGCCCTCTCCTTTACATCCTTACTACAACCCCTAAACACCCTCATAACCATGTGCAGAGATCTGTACACTTTCTTTACAGTCCCATTTATGTGATTACCCCAATGAAGATCTTTCCTTATATTAATACCTAGGTACTTACTGTGTTCCCCATAAGGAACTTTCACCCCATCAACGCAGCCGTTAGAACTGAGAGGACTTTTCCTATTTGTGAAACTCGCAACCTGACTTGTAACCCCGTTTATCACCATGCCATTGCCTGCTTTCCTTCTCACAATATTATCGAGATCATTTTGCAGTTTCAATCTTGTAACTTTATTTATTTCTTATTCTATACAGAATAACGCCATCCGTAAAAAGCCTTATCTCTGATTCAACTTCTTTACTCATATCATTCATATGTATAAGTAAACATAAAGGTCCAATAATACTGCCTCGAGGAATTCCCTTCTTAATTATTACAGGGTGAGATAAAGCTTAGCCTATCTGAGCTCTATTTTCTAGAAATATAGCAACCATTCAGTCACACTTTTGTCTAGTCCAGTTGCACTCATTTTTGCTAGTAGTCTCCCATGAACCATCCTATCAAATGCCTTAGATAGGTCAATCGCGATACAGTCCATTTGACCTCCTGAATCCATGATATCTGCTATATCTTGCTGTAATCCTACAAGTTGAGATTCAGTGGAATAACTTTTCCTAAACCCTAACTGCCTTCTATCGAATCAGTTATTAATTTCGCAGACATGTGTAATATAATCAGAAAAAAATGCTTTTCCAAAGCTTACACGTAATGCATGTCAAACTGATTGGCCTGTAATTTTCAGCTCTATATCTATCACGCTTTCCTTTGTACACAGGGGCTATTATAGCAACTCTCCATTCATTTGGTATAGCTCTTTCACGCAAACAGTAATCAAATATGTACTTCAGATCCAACCCATTGTCTTTAGTATATCTCTAGAAATCTTATCAATTCCAGCCGATTTTCTAGTTTCATATTTTTGTACCTTATTGCATATGTCATTGTTATCATAGGTAAATTTTAATACTTCTTTTTCATTAATCACCTCCTCTACCTGGACACTATCCTCTAACCCATAATCTTTACATACTACTGACTGAATACTTCTGCGTTTTCACTCCCCTTGTTCATTAATGATTCCTGGAATGTCCTTCTTGGAACCTGTTTCTGCCTTTAAGTACTTATAAATACCCTTCCATTTTTTTTACTAAAATTTGTATGACTGTCGATTATGCTTGCCATGATGTTATCCTTAGCTGACTTCTTTGCTAGATTCAGTTTCTTGGTAAGTTCCTTCAATTTCTCCTTACTTCCACAGCCATTTCTAACTCTATTTCTTTCCAGTCTGCACTTCTTTCTTAGTCTCTTTATATTTCTGTTATAATAAAGGGGGGTCTTTACCAATCCTTATCACCTTTTAAGGTACAAAACTGTTTTCACATTCCTCAACAATAGCTTTAAACCCATCCTAGAGAGTCTGTTTACATTTTTATTTATCGTTTTCCACCGATCATAGTTACGTCTTAAAAACTCTCTCATGCCTGCTCTATCAGCCATATAGTACTGCCTAATAGTCTTACTTTTAAGACCTTCCTGTGTATCACGTTTATTTTTAACTACGACAAAAACAATTTTGTGACCACTAATACCATCTATTACTTCAGTTTCTCTATACAGCTCGTCTACTTTACCAGTGCCTCGTCCAGTATATTCTTCCCTCTAGTTGGTTCCATCACTTTCTGAATCAGCTGTCCTTACCATATTAACTTATTTGCCACTTGTTGCTCATGCTTCCTGTCGTTCGCATCACCTTCCCAATTAACATTTGGTAAATTGAGATCTCCCGCTACAATCACATTCCTTTCCATGTCGTTTCCCACATAGCTGATTATCTTATCAATTAATTCTGAATCAGCGTCAGCGCTAGTCATTCCCGATCTGTACATTCTAAAGACATCAAGTTGCCTATTATCTTTATAAATTAGCCTTAAACCTAGAATTTCATGTTTGTCATATTTCACATTTTCGTTCACCAGAATGAATACTCCCCCTCCTACCATTCTTATCCTACCTCTACGATACATACTCAGTTCCGTGAGAAAATTTCTGCATCCATTATATCATTTATCAGCAATGTTTCAACTCTTATTATATGTAGGCTACAACTAACGATATACACAGTACACCCGGGCTGGATGAATCAGAAATAAATCTAGGAGCCAGCAGAATTTCTTAGGAGCCAGGCATACAAATTAAATTAACTTGCTTACCTCTGTAGTACTAACAAGTTCGGTTTCATCACCTTAGCAGTCATCTCTGCTTCATTCTTATTAACTCCTCGCAACAGATTTATAACCCTCTGCTGATTTTGTTCGTTCAAAATCTCGTAGCCATTCATATTGATCGTCATTGTGTGATCCGCGCAGGTTGTTTGCAGCGAATGTCTCAACTTATTTTCCAGTAGATTCACAGTATATCGGGTGAGTTGGCCGTGCGGTTAGAGGCGCGCGGCTGTGAGCTTGCATCCGGGAGATAGTGGGTTCGAATCCCACTGTCGGCAGCCCTGAAGATGTTTTTCCGTGGCTTCCCATTTCACACCAGGCAAATACTGGGGCTGTACTTCAATTAAGACCACGGCCGCTTCCTTCCAACTCCTAGGCCTTTCTTATCCTATCGTCGCCATAAGACCTATCTGTGTCGGTGCGACGTAATACCCCTAGCAAAAAAAAAAAAAAAACACCCAGTATTTTCGTTAAATTGGCGTTAACCGAACTGCAGCAATGCTCGTGAGTTCCCCGAGGAAACGAAATATTTCATTCGTAAATATCAGGCGCCTACCAGTCTTTTTTTTTTTTTTCGTTGCCCTAGCGACCGGCTCCTGGGATTTGTCCAACTCTGCAGTACACCCCTATGCCCGAGGCCAGTCTCAGTTCATTACAGATGCTTGTACATCACTTGTGCATTATTCCGCGCCTCATGGCAAGCACATTTTAGTGTCAGATTTTATTATTATTATTATTATTATTATTATTATTATTATTATTATTATTATTATTATTATTATTATTATTATTAGTTGTAGTAGTAGTAGTAGTAGTAGTAATATAGCCGGGCTGAGTGGCTCAGACGGTTGAGGTGCTGGCCTTCTGACCCCAACATGGCAGGTTCGATTCGGGCTCAGTGCGGTGGTATTTGAAGGTGCTCAAATACATCAGCCTCTTGTCGGTAGATTTACTGGCACATAAATGAACTCCTGCGGGACAAAATTCCGGCACCTCGGCGTCTTCGAAAACCGTAAAAGTAGTTAGTGGGACGTAAAACAAATAACATTAAATTATTAATTAGTAGTATTATCTAGATATACTGGGTGGAATTAAACTTACCCTACGTAATCGTCTCTATGTGAAACACCAGTGGTTGTACGAACATGAAGCATAATCCAAACATTGCCATTGAAGCACTTTCAGTGTGTTGACATATAATGCAATTAAACTGATTGTCATGGACGTGTCATCCGTCGTATTACAAAGTCTGCTCAAAATGGTGTCCATCAGTGTCCCGGACGGTCTTTTTTTTTTTCGCTAGTTGTTTTACGTCGCACCGACACAGATAGGTCTTACGGTGACGATGGGACAGGAAAGGGCTAGGAGTGGGAAGGAAGCGGCCGTGGCCTTAATTAAGTTACAGCCTGGTGTGAAAATGGGAAACCACGGAAAACGATCTTCAGGGCTGCCGACAGTGGGGTTCGAACCAACTATCTCCCGAATACTGGATACTGGCCGCACTTAAGCGACTGCAGCTATCGAGCTCGGTCCAGGACGGTCTGAAAGCAAAGCAGAACTGGTGGAAATTCTAAAGTAAGTCCCAAGGGACGTGACGATATTTGCATATTTTTACCAAGAGAGAGAGCAGGAAATTCTATAAAGAAATTCAGGATGTTTGATATTTACCAACTGATGAGCCCAACTTAGCACACTGGCGCGAAACGCTGGCAACCAGGAATGAGTTAGCTGGGAAATTTATAATGTCCAATTACGGACCATTTATATTGGTATTATAATTGAGATGCTATCTGACTGTAGGATGGCGGCCTCAGTCTAGAAAGCCAAGAATAAACGCCCGAGAATATTCTTCGCGCTGACCACGCGCCACTTGATAATCTGCAGGCTTTTGGACTGAGCAGCGGTCTCTTAGGGCGCCAAAGGCCTCTTGCGACCGTAGCACCGGGAATTACTATAAATAGTTTCCTGTCTAGAGCTGTTTAAGTGGGGAAAGTTTAATCGTAACTACCTGATATATTAACTGCGGTCCTATAATCATCATCATCATCATCATCATCATCATCTCATCATCATGGTTTTCCAACCGAAGTTTTTCTGTCATTTTACAGTTTTCAATTCTCAGAAAAAAACCGTTTTCATGCTCTCGTTTCGATGTCTGATCTGACAGCGTCTGACTGCCGTTTCCTGAGACTTCTCATGGGCCTGTTTCTTTTCTCTTTGGCAAAATATACCGTCGTTGCACTTGTGAAAACCGCTATGTGATAACATTTTTGTAGAAATACTAACCCGCAGCACATATATTATTACAGTAATCGCACAGTATTGAACCATAGATGGCAAAACCTACCGACCAAAGTTTTAAGCTAAAACATTTTCACATAGTGGTTTTTGCAGACGCAACGACGGTATACTAGCTGGTCTGATACTGTGCACTTCCGCGTGTGGATCAGTGGTAGAGTGTTGGCCTCCCAATCCCAGGATCACGAGATCAGACCGGACAAAGACATTCGAAATTTTGAAGGGGCCGGACTGAGTGGCTCAGACGGTTGAGGTGCTGGTCTCCTGACTCCATCTTGGCAGCTTCGATGCTGGCTCAGTCTGGTGGTGTTTGAAGGTGCTCAAATACACCAGTCTCGTACCGATAGATTTACTGGCACGTAAAAGAACTCCTGCGGGACAAAATTCCGGCACCTCGGCGTCTCTGAAAACCGTCAAAAGTAGTTAGGGGACGTAAAAACAATACAATTATTGACTTTTAATTGGTAGGAAAAGCCCACTGTTAGTCCATATTGTTCGATGTCAGCATATTGTAGATCTCTGATGAAACATACAAAGTTTATCCGATAATAAAACTCGGCTATAGCTCTATGGTGGGGTGGGGGTTTAGCTACTGGCTACCCACCTGAAAGGCTGAGGTTCGAATCCCACTCGATCTCGGGGTGAGATTTTTATCTCAAGAATCACGTGTCGTCAGTAAGGGCTGTACAGTACATAATAAAATCCGTGCAAGCTATAATTTCCGTTCATTTATGGTACTTGCGTTTTTATCTCACCAGGAATAACGGAGACATGCACGATTGTAAAAGCTTATTTATCATGAACTTCCAAATATTTCCTGAAATATTAGTCGTATTAAAAACTATGAATAAACAAACAAAAAAGACCTGTCTTTTATTTCGATGCATATTTAGGTTACGAGCTGTAATAATGGAGATATTCTCGAATGTAGATTTTATTTCGAAGTCCGTTAACAGGGAGCATCTTTTGACTTGGAAATATCGATCAATCATCATGATAACGAATTAACTGGCGATGATGGAGATTGTTGTCCTGATTGTTTTTATAAGCTACGAAACCGCATAGTCGTTAGCTCCTTTGATCAGAAAGATAATGAAGATGCCTATCGAAATGAGGAGAAAAATGTGAAAGAACGATGACTCGGAGGAAGAAAAAAGACGAATCATATGGTAGGTGAGGGGGTTGAACATATTTGGCCTCGAATGCCGTAATATTGCCTGGCCGAAAGAGAGCACAGTGTGATGGCCAACCATCTCCCAAGCACCTAAAACTTAATTACATTACACTTAATGACTACGAGACGTGCTTTGTCTCTTCTGCTGCCACTCATCTCCGCTAGATTACATTACTATTGCAGTTACAAAAGTTAACCCGTCAATAATGTCCGATGTTAGCTGTACTGTATATTTTCTTCTTTCTCCTCCAAACCCTTTCTAGTACTTGATATAGATTTGGCCTATGCTTTCGTTCAGATGCCGTTCCTGACGTCAACCCTATGTGGCGGAATGTATTAACTGTTGCGTGTTTCTATGGTGGTTAGTAGAGTGGTGTGTTGCGTGAATATGAAGAAAAGTGTATTAAGACGAACACACCCCTAAACCAGGGGAATTAACCAAAATGTTCTTCAGTATTCAGCTGACTCGGCGGATTAGTAGGAGAGTGTACAACACTTGATCCCAAATTCGTAGGTTCGATTCGGGCTGAAGTAGTCGATTTTTTAAGGGTAGTCAAACATCTTGGTACTCCATGTCATTGTTGTTGGCGTATTAAAGATATCTTGTGATACATGTAATATCACTGATCAGCTCCACTTTAGTAGAATTCTGCTTTCGTTCCTAGACAGCAGCACAACTTGGAATGTCGAAATCGCAGGCTGCCTAGACGGAACGTTTTCAGGGGGTCGTCTACTTGGTAGCTGAGGCCATACAATTATTATTATTATTATTATTATTATTATTATTATTATTATTATTATTATTACACTGAAGAAAATGGAAATTGCAACACCCAGAAGGAGTGGTGCTACATTGCTGCAATTGAACATGCAGGACGAGTGTTCGGTTGTGCTTTGATGATTACACTTTCAGGCCCCTCTGGCCGCAAGTTTGGACAACAGTCAATACAGGATGTGCCCACCACGAGCTGCAATACATTGATGAATTCGTCTAGTCATGGAGTCAATAAGGCCCTGGATCGCTTCCTGAGGAATTGTGGCTCATGCTTGCTGCACTGCATGGGTCAGTTGTTCCAGAGTTGTAGGTGGCTGAGGACGGTTGGCCAGTTGTCGACCCATCATGTTTCATGTCCCCACACATGCTCAATAGGACTGAGGTCCGGAGATCTGGCGGGCCATACTAAGGTTGTGCTGTCGTGGAGAGCTGCTCTGGAGATACGTGCAGTGTGAACCCGGGCATTGTCCTGCTGAAACATCCCATTAGCAATGTTCGCCATCATAGAGACAACCACTGGATTGAGTACCCTATCAGCGTACTGTCGAGCAGTCATAGTGCCCTCAACACGCACTAATTGTGATTTTACATTAAAGCCAATAGCTCCCCAGACCATAATGCTTGGTGTTGGCCCTGTGTGCCTCTCGACAATAAGATCTGGGCGGCCCCTCTCCCCGGTACGTCGGCGCACACGATTCCGGCGATCACTGCGGGCAAGACAGAAGCGCGATTCATCACTAAAGACGACCCTATGCCATTTGTCGACCCACGTCGATCTTTCTCGACACCAGGCCAGCTTTACACGTCGCTGTTGTGGGGTCAATGGAACACCTTCTGCAGGGACACGGGCTCGTAAGCCAGCTGCACGCAGGCGATTACCAACTCTTTGTTGCGTAACGTGGGGTGCAACAGCTGCTCGAATTTGCACTGTTGTTGCATGGGGTTCCATCCGAATGAACCGGCGATCCTCTCTCACAGTGGTCTGTGCCAGGTCTACGAGTGTGGGTACCTTCATTTGACCACTGCTGCCACACACGTTGTACCGTAGATGCCGGTCGGCCAACACGTGCAGCGACAGTCCTTAGCGATAATCCAGCCTCACACAGCCCAATTATCCGAGCCCTCTCAAACGGCGACAGTTGTTGATAGCGTGCTCTTCTCTGTCGTCGAGGCATGTTTGACGGGGAACACTTCACTGCACAGACTGCAAGTCAACTACGCCACACCAGAGTCCGAATACTGGAGTTGATTCCTCCGCGACCAATCACGTGGGGAGACCTGTAGCAACAATCCAATGGGTCTGAAACTTTGATCGCTTACATACCTACATGGCATCGTTCCATATCTTGAAAATCAACGCAAACGACCAATGCCTTCATGGTGTTGCAATTTCCATTTTCTTAGGTGTTATATTATTATTATTATTATTATTATTATTATTATTATTATTATTATTATTATTAAATCAAATCTTTTATCGCCTAAGTTACAATTCCTCTACTCACTGAGATACTGAGTTTCGTAACATTATGTTAACCCATTTCCTGTGATACCGTAACGTAACAGATAGAGAAGAATTCAGCTAAACCGATTTTCGATTTTTGTTCGGCAATCCGAAATAAAAAGTATGGGACAGAAATTAAAGGTTTTCACACACACATGTTTTCGAATGGACTAAGGTCGTCAGCAAGCTGTTTCCTTCGTGTATTAATGTCATACGCATCACAGTTTTGCAACATTGGTTATCAAAATTTAACGTCATAAAGAATTATTCGAGCGATGTATGCATTGGGCAGAGTTACTAACTTATGTATGCAAATTTCTGATACATGCACGTTTCGTGTCATTTCACTCAGAAACGATATCAAATTTCATCAAAATTGATTGGCATTTAAGTGAACCTAAATAGAACGAGTTGGCTACACGGCTTTGTTCATGCAGCTATCCGCTTGCATTTGGGAGCTAAAAGATACGTTCCTGTACCTTGGCGCTTCTTGGGATCTTTTTTAAAATCTGACCTTGGATATGTCTGACGTCAAACCCCACTGTCGGCAGCACCCAGTGAGGTTTTCCGTGGTTTGCCGTTTTCTCACCAGATACATGCTGGAGCTGTTCCTTAATTAAGGTCATGGTTGCTTCCTTCTCAATCCCCATTCTTACCCATCGTCGCCATAAAACCTGTGTGTATTGGTGCGATGTAAAATAAATACATTTAAACAAAGAGCGCTTAAATTCAAGAGACTCGTGTCAATGGATTTATTAACAAGTTAAACAAGTCCTTTTCAAGGCAAACTTCCGACAGTCCAGTATCTTGATAGGTCGGATGTTAAACGGACGTAAACATAGACTCATTATATTATTAGCCTATGTTAATATTATCATCGTATTGGTACTTGAATATATGCAGTATAATGGGTATTTTCTGTAAAATGGAGATATTAAGGAAATTCTGTTTAGAAATATTACCGTACCTTAATTTTCTAAGTATGGGAAGTAGAGTGTTCTCGCGGTATTGACTGGAACATACAGTATTTAACCCGTTTCCTCAAGAATTGCATTTTCTTATCGATCCATTAGGTTAACTGATTTGTATGTTCAGTTCGTGGCATTGGTTTTTACAGTCATGGGAAAAAGTATACGTACACCTTAAACGTTAAACAATGTTGTCGACTGTAGTTGATGCATTGCCCATAGGCTGCTAGAAATGTCACTACTTTTCTATATTTCGGTATTTCGCGAAACATGAATATGACTACGTACCGGAAATAACAATGGTACTTTAGAAATGTTTGTTTTAACAAACGTGTCATCCGATAAGTTCGAAATATAGATGCATAAAAAGTATTCGTACAGATGATTTATCTCACATCAAAGTCCTTGATAACATCCCTTGCAACGCAGGTAAACAGTAAACGTCACGTCTTGTATCAAGTCAGTTGTGCTTCAGCCGTTCTAAACAACAAGTGATACAGTCAATCAGTAAGATGGGCAGCAAAAAGAAACAACAGAAGAAGAGAGAAGAATTGTAATCCGGGCTCATAATTCCTGTAAATCGCTCTCGGAAATATAGAAACTTGTGAAGAAACCAAGATATACAATTCAGGGAATTATTGACAGGTATGGTGAGAGAAAAATCTATCAAAAATGCACGTAGATGTGGACGTCCATGCAAACTAGACGATCGAACTAAAAGACTAATCCTCAGGAAAGTTAAGAAATATCCTAGAATCAGTGCTGCAAATCTGAGGTCTGAACTAGGAAATAATTTAAAACTTAATATATGTGTTTCCACAATTCAAAAGTTTTGATATATGAATGGGTATCATTGTAGAAATGCCAGGCGAAAACCTTGAATTACCCCAGCAAATAGGAAGAAAAGACTACAATATGCTACAGACTATAAACATGCTTCTCTAGCATTCTGGGATCGAGTTATATTTACGGATAAAAGTAAATTGACCGTTTTTTAAGAATATGGCACAAAAGTGTGGAGGTAAACGAACACAGAACTCGAAGAAAAAATCTGCTTCCTTCAGTGAAACATGGTGGAGGTTGTTTAATGGTTTGGGGGTGCATGAGCTCAGCTGAAGTAGGTTCCTTAGAATTCATTGATGGAAAGATGGACCGTAAATACTATATTGAAGTTTTGAAGAAACATCTAGCATCTAGTGCCGAAAAAAAAAGTGGGTTTTCTGGGTAATTATGTATTCATGCAGGATAATAATTCAAAGCATACGGCGCTTGATACGCGATTGTGGATTTTATACAACACGCCCAAATATATGGTAACACCCCCCAATCCCCGCATCTGAATCCGATTGAACTTGTGTGGGTTTTCTTAAAAAGAGACTGAGCAGAAGAAATATTTCATCAGAGCCAGTTTTGAAAATGGCTCTTTTGTCAGAATGGGGTAGGATTGAGCCCACCTTCACCTTCACCTCCACCTCCAAGCTAGTTTATTCAATGCCTAAACGGCTTGAGGTCATTGTAAAATCAAAAAGATTGTCAACAAAATAAATGTGCACAAAAATCAGTGGGGAATGAAAGTAAAACCGGACTGTACGAATACTTTTTATGAGTATGAAGTCATGGTATTTTCACTTATTTATGTATTAATGACAGAGACGTCTATCGATTTTATGTTTTATGATGTTCATATATTTACATAGTGTACAGAAATCTAACCTATTGTTGGTATACAACGTACATGACAATAAGTGTACTAAGTAAAGTATTTTTGTTTCAGTATTAAGTGTACGAATACTTTTAACTATGACTGTATTTGTTATGTGTTCCTAATATTTGTACTTCATCCATATCGTAGCAGCAACCTACTCACAACAGATTTGTGGTTAAAGACTTCACTACCGAGCTCGATAGCTGCAGTTGCTTAAGTGCGGCCAGTATCCAGTATTCGGGAGATAGTAGGTTCGAACCCCACTGTCGGCAGCCCTGAAAATGGTTTTCCGTGGTTTCCCATTTTAACACCAGGCAAATGCTGGGGCTGTACCTTAATTAAGGCCACGGCCGCTTCCTTCCCACTCCTAGCCCTTTCATGTACCATCGTCGCCGTAAGACCTATCTGTGTCGGTGCGACGTAAAATAACTAGCAAAAAAAAAAGACTTCACTTTTAAAACAATACTCGATCTCTGTAGGTCGAACGGCTATCGAGTGACTTGCATCCAAGAGACTGTTCAGTAATAATAATAATAATAATAATAATAATAATAATAATAATAATAATAATAATAATACAGGAATCTTGCGAGGAAAACACAAAATAAAGTATACATCATCGTCATAGCGAAATCTGTACTAAAATCTAGAAATATCATAGCCGTTGGTGAGAAAGAATAAGATATTTTACTTACCTAATAGTGTAAATGGCTTTAATTCTAAACATGTTTTTCTCGAACAGGTCTTTTGCTGCCTTGAGGACTGCGGGTTACGAAGTAATTTCCCTGCAGCTAGTTTTGTATTTAAGTCTAGAGTTCAGTCTGAGTTGCTCGGCTGCTTCCTACCAAGTGGATACATGAAGTTTTAGCAGAGACCTGCACAAGACTTGTTTACTTGTATTTTGGAAACGGGAAGGCTTCTTTACAGTTTGAGATGTTCTGGAGTATATGTTGCTGTAGGAGAAGTGAAGGATATGCACCTAGGAAAAAAATACATGTATGGACAAACTGATAGTATTTTCGTACGTTGATTCTGTATCCTTCGCCTTCAGTTCTCCAGTTTTCGGCTAGTAATACATTTGATTTAATTTACGTTCCTTAGGCTATACATATTTGTCTGGCTCTTTGGCTGTATGGTTAGTGTCTACGAGGCCATCTTTTCGGAGGGCCTTGTTCGTTTTCAGGTCAGGTCGGGGATTTTAACCGCGTCTAGTTAATTTGTCTGGGGAACTGGACATTTGTGTTTGCACCTAGACACTCCTAATCATATACACGCACAAGTGCCCCACACTACCAATAACCACAGAACGAACAGTGAATGGGTTACATCCCTTTACATGAAGGTGGCATCAGGAAGGGCATCTGTCCTCAAAACAGGATCTAGTCCACAAGTGCGTTACAGTTCGCAGCTGCGACCCTAGTGAGGTGTATAAACAGTGTCGGAATAATAATATATACACTTTAGGTCTCTCTTTGTCTGACTGTTAAACGTCGGCATGTCACTGGTGCGTTCTCGGTTCATAACTCGGTGTGAAATTTTTGCTGCACGAAGCAGCAGTGAGGAAAACTTTCAGTGGGATCTCAGTTTCATTGCAAGGGTACTCTCGTTCACTTGTCTATAGATATAATAAGAGTTTTGTTTGTACATTGGTCAGAATTAGAAAAAGCAATATTTTCTGTATCGGTCGTGTCCACACCAAGAAGGAAATGCATTTTTTAATTTTCCGACGTGTTTGTATGTATGTATGTATGTATGTATGTACGCGCATTAGGAAAACATGGCTGAACAGACTGGCGTGACGTAAATGCGGGCAGTTTACATAGCAAGCATACGTCACAGTAAAACGAGAGAGCAAGGGGAAGGGAACGGTGATTTTCGATTGTCATCACGAAGCTCTCCTTCACTACCCAGCGAAATGCTGAATGGGGTACAGTATTTAAGGAAAAAACCCTCTATAATTGCAATTTCAAGATATTTCTTTTTGATTTATACTGCGCTCGATGTAAACAGTCAGTTTTATTTTTTTTAATTTATACATTCGAAGAAAACTAACACGTTATAAATTTTGTTTCACGAAGGTAGGCTACATGGTTTAACGTACAAGCTACGATTTACAATTCCTTGGATGGGAATGACAGTAATTCCATTTCTTATTTTGTCAACATACTTTATTTTTCATTTTCTTTGCTACTTATTTTACGTCGCACCGACACAGATAGGCCTTATGGCGACGATGGGATAGGAAAGCCCTAGAAGTTGGAAGGAAGCGGCCGTGGCCTTAATTAAGGTACAGCCCCAGCATTTGCCTGGTGTAAACATGGGAAACCACGGAAAACCATCTTCAGGGCTTGCGAGAGTCGGATTCGAACCCACTATCTCCCACATGCAAGTTTATAGCCACGCGCCCCTAACCGCACGGCCAACTCGCGCGGTTTTCCATTTCTTAGAAAGCAAAATTCCTGTTATTCATTCAGCAAATAGTAATATATTTACATAATTCAACAAGTTAACTGCTTGATTTTGCACAATATTGTTGTATTATTTGAATTTCCCTGTTCACTGAATTCGAAAATAATATTTGAAACTTATCAGGCGTCCGATGATAATAGCTAGCCTCTAAATGACGAGGGAGTTTCATATCGAGTGGGGGCATAGATAAATAAATAAATAAATAAATAAATAAATAAATAAATAAATAAAGTACAACAACATTGTAAATGTATCTACCAAATAGATGTACAGTAGGGCTTCGATTAAATAAATAAATAAATAAATAAATAAATAAATAAATAAATAAATAAATAAATAAATAAATAAATAAATAAATAAATGATGTTATTCCCCGTAAGCATGATTGGGATGTTGGTGAGTTTAAACCCAAGCAACCACAAGCCACACCTTATCCACCTTAAATCTGTATTACTGTATATTAGCACCTCTTAAAATTTAATCGTGAAAATTATGGTTCATAACGTACGTTATAAAAGATTTGAGATTGTAGGCCTCTTTATTTTATCCGGTCACCGGGCGAGTTGGCCGTGCGCGTAGAGGCGCGCGGCTGTGAGCTTGCATCCGGGAGATAGTAGGTTCGAATCCCACTATCGGCAGCCCTGAAAATGGTCTTCCGTGGTTTCCCATTTCCACACCAGGCAAATGCTGGGGCTGTACCTTAATTAAGGCCACGGCCGCTTCCAACTCCTAGGCCTTTCCTATCCCATCGTACCCATAAGACCTATCTCTGTCGGCGCGACGTAAAGCCCCTAGCAAAAAAAAAAAAATATCCGGTCAAAATACGTAAACTGCATTGAACATACCGGTAAATAACTTATTTCTTACAACGTAAATTGAAAATGACGTGGGTTTCTGCCCTCTTTCTTTCATTATTTTCTGCCTCCATTTCAAACTTGGGTATCGCCGCAGTGATCGAGTGTGATTGGGAGAACTTCGCCTAACCTTCACGGCTTGTGACGTAATCACAACGTCATTGTGGTTGAATAGTATATGCTCATCGCCTGCTTACAGTGCTGGGCAGTCGCGGGGCGAAATGCGCAGCGTGAGTACCTCTGATGTATAATATTATTTGAAATATGTATTGTTTCCATTTGCTGGCTTGCTAAAGATTTAACTTGTAGCAGAATTCCAACCGAGCTCGATAGCTGCAGTCGCTTAAGTGCGGCCAGTATTCGGGAGATAATGGGTTCGAACCCCACTGTCGGCAGCCCTGAAGATGGTTTTCTGTGGTTTCCCATTTTCACACCAGGCAGATTCTGGGGCTGTACCTTAATTAAGGCCACGGTCGCTTCCTTAACAAAAAAAAAAATCAAAATTCCGACATTGCTGCTACTGAAGGGATGGGAAAATCGTGTTATGATTTCCTAATAATCTGAAATAAGAGTTTAAACCCAAGCAACCACAAGCCACACCTTATCCACCTTAAATCTGTATTACTGTATATTAGCACCTCTTAAAATTTAATCGTGAAAATAACTAGTGCTCACATTACTTCAATTCCACGTATTCTTTTTCTGTTTCTCTTGGGATATTACTTAATACGTGAAAAGAAAAGTTTAACTTGAAAATATCATAAACACTATATTGGCACCTTATCCTTAAAAAGTGGATAACTTGACTTCATTTTCTCAGCCGCTGCCAGTAGGAACTAATGGAACCCGGGTGGTCATAAGCAGTTGGTGTGGTATGTAACAGTAATGAGATTCTCCCTGTTGCCAGCGATCAAGATAACTACAGCCCGTCCTATGTTCCTTGCCTTGTGGTATGTCTTCGAACACTGGCGCATCTGTACTAAGCTAATTACGGTGAAAGTAAAGGATGCGAGCCTTCTTTTAGCTACTGCTGGACTGCCAAACTGATTCACAGAAGTGTTCACCCATAATTTAGAAGGTAATGATGCTGGTTTAGTTACTGCAAATGTATGATGTTTGGTGGCATTGGTTCCTTTAACCACATAAGTTTTATTTCTGTATTAACTATACCTTAACTTTTCTTAGAAAATTAATTTAGCCTTCATAAACAAGAAACATAATAAACTGTATCTATATTAAGAGGAAGTAATGATAGTATTGGAGCTTAAACGAGGGTAGCTCAAAAAGTAATATAGGCCTAATGTAATTAAGTCCCCGCGAGTTGTGACGAATTTGACTTCTTTCCACACTTGAAAGTGTACAGAAAATTACGCTTTGCGCTTCGGTAGCTATTCTCCTACACTTTTATTTAAAAAGCGCTGGGCTGAGTGGCTCAGGCGGTTAAGGCGCTGGCATTCTAACCCCAGCTTGGCAGGTTCGATCCTGGCTCAGTCCGGTGGTATTTGAAGGTGCTCAAATACGACAGCCCCGTGTCGGTAGATTTACTGGCACGTAAAAGAACTCCTGCCGGACGAAATTCCGGCACCTCGGCGTCTCCGAAGACCTTAAAAAGTAGTTAGTGGGACGTAAAGCAAATAACATTATATTATTTAAAAAGCCCCTGTGATTGGCTGAACTGCGGTTCACTTATCAACAGCTTCTCTAATTTGTTCTAATTTCCTCTCGAATATTGATATTCCCAACTTCCCTTCTTGTTCATCATGTCTTCACGTATTCCTGTCACTTGAGTCGTACCCTTTCTTAAAGTCCACAAAGACGATGATATATTTCTTCTTCTTCTCCTCATTATTATTATTATTATTATTATTATTATTATTATTATTATTATTATTATTATTATTATTATTCCGCCTGGTGGCCAGAATCGTTAATGCGTGAATTTTGTATGGTCTGACACTGTGGTTGTATGATTCGAGCCCCGTTGGTCGAAAAAAATTTGACCTTTGGAATGTTGTGCCATAATCTGCTCCATCCATTCTGGTTTGCTGGAACTCTCCCTACTTTCAAGTTATAGTTACTTAACGAGTCCACATTGGTGTCCTACGTTGTATAAGTTTAATTCTACTGCTAGCGTGTAAATACGGACTAGTTCAACCTGTATTTCCTTCTGGCATTGTGTTGGCTCTCCTACAGAATTCCTAACTACTGAAGTTTACGTCATTTCAACCTTAGCTTCGTCGCTTTGCGCCTTTTAACTGACTCAGCTTGACTCGCACTAATCAATAAACTCTATTTTAACTTTTGTTTTGCTCAATTAAGAACTCCATAGTCAACAATTAATCCACGCTTCACGCATTGACATATAATTTAAGATCTACTATATCTATATCTTTTTACTTTTACAACCTCATGTTTGTTTTAACTTTATAGACTACCATCATTCAAAGTATTCCTCTGCATACTTGCTGTTAATCTGTACATATTGTTATAATTTCATGTTTAATGTTATCATTTTACTTTTTATTATGGTATTGTCACTCTTTTAACAATTTTTATCATTCAGCTCAGGGCCCTGACCTAATCCTTGTAAATTAAGGCTGATGATGTTCGCTATGTCGAACGAAACATGTTCCTTTATTTAAGACACCTCATGATTATTTTATAATTCAGTGAGTAATATAATGTATTGAGTAGGTGGTTGTGATTAAAAGGATTTTATAATTTTAATAAGATGGTGGTATACAATTTCTAACCACTAGATTGTGTACCAAAAGCCTGGATTCAGTTACAGACCTCCCCGCAGTGTTCATATGGATCGAGGGTATATGAAGTTGTTGATGGTGATTCGTCTGTTGGATGGCGAGGTTAAGTTTTGAGCAGACCCCTTACTGCTATTCCACAGGAGGAAGGTTATGTGCTGGCACCAGGTTTTTTTTTCTTTACGTCGCACCGACACAGATAGGTCTTGTGGCGACGATGCACCATGTTTTACCCTTTCTCTTCCTACTATCGTGTATCACGAGATTCATTTCATCTCTTGAACTCCTCTGATGGATTTGACGTTAGGAACGGCTTCCGGTCGTAAAAGCTCGCGACGAAGATTGATCTCACTTCATACCCGACCCCGTTGAGAAACGGGACGGGGGTTGGCCATACATTATTATTATTATCATTATTATTATTATTATTATTATTATTATTATTATTATTATTATTATTATTATTATTATTATTATTATTATTATTATTATTCGTTAATAGTAAGAAAGTTGCAACATGTTCACTGCCTAATTTATGAAATAGTGGTAGTGTATGGCGCCTAATCTTCAGGGACACACACATACTTGCCCTCGTTGCAGTAAGATATTAATGTCTTAATAAAAGTCGAACTCAATTACTGCTGCAGACTTGGTGTTCACGTTCGAAACCAGAAGTGGTAAGACTGGATTTTACCGCCAGTTTACCGTAATGGCCATGTTCCACTGTGTCATTAAGATCCTCAATTAATATTCCTTATAAGTATTCCACTTGAATGATACGACATCAAATCTAAATATAGTTAGTCCACCGATTAATCTAATGCCTTATTGCATAACAGCAAATCTCAATATAATTATCCTGTGAATTAATCGAATGTCTAATTTTATCCGACCGTAACAAAATACTCTCAATTTACTGGAATATATGTCGGATAAAATAAAGTACGAAATTTCGGTGAATGTGTGCAGACCTTTGTTCTTATGTAGTCAGCTCCATATCGGCCGAGTGCGTCTTAATACGCTCTATTGAGCGAAACTCTACATGCAAATGGAGTGATATTTGGTTGTGATTGTTATTTTAAGGAGAAAACTACGAGATTATCATTCTTCTAAATATTAATCGAAGAAGAAACAGTAAGGAGGATGCGAGTATCAACAACAAAAAGGGAATGACCGAGCAAGATTGCTAAAAGGAAGACTCTCCAGGCATCGCAAGACGTCTCGTCACGTGTGTAGAGAACAGGGGTTGATCAAGGAAGGTCGGTTGGAAGGATCAAATTGAGAAGTCCTACACCAGCAAGTGGAAGCTGGGGGTGAAGTCTGTAGGATGGAAGCGGATGGGGTTGTAAATGGATTGCGCGTTCGATTATTCAACGTTCATTGGAGAGGAGACGTTTGTGTATGTTGGAAATGGAGTGGACGACAGCCACCCAGATTAAGAATCCGTAGTGTGAAAGATTTGTATGATAGGAGGAGTTGGATGTTGAGACACGTACTGTGCCAGACTGGGAGCCAGATGGGAAGGGTGGACGGATTTGGATTTAAGGTTTGACTGAGTGTGAAGAAGAATGTTACAGCTGGTGAACTGGAGTCATCGAGAATTATAGTTGAGTCTTAAACGCCTGCGAAGGGCGGATTGGTTTACGGACTTCGGATGCATTAAGTACTAACTTCCACGTAAATCTTTCATATCTTCGCGAATGTCTTGCAGAGTATGAAGATAATTCAGGAAAGTCTAGATGTAGTCCAATGCACTTAAATTATTTCAGTTATAAAATGTGTTCGCTGAGGGCAAATAAGATATTTAGTGAATAAAGAATATGATAATTAAGGTGAAGATCACAATTATGTTGTACTCTGTCAAGTGTCTTGATAAATATGTCATGTTTTATGACATTTGTTCCTCTTGCGTTGATGACTTAAGAGCATTGGCAAGTTTGTTGTGAGTGAAATCCAGAAACATTTAGTAAAATTGATCAGCCTTGTTGGCGGAGTGTTCGCCAGTGGGTCCTCTGTTTGCTATATCCGTACGTGTAAAACTATTTTGTAAGATTAATGCTTGTTATTCGCGAATTAGAGCGTAATTTTTGACAACATGCTGGTACAGGTATTTGTCTGAGTTGGGTTGACTACAGTGGCTTCGGACATTGTAAAGCACTTCATAAGGTCACCCAAAATTGTATACCTGCCGTCGCCGCTGCTGGCTGTGAACATGATGTTGTAAGAAAATCGAAAGTAACCTGAACTAAAAACCAAAACTTACACAATTGCATGCTCAACATGGCGTCCGTCATTGTTCACAACGTACTCCGTACGGTCAGTGATCCGTGCAGTTATACCAGCAGTTATCATGGACTCTTAAGTTTTACACTAAGTTCATCAAGGGAACGTGGTACCGAGGTGGAACTCCGTTCTTTTATGATACCTCACAAAAAGTGCTTCACTCACCGTGAGGTCTGGGCTTTTGGCAGGATAAGGAGAGGCAGATCCTCTGGACATGACCCTGTTCAGGAAGAGTTTCGCGAGGAACGCCAGATTGTAATTACCGGTATGTGGAGAGCTCCGTCCTGCTGGAAGACTTGCTGATCGAAATCCAAATTATTGATCTCACAAAAGGTCTGTAAATATGCATGGAAGTGGCTGTGAACCTGCTGCTGGTACTTTTGAGCGTTGCCAGTGATGTTCGCACATTATTATCTGAAATTAAGTCGATGACGCCATGACTGGATATCGCCACCCACACGCTGACCTTTTCAGAATGTACAGTAGGCGTGTCTGTAGTAATTCATCGGGCAAAATAACAACTGGCCCGATAAATATTTACAATATGATGTTCTGCTTGTTTACGTGACCACTCAAGAACACTTGTCACTCATCTGACCATCACCAATTGTCGATGATGTGTGGATCCACATAGATACACGAGCACAGTCCTGCATGCGGTGCGAAATTCAGGAGGCGTTAACTGACGCAGCACCTGCATACGGTAGTAGCGGACACCTGTTTTCTTAACTATGCTCCACATACTGTTTTTTTTAGATGTATTTCCAAGGAAATGTGCTGCAAGCATTTTTTTAGTTGTTTTTGTTTTGGTTGTTACTGCACTTCGTTATAACACGCCCGATATTGTCATTACTGTTGGTGCTGCGGGGTCTGCCGAAACGTCCAGCTTCATGATTAGCCACAGATCCTATATGCTGGAAGATTTTCAACGAAGACATTATAGTTTTATGTGGTGGTACAGGTCTCGTGTACTGGCCCTGAATCCCTGTTGCTATGGATGCCAGGGAGGGCCTACCATTCCGTCCTGCCCCGTAGCTACGGAAATAACGTTTGTCGCTCTATGTACGTCCCTGGTTGGCGTACTATGGTATGTTGGCTGTCACTCAATGTCTACAGTAAACATAAACATGTGATGCAACACAATACAGGGTGGGCAAAATAAGAACTGGCCCGGAAACTATTTACAATAGGACTGATGCGGGATTGATCCTTGTTACTGAACATCACGGAAGATGCTGGAATTGTCCGCCGTTGAGATGCATGCAGTGCAACACACACTAATCTTGAGATTATGCAACGGGCTATCGGCGTAGTGATGGGCATTTTCTGATGCATAATGGCACGTATTCTGTGAGTTCACATACCCTGACAGTCTGAACCAGGCTTCATCTGAAGAAATGAAAAACTGAGGATCCAAAAGTCCTGACTCCACTCAGAAACCACCGGCGAGAACTCAACACGCGAAGGTTCGTCTCTACGCTTTAACGCATACACAGCAGTAAGTTTGTAAGGATACAGATTCAGGTCCTTTTTGATAATGTTTCGACACGACGTTCTATTTTAATTCCTACTTGCACAGATAAACGGCATTGAGATTTCGTCGGCTTCGTTTGAGGCTTTCCTCCACTCGAGCAATATTTTCTGGTGTTGAAGTCTTTTCGGATAGTTCCGGTTATTATTCGCTACAGAGCCCGTTTCACGCCATTTTGCCACTAAGGTTTGCACTGCAGACTTTGCTGAAGGTTTTGCCAAATCATTTTCAGTCTTAAACACTTGCGCAAACAGTTCCGCCCAGGTTTTCCACGAGTCGTGCTTCGCATAACACTCGACAATGAACACGCGCCGTTTTATCGTGAACACCAGCTTGTGTTGCAGTGAACTGGTCACTAAACACGTCTGCTCCTCTCACTCACATGTATTGACACAGCGACGTACTCGGGGCAGAGTATGCGAGAGATACGCACGCGCAAACATGTGATACCAACTGATGGGCACATCGAAATCACGGTTTCCGGCATTTTCTGTGATGGGCAATTCTCCTGTTCATTAACAAGGGTCCGTTTCGCGTCAGTCTTATAGGTAGATATTTTCCGGGCCACCCGGTATATACACCCTTCTCCCCGTATGGCCCTACAGCCCTGACGGTCTTTGGTCTGCCAATCAACCACTGCTGAGACTCAAAGCCTGCATATTACTAGGTGACGCGTGGTCAACGCAGCGAATCATCTCGGCCGTTATTCTTGGGTTTTTTAGACCGGAGCTCCTATCTCACAGTAGGATAGCTCCTCAATTGTTCTCGCGTACGCCGAGTGGACCTGGAACCAGTCCTTATTTACAGGTAACAATTCCTGACCTGGTTGACAATCGAACCAGGGGCCTCTGGTTCGCGGGGCTGGCTATAACACACACACACACACACACACACACACACACACACACACACACACATATATATATAGGCCTATATATATATACTAGCAAGATACCCGTGCTTCGCTACGGTAATATACTGAAATTTATGATTAAATGCTTATCGTTTTATATACAACCCGCCGATATTCGTGATCTGACTCGTTTACTGAGAGATTACGGCAATGTTCCTCCCATTTTTCAATCTTTCTTTCCAGCAATCTATTTCGTATTTCCCTGGCTAGGTCCAGGTATTCCACCCGGTCATTTGGGTTCCTAAATCTTAGCCATGCTTTCCTATAAGCATTTTTAATGTGGATCAAATCCTTGAGGAGATCCGGCGTGGTGTCCTCTTAGGTGCCTTGGTGGTACTGAACCGGCGGCCGGACTACAATCGTAGTCATTACCCGTCCAGGACCCGTTTCCAGCGCGGTCCGCACATGTTGACGACGGTCCAGGACATTATTATTATTATTATTATTATTATTATTATTATTATTATTATTATTATTATTATTATGGTGGTTGAAATTAATTGAATTTACGTATTATTATTATTATTATTATTATTATTATTATTATTATTATTATTATTATTATTATTATTATTATTATTATTATTATTATTATTATTATTGATGTTCTGGACCCCACAGCAATATGCAAGACCGCTACTTGGCGGTAAAATACATCTGCTGCCATTCTCATTGCTAACAATGTGACCAGCACCATTGTTGCGCGTAGGCAAGTGTGCGGAATTTCTGGCGATACGAATGACATACCTCCGTGTATTATTGACCTTATTATAGAGGTGAACAATTTGACGGCCAATCTCATTCCTATCGTTTATTTCAAATGTGTTTACATTTTTATTTATATGCCAGGAGAATCTACTCTAATCTAAGAACGTTCTCCGAAGGAAAATATGGCTGTTGAAAAAGAACCCAGGAAAGATTAAAAATGATCGGTTTATGATCAGAATAAGTACATCGCAAGTCTACAGCCTGTTTCCTATCATTCGACAGGATCAGTGATGGAATGAATAAAGCCCCATCTAGCGGCGACAATAGGAATTGTGCCGGCTGCCGAAGCTCCCCTCTGGGGCAATAATGAGTGACAAATGAAATGAAATATTGGACAGTGTTGCTGGAATGAATGATGACAGGGAAAGCCGGAGTATCCGGAGAAAAACCTGTCCCGCCTCCATTTTGTCCAGACGAATGTCACATGGAGTGACCGGGATTTGAAACACGGAACCCAGCTGTGAGAGGCCGGCGCGCTGCCGACTGAGCAACGGAGGCTCCTTATAAGTACATTACGAACAGTAAAATCAATTGGCCTCACCTCCTTTTACACCCCACCGCCGTTAAGTTTATTTACCCCCACCCTCCAAAAAATAAAAAGAAGGCGTGTTCCTTTATGTTTAATGGAGATTCCAAATACCAATGTTCAGGTCTTTGACCTTCAGTTTTGAGATATAAGTATCCCCTTAAAAATAATTCACGTTTTTAACTTCCTTCCACACTCCCCCCCCCCCCCACCTCACAAAGTGATATTAAAGCAAAAAATACTTGTTCCTTTAATAGTAAAGGATCTTCTAAATACCAATTATCACCACTCTAATCTTCAGTTTTTGATTTATGTGTCCTCATGAAAGGAATTCAACTCGTTTTCAATCCCGCCCCCCCCCCCCAAGATTGTTTCCCCCCCAAAACGCGCTTTTCTTTGTTTTTAAAGGAGATCAAAATACCAATTTTCACGTCTGTAACAACTTTAGTTTTTATTAGATGTATGTATTCTCATACAATTAAGTCAATTAATTTTTTCTATCCTTTAACACTCCAAATCCCCTTCATTGGATTTTCCGAGAATACGTGTTTGTCTACTTTTAAAGCAGATTCCAAAAATAAAATTTCACGTGTGTAACATCTTCATTTTTGAGATATCAGTAGCCTAATTAAAAGAATTCAACACCATTTTCAGTCACTTTAACCCCCCCCACCCCCCACTACCCAAGTTGTATTTCCGAAAACTAAAAATACACTTTTCTTTATTTTTAATAGGATAAAAAAATGACCATTTTTCACTTCTGTACATGTTAAGTTTTTTGAGATATACTGTAGAAATTCTCATTTTAAAATTTCACCCCATTTTAGTTCCCCTTAAGTGGAGTTTCCAAAGACAAATCACCTATGTTTCTTTACACTTACAGGAGATTCCAAATACCCACTATTTACGTCTGTAACATTTTACGCTTCTCAGATATTCTGTAAATATAGTCTTTCAAAAAATTCACCCCAATTTGCCACTCCTGTTTAACCGCCATTAATTGAATTTTCCAAAAGCAAAAATATACGTGTTTCTATATTTTTAAAGGAGATCCCAAATACCAATTTTCAGGTCTGTAATATATTCAGTTTCTAAGATATAAGTATTCTCTTTAAAGGCATCCGAACCCATTTTTCACCCCTTTTCACCCCTCCTATTGGGATTTTCCGAAAACAAAAAAATACGTGTTCCTTTATTTTTAATGAAGATTCTAAATACCAATTTTTACATCTCTAAACTTTAAAACTTTTGAGATATAGATGCACTCATTTTAAAAATTCACCCCCCTTTTCACCCTCGCATTAATTGGATTTTCCAAAAACAAATAAAATTGTGTTTCTTTATTTTTGAAAGCGATCAAAAGTACCAATTTTGAGGTCTGTAATATCTTCAGTTTCTGAGATATATGTATTCTCTTTAAAGGCATTCAACACATTTTTCACCCCTTTTCACCCCTCCTATCGGGCTTTTCCGAAAACAAAAAATACGTGTTCCTTTATTTTTAATGAAGATTCTAAATACTAATTTTTACATCTCTAAACTTTAAAACTTTTGAGATATAGATGCACTCATTTTAAAAATTCACCCCCCCTTTCACCCTCGCATTAATTGGATTTTCCAAAAACAAAAAAATTTGTGTTGCTTTATTTTTCACAGCGATCAAAAGTACCAATTTTGAGGTCTGTAATATCTTCAGTTTGTGAGATATAAGTAGCGTATCCGGATTAAAGGCATTCAACCCCTTTTTCACCCTTTTTCACCCCTCCTATTGGGATTGTCTGAAAACAAAAAAATACGTGTTTCCTTATTTTTAAAGAAGATTCTAAATACCAAATTTCACATCTGTAAACTTTTAAAGTTTTGAGATATAGACACACTCATTTTAAAATTTCACCCTCCTTTTCACCCCGTTAGCGATGGAATATCCAAAAATCCTCTCTTAGCGAGCACCTACATCTTAATATGAATGTATCCCCAAAATTTCATTTCATTATGTCCAGTAGTTTTGGCTCGGCGATGATGAATCAGTCAGTCAGTCAGGACAAGCTATTTTATATATATATAGATATAGCAGACATTATAATGTTCAGGTTTGTTCAGTTACCTTCTTTCTTTCTTTCTTTCTTTCTTTCTTTCTTTCTTTCTTTCTTTCTTTCTTTCTTTCTTTCTCTTTCTCTGTCTCTCTCTCCCAACACAATGTACTTATCCAACAAACTGACGTCTGCCTTGCTTGGCTCGCCTTCACTTGACCCAATTAGAACGTGACCTATCTTTACCTCACTCTGCCTCATTCTACCTTTACACTCGGTTCAGGCACGCAAAGGGGGAATGAGGTACTGGAACTGTACATAATGAAGCTTATCAACAGTGGAATACAAATAATCGTTTTCGATTGTATACCTCAGTTGCATTTTATTGTATAGTGTATAATGTGTCTCATGAATCAGAAAATCCAACCCTGTGTACGTGCGATGCATAATATCCTGTGTTGTGTATGTTACTATGACTCCAGAAAGCAGAGATGAATGTATTCCGAATAGTTCTGTTTCTCTGTTGAAGTCCAATAGAAGATTTGTTTGTAAATGTAGTATTGTTCTCAGCTGAACAATTTTCGTTTGACGAACTGAGTGGCTCAGATGGCTGAGGCGCTGGCATTCTGACCCCAACTTGGCAGGTTCGATCCTTGCTTAGTCCGGTGGTATTTGAAGGTGATCAAATACAACAGCCTCGTGTCGGTAGATTTACTGGCACGTAAAATAACTCCTGAGGGACTAAATGCCGGCAACTCGGCGTCACCGAAAATCTTAAAAGTAATTAGTGGGACGTAAAGCCAATAAGATTATTATTCATATTATTATTATTAATTTTCGTTTCGAGAGATACCTAAGTGAACGATTGAAACATGCTTTTCTCCCGAAAATTGTTGTTTTCTAATATGTATATATGATCCGATGATTTAACCTCTATTGCGGGCTTAGGATTTTTTCAATGTTATTTTCGTCGCTCCGAAATGGGGTAAGAAATGATTAATGTTGGGAAGGAAGCGACCGTGGCCTTAATTAAGATACATTGTTTATTTCCCTTAAAATTGACTTTGGAAAATAACATTAGTTATCCAGTCGTGATTCTTTGACGACAGATCTGAAAATGGAAAATGGAACCCCCTGGGGCACGAACCCGAATCCCCCGCTTCCGTACGAGTGCTTTAAATGGGACAATCAGATCACGACAGTAATACGTTCAGTGCTTGATGATGAATGGCTGTCTTTGGAGATACCTGCTAGACAACACCTGGACTACGATAATAATAATAATAATAATAATAATAATAATAATAATAATAATAATAATAATAATAATAAATACTCAACTGTCGTGTGCCGATAATAGGATATGACACCATTTGTGCTGCCCGCATTTTACCCTACCACATGGCGGAGATACCAGAATTCTGTTGGGCATACACCAAATGCCGACATTGTACGATATGGGTTTTAGATTTAACTTTTTCTGTTCATCATACTTCTGACTTACTCCGCCGGGTTTGAAGCTGCGATTTTGGGATCCAGAGACCGACATGCTACCACTGATGCACAGAGGGAGTTCACGGTACATTGATTGCAAATTCAATACTAAAGAGTTTTATTGTATTTATTACACCATCCATATAATTGAATTACATTCATTTGTTTTTTTGCATGGTCTGTAATTAGACTGCACCTCTGGTTTATTCGATTTGCACGGTCAAAAGACAAATACACCTGGGAAACAAATAATCTGCGTATTAGAACAAACATGCAAACAAGAAACAAAGAAAGCTTAACAAAGCTTTTAAATTACTCGATGCGTAACTATGTGATATAATTTGGATACGCTACTTTTAAGAATTCGTCTCTGCTTCGGGAACGATTTTGGCTATTTACATGATATCCTTTAATTAGGTGTTCGTTGTTATTCCAAGTTCTTACACGGCAATTTACATTGGGACTCTGACTATTCTGATCCGTTACTGATCTGACAAAAATGAAAAACACTTCGAGGTCTTGACTTCTTTGTGTACCCCGACATGGGTCGTAAATCATTCTCCAGTAAGATGGCGTGTCTATCATACACCGCCGATTTTTTTGTTTGTTTGTTAGACTGCTGAAACTACATAACTGAAATGTAAATTAACTGTAGATGGATGGTTATCGTGTCCTCGCATCTTAGGTACTACATTTCGGCATGCTACCCAAGTGGTGAAGGGATATGTATGTTGATCACTAAGAGAGTTAATACTATACCGATTTTAACGAAAGGATCTGAACAGCGAACTTGCAAATGAAGTATATCATCTGCTTAGGAAGTCTGAATCAGGAAGACTACATTGTATGCTTACGTTTCTTTCTTTTGACGTGAGGTGATGCAAGTTATGGGGAAGTGATAGGTATTCATCGTATTCATTTCAAAAGAAATGCCTAACTAAGGGTTCTGGAAAGTAAATCAATTATTTTTCTATGAGAATAATTGGATTGTCAACACAACTGTGTATATGTCACCTCAAGGTCTCCCCTTGCGAACAGGTTACAAATCGAGATCGATTCAGTTGTGAAAATTTACAGTTATATGAAATATAAAGAACAGGCTGAAGTGTAATATTTTCGAACATTGTGGAACATAAGCAGTGGAAGTTGGAGTTCCTGGCCAATGGTGTTCTGTCTGTTTTGACTGGTTGTCCTTGCATTTCCTCGGGCATCAGTAAACTATATTGAAGTGTTTAGTAATGAATTTAGACGACTGGATTCTTAGTATAGTCATTACGTAAAGTAAAATGTGACCATCCTGGGGATTTGAAAACTAACCAACCCCTTTTCCCCCTTTCGCATATTCATCTCAGGATAGGTTCGTTGCCATGTTTATTAGGTCAGTCTCCGCACGAGGAACTCGCACTCCTAGTCTTTAAACAGTTGTCCATGGAGAAACCTCCTCCTCTTCCTCCTCCTCCTCCTCCTCCATGTCCATCCATTCATTCTTCATGACATTTTTTATTTTATTTTGGTCAGTGGACGAATTTGAATTGTTTGTTATTTCATTTCGTACCATTAGGGGCCGATGACCTCGATGTTAGCCCTCTTTAAACAACAAGCACCACCACCATCATCATCATCATCATCGTTTTCTTGGTAATAAATTTCTTCCATAATCCGTCAGTACTATTGGTCGTACTCCTTGTTTATTTATTTATTTATTTATTTAAGCCGCGACCGGGCGAGTTGGCTGTGCGCGTAGAGGCGCGCGGTTGTGAGCTTGCATCCGAGAGATAGTGGGTTCGAATCCCACTGTCGGTAGCCCTGAAAATGGTTTCCCATTTTCACACCAGGCAAATGCTGGGGCTGTACCTTAATTAAGGCCACGACCGCTTCCTTCCAGCTCCTAGGCCTATCCTTTCCCATCGTCGCTATAAGACCTATCTGTGTCGGTGCGACGTAAAGCCCGTAGCAGAAAGAGTTAAGCCGCGCAAAAATTGAGTAACAGTGTAAAAGCAACAAATATTTTAGAAAACAGAGTAAATACAAAAAGGCAATGTAAATCATAAAGCAGAAATCGAGAGAGATGTGTACAACACAGAAGAATAGGTAAATAAAAAATACAAAAACACAGAAATGATGTAAAATATTAGTAAATAAATTAACAAATGAAAACTAAACTAGGATGTCCAGTTGTTGCAGTCATTGAATAGCTGTTGCTGAAGCTGTCAGGAGGTCGTCGATTGTTCCGCGGATGGCTCTATGTGGGCATCTGAAGGTGATATGTCGCATTGTCTGGAATTCTTCACCACAGTCACAGCACTCCTAAATCGAATAGACTAAAACATTAAAATAACTTCTGTAGAGGATTCAAACCGCTGGGGCTCAAGGTTAAATTTGAACTGAAAAGGTTCAGGTTAAATGCTCGGCAGAGGCGGAGATATGGAACTCTATTCTGCCATCTGTGTAGCTCCAGAGGACTTAGACACTGCCTAAACGACTTCTAGAAATATGTCCCCAACGGCGAATTATTTTAAAGCCCAATGCTGATCACACTGCATCCTGTACTCTTCATTTGCTTCTTAGCCTTTACCCCAGTTGCTTGAGATCGGCAGTTTTATTTATTTATTTATTTATTTATTTATTTATTTATTTATTTATTTATTTATTTATTTATTTATTTATTTGATAAGTTTTACGGCTGGATGCCCTTCCTGATGCCAACACTATGAGGAGAGATTTATTCACTGTTACGTGTTTCTATGCTGGTTGGTAGCGTGATGTATTCTGCATTGTTGTATGCATGTTGAGTACTCAATCCGAAGGCTGGTTGGATCCTCAGCTCCTCCATTAGCTGTTATAGACGGCCTAGGCGTGAAGTAGCTGGTTAGTTTCCTGTTGGTTTCCTCATCGAACTAGATGTTGCTATTACTTTGTCATTCTACCAAGTTCACTGAAATGCTCGCACAACCGACCGTATGAATAAGACTTTTACACTATTCATAATAGCGACTGGCTGCATAAGGAATAACAAAACTTACATAGCTCATACCTCAGTCACTTTCATACTATCAAAACCAAGGATGAGACTGAAAGAGTCAATGAAAGTAACAAATTTGTTCTGGCACATACCGGCAGTGTAATGTAAGCACTTACTGCAAGTCTCCCCATCAAAGGCTTACATCCTACTCTGAACATATGAACACATTCGTACCGGGGGCCACACGTTCCTGGAATTCTGTCCTGGCTGGAATTAGAGACATATTCTAAGTAACCTAAAGCCATTGAAAAGAAAGTGCCGGAAGTTGTACTACATTAATCTCAAAAATACACTCATGTTCACAAAACCAGAACACCTTAAAAAACTAGAGATAGGCAGTTCATATTTACAGGACATGTTCATCAGTATGTTCTGCAGAAACGATTAGCATTTCAGTCACATAGGTTCAACATGTGTCATGTTGCCTAGTAGGCACTAGGTACTCCATGGGCACTGATAACTTGTTCCATGCGTGATGGCATCGATGCGTTTTTAGGCGCGAATGGCGTCCTGGGGTATAGCCATCCATGCTGCATTCACCTGGTTCCACAGTTCATCTTTGGTGATTGGCATTGGATCACAGCACCGCACCCGTCGTTTCACCATATCCCACACATTTTCGATTGGCTACAAGTCCGGTGATCGGGCGGGCCAAGGCAACAGTCTGACATCCTGTGACAACAAGAAGGTACGTGTTCGTGCAGCAACATGGCGTCTGGGTTGTCTTACAGAAAGGATATGGCTACGGGTCGCAGGATGTCATTCACGTAAGTCAGACTGATGACAGTGCCCTGGACATGCACCAACTGTGATTTGTGATTTCGTAGTTGATAGGCCTAAACATTAATTCCTTAATTCTTAACTGAAATAACAACCGAAGTTCTTTCTTGAAACAGTTCTGTGGGGAAAGAAAAAACAACATAATTGTTACACCATAATTGAATTCAGCCGTGTTACAGGCTGTCCAGTGGTTCAGGAATCCAGTGTGTTGATACGTTTTACCGACCGCCACATTCCACTTGAAGATATGATAATGAGTTTGAGTTCACATGGTCTTTTAGCTCAAAAAAGAGAAACATCTTAGACACCAAATAGTAATTAATGAAAAATATAAGAAATGAGATTGGCTACATAACTTGGCTTGATAGAAGTGAAGAAAAATCCTGAGGTTTATATAAATAAAAAATATTATACAAATGTTACTGGAAATAGCAATGATTATAGCAGTTGGACTTCTAAACACCTGTCCGGCTCCATGGCCAAATGGTTAGCGTGCTGGCCTTTGGTCAGAGGGGTCGCGGGTTCAATTCCCGGCGGGGTCGGGAATTTTAACTATCATTGGTAAATTTCGCTGGCACGGCGGCTGGGTGTATGTGTCGTCTTCATCATCATTTCATCGTCATCGCGAAGCGCAGGTCGTCTACGGGAGTCAAATCACAAGGCCTGCACCTGGCGAGCCAAACATGTCCTCGGACACACACGGCACTAAAAGCCATACGCCATCTCATTTTCTAAACACCTGTCGGAATCTCCATAAAAGAGTTACACATTCGTTTGACTTTCAAACTTGATATCATTCACCTGACTTGGAGTATTTCTGGTCGAAGGTATGGTGACATATACTTACTTACTCTGTACTTATAATACTTGTATACCAGACCAAACTTTGCTCTTTTTAAGGAACATCATTCGAGAGGCCATAATAAGCTTACATGGATTCAAATATTCGCATATGCTAAATACAAGTATAGTGCTGGGTGTTATCTGCCAACGGATAGAAAAGGTAACCCCTTTTAAAGAACACTTTCCACACATGACGAATTAAACTTCTCTAACGAGACGAGGGAATACTTAAACTGGTCACGAGGTACGGTTCAAGTACCAATATGACACAGACAGCTATATGGAGAAGCGGGTTGAGGTGTGCATTCATTTGTTTCATAACAATAATTTGTGGCTACAAGTTCTTTGTGAGCCACCTACACATATTAGCCGATGTGAAACCAGTTGGCATGCCGTAAAGTGTTACCAGTGAATGAACCCGTTCCATGTATTTGAAATATGGTTGTATCGCAGAATGCTGAAGATCTCAATGGTTAGACCTCATTTTCAATGGCGAGGTACTCCGTCGTAACAGGAATCATACTAAGTCTTAAATCTCGCAAAACGCCGGAAAGCAGCCTATTTCAGTCACATCTTCCGACGTGACACAGAGGACAATATAGAAAGGAAATGTGGGCGTGGACGGAGAAGATTATCCTGGACGTGGAACCTGTGACATTAGTTCTACATCCACGATACGGAAACTCTAATGAGAGAAACACAAAATACAATGAAATGCTCCGTCTTTGAGGAGACAGAACCATCAGATTGAAACTAGTTCTTATGCTCAGCGCTTACATCACCATACCAAGTCCATGACTAGCTATTATGGATCACTTCCCATAGCGCTGTAGCTATGTTCAGAGTTATTAACGTTTTTTGGTGTTATTTAGTCTATCGCTTTCACCGCATCGCGACTGATTACAGAATGAGAAATTAAAGTGACCTGCTTATATGGCGCACGGTCTGGGTAATAATCACGTCTCACGATTGGCATCGTGTGCCAAAACTCGGTCACACCTTATCACCTGTCGAGGTCACTGTGCCAACTTCTCATATGACAACAATTAAAAACTTGTTACAGTGACCGCCTGTAAGGTCGTCGGGGGGAAGACTTTACGACCATTTTGATGGAGGCACACGCATTATAAATCATGGCGTTACGAACACGGTGCAGTGTTGTCAAATAAATTAAACTGTTCAGTTTTGGTCCTCTGTTGTTGGACATTTGTTTCTCTACCCAGCTCTCCCACCAATCTGTTGTGATTATATTTATCCTAGTTTTAACTCCAGCTGATTAATGGTTTGAAGAACTCGCCTTGTTCCCTGCCTTCCAGACTGTTTGTGGCAGTGAACAAGGATTTATGGCTGCCAAGCGACCCCACCTTCAGGGATATCGAGTGTTGTGAAAGTGAATCAAATTCTAGTGTGTAGTGGCTCAGTTTCGTCCTGAATTTCTTGGATCGAAGCCAGAGTAATAATCTAACTAATCACTAATATGAACAGGTCCTTATTGGGAAATAGGAGTAACTGATTTCTATACAAACTAAGGAAACAACTCGGTTCAAAATATTTTGACAGCTACAACATTGTATTTGAATAGGCTGTAATAGTTTTAATGTTAAACAAATCAGTAGCATGGACCACTTAAATGTCAGGATACGTCTTGATATCTGATTAGGGTATACATCTCGGCGCCTGTATGCCGAAAGGACTTACTTGAATGCCAAAATATACATACCAACTTCCTTTTTTTTCCTTTTCTTATACAAGTAACGATGAGAGAATTTTCTAATACACTCCTAAATTTATGTTTTTTAAAACATTTTCCCAGACATGCCCTTCCATAATACATAGTTTAACATTATGATTCTCAGGGGCGCTTTCTTCTAATCAAATATATCATTGGCGATCCAACTGACTTTTTGGGAATAATTTTTCCAGGTTAATATTGTATCTTATAAATCAATGATCGGTCATAATATTCCGTTACCTCAATTATACAACCATTTAAATCTGAAGTGTGAATTTGCGACACGGTGCAGGTCGTGAAACTATAAATTAGCGGTCGGGAGTTGGTGAGTTCCAATCCCACCGTCAGTGATTTCCCCAATTTCAAACCAGGTGAATGTGCCTTAATTAAAACCATGGCCGTGCAAGCGTCGCCGAAATCATGTGTGTTAGTAGTACGTTAAATCTGTTAGTAAGAACTTACCAACTGCCCGATGTGAAAAACAGTGAACTTGGGCAATAAAGTCTGATAGCACCCTTAAGGAAGTGTCAAAAATCAGGGTACGCAGTTAGTACTGCTATCGATTTGAAAATATTATTTGCGAGATAAATTGATCTTATTTCTCATTTTTGCGTTGACCAATTGAGACTAGTATCTAATGGTCATCTGAGTAGGCAGATGCCGTCTTGGCAGGCAAAAGGTCCTTTGTGAGCTATTTGGGCATCAAATTTGGAGTAGCTTTTTGGTAATTATGTACACAGTGCACCTTTTTACCTACACTTTATATTGTAGTTTTAAAAGAAGAAACGGAACAGAGAAACCTCGTGGCTAACATTCACAGGGGAAAAAAAAAAATCTTTCTTGCCACTTGTCCAGACACAATCTTTATAAATAAAATGTTCGAAGGGGAAGTTCACGGTAAGAGACGAAATAGAGATCACGTACGTGAAGGTACTTTTGTCTCTTTTTCTCATGTCAGGTCATAGGGACGAAAACTCCTAACCACAAGATCGTGTGATCACCACCACCACCACCACCACCTACTCCTGCTTCTTATTCTAGAAGCTGTATCTTGTTGTTGAAGCAACGTGGTACAGGTCGTGTAGCTGTAATCTACCTTAGCAGTCAGGAGTTAATGGGTTCGAATCCCGCCGATGGAAATTTCCCCAGTTACACTTCTCTCTCTCTTTCCACTCTTCATTTGTTGATAATTATGCCATCCGGTGACCTCAAGTACATCTTTAGTATCTTTTTACGCGATCTCTATTTCCTCTCTTACCGTGAACTTCGCGTTCGAACATATTACTTATAGAGATTGTGTCTGGACAAGTGGCCAGAAAGATTTTTTTTTCCTCGGAATGTTGGCTTCGAGGCCTCTCTAATCCGATACTTCTTTTAAAACTACTTAATTGGGAACACTACTGATGTATTTTAACCAGACTTCGTATTTAGAATCTACAAGTTCTAGAATAGGATTTTAAAAATCGCACGATTTTGTGGATAAGAGTTTCCGTCCCTATGACCTGATATGAGAAAAAGAGACAAAAGTTCCTTCACGTACGCCCACATATCCTCATGATTGGCAACACAGCAAATAAGTAGAACAATTGCTAAACTCAGCTAGATGCCACATGGTCGTTAACCCACGCTCCTACGTTGAAAACCCCTGGGGGATCTTTTAGTCACCTCTTAGGCAGGCAGGGGAAACTCAGGGGTGAGACCGAAGTGCTAGCCATGTGCTACATGTGTTATATTTTCATACGAAGATAGTACTAACGATCGCGTGACTGCATTCATTTTGCCATACTTTATTGAATGTTGTCTGATTGAAGTGTAGAAGTATAAACTACCTGTAATGGTTTTAATTTAAGGCTCTGTTTTTATTTTAAGGGGATGTGAACGTGAGAACGTACGAGAACTTTAATAATCAAGTGGATTTTTTCACACAATTTTCGCTCTATTTTTACGCACTTCGGTATATTCATTCAGAATTTTGTTTACAACGTTTGTGGTAAATATAATTGATTGATCGTCAGTATTCAGTGGTCTGACTCCATGGCTAAATGGTGCTGGCCTCTGGTCCCGGGTTCGATTTCCGGCCGGGTCAGTGATTTTAACCTTAATTGGTTAATTCTGATGACTCCGGGTTTGTGTCTGTGTCGTTTCCAACATTAGAATTCATCACAGCTAATGCCTCATCCTCACAGACGCGCTATGTCGCCTGTAGGAGTCAACTCGGAAGACCTACACTAGGCCTCATCGGAGGCAACGCGCCAGTAGTATTCAATGGACTTTTTAGATCAAAATATCTTACCGCACGTTTCAAACATTTCTAGGTAGGGCCTGCATATTTTTCCTCAAATATTTCATAAAGCAGTTCCAGATTTCACTTTTATTGACACATTCTCAGAACCTCACACTACTACTACTGTTACCCCCCTGTGGATGGGATACGCGGACGAAGAATACACCAACGGTATCCCCTGCCTGTCGCAAGAAGCGACTAAAAGGGGCGACAAAGGGATGATGAAATTAGAACCATGAGTCTACTTGTAACTAGTAACATTACGTGAGGGACACCATGGGTCGACGTTACTTGCGATTTAGTACCCTAATGTGAGGAACATCATGAGTCTGGGCGTTGTTTTTGTTCATATCCCACCGCGGCGGGGGTGGGGCAGTCGGCTGCGCGGACTAACGTCCATGTGAGAAAGGGTGCCGTACGCTCCGCTGGAATGTGTCTGTTCCCTTGTGTTCAGAATGGGTCTGCGTTACCTATGAGTAGTACCACTATATGAAGACCACCACGGGTCTACGTTGCCTCTGAATAGTACCACTATGTGAGGAACACCACGGGTTTGGTTGTTGCCCGTGAAAGATACTGCTATGTGAGGAACACCCTGGGTCTGCGTTGCTTGCGAGTGGTCCCCGTATGTGAGGAACACCATGGTTCTATGTTACCTGTGAGTGGTGCCATTATGTGTGACATACTATGGGTCTGCATTGCCTGTGATTAGTATACACAATGCAAGGAACACCATGAGTCTACGTCGTCTGTGATTGTCCGACTCGTTGGCTGAATGGTCAGCGCACTGGCCTTCGGTTCAGAGGGTCCTGGGTTCGATTCCCGGCCGGGTCGGAGATTTTAATTAACCTTCAAAGGTTAATTCCAATGGCTCGCGGGCTGGGTGTTTGTGCTGTCCCCATCATCCCTGCAACTCACACACCACACATTACACTACCTTCCACAACAATAACACGCGGTTACCGACACATGGCAGATGCCGCCCACCCTCATCGGAGAGTCTGCCTTACAAGGGCTGCACCCGGCTAGAAATAGCCACATGAAATTAATTAATTAATTAATCTGTGATTTGTACAACGATAGGAGGAACACCCTGGTTCTGTTTTAGCAGTGATTAGCACCATTTAGAAGGGCCATTTTTATAACTAGCACCATCTCAGAAAGGACGGCATTGTGAATTGGATCCGCTGACTGTTTTGGATTCATCATTCGTTTCATATTTCAGTCATTGGATACATTTTGAAGTTTTAATCATCGTTTCATTTCGTTGCACCACGTACCATGAGGGGCCAGTGACCTGCTGTTAGGCCCCTTTAAACAACGATCACCATAATCAGTTCTGTTGTTTATTCAGAACGATAAATAACAGAATTAGAGAAAAGTGCATTTATACTCACAAAGTTTGGCAGTGTTTGCAAATATTTACAGTATAGTACGATATAAAGACCCTTGGAGGCTTCCACTGTCCGTAATCTCGACACTTGATGCGGTAGAGTGGTTGGCTCTACGCCCGGCCGCCTTTGCTTCCAGGAATTAATCTTGTACTCATTTTTTATGTAAGATGAGTAAACCTCAGGGCCATTTACACCTTTAGAAGTGGAAATCTCGTTTCTTAAATTTTTCGATTTTTGATGGGGAATCGAACCCACGCCTTTACCGCCGTGGCCCGGCAGCCCCTAATACTAGCTGCAGCAGTGTAAATGTTGCTCGTTCCTGAAATGGATTGGTGTTACTTTCATCGTAATATTTCATCGCATTACACCAGAAATGAACTGTGTCCATGGTTTGAGACCATTTTACAAACGGCACATTTCTCCAGCTGATATAGCCTATTACACGATTGAAGAAGAAGCAACGACTCAACCTTAAGTGCATTTCCCACTGGAAGACACTTTACAATGAAAGAAGACATAAATAGACACTGAAGAGTTTCTTGCTTCGTTACTTCTTTCGTGCCAGGGATAAAGAGTGTAAGTCAAAAGTAGCTGCATATGAGGACATAAGTTTGAGTTTTAAAAACAGAGATAGTATTAGAGTAATTACAGAGGGTTTGAAATGAATAGGCCTACATCAGCATGTTTCAGAAAAATGTATTTTTATTTTTTAATAACCGTTTTCTTCTGGTAACTGATGAAAATCAAGTAAGTAACTTGTGCTATGAGGACCCCATGTAACCTGACTTTTACTCTCACTCCCTGGCAAGAAAGATGTATAAGGGAATCCCCTACATCTCAGCTCCGCCTACAGTTCAGGCCTACCCTGCTTCACATGTTGATGCCATGGCGACTGCCAATGTCAAGAACTTTAATATGAACTATACATATGATTGTTAAGGCGCTGAAATCTAATCAGTCTGACACCGTGGTTAGCCGGTTCGAGTCCCGTTGGTCGAAAAACATGTTCACCATTAGAATGTTGGCCGGCAGGATAGGGGAGGTGGTGGTATACAATTTCTAATCACTAGACTGCGTGCCAAAAGCCTGGGAGTGAGGGAATATGACGCTATTGATGGTGATTCTTCCGTAGGATGGGGACGTTACGTCTTGAGCAGACCCCTTGGTGCTATTCGACAGGAGTAGGCTGTGTGCCGGCACCGGGTTTCACCCTCTTACTTCCTATTATCATATATCACGTCATTCATTTCATCTCATTAACTCCGCTGATGAGGTTGGCGTCAGGAAGGGCACCCGATCATAAAATCCCGCCACGACAGATTCATCTCACCTCATACCCAACCCCGTAGAGAAACGGGATAAGGGTTGGACAAACAACAAAAAGATGGTTTCAGTTAAATCCATTAATGTGGTAAATGAAATAGAAAATACTAATATTTGCCTTTATGGAAAAATTTAATCACACTATCAGGAACACTTAGGAGACAGATGTACCTTAATTTGCAATATATCAATTTTAGAGAAAAGCAAAACGAAACTGTATGACAGTATTCACGCATTAGTAATTGAATGAACATGACTCTATTAGAGTAGATTAGGGAGGAAGATGATCTGTGTAGGTGGTATAAAAACTGAATGGTTCTCATTCAGGAAGATATGGCTCCAACTACCGCAAGCAGACATTGTATTTGACGCTGCCTGCTTGTGCGTTTCGGTCAGAGGATAGAGAAATTGGGCCAGCCCCGTCGTGTGTGAGTACCGTGCTTTCTCCTAACCCGGGGTGTCCCGGGTTGAATTTTCGGCCACGTGTGGGATTTTTACCTGGATCTGAGGGCTGCTTCGTGATTCACTCTGCCTACGTGAGAACATTTGACGAATTGCCTCTATTACACTGCGCAGCTTGTTGGAAATTCAAATAGTTTATTTTATAATCATTCTGTAAAACAGTTAATTTACAGATAGTCTCAAAAGTGTCCGTCCACCTGCTGGCGTGAGGAACTTTGGGTACGGTGGTAGCCATATACCCACCTTTACATAGCTTCAAAGATAGTGCCTAGCAGATTAACATTAACGTGGACCGTAATGGTAACATATTTACTTCCATGTCAATAAACGACTAATATACGAAAGTAGCGCAATAAGCGGTAACGCAAAAATATTCCTCCGCTATGTTCTCGGTGATGTATGGTGTCATAATATAGGAAAATGTATGAGACAGGGTTCCACGGTAGTTAGAAGAGAGATGCAGGGTTCATGCGAGCAGCGTGTGTTGACGTGATCATCACGTTCTGAAGTAGGATAGGTAAGGCAAGGGAATGAATGAACACTTGTTGAACGGGAGTGGAATGTCGAACTCTATGAAGAACAGCTTTCGCAACGATAGATTGCCGAGAAGACTGGCATACCACGATCAATAGCAGAATTCAAAATTCACTGGTTCAAAATCACTTCGACTTTGATGAGTAAACCTGAAACACGACTTCCTAGGAGGCTCACACAACGTGAAGAGAGACATGACCTACGTACCGTGCGGCAAAATCAGCAAGTTTCTGATCCTATACTGCGAGCAGAACTAGAATTGTCAAGTAGAACGAACACCAGCGCGGATATTGTGGGATGAGTGTTACTCAGAGCCAGGGGCGGCCCTACCGTATGTGCTGAAGTGCTGCAGCACATTGCCTATTTGAAAAATAAATTACTTTGAAAATATGATCTGCAATCAAATAAAGTGCATTGTAAAAGGCGTCAGCCAAAGAATAGGAAATTATTCAACTCATCTCACAACCAGGTAACTAGTCGTGTGCTCCACGCCGGCCGAGTGCTGTGCTGGGCTTTGCGATCATCACAGCTCAGGGAGAACTTCTAAGCTTTTTGCCAGAAACCAAGAACTCTGCCTTTTGAGCATGCGTGCCCAACTTTCCCGATAGGTTGTGGAAACAACAGCCAAGACCAGCAAGACATCACTTCACAGCGATTCTTCGTTCGACCACAGAGGCAGCGCTAGTCACACTTGCATTACGACCGAAATGAGAACGTGGCAGCTGGCACCCTCTTGACTCAGCGGTAGTATTTAAGAGGGGATCGCTCAAAGTAAATGGGAAAACAAAATAATGTAGAGCTGTTCCCGCCAGGTCTTTTAATACCAAAGAGGATAGAATACTCCCAACTTGCGTATTCCATAGCCACCTTTGTAAATCGATGAACTATGCAAATTGTACATGTTGTCAAAATAAGGACATGATATTGTGATTTTCTTTAATAAAAATGTCTAGTTAATAAAATGACACTATAAAAACACAACATGTAATTTTGCATTACGACGTTGCTGGTTTTATTTCAATGATTTTGATAACATTGGGAAGTTCTCTTTTTGCGCGCCCACACCAAGTGTTTGAGTTCGTGAATATTTTCCCATTGCAGGTGTTATTGTGTGCTTAATTATATAGTTTTATTATGAGGAATGTGTATATGTGTTGGGGTTGTTTGCATGTTTGTTCATTGTGGGAAAACTCAGTGGAAAGCCTCTTGAAAACCGCGTACCGGTATGTTTCTCAATATTTTTATTTTTTGGAGGGGGGATGGGTTACAGCACACAACTGATTTTCTGCACCAGTCGCCACTGCTCAGAGCTACTTTGAAGGGCCATCCATATACGCAGAAAGAAACTCTGGATAAGTAAGACAAAACGGAAGAGCTTAGAGTTTGCAAAACAGTATGTTAGCTAGTCACTAGATTCTTGAAACGAGTATTATATATGAATGAATGTAAATTCAGCTTGTTTGATTTGTCTGCAAAGTCGAGAAAGAAGAATAAGGAGCTCCACAGAAAAAAATTCAGCGTAAATGGGGGGCGGATCCATCATGATGTGTGTGTGTGTGTGAGAGAGAGAGAGAGAGATAGAGAGAGAGAGAGAGAGAGAGAGAGAGAAAGAGAGAGAGGCTTTGACATAATATCTGGAACAATAAGTAAGACGGTGTATTTGGATTTTTTTAAAGCAGCATCTGAATCCCATTATCGAAAAGTTAGGAATTGCCGTTGATGTCTACATCTAACAACTTCTGGTTGCTTTACAGTACACCTCATGTGTTGCGCTTTCCACTCGATAGAACACTTAAATGGGGGAACTAAATCAGAGACTGCAACAAAAAAGAATTGTAAGTAAGGAAATTTGGAAGCAAATAGTTTTTGAAGAGTGGCGGAAGATACAAACCAAACTAAACCCCACCGACCTGGATAGCTGCAGTCGCTTAAGTGCGGTCGGTATCCAGTATTCGGGAGATAGTGGATTCGAACCCCACTGTCGGCAGCCCTGAAGATGGTTTTCCGTGGTTTCCCCATTTTCACACCAAGCAAATGGTGGCGCTGTACCTTAATTAAGGGCACGGACGCTTCCTTCCCACTCCTAGCGCTTTGCTGTTCCATCGTCGCCATAAGACCTATCTGTGTCGGTGCGACGTAAAAAAATTTGCAAAAAAAAAAAAAAAAAAAAAAAAAACAACTAAACCCTATGGCGCAACAGCCCCGAAGGTCCTTGCTTCGAGCCGTCAAGGGTGGCAGAGACAAGTCGACGGTATACTGAAGGTTTATTTGTTTTGCGAGTGAAGTGTTTGTCAAGTGTAAGTGAATAATTACTTTTGCTACACTAATTCCCGGAACAGACAACTGCAGAAGTCACCATTTTTGAACATTTTTTTTTTTTTTTTTTTTTTTTTTTTTTACTTACTTACTTATTTGATTGTTATAATTCTCGGATAAAGGGTAACTAAGTATTACAACATGAAATTCTTTGCTACCTTTCCACTACTGACGACCATTATTTGCGGCCACACCAGTTGCTGACGGATACTGTTGAGACTATCTGTACCTCGGAGACATACCGCACGATAAGTTTGAGCACATGGCTGGTGGGATAGAGGCATATAAACGCCTCATGGTGCGTGCATGATGCAATGCGTATTATGTTTATTCGTCGGCTTGTCTCTCCTAATTAAGACAACTTCTCCTTTTTTGGTTTATGTTCGACAGCACTCGTCAATCTGCGTTCTTTCATCACATCCGTGTGCCGTACAAATGAGCTGTGTCTCCATATTTGTAGAGGCATAAGCCAGCAAGGAAGAAAACATAACATTGATATTATTATTTACAAACTATATTTTTGTGGTGAAGAGCCTCCGTGGCTCAGACGGCAGCGCGTCGGCCTCTCACCGCTGGATACCGTGGTTCAAATCTCGGTCGTTCCATGTGAGATTTGTGTTGGACAAAGCGGAGGCGGGACAGGTTTTTCTCCGGGTACTCCGGTTTTCCCTGTCATCTTTCATTCCAGCAACACTCTCCATTCTCATTTCATAGCATCTATCAGTCATTAATAAATCGCTTTGGGAGTGGCGGCCCCATCGTACTGAACCCATGACCTTTGTGCCCTAAAAACATTATGCAAAAATCGACAATCATTTAAAAGTTGGATTCTTGATAGCATGGATTTGACACGTGACGAGGGGGTGATTACCTTCGGTCCCACGCTCTGGGGTACGTGACGTCAGCCACACGTGTCAACGGCGGAAGAATCTCAAGTCATTTTTGTGAACTATTTCAAAGCGCGTGTACATGGCGTGGCCAAGCCAAGTCAAAAAAATATAGTGCCTATCAAAGGGGGTCAATCATCTCACAAATCGAACCCGTAAAAGTTTTAAATGTCCATGAACACTACCGCCAGAAATTTAGCAAGCATGTAGTCACTTTCAAAACTCTTCAAATTACAGTTTAGGTAAGTCAGAAAATTTATAGAAATTTTCTTGGCGGCAAAGGGAGAGATCCGAAGAGAGGGGGTAACTGCTATAAATATGAAGGGACGCCATGACGAACTCTCCTTCTCCGGCATTTGTGATACAAAGCGGACGAAAAATTGTTGAGCTGCTCTGCGAAATCAAACAACGAAAGTAGACTGAGTTCAATTGCAGATTTCAGCCAGTGTGGCTAGGTCTTGAGTCCATGAGGGGACAGTTTTCTTGAGTGAAATAATTGTACCAGATAGGACGGTCAAAGTACTGAATAAATTCTAATGTGATTAATTAATTCGTGTGCGGAAACAATTATAGTCCATCGTGTGCGCTCAACAAACAAGTGAAGGGTATTTTCTTTTTTTTTAATGCTTTATTCCAGGAAACCTGAAGAAAATAATAATAAACTGTGAAGCCATGAATGTAAAAATGGCTAAATAAAGTGCCAGGGTCGTAGGTGAGCCCTATGACGAACACTGGCGTGACGACATGAGGTAGGTGACTTTCCATCTTACTACCTCTTATATCTTGTCTCGTGATTTCTAAAAGTGTATTTGAATGGGGATATACGACTCAGTGGTCACCCCTACTAAGTTTTGTAAATGTGAGAGTACGACTAAAAGAGTCATTTGTTTTATTTTCCACTTGGATACATTTTTGAAGTCTTGCGAATGCCGTATAATGTTGTAAAAAGTTATTGAATAGGGTTCCGAAGTGATATCACGTCCAATGTAGATCGTCATCCGTGTGAGTGTACTGCCTATATATTTGTGATGCCAAATTAAGATGTTCAGTCGACGTAAAATTCTTCTGTCTGCAATTTGACGTTAATAATAATAATACATGGTCACTCATTTTCAATCGAGTGGAAGCGCGCTGTCGGGTGAGAACCTAGGGTGATGAGTTTGGTCACGGAGAGAAACGTTTTGTTTTTATGCCCATTTTTAAACTGTGTCTGACTGACAATAAAAAGATCTAGTAGAATGTTTCAGTCATTTCTCGTGAAATTTTAGTTATTAAATACGATATCATTTATGCGAAGTTATTCATGATCAATGCATTGTGCCATATGAGACGTCGAGATTTCTAGTAAGGATTTTATTCCAGTTCTTTGTCGATGATAATTGTGGAGCTGGGAAACAGAGGTTAGTTTGTTGATATGAGATTTGTGAATCAGGTTGGACCTGTCATTGAAGCCGGGACACGGAAGCCCGAGGAATGTTTTATATGAGTTGAGATGAGATGTGCGAATCAGGTTAGAGTCCTGTCATTTGAAGCCGGGACCTGATAGCCCGAGGAATATTTTATAATGTTGAGAATGGAAAGAAATTCATAGAAATCCATAGCGGTAATAATTGGCGACGCGTATAATTAGTGTGGGCATCTTGAAGCATAACCTGTGCATTTTGTTGGTTAGAATATCGTATTTGTTTAATTATGTCGGCAGAGTTTAAAGGGAGCATTTTGAGAAGCCAGTCAGCTGTGAATAAACCAGGTGTTTCGTGTAACTGCCAAGCGAACTCGGGGGATGAGAGACCTCAGCTATGATAATGGGACAGGCGTGGAGTTGAGATTGTACTGTATTCTCGGCCAGGGAAACGTTAAAATGCTGGATTTAGTTGAAATTCATAGCCGGTAATGATCTGAGTATTGTGAAATACTGTAATTGGGGACGTAATGAACATTTGAAATCACGAACTTTTTGAGTATAAGGAACAGAGTAACCAAATTCAGGGTTGTCCAAAATATAGAGCGGTGGTCGTGATAATTGGTTTGTCTGTGAGGGGTGTGCAAAATTCATAATGGTATGACGAGATATGACATCGTAATTATATGGAGAGTTGTTTGGTTTGTACGTAGATTATTAGGATATCCAAGTGTTAATAACGGTTAGGACTAGATTAGATTTTAAAAAGTGTGAGATCACAAGACAGGATATATAGCTGGACGTGAATTATGTAACAAATTCTTTTCCAGCCAGATAAACATCGCAATATTGAATTCACATCACAGCTGCGTAGAAATTTGTGAAGAAACCAGAGTCCGCGGAGATGAAATTTGTTGTTCGTTAACATTTCGTCAAATCATTTAAATTTATTTAATTATTAAATTCAGTAAAACCGCATTTTGAAATAACTTTAATCAAGCGAATAACTTGGAGATGCATTCTGGAAATTTTAGATTGTTTTTCTGGGGGAATATTAAAATATAAAGTAACGTTTAAGGGGACATATCCGAAGGAAATGGATTTTTCTGCCACTAAGTTTGTGAGCATTGCTATTGTTGTAATTATTGAACTTTGATTGATTGAGCAGTGAATGTGCTGGGGATAGTAAAGTGGAACTTTGGTCATCAACCGATGTAACTTAATTGTGTTTAGCCTTCAGCCTAGAAACTTGGATGGTCAGGGGGTCATCAACCTCAGCGACTTAGATTAGGGCCATATGCCATTGTAGCATCATTTCCTTGCGGTCATCATCCACAATGACTTTAAAGTAACTTAGAAGATTAGATGTCGGTCCATGACATAGACGCAGGTCACATCGATTCAATTAAGGGTCCATGCCGTGGAACCACTGTGTGGCACACACCGATTGGACGGCCTTAATTATACACAGAGTCCAGAGTTCGTGTTACGAGGGCTGGACCATAACGAATCACTATGATGGTACATGTGGTCTCACGTGGAAGCCGAATTTAAGGATTTCCAGACTTTTCTTTCTTAAATGATCAATAATTGAGACAATGGTTTCTAGTAAGAATGCCCGTCAGGCAGTTACGTTAAAGTCTCACACCAGTGTTCTGACGTTTATGTAAAAATGATTGTGGTGTCCAGTGGACACAATTGACTTCTATGATACCATTGACATAAAGATGGCTTCAGAAATTTCCTGAATAAATAGGAATCTTTTAAACAGACCTTTCATTACAGTAGATAGATTAGAATTACTGAACCCTAGCATTACCTCAGCAAGTGACGAAGAACCCGACACGACCCAAGAGTCAGATCTCATGAACTTTGCTGATAGGTAAGAAAGGTAGGTATCCCTCAATATGGACCTAAAGGGTTCAGTACTAATAGCCTATATCTGCTTCATTCATTCCATTCCTAACCCGGTCAATGACTGGAAAACAGGTTGTAGGTTTTCATTTTCATTTTTGTGGTGAATGTTGACACAGAAGTGATCTCAGTCATTAGAGATAATTTTTGTATTTGATAAGGACAGAAACTGAAGATGTACGATTCTTTATTGAAATGTTAGTAACTGAATAATTACAGAACAGCTCCTATCTCACAAAATACTGATGATGATTGACAGTGGAAGTGTCGAGGAAAATCATTTGAATTTCATATGAAGAAAATAGATATTGTGCAGTAGCAATACTTTAATTCTTCTAATGGATTTCAACGGCTTCTGTAGCGTTAGAAATTACTCGTAGTACGAAAAACAAAAAACAAATGGCTTATGGCTTTTAGTGCCGGGAGTGTCCGAGGGCAAGTTTGGCTCGCCAGATGCAGGTCTTTTTGATTTGACTCCCGTAGGCGACCTGCGCGTCGTGATGAGGATGAATCGGGAATCGAACCAGGGACTCCTGTGACCAAAGACCAGCACGATAACCATTTAGCCATGGAGCCGGACACTCGTAGTACAGAAAATGAAGAAAAAAATCGTGACATATTTTACAAAGAAAGAAATATTGAACAACGCGGTATGAAGAGAAAAATTCGATGTCATTATAAAAAAAAACATTTAATCTCCGTACACGCCATCTGAAAGAGAAGCTTTCCTTTAACCGTAACCTCGGCACTGGAATTGTGCTGTTAATCCTATGCTTAGTCACCTCTGTCCCCAAAAGGTAACCTATTACTCAATTCCCGTGCAGGTTGAATGAACTCCAGCGTCATGAACCCAGAAGTGGTAATCTCGTCTCTGAATGTTTCAACTTCTGACAGGGAATGAAATCCACGACCTTCCAGGCGAATCGAACACATTTCTACCGCCTCTGCTAGCCAACTCCCTAAAAGTAGTAACATATAAAATGATCAGTTGCTGCTTTCAAATACGTCAGCTTTGTGTCGGTAGATTTACAGGCACGTTAAGATACTCTTGCGAAACAAAATTCTGGCACCTTAGCGTCTCCGAAAACCGTAAAAAAGTAGGTAGTGGGATCTAAAAGCAATAACATTATTATTATTATTATTATTATTATTATTATTATTATTATTATTATTATTATTATTATTATTAATTGCTGTTCTGTTTGCCTCATAGTGCTGAGTAAAGCAATTCTCACGCAGTCAAACCAGTTTTGAGTTCTTAGCAGAGACGAGGATCAAACGCAGACCCTCGCAGGCAGCTGCTTGTTCAGCTAACATCTAGGTTAAGCAGAGTGCCAAGACCTTTTTTTTAGAAACAAATTTGTTTGTTACTGAAATCTCTCAAATAACAATTCAGTCAGAACAGTAGCTCCGCCGTCCAAATTTCTGTACGCGTATAAGCTCCCCGCCTGGTACACACGGGTCTGCTGTAATGCAGTTTAAGACTCTTAACTCGGTGAATCCTCCTGGTGTAGCATAATCAAGAAAAGAGAATTGCGTTTTTTATCGGCTTGAAAGTGGTTTTAGTGTACTTGTTTGCTAGTTCATTTCAACGAATGTCGTGAAGGTTCCTGTGATGTTTACCAATTCTAGGTCAAATTAACTAAATATACATTCACCAGTACAGTCATTATTATACGGCCTTCAGTCACGCTAAGTACATGGAGCTGTTGACTCGCCATATGTGAATCCCCTTATATTTAATAATAATAATAATAATAATAATAATAATAATAATAATAATAATAATAATAACTCTGATAAGATGGACCTTCATCGCAAGATTAAAACAGCATGTAGAACTGTTCAGAGAACATGGATGAGATTCTTACCCCCAATGCCAGCGAAAAGGAAGCGCTGGGGAAGAAAACAAGGGAGATGGAAATGATCTTTAGACTGTGCCATGGTACTTACAAATCCGGATCTATTTCCTTCCAGGCAAGCTTGAGATACTACTGTTCGGTAGTTCAACCAGAATACCTCTACGCCGCAGAGATATTGGCCAAAGCAGAGGATTATGCAATTGAGAAAAAGGAAATAAAATTCCTCAGAAAGACCTTAGGACGTACGGAAATGCTTTTTTCTTGCTAGTTGCTTTGCGTCGCACCGACACAGATAGGTCTTATGGCGACGATGGGGCAGGAAAGGACTAGGAGTGGGAAGGAAGCGGCCGTGGCCCTAATTTGCCTGGTGTGAAAATGGGAAACCATGGAAAACCATTTTCAGGGCTGCCGACAGTGGGGTTCGAACCGACTATCTCCCGAATACTGGATACTGGCCGCACTTAAGCGACTGCAGCTATCGAGCTCGGTAGGGAATTGTTAGAATGATTTAACTTCCACCTGAGGTCCAACAAAGAATTGTATACGAGGAACGGGAAAGTCGTCTCCAACAATAAAAAGAAAGAGGTGAATCTTTTATGGACACCGGGGGAGGATGAACCCAGAGAGATTGGCTAATAAAATATCATTCAGGTAAATCGGAAAACCCATCCACAGTGGCTGACAGAAGTGCGGAATATTCTGGCAGAAGAACGGACGTAGATGTCTGAGGTTGGAAAACCTTCAGCGAGCATGTAAATTAAAAAAATGAAAGCCTGAGAGCACATAATGTCATACGTTTGTGTATTCGTAGCCCACATTTGGCTCTACCCATGTAATAATAATAATAATAATAATAATAATAATAATAATAATAATAATAATAATAATAATAATAATAATAATAATAATATCACTTTCAAGTACCTCCGGACTGAGCTTGGATCGAACCCGTCAACTTGGGTTCAGAAGGTCTGCGCTTTCACCGTCTGAGCCACTCAGCCTGGGTTTTGTAATTTAGAAGGCATAATCTGAATCAGTACTTCGTTCGGTCATTGCATAGTTTATGTTCTATTAGGTTAGGAATGAACAATATGATAAGTATCAAGTAATCGTTGTTATTCTGTATTATGCAACGTCGTCCCTGTTAGCCATTACACGCTTATAAAAGAGGTGGTCTGTTTCTGTGCTGCTCATCGTTCTGCGAAACTTGATGGCCACAAATGGAGCCGTAGTCTGCTTGGTTCTCTTTCATAGATATCAACCAAGCAAGCTAGCGAGCTGAAAGGAGACAGTAGGCTACCCCTCCAGTCTTGATGGATGGCGAGATGGTCTTGGACTGTCCTTAGCATTCATGACCCATGATGGTGGCGGCTTTGCCGCTTTCCCTTCACCCAACACTTTATATGGCGATTTCTTTGTGCTGCTTACCTTACTGACACATTGCATTCCACGTGCTCTCTCGTATTTCTTCCCGATGGCATATCAGGAGGAAGGGTGCGCAAGCCTTTTCCTCGCATTCCACTCCTGTTTCGTTTAGATTCTGTACCGCTTACGTCGCGTCCAGGAGATAAGTATTCAGCGCCAGATGGAAAGCGAATGAGTGAATTATTAGCTGACAGCTTGAGTTGTATGGCCAAGACGTTCAGGTTGTGTAGATTTGTAGCTTTTGGGCGGATTTCCAGTATATCTTCGCCAATGCTACTTGTGATGGAACGAGCTTTTTACCATGGAGCGCTTTCCACTAGGGATTTCTTTCGGGGACTGAGTGACTAGAATATGCCACCACTTCTATCATCATCATCATCATCATCATCATCATCATCATCATCATCATCAGGTTCCGTGGCTAACTGGATATCATGTAGGCCTTTGGTCCAAGGGGCTTTGGGTTCAATTCCTGACCGGGTCGGGGATAACTCTTATAGGTTATTTCCTCAGGCTAGTGGAATGGGTGGTTGTGCCTTCTTCAACATTAGATGTCATCCTAGGTAGGGCCCCGTTCTTACAGACGTGTGGGTAGCCGATGGGTGCCAACTGGAAAGACCTGTGCCATTATTATTTTTTTTTCTAGGGGCTTTACGTCGCACCGACACAGATAGGTCTTATGGCGACGATGGGATAGGAAAGGCCGAGGAGTTGGAAGGAATCGGCCGTGGCCTTAATTAAGGTACAGCCCCAGCATTTGCCTGGTGTGAAAATGGGAAACCACGGAAAACCATCTTCAGGGCTGCCGATAGTGGGATTCGAACCTACTATCTCCCGGATGCAAGCTCACAGCCGCACGCCTCTACGCGCACGGCCAACTCGCCCGGTGCCATTATCATTATTATTATTATTATTATTATTATTATTATTATTATTATTATTATTATTATCGTCTTGATCATTATTTTGATCTTGAATGCAATTTGTTATGCTAGATTGTAAGGATTCCGAGAACTAATTCCTAGACTTTGTGGAGGGATCTCCATAGGCGACGTACTGTTCTCCTGCTATTAGGAAAATTAAATTACGTGTTTATAAAAAAATAACTAACGTTAATGTTACAATCCCAATAAAGCAGATGGTTCAACTTGACCTGCATAGTGGGATAATAGATGAGAAGTCAGACGTTACATGTCGCAAATGATTTGCAGAGGAAGATCTCGACTTTTTAATTAAAGCAGTATTCACTTTGACTTTTATGTATATAAAATGTTGTCGTTTGTCATTCTGCGATAAATTATGGTTCATCTCTTAAACTATATTTTACCCGATATTGTTTGAATACTTTTACTACCGAAGAGTTTCATTTTCATTTTCAATTAAAAGCAGATGTGACACTCTTTTACATAATCACCTATCATTCTACAGGGTGTGTTAGAAAGGAAATCGATCTCCGTACGGGCCATGAAGACCCTTGGAGGAGTGAGACATATTTGCACTCTTCGTAACATCTGCATTATGTGAGATAGAATAGTTAACTCTATGCCTGGTCACCTTTGTCCCCAGGAATTAAGATGGTGCTCATTTTTTGTGTAGACTGAATGAATTCCAGTGACACGTGACTCTCCATAAAAGTAATTTCTATTTTTTTACTTCCTATTGGGGAATCGAACCCTCGATCTTCCGAGTGAATCGAGCACGCCTACACCGTCTCAGATAGACAGCCCCTCTGGATACAGGATATATCAGTATGTTTAATTCTGCTGAGACAAATGATGCGATTCTAAGTTTCAGAACTTCGCCTAATAAAATTTGTGATTCGTTATCAAAGCAAGCGTTTAGTTTTACTGTTCATATCGAGATAATAGACACAGGTCCTCCACTTTTTCGTGGAATTTCAGAAATTCAACGTGCAGTTGTCGGAATTCGAACCATAGCCGCGTTTGTGAGAAGCTAGTAACAACGACATTAGGTTATCACGCCCTAGTTTGTTTTCAACTGTGATCCCTGGCATTTTAGTGGCCAAAAGTCATGGATGAGAAGACACTGAATGTGGTGTTAATAACGAGTTGCTCCTACGCGAACCCTCAAAACGGCAGCACTACGGCGAGGCATCGACCCTATAAGGTGTTGGAATCGTTCTGGAGGGATCTGGACTCACGCATCTTGCACTGCTACCCACAATTGGTTTTCTGCATCTGGTGCGGGGTTCATGGAGTGTACACCAGCATCGACATTGTCCCATAAATGCTGGATTGGATTGAGATCGGGCGATCTGGAGGGCCAATCCATGGTCGTAACTTCACTGGAGTGCTCCTCCAACCTCCTGCGTGCCACCACAGAGCGATGACATGGCGCATTGTCCTTTTGAAATATGGCATTTCCATCAGGGTGTTCTAGGGCCAGAAAGGGATACAGATGGTCTGAAAGAATGTCCACATAACGTGCACCTCTCTGCGCTCCCTGCAGCCGGACAATGGAACCTAATTGCGACCATGAGAACGTCGCCCTGACCAGAACTGAGCCACCTCCTGCCTGAATACAACCTTGTTGACATGCAGGTTCCATAGTTTCATGGGACATACGCCACACTCTCACGCGCCCACCAGCTCGATGCAACTGGAACCAGGATTTATCGGACCATACCACACGCCCCTACTGTTTCATTGCCGATGTTCGCGGTTCCTTGCACGTCGTTGAGCTCTGTGTCGAGGTGTCAGCAAAGGGACACGAGTTGGCCGTCGGCTGATGAAGCCTATGCGGTGCATTTGCCTCCTTACAGTCCTGGTAGAAATGGGTTCCTGACTCCCAACATTCAACTAGGCGGTGATCTGACTCACAGTAGCGCGCCGAACTCCCAGTATGTTTCTGCGGAGGAGACGTGATATCCGTTCGTTAAACACCTGTGGTCTTCCTGTGCGGTGGTTTACGGTGGTTTTCTTTCTGCGATATTGAAGATCCACTCTCGGCACTGTTGATCTCGGAAACCTGAATTCGGGTGTAATCTCCGCAATGCTATGATCCATGCGCTGTGCGTCAATGATCAACCCACGTTCAAAGTTGGTAACTCGCGACGTGTTGCCATCTTCACGATACTGGTGTCTGTGACATGCTGCTCAACTACGCCGCTTCCTTTCCACTCCTAGTCCTTTCCTATCCCATCGTTGCCATAAGACCTGTATGAGAGGGTGCGCCGTAAAACGAATAACAGTAGGCTTTAGCGGGTATCTGACCTAAAATGGTGGTGGTGGTGGTGGAAGTACAACTAGGCAACCATCCTCTACAGAACACTAATTAGAAGGAAAAATGGAAGGGAGCCGACACTTCGAAAAATGAAAGTGCATTAGAACCCCGTTTATCCGAAATAAAGGGGGTGGAGCGACTTCGATTGACGCGTTTTTTCGGAAGACACATGGTATATATTTTCGGAAGTTAAATGTCGAAATAAAAATGCATAAATTCTTTTAAGCAAAGGTGCGTGCTATATATTAACATTAAAATGTTTACATAATGCCAGTCATTGTATAAAATCAGTGATTTTTTTTTTGAATATTCGTAGTGCAGCTATGTCGCACCACCATTTAATCAACAACACCATCAGCTGGTGTAGATTCATTGCTTTGTTCAACAAAGCGCAAAACAATCTGAAATAATTAAACAATTGTTTTGTTACTACTGAACTGAATACTGTATGCAGTAATTTTATTACAGTACTGTAATTTAAACGTGTGGTACTGTATTTTAATAAAAATTCGAAATCACTTTTAAATCCAGTGCATTAAATCCGTCATCTGTTGTAACACGATTCTCAAAACTGCCATTGTCAAGGTCGGAGTCGTCTGCATAATCTTCATGACGAATAATACAGTAATAATAATAATAATAATAATAATAATAATAATAATAATAATAATAATAATAATAATAATAATAAATAATTCCTGCTTATTCAAGAAAAATGCATCATGGAACGAACTAGAGGGTAAGAAACTATTTTGTTTTATACTACACGTGCATTCTGGTATAAGTCATAATATAAAAATAGGGTTCGCCTAGTAGCTCTCAGCCACATATAGCAAGAGAATTACTAATATCGAAGGTTAAGAACGAGAGGGTAAAAACAAAATATTAAAATACAATTTTGTCAGAGCATTTCGGTTAAGCCGTGTTTCGGTTAAGCGAAGTTCGGTTAAGCGGGGTTTTACTGTATAGGCCATAGAAATACAAGGCTACGAAAGGCGTGAGGTCGTCAGGTGTTTCAGAAGATATTTTCGATTTCGTTTTAGTGATGTGTAGGTAGTCAGCTCATCAGGTACGTTATGCGACATCCAGTGTCAAACTAAATGTCTAGGAAAGATGTAGCAATCCAACTGATGAGCCCACTGCTACACTGGGGCGAAACGCTGGTAATTTTACGTTTTGCCTAATCGATAGAGCAGCCTCAGACTAGTCTATTGCGATATTCCCTTCAAGGATATTAATTATTGAAGGCGACAGCACAACAAGGGTTCATATTTCCAGTAGTGGCTGCGTGAGACTGCTGTATGACAGTAGAAACAGCACGGCGCACTACAAGGCAGCGCGACCAGGGAAGTTGTACTGTCACCGTCAGAAAATATTATTGAATGAAATATCGCACACAGTACAAAAACGAAATTGAAAATATCTTCCGAAACACCGGAGAAAATGCGCCTGACGATTCCTAGATGAGACATCCGGTATATGTATTTCTTGGAGGCATTACAAGCAGGTTAGTAAAGAAAGATTAACTAGTCACTAGCATCAATTATATGACACACTCTAGCATGTACCCGCGGCTTCACCCGCGTTTATGAATTCATCCGTTAGATGTTTTAAACTGTTTATTTAAAAGAAAAAGAAAACATATTTTATTAAAACACGTCGTTTTTACATAGATAAATTGGATGAAATACAGTACTTTTATTTTTAAAGGCTGTGCCCGCGACTTCGAATGCATTGCGTATTCTTTTTGACGTATAAAACTTCCTTGTCAACTTTTTAATTTTTTTCCGTATTAATCTCATTGGAGAATCTCTTGATACACAATGTTTGGTGTACGATTTCCTTGGGCTAAAACAACTACGCTATTGGCATCCTTCGCTCGTGAACATGCGCCGTATAGCTACCCATGTGTAAAGCAATGCTTAGTTAAATCTATGCCAGCTTTGCTCAAAGTTTGCCCTTGTGACTTGGATATTGTCATAGCAAAGGTGATATTGATATGAAATTGCAGTCTTTTGAAATCAAAGGGAAAATTCGACGGTATGATGGGAATCCGTGGTATAGATAAATACCGTCTCACCTTTTCCGCACTCGGATATTATACTACCTTCTATAACATTTCTTTGAAGTGGCACTGCTCGCAATCTAGTACCATTGTAAAGTTTCGGTGGGTTTAAATTACGGAGTAGTATGATGGGCACGCCAATCTTAAGTTCTAGTTTGTGAGGGATGGACCAGGCACAATTATACTGTTTAAAAATTCTGTTGGATAATTAACAGCTGGTAGTATCTATGGAGACCAAGAAAATTTAGCGAGTGGGTGGTTGTTAGGACAAGGTTAGCAACCAAAATACACACTTATGCCCGGTTTTTGAAATGGTGAAATATCTGTCCGATAGCTATTGATTTGTCGACTAGATAATTTTTCGCTGCGTTGCACAGCGGAATAGCAGCTAACTTATCGAACTGTTAACTATTGGCTTTTTGATCAAGTTTTATGATTACACACCAGATGCCACCCCTCGCACTACTTTGTTTTTGTGCATTAGATGTATTCTCTAGACTGTCAGGCGCATGCGCAAAAGTAATATTGCATTTGAGCTTTCCATGCAGCTCCTATTATCTCCTCTTTGCCATGCAGGGAGAAACTGGTATTCGACTACAGTAGTTCTTGCAGACATAGGTGTCAGTTTCGTATTGTACCAATGTATATGAAATTGCGTCGAAGTGTGGATTTGACATTGTTTGAGGATTTCTAGTGAAATATGCCCACCAGCAACACAGGTAACGCGCGATCCAGTTTGCACTGAACCTTATAAACATACCGTATCTATTCCCTGTTATTCCAAAATATTAACATTGCCTTACCACAATGTAACGATAAATATCGGGTAATTAGCATAATTATACACCTTGTTAGTTCCTTGTAATATAATATCGTTAATTATAAACAATCCCACGATAAAAGTATATGCTCACTGCCAATGCAAGTAGGCCTGCAGTAGCCCTTCTACGATAAAGCATAATTATCTGTTATACTCAGTTCCTGGTACCAGTGCTTTTATGGACACGAATGCGGTTACAGATACAAATATGATAAGACTCAGTAGTATTAAAGGGTATCGTAATTAATATTTGATCAACAGGGGACAATGGAAAATTATTTGTCACAGGATGCAAATTGTCGCCTATAACCTCAACCAAACGTATGCCAGTATATTTGTTTAGCCTGACTCTGATTTGGAATTCACTTTCACTTTCATTGGAACATTAGGCCGACGATGATATAATCGTGGTCGTTCCAGAATGTTGACCATTTCCAGAATTCGTCGTCGGAAGAAGACGAAAAAGCCATAGAAAATTTTAACGAACACAATATTAGCTGCCGATATTGAAGTACTGCGCACGCGCCCACCAAGTTAACAAATATATATCTCCTGCTCAGGGCCCTCTAAGTTAGCAGGCGATTTATCCAACCGATAAATGTATCTTACGTTCGTGCAACGCCAGAACACAAGTTAACAAATAGATATCTCCTACTCAGGGCCCTCTAAGTTAGCAGGCGATTTATCGAACCGATAAATGTATCTTACGTTCGTGCAACGCCAGAACACAAGTTAACAAATAGATATCTCCTACTCAGGGTCTTCTAAGTTAGCAGGCGATTTATCGAACCGATAAATGTATCTTACGTTCGTGCAACGCCAGAACACAAGTTAACCATTCGATACCGCTGTAGGTTCGATATCTCACATTCCAGAAACCGGGCATTAGTAAGTTATCAATGGAGCAATTGTAGCAAAATCCAATATGGAGGCACTTAGGGCAATAAAATTAAACCAAAATATGCCCTCAAATCAATTAAAATAAGCTGTAGACTCTTAAGACAAGACGTTCGCGCAACCACCACACCAAATAAATGTACAAATACTCCCTGATACCCACTAACACTACTCAGAACACGAGAAAAGATGTTAAGATCGCGGAGCTTCACTACGCACGTTCTCTTCCAGTGAGTTTATACTTTGATCTTAGCCAAGAGGCTGAGGAGCGCTCTTGTCATGTACCGTTTATCAGCAGTACGTCATATCGACAAACGATTACGTCATAAGACGCCTCATTTAGCGATCTGCTGTAGAATTCTTGAGCTGACGTTGCCATGGTTACAGCTGGTCGTTTCTTTATCGGATTCCTAGAGCAGGGGTAGTGTGGTGCTAGTATCTCCATAACGGTTGGGCCTAAAACATGGTTTTCGGGCCGTAGGGCTTAGCTAGTTTTGTTCTTTGCGTCAAGGGGCTTAAAATGAGCTTTGTCTCGTCCCTGTACGACAAATTCGATATTTCGCCTATTATTTTTATATCTCCCCCCGTCGCTCCCTTCTATTTCTTTTGAAATTTTAAAAGTAGTCTAAGTTACTCCTTATACCATCAGCTATCTGCCTGTGAAAGTCCCGTCAAAATCGGTCCAACCGTTTCGGAGATTAGCCAGAAGAAACAAACAGGCAGACGGACAAAAATGGTAAAAATGGGTTTTTAGTTAAAAGTACCGTATATATATTAATATAAACTTAGTAAAATGCTGTTATTTTGACGTTACAAACAGACACTTAAATTTTATTTATTTGTATAGATTATACTTTACTGCTGTGTAGAGTCAATTAATTGTTGAAATTTATTATCACTCAGATTGTAATTGCATTTATGGGTTGAGATAACCACTTTATTACATTCACATACATTTCACTTGCAGTTTTATGACGTATTTCAAATAAAGATTCAATTAATTTTACTTCGGAGAATGAGCATTCAACTTGAGCTCAGAAGGTCAAACAAAAGAGGACATCGCATGTGTGATATCTGATTCAAAATACTCTGAAATACCACCTACCATAAGTAACACTTCGGGGAAGAAGAAGGTTGAAGACGTCCATCTTGGCTTGATAACTTATTAATGTGAAACAGTTTGCCCTCCAGAGACTTCTTTCGCATCATACATGACAAAGCCGCGATTTAAAAAAAACATCCCCTTGATCACAACGAAACATTCAAGTACCTAGGCTACAGCCCGGGAAGAACGATATAGCATAAGGAAATCAAACAAAATCTCACCACAGTTTACCTTAAATGGGTACGTGAAATCATACATTCTAAGGTCACAGGCAAGAACATCATAAAGCCGCAGACAGAATGTAACACTGCTCAGTCTTTGTGTTCCAGAGACCTTAGTTCAGGTTCTCTCTACAGAGTAGAGAATATCACAACGAATACAGAAGGTTCTGCACGGGCGATACCCTAATGAGTTCGGTCAGCTGTATGCCGATAAAAGAACACCGCAGCCCCGCTGACACACACTCCGAAGTGTACACGGAGACCAAATGCTTTATGTTCACCGTTCAGGACCAGGTTATTGCAATTAGGACTGCAGAAATGACATTTTGCAGGACTAAACATTGGTAGAATCTGATCTCTGTCTCCGATGCTCCACATCCAGCGGGACTATACAATAGACCACTGATCTCTATACATGGATCGCTGATGGCAGGTCTCCGCTGCAGGAGAAAGTACGCCAAGTTGAGCGCGCGGTTCGCCATGTTGGCGTACCCAACCTCGAGCTCTCCTTATGGGGAAGCAATGATAATATAGTCAATTTTAAGTCGCAATTAATGGCGCATTGGAATAATTAAAAATATAGAGACATGTTCACTCAAAGAATAAGGACATTGGGATCACTGACACGTCATTCCGAGGTCAGTAAATCTCCGGGATAGCAATAAAAATGAGTGTATAATAACGGCCGGCAAATATTAACTTAGGTGCTGAATACATGCAATTAGCGATCGGTAACACAATACGAGTGAAAACCAGTTTCTGGAAACATTGCTGTAAATTGTATACATGTATGCCACGAAATTATGCATTCTTAAAATGATGTACCTATAAATGTAGCTCAATATACAGGCCTAGATTCGACATATCGTAATCGGTGCTTGATAATGAATTTCTGTTTCCTGTTTCCAAGAAATAACGCGCATATTATCAAATTAAAATATCATTGAAGCAAATGTACACATTTATAAAACCAGCAAATATTCAAAACTAGTCAATATATCACATTACCTCCAGCTTAATGTACTATTACAGACCTATTTAATTAAATTCAGCTAGCAAAGCGATATTGATAGTCATCATCAGAAATATGTAACACCAGTTAAAAGAGTCCCAAATACCACGAATAGTATAATGGAATAGCCCCAAACACCTACCACACTTTCCCTTCTCCCACCACTCCAGTGTCTGAAACCCATAATTATTACTGATGTAAATAAGGTCTAGAATTCCTCCAGACTTCATTTTCTAAGATTGTTATAAGGTCACGTCAATTATTTCATCGAAACCGTCAGTTTAATTATGAGAAATAAAAAAAATATATATATAAGTAAATCTTTACTTGCAGTTAATGTTCAGCAAAATTTAAAACAGTTGGCTGTACATCACTTCTAAGGTGTACAGTTTGTCCATTTCTATCAAAACAGTCTTCCTCTAAGTGATCCGAGCAGAGAACAGCTGTTTTAGAAGGCTCCCAATTCTCCCGCTTGATACTCCTAATCGATGATCTTAGATGTTCGGGTCTCGAGAAAGGAAACCTACAAAAATTAATTGCCATTTTGCTCCCGGAATATGCGAAATAAGATACAATAAACCTAAAACTCAAAACACTACCCTAGGAAGATTCTCATGTACAGTATAAAACTCCCCGAGCCGGGCTGAGTAGCTCAGACGGTTAAGGCGCTGGCCTTCTAACCCCAACTTGGCAGGTTCGATCCTGGCTCAGTCCGGTGGTATTTGAAGGTGCTCAAATACGACAGCCCCGTGTCGGTAGATTTACTGGCACGTAAAAAGAACTCCTGCGGGACTAAATTCCGGCACCTCGGCGTCTCCGAAGACCTTAAAAAAGTAGTTAGTGGGACGTAAAGCAAATAACATTATTATTAAAACTCCCCGATGAAATGATTTCTCCTTCTGCTGATCGGTTCTGTTTGTACATCCATAAGCTGAATACTGCGGTATGTTAATACCCCGTAGAATGTTTCTTCATTCATATTTCAGATAAACACATACATATTTAAATTTAATCTTGTAATTCACAAGCATACTACAAGGCAACGAACCTAAATTCGTAAAATACACTACTATTTACTTTGCAATAACACAGCACAGAACACTCGTGAAACTACAATCAAGAGGCCTGGCGTCACTGAACTAAGCATAAACAAAGCAAGCGCGCTCCTCGTGGTCTATTGCACCATGCGCTCGCTGCCATCTTACGACGCCAGTCATCTTCTATTCGGCTTACTGCTACCCAAGCTACCAGCCATCCAGGTATAGAGATCAGTGCAATAGACATTTGGATATCAATTACTGGCAAACGGGGATTACATACACAGGCATTATCAAGTAGCAAAATTAATCCACCAGAAACCAACTCACTAAGTACTCAACATCTTACGGTAAGTACACACCACCAGCAGTCTTAAAAATTAATACTGTTGACTTTATTGGGATATAAGTATTATCACCGACAAGACAATGCCATGTACCTTGTGACATACTTCAAGATACTTGATAAGATCAAGAATCAATCAATCAGTCAATACTGATCTGCATTTAGGGCAGTCGCCCAGGTGGCAGATTCCCTATCTGTTGTTTTCCTAGCCTTTTTCTAAATGATTTCAAAGAAAGTGGAAATTTATTGAACGTCTCCCTTGGTAAGTTATTCCAATCCCTAACTCCCCGTCCTATAAATGAATATTTGCTCCAGTTTGTCCTCTTGAATTCCAACTTTATCTTCATATTGTGATCTTTCCTACTTTTATAAACGCCACTCAAACTTATTCGTCTACTAATGTCATTCCACGCCATCTCTCCGCTGACAGCTCCGAACATACCACTTAGTCGAGCAGCTCTTCTTCTTTCTCTTAATTCTTCCCAACCCAAACTTTGCAACATTTTTGTAACGCTACTCTTTTGTCGGAAATCACCCAAAACAAAAAGAGCTGCTTTTCTTTGGATTTTTTCCAATTCTTGAATCAGGTAATCCTGGTGAGGGTCCCATACACTGGAACCATACTCTAGTTTGGGTCTTACCAGAGACTTATATGCCCTCTCCTTTACATCCTTACTACAACCCCTAAACACCCTCATAACCATGTGCAGAGATCTATACCCTTTATTTATAATCCCATTTATGCGGTTACCCCAATGAAGCTCTTTCCTTATATTAACACCTAGATACTTACAATGATCCCCAACAGGAACTTTCACCCCATCAACGCAGTAATTAAAACCGAGAGGACTTTTTCTATTTGTGAATCTCACAACCTGACTTTTAACCCCGTTTATCAACATACCATTGCCTGCTGTCCATCTCACAACATTATCGAGGTCACATTGCAGTTGCTCAGAATCTTGTAAATTATTTATTACTCTATACAGAATAACATCATCCGCAAAAAGCCGTACCTCCGATTCCACTCCTTTACTCATATCATCTATCTATAATATTATAAAAGGAAGTGTTTGTCTGTGTGTGTGTGTGTCTGTGCGCGATGCCCAGCAAAATCTACAGCACGTAGAGATCTGAAATTTTGAACATAGGTAGATGGAAAGGGGTCCGAATGCACCTCGAAGCCGGAATTTTCATTTTCGCTTTCGTTGGTGAGTTATGAACGAAAAACAATTGGAAAACGTGCATTGGGATATGACAATCCAACGTGCTGTCACCAAGATTAAATGCATAGAGTCGCTGTCGCTAGGCAACGTACATAAGATAGGTAGAGAACACAATATTCAAGGAGCCATTTTACGTCCAGGACGTAGGAAGCTGTTTTTGGTCTTATATGGTGGGAGGGCATATGATTCGTCCGTCGGATCGGGACGTTAAGTCTTGAGCTATTCGAGAGGAGTGGGCTATGTGCCGGCGCCGGGTTTCATCCTCTTCATTCTTGCTATCATATATCATGTCATTCATTTCTTTCAACAAGCAACTTTTACAAGAATTACACAGTTACAAGTCTATCGACTACACGGCAGAGCTTCGAAAGACCTGGAGTCACCTGGAGTACTCTCGACATCTTAGAGGGGACAATTGTGGCACCAATTATCCTTCTTAAGTATAAGACCTGCCCTCTGCAATGAACACGACTCTGAAACTGATGACTAATATTATTGAAGCCATTCTCATGATTGGGCATGCCGCGAGCGAAGTAATATTCATTCCTCGGATTCGAATAATTTCTTCGGATATACAGTTTAAGTTTAGATGTCTGCAGTGTTCAAAATAAAATAAATAATGTAATAATAAAGCAAGTATAATCTTCTTCTTCTTACTATCTTACTATATATAAAAATGTATGTATGTATGTATGTATGTATGTATGTATGTATGTATGTATGTATGTATGTGTGTAAATGTGTTAAGTAAAATAATAATCGAAAATAGTGTCGAATCCATAGTTTGGGGGTCGCTGAGGTGAATAGTGACACTCCGGATTTTTAAAAAGTCAAATTTCTGCTCCCATTTGGGTGGGGGGCGAGGGGGGACTGATATATAAAATTAAATGAAAATGGTGTCGAATACATAGTTTTCGGGGTCGTCGAGGTGAATTGTATACTCCGGATTTTTAGTATCAGGAGACAAACCACGTGGGGATAAGACAGCCCAGGAAACCTTAGGGGCGGAGGGTGGGTCAAGTGGGTCATATGTACAAATTAACGAAATTAGTGTCGAACCCATACTTTTCGGGGTCGCTGAGATGAATAGTGACACTCCGGTGTTTTTAAAGTCAAAGTTCAGCCCCCTTTGGGGGGTGAGGGTGAGTGATATATAAAAATAAACGAAAATAGTGTCGAATACATAGTTTTTGGGGTCGCCGAGGTGAATTGTACACTTCGGATTTTTAGTATCAGGAGATAAACCACGTGGGGGTAAGACAGCACAGGAACCCTTAGGGGCGGGGGGTGAGGGGTCAGATATACAAATTAAAGAAAATAGTGTCGAATCCATACTTTTCGGGGTCTTAGGGATGAATAGTGACACTCGGGATTTTTAGTATAAGGAGACAAACCACGTGGGGGTAATACACCCCATGAAACCTTAGGGGCAGGGGGCAAGGGGCTCTGATACAAAAATCATCAAAAGTAGTGTCGAATCCATACTTTTCGTGGTCGCTGAGATGAATAGTCACACTCCGGAAATTTTTTAAGTCCAAGTTCAGCCCCCTTCGTGGTAGGGGGCGATGGGAGAGTGATATATGAAAATAATCGAAAAGAGTGTCGAATCCATAGTTGTCGGGGTCGCTGAGATGAATAGTGAGACTCCGGATATTTTATAAGTTCATCCCCCTTTGGGGTGGGTGGCGACGGGGGAGTGATATATAAAATTAATCGTAAATAGTGTCGAATACATAGTGTTCAGGGTCGCCGAGGTGAATTGTACGCTTAGGATTTTTAGTATCAAGAGACAAACCACGTGGGGGTAGGACACCCCAGGACCGCTTAGGTGGGGGGGGGGGGGGCAGGGGGTTAGACATATATAGCATCGAAAGTAGTGTCGAATCAATACTTTTCAGGCTCGCTGAAATGAATAGCAACACTGCGGAATTTTTTAATGTCCAAGTTCTGCCCTCTTCGTTGGGGGGGGGGGGGGATGGGGGAGTGATATATAGAAATAATAGAAAATACTGTCGAATACGTAGTTTTCGGGGTCGCTGAGATGAATAGTGACACTCGGGATTTTTAGTATAAGGAGACGAACCACGTGGGGGTAATATACCCCAGGAAACATTAGTGGCGGGGGCCGAGGTGCTGAGATATACAAATCATCGAATGTAGTGTCGAATCCATACTTTTCGGGGTCGCTGAGATGAATAATGGCACTCCGGATTTTTTTAAAGTTCAGCCCCCTTCGTGGTGGGTGGCAATTGGAGCGTAATATATAAAAATAAACAAAAATAATGTTGAATCCATAGTTGTCGGAGTCGCTGAGATGAATGGTGAGACCCCGAATATTTTACAAGTCCAAGTTCATTCCCCTTTCTGGTGGGGGGTGAGGGGATTCAGATTTAAAAATAATCCAAAATAGTGTCGAAGCCATAGCTTTCGGGGTCGCTGGGATGAATAGTAACACTCCCGTTTTTTTTTAAACTCAAAGTTTAACCCCCTTTAGGGGGAGGGGGAGTGAGATATAATAATAATAATAATCGAATATACTGCTTAATCCATAGTTTTCCGGGTCGCTGAGATGAATAGTAACATTCCGGATTTTTAAAGTCCAGCTTCAGCCCCCTTTGGCGTAGAGGTTGAGAAAGGGTGAAAAAATAAATTGTCAAAGATGCCCCCCTTTGGCATAGAGGGTAGAAAGGGTGAAAAAATAAATTGTCAAGAATGCCCAAGGTAATAGGCGTGTGTATGTTCCAGTATGACTTTCAAGTATGACTTACTGCCTGGAAAATATACTGTGGGAGTAAGACGCCCCTAGAACCACTTCGGAAGCGGGTGAAATATATAATCCATATTAATAAATAGAAGTCAGTTTGGCGCGATATATATATATATATATATACTGTACTATACATATATAAATTAAGGCTTAAAAATGAAAACAGACGTGAATTAATGAGACCATTCTAGGCATCCTAGAAACTTAAAACTTGGTACCAGACAACCTGATGAAAAATCTAAAATTCTCAAAATTCTCTGAGAAGGACACGTTGGAAGTTTCAAATCTGCATAAGAACACAGTCGGTGATATTTATCCAGAACGATAACCTATAGGTTTCATGGGCTTAAAAGTTTCCTGAAAGTCTTAATTTTTAACCCCCTCCCCCATATCAAGATGGCAGCACAATCTCCCAGACAAGTTAGAAATTTGGCAAAATTTTAGCTTTTTGCCTGTAACCGATGAAAATTTTTCGAGATGTTCAAAAAATTTATTTTCTACCCCCCAAAAATATCGAAATATCGAGGCAATTTTAATGACGGTGCAGACCTTCCTTTCGAGGTATTTGGTAGCTAAACGGTAAGTCGTATCACAAAACGGATGGCACAATCTCTGTTCAATTTGGAGTGATCTACAACTTTGGTCCTATGACTTTTTGTCGTATCTCTATCCCTTATGATAAATTTGGCTCTATTTCTGAATTTACCTCAATTTTGCACTTTGTACACGTATAACACGTTTGAGTCACTTATAGGAAAGATGGGATCATCAAATTATACTCGAATATTGGCCCACCCAGCCAAATTCTATGTTTGAAGCTGTCGCATACGTATCTGAAATGTAATTCACTGTGTGAAAACCTTACACAAATTTCACCCTATTCAACGTTTCTAAAATAATCTTGCCTTTAAATAGATGAGATACGAGGAAATATCATAAGGCCAGCCATTTAGAAAGCTAAGTGAGGCCAGAGTCTTATTTTTATACAATCCGTTTTTCAATATGAATGGACCGTTTAGCAGCTGTTATTCTGTAAATGAAGGTGAACATGCATATACTTCCGTATGTCGATCTACATTTATTCATTTAAGTCGATTTGTAGCGATCTAGAAAGGGGTGTGTCTTACATTATAATTAATACTTTATAAATCAATAGTGACTCTCAGCAGGAGGGCGTCTGCTGTTGTAATTAGTACTCCCCACATCGACTTTAACTAGCAATAGGAATGGGGTAGTTCTCCAACGCCTGTGTACCATTGTAATGCATAATTCCCTTCTTGATTTGACTAGCAGAAGGCAAGGGAGCGTGCATTTTTTAAACTCTTTTACCTGATTCTCTTTATCATTAGATATAGGTGCCCCCGATTATAAACAAATTTACCCATCAAAATGTGACTGACGTTACGCATAGTGAATTGCGGCAGACAAGTGGACCTGTCGTTATCATCACAACTCTGCAACTCGCACTTCACATTGGAAACATCTGCGGACCTCCCTATGCTTTTTCTTGGATAACGCCAAGAGACATGCAATTTAAAAAAATTATTCACTTCATGTACAGCAATTTACTTCGATATCCGTATACATTGTAGAATACCGTAGCGAAGCACGGGTACATTTTCTAGTTTATATATATAAGAGAACATAAAGGTCCGATAATACTGCCTTGAGGAATTCCCCTCTTAATTATTACAGGATCAGATAAAGCTTCACCTACTCTAATTCTCTGAGATCTGATTTTCTAGAAATATAGCAACCCATTCGGTCACTCTTTTGTCTAGTCCAGTTGCACTCATTTTTGCCAGTAGTCTCCCATGATCCACCCTATCAAATGCTTTAGACAGGTCAATCGCGATACAGTCCATTTGACCTCCAGAATCCAAGATATCTGCTATATCTTGCTGGAATCCTACAAGTTGAGCTTCAGTGGAATAACCTTTCCTAAAACCGAACTGCCTTCTATCGAACGAGTTACATCATAGATATTGCATGTCCTAGTTCCAACAACCTGCAGGCAACATAAACGGAGAAAATTTCCAGGAATACTGATTTTTAGGTGGAAATTAAACCAGTCTGGAGAGCCAAGAAAATCGTATCACAGTCACAATAATCATAGCGTGTAGTGGTCTTATTCCAGAAACATTGCACAACCACCTCAAAGTTCTCAGTCTGCACCCCTTCAGCTACATAGAACTAAAAAGAGGTTTCATATTCGCCACATACCACATCGTTCGGACGTTCTTGGAGAAGGAATATCCACTGCATGACTCTGCCAAATGAATGATCAGGAATTGTTTGTAAATAATTTATATATGTATAGGCCTATATAGTGCCTCTTCCTTGTAATCTATACCGAAGAAGTACTCAGTACCAATATTGTGAACTGTTGTGAATAATAATAATAATAATAATAATAATAATAATAATAATAATAATAATAATAATAATAATTCATGTGTCAATAAATTGCACCGTTTTGTCCATGTTAATATACTGATTGATCTATTCTTGATGGATGAATGAGACCACATTATTGTCGGCACTTGACCCTTCTCCGCCAAAAAAAAAGCTTACGATAGAAATGCAACTGCCTCAAGAACGTATTTACGCACCCTTCATCTGTAATTTCTTTTGCTAGTGGTTGTGTTTTAGTGCGCAGTTTTCAATGACATTGCACCCTATTTTTGCTGCCACTATCCGGTATTCTGTGTATCTGGCATTTATAAGTGATCTTATTTGGTTAATGTGTATACTGATTCAGCTGTTTCCAGTAATTTTGCAACTGCAACATGTACAATGAGGTTAATGTCTTTTTGAATACGAACATTCTGTTATTTGTTTAAGGATACAACACCCTAAGATAAATAAACTTTACCGTATAAATACGTTACACACATCAGACATAGGTGTTTATTTAAAGTTCTTTCTCTTTTTTAAGTGCTGGGAAAACAATGAAACTCGGAAAACAAGGAGATTGCATCTTGATCTTCTTGGCGCAAGAAGGTGGTATTCGTGGTATATTTTCATAATGCCGAGCGGTTTCAATTCTTCTCTTCGAATGAACCGGTCAGCCAGCTATTTAAAACAGCTGCTTTTGACTACCACGACTTTGTAAGGAAATTTTTGTGGTAAAACACATTACAGTTTTATTAGTGTATACATATCTGAACCAATTGATAGTTTTACAAGAACATATTGGTCTGAATGCTTACTGAAGCATGAGTGCGGAATGGCGCTTCTTCACCTTGCGGTGTTTTCGTGCCGATGGTATGCTGCTACAGATTCATGTTTTCCTTCTACAAATTCTACAATCGGTTAATAGGAAATGAAAAGCAAGGTTATATTGACGTAATTTTGTGTCGTCCTTTATTGAAGTTAGATATTTATGGAGTCCTTTTTGTGGGTAAGAAGTTTGAAGTTTCTGTCGCGAATTTTGCATGCTTAGAGGATCACTTGTAAAAAATAACATCTAAATCAGTGGAATGTTACCTTATATAATGAAATATTGACCAAGTATAGAAAAAAAACAGTTGTGACAACGATATTATTATTATTATTATTATTATTATTATTATTATTATTATTATTATTATTATTATTATTATTATTATTTGATTAACGTGTATACTGATTCATCGTTTAAGGTTAGAGTAAGGTTTTAACCCAAGTGCAATTACAGATCCCAAATGCAGAAGATCCGTAGATTTCGGATCGGCAAACTCAGCATAAATCAAAATGTAATTGATGATTACCAGAAAGAGTTCGAGTCTTTAAAATCATATAGGTGGGAAGATATTTCCTCTGACGCTAAGAAAGAAACACTCATGGTGAACTGAACTGAACGGTGTGATGGAGCCCTGAAAAACGGTCTCATGCCTCGAATCGCTGAAACAAGACAGGGAGAACCGAAGGATTCCTTATCGGACGTAAACTGACCTATAAAGTGTTCCGTAACGCAAAACGTGCTTGCCTTTACATAATGCGAAACTTGTTCATGAAAAGTCTCGGACCGAGCTCGATAGCTGCAGTCGCTTAAAAGCGGCCAGTATCCAGTAATCGGGAGATAGTGGGTTCGAGCCCCACTGTCGGCAGCCCGAAAGATGGTTTTGCGTGGTTTCCCATTTTCACACCAGGCAAATGTCGGGGTTGTACCTTAATTAAGGCCACGGCCGCTTTCTCCCAATTCCTAGGCCTTTCCTATCCCATCGTCGCCGTAACAGAAAGCAATTTTTTTTTGTCGCCGTAACACATATCTGTGTCGGTGCGACGTAAAGCAAAAAGAAAAAAGAAAAGTCTCTGCTTGAGACCGTTGAAGCCTTCAGGAGGAACAACACTCGTAATTCTTATCATACTTTAAAATCTAAACTTTCGGCTACCAGACCCCTTCGCTATGTTTCCAGCATGAGAACGACGATCTTATTTTGAATAATCATGACAGTTGTGAACGATTACCGGTACCTCTATTTTGAGACCTTACTCAACTGCCCTTCTCCAGCATCAGATATTACAAATTCTGATCAATTCTTAATTTCACCTGATTCTCTTCCTCCTCATCGAGAAGAAATCATCTAAATCATTGCATCTCTCCTCAGCAGCAAGACGTCAGACGTCTGAAAATGGTTGGTCTGAATGTTGCTGCCAAAATGAAAGAAATCTTTCAAGATAAATGGGAATCAGAAACTACTTCTGTGGAGTGGTAATCATCTCCATATGCAAGGCAATAAAGCAGACGTGAATAATTACAGAAGCGTATATGTGCATTCACTTGCCTGTAAAATATCTTCAGAAGCACTTTAGAGTTGCATTATAACTATTGTTGAACCGAACCGAAGATTGGTGCATTTCAGGCTGGCTTCCTGAAGACCTGCTCCTGCATTGATTTTTTTTCACTAAAAAGTATAATTCATAGTCAGATTTCTTCGCGCCAAACCACTTGAATGGAATTTTTCCGATTTCAAGAAAGCCAATGATTCGATGGACCTATTCAGTCTTCTTGATATACTCAAGGAGTTAGCCGTGTTTAACAGGACTCGTCCCATCATCAAACGAACTCTGACCAACACCTATTCATAAGTGAAATTCATGTGGAAAATCTAGGAATCCTTTGAGATTAATGTTCATCAAGGCGGTGGACTTTTACCCTTTTTTAAAAACTGTTATCTTGAAAATGTCATCCGTGATGTTCACTGCTTTGGATCCAGTGCCCAGCCTAATATCATCATTGGGTAGCCTGTTTCTCCACACACGGATGACCTTTTCAAGACCACAGTTGTCTCTGGGACACTGGTTCAAGAAAGAAGTAAGTTCAGTACGCGGGTACACGGTTTAAATTATCTTCCTGAAAGTGGGAGAAGAGGACCTGGTGCAAAGTGGTCCGAACAGCAAACAACTGCATTCTCCTTCAAGATGAAGGAGTGCTGCAAGTCCAGAAAGGCTAGCAAGTGTTAATCGGGGTCATAAGAAGCTGACATGATATGTTAAAACAAAGGGTATCACTTCTGTGAGGATGAAAGGATCAGTTTCTCAGGTGTTCGGTCTTGTGAAATAATGTGCTGGCGAATTAGCCAATTACCGCGAATTTACTTTAGTTTTGTTCAATTTTGACATGGCTGACAGGGCACATTAAGACAACTTTCAAGCAAATTCACAGAAATTCAATCTTTACCAAGTAGACCACATCGCTGGTAAAGTTACGAGAATGTTACTCATTCATGTGTCCACTTTGCCGGAGGAAATTGTTTTATGCACCCGTCTCGTCTGTAGAACGAGATGTTCAAGCTCGATTCCCTAGGGTTGCCACACTTTTAGCTATTTCAACTTAAATATGATATGCCTTGGCTGCCATTTACCACCGAATACTGCCCCAATGACTGATAGTCCAATTATACTGAAGCGCTCTCCTCACCTAGTCGTCGTATTATTATTATTATTATTATTATTATTATTATTATTATTATTGTTATTATTGTTATTATTATTATTATTATTATTATTATTATTATTATTATTATTATTATTATTATTATATATGGAGAGAGAGATTTGAAAATAACAAAAGGAATGCTTGCAGGGAGTTACTGAATTGGTTCAGAAGTACGGAGTTTAATTTCGAGAATTTAAAGGTACTGAGTTCAAAGGAATCTGGGTATTAGCCTTTCAGGAAGAGAAAGAAAGAAAGAAAGAAAGAAAGAAAGAAAGAAAGAAAGAGAGAGATCTCAACTCGTGCATTATTTCTTTGTGTAACCGAATTGTTTAGACGCCATCCTTGCTTTATTATTGGTGGTTTTGCTGTAAATTTCCTCTTCTTGTTAATTTACTTTCTGTTGCCAAACTAGTAAGGATGAAGGTCATTTAGTCCATTCAGTGCTCATCTCTTTTATGAAAGAAATTTATATTCTTGTTTAGAAATATTTCGGGTAGATACAGTACACTGTATTTCAAATGTTCATTGCAGTTTAAATATGCATGCAATATATTCGCAGTAATAAGGTGTTTGGAGTGAGTGCATCCAATTTAATACCCACATTTGCGCTCCATAATTTTATCCCGCTGTGTGAATTATTAAGCAGTATTTATTGCTTCTATTTAGTGTTTACTAACGAGCTTATGTTATGCATCAGTATTTTAGCATCCTTTCGTATTACCAGCGTAACTGAATCATTTATTTGGTTATACGTCCTTCATTAACTAGTTTCAAATGGTCCTGTTTAATGTGAAGTACAGAATGTTCCCATCGTGAAAGAACATTAATTTGCCAATTTGTTCCCTCACTGCATTACTGGTCATGAATATTGAATCTGTTACTGAAACGTTTTAGTTTGAGTAATTGCCATTGATGTCTGACAAGGGACTTCGCGCTACATGTCTCCGAGAATGCAGATTATCCTGTGTTGTTATGAAGGTAATTAAGGTGTTGATTTCGAAAACATGACTTGCCCCTGCCATGACCGTCTTTTCATCTTAACATACGAAGGACGACCTAAAATGAAATTTACAACGTGTATAATCTTCCGAATATTAAATAATAGTTTGTACATAGTATACTATGCACTGCGTTCTTCACAAAAGCCTAGCACTTTATTTTATTACATGGTCTCCGTGGCGACTGAGGCATTTATCTAATCGTGGGACAATTTTTTCAACGTCACCGTCGTAAAATATGGTGTCCTGATCATTGATCCAGTACATCACTGCCATTTTGGTATCATCATCATCATGTCCTCTTCCGTAGCTTAACAGTTAGTGTTATTAGCTGTCAACCTCGGGGGCTCGGGTTCGATTCCCGGTACCGCCAGAAATTTAAGAATGGCAGGAGGGCTGATATGTGCTTGAAATGGTACATGCAGCTCGCCTCCATCGGGGGTGTGCTTCGAAAGAGCTGCACCACCTCTGGATGAGGACACGAATTTACCTTTACTGTCAACAACACTTTGAAATCTGTGGCCTCCAGGATAATCTTTCAAAACTGGAAAAGGTGAAAATCACTCTCTGACGACTCGTCATAGTTTCGCCATACTCTTACACGAACTGACAATGAATTTCCACAGCTGACACATTACGTGCGTTCAGAAATCGAATACCAGCTCGGACTTCTTGCATGGACCGTCCATCTGTAACTGGTATTTGTCACCAAGATAGTGGTACACAGTACAACCAGGCGATACGTAAATACCGACTGAACTATAAGCAAAGTTCTGCTACAGTTGCAGGCAGTCTAACGTCACGTTTACAGATGATAAACGTCTTGTTAACTTACTTTTGGCACGCCTCTCGTACAAGCTCCGGCGTGTTGTGTGATGATTTGACATGTAGCGAGATTTAAGCAACGGCGTGGTCTTTATTGAAGTACGATCGTGGAAGTCATTAATTGAACGAGGATGGAAAAATAGATGTAATTAAATAGTGAGGTGAATTTCGCAAGGAAATAATTCATTTTTTTGAAACCATTCCCCCAATTCTCTGCTCTTGGTTTTGTTCATCCGATACTCACGAACTGTAGCTGGATTTACCGAACCCAGACTCGATAGGTTCAAAGCACTGCCATAAATGTTTTCCGAAATTAATCGGCAGCACTACAGCAGATTGTTCGAAATAATGAAATATGCCTATCTTGATCAACAACCCTGTTTTCGACATTGTGTGTTTCATGGACATGTTCATCCACAAAGTCTTCTTCCAAGATTCAAAAGCAAGAAACCTCGCCTTTTTGAACTCAAATGTCTGAAAGCCTGCATGATGTGAAAAATAGAATTTTCAATACTGAGGTAATGTCAGTTGGGACGAAACCTAACAGCACTGGGTAAATGGCCGACAATTCAAATCTAGAACGTGTGAATGATTTCAAGAATTTCGTATGCGTATTATCTTGGGATGGTAGTGCATATCTGACAGTGAGTGAAATTGAGTCACGTATAGCAAAGCTAATGCAGTGATCTCGCAGTTGCAGTCATTGTATTCTTTAAGGAAGAGGTCAACTTTCATTCGAAACTATCTCTACATCGGTCTGTTTTCAGACCTACTTTGCTGAATGGGAGTGGGAGCTTGGTGGACAGGATATGAAAGTAGTTAGGTTGGTTACTAGTAGCCTACAAACAAAGAGTTAACAAGTAAGTTAGCAACGTACCTGATGGATGAAGCAATGTCTTTAAACATTTATAAGGAAGTCGTACAAAAATGTACCACTTTTATTTTATGGTAATATCCGCGGATAAATTAAATTGCCAGATTAACATCCTCTCAGAAGTGCTTCATATGTATAAGGTTATATTTGTAGTATACTTGTTTATATTAGAAGTAGTCTACATATCTACAGCAGATATAACGGATTTCGGTTCATGGGAGATACTTCTGTAACTTACAGCTTCAGGAGTAAGACCGATGATAGCATCGCAGCCACCTTTCCGTGGCATTTTGGAGCTTCTCCATGATCCAGACCTTAAGAGAAATGACTCCAGGATGTTAACGGTCCTCCGTTGAGATAATCGATGCACTCGGGCATTCGCATCCTGGGGATTCAGGGAATAGTCGGAACTTCCTAAACCCTCTAAATTGCATATCAAGGAGAAACATGGGATGGGTACACCGAATGTAAACCCACTAACTTAAGTTAGTAAACCTAAACAGTTCATTATAAAAAAAATGGAGCATGCAGCATTTCAAGAAATCAGATTCACGAACGATGAACCTTTCGACTCAGAAGGTTGTAGGATCTAAAAGGGAAAGCCAACCGTGGAGAACAGAAATAGAACCAGAATGTTAGGAACTGGATTTATGGTAACAAGAAATATCTGGACTCGGTAAACATCGTTGGTTTAACATTATGAAGTATTTCGACCCTAAACTTTCGTTCAGGCAAAAAAGCATATACGGACATGCGCCTACGAACATCTGGAACGGCCTGCAGGAGGGGCAGTGCCTCCGGCTGTAGAACTTCCCTGATGTAGCGGTAGCTGTTCAGATTACCCTCAAGACGTAGGAGGCGAGGTCGCATGTTATAGGCAATTGCGCCCCAAACCATCACACTTGGCGTTTGTCCGCTATGCCGCTCAACAATACAGTCTGCCCGATGGCGTTCACCACGGCGGCGTCTAACGCGTATGCGGCTATCACTGTAGGACCAGTTGAAGCGGGACTCGTCCGAAAACACTACATTTTGCCACTCAGCACACCTGTGTCGGTGTTTACGTGCCCATTGCAGTCTGTGGCGTAACGAGCTCGATAGCTGTAGTCGCTTAAGTGCGGCCAGTATCCAGTAATCGGGAGATAGTGGGTTCGAGCCCCACCGTCGGCAGCCCCGAAGATGGTTTTCCGTGGTTTCCCATTTTCACACCAGGCAGATGCCGGGGCTGTACCTTAATTAAGGCCACGGCCGTTTCCTTCCACTTCCTAGGCCTCTCCTATCTCATCGTCGCCATAAGACCTATCTGTGTCGGTGCGACGTAAAGCATATAGTCTAGAAAAAAAAAGTCTGTGGCGTTGGTGGTTGCTTGTGGAAGCCGGCGCAATGGCATGCGTGCCACCAGCCTGGCCCTCGGAAGACGGCGTCGAACCGTCGATGCAGACATCCCCACACCCGTTACAGTGCTCCAACGACGAGCCAACACCGTGGACGAAGCTGTTCTGTCCGTTACGGCCAAGCGGACAAGATGGCGGTCATCTCGCGCTGTGGTCACATTGTGCCGTCCAATACCCTGTCGGCGCTGTGTACGGTTGTCTTCTCTCCACTGGTTCCACATACGCCTCACTGTTCAAGTAGCGTATCCTGCACGAGCCGCAATGTCACGGAACGACAGACCCATCTCCCGGAGCCCTATCATTCTGCCCCGTTCGAACGAACTCACATGCTGATATTCCCTCCTGTGATGTCGGCGAGGCATAGTGGCACCTAGATACACGTTTCCACTTCGTATGACGGCTGAGCACTGACTGAGCGTTGCATAACACTGCCCTGGCCGGTCACACACAGAAGGGCACTGCTGGGCCTACGTGCACGCCATCTCTCTGCAATTTAAAACACTTATTATGGTTCCACTGTTCTACATGTCCTCTGATTATGACGTGTTTCAGACCATTGTTTCTGAGTGTTTCACTTTCTACAAACAGCAGTGTACTATGAGTGTCATGCTTACCAGGACATATGGCTGTTGTATGGTAACACCGTGAAAATGCGAGAAAAATATAGTTGCTATGACTTATGCCCCAACCCTCGTATACCTTGTTATTGCTTTCCTCGCTGAGCTGAAATGTACACATCAGTCGGCCCTACTAGCTATACTTTCACGCCGTTGATCACTTGGGAGTGCCTGCGTAAGCAACGGTATTACGCGCATCGCTCTTACCTCAGTCGCCTTCATATGAGACAGGTTGATGACAGTAACTAAATTTTTCTAGTTCACACCAGAATACACTGTGAACATCGTTGGATTAATCGAGCTGGATTGATCTTCAGTAAGAAATTCCAGTACTTGTGTGCAAGATAATTTGTATAGCCTGGCTTTGAAATACGTCCACTTCAATTGAAATTCTGACAAATCTACGCATTCCACGCCAAGAAGACGAATATTTCCCAAACGAGATTAACTCTTTTACAGAGGCCTATTGACCTATGTGGTTTAATCAGGCTGAACTTAAACTGAGTACCAGGATAATTCCCGGGAGCAAAGGTGGCCGGGTATAGAACTAACCAGTTTATAACACTTAGGCCCGGTTTCACAGTATACGCTTAAGCCTTGGATCGGGCTTAAGCGGGAGCTTAAACTCTGGACGAGTTTCACAGTGGGGAGTGCAAGTGGTAAGCCGAGCTTATCTGTGACTGGCTTAAGCTGTATGAAACTGAGGTTTAAGCTAAGGATTCTGTTCAGATGGTAGAGCGCTGGCCTTCTTATAGCCCAACTTGGCAGGTTCAATCCTGTCTCAGTCCTGTGGTGAAGGTGCTCAAATTCATAGTTAGTGGGACGTAAAACCAATAACATTAACATTAAATAACTTATATTTCCGAATATATTTCGAAGCTCGTGAAATAATAGTTTCCGTGTTCCGATATACAGTAAAGAGACCAAAATGTCGGTCGGTCACTTGCTTTCTTGGCTTACGCTGCGCGAACCATCAACGATAGACCCCAAGTGTAAGTGTACGAATTGTAGAGCATAGAAACCTCTACAAAAAAAGTCCGCGATGGTATATACCTATTTCCAACCGTTTGCCCTCTAGAAGTGATTTTATGCTATACTCAGCGGTAAAAAATATAACTCCTTAACATTAAATAAATATTTCGATATTATCCTCGAAATCCTCATCGAAATAAATTGTTTGACCTCCTCCAGTATTTTGTAAGGATTACAATAACCTTGTCAGTACATTATTTGCATGAATGGTTCAGAAGTTATGGCCATTTTAGACTGTAGTGGTAATACGTGTCAGCAGGACGGGCGAGTGACCTTTTTTTAAACTTTATTTTTGTTACTATTATTGGAATCACATTTTCCGTTCATTTTTCTAAATTATCTTGGCTGATAAACGATGTATAACCTACAAGTCAATCAATCATAGGCTACGGATGTAAACAAAGATGAGAATTGAATAATTGCGCATGCGCAAGCATTACCAACTTCGGAGATGTTCAGCTTAGTAAAGCTGCACATGGTACCCCTACTGTGAAACTCGTAGTGTTTAAGCCAAAGAGTAAGCCTTGCTTAAGCGGCGTGCGTGGCTTACTAAAGCTTCGGCTTAAACTCAAACTGTGAAACCGGGCCTTAGTGCCGAGGTTACAGCTTACTGTAGCCTTTACTTTCTATTCGTCCAAGAGCCTTCATGGCTTGGCTTGCTTCGCTTGTGAGTTTCTCTGTTTTCTTGTACACATATATTTTTTCTGATCATTAACACGTCCTCCTTTTCACCTTTTCCTCCCTCTTCTGCAGGTTGTCCCACACCCTGCTGGAGCCGGGAGTGCGACCTGTATGGAGGGGTGTGCCCATTATCTGTGGTACTTGATAGTGTGATTCGTTATGTGTGTGAAGTGATTTTGAGACAAACATGAACAATTAGTCCCCGGGCCAAAGTAATTAAACCGTCACGGCTGAAATCCACCGTGAATCGGACCTGGGACCTTCTGAACCGAAAGCTGCGGCATTGACCATTCAGTTAAGGAGCTAGATTGAGTTCATAGGCCTACGTTATATGACGCCCAGGATTTATTGTATCAGCATTTAAAGGAACTTATATATGGTTTTAATGACCAAATCTACGTTATAAAGCAGCATTCAGTTGAAATGTTGAACTAGATCATTCCCGCCTTTATTAGGGTACGATGACTGACTATCTGACGGTGAGAAAGTGGGCCCAGTCTAAAAAATCAAGAATAGAATAACGGCCGAGAGGATTCGCCGTGATGACCACACGACAACTCGTGGAGGCCTTCGGACTGAGTAGCGGTTGATTGGTAGGCCATGGCCGTTCGGAGCTATTGCGCCATATGGTTTAGTTTAATGATGAAACGAGTGAAAACGGAGCACTGTTTAGAATAATGCGAGGCAAGTGTGAAGGCGCATTGTTCCCTTGCTAGTATCAAGACGTAGATGATTTGGTCATGGATTATAATCCATACTGGCTAATTACGAAGAAAGCAGGCGAACTCTTTTGGGTGTGATAAAGGTCGGCTGTTTGAAGCGAACTCAGGTATGCTGGAATGCTAAACTCGCCTTGCGAATTCATCTCTTTTGGGTGACACGGTTGTAGACGAGTTTATTTGCTTCTTTTGAATCATTCGTTGTAGACAGTTGACCGTGCCAAGAAGCAGATTAAGGAATGTTTGTGTGAATAAAATTCTTCTCTGCTACTCCTACAATTTGCCTGTTCAAACAATGAGACATCGGCATTTACCTTCGTAACTACATTAACAATTGACATGTGTGAACTAAGTCAGCCTTGTCTGTGAGGGAACGGTATTCGGTCGTGGTTCTTAGGCTAGTAATTAAAGTACCGTGTATTTCACTAGATACGACCTGGCCACTTTATGAATTGTTGATATGCTCACCTTAACCCTGGAATATAGCGTAAAATATACTCCTCAGCGACGAGAAGGAGAGGACAGTAATTATCTGAACAATATTAACTCGTCGGTGTCGGGGAAAAGAGGAAAGGGCAGCAATAGTGTTCAGGGTTTAACTTTGGTTCTGTTCCTGGCTCATTCACTGAATTTGTGACTAGTCTAAGGGAGCTGGAAGGGGGTTAAGTCAGCTTTAGACAGATAATTGAATAGATGGTTAATATCACAATATCGACTAGTCCAGCGGTGGTTTATCGTGTGTTCCGCTCAATTCCAGGCAAATGTTAGGATGGTACAGAATATATAGCCTACGGCAATTTTCCCGCCAAATCCCAAATTCTCTCTCTCTCTCTCTCTCTCTCTCTCTCTTCAAACTTCCATCACATTCGCTCATGTTGGATGGGTTGCGCCTATAGAGGTTATTGTCCTAATATTCTGATAATATCTGCTTTTCTTTTAAACCAGCAAACTCCGCCTATCACTATAATATAATAATGCGTGGAGGGGGAATCGAAGGATTATGAATTATCTATAACAATATAATCCTCTAAATGTACATTGAAATGAAATGGCGTATGGCTTTTAGTGCCGGGAGTGTCCGAGGACATGTTCGCCTCGCCAGGTGCAGGTCTTTGATTTGATGCCCGTAGGCGACCTGCGCGTCGTGATGAGGATGAAATGATGATGATGACGACTCATACACCCAGCCCCCATGCCAGCGAAATTAACCAACGATGGTTAAAATTTCCGACCCTGCCGGGAATCGAACCCGGGACCCCTGTGACCAAAGGCCAGCACGCTAACCATTTAGCCATGGAGCCGGACTAAATGTACATTAAGCCGTAGATACGGCTCCTTGGATGAATGGTCTACGTAGCGGGCTTCGGTTCTCGGGTTCGATGTTCGGTTAGCCTGGATTTTTGCCGCGTCTGTTTAATTCGTCCAGCTTGGGGAGTGGATTTTTGTATTCATCTTAATACGCACCTCTATATATACGCATGCACATAATTTTTTTCAATGTGATTTTGGCGTCTCAGTTTTCAAACGCCAGTTATAACTAACACAGGAACACCCAATAGTGACTTCATCCCTTCTCACAGCGCGTTAGCTTCAAGGACGATATCCAGCTTAAAATTGGGTGAAATCATCATACAGTGCCGACCTCAAATAACTGGTAAAAGACTATGAAGAATTAATTGACCCGTAGCCTGCACAGGAAGAAGACTCCTACAGCGAACTATTGGGATAAATGTCGACAATGTGACGTAGTCGTATCAATCATATTTTGTAACTTCTCAACTAGTCAGGAGACCAGGAATAAATTGTCCGTACGATCCAAGAATCGAAATCGGGACCTTCAGATAATATGCAGGAATACTACTCCTATTTCATGAGTCAGACTTTATTTTACTTCGTCACAACAAAATAATTTCGAGATTTTGGCCTCTTAGTTTTCAAACACCAGTTATGAGCCGTTTTATAAGTCCACTAGCTCAGTTTCCGACAAGACATAGCGTTTACAGTGATCTATGTATTCCAGAGTTGGCCAGAACAAATTTATTACTTTCACTGATCTGTATGTCTCATCCTTAATTTTGACAGTGCAAAAGTGACTGAGGTATGAGTGATGCACAATCACTATTCTTTATATAGCCAATTCCTTATGTGATTGGTGTGAAAGTGTCGCTCGTAGGGTTGGTGGGTGCGTGCATTTGGACCCGGTAGACTGATATGTAATAAAATATTCAGATTCAGTGAGGAAAGCAATGGAAAACTACCCTTTTCCCTATGACAGCACATGGTGAAGCTGTCAGAGATCCAATCAGCTTTCGGACTGAGCACTCATCGAGAACAAAACAAACAAACAAACAAAAAAGTAAGTAGCATTAGCGTATGACGACGACAGCTTCACAAAACATATTATTTGCAGTGTTACTATAGGACCGCAGGAGCACCCAAGTTTTAGTTAGGTGTTGGCGGGGAGTTTAAGACTAACTCCCCCTGCCACCACACACTGGTCGTAGTTTAAATTCTACCCGAAGTCGGCGGAATTCTGACCTGGAAACTCAGGTTGGGAGTCGAATGAGTAGACTGTTGTTCTCTTCCCCCCCCAATCTTGATTTCTGGGTTGCTGGAGTCACGCTAGATTTGGGTTTCATTCGGGAGCTAGATACGAGATGCTCTCCCAAGTCAGAATCTACCTGGGTTCGAAATTCAACCATCCGAGTGGAAAGACATCAACAAAGCCAATGCGCCGATCACGTGTCCATTATTTAATTACAAACAACAATTCACAAACATATATCTATTTTCGTATAGTTTTAGTGCCACATGTATTGTTATTATTCTTCATATCTACTAAATATGGGCTCCTGAACATAAGCTATGTTTTGTCATTATGACCTCAATAACATCCACGTAAAACGCTGACCAAACTACTCGAATCTCTGATTAGTTTTCGTCTATTTTCGTAGCTTGGTGGTGGTGGTTTTAGAGGAAGTGCAGCTAGGCAACCGTCTTCTCTTAACATTCTTCAGAAGGGAAAAATACACTAGCCTCGAGTTCTTAGATTTGCTAGGAAATAAAATTACTCCTGCGGGACAATTTCGGCAAAAAAAAAAAAGGTAAGGCATGAAGGATGTGAGAATAAAAGGAACATTATACGTAATATCCCCGAGGTCCGAAAAGGATAAGTGACCAGAAAAAAATGAATGTGAAGGATAAGGAACCATTTGCTTGGTGTGAAAATGGGAAACCACGGAAAACCATCTTCAGGGCTGCCGATAGTGGAATTCGAACCTACTATCTCCCGGATGCAAGCTCACAGCCGCGCGCCTCTACGCGCACGGCCAACTCGCCTGGTAGAAGCAATGCTAGACTCAGCTAATGACCCCGTGATCGCTAGCATACGGTAAGTTGAGAGCCCCTGTTTTCTGTCTTATGCATTGTAATATAATTATGAAAGGTTCCAGATTATAATGTCCCCGCCAGTCACTAAAAAATGTTGTAAATGTTTTCTTTCAAGAATATCTGTGCCTCACTTATGATTCATTCTGGCTAGGTCGTGTAGCGGAGTAATGGCGCTAAGTGGGAAGGTGTTCTAAAATCCATATTTTAGCCGTGGCCATACTATCCGGTTTCATGGTTTTTGAAACATGAGGGTTTAATGTGTGTCCCGCCCTGTGATTGGTGAGGCCTGTCTGCGAACTTGACACGACTCCCAGTAATGTAGTGGGGCAGTCCGCAGAGGATGCTTTACGTCGTCTTGGATATCACAGAGTGAAGCGAGCCGTCTGGAAACAGGGTGTTCCTAAAGTACAAGAGAACATCTTCGTGACGAAATGCATAAAAATATGTCCTTATTATATTGCGAAATCGATATTTGGAGTCTGTATGTTGGCCATCTTGCACTTTGATAGCCGAGTGACGTCGTCACCGACTTCACACCATAGCAGCCGCAATTCGAACACCGGCCAATATATGCGAGAATTTTGTAATTAGAAATTCGCGTTCTTCTGGTTCGAAGGGTTTCCTGAACGACACGGTGAAGGAGTACTCGTTTCGACTAGGACGTGGATCCGCTTCACTGTCAGGAACACGAAATATTCAGGATAAAAATTTGCACTTTGTGGAGAGGCACAGGGTCCTGAGGTTAACTAGCCTACACCAAAAAATGAATGCGAGGGTAATTTTTGAGGCAAATGTGGCAGGGCATCTCTACCCCACTTCATGCAATTTACTCTGAGAGAGCGAATAGCGGAAGCCTCTACCTTCCTGTACGGAAATTACTTCGACTTTTATGATCCTTTGGTTCGTATTCCACATAAAACTGGAGGTGCCGGGCGAGTTAACTGCGAGATTTGGGTTGTTTACATGTTACCTTTTATTCGGGAGATTATGGATTCGAATCCCACAATCAGCAGCCCTGAAGATGGTTTTCTGTGATTATCCCATTTTCACATCAGGCAAACGTTGGGACTGTCCCTTAACTAAAGCCAGGGTCGCTTCCTTCCTAGTTCTATCCCTGTCCTATCCCGTCGTACCCACGAGACTTGTCTCAACCTCTATGATGTAAACCAATAGAAAAAAAATTGGAAGTACTGTCTATTTTTTTTTCTTCGGTGCGTCGATCCGTGTGGATCTTTTGCCCCTACTGGCACCATATTTTATGAACCTGCGTGCTATTGGAATGGCGGAAGTGTGGAGTGTTGTCTGCGAAGAAAGGAACATTAGGGACGACACAACCACCCAGCCCCCAGGCCAGGGATATTAATCATTACAATTAAAAAACCCCGACCCGGCCGGGAATCGAACCCAGGACCGTCGGATGACAGGCGGACGCGTTGCCCCCTACAGCGCGGGTCCGGACAAGTACTGTCTATAATCATGATACACTTTCTTTTGACCTGACCCACGGTGATTTTCATCGTCTACTTTTAGAACGGATTTTGATGTTTCTAAAACCCTTGCTCTAGACTAGGCTTGAGATGGTAGTTTGACACGGAGCACCTACTCCACGTTAAAATACTGTACTGTCATTTCTCAAGTGTCCGGCTCCATGGCTAAATGGTTAGCGTGCTGGCATTTGGTTCCGGGGAGGGGGGGGGCAGTCCCGGGTCCGATTCCCGTTCGGTTGGGGATTTCAACCGTAATTGGTTAATTCCGATGGTTCGCGGGATGGGTGTGTGTGTTCCGTCTTCATAATTCAGAATTCATCATAGGTACGGCCCCATCCTCATTGGACGCGCAGGTCGCCTGTACGGCGTCAGCTCGAACGACCTGCACCAGGCCTCTTCGGAGGCCATACGCCTTTATTATTTCTTAAGTACTCTGTTAGAAGATACCACAGTAAACGTACCTGACAGCTTCTGCTCGCGTAAGTACCTATTAATGCTAAGAAGCCATGGGACATACAGTTTTGTACTGAATCCAAACCACGGGGACGTTCCATTTTAGGTTGAAAATCACGTCTGCTTTGATGGGAACTCAGATCATGGCCGCCCTGCAGAGAAGCTAGTAATGTAATCACACTCGCTCGCCTGCTACTACTACTATTACTACTATTACTACTACTACTACCTCGGACATGAAAACTTTGCATAGTGGCAGCCTACGTTAGGATTGACTTAAACATGCTATGCCGTGTTATCCATTCATTTGCGTGGCTGATTACAGGTGTGTGCGGAAAATAATGTGCAAGTTCTTGAACATGTAATTGTGTGAATGTGTGGAATTCTCTGATAAAGGTATCCCATATAGTACTGAATTCTTACAAGAGCAACTAAACTTATCCCTATTTCTTTCTAACATGTACCTCCTTCTTAATCGATTTCTCTCTTATATTATAACATAATTCAATTAGTCTTTACTATTCCTTGTGACTTTTGAAAGTACATATCTGTTTTCACATTCCTCAGCTATTGGCTTAAACCCCTCTCATGGGCTGTGTACATTTTACCTTAGCATCTTTCACCGATCATAATCATTTTAAACTCCTTCACGCGTTTCTTATCATCCATATGCTTTATAGCCCTACTTTCTATTGCTTTTTTTTTTTTTGCTATTGGCGTTATGTCGCACCGACACAGATAGGTCTTATGGCGAAGATGTATTTATTTTTAACTACGACTGAAACAGCTTCCCGATCACTCACCATCTATCAGTTAAGTTTCTCTGTAGGGCTCATGTGGTTTTATCTGCGCCACGTCCAGAATATTCTTCCCTCTAGCTGGTTCCATTACTTTCTATTTCAGCTGGCTTCCCCAGACTAACTTATTTACCGTTTATTGGTCATGCTTTTTGTCATTCCGTTATCTTCCCAGTAAACATTGGTAAACTGAAATCACCCACTACAGTCACGTTCCTTTCTGTGCTATTCACCATATGGCTGATTATCCCGTCAAATAATTCCGCATCAGCGACAGCGTCAGCGTCACCACTTCCAGGTTTGTACACCCCAAAACATCAAGTTTTCTATTTTCTTTAGAAATGAGCCTTACACCTAGAATTTTATGTTTCTCGTCCTTTTTCCCATAACTTCAAATTCTTCTTTCACCAAAATGAATACTATCCCTCTCATCGAATCTATCCTTACTGTACGATAAACTCTCCACATTTTTTGCATCCAAAATATTACTTCTTAGCCATGATTCAACTCCTATTACAATAAGTGGTATGTATATTACTTCATTCTCTCTCTGTCTTTATAATACTTCTGCAGTTAAAACTAACTATTACATGCTATCCTTACTTCACTTCCAGTTCTCTTTGCTCTCACCACCGCACTCTAGAACACTCCGTTTCCCTGATTGTACCTCCCTGTAACCCTTCTAAACAAAACTTCCTAACTTATACGTACTCCTGCGATTCAGGTGAAGGCTAGGTTATATGAGCGTAGATCCTTATCTCCTACTCACCCATTAGGATCTACAAATCTCTCTCGGTCTCCTACATACCCACTCCATAGCCTCATTTAAATCCGCGATCACCCTCCAGTTAGTATCCGTCCTACAAATTCCAATGATTAGAATTTACGCTTCCTTATACTTCTCACGCGCCGTCATAACCAGAACTTTTTCATCCCCTACTATGTTGGTAAGATTTCCACTTCCGGAGGGGCATATGGCCCTGAGGTTCACTCAGCCTACACCAAAAATGAGTACCAGGTTAATTCCTGGGGGGAAAGGCGGCCGGGCCTAGAGCTAACCACCCTACCCCATCACGTGCCGAGGTTAACAATGGTGGAAGCTTTTATCTTCCACTCCTCCAAGGGCCTTCATGGCCTGTACGGAGGTGACTTTGCTTTGCTTTGCTTTTTGACTATGTTGGTACCCATTCCCGATTGCCTTACGTTGCTGGTACTAACGTGAAAACCTACCACGTTCTCCTCACTCTCCTTCTTTCGTCAACGTCTGTATTAACCTAACCTGCACAACTGGGTAACACTTTGTACTGGTCCCTTTCCGCCTCACTCTTTTCCCCCATGACCAGAGACTCAACCTCAACCATCTCATTAAATCCTACCACTCGGCCTCGTGACCATGATCGTTAAGGCGTGAAGTCTTTAAGGTGATTAGTTTGTTCGAGTGCAATTGGTGGAAAAAATAATTCACCAACAGAATATTCGCCGGCAGGGTAGGGAAAATGGTTTACGATTTGTAATCACTGGATTGACTGAACAAAGCATGGGTTTAATTCCATATCTCTTCGCGGTGTTCTCAAGGAAAGAGGTCACATGGCGCTGTTGATGGCGATTCGTCTGGAGGATGGTGACCTTAAGCCTTGAGCAAACCCCTTGATGTTATTCGACAGTAGTAGGCTACGTGCCAACCGAGTTTAACCCTATCTCTACTTTGTTACCGTCATAATCACCACACACACACACACACACACACACACACACACACACACACACACACACGCACAGAGAGAGAGAGAGAGAGAGAGAGAGAGAAAGAAGCAGGTCACCCATTCGGTTCAAATACAAAGAGCTGTACCAGGCTTCTCCAGAGACCACACAACGACATCATCATCATCATCATCATCATGAAGAATGAAATGGCGAATGGCTTTTAGTGCTGGGATATGTCCGAGGATTTCGGCTCGCCAGGTGCGGACCTTTTGATTTGACGCCTGTAGGAGACCTGCGCGTCGTGATGAGGATAAAATAATGATGATGAAGACGACACTGACACCCAGTCCCCGTGTCAGGGGAATTAATCAATTACGGTTAAAATTCCCGACCCTGTAGGGAGTCGAACCCGGGGCCCCCTATGGCCAAAGGCCAGCACGCTAACCATTTAGCCATGGAGCCGGACAACATCATCATCATCATCATCATCATCATCATCATCATCATCATCATCAGTTGTATTTAAAACTTCAGCAAGAAATTACTATTTTTTTGCAGTAGGTAAATATTATTTTACAACAGAATGACTATTACCATGAAATTGAATATGAAGTTTTAATTGACCATCCTACCAAGTTTCATTGAAGTCAGTCTGATCCAATGCAACCAATTTCCTTGCCAGTCGTGCATTCACGAAATGAAAGTGACTGATGTATATGGGATGCCTGTAACACCATTCCATAAGCAGTTAGTCCCTTTGATGAAGAGTGTGAAAATATGGCCTGTAAATTGGTTTGGTGTATACATTTTAGTGGACTTGGCAGGCTGATAAGCAATAGCACTAATCTGGAAATCGTGAGCAAAGCTACGAGATATTTCCTAATTTCTCTAATAGTCGTCATCAGCGTCTCGTAGTACAGGGATGCCTGAATAGAACACTTCAAGACCTGCAAGAAGCGATTAGTAAAATATATTCGAGATCCTAAAATACGAAAGAGAACAAACATTGAGAGAAAATTGATCAATGGAAATCAAGCAAGAGATTCGAAGGACATATTCAAGTGAGAATAAGCAGTATATATACTCGTGGTTTGCGTGACTTGTGATATTGTGATCATAGCCACAAACTTCCCGTATTACGTGGAATTCATTTCAAAAATCCCATGTGCACTGGTCAGGATTAGAACCGTTACCACTTAGTTGGGAAATCGGTGGCAATACAACTCGGCTATTACCCCCTGAAAGCAATCGAGAATCAGTACGGGGCACTCAGGTTGCCATTTATGGCTCATTCATTCATCACACTCAGTCATTTAGGGCTGACCCCAGGTGGCAAATTGGCTTTCAGTTGTTTACGTAGATTTTTCTTAAATGATTTCAAAGAACTTGGAAAATTATTGAACATTTTCCTTTTTCCATTCCCTAAATTCCTCTTCCTACAAATGATCATTTGTCCCAATTTGTCCCCTTGAGTTCCAACTTTATCTTCATACGTTTATACTTTCATACTTTTAAAGACACCACTCATCCTTATTCGTCATTCCACGCCGTCTCTCTACTGACAGCTCGGAACATACCGCTTAGTCGAACAGCTCATCTCCTTACCCCGAGTCTTCCCGGTCCAAAGTTTGCAACATTTTTTAACACTACCCTTTTGTGGGAAATGATCCAGAACAAATCGTGCTGTGTTGCTTTTCTTAGAATATGTTTCAGTTCTCGTATCAAGTAATCCTGGTGTGAGTCCCATAAACGGTAACCACACTCTGATTGGGGTTTTACTAGAGACTTATACGCCCTCTACTTCACATTATTACGACAACACCTAAATACTTTCGTAATCATATGAAGATATCTGTAACTTTCAACCTGGTTAATGTGATTATCCCTGCCGGGCTGAGTGTCTCAGGTGGCTGAGGCGCTGACCGTCTGACCCCAACTATGCAGGTTCGATCCTGGTTCAGCCCGGTGGTATTTGAAGGTATTCAAATACGTCTGGTTCGTGTTGGCAGATTTAATGGCACGTAAAATAATTCCTGCTGGACTAAATTCCGGCACCTCGGCGTCTCCGAAAACCGTCAGATTAGTTAGTTGAACGTAAAACCAGTAACATTATTGATTACTCCAATGAGGATCTTCCATTGTATTAACTAACACCTTAGTATTTACAGTGATCGATCTGCATTTAAGGCTGCCGCCCAGGTGGCAGATTTCCTGTCACTGGTTTACTTCGGCATTACCTAGTTGGAAATTTATCGAACATCGTGGCAAATCATTGGAATCCCTAATTACTCTTCCAGTAAACGAATATTTTAGTGGACCGAGCTCGATAGCTGCAGTCGGCAGCCCTGAAGATGGTTTTCCGTGGTTTCCCATTTTCACACCAGGCAAATGCTGGGGCTGTACCTTGTTTAAGGCCACGGCCGCTTCCTTGCCACTCCTAGCCCCTTCCTGTCCCATCATCGCCATAAAACCTATCTGTGTCAGTGCGACGTAAAGCAACTACAAAAAAAAAGAATAGTGGAGGCAGAATTGCTTTTTTGTGGTCGTGTGTACGTTTTCTTTTCATGCCCACTGTTGAGATATTGCACAGAATTATATACGAGGGCGAATCAAAAAGTAAGATACACTTCCAAGGTATGGCTATTTATGAAACCATATGCACATAGGCAACACGGCTATGACAACATACAATGTAAGTTCACTTTTATAAGTCCTCAAGAGACTGTAAATATTTCTCGGAACTGTCAACCAAATTTTGGATTCCGGTTGCGAAGAAATCACCTCCAGCGCTATGTAACCACCTGGAGACAGCAGCTTTCACCTCCTCATCGTCCGCAGAGATCAGCTTGCACGATAAGGCAACACCTCACACGCTCCGGCAAACGTCCGAACTGTTGCAGCGATTCGAGTGGGAGGTATGGCAGCATCCTCCATACAGTCCAGACTTAGCGCTATGCGATTATCATGAGTTCGGAAAGCTGGAAAAGGATCTCGGTGGACGATGATTTCGAAATGATGAGGAAGTGAAAGCAACTGTCTCCAGGTGGTTACATAGCGCTGGAGGTAACTTCTACATATCCGGAATCGAAAAGTTGGTTGACCGTTCCGAGAAATGTTTAGTCTCTTAGGGACTATGTGTAAAAGTGAACTTATATTGTATGTTGTCATAGCCGTGTTGCCTATGTGTAGGTGGTTTCATAAATGGCCGTAACTGGGAAGTGTAACATACTTTTTGATTCGCCCGCGTACCTTAGTTCTTATAAGTACATCATTCATTTATATACAGTATTTAGCGGAATTAATTTTCCGTGAAGCGAAATCAATTTCTCGGCAAGTGTTCGTGACGCATTTCCTTGTAGATGGCTGCACGGAAAGCCACATACCATCACATCACACATAGGCGGACCACCCACAAAATGCATGTCTCTCGCTCGCCACACGACTCCTCGCACGTTTGGCGACGGGAACTCCCGGAGCTTTGTTCAGACGTAAGGTGTAACGTCCATCATGATTCACCCAGTGCTTTCTTACTTTGAGGCTGGTTGCGTTTGGGGGAGCTGAAATGTGAAAATTTGGAGACCTTTCCGGCTTCTGGTAGGCTACGTTAGAAAATTTCTCCGAGAGAAAATTCCAACACCCGGGCATTCTTCAAATCCATAGGAATAGAAGAGTCATTTAATAGATAACACAACGAGTGAGTCGGTTGCACTGTTCGGGTCGTGTATCTATTAGCTTGCATTCGGGAAATGGAGGGTTCAAACTCTGCTATCAGCAGCTTTAAAGATTACATTCTGTGGTTACCTATTTTCTCACCAGGCAGGCCATTGTTCGCCAAAACTTCTGTTCTAGTTGGCACGACATTGAACCCCCTTCAAGAAAAGAAAAATTCAACTCTGTTACTGTAAATCAACAAGAATTGAAAGTATTCAAGCATTTTAGGTTTATGAATCGTGAAATGACTAGCATTTCGCCTCACTGTGGCAGAGGATTCGTCACTTGGAATGTCACATCGCTGTCAGTCTCCTTTGAAGCACATACAGTGACAGTGCACTAGGGGAGGCGTGGATCTCCATTATTTTAAATGCCTGACTTTGGCTTTCATGTCAGAAAGTAAGGTCTCTGAAGAGGGAAACATAACTTAATTTCACCGATTGCCAATACTGTACCAACAAGAGTTTAAAGCATTCAAGCGCTTTAGGTTTTCATTAATGAAATTAACATTTTTTTACCCAGTGTGGTAACAAGCGCATCTACTCTGCAAAGCACTACTGCTGTGCTTCTTTCAAGTACATGTAGTAACAGTACGCGGTGGGAGAAATGTGCATTGCCTCACTTGTTATAGGCCTACTTTTTATATTATCTATTTATCTATATATATAAAATAAGAGTTTTGTCTGTACATTGCTCAGAATTTGAAAATAATGGTATTTCTGTATCGGTCATGTCCATAGTAACAAGAAAATGCACTTTTTACTTTTCCGTAATTTCTGTCTGTCTGTCTGTATGTATGTATGTATGTATGTACACGCATCACGAGAAAACGGTTGAAGAGAATTTAATGAAAATCGGTATGTGAAGTCGGGGGATGAGCCTCTACAATCTAGGCTATAAAACATTTTATTCATGCTGAGTGAAATGGTAGTTTAGGGGAAGGCCTAAAATTGAATTCTCAACTATTTATGTTATTAGTGGTCTAATGAAAATTGGTATGTGAAGTCGGGGTATGAGCCTCTACAATCTAGGCTATAAATAATTTTACTCACGCTGAGTGAAATGGTAGTTTAGGGGAAGGCCTAAAATTGAATTACCGGGCGAGTTGGCCGTGCGTGTAGAGGCGTGCGGCTGAGCTTGCATCCGGGAGATAGTAGGTTCGAACCCCACTATCGGCAGCCCTGACAATGGTTTTCCGTGGTTTCCCATTTTCACACCAGGCAAATGCTGGGGCTGTACCTTAATTAAGGCCACGGCCGCTTCCTTCCAACTCCTAGGCCCTTCCTATCCCATCGTCGCCATAAGACCTATCTGTGTCGGTGCGACGTAAAGCCCCTAGCAAAAAAAAAAAAAAAAAAAAAAATTGAATTCTCAACTATTTGTTATTAGTGGTCGTATTTTAAAGAAAATGGGTATGCAAAGTCGGGGAATAAGTTGCTACAATCTAGGCTATCAATAATTGTATTCACGCTGAGAAAATGGTAGTTTAGGGGAAGGCCTAAAATTTAATTCTCAAATATTGTTGTTATTAGTAGTCCTATCTTGATGAAAATCGGTATGCAAAGTCAGGAAATAAGTCGCTATAGTCTACGCTGTAAATTATTTTATTCACGCTGAGTGAAATGGTAGTTTAAGGGAAGGCCTAAAATGTAATTCTCAAATATTTCTTATTAGAGGTGTAATCGATGAATGCTACATAACTAAGCTTATATAGTATTAAATTTCCTATTATTCATGTCATATACATTGTTACCGTACTGGCTATGATCCCAAAGATATTCATGAATTTGGATTTTTGTTACTAAGTCCATATCAGCGCCGAGTAACGAGAAAATGGGTAAACAGTATTTAATGAAAATCGGTATGTAAAATCGGAGAATAAGAAACTACAGTTTATGGTATAAAATATTTTACAAATCCCAGAGTCGAAAGAAAACTAAATGTGAAGGCCTACAATATAGAAAGCTCATAACATTGATCAACAATAACATTACACTGACCATTGTTTGTCGTGATGTGCTTTGTGTCTTCTGTTTCCCTTCATCTCTGGTAGATATGATTACTGCTGCGTACAGAGTATTTTTTATTTGATTTACGTAGCACCGACATAGATAGGTTTTATGGCGACGATGGGATAGGAAAGGGCTAGGAGTGCCTTAGGCCTTAATTAAGGTACAGCCCAGCATTTGACTGGTATGAAAGTGGGAAACCACGGAATACCATAATCAGCGCTGCCGAAAATGGGGTTCGAATCCACTATCTCTCGGATGCAAGCTCACAGCTGCGCACCGCTAACCACACGGTCAACTCGCCCAGTCGTACAGAGTGTAACAGCCTGTCTGATTATTGATGGGAAGTAGCTGGGGAGTTAGATAACTTTCTTCTTTAGCATGCCATTCCCCTGGTTTATAAATGTTCTGATACTACTGGTACGTAACACACTGGATCATCATAGCATTCGGGCTATTCAATCCCTACTCTGAGGCACTGATTGGAATGAACAGTGTGCATATTTAGCGGAATAATGGCAGATGAGTGTTCATGGCAATCTGCGGCCTGGTCATCCCAGCTCTGGAACTTTGGACTATTAGATTGGCATCGCAATCTGACCGCAGCACTGTTCGTTAAAAGTGATAAAACGTGCGGCTTTCCATTTGATCGAGTATTTTATACGATAGCATTGCTTTTAATCGCTACATTCATACTTACGTTTTCGTTTTTTTTTTTTTTTTTTTTTTTGCTAGGGGCTTTACGTCGCACCGACACAGATAGGTCTTATGGCGACGATGGGATAGGAAAGGCCTAGGAGTTGGAAGGAAGCGGCCGTGGCCTTAATTAAGGTACAGCCCCAGCATTTGCCTGGTGTGAAAATGGGAAACCACGGAAAACCATTTTCAGGGCTGCCGATAGTGGGATTCGAACCTACTATCTCCCGGATGCAAGCTCACAGCCGCGCGCCTCTACGCGCACGGCCAACTCGCCCGGTTTACGTTTTCGTAATGACCTATGTTGATTTTAGGTTAGCAAAACCACAAAGTCAGTCTTTCTGAGAATCCCGTAGCGAAGCACGGGTACATCAGCTAGTTATATCATAAAGTTGAATCTCTGTCCACCTCTTCGGGTTAGTGTGATTAGGTGCCACCGCCGGAGGCCGGGGTTCGATTTCCGGCTCTGCCACGAAATTTGAAAAATGGTACCAGGGCTGGAACGGAGTCCACTAAGCCTCAGGAGGTCACCTGAGTACAGGCGGTGGGAGGGGGTTCGATTCGCAGTGTTCCTGAAGTGGTTTTCCGTGGTTTCCCACTTAACCTTCGGGCAAATGCCGGGATGGTATATAACTTACAGCCACAGCCGATTCCTTCCCTCTTTCTTGTCTATCTCTTCCAATCTTCCCATCCCCTGCCCCACAAGGCCCCTGCTCAGCACAGCAGGTGAGGCCACCTGGCCGAGATACTGGTCTTCCTCACCAGTTGTATCTCCCCGCCCCAAAGTCTCACGCTCCGGAACACTTGCCTTGAGGTGGTAGAGGTGGTATCCCTCGCTGTGTCCTGAAAAAAAAAAAAAAAAACAGGGGGTTAAACGGATAAAGAAACGGATTAAGAAAGAAGAGTTGAATCTACCACCGTCTGTAAAACTACTGTTACGTTCTTCGTCCGGGTTAAACCGTGTCGTTATCTGTACAGTTGCTGAAAAAATAAAAAAAATAAAAAGAATGAGATCATGGCATTGCATAAGTTCCTCGCATGGAATATCTCAGCATGCGGAAGTCTGTCGAGAACGGTTCACACGCTCCTGAAAACAGTTCGGATATGTGGCTATGTTATTGAGTGGAATGTTCACATTAGCTGTTATTGATGCTATAAGTTAAAAAAAATGTCGCTTGTAATTAGGTTTATCTGTTCAAGTTCAGTAGTATGATGCACAGCAGGCTGCTTCGTACCTCTACCAGGTGGCGTAGACGGCTGAGGCATTCGACAGATCCAAACATCATGAGTTCGATTCCCGCCCAGAACATATTTTTATTTGTATATTTTAATTGTGTCGTCAGTAGCAGCGATTGGGAATTAGAAGTGCCCCAGATTTTTAGGATTTCGTGGGAGGTGGGGGTGGAGTACATACAGCAAATCAGCAAAAATAGACTACAAAATGGTAAGTTTCTTGAAGCTCTCTAAGCGAATTTCGACAGAGAGGTAGATGTTGACAGTTTACCAACTTAAGTGTGGTAATAATACAATAACACTTCCACCGAAGGAACAATATTCCACACGTATTACAAATAAATAGAAGTACAGTACAGCGTGATTACACAATTAAAAATAATTTAGTATTTGACTACACAGTAAGAAACGAAACTAAGCGAAACTAAAGTAAAGACTGACGAATGGGCGCGGCAAGTGGATGAATCATACCTCAGTGTCCATAAACTCGGCAAAAAAATATACCCCTGCTACCCTTTCTCACAGCACATGAAACGTGTCCACTACTTGTTGTGGTGCTATACAAATCGGTTTGCCGCGACGAACGACTTTTTGCGTATTTTCGCGAATAATTTTTTAAAGAATATAATGGCAATAATTAGCTGATAAGACAAAAGGGCTTGTACAAATTGCTAGTTTTAATAATACATAGTTTCAGCCGGGTAAAATGGAATAAAAATGTAATGTTTTCTCCACAATGTGCACCCCTGCCCCCCCCCCCCCCACCTCCTTCCGTCCTAATCGGCGCTACTGGATGTCGTTGCTAGTTAAATTGCTTATAGTTAATTTATCTTTGTCCTTTTATTGTTTTGTATTTGTTACGAAACAAAAACTGATTGTGATGTCTAAGGGAATACCGTGATACATTTTACTACCTACCGTCTGATATCATTCCGTGTCGGTATGTGGTTCCCGTTCTATGTTTACAACCGCCATTCCTATTATGTCGGAGCTTGTGAACCGTAGGTCAGCCATGTTGGCGCTGATGAAGGCTGGTTTTTCGGCAACATCAGCCGGCCATAGGGAAGGCGTTCCTGCTTCTACTACTAGGCGATGGGTCAAGCTTTATCGGAAACGTGTTCAAGAACCAAGAAGGCATTCTACAGGTCACCCGTGCATCTCTGCTAGACAACAAGATGAGGCTTTCCTTGCAGCGCTGGAGGAGGAACCTTTTCTCTCAGCTCTGGCACTACCCGGCAAGTTGGCCGTGCGGTTAAGATTGCGCAGTTGTGAGCTTTCATTCCGGAGATAGTGAGTTCGAACCCCACTGTCGGCAAACCTGAAGATGGATTTCCGTGGTTTCCCATTTTCACACCAGGCAAATGCCGGGGCTGTACCTGAATTAAGGCCACGACCGCTTCCTTCCCACTCTTAGCCTTTTCCTATCCCATCGTGGCCATAAGACCTATGTGTGTCGGTGCAACGTAAAGCGAAAAAGCTCTATCACTGAAGGTTTTGTCTTTCTTCCCTGTTGCGGTGCAGACTACTCGCAATTAATTTAATGCGGGACGCCGAAATTACGTCGTCGCTAGAAATGTTCATTTGAATGTCAGGTCGGAATATCAAAACTGGAACCGGTGGATCATTTCAAGTTCAGCAGAGTACATTTTCTGTACGGTAGATAGAAGATATGAAGTTATTATAAGATAACAGTCATCTTCCACATGCTATTAAGCTCAGAAAGGAGCAGTCTAATTGGTTGCACTTGCGACCACATAGTTCATGAGTTTAAGCCTGGCGTCAGTAGATTTACTGGCACATAAAATAACTCCTAAGGGGAAAGATGCCGGCTCTTCAGCGTCTCCGAAAACCGTACAATTAATTAATAATAATGTTATTGGCTTAACGTCCCACTAAGTACTTTTAAGGTTTTAGGAGACGCCGAGGTGCCGGAATTTAGTCCCGTAGGAGTTCTTTTACGTGTTAGTAAATCTGCCGACACGAGGCTGACGTATTTGAACACCTTCAAATACCACCGGACTGAGCTAGGATCGAACCTGCCAAGTTGGGGTCAGAAGGCCAGTGCCTCAACCGTGTGAGCTACTCAGCCCGGCCGTAAAATTAATTAGTGGAACGCAAAACTAATAACATTATTTTTCTTGTGGAATAATTAAGTTCGATATTGACTAAATTAACATGAAGTTTGTTTAACCACACTAGGCACAGTCTTCTTCTCCTTCTTCTTATTTTCCTACCCCTTTTTCCCACACCTGTGGGGTCGCGGGTGCGAACTGTGTTGCACACGTGGATTTTCCCCTGTTTTACGGCCGGATGTCCTTCCTAACGCCAACCCTATATGGAGGGATGTAATCAGTATTGCGTGTTTCTGTGGTGGTTGCTAGTGTGGTATGTTGTCTGAACATGAAGAGGGGAGTGTTGGGACGGAAACAAACACCCAGTTCCCGAGCCACTAGAATTAATCAGAAACGATTAAAATCTCCGACCCTTCCGGGAATCGAACCCGGGACCCTCTGAACCGAAGGTCAGTACGCTGACCATTCAGCCAACGAGTCGGGCTCAACCACACTAGGCACAGTATTCATCCGGGGGAAAAAAGTAGACCTATGTAGTAGAACACCTCAGAGTTACTGCAGAAACACACGAAGTTGTACTACAAATCTTCTCCAATACGTTATCTTACTAACATTATATGGATCTAGTGTCTATCCTTATATTTGTGGGTTATTTTTCGTTTCACAAATTTGAGTCGGTTGATAGTACTGCAGCCTATCATGTCATCAGTGCGTCTAGCTAGCTACTCAGGGGTAGTACGTTTGGGAATGAGACTTTAAGTGAATTCATACTAGATCAAAGGACAGAATGAGAAGGCACATACAATTAGGAAATGAGAAGAATCGTGTAAATGATTTTTTTTTTACTGTAGTCTAAGGCAAAATAGGCAAATGGGGAATTAAATGAAATGGCGTATGGCTTTTAGTGGCGGCGTGTCCGAGGACATGTTCGGCTCGCCTGGTGCAGGTCTTTTGATTTGACTCCTGTAGGCGACCTGCGCGTCGTAATGAGGATTAAATGATAATGAAGGCGACACATACACCCAGCCCTCGGGCCGGCGGAATTAACCAATTATGGTTAAAATTCCCAACCCTGCCGGGAATCGAACCCGGGACCCCTGTGACCAAAGGCCAGCACGCTAACCATTTAGCCATGGAACAGGTTGGCAAATGGGAACCATCATTAAACTCAAAATAAATGTCGAAAGAGAAATTGCGATGAAAAATATTCGGGAACTAATATCCCTCACAAAATACAATAACAATTCATTGGAATAGTTCGTTATTTTGATGGGTATCAGCTAAACACTTGTGTTGTCATTTTATTGCCTGGTAGTTTGTGAGTATTGATTACGTAAAGAAAGGGAATGCGCCGCACACATTTACTTGATTCCCGTATAATCGGGCTAGTTAATACAAATAAAATAAATACGCCCTGAAGTGAGACCCTAACATACTAAATAAATCCCTCCAAAAAAACACAGACTCTGTGACATGATAATGTTCATGTCAGTCAAATACATGATGGACCTGCGATCCCGCAAATGAGACAGAACTCACATACGGTTCAAAAAATGATGCAAACAAATCACACACAAAAAAATGACAGTAAAACACATAAATAAAACATCACGATAGCACCTGAAACAAATGACAATAACACTGGTGCCTCCCACATGGAAGCGGCTGGGAGTTGAACACACGTCTGCGGAGATCAGTCCTGAAAATCGCTATCTAGCAAAACCATAGCTATTTAATTACATGACCTTATTGTTCCGTAAAACCTTTCTTAATACGAACGGGGATTGCATTGCTAATGCACATGACACATTGACAATAATCCGCTCAAGTATTTGTCGGGGCGCTGGCCTGCATTTCACCTACTTAGCTTTAAACAATCTCCGGTGAAGAGGAAAATCACTTTCCATCTTTGCCTTACCAGGACTGGCACAAAAAACTCGCCCATTTCCTTCCCATACATCTGGACACCGGGACTCCTCGATTTCACCAGGTAAATTCTCAATTGTTTGGGGCTAACAATATCTCTTTATTCCATTTCATCCATCTCATTAATACTTCTAATGTGCCAACATTACTACATATTCACATACCTCATATTCCCATCTATAAGCTTCACGGGTACCGGTAACTAAAATATTAAGGCCTATTGCCGTCCAACAATTCCATGGATATGTCACTAACACACACGTACGGGCTCACGTCCTCAATGAAGAGAACTCTATCCACAAGCATTCGTAATAATACAGTAATTCATTCACGTAGGAAGTCTTGAGTTCAGTTATCTGCCGATGCTGATCTCTTCTCACATGATGCTTCAAAAACATGCGCATGCATATTCTACGATTAAAAGTAGGTGCCTTCTAAGCTCTCCAAATAATCCTGCTTCAGTTCTGGGGTAGGTCCGTGTTATCCTAGCAGCACAGATGACCTCGTTAACTACACATTATTATTTAATACTTAAAAAGGAAGAAAGGAATATTCTAAACGATCGTGGTGGCTACAATAACACAAGACTGCCTAACTAAATACCCTTAAGGCACTGCAATGAAAAATATAATGCATGCGAATAAACACTAGGTGTCACTCCAAACTACCGGGCGAGTTGGCCGTGCTGTTAGGGGCGCGCAGCTGTGACCTTGCATCCGGGAGATAGTGGGTTCGAATCCCACTGTCGGCAGCCCTGAAGATGGTTTTCCGTGGTTTCCCATTTTCACACCAGGCAAATGTTGGGGCTGCACCTTAATTAAGGTCACTCCAAACTGTTAAAAAATATTTACGAATTGGTGAGACCACTTTATTTACGTAAGTCATAATAATAAGACAAGAACTTAGCTGTACTCCATTTCTGATAGCGAGCGGCCCTCTTCCTACGCACTGGATGGTTTAGCAGCACATGTCGACACTGGATGACGCTGTCTGAACCAAGGACTCCAGCTTGATGTTGATCACCAACTGTTGGCTTCTCTCTTCACCCAGCGCTGTTACACAGTTTCTGCTGCACAGGAAAATTGAATTACCAACGGTTATGCGAACGCTCCGTCACTCCCGCACCAAGTAATAATAATAATAATAATAATAATAATAATAATAATAATAATAATAATAATAATAGTAAGTCCGCCTGGTGGCCATGATCGTTAAGGCGTTAAAGTCTAAACTGTGGGTAGCCGGTTTGAGTCCCGTTGGTCGAAAATATTTTCACCATCAGAATGTTGGCCAGCAGGGTATGGGAGGTGGTGGTATACAATTTCCGAAAGCTTGGATTAAATTCCAAACCTCTCCGCAGTGCCCATATGGAGTGAGGGCATATGACGCTGTTGATGGTGATTAATCCGTCGGATGGCGACGTTAAGCCTTGAGCAGGACCCTTCGTGCTGTTCGACAGGAGTAGGCTATGTGCCGGCAACGGGTTTCACCCTCTCCCTTGCCTCTATCATATATCACGTCATTCATTTCATTTCACTAAATCCTCTGATGAAGTTGACGTCAGGAATTGCATCCGGTCATAACCCGCCATGACAGATTCATCTCACCTCATACCCGTCCCAATGGAGGAACGGGACAAGGGTTAAATATTATTATTTGACTTCCCACTTGACACTTTTACTGTTTTCAGAGACGCTTAGGTGCCTGATTTTTTCTCCTGGGAGTTATTTTACGTGCGGCTGAATCTACTACCAAGAGGCTGACGTATTTGTGCATCTTCAAATATCATCGGACTGAGTCAGGATCGAATCTGCGAATTCAGAAAGCCAGTGCTCTAACCATTTGAGCCTCTCAGACAAGCTCCGAAACAACGTGTCACGAACCAGGGAACTTAAAAGTGAAGCGATGCGATAGAGATGTCGCATCAGGAGTCGTTCCATGTTCTGTGGTCCTTAGCGGTGTACTACTTGGAGGCGCTAGTACTAGTGTTTCTTGCCGTTTGTGGTGATATATGCCCAGTTTAAATGATTTTCTATGGATTGATAGTTTCTCTACCGTCCCACTCTACTTCTGAAAGTATTCAACAGAAGCTAACATGTTGCAGCATTACTAAATACAGTACATATATTTGAACACTTATTGATAGGGTTTACAATGTTTATCAGTTCTATGAATGGGCAAAACATGAATGCGAAGACGCAGACAAAAGGTGGTATGCACTGGCATCCTATGTAATAAATGCTTTTAGTCTGGCCTCCGGACGCTTCCTATTTAATCATTCTTACCAAGTGTCGATGTACAGAACGTGTCGGCTGGCGAAACCTGTCGCACACCTCCTGGACGACAGCAGAGAAATGACTATGGAATGTTATTGGAATAAAATTGTGGATGCCTGACGTCCCGAAGATAACTTGTCGCGCCTTTACTTTGTCCAGCACAAATGTCCGAGAATGTTTTGAAACTAGGACACAACCATGAAAAGCTAAGGAATAGCTACGGATGCATCTACACTTTGTATAGGGCCATTACACAACATCCTCTTTATGACACTGTCCTACCTGCTTAAGACGCACCAAAATAAATAAATAAATAAATAAATAAATAAATAAATAAATAAATAAATAAATAAATAAATAAATAAATAAAACCACAACACTTATTCTTGCAAGGGAGTTGTACGGGGTGTAAGTTAACAGCTTAATGAAACTTGTCTGGTAGAAAGCAGGCACATAATTAACTTCTAAAGAGAAGTCCGTCTCGGCTGACGTCCATGCGTTGAAGAGTTATGACCCGAGGTTTCGTGAGTCATGTGCCAACATATTAAATGCATATAGATATGACTTGTGTAAGGCATTTTGCATGTCGTCGGTTTAGAGTTACAGTTTACAATTGGAGACCTAACATTTTAAAGGGTCTAATTGTCAGTTGTTCAGGCTTCATTTTATTGGGTCTGGTGGTGGTACATCCATATACGCATATCATACCAAAAGGGCTCTTTCGTAGGTCAACTCTGACTAATTCATATGCTGACATACGGTGTTTGAGGTATATCCACATGCACCCTCGTTCCATTGGGGCCGTATGAGGTCCAGACACGTTCTCCGTTCCTGAGATGTGTGTAGATTCGATTGCTTGAATAATACATTTGATATAATGCTGGGTAATAATGAAGGAAAAGCTGTCGACGAACATTCATCTAAGAAGATTAAACTTCAATATTACAAGGTGAAAGGTTTACCATATACATGTTTCGGCAAAGAAATCCGTGATCACAACAATGGACACAATAATCATTTACACACTCAAAAGCAAATATAGACATATGAACATAACGTGTCGGTAGATTTATCGGTACGTAAAATAACTGCGGGACAAAATGTTGGCACCTTGGTGTCCTCGAAAACCGTAAAAGTAGTTAGTGGGACGTAGAAACAATAACATTATAGTATCACACAGCGTTATGTACGTCAGCAGAAACGAATTCAGTACTCTACAGGTGCAGTACTTGCCTGCTTTCTACAAGCCATGTTTCATTTAACTGCTCACCTTAATACCCAGCCAACCGGGCGAGTTGGCCGTGCGGTCAGGGGCACGCGGCTGTGAGCTTGCATCCGGGAGATAGTGGGTTCGAATCCCACTGTCGGCAGTCCTGAAGATGGTTTTCCGTGGTTTCCCATTTTCACACCAGGCAAATGCTGGGGCTGTATCTTAATTGAGGCCACGGCCGCTTCCTTCCAACTCCTAAGCCTTTCCTATCCCATCGTCGCCCTAAGACCTATCTGTGTCGGTGCGACGTAAAGCAACTAGCAGAAAAACTAACACCCAGCCCACTTCCCTTGTTAGAAGAGGGCTGTTTAGCTGACACGGTCGAGGTGTGCTGGATTTTCTGGAAGAATGTGGCTTCGATTTCCATTCAGAAGTGTCTAGAAACAAGACATCTACTTCTGGAAACACTGAGGTTCACTCAGTCTACACCAGAAATGAGTACCACGTTAATTCCTGGGAGCATGGATGGCAGGTTGTAGAGGTTACAAATATTGGAAACCTTTACATTCCACTACTCCAAGAGCCTTTATGGCCTGTACAGACATGGCTTGGCGTTGCTTTTGTACTCAGAAAGGTAACAGGCCCGAAGTGACGGGCAGATGGAGGTGAAGAAGATTAATCAGTTCACGAAGCACGTTCCATACAGATGACTGTAAATGCAAGTCAAATGAATTTTGATACGCATTGTTATATTAATCGGACACATGGTGTGATTAAGTTATGTTATCGATCTCGAAACTTAGGCCAGGGAACTGAGCATCAATTAGAAACCTACGTGGATGGCCCAAAATATTGGACTTCGCAATGTATAACGATAAATGTTTAAATCTATAAAAACTGGTGAAACGACAAACTAACTAACTATTTATTTATTTATTTATTTATTTATTTATTTATTTATTTATTTATTTATTTATTTATTTATTTATTTATTTATTTATTTATTTATTTATTTATTTATTTATTTATCGTCACTTCAGCTCAGACCTTAAAAGACCGTGAGATGTCAGAATTCTATCCCGTAGGAGTTTTTTAATATGCCGGAAGCCTACGACACGGAGTAGTCGTATTTATATTCCCTCTAATCAAGGATCGGATCCTGTATCTTAGGAGTGGACGGGCAGCGACTATCTGACTGCACCACTGAGTTCGTGACCAAGATTTAAGAATTTTATTTTCTTCCTAACAACTTCTTCCCACACGTATGGCCATGCTCTTCCTTACGCGAGCCCTTTGCTGAGGGTTGTATTCACTATTGTGTGTTTCTGTGGTGATCGTTAGGATCGTTTGTTGTGTTTTTATGAAAAGGTTTGTATTGAGATAAATACGAACACCCATCCTCAACCAGACATGGCTAAAATCCCCAACCTGGCCGAGAATCGAACCCGGGACCCTCAGAACCTAAGGCCGCGACGCTAACCATTCAGCTAGTCTCAGACGGAAATAATTGCGGTCACATACACCGCGAGACCCACGTTATAAGACAGATGCCCTGCCTAAAATGAATCGCCATCTCCAACCACAAATTAAAAGACAAGTTCTCTGCCAGAAATCCTGTCACCGGAACGTGGAATCCAAAGCCGAGAGTTACCAGTTGTAGGGTTGTTGACCCTTCCTTTTGCAATTGAAGTTGGAGAACATGAGTGCACTTGGCGTCATTCAGCTATAAATAATGTAGTTGACGAATAATAAGAAAATGACAAGCGTTTAAAGACGATAACATTATTTATGTCATGGGCTGTACCATTTTATTTTTACAACATCGTACTTTACTGCTAGTGGTAATAAACTGTCCGGCATACACTCACTTGAACTGTTAATCATTACAACAGCCAGATATGCATTGTGACCACATGATTCCCAGCTGACATTGCATCCACTGTACATACTTGGGCCAAGATCTTCCTGTCATTTTTCTCCTTGCCACTTGTCTAATATTTTCTGACATTGACAGTATTAGAAAAATACGAAAAGTCAAAACCGGAAGGATTTCATCGTGAAAACTGGCTACAGGTTTCGCTATCATAAAGACCTTAAGAATTAACTTTTAAGAAGAGTTTGTACTATATAAGTCGTATTTTAGAACATACAGTCCTGTATGTATGTAGGGTATTCAGCCCGAGGGCTGGTGTGATCCTCTGCAGCTCTGCCAACAGCTGTCATAAATAGCCTAGGCGTCACTGAAGAGGCGTACTAGGGAATGAGGAGTGAGGTAGTTTCCCGTTGCTTTCCTCGCCGAGCCAGCCGTTGCTATTACATATCAGTCTGCCCAGCCCACTGAAATGCATGCACCAACTGACCCTATGAGCGATATTTTCACACCATTCATAACAGGGACTGGCTGCATACGGAATGGTATTACTAGTATCATTCATACCTCAGTCACTTTCAAATTGTCAAAGCCAAGGATGAGACTGAGACAGATCAGTGAAAGGAACAAATTTGATATAGCCCATACCAGAAGACATAGTGCACTGTAAACACTACATCTTGCCAGCAAAGGCATCATACAGTCCTATTTTAAATTAATTCGTATTAGCCAGCCGAAAGTAAGTTGCAGTTATAATTTTTTAAAATCTTTATTACAATTTTGCTTTACGTCGCACCGACACAGATATGTCTTATGGCGACGAAGGAAGAGCAAAAGGGCTAGGAATGGGAAAGAAGCGACCGTGGCCTTAAATAAGGCGCAGCCCCCAGCATTTGCTTGATGCAAAAGTGGGAAACCACGAAGAACCAATTTCCGGGCTGCCGACAGCGAGGTCCGAACGCACTATCTCCCGAATACAAGCTGATATCTACGTGACTCAAACCGCACAGTCGCTTGCTCGATACTAACTGCTTTCATGGCCTCAGATTAAAAAAATCGCAGCAGTTGATCCACGTGGGATGAAACCTCTGTAGGAAAATCTTTGAAATATTTATATCTGTATTTAGCGTCTACAAGTTCACTGAACCAAATGCGTTATTTTTGGTTTGAATAAGATACATAATTTCATTTTACATAGAGCATTTTGTGAGAAGAACGTATATAATACAGTTAAATGTCTAATTCGGGCAGTAAGAACGATTTTGCTGCAATTTTGGTTTAGTAGCTTAGTTTAATAATTATCTTAAGACCTTGATTTTTTCTTATATTATCCGTGCAGACATAGGCACATAATATGTTAAAAATAGCAGGTGTTAGAAACAGAACTCAGAGTAATTCATTATATTCACCACAACTGGACATGTAGTTGTAAACCAAATATATCACTCTTTAGGCAGCCATGTTCATTATGGCAATCTTATCGCTATGAATGAAGCTTTTGAAGTGAGTAAGTCTGTAACTTCAGCGGGAGCCGTCCCAGTTGTATCAAGGCCTTGGTTATATCCAGTTTGTGTAAAGCGTGTTTTGGTGCGTTTTCGTAGAAGGAACAACCGTAATCAAGCAAATAAGCAGTAATGTCGCGGGATGAGTTGCCCACTACGTACAGTTACAGCCCGTAACATATTCAATATCTTGCTGATCTTTGTTAATAGGACGATGAATACGTCAGTATCCCATCCCTAGAGACGTATCCACGCATAAAACTGGCGGCTGTCTCCGATACATTCTACCCTGTTACTTATTTTGTTTTTTACAAATCCACGGAAACCACTGCCTTCTATGTCAGTTAGTTTTGAATATGCAATTGTTTTTAGAGAAGCAGATGAAAATGAAAACTGTATGTGTTTAAACTATAAGTGAAAATCAAAACCTTGTTTCTAGAATGAGTTTTAAACAACTGTCATCAATTTAATCAGGAAATAACAACTTTTTTGTAGGATTAAAATATGACTTCTGAATCTCCTTAAAATTTTTCCGGTACAATGGTAATATACCCTGGATTGAGGAATATGCTAGAGCAGTGAACGCTACAAACCTAACCCTAAGGCGCCGCAGCCCTGATGAGTTTTACGTACGAGGAGAGGTCAGACCCTGCGTCCAACCGATTTCAACGAGCTCCGATGTATCCGTTGGGGTACACTCAACACTAATTCGTGTTGAACGGTTAGGTCAATACGCTTTCGTTTTCGAAAGAAAATGAGGTCAAATATCATGACAGAATCCGCTTCGGACCAAGTGAAGGTGATAGAACACTAAAAGTCGAACAAATTTTACTTAAACATTTCAGGTCCGCAACATAATAATTTCCAAAAATTGAACCCCCGATTCCAATGCAACGCATATATACTTGGAGAGTTACACCGCAGTCAACCGGAGCGGTTGCCGAGTGATCACCGTACTTGTCTGCGAACCTCGACGACGTGAGTTCGAGTCTTAGCTCAGCGTATTGACCTAAACGCCTCTACACGAGTTACACGAGTGTCCCTTGCTAGGTACATTGAAGCTCGTTGAAATCGGTTGGACGCAGGGTCTGGCCTCTCCTTTTTTAGCGTACCAAGTAATCACTCCCTCATTCCGAAGGCCTGCAAATTACGAGGAATGCATGATCAGTGCGATGGATCCCCTCGGTCGTTATTCTTGGTTTTCAAGATCGGAAAAGCTGTCTCACCGTCAGATAGCTCCTTAATTGTTTTCACGTAGTCTAATCTACCGAACAATATTTGTGCCGTTCAGCCTCTAATACAGATTGTAGCATTGCAACGATGCCATCTGTTTAATATCTTGGATTTGTAAGTCACCCACGGAACCTTTCGAGCTATTTTAACTCACGAATTTAGGATTATAGAGTAGAATACTTATTTTCAGTAAGCCAGGCTGAACAGCTGAGGCGGTGGGTGCTGGTCTTCTGAGCTCAAGTTGGCGGGTTCAATCCCGGTTCAGTCCGCTCGTATTTGAAGGTGCTCAAATACATCAGCCTCGTGTCGGTAGATTTACTGGAGGGTTAATTAACTCATGCGGGACAAAATTCCAGCACTTCGGCGTCTCCGAAAAATCGTAAAAGTTGTTAGTGGGACTAAAGCATTATTATTATTATTATTATTATTATTATTATTATTATTATTATTATTATTATTATTATTACTATTATTATTATTAATATTATTCGCCTCCGTGGCGTAACGATTAGCACTGTTAGCTAGCGTCCTCGGGGACCTGGGTTAGATCCCCGGTTCTGCCAGAAATTTACGAATGGCAGCAGGGCTGGTATATGGTTAATATGGTACATGCAGCTCACCTCCATGGGGTTGTGCCTGAAATGAGTTACACCACCTCGGGATGAGGACAAGAGTTTACTTACTTTTTTTTGTTTGTTTTGCTATTTGCTTTACGTCGCACCGACACAGATAGGTTTTATGGCTACGATGGGATAGGAAAGGCCTAGGAATGGGGAGGAAGCGGCCGTGGCCTTCATTAAAGTACAGCCCCAGCATTTACATGGTGTGAAAGTGGGAAACCACGGAAAACAATTTTCAGGGCTGCTGGTAGTGGGGTTCGAACCCACTATCTCCCGGATGCAAGCTTACAGCTGCGCGCCCCTAACCGCACGGCCAACTCGCCCAGTAGTTTACTTACTTTATTATTATTATTATTATTATTATTATTATTATTATTATTATTATTATTATTATTATTATTCAGTACGTGACTTAATAAGTATAGTTCACTGTGTGTTGTCAACTTGATAAGGGTGACCGCGGTTTGTGAGTACGGTGAGAACAATACGCTAGCCCTTCTTTACGGTATAAATTGGCTTTAACTCACGAACTATGTGGTCGTAAGAGCAACCAGTTATACCGCTATCTGAACTTAGTGGTTTGTGGCAAATGAGTGTTCTCTTATTCCTAGTTCAGATCTTATATGTACTGTACAGGAAACCTACTCCGCTGAACTTGAAATTAGCCACCTGTTCCAGTTTTTTCTTTCAGACCTGGCATTTGAACCTCTTAGGTTTCTTTCCTACTGACATCCCTTTAGTCTGAAAATGTTTATTTTATATAATACGTCTAATATCTTGGAACTTGAAAACAGGTGTAATGAGTATGGTATGAAAATTAGCCTTTCGAAGACTAAATGTATGTCAGTAGGTAAGAAATCCAAGAGAATTGAATCTCAGATAGGTGATACAAAGCTGGAACAGGTAGATTATTTCAAGTATTTAGAATGTGTGTTCTCCCAGGATAGTAGTATTTTAAGTGAGTTTGAATCAAAGTGCAGTAAAGCCAGTGCAGTGAGTTCGCAGTTGCGATCAACAATATTCTGTAAGAAGGAAGTCAGCTCCTGGACGAAACTGTCTTTACATCGGTCGGTTTTCCGGCCAACTTAGCTTTACGGTAGTGAAAGCTGGGTGGACTCGGGAGATCTTATTCGTAAGTTAGAAGTAACAGACATGAAAGTAGCGAGAATGATTGGGAGCACAACAGGTGGGAACAATGGCAGGAGGGTACTCGGAATGAGGAGATAAAAGGTAAGTTGGGAATGAACTCGTTTGATGTACGTATAAACCGGTTTCGGTAGTGGGGTCATGTGAGGCGAATGGAGGAGGATAGGTTTTACCTAGGAGAATAATGGGCCCTGCTATGGAGGGTAAGTGAAGTAGAGGGAGACAAAGACGACGATGGTTAGACTTAGTTTCCAACAATTAAAGATATCATGTATAGAACTAAATGAAGCCACAGAAGTAGTTGCAAATATAGGATTGTGGCGACGTTTAGTAAATTCACAGAGGCTTGCAGAATGAACGCTGAAAGGCGTTACGGTCTATGATGATGGTGTATGTATATCATACTCATCGGACTTTTCAAGGTCTGAATATGAGATAGTCGTAAACATAGGCCAACCTACTTACTGCATTTCTACCTAACTGAATCCCTCCCTGCCATTTTATCTTTAATCTTTCAATACGTAAACTACTGTCTGAACCATTTGTTTCGGCATAAAAAGAAATACATTTTTTACATCGTTATGCCCTACTCAGGAGCACGGTTGAACTGCTTAGCTGGTGTGTTGGCCTTCTTTTCCTCCCAAAATCTCTTCATCATCATCATTATTATTATTATTATTATTATTATTATTATTATTATTATTGGCATTGATGACTGTGTTATACATATTTTGGTGTTGTTTAGTTTCCTTTATATGCACATTTTATGTGGCATGGCCAGAGCGAATATGAATTCCGGTATGAAGTACTATGTCTTTGATTCTATCTGGCTAAATTCCAAGCAATGTCTTAAGGTAACATAAATATGGGAGGTATGCAACAAACAGTTCCATACTGGGTGCAGGGAGCGAGGTTATTGGAATTTAATGCTTACCTATGTTTTATTCAAACTGTGAGCTGTGGTGGCCATCAGCGGACGTCCAAATGAGGTTCAACAAAGACTGGAGTTTCCCTACCGACCAAATACGCATACTGAACCCTCTTCACCTTTCGACTTATACATATGTCATATACTGTACAGTGGCGCTTGGTTAGATATCACTGTCGTTACTATAGGCGTTCCGTTTCGCTTCGAAACACTTTATTATAATTATAATGTTATTGGTTCTACGTCCCACTAATAGTTTTTGCTGACTTTGAGGTGCCTGAATTTTGTCCTACTGTTCTTTTACGATAAACCTAGGCTACCGATACGAAGGTGGCGTATTTGAACATCTTCAAATACCGGTACCACTGGACTGAGTCGGGATCCCACACGCTAACTTGGACTCTCTGCCGTCCAAGTCACTCAGCCCGGAATAACAATAATACCGGTAATAATAATAATAATAATAATAATAATAATAATAATAATAATAATAATAATAATAATAATAATAATAATGAGGATAAGAAGAAGAAGAAGAAGAAGAAGGGCTGGGTCTCCCCGAATAATTTTACCAACTTCTCGACGAGGTAGGAAGTTAAGACTTTGCATGCATATTCCCTCTAGATTGTAGGTTTGCTCAGAAATCACAAAACTGCCGAAAGTTTGACAGAAGTTCTTTAAATAATAGGAAAATTTTTTGTCACGCATTTCCCCCTCAATCTGTCTCACACGTTAGGGCATTGCCTTCCCTCTTGCCTACTTCCTGAAATAATATACAGCCGAGGGCTTTCTCTGGCGGCCCTGGCTCTAGATAAAGCGAGTAGCCTAAGGCCTAGCAGTATTCATTCTCCTCTCCGTAATGACTGTCGATCCTAGGTGCTTTATTTAGAAGATACATTACATTGATATGTTCGTGACAAATATCAGATTGCTATTAACTTAGTAATTTCAACTATCGAAGACTGGCTTACATATTGGTTTCTATGAGTAGTGCACATTATTGGTGACTTTAGCGTACTATTGTGCAGCAACATTTTAAATCGGACATCTGTGGCGAATGTATGGTGAATAAGTAAACAGTTGCCATAATAAAAGTCCAACAGTTATATCTGTCGGATTTAATGGATCATTGTTGCACGTAAATACTTTTTTTCAACTTGTTTAACGTCGCAGTAACACATCAGAGGTTTTCGGTGGCCGTTATTGTTTCCAAAACTTACAGCTGTTAGAACTACGAATTTTTAAAATATTCAAGTATTCAACTATATTCAAGGTACAGCAAATCAGATCTTGCACATCACCTTTGTCCTTGTATATTGGGACAAGGATGATATTCTTCCACTCTTCCGGTATTTTTTGATTTATTTTTATATCCGGACCTTTCTCCTTACCGTTAGATCGCACAAGAGGTCAATCTTCATCTCTCCCAAGCTCTTCCAAATCACCACTGGTATCTGGTTTACCTCTACCGCCTTTAAATTTTTCATTTTTCCTAGCGCACTTCCCATTTCTTGCCGGAATACTACTTGTACCATTCCCTCGTTTACTCCTCCTTCCTTCAACTTCTCTCGTGGGTTTTCCTAGTTCAATAGCCTCTGGCAGTACTCAGTCCATCTTTGTAATATTGTAATATTCTATATCACTACTCCCGCCTTGTCCTTTATCTGTTTCACTGATGTGATGTCTTTGGATGTCTTATCTTGTGCCTTAGCTATTCGAATCAGGTGGTCGAGTTATTGATTTCTATCTAAATCTGCTTGTGCTGTATCTGTTGACTCTGCTTTCGACTTGGCCACAGCTCTTTTTGGCTGTTTCTTTTCGAATACATATGCTTCTTCTTCTTCTTCTTCTTCTTATTATTATTATTATTATTATTACTGTGTATTATTATTTCATGTCAGAGCATTGATACAATACAGATAGTAAAAAATATACATAAACCATAAATTACATTACATTATAAACGATACATAAGTATCGATATACTGTACTTATTAGTAAAATAGATTCGTAGAAAGTGAAATGTTGTTCGTGTTATCAAAATCTCACGTTCAGAACAAAGTCTTGTATGTTACTTTAAAATAGAACTATCGATAGATTTCTTCAGTGCATTCACATGGCCATTCTGCGTTATCATCAGCAATTGCTCCGAGCCGCCCAGCTGTTTGTTAGCAACTGCAGTAGACTCCCTCTAGTTCGGCCATCTCAGGACCGGACACTAGGCCGCACAAACCGACAATATGCTATAAATACTAATATTAAATATAAATACTAAATACAGTACATAAGTAAAGAACCAGTTATAGCCTATAAGGCAAGTAGTATTAATGTATCTTTATCAAGTGTATTCACACGAAATGAGTTGATGTTGTCTTCATGAAGTCTCCTTACACTATTGGAGTTCACTTCCAATGAGAGATAAACGCTCGTGGCGGAAAATTAAATGCAGAAAAAACATATTAACTTACAACAATTCAGAATTTAATTTATAATGGTACACTAACTTTTCGTATAAACATCAACAGACTGTCGTAAAGAAAAGAAGCTCACGTTACAGTACTGTGTCATAAACTCTGCAGAATTCAAAAATTCCTCTCTTTTCTGCGTCAATTGCTTTTTAGAAGCAAAATCACGCCACTTATTTGAACATTACACCAACTGCTGTTGCTTCTGTCTGCTGCTCGATATAAGTCACTGTCGATTGTAAAGCTGCTCTTCCCTTAGCGAGACTCATTTTTCCCCTCTTCGTTTTCTTCTTATTCATCATCAACTTCTTCTACTTCTTTGTCCTGCCGAATAACAGCTTGCACAATTTCTTCGTGAGGGAAGCGTGACTCAGGGGCAAGTGCCAACCGGACTTTCCGGCGGCCGAACTAACCGGAGCCGAACTAGGAGTCTACTGTAATTATTTTACAGCATTACCATTAAATTGCCATTGGCAGTAAATTTAGGATAAATTAATTGATCATTCACGCAACTTTAATTGAAATCTGGCGGATCGAACCCAAACATTCTCTTGATAGGAACTAGGTCATTCAAGGCGGGGAAATGACGTGCATTCTGTTTTATTCGTAATGCCGTCTGGTCGGAATTTTAACAAGACTTGGCCATCGGAAGTAGGATAGGAAGAATGAAAAAAGAAAACCTTAGTACAATAAGAGGAAGCAGTACCAAATTCGGCTGAAGCTCCATATTTGTCACACTTGTATCACCAATAATGAGCTCCTGGCTTGAATAACAAATTTTACTTCATGTACAGAATGTCGAAATATTCGCTCATTGAGCTGCCATTTAAATCCTGAACTGAATTTTGCTAGTGGTAGAAGAAATTTTACTGCTACATTGTAGCAACGCTGCACTCCGGAGAATATGAGAACACTATACAACTGTACCGTATAGGCTATAAAATGTTATAGTAAGAAATAATACGAAATCGAAACGGTAACGCGTATTGTTTATCTTCTTCAAAGACAGATACTCAAGACGAGAAACGTACAGAAAGAAGACACTGATACCATTCTGGTACAAATTTTTGTACACTTATTTCTTAAAACTCCTCTGGGCTCCAACTATCTCATGACCGATTTGTTCCAACTGAACAAATATGACCTAGGCCACCATAGCTCAATTGGTAGAGCAACCGACGCGAAATCGGGAGGTTGTGGGTTCGGATCCCACTGGTGTCCGGTTGCCCAGTTTTGTTCTGTGCGTAACATCTCTTCAACTCGTACTATATGTACGGAACACGACCTAATAGGTTGAAATTACAATGCGGTCGTGGAAATTCAATATTCATAGGATTGTTTTCATTATATCAGAGTGTCTGTGGAAGATTGTAAGGTGGGTGCTTATAATTTTTTAATTTTTTAAAAAAAATTGGCTTTCGGCCTTGACCATTTAGCCAGCTACAGATTTGTATGTTTTTGATTATTAATTGTGAATTGACAATTTTTGTATATTTCTGATTATTAATTATGAATCGACTTTAAGACGAACACAGACACCCAACCCCCGAGTCGGAGAAATTAACCAGACAAAGTTAAAATCCCCGACCCGGCCGGCAATCGAACCCGGGACCCCAGTGACAAAAGGTTGGTGCTTGAATAAATACCTCGCAGCCAAACTGAGTGCCACGCGGATTACGGGCGTGCGTTATCATTGAACAGTCTAACATTTGCAGCAGTTCCATTAGGGCGTTTATCCTGTAGCTTCGGTTTAGGTTGTGGGGCACAAAATAATCCTGTTGGGAAGAAACATTTTTCTAATTACCCGACTTTGCATTTCTTTGATACTGGAATATCCAACTGTTTCTCCACCACACTGGTCTGCTTTCTTTCGGGTGTGTAGTTGTACACTCAGGAATCGTCGTCCGTCACTATATCTTCCAGAAATTGATGCACGTCTTGAGTGCGACTGACTTGTGCCACCAACATTAGGCAATCTGGTCGGTATAACATATTTTACTGACATATAAAAAGAAATGTGTATCCAGCATCAGTTAACATCTTTAATCTGTAATATCCTCAGATTGTGTTGTGCTAACCCCAGACCGACGTGTCAAGGAAATGTTCATAGGCTATCGAAGCCGAGACCTTTCGATCTCTGTTAACGAGACCTGGATGACGGCCTTCCTTTTTCTTTATTTTATGCAGATCTTACCGGCTACGTTATTGACTTGGTTTTAGGTCTACCAAGACATAACTACCTACCTAAATGGTTTATAGATACAGAGGCAACACGTCAGCGTGGTCGACTACGTCTGCCGAGACGTTTCCGCCTGACTAAATGGTTTGCAAATATAGAAGTAACGCGTTAGAGTAGTAAGCTACCTCTCATGTAAGGTTTCTAAGAAACTTTCTTCCTAAGAAGATTTCCTTGCCGTAAGCATGAAAAGTCTTCAATGTTTATGCCATTATGACTTACCAATACAGTACTTGAAATTTAGTCCCGTCAGTGCCTTTAGAAACCTCCGAAAGTATTTTACTCGTGATGAATTTTAAAAATCAGTATTTATGTTGCTAATTAGCCTAAGACAAATGCTACTGAACTTCTCTGACGTTCGTTGGGTATTCTGTAACTGAGGATTGTTGGATAATTAAAGCTATGAAATAAATTCAGATAACTAAACTACGAGTATATAAGAATTCTGTCTCTTGACTTACGATCTTTCTTACAACACCTGATGAATCATTCTCGACAGTTGAGTCATTTTACTTATTGGTAGTAGTTCAGTTCTCCTTCCTCGTGAGAATATTTACAATTCAGTTGTTTCACTTGCCGGAAGCTAGTTTTAAATTATATGTTTAAGTGGATTGTGGTCTGCTACTAGGAAATAACTTGATTTTTATCTCCAGAATTTTCTGCATAAATGTTCTGCGTAATACGATAAACACTCTTCTCTCACCTGCTTGGGAATGATTCCCCATTCTTCGCGCCATTGCACGCTTATTTACCCCGGAGTATCTAGGCTGAAAGGGGAAGTTGAACCGTAACGAATATTGCTTCGTAAATCACCGGTGTTGAGTTTCCGTAGGTAGGGCAGTGGGGTTCCTCGTAAGGTCAAGGTGTGTTGTTCCTGGGCCAGGACAGGAACCATTACGTCATCTTTCGGGGACACGCAGTGAAACTCGAGAAGAGTTATCACGTGTCCAAGATCATGTACATTTTAACGCGCTTCAAGGACTGTGCTGAAGTCATCGATGCGTTTGAATTATACATTTATATCTAGAAATATAACGAAGTGTATACGTGCAGACGTTCATATTTTCAAGGAAATGATGGTGGGGAATACCACGGACATGATCTGTGTGGGAGTTCACAGTGTAGAATTGGAGTCGGCTCCTAGTAACAATCACGACTTGAGTGGTACCAACTTATGGATCGAGTGGTTAGCGCGCGCACGTTTTGCATTCGAGATCGTGGATTCGATCCAGATTGAAGTCATTCGATTTTTGAAGCTATTAAAATCTATCTCGTTCGTGTAATATAATATGTCTTTTTCTTGACAATTTTTCCAAGTTATTAATGTCAGCTTTGTATGTGGATTTGTCTCTTTTATGCCCGGAGGCCCTTCCTGACGCCAATCCTATGTAGACATAGAAGAGTATGCGGTATTCATTATTGAGTGTTTCTGTTGTGGTATGTTGGATGTAGATGAGGAGATGTGAACACTATTTTTTTGTTTTTGTTTTGCTAGTTGCTTTACGTCGCACCGACACAGATAGGTCTTATGGCGACGATGGGACAGGGACGGGCTGGGAGTGGAAAGGAAGCGGCCGTGGCCTTAATTAAGGTACAGCCCCAGCATTTGCCTGGCGTGAAAATGGGAAACCACGGAAAACCATTTTCAGGGCTGCCGACAGTGGGGTTCGAACCTACTATCTCCCGAATACTGAATACTGGCCGCACTTAAGCGACTGCAGCTATCGAGCTCGGTGTGAACACTATTAAGACGAACACAAGCATACAACCTTGAACGATAAAAATGAAACATACCCACTTCAAATTATTGAGCCAGACGGGGATCTACCCCAGGACCCTCTGAATTGAAGACCACTATGCTGACCGTTATACTAAGGAGCCGTATATGTAAGTGGCCGAATTCTTTCAACTTTCTAATCCATAGCCTATACAATAGGAGTACTGAAAAACTGTGGCGTATCGGACTATTAAGTGCCTTGGCCTGCCAAGACTACTGTTGCCCAACCACGTGGTCAGCAGGCGACATCCTCAGCCGTACTACTCTGCTTACCTCTCGTATCTTTTTTTGTTTTTTTGTTTTGCTAGTTGCTTTACGTCGCACCGACACAGATAGGTCTTATGGCGACGATGGGACAGGGAAGGGCTGGGAGTGGAAAGGAAGCGGCCGTGGCCTTAATTAAGGTACAGCCCCAGCATTTGCCTGGTGTGAAAATGGGAAACCACGGAAAACCTTTTTCAGGGCTGCCGACAGTGGGGTTCGAACCTACTATCTCCCGAATACTGGATACTGGCCGCACTTAAGCGCCTGCAGCTATCGAGCTCGGTACCTCTCGTATCAGCCAGGAATGTAAAAACAAGCATGGTCTTAGTTTTAGGTGACAGTTAATCCACCCAAGGTGCGGACGGTAATGCAGTCGACTATGGAAACTCACACACTTCTAACTTCGCTAGAGGAGCGCTTAGACGCACCGTGAACGAACATGAACCCCCTCCACCCAGCCAGTTCCCTCCTCCGGGAAACGCTGGAATGGGGGGTAAACAACGCAACAGAGAATCGAGTTAATGTCGTGATCATAGCCATGGGAATTCCAATTTTTGACACGGAACGCAAACCATATGGACGTGACTTATCAGTTCTAAAATCACATACTGTATGTGTTGAGCGGGACTTAAACCGTATCTCACTTGACAAAAGCCAGTGACAATTTCACTTGGCAGTTGATATTATTATTATTATTATTATTATTATTATTATTATTATTATTATTATTATTATTATTATTATTATTATTATTACAGAAATGTGGAAATCATCGGTATATACATAAAAATACTTACATACGTACATACATTTATACGTGTATACATACATCTTCCTTGCTATGTCTTTCAGCGTTAAGTCTGCAAGCCTCTATTTCCAACTATATCTCTGTAGCCTGACGTAGTTCCACACCTCTTAGCATTAAATAATTGAAAACTGAGTCTAATTATCATCCCCTTGGTCTCCCTGTATTTCTCTTACTCAGCATTGCCGATTCCATTGTTCTCCTAGGTGACCTATCCTCCTTTCACCCTACACAACCCTCCCACGTGACCTATCCTTCTCCTTTCGCCTCACATTACCCACCACCGACGCAGGCTTTATGCACAGCTTCATTCTTTGAGTTTATTTCTAAGTTACCATTCATCCCCTCGTTCCGAATACCCTCCTGTTATTATTCCCTATAACCTATTGCACCTATAGTCATTCTCGCTGCTGTCATGTCTGTTACTTCCAGTTTTACAAAACCGAAGCTCTTTTGAAATTACTTACGGTTCATTGGCCGAAATTCGAACCTGGCCTTCGTGGTGAGAAGCCAGTGACAACACCACAATGCAATCACGCCTCTCCCTCCTTATCTCAATCCCTGTCGATGGGAATGGTAGAATACATTCAACATATCCTCTGCCTGCCGTACGAGGCGACTAAAGAGACTCCAGAGGATTTTGAACATGAGATGGTGACCACGGAGATCCTAACTGACTCTGGCATTGTTTCCACTTATGCCAGTCTCCTCACTTTCATCTCTTATATCGGGTCTCCCTTGTTCAACTCTTGCTCTTTTCCGATCGGGACGATATTAGGATTGCGAGGCCTAATTCTTTTTCACGCCCTTCGTGGAGCTTTTTTTTCTTTTTGCCGATTCATTCATTCTTCTAAGTAGCAGACCTCTTCCTTTTTTCCCTCTGATTAGTGTTAACAGAGGATGGTTACAAAGTTGTACTTCCTCTTAAAGTAATAATCACCGAGCTCGATAGCTGCAGTCGCTTAAGTGCGGCCAGTATCCAGTATTCGGGAGATAGTGGGTTCGAACCCCACTGTCCGCAGCCCTGAAGATGGTTTTCTGTGGTTTCCCATTTTCACACCAGGAAAATGCTGGGGCTGTACTTTAATTAAGTCTACGGCCGCTTCCTTCCCACTCCTAGCCCTTCCCCGTTCCATCGTCGCCATAAGACCTATTTGTGTCGGTGAAACGTAAAGCAACTTGCAAAAACAAAAAACAAAGAAAAAACAAAAAAAACAAGCATAATCATCATCGCCACCATTCCACCACGTAAGAGTCGTCTAAAAAGGGACCGCAGGTGTTCGTGAAATTCGGAACTTGGGTTAATGATCATGGGTCCCTTGCTTAGTCAGGCATTGCTTATCTTTTTTATGGGCGACTATACTTTGTCATAAAGCAGTAATTACCGCTAATCATGCGGGAATTGTGACCGTCAAGAGTTTTTTACGTGTCAGCAAATCTGCCGACACGAGGCTATAATATTTGAGCACTTTCCAATACTACCGGATTGATCCGAGTTCGACCCCGCCAATTCGGGCTCAGAAGAACAGCGTTCTGTCGCCTGAGGCACTCATTCTGGTGGTACCATTATAGACCTAGCATAAGTTCGATCGATAAATCGATCGATTCATTCTCATACATTATACTAATAAAATAATGATCGTGTTATTAGTGTAGATTTATGATCGCATGACCACAGCGATCGATTTGAAGACCTTCTGAAGAGGTGCCATCTAGTCGGCCTGCCTACTAATGTCAACATTCCAATTGTGTTGTTCCGAAATTCTACTGGGCGATTCCTGCGGCTGAGTTAATTTAATTTTATCGGGTGGCACTGAGCGTTCCAGCAGAAATCTTGACATGGGGTGCCAAGAATTTTGACCGCCCTTCAAAGGTCGAGTTCCTCACTCGGGATCAAACCCGCGAATTTAGGGCCATGAGTGGGACACCCTAACACTGATCAACAGGGGCAGCTAATCTGTATTGAAGCATATGGATGAAAGCACTAAATAAGCTCGATATCTGCAGTCGCTTAAGTGCGGCCAGTATCCAATATTCGGAAGATAGTGGGTTCGAACCCCACTGTTGGCAGCCCTGAAGATGGTTTTCCTTGGTTTCCCATTTCCACACCAGACAAATGCTGGGGCTGTATAGCCTATTAATTGACGCCACGGCCGCTTCCTTCCTACTCCTAGCCCTTTCCTGTTCCATCATCGCCATAAGACCTATCTGTGTCGGTGCGACGTAAAACAACTTGTAAAAAAACAAAACAAAAAAGATAAGTGCCAATCGACTGCTCCATTGCGACCATCTATAAAGTAATAGCTTTTGAAGTAGTCAGCGAACTTACTCATTTGGAGACACTTTTTGTGTGTATTTTTCCCCTGTGGTTTAACGTCGCACTAACACATCAAAGATTTTCGATGATGCAAGGTTAGGAAAGGGCTAGAATTGGAAAGTTTGCGACCTTAGCCTCGGCATTTGCCTGGTGTAAAAATGGGAAAACACGGTAAACCATCTTCAGAGCTGCGGGCGGTGGTATTTGAACCCATTATCTCCCGAATGCACGCTCACAGGTGCGCTCCCCGAACCGCACGGCCAGCTCATTCATCAGGAGGATTGATAGAAGAGTGGCATAGTCATAGTCCTCATGTAGGCGGCCATGATTTGAATCCCGCCAATGAACGTGGGAATTCTGAAACGTGAAACGAAAAGTCACGTCCTCGTGCCCCGAATTCCACGTTAGACTGGAGGTCACGTGGCTAAGATCTCGAAATCATAAGTCGCGAAAAATTACAAGTTTGCCTTGCTATCTTGAACAAAGTCCATTCTAAATATTTTAGTTAAATTTTCCAGAACTTCATTGCACATTACTATATATGTTTTTAACGTTCTAGTACAAGTTAAGTTGCGTTGATATAATTTTGTGCTAGTCTAATTTCGCACCTATCCATGTTCCTAAAAGGTGAAGGATTCGACTTGTGTAATACGTGTTCTACTGACTTAGTTTTTCTTGTTCTGTCTGCCCTACTCCGCTGTAAGAGAGACTTGGCACACCACAAAAAGCATAATTTACAATTAATTCTACGGCAATTAAATACTTATTAGAAGGGGGTCATATATATCAAATATGACGTGGTAATACGTGATCATCCATTAATCTCCTAGCCAAATATCGTTGCTCTTATGCAAGTTTGTTGCTCAACGGTTAAAGCCTCATTGCTGTACCAGAAAAACATAAACTTGCTCAGTTGATTTTTCCATTTAATATTCATAAGACTGTTCAGTTATTTTTATTAAACCTACTCTGTACGAATAACAAACTCGTATATCTTGAGCTTCATCGGCCATATTAAAAACACATTATTTATTGCGTACAACCAAGACTTCAAATTATTATTATTATTATTATTATTATTATTTGCGTGTGTTCGATGGCCTTTCTGGTACGTTCTATTGCAAAAACATTACACGCAACAGGTACAGACACAAGACATGGTAGTATAAAGACAATATTTGAAATATTGTACCACACCAAGCAAACACTTGCAGGATTCACTTAGTACGGTGTTGAACCACCCTTAGCACGGAGACAGGCGGCGATACGGTCGGGCATGGAGGCATACAGACGTTTGATGTTTTCCTGTGGAAGATTCTACCACAGCTGGCACAACTGACCCTCCAAATCTCCCGTAGTTGCCGCTGGCCAAATTTGCCGGCCAATCTGGTCCCAAACGCTCTTGAATGATCAGAGGTATGGAGAGCTTGCTGGTCAAGGAAGGATGTTGGTCATGAAGGCAGATCAGAGACCCGTGCTGCGTGAGGCCGGGCATTATCCTTCTGGAAAATGAGGTTGTCGAGCTGCATCAGGGAGAGTAGAACATACGGTGTCAAAATTTCCTGCGGATATCGCCGCGCCGTCAGGGCTCCTTTATTCACCACTAATGCGGAGCAGAAATCGTAGGAAAAGGCATCCCGCACTATAACGCCTCTCGTTGGGGCTGTGTGTCGTTCTACACTGATGCACATTTGAATTTGAGATACCTGGCTAGTTGCGTGTGGCACCCCCTTTTACCCTGATGAATATGGCACTGCAGCGTGAGAGGGACTCGGCAAGATGCCGGAAGCGTGTGAAGGCATACTATTCCATGACCACTGCATAGCCTCCCGCAATGCACACATATTTATCCGTAGGGTCAACAGCGCGCACATCTCTTTCGACAGCATCTTAGATGTGCTCGGTAGGTTTAAGGTCGGGTGACCGTAGGGACCAGGCAAAAATCCTTATGCCCGTGCGGTGCTCATCGAAACAGTCAGTCACAGTTCTTGAGCGACTGGACGGTGCATTGTCTTATTGTATGTACAGGTTTCCTGCAGTGTTCTGGAGGTGAAAAAATGGGTGGACATGATCTGACAGCAGCAGATCCTTCGTCGGCGAGGGACGTGAAATGTACCAGGGATCCCATTTCATCCCACTTGAACAGTCCCCATACGAAAATACAACTACCTCCGGCCTGAACTGTACCCTGCTGACAAGACGATTCCATTGACTCGAGTGCTTGGCACGCACTCGTACCCTACCATGGGCATGTACAAACTGGTATCGCGACTAATCTGTCCAAGCGATCTTACTCTATGCTTTGAAAGTTCAATGGTTCCTGTGCCAATCCCCATACGTTGTGTCTCGTAACGTGCTGTGAGCAGTGGTACCCAATTGGGGTCGGTAGCTTCTGTACCTCATTGCGAGGAGGTGGTCGTGGATGGTATGGTTGCTCACACTTCGTCTTTATCAAGCATTGAATTTGCGAGTAATCTGTATCATTGTGAGTGACCCTTCTACCGGCTCTTACCGGTGACCCTTGTCAACAACACGGTGTACTCCACAGCATTTGATCCTGTCGATGGTGTTTTCGCCCGAATCTACGTAGTCATGGTACACTCTGGACACAGTGGCCCATGGAAAACCCATTTTCCTGCACGACTTCGGCGATATTATAGCTCATACGTATGGCCCCGACAATCTGGCCGCGATCAAATGTCCCACTTTGGACGGGGGCGGTAGTTAAACATCCACGGTATCCCCTGCCTGCCGTAATAGCCGACTATAACGGGCCATAGGGGCTCTTAACTCGGGGAACGTGGGTTGGCATCCACGAGGCCCTGAGCTGATTCCTGGCATTGTTACCACTTACTTGTGCCAGGCTACCCACTGTAATCCTATCCGCCCTCCCTTGGTCAATTTTTGTTCTCTTCCGACCCCGACAGCATTAGGTTTTCGAGATCTAGGGAGCCTTTCATTTTCACAACCTTCGTGCCGATACCTTTATTTTTCGAAATGTTGGACCTCTTTCTTCTGATTAGTGTCAGTAGAGGATGGTTGCTCAATTGTACTTCCTCTTAAAACAAAGGCAAACCAATAGGGCTAAAAATATTTAAAACATATAAAGTATTTTGCAGAAGACCAGATGGCTCAAACTACCTCTGTTAATGGCAACTAGTCCCAGTGGTACTTTTGGGTTAGGCCAGAATATATGTATAATAACAGTTAGCTTAGGAGATATTATGTTGATCGTTTACTCACTACACGTCACTCCATGAGACCGCACCCGATGCATTGCCCTTTAAACCATTTCCCATTAACACGGCTGTCAAGCTATCCTCATCTAGTGAAAAGCAGCCGGTATAGATTCGAGTTGACATTGCTGCTGTGGAATCGTAGTACGCTATTATTCCTGCTCGTCATCGTATGAACCAACAGACGAGAATCGTGGGTAGCAAAACGAGTTTTTTAATACAATAAAGACATGGAAGTGGCGCACTTACTAAACACCGTGCAGAAATTCGAAAACTCGGAGAAAAATGTATAGATATCTGGCATAAATGTAGAACTGATAATGAAAATGACTCGCTTGTTAAACAGAAAAGGGGACAAAATAGGGAGAGCAGCAAAATTATAAAATATCATTATAGGAATGTGGAAAAGGAAGATGATCAAGGTGTAAAGAATGATGATACATGTGATAATAGTGGAGGTTCAAGAATCCATTAATTCACTGAAGTCTAGACAATGCTTCATTAAGTGTTTGTATGATTAATGGTTACAAAAAAATATAAATATTATGTTCTTCAGTCTGCCGAAACAAATTTTGAATAAATACATTTATAAACTACTTGAGAAAACATATACAGTGACTCGCATAATTATTCGGACAGACATGATTTATTACATTTTCCTTAGTATTAGTCATTTCAGTAATAATAAAGCACTGATATGAATTAAATACAAGTTTCTGTAAGGAATATAGAAACTAAACGTTTATCATTCTTCTAATGAACACTGTCAATGAAAATATAATAATTGAAAAACAAAATCAAAATCAAAACCAATATTGCACACAATTATTCGGACACTGTCCTTTTTTACTTATGATCCTAATGGTTCAGTGTCTGGTAGGCTCTCCTTTCATTTTAATTACTTCCCTGAGTCAACTCGGCATGCTCTCCAGTAATTTCCGGGTGTAATCGGGAGATATCTTCTGTCACTCTTCTTGAAGTCGGTTCTTCAGCGGTTGTCTAGATGTAATTGTTGATTTTCTTATTTCTTTATCAAGTTTGTCCCAAAGATTCTCAATCATATTCAAGTCTGGTGATTAAGGGGGAGGATGAAGCACATTTGGGCAACTAAACAATAACCATATCCTTACATTCCAGGCCATATGCTTTGGGTCGTTATCTTGATGAAACTTAAAATGTATACCAACCCCCATATTTTCAGCACTCTTTTTCATATTGTCCCTCAGTATTCTAAGGCATTGAAAGTAGTCCATTTTAACCTCAATAAAAACCAATTCACCAACTCCATTCGTCGACATGCACCCCCACACTATTACATGTCCACCGCCATCCTTCACAGTTGCTTTCAGATTTTTCTCTTGAAGCTCAGCTTTAGAACGTCGCCAAACTGTTATCCTCTCATCAGACTGAAGTATGTTAAATTTACTCTCATCAGCAAATATAATGTCATTCCACCACTCATTGTCTTCTCAAACATGCTCTTTGGCAAACAGCATTCTCTTTCTTCAATTTATTTGATTTATGAAGGGCTTCCTTCTTGCAATACGGCCTCTTCTGAACACTTTTCGTATTGTTTTTTTGTTTTTCTGTTCTTCCCTCACAGAAAAAGTTTTTGGACGTCCCGTATGTGGTAGATGTTCAATTCCATCTTCCTCTCGGAATCTTATGATAATATCAGAGACTGTACTTTTTTTAAATTCGTAACATTTCAGCAATTTGACGACAAGTTTTACCTTTAGCATGGTGAAAAATTACTAGCTGCCGCTGTTCGATTGTGCTTTCTCTTCCTCTGCAGCCCATTTTCTCTTACGTTGTACACAGCACTGTAACTCATTGAATGTTTACGTTCATACTATCCTTGGCTCTTCTACACACGACCTCTGCATGGCAACTGACTTGTGTCCGAATAATTTTGCTGAAGCACGTTAACTGCGTTCTGAGGTTCCAGGGTCACTGGTTCTCTCCTGTTTTCTAAAAGTACACATTTCAACGCCGTGTTGAATCTGTCAAACTGGGTTCTGTCAGGAACTAGTTTGCGTGTACAATATTTTCTCTTAAACATAAGGCTTGTGTATAGCAAAGGCTATAATTAACGTTTCCTAATAATTATGTATCTGTAGTAACAGAATTATACCTGAAAAAAATTAAAGTAGAATGTCATGCTTTGTTCTTGAAAGAACATCGTCAGATTCTGTCAAATCACACTGAAAAATGTTTAGAAATGCATAAATGTTCATGTTTATTTCCGTTTAAATCCTTAAAAAAATATTTGGAACTTATCTTAGTGAATGCCCTTCCGTGCTAGAGTGGAGGTAAATGAGGACTAGCGTCACAACGTTGTGCTCGTGCTGTAGTTTGTCTCATAGAGCAGCAGGCAGGTCATTGTACACGTCGTCACTGTATTGGAAATGTGAAGATGAGACGTTCCTAAAAAAAAACTCCAGAAATACATTCATTAATCTAAGATATTTGAGCGTCGCAAATACTTTTTTGGAAACGTTGATAATAATGTGCTGCTTTCAGGAAGGACGATCGTCTAAGTGAATACCAAAATTTGTGACTGATGTACTGAAATCTCTTTATGAATTTAGTAGGTTAGTGCGGTTAATCAACAAACAAACAAACAAACAAACAAACACAGGTTCGACTTGTGTGTATAAAAGCTAGTCAGTTAGTGTTTTTATTTTGAAAGTCATGGTAAGCGTTTTAGGAGTGGTTTGCGTTCTATGCTATCCGCGACCGTGACACTAACCTCGCCTGCAGAGGAAGATGAGACGGTAGAGTTGTTTCAGGTAACCGTTGTCTGTCGAGAATGCGAACTTCCTCGTCATAACTCACGAACGGAAATGTCTGTGTGAAGTGAATTCTAGTATCCGCCACCCGTGTCTTGCAGTTCATCTTGGGGTGTACTGGAGGCAATAAATTTGTCATGAGTACCTGCATCCCCAGTCGACATTGTTCCGTGAGATGGTGCATCGCATCCGGCTATCCATTGCGACATCTGCGAAGGAATCTCGAATGCATGGATGATCTATTAGGATGGAATTACCAAGGAAAAAAATACCCATTTTATTTTTCTGTGCAAGAAATATGATGTGTTATCGCTGTAGGCCCCATACTTAATCACTTCTTATTTCTGATTCATTTTAAGGGCTTGAGTTACCTTTGGTCATCAAACCCGTGTATTAGTGTATGTTTACGTGGGAACTGTGTAATAACCAGTATTATTGTTGTATCTTTAGCACTGTTTGTAACGGTACTTATTTATGTCTAGAATTAAGTTAAATGCCTCTGAACTTGAAGTATGAAATGTCTTGGTATTTTCTGGAATGTTGGCAGTCCCTTAAAATAATCACACTGAGGATAGTTACGGTCAACGAACCTCGGATCTCCGTAGTATACCGCTTCCCATTCATATAGTGAAGCTGATTGAGCCGGTTGAGTACGAAGTTATGTTTAAGCTGAGGCTGGTATTTCCATCTTCAGTTATGCCTTTCTTTTCCTTTTAATTTGTTTTACTATATATAGTGGGAGATAATGGTCATTACGACAGCCCGTAACTCAGTTAACAAATGTATACAGATGTTCTCACCGGGCGAGTTGGTCGTGCGGTTAGGGGTGCGCAGCTATGAGCTTGCATCCGGAAGATAGTGGGTTCGAATCCCACTGCCGGCAGCCCTGAAGATGGTTTTCCGTGGTTTCCCATTTTCACACCAGGCAAATGCTGGGGCTGTACCTTAATTAAGGCCACGGCCGCTTCCTTCCAACTCCTCTCCCACCGTCGCCATAAGACCTATCTGTATCGGTGCGACGTAAAAGCAAGTTATAAAACATAAAAAGTTCCCTTTACATTGAAGTAGGTAGTGGTGGTGTTAAAACAGTGTGATCTACAGTAGAACGAAGCACTTAAATATATTACTAGAGAAGCCTTTCTCGAGGGCAGTCGACATTTTCTTCTGATGGCGCAGAGCATAGTTCTCTGCGAAACTTAAAAAATTTCACCATAATTTCTTGACACGTCATGAGCCAAAAGCCTGTATCATGTGTGAAAGCATCAATGGCAACGAATAATTTTATTGATTTTACGTCCTACTAAATATTTATGCAGTTTTCGGGGATGCCGAGGTGCCGGAATTTTGTCACGCAAGAATTTCTTAACGTGCCAATAAATCTACCGACACGAGTGACGTGTTTGAGCACCTTCAAAAACCACCTGATTGAGCCGGGATTGAACCCGCCAACTTAAGCTCAGAAAGCCAGCGCTCTACCGTATCAGGAAACGGGACTAAGAGGCAGACAGTCCGGCCCCGCGGTGTAGGGGGCAACGCGTCCGCCTGTCACCCGGCGGTCCTGGGTTCGATTCCCGGCTGGGTCAGGGGTTTAAAATCGTAAATTATTAATATTCCTGGCCTGGGGACTGGGTGTTTGTGTTGTCCTTAACGTTCCTTTCTTCACACTTCCTCCATTCATATCACATGGTGCAAGTAGGGGCAAAAGATCTCTATAAGTCGACGTCATCATCATCATCATCATCATCATCATCATCTGTTTACCCTCTAGGTTCGGCTTTTCCCTCGGACTCAGCGAGGGATCCCACCTCTACCGCCTCAAGGGCAGTGTCCTGGAGCTTCAGACTCTTGGTCGGGGGATACAACCGGGGAGAATGACCAGTACCTCGCCCAGGTGGCCTCACCTGCTAAGCTGAACAGGGGCCTTGTGGAGGGATGGGAAGATTGGAAGGGATAGGCAAGGAGGAGGGAAGGAAGCGGCCGTGGCCTTAAGTTAGGTACCATCCCGGCATTCGCCTGGAGGAGAAGTGGGAAACCACGGAAAACCACTTCCAGGATGACTGAGGTGGGAATCGAACCCACCTATACTCAGTTGACCTCACGAGGCTGAGTGGACCCCGTTCCAGCCCTCGTACCACTTTTCAAATGTCGTGGCAGAGCCGGGAATCGAACCCGGACCTCCGGGGGTGGCAGCTAATCACGCTAACCACTACACCACAGAGGCGGACTATAGGTCGACGTACCGAACAAATAGAACTTATAAAAAAGGGGGCAGACATACATACAGACTGTGCGAAGATATACTGCTGGAAGGAGCACGGCTTGGCGAAATTTGACTAGAAGGAGAGATATTCTGATAAGATACATCTTCAGACAACTGAAACTTCTTCAGTTGCTTGTTTAAGTAAATATAGCGAGTACGAACGGAAGGAGGAAGCAAGAACATAAATATAACAGTTAGATACGATGCAGGATGCAATATTTGCGTAGTGCTGAAGAGATTAACACAGGATAGCTTGCATTGAGCGTATTTTCAACCAGTCGATGAAATGATGACCTAAACAATCAGGAAGAAAAATAGTATCATACTATAAAACTACGGGCGTATTCGGAGATCTGAGCATTATATGAGTGGTCGTCGAAAGTGCGGATCACTGTTCTATCATAATACTTTAATAAGTCAGTTCGAAAGATCTGCAACTGTCTTCTCCGCAGACCATACGCCATTATCATTAATATTAGCCATACTAGCAGTCCAGTGATTTAGCAAACCATGATTTATGCAATATGTTCAGTGCTTCTCCACTGTCAATACAATCCTGTGCTATCGTGCACTTGCATACTCACCCTTTTATTGAAATCTTTTCTGGAACTTCAAGAATGAAATATTTGTAGGTTCGTGGAATATGTTTTGGCAACCATGCTTCTAGGACCTGCATTTCAGTATCGCAGAACTGAAAAGATTGGGAACTGGTCAGTCATATGTTGTAATATAAAATTAATTTTTCATCACATTTATAGCTTGGCCGAAGCTGTAAAGGCGTGGTCGTTTCACCCGGAAGGACATGGGTTTGATTCCCCGTCAGAAAGTCGAAATATTTAAGAAGAGAGATTTCCACTTCTGGAGCGGCATATGGCCCCGAGGTTCACTCAGTCTGCACCAGAAGTGAGTATCGGGGTAATTCCTGCGAGCAAAGGCGACTGGGCGTAAGGCTAGCCACTCTATCACAGGTTATGGGAAGTGTAAGCCTCTAAATTCCACTCCTACAAGGGCCTTCATAACCTGTAAAGAGGCGGGTTTGCTCTTTTTGCCTCACATTTTACATGCTGTATGTAACATTGAATAATAATAATAATAATAATAATAATAATAATAATAATAATAATAATAATAATAATAATAATAATAAATATCTGCCTCTGTCCTGTAGTGGTTAGTGTGATTAGTTGCCAGTCCTGGAGGCCCGTGTTTGATTCCCGGCTCTGCTATGAAATTTGATAAGTTATACGAGGGCTGGAAGGGAGGTACACTCAGCCTCTGGAGGTCAACTGCATAGAGGGGCGTTTTGATTCCTACCTCAGCCATCCTCGAAGTGGTTTTCTGTGGTTTCCCACTTTACCTCCAGACAAATGCCGGGATGGTACCTAACTTAAGTCCACGACCGCTTCCTTCGCTCTTCCTTGTCTAACCCTTCCAATCATCCTATCCCTCTACAAGGCCCCTGTTCAGCATAGCAGGTGCGGCCTCCTGGGCGATGTACTGGTCCTCCTTCCCAGTTGTATCCCCGACCCAAAGTCGCACGCTCCAGGACACTGCCCTTGAGGCGATAGATGTGTGATCCCTCAATTAATCCGAGGGAAAAACTAAACCTGGAGGCCAAACGGATTAAGAAAGAAAGGAAGAAAGAAAGAAAGAAAGAAAAGGAAAGAAAGAAGAAAGAATAATAATAAAAGAAGAAGAATGATGTGTAAGTAATGTTCACTTAGTAGGTATTCTTGCTAATCTGCATATTATTTTAATATTGGTTGAAGTACGGCGGAAATGTGGTAAATTTCCATAACTTATCTTAATAAGATGTTCATGTGGCCTGTCTGCAGAAACCACTTCGACATCTGTTTATTAACACATTAACACTCTTGGAAAGACAGACGACACGCTTTATAACCACCTACAATATTACCAAAATGAGCTGTGATTACATACTGTAACCATTTTGCATTTCACAGGCAAACGCATTCATTCTTATCCACCCTCCAGGTAGAACAACACCACCAAGACAGCAGCAACACAATCAGTTTGTATAGCTCGCATGTTTTTGAAGCCTTTATCAAGAGCTTCCACAGTTCCTAAACCAAAACCAAACCCCATGGCGCAACAGCCCCCGAAGGGCCATGGCCTACCAAGCGACCGCTGCTTAGCCCGAAGGCCTGCAGAATACGAGGTGTTGTGTGGTCAGCACGACGGATCCTCTCGGCCGTTATTCTTGGCTTTCCAGACCGGGGCCGCCATCTCACCGTCAGATACCTCCTCAATCGCAATAACGTAGGCTGAGTGGAGCTCGAATCAGCCCTCAGGCCCAGGTAAAAATCCCTGACCTGGCCAGGAATCGGACCAGGGGCCTCCGGGTAAGAGGCAGGCACGCTACCCCTACACCACGGGGCCGGCACAGTATGTCACTGCCACCCGTAAACATTTTTTCATATAGCCTCACTTTGCTCTTGGAGTGAAGAAGTTGTTTTCAAGACTCTCATACTCAACGTTCTTGAAGTATACTGCATTTGGTTTTTGTTTCTGCAAAACATTTTCTACGGACACAGAGTTTCTCGTACTAGAGCGGTGGTTGCGCTATATAACCACCCTGAACGCTTACGCCATACATCCACATGCACTAAAAATGTACAAAATTCGTATTTTTAATTGTATACTTGAGAGGGGCTGTCAGGCCGAGGCGGTAAAGGCGTGCTCGATTCGCCCGGAAGGACGTGGGTTCGAATCCCCGTCAGGAAATCGTAAAATTTAAGAAATGAGATTTCCACTTCCAGAGGTGCATATGGCCCTGACGTTCACTCAGCCTACACCAAAAATGAGTACCAGGTTAATTCCTGGGGGCAAAGGCGGCCGGGCGTGGAGCTAACCACTGTATCCCATCAACTGCCGAGGTTACGGATAGTGGAAGCCTTTACCTTCCACTCCTCCAAGGACCTTCATGGCCTGTACGGAGATGACTTTGCTTTGCTTTTTAATTGTATACTTGAACTAATACAGTATCATAGTAGGTAGAGATGAATGTTCCTTTTTTTTTTTTTCTCTCTTGCTATTACGTAGAATCCAGTATTTTAACACTGTCATATCTTTGCTTTGCATTTGTTGGGTACGAACTCAGCACTAGTCTCGAACATGTCTCAACTACTTCTTGGAAGTAGTTATGTACATACCTTGAATCCAATTCTCTGGATGATCGCTAAAAGTTTGTCCGGGTTTTCCCAAGGATACTGCAGTGACGCCAGTCCATTGGTGTAGAGCCGAGTTTGTGCTGAGTAGCACGTTGTAACTCGGGAACCATAATGAGAATGTTGCGTGATTCATATGTGGATCTTGGCTCCATGAGTTGACGCACGCCTTCTTTAACATTAAGTAGCTATTAGTCAGGCAGTACTTAAGACACCGGTGTGCGAATAAGGACCAGGCAACTTCCTGCCTTTCCGTGTAGATTATTTTTTTCGGAGGACTGATTTTGGAACGTAGATGGCTTACCATTCACTATATGGTTGTGTATCAAATTAAATCAAATCTAGATGCATTTCCCACCATGCCATCTCCAATTTGGAAAATATTTTTCTTGAATGTAAATATTAGTTAAGTAACAACAGGGCAATATTAGTTCAGCAGTATCAGTATACCCTCAAATATAATTCAACGAAGTTTATTAAATTGTTTAAATATTAAAAAATCATGGTGCTACAGTCCTGAAGGGCCTTGGCCTACCAAGTGAACGCTGCTCAGCTTGAAGGCCTGCAGATTACGAGGTGTCGTGTGATCGGCACGACGAATCCTCTTGTCCATTATTCTTATTTTTTAGATCAGGGCCGCTGTTCCACTGTCAGATGGCTCCTGAATTGAAATCACGTAGGCTGACTGGCCTACGACCTAACCCTCAGATCCAAGTAAATTCCCTTTTTTTTTGCTAGGGGCTTTACGTCGCACCGACACAGGTAGGTCTTATGGCGACGATGGGATAGGAAAGGCCTAGGAGTTGGAAGGAAGCGGCCGTGGCCTTAATTAAGGTACAGCCCCAGCATTTGCCTGGTGTGAAAATGGGAAACCACGGAAAACCATCTTCAGGGCTGCCGATAGTGGGATTCGAACCTACTATCTCCCGGATGCAAGCTCACAGCCGCGCGCCTCTACGCGCACGGCCAACTCGCCCGGTAGTAAATTCCCTGACAGGGGGCCAGAATGGAATCCGGGGCCTTATGGTAAGAGGCAGGTACGCTACTCATATACCAGGAGCGCGGCACTAATTGTTTAAATGCTAAACCAATTTCTTACATTTTGCAATTATTTCCTTATTTCCTTTGACAGGATCATGAACTGTAACACGAAAGTTATGTTTAGACATAATATTTATAAAGTAATATTTATTCAGATATGGCGTTGATAGCCATTTAACTTAACCCTTTGTGTCGTTGTGATACTTCGAAATACCATCTCAAATTTAGCCCTGTACAAAATCACATACAATTGAAATAATACTGACATTTTTGTGACATCATGTGGGTCAACACTGTTTGATTTGAAAGTGAATGGGATGCGTTCGAATACTAGTTCGGTTGGTTGGCATTAAAGAATTCGTATTTTAGGCTATTTAAATAATAACTTATACTAGTAGCTGATGAACAAATTCAGCATTTTTCCAACTATTTGCGTTTAAAACATGCGTACACATTTCTTCATTATAGACAGTTAAGCCTTTCAGCGTTCATTGTACGAACGTTTGTGAATTCGGCGGTTAGATCTCCTCTGTTTAAGAAAACGGCCTTTCTCAGAGCCACCACTTATCTCTCATAAAAGCATGAAATAAAAACCTCCACAATCCTCTATTTGCAGCTAGCTCTGTGACCTCGTTTTTTCATCTCAACGCCTTTACCTGTCACTCCTGCTTCATAACACTCATCTATTTCATTCTCATCTGCTCCCTCATATATGGAATACACTAAGACAATCCTCGGTCCAATTCCTTCAACCGCAAAATCTATCCACATTCGCTCAACAGGAAATATGGTGTATGCAGTGATGTTCCTGAGAAAGTTTTACCGCACACTCTGCACTTTCTCTTTTAATACCTGTTCAGAACACTTCATAATCTCTTTCTTTGGCACCTCCCTTTACGGAAAATCATAAACTCCTAACACATCCAGATACATCCTCTTTGCAGACTCAGCCAGTTCGACTTTCTTCTTATACCGCCTTTCTTACATTCTGCTGAAATCTGGTAAATTTTGATAATTCGTCCATGATAATGGACATAGAATGGACATAGAATAAGAACTCCAAATAATTTATGCACGTTGTTAATCAGGTTACTTCCTACTTCAGATTCACAAGTATCATCTTCTGTTTGGCAACTGCATCGTTAGCAAATGATGCGTCCAGCGATATTTTCCGCTCTCTGTTTTACTCAGTAGATTCAGGAACGTGAATTTCACACAACACAGACCTTTCAAAACCTCCCTTCATATAACGCTGGCGTTAAGACGGTCATCTGACCATAAAACAGGCCCATATGTGCGACACATATCGGACTCACGATCCCAGCAGAATGTGGGAAAAGCTCCTTAAGAAGAAGAAGAAGAAGAAGAAGAAGAAGAAGAAGAACGAGGAGAAGAAGAAGAAGAAGAAGAAGAAGATGATGATTCAGGAATGTGGTAAAAAAAAATATGATCATCAGTGTTCATAGATATATTATTTCAAATAATACCTTTGAAAGGGAGTAGGCCTATAGTTAATGGTATGGGATATGTAGTCATGAGGTTACTTTCAAGTCATCAATATCACAAGGCATCAAAATAGTGTCACGATGTATTAGATCTGTAATTATTAAATTAAGTGTCAAAAATAACTATCGACGTTTAGACAGTTTTCTTTGTAATTCTATATAATTGCTTAGCTAAGTGGATAGTAGCTACCCTGCCTTATTTACAGTCTCAATGGTTTCCTTCATGCCCCAGTATGATTTTTTCCGGTGGAAATCTCACCGTACTATCACTGAGATTTGAGCCCGGACGTGCGGTTAACACGGGAGCAGAGAAACGTTTTGCTATCACAGTCCGCTTTCTTAGAACTTAAACTGCTTAAACTAATATGTGGAGCACGTTTCTAAACATCAGTTGTACCTCCTAATCTCGGGACACATTGTTATTCGTGGCAACATCGAACAGTCTGAGGTGATGTCTCTTTGAAACGAACAGCGTATATTTTGACTAACAAGCAATTAAAGCAGTGATATCTCCCGATTACAACTTCCGGGGGGTGTTCTTTGCAACATAGAATACATTCTGAAATGTGTTCCTTTAATATACAGTGGCGGTCAAAATAATAGAGCCACCTCTATTGAGGGGATTAAGAACTAGGATATCTATTATTTCGCAAAATCTCCACGAGTGCTCTGTTGTCAGTCCCTTTTAGACATTATCAGGGAAGACGTCGTTGCTATCTGTAGTCGTGCGAAAGGGAGCGTTTGAGCTAGACGTGCAAAAAGAGGCATAAAGGTAAGAATCTTATGGGTCAAAATAATAGAGCCGTTTTACAGAAGTCCCGTTCAAATTGATTTTTTGCAGTTGTTTTGGAGGCTAGCGATATTATATGTCAACAAATCTCCACTCAATATTATTTTGTATGTAAATTGACGTTTGGTTTTATTTATATTCTTCTAGATGGGCAGAGCAAAGCATACAAGTGATGATGAGCGTATAGTAATGTTCCGGATGTTCAAAAGTGGGATGTCCATGAATAAAATAGCCAAAGATTTACACGTTTTGCCAAAACGAGTCCAGAACGCCATTAAATTGGCAAAACAAACAAAGCCGCAGGTGGAGAACAGGGGGCGACCTCGTGTAACTTCTCCTCGCGTAGACAGACTCATCACTAGGGAAGTAAAGAAAGACCCATTTTTGTCAACACCACGACTGAAAGCCAGTTTGTTTAGCGACAAAAATGATGTTTAACCATCAACCTAAACGATTCAAAGACGACTGAGATCCGCAAAATTGAATGGGCGCATTGCGAGACAGAAGCCACATGTTTCAAAAGCTAATGTTCGGAAAAGGTTGGTCTTCGCCCGAAGAAATGAACAAACACCTAATATTTGGTGGAGGAACATCCTTTGGTCCGATGAATCCAAGTATAATAGGTTTGCCTCAGACGGAAAAGTCTATGTGCGCCGCCCACCACAGCAGGAATTTAATCCCAAGTACACTTTAAAAACTGTGAAATACGGTGGCGGAAGTGTTACGGTATGGGAATGCTTTTCATGGTACGGCATTGGTCCAATACACCGTATCAATGGTATAATGAACGCAGAAATGTACAAAGACATCTTGGCAAATGTTATGCTGCCTTGTGCTGAAGAGAAAATGCCGCTGAAATGGAAATTTCAGCACGATAACGATCCAAAGCATACTGCAAGGATCATAAGGCAGTTTTTTCAAGACCACCATATCGAAGTATTAGAGTGGCCACCTCAGTCCCCTGACGCATCACTCATTGAGAACTCATGGGAGAACGTAGACAAGAAAATTGACCGCTCAAAAGCTACATCTTTAGATAAACTTTGGGAAGAAATCCAGAGAGTCTGGTATGCGATCAGTAGCGACGAATGCAGGCGTTTAGCCGATTCTGTGGGTAAGAGGTGCAGGGCAATCGTCAAAAATACGGGTTACCCCACGGAGTACTAATTCACTCCTATGCAAAAACAACGTTTCCTGTAAATTTCGTAAGACTGCGATCAAGTACAAAATATTTGTGTCAATTGGCTCTATTTTTTGAACCTGTGGTCTGGTATTCGTTTGAATATTATTGATTAGTTTGAATTGTGTTATCTATATAACTGACTGTGGTACAATGTGACTCTGTTGTAATGATTCCTGTACAACGTAAAATTTTGTTTCCATCATAGTACAAACATGTCTAGTAATAAATTTGTACTTTATTCCAAACCTTTGCCAGGTGGCTCTATTATTTTGACCACCACTGTATATTGAAGCATACATTTGTCTATAAAACGAATGAAGGTATGGCTGGCTGTAGTGCTTTTTGGTCTCTTACAAATTTTATGATGCACACATCCATCTCTGTTATGATACAGTGTGCAGAGTGATAGAGTGATAGATCAGGTTTGTTACTTCCATTTTACTGTCTGTCTCAGTCCCATCCTTAGATTTTACAATATGAAAATGGCTGAGATGCTAGTTATACCATTCCATATATAGCCGGTTATTGTGATCAATAGTTTGAAAGTGTTGCTCACAGGGTTGATTAGTGTACGCATTTCAATAGGGTTGGCAGACTGATACGTAGCAGCACCTTGCAAGTCTGTCAGGAAAGCAACGAGAAACCGCTTCGCTCATTTCCCTCTTTAGGACGCGTAGGTCGCTTATGACATCTGATGGTACTACTACCACCACTACTACTACTACTACTACTACTACTACTGCTGCTGCTGCTGCTGTGCGAGCCTCTGTCGAATCGCCAGTTATTCTTTGTACCATGTCTGAACGAGTAAATGATACAAAGGCCTCCAGACCAATACAACTGTCATGTCATGTGGTCTCAGCTAGTCTACGATAAGCTAGCGTACAGCGTGATTGCTGCTTGTACAGCAGTAATTGATCAGTTTATAACGCTTCATGGCTTCTGAATTAAGTGTTGAATAATGGATGTTCATGTGCTGTAGATTTTTAAACCACGAAAAGTGAAAAGAATATACCGCGAACAGTTTCCTTGAGTGCAAGTGCCAACGCGTTACAGAATTAAGCAAATTGTGAATACATTCAAAACTTTTGGTCAGCACTTTAAAAAAAAAAGTTGAAAAACCAACTGTCTTTACTGTCGCAAAAATTCAGGATATTTCTCTTGAGCGATTCCTACTAAAGTCTTTAAGGAAACTGGCTAAGCATAGTGAGATTCCATGTTCTGCATGGCAGGCGGCAAGGAAACTAAAATGTAAGCCTTACAAAGCCACAGAAGTGCAAAGTGTCAGCCTAAGAGATCAAGCCGCAAGAAAACATAATTGCAGTTGGTTTATTCAGCCTGTCAACAGTGTCTTCCCAGCCCAATGTTCGCAACATTTTCGTAATGCTACTTTATATATATCGGAAATCACCCAGAGCAAAGCGTGCTGCTTTTCTTTTCCAGTTCGCGAATCAAGTCATCCTGGCGAGGGTCCCATACACTGGAACCATACTCTAATTGTGGTCTTACCAGTGACTTATATGTCCTCTCCTTTACATCCTTTATACAATCCCTAAATACCGTCGTAACCAGATAAAGAGGTCTGTAGCCTTTATTACAACCCCTTTTATGTGATTACCTCAATGAATATTTTTCCTTATATTAACACCTAGGTACTTACTGTGAACCACGTGGGGTACTTTCACTCCATCAATGGAGTAATTAAAACTCAGAGGACTTTTCGTCTTGGGGAAACTCACAGCCTCACTTCTCACCCCGTTTAGCATTAGTGCTATATTCTGATGAGACATGGTTTCATGTGCATGAACGTGTAAATTCGTAAAATAACTGGTATTGTTCACGCGAGAATAATTCATGAAACACCACTTCCTGACCTTGAAATATGGGTCCGGTGCATTATTAGTGCCAAAATAATTGTAGGGCCAATTTATTTTAACGATCACTGATCAGCATTTAGGGCAGTCGCCCAGGTGGCAGACTCCGTATCAGTTGTTCACACAGTCCTTTCTGAAATAATTTCGAAGAAGTTGGAAGTTTATCGAAGATCTCCTACAGTAAATGTTTCCAGTCTCAGCTTATTTTAACTACAGCTTTAATTCTGACTGAACGAGTTTCCTTTTCCCCCAGCTGACTGAACAGCGAAGGTCCCTCGGGTATTTCCAGCAAATAGGGTTATCCACGTACCGCCGCCCGCAATCCAATGAAAACAGTGCTGATTTTTTCGACGACATAATAATTAGTGTAAGTTTATGGCCAGCACGTTCGTTGGATTTAACGCCTTGCAACTTCTATTTTAAAGTTTGAAACAGGTAACCTCCGCATCATAGAACTGAGAAATGCATTTCGTGCCGAAATTGTGTGAAGATTCATGGGGATGAATCGCAGTGATTGAACCTAAATATCATCACACACTTCAGCGGTTATCTTCAGGCTGCGGGAGAGCATTTTCAATACTTTGTTTGGGTCACTTAGCTGTCAGCTTTTATTCGGGGGTAGTGGGTTCGAACCCCACTGTCGAAAACTCGCTACGAAGATTCATCCCGATTTATATCCGATCCCATAGAGAAACGGAATAAGGTTCGGATATACATTAAATAATTCAGTATTTTATCTTAGATGACAGGAACAATTCGAACAACATTGCATCTGCAGTGATAAAGGCCCAATGTGTTGCATGGTTATGTCAAAGAGAGAATCTACAGAACACCTGTGAGTGATATTGACGATTTAAAGGCTTTGAAATTTGTTTGGTTTTACGTTCCACTAGCTACAACACTTTTATTGTTTCCGTAGACATCGAGGTCGCGGAATTGTTTCTCGTAAGTGCTCTTTTACGTGCCGACAAGCCCACCGACACGAGACTATCAAATTTCAGCTCCTTCAAATACGACGTCACTGGGGACAGGAATGGCAGCAGATAGTGTTTTCGGACGAATCCAGATTCTGTTTGTTTGAAAATAACTGCCGCGTTTTTGTTCGCCGCAGACAGGGAGAGAGGCATTTCATTGATTGCATTCGCACAAGACATACAGCGCCAACTCAAGGCCTTATGGTGTGGGTTGCTATTGGGTACAACCGCAAATCACAGTTGGCGCGTGTCCAGGGCACTGCGACCAGTTTGTGACCTACGTGAATGACATCTTGCGACCCGTAGCCATACCCTTTCTGCACGACACCCCAGACGCCATATTTCAGCAGGACAATGCGCTACCACATGTTGCTGCACGAACACGTGCCTTCTTGTTGTCACAAGATGCCAGACTGTTGCCCTGGCCCGCCCGATCATCTGGCTTGTCGCCAATCGAAAATGTGGGATGTGTTGAAACGACGGGTACGCGCTGTGACCCAGCGCCTACCACCCAAGATGAACTGTGGGACCAGGTGAATGCAGCATGGATAGGTATATGCCAGGACGCAATTCGCGCCTTATACGCGTCAATGCCATCACGCATGGAACAAGTTATCAGTGCCCATTCAGGACCCAGTGCCTGTTAGGCAACAGGACACGTGCTGAACCTAGGTGACTGAAACGCTAATCTTTTCTGCAGAACGTAGTAGTGGAACATGTCCTGTGAATATGAACTTTCTATCTCTAGTATTTCAAGTTGTTCTGTTTTTTATGAACATGGTGTAGTTTTCAGCTTTATATATTTTTTTAATATCAACACCATGTCGTGTTTTAATATTATGGAGTTGGTGGATCACTCAAGAGCAATTCTGGACTTCCATGGGAATTCCTTAGCATGATTGTACGTCTCGTCACCCAGTGCAGTTCGCGAGAGATTGAAAGAAAGAAGGAAATAATCTTTGAAAAGCACTATGTCTTGACTGTGTTTTTGTATGGTTGTGAAACTTTTATATAAATAAAGCTATAGGAGAAGTATGGAAGCAATTGAAATCTGGGGTTGGAGGAGAAAAAATACTGGCTGTTTCTCTATAATGAAGAACAGTCCTCGATTGCGCTTTTCACTGTTTGTCTGTTAAACGCTGAGAGAGTAAGAGGACCGCTTGGGGGTGCAAGAGGAACCATCTCCGGAAGTTGATTGAATGGCGGCCAACTTTCACTTATAGTTATTAATTTCATTGGGTTCCGTGTTGAAGTGGGATTACAGTAAATTAAAATTATTTTCAATGTCCACCTATTCAATACAATGACGTTTTGTTGTGATTCAATCACATGTCAAATGGTCAAATGGTACTAGTTTCGGCATCTATGTGCCATCATCAACCTTAAGTACTAATTAAACAAATATATACATATTCCTAAAACATCTAAAACACATGTTAACACACTATAAAATACATTACTGTGATGATACATGAGATAAGTTAAAATTATGTTACAATCGATTGCTGTAATATAAAATTCTTAAAATTCCGGCAGTTCGTTATATGTCCAGTCTGTGTACATCCGGGATAAGTGAATTTGGGCTGTTTTATGCTGTCTATGCAAGTTGCACTTATACACTTGATATTAGGTGATTCCGGGGAAGTTTACTTTGATCATGCGAGATCGTGATATAAATGAAGGTGAATTCCCACTTCAGTTTAAACCTGAAGGAGAAAATAGCCAAGTTAGACATTGGAAGCAATGTATGGAAGTTACTAGAGCAAGTCCATTTGTATTTTTCCAAAACCTAAAGTACATGTCAACTATTTTAAAATATATTGCGAGTTATTCTGTGTATTCGTCACACACAAATTTATATCAGAATACATACACTGAATCGTACTTGTGTGCGGTGTTAGACACGTATTCGAAGAAGACTTGTACGCACCGCCTGTCTTATACTCACCAGGTAGAAATTCAGTAGTTCCTTATTTCCTGTTCTTCTCCACGCACTTGTACATACAATATCACAATAACGCGGGTTTTGGGCAGTTTCTACTTGCACATGGTGTTAATCATGTAAGGGGAGTATGCGGGAGCTGTGCTTTGGCCGATCTATCCCCGTTCCTTGGCCGTAATTCCGGCGAATTTAGATGGTATTTTCAATAGGAACTGCACTGGGTGACGAGACGTACAATCATGCTAAGGAATTCCCATGGAAGTCCAGAATTGCTCTTGGGTGATCCACCAACTCCATAATATTAAAACACGACATGGTGGTTGGTTATGTAGAAGAAAAAGTAGAATCTTCTCCTTCTGAGATATTTATGGAAACGAAGAAAATGCTGTATCAGGGAAACAGAACTATTAGTTGTCAGCACAAGATAGTGAAAACCAATGCTCAGATTTTAATTATTACAGATATAAAGTGTTCAATTGTTGTAGATATAATAATGGTGTTGTCTATTACGAAAGCAACGTAGTTGCTGCGTTCAGTTCAGAGCAGTCGAAGTTCGATTCCCAGCCAATGCATAGAGATTTTTAAAGCGGAAGTCACGGTGCTTTGGATTCCGTGTTGTCCTTTTCAGTCAAAGAAATCCTAACTATGTTTTACAAAAGTATCGGCCGCCAACATTCAGGAGAAACTTAAAATGATAGCATAAATCGTTGAAACAGAATGTGTGGTGGATTCATAATACTATATCCATCAAATGTTTTGTTGTAGTATTGAGAAACGGCTGAATGTCTGGAAAGTAAACCGTCAATCGTCGCCGTGACCTATGTGGTATAGGCAACCTCTCCGACAATCTTGCTAGGCGGGTTGCATAACATACAGCGGTATTTACATTGAATTTGTTACGGATAACACTGGTCGGGTTCTACACATCGATTGAATCACAATGTTTGTAATTCTGAGTCTGGGTACTTGGATGAATGGTCAGCGTACTGGTCTTCGGTTCAGAGGGCCCCGAATTCGATTCCCCGCCTAGCTGAGGATTTTAATTGCGTATGGTTAATTCTTCTGGCTTGTTTTAATACACTCACTAGCTGAAACCCGTCAAGACATGACGGTCAATGGGGTAAATATTTACGGAATGATTTCCTTATATACGACATTCCTTGTAATTTTTTGCAATTTTCTTTACGTCACACTGGCACATATAAGTCTTACGGCGACGATGGAATGGGAAATGGCTAGACGTGGGAAGGAAGTGACCGTGGCCTTAATTAAGTTATAGCCGCACCATTTGTCTGGTGTAAAAACGCGAAACCACGGGAAACCATCTTCCGGGCTGCCGACAGTGGAATTGGACCCTACTATCCACTTAATGCAAGCTGATAGCTACGTGACCCAATCCACGCATTCCTTGTACCTTTCGATACTAATGCGACTTTAAAATATCGCTCTCATGAAATTGCAACATTTAACTGGCCATGGCTGAAAACTGGCTGAGGTAAACAGAAACCTTCATGTCCCTTAAGGTTTATTGATCATGATACAAAATGCCAAGCGAATTGGAAATTGATGCCTCTTGAAAGAAAACGGAAGTGTGTTGTCGGATATTGTTAAGTCATTTCTAGGAATCAGAGCTCTGTACAGCTTTATCTTCACATCTTGTTCCCAAATCTTAATTTTCGTACATACTTGTTAGAATTAGGCTCTAATCTGGAGCCGTTGGGAAACGTTCCGATTTTTAAGGGGCATAAGTATGGCTCCAATGTTTTGAGTAAGAATATTTGGAGGCAAACCATTAATTCCAATGAATTCAAGAATGTTTTATGTAGTATTCATTTGTAACGTATGGTTTTGAATTACCTGCTATAAGCCCAATGACTTTCAAATTATTTAATTAATTCATTAATTAAGAATGGCAACTTTCGAGAAAATGTAGACATCTTTCGCAGAAGTGAACGTTTTGCTCTAAATTTCAATTACGATATCATCATATGCTAAAATTCCGGCTGGTAGTTCAATAACATTTGATCCGTTACCATCTACAGAGGGGCAGCATAGTTACAGATTTCTTGCAAAACAATTCAGCGAATGTCATCACTTTTGTGGTTTTTGTCCGCATATTTTTATATAAGTGGCGTATTTTGAAGAAGGCTCTAGGAGGAAATTAAATAAATTATAAATAAATACGGTATAGAAAACCAAGAATAACGGCCGACAGGATTGATCGTGCTGACCACACGACACCTCGTACTCTGCAGGCCTTCGGGCTGAGCAGCGATTGCTTGGTAGGCCATGGCCCTTCGGGGCTGTTATACTGTGGGTCATGGTTTTATAAATGAATAATAAATTGTTTGGCGATAAGGATGTGGCAAAACAGACAAAACCTTTATGAAATCCCCCTCAAGAACAATAATTTTCCCAACAGAAGGATTGGATGTCGTTAACTATGGCATATTTTAGAAGACGAATCACACACATTAATTTGCCATTGGGGCTGTATCCCGTATTGAGCCGTGCTAATCGAATATTGCCAGCTGCTTTGAAATGTAATTTTAAACCAGACACCGAATTATTTAAATCTGGAGGAATGTTGAATGTTCTGTGCAGTGTTCAACAGCTGGCCAACAGAACAGGTTTTCCCTGTTGACGAAGTACCAGCTGATCAGTAAGGCACTGGCTGTGCATGCGTGTCTATTCCCCTTCCACCACCCCTGTCGTGCCCCGTATTCAGCGCTCTCGCGGTTCAGGCGGTCGTGGGCTACCCAGTACGCGAGCGCATTAGCCAATCAGAATGTTACATTTTCTTTAATACTTTTAAAACATACAACAAGGCTTTCAAAGACTTTCTGCTGATCAACAGGCCAAGAGCTTTCGTGAGAATGCTTTACGATGTCCATTGGTTCAGCCGTTCTCTCAAAAACGATGTAACAAAAATCTGCCTAGTATTTTAAATATATAGATATTCACACACACACACCACTTCACTAACAACCACAGGAACACACACGTAGGGTTAGCACCAGGAAGGGCATCCGGTCGTAAAACTGCGCAAAATCCCAATTAATGTGGATCATCGCCATGAACCAATTAATGTGGATCATCGCCATGAAGTCCGGCTCCATGGCTAAATGGTTAGCGTGCTGGCCTTTGGTCACAGTGGTCCCGGGTTCGATTCCCGGCACGTTCGGGAATTTTAACCATAATTGGTTTCGCTGGCAAAGGGCTGGGTGTATGTGTTGTCCTCATCATCATTTCATCCTCATCACGACGCGCAGGTAGCCTACGGGAGTTAAATCGAAAGACCTGCACATGGTGAGCCGAACATGTCCTCGGACACTCCCGGCCCTAAAAGGCATACGCCATTTCATTTCATCGCCATGAAGAAGAAAAATAAATTGCGCCGTTCTGAATAACATCTCATAGCGAAATAATTGAAAGAAGTAGCATTGTCTTGAAAATTACGTGTTGTTTCAGTAGGATGTATTATTCCAGCTGTTTATTTGGTATTCGCTTGTGGAGTTCATGTAATGTTGATATTTAAGATAACGAGCAAGTGACTGCATGGTTTGGGTCACGTGCCTATCAGCTTGCCTTCGCGAAATAGCGCCTTCGTACCGCATTACCGGTCAGCCCTGAAGTTGGTTTTCCGAGGTTTCCCATTTTCACACCAGGCAGATGCTGGGGCAAAGTAAAGGGAATTTTGTACACCCCAGGGTGTAATAGTGGGGACAGTTTGTCCTGTACTTGCGGCAAGGAATACATTGGCCAAACTTGCCGGTCAATTGGGACTCGCATCAAGGAACACCAGAGAAATATCCGTCTCAACCAGCCAGAAAAGTCAGCAATAGCTGAGCATGCCCTATCGCCGGGCCATGATGTCGTGTTCAAAGAAGTTCGAGCTCTTACCCACTTACGGGTCTAGGATTATACGGGAACCTATGTAAATAGGTAAAAATCTTAACAATTTCAACAAGGACCCTGGCTATCAATTAAGTAGTACGTGGTTACCAGCCATTAAGGATTGGGGTTCTCTTCCGTGTCTTTTCTATATTGTTATTTGGTTTCCCATGTTTTCCAAATTCGTACGTTCGTCATCACCAGTTGATTCATTCCATGCTATGTGTTATGTGTTAATGTAATACTTTCATAACGTGTGCACACCGGTTATGCACCTCCCTCCCCCCTCTCACACCGTCTCACATCATTATCATCCTCTGGTTTTCTCTACATACTTTCTTTCCATTCTTCAGCTCCGTTCTATTCTATCCTGGTGTCTTTCGTTGCATTTATTTTATTTTATTAGTTTCTATTTTATTCTACCACACTCGTTCCTTATTCGTCTGATGTCCTCTCCCATACTTCTCAAGCACACACGGTCTGATAGAACATCTTAATACCGGGCGAGATGGCCGTGCGCGTAGAGGCGCGCGGCTGTGAGCTTGCATCCGGGAGATAGTAGGTTCTAATCCCACTATCGGCAGCCCTGAAAATGGTTTTCCGTGGTTTCCCATTTTCACACCAGGCAAATGCTGGGGCTGCACCTTAATTAAGGCCACGGCCGCTTCCTTCCAATTCCTAGGCCTTTCCTATTCCATCGTCGCCATAAGACCTATGTGTGTCGGTGCGACGTAAAGCCCCTAGCAATAATAATAATAATAAAATAACATCTTAATTGGAGCTTACTGTTGTCAGCTCCCGCTTGAAGCGCTGTGCCAGCATACAGGGAGCCACCTGGTGACGAACGAGCGTACCACTACAGCTCTCCAACGGTAAAGCATTCTTAAATTGAAACCCTCATTAATGAAGAAAACTTCCTCGTAAACATTCGAGATTTTCTTCTGAAGACGCTGAGTAAAGTTCTCTGCAAAACGTAGAGAGTTTCACCTTATTTTCTTGACCCGGCATAAGTCCAATAGCCCATATCATGTCTACTGCACAACCTTGTGGACTCACTTCCTAACCGAATCCAGGCGGTTACCAAGTCCAGAGGCGGAGTTACACGGTATTAAATTATACTTGTAATGATTTCTCCATGAGTGACTAATTTTTTGTCCGCTGAGCTTATACTCCCCCCCCCCCAAAAAAAAAAACGCCAAAGTTGTTAGCGCGTTGTAAAATCCATAATATTATTTTCATAGTAATAATTCTTTTCAATGGCAAAGAGATATTAGATTAGGTTTTTCTGAAAATTTTTGCTGGAATGATCACGTGGTTTATTTTAAAAAATAGCTTCATCACGTGTTGAAACATATTGCTGATTTTAACGTGAGGAATACTGTACTTTCATGTACCTATTTTGTACTTTTCAGATGCTCACTTAAAGTATGAACATCTCCTGCAAAAAAGTACACTTCTTCATATAAGTTGTATTTTCACATTGCACTACGTAGGTGTAAAATACGAATTTACATTTATAATTTTGTGCGTTCCCGCGAGAAGTTTCCAAATTTTTCTCATAGTAATGATAGAGCGGTTGTTCCAGCCGAAAAACAAACATGCGTTAATGTATTTATGGAAGTTTTTCTTCTCTTGCTGTCTAAGAGAATTAACCATCCTGGTCTTGTGTACGGCATTTTCACTTGTAGAATACTTCCACTTATTCCATAAAAAGGAACGAACTCAGTACTACCAGAGTAGAAACAGAGCGCCAACACTTGCTTTCTCTGTTTTTGATTGAACCATATAGTGCTTACATTGTTAATAGTGTTACTGGTCTTAAGTCCAGTTAAATACTTTGCGATTTTTAGGGACGCCGAGGTGCCGGGATTTTGCATTGTAGGAGTTCTTTTGTGCTAGTAAATCTAACCACACGAAGTTAGCGTAGTTGAACACCCTCAAATATCACCACACTCAGCCGAGATCGAACCTTCAAAATTATTATAATAATGTTATTACCAGGAGTAGTGTTTGCTTTATTTCTTTTTTTTTCTGCTTTACGTCGCACCGACACAGATAGGTCTTATGGCGACGATGGGATAGGAAAGGCCTAGGAATGGGAGGAAAGCGGCCGTGGCCTTAATTAAGGTACAGCCCCAGCATTTGCCTGGTGTGAAAATGGGAAACCACGGAAAACCATCTTCAGGACTGCCGACAGTGGGGCTCGAACCCACTATCTCCCGATTACTGGATACTGGCCGCACTTGAGTGACTGCAGCTATCGAGCTAGGTTTGCTTTATTTCACGATTAGATGAGTTTCCATTATTCATTCCATGCGACCCGGTACATATTTGTCGTGGTGGCTTCAGCTTTACACTGAATGATAAAAAGGATGAAGAAATGTGTCCCTGACGTCTGCACATTTCTAGTACTGTACTATCGTTGCGAGGCAAATTTCACTATGAATAATACGAACTCTAGGAACGTTGCTGCAAAAGAGGTAACCGACGCGTGTGTTGTGCTACATAGCTGGAGTGCATGTATTTATTTACTTTTTAAACATTGCTACTGCTAAATACACCTCTGGATTGCAATCATCCGTCAAAGTGAATGGCTGCAGTGATTGGCTGAATAGTGTGTTTGTGTTTCATATTACTTCAGAATGTCAAGTGTGGAAGTTATTGTGTTCAAAACTGAGACACTGTCTTCTTTAGATGTTTCTTTAACTACTTAAATTTATTTTACATTACTGTTAAGAAAGTGAAGATAATAGGCTTGAAAACTGAAGTGGTGTTGGTTTCTGCAATTATCCGTCGCACGATGATGACGATGGTGATCAGACTGGGTCTAACTATACTGCTGGCTATTGAAATTGCAAATCTACGCATTCTAGAGCAGTGAAGGCCATTTTACGAAATCCTTATAATATTAGGTTGAAATGTTTACACTTACAACTGAGATTGACCGACAGTACATGCTGCTACTGGGAATGGCAAACAGAAGAAGAAGCGTTATATTGCGATCTCGACGGATAGCCTAAGCTCATTTGCTGTAGTGGAACATGGTCCGTAGTGCAGCCGTCATTGTGCGACCATGCTCATACATGTTCAATGAAAACAGAACTGGTGAACGTGTGGGTCAAGGAAGAAGTACGAATTGTCCCATCTAGAAATTTTTGAATATTGCATTGCACATACGATTGTGCATTGTCCTGTTAGTAGATAACTTCAGTTAGGCCCTGAAAATAAGGGATGACACCTTGGTGGTGTAACGGTGGGTTATACTCCTATTGGAAATGCGTAGTAGGTACGAGCGTGATTGGTACTCATTTGCACCCATACCATACCGCTAGTTGCCGGACCAGTATGTCAGTGCATAGCGCAGGATTCGCCCAGAACGTCACCGTGTCGCTATGAGCACCGTGCTGTTGTTATGTCACTGAAGTGCAGTGAATCAAGAAAGAACAATGTCGCACCTTTCATTCCTCAGTGCACTACTCTGGAGTACCATTGCTGAACTATTTTTGAAGGAAAGTTACATTTCGTGATAATTTCGGAGATTGACAATTTTGTTATAACCACAAAACTCTGAAAGAGAATGTGTAAACGTGTTTTCATACATCTGCTAAGACAAGTTTCTATGTGTTTACAATACATTTTGTGCTAGTATTCACACAGTAAACCGAAAGCTGCAAATTTTCTTCACTCAGTAGCGTTGATTCAAAATTATCATTGAGTCTGAAATATATTCTCTCCATTTTTTTTCGTTAAGACATTTTACAAAACAGAATATCGTCATTGACATGGTTTATCATGTTTATATCTTAATAAGCTTATTTGAAATTGCATAGAAAAGAATCTCCATATTTTTAAAATGTTTATTTTGCTAGTTGCTTGACGTCGCACCGACACAGATAGGTCTTACGGCGACGATGGGACGGGAAAGGCCTAGGAATGGGAAGGAAGGGGCCGTGTCTTTAATTAAGGTACAGCCCCAGCATTTGCCTGGTGTGAAAATGGGAAACCACGGAAAACCATTTTCAGGGCTGCCGACTGTGGGGTTCGAATCTACTATCTCCCGGATGCGAGCTCACAGCTGCGCGCTCCGAACCGCACGGCCAACTCGCCAGGTCTCCATTTTAGGCTACCTGATATTATTATTCTTCATTACTTGTCATGTCGTCATTTCTTCGACAGACAGTGACACTTGAAACTTCGCCAATATACTTTATTTTAACAACTGGTACAAAACTGTTTTCACAGCCGGAAGTATTAGGTTGAACCATTTCTTTCTGTAAATCAAAAACAATATTTAAAATGTTTTCAGGTGTTTGCTATTATTCAAAATCACGTCCTCCATTGATTTTTATGTATCAAACGCCGTGGTTTCAAATAAAATACAATGCTGAAATGATATGTTTTTAAGGATGTAATTATTTCCTACTTCCAGCTCCTACTAAATATGAATATACAAATCAGAATAATAATGTTCTAGGTTTTATGCCCCATTAACTACTTCTCCGGTTTTCGGGAACGCCACTATAGTAGACAAAATAAAACAAGTTATTAGACATAATAAACACAGAGTATGTACATTGGACTTTTAATTTAATTTCGTTTATTGATTACTAGCCTGGTGCAGCCCTTGTAAAGCAGACCCTCCGACGAGGGTGGGTGGCATTTGCTGCGTATGTGGGAACTGCGTGTTTATGTGCCGGAGGATAGTGTTATATGTGATGTGTGATTTGAAGGAATGTTGAGCACAGCACAAACATCCAATCCTCCAGCCAAAGGAATTATTCATTCGAGATGGAAATCGAACCCGGGACCCCGAGGACTGAAACCAAGTCACTGACCAGTCAGCCATGAAGATCTCCTGGGATGCGACTACAAAAATAAATAAATTATTTACAATTATGCCTGTTCTGTCGTTTTATGAAACATTTCTATTAGGCATAGGAGATTTTAGTCTAGTCGGTGGTGGCGCTGGCTATTATTCTGAATGTAAATTCACGAAGATAATCATCATAAGAGAAGAAGGAAGGGATCATGTCTTACAAATTAATAAAATTGTGAGCAAAAGATGAGAACTACCATAAATAGGTTGAAAATGCAAGGTTCATAGGCCTTGCAAAACAAATACAATCGGTATCGGAAGAGAACAAGAGCTAACGAAGGAAGATGGATAGGAAGCAGGAGAATTAGAAACTTGGCACTAGTAATTGTAAGCAGTTCCAAACAACCCAGGGACACAGTGGTCGCCACTATACGCTTCTAGTGAAAGATGAAAGTCTCTATGTATGGCGTAATTTCTGTTAAGCAGACTCTGTTTCAGTGAAGATGTATTTTTTAAATTACGAAAATACCCATCTATGCTCTATTCTATTTCATACTGAACCTCTAAAGAAGGGTACAATACAATGAATTTCAAGTTTTACTGTTATAATTTTTTTTTTTTTTTTTTTTTTGGTTATAGTGGATTTACGTCGCACCGGCACAGGTAGGTCTTATGGCGACAGTGCGATAGGAGAGGCCTAGGAGTTGGAAGTAAGTGGCCGTGGCCTTAATTTGCCTGGTTTGAAAATGGGAAACCACGGAAACCATCTTCAGGGCTGCCGACAGTGGGATTCGAACCCACTATCTCTGGGATGCAAGCTCACTGCCGCGTGCCCTTAACCGCACGGCCAACTCGCCCGGTAATTTTCCTCTACTTGCGTTCTAGAAATATAACTGATTTGTACAAAACGACTTGACCTTCCATTATGCATCCTTAATATTGACAATAAATTTTATCCGAAGTGGTTACACAGCTCATTAAACGATTGAGTTTTCTCACCGTAGAAGACTACTTTACTTCTGAAATATAACAATTCACAGTAAGTTGTAGGCAATAGAAGATTGCTCTCTGAATGGCTTGACAGTTTTAATCAGCTTTAACAGCAGTCACCTTTAATTAATTAATAACGGATCGAAATTTAGATTATTTCTAATATTCGAAGTATTCTGTCAGTTTCTCGAAGTGCAATGGACAAAATTAAAATGAACCATTTTATGACTGGACATGTTTAGGAAGTTGAATGCGCCTGAGATGATCAGCTGGTTACCAGGTGACGTGGTGAAAATTATCAAGGTGTTTCTGGGTATTTTGGAAACTTCACTTCATCATTTCTTTTATTGTAATCAAGTTTTGTATCTGATTTTCTTTCCAAAATGTCGAGAAGACTATCCTCGTTAATAGGAAATGCAAAATAATATTTTCATTAAAAGACGATTTTAACGAAGATTTTCTTCCATGGATAAAATGTCGCAAGATGGATTTTTAGCTGGAGCAGCCATTGGCAATATGTAGTCAGTGGACGTTAGTCCTATAATAGTTATACATGCTGCTACATCCACCCATTTTGATTATTATTACGACATGGAGTTAACATCGCTTCTTTGGGTACCTTTTAATTTTAGTTAGGTAACTGTGTTTTAGACACGTAACAACAACTGTTACATAAACAAGAAGTTACTTGGACATTAGATGTACATGATTCGCCCTGTCGATGTCAATTAAATTCACTACATCCATATGAATGTTGATGGTGTGTACCTTTCGAATAATATCTGGCAAATATTGCGCTAGGTCAATTCTTTTAACTAGCAAGCGTGGCATTTTGTACTCCTCGCCATCCGTCGATAATTGCTATAATTTCTTATGGCTTTAGGTAACTCAAGGAACTTCCATCATGCTCATGTTGAGAGAAAATTGACTAACCCATTGACCAGTATATTTATTTTTAAATTAGTTACTAAATTGACTCGGTTTATGTCAGAGCGTTTTCTGATTTTATTGAGTGTTGATGATAGCTTCCTAGTTACCATGTATAGTAATCAGTGGTGCTCCTAATGTTGCCTTATTTGCTAGCTTTGAATTTTGTTATTCTGGCCAGTATTCGCTTGTTATTCTTGTTCTTTAACTGGACTGTTCCATAATAAGCCAACTCAATATCACCTTGATGGTACACTACCTTCGAAATACTCGACAGTTCTACTGCTATGTGATAGTAGTGATTATTATATTAAAGGAAAATACACCCTGAAAATTATTGTCTTTTAATGTCATTACTGTATAAGGAAAAAGAGAAGCCTTCTTTTATTTGAGCGGTAGTTATTAGTGTTTATGGATTATGGTATCAATTCGTTCCTGTTTGGCCATCAGTCTCAGGATTTAGGAAGGAACATGTTGCGTTCCAACTCACTGAAGAATGAGGAGATCGAGTAAAGAAAGTGAAGGCCTTTGATGAAATGAAATGGCGTATGGCTTTGAGTGCCGGGAGTGTCCGAGGACATGTTCGGCTCGCCAGATGCAGGTCTTTCCACTTGACACCCGTAGGCGAGCTGCGTGTCATGATGAGGATGAAATGATAATGAAGACAACACATACACTCAGCCCCGTGCCAGCGAAATTAACCAGTGATGGTTAAAATTCCCGACCCTGCCGGGAATCGAACCCGGGACCCCTGTGACCAAAGGCCAGCACGCTAACCATTTAGCCATGGAGCCGGACAAGGCCTTTGATGAACTACAGGAAGATAAGACACTCCCGGAAGATCAAAAGCATAATTATTTTGGATCGAAAATCTATATCAGTGATTCATTCGCCACTTATCTGCATTTGAGGCTGTCGCCAAGGTGGCAGATACATTATTAATTGTTTGCCTCGTTTTAAATGATTTCAAACAATTTGGAAATATATCGAACATCTCCCTTGGTAAATTATTCTAATCCCTAATCCTTCTTCCTATAAATTAATATTTTCCCCACTTTGTCCTCTTGAATTCCAACTTTATCTTCATATTGTGATCTGTTCTAATTTTACAAAAACCCCATTAGATATTATTCGTCCACTACTGCCACTCCATACCATCTCTCCACAGAAGCTTGGAACATACCGCTTAGTCGAGCAGCGTGTCTCCTACTCCTAATTCTTCCCAGCCAAATTTGCAATATTTTCGTAACACTACTCTTTTGTCGGATTATTATTAATCGTATCTTATTACATCACTTTAAAAATAAATAAACAATTACAAGCTACGCAATGAAATGTTTACAAGTTTACAGACATGTCATTGATACACTGTATCATTCCTTGTGTAGCATCCAGAAATTATGTGAGGTCATTAGGGTTGAAGCTCAGAGGACACTCTTCAACAATGGGGAAGCCGCACTTACATTCTGCTGAAAGGACTTCTCCCCATTTGAAGAGAAAATCACCACACTGTATTGTCCTAATCATATCCGTATCTTATTAAGTGTTGACCACGTCTTGCGAAGATCTGATTCTGTTCCTAGCACAGAGAAATCTCTGGAGCTGCGGAGGAAATTACCCAGAACAAATCGAGCTGCTTTCCTTTGGATCCTTTCCAGTTCTCGAATCAAGTAATCCTGGTGAGGGTATCATACACTGGAACCATGGTCTATTGAGGATATTGCCAGAGACTTGTACACTCTCTCCTTTCCATCCTTACTACACCCGTAAATATCCTCAAACTCATATGAAGAGATCTGTAACTTCTATTTAAAAGCTCGTGAATGTGATTGTCCCAGTGAATCTTTCCTTATAATAACATCCAGATACTTACAGTGATCCTCACGAGGTATGTTCGCCCCTTCAACACAGTAATCAAAACTGAGAGGACTTTCCCTGTTGGTAAAACTTACAACGTGACTTTTTATTTCGTTTACCTTCATACCATTCTCTGCTGTCCAAGAATAAGAGCAGTCTAAAGAAAGTCAGAGAATTGTGATGAAACAGAATGATAGGACACAAGTAATTAGAATCAGTACCAAATTACATTAAGGCCTTGTGTTTTTCCCATATATCTCTCTCAAACTTCGAAGTATCCTGTTCTTGCAAATCACATGCACTTACGGCAGCCTAAATTTTCAGCAATTTATTACAGACAATTCGCTCATCGACGATGTGGTCTACTGACTAACTGCCTTTCTCTGGGAGTACTGGGTAATAAACCCATCTGTGGGAGTTTGAAACTGATCCATTTTTGCATTCTCTCTGACTGTGACTTGTGCTCTCTGAACGTCTAGGATATGTTGTTGTATCATCCAGGATATAGATTCTTTGAAATAAAATGGTAGCACGTAGTTGACTGGAAGTGATCCCCCTTTTCATTTTAATCTATTCACTGCACCATCCATTTAATTTTGCATCGTTTACTATCTTTTACTTAACGCTAGCGAGATATTTATCCTTACTCAAGGCACTCTCAAGACAGATGGTCACGAATACCAAGAATACAACTGATCACGTGGTGGCCCAATATCTCCAGGCCTCTGGCTGAGAAGCAGTTACCAAAGTGCATAGCAAACGTATTTAACCAATTTCAAAACTATAAAAATAACGAAAATAGATTAACTGAATTGAAAATAGGAAGCTCCAAAGTGTCTACCCAAATAGTTTTCAAGGTCAGATGTTTCATTGAAGAGCGGCATGCACATCCACCATTTTGTGGTGAAATCGGAGCTCGGAACATGTGGTAAAATTGGTATAACTGGGGTCTGCGACCTGATAGCACGTACCGGGTGGCGTTTCCCGTTTCGTGTCCGTGAGATCTATTTGTTGTTGTTTGAGTCATCAATCCATAGACAAGTTTGATGCAGCCCTCCATGCAACGCTATCCTGTGCTAACCTTTTCATTTCTACGTAACTATTGCATCCTTCATCTGCTCTAATCTGCTTGTCATATTCATACCTTGGTCTACCCCTACCGTTCTTACCACCTACACTTCCTTCAAAAACTAACTGAACGTCCTGGGTGTCTTAAGATGTGTCCTATCATTCTATCTCTCCTTCTCATCAAATTTAGCCAAATCGATCTCCTCTCACCAATTCGATTCAGTATCTCTTCATTCGTGATTCGATCTATCCAACTCACCTTCAGCATTCTTCTGTAACACCACATTTCAAAAGCTTCTATTCTCTTTCTTTCTGAGCTAGTTATCGTCCATGTTTCACTTCCATACAATGCCACGCTCCACACGAAAGTCTTCAAAAACATCTTTCTAATTCCGATATCAATGTTTGAAGTGAGCAAATTTCTTTTCTTAAGAAAGCTCTTCCTTGCTTGTGCTAGTCTGCATTTTATGTCCTCCTTACTTCTGCCATCGTTAGTTATTTTACTACCCAAGTAACAATATTCATCTACCTCCTTTAAGACTTCATTTCCTAATCTAATATTTCCTGCATCACCTGCCTTCGTTCGACTGCACTCCATTACTTTTGTTTTGGACTTATTTATTTTCATCTTGTACTCCTTACCCAAGATTTCATCCATACCATTCAGCAACTTCTCGAGATCTTCTGCAGTCTCAGATAAAATAACGATATTATCGGCAAATCTCAAGGTTTTAATTTCCTCTCCTTGGAGTGTGATTCCCTTTCCAAATTTCTCCTTGATTTCCTTTACTGCCTGTTCTATGCACACATTGAAAAGGAGGGGGGACAAACTGCAGCCTTGCCTCACTCCTTTCTGGATTGCTGCTTCTTTTTCAAAGCTCTCGACTCTTATCACTGCAGACTGATTTTTATACAAATTGTAAATAATTCTTCGTTCTCGGTATCTGATCCCAATCATCTTCAGAATCTTAAATAGCTTGGTCCAATCAACATTATCGAATGCCTTTTCTAGATCTACGAATGCCATGTACGTGGGCTTGTCCTTCTTGATTCGATCCTCTAAGATCAGACGTAAAGTCAGGGTTGCTTCACATGTTCCTACATTTCTTCTGAAGCCAAATTGATCTTCTCCCAACTCAGCTTCAACTTGTTTTTCCATTCTTCTGTAAATAATACGTGTTAAAATTTTGCAGGCATGAGATACTAAACTAAGGGTGCGGTAGTTTTTACACCTGTCAGCACTGACTTTCTTGTGAATAGGTATAACAACATTCTGCCGAAAATCGGATGGGACTTCTCCAGTCTCATCTATTTATATATACAATAAGAGTTGTGAGGAAACTCGATTAGGTACGTGAAAAATTGTGAAACATTTGTGAACTTCGTGAAAATTTCCGAAGAGTGTTTCAATTAAAGAAGGTTCAAGCCTAATGCAAATGGAAACAGAAAAAAAAGCATGAGTAAAAGAAAGTACAACAACAACACCAAACTTCCTAAGACTGAGCGTAACAGAAACTACATCGGCTTCAAGATAAGAAAGCTCACGTTCTTAAAAACTCTCCGCTTCATAGTCCTATCCTTGGTGCAACTTGTATCGGATCAATTACGGAACGTGAAACGATATGGCTCAACGTCAGTCTGACAATCCTCCTTCCACGACACTCGATCTGTATTTCTGGCTTAATGGGTTGTTCTGACATATTTTTTGACTGTGACTCAAAAAGTTTATAAACAAGAATAAAACAGTATATTTCTCTGTTGAGTACTCTTATATATAATTATGCACTTTGATTCATTAAATTAATTTTATAGTTAATTATTAAATAATCAAAATAAATACAACTCGTGCTCCAGATTCTCTACTGACAAATTATGGAATCTTATTATAATGCTACAGAATGTTGTAGAATGCTGTGAGTGGGAGAAGAACAGCAAACCAATCTTAGTGCCTCTTAATCAGTCACCAAAAAGGAACCAGCGTTTAGACGGGTGCAAATGTATCGACTCTTAACAAGATAAGTAGTTTCAGAACGTTTTATGTAGATGAATCTCCACCATGGAAGTAGCAGTCAATGAACTTATTGTGAGGGACGACTCCAATTCTGAAGATGATTTGGCCTCAGGCGGCTCTCGGACAGATGTTCGCAAATTAAGTTCTGGTACGTAGTGCATTCTAACCGCCATAGTTTATCGGAAACAGTTTTCATGATAAAGCTTAGTTTTAATGTTTTCCGGCGGCTGTCTTTCTAGGTAGAAAAATGAAGTCTCTCCAGTGAGATTTTTTGTTCTACAATTGGCAGCATAACCTTAGGCATGATGTTAACTTCGTTTCCTCTCCCCGCACCGCCACAGCTTAGTGAGTTCTTTAAAACGTGTGTGCTATTCGTCTACTCCGCTGTAGCTTGTGGGGTAGATACGCCCGAAGACACTCGAGAAGATGTAACCGAATCTATGAAGATTCGAAATAATTTGATTTGACAACTTTCGCATAAATAAATAAATAAATAAAATTAAATAAAGGCTCCAGCGAAAAATATTTTTCCAAACCCAGATTCTGCGCATTCAGTTATTTGTAAAACCCGCCGAACACCCACACGACGTATTTTACGCCCAAAAGACCTGCGGTTGTGACTCCGGCCCTAGTGAACTTCGTGAAAATTTCCGAAGAGTGTTTCAATTAAAGAAGGTTCAAGCCTAATGCAAATGGAAACAGAAAAAAAAGCATGAGTAAAAGAAAGTACAACAACAACACCAAACTTCCTAAGACTGAGCGTAACAGAAACTACATCGGCTTCAAGATAAGAAAGCTCACGTTCTTAAAAACTCTCCGCTTCAGAGAAGAATCTTTAGCATAATCTTAGTATCGAAACAATAATTAAATGTCGATGTTGATCAGTTTTATAGCAGTATTGCATAATTGGAGTCGGTTAGCAATGACACGAGAAATTGCAAAATTTGTGAAAAAGAAAAGCGAGTGGCCATGGTTAAACTCCCTAAGTTCTAGCAGAACCCGGCAATTTCAAGAACTGGGAAGATACTTCTAGTTAAATCTCTGGTTTTCTCCGCCTTTTTATGTTGCTGTGAGACCTGGACCGTTAAGGTTAAAGGCATGAGTCGAATTATTGAGCGAGTTGGTCGCGCGGTTAGAGTCGCTTAGCTGTGAGCTTGCATTCGGTAGATGGTACGTTCCAATCCCACCGTCGACAGCCCTGAAGTTGGCTTTTCGTTGTTTCCCATTTTCACGCCAGGCAAATGCTGGAGTTGTTCACGGCCGCTACCGTCCCAATCCTATCCCTTTCCCACCCTTGCGTTGCTGAAAGCCTTCGACGTGTTAGTATGACGTTAAACCACTTGGAAAAAGAGAATCTCTAGTTGAAGCCTTGTACATGTGGTGCTAGCGAAGGAGTAGCATGGTCAGAGAAAATTCTAATTCTTCTTCTTCTAATTATTATTATTTGCTTTTCGTCCCTCCGACACAGATAGGTCTTACGACAACAATGGGATAGGAAAGGGCAAATAATGGGAAGGAAGCGGCCGTGGCCTTAATTAAGGTACATCCCCAGCATTTGCCTGGTGTGAAAAATGGGAAAACACGGAAAAGCATCTTCAGGGCTGCCGACAGTGGGGTTCGAACTAACTATGTCGCGAATGCAAGCTCACAGCTGCGTACCCCTAACCGCACGGCCAACTCGCTCGGTGGTTGGAGAGAACAAATGCGTCATCACGAAACTTTTGATCCCGTACAAGTGAAAGCCACCTTCATTTCCTTCGACATAATTTGAAGATAAAGGAGAGAATTTGGGGTGAACTGTTTTACGAGGAAAGTGGAAGATCTCGAGGAAGAACAGCAAGTAGACTAGATGGTTCGAGAAGATCACCGGCCTACCTTTCCGTCTTATACTGCGAAGAGCTCTAGACATGTACGGATTATGAGGATGACGCATTAAGAGAGCAAAGACATGAGATCACGATGTTCAACGATGAGTACGACTGATTACGGTGATGGTAATGATAATTTTAAATCTGGGCAACTATTCATCTGATTCAGTTCAAGCTTTACTATTTATATTGTAACCAACAAACTCCATGGCGCTACAGTCTTGATGGGCCTTGGCCTACCAAGCGACGGCTGCTCGGCTCGAAGGCATACAGATTACGTTTTGACGTGTGGTCAGCTCTCGACCATTCTTCTTTGCTTTCTAGACCGTCAGATAGCTCCTCAACTGTTCTCATGTAGGCTGAGAGGACCGCGAACCAGCCCTCAGGTCTAGGTAAACATCGCTGACCTGGCCGGCAACCTAAGCTGGGGCCTCCGGGTAAGAGGACCCCTAGACCATGGGGCTGGCGATTATATTAGCAGCCTTGTGGAAAATTTGCGTCCCGGAGACCGTGGTGCTAATTTACGTTCCTGTCCTTGTTATGTGACATAGTTTACCCGAAGAACCGTACTTCATTAATTATGAAGTTTGTGGGCGTAGCGGGAGATCCCATATGTCAACCAACCTGCGTGTGGATGGCCTGTTATGGAAGTGAAGTGTGAACTATTGTTTTTAGAAGGCCGTGAGTGAAGAAACGCTAACAAGAGGTGGCCGAAGACAATGATGGACGTGCTGACTAGCTTGTCGTACCGTTAGACTACCCACCTGTCCTGGCAGACCACGATCACCCGTCATGACCGGCTAATTACTAAGACTTAACAATCGATTATGAACAACACTTAGGGAAATGTCGTGATTTCGGTAGTTTCTATTTATGAAGTCGTTGGAAGTTTGTATCCACACTCTATAAAAAGAGAAGCTGCTTTCAAGGCTGAGCAGCTCAGATAGTAAGAGTGCTGGCCTTCTGAGCCCAAGTTGGCAGGTTCGATCCCAGCTTAGTCTGATGTTAGAAGGTGCTCATATACACCAGTCTCCTGTCGGTACATTCACTGGCACATAAAACGACACTTGTGGGACAAACGTCCGGCACTTCGACGTCTCCGAGAGCTGTAAAAGTAGTTAAGGGGACGTAAAACCCATTAAATTATTATTATTATTATTATTATTATTATTATTATTATTATTATTATTATTATTTCATTTTTGTAAAATTCAGTCGTGACAGTTGTAATTACAAAAGATTCATTAGTAACGAGTATAGCCTTGTTGATTTAAGACTACATTTCCTAAAGGGGATACGTTTCATTTGGCATAAATGTAGTTATGTGATAAATTTATGGTTTTTATCTATATCAATCCATCACCACTGATCTGCATTTAGGCAGTCGGCCAGGTGGCAGATTTACTTTCTGTTATTTCCCTAGTCTTTTCTTAAATAATTGCAAAGAATTATACTATAAACCATTAGGCTATAAACCAAACCGTATGGTAGGTGCTTATACTTACCACCATATAACCCGAAGAATACCTCCTCTGTATTTCGTTTGAGAATGGTATAGTCGGTAACAACTTAAGTCGTAAGTGGTCCCTTTGATGTTATACCGGAAGTCAACTGAAGAACTGAGGAAAATATCCTTCCACGTGTGGATAATTCCCCCTCTTTCCCCTTTTCCATCTCGGTTCTCGTCCTGAACCTGACGGATGTAAGCGCCTTTTATATAACATGTATAATATCAAAGAGACCACTTAGGACATGAGTTGACTCCGAGTATAGTAAGATAGATACTCCATTACTTCAATTTGCTTACTTCTACTGCTTGAGATTATTTGGGTTGAAATTGAAATCTATTTAAATAAAATTGTAATGACAGTGTGTTTGTATATGGACTATTGTGGCGAAATTTCCTTACAGTTATCCTTTTTTCTCATGTCCATCATTTCGATACGGGGATTTATAAGGGAGATATCATTAACGGACCGTTTTTCGGTACAAGTCCCACCGGACTTAACTCAAGAGTGGGTGCATGTAAAGCGCATTTCTTATAACTTGAACACTACTATTTCAACCAAACTTCATCTTTAGCATTAACCTGTCCAAAGGTAAGTTTCTAGGTCCATACCATGCCGAATTCCCGGAATGGGCTGGGAGTTTATAGGAAATCGAAACAGTGACTTTACTCTCCCACAGTATATACACCGGGCGAGTTGGCCATGCGGTTAGGGGCGCGTAGCTGTGAGCTTGTATGCGGGAGATAGTGGGTTCGAACCCACTGTCGGCAGCCCTGTAGATGGTTTTTCGTGTTTTCCCATTTTCGCTTCCTTCCCACTCCTAGGCCTTTCCTATCCCATCGTCGCCATAAGACTTATCTGTGTCGGTGCGACATGCATTACTACAAAGAACACAACGAAGACCCAGTACTGTGGATTTGGTCAAAATATCCTTTTTACGCCACAAAGGTGACTTGGAAATCCATCGCTTCCATATTCTTACATCGAAAAACTCTCCATCCAACCAACCACAAAGATAACCTAACAAGTCAGAGCAGAAAAGAAATGCTTTGACATATGCTGACGCATGAGATGCCATCTACCGGAATAGGGAAAAGTTTGCGTAGTAGTAACAACATATGATGCGAGAGAGTAACAGTTCACAATTAATACAAGAGATTGCTAGGAACGCGACGTCTTCAGAATAGGCAAACGTACCATAAAATGATATGATATGGTTGAGACGTAAAACAAATTAAATATATATATATACAAGACCAACCTGATTGGAAATCGACCAACCTTGATAGACATCTATTTCTAAAACATTTTGCTCATGTGCATTTTTTCGATAGGAGAATTAATAGGGGAGATATAATTAACGGACGGTTTTTCAGTACAAGTCCCACCGGCCTTAACTCAAGAGCGGGAGCGTGCAAAGTGCATTTCTTGTAACATAAACTACTGGAGATATTTCAACCAAACGTCATATTTAGCATCCACCTGTCCAAAGGCGGGTTTTAGATCCATACCATTTCAAATTCCCGGAATGGACTGGGTGTTTATAGGGAACCGAAATAGTGACTTTACTCTCCCACAATATATACAGCCGGGCTGAGTGGCTCAGACGGTTAAGGCGCTGGCCTTCTAACCCCAACTTGGCAGGTTGGATCCTGGCTCACCGGGCGAGTTGGCCGTGCGCGTAGAGGCGCGCGGCTGTGAGCTTGCATCCGGGAGATAGTAGGTTCGAATCCCACTGTCGGCAGCCCTGAAAATGGTTTTCCGTGGTTTCCCATTTTCACACCAGGCAAATGCTGGGGCTGTACCTTAATTAAGGCCACGGCCGCTTCCTTCCCACTCCTAGGCCTTTCCTATCCCATCGTCGCCATAAGACCTATCTGTGTCGGTGCGACGTAAAGCCCCTAGCAAAAAAAAAAAAAAGGATCCTGGCTCAGTCCGGTGGTATTTGAAGGTGCTCAAATACGACAGCCCCGTGTCGGTAGATTTACTGGCACGTAAAAGAACTCCTACGGGACTAAATTCCGGCACCTCGGCGTCTCCGAAGACCGTGAAAGTAGTTAGTGGGACGTAAAGCAAATAGCATTATTATTATTATTACAATATATACAAGACCAACCTGACTGGAAATCGACCAACCTTGATGGAAATCCATTTCTAAAACTTTTTTTCGGGTGTGCATTTTTTAAACAGGATTATTAAGGGAGATATGAACGGTCGGTTGTGCAGGCTAAGTCCAACGGACATAACCCAAAAGGTGTTGTACGTAGAGAAGATTACTTATCTATACAATAAAATCGTAACGACCGTGTGTCTGTACATTGACTATTTTGGCGAAATTTTCGTACAGTTATACGTTTCGGGTGTAATAATGACCATCTGCATATTTGTTAGGTTTAGTTTACTGAAGGTCCTCATTTATACCCCCACTCTTCCCCCAAAGCAAGATTGCGGCACAATCTGCCAGACGAGCTAGAATACTAAAATTTGTCAAAATTATATGTTTTAACGTGTAACCGACGGAAAGTTTCAAAGATCTTTAAATATTTTACTTTTTATCCCCGAAAAATATCGTAATATTGAGGCAATTTTAATGTCGGTTCAGACCTTTGTTTCGAAGTATTTCGGGTTAAACGTTAAGTCGTATCACAAAACGGATGGCACAATCTGGGCTCAATTTGGAGTGATCTACAACTTTGGTCCTATAACGTTTTTTCGTATCTCTATTCCTTATACGTTAGATTTGTCTCTATTTCTCGACTGTACGTACATTTTGCCCTTTGTACACGTATAATTCATAACTTGAATCGCTTATACGAAAGGTATATTCATCTATTTCTGCACGAACATTGGACCACCCAGTATCCATATGTGAGCGAAATTGTATGTTTGTAGCTGTCGCATAAGTATTCAAAAGTAATGCACTGTTAAAAAACCTTACTCAAATTTCCCCCCTATTCAACGTTTCTAACTGAATCTTACCCATAAATAGATGAGATAGGAGAAAATATAACACCAGCCATTTAGACCGCTAAATGGGGCGTCTCATGGTACAATCATTTTGTCGATATGATGTGTCGTTTAGCAGCAGTTAATCCGTAAATGAAGGTTTGGAATATTGTAAACATGCATATACTTCCTATGTCGATCTATATAGTATATTAATTGAAGTCGATTTGTAGCGATGTAGAAAAGGTATGTCTGCCATCGTAATTAACATTTCACAAATCGATAGTGACTTTTAGCAGGAGGGCGTCTGCTATTGTAATCATTACCCTCCACATCGACTTTGACTGGCAGTAGGAATTGGATCCTTCTCCAACTCCTGTGTAACTGGCATTAGTAAGGAGGCTCTACCGTTTAATTTATAATTCTCTTCTCGATTTGACTGGCAGAAGTCAAGGGAGCATGCAATTTTGTTCAAAACTTCCCTAACCGATTGTGTTTTGGTGTAGGCAAATGTGCCCACCATTATAAACAAATTTACCCATCTAAAATATTACTGGCATTAGGCATAATGTTCTTGCTATTATAATGGAAACTCACCAACTCGGTGTGACTGTCATTAAGAAAAGGGGCCTGTCATTATAACGATAACAGCACAACTCAATTTTGACTAGCACTAAGGAAGTTGCTGTCATTATAATAAAAACTGAACTGTAATTTGTCTGGAAGTAGGAGAAGGGGCCTGACGTTGTAACTAAAACTCCCCAAATCGATTGTGACCGCGCAGTACGTAATGGGGCATGCCGTTATAATTGAAAACTTCCGTACTAGATTGTGAAGGGTAGTAGGCAAGTGAACCAGCCGTTATCATCACAACTCCGCAACTCTCACTTTACATTGGAAACAACGTATGGGAATCTCCCCATGCTGTTTCTGGATAACGCTAAGACACATGCAATTTTAAAAATCTTATTCACTGCATGTGAAGTAAGATAAACTTCGATATCAGTATACAGTGTAGAATACCGTAGCGAAGCACGTGTACATTTGCTAGTAAAGGAATACGGGATATAGTAGGTTCGAATCCCACTATCGGCAGCCCTGAAAATGGTTTTCCGTGGTTTCCCATTTTCACACCAGGCAAATGCTGGGGCTGTACCTTAATTAAGGCCACGGCCGCTTCCTTCCAACTCCTAGGCCTTTCCTATCCCATCGTCGCCATAAGACCTATCTGTGTCGGTGCGACGTAAAGCCCCTAGCAAAAAAAAAGTAAAGGAATAAAATTCAACACTTTAACCTAAAAGCTATTGACAGTAGAAGTATCAATGAAGTGAAGAAAAGAAGAGCTATGGATAAGAAAGCCTTCCAAAAGTAAAACGTCTATTAATGCAAAATCTGTCACTTGGGAGACAGGAATCGACCGATGACTGACTGCGCCACTAATGTCGGCTTAAATCTTCAATTGAGGAGCTATATTCGTGGTTACTAGTTCTATCAAATAGGAAGGAAACTATTCTCTGGTTCTCAAACTCAAGGTATTGGTACTGGTGAAACAGGACTCTACAGTCAGCGTAGATAATAAGCGAATTCATATTCAACAGGAAGTGTGGTTGTCAGTTTCTCGACACCCTCCCTTAACGCAGATGACATTATTTCTCTTTGCCAATAGTGAAGAGAATTGCAGTACTCATTACATTGACGAATTCTCAATTTCAGTTATATGCCGATGAATTGAAAATTTACAGCAGATTTCTTCAAACCAGGATAATGAAAAATTACAACAAATGGGGAAAACACAATTCCTTTCAATTCAGTGTTAAGAAATGTGAATCAGTGATCTTTGATTTAAAAAAAGGCAACCACAAATCCATTCTTATGAAATGGACGGTGTTAGTCTAAAATGGGTTGAAGAAAAGGATTTAGTGGTAGTATTTGATAGTAGATTTGTGTTCAATATACACATAAATAACGCCGTAAATAAGGCCTATAGGAACGTAGAATTTCTAATGAGAAACACAAACAAATTCAAAACTATCAAAGCCATCATACAGGTATATAGTTCACTAGTTAGAACGGTAATAGAATATGCATCTATAGTCTGGAATCCATCATGTAATAAACATAAAAAGCAAATAGAAAATTTTCAAGCTAAATTTCTAAGATACCGTATTTGTATTTCTGTATCTCCAAAACTAGTGCAAAATATGTGGCACATTATCCTTGTAACCAACAATCTTTACATACTGCTGACTGAATACATCTGCATTTTGAAGAGCCTTGCATACACACTCCCCTTGTTCATTAATGATTCCTGGAATGTCCTTCTTTGAACCTATTTCTGCCTATACATACATTTCCATTTTTCACTAAAATTTATATGACCACCAATTATGCTTGCTATCATGTTATCCTTAGCTGACTTCTTTGCTAGATTCAATTTCCTAGTAAGTTCCTTCAATTTCTCCTTACTTCCATAACCATTTCTAACTATTTCGTTCCAGCCTGCACCTCCTTCTTAGTCTCTTTACTTCTCTGTTATAATATAGTGGATCTTTACCATTCCTTACCAACTTTAGAGGTACAAATCTGTTTTCGCATTCCCAACCATTGTTTTAAATCCATCCCAGAGTCTGTTTATATATTTATTTACAGTTTTCCACCGATCATAATTACTTTTTACGAACTCCCTCTTTCTTCAGCCCCTGTGGGTGGGGGTTATCTCCTGCCTGTTGTAAGAGCCGACTAAAAGAGGTCCAGGGGTTTTCAAGCTGGAAGAGTGGGTTGGTGACTCCCTTCCCTTAGCTGAGTCCGACGTTGTTTTCACTTACTTCTTCCTGGCTCCCCACTTCCATCTTCCCTGTTCGACCTCCTTTGGTCAACTCTTGTTCTCTTTCCACCCCGTTGGTAATAGTGTTATTTCTCGAGGCCTAGGGAGTATTTTATTTTCGTGTCCCTCGTAGCCTTTCCTCCCATCTTCACCGGTACTTTCACTCTTCGAAGGACTGGACACCAGTGTTCTCCCTACGACCGTTTTAATGGGAGCACCGCCTTGCAGCTTTTACAGACCACCCGGCTAAACTAGATATATGCTAGTATGCAAATGCTGTAAAACTGTTTATTTAAATGATAAATCTGGATTATTTTGATTATTTTCAGCACAATTGCATCAAATACATTAGCTTGCCTGCCACGTAGTGTCGTGTACGAGCGGTGCCTGCGAGTCACAAACCCGTGTGGCACTCCAGAGCAACCGAGTGGTGAGCCAAGGTGTTATGTGATTAAGAACGAGAACGAGAAGTTCAAAATACTCCCTTATGTCATTTTCGTGACAATAACACTAAAATAGTTTAATTTTGCAGTTAATGTTTACCTGTGTGATATTATTGTTAATGCCCTGAGGGAAATAAATTGAAATGTTATCATATTCATTTCTTATGTAGTATTCCCCACCCGGCTACTCATTCCTGCCACCCGGTTGACGAAATTTTCTGGGGAGAACACTGGACCTCTTCCCGTTCTCTGTGTGCTTAGTGTTAATTGAGGATGGTTGCCAAGTTGTACTTCCTCTTAAACAATAATTGCCAAAACACGACCACTTCCTCTTTCTTTATTTGGAACTGCACTTAATATGTGATTGTTTTTTACTGTCTTCATCTCTCTTATCGGCTTACAACACTGTCCGTTCCCAAAATATTTAGGTGTCACATTAGACAGATCCCTAACATATAAACATCATATTAACAACACAGCCGCCAAGATTAAAAGTCGGAATAATATTCTTCAAAAATTAGCCGGCACATCCTGGGGCGCTAACAACCAAGTGTTGAGATCTACTGCTCTAGCTCTTTGCTATTCAGTTGCCGAATACTGCGCTTCAACTTGGCTGAACAGTGCACATACTGCGAAGATTGATGCTCAATTAAATCAAGCAATGCGCATTATAACTGGTTGTATTCGCTCTACAAACGTGGCCTGGCTGCCTACACTCAGTAATATTCCGCCGCCTTGCTTAAGAAGGTCTGAAGCTCTTCTAAAACTGTGGAAGAAGACCAACCAGGACTCCAACCTCCCCGTTCACCAGGATATTACTCTACCTGCCCCTCCACGACTTAAGTCTAGATCTCCACCCTGGCGCACTGCACTTACACTGGAAGAATCTGGGTTCTCCATCACGAACGCCTGGTTACACCAATGGCAGCAGTCTTCTGTTCCCAATCAACATCTTGTGACTCTACCTCATGTTCAACCTCCCGGATTCCATCTACCCAGACGTCAGTGGAGGACTCTAAACAGGATAAGAGTCAATCAAGGAAGATGCGGCTATACTCTTTATAAATGGGGCTGGCAGAAGTCTTCTGGGTGTGATTGTGGAGCTACCTCACAGACCATCCACCACGTAATTGCCGAGTGTCCACAGAGAGCATTTCAAGGTCCTTTGGAGGACATACACAACGCAACTGAGGAGGCCTTGAAATGGATCAATGGACTTGATTTGGAACTATAGGCTTCTGCTTGTATATATTGTGTATATATTGTATACTTATTTATATAATCTATCTGTGCACATCATACGATAAATAAATAAAATCGGCTTGTTTTCTCTACTCACACTCCGTGGTTCGGGTCACGTAGCTGTCAGCTTGCATTCGAGAGATACTGGGTTCGAACCCCACTGTCGACAGCCGTGTAGATGCCTTGAATATGATTTTCTGTGGTTTTCCATTTTCACACCAGGCAAATGCTGGACCTGGAGGTGTACCTTAATTAAGGCCACGGCCGCTTCCTTCCCACTGCTAGCCCTTCCCTGTCCCATCGTCGCCATAAGGCCTATATGTGTCGGTGCGACGTAAAGCAAATTGTTAAACTACTCACGCTCAAATACAAGAAGCTAAGGTACTGTACTTTCATTCAACCACGAGGCATGTCCCAGACATTGTTTCTTGTCTTTTGTCACGTACATTATTTCGTTGTATCTCAACAACGAAGCTATTCGTTGTGATAAAGAAATAACGTCACCTTGTAAGTCTAATTCGTACCAGAGCAAAGCTTACAAAAATATAACTGTATAATAATAATAATCATTTCGTGTGACTATTTCTAGCCGAGTTCAGCCCTTGTAAGGCAGACCTTCCGATGAGGTTGGGCGGCATCTGCCATGTGTAGGTAACTGCGTGTTATTGTGGTTGAGGATAGTGTTATGTGTGGTGTGTAAGTTGTAGTGTTGTTGGGGACAGCACAAATGCCAGCCCCCGAGCCACTGGAATTAACCAATTCTCGGCCAGGAATCGAACCCGGCACCTTCTGAACCGAAGGCCAGTACGCTGACCATTCAGCCAACGAGTTGGACATATAACTCTATGATAGCGTTCCACAATGCGGTAAATAGCTACAATCTTCGGAACTATCGCAAACAAAATTAAGTACTGTATAATGATTGTGTTAGGGCTTACGTTATGTAAGGAAATGTGCCTAGATAGACTAGTTTTATGACAAAGATTCACAATGAGTTGGTTGCACTTAATCGTTGCTCTTCCCGTGTTGTATAGCTCGAAATGCTTTTTATTGTCCCTAGTGTCAATGTGCTCATGCATTTGCCTCATAGCTTGAATGCCAAATTAGTAAGCAGAATAGATTGTGTTGCACGTATATTTCCACATTGTTCGATAAATTTGATGTGTGCATAAATTCTTAGTGAAGTAAAATTAGCTCATTTTGTCACAGACATATTAATAATGTATTCTCTTGCATGCGGCTAGGGATCTTCAAGTCCATTATTGAATTTCGTTATATCGCACCTCCACAAGAATAGTGGCAAAACTAAAAAATGCCATTTTTAGTTATGACATGCTCCGTATGCAAAAATAATCACTTTCTATCTCCCACAAAAAACACAAATGCCGTTATACCACTTCAGCATACTGAAAATCGTCAGTCATGAATATTGACACTTCTTAGTTGTGATTTATTTCATTGGAACTCTGTGGAACTGTGATGTAATATATGCTAAAATTTATCATGTAGAAATAATCTGATAAAATAGTGTTCTTGATTTAATGTGGTGTTTTAATTTTTTTAATTTGTTTTCTTGAAAAAGTTCATTTTTGACTTGTGTCGCTATTCTTGCGGAGGTACGATATAAGTTAAAACTACATTATGCTTGCGTATTGTTTTAAATATGTGCTCGAACCTGAACGTTGGTAGCCCTGCAGACGATTTTCCGTAGTTGCCCACCATGCGAACATCGGGATTGTATCGTAATTAGGGCCATGTTCGCTACCTCCACACTCCTTTCCCTTTCCTATTCCCGCGTCCCCAAGGACCTGTGGTTGAGCCCTTTAATAATAGATACAAATGCAAGTTTTAAAAATGAATATAGATTGCTTAACGTTTATTAATTGGAAACTAAATTTGTAGGAATCCAATTTCATTAAAATTTTCATTAGGGTATTACACATATTTGTATAGAATGGTATAGTATATAGGCCTACCCTTGAAACATGGTCACGAAATAAAAATGAAAAGAACTAGTTTGAGCATTTGATATGTGGTGCTGTCGTAAAATGATCAGCGTAACATGAAAAAATATCTAATTTCAAAGTCCTTGAAGGGATAAAACAGAATAGGTCCATTTTACAAATAATCCACAATGGTGGGGTCCTACGATGTTCTGTTTGTAGTGGAGAGCTTCACTGAAGGAAAGCGAGCTTGAGGAAGGCCTAGAATTTCCTCGCTGCGTCAAATATTGAGATGTCCTTGCCGAAAATTATATCATTGGAATAAATATCGAATAGTCGGATGAGCTGGAGACGTTTCATGGCAACTAATTATACTGGGATTGCAAAACTCAGATTTAAACTGAACCGAATGGCTTCAACCAAAACCGTATGCGTTGTTCAATATGTTAATGAGAGCCATCTGCAAAGGAAACTGAAGTTGTAAATTACCGAGCTCGATAGTTGCAGTCGCTTAAGTGCGGCCAGTATCCAGTATTCGGGAGATAGTGGGTTCGAACCCCACTGTCGGCAGCCCTAAAGGTGATTTTCCGTGGTTTCCCAATTTCACACCAGGCAAATGACGGGGCTGTACCTTTGTTAAGGCCATGGCCGCTTCTTTCCTAATCCTAGGCCTTTCCTATCCTTTCGTCGCCATGGGGCCTATCTGTGTCGGTGCGACGTAAAGCCAGTTGCAGAAAAAACCTCACACAGTGCAAAGATACCTTCGTCGCGTTATATCTCATATATATAAATTTGTCCTAATCTTCACTACGGTGTTTTACTCTGCGCTACGGCAGCTGCAGTATGGGAGGCACCGGATAGTTCTTGACCTTGCAAGTAGCCTGCGCGTGTTCGACCTGGCAAGCATGAGTCGCCAGTCTGAATCTCAGCTGTTAACATGGTGAGACAGTTATCATTTCAACACCGTATTTTCGTATGTAAAGTCTCTGGTTTCATCTTAATGGTCGTGTTAACAGTCATAACTCTCGCTGTCTGTGTGCAGAAAATCCTAATGGTGTATACGAAGTCCCTCAGTATGATAGGAAGATTGGTGTTTGGTGAGCAGTTAGTGCAAGACGAATAACTGGGCCTATTTTTTTCGTGACGACAGTAAAGGCAGAGAGGTACCACGACGACATTTTAACGCCGTTCCTCCATCAGTTAACGGAAGAAGAATCGCGTGGGTGGTTTCAACAAGATTTGGCCCCTGCTCATACAGCTGAAGATTTCCTTCTTACAATCTCTGAAGTGTTTGCAGACGGAGTGATCAGTGCTGGTCTATTTCCCCGTCGTTCTCCAGATTTAACAGTGTGTGATTTTTACTTGTGGGGTAAACTGAAAGGAAAAAGGTATCGAACAAATCCTCACACATTGGAGGAACTGAAAGTAAACATTTCGAATGAAATCAGAAATATTACAGTGGCAGATCTCACTCGCGTCAGACAGAATGTGGTTACCAGTTACATTGCCTGTATAACTCAGGAACGACAACGAAATTTCCAGCACCTTTTATAAGGTAAGATTGTATACACGCTTAAAGCACGGCGGCCGCGTGCGACGTAAGTTCGGCTTAGGCAGCTGCCGTAGTGCAAACACCGTGCGTTCGGTCTGAGTTTATATGAGATACCCTGTATGTTTTCTGTTGTCACGTTGAAGAAACTTGGTACCTTCCGGCCTTTATTTCCGTGCACTGGTGTGCGTTTGTAGTCTATCCCATAAACCACATTTTACCCGACAACGTGTGTAATTATGATGCCTACGTTGTATTAAATTAGATTTAGAATGAAAAAAAGAATGGGACTGTGTAGTCGCGGTGCTAAAGACGTGCTTGATTCATTCGGAAAGATGTTGGTTCAATTCCTGAACGAAACTGTTATTTTCCTGGAAATAATACTTTTATCAGGAAAATCAAGAAAACCTGTGACACAAACATTTGCCTGCTAAGACGACTGCTGATCATTCAGATGGCCTGCGGATGTTGGAGTTCCATGAGGTCAGCATTACGACATCCTCAGCCATACTGCTTGGCTTTGGTAACCGAGACTTTTATCATTAATCCGGTACAGAGAGGACAAGTGTGCAGAATTTCAACATATACTCGGAAAAATGCAAATGAAGATATAACAGTTTTCTTTTGCATGCAGTAAAATTGCACACGTTAACTGGAATTTCAGTAAAATACGATATGAAATAAATTCATTTTGTTTGTTGACTTACCTCAAATACAATATGATTTGTAAGATTCCCTGTTTCAAAAATCCGATTTGTATCTCTGGAGCACGCCAAATGTTCTCATTGTTCATTAGCTTGTTAGCACAGGTATGGAATCATTTGAAGAGGATTGCAGTCAGCTTTTGGTCTGTGGACAGAAACATTCGTAGCATATTAACTCTGGTATAAACAAGTTAACGCCGACAGCCATCCCAGAGAGAGTTTCCTTTTTTTGATAGTTCTGTAATTATGATTAATGAATAACACTAATCTCTGTTATGAATAGCTGTGAATTGAATTATTTTCATACTAATCCGTACTGTAAAATTTACCACGGGAATTTTTGAAGACCAGTCCGACTTTCTCCTGATTTAATCTAGCTTTCTACTTGCCTAACAAGTCCACTATTTCTGACATTCATCTTAATCATATACTGTTGAAAATAGATAGCCTAGCTCATATAAGGAAGTCGACGGACTGAAGCGAAGTACGGGCAAAGCATGCTGTGGTAGACATCAGTGATATATGGACGGATTTCAGGGCGCTGCCTCTTGAAAGTCAAATAAATTCAGAGTAAAACATGTGCACACAATACGTCTGCATTTAAGCTGTCATTTGTTCGTCAGTCTCGGTGCTTTGACAAGCAATGTGCTCTGGTTTTCATCGCATTTCATTCTTATGCTTAATAAGTCCAGGATTTATTTCGATTACAGCATGTTAAATTGAGACTTAGGTTTAAAAAAAACCGTGTTACTTGAGTCGCTTTCTCGTGAAATATGAGGGATATGAATTTTTTCTCTTCAGACGATTTGGTTCGCCTGTCTGCCCACTTGATTTAGCCATCATTCCTCTGACCTACTCTAGTTGTTGATCTACCTACTCTCGGCTATAATGTATTCATATTGTTGCAGTTACAGCGATCAACCTTGTAATCTTTAACCCGCTACTTTGTTTCTTACCTGTTTTAGTTAACAGTCATGGTTCTTTGTAGGTGTCTTGGGAGATTGTAAACCTGTCGATCGGTACGGTAATCAGTGGGAGCTGGCTGTAACACCTTCCTTACAACATCCCTCCTAGTAATTTGGCAACTAACACTCTGTAAATATGTTAATTTAAAGCACTAGTTAGACTTAAAAACTATTAGGAATATTGGACATGTTAATGCCCAGTTCATACATTTATGTGCATAACAAAAGTAGTATACCTCAACATTATTTTGCACTGGATACTTTGCGTTGGGAGTCCTATGTGCACACAAGCACAATGGGGGTTCAGACAGCGGACTTCTTCATGCAGTCATCGTTACGTGGTAGAATATTTACGTTATCAATAATTTTCTTCTTGATATTAGTGCATAAACATTTGTCATGTTTTACAGACACAAGAAACCATTGTTAGGAAGTGTTTCTAATACTTTTATGTACAGAAGACGAAATATTATCCTAGTGCATTAAAATCAAGCGTTGTTACATGGTTTTAATACAGACTAAACCAGCCATTCATTGTTTAACCGCTTGGACTATTTCAAAAATTTGCGAGCGTATGGTACCGTCTAGATAATATATAAGGGTATCTGTAAAACAACCCTAGAAGTGGTGAACCCTGAAAAATATCAGTAAAAGAAGAAAGAACCATCCATAGGTAGTCGGTCGCTGATTATAAATACAACCTGTGACATTGAGGTTCGGTGAATAGTCCTGTACTCAACATGGATGAACAATGCACGACATTGACTTTACTGTCCTTCGAAATATTCCCCTCCCATAACTATGCACTGCTGAGATCGGCAATGCATCTGGAAACTTTGCAAGAAGGCTTCCTTTGGGATGGTGTTCAAAAACCTCGTCACGTTTCGTTGAATGTCAGGAATATCGTCAAATCTCTTTCTTTTCAAAGCTAGTTTGATGCGTGACTTTTCGGCTCTGACCTTTTTCCGACGAGGGGATCCAGGAGAACGCCATTCCATGCTTTGCCGTTTCATTTCAGGGTCGTACCTGAGACACCAGTTTTCATCCTCAGTGACAATACAGTTCAAGAAATTTGGTGTCGCATCCGCCGTTTCGACAAAGTCCTGTGAAGGCTCTGAACGTGCCTGCTTCTGATCGTCAGTCAAGTGATGTGGCACAAGACGAGAACACGTTTTCCTCTTCCCTAAGTTCTGGGTAACGATTTGTCGCACGTATTCACGGTTAATCTGCAGTTCATCCGCTATTATGCACACAATTAATCGCCGATCTTCGTGATTAATGTCCTTACCTTATCAATGTTTTCGTCACTGACGGCGGTCGCCGGTCTTCCGCTACGGGGGTTGACAGAAACACTTTCCCGGCCTCCTCGAAAACGGGTGAACCACTCGTACACACACTTCAAGGACAGTGCTTGATCTCCCAAAACACATACTGACATCGCATGCGTTTCTTTCGGTGTCTTGCCAAGCTTAAAGTAAAACTTTGCATTTGTCTTTTGGTCGTTCATGTTCCTGTTCGCAGTTCAGAACCTACGCAATAAACACGCACTGTGTCAAATAGGTCTTATACGGCACACACACGATGCTCAACTGAACAACGTTGGGAGCAGGTGGTTAAAACCTGTTGCTACGCAGGTGCAGCGTTGTGTGTCACCATTGTTGCCGGATCGACCATTCTGACTTCATTCACCGAACTTTATTGTCACAGGTTGTATATCACTGCCAGCAGTGAGTGATGATCTAGAAGTAAATCATGGGGTTTAAGTCTATGTTTCTATGATTAAACGTTGATTAGCGGCTAATTTGCAGGTGACTCAAAGACCACTTTTTTGTGAAGAGAATGGGAAGACCAGGCTAGAGTTAGTGAAATAATATGAAACATGGGGCACAGATGGTTAGTCCAAAAGTCTTCGGAAGCGGTGATAAATATTCAACCTGTTCAATCTGATCAAACTTTTAACAACTGATCAACCAGAGAAACAATACACATACCAATTATCCCACTTAAAGCTTAAAGGAAGGACTGTAATGGTATGGAGTTACTTTTCTCGAACTGGCGTTGATTATGTGATCGAAAGTGATCGAACAATAGGCCGGTTGACGTACAACGATACATTGGTAGGCTTTGTGCACTACAAAATGCATCACATATGTGGATATGGATATTATCAGTCAATGACCTAAAGCACTTCTCTGACAATGCAAAAAGTGTTTACATAATAATAAAGGTAGTGTTTCGGAATGGACTCGACTAAACAACTTTGGAACAGGTTTAATGGATGTGTTACGTGCTGTTTCAAATATGGAGAAAAATTCTTCGTAGAAGCACTCGGCCCAGGTCGTTGATTTCATGCCTCGCTATGTGCTACATTAATCAAGACGAGAGGGTACACAACAAAATATTAAGCTATGAAAATTAGTGTCATTTCTTTCTTTCTATGACATACTTTCGAGCCTGAGTATGTATTATGTTATGTTCTATATTTTACTTATTATGTGACCTTAACATTCTGACTTTACAAAGCAGAGAATATCTTCCAGTTGAAATTCAGTTAAAAATGAAATTAAAATTCTGGGCCTGAGGAGTTTTATTGAAGGGGACAAACTTACAAGCGGGACCGAAGATTACAAAATTTGATTGTTATCACAATAATTGCAAAACTGTCATTGGCAGTAATGCTGTACAATTTGTATAGAAAGCGAAGTACCAGAAAATTTTCTTCTGGCAAATTTTTAACATTAACAGTGTTAAAAAAGTTCTCTTGTACTTTTACGAAACCTCAGCTATTTTAAAATAACTTGCGGGCTATTCTGTGCTTTTTGGAAAACACAAATTGATGTCAGAATTCATATAAATACATTAAAGTTAATATATCTCGGACCGTGTTTAGTGATTTGGGAATTCATTTCTAGTAATGGGGTTTACCTCACCCATGTTTTAAACGTGTTTCTGAGGAAGGAATAAACTGACCCCTTATCAAATGAAACAACAAATATAACATCGAAAAGATGTATTATTCACTGGATAAACTGAGTTTTTATTACAGTGGTCTGGGTAGTCTCGTACATACAGGAAATATACATTTGAATTCTTCAAAATAATTCATCGACTTCTCATAGACTGGTAGATAGACTTGCAGCTTGGTTGTCGTTCTTCTTCTATTTGAAAATCAATCAGCCACCACTGGCCTGCATTTACATGGGGCTGTCATTTAGATGGCAGATTCTCTGTCAGTTGTTCACCTAGTATTTCCTGAAATTATTTCAAAGGTTTTGGACTTTTAACGAACATCTCCCTTGGTAAATTACTCCAGTCTCAAATTCCTCTTTCTATAAACGAATACTTACCTCACTTCATCCTCTTAAATCACCCACAAGAAACCATGCTCCCTTCCCTTTGATTGCTTCTAGTTCTCGAGTCAACTAATCCTAGTGAAGGTCCTCATTGTATTAAAGATGAAAATACATTCACTACAGGAAATAATTAGGCACACACAACTTGGAAACGGACAAACCTTTGCTCTTTAGTACCAGCACACGAGAAGTGTTATTAAACTGAGACTTTGCTTTAAATTCTTCCACGTATTACAGATAAACACAGAACTGGTCGTTCTCAATACAAAAACGAAGTGAGTGACCCATTTAGCTTTTTTAAGATAAGGCAGTAAATCGGGTTAGGTGACTTGAATCCCGTCAAGTAATTATAACGGAACACTAGTTAAAGAACCCATGCTGCTCCTCGCACGTGCATAATGGTGGCGTGATTCGGGACGAGCACACTCACGATAGCTCTTTAGGAAAACGTCAGTTAACACCACTTCTACATCTTCCTTTCAATTGATCACAAGTTCCATACAAGCATACAGTTCCATGGAATTCCTATATGACCTATTTTCTCAGAAGGCAATATTTGCACATTTCAGCTATATTTTATTATTTTGTCTAACATAAGCAGGCTATTAACAACATTATTGCTCTTACTCGGCAATTCCTGTCATCTAGTCTGCAACGATTATCCCTTAAAATATTATACTTATTAACAGTTCACACACAAATCCGCTAATTGCTATTAAATACCGAATTAAATTCATTTGTCATATTACCGACTAGCTGTAGTACCTATCGTTGAAGAGACGATCACTTAGCATGTGCATGACTACTTTTTTGTCCACCCCTCATATTGTCCCCCATATTCTGAAGCACATAAGTGGGCATGTTTCTCCCTGCCATCGGCCTCCCGTGACGTGAACGCTTCATTCCTCTGCGTGGCCCTTAGCGGTTTCATGTTTTGTGCATTATTGCTGATCTCTCCCTTCCGGTATAAAAGGAAACCAAGTACCGGTTTAATATTAGAAAATACTGGCAGATGTACAAAGCCGTTAAAACTTTGCCGGAACGATCTCCATAGCGACTCTCCTGCAGTCTACAGAGTTAGTTACTGGCTCATGGACTTGAACTTTCACACGACTGCCACTTATATTTAGGGAGCGGATTTGTATGTAATTACATATTTTTTTGCGTAAGTTTTAACGCAAGTAGCGAAGTTCATTATTCCTAATGTGCATCTCCAAGTGTAAAAACTGAATCTTATTTCACATAAAAACACATATTTTCACATTTTTAAAATGTAAATACATATTTTAAGAAAATCTATAATAAGCACATAAATCGGCAATATTTGTTGATCAATAAAATTTAAAATGCTTCTGTGTTATAAAACAATACTCATATTTTCATTTTACGATTACGGTATTGTTTTAACAGTGTTTTTAACATAATGTATCTGAATGTTTCGGCTATTTATGGACTTCCCTCCATAAGTTCTAAAACTTCCTGGTCACTGGCTACGTCGTTACATTTAGACAGCGATTTGATTTGCTGCACAAGATGTTTCCTTGCATGATGTAATTCCAACTCTTTATGAGTCAGTCCTCTCAGGTTTTGTTTATAGAATATCAGCGAAAGGCAATCACGGAGAGATAAGGTGACGTAATTCTGTTACGACATGGGAGACTCGGAAGAATATTGCCCCACCATTAGGTAGTGAAATTTCATCACTCCTAAGAGTAAGGTTAACTGTTCGGGTCTATATATCATTCCCGTGGTCGTGTGATTTTGTATGGATTTATAAGAAATATTTCCTTCAGTGTCCGCTGCTATTCTTTTTATTGAAACAGTGATTCACCGTAAATGCGTGTGTCGTCACCTGCAAAATAATGCCAAAAGAGAAGTCGAGTACAAGGTCGCGTCTTCAACAATATGTAGTGAAATTTAAAAGCATTTTCACTACCGATCGAAAAGTATTATTTTGCCAACCGTGTGGTAAAACAGTACGTGCAGATAAGCGTTCTCAAGTAATCCAGCATTTGTCTGGAAATTAGCATACTGCGGCTGCTTCGCGTGTGCGTTCGCGACAATTACTAATGGCTGAACCAGCTACTTCAAATGCAGGCCCATCTATAGGAGGATCGAGACGGCGGTGATCTAAATATTCCCAGTATTATTTAGATGTGTGCAGATCATTTGTTTGCGCCGACATTCCTCTTGGTAAAATAAATAATCCGGGACTGAGAAATTTCCTAACAAAGTAGGCCTACATTAATTTTGAGCCTCCAGACGAATCCACATTAAGGAAAAACTATCTCCCAAAATGTTATGAAGAAACTTTACAGAGAATTTGGGCAGTATGTGATAGCGAAAAACTGTGGGTGAGCATTGACGAAACCACTGATTCAAGTGGCAGAAAAGTAGGAAATGTTGTAGTTGGTGTGTTGAAGAATGACAAAACTGCTTGCGAACATTCTTATTTCCTAGCGTGTAAAGAAATGCTTGCTGCAAACCATGTCACTGTACCTAGGTTATTCAATGAAGCCATGCACTTACTGTTGTAACCAAGGTTGAAGTTTACAAAACACAACTTTTATTGCTTCACTTTATGATATTTACACAAATAACTGAAATTTATTTTGAAGCAAAAAGGAATATTGAATCTTGAGAAAAGTCTGTCTTTATACAATATGTACAGGTTTACAGTCTTTATATACACTTCTATCTTGAAAAGATAGTCTTGGTGCATTGACACGTTGATAGTCGAGAACTATCTGGCACACTAACATAAATGTCTTTGAGAGTCCTTGTTTGTTGAAGTGCCTGAATTCCTAAAAAGCAAGTTCAATTGATTGAAGAAATTCCACCTAGCGAAACTAAGGGAGCTTGCGTAAATTAGGGAATGAAAATGGCTTGTAAAAGAATTACGGAACATAGGCAGTGGAAACAGGTAAGGGAGCGGTGACCAGAGGTGAAACCTCGTACTGCCAGAAATTCAGTCCACCTGGTCGAAGCACATTTTCAAGAGGAGTAGCCTCCGTGCTCGACGTAGGGTGTATTCTGGAGCTGGACACCGGGGCGAGTGGGCAATTGAGCAGGCAGGGAGCTCCTATTTATAGTACACTCGATGGTCAGGCACGCGCACTGAGGGCTGCGCGTCGAAGCTAGCAGAATGATACACAGGCGCGCGTGCAGCTGGCTTGCGGAGCGAGAAGGAAGCGCCGGACATACAACACCCTCCCCTCCTAAATACGCCGGTACGGCGTGAAACGGCGGCGGCGCTGGCGGCGACTGCGATGCTGGGGCGGAGCTGCTGATTTCTCTGTTGTATTGTCCGGAGCTGGAACTGGGCGGAGTGGCGCTGTCTCGTCCTGAAAGGAACCCATAGTTATTAAATGATCTAAAGCGCGTTCAGCAATAGATTTATCAGGTTTAGCAATAGCATCAATAGCTGGACAGGGGCGGTAGCGCAGACGTATCTGATCTTGATGGCGGCAGATACGTTTCTCCGTAGTCTGTATCTCGTATAGACGATGACCCAAAGATCTGCAGATGACTCCAGGTATCCAGAGTGGGTTGGATTTGAATGTTCTGGTGTAGACCTTGTCGTTGAGGGAGAACTTCGTTGGTGATGTCTTATGCTGGGCCGGAAGAGGCTGTAACAGAGAAAGTAAAGTTCTGTGAGGTCGTCCATGGAGCTTCTGTGCAGGAGTGATCTTATCAGCGCCGGGTAGAGTTCTGTAGTTGTTTAAGAGTTGGAGCAAGGCTTGGTCTTTAGTTAAGCCTGAAGAGACAGCTTTCTTCATACTTCTTTTAAATGTTTGTACGAAGCGTTCAGCTTCACCATTAGATTGAGGGTGAAAAGGTGGTGCTAGGATATGACGAATGCCATTATGTGTACAAAAGTTCTGAAAAGCAGTAGCTGTAAATTGAGGTCCGTTGTCTGAAATGAGTACTTGCGGTAAACCTTCTGTAGTAAAGATTTTCTGGAGAGCACGAATGGTAGCTTCGGTTGTAGTAGTCGAATGCATATCCACGACATATGGAAAGTTTGACAGTGAATCGATGACTATTAACCACATGGAATTGAGGAAAGGACCTGCGAAATCGATGTGAACTCGTTCCCATGGAGTAGTAGCAGGAGGCCATGAAGCAAGATCAGAAGACGGGGCGTTCTGATTCGTTTGACATTGCTCACAATGACGTATTAGCTTTTCGATGGCGGCATCAATACCGGGCCAGTAGCAGTGTTGACGGGCGAGTTGCTTTGTTCTGGAGATACCCCAATGGCTTTGGTGTAATAATCCGAGAACTTGTTTCTGTAGGCTAAGTGGGATAACCACTCGGAAGATGGTGCCTGCTTCTAGTAATACAACTCCGGCACGAGTCGTGAGACGATGCTGCATACGATGATAAGGTGCCAGGTGGGCAGGAAGTGTGCTCTGAAGAGGCCAACCGTTGCGGATGTAAGTACGTACAGTAGCAAGTGTACTGTCCTTATCCGTAGCTTTAGCTATGCAGGTAGCAGCAATAGGAAAACTGGAGACAGTATCTTCAAGTTCTATGTCCAACTGAAGACATTCAGATTCTTGAGAATCGAAGGCAGTATCAGGACCAACGGGTAAGCGGGAGAGGGCATCAGCATTACAATGCTGGGATGTGGCTCGATATACAATCTGATAGGAATAATCAGAAAGGAACATGGACCATCTTTGAAGCTTTCTGAGGGAATTCTCTGGGATCTTATTACCAGGATGGAATAAGTGTACGAGAGGCTTATGATCGGTAATGATCAGGAAATGGTTGCCATAGAGATATTCATTGAAACGGCGAATACCAAAGATGATGGCTAAAGCTTCTTTCTCTATCTGTGAGTATCGACGTTGATGGTCATTAAGTGTTTTCGAAGCGAAGGCGATGGGGCGTTCTTGTCCATGACGATCCTTCTGGGAGAGAACGGCACCGACACCGTAGTCTGAAGCGTCAGTAGCTAGCGTGATGATCTTGTCGGGCTGAAAATGAGTGAGTTGTATAGCTTGAATTAAGGCGTTGTTGATTGTTTTCCATGCCTGTTGGCATTGCGGAGTCCACTGAAACTTAACACCTTTCTTACGTAGAGCGTTTAATGGAGCTGCCACTATAGCGAAGCGTGGAATGAACTTATTATAATAGTTCGCTTTGCCTATGAAGGACTGAAGCTGCTTGAGGTTCTGAGGTGCTGGCATGTTTACTATCGCTGAGACATTCTGTGTACTAGGACGAATTCCATTCTTATCAAGTATATGTCCTAGGTAGTGAACTTGAGGCTGAAAGAAGGTACATTTAGCTAGATTCGCTCGTAGTCCATTGTCTTTCAATTTCTGGAGAAGGAGGCGTAGATTGGTTAGATGTTCCTGATGATCTTTTCCAGTAACAATAATATCATCCAGGTAGTGAGCACAACCGGGAATGGAGGCGGTGAGTTGAGCCAAATAGCGCTGAAAAATAGCCGCTGAGGATGAAATACCGAATGGGAGCCGCTGGAGCTGGAGCAGTCCGAGAGGAGTGTTGAGTGTGAGAAATTTCTTAGATTCTTCGTCTAAAAGTAGCTGGAGATATGCTTCTTTAAGATCAACTCGAGAGAAGAATTGTCCACCAGAGAGACGACGGAATAAGTCTTCTGGACGTGGAATAGGAAAGATATCTGTGTCAAGTTGTGCGTTGACTGTAGATCGAAAATCGCCACAAAGTCGAACATTACCATCAGGTTTCTTGATTACCACGAGTGGAGTAGCCCATTGACTAGAAGTAACTGGTACAACAATTCCAGTTTGGATCCATCTTTCTAATTCTTTCGTGACCTGGTCTTGAAGTGCTAGGGGTACTGGACGTGCTTTGAGGAAGCGAGGCTTAGCTCCGGATTTCAGCTGTATGTGAGCTGTATAGTCTTTTGCTGTTCCGAGCTGAGAGTCGAAGACTTCAGGAAACTGCGCTAGGAGAGCGGTAACGTCAGAAGTAGGATGCAATGTAGATACGACGTTAATGTTGTCATGTATCTGGAAACCAAATAAGTTAAATAGATCCATGCCCATAATGTTTGATGCAGTGTAGTTGTTAACTACGAGAAGAGGAATGGCCTTCTGAATTCCTTTATAACTAGCCTGAAGCTTGATTTGACCTTTGATGTCAATTTTCTTCTTGTTAAATGTCACGAGCTGGATGTCAGCTGGAGAGCATGAAGGTGAACCTAAGTCGTGGTAGGTAGTCAGGTTAATAATAGAGACAGGTGATCCAGTATCTAATTGAAAATCGACAGATCGATCAGAGAATGAGAGAGGAATGATGATTTTGTGAGAATCCTTTGTGGGAAGAATAAGATTGATCTGATCAACTTCCATGTCTTGGCGGGGCTGTATATGCTTCCGGCGTGCTGCAGTAGTCTTAGCAGGGCGGAGCGAACTTTGACAGACAGTCTTAATGTGTCCAAGTTTATGACATCGTTCACAAGTAGCTTTGAAAAAACGACAGTCACGACGTTCATGATGCTTGAAACAACCTCGGCAGGAAGGCAGGAGTTTCGAGGTGCTTTTAGAATTGGGCTTCCGTGTAGCATTACGAGAGGGAACCTGGCGAGAATGCTGGGTGGAGAGCGCCTTATCCGTACGGTTCACTGTAGCAGAGGACTTGCGGGCCTGAGGCGAGACTTGTGCAACTTCGTGTGTAGAAGCTATGGCTGCGGCAGTCTTGGTAGTAAGCTCATAAACCGTAGCAATACGCTGGACGTCTTCTAAAGAAGGGTTACTCTGCTTGACAGCGTCAAAACGTATTTTGTCTTCAGGAGTATGTAAAATTATCATGTCCCGAATGAGAGAATCAGTGTAGGAGGAACCACAACCGTCCTTGGAGCAGATGAACTGGCAGGGTTTAGCTAGACCACGCAATTCAGTTATCCATTCAGTATGTGTCTGATGGGGTTGCTTTCTGCACTGAAAAAATTTATAGCGAGCAGCCACTATGTGAGGAGCTTTGGCATAGTGTTCCGTGAGACGGGCCAAGAGCTGCGTGAAGGGTACCCCAGATAAGTGTTCTTCCGGACTTAATTTACGTAGTAATTCACACGTAGCATTGCCAACCGAACTAAGAAATAGTGCGCGGCGGCGTTGATCATCTGTGACAGAATGGCAGATGAAATGCTGTTGTAAACGGGCTAAATAAACTGACCATTCTTCCTTAGCTGGATCAAAAGCAGAGAACGGAGGAATAGCTGATGGCTGTGTAGAGACAGAAATAGCTTGAATAGCCTGAAGTAATGCTGCCTGTTGTTGTTGCATAAACTGTTGTTGTTGCTGCTGTAAGGCTTGGAAGACCGTAGCGAGTTGTTCCGCAGTAGCCATTGCGAGATGCGTGCAAGAAAGAGTAAGGTAAGCTGTGTGTCAGAACTGGTTGGAGTGTCGATGTTGTTTAGCACGTCGCCGTAGAGTTGACAACTGGGCCTGGTGAATTGTAGTGTCGTGTTTACCTCGTTGCTATAGAGTTGGCAACTGGGGTCGAAGAATTGTAGGTTGGTGCTTTTTTACCTCGTCGCCATAGAGTTGTTTTTTTACCTCGTCGCCATAGAGTTGTGTTGTAACCAAGGTTGAAGTTTACAAAACACAACTTTTATTGCTTCACTTTATGATATTTACACAAATAACTGAAATTTATTTTGAAGCAAAAAGGAATATTGAATCTTGAGAAAAGTCTGTCTTTATACAATATGTACAGGTTTACAGTCTTTATATACACTTCTATCTTGAAAAGATAGTCTTGGTGCATTGACACGTTGATAGTCGAGAACTATCTGGCACACTAACATAAATGTCTTTGAGAGTCCTTGTTTGTTGAAGTGCCTGAATTCCTAAAAAGCAAGTTCAATTGATTGAAGAAATTCCACCTAGCGAAACTAAGGGAGCTTGCGTAAATTAGGGAATGAAAATGGCTTGTAAAAGAATTACGGAACATAGGCAGTGGAAACAGGTAAGGGAGCGGTGACCAGAGGTGAAACCTCGTACTGCCAGAAATTCAGTCCACCTGGTCGAAGCACATTTTCAAGAGGAGTAGCCTCCGTGCTCGACGTAGGGTGTATTCTGGAGCTGGACACCGGGGCGAGTGGGCAATTGAGCAGGCAGGGAGCTCCTATTTATAGTACACTCGATGGTCAGGCACGCGCACTGAGGGCTGCGCGTCGAAGCTAGCAGAATGATACACAGGCGCGCGTGCAGCTGGCTTGCGGAGCGAGAAGGAAGCGCCGGACATACAACACTTACTTTGGCCAAAAGGTATAAAATACGACCATGTATTGCTTTTCCTTACTGACAGTGCAGCTTACATGAAAAAGGCAGCCGAAGGCCTTTCTGTGAGCTTTCCGAAAATGATACACGTAACTTGCGTTGTTCATGCTCTACACAGGTTATGTGAAACTGTGCGGGCTCAGTATCCTCAAGTGGATAAATTAGTGCCTAATGGCAAAAAAGTCTTCGTAAAAGCACCCTCAAGAATCGATATCTTTAAAGAGAAAAACCCGGATCTTGCGCTTCCTCTTCTGCCTATTGTTACACGGTGGGGTACCTGGCTTAGCGCTGTGGTATACTACGCAGACAATTTCGAAAGTTTTACATCCGTTGTGAACGTGCTAGATAAAAACGTCGCGTCGTCAATTGAGATTCTTCAAGAGATACTAAAAGACAGCTCTTTGAAAAATGATTTGGCGTTTATATCTGCCAATCTAAGCTTCTTGTGTAAAACTATAGACATACTTGAAAAATCCACTAACCTGTTGTCCGAAACAGTGAAGGAAGTGCGCACTGTTGAAAATAAATTAGATTCACTCCCGGCTTCGCAGGTACAGGGACTGTTAAAGGTCAAATATCAAAATTTGTTTAGGAAAAACAGAGGATTTCAAACAATGTGCCAAATTTCTAATGTATTAGAGGGTGCTCATGTTGGCGAAACTGATGGCGTTATTGTTGGTGACATTCCTCTCTTTAACTATGCTCGCGTGACTTCCTGTGATGTGGAGCGATCGTTTTCGCAGTATAAGGCGATCTTTAGAGATAATCGGCATGCATTTGTGATGGACAATTTGGAGATGACCTTTGTTGTTCACTGCAATTCTGAGACTACTGCTAGCAACTAATATTCCAGCGTGTGATGGGTGAGTACGAACTGGTACTATTTTTTCAAAGATGATGGGTTGCTTTTGCCATATTAAAAAAATCATTACCTTTAAAAAAATTACCTTTTATAATATCTACTCTGGCATATCAAAAATTAATATACCATACAGCACGTTTCCATACACAGACACCATTTTGCCTTAAGGAGCACGTTTGGTAGCACCATATTCTAATACAAAACATTATACTTATTTACTTTTTGAGCGCGAGTAGTTATGTGATATTTAAAGGAAAATAATTTCATTTTTTATCACATATTTTAAAGCTTTTCAGCACATAAAAAATAAATATTTTTCACATTTTTAGCACATAAAAATCCGCTCCATCTTATATTTCCCTATTTTTCACAGCATCGGAAAAAGGTGTAGAAAAAATTCTAAATAAACGTTGCCATGAGCCATTTTTGTGTAAAACCAACCAGTAGGGAGATCCATCGAATATTATGCTGTAGGCCCCTTCTGAAGTACTCCCTCCCGCTGACATATTTTGAACAACTTAAAGGTATGATCCTACTCGACCTTATTCTAAACTGAAATACCAAGTTCAATTTAAATCCACCAATCCGATTTCCAATGGTGCTGTAACAAACACAGACAAATATTAAAACGAACTCGGCATAGATTATTCATTTCAATGACGTCAGTATTCTTTGCAGAATACAGTATCAACCGACTGGAATGTCTCTGTTAAAACAATTCTATCAGTTGGAAGGCGCGGTCATATAAAAAAACGGTACAGTTTCTCACTCTTCACAGACAGTACTACGCTGGCGTTCTAACAATACCTAGTTCCAGAGATGGGATGACCCGGCAACAGACAGTGCTTAACACTGCTCGGCCTTCTTCCGTTAAGTGTGCGCACTCTCCATTACTGTCAGCGCCTCATATCATATAGCTGGAGATATTATGCACATATGATACATGTTAATGATCGGGTCATTATAACATTTACATCTATACTATTACATAAAGAGGTAAAGTTTGTTTGTATGTAATGGCTAATCTCAGGAACTACTGGACCGATTCTAAAAATTATTTCACTAATAGAAAGATACGCTATCCCTGAGTGCTATAGGTTATATTTTATTTCCAAAACAATTTGAGGGGAGGGGGTTACGTGGGGAGATATAAAAATACTAGGCTAACATAGGCGAAATACCGAATTTCTCGTACAAGGACGAGACAAAGCTCAATTTAAGCCCCTACGGGCCAGAAAACTATGTTTTAAGGCCCTAAAACCAACCGTTATGGAGATATTGGCACCACACTACCCCTGCTCTAGGAGTCCGATAAAGAAATGAACTGCCGTAACTATGGCAACGTCAGCTCCAGTATTCTTACAGCAACGAGATTACCTAAAATATGTCACAAAAACCTAACATGTTACAGTCATGAAAATTGGTATTTGGAATCTCCTTTAAAAATAAAAGAACACACATTTATGTTTTCAGAAAATCCACTTAAGGGGTGAGAGAGGTGGGTGGTTGAAAAGAACGGAGGAAGGAGTTGAATTCTTTATATGAGGATACATATATCTCAGAAACTGAAGATGTTACAGACGTTAAAACTGTTACATGAGATCTCTTTTAAAAATAAATGAACACATATTGTTTTGGAAAATCCACTTAAGGGGGTAAAATTATAAAAAAAAACGGGTGAATTTTTAAAATGAGTATCCTCTTCTTCTTCCACCGGTTTTCTCACACCTGTGGGGTTGCGGGTGCGAACTGCGTCGCACATGTGGATTTGACGCTGTTTTGCGGCTGGATGCCCTTCCTGACGCCAACCCTATGTGTAGGGATGTAATTACTATTGCGTACTCCTGTTGTGGTTGGTAATATGGTTTGTTGAGTGAATAGAAGAGGAGAGTGCTGGGACAAACACAAATAACCTGTCCTCGGACACGCGATTAAAATCCCCAACCCGGCCTGAATCGAAACTGGAACCCTGTGAATCGAAGGCCTCAACGCTGAACACTCAGCCAAAAAGTGGGGAAGTTTTTAAAATGAGTATATCTGCAGTGTATCTCATAAACTTAACATGTTATAGGCGTGAAAATGGGTATTTGTAATCTCCTTTCAATATAAAGAAACACGTACTTTTTGTTTTCGGAAAATCAACTTAAGCTGGAGATCGAAAATAAGTGAAAGAGGAGTTTAATTCTCTTTATGGGGATACTTATATCTCAAAAGCTAAGATGTTACAGACGTGTAATTTGGTGTTTGGAATCTCCTTCATAAATAAAGAAACCCTTTTTCTTCGACTTAAAAGAGGACTGTTTCTCACATGTAGAGTTTCATGTCGCATGTTCTGCCAGCAGCCTGGTCATCTTAGCCCCACAAGGCAATGCCACAAACGCGGTTTACAAAGAGGTTCTGGGGTAAATGCAAGTTTTCGGTGAGTTTTTATACTTTAGGGATTTTCAGTTAATGTCTTATTGCAGTACCGAAGAACAAATAATTTTTATTAAATTACGAAATCTTCGCGAGCGAAGCCGTGAGCAACAGCTTGTACGTACGATTGCTGAGCAACATGTTTATAATGATGAGAGTTTTTGATTGTAATGATTCATTATTATTATTATTATTATTATTATTATTATTATTATTATTATTGCGAGGTGTGTCTAAGAAGTACGATGAAAGGACCGATATCGCATTGGTACCGTCTGTTAACTGCGTGCTTGCGCATGTGAATAGAGAGACATCTCGAGAAGCGCCACGTAGCGTTCAACACACGGAGCTGAAGCAGGTTAGTCTACTGTGACCAGTCGAACGTAGTGTGTGTGAAGACTCGTGTCATAGTGAAATGGAGCAATGCATAAACGTCATGTTTTGTTACAAAATGGGAAAAACGAGACGGAGACGCATGCGCTGAACTATTCGCCCGGTTCCATGCCGTTCTCCACACTATCCACTACATAACGAGTTCATCCTATATTCATCCTAATCTGTCATACCGAACCCTTGGTCCCCCTCAGCCATTTGTATCGCATACCTCTCCCTACAAGCTAAATGAACCAAGTCCTGCATGTCTCAGAACGTGACTAGACGTGTCTCCTTCGAGTCAAATATCGCCAGATCATTTTTTTTTCAGCCCATATCGGTTCAAAACCTCTTCATTTGTGACCTCATCGACCCATTTTACTTTAATCATCCTTCTGTAACACTACATTTCTAAGGTTTCTGTTGTCTTTCTTTCCGAAGTAGTTATCGTCCATATTTCACTCCCATATAGTGCCAAGTTCCAGACAAATGGTTTCAGAAATGACGGTGTGACATGCATGTCTATGTTTGTAATGAGTAGATCATGAAGGGCTTCTTTGCTCATATTAACCTACATCTTACACCCTGCTTACTTCTTCCGTCATTGGTTACTTTATTTCCTAGGTTGCAAAATTCCTCTACACAGATATAATTTCCTTGTCTTATATTACGTCCTTCACCTGACTTTAGTCTACTACATCCCATCAATTTTGTTTTAGATTCGCGTATTTTCATTTTTTTTACTCAGTTTTCAAAACTGTATCCATTCCATTCAACATCTCTTCCAGATCGTCTGCTGATTCGGATAAGATTACTGGATCATCGGCAAAACTGAGAGTTTTAATTGTCTCTTCCTGGAGTGTGACTGCTTTACGACATTCTTCTTGAATTGCTTTATTGACTGTTTTACACTGTAAAATACATTGAAGAGTATGGTAGACAGACTACACCCCTGCCTCGCTCCCTGGTGGATAGTTGCTTCTCTTTAATATCCGTTTGCTCTGATCACTGCAGTTAAATTCTTTCAGGGGAACAAAATACAAATTATAGTCTATAACAGGCGTTTTCAAAATAAGGTCCACGGGCTAAATTCGGCTCGCCAAGGTGTTAAATTTAGTCCCTGGCTTGCGAAAATTGAATAACAAGAAAAGCAAGTTTTATCAGGAAATCAAGCTTGTTTTTAAATGCGGCGCGTAATTTTTGTAACGTGGCTTGCATAACAATATGAAGTAACCGCTAGAACTGTTGCTGTCCTAAAAGCGGAGTTTCTTTTCTGTTTTAGGGACTATATAGCTGCGACCAAACCTTTCCTTTGTTGAAATTCACAAAATCAGAATTTAAAGGTAATTATTTGAGTGACGAGCACTTGAAAGATAATTTTATTTCTTCATCTGACTAAATTAGAGCCACAGTTTTGCAAAAATGTGTGTTTACAGAAAAAGTAAGTTTCATACCTCTCATTAAAATGTACTTGAGTTTTAAACGGTCACTGAAAACATTGTGTAAAGTTACTAATTTCCTTACATGCGGTCGGTATCCAGTATTCGGGAGATAGTAGTTTCGAACCCCATTGTCGGCAGCCCTGAAGATGGTTTTCCGTGGTTTCCCATTTTCACACCAGGCAAATGCTGGGGCTGTACCTTAATTAAGGCCACGGCTGCTTCCCTCCCACTCCCAGTCTTTCCCTATCCCACCGTCGCCAATAGACCTATCTGTGTCGGTGCGACGTAAAGCAACTAGAAAAATCCTTACAGTACTTTATTTCTGATAAAATGTATTGATCAGTTATCCGGCCCCCTCAGAGACTCAAAGGTTGATAATTAGCCCTCGGAATCCAATAATTTCGAGACCCTTATCTGTATTATTATTATTATTATTATTATTATTATTATTATTATTATTATTATTATTATTATTATTATTATTTAAAAAATGAACGGAAGTGTAAAGAGGAATACGGTTTTCATGTTTGACCCAAGTCTGAAATATATAGGAATAACGAGAAATATGTCTATAGCTTTATCCTACTGAGACATAGAAAGAAGACACGGATATTTGTATAACTTGTTCAGAAAACGAAAAGCTACAAATTATTTTAAGTATCTACAAATAACACAGACAACCTATGTGATGTAGTTGATCAGTCGTTGTCCTTCTCTTCCTAAGATAGCAGGCTGGGTCCTGGCTGAGGTCGGATGCATTTGGGGACGTTGAAATACAACTCTGTATGTCACCTATACCTTCCAGCGCATTAAGGAATCCCTTCCATATAAATATTGGAACATTAACATTCCCAATTATGGGATATAACTTGAGAATAGCGTGTATTTCTGAATACAAGCGACTTAAACAGTGTGAACTGCGGTATTGCCATCGCCCTTTATGGTCATTTGACTTGCATAATTTAGCAGACAACGTTGCTAATTAGTGTTTTGAAAATATTAATTTTACATGTTCTTATACTTCATTTCTTTCTTTTACAGGTAAGTTCGATTGTGCCAGTATGATACATCTATACAATATGAAATGCCTGGCAGGTAAGACGGAGCTTATTTCAAGAGGCTAAAATGTGATACAAATTTGTAGTTAAGATTTCAGTGACTGCTAAGTCACGTCTATCACGCAGTGGTTCTCCCGTTACCACCATGCAATCACCACAACTGCACACGTTTTCCTTAAAGTCAGGGCCAACCACATAAGTTTTGAGCACTCTGATAAATCAGGATGGTGGCCCACCTCTTTCTTAACTTTATTACAAAGTACTAAATAAAATGTTTACAGTAATGGGTACAGACGTAAGGATAACTTCTTCAGAAATACAAATTAATTCAAAGCAAGTAAAATATGTTAATTATAACTTAATATTAGTGTCAAATAATAAATGTATAAGTTTGGGTATCCGGAATACTTTCCGTTGTTCCATTGCGGATTTTGAAGGGAGGATTCACATATAATAGGATATTAAGGCGGTATCATATGTTCAATATCGGTTGCATCCCGAATTTCCTCTCTTTGATAATCACAAAATCATCTATAACTACTAAGCAGTTTACGTTTTGATGCTAGTTGATGTCCTATCGACAAAATGGAAACATAATTCAGTTTATTTTCTCCTAAAGTGGATCTTAAATCTTTCGGTTTGAGGGATAGTTTACTAAAACGTCTTCCACCAGAAGGAACACTAACTGGTAAAGCGCAAGCCAACCTCGGAGTAAAACACAGTTTGAGAAGTACAGACTGAAGCTTGACTTCATAGATGCCGTTAAAGAGAGCAATTGGAAGCCCTTGTTTCCAGATTTTTGACAAGATTTGGAAATATAGTATTAAAAATATATTGTTTCAGTTTCATCTTTTAGTCTTTTGCTGAAATCTTTAAAGTATTTCAGATGAGGTCGCTGGTGAAGTTATCCAAACGCTTAAAATATATATTTTTTCATATCAAAAGTTGTTCTGAGGTTTGGCACAAATCTTGGAACTTCTTTAAAGAAAGCATTCAATTGGAACGCATTTCTTATTTGGTTTCCAATAATATAATCAATTCATTAAACTTCTGGGCCCCTTACAATCCCGGGCTCCGCAGCTCGTGTCCATCTTGCCCCTTTCTCTTGGGGGCCTGCATAAAGTATTCTTAGTGCTTGAAGAATTTACTTGTACATCTTCATGAGTCATATTGTCGTTTTGGCTACAGATCTTGAATTCTCAGGTTTTAAAAACTCTAATTTGGCACACAAATTCCAAAATTCTGTTACATATTGGCTATGTTTGTATATTTTCAGTTGTTTGTTACCTCCTCAAGTGAAATGAAAACTAACGTAATTTTACGAAGCTTTTTGTTTAAAGTGAGGGAGCGAGTGATTGAAACTTAAAGTATAAATTATTCGCTTAGTGCAGGCTTTGTGTAGTAGTTTCAAAGGAAAGTCTAAGAATACAGTATATTCTCAGTTCCATCCGTAGAAACATCGTTTATTGTTATGTAGCAGAGAAAGTAATTTACAGTTGTATGCCTGATACTCATTTCATACTTCGAATGATATTTACATGATACTTTAATGTCAGTACTAGTGTTACACGGGGAGATGGTGTATTCTCACTACTGTTTAATATTGTGCTTGAAAGGGAACTAAGAAAGCTCAACGGCTTGAATGCGGTGTCACGTTAGGTGAAAAATTCAGTATCATCGCATGTGCTGATAACATACCATTACTAGCTGACAATAGAAATAATCTCATATGTCGGGCATATAAATTAGTTAATGAAACCAGCTGTATAGAACTTAGGATTAACGAGCAAAAACAAAAACGAGCAAATCCCCAAGACGGGTAGAATACCAACCAGTGCTCTCAGAGTACAAAATCCATCATATGAAAGATTAAAAGATTTTTAAACACCTTTGTGTGAAAATAACAGTGTGAAGCTGGAAAGAAGAAGGAATCGAAATTAGAATAACGAATGCAAATGCTACTTTTCCGTTTGTTCCGAGGTATCTGTGGAACAGCAGAGGTGAAAGAAGGTGCGGGGGTGAACGGGCCTCAAAATACGAAATTAACGTTAAGATAAAATTTAACAAGGTTATATTTTCTTTTCAAAATCAAGAAATAACAAGCATGGCAGGTACAGAGTAGCAAGGCAACAAAGTACAATTACAGTATTTACAGGATTTGGGCTTCGAGCCCCGAACTCACAATTCTTGAGCAATTACCCCAGTTTTACCCCAAAACAAGTTTCAACAGAGGGGCAGAAAACCCCATTCATGCCCAGGAGCACTTGCTCCAAATTACACAGTACAGCCTCCTTGAGGCGCGCAGAAAACAAAATTTTCAAGAAAGAGCAACTCGCTCTCAAAATTTAAGCCTGTCAAAGGCCACACCAAATTCCACCTTCAAGCTGTCCTCTAAGGACATAAACACAGGGGTAAAATACCCAATCTACTGAGGCCTATTAAGTGAGAAAAGGTTAATTACATGGCCTCTAAAATACCAATTTGAGAGGAGGCGATCTACACTCCTAATACATTTTGTTTAAAACCTAATCTGGCTCTAGGCCGCTAATGCAAGGGCTAATCCCATACTAAAGAGGTGACTTTAGAAAGAAACAATTTACATTACGTTAAGGAAGAAACGGTTGTGAAAAATAAGTTCACCTCAATGCAATATGAGTGGGAGCTCGAGAGGGTTAAGCACTCTCTATCCCAATAGGTAGTTAAAACAGAAAGAATTGACACCGAGTGTCTTTACATTATTAAAGGAAAGTTACATGGAAAAGGCTTCGGACCTGCCCCGAGAGTTAAACTGCTGAGCTAGCAAGAAAAGAAGTTATTAAACGGCCATTACCTTGTGGATGAACTGCTGCCCGAAGAAAGAGGCGCTTCCCGCCCCCTGCTACGTACTTTACACACTGAAAGATGTTACTGAAGTGGCCTGGAGACCCGAAAATCAGCAGTTTATATACTCTCGCGGAAAGTTCGAGGCGTTTCAGGAATGAGAACACCCTCCCACAAAACTTTATTGGCTAGGGTTCAGCAATATATCCCCTTTGGAGAAGATACACCGGATTGGTCATAAATTAATTAAAGAAATTCGGGATTGGCTAAATTCAAAACAAGGGGAAAGAAAGGGTTATACAGCCAACTTAAACAATAACAGAAAGAAATTTAACAAGGAACAAACTTTTGAAATAAAAATTTCTCCAAAAAACAGTTCTTTCACTTCGCACTAGGGTGCACCATTGTAGTTCTTCAGTAGTGTCCTCTAGAAGAGAAAGTTCACACTTCTTACTACAGGTAAAACAAAAATACATCGAAAACGACCCAGTTCAGAAACTTCAAAATTTCCAAGTAGTGACATCTTCTGAGAAACTTGAAAATTAACACATTAGATAAAGTTCAGACTTCCTCCAGTAGGGGAGTTTCAACAGGCGCAAAGTTTGAATTAGCGACGTGGAGGTGTACCACCCGGTACATCGTTAAAAGACTAAAAGATATTGTGCAGAAACACAAAATTCAGACTATATAAAACACTTACCCCACCGGTGCGCGTCTTTTACTCGGAAAATTGGGTCTCGATTATGAAAAGCTGCCGATGTCTCATTATGTTTGAAAATAAAATTCTTAGGGAAATCTGAGGAACTTTGAAAGTAAGCAACATCGGAAAACTAAACAGCAATAGAGGCAGATGACCTACACTGACTGAGCAAATGTCATGGGATAGCGGAGCGCTGATGCGCAGGTGTGTTGTCTGCGCACCACACGCCCCCTGTGCCGGCGGCAGTTGTATAGGAGACCTTGTGAGCAGTGGCTGTGCATGTGACAGGTCGTGAGCTGTATTGAATGGAACGTCGTCGTGAGCTGACATCGTTCGAATGGGGTATGGTGGTCGGTGCCCGACGGATGGGAAGTGCGATTTCGGAAGTGGTACGGGAATTCGGCTTCACACGATCAGCCGTGTCCAGGGTGTATCGTGAATGGTTGAATGCGGGTGTCACCGTCCACAACAAACGAACGACCGGTCGTCCAGCCACCCTCGATGACCGTGACCGGCGACATCTGAGACGGATTGTCAATAGTGACAGACGGGCAACCGTGCAACAAATCACGGCTCAATTCAACACAGGCCATGCTATACACGTCTCCCAGTGGACAATCCGTAGGGACATGTGTTCTATTGGGTATGGGAGCCGGCGCCGCTCACGGGTGCCACTGTTAACCCAACGTCATCGGGTACAACGACGCGCATTTGTCGCCAGTCACCAGGGATGGACACTGGAACAATGGTGTAACGTGATATGGTCGGACGAATCACGATTTCAACTGCACCATGCCGATGGGAGGCGCCGTGTATGGCGCAGACCACATGAAGCGATGTATCCCGCCTTCCTCGAAGGTGTGGTCCAGGGCGCTGGTGCCTCTGTTAAGGTCTAGGGTACATTTTTCTGGTATGGAATGGGCCCCCTAGTTGTTCTGGAAGAGACTTTGAATGGTACGCGGTATGTTGAGCTGCTCGGAGACCATCTCCACCGATTTTTGGCCTTCCAGCGCCCAGACGGTTCTGCGGTGTTTTAAGATGATAACGCGCCGCCACATCGCTCCCACGCTGCCCGGAAACGGTTTCAGGAACATGCAGCGGAGGTCCAACGACTGCCATGGTCACCCAGGAGCCCCGATATGAATCCTATCGAGCATATCTGGGATGTCTTGGAACGCAGGCTCCGTGCCATGGATCCTGCACCCACGAACAGGCCATCATTGGCGGCCGCTCTGCAAACGATTTGGTGTCAGCTGCGTGCAGAGGACTACCAGGGACTTGTCGACTCACTTCCACGGCATCTCACTGCAGTTCGCAGGGCCAGAGGAGGCTCCACACGCTATTAGGTGACTATCCTATGACATTTACTTAGTCAGTGTAGATGTTAGGCCCCTTTGAACAAAAAGCATAAGCATCTTCATTATCATCATCATCTAAGTGGCAATCAGGACATTCAAACGACCTACAGTGATTCTGGCATATACCATAGGTCTGAAATGGTTTGGGTATAGGTATTCTGCGAACAGATGGCCTACTATACCAAGGCTTCATGGGACAGTCAATTGGATAGACACCTCTTGGTAGACAAAGACTCCGCTGGAGGAATTAAGCTGTATAACAATGAAGAAGTACATGTTTGAGACAGGAGAAAATGGCGGACACTTGTGGGTGAGACTAAAAACTTTTGTTTTTAAATGGCTATGGCTGTACTTATATTTGACGAATAATATTGTCTGGCGCTTTGTTTTACAGTTTTGTGGCTACAAATGTAGGCTATTTTGTTAATTTTCTAAGTAAAAAAGTGGATGTAGAGGTGATTCTACCGAGAGTAAGTGGAAGCAAAACTAGATGAAGATCAATGCCTCGTGCTTGCCACTCTTATATCTCAAGTTGTATTCCGTGATGATTTCTAGCCATTAAATAGGAGATTTTTATAACTAAAATGGCAGTTCATCATTTGTTGTAACTTCTGATGGTCAGAAGTCATGTCAATTCTTGATGTTTTTCGTCCGTTTAAGAGCATGTCACAGTTTAACATTACTCGCCACAAGAGCTGCTGTTTCATAGTCTGATCCGTGTTGCCTGGTTTGGCTGTAGCACCGTAAATAATCGTCGGATAATAATAAAAGACAACAAGGACGCCTTGTAATTATGTGAGAAGAAAGTGTTTGAGTATGTTATTACGCGCACTTCCTAGTATACGGGAGTAACATATTGATTACTTCGGTATTTCCTAATCGGTTTCTAAAATATTCACCCATAATGGAGCAAGTTTACGCATAAGGAATCTATCATTTACCTCCAGATGTTTTTAATTTTGGGAAGGTCTGGTAAATGTCAACTGTGAATAGAAGTAATCTGTCATACTGGTTTTTAAGTGGTAGTGTGAATTCTCGATCATAGAAGAATAAAATTCTATTACAAACCGCTTTGATATTGCATGCATTTGCATAATTCTTGAAATGAATACCTACAATGCCACTTCAATATATTTTGTATAATTCCTTTCCTCTTATGAGAAACCTATCTGTTGTCCATCCTGAATATTAATTAAGAACTCGCAATAGATTTAATTCATAGCTTATATACTCACAAATATTACTGCTTTTAGTTAATTACTGTTAGTTGGTACTCAAGATTGAAAACTCTGTTATCTCCGTTACTTTTCTACTTTACTTTTAATAAAGAATTTGGCAAGCGTCCGAAATTTGACATATTTAGGATTTGCTTTTTGGGAAAATTCGCTACGATCGCTGTTCAAGTTGGACACCGCCGACGTCTTTCCTAATTACATGTAATAACATGTTATTTTATTCCTTCGCACCGAGCTCGATATCTTCAGTCGCTTAAATGCGGCCAGTATCCAGTAATCGGGAGATAGTGGGTTCGAACCCCACTGTCGGCAGCCCTGAAGATGGTTTTCCGTGGTTTCCCATTTTCACACCAGGCTTTTCCTATCCCATCGTCGCCATAAGACATATCTGTGTCGGTGCGACGTAAAGCAAATAACACATATTTATACATATACAGTATATTCCTTCGTAATGGATTTAAAAGATAGTTTCTTCTAAAGGGATCGTGGTTCTAAGACCGTAGAGTTGACTCACCCGAATATCCCACTCTCCAGATAGTTGCGTTAACTTTTCACTAAGACCACTAACGCGCGAAACATACTCATAACTTTGATGTTGATTTAACTGTCTTTGGAGACAGTTGCTGAGTAACGATTAAGTACTGTGAAATCTCTCTGTCACTGAAGTTGAAACTAATCAGTGTTTTGAAACTTATTAATGGCTTTGAAAGAAGCTATCCTCAACTTCTTGAGGGCAATTTTGACATCTATTGAAGAATAATTTCGATCCCAACACTAGCGATGGTGGGACTGACTACTTTGACCACGTGACACCGATAAGCCCCAATGAAGGCACCAATTTGGTGTCGTGTCTAACTTTGAGTGTCTAACATTATTCGACCTCGAGTGTATCTCATCTACTGCGAATAAATAACATTAAAATTTCGCCTTTACACTACAGTTTTGCCTCGTACTTCATTGTTTTAATCTCGGGCTATGTGTACAAAAGTCGAAAGCAGGTTTAGTTCAGTATGTTTCTGTCACTTGGTCAGTTTGTTTCTTAAGACATCACCAGAAAATGACTTGGGCCATATTTAAGTTGATGGAGATACAGGTATATCTAGTTTCACTAATATGCAGTAGTGCAACAATTCTACGAGGGAAGGCTCAATAAGGAATTGCGAAATTTCTCCAATGTATTGAAAAATTGTACATGTTCGGTGGGGATAATATCTCCAGTCTTGGTTGCGCGAAATTATAAGCTGCACACCCGTTATACAGCCGAATGAACAGTTGCTGTTGTACCCTTGGTTGTGGTGATCTCGGCTCTGAAAACGAATGTAAATATTTATTGCGGAGTCTATCCTCAGTGAGCATCGCTGGCATGGAAATACTGCTCAGTCGTCATGGTAGCAAGTTACCTACCAGTGGTGGTGAGTGTCATAATTGTTTTTGAAAGGTGAAAATTGCATGACCATCAGCTCCTATTGATCAGAAAGATTGACTGTTAAAATTAGAAAAAAATCATAATTGGAAGATCATTGAAGGAGAAAGGAATTAGAAACGTGTGTGGCTGTGTGCTGGCGGGGAGGAATGAAAGACTAGTTCGCATTCGGGAGATGGTGGGTTTGAACCCCACTATCGGCACCCTGAAGATGGTTTTCCATCGTTTCTTATTTCACACCTGGAAAATTCTGTGGTTGTACTTCAATTAAGGCGAGGCAGCTTCCTTCCTAATCCTAACCATTTCATATCACACAATCACAAGAAATACCTTTCTGAGTTGGTATGACGTTGAACTACTAGCAAAAACTTACTATTACTATAGACGACGTCACATAAAGTTAAACCCTAAGGGAGATAACTTACAATTTCTCCCTTATTACTTCTGAAGCTACCAGATTACTGCTGAGTTACATTCTGCATTGCCACGCGTACGATAAAGAAACTCTACTTGCCGATACAATATCTTGCGGCTGTACATCTTAAGTTTCTTCGAGTATCTATTTTCAACTAGTATCGTCGTAATTTCTATTGAGATTTGTAACTTAGAGAATGGGTAACTCAGGAGAATACAGCGAGAAATGAAGTGGAAAAAAACAGGGAAATTATCATCTTATTATGCAGTCATGTGAGTGAATCTGCATTATTGTTGTTTTCATTGAGGTAGGTTGGTTTTGATAATGTTTGCTGATTGTCATAAGTAACCAATCAAGTTTACAGCAATGCTGGATCTTTCTTAGGTCCGCCGCACTTGCTTTTTGCGTTATTTTAATGTAATTGAGAGCTTTGCTCTATCCACGGCCAACTGGATACCTCGCTGCGCTCCTTATAACATCAGAAGACAAAAGCATTGTGGTAAGTTCTGCTATGTATCTAAAAGCCATGATAATAAAAACGATTGCTATTATTTCTCACAATTCAGGAATGTCAGTTGGACTACTCCATCCTCCGCAATTTCATTTCACGACGTTGTTTTGACACATATCAATGAAAGTAACCTTTAAGATCATTTTAACAGTATTAACCCATGTAACATTCTCCATAGCTCTAAATTACGATAAATCGGCAACCAAAGTCAATATATTTTCCATAAAGAAGCATGCATTTCTACCGCGAATAGGTCGGCCGCCAGCGCCACGTGTCGAGCTGTGTAACTACTCCGATTACAGTGCGTGGACCCGATTGTCAAGGCCGGTAAGGAGCTAGCTAGAGCGACGCATCAAGTCGGCCGTGCTCTATCTCTCGTGGTACTGTTTATGTCCGCTAGATGGCACTACCGCTGCAGTTCCAGAAAGACCAACCTGACAATGACTGGTATAACATCTAGTATCTTCTGATTTGTTGTGATATTAGTAACTCAGAAATCCTGGAACTGTAATCTCCTTGCAACGATTAAAAGAACACAACAAGAATATTAGTTGAAAATTCAGGAAAATACAAACAGTCAATGTCGACACTCTTCTAGAAAGAGAGCTATTGAAATGTAGTTACCTAGTAGTAAGAAAAAGAAAATATATGGAGCAAGCGAATAGTATGGGAGCGCTGTGATGGAGCATTGAGAAGAAGTGATGCACGGAGTTGATTTAATAGTTTCTGGTTTTTGCCTACGGTTGTACCCATGGAATTATTATTATTATTATTATTATTTTGCTAGTTGCTTTACGTCGCACCGACACAGATAGGTCTTATGGCGACAATGGGACAGGAAAGGGCTAGGAGTGGGAAGGAAGCGGCCGTGGCCTTAATTAAGGTACAGCCCCAGCATTTTCCTGGTGTGAAAATGGAAAACCACGGAAAACCACTTTCAGGGCTGCCGACAGTGGGGTTCGAACCTACTATCTCCCGAATACTGGATACTGGCCGCACTTAAGCGACTGCAGCTATCGAGCTCGGTGAAATTAATTTTGTGGCCATTTATATAACAGATAAAGACTGGAAACTTTACCAAGATGCTGTCAGTATTTTTTGAATAATTGTTGCATTCAGTGCTTTTTTAATAATGTAGGAATATGTTGTTTTTGCTATGCACATGGGGGGGGGGGTACCAGTAAAGCTTGAGGGTAAATTAACAAATTGGTCTAAATTTTCAGCACTCTCGTCCTGTCTTACGGCAACCTGAAAGTGAATTTAGTTTTCAGTCCTGGCTTTCGTGTGGTTTGTTCAAATAAACTGCAACCTTGCGGTTTCTATTTTGGCGTACATATTGACAATATATGAGTGATGACAGTTGGCATATACAGGAAACAAATTACATCAACCCATAGCAAATCGCCGAGATCCCACGATCGGAAAGAAACGCTTGTACAGCCGAATGGAACCCGTCCATAGAAAATCGGTGCGAGTGGACGATCAACAAGAAACGCTAGTACGGACACCTCCAAGGGGTACACCGACAACTTGTATGGTGTTAGAAGTTGGTACTTAGGTTGGCTTTGAATTCCACTCAGTGAGTTACAGTTGAAATTGCCTACACTTCAACATGGAACGATTCTACTGGAGCTTTGAAGCGCTACACCACTAACATGTGTTTTGCTAGTGTTAACCATAGGTACAAGCGTAAGGAAATTAAATTAAATGATATGAGTGAAGTAACGATCACAACAGAGAAAAGTCTCGCAGTCATTGCACTTGTGAAGGACGGTAAGAAGTTTAGTTCGGATGGCATTGCATTCTGCTGTTCTACATGGTGAGCATAAGGCAAGAAACCGAGCGAGTGGCTGTACAGTTTGGGTCACCTAGCTGTCAGTTCGCATTCGGGAGGTGGTGGGTTCGAACCCTACTGTCTGCAGCCCTAAAGATGGTTTTTCGTGGTTTCCCATTTTCACACCAGGCAAATTCAGGGGCTGTACCTTAACTAAGGCCACGGTTGCTTTCTTCTTGCCCTTTCCTATTCCATAGTCGCCATGAGACATATCTATATGTGCCGGTGCGACCTAAAGCAAACTGTGAAAAGAGGAAGAACAAGAAGATGGTACCAAAAATATTGTTAGCAAGAAATAAACAGTGAGTGTGTTATTGGTAGCCCGCGAGGGAAGTAGTTGAACTCATTGTTCGCTTCTCTTTGGCTGAGAAGTGGTATTTGCCAGGTTAAAAATGTCATTTGTAAAATATTACTTAACCGATTGAGATAAAGCTAAGTACAAGGAAATTCTAGATATCTTTGCCATAATATTGACTAGTTTTATGGGAATGGATTAATTTATTTTTTATTATTAGTATTTTCTTTTTGCGTTTATTCAGTTTAAACAGAATGAGACAGACATAATTGTCAAAAATCATGAATATCGTCTCTGCTTCGCGTATACTATCAACCCTTGTCCTTGGCTTAGTAACAGATGTTGAAGATGATGTCTAACATAATGTATTGAAAGCCAAACACTTATAAATTAAATTATCTATCAACCCTCTCAAAAATCTTGACAAAAAACTAATGGACGGACAGACACTACATTCTTATTATATTAGCAAGATGTATCTGGACTGAAAAACCGAATGTTATAAGTCGTTTGTTGGACAAATAAATAAAACTAGGCAGATAGTTGCGAAGCTGAATGGATTATAGTTCATGTCCAAGTTTAAGACAGTGCAAATATTCTCACTGAGGGAAGAATGAATTAAATCATGCATCGTGATTGAGAGGAAATGACTGTTCAATATCAAGAGAGGGGAAGTCATAGGAGCCTGTGTTTTGGACTTGTGTTGGATTATCAGAGATGAGTATTCCAGGCTGTGGAGAAGTGAATAAATTTGTAAAATCACAGTCTTCTAGATTTAACAAGACAAAATCATGTCTATTAACTCTATTAATCAGGCAGTAATAAATAAAGATATTCCAGACAGGAGAACATGTACATTGCAGTCAGATTGCCTAGCGGTTTGTGTAGTCTTCGAGTGTGTACAGTAGGACTAGATTGCATAAGAAGAGAATAGGAGAGATGCTAATTATTTTGAGATATTCAGTAATTTTTCATTTAGCACTTGAAACAATAACGCGCCTATTCATTTTCATGCTAATAAAGTTCGAAACTTTATAATATTGAAGACTGTCATAAGGAGCCGCTTTTGCTCCTATTTGGTACTACTACTTCGATGTCTGCTGTGAGACGAATGTCTGAAATGTTAAAATACTTGGATTTGATCACGAAAGTAATAGTGTGTAAAAGGAAAGTGAAATAGTTGTTTACAAGAAAAAATACAGCGATATTATCAGCGCAAAATTGTAGGAATGCCGCATTAGGGATCGCTAACACCGTTGAGGTGTTGGTACCCGATGCGCCTATTAACGCTCTAAGAATTTCTAAAGAACGTATGATGAGAAGGGACCGAAATATGTGCGTATGCTTCATTGACTTATGGAAGGATATTTGATAGTTTTCTGGCATAAATTATTCCCGTCATTAGGAATATAGGAGTGCTGATGTGCGTCGTCTACAGTGGTCAAAATGCAATTGTATATTTGAGAGAAGGTCTACAAATCCACTCCCTGTAAGGAAAGGAGTTGGAAAAATATGTCCTCTCACATGTTTTGTTTACTGCTTTCGGTGAGTTAATGATGGCTAGAGTCAAGGCTGGGAATAAAAATCAACAGAATGATCATACAAGTAATTAAGTTTGCAAATGATCAGGTCTTTCTATCTGAAAGCCCATCTATTTTTCAGGCAATGCTGTGAAGAATTGTATCAACTGTGCCGAAATACGGTATGAAAATAAATGCCTCAAAAACAAAACGCATTACAGTCTCAATATTCTCAAAACCTGTTCGCTTAGATTGATGACTCAGACCTAGAACTAGTCGAGTCTGTCCGGCGCACACGAATTGAGCGAATTCTACCTGTCTCGGCTAAACCCAAACACTTGAATTGAGTGACTGACCAGAAACTGCCCCCTCCTGAAAACATTCGAATCGAGCGAACTATTGTTATGTGCCTTGAAAAATATTATTAGGGATTGGTTTATTAAAAGCGTACAAGTAGAAAATTAGTTCGTTTGAGACGCATTTAATAAAAATCAGTCTATCAATCTCACCATTTTCAAGTTGACGGATTTTGTGTACAATAAAGTTGGCTTATTTTTTTTTCCTTGTCTGTCCTTGAAGAAGCTCCATTTGAATCGCTGTTTATTGTTAAGCAGGTGTCTGTCTGAATTCTTTCGATGTTCTTCAAACCACAAAACTGTTCGGATGCGAGGAATAACATGGTGTATTGAATGATGCGTGAAAACTTTCACTAGAGTTGGTAGTTCTGTAGGTACATACTGATTTTTCTGCAAAATTCGACCCGATGAGGCCAGTGACTTTCGAGGGTACTTAAAAGACTCCTGTAACTTTTATTCCCGGGACGCTAACACTTTCAGGCACGGGTCACACATATGTCTAGGTCAGGATTACCTGTTAAACAGTTCAAACCTGTACCACACGTCTGTATAGGGTTTGCTCTCTCTAAGTGTTTAATGTTCCAATAATGGCAATGATGGTTGTGAAATTTTGTTGTGCGTATGTCCCTATCGGGGAAATGTAACTTAAGAGCTTTTCAGTCTGTCGAGCACACAAGTTCAAATTATTATAATAAATATAATAACACTATAATATACCTGTCAAAATACACAGCTTTTAAGTTACTAAGTCGACACTGGAAATTATGGCTTCCTTCTAAACGAAACCTATAAAGTGATGCTATCTATTTCAAAAATGTTCATGAAGTAATTTCTATCTTTTAATTTAAAAAAGTATAATTAGAATGTATTTGAGTCCTTCAAAGACTTGCAAGATACGTCGCGTCACATCGACACAGTTATATCTATTGGCGAGAAAGGGATATGGAAGGGCTAGGGCGGGGAAGAATGTGATCCTGGCTTTAATTGAAGTACAACCCCAGCATTTTCCTGGTTTGAAAATGGGGAAACCACGGAAAACGATCTTCAGAGCTGCTGGTGTAGGGAGTTTGAACACACCATCTCCCGAATACAACCTCACAGCTACGCGTATACGAACCGCATAGCCAACTCGCTTAGCTTAGCGTACTATAAAAGCAAATAAATCGAGAAAATTTATAGTTATGTCTCAGTTAACAAACGTTGTTTAGGCTGCGAATTTGTGTAAAATAATTAAAATGTTGTTTTATATATTTTCCTGTCTTTTGCCATTGTTTCTAATATGACAGGCAATTAATATCGTCCTAGACAAATTTTCCTCTTGAGGCAAATTCACCTTAAGAACTTGTGCGCTGAAGTTGACACCTGTCTCTGTATGTAGAGTAACTGCAGTACGGATATGATTAGTGGGCTGATATGCTAATGAAGTCATGACCTAATAAGGAAGAACTCATCATCATTGTCGGCCAGTCACCCACTTTCATCTTCTCGTTTAGTTAACAAACTCTTTACTCAAACAGGGCGCATGGTTAATAGACTTCAACACCTTGATTGATGCCCTCTAATTCACGCCTTGTTTCTATTGAAAGCCGCATAGACTTTCTTATATTCTTCTTCTCCGGAAACGCCCAAACTCTTCTCAGGGTGCATGGTCCACGTTTACATTTTCTTGCTGTAACTCAATCGGTGTGTTCATTTGTGAACATTTCAGATTGCGGCAAAGTGGCAGCAATTAGAACTTAACTGTAGTTGCTATGTTTAAAACAAATATAAATTGATAGGAGATTATTTTTCTTCATTACGAAGACGCGGACCAATACAGTAATTTTGTTCTAAGTGACCCTTTGTCAGAGAAGATGGATCGAGTATCTAATATTTCAATAAATACCCCTTAGCAGTATCAATTCAGAAGGGTATAATCATCGCCATCATTAGTAATCTGAACGTGCGAGTTTGGTCCATGACTTCCACAATTAAGCTCCTCCTTTGTTTGTTCATCTAGTGCATCGTTCAGTTTTGCTGGTTCATGTTTCCCTTGTAATGTGATTGGGGTTGTTCTTTAATAACTCTTCTTCGTCCCCTTCGCCCTACACATGAACAAACCGCTTTTAACGTTTACTTTTTTTTAAACTAACCCCATGACACTAGAGCCCTGAAGGGCCTTGGCCTACCAAGCGACCGCTGCTCAGCCCAGAGGCCTGCAGATTACGAGGTGTCGTGTGATCAGCACGACAAATCCTCACGGCCGTTATTCTTAGCTTTCTAGACCGGGGCCGCTATCTCACCGTCATATAGCTCCTCAATGCTAACCCCGTAGGCTGAGTAGACCTCGCACCAGCCCTCAGATCCGGGTAAAACTCCCTGGCCTGGCTGGAAATCGAACCCGGGTCCTCCGGTTAAGAGGCAGGTACGCGACCCCTATTCCACGGGGCCGTCACTCCTTTACTTACGTGGGAGAAAATGTTTGGTTTTTCGAAAAATGCCTTGTACATTATTCATGTAGCTAATTTTGTAATTGGACAGTTGGTCATTGATTTTATGTAGGATCACACTTTCAGAAAGAAAAGTAAGCATATTGTCGGTGTACAGCTACACAGGGTGGTCGGAAACAATGTCAACCGGATAAATGAACGTTAGAGGGTTGGTCATTCTGATAAATAATTTGAAACAAATAATTCGATACCTCGCGCCGTTGTTGTTATATCAGTTGCTGAAGTTAGCCAATCAGATCGCTTCGCAGGCGAATTCAACTAGGCTTTGAGCGGCAGTGTTGCTAAATCTGCGTGTGACTTAAGAAGGGCTTCAGAGCCATGCCGAGAAGTCAGCTCGGAGGACTGTATTCACACACCTGCCTTGGCGAAGTTTCATTCTTCGACTGGTGCTCTCATGCCAGTCTTAAACCACGTGCCCCTCAAAGCCCATTTGAATTCGTCCGCAAAGTGATCTGATTGGCTAACTTCAGCAGGTGATAAAATGACAACGTTGCGAGATATCAAATTATTTCTTTAAAATTATTTATCAGTTTGACAACCCTCTAATGCTTATATACCCGGTTCACGTTGTTCAGCCGGGCTGAGTAGCTCAGGCGGTTGAGGTTCAGCTTTCTGACCCCCAATTTGGCAGGTTCGACAGGCAGATAGACAGACCACGCGTCTCAATGGATATGCGGGCGGGAGCCTGGAACCTTTGAGCCATTTTAGCCTTTCGACCTATCTGGTCTTGAGTGCTGCTTTCGACATATGTATTACTGGGCTGCATTAATGTGTGTGGTGGTGGTACCTTGAACGGAATCTTACTGGTCAGGATATGACCTGCGCTCCAAGGGTTGATTTACACTAGAATGGACTTAGGTCTTTTGTAGTGAAGACCATCAGTTTCATAATTTCCTAAGATGGAGATGAGGGGTTGGGGTTGGTGTTGAGACCAGAATATAATTTCTTGGCGGATTTTAGAATCCTTGGATGGACTTCCTGAATATTAAGATCAGCGTGAATGTCTCGATTCCGTTCAAACCATTGAGCACCTGAGATTATGCGGAGGGCATGATTTTGGAATCTCTGAATTTGTTGCAGGTACGTTTTGGCTGCGTTCCCTCAGACGGGACTGGCATACTCGAGGATTGGCCGAATGGAGGATTTATATAACAGAAGCCTGTTTTCTAAGTTGAGCCCCTTGTCGGCTTTCATAAGGGGAACAATTTCATAAAGGTGGCGATATGCCTGGGCCGAAATTTTGGCAACATGATGTTTAAAAGTTAGACCTCTGTCAAGGGAAACGCCCAGGTATTTAGTGACAGACCACCGAATCACTTCGCCGAAAAAGATCAGTGGTTGAGGGTCGGTTCTAGAACGTTTAGAAAAGATAGTAGCACAACTCTTATTGACATTAATTTTGATTCTCCACTGTCGAAGACATGGTTCGATAGTGGAGAGGGCATCTTGGAGATCATTTTGAACTCTGGGTGGTTGCCAAGAGACAGCGGAAATAGCAATGTCATCTGTGTACATCAACGAGCTAGAAAGAGGACTATAGAGTGGCTAACATGGCTGCTACAGTGCTCTGGGTGGTGCCAAGGCGAAATAGCGACTCCATAGTTTAAGCGCCATTCATATAATTTCTCCGCATACGGTGCGATCGAAGAAAATATGCTCTCTACGTGTGTGGCAAGCAATTGCATAAATTGTAGAGAAAACACGAAGAATAAGTATCATATTTTAGATAAGATTCTTTTTTACTAAAGTACACAGTTTTGGGCGATTAGCAGAATTACGTTGCCTGTGTAGCACAATCCAGCACGTGTACATTAGGCCTACTTTTATTTTCTTGTATTTGGTATTTGAAGGTGCTCAGATAGGTTACCTTTGTGTCAGTAGATTTACCGGCCCGTAAGGGAACTCCACCGGGGCAAATCACCGGCACTTCAGCTTCTCCGAAAACCGTACTAAGTAGTCGGTAGGACGAAAAACCAATACCACTATTTATTATTACATTGTATCCTACAGATCACATTTCCCCAGCATTTTGAAAATAAATATAAAGTGAACAACGATGTTACAAGACGCCTGCTGTCCAACGCCACACCTACAATATTTAGAATTTCCTAGTCACCTCATCTCCTTTGCCAACGATACGGAGTAATATGAGGACTTTCAGTCCTACATCACCACTACTACTGAGCGAGTTGGCTACGTGGTTCGCGGTATATAGCTCTTAGCTTGCATTCGGGATATAGTGAGTTCTAATCCCACTGCCGACAGCACTGATAGCTGGTTTTCCGTGGTTCCCATTTTCACATCAGGCAAATACGGGGGCTGCTGTGCCTTAATGCCACTGACACTTCCTTCGCAGTCCTAGCCTTTTCCTATCCCATCGTAGCTATAAGGCGTGTCTGAGTGGGTGCTACATAAGGCAAATAAAAAATCGGAGTTACCATAATCTTCTTCCAAAGATAATCGAAGTGAATTATTCAGGAAAGTTAACTTATGTGATTTAAGATCATTATCACAAGAAGAACTGTTCTCTTTTTTTTAGCAATTATTTCAAATTGTTTATCCTACAAATTCTTGTTCTTATTTTATTGTTATTATTATTATTATTATTATTATTATTATTATTATTATTATTATTATTATTATTATTATTATCAAGGGATACTTTATTACACCATTGTTCACTTCAAACCTTGTACCCCACGGCTCTAGAATACTTATTTTTCGTAAATTATTATTAGTTTAACGCCCTACTAACTACTTTTTCGGATAAGCCGAGGTGCCGGAATGTTGTCCCGCAGGAGTTCTGAGGGATTTGAGCACCTAAATACTATCGTACTGAGCCAGGATCTAACCTGCCAAGTTGTTTAGTGTCCGGCTTCTTGGCTGAATGATCAGCATGCTGGCCTTTGGTTCAGAGGGCACCAGATTCGACCGGGTTGAGCATTTTAACCGGGTAGTCGACAGTTAATTCCTCTGGATCCGGGACTGGATAACCTTCTTCATCTACACACAACAGAACATTCTACAAACCACAACAGAAGCACGCAATAGTAAATACATCACTCCACCTAGGGTTGGCGTCGTCAGGAAGGGCATCCAGTCGTAAAATTAGGCTAAATCCATACAAAATGCCAATTCCAGGTAAATGGAAAGATATCAGGATTTATTATTATTATTATTATTATTATTATTATTATTATTATTATTATTATTATTATTATTATTATTATTATTATTAAAGTTATATGAATTATTTCTCGATTTGTTATATTGCTTTGCTCAAGGTTTTCTGTTCTATATTTTCATTCCCTGTAAGTGGGTCTAAATTTTTGGCAATGTCTTGTGATTTGTTTTGTAATTCGGACTAGTGGAAATGCGCTAATTTTCTTTCTTTATACAATATGTAAGTACGTAGCCTGTATCTTGTATTTTTTAATGTCCTTTTAAGCAGACATTGCGCATCTTTGAGTGCTTCCCTAATAAAGAAAACTGTGAAACGGTATTTATTCCCGCAGCCTCTGTACTTGCTTCATCACAAGCCCACTCGATTTGGTCGCTTACAATATGGCGGGCGTGGCTTTCAAGTAGATTCAAATATGGCGGTCCAATAGCCACTCTATAGTCCTCTTTCTAGCTCGTTGGTGTACATGTAGATATTCACGCGCGGGGGACGGGGTATATCAGCCATGTATAAGTTGAAAAGCACAGGAGAAATAACCCCTCCCTGCGGGACACTAGCACCGGTAGGGCGGGGATCCGACAGGGAGTGGCCAACGTGAACCTGGAATTTCCTGTCGGAAAGATAGCTGTGAAGAAGCTGGACCAAGTAGCCGGGGAAATCGTGGAGTTTGAGTTTATAAATGAGTCCTTGGTGCCATACCCTGTCGAATGCTCGTGAAATGTCTAGAAAACAGACTCCTGTATGCCTCCTATAATTAAAGTTCTTGGTGATTTCCTCGGTGATCCTTATTAGTTGGTGAGTGGTAGAGTGATCACTTCGGAATCCAAACTGCTCATCATTAGGAAGATGTTTGTCATCAATAATTGTCTGAAGGCGAGTAAGTAGAACTGATTCGAATAATTTTGAAAGGATGGATAGGAGGGAGATTGGTCTATAATTTTGTGGGAAGGTGGGGTCAGCTAGGGGTTTGGGGATCATAATAACCTTGGCTAATTTCCAGGAAGAGGGGAAGTGGGCAACCCTGAATATAGCATTAAAAAGTTTGGTGATAAAAGTTAGAGCTTTCCTGGGGAGGTTTTTGAGAAAGGTGGCCGAAATATTGTCAGTGCCAGGGGACTTTCTGTTTTTCAATTTTCGAATGGCGGCCATAAGTTCAGAGGGAGTAACGAATTTAAAATCAGGCGGAATATGGCGTTCGTCTAAATTTTCTATTCCCTGCTCAACGAGATCGATGAAGTTGTCATCTGAAGGATCTACGTTGGGAGTACAAGTGGTTTCAAGAGTGTCGGCAAGGGCATTGGCTTTGTCGACATCAGAATGAGCCAATCCTCGTTGTCCATGGAGGGTGGGTATGCCAGTCCGTTTCATAGTGAACCTTCTAGCCATCCTGTGCATTGAGTTGTCGGCCACATGTAACTCAGCTAATCTGGACCTCCAAGGCTCTGATTTTATGGTTTCTGATAAGAAAAGCCAGGTTTCTGGATTGCCGATTCCAAAGGGACTTCAAATGAGGGTCTCTGTACCGGTGTCATAGCTTGCGGGTTCGGTTCTTCATTTTTATTTGATCCAGGATTTCGGTGGGTAGAGTTTACATCTTTGTCTTGGCGAAGGGCGGTCCCACGGCGGAAGATCCAGCAGCCGCAAGGTGATTTCTGTTGTTAGAGAGTCGATGTTCTGGGGCCCTTTGATGCTGGGGTTGCCATGAATGTTGGCTTGGATATGGTCACGAAAGGATTGCCCGTTAATTTTGCGGAGGTGAATGGGTATGGGTATGGGTATGGGTATGGGTATGGGTGTATGTATGGGACTTGAGGCTATGGTCATGAACACTGGAAGGTGGTCAGAGTTGAGAGCGTCGATGTTGGATAATTTAACGTAGTGACGGATATTGGAGGATATGGCAATGTCAAGGGTGCCTGGTGCAATGTTTGGGTTATGGGAGTAGTAGGTATGTCGATTCGGGCCATGAGTGAGGAGAAGTTTGTCGTCACAATGGCGTGAAAGTTGATTGCCTCTTGTGCTGAAGGTGCGGCTGTTCCAGCGAGGTTTCTTAGCGTTGAAGTCGCCCGCAAATAGATGCTGTTATCTGTGACGAGTGATTTTATTCAGATCAGCTGGGTCACATGTGGTTTTGGGCAATATGTAGCAGGCAGAGAGGCTGAGGGGACCTTTGTGAGTAGCTACTTCTATGTTGGTGACTTCTAGAGCAGGGAGGGGGGGGGGGGGTAGGCGGTGCGCTGGAGAAGAGGGTATTGCGGATGAAAAAAGCAGTGCCACCGTGTTCATGGTTGGGACGGTCGTTGCGGTATGACTTGAAGTTGGGAATGTGGAAGGAGTGACGAGGTTTAAGCTAGGTTTCACAGAGGAGGGCGATGTCAACCTTCAGATTCTTAAGTAGCTCACACAATTCGACGTGTTGGCGCTGAGCGCCTTCGGCGTTCCAGAAGAGGACCCTCAGCTCTCTGGGGGATGCCCTATGGTTGGTTGAATTAGTCACCTTGGAACCACTCTAAGACGGCTTGTTTTTTAGCAGCAGGTGTAGGGGCAGCAATCATGCGGGATAATGTTTTCTTGATGAGATTTATAATGCTTTTGAGGGAAGCCCCGTGGTGTTTGAAGGTGTTCAAATAGGTCAGCCTCGTGTTGGTGGATTTACTGGCACGTAAAAGAACTCCTGCGGGACTGAATTTCGATACCTCGGCGTCTCCTAAAACCGTAAAAGTAATTAGTGGGACGTAAAGCAAATAACATTATTATTATTATTATTATTATTATTATTATTATTATTATTATTATTATTATTATTATTATTATCACGTGGTTTCTGACCACCCTGTATATCTTCATAGGTTTTATGTAAGTACAGTAGCTACTTAAATTATCTGGATTTGTATAAGATCAGTTTTAGTTTGAATCTTTCATGAACTTGTGTAAATATTTATTCCTCTTATCGTTTAGCGATGTACACATCCTGACACACAAACTGAGCGGACTGTTGTATGAAATTATGAGCGTCAAAATTTGAATACCGCGTCCCGTGCTATGGTATTTTGTAATAAATTATCTCGTGTCTTGCTCTTTAATATTGGACCGTTTGTCCAATGCACACTTTGCCAGTAAACGTGTATAAATTCTATTATATTAAGAAAATGACAGCCAGAGTTTAGAGCAATTTGTAGAAAAAGTCTTTCTAAAGACATAGAAGTACACACTTCTACAGGCAGAGAATAAACTGCCATGTATTCAATTGCCAAGAAATATATTTGAGAATATGGTCGTTCTTTTCGATTGTGCATGTACTCTGGGACTTCGATATTTTTAAACGATCATCAGACCATTGAACTTATGCAGGATCTTACTTTGTGAAGTAAACTGAATACTATCACCATTTAGTGTCCTAGAGATTTAAAAGGATATTTCAATATAGCTTAGATCTAATCTAACTAAAGTAGCTAATTCATTTATCTGTATTTAATGGAACACTATTCGCTTTAATATTTACATTAACGTGTGATAACATTTACTACTTTGACGTGTTATAGTTCAAATTTATCGCAAGACATTTAGAATGAAATACACACCCGAAGACGTGTAGTATCAACACACAGAGTAAAGGAAGATTCTGGCTATTAGTGAAACTGATATTCGAATTCTTTCTGTTCACCAGTGTAACATCCTAAGGCTGTCTTTCGCTCTAGTCTTAGGGGTCAGGCTAAGTGACTCAGACGGTCCAAGCGCTGGTCTTCCGAACCCAAATTGTTGGGTTCGATCGTGCTTAGTTCAATGGTATTTGAAGGTACTCAAATAGGTCAGCCATGCGTAGGTAGATTTACCTGCATGTAAAAGAACTAACTCCTGCAGGATAAAATTTCGGTATCTCGGTGTCTTCGAAAACCGTAAAAGTACTGTAGTTAGTGTGATATAAAATTAATAATATTATTGTTAGTTAGGGATAAATGTGTTGATCCTGTCTTTTACCTTTTCTCGTAAATTTAAGCAAATACAGCTACATTTTACGTTGCATTCGTTATATGATTCTTTTTTTTATATTCACATAACGTTTTAGATAAGAAAGATTCTGTTTTCAAGTTGTTCTGTTATCATAACTTTCTTTGGGCATGTTGAGTAAGTGACCATTCACCATATATGTCCATTTAAATTTCCCCATAAATTTCTGTAATATTATCAGAAGTCTGAAGTGCCATTTACTGCCTTAAATTGTTGCGTATCCATTCATCCTTACGGTGGAATATCTACTCTGTATAATAAATCTTGAGTTCCTCCAGAGATTAAATTAACTCATTTGCTGATACGAAGACAAGATTTAAAGATACTAGCTCTAAATCTTCCAGGCCTTTCTCTTTCTCGTCTGTTCACGGTTTCCGCACGAAATTGGTTCCACTTCTGGTTCTTCTGTATCTGGCGGCATTATCTGATGCCGCCCTTTTACTTCCATTTCTGTGAAGATATATTGCGAAAAAAATAACATTACAACTGTCTAAAAGCTGGAATGTTTATAAATGAATGTTACTATTTGTTAAGAGAATGTGCATGGGAATAAACCCTTAGAAACTCTTCTATACATCAGTGTGTATAGGAGTATATTAATATGTACTTTGTTTTTACTACATTACAGTTTGTACTGAATATTATGTTAAAATTGTACATAACTGCAGGATCATGACACCATGGCTTATCATATCAGCGAAAACTGATTTCTGTATCTCTTATACAAATGTACAGAATACTCATAATTTTTTCTCATTTTTTCTTACTTGGTAAATACATTGTGAAATACATTTCACATAGTCCCCATTGAAAATTATCACTGTAACAGTTGAGGGATCATGGGTGGATTGCGTTCTCCTTTGCCATCTAAGCACAACAAGGACTACGATTCAGAATATGTCTAAGATGTCCATTCCTATTTCATAGTAACTAGTATCCTGTCTCAAGAAAACACTATAGCCACTCAGATCTGGACCATAGTTCACAAACTACGATGTGACTACAGGAACCCACACCATGAACCACATCAGGTAGGGCATCCGAAACTGAAACAAGTGGATCATTTTAAGCACTTGAGTGGTGTATTTTCCCAATAATAGGGGCCTGTAATAAATGAAATTACATTAGCTAATGACGCGAACTCGTAGTTGCTATCTACAGTATCTGTAAGAAAGAAATGAACTCTTATACGAAATTATACCAACATCGCTGTTTTAAGACCGACTTTGCTGTACGAGTGTGAAAGTTGGGTAGACTCATCTTATTCATAAGCTAGAAACAGCAGATATGCATGCTGCAATGAGAGTGATTGATGATGCAAACAGGTTGGAACAATGAGAGGAGAACACTCACAATGAGGAAATAAAGGCTAAGAAAGGCTGTTAGGAATGAACTCGATGGATGAAGTTGTGCTTATAAACTGACTTCGGTCGTGGGGTCACATGAGACGAATAGAGGAGTATAGAATACCTAGGAGAATAATGGACTCAGATCATGTAAGGCAAGAGAAACAGAGGGAGATCAATGCGATAATGGTTAGACTCAGTTTTTAATTAAGGTAAGAGGTGTGGGATAAAATGAGACCACAGAGCGTGTTAGCTACCTACACGAGGCCGACGTATTTAAGCACCTTCAAACACCACCGGACTGAGTCGGGGGATCCAACCTGCCAGCTTGATCTCTGTATGTACTGTATGTAGGTCTATGTAGGCTTATGTATTTTGCTTTTACTTTCTCTGTTTATTTATTTAACGATGGCTTTTGCTGCCGGGAGTGTTCAAGGGCATGTTCAACTTCCCTGGTGCAGATGTTTCTATTTGACGGCCATAGGTGAACTACGTGTCTGAATGTGAAACTGCGATGATTATGATGATGGTGAGAAGGACGAGGAGGATGTAGGGAGTGTGTGAAACCTGGTGTCGGCACATAGCCTACTCCTGTCGAGTAACACAAAGGGGTCCGCTTAAGGTTTAACGTCTCCATCCGACGGATGAATCACTGTCAACAGAGTCATATGCCCTCACTCCTTATGAACTCTGCGGAGAGGTTTTGAATGGAATCTAGAATATTGGCATGAAATATAGTGATTAGAAATCGAATACCACCACCTCTGCTACCCTGCTGGCCAATATTCTGATAGGAAAATTTGTTTCCACCTGTAGGATTCGAACCGGCTGACTATTGTGTAAGACCATAAAGTCTTGATGACTTATCGATCTGTGTGAGATAAGCTGATGTTCACTTTAAACAGTGCACATATTCGCCGAACATTGAATAAATGAAAACATTCATTGGTAAGTGATGTTAGATTTTTAGGGGCACTTTTATCTAGGCTATCGGACTCATGACTATGGTTGGGATAAGAAAAGCTTCTGAAGCCTTGAAATATAGTTTATAGGAAAGGACAAAGTCATGAAAGTTCATTTATCTGTTGTAGCCTAAATGTGAAAACTGTCTTTATCTTGAAAAGGGGGATGACTATACAATTTCGGGAATTACGTCGGATGTAAAGATCATGGTGGTACAGCATTTTCAGAGCTACTTAGCTACAGTTACGGATCAAGCCTTAGGCCCTCAGAGCGAAGAGATCAAACAAGCTTAGCACTTATCTGTTCAGATTAACTACAGTTCCCTTTAACCCTTAGAGTATTCTTAATGTTATACAGTATTAAGACCCCATTTATCAAATTCACTGAATTAAGAAATGCTAAGTGTTGTAGTATGAATATCGTACTGCGTTATGCAAATTATTGTAATTTACTTGGCGCAAAGAAATGTTAAATAACATTTTGTGCATGGAATGCAGCTTTTATTACTGTGCGGGTTAAAATGTATTTATGAAATGTCAGTGAAATGATCTTCCACGTAAAACTGTCGTGAATCCCCTGTAAGTGGGGGACGCAGACGAAGAATACACCCACGGTATCCCCTACTTGTCGTAAGAGGTGACTAAAAGGGGTGACCAAGGGATGATTGATGTGGAACCATAAAATACTTGTGATCAGTGACATCACGCGGGGAACACTATGTGTCGCCTTTACTTGCAAGTAGTATCATTATGTTAGGTACACAATAGATTTGTGATTAGTAAGGACAGAGAGTGATTCACTGTGGGTTTACAATACCTGTGATTAGTACCACTATATGAGGAACACTGTGATTAGTGCCATTATGTGAGAAATACCACGGGTCTGGGCGTTGCCCGTGATTAGTATTATATGAGCGACACCGTGGGTGTGCGTTGCCTGTGATTAGTACCCAGTATGTAAGGAACACCACGGGAATACCGGCGCCCATAATTAGTACACCTATGTGAGGAACACCATGGGTTTGCGTTGCCTATGAGTGGCGCCGTTATGTGATAAACACCATAGGTCTGCGATACCTGTGCGACGTACAGTACATTATGTGTGGAACACCGTGAGTCTACGTTACTTTTGATCAGTACCGCAACATGAGAAATGTCATGGTTCTGCTTTACTAGCGATGAGTACCATTATGAGAGACCGTTGATCTAGATTTTGGACTCTTTTAGACAAGGAGTATCATTGAGTCAGGAGTGTGCTTTGGAAACAGTCCCTCGGTCAGTAATACTATTGTTTTGAGATTGTTTCTAGGAAGGTGAGGCATTGTGTGTTGGATCCGCTGATTATTTTAAATTCAAATTCATCCATTCAGTCTTCATCATCACGTTTTGAATTATGGTCAGAGGATGAATTTTGAACTTTTAAATTGTCTTTACCTTTCGTCTCATTTCGTACCATCAGGTGCCGATGACCTAGATGTTAGGCCCCTTTAAACAACAAGCATCATCATCATCATTATCATCATCAGACTGTCGTGATAATGAGCATTACTTTTGTTTGCTTTGATAACCCAGTATAAAACAATCAGCAGCATGTTTTAATATTTTATTTTATCGCTCAATAATATCATCACAGAATCGCATTTATATTCTGTTCGTTTACTGTATTTTGAGATAAATTATTGCTCGCTTATCGGCGGTCTTATTTTCTAATTTGAACTCTAATACCGTTGAACCCTGATTATCCGAGATAATGTGGATGATGCTATCTCGGTTAACTGAACATTTGCATCATGCGAATGTTCGTTGACATTTCGGATGAATATTACATATACTGTACAGAAATACTGCGCCAATTGAGCCGCTTTCATTTTATTTTTTGTGAAGAGAATTAAATACTTATTCCACTTGTTCATTATCCACTCTTGAAAACATATCATTGATTTAAAAAAATAGTTTTATAGAACTCGAAATATTAAAAACGATTGTGAAGTTCGATCTACAAATATAAATACTTCTGAAAAACAGTTGGTGTAGGTAAAACCTACAAAAACATTTAAAGCAGTTAAGAACGACTTAATACAATAGAACATCATTCATTGTCAGTGGGCCTGTATTTACGCACTCAGAATAGTATCGTAATGGCGGGAAAACGTTTATCTATTCCAGGAATATTCATCCAATACATTTACATATCATCCTCGGATAATATGGAGCCTCGCTTAAATGGAGTTCACCTATACTGAGCGAAACAAACTACAAACTATGAGAGTTTTAATATTGGTTAAATAGTGAAAACATGAGTAAAATAACTTTCAAACTACTTCAGAAATAACTTCCGTTTACTTTCAAGGTGTAGAGAGGATCGTAACATAAAGGAATGCATATCTTCGTTACCTGTCTTACTTAAGCATCTTCTCTTGCAATGTTCTATCTACTACCTATATTCTGTGTAATGTGAGAACAGCCATTAGAAGTTGGCTTCCTTAAAAGTGGTCGTAGTTTAATCGAATCCATATCCCGAGAGATGTGTTTCACCCTACTCCACTAAAACATCACGCACGAGGATTTAACATTTCCAACTCTATGAAATTGTGTAACTATTCTGTATTACTCGTAAGAGGGGAAGAATTTGGTACCAAGATTAACTCTTGATTTAAAAGGACTCCCAATTACTATTGCTCAGAAGAAGTTATGGCGCAATCCTTCAATCAATGTCTCAATCAGTGTGCTCGACAAGCAGTTAAATTAAAACTTTTCCGTCGTAAACTATCCGGAGATAAGAATACTTAAAGAAATGAATCGAAAAATCAGTCAGATGTCAACTTCTGAACGTAAACTGAGCGATTCATGAGATTCGTCATGCAAATTTCTGTCTGTCTGCTACCCTACATAAATGGAGTGATTTATGAGACTCGTCGTGAAGGCTTCAAACTGTGTATTCACTGTGATAGAAGCGTCCCGTTCTGGCTATAAATGTCTCCGTAAAAGGTATGTCGAACAGATCCACACCGCGGTGGGTTCTGCATTAACCTTCAAGAGTTGCAAATATCCCTGTTATGACAATTGGGGAAACGGTTTTTTAAGACCCATAGTCTCAATCGTACGATCTGTTTTTAATGCCACTCACTTGTCAGTCTGTCTGTCTCGGACCCCTACCTTAGAAACCGTTAAACCAATGTATTTAAATGTATTTGTATACCGAAAGGGTCATCGAAACTCGACCTGTATCGACATGGTAAAAAAAAGTACGCGATTAATTGAGAGAACGTAAAATGAAGGGAGTCCGGCCCCGCGGTGTAGGGGGCAACGTGTCAGCCTGTCACCCGGCGGCCTCGGGTTCGATTCCCGGCCGGGTCAGGGTTTTTAATTGTAAATGATTAATATCCCTGGCCTGGTGACTGGGTGTTTGTGTCGTCCTTAACATTTACAACACTTTACACTTCCGCCATTTACATAATACACGCAGGTTCCTCACATTGGTGCAAGTAGGGGCAAAAGCTCTTCATAGCTCGACGCCCCGAACAAATAGTATTTAAAAAAGAAGGGAAGTCAGTGAGCAATAATTTAGATAAAATATTTCAAATCTTCATAGGCATACAGTATAGTAAAACATGTGTGTTAGGTAACATTTGAGTTACCGTAAATAGCCTCAGGCGGTAGGCGGGATATAGGGCCGTGAAAAGAAGGTATCGGGTATCCTGAGAGAACACGAAAAGTGAATCTGGAATAGATCGTCTAACCTGCCTCTTGTAGTCGTAGAACTACTCATTTTTTAGTCTTTACTTTCTAGTTCATGGTATAAAATTATAGGGTACTTTTCCTCTGGCTGCATATATCAAGATTACTTCAGTACGGAAAGAAGCAATAGATGTAGTTGGGCCCCTTTGGAAATAAACTGTCGTTTTTATCAGAAAAATAAATTTTCCAAAAATTAACTTAGTTATTGGATATTTACAATTTACACAATTTGTTAAAATACAGTACAAGTGAAAACAAATCTTTTTCTGGATTTCCATATTAAATGTATACCGGTATCTTGCTTTCGGAATCAGTCTTATTCTTCTCTTGATAGTTCGTGCTAAACATCAGTACATTTCAAGATGATTAACTGATGTGTAGTTTGCAGTCTCTTAAAGTTTCTGTAAGTTAGATTTTAAAAATAATTGAACGACAATGAGCATATATTTACGCTGGAGGATATTGAAATGCTGCCAGACGGCATGAGCATACTGAACCATTAAACACCATGCTCTTTCATTTTAAATGTCTATTAAAGAAAAAATATGGGAATGATTGATTTAATATAATTTACCGATAGTTGACGAATTAACAATTGTGTATGCATCAGTTTATAAAGAAATATTTTAGCCCTGATTAAAATGCAGATTTCAATTATGTTTTCCTTTAACTGCAGGGGAAGTGAATGGGGAAATGTATTGGTAAATGAGTATAGACAAGTATAAATATCCAGTTTCACATCTCGCGTTCTCTTCCTAAACCAAAATATTGCTGAAAATATGCACATTTCTTTCCCAGAAAGCATATACAATTTGACAGACCTAAATATGACGGACAGTTTCTGCTAACTTCAATAATTACGTATAAAAATCCCCAAACATTACCGAAACAGACAGTAATTATGACAATGCTGCCGACATAAATAATAAAGTTTTTCGACAAATATGTAGAGAGCAAAGGCTTCTCTGTCACGTGATTTTTGAAATTCAGAGGTTTCAAGAAAATCTTGTGAAGGATGGCGTAATTTTAATTATAATTGGGTAAACATCAAGAACTTTTTTCTGGAATGAGTTTCTTAATAAATGATAGGTCTATACCCTTGTAATCAGTAAATTGTCGTTTTTTGATGGGGCTGGGGGTAGTGGTGAATTTTTTAAAGATAAAACCATCGATCTTTAAGTTTCCCACCCCTTTGTAAAGTATAATTTTCATGAATGTATTAAATAGAAAATTAAAACGTTCAACTTCTTTCAGGTATTTTCGGGATCGCCGGAGCCACCCTGACTCATTTTGGGTTTTGGCTGGAGGCTGACGCACATACTTTTCTTGACCCATATGTTTTTTCAGGAGAAAGTCCTAACCTGGGGACTGGAGCTCTACTGTCCGAGTGGAAAGTCACCCGCTAAGCCACTGCACTATTCACGTCCCGTTTCCTCTGTTAAATAATAAACATATGGCTGCTACCGAAATTTGATAGTGAATGTAGTGTCTCAGTCCGTTCCTTGTTAGAATCACTCGTGGCGTACACGAAAGTGCTGTACAGTCATCCTGCGATGCGAAGTAGCGAAGGCCGCGTCTGGTACTCCAGCGCACGCGGTAGTTGAGACAGCGCTAACCGCTCCATGACGGGAGATGCACATCAGGTTACGCAAGGATGTTAATTAAGAACGCCGAGAGTATTAGCACATCAGTGGAGCCGCCGCTGATGAGTTGCTTTGAGCAAGAAAAACAGCACGAGATAAGACGAAGATTGATTTTGATGATAATGTTGTTAACATCGGTGTTCAATTTTAAAAGAGCTTCACTTAATACACACCGAACATGTCACAACACTGGAAACTTGTACGATGTGATAATCATGTAGAAAATTGTCAGCGAACTTCAGAATATCTTCTTGACAGAAACATCAGTCTTCGTACCTCATTCTTGTCCAGAGTCACTCAGCTTCTGATAGCGGACCTAAAGCTGACCAACCTTGATCATGTTCTCTCCTTTTAACCCATGATAAATGCTGAAATGTTATTCTCGAGAGTCTGACTCCCTTCCATCTTAATCTTATACCCAGTTAATTACGACGAATGTCATAGCGTATTTTTCATTGAGCCATTGAATCCATAATGATAATTTGGGGAGGTTAAGTCTTGTCGTAACGTTCCAGTTTACATCTACAATCTTCGTCAGTGTAAATAATGCAGCAAATGTGGCTTATCACCCCGCATATATCATATTAATGATAATTCGTAAAGTTAATAGTTTAGCGTCCCATCAGTTCATAAATTTCTTTAGATACGGATGTTTCATAAGCTATACGAATTTACCTTCCGAACAAGTACTTCCTCTTAAAACAGTAATCACCAATACTGCCACTATATCACATTCTACTGCATTGGTTGCTAGTTAACAATGCACGAAAATTTAGTGTGCTACTGGCCGTTTTCTGAGATGGAAATAAGTAATGTTGAACAGCGGTCATACGTGAAAATTATTGCTTTTCATTGCAGAAGTCTACATCAATGTCAAGAGAAGCGTAGGTGATAGAGCTTTGCTGTTGGGGACTTCAAACTTGGGCGAGTTGCACTATCGCGGAGTGAATGTCCCGTGTTTCTTCAACAGAGGTGTCGGTGATCATTATCAAGAAGTACACACCGGTAACAGAAGACAGGCGATGGACTGTGCTGAATATATCCACACATACAGTGAACTGTGGCTGTAATGAACCTCTGCGAATTCAAATATTTGGTTCACTATAGCTGAGGTTTACTATAGCCAAAACTCTTCTTCCAGACAGAAGTAACGGAGTGACATAAGAATGGTTTATATTTAAAAAACTACTATATCATGTAGAAAATTTTCAAGGAACTTCAGAATATCTCCTTGACAGAAACATCAGTCTTCTTACCTCATTCTGGTCCAGAGTCACTTAGCTTCTTATAGCAGACCTATAGCTGACCATCCTTGATCATGTTCACTCCTTTTAACCCATGGTAAGTGCTGAAATGTTATCATTCTCGAGAGTATGACTCCCTTCCAAGAAGTATATTACTGTAGAAATAGTTCTGTTAATGACGTACTGTATATTGTTCAATAAAAAATCATTTTTATGCACTGTACCCACGGTTATTGAGCCCTGAGCAATTATGTTGTTTGCAGCTGCTTACTGTACGCCGTTTTGATTAAAATATACTGTAAATCCTTCTCTGAAGCCTGTGCCTTCTCCACACTCGATTCCACATTGTTTTTAAAAACCCTATAACACATTATTTACGCCCTTATGCCTTCGATTTACCCGACACTCGTTGGCCCTCGTCTGCTTAGAAAACAAATGAGGAGGATACAGGCAGAGGCTTTCATTAAATGGCTCTCCTTCTTTCCTACTGGGTGACCCAGATGTGTCCAGCACAGTCAATACTCTGACAAGGACAGAATTTGTGAGACGGATGACAGAAAAGGTTTGCCTTTTCCCAACGAGACATTGTCTTTTGTTCGGAGATTAGTAGGGTGGGTCTGTTGCCTCACCTCCTGGAGCTCCAGTTGTTCTTAATTTTAACTAAAGAAGGATGACGAGTAATTTGAAATTCTGTAAGCGAAGTTTATGCAGAAAAAAATATTATTTTAGAACGCACTGTACATACTTTTCTTTATTTTTTTTAATATTCTAGGTTCACTATTACCGGAATGGTTCACTATAAGCGAAATATTTAGTACCTATTATAAAGTACGTGAATCGGAACAAGATGATTAGGTTCATTAAAGCCGAATGATTATAACCGAGTTCACCGTATCCAGAGTTGACTGTATTTCTGTTTATTTTAAATTTCCTTTTCTCATTAGCTCCTGTACCCGGACCTAATCTGGTGCTATCAATCAATCAATACTGATCTGCATTTAGGGCAGTCGCCCCGGTGGCAGATTCCCTATCTGTTGTTTTCCTAGTCTTTTCTTAAATGATTTCAAAGAAATTTGAAATTTATTGAACATCTCCCTTGTCAATTTATTCCAATCCCTAACTCACCTTCCTATAAATGAATATTTTCCCCAATTTGTCTTCTTGATTTCCAACTTTATCTTCATATTGCAATCTTTCCTCATTTTAAAGACGCCACTCAAACTTATTCGTCTACTAATGTCATTCCACGTCATCTCCCCGCTGACAGCTCGGAACAAACCACGTAGTCGAGCAGCTAGTCTTCTTGCTCGCAATTCTTCCCAGCCCAAACTTCGTAACATTTTTGTAACGCTACTCTTTTGTCGGAAATCACCCAGAAAAAATCGAGCTGATTTTCTTTGGATTTTTTCCAGTTCTTGAATCAAGTAATCCTGCTGAGCGTCCCATACACTGAAACCATACTCTAGTTGGGAGTCTTACCAGAGACTTATATGCCCTCTCCTTTACATCCTTACTACAACCCCTAAACATCCTCATAACCATGTGCAGAGATCTGTACCCTTTATTTAAAATCTCATTTATGTGCTTCGCTTACTCTAATTCTCTGAGATCTATTTTCTATAAATATAGCAACCCATTCAGTCACTCTTTTGTCTAGTCCAATTGCATTCATTTTAGCCAGTCGTCTCCCATGATCCACCCTATCAAATGCTTTAGACAGGGCAATCGCGATACAGTCCATTTGACCTCCTGAATCCAAGATATTTGCTATAGGTATATCTTGCTGGAATCTTACAAGTTGAGCTTCAGTGGAATAACCTTTCCTTAACCCTAACTGCCTTCTTTCGAACCAGTTATAAATTTCGCAAACATGTCTAATGTAATTAGAAAGAATGCTAGCATTGAGAAGTACGTTTCAGTGGCCTTACACGCACTACGTGGATTTGCATTGTTGCTGCTTTATCGGAACATATCTATGACAGCTGATGGCGGATCTGTTGAAGATCCAGCCAGCCTTCGGGTTGATTAGTTAAGGTAACACAGTAGCCATGGCTTAAGAAAACGGTCTTCGTATAAAGAAATGTCAGGGTTTCGGAATTTTGTCTTTGAAATAGGACAACAACTAACTGACTGCACTTCTGAGCTTGGCAGATGATAGCCTACTTATCAAGATCAGGTGACTGTGTCAGAAATGAAATTCACTACGCCATGGCCTCAAATAAGATCGACGATCTAATATTGGAGGGCAAACATGATATACTGAGCGTGCATTCTATCGCCTCTCTGAAGATTCTAGATGGAAATTGATTCTTCTGACAAATGATGGATGTTTAATAAAATGGTGGTCACTATGTATGACATGTTCAACTTCAGCAGGCATCTCTGTCAGACGAAGTCACAAGAACATCTTAAGTCCTTGTGTCCTAGTAGGCACTTGGAGCCGTTGCAGTATTAGCAAGCAGAAGTGATACCAAACTCATACGGGGCTCTCGAACTTCGACATTCTCGACATTTAATCCACTATAGGTGTTAAGTGTCTTTCAGAAATGCGTATTTGTCGAATTTTTCGTAGATCAGCGCATTTGGTTGTCCTTGTTTTCTGATCTCCTTCGGTATAAAAGCAAGCATTTGGTTAATGTTACAGAAGTACAGACTGTTGTAGAAATCCTTTAAATGTGGGCGAGTTGGCCGTGCGGTTAGGGACGCGTAGCTGTGAGCTTGCATCCGGGAGATAGTGGGTTCGAACCCCACTGTTGGCAGCCCTGAAGATGGTTTTCCGTGGTTTCCTGTTTTCACACCAGGCAAATGCTGGGGCTTTACCTTAATTAAGGCCACGGCCGCTTCCTTCCCAGTCCCAGCCCTTCCATATCCCACCGTCACCATAAGACCTATCTGTATCGGTGCGACGTAAAGCAACTAGCAAAACAAAAATCCTTTAAAACGTTGCTGGGATGATCTCAATAGCATTTCTCCATAGGGTTAGTTATCGGCTCTTAGACTTTAACTTTCACGCGACCGCCACTGATATTTCCCTTATTTGCCACTGTACCAGAGGGAAGTGTGTGTGTGTTTTTAGGTCATGAGCCCAGTGGCTGGTTGGATCCTCAGACAGCAGTACCAAACTTTATGCGTTACAGGGAAAGCGCACAACCGATGGCGGCGCCAAAAAAAAAGTATATAACAGAAAAATTAAAATAACAACCGGAATAAATTTTATCATTAGCAATTTTTCTGTAAAACCAACCGTATAGGAGATACATCGAATTTTGGTTTTTCTTTCACCCTGAAACCCCCTCCTGCTGCTTTTTAAAAACAACATATAGTTAAGATACTGCTTGCCATTATCCTCAACTAAAATAGCTACTTATTTTCATAAAAATATACCAGTTCAGTTTTTTCGTGATACTGTAACAGACAGACAGACAGACAGACAGACAGACAGACAGACAGACAGACAGACAGACAGACAGACAGACAGACAGACATTACTCTGCATTGCCTATTATCTACCCTATGCATTATAAAAAAAAGCAAGTATGAGGTTCATATTAAAGAAGCACTGACAGGAAGAGGATTTATACAGGTTAATTCAGATTGAATGCAACAGCGCTTAGTACTGTCTGTTGTGCGGGACGACAAATTCATCATTTTACACTATAGGACTAATGTTCGGAAATGCATGGTTTGGGCGCTGTGGAGCGTCAAAGTTTGAAAAAGCTTCGAATATGGCTATGGGCGTGCATTCCATATTTAGTGAAGAAACCTTCAACCCAAGCAGAGCATCATAACGTGCATTAAATTACGAAAGAGTTCGAATTGTCGACCTCCAACTTCTTCATTACAGATATGCAGAGATTGGCGCACTTAGTCAAAGACGTTGGTTCGGGGTACTATTAAGGGCATGGTGTACGAGACTCCTGTATTATCCAAGGAGGACCTTATTGCAGTAACTGACGCAGCGACTGAAATACTGAGCACGCAGCCACACGTCTTTGGCCATGCGCGCTAATCTGTGAACTACCGATGAACGCTCTGTAATCAAGTTGAAAGTTGACAGAACCCGTTTTGTAATGTAATGCACGGTACGACGCTTGTTAGGTTGGTGGAGGATTCTTGGTAAATTATCGCACACACACTAGTCGCCAAATACGAAACTTTATCAAACTGTAACGCAACCGAACGCCCAAGACATGCAGTTTTCTGAGATTTGTTCCGTCTTGAAAATGATCAGTTTGTTTTTCCGCACAACATACTAAGCATATTTGCATTCATTCTGAATCACCTTGTATATATAGATGATTCATTTCACTGATGAAGTGCTAGCATTGAACTAAAAGTGAAGAATGTTGTTCCCGATTTATATGAATATAAGCAAGGCTTATTCAGGACTAGTTCCCATAAGATGGACTGCCGTCGTTTATGCGTTACGGTACATTCCTCCAGATGACATGCCTTTTTATGAAGAAATTATCAGCTACCAACAAAATATGATGATCAGGAATGGAAAGTCTTCGTGAATAAACAGAGACTAGGGATTTAATAATACGACAAACCCAAACCCTTGTGCCCGTTGCATTTTCGGACGTTTTCAAAAATGGCGCCTAGGAAAGGTGTAGACCACTCAAACTAAAGAGAGTATACAACGAAGTCTTAGCATTTAGGTGCAATTGGAGGCCATGACTAACTTGGAACGACTACATTTCAAAGGTGGTGCAGAACAGAGCATGGTCAAGCGAATTGTTTCAAAAAAACAAGTAAAATAGAATAGATTATTGAAGAAAACTTACTTGAAAAACTGAACTCGAGAGGACAAGAAGCAAATTGATGTTGCTCTGAAAAAGTAAGGAAATTGTCGAAATTGCGGCAGAAATCCTGAGGAAGAACTACTATAATCTAGAAGAAGACGGCAAAACAACCTGCAGAAACCTGTGGAGGATATAAATACAGCAAGATATACGAGAATTTATTTAAATACACTGCCTGACAGAGCAAATGCAACACCAAGAAGGAGTGGTCAGAACTTTATGCCAATTGCAGGGTAGACTGACGTCACTGAGGTATGCTCATGATGTGAAATGCGCCGCTGTGCTGCGCACGTAGCGAACGATAAATGGGACACGGCGTTGGCGAATGGCCCACTTCGTACCGTGATTTCTCAGCCGACACGTGTATAGCTAAGAATGCCAGGCCGCCGTCAACGGAGGCATTTCCAGCAGACAGACGACTTTACGAGGTGATCGGGCTGAGAAGGGCAGGTTGGTGGCTTCGTCAAATCGCAGCCGATACCCATAGGGATGTGTCCACGGTGCAGCGCCTGTGGCGAAGATGGTTGGCGCAGGGACATATGGCACGTGCGAGGGGTCCAGGCGCAGCCCGAGTGACGTCAGCACGCGAGGATCGGCGCATCCGCCGCCAAGCGGTGGCAGCCCCGCACGCCACGTCAACCGCCGTTCTTCAGCATGTGCAAGACACCCTGGCTGTTCCAATATCGACCAGAACAATTTCCCGTCGATTGGTTGAAGGAGGCCTGCACTCCCGGCGTCCGCTCAGAAGACTACCATTGACTCCACAGCATAGACGTGCACGCCTGGCATGGTGCCGGGCTAGAGCGACTTGGATGAGGGAATGGCGGAACGTCGTGTTCTCCGATGAGTCACGCTTCTGTTCTGTCAGTGATAGTCACCGCAGACGAGTGTGGCGTCGGCGTGGAGAAAGGTCAAATCCGGCAGTAACTGTGGAGCGCCCTACCGCTAGACACCGCGGCATCATGGTTTGGGGCGCTATTGCGTATGATTCCACGTCACCTCTAGTGCGTATTCAAGGCACGTTAAATGCCCACCGCTACGTGCAGCATGTGCTGCATGTGCTGCGGCCGGTGGCACTCCCGTACCTTCAGGGGCTGCCCAATGCTCTGTTTCAGCAGGATAATGCCCGCCCACACACTGCTCGCATCTCCCAACAGGCTCTACGAGGTGTACAGATGCTTCCGTGGCCAGCGTACTCTCCGGATCTCTCACCAATCGAACACGCGTGGGATCTCATTGGACGCCGTTTGCAAACTCTGCCCCAGCCTCATACGGACGACCAACTGTGGCAAATAGTTGACAGAGAATGGAGAACCATCCCTCAGGACACCATCCGCACTCTTATTGACTCTGTACCTCGACGTGTTTCTGCGTGCATCGCCGCTCGCGGTGGTCCTACATCCTACTGAGTCGATGCCGTGCGCATTGTGTAACCTGCATATCGGTTTGAAATAAACATCAATTCGTCCGTGCCGTCTCTGTTTTTTCCCCAACTTTCATCCCTTTCGAACCACTCCTTCTTGGTGTTACATTTGCTCTGTCAGTCAGTGTACGTATACTGATAGACCTGAGGCGCAAGATAGCGATACTTCGGAAAACATAAATTGGAAGCCGTAAGAAGAGAAAAGGATAGGAAAGAATTACTCCATTAAAAGAAAAATCGAGGAAGGAATAATATTTTAGAAAAATAATCTAAATTTGAAGATTTTTCGCAAGACAAGACAAAATATCTTACGCGGACTTAGAGAATTGGTCGATTATAACACAAAGGAAGACTAAAAGAATAGTTTAAAAGAAATATTATTCTAACAAGAATCCCAAATGAATATTTACTTCTCGAAAATATTTGATTTTATTGGCAGTTATTCCGAGGAGAAGCTGATCTGCTAAGCATCAAGATGGACCAACCTGGAGGTAGATATCATCCGAACAGCTGAACCTACGCGAGATGAGAGGAGGAATTCGCCCAGCCGAACCAACCTAAGATGAGATGAGGAGTCCAACCGAGCCTCGAACCATGGCTAATGAACCAGCGATGTGACGAACAGAAGGAGAGCAACTGACGGCTGATATGATGAAAGACGAGCTAAGTGTTTATAATAAGTAATATAATTCTTAATTTAGCTAGGCCTATCCATTGCAGTAGAATATTCTAAGTGTGAAATATTTAAATGTGCAAGTGAATCAGTGAAATGAAGTGCGTTACATTTAAGCTTCTAATGCTATATTAAGTCAGTGTACAATTAGATAGATATCTCATGAAGTATGACTATGTATGAACAGGTGATTCAAAGAGGTAGTTGGGAATACAAGTAGGAAGAAGAGTAATATAACAGCTGATTGCAAAGATTGTTATATGATGGATAATATCTATGAATCTCGCGAAACCATTCTGTCAAAGATTACGTCACAGGTGGATCGCGTATGAGAAGTGATAGAGTCGAGTTATTCCTTGTAAAGTAATGTTAAATGCACAAATACAGTATTCAAGGTTAAGCATCGTAATTTTGGAAGAGAATTGATCAATATAAAGGAATATTTACGTACAGAAGAATGTTATGTCTCAGTAGTTGCAAATAATATGAAGGAGGTTATGAGTGATGTGAATGGATATTGAGAAAGATGAAATGGAATTAATTGAAGGTTGTATAAGGTGGTAAGTTATATGAGTTGATTTGAGTATGATAATGTGCGTCATGGTAATTATGAGACATATATATGAATGATATTGGATCAGTTAGACAATGCAAGTTGTGATAGTACATATATCACACCCCCGAATTATATGTAGAAGTTAGAGATATTATTGTCAGTATTCGATTTATTATTATTATTATTATTTCATTTATATATTTTGCCATTTATATTGGTAAGCTGGAAGATATCCACATATGTAGGTATGAGTAATTTGTTTTGCACGAGTGGGAAAACATTGCTTTAATAACTCTGGTATTTTGAATGAGTCATCTGGCTACCCCAGTGTTTGTTGATGTACTTGTGTCAGGAAATTCCATTAGTCATGTATATATCCCAGCCTGATGAGATGAGCTTGTTGTTGTACCAGGGAAATTTGATGATTCATGTAAAACTCCCGAGAGTTTGTTATTGTCTTGGTAGAAAGAAGTAGTTCAGTTCTTGGGCTTGAAAAGAGGACCACCCATGATTGGCTAGCAAGCACCAATCCAGACGTATCATCTGAGAGGAGGGGGATGTTGATGTCTATAAAGGTTGATCATACGGCGGCAACCAGGGACATTGTAAGAAACATTGAAAGGAACATTGTAAGGGTGATTGTAGAGGTGATTGTAAAGGAACGAGAAGGAAGATAACTACAACTACAACTACAACTGAGGCACTGTACGGGAAGGAAGTGGTGCTGATACACGGTACTGGAGTGACACGGCTGCAATGGACTGGACTTCAAACGTTCGTGGAGCGTAGTCTTGTTATGTTTGTGGAAAGTGGATGATTGTGGAGAGTGCTTGCGCATTAAGTATTGTAGCACTTGTGGCGGCCTAGCATTATATGTTGGTGAAAGCTATCTCAGACTTTCCATAAATTTATATGTTGAGGATCGACAGACGTGTGTATATATCTTTACAACAAGTGTTAAAATGTGTGAACACAGTAGTACAAGGTACAGTATCTGTGTGATGTGATAACTGCCGATTATGAGAATCGGTAAATCGAATTGATATAGAGACAGTGGAAGGGTATTTATCTTCATACATGTACAGTGTTCATCGGACTATCTACAAATGGTAGCTTAGTTCTTGCTTTCGTTTTCCCACGGTTTTCATTATTGTTGTTGTTGTAAATATGGAGTCTTCCAGCAATATTTTATGTGTGTATTATATGTTTAATGTTGTATGTTGATGAGGTGCTCATGCACGGAATTTGTTCAGAATATAGTTAGCTATTTTAGAATCAGTGTTATTGATGAACCTAGGTGCAGTTCCTACCTAATTAGTCGTTTTCAGGAGGTTAGGTAAGGCCTACAGCCGATGTACCAGTACGCAGCATTATGTACACGCCCTGGGATATAAAGTTTATCATGCTCTTATCTAAATTCGAGGGATCCATTCTGGTGAACTCTGGCGCCCATACTACGGACATTTCGGTTAATTATGCTTATTAATTTTATTAAGTTTTTGAGTAATTTTAGTCATATATTTTTATTCATGATTTTATTTATTATTATCATCAAAAGGAAGTTACAAAGTACAGGAAGAGAAATACACCGCGGTAGTGACTTGAAATAAGAGATGGATGGTGAATATTCGTATATAGTTGAGATTTGAGAGATGATGAAGTATCAAATACAGGTGTTAATATATAGATATATGAACTTTGTGACGTATTCTCAAAATATGTGAAATGTGAGGTAGGCAAGACGATATATATAGTAAAGCCGACGTATAAACATAGTACCGAGATATTATAGTGCAGATACTTGTTGAATTACTTGCACACATGATATATTTGAGATAAACTTAACGAATGAACGCATATCGAGCCGAATTGCAATAAATTAAGAATTATGTAGATAGAATAGTGAGATAGATTATTTTATATTTTGAATGTTGTTTTATAATTCATGCTAAAATTTTAAATGAGAGGATAGTAGATTAGGAGCCGTGATTTAAGAGGCAGTAGGAATGGAAACCTTAGCACGTCAGTTGTCATAAAGTTCTTGAGAATGATATTCTACATTAACGAATTCAGATTTCGTAACTTAAAAGTGTATAAATTATAAGGAGGAATTCCAAATTATCCTAATTCTAATGTAATTGTGTTACATTGATGCATGTGAATGACTAATTTAATTTTTCAAGGATGATTATAGGTAAATTGATTTCATTTCAGAAATATTGAATTCATAATATCATTTTATTAGTAAGCCAGCGCTGACTTAAATATTAAATTTCATCAATTATTATTTATTTTAAACAACAATTGTGTAAGTGTCATAATGGTACGAGGTCTCAGTTCTTTTGAGTTTTCCTTAGTTTAATAAATATGTTTCCTCATCATTTTGTAATTCAGTGAGTGATAATTTATAGTAGTAGTTAGTAGATTGACTTAGTTTGTAAGGTGTTTTCATGTGATTTGCGTTAGAGTAATAAATTGTGGTCGGTGATAAATTTACATTTTATGCGATAGGATGGAGACGTTCATCGGTGATTATCGCGTACGGTCCATACGTCTTTCTCGGAATTCACGTAAAGCCTAACCTACAAGAAAAATTATTTTTCTTATTTGATGAGATACCCTGAGATTACATCTGACTGTCGGGAAGTGATAGCTGTGTCGTACCTGGACGCGGGAAGGGCTCACCCTTAAGTTTCTTACTTCGTTAAGGATACCACCAGATGTATCCAATTATTCATGGAAACCGGTTGTTTCAATCTCCTCAAAATAATGATGCGTCCTTTCTGAAATGACCGATTCAATTCTACAATATCAATGTCATGGGAAATCTATATACTGTTTATAAAATAAGAGTTTTATCTGTGCATTGCTCAGAATAAAAAATAATGGCATTTACTATTTATGTATCGATCGTGTCCACAGTAACAAGGAAATGCGCTTTTTAATTTTCCATGATTGTCTGTCTGTCTGTCTGTCTGTCTGTCTGTCTGTCTGTCTGTCTGTCTGTCTGTCTGTCTGTCTGTCTGTCTGTCTGTCTGTCTGTCTGTCTGTCTGTCTGTCTGTCTGTCTGTCTGTCTGTACGCGGATCACAAAAAAATGGCTGAAGGGAATTTGATGAGAATCGGTATAAAGTCGGGGAATAAGGCACTACAATCTATGCTATAAATAAGTTTATTCACGCCGAGTGAAATGATAATTTAGGAGTAGGCATAACATTCAATTATCAAAACTCCGTGTTAATAGTGGTCCTATCGATTAATACTACATAACTAATGTTATATAGAATTAAATTTCCGATCATTTATGTCTTACACATTTGTACCGTACCGGCTATGATAGCAGAGATATTCATGAATTTTTATTTTTGTTGCTAAGTCCATATCAATGCCGACCGACGAGAAATTGGTTGAACAGAATTTAATGAAAATATGTACGTAAAGACGAGGAATAAAGCACTACAGTCTAGGTTATAAATAACTTATTCACACTGAATTAAATGGTAGTTTAGGGGAAGGCGCCTAACATTTCATTTTAAATAGGTACCTATGATATTATACAATTTAATAAAGTCTATTTCACAAGGTGTACACAACTTCATATAGAATTCTGTATTCAGTTTTGAATTCCGTAGCAAAGCAAGTGTTATATAGGAAAGAGGGTGGTAAAGGGGTACACCTTAACAAGTATGGAATGTTCTGAATGGGAAGAACAATTGGTAAATTGTGACAGTTCGGTCTTTTGATTTATATTGATGCAAAACTGATTTTCACATGCTTATGAAGTCTTCTGTATTTGAAACACAACTATCATTTTATCGATAGTGAATAATAAACCGAACGTCGTTCAGTACTGTAATACTTCCACGGAATTAGACCAACTTTCACTACTCATCATAACGCCTATTTACCTCATGAATCAGTTATCAATCTGGTATTAAAAATATCAGGTATTTCAACCAATATTAGCTGCCTGTTGCCACTATTTTATCGTTTCCATTTTATCACTTTAATTATGAAAAACTCACCACAACAGCGCATTGAAACGTCTTTATAGCTTCTGTCGCCTAAACTTCAGCTGTATTCAATAATACAGTTGACCACAGGGCGCACAATTAACAGGACGTAATTCTGTAAAGTTGATGAAGCGGACATATTGGCAGACTGGGCCTGAAATTTTTATGCAGTGGACAAATAATACAATATATATCCGTGCTGGAAAGTTTGTTGTGTGGATATACGTTACACTCAGACCATGACATGACCAAATCAGATGCATACCTGTGTATTTAATTTTATTTATATTTATAATTACTTATTTAATTCTGTAGTTATTCGCTCTATAGATAAATTCTGGAACTCTCTATATATTACTTGTTGTAAACAAGGTTGGGTTTACAAAAACACAACTTCTTTATTTACTTCACATGTAAAATTACAATATTTACACTAACAAAAATGAAAGTTATCTCGAAGCAAAATGAACTATGAATTTGGAGAAAGAGTCTGTCTTTGTACACTATATACATGTTGGAGTATTCACGTTCACTACTATTTCGGAAAGATAGTCCTTGTGACATGAAAAGTTCTTGATAGTCGAAAACTATCAGAAGCACTGACGTAAATATCTCAGAGAGTCCTTCCTTGTTGAAGTGTCTGAGTTCATTAACGTAAGTTCAATGACTGAAGAGTTCCTACTTACCAAAACTAAGTTGATAATGGGAGCTCGCATTAGCTAGGGAATGATAGTGGCATATAATGGTAAGACTGGGCATGGACAGCGGAACAGGCAAGAGGAGCGGTGACCCGAGGTGAGACCTCTTACTGCCAGAAATTCAGTCCACCTGGCCGAAGCACATTTTCAAGAGGAGTAGCCTCCGTGCTCGACGTAGGGTGTATTCTGGAGCTGGACACCGGGGTCAGTGGGCGTCTGGACAGGCTAGGAGCTCCTTTTTATAGCACACACGACGTTCCAGGCACGCGCACTGAGGGCTGCGCGTCGAGGCTCGAACAATAACACACTGGCACGCGTGTAGCTGGCTGGCGGATCGAGAAGGGAGCGACGGACATACAACACCCTCCCCTCCTAAATACGCCGGTACGGCGTGAAACGGCGGCGGCGCTGGCTGCGGCTGCGATGCTGGGCCGGAGCTGCTGATGTCTCTGTTGTATTGTCCGGAGCTGGGACTGGGCGGAGTGGCGCTGCCTCGTCCTGAAAGGAACCCATGGTTATTAAATGGTCTAAAGCTCGTTCAGCAATAGATTTATCTGGCTGAGCAATAGAATCAATAGCTGGACATGGGCGGTAGCGCAGACGTATCTGGTCTTGATGGCGGCAGATACGTTTCTCCGTAGTTTGTACCTCGTAGAGACGATGACCCAACGATCTGCAGATGACTCCAGGTATCCAGAGTGGGTTTGACTTGAATGTCCTGGTGTAGACCTTGTCGTTGACTGAGAACTTCGTTGGTGAGGTCTGAGGCTGGGCCGGAAGAGGCTGCAACAGAGAAAGTAAAGTTCTGTGAGGTCGTCCATGGAGCTTCTGTGCAGGAGTGATATTATCAGCGCCGGGCAGAGTTCTGTAGTTGCTTAAGAGTTGGAGCAATGCTTGGTCTTTAGTTAAGCCTGAAGAGACAGCTTTTTTTTATACTTCTCTTAAATGTTTGTACAAAGCGTTCAGCTTCACTATTAGATTGAGGGTGAAAAGGCGGTGCTAGGATATGACGAATGCCATTATATGTACAAAAGTTCTTAAAAGCAGTAGCTGTAAATTGAGGTCCGTTGTCCGAAATGAGTACTTGAGGTAAACCTTCTGTAGTAAATATTTTCTGAAGAGCACGAATGGTAGCTTCTGTCGTAGTAGTCGAATGCATATCCACTACATATGGAAAGTGCGATAGTGAATCGATGACTATTAACCACATGGAACTGAGGAAAGGACCTGCGAAATCGATGTGAACTCGTTCCCATGGAGTAGTAGCAGGAGGCCATGAAGCTAGATCAGAAGACGGGGCGTTCTGATTCATTTGACATTGTTCACAATGACGGATGAGCTTTTCGATGGCGGCATCAATACCGGGCCAGTAGCAGTGTTGACGTGCTAGTTGCTTTGTTCTGGATATACCCCAATGGCTTTGGTGTAATAATTCGAGAACTTGTTTCTGTAGGCTAAGTGGGATAACCACTCGGAAGATGGTGCCTGTTTCTAGGAGGACGACTCCAGCACGAGTCGTGAGACGATGCTGCATACGATGATAAGGTGCAAGGTGGGCAGGAAGCTTGCTCTGAAGAGGCCAACCGTTGCGGATGTAAGTACGCACAGTAGCAAGTGTACTGTCCCTATCCGTAGCTTTAGCTATGCAGGGAGCATCAATAGGAAAACTGGATACAGTATCTTCAAGTTCTATGTCCAACTGAAGACATTCAGATTCTTGAGAATCGAAGGCAGTATCAGGACCAACGGGTAAGCGTGAGAGGGCATCAGCATTACAATGCTGGGATGTGGCTCGATAGACAATCTGATAGGAATAATCAGAAAGGAACATGGACCATCTTTGAAGCTTTCTGAGGGAATTCTCAGGGATCTTATTACCAGGGTGGAATAAGTGTACGAGAGGCTTATGATCAGTAATGATCAGGAAATGGTTGCCATAGAGATATTCATTGAAACGGCGAATACCAAAGATGATGGCTAAAGCTTCATTCGCTATCGGTGAGTATCGACGTTGATGGTCATTAAGTGTTTTCGAAGCGAAGGCGATGGGGCGTTCCTGTCCATGACGATCCTTCTGGGAGAGAACGGCACCGACACCGCAGTCTGAAGCGTCAGTAGCTAGCGTGATGATCTTGTCGGGCTGAAAATGAGTGAGTTGTATAGCTTGAATTAAGGCGTTGTTGATGGTTTTCCATGCCTGTTGGCATTGCGGAGTCCACTGAAATTTAACACCTTTTTTTACGTAGAGCGTTTAATGGAGCTGCCACTGTAGCGAAGCGGGGAATGAACTTATTATAGTAGTTCGCTTTGCCTATGAATGACTGGAGCTGCTTGAGGTTCTGAGGTGCCGGCATGTTTACGATAGCTGAGACATTCTATGCACTAGGGCGAATTCCAGTCTTATCAAGTATATGTCCTAGGTAGTGAACTTGAGGCTGAAAGAATGTACATTTAGCGAGATTCGCTCGTAGGCCATTGTCTTTCAATTTCTGGAGAAGGAGGCGTAGATTGGTTAGATGTTCCTGATGATCTTTTCCAGGAACAATAATATCATCCAGGCAGTTAGCACAACCGGGAATGGAGGCGGTGAGTTGAGCTAAATAGCGCTGAAAAATAGCCGCTGAGGATGAAACACCGAATGGGAGCCGCTGGAGCTGGAGCAGTCCGAGAGGAGTGTTGAGTGTTAGAAATTTCTTAGATTCTTCGTCTAAAAGTAGCTGGAGATATGCTTCTTTAAGATCAACTCGAGAGAAGAATTGTCCACCAGAGAGACGACGGAATAAGTCTTCTGGACGTGGAATAGGAAAGATATCTGTGTCGATTTGTGCGTTGACGGTAGATCGAAAATCTCCACAAAGTCGAACATTACCATCAGGTTTCTTGATGACCACTAGTGGAGTAGCCCATTGACTAGAAGTAACTGGTACCACAATTCCAGTTTGTATCCATCTGGCTAATTCTTTCGTGACCTGGTCTTGAAGTGCTAGGGCTACTGGACGTGATTTGAGGAAGCGAGGCTTAGCTCCGGATTTCAGCTGTATGTGAGCTGTATAGTCTTTTGCTGTTCCGAGCTGAGAGTCGAAGACTTCAGGAAACTGCTCTAGGAGAGCGGTAACGTCAGAAGTAGGATGCAATGTAGATACGACGTTAATGTTGCCATGTATCTGGAAACCAAATAAGTTAAATAGATCCATGCCCATAATGTTGGAGGCAGTGTAGTTGTTAGTGATGGGTCGCGTGATGCAAAGCTTCCGATGCATTCTGAGCAAGCGATACAGTACGTGCCTCATGATGCTGTCTCGATGCCGTATAGTGACGTCAGGCGCATGAGCTCTTTGTCTCGAGGCAGTGCTGGGAAACGTATCGAGAGCTCTCGATGCATTTCGAGCAAGTGATGCAGTCCATGACTCGTACCGGTAATCCTATCTCGAAGTTTGAATCGGGACATCATGCGCATGTTATTCCTCGCTATACTACGCCTGCTGATCAACTAACGACGTCTCCGAAAATCTTAATAAGTAGTTAGTGGGACGTAAAGTAAATAACATCATTATAACAATTAATGACGATACGCCCAGTTCTTTTTAATCTACTCGCAGTCAAATTAATACCTGTACTTCCTGTATTTTACTTACGCACTGTCCGTTTCCACGGCGAAATGGTTAGCGTGCTGGCGCTTGGTCCAAGTACTTCCTGGTTCAATTCTCGGCTAGGTAAAACATTTTATTCTTCATTGATTAGTTCCTATGGTTCGGGAACTGGGTATGTGAAATAAATAGTAATGAAGAGTGTGACATATTTTAAACATTTTATTGAAACCATTTCTTTTACGACGCATCGAGTTGTGTAATAATTTTAACAGAACGGAAAATATACCGGTAATGGCATAAAGATACTGGTGTATGTGTGCATGTATCTGAAAAGGGACTCGTTCTCGGGTTAAGTCTCATTCTGGACTATCGATATTTTTATATAAGTATGGTAACAAATTGATCGTTTCCATGAAAAGGATCATTCAAGACCAGCCACAATATTATCCAACCTGAAGGCACATACACAGGATGAAGCCGAATTCCGTCGACAAACTTTCGGAAACTGTTGAGGGAAACCTTCTGTGTATATTGGTAGAAGATACCCGTGGTCTCCGGTGGCTCGTTATAGAGTAGAACCGGTAATTAAATTATGATTTTTTCGGATTTATTACCACAAACAACCTTATTTCTGTGGAAATATCTTCACAACAGAGAAAAGGCCTGCAATATTCAATAACCAAAACGTACAACACAAAACCCAGAGTAACAAAGCCTGTAATATGTAATAACCAAAACGCACAACACAAAACACAGTAATGGGATAACCCTCTATAGAAACACGTACACTTTTATCACAGTGTGTTCAGTATTTTCTGTCAGTGGACTGTTTTAAAGGTAACAATTCCATGTCGTTGGCTTCCGGCACGTTAAAGAACTCCTGCGGGACATAATTCCCACACCCCGGCATCTGTCAAGAACTAGCATTTAGGACGGACGTAAAACAAAAAACATTATTATGAGTACTATTTTTCAGTGCAATACAGATACAAAGCTAACTGATCTGATGACATGGCCACGAGGTAATCAGGTTTGTTTTCATTATGATTGGTGTATATTGCATGTGCTCAAGTGGAAGAGATTTTATTATATATTGGTTATTTTGTATGTTCAGTAACGTTACAATTACTTCTATTAGCGATTTGGTTGTTTCTGCACGAACAGGCGTGTGTTTGGTAGCCGAAACTCCGATTGCAAAATAAAAAATTCTTTGAAGAGAAGATTCGAACCACCACAAAACGTAGCGGAGAATAATAACCAACGATGCTATTTAGCCAACTGAGCCATACTAATAGCTCGAGTTCAATGTTTGCTAATCATTTCTGTTTCTACCATATTCGTCCTGGCTGAGGTCCAATTGGAGCGTGCCTCGAGATGCATCGAGATAATGACGTCAGGCTCGAGTAACTCATACGAGAGTTATGCCCATCCCTACGTAGACCTCGAAGATGCATCGAGAGTGGCGACGTCAGTCTCGAGTATTTCGAACGAGAGTTTTGCCCACCACTAGTAGTTGTTAACTACGAGAAGAGGAATGGCCTTCTGAATTCCTTTATAACTAGCCTGAAGCTTGATTTGACCTTTAATGTCAATTTTCCTTTTGTTAAATGTCACGAGCTGGATGTCAGCTGGAGAGCATGAAGGTGAACCTAAGTCGTGGTATGTAGCCAGGTTAATAATAGAGACAGGTGATCCAGTGTTTAATTGAAAATCGACAGATCGATCAGAGAATGAGAGAGGAACGATGATCTTGTGAGAATTCTTTGTGGGAAGAATAAGATTGATCTGATCAACTTCCATGTCTTGGCGGGGCTGTATATGCTTCCGGCGTGCTGCAGGAGTCTTAGCAGGGCGGAGCGAACTCTGACATACAGTCTTAATGTGTCCAAGTTTATTATATCGTTCACAAGTGGCTTTGAAAAAACGACAGTCACGACGTTCATGATGCTTGAAACAGCCTCGGCAGGAAGGCAGGAGTTTCGAGTTGCTTTTAGAATTGGGCTTCCTTGTAAAATTACGAGAGGGACCCGTGCGAGAATGCTTGGTAGAGAGCGCCTTGTCTGCGCGGTTCACTGTAGCAGAGGACTTGCGGGCCTGAGGCGAGACTTGAGCAACTTCGTGTGGAGAAGCTATGGCTGCGGCAGTCTTGGTAGTAAGCTCATAAACCGTAGCAATACGCTGGACGTCTTCTAAAGAAGGGTTACTCGTCTTGACAGCGTCAAAACGTATTTTGTCCTCAGGAGTATGTAAAATTACCATGTCCCGAATGAGAGAATCAGTGTAGGGTGAATCACAACCGTCTTTGGAGCATATGAACTGGCAGGGTTTAGCTAGACCACGCAATTCAGTTATCCATTCAGTATGTGTCTGATGGGGTTGCTTTCTGCTCTGAAAAAATTTATAGCGAGCAGCCACTATGTGAGGAGCTTTGGCATAGTGTTCAGTGAGACGGGCCAAGAGCTGTGCGAATGGTACCTCAGAGAGGTTTTCTTCTGGACTTAATTTACGTAGTAATTCACACGTAGCATTGCCAACCGAACTAAGAAATAGTGCTCGGCGGCGTTGATCATCTGTGACAGAATGGCAGATGAAATGCTGTTGGAAGCGGGCTAAATAAACTGACCATTCTTCCTTAGCCGGATCAAAAGCAGAGAACGGAGGAATAGCTGATGGCTGTGTAGAGACAGAAATAGCTTGAATAGCCTGAATTAATGCTGTCTGTTGTTGTTGCATAAACTGTTGTTGTTGCTGCTGTAAGGCCTGGAATACTGTAGCGAGTTGCTCAGCTGTAGCCATTGCGAGATGCGTGCAATAAAGAGCAAGTATAGCTGTGTGTCAGAACTGGTTGTAGGCGAGACCTTGACCGGTATAGCAGGGAGTGAGAGAGAGAGCAAGCAAACACGCTGGAGCGTGCCACACAGGTGGAGCGCACGACAGAGAGCTGTGGAATGTCGGCTGACGTTCCGGAGTGTGAAGAAGTCTAATAGCGTCACTTGAGAAAAGCGAACTGCTGTGATAGGTCGTACAAGCGCCAATGTGGAATGATGATAGTTACGTAGTATAATGTCACTGAGCCCATGAGTGGACAATATCCCGCAAGAGTTTGTTGGTCTGTTGCAAATGAGTTGATAACCGAATGGACACAGGTTTGCACTTTGTTTCGACCGAGTGGGCGACACACTGAGCACTGATTGACTTCGTCGCCAATGTATAAGTGTCTGAGGGCACGGAGTTTGCTGTACCTCGTTGTGAATGAGCGGATGACGGGGCCTATAAAGTTCGTGCTGTTTCTCGTCACCACTGAGTGTCGATTGGGGCAGATGAATTGCAAGTTTGTTATCCCGTCGCCCTAGAGTTGGCGACTGGGGCCGATGAATTGTACTTTTTTTGTTTTTTTTTTTTTACCTCGTCGCCACAGAGTTGTGTTGTAACCAAGGTTGGGTTTACAAAAACACAACTTCTTTATTTACTTCACATGTAAAATTACAATATTTACACTAACAAAAATGAAAGTTATCTCGAAGCAAAATGAACTATGAATTTGGAGAAAGAGTCTGTCTTTGTACACTATATACATGTTGGAGTATTCACGTTCACTACTATTTCGGAAAGATAGTCCTTGTGACATGAAAAGTTCTTGATAGTCGAAAACTATCAGAAGCACTGACGTAAATATCTCAGAGAGTCCTTCCTTGTTGAAGTGTCTGAGTTCATTAACGTAAGTTCAGTGACTGAAGAGTTCCTACTTAGCAAAACTAAGTTGATAATGGGAGCTCGCATTAGCTAGGGAATGATAGTGGCATATAATGGTAAGACTGGGCATGGACAGCGGAACAGGCAAGAGGAGCGGTGACCCGAGGTGAGACCTCTTACTGCCAGAAATTCAGTCCACCTGGCCGAAGCACATTTTCAAGAGGAGTAGCCTCCGTGCTCGACGTAGGGTGTATTCTGGAGCTGGACACCGGGGTCAGTGGGCGTCTGGACAGGCTAGGAGCTCCTTTTTATAGCACACACGACGTTCCAGGCACGCGCACTGAGGGCTGCGCGTCGAGGCTCGAACAATAACACACTGGCACGCGTGTAGCTGGCTGGCGGATCGAGAAGGGAGCGACGGACATACAACATTACTAAAGATAGAAGAATCGCGTCTTTGGAGTACTTTCAACCGCTTTCTCCACGGCTATCTTCAGCATTTGACCCCTGGAACAGCAGCGCTCGAACGAAATTGTTCATTTACCGTAATGAACGAATAGTGAAGGTCGATCTGACTCCGTAAATAGTAGCCTAATGTTATTAGTTTTAATACCCCACTTGCTACTTTTACGGTTTTCGGAGTCGCTGACGTGCTCGAATTTAGACCTAGCGACAGGAAGCTGGCTCATTTTTGACTAAAAGCTTGTGTTATGTCTACCATGTTTCATACTTTGACTTTTTATGATATATGATATGATTATGATATGATATGATATGATATGATATGATATGATATGATATGATATGATATGATATGATATGATATGATGTGATGTGATGTGATGTGATATGATATGATATGATATGATGTGATATGATATGATATGTTATGATATGATATGATATGATATATCTGCGTTGTTCTTTTACATTATGTTACATAGTTTAGAAGATAAACACGTTATCAATTGGTAGCTCTAAAAGATTCTGTATAAATTAATTTTCTTTTTAATAGTAGCTATTTTTAAAGACTATTCCAAGAATGTAACTTCGTAGGATCACGTTACTGGTCACCCCTGCATCTTGCATTTACCGTTTTTGCTCACAAGTCTCTGTTGATCGTTTTCCCAGCTTCCCTGAATGCACTATCTCTCACCGTCATCATCGTATCTAATATATTATGCCATACGAGCATTTCTTTTGCTAGGTTTATGCAGTTTCTGTATGTCATCGGGATATGTTACGGGTATTAAAAAAGTGTAACTTCGTTAATGAACATTTGAATGGAAATTGCTGGTTCATGATAGCGAAATTAATTTAGCAGTAGAAAAGAAATATTAAAATTAATCGCCGTTTCTAGACTCTTAATTAAAATCTTGCAAGCAGGCCACTGAAAGATGAAACTGTGCCAAGTTATGCAAGTGCTTTTGCCCATATTTGGCATGGTTTGGTCAGTCACGTGGTGTGATAAATAAATAATTAAAACGTTAACATAATGAATGTATGTGAGGGAGGTAATTATTTTGGGTTAGGAAGTCAAGGCTTGTGCAGGATGTGTGCAAGGTTGACTCGGTTCATTCACTCCTTCGGCAGACCACCAAGAGCTTCGTTTCTTAGCTGTCACTCCTCATAAATTGAACGCCCATTGTTGCCAACATTGCAGTGAAGAGTTGGGGATAGTCTGTTATCAGAATTTAGATGATAACGTTCTGTAATTGTATATGTGAGTTTTGTTCCTGATTCATGTAACAGACATGTGACATCCTGGTCAACAACCCTATCTGTTAGCTTGTGAGCCTGTTGTCTCTACTAGGGTATTTGTACTCTCATGTCCACAAGTTAAGGCATCTTCGAGATCCACGCAAAAACATGGGGCACGATGATAATATGTGCACTAAAAGGTGCCCTGCAACAATTCGACTCGTGACACTGTGTTACTGATACCACAGATACAGGTAAACCTGACATGGACAGTGGGTGGCACTGGCGATATGTGGTGTCCTTCCGCCGGTGGCATACATAACTTCAGTACGGGGGGTGATGACCTCGCATGGCAATATAGGATGCACAGTTGCTCTCCACGCTCTGGATCAGGCCATCCAGCATGGCTTACGGTAACGCATCCCATTGCTGGACAACTGCCCTCTGGAGATCAACAGCTGTCCGTGGTGGCGGTGTTAGGGGTGCAGTCCTTCGCCCTACAGCGTCCCATGGATGTTCATTCGGATTATAGTGGGGGGAGCGAGCTAGCCACCGTAGACGTGTGATATTCTCATGTTTCAGGTATTCATTCACCAGGCCAGCCCTGTGAGGGTGGGTATTAACGCCCATCATATGCGTCACGAAAAGCCACACATACTAATGCAGGATGTCGTCCCTACAAGACAGCACCCGTCACAGTACCCCTAGAAAACACATGCAGTCGAGCACGTGCTCCTAGCATGATGCTACCGCAGACGAGAATAATGACACCGCCATATCGGTCCCTTTCCACAATATTGGCAGGATTGTAACATGTCTCACGCCCGATGAACAGGTGAGTCACTCTCCAGACTATACCACGACTCATCCGTGAACAGAACACTACCCCACTGTTCCTAGCAAGACACCGCATTCGACGAGCCACGCAGTGCGTTTGTGTGAGGAAAATGCATCTGGCGGTTCGCCAAGGATACAGAGTAACCTCTCGAAGTCGACGATGCACTGTCTGACGGAAGATGTGTGATACAGAGGCTGCAGCCGAGTCTCTAGCCATTGAGGTGCTGCGTTGGTCGGACGTGTCCGGGCACTTACGGCAGGATTCTGAACTTCCTCCAGAAAATATTTGTACATTTGTTAATTTTCGTAATAGTTCAGTAGTATTTGAGATCTAGCAGTAGTAGGGATCCTACGAAGAGAAAATCAAAGTAAGCTTGAAGCTTTATTTGATTGTCGGTATCGTGATCATTACCGGGGGTTTACAGTCTTACGTTGAATCCGAACTACAGAGACGTGACTGTCAATTTCTAAAATTCTGCAAGCATTGAGTTGGATTCGAAATACGACCACCCTGGTGAGAAGCCAGTAACTTCCAGGAAGGAATTGTGGATAGGTCGTTTGTGCATTTTTACAGATGATGACGTACAACTGTCTACGAACTTCATAAGTTCAGCTTTGATAGGGAAGAAGGCCCTGCCATAACAAAGACTACACAGTTATTATCTGCGCACTTTTTAGTGATAGATTTTTGTACTCGTTGGAGAAGTAAGAAGGGTTCCGTCAATACTGCCAACTGAATGGAAATGAAATCTGAATTGAATCGATAATATGATCGATCGATATGAATTTTATAAACCTTTATTATTTTAAGCAAACAACTGCGTCACACACACAATATATAATACTATATAACATTTCCCATTGCGAAACGTGTTCCTAGCATGAATTCTATAGTTTGGCTTTGCTGTGTAAACAACAACAGTACGAGTACTTAAAGTGTACGCCAGATGTCGCACAGCGATGATAAGTGATTCTTAGTTTGTGTTGCAAAGGTTGCCAATACGAATCTCGAAGATAACCGAAGTCGACCACTTCAGCACTAGGGTGTAAATCTATCACTAAAAAGTGCGCAGATAATAGTTCTTCTAATCTAGTTTAAGGAGTTTTGAACTACACTGTCGGCAATCCTGAAAAATCGTTTTTCGTGGTTTCCCCATTTTCACACCAGACAAATACCTGGGCTGTATCTTCATGAAGACCATGGTATCTTCCTTACCACTCCTACCCCTCTCCTATCCCATTGTCACCATAAGACCTATATGTGTTGGTGTGACGTTAAAGCAAATTGAAAAAAAATGTTTAAGATGTTTTAACATTCAGGTTCACGACAGAAGGATAAAAGAGTTTTTATCTCGCTTAGAATAGTAGTATTTTTTACGTCTCAGTAACTATTTTTCAAGGTGTTCTGAAACGTCGGGGTGTCGTAATTTTCTCGCAGGAGTTTTACGTGCCAGTAACTCTACCGACACGAGTCTGGTGCATTTCAGCACCTTCAAATATACCATCAGACTGAGCTGGGATCGAACCTGCCAACTTGTGCTCAGAAGACCAGCGTTCTACCGTCTCAGCCACTCATCCCGGTAAAGAGGACAGGAAATCAGCTATGTGGAGGTCGGAGAAAAACAGCTGAAGAATATATTGGAGAATCAGACAGGTTTCGGCACCACTACCCTCACTCTAGGTGCTCTGAGTTTTCGTATGGTAAGTGGCGATCTTGAGATACAACTGGGCCTGACATTCCATTCACTTAATTCTTCCAGGTACTTTTATATCCGATCTAACTTAACTCTTGAACTGTTCTCAATTTAGAATGGTTTAAAAGGCCATTTTGCCGGTTCCTTTGACACGCCCCTTTGTTTAAAAAAACAGTACAAACCTACTACTCCAATTCATGTGAACAATTGGTCCTCCTCTTAGATTATTATTATTATTATTATTATTATTATTATTATTATTATTATTATTATTATTATTATTATTAAAGGGTGACTATACAGTTTTTTTGCACTTTTCATATATCAGTAACTCCTACCAAACCTTCTGCAAACACAAAACACAGAATAATAATAATAATAATAATAATAATAATAATAATAATAATAATAATAATAATAATAATAGTGTATGGCGTGGTACAAGTCTTTCTAGTTGACTCCCATGGACGATCTGCGCATCTTTGAAGATGGGGCCCTAGCTAGGATGACATCTTATCAATTCCCCGAGCCAGAGGAGTTAACCAATGAAGGTTAAAATCTCCGACCCCGTTGGAAATCGACCCCGGGACCTCTTCGACCAAAGGCCAGCATGCTAACCATTTGTTCCTAATGTAACTTAATGGACTTGAGACTAGGCATATTTTAATGCTCAGACTACTATAGTTACCTGCGCATTGAGGGTCGTGTAGCTGAAAGCTTACATTCGGGAGTTCGTGTGTTCGAATCCCACCATCGGCAAATTTGGAGTTCCATGGTTTCCCATTTCTCACATCGGGAAAATGTAGTGGCTCTTACTTCCCAGCCATAGCCCTTTCTGACCCCTTCGCCGCCGAATACCTATTTGTGTTAGTGCGGCGTTGAAAGTTAGGCGAAAAAGAAAATTATTCTTTTACTGGAGCTATCTATCCTATGTATTGTCTGTCAGTGCATTCTTTAGCTCCTGCGGATCCTAAGATCGTGGGCTCAGACTCTGAAGTGGTAGTCGGGTTTTTTGAAGGACGTAAAGATCTTCACTCAACTCTTCAGGACGTATGTTTCCAGAGTGTAAAAGGTATCTAGTCATGCATTCAATGTATAACCAACAAAATTAATTTAAACCCAGCCGTAGGTCGTTCTGCTGAGTTTGGGTTTTTCGTCCAGAGTGTGGAGTCTAAATTGACGTTCAGACAGCCTAAATACAATCAAATAAAAATGTGTGAAACAGGTGAGGCCATTCGATTATTATTATTATTATATTTTATTATATATAATTCACAACTTTACAATTGGGTTTATGAGCTTCTTCGGTACAATGTACATGGGAGAAGTACTATTTGGTACATACGCACATATGCTTCATACATATCGGTATATACTTAACATTGTTGACAAATAGACTTGACAGATATTTATGAGATATTTACTATATATAAACGGCCATAATTATTAGTGGACGATTTTCATTAGTCCTCTATGTATGGTGGATGGTTCATGCCAATAAACTTTCTTACTATATGGCAAGTGGCCAGTATTGCTGCTTTTTGTAATTCTCTGTAAGTGAGAGGGTGGAGATTAAGGGCTTCAATGCTCCTGTGTAGTGTCTTTGGTATTATTATTATTATTATTATTATTATTATTATTATTATTATTATTATTATTATTATTATTATTAATTCCCCAGGCTTATTTGTAAACGGACGTGTACAATTAACTGGGCTTCTCTACTGGGTAACTGCCTCATATTCTGCCTGACACAAAGAGCAAAGCACTTTGGCCATACCATAAAAGAAAACCGTCGCCAATGTTAGGCTTGGCAGCATCTAAACTCAACTAACATTACATAAGCTCTCGCATGAACTGCCTTATTAGTTAATTTGGTATTCAGGGCCTGCCTCTACCCGAGCACGTACTCCAGAACATTTAAATATTAATGCTGAACATATGTTACAAAATATATTAATAATTTTGTTACAGTTGCGTGTATAATACTCTATTTTTGAAATTCAAATATATTGATTGTTTAACAGACACTTTCAATCTCAGGCTTCACATCATGTGTCCTGAAGGTGGTCTGAATCGCGAGATCATTAAAAATCATCAACCAGCTGTGGTCAGGACTTGCGTACTCTCACTTGTGACCTATCCATAGCACAGCTTTCTCGTTGTAATAGAAAATTGCCCGTTCTTTTGAACCGTTGAAAACAGCACACTTTGTTTGAAACACTCTGCAGCTTCTTGAAACTATCTAGGCTAACGGCACACATACTTAAAGGGCAGTGTGTTATTTCGTGTTGTTGTTGATTTAGTAAAAGAGCTATTAACAGAGAAGTAATCAGCTGACTCTATCGGCGTTACAGAACAACAACATTTGGCCTATACTTGCAACAATAAAGCATAAGCGGGGTAAGTAATGTTCCAGGCGATCAATAACTTTGCTCAAAGTTACGAGGTTGAATCTCGTCTCAGCTAGTTGGTGTTTAAGGGTGCACAGAAACGAGAGATCTGTGCCTGCAGATTTATTCAAGCCCTAAAAAAATCTTTTGTTAAAGCAATATTGCTGCCCGCCGGCGTCTTTTAAGATTTGCTCAATTGAAGGAATGGCAAGTGGTTTCAGTGAGAATTATGTCCTTGGGCCTGCGGTTGCTACGGGCTGTAAGATTATGAAAATGATAATAATTGATTCAAGATGTAAGATTACGTTTACTTAAATAAGATAATAATAATAATAATAATAATAATAATAATAATAATAATAATAATAATAATAATAATAATAATTGTACTACTTGAGTGACTTGCAAGTCAGGATTTTTTATCATTTGGTCGGCATGTTGCACCTCCTTTCTCAGTATCTTTGGTCAGTGCTTCCAGCAGCAAAGCCAAAAACTGTAAAGTAATTGGGTGAGTGTCAAGCTGGATTTCGAAAAGGTAGATCTTGTTCAGAACAAATATTTAACTTAAAATCCATAATTCGCCATAAGATATTAATTCAAAGGACATTGTTGTGACTTTTGTAGATTTCAAAAAGGCCTTTAACTCGGTTGATAGAGAAATCGTAGATAAAACAATTCGTGAATTTGGAGCGAAAACTAAATTGGCAAATCTAATACATGAAATACTTACTGACACGATTTCAAAGGTGAAATTTATGGGTGAGATATCAAGGCCTATTAAGATAAATACAGGGCTACGGCAAGGTGACGATTTGTCACCCCTTCTATTCAACTGTGTTCAAGAGAAAATTGTAAGAACTTGGAGTGTATCTTTGGGGAGAAAAAACAAAGGATTGAAATAAATTGCCTAGCATTTGCAGACGATTTTGCTATATTGTCAGAAAACCTAACAAGTGAAACAACACAAATCAATCTCTTGGAAATGAAATGTCGTATGGCTTTTAGTGCCGAGAGTGTCCGAGGACATGTTCGGCTCGCCAGGTGCAGATCTTTTGATTTGACGCCCGTAGGCGACCTTCGCGTCGTGATGAGGATGAAATAATGATGAAGGTGACACACACACCCAGCCCCCGTGCCAGCGAAATTAACCATTTATGGTTAAAATTCCCGAACCTACCGGGAATCTAACCCGGGACCGCTGTGACCAAAGGCCAGCACGCTAACCATTTAGCCATGGAGCCATGGAGCCGGACAGTCTCTTGTAAGAAATAGCCAACAAGACAGGTTTGAGAATCTCCGTAGAAAAAACAAAATTTTTTACAAACATCAAGAACGCTCCAAAATGTTTGGCAACAGATATTTGTCCAGTGGAAAGAGTAACGAAATTCAAATATCTGGTAGAAATAATTCAAGAAAATGGTTTAGACAAATCTGCAGTAGAAGAAAGGGTATACAAGATGGAAAGAGCATATGGTATCACAAATAATTTTATAACAAGAAGTGAATATCTAAAAATCTTAAAATACACTACAGTTGTGAAACCGGAATGTCTAGGCTATATGCAAGTGAATGTCTGGTACTAAACTGTAGACTTAGATAAACTTGAAGTAGTAAAAAGGCGAATCATGAGAAAAATCTTAGGCCCTTGAAAAGAACGGAAGTATGGAAATTAAGATCTAATGATGAAATATACCGGAACATACAAAACATAACAGAAACCATAAGAAAATTTTGGACGTATTTACAGAATAGATGATTCCAGATTAACGAAAAGGATTTCCAAATACCTTTGGGACAAAAAGGCAACAACTAGGTGGATTCAAGAAGTAAAGAAAGACTTAGAAATAAATAATTCGTATGGAGTGAGGGCATGTGATGCTGCTGGTGGTGATTCGTCCGTCGGATGGGGACGTTAAGCGTTGAGCAGACCCCTTGGTGCTATTCGACGGGAGTAGGCTAGTGCCAGCACCGGGTTTCACCCTATCCCTTCCTAATATCATATATCACGTCATTCATCTCATTAACTCCTCTGATGAGGTTGACATCAGGAAGGGCATTCGGTCATAAAAACCCGCCACGACAGATTCATCTTACTTCACCTCATACCTGACCCCGTGGAGAAACGAGACAAGGGTTGGACAAACAAACAATATAAGACAAGAAGAAACTATGAACAGAGAGATTTTCATAAAGTGGGTAGTAAGTATGGAAGGATTCCAAGGAACCTGGTGCGAAGTGGTTCGAGGACATAAAGAAACAACATAGTGAAAGAATGAAAGAATATTGGAAGGAACGGGAGGGAAAACAACAAAGTATGAATTGAATTGAAATTGGCACGTGATCCTTAGCAGGCCTCATCGGAAAGAAGAAGCAGAAGAAGAAGAAGAAGAAGAAATATTAGATATCATTGGGATTATTAACTGAAATCTCTCAGTAACTCGAGGCTGTTGGTGGTAGCTAAAGGTGAAGTATATCTAGATAAACATCTCCTCTTGTACATACAATGAGCGAGTGGCTGCACGGTTTGGGTCACGTAGCTTTCTGTTTTAATTCGGGAGATAGTGGGTTCGAATCACACTATCGGCAGCCCTGAAGGTGATTTTCCGTGGTTTCCCATTTTTTTGCTAGTTGCTTTACTTCGCACCGACACAGATAGATCTTAAGGCGACGATGGGACAGGAAAGGCCGAGGAATGGGAAGGAAGTGACCGTGGCCTTAATTAAGGTATAGCCCCAGCATTTGCCTGGTGTGAAAATGGGAAACCACGGAAAACCGTCTTCAGGGCTGCCGACAGTGGGGTTCGAACCACTATCTCCCGGATGCGAGCTCACAACTGCGCGCTCCTAACCGCACGGCCAACTCGCCAGGTAGGTTTCCCATTTTTACACCAGGCAAATGCTGGGGCTGTACCTTAATCAAGGGCACGGTTGATTCCTTTCTAGTCGTAGCCCTTTCCTTCCCCATCGTCGCCATAATGCTTATCTGTGTCGGTGCAACCAACGTAAAAGAAAAGAAATGTCTTCTACAGACTGTGATGTATAATTTACGTAACTACTCACCATGTTCAACACATTTAAATATTTTCACTGTTGAATAGGCTGCGCGGTCTGATGTGCCTACTCTAAATCTACTGAAGTGTTTGATCACCCTCAAATACCACCGGAGTAAGCCGGGATCGAGCCCACCAATTTGGGCTCAACATGTCTGCTCTTCTCCCGTCTGAGCCACTCAGCCCGACATCTGGTCTAGTTTTCTGTAATATATACCTCTTTAATGATGATGGATATACCCAATGTCTTAAACTAACTTTGTAAAATAATTTTCCACTACATTAGTTACACTTCATTGGCGAGTATAAGCGGCTCGTTTTGATGAACACGATAAGAGAGCTGCAAGAAAACTAGTCCAAGACTATCGAACCTTGCAAAAACATGATTAGTAATTTAATAGTTTATGCTCGGAAGAGTTTGTATGGAAAATAAGAAAATAAAGTTTCGCAAGTTTAACTGACATTGATCCGGACTACCGGAAGTATTGTTCTTCACTACATGAGATTTCACAAAAATAATAAAGCAACACTGCGGGATAGAGTCTCAACCATAAATAAGATTCTTCTTTAATACATAACAGATGTTGGGGATACAGTATAGAAGTGGCTTCAACGTTTTTGGCTTCTGTGGATCATAGCAATGCAGATTTAGACGACAGCAACAGATAACTGGTTATGTACCATTTTAAATATAGCCTATGAATTTCCAGTACATAATTTTTCATTTTTATGACATACATACATTACAGTAACATACCATCAAGCATATTTACAGTAATGTACCATTGAATACTGTAAATGTTTAATCCTGTTGTACTGTGATATTGTAGTCTGTGTCAAATAGTAAGCATTTTGGCTTTGAGGTTGTGCTCAGAATTATCCAGATGAGGGACTGCTAAATTGTTGCGTTATCCCATCTTTCCAGTGCGATGCACTCCGTGAAATATTTGTGTGTAAAATATCACTTGCGAAAGGTCGGAATATTTTTACTTCATAAATACGGCTGCAACCGGGAACAGCTTCCCATTTGAAACGGACTGTGGTTGCTTGTACTGTACTGTACTGTACTGTACAGTACTTCAGATATATTTTACCAGTACAGTTTCGTTGAAACATTACACACATTACATAAATACTGTAATACAATGTTATAATGTTTATTACAGCTTCAGAGAAATATCTTAGAAAACTTGTTTTAAATTCCGATTTTCACTCATTCGGACTAGGTCTAGCCTCATTAGTCCAAAAAGTGAGGGTTTTTCTGTATTTGTCTTTAGATAATTTTGCCTCCCATATGTTGTTTTAATGGCGTCCGTTCTTTTTGTCGGTGAATGCTGTATAATATCCCCTAAGAAACACAGGCTATCATTTGATTCTCCCGCACCAGTATCAGACGATGTGATAATAGGCTAAGAAAAAATAAGTTGAACTTTTCCCTTTTCGTGTGTTCACATTCTTGTTTAATGTTGGTCTGATTATTAATACGTTACGGAAGTAGCACCCTGTCATTAGGAGGGTAGAGCTGTCATATTATGTGGTTAAGACGCGGCACGACCTGTGGTGGTTAGCGCTAATCAAGTTGTTAGTCTCAGGCTTGTCAAGTCCCCTCCTTTTCCCAAGCTACATGGCGGTCTTGGGGTAGGTGGCTCTGAGATCTCCTACGAGTACTCTCTGTCCCTAAGAACGCGATGAAGAACCACAAATAGTACAAACTCTCTTCTTCTTCTTCTTCTGATGCCTTCTCACTGAACGCTGACAACCGTTCTTGAGCAATTATTGCTATTTTGCACTTCCTGTGTCTGGGTTGCTCTATCGTGGATGTCGAGCCACTATCAAAAGTTACACTGAGGAAAATTTTCTCTGATGAATATTTAATTTTCCTTTCCAATAGAACAAATATGACCTAGGCCGCCATAGCACAGTTGAACAGATCATCCGACGCGCAATCGGAAGGTTGCGGTTTAGGATCCCAATGGTGTCTGGTTGTCCGCGTTTGTTCTGTACTTCACATTTCTTTGATATGTACTGAACACGATCTAATAGATGAAAGTTTATTTCGAGAACATTCTATCTTCTTTTCTATGATCAGTTGCATCAGAATGTATTTGTCATTCCGGAATATTTGACTGGACGAGGCTGCTTTGCGAGGGCGAAGACTTCACATCATTTCCCAGCATCACGTAGTACCTCCTCGCCGGTGACCTGGTCTTATCTTGGGTTCTTCAACATTTTGCGGCATATTTACATTTCAAAAGTTTGCAGTGGGTTCGTTGACTTACTTTAGTGTTCAGCCTTCGACACCGTAAAGTACAATACAAACATTAAGAGAGAGAAATTCCATGAACCTATACTAACTTTCGCTTCAGGTATTGTCAGTGTTATGAACATAACCCACCGTAATTTTTTTTACAAATTCGTTACAAACTTGCACTCACCCATAAAAGTGCCATCATGTTTATAATTGTTACTTACATGTACACATTGCCTTTTGTTTCCAAGAAAGTAGATTCGATGCGGTTGAGGTCGGTAGTATTTAAAGACTCCATCCCGTTGGCTTCCAGCACGCTAAATAACTCCTGTGGGCCAATTTTTCGACTCCCTGACGTTCTTTAAAAATATTTTGAGTGTTTCACATATAGAAAACATATAGACAAAGTAAAAATTTATAAGGACATACAAAGTGTTTAACAAAAGATGAGGAGAGAATTCAGTGGGCTGTAGCGCAGCAGCCAGCCCTCGCTGCTGACGATGACCTTCAGCCAGTTAATTATCTCAGTGGTGATAGCAATGAAATCTTCTCTTTTACCTGCGCAAGACCTGACGGGGTATTGAAATGTGATATGGCTTGTGGTCCGGTTGACATTTCCACAGTCATAGGCAGCTGCCTGCTTCACTACCGACGTATCATAGCGTCCGTAATGGTTCGTATCTTATTAAGACGAACCCATAGATGACGGGGTAGATTAAATCCCGAGGGCCTGCCATTTTGCTGTTTGACAGCGTTCCATTGTGGAGGTCCATTCATCATTCCATTTTTGCTTCAAATTAAAAGCATTTGCTAACTGAAAGAAACCTGCAGATATGGAGGTGTTTTATGTTAGTCAAGAGCAGGGCCTCTCAGGGTGCATGCGCTTGGTGCATGCACTGTGCACGGTGCAAAAGACGACTTCGCTTTGTTGACCAGAGTGCAGAACCCCCACTCCTCGATTTGAAGCAATAGCGCTGTCTCTCTCTTTCCCCACGCCTGTCTCGCTCGCTCCCCCTGTCTCCCTCTTCCTCACTTGCTGTGTAGCGCTCCAAATCCGAGCCGAATTGAGCCGAGCTTAGCCGAGTAGCCCAGAGACGAAGCGTTGGTCCGAGCCGTGCCGAGCGGGAGCGATGCACAGTGCACGGAGCTCTTGCGCCTTGATTTGCACGCGTGAGATTTTGGGCGTTTGAGAGGCCCTGGTCAAGAGTGTAAGATCTGGTCCAACAGATCACCATGAACTGGTAACAGTGTTAGAATGTTTTTCGATACTCGCAGGTTAGGGTCTTTTCCTTTCCGGGATGTGATGGGACAATATCGCAGAGGTTTGGTAACCAGTAAATCAGAGTGAATTTATTGTACCCTGGTATCAGCATTGCAACATTATTCTTCTCTTTCGCGCGGGCGCTAGTGGGTCAACAGTAGAGCGCTGCCCTTCTGACCTCAACTTGGCAGGTTCGATCAGTCCGGTGATAGCTGGTGGTGCTCATGTACGTCAGCCTCGTGTCGGTGGATTTATCGGCACGTTGAAGAACTCCTGTGGGACACAGTTCCGACACCTCGGCGTATCCGACCGTCGTAAAAGTAATTAGTGAGGCGTAAAATCAATAACGTTATTGTTATTACATACATACAAGATGTTGAAAAATATAGTACTGAATTTTTTAGGTGTCCTAGAAGAGATCAAAATTAAGATTTTCAGTCAAACAACCATGTGTCTGGAAAGTTCTAAATTAGAATAATCAGGGCGAGTTGGCCGTACGGTTAGGGCCACGCAGCTGTGAGCTTCCACCCGGGGGATAATGGGTTCGAACCCCACTGTCGGCAGCCCTGAAGATGGTTTTCCGCAGTTTCCCATTTTCACATCAGGAAAGTACTGGGGCTGTAAGGGCATGGCCGCTTCCTTCCCACTTCTAGGTCTTTCCTATCCTATCGTCGCCATAAGACCTACCTGTGTCAGTGTAAAGTAAAGCAAATTGTAAAAAATATATATAGAAAGAAAAAATCGTTAAATGAGATTAAGAATGCACATATATGCCTTAATTTATTATAGCTTTGTTATTCAAAACCATCAAGCTTGATGCGTTCAAAAGCTCATCACTCGATATTATCTAATCACTTGGCTGTACTGTAACAGTCCGCAAACAATCTGTTGTTTGTAGTCATGCAGAGTGATCCATTCCATGTTTAATTGCTCCCATGCAATGCAGGCCCTCATCTCACACCCAGGTTTTTTTTTCTATTGGCTTTACGTCGCACCGACACAGATAGGTCTTATGGCTACGATGGGGCAGGACAGGTTTAAGACTGGGAAGGAAGCGGCCGTAGCCTTAATTAAGGTACAGCCCCACCATTTGCCTGGTGTGAAAATGGGAAACCACGGAAAACCATCTTCAGGGCTGCCGACAGTGGGGTTCGAACCCACTATCTCCCGAATACTGGATGCTGGCCGCACTTAAGCTACTGCAGCTATCGAGCTCGGTACACCCAGGTTTAAGGAGACGTTCTGGTACAGGCAGACAACATTCCGTCCATTGCCCAGCGACTGAATGTTGCCCGTACGGCCTATTTGTGTTTCTGGCGTGAACAACAACAATAACAAAAATGGCAACAACACAAACAACATCCATTCCATATACATCAGATGCAAACTTACCAACCTAACCACTATTCTTGTCGCGATGAGTTTCATTTGTAGTAGTATTTGGAGAGATGCACTATCGAGCCTAACTTTCTAGCATGTATTTTATTCACGGACGAATCGTCATTCACAGGAAATGGAGTGGTCGTTTGCCTGAACCAATACCTGTGGGCTGAGGAATACCCTCGTGCAAGCTACGTCCTAAGTCATCTGCAGGTGTGTTTAGGGTTAATTTGATTGGGCCGCACATGCTTCTGTCCTGTCTCAACGCCTGTATTTACCTGCAGTTTCTAAAAGGTACTTGTCTATATTGCTAGGAAGCATTCGCCTTGAAAGTCGAGGCCACCTCTAGTACCAATGCTGTGGTACACCTCCTCACTTCGCCTCCAAGTCCGACAGCATTTGAATAGCACATTCGACAAGCGGGTGACTGCCTATGGCGGACCCATTGCATGGTCTGTTCGTTACTCCAGCTGTGTCCCAATTGATGCTTTATTCATGGTGGCACTTGAAGAGCTGGATGTACGAGACGCCTGTTGAATCAGAGTAGGAGCTCATTGCCCCTTATACATGCAGCCGCCAACTTTGTGCGCGGAATGCCAGGAGAGTTCAGACATTTAAGGCAGTCAGTGATACTTCTTTGCAGAATGTGTATGGACGCAAGAGGCCACACTTGTGAATAGATTTTGTGGAGATTATAATTGAAGTGACATGCAGCATGCACCATCTCTTCATTCTTCAGCGCATACAATCGCCAACGCCATTTCAAATCATTTCTTCGCGGTTTAACCGCTTAGTCATAATTCGTTTTAAAACCGATGATGATGATGATGATGATGGTGATCTAAGTCTTCCACTCCATCAGGAATGAAAAAGTATCCTCCATAAACTTATACCGTGCCACCACTTGTCCTTCACTATCTTATTCCATTCTGGGCTCCTCCTGGCCAGGTCTTTTTCTGTCTCCTTCATCCAGCCATCACTAGATTTGCCTTGCGGTCCTTTTCCAGTAATCTTTCTTTTCGGGAAAGCCTTGAACCTTATTATTGATTTAATTCTCATAGTGGCCAAACTGTTGCAGTCGTGGTTCGTATAGAATATCAGACACACTGTGTTGTAGCTCTAGTTGGAAATGGACCGATTTGTTCCTGAATTTATTCCTTCTGGTCTTCTGTATGCTCGACCTAAGGAACTTCACTTTTATTGCTTGCAGTCGACTGTTCCCTATGTTAGTCAGCGTTGCAGTTTCCACTTCATAAATCAGAATGGGTAGCAAATAGGTCTTATAATTTGACCAAAGGTATTTGTCTTGATTTTCTCTACCACTACCAGAAATTGGAGTAATGGATTTTATAACACTCCGAAACTGCCTTTTCATTATTGACTGCTATGCTTTGGAGAGTTCAGGTTACACACTCGTGTTCTTGTGCAGCACTGTGGCTTTTAGTGCGTGTATCGTATTTACAAATACTGAAACTAGTGCCAGAATTTTACGTTACACGATTTTCTCCCATTTAAACACACAGGAACAATAACCATTTGCGCCGGTAACGTAATCTCACTCGGAACCATGAGAATAGATGGTGACCACCTAACCAACTACGCTACGTAGCTTGTCACATGGTATGGCCTTGTACGAGGAATTCGTGGTCACATTTCATATAAGTGTACGAAATATTGTATTACTAATACGAAATAATAGCTTTATTTCATTCTGCACTGAATTTCGTCAACGTTATTAACGCATCTCTATTCTGCTACACTCTGGATACAGGGTTTCTTAAACTGGGGTCCTTGGATGGGTTTGAGAGGATCCGTGTTAGTCAAATATTTTTGTTTTTACATTTATATTCGTTGTTATTTCTATGTGAACAGTAGAAAGATATCTGAGAACTTTTATTCTTAAAAATACATACCGTAGATATAATTATAAAGCAGCATAGTTATGTGGTAAACATTTGTGTGTGTTTTTCTTGTAAATAAGTTTTAATACACTATTTCATAATCAGCTGATCGCTGTTATGAGTGCGTGAAATGTGAATCCGTGACTCGGACAATGCGAAACTTTTGCAGCGAAAATATTCTCAATGGATTACATGTCCAAAATGACATGCGTTATGTCTTGTCAAAGATCATCCCACAGTTTCATCTTCTTATTCATGCCAAATACCAGCAACGTTCCCATTTAAATTAATTGCTTTGTTCAATTTGAACTTGATGATTGTATTCCTTTTTATAATTAGGTGGCCATTAAGTTGTGCGCCATAAAGACTGAAAAACGTATTTACTTTTTTTGGTTTTCTTTATTTTACTCATACTCTACGTATGCCATACAGTGCATGGGTCTACGTTTTCGATAAAATAAAGCATATTCAGTGTTGGAAAAACTGTTTCTTTTAATTACATATCGTCAGAGAAAGGAGACGAACTGCTCGACTAAATGGTATATTCCGAGCTGTCAGTGGGGAGATGGCGTGGAATGACATCAGTAGATGTATAAGTTTGAGTAGTGTCTTTAAAAGTAGGAAAGATAATAATATGATGATAAAGCTGGAATTCAAGAGGACAAATTGGGAAAATATTTATTTATTGGAAAGGGAGTTAGAGATTGAATAACTTACCAAGGAAGATGTTCAATAAATTTCCAACTTCTTTGCGATCTTTTATGAAAAGGCTAGGAAAACAAACAGATAGGGAATCTGCCGCCTGGGCGTCTGTCCTAAATGCAGATCAGTATTGATTGATTGATTGATTGATTGATTGATTGATTGATTGATTGATTGATTGATTGATTGATCAGAATCTCAAAGGTGATCATGGCGTAAAAAAGGATAACAAAGCCTGCTCTAGAACATGATTCGAAGTAAGGGAACTGTACGTTGGTACCCCTACATGCTTGTTCTTCATATTTTGTGTTTAAAATCGTTATGGTTATGGGTGAATTAGGGTGAAAATCGTTGTTGGTATCCATTATTGGTGTATGTCCTACAGTACTCTGTAAGAAAAACTTTGCTAAGATGGAAGTTGAAGAGCAATGAAAGAAAATATGGAGTAGGCCCTGCATGCCCTAAAAGAGAATACAATGCCTCATCTGTTAGAAGTACAAATAATGTTATCTGACTATTTGAATTTACTCATTAATTTATGTAGAGGCTGAGGAGAGAGTTGCGACGTGTCGCAGGACTGTTCATTATTGTTACCAACAGTGTTGAAGTCCGATTTCCAATTCTGAATTCAGTGCAGGGGAGCCGCGGATAGTGTTAGTATTCAACAAAGATGCTGTCCATTTCCTAGAATTTCGATTATATGTGCACAGTGCACAAAAGACGAATTCACTTTCGCCGAATTTATCGAGTCTTTTGCTATTTGCTTCACGTCGCACCGACACAGATAGGTCTTAAGGCGACGATGGAATAGGAAACGGCTGAGGCCTTAATTAAGGTACAGCCCCAGCATTTGCCTGGTGTGAAAATGGGAAACTACGGAACACCATCTTCAGGGCTGCCGAGAGTGGGATTCGAGCCCACAATCTCCCGGATGTAAGCTCACAGCTTGTAGCACACAAGGCAGTCTGTGTTTTATGGGACATAATACAGAGTTTGTCTCTTGTAAACACCCTCTACATTTCTCTTTCAACTACTGTAGTTAATTGGTTCCCGAGCATTTTCTCTTGGTAAGGTACTCCTTTTGAGTTTATGTACGACGTGCCTCTAATAATGTGAAAAATATTACGAATAGTAAAAGCGCGTGGTGTCCTCATCCCGAGATGGTGCAGCTCTTTTCTGGCACACCCAGTTGGAGGTCAGCTGCATGTACTTTTTCAACCACAGACCATCCCTCCTGCCATTTTTAAATTTCTGGCAGTATCGGGAATCGAACCCCGGCCACCGAGGACGGCAGCTAATAATGCCAACCGTTACGTTATGGAGGCGGACTGTGAATACTAACAAAATATATATGCCCTGTTAAAATAAGTATAATAATCATATGGCCTCGGCAATTTAGGTTGCTCGTATGCCAATTACGACATTCTTTTTTACTCTTGTCACATGACAGATAAGCATGTCTGTGTTGGATGTTGTATGGCTGAGTTTTAATTAATTTTATCGGGTAAACAATAGTATATCACCAGAGATCTTCTATATGCCGACGTCATAAAACATGGAGTACTAAATGGACTATTTCCACCCTTTAAATCTCCAGCTACGTCTGCCGGGTTTGAACTCGTGTTCTTGGAATGCAGAGCTCGACACTCCACCACTGATAACAGAAGGAGATTATTTTTTCCACTGGAATATTAGCAGTGAATATTTAAATGAAATTCACAAGAATGTGCACATTTTTAAAAGACATTACAGTTACTTGGGGTGGGTTGTATAGGGAACAGGCCTCAAATTATTTTGTGAATTTTGTACTGGTTTTGGAGGAAGCAAATGAGTAGTTCAGGACATACGTCTATCGGCGTTGATGGGCTCCCTTCAAATATTAAGAAATTCGCTTCACATCAGCAGATTTATCTAAAACACACCTAAATACCGCATTTCGACAGCAACCATAAGCATGAACTTTAATGAAGACTTTTTGTTATGTAATGCTTTGTCGTAATAGCGAACTATAAATTAGGAATTAGTTAAATTAAAATACAATCAGAACCATGGCACTCCTTTGGTTGTAGTATGTTTGCTGGATGCAACCTGAAGGATAGGCTGTAGGCCTACATACACCCCTTTCCCTGGGAATAATTGAGGACTATTTGTGCTAAGAAAATAAAGTATGGTTTCTACCGCCTGTGGGGCATTCGAGGATTAATTAACAGCTGATAATATTGACTAGTGAAGTGACTCATTGGCTGAATGGTCAGCGTTGAGGCCTTAGGTTCAAATGGTCCCACGTTCGATTCCTGTTCCTTCAGTGCATTTTAATCGCTTTTGATTAATTCCTCTGACTTGGGAACTAGTTGTTTGTCTTTTTCCCAATACACTTTTATTCATACACATACAACACGTAGTTGTGGGGAACGTGGTAGAAGAAGAAGTGAACTAATTTAACTTAAGTTATTCGTTTCTCTACCCTTCATATGTTTCCGTATGTTCTGTGTACCTGTCGCTTAGCCACGTGGGTATGGTATTGTCTGCAGTTTGCTCCGAGAGTAACCGCACGTTCTCTACTCTTCTTCTTTAGCGTTTATCCCGCCTGGTTGTGGGGTCCGCTTCATAGATCTGCTTCCTCCATTTCATTGTATCTTGGGCAGCATCTGGATGGATACTCACACTGTTGAGGTCTTTATGTAGTGTGTTGGCCCAACGTTGCTTAGGTCGTCCCTTTGGTCACCTGTCGACGACCTCTAGGTTGTAGCCTTGGTAATTTTGTCGGCTCCGCATTGTAAAACGTGCCCAAACGATCGGAGATGCCTCTCACGCATTTTGTCGTGGATTGGTGCAACGCCAAACTGTTTCCTGATGCTGTCGTTGGAAACGCGATCTAATTTAGTGATGGCCGCTATCCATCTCAACATCTTCGTCTCCATTACGCTAAGTCGGCGTTCTGTCTCAGTCGTATTCGACCAAACTTCGCAGCCATATAGTGCGACTAGATAGATGATAGTACGGTAGATTTTTGATTTGAGATTATCTTTCATACTGCAGACAGAAATGACTCCGGTTGTTGTTCGCATTTCATTCAGGATGCATTAATTCTTGTGATGACCTGTTGACGAATCGACCATGTCATCTGTCGTGGAACCAAGGTATTTAAACCTTTTCACTCGCAGCAGATCGTCGCCGTCTACTTTGCTGGTTCCCATTTCTTGTTGTAGGTTTTCTTTCTCTGCTTTTTATTTTTACAATTTACTTAACGTCACACCGACACGGATAGGTCTTGTGGTGACGATAGGATGGGAATGGCCTGGGATTGGGAAGGAAGCGGCCATAACCTTAATTAAGTTATAGCCCCAGCATTTGTCTAGAGAGAAAATGGGAAACCACGGAAAACCATCTTCAGGGCTGCCGACAGTGGGGTTCTAACCCACTGTGTCCCGAATGCAGGTTGACATCTACGTGACCAAACCCCGCAGCCACTCGTTCGGTTTTCTTCTTGTTGAGGTGCAGGCCGCATTTCGCCAGTCTTTCGCTCCATTCTTGAGTTTGGCGTTGTAGATCCAGCTTCTTCTCTGCATTCAACATGACATCGTCAGCATGGAGAAGTGTCCGGCTGTCACACTGTCCATCACTAAGTGGAACAGGAACGGTGATAGGGCGGAAGCGAGGTGTACGCCGATGATGCTACAGTACCTCGGTTTTGCATGAAGCAGTTTCAACCAATTGAAAAGATATTCCAGCACATCATATTTTCTAAGACTTAGCCAGATGAGACTGTGTGATACCTGAAGGCCCATAATGCGAGATGAAGTGGCTTGTCGTTCTCACGGCGTTTCTTGACTAAGAACCGTGTAGCATAAATTCCATTAGCTGTACTGCTGTTTTTCACAGATCCACTTGGGTGCTCGTAAGCTTAATGATCTCATGAATTCGTTTCTCTAGAACACGCTCAAAGACCTACATATAGTGAAACAGCAGCTGGATTGGGCGATAATTAGCATACTCAGCAAGACTTCCTTTTATGTTAAAGATGAGTGTGGTGATGCTCCGTTACCACTCTGTAGGTATTTGGCCGTCTCTGACGACCTGGTTGAAGGGCTGTGCTAACCCTCATGTTGCATTCCCAAAGTGAGAATGCCATAGTTTTTCTGGAAGAACACTTGGTCCAGTGGCCTTTCATGGCTTCCTTTTCTTCAGAGCAACAACCTTGACATCTTCCGCTTCAATTTCTTTCTTATGCCCTTAGACATCAGAAGTGGTCGGGATCGCCGGTTGCGGGTATTATTTGGTTAAACTAGTCTTGCCAACGTTCTTTCACTTTTCTCCAATTATTCAGCAAGTTACCGTTGTCATCACTGGCGCCGTAGAATCGATGGATGTCTTCCGTTTTTGCGACGATTTAGGGAGTCGGTAAATACCGCTCCCTCCTTCACGCCTATCATGAGCAGGCCCTTTCAGTTTCATCCAGCATTCCTCCACGGTGGACATCAGCGGGAGTGCAATTCGTGCAACGATATTGGCCTACTCCTCTTTGTAGCGTTAACATTTGATTCTCTTTGGTCCAGTTGTCTCTACGTGTTGGTTTCTTAGTGGTTTGATGCGCAGCTTGAAGATAAACGGTCGGTGCTGTGTCGCGACTGTTTCATAAGGCACGAGCTTTGCATTAAGTAGGTGTTTGAGATCTTGACGTCTGGCAAGGATGTAATCAATCTAGGTTGCATTTGTGCAACAGTAGTACGTGATTAGATGTGAATTACAATTCTTGAACCAAGTGAGCAAGATCCTTTCGCCATATCCATGCTTACCGTAGGCAGCGTGGTCGTTTTTCTTCGGCGTGCATGCCTATTTATATCTCCAGCGATGATAAGGCAATCTTGTGTTGCTGGGGACGTGGGGGAGGGGGGAGGGGGGAGGGGTGCACTTCGGCGGTCTTCGCGTCAAGTGTAGACATTCTTGGTGTTTGGCATTTTGGGCCCATCTGATGAGCGTTGGGACTGAAGAGGTAGCTTTTCCAGCCATCTGCGATGTAGACAGTTTTCATCAGGCGATCATCATACCGTTGAGTTTCGGAGGCACTGCCGTCAAAGTCTGCAGGTACAACATTACCAACACCGCTAGTAGTTCCGTGGGCACTTTGTACATTAGTTTGTAACCGCATCAAATGTCATGTGACTTATCACCACTCCATCGTTTTCTTTGGACTGCACATACATCGATTCATCGGTTTACAAGAGCGTAAGCTAGCTCGTTTCACCGTCCAGACAGTGTGCCAACAATGAGTGTTGCAAGACGGGAAGTGAGGGCTAGCTTCTTTAGTCGACGCCGCCCGTACAATGCTAACCCTTGCATACTTGTCACGTTGACAGGCCTTGCCAATGCGCGTCGCTTTCAGGGGACGCCCCAGCCTTTGTAGTTCCGTTAGACAGCGTTCCATCAATGTGTGACTATGTTTTTTACGGCCCGGCCCGTCACATGGCCTGACGCCAAGCATTTTAGAGCTACTGCCAGCAGAAATTTAGGCCACTCGTAACATGTAGAACAGACACCTTTTGTAGCCGCTCCAATGGAGGACAGGCGCTATCACTACCGGGATTTCAGTAGCATTTTCTCTATTGAGGGTTCGTTAACCTCCCACAAGGATTCATCCGCCCCAAGCCGTTGAGCCTTATAGGGAGTCAGTTTATGTTCAGCCGCCTGACACGGCGTTGAGTTGGCGGCTCTACGTCTACTCCATACCGTAGCAGGAACCTCGCCAGACTGCATGATATTCTCCACGCTTTGAAGAAAAGTAAACAGCCAGTCAGAAAGCTCGTAAATGTCTTTATCTCTCTTGTTTTTACTCGGTTTTATGGGTTTATTCATGATGTACAGATTTGTATACTGTAAATTATATAATTAGGATATTATTTGATAAATGATGTGCTGTAACTACAAAAGAGTTTATGGAAGCTCGAATAGTCTTATAAATTATTTCGAAAATGTTTGGCTTCAGTAAGTATGTATAATGATTAGTTTGGGATATATTGGCCAATAGCCCTGTATAGATGTGTGGTAGGTGCCTGAAATCCTTATTGTGGTATCTGTACCTGTGCGTGAATTGCTAACTGGTTGAAAGCGCGAATTAAGAATGATGTTGTCTTCGCCCGTTTGGAAGTGGAATCCGTCGGAAATGATTTATACAACTGGCAGTGCAATTCGACTGAATCAAGATCAATCTACCGAGTTTGAGAATCTTGTCTACATCTTGATGTTATCTCTGAGATTAAGATCGTCGTCAGAAAAATTAACAGAAAGCTGAGTGATGGATTGATGATTGTGAAAGAAGGCCGGAGGAGTATGTGGCTTACCGATTTGAGAGGATGACAGTAGAGGGCGAACCAGCGCAAGGATGATCAAAAATGATGGAATTATTAAAGACAAGGAACATTCCATTGCTGATTCTACTAAGGTCTAAGACAAGGACATACTGGAGGGAAGCGCCAGAAGAAAGAAAAAAAAAAAAACGCATCCGTGTAACTAGGAAAAGGCATGAAAAAAGAAGTAGAAGTAGAAGGGGAAGAAGAAGAAGAAGAGAGAGAAGTTGAATGGTTGTTTAGATAAGAGTCATATTGCTGCGAATACAATAGGCTGACACGTCAGCTTGCCCTGTTAGCCATGCTAGAACCTTACAAAATAGATTGCAGAGGGGTGCCTAATATTAGACTCACTGAGCACCCCAGCAGCTTTAAATAATAATCTAGATAGATTTACTCATGTTTACTTATAAACATATTAATCTTTTGTGTATTGGATTTTGAGAGCCGCGAATAATATAATCTTGGCTTAACATCAGGAATTTCGAACCTTAACGTAATCCATATAATTCATTATTGTCCTAGTCGCAGCAAAGTTTCTGGAAAGTTACAAAAGCACTATGTTGTTTACGTTCTCTGCAATGAGCTTTGCACAGAAATTAATAATAAATAATGGCGTATGACCTCCGGAGAGGCCTGGTAGACGGCCTATTAGGCAACCTGCATGTCTGTTAAGATGAAGGTCCTACCTAGGATGATTTCTAATGTTGAATACGCCACACACACCCAGCCCCAGAGCCATTGGAATTAACCAATTAAGGTTAAAATCCCCGGCCTGGCCGGGAATCGAACCCGAGACCCTCTGAACCGAAGGCCGGTACGCTGACCATTCAGCTAACGAGTCGGACTGCACAGAAAATAGTAAGCCCCTTTAAGTACATTGAATCACGATATATTTTACTATAATTTTCTACGAAGAACAAGAAAAAGAAGAAAATAGTTGAATGGCTGTCTGGATGACTGTTAATGAGCTTGAAAGCAGCAAAAGCCGGAAATATAAAATAGAGATGAATTTGTTCATGATCTTAATTTTCATTAGAATTGTTTATCGTGAACAATCATTTTGCCCGTTTCAGAAATCAATACCATTTTGGTGAAAGGTCGCTATAGAGGTGTTCATGCGAACTAAGGTGTTGATAAGAAATTGTAACCCCATAAGTGTGGGGGTAAGGAGGAGGCTACGATAAGGAAGTCGTCTGTACAGAGTTAGTCAGTCAGCACAGGACGTAAAAACAATTATCTTTCTTGTGGTACTTGGTTATTCACTTTAGAATAAATGCGGTCAGTATGAAAAATTTGTAATTTCTTAGAATGTTCAAATTGCAGTTACCAATAACTCATTTTCATTTCTTTAAATGTCACTTTCGTTCCACGGAAGTTCATTTTCTCCCACACTACATTAAGTAATTTCTAGAAAATTGGAATTTCTTTTTCATAAAATTCCAAGAATGTCTGTGAACCACTGACGAACTATGTGGTCGTCACTTCCTCGAGCTTTCAATGTGTGTTGTGTTCTTTTGGGCTTTATCAATCGCTTGGACAATATTTCGGAGTCTTCTCATTCATGCCCATAGCTTTTGCTGCCCATGTACTTGCTTCATTGAGAGGAAGAACTGAAACCCCTCTTTTTGTTGCCTTCTTTACAGAATTTTAGCACGGTATACATTTGTTTCTTGCTTTGCGAATGCATAACGTCCCTTGATATGTTTATTCGAGATGCTGTCTCCGTTGTTCACACTTGACCGCTGTGCAACTCCAAAGTACTTGGCAGTGAGTTTAGATCGTGCTCTCACCTTTAAGAAGCACTGCTTCAATATCAAGCAGAAAGTGTCAGCTCGGAACAATGTGGTGTGGAAACTGACAAGTACCACATGGGGTGCACAGCCAAGCACCCTCAGGACATCTTCACTCGTGTTGTGTTATTCTGCTGCCGAATATGCGTGCCCGGTGTGGTATAGATCCTGTCATACCAAACAGGTGAAGGTCGCTCTTAACGAGACTTGTCGAATCATCACTGGTTACCTACGGCCTACGCCCTTGGAAAAATTGTACTGCCTTCCTGGGATTGCACCCCCTGACATTCGTCGGGAGATTGAGGTAAAGTGCGAAAAGAAAAAAAGTTTATACATCTGAATCTCACCCTCTGTATGATCATCAGCCAGCTTGTCCACTTTGACTTCAAGGAAAACTTTTCTCAGAACAGCGGAGGCTCTCGTAGGGACTGAACAGCAAGCCCGAATTTGTAAATGGCGAGCGAAGTTCAAACACTAGGAAGAATGGCTGACTCCACTTATATGTGTTGTTCTGCCAACGCAGCATCTACTTTCCCAAGCACCGTGCTCGACAGGAAGTCACCTATAGAGTCCAAATCTATCATATAGGGACCTCTTTTTTATGTTATTATTATTATTATTATTATTATTATTATTATTATTATTATTATTATTAAAGCGACTTTATTGTGGTGTAATTGGGGCTCCCGGCCCCTTATTACACTTAACGACTTCATGTATATAAATGAGTACCTACTAATTTACAATATAATTTTTACAATTTTACAATGCAAGAATTTCAACAATTTACATTTTAATATATGGTAACGGTATAAAAACTGAAATGACCCAATTTAGACATATTAAATCTGTACAACCTAAAGTATAAACTAAATTAAAGTATCACTAACTCAAGTAAGTAAAGTATAATTAAAGTATAAACTGGAACAATAAACAACCATATTCACTCTCATTCATGCATCCCATTCACACTCAAGAAAGACTGGAAGTGCTTATAAGATGACGCCGGCAGAGGATTTTAAAGTTTGTCTTAGATTTAGCTTCTCTGATGTCATTAGGGAGTTAATTCCACCAGCTCGTGGCGGTGATCGTGAACGATGTGTTGTAGGATGCGGTTCGATATACAGGAATTTCTAGCGTACAGGCTGACCGGGTATTGAACAGGTGTAATAAACTAAGGTAGCGAAATCTGGTGGGTAAGTAAGGAGGAGAGTTTTCATAAAGCACTTGATACATCAAAGTAGTTGCATGGAGTCTATGTCTGTCATTCAGTCGTAACCAAGATAACTGTCTATGGTATGGGGATACGTGGGTATATGGACGTACGTCGAATGCGTACCTGATGCATGCATTTTGGGCACGTTGCAGTCTCATGCCTTGCTCATTATTGATATCAATAAAAACTGTATCACATTATTCGAGAAGTGGAACCAAAAGTGACTGAATGAGTTTTATTTTCAGGGACCTAGAAAATATATTTTTAAACCGCTTCAGGGAATGCAGGCTTTGATATATCTTTTGGCACACTTTCGTTGCATGTTGTGACTGGTTTAATGTTTCGCTGATACACACACCAAGATTTATAACTGTTTCACAATATGAAATAATGGTATTGTTCAGTGCTACAAGAGGAATTTCGTATTTCTTTAAGACATGTAAGTTTTTCGAAGTGCCGATGCTTATCGCTTGCGTTTTAAAAGGATTAGTTCTGAGATTGTTACTCAACACAAAATTACATATAGGACTTAAATCTGCTTTAACTTGTTGTACAGCACTCTGAATTTTATGAGTTCTTGAGTTGTAGTAGATGTTATGAATGTTATTGTTAGTCTATATATTTGTCTTAAGGTCGTACAGTTTTTATTTATATGTATATATTCGTGCTTCTGATACGATAAATAAGTAAATACACAGTGCATTACAACTTGGAAAAACTACACTGAGTCGTGTCCACGCGCATCATTAAGGAGATGGTATATTTCTATCTGCAGTATTTCATGTATTAACGAAATGCACGCGTTAGCGGCGTGAATTGGTTGGCTGTGTGTGCCAGCACCAGAGCATCGAATACAGATTGTATTATACACACCGGGCTCATGTAGCTCCTCTAGTGTACACCTTTCATGTGTCGGCACATTCCCCATCACCACTCGCTAGCAGTGCTATCCCACAGTGTGGAGCCTTCCCTTAGCAAGAGCACCCGAAGTAGGTCTCCACCAGCAATGATTCATAAAACGAGTGATACGTTTCTTTAATCAGTTCTAGTAAGTGGGCTACAATATAACATTAACAAAAGTAATGAAAATGAAAATCCACAGCCTGTTTCCAGTCATTTCCAGTAGATCATGAAAAACTACTGGCAAAAATGAGTGATATTGGACTAGAAAAAAGTGTGACTGAATGAGTGGCTATATTTCTAGAAAATAGAACTCAGAGAATTGGTGTAGGCGAAGCTTTATCTGACCCTGTAATAATCAAGAGGGGAATTCCTCAAGGCAGTATTATTGGACCTTTATGTTTTCTTATATATATATATATATATATATGTGTGTAAAGAAGTGGAATCAGAGATAAGGCTGTTTGCAGATGATGTTATTTTGTACAGAGTAATAAATAAGTTACACGACTGTGAGTGGCTGCAGGGTGACCTCGATAGTGTTCTGAGTTGGACGGTGGGCAATGGTATGATGATAAACGGGGTTAAAAGTCAGGTTGTGAGTTTCACAAATAGGAAAAGTCCTCTCAGTTTTAATTACTGCGTTGATGGGGGTGAAAGTTCCTTTTGGAGATCATTGTAAGTACCTAGGTGTTAACATAAGAAAATACCTTCATTGGGGTAATCACAATAATATAATTGTTAATAAAGGATACAGATCTCTACACATGGTTATGAGGGTATTTAGGGGTTGTAGTAAGGATGTAAAGGAGAGGGCGTATAAGTCTCTGGTAAGACCCCAACTAGAGTATGGTTCCAGTGTATGGGATCCTCACCAGGATTACTTGATTCAAGAACTGGAAAAAATCCAAAGAAGAGCAGCTCGATTTGTTCTGGGTGATTTCCGACAAAAGAGTAGCGTTACAAAAATGTTGCAAAGTTTGGGCTGGGAAGACTTGGGAGAAAGGAGACGAGCTGCTCGATTAAGTGGAATGTTCCGAGCTGTCAGTGGAGAGATGGCGTGGGAGGACATCAGTAGACGAATAAGTTTGAGTAGTGTTTTTAAAAGTAGGAAAGATCACAATATGAAGATAAAGTTGGAATTCAAGAGGAAAAATTGGGGCAAATATTCGTTTATAGGAAGGGGAGTTAGGGATTGGAATAACTTACCAAGGGAGATGTTCAATAATATTCCAGTTTCTTTGCGATCATTTAAGAAAAGGCTAGGAAAACAACAGATAGGGAATCTGCCACCTGGGCGACTGCTCTAAATGGAGATCAGTAGTGATTGATTGATTTGACCGGGTCAGGAATGGAATGAATGAAGCCCCCATCTAGTGGAGAGCATAAGAATTGTGCCGGTTGCCGAAGCCTGTCGCACTCCTCTGGGGCAATGATTAATGCATGACAGATGAACTGAAATGATATTGGAGAGTGTTGCTGGAATGAAATATGACAGGAAAAACCGGATTACCCGGAGAAAAACCTGCCCCGCCTCCGCTTTGTCCAGCACAAATCTCACATGGAGTGACCGGGATTTGAACCACAGAACCCAGCGCTGAGAGGCCGGCGCACTGCCGCCTGAGCCACGGAGGTCGATTAACAAAAGTCGTGCGGGTACACTCTGTAATCGTAGCGGCCACGCCAGGGGCACTATCATCGCTTCTTCAATCAGTGATAAAAGTGTATGATAAAAGCACTGCTGTGTTGTCCGTCACCGCAGCGTAACTGTTAGCGCTATTAGATGCAGTCCTCGAAGGGCCGGGTTCGATTCCTGATACTGCCAGAGATTTAAGATTGTCAGGAGAGCTGGCATGTAGTTACATAAGTGTATGCAGTTCACCTCCATTGGAGATGTGCCCGAAAAGAACGGCACCATCTCGGGATGAGGACACGCGATTACATTAGTAGGCCTACTGTATTTACGTATTGAGATATAAATTATTAATATTATTATTTTGATTAATTAAAACATTTTTGTAGATACAAAAGCAATGCCCCGTTAGCAATGAATTTTTACTACCGCATGTCCTAAATATAGGAGAGTTTCCCCTTATTAAGTAACACCTAATTATGTAAATTGAAATTCCCTGCACGCGATTCATGCGTACGATATAAGCACTATTTATATGATACTTTAATTCTGATTAAAAATTACGAAATCCTTACCGCTAATATTTTAAATTACACGAAGAATGAAGTAACTTCAACAGGCCGTGTAAGATTAGTCAGTCATTTACAGCCTATATTATTGACTCTATCAGGAGTGCATTATATTACATCACGACAATTAGTGGAGGATTAGAGAGTGTCATTAAACAGTAAATCATTACCGCGGGTTGGAGCTAAGATTTATTGCGGGCTAATTGCACATAATAACGTCGTGCGGGTACACTCTGTAATCGTAGCGGCCACGCCAGGGGCACTATCATCGCTTCTCCATCTGCACACGGACTGAGTGAGAACGTAGCAGCTGAATTGGGGGAGGGGTTAGATATTTCTCACCTAGTTACCCATTCCAATCTTGAAATATCAAGGAATCACTCCAGTAGTAATTCGACTGTACGAGATGATTACCTCCCCCAGTAATTTTTCTTATGGTGGATGACAAGTTATATGTGACTATACAGGTGTGTAAATGTAATGAAAAATTTAATACAGTAGAGGATTCGGGTGAATTTATGGGAAATTGTTGAAAGTTGCGATATTTATATTGACTTGCACATCTGAGCAGTATTTCTCAGGATTTCAAACATTAATGACTTATCTTCGGCTATTTGATATGTATGATCCACTTTAAAAAAAACAGTGTCTCTCATCAACTATTGCTATGGTAAAGCCAGAAATGTATACCCCAGTAGCTTACTAGTTCATTTGTAAGAGAGATCAACACTTATAATGGCAAAACCAAACGAAGAGAACATCTGTTTTGTTTTTCTGAGTAAAGATATCCACTCTCATTCGTTATAATTAAAAGGTGATGCGCTTACAAAGTGGAAGTATTACTATCATCTCCCACTCATCTTAAGAATTATAAGTTTGTTAAAAGAGCATGCGTTATAATAGATAATTGATTAATTAATCAATAATAACATTAACAATAATATTTATAATAAATAATAACTCTTTGGCTGTATGGTCAGCGTTCTGGCCTTCGGTTCATGGGGTCCCGGGTTCGACTCCCGGCCGGTCGCGGATTTTAATCGCGTCTGATTAATTCCGCTGCTTCGGGGACTGAGGGTTTGCGTTTGTCCCAACACTTTCCTCTTCATATTCATACAATATACTACACTACCACCACCACAGAAACACGCAATAGTGATACATTCCTCCATATAGATTTGGTGTCAGGAAGGGCATCCGCCCGAAAAATAGGGCCAGATACACATGTGCTACCCAGTTCGCACCCGCGACCCCACAAGTTTGGGAAAAGCGGTAGAGAAACTGTTTTATTTAATCTATACTAGTTTAAAATAACTTCACCATCTAAAATGAAAATGTCGTAAGATACGACTAAGAGGGAAATCTTCAGGGTGCGTTGACTTTAGAGAGCGGGTTGTGACAATGGAACCCATAGCTGAGTCTCGCATTGTTTCCACTTGAGCCAAACGCCTCATTTAATTGTTCCTGTATGACATTCCTTGGTCTCGTGAGGCCTGAAGTGTCTTTAATTTTGACGTCCTCTCTGGCCGTTCTCTTTCTTCACCGATATTCTCATCCTTTAGAGTCATATCTCTTACGGTTTTCCCTTCTTGTTTTATTATGTAAACAATTTGGAAAACCTTGCAGAATGTAGAGATCCTTAGTGGAAAGTAAGACCCATTTACGACTCGGTGCTGAGAAGGTGTAAACAGGTGATTAATTAATGCCACGGCCGCTTCATCTCTTACCTGTCCCATCGTCGCCGTAAGACGGTGCGACGTAAAACAACTTGTAAAAAAAAACTGATTAGAATCTGACCTGTGCGTTGAGGAAAAGGGCAAATCTCAGTTAAGCAATACATAAAGTAGAAACCGAATCCATGGGCGAATAGAGGTATGTTTTCTGTATGGGGAAAGTGGATTATCATATGACATGCTTATTTATCAGGGATCTACTTCAGAAATACAACAATCTCTGATGAAAGAATTCGGGTTTAGTGCATCTCTACTGCTACGTCTAAGTGGAAGACTTTCTGGCAGAGTTGGTCACAAGCTATTCTTTGATAACTACTTACATATAACCTGCTATAAACCCTTAAAAAAAATTGGTATATATGCAGATGGAACTATCAGGCTAAACAGATTTGCCACCCTTCCTCTCATGTCAGTTAAAGAGATGAAACAGGAAGAAAATAGCTGCTGCGATGCAGTAAGTAGTCTTGATGGCAATATTGTTGTGAAATGGCATCGAATTTTGTGGGTGTTGACCAGCAAGATACTGTCCGACGGTGGGACAAGGAATTGGGAAAGTATGTTGAAGTGATCAGAACTTGAGTGATACAGCTGTTCAGTCTTTCAATGGGAGGTATGGATAAGCTCAATTCACCTATGACCCTGTATAGAATTTCAATGAAAACACACACGTTGACTCTGAAAATTACTTTTTAATGCAATTGATTTTGCCGTTACAGTATGCTGGTTGGAGTATCAGGGATGCTGCTAGTTTGGATGTACCTAAAAGAAAACTCTTGATCTACTCCACTTTGGTATCAGGGTTGGAGAGGCTTTGATAAAACAAGGAAAGACTGTGGGCAGCAGCAGCAAAATAGGTCGACCATCTGTAAGCAGTCCTACGAATGAAGAAGTTTCAGTAGCCAAACGTGCCAGAACGGAGACCAGTCCCATGCAGGAGGTTCGGTACGATTGAGTTGACCACATGCCCGTCCACAGTGACGCAACAAATGCTGGTCGATGTTTGAAAACTGTGTGGGCAAGTCACGATGGCGATGTCGAAAGTGTGTAGTTTACTTTTGCTTGAGCAAGGAAAGGAACTGCTTCACTACTTTCCACACAGTGAACTGAAAGATGACGTGTTATGCTAACATCAACGGCCGAACTAAGCACCTTTTGGACGTACGTGCTTATAGCTTTTCAACCTGCGTGTAATCAAATGTTATTTTATGTTGCAACCATTGAGTACTTTTGTCCACAAACGAGGGTATGCTGTACATTGAAAACCATGAAAAATACATTTTCTGTGTAGTCCCCTTACCTCATGACCTACCTACCATAAAAAGTTCAGAATTTTATGATGTCAGGAAATGATTGTGACTCAAATGGCTAAAGGACTTCAATGCAGAGAGAGAGCCTCGTAGTAATGTCATGTAAATAAACAAATAAATAAATAAATAAATAAATAAATAAATAAATAAATAAATAAATAAATAAATAAATAAATAAATAAATAAATAAATAAATAAATAATTTCTTGACTTTAAAAAATATTTTGATTGTGTTGATAGGGAAACCCTAGATAAAGTAATCCTGGAATTTGGAGTTAAAACTAAATTGGCAAACCTAATTCGTGAAACACTTACAGACACTATCTCGAAAGTAAAATTTATGGGTGAAATATCTGGACCTTTCAAAGTAAATACAGGTGTCAGGCAGGGCGATGGTATATCTCCACTCCTTTTCAATTGTGTCATGGAGAAAATCGTAAGAATTTGGAATGAAAAACTGGAAGAATCCAAAATATTGCCACTCATGCTGGGGAAGAAGAACAAAGGTGTTGCAATAAATTGCCTAACATTTGCAGATGACTTTGCCATACTTTCAGAAAGCCTTACAGATGCAGCAATGCAAGTCAATCTCCTTGAAAAGACAGCCAACATGACAGGCTTGAGAATCTCTGCCGAGAAAACAAAATTTTTGTCGAATATAATAAGTACCCCAAAGTTTTTAGTAACGGATATTGGTCAAATAGAAAAGGTAAAAAAATCAAATATTTGGGTGAGACAATTCAAGAAAATGGTTTAGAAAAATCTGCTATAGAGGAGAGGATACAAAAGATGGAAAGAGCTTACGGTATAACTAAGAATACTTATAACAAAAAAGTGCTTATCAAGAAAACTTAAAATAAAGCACTACAATACAGTAGTGAAACCAGAATGCCTTTATGCCAGCGGATGTCTAGCACTGAACTACAAGCTCTAGATAAATTAGAAATATTAGAAAGAAGAATTATAAGGAAAATATTAGGTCCTCTAAGAATTGCAGAGTTTTGGAAATTAAGAAGTAACAATGAAATTTACCAGAACATAGAAAACATATCAGAAACAATAAGAGCAAAGAGATTGCTATTTCTTGGACACATTTACAGAATGGATGACAATAGACTAACTAAACGAATCTTCAAGTACCTTTGGGAAAAGAAATCAATTACCACCTGGATTCAAGAAGTCAAGAAAGACCTGGAAAGGAACAACATACGAGAAGAAGAATTATTGGAAAGAAAGGTTTTTAGGAAGAAAGTCTTACAAATGGAAGGATTCCAAGGGAGGAAGGAAAAGAAAACAGGCACAAAGTGGACTGAAGACAGGAAAAAGAAGCACAGTGAAACAATGAAAGAATACTGGAAGAAAAGAAAAGAACTAAGGAGGAAGAATTGAAATTGTAACGTGGTCCTTAGAAGACCGGAACGCAAGAAGAAGAAATAAATAAATAAATATGCAGTATGTACCTGCTGGAATAGCAACTCGCATCTGCCATCACCATGGTCACATACTAGGCTGGAGGCCGAAGCTGATCTTGGCTTCTTGCCCATAAGATTGTAATTGGTATTTATCCGTTAAAACTACGTAATGTTAACACGTTTTTTATGCTTTTCTGTGTATTTACTCTAGAATTCCTTGGACCATTTTTGAACGTAGGAGAGTACTCAAATTGTTGACTCGTCTAGTGGTGAAATCAGTATGTTACAATACCATTTCTTTACCACTACATTAAAATGCGACAATTTACTTTTATAAAATAAATTATAGACTAGAATCTCGATCAAGATAAAATCTCATTATATATCTAGAATGTCTCAATATAAGAACCGATTAAATTTTAGATTAGCATATTTGTTGATGGCTTTATTTTCCCTCCTTCTTCACATGACAAGGTCAATGTGTCAGCACTGTATGATTGGTTTATTAAGATGATTAGGCGGTAAGGCAGAAAGGCTTTTAGGTGTGGATATTTCGCAGTTTATAATTATGTTGATTGATTCCTGGGCGTTGTATATTTGAACGAGTATGTGAATTTTCTTCCTTAAACAGAATGAAGGTTTCCATTGATGTTAAAAGTATGTTTTCGTTTGGCAGTATTTGCATGAATTTTATTTATTTATTCTAATACGATTACCAACCTTACTAACCTTGGTAAAGGGTGTATCTACAAACCACCCTTTTTCTGCCCCAGAAACACAGATTGCAGCGTATGTGCAAATCACAGATTCTCAGCTGTATCCTTGCAAAATCTAGGGAGTTTCCCATTTCAATAATAGTAATATCGAAAAACGTGTTCCTCTCAAGAATAAATGTCGTATATACCAACGATTCCAAGGAAAGCCAAAATGAAAACAGGCAACACGTGTATGTATCTTAAAGAAAGTAAATTAACATAAACGGTACATGTTTTGGACTCATCAGGCCTTATTCAGCCTTGAAAACAAAAATAAAAAATCTACAGAGAACTCTAAAACCATAACACTTGAAGTCCTATGAAGGTTCAGTATTGAAATACTTTAACTTGGGTCGTTAAAAACATGACCAGAAAAAATCCATATAGAAGAATGTGTACAAGCACTCAATTCTAGAAGTATTGATTCATGGCGATTATTTTCGATGCTACTTCACTTTGTTTACGATTTTCTTACATCAAGACTTAGTGCGTTGTCTCTATGCTCCTCAATCTAGTCACATACGTAACTAATCGCAGGTAGAATTTGGTAGTAAAATTAATTATATATGCAAAGTATTGAACAAATCGTTTTTTGTTTTTTTTAAATCTGCTCCACCTTCCCATATTCATACACGTCAGTGGATCATCCAGATTATGTTTGCCATGGTGTCGGGGAGTTTGTGCCACCTTTTGTCATGCCTTGGCCCTTTTGAATTCACTCCTCCTCACCTGAAGTCGCCATGATTCGAACCCGGGAGATCGGGTTGGGAGCTCGAGTGTAGACCACTGCATCAGGGCCACCGCGCTATTCCCAACAAAATATCTCAATACGTCAATTATTAAACTTGTCATAGTTTGTATGTTTGTATTTATGTTGGAAGGAAAAAGGTAACGTTGCCTTAAATTGGACAGATTTGTACTCCCTTATCAGATACTGACAAGAAACATTTGCCACGTGCAGATATTAATATAATATTGAAAGAAACAGTAAATTCAGCTGTAAACACTGCTTACTGTATTGAATTTAGCTAATAGCGTAGCTGTACATGTTAATGATTATAAGTACTGTATACAGGGTGAAGCGAAATTCGCACACTCGGGCGTCGCAGCGCGACTCCTCACATGCCAGCAATAAAAAAATGTCCCTCACAATAGTTCGTCCTGCGAGTATCAGGGAGAAAAAGGACGTTGAAGAGTGTCGATCTGGCAACACTGTAACCACATGTATGGTAACTACCTCTGTCAGCACGCATTAGTCGTGCTGTACAGTTGGAGCGGTGGATAGGGTTTTGAGTTAACATGCAGGAGGACGAGGGGGTCGATTCTGGTTTGAGACGTATGATTTTTTATTTCGTAAATGTAGTCCAGGTGGTATATCTGGCATCATAATCGTCAACAGCGATTGCAGCGGGTCCTCTAGAAACCATTTGCACTTACAGTCTACGATCCTAGAAATGCACGAACATTCGTTTTCATTGGTCAGCTTTGAAAGACGCCCTTTTCACGTCGTGGGCGTGAATTTATTTGAACCACTTCATCTACTAGATGCGTTACAACGTGTTCAGCGTTACTAAATTTTGTAAATGTAGGATACACGTGACCTAAGAAACGGTGTTTTATTGTATTACAGTATGTAATGTCCGATGGAAAATACCAAATAAAAAAGTGCGCTTCCACCCAGGATCGAACCCTCGACCTCTTGCATGCTAACCGAAAGCTCTATCTACTGCACCAACTGTACAGCACGACTAGTATGTGCTGACAGATGTAGTTACCCTACATGTGGTTACATTGTTGCCAGACTGCCACTCTTCAACGTTCTTTTTCTGCCGAATATACTCGGATGAATTTTTGTGAGATACTTTTTTTTTATTGCTGGCATGTGAGGTGTCGTGCTGCGACGCCCGAATGCGCGAATTTCGCTTCACCCTGTATATAAGATTCCTGTGTCCGTCTGTCTATCACGGCCATATTGAGAAAGTTTCAGTAGACCAAATTGGCACCAAGTACAGGTTATCACTACATTACAAGAAAAATACAAGGAACCGCTCACGACCGCTGTCTTTATACTATTTAAAGAAAATACGTTTCTTTAAGCGAAATGATTGTGTCATATGCGTATGTTGACGCGCAAAACTCTACCTGCCGGCATGAGTTCATACTCTTGAGTTCTGTCGCCTTCCACAACGTCCGGCTCCATGCCTAAATGGTTAGCGTGCTGGCCTTTGGTCACAGGGTTCCCGGGTTCGATTCCGTGCACGGTCGGGAATTTTAACCTTAATTGGTTAATTTCGCTGGCACGCGGGCTGGGTGTATGTGTCGTCTTAATCATCATTTCATCCTCATCAGAACGCGAAGGTCATCTACGGGCGTCACATCAAAAGACCTGCATCTGGCGAGCCGAACTTGTCCTCGGACACTCCCGGCACTAAAAGCCAAACGCCATTTCATTCATCCTCTGCTTTCTTTAAAATACTATCGCGACAGCACTTAGAACCTGTTTTACTTTGCAGAAAGGTTAAAGTAAATGCTCCAAATCTTAAAAGTTATGTACAATCATTTACCTGGAGTGTGTGGGTAGGTTAGGGCTAGCCAGCTCTGAGATCAAACGTGGGATCTCTGAACTGTACAGCTTCCTAGCGCTATTGGGTAGCGAAACATATCGCACTCAGTTAGGAAAGTAGATTTAGAAAATAAATGTAACTCCTTTAATTGTTAATTTTTTAATAAGGATAACTAGTTAATAAAGTGAGTAACAATACAAGTTTTTTGATGCATTGGCCATTCATTAATAGTTCTGTCGATGGTGATTTGTATTTGAAGAGGAAATACTACCAGACAACCATCTTCTATTACCACTAATCAGATGGAGATGGTAAAGGTTCGACACTTAGAAGAAACAAAGGTAAAGGGCCACAAAGGACGTGAAAATGAAAGATTTCCTAGGTTTGGCAAACCTAGTAGGGGGTGCCTGGCCGAGGCGTTGAAGGCGTGCTCGATTCGCCCGGAAGGACGTGGGTTCGAATCCCCGCCAGGAAGTCGTAAAATATAAGAAAGGTTTCCACTTGCGGAGGTGCATATGGCCCTGAGGTCCACTCAGCCTACACCAAAAATGAGTACCAGGTTAATTCCTGGGTGCACCGAGCTCGATAGCTGCCGTCGTTTAAGTGCGGCCAGTATCCAGTAATCGGGAGATAGTGGGTTCGAACCCCACTGTCGGCAGCCCTGAAGATGGTTTCCCGTGGTTTCCAATTTTCACACCAGGCAAATGCTGGGACTGTATCTTAATTAAGGCAACGGCCGCTTCCTTCATGGCGGGTGTACGGAGATGACTTTGCTTTGTTTGGCAAACCTGGTACCGTGGGGGTCGGAAGAGAACAAGAGTTGACCAAGGGACACCGAACTGGGAAGATGAAAGAGAGGAGCCTGATCCAAGTAAGTGGAAGAAATGTCAGACTCACTTAGGAGAACATTGGTCGCCAGCCCATGCTCCAAGTTGAGAGCTCTTGGCTTTAAGTTGTCTCTTATGACAGACAGGACATACCCTGGATATTAAATGAACGACTGCCGGGCTGAGTGGCTCAGGCGGTTAAGGCGCTGGCCTTCTAACCCCAACTTGGCTGGTTCGATCCTGGCTCAGTCCGGTGGTATTTGAAGGTGCTCAAATACGACAGCCCCGTGTCGGTAGATTTACTGGCACGTAAAAGAACTCCTGCGGGACTAAATTCCGGCACCTCGGCGTCTCCGAAGACCGTAAAAGTAGTTAGTGGGACGTAAAGCAAATAACATTATTATTATCATTATTAAATGAACGACTGTGACGTTTCCACTCCTCAGGGGGCGTGATAGCCATGTAGCACTGGGTTTTCACCAATGCGGATGCGTTTTGAATCCCGGTCAATGCATACGGGATTTTTGAAGTGAAAATTCGCGCCCTTGTGGTGCGGATTCCGCGTGAAATTGGAGGTCCAGTGGCTATGATCACGATATCAACAGTCACGTAAAACTGCAAGGTTTTGGTTATAACTCATAATTGTAGGCTTTTGTTTGCTTTTTTTTTGTCGTTATCCCGCAGGCTAGTTGCATCACGAAATTGCACCATCGTAGTTTATGCGGTTATAGCGAAACTGCAAAAAACGACGACGGTACCAAAATGAGGCGTACTTGGCAAGATGAAGAGTTCGGTAGCTGTGAATTTCTTTCCTCACTGGGTCAGAAAGTGCTATTGCAGGACGCCCGGTCCTATCAGTAGCACTTTTCATAACATCTATACCCACTAGTTGAGCTCATAGTTATCACTCGGCACCACTCATACCTGATCTGCTTTCATATTGTCGCAACCATGGATGAGGCTGGGACTTACGTGGAAGCTACATTTTACCCTCGCTTGTGTCTAAAACAGATGTGTAAGTAGTGTATCAATCGAGAAATGGCAACAGGCAGGAACTGCAGGTAAGAGACATGAAAGTAGCGAGAATAATTCCTGCTACAGGTTGGTGGGAACAATGGCGGGTTGGTGCTTGCGGTGAAGACATAAAGGCTTTGTTATATGAAACTGTGCATGTGAAACGGCTCACGAGATGTTTTACTTCAGACGTATGGATGAGAATAAGTTAGCCAGGAGGATAGTGACCTCCATAAAGGAGGGTATGAGAAGCATAAGGTTATGAAATGAAATGGCGTATGGCGTTTAGTGCCGGGATGTGTCCGAGGACTTCGGCTCGCCAGATGCAGGTCTTTTTATTTGACGCCAGTAGGCGACCTGCGCGTCGTGATAAGGTGATGATTAGATGAAATATTAAATTGTTTTAATATAAGGGGCGTTGTAACAGAAGAAGCCACCATCGACGATTCAAGCACTGATGTATGGAGGCACTCTGCAGAGAAGCTTGCAGATTGATCACTGAAAAGCATTACAGTTTCAAGGAAACTGTCTTGCCGTATGTATGTATACAGTAATACGCATAATGTTTCCACTGTGCTCAGCCAGTTCCACAATTATTATTTACATTATAAAATTACATTCCATTCTGTTGAGTCACGTTAAAATCGCATAGCCTGGAGGGATTTTATTCGTCGATTTGGGACGTAACCGAATGAGTATAACCATAAAATATATCAAGGGATGTTTTCCTCTCGTGCTCTTTGCTATGATCCAGCTCATTACATTTTACGCTTCTCTTGATAGTGCAATAACTTGCTGACAAAAATTATATCTAACTGAATGGCGGGCTAAATGGAACAGGGAGACCAAGGCAAGAAGGAACAGTAGCAAGAAACTGCACATCTTATCATAAAACCTTATTACCCAAATGTATTTATTTGACAAGCAGGAAAAGAGAAATAGAATCCATATAAAAAAAATTCTTATTAGTATAATGCTGTTCTCTCCTCAGCATTAGAAGAGTATAGTGTATGCTATATGTAATTTATTTGTTAAGACTGGAATGATTCAGCATTTGTAAACTGTGAATGAATACCAACTGAGGAGTCTACCAATTGGTGTGACGTTTATCTGTATTAAACATGTACGCCACAAGTTTTAAAGCATTTCTACATAATACTTGTCTCAAACTATAAACACGCATAACATGTTCAAAACATCATGCGCTGTTTAAAAAGTGTATATATTAGCACCGTAAATACACTAGGAATTGTGCATAAATTAATAACTTTTATCTTCTTATGTTTCCTATGAGGCTATCCAGAGCACATTAAACCAGTATCATAAGAACTTGCCATGCGCAGTCTGAATCCAGCAATAGATTCCTTTTTTATTCCTTGATAGGAACAATGCTGTTTGTAGCGATTTATGGTTTGGATTCCACGTAAAAGTGGAAGTACCTTTTCGTCACGTAAACAGCAAGCTTTCCGATTTTCCATGCTTTGTGACGTTGCACCACCTCGGACGAGGTCACGACTTTGTTTACCTTTTTTCTTCAGCTTATCCCAGATATTTCTGGGGTCGCTGGAGCCACCCAGATTCATATTAGTTTTGGCCGGGCCTATAAGGCCGGATGTCACGATATTTTTGAGATGAAAATCTCAACCCAGGATCAACAGGGATTCGAACCTCTAGATTTCCACCCAGTTGGCTGGGGTGTGATTCCTGGCGGATTGTAGAACGGAGTTTTCAGCGAAAAAGGAAATCATGTGTAATCAGGAAGGGCGTTACACCCTCGAATAAAACACAAAATAACCGAGCTCGATAGCTGCAGTCGCTTAATTGCGGCCAGTATCCAGTATTCGGGAGATAGTAGGTTCGAACCCCACTGTCGGCAGCACTGAAGATGATTTTCCGTGGTTTCCCATTTTCACACCAGGCAAATGCTGGGGCTGTACCTTAATTAAGGCCACGGCCGCTTCTCTCCCACTCCTAGACCTTCCCTGTCTCATCGTCGCCATAAGACCTATCTGTGTCGGTGCGACGTAAAGCAACTAGCAAAAAAAACAAAAACAAAAAACAACACAAAATGAGCCACGGTAGCTCCAGCTATTTCAGAAATAATTGGGATGAACCGAAGACATGTGTCTGTTTATTTTATTTATTTATGTATGTATTTATTCATGAAGGTAAGTTTAATTTGTATCTTTTCTTGTGTAATTTATCGAGAGTTAGTGAGTATTCTTTCATATTTCATATTTACCCTCCTTTTCTGGTCTTATTTGGTTTTCAAAATGGTGGATCTAATCAGAATTTCTAACCCTTTCGCCTTGTTGAGCGCATTCGAAGAATTTCTGCAACATTTGTCTTGAAATGGTGTGTGAAATTTGTTTATTGGTGGAGATCTCTCTCACTCACTCTCTCCAGCTGCTCTCTGTCTAACGCCCGTGTTTAAAGGGAAGCGGACAACATGTGAGATATACTTGACCTGATACTATTTTGATTTCTTTCATGATATCGTTGCTCCAGAGCCATTTTTCTGATTATTTGTTTGAAGCATATAAAATGGAAGACATCTCGACAGTCGACTGCTAATTGAAATTACAGCGCTTTAATATACACTTCACCGTTATTTTCATTTTGAATCGAGTTTTTTTACATGCTTCTGTATACTGGATGTAACAAAATTCAGCACTCAAATTTCTAGAGTTGTTAGAGGAGAAAACATATTTTTTATGGAATGAAGTGCATTTTGAGAAGTACGTCTTCCCGCTTCAATACACGCTCTACAACGACGTGCCATTGCCTGTCGTGCACATTCAGAGACCCCCAGGTAAGTTCTGTAGAATCCTGGGTAAAAATCTTCGATAACTTTCGTTATTTATCTTTCTCCACCACTACATTCCCGTGGGCGTTCTTCATTTTATGAATCACCTGTTTTTCTACTGACCTGTTAGAACAGAGAACTTTCATATATACGCTGTTTTCAATGTATTGATCATTTCAGTGTTGCACAATTTTCCGTCTATTATGTGCGAATGTATATATATATATATATATGTATGCATGTATGTTCAGTCTTCAGCCCTAAGGCTGGTTGGATCCTCAACAGCTCTGCCATCAGCTGTCATAGATGGCCTAGGCATCACTGAAGAGGCGTACTAGGGAAATGAGGAGTGAGGTAGTTTCCCGTTGTTTTCCTCACCGAGCCAGAAGTTGCTATTACATATCAGTCTGCCAAGCCCACTGAAATGCATGCACCAACCGACCCTATGAGCAACGTTTTCACACCATTCATAGCAGGGACTGGCTGCACAAGGAATGGCATTACTAGCATCGCTCATACCTCAGTCACTTTCATATTGTCAAAGCCAAGGATAAGACAGAGACAGGTCAATGAAAGTAACAAAATCGCTCTGGCCTATACCAGAACACATAGTGCACTGTAAACACTAGGTCCCGCCAGCAAAGGTATCCGTCTTTTATGGAAACTTTATTCACTTATTCAGTTCTTCATAGCTCAGTGAGTCTCTGCTTGTTCTTCTCAGTTCTTCGATTAGCTGCTCCGTGTCCTCGCTGATTTGGGTTTTCACCTTACTGCGAAATGAAAACACTTTCTTCACGGTAGTGTGGATGCTCTTTGTGATTGACAAACTGTCTAGTTCGAGATCATTACAGTTCTTCCACTGACATAATTTCCTCTTGAGCTGGTCGGTGTACTTTTTTTTCATTTTCTCTGAGTTCGGATATTTCAGAACGTATTTTTCTGTCCGTCAGACGATTTCGTACTAGTAGTGTATTCTTGCGCTTATGATCATTACCCGTGTCGAGAGAATTTAATGCTGTCACATCTGTACATTTATATCGGTTTGTGGCCAGCACGTACTCTGTTTCATTCTTGATTTTGTTGCTTAGGCTCCTCCCAGTCCAGATTTTGTTAGGGTGCTTTTGGAGGAATGTATTCAATCAGTATAAATGTTCTTTATTAAGGAAATCAATGTCTGGCCCCTCTGATTCCGTGTATCCTCACGAAAAGTGTCCATATATTGGGGATCTATCGCTTTTTTTTACTCCAACGTTTGCGTTAAAATCACCAACAATGATGGTAAAATTAGTCTTCTGCAGTTTTCGCTACTGACTGATCCTCATAGAATTGTTCGATTTTTCATTACACGAGGTCGATGTCAATACGTACCCTTGTATTATTTGGATGTTACATTTGTTATTGAGCTTGAGCACTACATAGTTTAATCTTTCTCTTCGCAACAAGGTGCTTTATTCTCCTATAAATCGATAGAGCTACGCCTCCACATTATGTATTTCTATCAGATTTCTTCTGGAACAGATGTGCGGGTTTGAGGGTGCTGACTCTTTTGCCATTTAGCCTAGCCTCGCTTATTTCCAGTACATCCGATTTGATGGTCTGCGAAATCTCCACGGGCCGATGAACCTCAAGAGGAAAGTGTATAACATGTGTAGGCCTATTCTATCAGTCGCGGCAAATAGGGCGCTATATGCTTCGAATCAGCCTGAGAGTTTCTGCGAACCACAGAACTGACCGGACCCGCGCATGTTACGGCGCAGAGTGACGTGACGCAGTTGCTGCCCGTGGTGACCCTGTGGACCGCAGTCTCTCTTCCGCAGTTTCCTGCAAGACTCATGGTGATTTTGGTTGTTCATATCGTGTTTTGTAGTTCGAAATGGAAGAAAAATTCATTGAAGCCGTGCGTATTCGCGAAGTTTTGTATGATACAAACCACGAAGCCATTGTTGCAGGTGCTGAAGCGAAGGCGATGTGGGAGGAACTGAGACATTCGCTGAGAGATTCTCTCAGAAGACAGCAAAAATACATGAAAAGTAGAGCACCGGCTAAATCTGTAACATACCGTTTCGAACACAAACTCGATATCGGAATCCGATTCTGAACTCAAATCTATTAACATAGCAGCAGTATTCGCCATCTCTGCCAGAGCTGAAGTTCCGTGGTAAACTTCGTACTGAAACTACGATCCAACTTGCGACGATTGTCGCTGTGACTCACTCTGCCGTGAAGAATTCGACGTGAGTCACCCTGCGTCACCTCACGGACCTGCGTCTCATTTTGCGGCCGGCCTTTAAAGTGGAGATGGGCAGGCCACATTGCGAGGAGCACATCAAAATGAGCCAAGGTTCTGATGGGGTGGAGGCCGCGTTAGTCGAGAAGGAGTTGGCGGACCACCTACCAGATGTAGAGAAGACATCTAATGTCATGGCGGAAGCAACTGGATAATCACTACCCAGCAGGTGTCGATATGGAAGAGGCCCATTTCAGGAGTTGTCAACAGGCGAGAGGAGGAGGAGATGATGATGATGAAGAAGAAGAAGAAGAAGAAGAAGAAGAAGAAGAAGAAGAAGAAGAAGAAGAAAGAAGTAAGAGTCTTACCCATTCAGGTATGAAATGATAACATGATTCGTTGGTTGAATATGAACTAACAGATTATCAAAAACAGCACCGGTTTGAGATTTACAGTAACCATCTACGTACTTACCTTCGTTCAGGAGGAAGCCATACTATCCAGTGTCGACTCTTTAAATGTAACTTAAAAGCTCTCCAGTCTGTCGAACACACAGGTTATATATAAATATTATACTACAACATACAGTACCTCTAAAAAAACATTAAATAAGGTATAAATATACACCCTATTAAACAAAGAACTATATGTTTCGTTCTAAAAAAAAACATCATCAGATTCTTTTTTTGCTAGGGGCTTTACGTCGCACCGACACAGATAGGTCTTATGGCGACGATGGGATAGGAAAGGCCTAGGAGTTGGAAGGAAGCGGCCGTGGCCTTAATTAAGGTACAGCCCCAGCATTTGCCTGGTGTGAAAATGGGAAACCACGGAAAACCATCTTCAGGGCTGCCGATAGTGGGATTCGAACCTACTATCTCCCGGATGCAAGCTCACAGCCGCGCGCCTCTACGCCCGGTCATCAGATTCTATCAAGGTCGGTGGATGCAGAGTGGTCTCGGCCCACAAGTGGCCACGGCTCGTTCGTGGTCCAAGAGCTCTACACTCCGACCGGCCAACCGAGCAGAGGAAGGGTGGCCGCGGCTCACCGGTGGTTCTACGCCTCTGCATTCGGCAGACGGGACAGGGCTGAACCTCACGGCTGGCCCCAACAGTCGGCTGTTCAGAAAACGGTTGTCCGTGGTTTTCCGTTCTCGTACACTAAGGTGAATGCCGGACAATTCCTAGTATAGGCCAAGGCCGCCAACCCCCTCACCTTCTCCGTGCATCTCCTTCACCGTGACAAATCTCCCGGCCTGAGAGACGGCGTTACGGGGCCCTTCAAGGGAGAAATGAAAACATTTTCGTATTCTATCAAGTCACACTCAAATATTTAGAAATGTCCTGCTTGTATCCATAAAGAAAGAAAGAAAGAAGGAAAGAAAGAAAGATGTCATTCTTTGCTTAATCGTATTTTGATCCCGTGCTTAATAATGTTTTTCACATATATGTTGTAGTATACTATTCATATGTGTGTTCTACAGACTGAAGAGCTTTTAAATTACATTAGTCTACTTAACTTGTTTTAATTTCGTGTGGCTATTTCTAGGCGGGTGCAGCCCTTGTAAGGCAGACCCTCCGATGAGGGTGGGTGACATCTGCCATGTGTAGGTAACTGCGTCTTATTGCGGTGGAGGATAGTGTTATGTGTGGTGAGTGCGTTGCAGGGATGTTGGGGACAGCAAGAACACCCAGCCCCCGAGCCATTGGAATTAATCAGTTAAGGTTAAAATCCCCGACCCGGCCGGGAATTGAACACGGGACCCTCTGAACTGAAGGCAAGTACGCTAACCATTGACCAGCGAGTCGGACACTTAACTGAGAACAGTATATATTTGATCGTATAAATTGGTAATAATACGCGATAGCTGTGTTACAACCGTAAGGGATCTAGGCAGTTGTCTCTAAGGCAACGATAGGAACCCCTTTTGTCATCTTATGTGCTGGTTAGTGCAATGTGCTGTACATTTCTGGTTTTCAATGTTGCTGAAAGCGTCTCATCCAGATAACACAAGAACTTGATAAAGTAGATCAGATGTTGAGCGTAGCAGTTGACGTAACCTATTTTGAATGAATTAATGCCACGTGTTTGATTATACAGTATTTCTGTTTCATGTTTACCCTCCAAATCTGTCGCCATTTTCGAACTCTCTGGTTGTTACTTATCTACACAATTCTTGCCAGTGTGCTAGTAATAATATTGCATTTAACACATTTCGGACTCGTACTTAAAATGCTTGGATGTTTTGCAGCGTGGTGATTCGTGTCAGAAATGAGGTCATTCATATTCTAGAAGTGTAAATGATAGGTCGAAAGATACTCCATGGGGATATTGTGAAATCTGTCTCGGCTACAGTGACATATGGTATCCAAGTCTCCAGTGTTTAGTCTGCAAGTAATTGATAGGAGTATTTCAGCACCGCCGGAGTATGTGGAGCGATACATGCCGCAGTAAATTACATTACCATTATTTGTTGATCCTAAAGTGCTACAATTCACCAGATGGACTCGCACAACTCTCATTTAAATAACGTTATGTCAACTGGATTTATACACTCTACTGCCTTACTAGAAACAAATGCCACTCACTCGCTCTTCCGATCATTGTTACCTAAGTCAGGGGTTTTCAAACTTCTGTTGTCGTGGTTTCCATCAGCTGTTAAAATCTACACGCTCCTCCTCTGTCGAAAGTGCTGTATGTTAATACATAAATAATATGTGACCCTGGAAAGAATCACTTCCCCCTGTATCTTTACTATTCATATTGCTACACATATAGTAAATGTATTCTACGATATTTATATTTCATGTCTATCCTCCAATTCTAGCGTATTTTACGAAAGATCTGATTGCTACTTATCTGTTGAAATAATCGTGTATTTACACTGCATACAAGTTAGCTGGAGCCTCCGTGGCTCAGACGGCAGCGCGTCGGCCTCTCACCGCTGGATACCGTGGTTCAAATCCCGGTCATTCCATGTGAGATTTGTGCTGGACAAAGCGGAGGCGGGACAGGTTTTTCTCCTGGTACTCCGGTTTTCCCTGTCATCTTTCATTCCAGCAACACACTCCATTCTCATTTCGTAGCATCTATCATTCATTAATATATCACTTTGGGAGTGGCGACACCATCATAATAACAGCCTATATATGATTCATTCATTACATCCCTGACCCGGTCTCTGACTGGACAACAGGTTGTAGGTTTTCATTTCACAAGTTAGCTGGTAATAATGTTGCTTGCAACATCTTTCTCAGCCGTACTGCACTAGCATGCTAGGATTTTTTTGCAGGGTGGTGATTTTTATCAGAAATGACGTCATTCACACCCTAGAAGTGTGAGTAATATCTTCTTCCTAAGCCTTACATGGATAGATATTCATTAGAACCTGTTGTTAAATTTGATGGATGGTAGTATATGATGTGTTGTATTTTGATGAAGTATATTGTGACGAACGCAAATTTTAGTCCCCGAGAGAGAGAAATTAACTATTGGTAGTAGAACTCCCCGACTCAGCTGGGAAACGAACCCTGAGCCCTCTGAAGCGAAGGTCATTACGTTGATCATTTAGCCAAGAAGCCGGACAAGTAATGAAAATATAATATTTGAGTAATGCTTTTAATATTGGCCTTTATTTTTTAATGTTATTGGCTGGTGCAAATCCAATCAGTCACGATATTCGTGTGAAAATGTGTTTTGGCTCTATCTGTAGTGCAACTGATACCAATATCGGCATACAAAAAGCTCGCTGATGAATAGCTACGATCGAATATAATACCAAAACTCTCTGCTTCGTCTCTGCCCGCTTGTTATTTATTTTATTTTATTTTATTTTATTTTATTTTATTTTATTTTATTTTATTTTATTTTATTTTATTTTATTTTATTTTTTACGAGGGTCGAGTCATAAGTCATGGCAACTATTTCTTTTCTCGGGAACAGGAAACAACTCGGAAAATCTAATATACGCATTTGGAAATATAGGGCATGTACTCATGCGTAGTGCCTGAAGACAAATTCCGACTTCAGGTGATTCTCGCAGGAAAGCGACAGAACACAGACCATTGGTAAACATTGTTTTATTATGGTATAGACAGCAAATACACAAGACTACGTACAAAGGACAGGACAATTCCGCTTGCGTCCAGTGCTTCTCCCCATGTAAACACTGATCGATCACCATTATCCGTACATCATTGTCCATGGGCACTGGACGGCCTGGGCGAGGCAAATCGCCAGTTGATACTCTACCCCGTTTGAACATCTCCACCCACCTCGCCACTGTTCTGTAGGCCATGGCATGCGCTCCTAATGCTTCCCGCAGCTGTGCACGGCATTGGCGTGCATTTCTGCCGCGGAGAACTGCTATTTTAATATACGATCGTTGCTCCTGCTTGTTGACTTCCATTTTGTGACGCTCTCACTCACACACAGAACTTGGGGGCATGCTTAGACCCACACTCTTGTTTTCATACACCATCTAGTGCAGGGCCTCTCGAACGCCCAAAATCTCACGCATGCAAACAGCGGTGCAGAGTTCCTGTGCACAGTGCATCGGTCCAGCTCGGCTTCGCTTCGTCTCTGGGCTACTCGGCTAAGCTCGGCTCAACTCGGCTTGGATTTGGTGCGCTACGGAGCAAGTGAGGAAGAGGGATACAGGAGGAGCGAGCTAGACAGGCGTGGGTGAAGAGAGAGACAGCGCTATTGCTCCAGATTGAGAAGTAGGGGTCTGCACTCTGGTCAACCAAGCGAAGTCGTCTTTTGGACCGTGCACAGTGCATGCAGCAGGCGCATGCACCCTGAGAGGCCCTGATCTAGTGGCAGCATACGCAAGTACAGTACATACCGTACGTTTCCAAATGCATATCTTAGATTTCCCGAGTTGTCTCCTGTTTACGAGGAAAAAAATGTTGCCATGACCTATGACTCGACCTACGTATTTATCGTGTTTAGTCCCAGGCGCGGCTGAGGCTCAACTTGTAGGACTCCAGCAAGGTACCGCAGATGTTTTAGATTCAGGAACTCAAATGACCTGAATCGCTATTGACCTATCCGAGGCTTTAGATAGGGTCAATCATGGAAGACTGGTGACGAAAATGAGGGCTATTTGACTAGGAAGAGTGGCTAAATTTCTATAAAATAGAACCCCAGAGAATTAGAGTAGGTGAAGCATCTCATCTTGTAAAGATTAAGAGGGGTGTCTCGCAGGTAAGAATGTGTTGAATACTAGCTGCAGTACTCGTCGTTGACGAGACAGTCATATAGAATGTGCGAAGTTATCTAACTCCTCAGCTACTCTCCGCCAATATTCAGGCACGCTGTTTTACTCGGGACGCAACAGTAATCCCAACTATCGGAGATGAGTGGCAGCAGAAGGGACAAAGCACAAAACAACAATGGTCAGTTTCATGACCTTTCGATATTGTAGGCTGACTCTGTGATATTAGAGCAGCTAATACAGAGGCACACCTTCCTTCTTTAATGACTCCCTCTTGCCTTATTCGTCAAGCGATCGTTCCTTTACAATTCTCATTTTCTATAATCATCTTCACATTTTTCTTTGTCAATACGGACCGATGACCACGCGTTTATACACCTCAAGACAATCATGACAAAAACCATCGCCATGGAAATATTGTTCAAGCATGTTAACTGGCGATGGTTTTGTCATAATTGTCTTAAGGTGTAAAAACGCGTGGTCCTCGGTCCGTATCAACAAGGAAAATTATGAAGATGATTATAAAGTGAGAAAAAAAACCGTAAAGGAACGACCACTTGAAGAATGAAGATAAAGTTGGAAATCAAGAGTACAAATTGGGGCAAATATTCATTTGTAAGAAGAGGAGTCAGGGATTGGAATAACTACCAAGAGAGATGTTCAATAAATTTCAATTTCTTTGCAGTCATTTAAGAAATGGAAGTGAGTATGGCTTTTAGTGCCGGGAGTGTCCCAGGACATGTCCGGCTCGCCAGGTGGAGGTCTTTGGATTTGACTCCCGTAGGCACCGATGAGGATGATATGATGATGAAGACGACACATACACCCAGCCCCCGTGCCAGCGAAATTAACCAATGATGGTTGAAATTCCCGACCCTGCCGGGAATCGAACCCGGGTCCCCTCTGACCAAAGGCCAGCACGCTAACTATTTAGCCATGGAGCCAGACATCATTTAAGAAAAGGCCAGGAAAACAACGGATAGAGAATTTGCCATCTGGGCGACTGCCCTAAATGCAGATCAGTAGTGATTGATTGAGAGGGAGTCATGAACGAAGAAAGAATCTTTACATTAGATGGCCTAATATCACAGAGTCGGTAGAAAACTATATGTGAAGGCCTACAATATCGAAAGCTCATAAAAGTGATTAACATTGACCGTTGTTAGTTATAATGTGCTTTGTCCTTTCTGCTGCCGTTCATCTCCGATAGATGAGATCACTGCTGCATCCCGAGTAAACCAGCCTGCCTGAATATTGGCGGGAAGTAGCTGAGAAGTTTAATAACTTTCTTTCTTTCTTTCTTTCTTTCTTTCTTTCTTTCTTTCTTTCTTTCTTTCTTTAGCATGTCATTCCCCTGGTTCATTAAATTTCAGATAACTATTGGTACGTAACACACTGGTTCATCATAGTATTCCAGCTATTCGATTCCTACTCTCCGATTGGAATGAGCAGTGTGCATACTTAACGGAATACGGCAGAGGATTGTTCAAGCTCTGCACTCCGATCGGCGATAGGCTCCATGGCTAAATGGTTAGCGTGCTGGCCTTTGGTCACAGGGGTCCCGGGTTCGATTCCCGGCAGGGTCGGGAATTTTAACCTTAATTGGTTAATTTCGCTGGCACGGGGGCTGGGGGGTGTATGTGTCGTCCTCATCATCATTTCATCCTCATCACACCGAGCTCGATAGCTGCAGTCGCTTAAGTGCGGCCAGTATCCAGTAATCGGGAGATAGTGGGTTCGAACCCCACTGTCGGCAGCCCTGAAGATGGTTTTCCGTGGTTTCCCATTTTCACACCAGGCAAATGCTGGGGCTGTACCTTTATTAAGGCCACGGCCACTTCCTTCCCATTCCTAGGGCTTTCCTATCCCATCGTCGCCATAAGACATATCTGTGTCGGTGCGACGTATAGCAGATAGAAATAAAATAGCATCCTCATCACGACGCGCAGGTCACCCACGGGTGTCAAATCAAAAGACCTGCATCTGGCGAGCCGAACACTCCTGGCACTAAAAGCCATAAGCCATTTCATTTCATACTCCGATCGGCTAACCGAGCAGAGAAGGGGTGGCCACGGCTCTACCTACACCTCTGTTTTCGGGAGACGGAAAGGGGATGATCCCTACCGTCGGTTGTCCTGAGAATGGTTTTCCGTGGTTTTCCATTCGCCTGCACTAAGGCTAATGCCGGAACAGTTCCTAGTATAGGTCACGGCCGCCAACCTTCTCACCTTCTCCACACATCTTCTCCGATATACCTCCTGTGGGTGGGGGACGCAAACGAAGAATACACCCACGGTATCCCCTGCCTGTCGTAAGAGGCGACTAGAAAGGGTGACCAAGGGATGATCGAATTAGAAACATGAGACTACTTGTAATTAGTACCACCACGCGGGGAACACCATGGGTCGCTTTTACTTGCGCGTAGTACCTCTGTGTTAGGTACAAAATAGGTTTGTGATTAGTGGCAATAGAGTGCATTGACGGCTTTTACAGTACCTGTGATTAGTAGCACTATATGAGCGACAACATGGGATAGTACGAGTCCCTGTGGTTAGTAAACGTATGTGATGAACACCATAGGTTTGCGTTGCCTATAAATAGCGCCGCAATATGCGAAACACCATAGGTCTGTATTACATGTGCAAATTTCCTTACCCGTGAGTAGTACCATACTGTGTGGAATGCCGCGAGTCTACGCTACTTTTGATTAGTACCGCAACATGACAAATACCATGGTTCTACTTTCCTAGCGATAAGTACCATTATGAGGGGTCGATGACTTGGATTTTAGACCCCTTTCGACTACAAGAATCGTCGATTCGGTATTGTGCTATAGAAGCAGTCCCTTGGTCAGTAATACTATTGTTTGTTGTCAGCAGACAGCTGAGGGGGAATAGCAGTGGGGTGGTCTTATTTAAAAAGTTTTTTTTTTAATAACATACACACATTATACTGTAAAATTTTGGAATCTGAAAAACTTACTCTATTCAAAGAAAAGCCTGATTGTGAATTTTTGATGACTTTTCACGTTCAGGTGCCCTTAAGGCTAGATCTATCCACGCAACAGCTCTGAAAAGTGGCATGCCACCATTGAACTTTCTGCTTGAAACAGTCCCGTTTCATGAATATTGTCCTGAAATATATGTTGGAACGTGAAAGTAGTGGAGAAATCCTCGTGCCGGGACAGTGAACATAGTTTGATACTTCGTTTCATTTCATAAGCCCTGTCCAAATAGGTGACGTGCAGGGAAGGCGGTGTGGTAGGGCCTACATGAACACTGCGCTTCATCTTCTTTATAGTCTGCCTCGTTTTATGCCCTGTCAAGGAGGCGTTGTTGAAGACGAGTCTGGAGAAGACATTACCATTTGGTTTCAATAAATAAGGAATAGTAACCATAATGTGAATATTATGTTGACGCGCTGAGATAATAAATAAATATCGATGAAATCTTGAGGGAACATCTGTTCTTGTGATAACAAGCTCACCTGAAATACGACAGTGTGGTAGTGTGGTACACGGTCAGGGCGCGGTCTAGCCATTTTATTTCGAATTTATTTAAATGAATGAAAGAGAGCGAGTGTTCATCTCCGTGCTCCGCTCTGACTCGCCCCAGTTATTTACTCGTGAGCGCGCTTCAATTGTTCTTCCTTATTCCTCTATCATCTGCACTTACCCGCGATACAATACAGTCATGGAGGTATATGTATTATAATTTCTGCTTGCGTCATTAGTATTAACAAAACTGTGATGACCGAGCGAGTTGGCCGTGCGGTTGAGGACGCGCAGCTGTGAGCTTGCATTCGGGAGGTAGTGGGTTCGAACCCCACTTGTCGGCAGCCCTGAAGATGTTTTCCATGTTTTCCCATTTTCAGACTTGGCAAATGCTGGGCTGTACCTTAATTAAGGCCATGACCGTTTTCTTCTTACTCCCAGCCCTTTCCTATCCATCGTCACCATAAGACCTATCTTTGTCCGTGAGACGTAAAGTAGGCTAAATTGTAAGAACAAAAAACTGTGATGATGATGATGATGATGATGATGACTATGTTGAAGGGCTTAAACGGTAGAGAATTGACCGGGAGAGTTGGCCGTGCGGTTAGTGGCGCGCAGCTGTGTGCTTGCAACCGGGACATACTGGGCTCGAACCCCACTGTCGGCAGCCCTGAAGATGGTTTTTCGTGGTGTACAATTTTCACACCAGGCTATTAGCCTTTGCTACTGAATGCATGATTCGAAGCAGTGTATCGATTCATTCAAGTGTCCGAGCTCACGGCACACGATTCAGCTTACTCCCAGCGAACAGTGCTGAGTGGTGCACTCACGGCTCGCTAGCGGGACACTGGTCGTTGGCGGGGAGCCGAACTTCCTCTGAAGCAATACATACAGAGCCATGGTACACTGAAGGAATAGTATGCTATAATGGACTCTCGAACTCAGCTCATTTAAAAATAGTACCCACTTGTATTCACTGTCCTCTTCTTACAGAGAGGTTTAAATAATAGATGGATTTATTTGCAATGTTGAAAAGGTAGTCCAAACATAATTCTAAAGTAGCTAGTAAGTAGGTAGGCTATTAGGTTATACTATTTATTAGTTTAATGAATTAATTATAAGTTGGCATTTGACAATTAATTAAACTCGACTTTAGCCTGCCCTATGACTACTCAAAAGTACCTGTTTTATATTGGGAAGAACGGTTCAGTATTCTCTCATTCGTATGTCACATCATTGCACAAGACTTCAATCATAGCCTATGTGGACATTAAGTGAGCCGTCTGATGCAATAACTTAACCGACAGTATGTTGAATCAGAAAACCAGTGGGCTACTGTACATCTCGGGTAGCCTATACAAAATATGACGATTTTAAAAAAATCCTCTGCTGATAGAAAAATACATATTTTAAAAAATGACTGAGCGAGTTGGACGTGCGGTTAGTATCGCGTAGCTATGCGCTTGCATTCGGGGGATGGTGGGTGGGGGCGGTAGAATAACACCCACGGTATCCCCTGCCTGTCGTAAGAGGCGACTAAAAGGGGCCCCAGGAGCTCTGAACTATGGAGCGTGGGTTGGTGACCACGGGGCCCTCAGCTGAGTCCTGGCATTTCTTCCACTTGTGCCAGGCTTCTCACTTTCATCTATCCTATCCGACCTCCCTTGGTCAACTCTTGTTCTTTTCCGACCCCGACGCTATTAGGTTTGCGAGGGCTAGGGAGTCTTTCATTTTCACGCCCTTCGTGGCCCTTGTCTTCCTTTGGCCGATACCTTCATTTTTCGAAGTGTCGGACCCCTTCCATTTTTCTCTCTGATTAGTGTTATATAGAGGATGGTTGTCTAGTTGTACTTCCTCTTAAAACAATAATCACCACCACCACCTGGTGGGTTCGAATCCCACCGTCGGCAGCCGTTAAGATGGTTTTCCGTAGTTCCCCATTTTCACACCAGAAATGCTGGTACTTTACCATAATTAAGGCCATGTCTGCTGCCTTCCTAATCCCAGACCTTTCCCATCCTGCGTCGCCGGAAACCTTCGATGTATTAGAGTGACTAGCATTTTTTTCTAAGAAAGGAGTTCATAGTATGAAGACTAGATGGCAGCAGCGAGCACTGAATGCTGTTGCTGCTGTCTTACCAGTACATACCGCACAGATGCAGTAGGAGCGGTGACTCTAATGTGCCGTGAATCGGATCACTGTATCGATTAAGTAACATGAACGGAATCAAATGAATCGATTCAGTAAAATGAATCGAAATACCCATCACTACAGGCTAACACTGGGACAGTTCCAATTCATAGACCACCACCCTCACCCAGCACCAATTAAGTAAGGTTTCCTTCCTAAAAAGAGAACTCAGCTTTGCGGGTCAGTTACTGTACAGTATGTCACTTGGAGGCGCGATGAGGACATGGCTGTTGAAGTTCCGAAGCAATCTTGTGAAGTAGGACTACGTTACAGACGCAAGATACGGGGTTATCCAGTCCCTAGAGCACACACTCGCCTGTCAAGAGAATGACTCACTTAGGAAGGAGGGACATGAGTTGCTGAGTTCTGGAAAGGAAGAATTTAGTGTGTCTCCCGGGCACATTTCTTTACCATGACCATTTTAAATACTGTCATCGTAGTCTAGTTACACTACTGGTCAAAAGTTTTCGACCGAGCTCGATAGCTGCAGTCGCTTAAGTGCGGCCAGTATCCAGTATTCGGGAGATAGTAGGTTTGAACCCCACTGTCGGCAGCCCTGAAAATGGTTTTCCGTGGTTTCCCATTTTCACACCAGGCAAATGCTGGGGCTGTACCTTAATTAAGGCCACGGCCGCTTCCTTCCCACTCCTAGCCCTTTCCTGTCCCATCGTCGCCATAAGACCTATCCGTGTCGGTGCGACGTAAAGCAACTAGCAAAAAAAAAATTGATTTGGCCAAGTCAGTCACCAGACTTCAATCCCATTGAACTGTTATGGGATGAACTTGACAGGGAGGTCCGAAAACTGAGGTCAACTAATGTTGAAGAGCTATGGAATAATTTACTGAGCTGTTGGACTGCAATATCTACACAAACACTACAAAATCTTATTTCCAGAATGCCAAGAGTTTGTACAGCTGTTCGGAGAGCAAAGAGTGGATACTTTGAAGAGGCTAAAATATAAACCATATTGTATTCTACTTAATGATAGAGAAAATATATATTTTGTTGCTCTATTTAGTTTTTACGATGTGTTTGTACATTGAAATAAAGTATCTAGTTTTGTGCATAAGTGATCGAAAACGTTTGACCGGTAGTGTACCTAGATTTTATTCCCACGCTTATGCTGGAAATTAAGACCATTTTGACGGTATGGAACGAGCTACTCTCAGGCGCAGAAACATAACTAGGATGGGAAAGTATATTCAAAACCCACCCTAGTGCTTTCACGCTGTGTCATAGTTTTTTCACCTCATTGCCAGGCGAATACCGGAGCAGTACACTTCATGACATAAGGACTCTTGTACGGAAGAATCAACGTCAAATTTTGAATTATCCCGTGCTCTGGCGTTTCGTAATACGATATTCCTTGTTTTATTCTCTAATGTTTCCCCTTGTCGTGAAGAAGTTAGAATACATCCTCGGTATCCCCTGGCTGTCGTAGGAAGCGACTGAAGGTGTAACCGCCCGGAGCGCTCCATCTGGAGCGCGGGTTGTCGACCACGTGGCCCCTGACTGAACCTGTCATTCCATTTACTTGTGTCAGCCTCCTTGCTTTCATGTGTTCTCTCTGACCTTCCTTAGTCAATTCTTATTTTTCTCCGATCCTATCGATATTAGTTTTGTGAGGCCTAGCGTGTCTTTAATTTTCACGCCATTCGTGCCCCTTTTTGTCTTTTTCTGATATGTTTATTTTTCAAAGGACTGGACGTCCTTCTTTTCCTCTCTTGATTAGAGTTAAGAAGAGATGGTAGCCTACTTGTACTTCGCCTTAAAGAAGTAATCACCACCACCACTACCACTCATGAATATGTGATTGTCCAACAAATACTAAGAGCCGCTCCGTGGTCTAGGGGTTGCGAGTTCGCCTCTCAGGGCGGGCCCGAATTCTATTCGCGGAAAGATCAGGGATATCTATCTGGATCTGAGGTCCGATTCGAGGTCACCCCGAGAGAATTCGTTGCGCTGAGCACGCGTCGTCTCGTAATTTACAGGCCTTCGGGTTAAGCAGCAGTCTCTTGGATGGCCAAAGACCATCAGCCGTGGTGGGGAATTTACTAATTTTATTACAGAGTGTTAGAAAAGTTTCGAGTAGCGTTTAGGGCAATTTGTAACGAATGTGGTGATTTAAGCTCGTTTTAATGGAAGTGTACTCCATTTATTAGAGATAAACATCCGTATATTCAGAAGGTCAAATGGACTGCATCGCTATTGACCTATCAAGGATTTTGATAGGGTAGATCATGATAAATTACTGACGAAAAATGAGGGCTTTTGGACTAGACAAAAATAAGTGATAGAACGGGTGGCCACATTTCTAGAAAACTGACCTCAGAAAATTAGAGTAGGTGAAGCATTATTTGATCCTTTAATGATTTAAGAGGAGGTTCCCCAAGGCATTATCATTGGACCTTCATGTTTTCTTATATATAAATGCTATAAGTAATGAACTGGATACACAGATACGGCTTTTTTCGGGTGATGTTATACTGTATGGAATAATAAGTAACAAACATGACTGTGGGCGACTGCACAAATACCTCGACAAAGTTATGAGATCGACAGGAGACAATGTTATGGCGTGACAAGTCAGGTTATTTCACCGAAAGGTTGTGGCCTCTCAGTCAACTATTGTGTTGATGGAGTGAAATTACCTTATTGGGATCACTGTATTAATGTAGGGAAAGATCTTCATTGGGGTAATCACATTAACGTGTTTGTAAATAAAGGTTACGGATCTCTTCATATGGTTATGAGGGTATTTGGGGGTTGTAGCAAGGTTGTGAAAGAAAGGGTAAGAGCCCAATTAGAGCATGGTTCCAGTGTATGGGTTCCTCACCAGAATTACTTGATTCAAGAACTGGAAAAGATGCAGAGGAAAGCAGCACAATTTGTTGTGGGTGATTTCCGACAAAAGAGTAGTGTGTTACGAAAATGTTGTAACTTTGGGCTGGGAAGAATTGAGAGTAAGGAGAGAAGCTGCTCGACTAAGCGGTATGTTCCGATCTCTCAGAGAAGAGATGGTATAGAACAGGGGGTTTTCAAATGGCGGCCCACGGGCCGCATGTGGCCCGCGAAGCCTTTTTTGCGGCCCGCGAGAGCAATGTAAAAATAAAGTGAAGAAAAGTCACAAAAATATTTATTAGGTCGTTCAAAAACGTATTAATTTGTATACACCTTATAAACCCAAGTCAGAACTAATTATTCTTTAATACTAGTTCCTCTTTTCAAGTATTCACTTGTTCTCAACAGATTATTTTTCATTTTAAAACATTTTAAATTCAAATTTCAAGTAATAATTTTATTATTTTTGCATCCCACTGACTACTTTTGATGGTTTTCGGAGACGTCGAAGTGTCGAAATTTTGTCCCACAGGAGCTTTTTACGTGCCAATAAATCTACCGACACGAGGCTGAAACGTATTTCAGCACCTTCAAATACCACCGGACTGAGCCAGAATCGAACCTGCCAAGCTGGGGTCAGAAGGCCAGCGCCTCAACCGTCTGAGCCACTCAGCCCGGCTCCAAATTTCACTCTTTTATGCAATTTTAGAATAATGTTTTAATCAATTAAAATGATCAAACCCTCATTTCAATTGAACTATGCATATTATTCCATAATGGAGCTCCTGTACTATTTGCAGAATTTTACAAAAATTGGCCTATTCAAGTGTGGCCCGCGAACATGACTAAGGTTTCCAAAATGGCCCTCGAGCTCTTACAAATTGGAAACCCCGGGTATAGAATGACGTTAGTGGACGAGTGAGCTTGAATGGAGTAAATAAATGAGGGGGGAGGAACAATGAAGAAACAGTTGGAATTCAAGAGGAAAAATTGGGGCACATATTCATTAATAGGAAGAGGAATTATGGATTAGAACAATTTACCAAGAGAGTTATTCGATACATTTCCAATTCTTTGAAATCATTTAAGACTAGTTAAACAACTGATACGGAATTTGATATCGGATTACAATCTATGGTGATTGATTGATTGATTGATTGATTGATTGATTGATTGATTGATTGATTGATTGATTGATTGATTGATCGATCGATCGATCTTTAAGTAGGCAGGAATTGTCTGATTATGGGCTCCTTTTCGGGAACTTGAAAGTTTCCAACCAATCTCTTTTTGTGTCAAGAAGTGTACATAACGTAAGACATTTAGGCTATTATCTCCAAGTAACCACAAGATCGCATACGAACGCGGTCTAATAGACTCACATACTCCATATTGTTGCTGTTATTGTTGTTCTTTTACAAATAAGACCTGAGGTGTGTTTACCATCATCCTATTGTCCTTTGTAAGAGTGACGTATATATCCGGTAAGCTGTCTGCTTACCACTAATTCTCCTCAACTTATAGGGGGAATGTTTTGCCAGGGAAGGTCTGGTCATTTGGAGATGTCAGTTCCATCGATTGCTGTTTCATAACTCGCACTCTATTGATGAGCTCCTCTTCATTAATCTTTCATATTAGTTTTCTTGCCGCTATTCACTTGTGAAAACATGTGCTCGTGCTCAGCCGACGTTTTCAGGTGAAGTCGAATGACAAAGTTTGAACTTAGCTCAGCGTAAAGTTGCTTTCTTGTTCGGGCTTGGAAGGATTTGTTGGACTGCTGCAATAAACTGGATAACATTAGGTTCTGGGTTGTTGAGGGAAGCTGAGAAACATCCGGTTGAGACCTAGGACCCAGGGAAGAGGAAGGAATACTTCTGGTGGTAGCATGATAAGTCTCGAAAGGTACGAACCTGAAGCCTTTCTCTTATAATGTGTCTTAAAATGTATGTTAAATTGGCACATTGATACATATTAGTCCATGATTTCATAATCCAAATTACCCCTTAACAACTTATTCAGGTTGCCGATCGCGGCGCCATGAAATCACCGGAACGTAGTACAGTAACAATTCAACAAAATGCTCCACTGTCCGGCAAGGCGAAAACTAACGTGTGCGGAAATCATAGGTAGGTTCGTTAGCTTCATTGCTCTGACGCGGATTTCATAAAAGCCGAAGGCAGCAAAACTATACCTTTAAACTGCAGACACAAGAAGTTTTCGCCACGTACCTTGGTTAATGTAAATAGGTCCACGGACTTTCATATTCACAGATATTCTTGAAAACTCTATGGATATGTTAAGCACACTACTCTCGTCCCTGCTAAACTTACACTGACAAAATGGCGTTTCTAGTTTTACTACATTTCTCGTGCTTACCATTATCCAATTTGCCCCGCTATTCAAAATGCCCCGGTGTACCCTAATGAAAGATAATGGCAGAGGGTATAATAGCATTCTTCTTATTACTATTCTTATTCTTCACCGGGCGAGTTGGCCGTGCGGTTAGGGGCGCGCAACTGTGAGTTTGCATCCGGGAGATGGGTTCGAACCCCACTGTCGGCAGTCCTGAAGATGTTTTTCCGTGGTTTCCCATTTTCACATCAGGCAAATGTTGGGGCTGTACCTCAATCAAGGCCACGGCCGCTTCCTTCCCACTCCCAGGCCTGTCTTATCCCATCGTCGCCATAAGACCTATCTGTGTCGGTGCGACGTAAAGCAAATAATAATAAATAGCATTCTTCTCTACTAAGTTATGTTCCTTGAAGCTGAGTTCATACTTTTACGATAATGTTGATATCATGATCATGTGTGACACCCAAACACGTATATAGAGCTATAGAGACGTGACTTCTTTTCAAAAATCTTACATAGCGGTAGGCCCCTACATTGGTTGAGAAGAGAAACGTGACCACCATAATCATAAAAGGCCAGTGGTGATGACACTCACGCCGGTATATGAAATGTATGTTTGGTATTCATCCCGAAGGATGCTTTGATCCTCCACAGCTATTCCAACATCTGTCATAGATGGCCTAGGCATCACTGAAGAGGCGTACTAGGGAAATGAGGAGTGAGGTAGTTTCTCGTTGCTTTCCTCACCGAGCCAAAAGTTGCTATTATATATGTCTTCCAAGCCCACTGAAATGCACGCACCAACCGACCCTATGAGTGATATTTTCATACCATTCATAACAGGGACTGGCTACATAATGAATGGTATTACAATCATCGCTCATACCTCAGTCATTTTCATATTGTCAAAGCCAAGGATGAGACTGAGACAGCTCAATGAAAGTAACAAAATTGCTCTAGCCTATACCAGAAGACATAGTGCATTGTAAACACTACATCTCGCCAACAAAGGCATGGCATATGAAAAAATAACAACAAAACAAGCATACACACAGTTCGTTTGTATTTTATATATCTGTTTTAAGACTAGTTTTGCTTACCCGTATTTAAAATAAATTTTTATCTTCTTTTCTCGCCATTATGTACCTCTAATTTGTGTGTCTTGTCGCGTTTACATCTTATGTATCTTTGTAATCCACCTGCCGCGTTACGTCATGTCCGAGAGTGTTGGAGATAGTGATCGAACAAGTAGTAGTTCGTAGGGAGTTACCAAGATCATCCACCACCCGCTGCGCTTGCCATCTCAATTGTACACAGCTCTCACTAGTCGCGTTCTTCCCTATGACCTATAAATTGGGGTTTCTAATCTTGACTTTGATATAGATTGAGACAGGATCAATCGGGTTCTGTGCTTGCTTGTCTTTTCGTAGAAAGTTGGCACCATCATGGAGATTGTTTTCTTATTCTGCGTCTCCCGTATCAGGGTTACCATATCGTGGCTGTCAAATTACTGTCAGGGTTTCCACGTCCAGGATAATCTCCTCCGTCCACATCCTCGTTTTCCTTCCATCTTGTCCTCTATGACCAGGGGAATGATGTTGCTCACGTCCGTACCCTACACATGACTCCTGGGTGATGCTAAGCGAGCAACAATATTCTGCCAGCCAGAGTATCTGAAAAGATATCCTGGCTATCACATGATTGATATCTATGATCAGATGTGACAAGCTGTATTTGTCACTCCTGAAGATATGACCAAAATAGGCTGCTTTCATACTTTTTACGAGAGTTAAGACCTCAGATGACTTCTCTGCACCGAGCGAGTTTGCCGCGCGGTTAGGGGCGCGGAGCTGTGAGCTTGCATTCGAGAGATAGTGGATTCCAACCCCACTGTCGGCAGCCCTAAATATGGTTTTCCATGGTTTCCCATTTTCACACCAGGCAAATGTTGGGGCTGTACCTCAATCAAGGACACGGCCGCTTCCTTCCAACTCCTAGCCCTTTCATATCCTTCCGTCGCCGTAAGACGTATCTGTGTCGGTGCAACGTAAAAGTCAATTGTAAAAAAAAAATCTGCACGGCGAGTGGTGGATGTGATTTTTCTGCGCCGTTATACCCCTCCCTCCTATAACAAAAAAATAGTTAAATATTTCAAACAACTGTAGAATATGGTACTCCGTACAAGTACTATTTAAAATTACACAAAAGCAGAGTATTCAGAACCAGCTAACTGAAAGATGAAATTTACCTCGCCAAGCAGAGAAGTTTCCGTTTCTAACCGCCAGTGAAACAATGCAGGTTATATGGTTTACTAGCTGATGTACCCGTGCTTCGCTACGGAATTCTAAATTTTATACAGAACTATCTGATGTACCCGTGCTTCGCTACGGGATTCTCAGGAAGACTGCCCTTGTGGTTTTCCTACCTGAAGTCGTCAGAAGGAATGTAGTGATTAAAATCAATGTTATATAAAATACTCGATCAAATTAATAAACCACACATTTTCTCACTTTTGACGAACAGTACTACAGTGCCGATCTAACGATCCAAAGTTCCAGTGTTGCAATGACCAGACCGCAGACAGCCGTGTACACTTCTATGCCATTATTCCGTTAAATATGCACACTGCTCATTCCAATCAGTGCCTCAGAGTTGGAATTGGATAGTTCGAATGCTATGATGAACCAGCAGAGACGGCGCTGATATGATCTTAGCAACAAAAATCCATATTCATGAATATCTCCGTTATCATAGCCGGTACGGTCAAAATGTTTAAGACCTAAATGATCGGAAATGTAATACTATGTAACTTTATTTTTATAGTATTTGTCAATAACATCACTAATAACACAAATATTCGAGAATTAAATTTTGGGCCTTCCCCTAAACTACCATTTCGCTCAGCGTGAATAAAGTTGTTTATGACCTAGATTGTAGAGACTTATTCCCCGACTTTTTATACCGATTTTATTTACGATGGGACAACTAATAACAAATATTTGAGAATTAAATTTTAGGCCTTCCCCTAAACTACCATTTTTCTCATCGTGAATAAGATTATTTATGGCGTAGATTGTAACGGCTTATACTCCGACTTTGCATACCTATTTTAATTAAGATAGAACCACTAATAACATATATCTTTGGGAATAAAATGTTAGGCCTTCCCCTAAACTACCATTTCTTTCAGAGTGAATAAGATTATTTATAGTTTATATTGTAGCGACGTATTTTAGAATTTCACATACCGATTTTCATTAAGATACGACCACTAATAACATAAATATTTGAGAATTAAATTTTAGGCCTTCCCCTAAACTACCATTTCCCTCAGCGTGGAAAAGATTATTTATGGCCTAGATTGTAGTGACTTATTCCCGGACCTTATATACTGATTTTCATTAAATTCTCTTCAGCCGTTTTCTCGTGATGCGTGTACATACATACATACAGACAGACAGACAGACAGACAGACAGACAGACAGACAGACAGACAGACAGACAGATAGACAGAAATTACGGAAAATTAAAAAATGCATTTCCTTTTTACTATGGACATGACTAATATAGAAATACCATCCTTTTCAAATTATGAGCAATGTACAGACAAAACTCTTATTTTATGTAAATAGATTCTAGGTTAGGTAGTGTAAACGTTGTGAGCAAGATTGTATTAAGTTGCATAGCTCTTAACGTTGCCCTAGAATCACGACGGGCAAGTCACCAACGTATTTTCTCATATGAAGACTGGGTTAGGGAATTTTCATTTTAATGGTAGGCCAGCTTGCCTACCGTCAGTCACAATCAGGTTGGGGTGTTTTCATTATAATGGTAGACACTCACTCTCCGCCTACCTTTATAGATTCTCAGAAAGACTCTCTTAGTGGTTTTCCCAACTGAAATGAACATGGGTAGCAATGCCTTCGTATGAAATACTCGATCAAATGAAAAACCACACATTTTCTCACTGTTAACGAACAGTACTATGCTGCCGAACTAACAGTCCAAAGCTACAGAGCTGGAATGACCAAGACGCAGACATCCGTGATCCGTGAACAATATTCGTCCTTTTTTCGGCTGGGGGGGGGGGGTCAAATAGTGGATATTCCTTGGGCAAAAACTATGCCCGTTTACTCATCTGTTTCCTGGGAGTACCCGATGAGTCGGAAAATCTCAATTCACTACACTGGCGGAGGAAAGAACTATCTGACGTGGAGGCAATTTTTCCTCCAAGCCAGGGAAGAAACCACATCTTCGCTGCTAATTTGGAATAAAATTAATGTAGATTTAATGACAGTGAAGACGAAGAAGCTTTTCCTAAGAAACGGCTCTTTTCAAGGTTGTATTTTGAATTATTTTGTGAATTGTGGTACTATAATTTGGAATAGGACTAAGTTGTAATTCCAGACCAGTTCATACTACTCCTACTACTGCTGACTGAGCCTCTGACTTAAGTGCGCACACTGGTCATTCAAAACAGCGCGTCAGAGTAGGTATCGAATAGCTGGCATACTATGATGAACCAGTGTGTTACGTACCAGCAGTATCAGAAAATGTATGAACCAGAGGATTGGCATGCTAAAGAAGAAAGTTATCTAACTCCTCAGCTATTTCCCGCCAATATTCAGTTAGGCTGTTATATTCGGTACGCAGCAGTAATCCCATCTATCGGAGTTGAGCGGCAGCATAAGAGACAAAGAACATTACAACAAACAACGGCCAGTGTAATGTTATTGTTGATCTATGTTACGCGCTTTCGATATTGTAGGCCTTCACATTATTAATTGTCTTCCGGTTCTGAAATACCACTCTTATCATAGTCGGTACGGTAAAACTGAATAAAACACAAATAATCGGAAATTATATTCTCTATAACTTTTGTTATGTACGGTAGTACTTTTCCATAGGACCAAGAACATAGGTATTTAAAAATTAAATTTTAGGTGCCTACACCTAAACTACCATTTCACCCAGGGTGAATAACATTGTTTATAGCTTAAACTGTAGGTTCTTATTCCCCGACTCTATATACCGATTTTCATTAAATTCTGTTTACCCATTTTGTCGGGGCTCGGCGTTGATATGGACTTAGCAACAAACATTCAAATTCATGAATATCTTTGTTATTATAGCCGGTACGGTAAAAATGCATAAGACGAAAATGATCAGAAATTTAATTCTGTATAACTTTAGTTATGTCGTATTTATCTATATGACCACTAATAATATAAATATTTGAGAATTGAATTTTAGGCCTTCCCCTAAACTACCATTTCACTCAGCGTGAATAAAATTATTTATAGCCTAGATTGTAGCGGCTCACCCCCCGACTCTACATACCGATTTTTATTAAATTCTCTTCAGCCGTTTTCCCGTGATGCGTGTACATACATACAGACAGACAGACAGACAGACAGACAGACAGACAGACAGACAGACAGAAATTACGGAAAAGTAAAAAGTGCATTTTCTTGTTACTGTGGACATGATCGATACAGAAATACCATTCTTTTCAAATTCTGAGCAATGTACAGACAAAACTCTTATTTTATATATAGATGATAGAACCATGCTTTTGTCACTACCAAAGTCCCCTAACATTGTAAAAAAAAAAAAAAAGAAAAAATGTACAATTGCCGCTCCGCTTCAGAGATTATAGTTCACAAGAAAAGGAGACATCCCCATGCCGTTAGCTAGTAACGATAACTCGCGAAACAAAAACGCCACGTTGAAAAGGAGAATAAAAGGTGGTGTTTGTTCTAAGAATAAATAGCAAGAAATTGTGCAATCAAAGTTTAATTATTCAATGCATGCAAAAGTATAATTGTAGGAATTAACGATACAAGTAATGTTAGCCAAAATTTGCCACCCCCTAATACCGTCGTCTCAAGACACGTGCCAGGTGCGGCTATATTGCAAATCCACCTCTAAGCACGACTGAGTACCTCCTCGTTGGTGGCGTGGTCTATACTTTCTGCTATATATCCACATTTCAAAGGTCTGCAGTCGATCCATTGACGAACCTTTTAATATACACCCTTCGAAATTTAAAAACAGCTCTGGTAACACATATCACTTCACTACACGCCAACAAGACATGGTTGCACACAAGATGTTTTTTTTTTTCCGTAACATACTTCTTTCAGTGCTGATTCTGGTTTAAATTTCCACTTGGCTTGTATCAGACCTGTAAAGCTTTATGACTGTGAAGCCTGGTGCTATATTTCGAATATTTCACAACAACGACTTCAGATCATACTGGACCGGACTGAGTGGCTCAGATGATTAAAGCTCTGGTTTTCTGAGCCCAAGTTGGCAGGTTTGATCCTGGATCAGTCTGGATTTGAAAGTTATCAAATACGTCAGCGCCGTGTCTATAAGTTTCTTGGCAGGTAAAAGAACTCCTGCGAGACAAATTCCTGGCACCTGGGCTTCTCCCAAAACCATAAAAGTAGTAATGGGACGTAGGACCTATAACATTATTATTAGATCCTACTGAACAAGATTCTGAGACTCGTGACTTACTCGCCATGGTACTGTTCAGATAATGAGACCCATAGTGACTTCATATTCACCACCATTAAAGCACAAATTACTAAACTCTTTAGAATGGTGAAGTCTCGGATCACCCTTAGCCTGACTGCTGACTGTCTTACTGAAAAAGATATATGGGGACCGAGGAAACCAACACCAAATACTGTTTATAAACATAGCAGAGCTTGGTTCAGTTAGAGCAAATATTAATTTCGGCTTTTTCCGAATTTATAAATATTAATATTTAGTAATTAGTAACATTTACGAGTTTCTTAACTAATTCCTGATATAATAATCCCAGAAAAGACCTGATGTGTCATCGTTATTTAATTTTTTGTTACACTTTTGCTTCCAGATACAGCTTTTATTTATTTATTTATTTATTTATTTATTTATTTATTTATTTATTTATTTATTTATTTATTTATTTATTTATTTATTTATTTATTGTAATTATTTATTAAAGTGACTTAACATTTAGGTTATCTTCTGTAACATTTAGGTCATCTGCTCCCACAGAAAAGAAAAAGCGATCGTTTGGAGAATATGTGGGAACAAGGTGAAAGAAGTGAAAATGAAAGATTTCGGACTGTTCACAAAATGAATCGATGTGGAAATGTTAGCCAACTAGGTCGAACAGAAAGTGAAAGAGACGAAAGTGACACAGATACTGTAAATTTCCCCACGTGTCTCCACAGATGTGAATGGTAGGACGACTGCCACAGACCACAGATGAGTCCAGCATTCCTTCCCTTATTTGGTTTTCTCCTGTCATTATCCCATTGGATCTGCCTTTGTCAACTATTTTCTTTTTCTTATAATTCTCACAATAATAATAATAATAATAATAATACGTAATTTAACGTTCGCCGGGGTGAGTGGCTGAGACGGTAATGCGCTGGCCTTCTGAGCCCAGATTGACGGATTCGACCCCCGCTCAGTCCGGTGGTATTTGAAAATGCTTAACACGCCAGCCTCGTATTGGTCGATTTACCGGCGTGTAAAAATAAATCCTGTGGGACAAAATTTCGGCACCTCAGCGTCTACGAAAACCATCGAAGTAGTTACTGAGACGTAAAACCAATGTAATAATAAGATAATCTTCTTCTTCCTCTTCCACCGCTTTTCCTACACCTGCCATTCCCTGGATCTTTCATTCAAGTATGGTCAAATAATGTCTGCGAGAGCCTTATTCGTACGGTTACATCTGGTAGAGAAGTGGAAATTAAAATTTAAAAACCCGTTGTATTATAGATGCACTATTTATTTGACTGGTGGTCGCTACTGTTGTGAGTTCAGTTAATGGACTGTTAACAGTTCAATCATCGAATAAGTGACTTTACAAAGTGGATCGTTTTATAGTATAAAAAACTGCAATTAGTTATAGTGAACAAGAACATGAAAGTAATTTCTCGAAAGTTCAGCAAATTCATACTTACTGCAGTTTCCCGATGGCCCTGCCCGCAATGTACAAAGTATGGCGTTGTTCGTTACTATCCTCACGGACGCGCAGGGCATATCTTGTCCAGTCCGATGGAAGAACGAAACTGGCCACCACACAACAGAACATCAACGCCTGGAAAGAAGATATCGTCGGAAACAGCTTCAAAGCCCAAAATGAGGCTGATGAGCTAAAAGCTCACGATACCGGCCCCGCTGGTACTAATGAGAGGGCCCTACTGCTGCTCCTCACGGATGTATTTGCAAAGTTTCGAGTTAATGAAATAAAGCACATGATCTGCTGTGGTAATAGAATGTAATATTATGTAAGCAAAACATTTAAAAATACATCACACAAATAAATTGGATTACCGGGCGAGTTGGCCGTGCGCGTAGAGGCGCGCGGCTGTGTGCTTGCATCCGGGAGATAGTAGGTTCGAATCCCACTATCGGCAGCCCTGAAGATGGTTTTCCGTGGTTTCCCATTTTCACACCAGGCAAATGCTGGGGCTGTACCTTAATTAAGGCCACGGCCGCTTCCTTCCAACTCCTAGGCCTTTCCCATCCCATCGTCGCCATAAGACCTATCTGTGTCGGTGCGACGTAAAGCCCCTAGCAAAAAAAAAAAAAAAATAAATTGGATTAAACGTTCCTTGGAACAACACTACGCGCCGAACTGTTAAAAAGTCCTTCAAAGATCTTCGTCACGGAGACAAATATATTCATAACTTTTCTCAGAATCTACCTATTTAAGTCGTTATTACCTCAAAAGAAAGCGCTTGATCAACTGAGTGTTTTTAGACCAAAACAAACTGTGTACCTCAATTAGAACGAAAGATATGATTGCTTCAATGAGAAAAAATGTTCAAGAAATGAGACGTCTAATTGAATGTGCACTCATAACTTTCCTTATAATCAACCAATTTGAATAGTTAAGAGCTGAAATGAAAGAACTTGATCCACTGAGTGTTTTAGGCCAAATCGAAAACCATACCTCAATTATAACCAAAGATATGATTGCTTCAAAGAGACTAAAAATTAAAAAACTCAAATAATTTGAGGAAGGCGGAAGTTAAGTGATTTATAGTACCTGATGACAAATCTGTGCATGAATACCTTTCGGTTAAAGAAAAATGAAGGAAATCGACCGGAAAGAATGGCCGGACTGACTGACTTTAGTTTTCATTTAAAAAAAATATAGATTACGATAGTTATCTTGCTTTTGTTTCCGTAATTACGTAACAATAAACCTCCACGGCTAGTGTGTGTCATTTGTTGTTAAGTTTTGTCGAACATTTATATGAAGCCTTCATTTCTGAATATACAGTTGCTCGCATAAGTATTAGTCCACGTACATCATGTGAGGACAATGGCCAATAGCACCAATATCATAAAGAAGTTAATAATGAACAAAGAATAGTATGTTTTATTTGTCATCTGAACATCTGAGAACATAATGTATAACACTGTAAGCACTGGCATTTGGAAGAAATAAAAAACAATCGCACTGCTTGGAGAAAAGTCACGTTGCAAAAGTATTTGTCCACAGTAAGAACTCGAGGAATGTACAGTCATTTCCCAAGAATCAGCAGCGCGTTGAACGTCCTTTGGAAGCAATCACGGCTTGAATGCTTTTTGGCATGGATGTCACCAGCTTTTCTATCACTTACGAGCCTATTTTGTGCCATTTTCCCATGAAGTATTGCTTCAAAGCTTCCTTATTTATAATACGCTGCTTGCTCAGTTCACATGTTTAACTCCGCCCGTAAATGCTCTATGTGGTTTAAGTCTGGGGACTGGAGTGATGTCTGCAGCACATGAGGTGTATTGTAGAGTAGCCATTCCCTAAGAACACGAGTACCGAGCTCGATAGCTGCAGTCGCTTAAGTGCGGTCAGTATCCAGTATTCGGGAGATAGTAGGTTCGAACCCCACTGTCGGCAGCCTTGAAAATGGTTTTCCGTGGTTTCCCATTTTCACACCAGGCAAATGCTGGGGCTGTACCTTAATTAAGGCCACGGCCACTTCCTTCCCACTCCTAGCCCTTCCCTGTCCCATCGTCGCCATAAGACCTATCTGTGTCGGTGCGACGTAAAGCAACTAGCAAAAAAAAAAAAAAAAAAAAAAACCACGAGCAGTGTTCTTAGGGTCTTGCTGGAAGAAGTACCCACTGTCAAGACTTAATTTTGCTACGCCTTTAAAATCTTCAAATACAGCATCTTATCAATGCGTTCAGGTATTATATGGCAGTTACCTACCCCAGCCGCCGACATACACCCCCATACCATAATGGAACCTTCTTCATATTTTACGGTTGGTTGCAGACTTTGATTTTCGAGCTCGGCGTTCTTCTTTTTCCATACACGTCGCTTTCTAGAGCAATCATATAAACGGAATTTGCTCTTCTCAGTAAACAACACGTGTTTCCAAAACGCCGGAGGCACCTAGCGTACTCTTGGGCGAATGCCAGCCTCTTCTTACGGTTCACCTCACTCATTCAGGGGCTTCTTCTGTCTTTTACGGCCCTGCAAAATAGCTCTGTAACACACGTCGTACTGTGTTTGTGCTGCTGTTATTCCCAGTGAAGATTTGTACATATATTCGAAGCACAGGTCCAGGCACATGGGAATTTTGCTGGACGGTGCGTATAATGCTTCGCTCTTCTCGTGCTATCAGTTTTCTTGGCCGCCCAATTCTTGTTCTGTTGAGTAAAATTACACTGGTCTTATATCGCTGAATGATACTTGCGACTGTATTTCACGGTATTCCTGTTTTCTCAGCAATTACTCTCTAATAATCATCAGTTTGGTGGAGTTGGATAATTCGTTCGTGTTCAACAACAGTTCGTTTCCTTATCTTAACCATTGTACTCGGGGAATTCACTACATGTTCGCTCACTGACACTGTCCGCATCACTGATTGGCTGAGCTTGGTGGTGTGACTGACTTCCTCAATGCTGTGATCGTTATACAAGACAGTGCACAAGATGGACGAATACTTTTGCGTTGTCATTTCCTAACTCAACCTCACTAATTATTTTTTTATTAAAGAGTATTGATCTGCAAGAGGGTATATTCTGCCGTTATTATTGTAAGTATACATTGCATATCCACTGCTTACTTCTTTCTTAACGTACCTTAAGCTTTGTAATGTATTCTTGGTGTTCAATATATGAAAAGGGCAGGCGGACGAATACTTTGCGAGGGGCTGTACATCTTCACAAGAAACATCCTGAAATTAAAAACAAGTCTAGGCCTGTAGATATTTTTTCAAGGAAATTCAAAGGCCTTAAGAAAGCATAAGGCACCATGAAAATCCTACACAAGGGCATCATTTAAATACTGTACAACAATTTGCACGAGAGCCTTATTGTTACAGTTACATCTGGTAGAAAAGCGGAAACTAAAATTTAAAAATCCGTTCAATTACAGATGCAATATTACTTTGAATGGCGGTGACTACTGTTGCGAGTTTAATTAGCGGACTGCTAAAAATTGATGATGTGAAAGTGTGTCTCTAGTTGCTAAAGAAAAACCTTATACAATTGCTGAAAATATTATAATTCCTGCAGTGATTAAAATTGCTGAATTATATTATAGAGACAGGTTCAGGTTTCTCATTAAGTCAACTTTCCATAATTATTCCATAACCGCCTTTAAACATTTTGCGATATTGACTATGGGCGTATTTCACAAATATTGGAAATTGCACGCACTTAACTTAGTTATCGGTGCTTCGTCTTATGATGTGTGTCTGGGATGACCATCTGGGAGTAGGAGGATAATGGCTTCATGAAGGATAATACATATTATTACTGTATTTTTAATGTCCAGACAGAAAAGAGCCTTGCGATTTTCTTAATAGAGCCTACCTCAGTTTTTAACAAGCAAAGCTCTGAACTTACTTTCATATAATTTAAAGACAATTATTATTACTTTTCTGTATTTTTGAATCACCAAAAATAACTTCATCAGTTTCATATGTGTTAGTATTCATTTAGTTTTTCCCTACATGACTAAATAAAATAACATGGATATGTTAATTATAGGGTAGTATAAGTGTAACTTTAATTATGGTTGTTACAAATATTGGAAACCTAAGAGGGTACACTTAGAGAAAATATTGAGAAACACTGGTCTAAAGGACCTGCAGCTAACATGTTAAAAGCACCGTCGTCTCTAGCTTCACAACTCAGCTAGAGCACGTGCACGGAGTGTTATTTTCCTTGGTTCATGAGTTGATGTTGGGTGTTCATTTTAATGTTCATAATGTTATTTTTGTCTGGTAGCTACGAAGGGTAATGAAGTCATGTAAGAAGTCTGCCTGACTGCTGGCACGTACATGTGTAACCGGAATCCATTCACTAAATAACACCTCATTTGCTCGTGACATGTAACAGGAATAACTATTTATCAACACCTCACCACTTGTGACGGTACTGTGCGCGAGCCAGTGATTCATACTGTGTTTTATATCTTCAGATCTCCACTTCCCACTGTCACTTCCGCCTCATCATCTGTCTACTGTAAATGCCTTGCTCATCCCCGTGACGTCTTCTTCCCTTCCCAACTGTCTACTACTTATAGGTTTTATATTTAAATCTTCTCTCTTGTCTTAGAAACGCAAGTATTGTTTTTTAAACCTCCTAATAGCTTGGGAAATTGGAAGGAAAATATATTTTAAAAACTAGAATATGAAGAATATCGCCTCGTTTTCAAATCCCATTTTATAATTTTAATTTAATTTATTGAAAATTACGTATCACCGACACTAAAAAATCCATTTATGTAACATCTACGTATTATTATATACAGATGTTAATGTATAGGTCTACATACGTTACCTAAAGTAAACATTAGAGACTGCGTAGCCGATTCAGTAAAGGCATTCTCGGTTTACCCGGAAGAGTGTCGGTTCGATTCTCCGCTAGGAGAAATAGAGAAACTCGGTTTCACTTTATGTAGACATGCATGGCCCTGCGTTTCACTCAGCCTACTTCAAAACTAAGTTCCGCGTTAATTCATAGGGACAAAGACGGTGGCTCTAGAGCTAGCCATTCTATCCTACTTCGAGCGGAGGTTACTTATAGTGTAGGCCTACACTTTCCACTCCTCCAATGGCCTTGATGGCCAGTATGGATATGTTTCTTCATTAGGCCTAAATATTAAGCATTGTACATATACATTTATTATCTCAGATTAGATTAAAACATACATTATTTAGTACATTTTAAAACATATTTAAAATTATTTTGGGGTACTGGAATTGAACATGACACTGGTGCTAATCAAAATAATAGTTTTTAAAGAAAATTCGAGTTCCTGTTGAACATGACACTGGTGCTAATCACAATAATAGTTCTTTTACGAAAATTCGAGTTCATGTTTTGAGAAATACAAGTGTACGTTATGTCAACGATTCCTGTCTAATGTGGCTTCTTATGTACTTCTTCAGGAATAGGTATGTTTGGTGGTGTACAATCGTAGGTATGTTAAGAAGTGCGTTAGAAGATTATGGTTTGCGGTATTTGTAAACCAGTGACGATTTATATTAAAGATACGTGATGTCGTAAAAAGAATATTGTTAAATTTGATGCCACGTTGGATGAAGACTTCAGCTTGTGAACATAATGCCCTTATCAAGAATAGATTGGATACGGTTCAATTCGCCGCAAATAGAGGATGATGTTTGCTTAAAATACCTATTGAGATCTCCCGAATTGCACGAAGTTTCAGCCATTGTAATTGTATATAGATCGAAATTATGTGGCCACCATAATTAGCACTGTACCTTCCTGTCCGTTGGCTCTTGTTCGATTCCCGACCCTGTCATTACTTTAACGACTGGTGCAGAAGACTCCCTTAGAAGAGGCACACCAACCAAATGCCTTACTGCTGGAATAGTACCTATTATATAGGCCAAGGTCACTTCCTTCTCAAACCTAGCTCCAGGTATTTACAGATACACACGACAGTAGAGCCACTGTAGCTATTTATGTTATCAGACAAGCTTAACACTAGCGAGCAAGAACCCGTAGAATTTCTGTTCTTTCGGAATTGTCCAAACCGGTAGCTTCTACGGGCTCAAGCATAAGATATAATTTATGCCCGCAAACTTTACGGGCTTGGTTATAGCTATATGTTCATGGTACTACGTAGCAATTCTGTCAATAGATGGCACTTGAGGGCATTTTCTGGCGATGTTTAACTCGAATGTAAGAAGCAGTGCAGAGAAATGAAAGAATGTATCATCTATGACGGCGCGATAAATGACAGGAGAGGATGAAATTGTCGAACTAGATAATGCAAAAGATGGCATAGATGACTCTATTATTGAAATAGATGAATTGGGAGATTACTTCGTTATTTACAATTGGCTTTACGTTGCACCGTTTGAGTTCGGTAGGGCATCCAACCGTAAAAATGGGTCAAATCCACACCAAATGTCGCCCACAAGAAATTAGGAAAAGAAGCTGGGTGGTGGTCCTAGTAGATTTTCAGGAAGCTTATGACTCTGTGGACAGAGACACCCTTTTCTCCATACTATGGGAACTTGGTCTGGATAGGAAGACCCTACGATTAGTTTAAGCCTCTCTGAGGAACACGACGTCCAAGGTTAGATTCAGAGGTGAACTGTCCGAAAGCTTTCTAATCAGAACAGGAGTTACGGTAGACAGGGCAATGGTCTCTCCTGCATTCTCTTCAACTGTGTCGTGGAAAAGATCATTAGGGAATGGAGAATGATGCTACCACCGGGAGCTGGACTGAAGCTTGGGTACAAGAGAGACAACCTCATTGTCCCGTGCCGAGCCTTTGCCGATGACCTCATTCGACTGGCAAACAATATAGAGGAGGCTACCTACAACTTACAGAGTCTTTATAGTGTAGCGGTTAAGACTGGTCTGAAGATCAGCATCCAGAAGACTGAATTTATGACCAATATCTAGGAGGCCCCTTCTACAATTCCTCTCACAGACGCTGCCATACGAAAAGTGCCTGCAGTTAAGTACTTCGGAGAATGGATCTCTACGAATCAGAGCGAGAACCTAGCCATAGATGACAGGTGTACCACGTTTGAAAGGGCGTATCACTCGTGTCGTAGTATCTATTCATCCAAGTGCCTCTCCAAGTATTCCAAACTCAGACACTACAACTCGGTCGTCAAACCATCTGTTCTGTATGCTTCCGAGTGTCTTGTAATGGCCAGACTCAGAAAGCTCGAGTTAAAAGAGAGGAAGATCCTGAGGAGGATATTAGGACCAATCAGAGAGGAAGGAGGCATTTACAGAATCCGCCATAATGATGAAATGTATGAACACCAGGAGGACATCGTCACGTGTATAAGGAAAAGGCGCCTGACCTTTTATGGACACTTGGCCCGTCTGGATTCCGAAAGACTCACCAACAGGATATTCACAGTAACAGGAAGAGGAAAGGCTTCTAAGAACAAATGGATCACGTCAGTTAAGTCGGATATGGAACAACTAGGTATCCCACTGTGTAACTTCTTTTTGATGATAATAATTAAAATCATGAATAAAAATATATAAATAAAATTACTTAAAAACTTAATAAAATTAATAAGCATAATTATCCGAAATGTCCGTAGTATGGGCGCCAGAGTTCACCAGAATGGATCCCTCGAATTTAGATAAGAGCATGATAAACTGTATATAATACATAATGCTGCGTACTGGTACATCTGCTGCAGGCCTTACCTAACCTCCTGAAAACGACTAATTAGGTAGGAACTGCACCTAGGTTCATCAATAACACTGATTCTAAAATAGCTACCTATATTCTTAACAAATTCCGTGCATGAGCACCTCATCAACATACAACATTATACATATAATACACACATAAAATATTGCTGGAAGACTCCATATTTACAACAACAACAATAATAATAATAATGAAAACAGTGGGAAAACGAAAGCGAGAACTAAGTTACCATTTGTAAATAGTCCGATGAACAATGTACATGTATGAAGATAAATACCCTTCACTGTCTCTATATCAATTCGACTTACCGATTCTCATAATCGGCAGTTATCACATCACACAGATACTGTACCTTGTACTACTGTGTTCACATATTTTAACACTTGTTGTAAAGATATATACACACGTCTGTCGATCCTCAACATATAAATTTATGGAAAGTCTGAGATAGCTTTCACCAACATATAATGCTAGGCCGCCACAAGTGCTACAATACTTAATGCGCAAGCACTCTCCACAATCAGCCACTTTCCACCAACATAACAAGACTACGCTCCACGAACGTTTGAAGTCCAGTCCATTGCAGCCGTGTCACTCCAGTACCGTGTATCAGCACCACTTCCTTCCCGTACAGTGCGTCAGTTGTCGTTCCTTCATACAGTGTTACTGCTTCTAGTTGTAGTAGTTACCTTACAATCACCTTCACAATCACCCTTACAATGTTCTTTACAATCTCCCTGGTTGCCGCCGTATGATCAACCTTTATAGACATCACCATCCCCCTCCTCTAAGATGATACGTCTGGATTGGTGCTTGCCCACCAATCATAAGTGATCTCTAGTCAAGACCAAGCCCTGAACTACTTCTTCCTCCCAAGACAATAACAAACTCTGGAGTTTTACATGAATCATCGAATTTCCCTGGTACAACAACAAGCTCATCTCATCAGGCTGGGATATATATATGACTCATGGAATTACCCGACACAAGTACATCACAACAGACACTGGGGCAGCCATGTGACTCATTCAAATTATCAGAGTTATTAAAGCAATGTTTTCCCACTCGTGCAAAACAAATTACTCATACCTACATATGTGGATATCTTCCAGCTTACCAATATAAATGGTAAAATATACAAATGAAATTAATAATAATAATAATAATAATAATAAACCGAATACTGACAATAATATCTATAACTTCTACATATAATTCGGGGGTGTGATATATGTACTATCACAACTGGGACAAACTCATGACCGAATACTGTTCCGTCAAGCCATCCGACACGGCGTTCTCCCAACGTCCCTTACAAGTAAGAACTAAGTGGACAGAAGAGAGAAAGCTGACTCATAGTCAGCAAATGGAGTATTGGAAGAAGAAGAAAGCAACAACTTTACCGAAGAGTTTGATACGAAGAGGAAGAAGAAGAATATGATGATGATGATGATGATGATGATGATGATGAAGGTGTGAAGCATTGTAGGACAGGTTCTTGTGTTCAGTAAAACAATACTGTGCGAGTGCACATCAGTTGCGCAAAAAGAATTAGAAAGTAATCAGTTGCGTTGGAACCCCCTTGAAGTAAACACATCAGCAGCTTTCGGACCATTTCGTTGGAAACACGTCAGTTGCGTTCGGAGCGTGGCGTTTGACATTCTTCAGTGATTTGACATTCTTCGATCCCGCAGAAGTTTGAGACATTTTTACCGAATTGATTAGCATTCTACCAATCTATCCTAAACTCAGGCTTTGCCTTTTATTTTGTTACAAATTTCACAGCATCTCTTTCTCCTCGCTTTGTCTTCGATGTACTTTGTGTTGCTGCTGCAGATCCTCCAGGGTTTGCAGAACGCAGTCACTTTGTTATTGGCAGCTGCCTGTGTTTCAACATCGGAGAACCGTGTTATCCAGCTCTTTTGGCTGAACAAACTTCATAACGTCTGGTGTGTGATTTCTTCACGAGATTTGGGTTTCAGATACATTTACTTCAGAAAGAACTACAAATAAACGTGAGGCGATTCATAGCGCTTTCTCATTTAATTTTAACTGTGCAAATCGAGATATTTACACCCCAACCCCGTATCAGAAAAACGGGACTAAATGGTAGACATACATGCATAAAAGGACACAAGGAAGTACCCAGGGGGGAGGTTAGAGAGTGCAAACCCCTTTCGAAATAAAGTGAACTTGTTAAATTTAAACAACATATAGGGGTTTTGAAATAGCTTACAATAAATTAGAAATATTATAAAAACAAGCATTTGAAAAGTAAACAATTGAATTTAATCTATAAAATCTGCGCCATCCTTAAATGTCTCTCTATGAATATAATTAACAAATTTACTGAAGACATAAATGGAAATTTTAGTTTTGGTGAGATATGTGGATTTTTTGTTTTTTATGTTCTTTAATACACTTTGCACCATAAAAATTGGTGTCAGTAAACATATATAAATATTTTCATGTTATCGAACCGCTAGAAGATTGAACAATTAATAAAATCCATAAATATTTTCATGCTTAGAATGAAATATAACCTATTGTTACATCAATTTTTAAACAAATCTTTGTGTCGCACTGCACGCACATGTTAATGCGTGTTCCGCCCATCAGAAAGCTATGAATTTACCTTTCTACTTCACCCGTTGAGTTGTAAAAGGTACTGCTCTAAAACTCAAACTTTGCGTTCTGTAAAATCTATTTGAAAGTAAGAAAATATTTGTTCCTATAGGGTTTGTTTTCGGAATCCCCCGTCCCCTCAGGCTTGCATGAATACATCAAGATATTTACAATTTTGTAGATGATGTCATTCAAACACACAAATGCATCCGTTAAATTGGCTGATATAGAAAATGCTAATAGATTCGATCCAAAATTAATATCAAAAGCATTATTTGTTTGTATTATGATTACCATAAAGATACATTCTGTTCCCATTATTTTATACACTTTGACGATTACCAAGTTACTAGTACTATTATATTAAACACTTGACGAGTACAAAGTTACCGATATCAGTATATTAAACAGTATTTTTTAAACATTCCTGATAATAGCAAACTGCTCCAAATACAGTCCTACGTCTCTATAAAATGGGAAGAAAACTGATGTATACCTAAATTTGACCATCGAGCGCAAATTATACTTTCCGATCTGGTAAATTTTATCTTGAGCACAAATGATGAACTCCATGCTGTACTTACGGATTCTTACGTGGGCCCGCCGTTATGATGCGTCGCTGGTGGCCCGCAGCATAGTAGCAACGATTATGCTGGTCTCTCGATTTACATCTTGTTAAGTGTTCACACTCGATCAAGCATTCCACGGGGAATCTTCAATGGCCCCCAAAGTTATTTTAAATTTTCTCGGCCTGTTTCCAGCTGCTGCATGTCTTGCCTTTTGTTCTCGACGATAGCGAGCTATTTTAGAACCTCCTATTCCCCATTGATAGTTCTGTTGGTTTGCTTCTCTGTGGGGGTTGTATGTGCTAAACCATCTTGATATTTTGCACCTGTAACAAATGAACAAACATCATTATGCCATTGAAAGGTACAAGCTAAGTTTTTTAAAGCAGCCCTATTGTATTTCTAACCCAGTGTGGGTGGCGGTTAGAATACAGTATATCCACGGTATACCCTGCCTGTAATTAGAAATGACTATAAGGGAAATTCCCCTAGGTCCACGTTAAGTGGGAGCGTGGGTTTGTGACCACACTCTCCCTGGCTGAGTCTGACATTGCTTACACTGATTTGTACCAGATACATCACTTTCATCTTTCTTATCCGACCTTCCTTGGTCAGCTTTTGTTCTCTTCGGCTTCCAGCGGCATTCTATTTGCAAGGTCCAAGAAGTATTTCATTTTCCTGTCATGTTTGTCCCATCCCTTTCTTTCACCTGTACTTCATTCTTCGAAGGATCGGACTTCTTCCAGTTTATCCCTTGATTAGTGCTAATGTAGGATGGTTGCCCATATGTGCTTCCTCTTAAAACAATAATCACCACCACACCACTACTGTCACATCTACCGTTCTGTGGTAACCTACAATATGGTGGTGAGGTGTGCTTCAGTTTAATAATGAGACTGAGGGACAGCTGACCTGTGACCATTCTCGGTACGTCTTAAAAGAAACGTCATGAACTCTGGAAAGACACCCGCAGTTAAGAAATAAAAATATGTATTGCGTTATGAAGCATCGTAGAGGCTCAAGCTTAACATTTCGACGGCCAATGAACGTGGGAATTTTGAAATAAAAAGTCGCATTGGTGGTTCCGTAGTCATGATCACGATATTACCAGTCATTTAAAACTACAAGCTTGCTGGCTTACAATGATAGTCGACGTTGGAATTTAAACCCAGATATCGTCCGGTTCCTGGAATACTTTGTATGGTGACAAGTGTTCAAACACACTGAAGTACCCTAGTCGATCAGTGATTGTATGACGATCACTTACTTGCGTTAATTCACATAAAACCTCACCAATCATCGATTCTGATACAATGATCGTTACATGGCGTGCATTTATTCATTTGGTAACAGATTGAAGACTTTTTGGCATGGGTTGCACCAAATCCCTACACTTCGATGACGGATGTAAGTGCTGAGTGATTTTTCGACAGCAGTTATACCTGTTTGAGTCCCAATCAGAGTAAGAGAGTGTATCGAAATGGAAAGTCACACCCCAGTAGATCAGATCCCACGTTAAACTATTTTGTGGTTTTTGACCTGGGACTAATAGCCATGTACTGTAAAGCTCCAAGATTTCTGTTGTGTTCTTAATTCATTGCCAGTTAGTCATATATTTTATGGCACCTCAGTATCCCTTATTGCCCTTAAAGTAAACCAAAGACATCTGTATAAATAAAAATATAATTTCTTCTGTACATTTGCAAACTTTGCCCCGTACATCGTATCTATCTCGGATTAGTTATTTACAAGTCACATGTAAGTTTGTCTGTTGTCTGTGTGTTACATAACGTGAAAACGATTTAGCAGACTATCTCGAAACTTTGTATTTGAGCTTAGTGATAGACGAATAGTGCACTGGACCATACATACAGGGTGTATCCATGATGATGTTACAAATTTCAGGGATGATGGAGGACGGCAAATTGATCAATTTGAGATCAGGAACCATGTTCCGGAAACGATCGAGTCAAAAGCTAAGCAATTTAAGTCCGTTTACCTTCACAAGCTTCACAAGCTGTTCCATTTAAAACAAATGTTCGAAATGGCGGCCCCCTGCGTCAATGCAGGCATGGCATCGTCGCACAAAGTTCTGTCGCACCCGTTCGAATATCCGCGGTGTAGTTTGAACTGTTAAGAACAGACGGACGTTAAACAACTTGGATTATTAATAACTTTTGACTCGAACGTTTCGGGACTACGGTTACTTATCTCAAATAGATCTATTTGCCGTCCTCCAGTAACCCTGAAAATTTGTAACATCACCACGGGTACACATTGTATGTTACTTAAATGGTTTACAGTGACATGGCAATATTCAGGTGAGTAAAGGAAGAAATTTACAATTTCTCCGTCAATATGACATACCGAAATACCGCATTTACGCGAATAATACCCGCACATTTAAAAAAAAATTGGGGCACGAAATTGGGGTGCGGGTTTTATTTGCGTTAATGTTGGAATTTTTTTTTTTCAAAGTCAGCCTTCCTAAATTTAGGGTGCGGGATTATTCGGTGGCGGGTATTATTCGCGTAAATACGGTGGCGGGGATTATTCCCGTAAATGCCCGTATTTACGCGAATAATACCCGCGCATTTTTAAAAAATTGAGGCACGAAATTGGGATGCGGTTTTTTGCGTCAAAGTTGGCATTTCTTTTTTTTTTTTCTTCAAAAAAAGTTAGGGTGCGGGGATTATTCGCGTAAATACGGTAATATAATAGTGCAAGTTTTGCTAAGTATAACTTCGGATCGTTCATGTTTCATACGCTTTAACCGTGGGAGGAATAATAACAGAGAAATTAAGGAATTACAATTTGTACTGCTCATTCTTATCAACGGTGAGTACCACTTACATAGAAATATTGTTCGGTCGTAACATTGGTAGTGAGTTAACTGACGATGCTAGTGGTTGTTGTGACTGTTTTTAAAATGATGCAATAGCGTGTGAACATCAATCCCTATTGGTCAGGAAGATAATGAAAATGAATATATCGAAATTAGATTAAAAACAGAACCATTACTCGATGAGCTCTGTTTCTCCTGTTACTACTTACCTCCGATAAATGGCGTTACTGCTACGACTGTATAAAAGCTAACCCGTCAACCACGGGTACAACATTTAGTTGTAAACTAAATATTTCCTTTAAGAATGTTTGACTATTTACTGTACTACTTTCTTACATTTGAAGTGTATAATTTGGATAACCTCTGCATATTTAGAGGCCCTAACCTCCTAAATCTGTAGTCTATTGCAGCTGTAAATTTAGCTATAAGTGCATTTCCTTATCTATACTTAATATTATAAAAAGGAAAAAATTGTATACAGTATTTGTTTGTAACGGATAGACTCAAAAACTACTGAACCGATTTTAAAAATTACTTCACCTATAGAAAGCTGCATTGCCAGTGAGTAGTATGGGCTGTATTTCGAGGGGGGGGGCGAGGGGACGGGGAGATATTAAAATATAAAAATATAAAAATAATAGGCTAATATAGGCGAAATCGAATTTGTCGTTCAAGGACGAGACAAAGCTTATTTTAAGCCCCTTGACGTAAAGAACAAGACTTGGAAAGCCCTACGGGCCCGAAAACCATGTTTTAAGACCCTAAAACTAACCGTTATGGAGATAGTGGAACCACACTACCCCTGCTCTAGGAATCGGATAAAGAAATGAACTGCCGCAAACATGGCAGCGTCAGCTCCAATATTCTTACAGCAGCGAGATTATCCATCTATACAAATAAAATCGTAACGAACGTGTGTCTGTACACTGACTATTTTGGCGAAATTTTCGTAGTTATCCGTTTCAGGTGTAATAATGACCTTCCGCATACTTTTTAGCTTTGGTGTCTGTCTATAACTTCAAAACTACTGGATATATCTCTACCCAACTTCATATTTAGAATCCACATGTCCTTGGGTAGGTTTTAGGGTAAATATTGTTTCTAAATCCCTAAAATGACTGGGGGTTGATACCAAACCGAAACCGTAATTTTACACTCCCATAAAATGTACACAACCAAACTTAATGGAAATCTACCTGCTTTAATAGATATCAATTTCTAAACTTTTTTCTCATATGCATCATTTCGATACGAGTCTTAATAAGGGAGATATCATTAACGGACCGTTTTTCGGTACAAGTTCCATCGGACTTAAGAGCGGGTGCGTGTAAATCCTATTTCTTATAACTTGAAAACTACTGGAGATATTTCAACCAAACTTCATATTTAGCATCCACCTGTCCAAAGGCAAGTTTTAAGTCCATACCGTGTCAAATTCCCGGAATGGACTTGGGGTTTATAGGAACCGAAAGAGTGATTTTACTCTCCCACAATATGTACAAGACCAGCCTGACTGGAAATCGACCAATCGATGAAAATCCATTTCTAAAACATTTTTGTCATGTGCTTTTTTGTTTTTGACAGGAGGAATAATAAGGAAGATATCACGAACAGTCGGTTTTGCAGGCCAAGTCCAGCGATATAGCCCAAAAGGTGTGTAGGTGGAGCAGATTCCTTATCTATATATATAAATAAAATCGTAACCATCGTGTTTCTGTGAATTGATTATTATGGCGAAATTTTCGTAAGCTATCCTTTTAAGGGGTAATAATGGCATTCTGCATATTTTTTAGCTATAGTTTCCTGAAAGTTCTAAATTTTACCCCCCTCGCCCAAAGTCAAGATTGCGGCATAATCTGTCAGATGAGAGAGAAAATTGAAATTAGGCAAAATTGTACGATTTAGTCTGTAACCGAACGGAAATTTTCAAGATCCTAAAATTTTTCACTTTTTATCCCCGAAGAATATCGAAATATGGAGGCAATTTTAAGGTGCAGAACTTCGTTTCGAGGTATTTTTCGGTTAAAAGGTAAGTCATATCAGAAAACGGATGGCCCAATCTCAGTTCACTTTGGTACAACTATGGTCCTATGACTTTTCGTCGTATCTCTATTCCTTGTATGTTAGATTTGTCTCGATTTCTCGATTATACCTACATTTTGCTCTTTGTACACGTATAAATCATAGTTCGAATCACTTTTACGAAAGGTAGAATCGCTAATTCTACACGAACATTGACCCACCTAGTCTCCATACATGAGCCGAATTCTATATTTGTAGCTGTCATATTAGTACCCAAAAGTAATGCATTGTGAGAAAACCTTACCCAAATTTCGCCCAGTTCAACGTTTCTAACTCAGTTTTGACCGCTAAATGAGTCCCATTATGGTACAATCCGTTTGTCGATGTGATGTATCGTTTAGCAGCAGTTAATCTGTAAATGAAGGTTTGCATTATTGTAAACATGAATATACTTCGTATGTCGATCTGTATATATTCATTGAATCCGATTTGTAGCTATGTAAGTGTGTGTTTACCATTATAATTAATATTTTACATCGATAGTGACTCAGCAGGAGGTTGTCTGCTATTGTAATCATTACTATCCACATCGACTTTGACTGGCAGTAGAAATGGGATCCTTCTCCAACTCCTTTGTAACTAGGATTAGTAAGGAGGGACTACCATTGTAATTAATAATTCGCTTACCGATTTGACTACCATAAGTCAAGGGAGCATGCAATTTCATTCAAAACTCCCCTAACCGATTGTGTTTCGTAGTAGGCAAGTGTGCCCGCCATTATAAATACATTCACCCATCTAAAATGTGACTGGCATTAGGCATAGTGGCCTTGCTATTATAACGGAAACTCACCAACTCGGTGTGACTGTCATTAAGAAAAGGGGACTGTCATGATAACGATAACAGCACAAGTCAATTTTGACTGGCAGTATGAAGGTGCCAGCTATTACTTACGTACTCGAATATGAATGGCAGTAGAAAAGTGAGCCTGCCGTTATCATCACAATTCCCAACTCGCACTTTACATTGGAAACAACGTATGGGAACCTCCCCCTACTGTTTGTGGATAACGCTAAGACACATGCAATTTGAAAAAAACTTATTCACTACATGTAGGCTACAGTAATTTACTTCGATATCCGTATACACTGTAGAATAACGTAGCGAAGCACGGGTACATTTGCTAGTCTACAGATATCACAAAAACCTAGCATGTAACAGACATGAAAACTGGTATTTGGCATCTCGTTTAAAAATAAAATAACACTAAATTTTTGTTTCCAGAAAATCCGCCTGAGTGGCGAGGGGGGAGGGGTGGAGGGGAGTGTTTAAATGAAGTGGGGAAGGAGTTGAATTCTTTGTATGAGGATACATGAAATTAAACATGTTACAGACGTTAAAACTGGTACTTGGAATCTCCTTTAAAAATAAACGAACACATTTTTTAAAAAAGTCCACGTAAGGGGGTGAAATAATATAAAATATAAAATATATAAAATGATGATCTTCTTCTTCTACCGCTTCTCCCACACCTGTAGGGTCACGGGTGCGAACTATGTCGCACGTGCGGATTAGGCCCTGTTTTACGGCTGGATGCCCTTCCTGACGTCAATCCCGTGTGTAGGGATACAATTACTATTGCGTGTACCGAGCTCGATAGCTGCAGTCGCTTAAGTGCGGCCATTTTCCAGTATTCGGGAGATAGTAGATTCGAACCCCACTGTCGGCAGCCCTGAAAATGGTTTCCCGTGGTGTCCCATTTTCACACCAGGCAAATGCTGTTGCTGTACCTTAATTAAGGCCACGGCCGCTTCCTTCCCACGCCTAGCCCTTTGCTGTCCCATCGTCGTCATAAGACCTATCTGTGTCCGTGCGACGTAAAGCAACTAGCAAAAAAACAAAAAACAAAAGAAACCTATTCCATGTTCCTGTTGTGGTTGGTAATGTGGTGTGTTGAGTGTATATGTAGAGGAGAGTATTAGGACAAACACAAACAACCTGTCCCCGGGCCAGATGAATTAATCATACACGATTAAAATCCCCGACCCAGCCCTGAATCGGACTCGGAACCCTGTGAACCGAAGGCCTCAACGCTGTCCACTCAGCCAAGGAGTGGGGCAGCTTTTAAAATGAAGATATGTACAGTATCTCTCATAAACTTAATATGTTACAGACGTGGAAATTGGTATTTGTAATTCCCTTTAAAAATAAAGAAACACGTACATTTTGTTTTCGGAAAATCAAGTTAAGCTTGAGATCGAAAATAAGTGAAGGAGGTGAATTCTCTTTACGAGAATACTTATTTATCAAAAACTAAGATGTTACGCACGTAAAAATTTGTTTTTGGAACCTCCTTTGGAAATAAAGAAGCCCTTTCTTTTTTTCGACTTAAAAGAGGACTGTGTCTCAGATATAGCGTTCCATGTCGCATGTTTCAGATTTAGCTCTGCCAGTAGCCTGGTCATCTTAGCCCCAAAAGGCAATGCCACAAACGTGGTTTAAAAAAAATGTTCTGGGGGTAAATGAAACGCAATTTTTCAGTGAGCTTTTATGCTTTAGGGATTTTCAGATAATGTCTTAGTGCAGTACCGAGGAACAATTAATGTGTATCAACTTACCAAATCCTCGCGAGCGAAGCCGTGGGTAACAGCTAGTCCTGTAATATATTCGAATTACTATAATTGCGTGAAAACGGATCGGGCCTTGCCTTGTTTTTCAGTTTGTATGTAGATATGGTGATGTACCTGAAGTTTTTTTTTTTTTTTTTTTTTTTTTTTTTAATTTTAATATCAAGTCGTGGCTAGACCATCCTCTATCACTTTGTTTGTAGACATCCGAGTAGTTCGATGACGGGAATTTTTCGATGTAATTTTTAAGCAGACTACATTGGAATTTAGGCGTTTTATCCTTTACTTACCGGGCGAGTTTGCCGTGCGGTTAGGGGCGCGCGGCTGTGAGCTTGCATCCGGGATATAGTGGGTTCGAATCCCACTGTCGGCAGCCCTGAAGATGGTTTTCCGTGGTTTCCCGTTTTCACATCAGGCACATGCTGGGGATGTACCTTACTTAAGGCCACGGCCGCTTCCTTCCAACTCCTATGCCTTTCATATCCCATCGTCACCATAAGACCTATCTCTGTCGGTGCGACGTAAAGCCACTAGCAAAACAAAGTACCATTTACTTCTGTCATCAGATTCCCGTTGTTCTGTAGTGTTCTAAATTTTTATGCCTGTCGAATGGCTTTTATTTCAAGGATATCGACAGTTTTTGGGCGCTGACTGGTGCTGTTGGCGCTCCATATCTTTCCGCATCAGTGAACACAAATTGCACGTTCTAACAGTGTTCGTGATAATTTGAACCGAAATAATGTTAAGCTGTCAACTGGAATGAAATATATGTTTGTGGACTGGTTATTTAGATGGGTTATCAAGGCCTAAGTTTTACGTCTGGTTGATTAATTGATCTCCCCAGATTGCTGTGAAATGGTTTGTTAATAGTAGCTGCATTTAAGCAAACCATTATAACACGCGTAATATAAGACATGAATGGGAGCAAAATTGTATTACTATCGTATAATCTATTACAATTTCCATTCATTAAATAAATGCCCTGTGTTGCGAAAAGAAGCCGGCAAATTGAAATATGGTAATAGTGAGAAAGTCTAAAGCTCTAACACTTGCTTCATTATGAGAGGTGGGCGTATCCTGATCAGCGAACAGTACGGCCAGAATGCCGAATCTATTATCGTGGGTACATATATACACACTTATATTCATTATGTAGTGGGAATTCTGATCAGTGAAGTGAATAAATATGTGTTGTTCGTGTATGGGTGTTTTTAATCTAATGCATAATATTTGCCTCGGTTTTGTACTTATAAGTTTGTGGCTGTAAGCATTGCAATTTTATTTCCTTTAAGGATCAGTTAGCATTCATTTGTTTTTAAAGTGTATTTATCTCCACGAAAATAGGTTGAGTGTTGGATGAGAAGATAATATTTTCAGAATTGACTCCCCTTCGGGCATTTTCTGCAGTCTTGTCCTGCTACAAAGTAAAAGCTTGGTGCGCTGAAGGACCAGAGCAGTGATAAAATTAAATATGATGGAATATAGCTAAAAGCTGGTAAAACTCTCGATAGCAGAGAAACAGACGAAACATAAGACGAAGAAGGACTTCAAGATATAGCGTAAGTTCTTATAATACTGCCTTGTGGAACTCCACTCTTAATCATTACAGGATCAGATATTGCTTCACCCACTCTAATTCTCAGAGATCTATTTTCTAGATATATCACCACCCATTCAGTCACTTTTTTGTCTAGTCCAATAGCGCTTAATTTCGTCAGTAGTCTCTCTTGAACTACTCTATCGAAAACCTTAGATACATCAGTAGCAATACAGTCCATTTGACCCCCTGAATATAAAATACATTCTCTATCCTCTGGAATCCTGCAAGTTGAGCCCCTCTGGAATAATCTATAATAAAGTAAGAGTTTTTTCTGTACATTGGTCAGAATTTAAAAAGAATAGCTTTCTGCATCCGTCGTGTCCACAGTAACAAGGAGATGCACTTTTTAATTTTCCGGGTTACGTCTCAAAACTCACGGGCTGAAATTAGTTACAAATAGTATCAAAACTCACGACTTCAAACTGGTAGCTAAAGTAAACATTCTAATGAGTCTCAAAATTCAGGACTCTGGACAGCAGGTGCTTGCGATTATCGCACGAGGGATGAAGTGCCCGGTGACTCACACTTCCCTTACGACAGGCAGGGGATACTGTGGATGTGATTCTGCCACCCCAACCCACAGGAGAAAAATAATGGCTGGTGAATGAAAGAGACCGAGGTGTATTATTATTATTATTATTATTATTATTATTATTATTATTATTATTATTATTATTATTATTATTACTATTAGTAGTAGTAGTAGTAGTAGTAGTAGTAGTAGTAGTAGTAGTAGTAGTAGTAGTAGTAGTAGTAAACTATTTTGCTGTTGTCTTAAAGCTAATATAATTCATTTTTTACCTTTCACGTAAATTTAAATTAATGACGTGTTGCCTCCGGGGAGGTCTGGTGCAGGTCTTTAGAGTTGACGCCGTATAGGTGACCTGAACGTGTGTAAGGATGAGGCCCTACTTAAGATGAAGTCTAATGCTGAAGACGGCACGAACCCCCAGTCCCCGAGCCATAGGAATTAACTAATGAAAGTTAAAATCTCCGACCCGACCGGAAATCGAACTCGGGACCCCCTGGACCCCTTGGACCAAATCCCAGCATGGTAACAATTTATGCATGCAGCCGGACGACATAAAATTAAATTGCCCGCTGCTAGTTAAAAGAAAGTGTCAATTGGTAGTACTGGGACTTAGTTCCATTATGCAGCCAGAAGGCGGCATTTACTTGAATAAGGAATTTGATTTAGAGATATTAAAGATCAAGAAATTTCACTCATTTAGTTTCAACACTTGGAGATTAATTTTTAAAAAAAGGCGTATTTCTATTTTTCGTAAGAGTTCATCTATTCGCTTATTTCAATAGATTGTCTTTCTGACGCACTTAAACCGGAAAAAAAAATTACTCATGACGCATCCGATTATTCTGTGCGATATCACTGAATGATATTTGAAACTCATTCGATTATTTAAATAATCGGATGAATGTTATTCGATTATTAAAAGTATTCCATTATCTCATCAGTAATAGGGTGGGCATTTATCCATTCAAAGAAGAACTGGCCCTGCTCGTGAGTTTTGAGACTGGCCCAGGTAGAGAAACAAGTTCTTATTAATCCTCTTCCTGCAATTCGTGAGTTTTGGGACTGGCGAGTTTTGAGACTCGTGAGTTTTTAGACGACACGGGTATATCAGCTAGTATTTCCTAACTCCGAACTGCCTTTCATCAAACCGTTTTGGTATTGTGTAGACCTTAATCAGAAAGAATGGTTTCCCAGAGCTTATTGCAACCACGACTGGCCTGTAATTATCCGCTTCATGTTTATCACCATTTCTCTGTACACTAGGGCTGTTATATATAGCTACTCTCCATTCATTTGGTGTAGCTCCTTCGTGCAAACAGTAGTAATCAAATAAGTATTTCAGATATGGTGCTATGTCCCTTTAGTATATCCACAGAAATCATACCAATTCCAGCTGCTTTTTTTTAAGCGCTTACGTGATGTATTATTTTGTAAACACCTTTGTTATGGATACATTTCCGTAGTATACGTAGAGGAGTGGGTCATATAATTGATCGGTGAACAAGTGTGTCAGTGTTACGTGTAGTCTGGTAACTCAATTTCAGAAACAAATTACAGATAGACTACTCCTCTACCTGGACATCACCCTTATGTCCAACTAAATTTACATACCGCTGACTTAATATTTCTGCCTGCTGTAAATCCTCACAAATACATTTCCGTTGGTCTTTATAATTCCTGGACTGTCCTTCCTGGAACACGTTCCTTACTTAAAGTACACTCAATCGCACAAATATTAGCCGTCGCAGAAGAAAAACTTTCTTTCAAAATCCTCTCGTTTGAAACAAGATGAACATATTCTGCACGTGGTAGTATTCCGAGTACCGTATCATCTCTTCGGCCATCGACTGTCCACAGTTTACGAATATCCTCTGGTTTCGAGAATGTATGAAATTAAATATTTCTTTGCCGGCCAATTTTTTGCGGTTGAGTGTACCTCAGCATATCCTCTCAACTTTCGCAAAATATCACATGGTTTGCCATCATGTTATCTCCAGCTGACTTTTCTGTTAAATTCAATTTAGGTTCCTTCAGTCTTTTTTTTTTTTTTTTTTTTTTTTTTGCGTAGCACCGACACAGATAGGTCTTATGGCGACGATGGGATCGAAAAGGCCTAGGTGTGGGAAGGAAGCGGCCGTGGCCTTAATTAAGGTACAGCCCCAGCAGTTGCCTGGTGTGAAAATGGGAAACCACGGAAAACCATCTTCAAGGCTGCCGAATGTGGGGTTCGAACCCACTATCTCCCGGATGCAAGCTCACAGCTGCGCGACCCCAAACAGCACGGCCAACTCGCTCGGTGGTTCCTTCAGTCTCGCCTCACTTCCACAACCATTCCTTTGTTACTGTTGTTTAGCAGAAACAAATAATATGGCATTACATTATGTCCTATACATTTGTGTGCTACTCCTTACATTGCGTAACCAGTTTCATGCTAGGATTATTTACTACGCCAGCACTCCACGAAAACTTAGGAGCCTTAACGCACTTGTTATTAGTAGTATTATTTCATTTTTCGTGTCCGGCTCCATGTCTAAATGGTTAGCGTGCTGGCCTTTGGTGACAGGGGTTCCGGGTTCGATTCTCGGCAGGGTCGGAAATTTTAACCATAATCGGTTAATTTCGCTGGCACGGGGGCAGGTGTATGTGTCGTCTTCATCATAATTTCATCCTCATCACGACGTGCAGGTCGCCTACGGACGTTAAATGAAAAGACCTGTATCTGGCGTGCCGAACTTGTCCTCGGACACTCCCGGCATTAAAAGCCATACGCCATTTCATTTTCTTTTTTTCGTGTCTGATCACCGATATTCAACTCGTGCAATTATTACAGTCTTCTTCTTGGCATTTTTCCAATATATTGCGGTCAGCACTTCATGTTGGATTTGGCCCACTTATACTGCCAGATGACCTTCCCGACGCCACCCCTATTTGAAGGGATGTATTCACTATTGTGAATTTTTGTTGTAGTTGGTAATGGGGTGTGTTGTGTGTAAATAAAGAGCTGTACATTGAAATGAACACGAATGTCCAATCCCTGATGTAGAGGAATTAACCATGCGCAGTTAAAATCCCCAGCCCAGCGGGAATCGAACCGGACCCTCTGAACCGAAGGCCACTACGCGGTCCATTCAGCCAAGGAACCGAACAAGTATTTAGTTATGACAGTGATGAGCTTATCATAACCCTATCAGCTCACACCGGCCGGCATCATTCACTCCTTCCGCAATTCTTTTCATGAGTTAATTTATATACGTGCACCGTTTGTCTAGAAAAATAAGCATGACATTTGGATTATGGGACACACTCTCCAACAGACCAGCCTACATTGAGGAGAACTTATAGAATATGCTATGGTCTCCTTCCACATCATACCGCGGTCATATAATTGATCGGTGAACAAGTGTGTCAGTGTTACGTGCAGTCTGGTAACTCAATTTCAGAAACAAATTACAGTTGTGCTCTTTGCTCCCTGCTGTATTTGTCCTCACTTATCGCTCGACGCTGTCATGGTTTATGCCGATTGATGAGCTGAGGGGTTGAACATAACACTCGGCTACATCTGCCCTCCAAATGTCATGTAGATGTGTTGACGATGATGACAAGGTGAAGGGCCGAGGTCACACCATGGCGCCGACAGCCGTCATTCCTGTGCGGTTTCCTCTTAAGGCAGGTCATAGGATTCTATTGTAGTGCTCGTACGAGAAGCCCCCTTTAGGATATCCGAAACAGTAATGTATGGCAATGATAATGACACTGGTGTGCGCCTTTAAACAACAACCTTCACCATTACCACCATTACTATCTCCTTCTCTTCCCCCCCCCCCCACATCGATGTCTCTTAGCTTTGGAAGATCAGTGACATTATTACAGGGCGAGTTGGTCGTGCGGTTAGGGGCGGGCAGCTGTCAGCTCGCTTCCGGGAGATAGCGGGTTCGAATCCCATTGTCGGCAGCCCTGAAGATAGTTTTCCGTGGTTTCCCATTTTCACACGAGGCAAATGCTTCCTTCCCATTCCTATGCCTTTCCTGTCCCATCGTCGCCGTAAAACCTATCTGTGTCGGTGCGACGTAAAGCAAAAGAAAAAAAAAATACATTATTTCTGAGTCGGCTGCCGCTGGAATTCTGGTCAGTATATTTGGGATATTTGAAAAGAAATTTCACATGACTATGGTCTTACACTACAGTGTGCTTGTACACTTTACGTTCGATCTCTCTCTCGCTGGTAATCAGTAGTAACTTACATTTTCCTGTGAATTCGGGGATGAGGTAATATGTTTAATTTGCAAAGAGGCCACTAGTGTTTTTGAAATACTGTTACAAGATATTACGACACAAAGCCAGGAAACAAACAAGGGAAGTGGAGTGGGTAAATAATTTTGCAGTATTTTATTGGTTTTACGTCCAACTAACTACTTTTTCGGTTTTCGAAGGTTCCGAGGTGCCGAAATTTTGTCCCGTATAAATTGGTTTACATGCTATAAAATCTACCGACATTAGGAAGGTGAATTAGAGTCCTTCTCACCGGGCGAATTGGCCGTACGGTTAGGGGCGCGCAGCTGTGAGCTTGCATCCGGGAGATACTGGGTTCGAGCCCCACTGTCGGCAGCCCTGAAGATGGTTTTCCCCGTGGTTTCCCATCTTCACACCAGACAAATGCTGGGGCTGTACATTAATTAAGGCCACGGCCGCTTCCTTCCCACTCCTAGCCCTTTCCTATTCCATCGTCGTCATAAAACCTATCTGTGTCGGTGCGACGTAAAACCAAAAGCAAAAAAGGAGCTCCTTCAAATACCACCGGACGCCAGCTTGGGCTGAGATGGACAGAGCTCTACCGTCTGAGCTACTCACCCCGACTGGACAGGTGAGAAATTATAGTGTAATTTAATAGACCGTTTAACATATTAACAAACAGCTCTTGAGAAAGCGAGGTACTAAGAAGATTAAAACAATTCAAAGATGGTAGCTTGGTAGAGGAGAGTTTAGGCGGTGTTGCTGACATTTATAGAGTAATGACCTTGGTTTCTAAACCGAGGCGTAATTGTATGCTGGCAATCGAAACAGTAGAAGACTTCTTAACAAACTAAATATAACTAAGAAATATTGTCTGCAGCAAAAGTGAAGAATACGACCTTAAGTTTGTGTATTTACCAGACGGTTATAGAAGCGTTCGAATAAATTGCAGTTGAGCTTAGATAAGTTGTAATAATAAAATGGCGTTGGATTTTTTAAGTCCCACTAACTACCTTTCTTACGCGTTTCGGAGGCGTCAAGGTGGCGGGAGTTTGTCCCACAGGAGTTCTTTTACGTGCCAGTGAATCTATCGCCACGTGGCTGGCGTGTTTTTAATACAATCAAATACCAACGCACTGAGCCAGGAATGAAACCCATCTGCTTGGAATCAGAAGACCATCGCTCTACCATCTGTGTCACTCGCCCCAACTTTGTTGTATGGTGTGTCTTGGTAAGAAAAAAAGCAATAATGTTTGTCCTTCGTGTAGGAAATCACCTATGGTGTGTCCGGCTCCACGGCTAAATGCATAGGGTGCTGGCCTTTGGTCCACAGGGTCTCGCGTTCGATTCCCGGTTGGGTCGGAGATTTTAACCTTCATTGGTTAATTCCGATGGCTTGGGGGCTCTGTGTGTGTGTGTGTGTGTGTGTGCGCGTGCGTGTGTGTCGTCTTCAGCATTAGAATTCATCGTACATAGGACCTCATCCTCACAGACTCTCAGACGCCTATAAGGCGTCAACTCGGAAGAACTGCACCAGGCCTCTCCGATGCCCACACGCCATTATTATTATTATTATTATTATTATTATTATTATTATTATTATTATTATTATTATTATTATTATATCCATGGTGTGTGCGCTACTGCATACGTCACCCAGGACATGTTTGTCCATAAACAGTTAAATGGAATGTGTAATGAAGGCAGTGATTGAATTCATGATCTGTAGTTCGATCAATTATTGGACTCATCATGTCCTATGGGGATACATCCACTACCGTAACCTATTTCCGTCGGAGAAATTACTAAAAGGGAGAATGCGATGTCCATTTCTGCTTCCCTTAAAACAGTAACTGCTGCCGCCACAAGCAGCAGCGAGTATTGGTGACCATAGCGCCAGTAGCCGATCTACACTTACTACACTTGCCTACGTGGTTCGGGTTGTGTAGCTGTGAGCTTGCATTTGGGAGATGGTGAGTTCGAGTCCCACCGTCGGCAGCCCTGAAGTTTGTTTTTGTAGTTTCCCATTTTCTCACCAGACAAATGTAGGGGATGTACCTTATTTAAGGCTATGACAGCTACCTTCTCAGTCCTAGCCCATTCCCATTTCACTGTCGCCAAAAACCTTCTCTACGTTGCCACTAAAGGTCTATTTTTGGTGGATCTAACTTATAATGGTTCACGACAGGGAGAGCTGCACATACAGTACACTAGAACTTGAGACGGCTCTAACTCCTTTGCAGTGGGGGGGATGTGTTAATGCAGAATCGTGACGCATGCCAACATGTAGCTCGTTTGATTGAAGACAGCATTTACATCTTGAGCTCTCTCTGATGAAGCATGTCATGAAGGCGTCTGTCATGTATGCTAGAATACCTTTGAATCAGTTACGCAGGTTGAAGAGACATATTTCTCATAATGGTATTCAACACATCTACCATCGCATAAATGACAGTGCATTCTTATATTCACACGTGACAGTCATCAGATTTACGTTCCAAGTTCTTATCATGGACCTCTCACGATCTTTCTCGCTTTCAGGTCTTTTGAGTGGTTCGGTCTCATTTCCGAAGCGGATGTACAAAGTAAATTGTATACGGACGAACTGAGTCGTTCATAGCTCTCGCGGCGACTTGAAGACATGCCTTGGTTATTGATGTGGATTACAGCATAGCTGTAGTTCGTATTGTGCGTGATAACCATAATATTACTTGTTACAATACCAGTCTGTTCAGTACCAGAAAATTATAAAGGAATTGACCTAAACTTGCAGTGGAAAGATGATGAGCTTGAACCTCACCATCAGTATCCCTGAAGTTGGTTTTCAATGGTTTCTCATTTTCACACAAGGCGCATGTCTGGGATTTATCTTAATCCTACCGGACGAGTTGGCCGTGCGGTTAGGGGCGCGCAGCTGTGAGCTTGCATCCGGGAGATAGTGGATTCGAGCTCCACTGTCGGCAGCCATGAAGATGGTTTTCCGTGGTTTCCCATTTTTACACCAGAGAAATTTTGGGCTATACGTTAATTAAGGCCACGGCCGCTTCTTTCCCTTTCCTTTTTTTTTCTATTTGCTTTACGTCGCACCGACACAGATATGTCTTATGACGACGATGGGATAGGAAAAGCTTGGGAATGGGAAGGAAGCGGCCGTGGCCTTAATTAAGGTACAGCCCCAGCATTTGCCTGGTGTGAAAATGGGAAACCACGGAAAACCATCTTCAGAGCTGGCGACAGTGGGGTTCGAGCCCACTATCTCCCGATTACTGGGTACTAGCCGCACTTCCTTCCCATTCCTAGGCCTTTCCTATCCCATCGTCGCCGTAAGACCTATCTGTGTCGGTGCGACATAAAACAAATTGTAAAAATACATTAAAAATCTTAATTTAGACCTCGGCCGCTTCTTTCCTAGTCCTAACTATCCTGTGCTATCCCAGCGTCGCTCAAAACTTGTATGTACACAAGAACCTCGTTTATCCAGCCCCCGTTAATCCGGATCTCCGGTTTATCCGGATAAAAAATAATTTATAATTTTTAATTGTACAGTATTTATTTTACGGCGTCGACTCTTCTTGAATGTCTTTTCCGCCAAGGATAATTAAGGACAGGAATTGGAAGTAATTCGGCCACGGTCTATCAAAGGTACCGTCCCGGCGTTCGCCTGGAATTGAGAATGAGAAACCGTGGAAAACTATTCCCAGGACGGACGAGGGAATATTCGAACTTCAGGGCTGCCGATAGTGGGGTTCGAACCCACTATCTCCCGGACGCGAGGTCACAGCTGCGCGCTCCTATCCGCACGGCCAACTCGCCCGGTGATGGCCTATTTAGAATCCTTGACTGAAACCACACCGGCAGAAATGTTGTAAGTAAAACGTCTTCGTGATCGTGCTGCGTGCAAACGCCATAGTAAAACAGAAAAAACTCACACATTATTATAGTGCATAAAACAGAGTCGTAAGTGTAAGAAAAATGTTCTTATATTTTTTGTACAACCGAAAAAAGGTATTACTGTACAAGTTATTTTAAGAGATTATATACCATGTTTTGTATTTGTTTTTTAGTTTTTCGGATTATCCGGATTTTCGATAATCCGGATCAGTTCCGGTTCCTGTGTATTTACAAAACTCGCTTTTGACCTCAAACGCTCTGAACCGCACAAAACATGCTTAGAATATACACAGTTCAAAAAATTAGGGGACATGTTTTTGAACGTATGCCATGCTCCACAAAATAATACCTCACACCCAGGTATATTACAAACTAAACATTTATTCTTTACCGTTGTAGTATATAAAAGAACATCGATGAATTCGCGTTCATTTTCAGAACACAAACGGAAATGTCCGAATAGGGGCGAAAACAAAGTAATAACAGTCCTCCAGGGTGGATTTTTATCTCAGTTTGAGAGCTTCAGTATGGTGTATGTCTTCCACGAGCATTTGTCACAGCTTGGCACCTACGTGGCATGCTCCGTATAAGTGGACGAAGGTCACGTTGAGGTATCAGGTCCCATTCTTCAGTGGGAGCCTGTTCGAGGTCTTGGAGAGTCTGTGGTGGAACAGGACGCCCGCGAACACTTCTGTCAAGCCTATTCCACACATGCTCGATGGGATTAAGGTCGGGACTAACTGCTGGCCATTCCATATCTTGAATGTCCAGTTCTCCCACGACCGCTCTGGTGATGCGCGCTATATGAGCCTTGGCGTTGTCGTGCATCAACACGAATTCAGGGCCAACACCGTATGCAGCAACCAACACATGCTGTAGCAGTATCTGCTCGATGTACCCCGCAGCGGTAAGATTACCTCGAACGACGACAAGATCCGTACGGCCATCAATTCTGATGCCACCCCACACCATCACAGAACCTTGTCCGAATCGGTCGCCTTCCTGGACAACGTTTGGCATGTACTCCTCACCATGGCGTCTCCATTCACGTTTACGTCCATCACGCTGTGTCAGGGGAAATCTGGACTCGTCTATGAACAGCACAGGTCTCTATTGGCGAAGTTGCCAGTTGACGTGGGTACGGGCAAACAGAAGACGAGCTGCGCGATGTTTCTGCGTTAAACGGGGCACTCGAACAGGACCTCTGGGTCGTAAGGACACTTCTCTTAACCTGTTCTTGTTGCAGTTCTCTGGCAGTTGCTGAACGACTCCGCAACTCACAGATGGTCAGATATCGGTCATCCTGTGGGTTGTCATGCGTCCACGACCTTGTCCAATCCTCATTGTGAACTGGCCTGTCTCACTGTAGCGATTCCACAAGCATTGAATAACTGACGGAGAGACATTGAGATCCACAGCAACACGACGAAAAGTCCTCCTTCCTGGATCAAAGTGACGGCCCTTGCGACTTGAACCTCGTTAAGATGTCTCATGGCAAATGCTTGTTTACGTGCAACTTGCTCAAATGACCGCAGTAGTCTGTGTAACTCACAACGACACAGGAGCGCACCGCTATTCACTTTGTTTTGAGGGATCATCTGATAGTTTAATGCATGGCTACGCCTACAGATGGAGTATAACTTGGATTTGATGTACCCTGAATAGCTAAGGTCTCAAGGTATGCTGTACGACCATTGGAACCACATCTACCGAATTAACATCCACATACCAGACGTTACAAATCATGGTCCCCTAATTTTTTTTAAAACTGGTCCATCGTAATAACAGTAATCTGCGTCATTCCCATGCAAAACGGTACATTTCACCTCAAGAGACATGTGAATAATCGTCTGTTCAAGTCCTAAGAGAGGAAGTTGGGGTAACGCAAGGCAACATAATATAAATGTAACACGTAGAAAAACACGTCATGCTGTGAGTGGGCTTACATTGTCACATTTTCCACCAACAATATCGCAAACCCTCTTGTTAAAGTATTCGTAAAACAAATTTGTTCTACTGACTTAATAGTGCTGCTATTAAAGTGTAGGTATGGCGTATGGCTTTTAGTGCCGGAAGTGTCCAAGGACAAGTTTGACTCGCCAGATGCAGGTCTTTTGATTTGACTCCCGTAAGCGACCTGCGCGTCGTGATGAGGATGAAATGATGATGATTTGATGAAGACACATTCACCCAGCCCCCGTGCCAGCGAAATTAATCAATTATGGTTAAAACTCCTGACACCGCCGGGAATCGAACCCCGGACTCCTGTGACCAAAGGCCAGCACGCTAACCATTTAGCCATGGAGCCGGACTTCATTGAGGTGATCGAAGCAGGGGGGAAAAGAAAAATATGCCCATTTCACTAAGCCACGCTTTTACATTCAACATCACTTTCACATTCAAACAGTCCAAACTAATTACATCTTCAAACGATTGTGTGGATATGCCAGTATCATAACATGACTTTTCTACCAATCATATTGAACTATTGGCTTGTACTTAGGTGCATAAAATTGATTGATTCGTGTTCGGATGAAATGCCACATTGAGCCTTAAGATGGTCGATGAAAGTAATCGAAGTTTTGAAATTGTCCACGCCAACCATTTTGGATGCTTTTGGTGCTCACATTTGCTGATGCCAGTAGTGAAGTGGAGATCCATACACACTTCATCTACCAAATCGCGGCATTAATGCTCTTTTGGGGGCTATAATTGTGATAACCTGTTTCCTTTGAAGCGAGCTCCTTCTCGCTGTTTGCTGGTCACATAATTTAAAATTAACCTGCAATTTGATTTGATTATAATGCACTGATAGTGCTTCATTAGTTTGCTGTAGGAGCTGAAGCCATGAGTATAACTTTATTTCTAAATGTTCTCCAGTATGCCCCCTTCAGTGTCTTCTAACACACTGGGCCTCGACTTTTTCTTGGGGTGGGGATAGTTCGTACTCCTTTGACTTGACTGTTCATGTTGCTCTGGAGATGACAGTCTTGTACTGCTTGAACAGCCACCTTCAAGCCCAAGCTCCTCCTTTCCTTCAAAATGATGTTGTCCAGCGTAACATTTCTCTGTTATCCCCATTATATTTATGCATTATTATGCTATATAAAGGGGCTGCTTGGCCGAGGCGGTAAAGACGTGCTCGGTTCACCCGGAAGGACGCGGGTTCGATTCCCCGTCAGGAAGTTGAAAATTTAAGAAACGAGATTTCCACTTCCAGAGATGCACATGGCCCTGAGATTCACTCAGCCTACACCAAAATTGAGTACCGCGTTAGTTCTTGTGGGCAAAGGTGGCAGAGTGTAGAGCTAACCACTCTACCCCATCAAGTGTCAAGATTACGGATAATGGAACCCTTTACCTTCCACCTCTTCAATGGCCTTCGTAGCCTGTGCGGAGATGACCTTACTTTGCTTTTTGTGCTGTATAACATATTCTTGAACTCCATATTCTAAACTCCGATTGCGTTTCCATATTCGTCACGTCGCAATGTTGCCTCTGACATTTTGACAATATTCATGGGATTAATTCTCCTCATGATGGCAATGTACAGATTTACACTGTAACCCGCAACCGAGTACTTCAAGAGACACACGTACTGCAGTTATACTTGTCAGTTCAGATACAATATGCCACCGTCTACACTCTAATGGCTCTGGCAGGCAGCTGTTGAGTTATGCACGAAAAGTTACACATTGTGATTTAAGCATGTTTTCGTGCGATTCAGAGCGTTCGAGGTCAAGGGTGACAGGGTCCGATGTGTGGTCTCATTGTCTCCATTTAATTCGGTCTCGGGCCATGTCTGGATGTAGTCTACAGCTTTCAGGTCGTTGTGCACTGTATCGGTCCATCGCTGTCTTGGTCGTCCCTTGAGCCTCTTTCCATCGACTTCCAATGTATACGCTGACTTTGCCAATGTATTGTCTTCTGCACGCAATAGATGTCCAAATCAGCGCAGACGGCTTTCCTGCATTTTCGTCTGGATCGGTGCAACGCCAAAGCGTTTCCTAATATCGTCGTTTGAAATATGATCCAGTCTAGTGATGCCAGTTCTCCACCTAAGCATCTTTGTCTCCATGACGCTTTGTCGACGTTCTACCTCCTTCATAGCAGGCCAACACTCAGTGCCGTAGAGAGCGACGGGACGGATAACAGTCCGGTAGATCTTAGATTTCAGATGGTCCTTCATCCGACGGTCGCAGGTGACGCCCGTTGTCATTCGCCACTTCAGCCAGGCTGTGTGTATCCTTGTGTTGACCTCGTCAGGAAGTCTGCCATCGTCAGAGAGTGTGGAGACAAGATATTTATATTTTTCTACTCGTGGTAGATCTTCACCATCAACGTGGATGGTTCTAACTTCTCGAGGATCTAATGTCATGTATTCTGTCTTCTTTTTGTTGAGGCGCAGGCCGTATTGCGCTAGTCGATTGTTCCACTCTTCTGTTTGGCGCTGGAGATCAAACTTATTCTCAGCAGCCAACATGACATCATCATCATCATAGAAAAGTGCCCATGGTATTGGCTTGTGCAGGTCTGATGTAACAGTGTCCATCACAAGAATGAACAGCAGTGGTGATAAGGCAGAGCCTTGATGAACTCCTACAGTGATGCGGAAATCATCGGACGCTCCTGCGGCAGCTTGAACATAACTCCTTGGTTCTACGTAGAGCATCTGTACCCACTTAACAAGGTGCTCTGGAATGCTATGTTCTCATAGCGCTAATCAGATTAGGTCATGTGGCAGCCGATCAAAGGCCTTCTCAAGATCTAGAAAAGCGAGATGAAGAGGCTTATTTGTTCACGGCGTTTCTCAACTAACAGCCCTGAAGCGTGGATTGTATCTGTTGTGCCACAATTTTTCACGAATCCAGCTTGGTTTGTTGTAAGTTTGGCTATCTCGCGAATCTTTTTGTCGAGAATACTTTCGAAGATCATCGCGCGGCTCAGAAGTCTGATCGGGCGATAATTAGAACAATCGACAGGACTTCCCTTCTTCTTGAAGATTGGTACGGTAAAGCTCCGTCGCCAATCTGATGGTACTTGACCTTCTTTGATGATCTGATTGAAAAGCTGTGTTAGCCATATTGCCGCATCCCACCGTTCAGAGCACCAGAACTCGGCCGGAAGATCATCGTTGCCGGTGGCTTTCCCTTGTTTCATCTCCTTCAGAATAACCTGAACTTCCGTGACGTCAATTTCCTTCACTGGGCCTTCAATAGCGGAGGTGGTTGGGATTGGTGGGTGTGGAAATTCTTCGGTTGAAAGTCTCTCAAAATAGCTCCGCCAGCGTTCTGGCGCTTTCTTCCAGTCGAAGAAAAAGGATCACAGTTTTATAACTGCTATCCACCGAAAAACACCCAAACTTAAGAGATTTTAGACCAAAAGTGATTTTAATGTTTGGGTGCACGTACATTTGTGAAAGTGTTTTCCCTTTCTAAGGAAATTATTAAAATCACTACAGAAGTTGACTTGCAGATTATTTTTAGACCAAAAGTGATTTCAGTGTTTGGGAGCTCGTACGTATGTGAAAGTGTTTTCTCTTTCTAAGAAAATGATTAAAATCACTACAGAAGTTGACTTACAGATTCTTCCTTGCTCCGTCTTATAAAATTAGCAACAACAGAGCTGGAGGAGGACATTCGTTCATTGGTAGACGTAGCTGATCGACCTCAGAACTCCCACTAAATTTTCCTCGTGACCATCCTCCTCTTTTTGTTTAGACTACATTACTAATTTCAGTTTCTTTTTTTTTTTTCCTTTTTCATTCGCCAAATATTAATTCAGATAAACTGACATTGTTGAATGCTTCTCTTCAAAATTCAGTTTTTCTGGGTATAATAGTTTTTCTTTATTTTTAATTTCACTCTTTTATGCAATTGTAAAATAGTGTTTTAAGCAATTAAAATGATTATACCTTTCTTTCAATTGAATTAAGCATATCATTTCTTACTGGTACCTCTGTTCTATTTGCATCTTACTTTTTAATTGGCCTATTTTTAAAGTGCGACCCGTGATCATGCCTAAGGTTTCCAGTGTGACCCTCGAGCCCTTACAAGTTGGAAACCCCTGCTCTAGAAAGAAATGCTTCTGTAACTATAAAATTTTCTGTAGGGGTAAAATTCGTATCGGCGATATATCCATGCGCCACCTACGTACATAACTGCTAGCTGATTGTATTCATTCGTTGCCTAGTCTACTTGTGAAACTGCCCGGCGTCCGTGAGTGGACTCTTCAGTATTCGTAACAAATGCACAATACAAATGGATTGGATTTTGTGTCGTTAATATATTTTTTTGGATTACGGAAAACTCGAGGAAATGAAGTAGATGTTCGCTTTCTATTTTCATTGCCTGGATGTATCTCTGATGAGATATAAGATTTAATGCACAATATCGTCTAGTATAGGGTAGATCAAGTTTGTTCCTTTGAGCGAGCGAGTCGGTCGTGCAGTTAGGGTCGCGAAGCTGTGAGTTTGCATTCGGGAGACGGTGGGTTCGAATCCCATTGTCGGCAGCTCCGAAAATTGTTTTCCGTGTTTTTCTGTTTTCACAGCAGGAAAATGCTGGGACCGTGCCTTAATTAAGGCCACGGTCGCTCGGTCCATCCTTGCGTCACCGAAACCCGTCAATATGTTAGTGCAACATTAAACCACTAGCAAAGATCAGTTTCAGTCTGCATCATACTTGGTATTGCCATTGCGTTTATATATCGCCTTTGCAGCGAGCCCTTATGACCAATAGCGTGAAAGTGTCGCTGGTTTCGTGGTTTCCCATTGTTACACCAGGCAAATGGTGGGGCTCTACGTTATTTAAGGCCATGGCAGATTCCTTCCCACTCCTAGCCCTTTCCTATCCCATCGTTGTCATAAGACCTGTCTGCGTCGGTGCGACGTAAAGCCAATTGTTAAAAAAAAAAAATAGAAAGCGTCTCTCATAGGATTGGTGGTTTTATGCATATCAGTGCTGTACATATACTCAAGTGTAGTAGCACCTCCTGACCCAGTGATGAAAGCAATGGGAACTACCCCTCTCTTCATTATCCTAGTACGCCCTTTCAGTGACGATTAGGCTCTATATGGGAGAGGATAGTGAACCTTTCGTAATCCAACCAATTTTGTGCCGAGGACCCAACATGCAAATCTGTTTTCAGTTATTATTATTATTATTATTATTATTATTATTATTATTATTATTATTATTATTATTATTATTATTATTTTTTGCTAGGGGCTTTACGTCGCACCGACACAGATAGGTCTTATGGCGACGATGGGAGAGGAAAGGCCTAGGAGTTGGAAGGAAGCGGCCGTGGCCTTAATTAAGGTACAGCCCCAGCATTTGCCTGGTGTGAAAATGGGAAACCACGGAAAACCATCTTCAGGGCTGCCGATAGTGGGATTCGAACCTACTATCTCCCGGATGCAAGCTCACAGCCGCGTGCCTCTACGCGCACGGCCAACTCGCCCGGTTATTATTATTATTATTATTATTATTATTATTATTATTATTGTTATTATTATTATTATTATTATTATTATTATTATTATTATTATTTTAGGCAAGTAATCGTTTATGGTTAAAAGAAATGTGCTAGTTAAACTCAAATTTAAAAGTAGGAAAAAGAGGGTAAAATTATTTTATATGGTTATAAACAGTTTGACTGTTTTAAATCGTTGACGAAAAAGAAGTAAACGCAATTGTGTGGTAAAAGAACATTTACAGTAGTCGACAGAGAAATGTTTTACTGAAAGTCGTGAGGAAATTCACGAAAAAGAGGTTTGTATACCAATAATTTGTTTAAAGAAAAGCAGAAGTTTTTGAACACCAGTTGCAGCATACTTTCTGCCAACTCTACATGAAGGTGAAATTCTCACGAAAAGGCTGAGATGAAGGCCAGCGGAGAAAAATCGTCGAAGGATTCCTAAAAAGAATTGGATATAATACCTACTCCCGAAGATGTCTACCCCGAATAAATCAGCAAGGCGCCCGCGCCGCTACAAGACGCGAACTTGAGCTGATTGATCGATGGATCTTTTGCTTGCTTGCTTGCTTGCTTGATTGCTTGCTTGCTTGCTTGCTTGCTTGATTGATTGATTGATTGATTGATTGATTGATTGATTGATTGATTGATTGATTGATTGATTGATTGATTGATTGATTGATTGATTGATTGATTGATTGATTGATTGATTGATTGATTGATTGATTGATTGATTGATTGATTGATTGATTGATTGATTGATTGATTGATTGATTGATTGATCAGAAAATGAAACAAATAAGCTAGGTGATTTAAACGTTTACTCAGAGTATATTTGGTTGAAATGCATACTGGCGGTGATTGGTTTTTTTTTTTTTTTTTTGAGTTTGTCTGGGGCGCCTATGAACTACGGTGCTTGTGTTTTAGCTGTGTTGCTCTTTTTATTGTTATAGTCGTTGTTGTAGTAGCCGTTGTTTTCCGCTTCTGGTGTTTTTGGTGGCTTATTTCTTGTTGGTACGTTGAGCTTTTCTGATGGCTCAGTATTTTTTCACGTTCTTGCTGAACTCTCTCTTGCGTTTCTCCGACCATTTGGTCTCATTGTGGCTAGCTTCTGTAAGGGATATTAGGAAGAGTCTGGTTTTGATAGTTTCGTGTTAGTTATTGTCTCTTGATTAAGTTCCGCGAGATCCTTCTCTATCTGCTTGATCCATAGGGATCCAGTGGTTTTGCACTTGCTGACTGTTTTGAAGATCTCATGGCACAGTCTGTAGGGGTCCATTCTGTATAGGTGTCCGTAGAAAGCCAGCCGTATTCTTCTGATTGCATCTGTGAGATTTTTACTTGATGTTGGTAGAGTTCACGGTTTGGTTTCTACCATCACCTTCCTTCTGGTAGGATCTTTAAACCCACTGCGTTATTGTGACATTCATCAACACGTATTACGAAGCGTACAGTTTTCTGCAGGCATGATGTGCCTTGTCTCGTTTGATTCTCCTCTGTTCTTTTATTTATTTTGTTTTTATTTATGCATGTTATTTATTTTGCGACGACGGGCTTAATTAAAGTTGATACATCTACAGCATACTTTTGCTGGCGGAATGCACTATGTCTTCTGGTATGGGCTAGAATAAATTTGTTACTCAGTGTCATCTTTGACTTTGACAGTATGAAAGTGACTGAGGTATGAGCGATGATTGTAATACCATTCCTTATGCAGCCAGTCCCTGTTATGAGTGATGTGAACATATCGCTCATGGGGTCGGTTGGTGCATGCATTTCAGTGGGCTTGGCAGACTGATACGTCATAGCAACTTCTGGGGCGGTGAGAAATGCAACGGGAGACTACCTAACACCTCATTTCCCTAGTACGCCTCTTCAGTAACACGTAGGCTATCTATGACAGCTGTTGGTGGAGCTGTGGAGGATCAAACCAGTCTTCGCGATGAATACCCAACACACATACTACAGAATTTACCTGGCGTGAACATGGAAAACCACGGAAAACAATCTTTACGGCTATCGACAATAGTGTTCGAACCTACTTCCCCCCGAACGCAAACTAACAGGTAAAAGGCCCGAACTTCATAGACAACTCGTTTCGTGATTGTTCGTTTATATAGGGTGGTCAGAAACAACGTGAACCGAGTATATGAACGTTACAGCGTTGGTCATACTGAAGAGAAATTTGAAAAAAAAATGCGTCGTTATATAGCGCCATTGTCATTGTATAAGCTGCTGAAGTTAGGCAATCAGATCGCTCCGCGGGCGAATTCCAGTGCGCTTTACAAGGCGGTGTTGCTAAATCTGCACTTGGCTTGGTCGGGCTTGAGAGCCATGCCGCGAAATGAGCGTCAAACACCAACACACCATGGGTTTCAACCAGTGCCACCGTAGCGTGCTTGCTGTGGGCCGAGCCTATCAGCAGGGAGGTCCATGATCAAGACCCTCCCTTTGAAAAGTTTATTTCTTCTATTGTTGCTCTCAGATCGGTTATACGCCACGTGCATATTTAGCAACATCGCCTCGCAAAGCCCATCTGAAATCACCCGCAAAGCGATCTGATTGGCTAACTTCAACAGCTGGTAAAATGGCAATGGCGCGAGATATCGACGTACTTTTTTCCAATTATTTATCAGTGTGACCAACCCTCTAACGCTCATATACCCGGTTCATGTTGTTTCCGACCACCCTGTATCGTGATTGGTTTACGCCCCAGTGACTGTTTTACGGTTTCTTTATACACCCTTTCAAGGGCCAATAAGCCCATGTAGAAAAACCTCTCATAAATTCTTTGTAAAAAAATCGGCCTCTTCTTTATTTCATAGATGAAAGAAGAAGATAAAACAAAGAACACTGCAGCAGATATAGCCTATTAGATACCTTGGGTTTCCAAGACGACTGCTGCCAAGCCTGATGCCCTGCATTTATTGGAGCGTCACGTGGTCATCATGACGATATCATCTACCATACTGCTTTGCTTTCTTGACTGTTAAAGTGAGTTGGCAACGCTAAAATTATTGTATAGTCTGATAGTAAATCAGTTTGTCCTTCTAGTTGAGATACCTTATCGCATATGGAAACGTCATGTTATGAGTAAAATCAGCCAGTGGAATTTTTAATTTTCCAGAAGTGGGTCTTCCCACATTGGCGTTTGTAGAGTGCAGACGTCATTTTTAAAGCGTGGTGAGTGGAAAATATGCATCGTCTGTAGAATGCAGTCGAAACAGTTAAGTGGATTCCAGGCTTTATAAATTGGCCGTTTTACACTCCAGCTGTTGCTTGACGACCGTCATAGTGCGTCGGTGCCACAGCTCAACAACCTGCCATTAGCCAACGTCAACGGATTGCCAGCAATCAAGCGGCTCGTGTGTAGTGACGACAAGCGAGACAGTAACATGTGGCCTGTATTAACACCACATCCGGACGAACACCCGCTGCTCTGCACTGATACGCATTTTTCATAGCTACTAATGAAATTGCAGAGGAATTTAAGTACTTCCAAAGTTTACTCAAAAATATACTTGCGCGATTGCATTGTACCAGTGCCTGGTTCTGAATACAGATACGGTGATAGACATAGACGATACTTATTTAGGATCACTTAAATATTCATAGAAGAAATCCAAGATGTAGAATGTCCAGTATATTTCTTCCAGTTTTTGTGTTTTATTAAAGTATGCAGACTAGACAAGGAAGTCATAAGCTTCCACTAGGAAGGTATGTATGTATGTATATATGTATGTATGTATGTATGTATGTATGTATGTGTGAATTTTAAAATCTTATATACCGCTAACTACTGTACTTTTACGGTTTTTGGGAGACGACGAGGTGCCGAAAATTGTGTCCCGCAGGAATTCTTTTGCTTACCGGTAAATCTGCCGACACGAGGCTGCGAGGCTGGCGTATTTGTGCACGTTCAAATACCTCGGACTGAACTGGAATCGAACCCGCCAGCTTAGGCTCAGGAAGCCGGCGCTCTGTTGTCTGAGCTACTCAACCCGGCAGCTTTGTATATATTTATGTATATTATTGTTATTATTACTGTTCAGCGGCCAAACATCGACTTCATCGGCGCCATGTATGCCTGCATGTATGTATCTTATAGGCCTATGCGTGCTCGTTTATTGGCAGGATTTCCAAAATCAGTGGTTTCCTACTGAGCTAGGAGAATTTCAAGTGGGTTATCATATCTTCTTTTATAATTTCCTCATAAGTCTACAAAACTCATACATACATTTTCCCGTTACTGCCTCCTTAACGAGAAAAAGAAAGTGAGAGCATTGTTGCATTGCAGGCTGTGTGGTCTCTCTCTCTCTCACTCTCAAAGTGTAAAGTATTCTAGACACTTCACATTTTTCGTTATGGTTTCAGATACCAAGAAGTACTATTTGGACAATATTTTTTCCTCTGTTGGTACACAAGTTTTGGCATGGACTACTGCATCCAGACTAGGAATCTTCCATTTGCTCGAGAACAATCCATGTTAAATATGCTCTCTTATCTCGATAAAGGGAATGTTGGCAGTTTGGCAAGAAACGAGACCTCAGCAAATCTGAGATTCAACATTAATTGTTGGTTTTACGTTCCAGTGACTGCTTCTACGATCAGAGGTGTCGAAAGGCTGCAATAATAATGAATAAATTAATGCATTATAAAATCTAGGATTCGGACCTCAAGAACGATTAATATTTTATTATTTACAATTACAATTTTGCTTTACGTTGCACCCAAGTTGCACCGAACAGATAGGTCTTACGGCAACGATGGAATAGGAAATAGCTATGAGTGAGAAGGAAGCAGCCGTGGCTTAATTAAAGTACAGCCCCAGCATTTTCCTGGTGTGAAAATGGGAATTCACGGAAAACCATCTTCAGGGCTGCCGATAGTGGGATTCAAACCCACTATCTCCCGGGATGCAAGCTCACTGCTGCGCGCTCCTAACCACACGGCCAACTGGCCTGGTCATTTTCTCTGTTAATTTTCACTCCACGTGCCTCATTTATTGCCATTTATATATCCCATCTGCGTAAACGTTATATATGTATGACTATGGGTCAACTCATGAAATTCAATCCCTGCATGTTACAACTCTCTTTAATGGATCCTACGTAAGAATGCGATACATGACGTTTCTTATGTATTACTTTATTTTTTATTGTATTGTGTTCACACGCAATTTTTGAACATGTTGTTTACCAAGCACCAATATGATGCATCCACTTAATTTTAGTGAAGGTACTATCTACCAAAAATTATTGGGGTAATACAATGTTAACGTTCCACTTACTGTGATTAGCATTAAGAATCATTGCATGATGAAAGTTTGTATCGAGCCAGAACCTCAATGTCAGCCAGTTTTGTATCTGTTGAGTTCGTATATAGGTAATGATGGTAAGTGGGTAAGCATGTCCGGAGCGAGATTGATTGGTTAGTTAGAGCTTTATTTAGGCTGCCTGACAGGTGCCCCGCGGGGCTGATTGAATGCCAGAAGAATGCTAAATTGCGTATTGTGAGCTGTCTTCCCTGTTGTAACTACTACGGAAATTGATAGCTGCCTGCACGTGGAGTCTGTGCTCTATTCACTTTACTGGGCGCCAGCGTTCCTTTGGCGGAACTGCGCCTTTCTGCTCCTTGATTCCGCTCTGGGTTAGTTAAGAGGGTTAAAAACGTGGAATAGTCTGAGGAAGGATAACCGACATTAAGTGGGCCGTTGCATCGTGCTGTCTCGAATAGTGAATGAAAATACAGATGGAATTCTGTGTGGGATAATTCGTTAATGTGAAAACAGAAAACAAAATTTTCTTAGGTTTTGGCTCCTTTTTAAAAAATGTTTGTTTTTGACATTTTGTATCATTAAACTTTGGCAGTATTATGTAAAACGTTGATCAGATTAAATAACCCCAATGGTTCTAATGTTTCGGAAAGCCTTTGTGTATGGACGCCATGGTCGATCTGAAGAAAATAACGTGCCCTGTGCTAAATAAAGTGTAGAACTGCATTTTCATCCATAGCACAATCAATGCCTCATAGTTCTTCATAAGGTCCTAGAAAACATTGCAGCATTATACAGCAATCTAGCAATTCAAATTAGTTATGTCAGCCATGTCGCGCTCATGTTTCCTATCGGATCTCCCTTGGTCGACTCTTGCTCTCTTCCGATCCCGACTATATTGGGTGTGCAACGCGTAGAGAGTTCTTAATTTTCATACCCTTCGTGGCCTTTTTCTACCGGATACACTCCTTCTTCGAAGGGTCGGAGCTGTTCTGTTTTCTTCCTGTGATTAGTGTTAAGAGGGAGTGGTGCGTATTTCCACTTCTCTTAAAACAATAATCACCACCACCACAATCTCAGCGTACGATCGTGGTTTGGTGACATCGGTGCCTCAAGCTGAACCTGGACTTACTTTCATTTCTCTGCGCCAGGCTCTTCGTTTTCATCTTTCGTACTCAGGTCAACTCTTGTTCTTTTTCGAGCTGTATTAGGTTTGCGATACCTATCACGCCAATCGTGACCTTTTCGTTTCTTTTCCTGAGTCTTAATTCTTCGAAGTGCGACACTAGTCAATTCAGGACTTCACCATGTTTGTTAACCGTTCAAGTTGTCGCTGAAAGCTTTCTGGTTGAATCTCGCCTGGCTGAGTGGCTCAGATGGTTGAGACGCTGGCCTTCTGACTCCAACTTGGCACGTTTGATCCTGGCTCAGTCTGGTGGTATTTGAAGGTGTTCAAATTGTGTATCGTGCTGTTTTGATCCATCTCTCCATGCCACCCTATCCTATGCTAACCTTTTCATTTCTACATAAATACTACATCCTACATCTGCTCTAATCTGCTTGTTATATTCATACCTTGGTCTACCCTCATAGTTCTTACGACTTACACTTCCCTCAAAAACCAATTGAACAAGACCTGGCTGTCTTAAGATGTGCCCTATCGTTCTATCTCTATTACCTATTCTTCCTTGGCTTACCACTGCATTCCTGTCTCCCGTCACAATTAGAACCTCGTCACCTTTTACATATTGTATTAAATCTTCTATCTCTTTGTATATTCTTTCGATTTCATCGTCATCCGCTGAACTAGTAGGCATGTAGACCTGCGCTGTTGTGGTGGGCATTGGCTTGGTGTCTCTTGACAACAATAATCTCTTTACTATGCTGGTTGTAGCACCTAACGCGCTGCCCTATTTTGTTATTCATTACTAAACCAACTCCTGGATTTCTCCTGTTTTATTTTCTGATGTTAATTCTGTAGTCGCCTGACAAAAATCTTGTACTTCCTGTCGATGTACTTCACTTATACAAACTACATCGAACTTTAGTCTATCCATTTCCCTACTTAGATTCTCTAACCTACCATAACGATTCAAACTTCTAACATTCCACGCACCAAATCGCAGTATGTCAGTATCTATCTTTCTGATGATTACCCCATCTCACCTTCAGCATTCTTCTGTAACACCACATTTTAAAAACTTATGTTCTCTTTCTTTCTGAGCTAGTTATCGTCCATGTTTCACTTCCGTGCTATGCCACTTTCCAAACGAAAGTCTTCAAAAATATCTTTCTAGATACTGCAAGTTCGATTATGCACTCCGTAGTAAACTTTAAAAGTGAAAGCAGATTTTGCGATATATTTAATGTTTTCGAGTCATTTCACTGAACGTCTTAGCTAAGTCATCCGGTGTAGCAATATTTAACACGAATTTTACTTCATTTCTCAGAGAAGGCGTACAGTGAAGAACTTCACTGCACGGTTTTTTAATTTCTCACATTACTTAACAGAGTTCGGAAAAATCCCATTTTACTCATAGACTCACGTTAACGCCATAGTTCTTTATATTAAAAAAAAAAAGAACTAAATCGTATCGTATACTGTACTCTTATGTTTCCTGTGCCGACACCGTAAATTCCATGAGCTGCACTGGCTGGCACATTAACATGATAATCATGCCAGAAGGACTAAATATGGTAAAATCTGTGTTGAAGTGTGTGGTAAGGCCAGCGCACGAGAAGAATTTGGGTAGTCATTTTATTTTACTGCTCCGATTGCGCTTGTGCTGTTCAAGCACGTACAGCGAAGCATGTTTAGAGTGATATTAAAATTAATTTGCTACGTGTTTGTCCTTGATTTGAATCCATTCATCCCGTATTCTCGGCTGAGGTGAACCGGCTTAGGCACGAGGTGGTCCAGCAATTTATACATAGATCCTTGCCGTCTAATTGCTGGTATTCATGTTAATTACACATGTTGTGTACTTGCCATGACCTTTTTTTATCAGGCCGACGTTGTTATTAATCATGGAGAGTATTTCCTATGTAAAATTCCATGCGTAAGTGTGGTATTATGTACGTAAGATGATTCATGTTTCTTCTGATATCTACTATCATTTACAGTCGAAGATTGATGAAGACTTTCGCTATAGGCTACATCATCAATAATTCTTAAACAGTTTTCTGTAAAACTTGCCAAAACTGTAGCGAAAATGTAACAAGTGTAATTTAAAGCTCATCATTTAGAGAATACATTCTATCAATTATGAGAGAACTTCTTGAGTATTGGCAGTAGGTAGTCCATAGTTATGGTGAAACTTCCAAACAACGTCGGAATTGCACCACAAGTAACGGGGCCAGTTATTATGCGTATACTTCACGTAAATGCTGTATTTCTCCTTCAGGTATGGAAGTATTAGTTGATACACTAAATTCGTTTCATTGTTGATAGCTGCCGCTTGTTCAATATCCTTTTCATACTATGTCGTAAATTTAGAATCGCTCAATGAAGACCTTAATTTTCTTGCTTATTTTGTGAAATTTAGTTTGCTATAAGACTTAGAAAAAGTAGGAGGACATGCTAGGTACTACTATTACTAAAATGTTTTAATTCCTCCCCTGAAGGGAACCACACCGTCTCTCAGGCCGGGATATTTGTTACGGAGAAGGAGATGCTCGGAGAAGGTGAGGGGGTTGGCGGCTGTGGCCTGTATTAGGAACTGTTCCGGCATTCGCCGTAATGCAGGAGAATGGAAAACCACGGAAAACAATTCTCAGGACAGCCGACAGTGGGGACCAACCCCTATCCGTCTCCCGATTGCAGAGGTGTAGAGCCACGGCAGAGCCGCGGCCACCCCTCCTCTGCTCGGTTGATCGGTTGGAGAGCAGAGCTGTCGGACCAGCCGAAGCCCACTCTGCAACCGCGAGCTTAGCATTTTACGAACAAAACTATTGCTTGTAGATGTGAGAGATTCGATTCCAGAATTGAAACATGATTATATTTATAAATCTTCGCTACTCGGAAACGAATCTCCTCTGATTTCCTATTTAAGATACGCATCTCACTGGATCATAGTTAAAACTACTGTGAAGCATGGAGACGAAATCCTTTGATTTCCTGGCTTCTTCTAACCCGCTAAGTAGCTTCTCTATAACAGGTCGTTTCTAAACAATACCCATGTTGAGAAGAAATGTTCGGCCTAGTTGAGCTAGATAGTGTCTCAGCCGTGTCTTAAAACAAAATGGAAAGAATAATAGTCAAGATGCAACAGGTCTAATTGATTTGAGGTTTGTAGTGAAGGGAAGTTGTTGCCAATGCGTAAGTGGTTAAGCCTGCTATAAGGGTCTTCAAATAGCTGTCTTAGGTCCTGATCCGGACCCCGATACCTTTTTTTCCAGGACCTGCACGCTTTATACGATGTCAAAGGTAAGAAAGAAAAAAAAACAGATTACGATTAAAATAAAAATATTTTGGAGAGTAATGTGTGACTTATACCTCCCCTGGTCTAGAACAATATTTGCTCCATATATGGCAGTGAGTGTTTACTTGGCTTTTATCTAGTCTGCAGCCTCTTCACAGTTTCAGTTAGTAGTTGAATTCGTGTGCAGAGCAAGCAACAGCTAACTTAGATCTCCTTAATCAAGAGGGGTGGTGGTGTTGGTGGTGGTGTTGATTATTGTTTTAAGAGGAAGTACAACTAGGCAACCATCCTCTATGTAACACTAATGAGAGAAAAAATGGAAGGGGTCCGACATATCGAAAAATGAAGGTAACGGCCAAAGAAAGACAAGGGTCCCGAAGGGCGTGAAAATGAAAGACTCCCTATTATTCGCAAACCTAATACTGTCGTGGTCGAAAAAGAACAAGAGTTGACCAAGGAAGGTCGGATAGGATAGATGAAAGTGAGGAGCCTGGCGCAAGTAAGTGGAAGCAATGCCAGGATTCAGCTAAAGGCCCCGCGGTCACCAACCCACGCTCCAAAGTTCACAGCCCCTGGGGCCCCTTTTATTCACCTCTTACGACAGGCAGGGGGACTTCATTCAAGACTTGAAGGAGGAAATCTTCAGTTGGTAATAGCAGAAGGTGATGGTACAACAAGTCTGAACATTTTGTCAACAAACCTTCATTACAACATACCGAACGAAGTTTGGGAAAATGATTTCTTTCAAGTCTTTAAAGAAATTGATGTACGATTCATCTAGTTCGACATATTGCAAGATATTTTTAGGCTGTGGAAAAAGAACGTTTTCCGTGGAATCTCGAGGAGAAGCAACTGAATTGTGGAACTTCGACACGGCAGAATCACAGATGGAAATGCTACAGGTGCAGATGACAGAAGAAAGGGCAGAGAAATTTGATGTATTGTTTTGAATCTCTCCTGACTCTTAACCTAAATTGCACAAGTTTCCGAATTATATGCTGACAGTCTTTGAGCCAAGTATGTTTTCTGACATGAATTTTGTGAAAAATATTTTCAGATCCAGAATTACTAATGGACACTTGAAGACTGCTTAACCATTGCTGGAACTTCGTGAATTACAAACTGAAAGATTTCACAAAACTGAGATGTGCCAGTTCTCTCACTAATGAGGTTGGGTGGATGAATTATATATCACAAGTGTACGTATGGACACTGAATTTAAAATTTCATTTATCTAAGATATTGCTTATTATGTGCATGTATTATATCTAAACACTCCACTGGTTGAACTTTAAAACATGCAGGGAAATACAGTGCTGATTGAAACTAATACAAACCATGATAAATGTTTTTAAATGTAAGAGCTAACAATCAAACCTATGAGCCAGGTAATCTTTGTAGTACTCGCATCTTTACGAGCAACATACTAGCGTTTAGCCTTCTGAAGAATGAGACATGGTAGTAATAGCAATAGGTATTATGATTTTATATATACACTACAACAGATTACCACAAAATTTGAGTACAGCAGGACACAAGTAAAAATAAGCATCTCTGCTGTGAACATATGGAAATATTGTTGCCACTGATGCTTTCACGGCCTGTATTCACAGACATGATATAGGTTTTTGAGCTTATGGCGTGTCAAGAAAATAAGGTGAAATTCTTTACGTTTCGCAAAGACAATTCTCATCGCTAGATGTTTCATTCCAGAACTGTGTCTATGTCATTCTTTCATATGCGACTCCCTCTCAATCTTATTCCGATGGTTCCGTCAGCTTCCACTTCGAACGCTAGTGCGGTGATACATCTGGTGACGTTGCTACTTCCACTTCTATTATAATGTGTAATTCAAACCTCATCCTTGAGAAGCCTTTCTCGTGAACAGTCGAGATTTTCTTTTGAAGACGCAGAGCAAAGTTCTGTGCGAAACGTAAAGAATCTCACCTTATTTTCTTGACACGGCATAAGCCCAAAAGCCTATATCATGTCTACACGGGAATAAATTCTAGTACGTCCTATTTCATTTTACAATAACAGCTCTGTTAAAAGAAGTCAGTTTGATAACACAAGAGATTGTATTTTAATAGTAAAGGAGCATCGCAGGATATCGTTCGTGTCATTTACATGCGAACTGTATTTGAGTAATTTCTATGTCGGAAATACTTTCTTTACGAGAGGTTCTCTGTACATCCAAACGTTCAAACGTAATATTCATTTGTCTTCTATTTCTTATATAGTGCGGCCTTGAGTATTATTTAATATTGTAATAACATTAATATCAAAGCAGAAATCGCCCATACTTACTAAGATGCAGCGTTACCTAACATCATTCTCTTATTCAACCGAGTTCGATAAAGAGTGTCAAGGGGTTGTGTATTATTACATGCTCTTTGCAATAGTTCAGCGACACCAAATGGGAAATTAAATATGTAAAGGGGAAGATTATACTCAGCTCGAAAAAGAAGGTGCCCAAGAAAGAATTGTAGGCGCCATGGTGACCTGGCGCCCGGGCGCCCGCGATTTGTCGTGTCTTGTAGTAATATACACCGTATTTATATTTGTCTGTAACTATTATACGGAGTAACCAATCACCGTAAGAAAGGCCAGCACCTGTCATATTCAGTCAAATATTTGGACCCTAGCGCCCCTTTTATTTCAATATTACCATCGATCCGGACCCCAGGGAGAAATAATTGAAGACCCTGGCCTACTAGATTCTTGTTTCCAACATCACAGATTGGATCCCAACACACTTGGAAGATTTTTGAAGACAGGTACCTCCATAGCATACCATGTTGGAGTGTGGAAGAAACATGATGAAGGCATTATGCAGTAGGCTATATTCATTCGGGAGACAAACTCATTGGCGTTGTAATACACCTGCACAGAATTCTTTACTTTGCTGCTTGGAGCATTGACTGTGGTTAGCTACGGTGGCACAGTCTGTGTGCGAAAAAGTATTCAAGCGCCCAGATATAGTGTCAACTAACAAAACTCTCATTTCAAAATGATATTGTTATTAAAGGGAGAACTAAATTTTCATAGTTCTGGATTAAGACTGAATCTGTCCTTCCTAAAATATTACCCCGCATCGTATCAAAGATAAAGAGTATTTGTCATGGTCAGTGACCGGTTATGTCATCACTGAATATTACCTGACGAGCAGGACAAACCTTGGCTACTGACTACAAGTAAATTCCAGCTCGAAGACCCTCCTTAAGGGTGAAATAATAGATTCATTTTCTTTCCACTTTTTTCTCACTAATGAGGAAAAAGTGATGTCATGTTCGACCGATCCACTTTCATAATACGTGTGTATATTTCTAGTGTCTCACGTTTTAGTCTATACTGTTGTTGAATTAGTTTGTGTAATAATAAGTGTTGGGATAAGAAGTGAGACTTGTAAGAGTGTTATTATTTAATAATAATAATAATAATCTATGAACTCAGCTACCGTGGTGCGGACCTTCTGAATTGATGCTATCTAGACGGTCTGCATGACATTGTCGTTCCGATTCTCCTGCTATCTGGCAACGAAAATGGCATTCTGCTGGAACGGATACTATGGCCGAGTCGGATGACACTGCGTGCGCCAACACATACCTTAGTACTACTATTAAATGTTTTCATTCCTACCCTGAAAGAGGCAGGCTTCTTACACAGTGACGCCGTCTTTCAGTCCAGGAGATATGTTAAGGTGAAGGAGATGCTCAGAGAAGATGAGGGGATTGGCGACTTCTGTAATTTTATTTACTCGTAGTTGACTCTCAAGTCCTTCTACATTTTTGAGTTGATTCATCCTTTCCTTTAAAGTGGTAATAATATTTGTCTGCTTCACTATAAATGCTGTTTGTTTCTTACATTTTCTAACTATTCTTTTCAGTTTCAAACCTACTTTAGTGCTTAGAGTTTAAGTTTAATAGAACCCTCTGTTCGAACCTCACTGTCGGCAGCCCTGAAGATGGTTTTCCGTGGTTTCCCATTTTCACACCAGGCAAATGCTGGGGCTGTACCTTAATTAAGGCCACGGCCGCTTTCTTCCCACTCCTACCCCTTCCCTGTCCCATCGTCGCCATAAGACCTATCTGTGTCGATGCGACGTAAAGCAACTAGCAAAAAAAAAGAAAAAACATCTGTGCCTATGTTTTTCTTAAGTAAAGGTTCACTGATAATTACAGGTGGAGGGTTCTTCTCTTCGCTGGCTGTAGATATGGTAGGTTCTACATGAAGTTCAATTTTCTTGGAAAGTTTAGCCTCATTTCCTACTTCTGTAGCCTACCTCTTATCTGGTCTTCCTGTATGTGATTGTGTTCATGTTTGTCCGGGGAAAACTTAAAATACAGATTTAATGACATTGGAAAGTAGGATTTATAGCGCTGTGTTTACTAATCTGAGTCTTTAAAATACCTACTGCAGACAGTGGAATATACACTAGGTTTCTACAGATATCCTAGTCTATTTCCTTGACGAGAAATTGCCAAACACCATTCAGTTTTAATTTTCTCGTCTTTCGGAAATCTGTGAAATGAAATACCGTGCCTTTCTGAGGTCTTTGATTTACAGTAAGGAACACTACAGTACAGTGGAACAAAATTCCGGCACCTGACGTCTACAAAAGTTTATCCGATGTTCGCATTACGTAAATACGGTCATTGATTTCAGTCACTAAATTACAATCACCAGCACTAGTACAATAAAGCTCATAAAGTACAAAAATACGTCTTGACACGTCTGAATGAGTACCTCGCCCGCTCTATTTTATGACTAAGAGCGCACCTAGCGGCAAAACGATGCGTTTCACGAGCCCGAGCGGGATCCAGTTTCACGACCAGCGAGGCACTGTATTTCCCGGCCTTGTATACTAGCGTAAGCAACAGTCCGGATGAATGAACCTCACGTAGGTTGACTTGTGAATTCTTAGGAGTTTAGACCGAAAATTTATGTTGGAATTTGCTGTTAATAAAAGGTAGCTGATGTACCCCACATAGATTAACGTTTTTACTTGTTTTTTTTTTCTTACCTTTTTAAATTGTTATGAATTTACATCCAAAGTGTAGGTTGCGATTAACCTCTATTTAAATGGTATGAATAAAAACGTAACAGTATGCGGAATCTTGCTTCCTCTAGAATTTGATCTTTTGTTTTTGGTGCTTTTGTACAGCATTCTTGGTGATTAGCCTGATTACCCAAACGTTCTTTCTTAATTCCCTGCCTTTGCACTGTAGTTCGCGCATAATGGCAACCCCCCACTGCTGCACATGTTATTGGATGGCTTTTACTCACACAGGGGAGAGACCCAGCTTAACAAAGGAAAATATTAGAATTATTAGAATTTTGACTTTATTGAAGTTGCTTCTGGTTGCTAGGAAGCATGACAATACTGGGATGTCTGCAGTAATTGTCAACAACAATTGTAGCATATTTAACAATGGGAATGAATATTGGCCTATTTTCCCCGTGTTAAGCTGGGTCTCCCCCTTAGTTGATCATAAAATATGTTCCTGTCTTGTATTATATACAAGATCTACAGAAAAAATGCCATTCGATAATCCCAGGTTGTGTTAAAGAGGAACAGGACAGTTAAAATGAGAATAGGAATCAGCTGTTTATCTCGCCTGTTCCGTCACAGTTGTGGTGCGAAATATATTTTATTGCTATGATTTATGAAATGTTAAAAACCGGAGACTGAATTTTGCCCAATTTGCTGAGTGGCTCGGACGGTTGAGGCGCTGGCCTCTGACCCCAACTTAGCAGGTTCGATCCTGGCTCAGTCCGATGGTATTTGAAGGTGCCCAAAAACGCCAGTCTCGTGTCCGTACATTTTCTGACACGTAAAAGAACACCTGAGGGACAAAATTCCGGCACCTTGCCGTCTCGAAAAACCGTCAGAGGTAGTTAGTGGGGGCGTAAAACCAATAACTTTATTATTATTACTATGCTTCATTAACTCCTATCGTCGTTTGAAAGTAAAAAAATAGAACTGAGACCAATCGGATCGACTGCGGAGACTTCCAACTGGTAAATCGTGGTTGCAGAGCTAAGTTACTTTGGATGAAAAGGAACGTTAGTTCAATCTAGCAAGTAGCTGCGCGGTTAGAGTCACGTAACTGTCAGCTTGCATTCGGGGATAGTGGGTTGGAACCCCACTGTCGGCAGCCCTGAAGATCGTTTTCCGTGGTTTCCCAGTTTCACACCAGGCAAATGGTGGAGCTGTACCTTAATTAAGGCCACGATCACTCCCTTCCCACTCCTATCCTTTTCCTATTCCATCGTCGCCATAAGACCCGCCTGTGTCGGCACGACGTAGAGCAAATTGTTAAAAAGGTAGTTGAATCCTACCGAAATTTTAATTGTGCTGATCCCCGTTGTCACGCCAGTGATTATTGGAGGGCATTTTTCATAAACTCTTCTTCTACTATTAGTACTACTTCTACTTCCTTCTGGCATTATTCCTAATTTATTGGGGTCGGCACTTGATATAGATTTGGCCTGATTTCCGATCGGATGTCTTCACTGATGCCAACCCTATGTGGAGGGATGTACTCACTATTGCGTGTTTCTGTGGCGGTTAGTAGTGTAGTGCGTTGAGTGTACGTGAAGAGAAGCGTATAAAGACGAACACAACACCCAGTTTTCCAATCATAGAAATTAACCATATGCAGCTAAAAACCTAGGGCACTTTGGCCCAAAGACCAGAATGCTGACTATTCATACAGTGAGGCTGGCATGACGACGACGTTCTTTGTGTAGATAACATAGAAATGGGCTAGAGAGAGAGAGAGAGAGAGAGAGAGAGAGACCATGTTCTTAGCATTTATATATTTTTTCCTTCCAGCAGTCTGACAGATAGCAGACAAAAACACATATCTTTCTCATCAAACTGTTCTAAACCAAACACTAGTGTGCAATTCTTGTGATTCAGACATAAATAGTGTGAGGTGTAAGATTCTATTCGTCGTGTTCTCTCTTTAAACACAGGCTGTAACTTGTTATTGTCTCAATGTTTGACCTGCAGCCCTACTTACTGTTTCCTGCATTTGAAACTCAAGCAAAGACGTTCGGCCCCAATTTTTTGTAAACCAAAGCGTTTGTTGTGCTGTGTTCTCGCCAAGTATAACTCACACACTTATTGCACTAAAATAAATCTTGTACGCAATTCTTGGAGCGGATTCATTTCTTCACTTAATATCGCAGCTCATATATGTTCTGTATTGAACACACATGCTTGGTTTGAACATACGAAACGTTCATCACAGGAACGAAGCAAAGGACACATTCCTTTTCTTTATACACAGTAATACTTTTGCTGTACAAACAAGTGTAAAATATGACCTTGCTTGTTAATACATGCAGTATATCTATCTATTACCAGCAGACAGTAGGGTATAGAACAAGATCTTTATGATTCCTCATTGGAATTAAAATAATATCGAGCATACTTTTCATAATATGTATTATATAGTAGAGCTTTGCTTTGTAGTGATGAGATCTTAGTAGATGGTGGGCATGAATAGCTCAGTGGTTTAGCTTTGGCTTTCAGTTCAGATGGCCAAGGCACCGTCTGGGTGGATTATTTGTTGGGATTTTTATCTGAAAAATCACGTAACGTCACGAAGGACATTTGACCTGAAATCCGTAGCCAAAACTCAAAACGAACCAGTGTGACGCAAGTGACTAGCGGTACCCACTACCCATGCACTTCACTGCGCTCAATGTGTTAAAAAAAATCAGCGATACGTGTCAGCAATGTAATAGACAGTGTTACATAAATATGTGAACTGGAGAATCAGATGGACAGCGTTTTTCAAATTAAAAGGACACAATACGTTTAGTATTTACATTGCTTCTTTCATGTTAAACTATTGAACAATTTATGACTTTAAGTGTCAATACACGTGTTTAGTTTCTAAGCACACGTACCTTATACTGTTGAAAAAAAACTCACTTGATTAAAAATGGCCAGGCTGGTGGCTCAGACGGTTGAGACGCTGGCATTCTGACCCGAGCTTGGTAGGTTCGATCCTTGCTCAGTCCGGTACTATTTGAAGGTGCTCAAATACGTCAGCCTCGTGTCGGTAGATTTACTGGCACGTAAAAGGACTCCTGTGGCACTAAATTCCGGCACCTTCAAATATCACCGGACTGAGCCAGGGTAGAACCTGCTAAGTTGGGGTCAGAAGACAAGCGCCTTAACAGTCTGAGCCGCTCAACCGGCTGTTAAAAAATGATTTCAACTTCCGAGAAACTTTCAGACCGAGCGAATTGTCCACGCGATTAGGTGCGCGTGGCTGTGAGCTTGCATTCGTTGCTTGGGTTCGACCCCAGTGAAGAGCTTTCAAGCCCACGGAAACTATGTCCATTGCTTTGGAAAAATGTTTCCCACTGAGTGAAAAGTGCTTACGCTTATATACTTACTATGTTTTGCTTCTGAACACGAATTACGAATCCCCTTCCCCTCAGCTCATATCCCTCGAGAGGTTTGGAAATTTTGAAGAAATCTTGGAGTTACTAGATTTTCTGGTACCCATTTGCAGGTTTCTAAGATGCCTAGAAGTGTGTCATTATTTCGTTTAATTTTCATTCTTATACCTATCGTTATACATCGCTACACTTCGACTTCTGTTTACAGGTAGAAAGAAGGTGAATGAGATGCAGGAGGACCAGGTATGCTTTATCCCGGCGCGCGGTGTTATTACTATGGGCGAGTGCGCGCTCGTTTTCCGCGTGCGGATCTAGTTCAGTAGCGGGCTAAATGGTTAGCGTGCTGGTCACAGGGGTCCCGGGTTCGATTGCCGGCAGGGTCGGGAATTTTAACCTTAATTGGTTAATTTCGCTGGCTGAGTGTATGTGTCGTCTTCATCATTATTTCATCCTCATCACGACGTGCAGGTCGCCTACGGGAGTCAAATCAAAAGACCTGCATCTGGCGAGCCGAACTTGTCTTCGGACACTCCCAGTACTAAAAGCCATACGCCATTTCATTTTTTTAGTAGCGGGAAGGTAAACCATACAACATTAATACAAACCATTTTAAAAAGTTCATTACTTAGCAAATCTTGAAAGAAGGTGTTGAAATTGCCCGCCTTCATTCTCCACACATTTTAGGCACCTCGCTAGAAAACTGGTCATCACTCGCTGTAGTTCAGATTGAAGAATTCCGACAATTTCCTGACGAATATTTTATTTCAGTTCTTGTATGGTGTTCGGGTTCGTTTTCTTACGCGATATTTTTAATTTACTCCAGAGATAATACGATAACTGCAGGTGGATAAGTCAGAGGACAGAGGGGGCAAATTCCTACTAATAACTCTGTTCTGTGGAAACACTTCGTGAATTTCAGTCAGGGATTTATTTTGCGGGTTGAGCAATGACAGAGTCCTATTGAAAAAATGCAAAATCATTGTCACTATTCGAAAATTCTCTGAAAAAGTGGTTTAATATATTATTCACATAAGTAAGTGAATCAACTGTATTCTCAAAAGAATTGGTCCTATGATTCTTTCATCACTAATGATTTCATTTTCATTAGATACTGTTATTCCTTCAGTGTTATGTCTGCATGTTTCTGCGAATTGGCTAAGCAGAGGGACCTTCTATATTTTTAACTTATTGCTAAATACGAGACATTGCAATCGTCTAGGTCACCTTCGTGTATTCCTTTTACCGTTATGCTTTAATGTCTTTAGAAACTGATCTCCTCCGTGGACTTTATATGGCTGTGCTACCGGAACCGTTTAGGAAAAGGCTAGGAAAACAACAGATAGGGAATCTGCCACCTGGACGACTGCCCTAAATGAAGATCAGTATTGATTGATTGATTGATTGATTGATTGATTGATTGATTGATTGATTGATTCCCACTGCTTCATCCAACTTGTTCGTTCATCTTTCCCTTGGCATTGCTCCCAATTTTTCCTGTCAACAATCATTCCCGTCGACTTCATGTCTATTTCAACGCATGCGTAAGACATCCCGAGTCTACCCAGCGTTTATTCTCGAACAGCGAATTCGATCTGAAACAGAGCGATGTAAGAATAATTTAATAATTGAACTGCCTTCTTTGTACATAATACCGTTTATCACATCCGTGCTGTCACTTTGTTCGTAGAAGAAATGTAGGATTTTAGATCGAGATGGCTGTAGCAGGCAATACATGCCGAAAGGGATTGTAGATTAACAACACAGCAAAAACCACGTGCACAAAGCTGCGTCTTGTATGATATTGGCCATTAATACAGTATATTGGTGAGAGTCATGAAGAACAAACAAGACATACATGAATAGGAGGAGAGTGGAAGAGACTTGTCAACTGGAACTGGAACTATACACAGATTGTGATATTGGTGAGAGCGAGACTAAAGACTGACTTAACACGATGTCGGAACTTAAAGGTACTCGCGGAAACAGCTATGCTGAGCTAGAGGACATTTACGGAGTAAACCGGATATCTTTCTACAACACCGTCTGGCCAGGTTCATCTTGCTGCGGTATGGGTTAGGGTGCCCAAATACGTCAACATCGTTTCGATAGATTTACTGGCATGTAAAAGACATCCTGTGGGACAAAATTCTGGCATTTCGGCATTACAGAAAACCTTAGTTGGTGGTACGTAAAACCAATATAATAAGAATAATAATAATAATAATAATCTTCATCATCATCATTCTCTCCTGTATAATCTGTTCTATCAGCCACGCTTTCTGTATACCTGCTGCGAGACACGTTTGATTTTCTTCGCCCAGTCGGTATACTGTGCCATTGAAGGATTCGCTATCTGAAGTTATACATCATCTGTTATTTATGACTGCCCATTGCTGTCTTTGCATGGAATCGATGTGAATGTAGTTGCTGAGGAGAAATTTCTTCTGAGTTTTGTGGTTAAGCCGCATTTCTCATCTGTAGACTTGAGATGCAGCGCATGCGTTTTTATGTTCTATTTTTCGAGTGTCTGATGTTATGGATGTTATGCAACGTGTGTAAGTGAAGAATAATAGACAGTGAATGTTGAATTTAAAAGAAGGTTGACGCAGATTAACTGCCATGCATTACTGGTATTTATGTCGCCGGTTAACTTTCTCGTGGTAGCATTCATCACCGGGAATGTATCAGTAAAGAGCTGTGTGTTTATCCCTTCCAGAAGAGTATAGTAAGTGATGCAAGAATAATTCACGTACCGTATCATTTAAATTACTAGCATATAAATAAGCTGTGTGCAGTTCTTTGAATACGTTCCTCAATCAAAGACTGTGCATGCGTAATAAGCATGATGTGAATACGTTATGTAAATGCACTCTTTTGTTCAGCATATTTAGGTCTTGGTAGGTGTGAAAATGATTTATGAGGGTTGCCAAAAAGTGCCGTAATGCAATTATATATGGCATGAGCTGGGTTGGTAATTACAGTCTCGTTTGATGTAGGTTATCGGTGGAGTCACCTTAATTGCAGCTAGGTGGTCTGCGGGCATTGCCTGTAAGTGACGCCTATTAGCACATCGTCAGGTTCCCTGTAAACAAGTTATCATATATCTAGCTCGTGAGACCTTATACGCCGTAAGCAGATCAAGTAAACCCGTCCTGTAAATAGATTAATAATGTTTGGAAACTACGTAATTGCAGGTGAATGTTAAATACTTCCTTTTCTGCAAACTGTTCATGGAAAGTTTCACTTTCGCCAGCCAGTATCTTGAGGAAACCTGTCTCCAGATATTGTGGTATATACAGGGTGGCCGGGAAGTTCCCGTACCCCTTAACAGGTGCCTAGTCATATTTTCATATATCTGCAACAAGACACATAATAATTCTCCTTGCCCAGTCGTTATTCTGTTCGATTGAAGGATCCACTTACCTGAAGTTATATGTATTCTGTTGTTTATGACTGCCATATGTAAATACATTCCTCCGTTAATAGGCCTGTCAAAAATTATGACCCAAACAAATGTAATATCACCACAGCCCATATCCTTACGAGGTGGATTCCTCTCCAACTCACATGTGTAATGAGGGTTCATTTTCGCCCAAAAGAAAACATTTATGCTCCGAGAAGTGCAAGAAATACTAACAAAATAAATGTTCATTGCGCCTGTATGTTCACCGTTATGTGCAAACGCAATTTCATACCTTCCACATCCTTCTCGATAATTTAAGAGCTACTGAATTTTCAAATTCTTCATTTGTAGCAAAGCGACATGCAGTGCAGATACGTAGAGCTCGATAAAAAATGAAACGGTGTATGGCTTTTAGTGCCGGGAGTGTCCGAAGACAAGTTTGGCTTGCCAGATGCGGTCTTTCAAATTGACGCCCGTACGCGAACTGTGCGGTGTTATAAGGCTGAATTGATGATGAAGATGACACACACACCCCGTAACCGTGCCAGCGGAATTAACAAATTATGGTTAAAATTCCCGGCCCTGCCGGAAATCGAACCAAAGGCCAGCACGCTAACAATTTAGCCATGGAGCCGGCATAGAGCTTGATGATTCTCTACAATGAATTGTCGGGCGTGATAAGGTCGGAACTTTGTGGTGGCGATTTCAGTGGAGCTGGCGATTCCGGTATAATCTAGCGTTCTGGAAAAGTTTGATTAAGAACACACGTAGAGGAAGAGCGACGTCAGAGTGAGCCCCGTCATGCTGCAGTCATACGCGTTCCATGATATCCCGTCATGTGCGAGCTCTGTTTTAACGTTGTATAAATAAGTTTCGCCATTCACAGCTCCGTCAAAAAAATGTGGTCTAACGAAGTCTGTAGTGATACGGCGAAAGCTGTCATGTCCCTTTATTCAATTTTCTAGGAGTGTTCGTATCCCAGTCTCCACCTGATAAATTCTTTACGCTGGGCCGAGCGGTCTGACTTTCGTATATTTCTTCAAGTGACTGCATTTTTGCCCTCGTTATACAAAGTTCAACTTAATATTTGTTCATCCATCTTTCTTGTCTTTCCTTTACACTTATTCCATTCCTTTTCCTCCGTAATTTCCGAAAATAATTCATACCTGGTCCGGCAGTAAGGGAAATAATAGAACAGATTAGAAAAGGAATTACAATTCTATGATACCTTATTAAAACTCCGCTTGTAATTTTACCTGGTCTGAAGATGATGTGTAGAAGCTTTTAAATGCTATGAACACATTCTCGGATAAACATAACGAGCAGAGATGTATATAAATGTTAAATGAACGTAATTAAATGGAAGCGAATAAAGTCAAGTAACGCGGGAGATATCTGGTTAGGACATTCTTACATTGATCCAACATTGCTACTTGAGTAGATTGGAAAAATACATGAGGAGGATATAATATGTAAATTAGCTCAAACAACGGTGCCTTTTGCTATTATATCATATATGTACTGAACCCATGACCTTTGTGCCCTAAGAACATTATGCATAAATTAACAATGAAATTAAAAAGTTGGATTCTTGATAGCATGGATTTGACACGTAACGAGGGGGTGATTACCTTCGGTCCCACGCTCTGGGGTACGTGACGTCAGCCACACGTGTCAACGGTGGAAGAATCTCATGTCATTTTTGTGAACTATTTCAAAGCGCGTGTACATGGCGTGAACCAAGCCAAGTCAAAAAATATAGTGCCTATCAAGGGAGGTCAATCATCTCACAAATCGAACCCGTAAAATTTTTAAATGTCCATGAACACTACCGCCAGAAATGTAGCAAGCATGTAGTCACTTTCAAAACTCTTGAAATTACAGTTTAGGTAAGTCAGAAAATTTATAGAAATTTTCTTGGCGGCAAAGGGAGATATCCGAAGAGAGGGGGTAACTGCTATAAATATGAAGGGACGCCATGACGAAGTCTCCTTCTCCGGCATTTGTGATACAAAGCGGACGAAAAATTGTTGAGCTGCTCTGCGAAATCAAACCAAGGAAAGTAGACTGAGTTCAACTGCAGATTTTAGCCATTATGGCTAGGTCTTGACTCCATGAGGAGATAGTTTTCTTGAGTGAAATAATTGTACCAGATAGGACGGTCAAAGTACTGAATAAATTCTAATGTGATTAAGTAATTCGTGTGCCGAAATAATTATAGTCCATCGTGTGCGCTCAGCAAACAAGTGAAGAGTATTTTCTTTTTTTTATGCTTTATTCCAGGAAACCTGAAGAAACATAATGGTTTGTAAAGCTATGAATGTAAAAATGGCTAAATAAAATGCCAGGGTCGCAGGTGAGCCCTATGACGAACACTGGCGTGACTACATGAGGTAGGTGACTTTCCATCTTACTACCTCTTATATCTTGTCTCATGATCTCTAAAAGTGTATTTGAATGGGGATATACGACGCAGTGGTCACCCCTGCTAAGTTTTGTGAATGTGAGAGTACGACTAAAAGAGTCATTTGTTTCATTTTCCACTTGGAGAAATTTTTGAAGTCTTGCGAGTGCCGTATAATGTTGTAAAAGTTATTGAATAGGGTTTCGAAGTGATATCACGTTCAATGTAGATCGTCATCCGTGCGAGTGTACTGCCTATATTTTGTGATGCCAAATTAAGATGTTCAGTCGACGTAAATTTTTCCTGTCTGCAATTTGAGTTAATAATGTAGAAATCCATGGTCACTCATTTTCAATCGAGTGGAAGCGCGCTGTCGGGTGAGAACCTAGGGTGATGAATTTGGTCACGGAGAGAAACGTTTTTCTAGGCTCATTTTAAACTGTGTCTGACTGACAATAAAAAGATCTAGTAGAATGTTTCAGTCATTTTGTTCGTGACTGACAATAAAAAGATCTAGTAGAATGTTTCAGTCATTTTGTTCGTAAAAATCAAGTTATTAAATACGATCTCATTTATGCGAAGTTATTCATGAGTAATGCATTGTGCGATATTAGACGTCGAGATTTCTAGTGAGGATTTTATTCCAGTTCTTTGTCGATGATAATTGTGGAGCTGGGAAACAGAGGTTAGTTTTGTTGATATGAGATTTGTGAATCAGGTTGGACCTGTCATTGAAGCCGGGACATGGAAGCCCGAGGAATGTTTTATATGAGTTGAGATGAGATGTGCGAATCAGGTTAGAGTCCTGTCATTGAAGCCGGGACACGATAGCCCGAGGTATATTTTATAATGTTGGGAATGGAAAGAAATTCATAGAAATCCATGGCGGTATTAATTCGCGACGCGTATAATCAGTGTGGGCATCTTGAAGCTTAATCTGTGCATTTTGTTGGTTAGAATATCGTATTTGTTTAATTATGTCGGCAGAGTTTAAAGAGAGCATTTTGAGAAGCCAGTCAGCTGGAATAAACCAGGTGTTTCATGTAACTGCCAAGCGAACTTGGGGGCGAGAGGCCTCAGCTGTGATAACGGGACAGGCGTGGAATTGAGATTGTACTGTATTCTCGGCCAGGGAAAACGTTAAAATGCTGGATTTAGTTGAAATTCATAGCCGGTAATAATCTGAGTATTGTGAAATACTGTAATTGGGGACGTAATGAACATTTGAAATCACGAACTTCGAGTATAAGGAACAGAGTAACCAAATTCAGGGTTGTCCAAAATATAGAGCGATGGTTGTGAGGATCGGTTTGTCTGTGAGGGGTGTGCAAAATTCATAAATGGTAATGACGAGATATGACATCGTAATTATATGGCGAGTTGTTTGGTTTGTACGTAGATTCATAGGATATCCAAGTGTTAATAACGGTTAGGACTAGATTAGATTTTAAAGTGTGAAATCATGAGACAAGATATATAACTGGACATGAATTATGTAACAATTCTTTTCCAGCCAGATAAACATCGCAATATTGAATTTACATCACAGCTGCGTAGGAATTTGTGAAGAAACCAGAGTCCGCGGAGATAAAATTTACTGATCTTTAACATTTCGTTAAATCATTTAAATGTATTTAATTATTAAATTCAGTGAAACCGCATTTTGAAATCACTTCAATCAAGCGAATAACTTGGAGATGCATTCTGGAAATTTTAGTTTGTTTTCTGGGGAATATTAAAAAATAAAGTAACGATTAAGGGGACATATCCGAAGGAAATGGATTTTACTGCCACAAAGTTTGTGAGCATTGCTATTGTTGTAATTATTGAACTTTGATTGATTGAGCAGTGAATGTGCTGGGATAGTAAAGTGGAAACTTTGGTCATCAACCGATGTAACGTAATTGTGTTTAGCCTTCAGCCTAGAAACTTGGATGGTCAGGGGTCATCAACCTCAGTGACTTAGATTAGGGCCATATGCCATTGTAGCATCATTTTCCTTGCGGTCATCATCCACAATGACTTTAAAGTAACTTAGAAGATTAGATGTCGGTCCATGACATAGACGCAGGTCACATCGATTCAATTAAGGGTCCATGCCGTAGAACCACTGTGTGGCACACACCGATTGGACGGCCTTAATTATACCCAGAGTCCAGAGTTCGTGTTACGAGGGCTGGACCATAACGAATCACTATGATGGCACATGTGGTCTCACATGGAAGCCGAATTTAAGGATTTCCAGACTTTCCTTTCTTAAACGATTGATAATTGAGACAATGGTTCCTAGTATGAATGCCCGTCAGGCAGTTACGTTAAAGTCTCACACCAGTGTTCTGACGTTTATGCAAAAATGATTGTGGTGTCCAGTGGACACAATTGCAATTGACTATGATGCCGTTGACATATCAGATTGCTTCATAATTTTCCTGAATAAATAGGAATCTTTTAAATAGACCTTTCATTCCAGTAGATAGATTAGAATTACTGAACCCTACCTTTACCTCAGCAAGTGACGAAGAACCCGATACGACCCAAGAGACAGATCTCATGAACTTTGCTGATAGGTAAGGAAGGTAGGTATCCCTCAATATGGACCTAAAGGCTTCAGTACATATTAAGATCAAAGTTTCTGTGCGTAGTTTGAAAGAAAAAAATCGGCAATAACGGGTGCAGTAAGAAAAGGAATGGAAACATTTGAATGCGGTGTGACAGAATAGATTACGTGCATCGGATCACAGACGAAGGTATACTAAATGAATTTGACGATATTAGTACGATTTGAAAAAATATCGCAGGAAGATATTGATTGGGTCTACCTCCTCCTCCCCTGAATATTTCAACTTAGCTTCTTAATTGGACCATAGAACAGTGTATGTATGTATGCATACCCCTTAGTTCCATTTCGTGATACGAATTCGGCGTTGAAGTGAGATGAATTTACATGACATGAATTTACGGCCGGATGCCCTTCCTGACGCCAACCTCAGTTGAGCTAATGAAGGTGAAATGAATGACGGTGACTTCAATTTGGAAAGGGGGTGGAAAGAATCGGCTGTGGCCTGTGAATAGGAACTGCCCTGGCATTTGCTTGGAAGTGAAAATGGGAAACCCCAGAAAACCATTTTCCGACGGTGGAGTTGGAACCCACGTGTCTTCCGAATGAAGAGCTTGGTTCCACAGCCGTAGCGCATTAACGCGCGCGTCTAGTTTTTCACATTCTAAGTAACACCAGCAACCAGAAATAAAAATAGCGTAATGACTGTAGCAATAATAATAATAATAATAATAATAATAATAATAATAATAATAATAATAATAATAATAATAATAATATGAAGTTCAGCATTTCAAACAGTGCTGGAAATATAAACACGATTTCCTGTAAATGTTTGATGAAGATGTATCTGGTTTACAGGTATTAAACAATAAATACGGGTATATAGTTCGCGTCCCTGGATGAATGAACAAAAATGAATGGTAGAAATTGTTGTTTTAAGGTGCAAAACAATTTATCAGCTCCAAGTGAAAGAGCAGAACTCTGAACTCCAGTATAATATAATATAATATAATATAATATAATATAATATAATATAATATAATATAATATAAATGTCAGATTGTTTCATCTAATGAATAGATTGTTGCCTAATTACATATCTACGAGCTTTTAATATTCAGTTAATGAATAATGGAATATTTTAATGTTTCATGATGTAATAGGTAGTCAGACTTGTTTAATGTGTTTTCGTTCTGTCATACGTTTGCCTCTCGGGGTATGATATGTTAATTTTTTTTACACGTTACCAGTGTCTGTCACTTAACGAACCTATTAATTTTGTACGAAATAATAATGATTCATTATTTTTGTAATGAACTATCCGTAATTCATTAATAATATTCTAATTACATGGCTTACTAGATAATTATGACCTTTTATCATAAATTATTTGCTTTACGTTAAGTGATTTATTTATTTATTTATTTATTTATTTATTTATTTATTTATTTATTTATTTATTTATTTATTTATTTATTTATTTATTTATTTATTTATTTATTTATTTATTTATTTATTTATTTATTTATTTATTTATGTTGGTCCTATAGCTGTTACCTTTTGGCGCATATACATTTTATAATACTAATAAAGAATATTTTCTAGGTTTTCTCATACTAGCACTCTGCCAGTCTGGTTTTCATTATAATTAAAATAATTTCATTTTTACGTGTCTCTATTGATACATTTCCGAATGTAGAATGTGGTGGTTTCTATTAATTTGAAGATGTTGTTTAATTCTTTTCATTGCTATAGCTAATATGGCTAATATATATATATATATAGCTTGTAAATTATATTTTCATATTACTTTTAAGTCGAATTATTCAATTGAACTCTTGCTGTCATATGCATACTAGTAAGGATGTATTTATACTGTATGTACTGGATAGGGTTGGAAACATATACTGATTAACAGGGAATTGCCTAGTCGGAATTCATTACCGATGACACAGCAAACAAATAGATCTCTAGAGCTATACAGGTATCTGGACATTTAGTGTTATATTCGGACGTTCATCCGTCGTGAGTGGGCTAAAATATGGTGGGGTGGACGGTGGTACCTTCTGAATGACTATGCGCCTGTTTATCGGTTGCTTCTGGTCTCAGAATATATCGTCAAACTTGGTACTTCTGTGCTTCAGTATCCCGCTTATCCGCTCGACATCCCTTTTATTCGACTTTTACTTCTTTCCAAAAATGAAAAAAAGAAACATTTGAAAACACATTATTTTGCACCTCTCTAACATCGATGTATAACAACCTTCACTACTGTACACTTTTTCTAGTGTTTATAAAGCTTCTCGAAACACTGCTGGAAGTTTGCAACCACCGTTAATCTCCCCTACGATGCTGCTTTATAACTCATTTCCTGATTCTGAAGATAGTACGATATCCTGTCATTTTGTTATCAACTGACAAGAGGAAATCTTAACTTTAAAATATCATCATTATTGCGATCAGGCCCGAAGGACAGCGTGCAGCTACAAGACTTGTCCTCCACCGTGTCCTTTCCCTTGCACTCTCCCGTTCTCTCTCTGGCCTCCTCATAGTCCATCACTTCACCTTTTCCTCTGTCTGCCCGATGATCATCTTTCGCATTAAAAAAAGGGGGGGGGGTTAAAGGATATCCACTATAATACAAATCCATATTGTAACCAGTAACAACAAAAGCATACAAACAACCCAGAAGAAGAAGAGGAAGACGAAAACATCAAATAACCATTGCTGTAATATAGCAAAAACAAGTTGTAAAAATTCAAAAATGGTAAATTACTGTATATACTGAAAGATCAATAAAACACTTCGCCAAGAGGTCGAGACCCCCTTCCAATTCCTTCACCAATACAAATCTCCGTCCCTCTCTTCCAACTCCAGCAATCCTTCAAACCGGCCGAATCTCCTGGCCAGAGAGAAGGCGTTACCTTCTAGGTGGCCCGCCCCTTCCCTTCGGGAAGGGGAATGAAAACTTCCCCCTTGGTCCTTGGAACAAAATCCAGCAGTTTCACAGGCCGTCTAGTGTATCCGCTCGCGAGACATGGCCTGCCTACACCAGACGTTACTTCTCATGTGGCTTATGCTGTCTGAATATTTATAGATTTCATCCAACTCCCGATTGTACATTATCCGCAACTCCCCAGTCGTCACGTCCTTTATCGCTCCGAAAAACTTTCGTAAATCTTTCCTGTAAAATGAGAAGACTGATGTAATCGTGTTACCGAACACTCTAGGTCTCGCACCTGTACAACACAAGAACGGTTGGCATATTTGTGTGTGCATTCCTTTTTTTTACTCGTAGGATAGTGGGAGTGTGTAGTTTGTGATAACTTTTCCTCAAACGCATCGTGTGAACTTCAGTGGAGTATGAGATAGTTCATTCACTTCATCGTATCTTCTCACCAAGGTGGTTGCAGTTTGAATCCATTTTATCCAAGCGAGGCTTTGGAAATGGGAATTTATGTGCCAGTAGTTCAGATATTTACTTAAAACTACACGTGCAACTCCTTCTCAATATCTTTTTTCTTTTTTGCTAGTTGCTCTTTCGTCGCACCGAAACAGATAGGTCTTATGGCGACGATGGGACAAGGAAGGGCTAGGAGTGGGAAGGAAGCGGCCGTGGCCTTAATTAAGGTACAGCCCCAGCATTTGCCTGGTGTGAAAATGGGAAACCACGCAAAACCATTTTCAGGGCTGCCGACAGTGGGGTTCGAACCTGCTATCTCCTGAATACTGGATACTGGCCGCACTTAAGCGACTGCAGCTATCGAGCTCGGTCTCCAATATCTGAAGACGACCTTCTGTGAGAGGATATTTTAGCAAATCAACTGTTATTTTTGTTTTCTGTCGGCCCCATGGTGTAGGGGTAGTGTGCCTGCCTCTTGCGTGGAGGCTCCGGGTTAGATTCCCGGCCAAGCCAGGGATTTTTACCTGGATCTGAGGGCTGCTTCGAGGTCTATTCAGCCTACGTGATTAAATTGAGGAGCCATCTGACGGTGAGATGTCGGCCCCGGTCTAGAAAGCCAAGAATAACGGCCAAGAGGATTCGTCGTGTTGACCACAGGACACCTCGTAATCTGCAGGCCTTCGGGCTGAGCAGCGGTCGCTTGGTAGGCCATGGCCCCTCGAAGCTGTTGCGCCATGGGTTTTTTGTTTGGTATTTTTGTTTTCTCATTCAGAGGCTTGGGATACCTTTATCATTAGCCTTGTATACTTGTATTTGAGAAATGTTATTTCAGTATGGTAATTGTGGTAGGATTAATAAATGTAAGCCCATGTGTCATATTTAAGAATAGATTCTCTATGACACAAAATAGGGACCGAAGTTAACGTTTCCCTGTAGTGAATATACCGGGGTCATAGAAGAAACCAAATCAAATATTTTTAAAAACTAAATAACCACATCCTGGAAACTGACTGAGGCCCTTTGCGGCGTTATTGAAAATTAAGCTATTACAATTGAGTGTAGTTGTAATCCTTTACAAACTCTGTTAAAACGTGTGACCTTCTGCTGCAGTACAAGCTCTGAAATGACATTACACACGGTCGTACACTTTCAAAGACTCCAGGCATGTGCTTTACAGAGTAGGCAGCTTCGAGATTTTCCTCCCATTCAGTTGGAATCTCATACACTTCAAGTGCTCTCCTCACAAAGTAGTCAAGTAATGTGAGGTCGCACCTTTGAATAGTTTTCGTGAAGAATTACAATTGAATTGGCAAATAATAGTTTCATTTTCAGTCATGTCAAACATTACTATAGTAAAATATACTTGTTTTTGTCTCTTCTGTCATCCCTAGTTTGAGTATTGAATTTTGTTACATCCTGTAGATGCTCACTGAACGCCACCTCCATATTTCTACCTTGGATTTATCCATTCAGCATTGGTTCCATGACACTCCGATTTCTTGTCATACATAGATTACGCAGTTATAACACGTTCTTTTTTTTAAATTTGCATCACACCGGGCGAGTTGGCCGTGCGGTTAGGGGCGCGCAGCTGTGAGCTTGCATCCGGAAGATAGTGGGTTCGTACCCCACTGTCGGCAGCCCTGAAAATGGTTTTCCGTGGTTTCCCATTTTCACACCAGGCAAATGCTGGGGTTGTACCTTAATTCAGGCCACGGCCGCTTCCCTCCCATTCCTAAACCTTTCCTATCGCATCGTCGCCATAAGACCTATCTGTGTCGGTGCGACGTAAAACAAATAGCAAAAAAAGACATTTGCATCGCACCGACACAGATAAGTCTTAATGGTGACGGTGGGATAGCAAAAAGGGCTAGGAGTGGGAAGGAAGCGGCCGTGCCTTAATAAAGGTAGAGCCCCAGCATGTGCGTGGTGTGAAAATGGGAAACCACGGAAAACCATCTTCAAGGCTATCGACAGAAGGGTTCAAATTCACTATCTCCCGAATGCAAACTCACAGCTGCGCGTTCAAATCGCTTGGTAAACATGTTTAGAATGGACTTGATAGTGCTGTTACTTTATTAATATAATTTTGAAAAGCTTTCTTGTATTTCGAAATTTATTTGTACATGAATAACGGATGTTAACATACGAGGCCTATTCACTGCTGTTCATCGGTATTTTAAACACTGATAGTTATCTTGCTTTGAATTAAACGTCTCTCATTACCATTGAGCAGATTTTATGTTCTGGCCTTCCGAGCCCAAGGTGGCGTGTTCCATCTCGGCTCAGTCCAGTAGTATTTGAAGGTACTCTGATACGTCAGCCTCGTGTCGGTTGATTTCCCGATACGCAAAAGAATTCCTGCAGGATAAAATTCCGGCACCTCGGCGTCTCCGGAAGCCGTTTACGTAGTTATTGGGACATAACAAATACCATTAATGACTATAAAGTTATTATTTTATGCTGTGTCTGATTGATCCACGTTCGATTTCAGGTTCTACTACGTATTTAAGACTGACTTGAGGATCTGGAATGGGTTGCACTCTGTGCTGGAGAACACACATGAAAAGAGATATTGACTATAAACTCTTTCTAGGTCATCTTTAATTAAGTCCCCTGTGCTCTACTATGTCGTATTCTGGCGAATGCGGGCAACGGTATTTAATATACGGGCTAGTTCCACTACCTACGCAGTCCACATTCACACTGGTCATCAGACTTTTCTATGGCGCTATATACCTCGATATTCCAGTCGGCTCGGAGTAAGTAGCAGCAGCGTTACATTTTACACACTAATAAATTAGCTAGTAATCTGGTGGAACGACTTTAGTTAAAATATTTCATTAAAATCTTACTACGTTTATTATTGACCTTATTCTAACCATCAAGCCCCTTAGTCGAATGATCAGAAACGTGACCTTCGTTCAGAAGGCCATACGTTTGATTCACGTTTAGAAAATGTTAGTTGTGTCTGGTCAGGTCCTCTGGCTCGGGAACTCTGGATTTGTATTTATCTCAATGCACACTTCAATATATACAGAATGTCCTTGAAAAAGGTTCCGATATTTACATAGGAGGGAAGAAGATCAAACGAAGCGGAAAAGTTCCTATAAACATCGGTCGTAAACTCAATATCATCGGAGTTATGGTCCGTTACCACTACTATCAATGATCAGCATGTCTTTGATCTACTCTTCACAACATGTGCTCGATGTAACCGCCATCCATTGCAGTGCAGCCTTCCCCCCAACGTCACATGGAGTCACGCATTCGTTGGAATACCGCTGGCTGTTGCCGGATTGTGCCACAGACATTGAACACGTGTTCTCGTAGTGTATCCGCATCATTTATGGAGACCGCATACACCATGGTTTTTACATGTCCACAAAGCCAAAACTATAAAGGGTTAAAGTCAGGCGAACCGGGAGGCCAATGCACTGGCCCTCCCCGACCAATCCATCATTCATGGAAGAACTGTGTTAGGCGTCGCTTAATCCTACGATGAAAATGGGCCGGTGTACCATCATACATGTAGCACATTTGCTATCTTAGACCAATGTTTAGGTAGGAACGTATTCCGGTTTTTTGTTGCATACAACACTTCGTAAATTATCGGAACCTCGTGATCATTGAAGTTACTGGTAGCGGACCATAGCTCCGAAGATATTGGGTTTGTGACGAATGTTTGTAGGACCTTTTTTCCTTCGTTTGTTGCGTGCTGCATCTTCTATAAATGTCGGAACCTTTTACAAGGACATTCTGTATACACGCAACACACTATACTACCACCCACCACAAACAACCCACAGTGGTGAATACTTCGGTCCTCACACAGTGTTGCTTAATTAAGGGTATCCGGCCGTAAAACAGGGTCAAATCCACATACAGTAGGTCGTCCTCACTATCCTACCAGGGTATGGGGAAAGCGGCAGAGGAAGAAGAAGATTGACCTTATTCTAACTGGTGTGCTAGGAAATCGGCAGCTGAGAGGATGTAGCGTTTGATCGAGACGTGTTTTCTGCGAAGACCCACATTTTGAACAACAGCGATGAAGGCTGGGAAAAGATCGGTGAAAAGAACGGCAATATCAGGATAATAAATGATAAACACTCTCTGCAACAACATTAAGTTTTAGTACATTTGATGTGCCGGCATTGTTGCAGCGCTTTTGGTTCTAGAATTAGTCTCTTCAGCTCTGTAAGAACCCATAGTTGAAGACAGTCATTATATTCAACAGCGAATGCATGGCTATGATGATGATGATGACGATGTTGATGATGATCTTATTCGTGCCTCAAAATTTCTGTCAGACACTATCACAAAATATGCTTCACGTTAATGAACAATATTATACCCCAGCGACAGGAAGTATAGAAGTTTTAGACAACGGATAAAGAGCGTCATAAGAGTAGAAAGTTAAACAGTGTTGTAAATCATTATTACCTTATTCCAGACGTTATGGGTTTTTTAGCCTAGTAGGCATTGCACTTCATGGGCTCCAAGACATAAATACTCTGTGACGAATCGGAGTGTCTCCTGCGTTCACGTCTCTCTGGAAATAGCGCCCAGTGTTTGACATTTCCGCGTTACAATCGTCCTACTGTAGTCCTCATGGGAATCAAAAACATTAGGGCGATGTATAAATCCTTTACCTCATGTAACAGTTTTGCTTGCTTTTTTAATGTTGAAATGCTTTTCATTTGAAATATTCTAACATAAATGGGGTTGGTTTAAGCTTTTGAGGGGGGGGGGAGGGGAAATAGTCATATTTTCTTATTAACTTTCGGTTTTCTTTACCAAAAATTAATATCAAGTGATAAAATTCAGAATGTCATAAATGTTAAAATACAGTTGCATAAATTTGAATGGATACGCCTTACCTATGGAATTGAAATGGTGAAGTTATAATGGATTCTACGTTTGATCCGACAAGTGTTTATTAATGATGTTAACACATTTTAGTTGCGAGCTCTCCACACAGAATCGATATGTGATTTTGTAAAAAAAAAAAAAAGCAACAATGTTTTATTATTTTATTTTACCTAGAACTACAGCCAGACAGTAGAGAGGTTCTCCGATGTTTTAATGTAGCTTATGGTAAACCGGGAGTTTTATGATGATCATTTTAGCTTAATTGTTCTGTTCTCTTAATGTTTGTAGTGAAGGTTATTTTTTCAATTTGCTTTACGTTGCACTGACACAGACAGGTCTTACGGCGACGATGGAACAGGAAAGGGCCGTGGCCTTAAGGTACAGCCTATTGTTATTTGCGTGGTGTGAAAATAGGAAACCACTGGAAACCATATTGAGGTCTGCTGACAGTGCGTTCGAACCCACTATCTTCAGATAGCAAGCTCACACTGCGCCAACTCGCTAGGTAGAAGGGTAATTTATCCGGAACGAATAATTACGTATAAGTCCAGATAGCCTTGAGATAAAGTTATTTGCATCCGGAGTGTTGATAAGTGAACTGAATGGGGAGCTTTGCTGTATGACGTCGTGATAAAGAAGTTCGATGTTATTAAGCATAAATCTAAATTGTCCAAATTAAAACTCTCTTGCAGTCATCAATATTTGAACCTACAATGGTAGGGCGAAATGTCAGCATCTTCTGGGCCACGGAGAATATCTCCTTGTAGGCCTACTAAACGGTAAGAACAATCATATTCATCACCGGGAGGATATTTCTTATTCTGTTTAAAATATGTCCGCCTCCGTAGCGTAACGGTTAGCGCTGTTAGCTGCCGTCCTCGGTGGCCTGGGTTCGATTCCTGGTACTTTCAGAAATTTAAGAATGGCAGGAGGACTGGTACTGTATGTGGTTAAAATGGTACATGCAGCTCACCTGCATTGGGGGTGTACCTGAAAAGGATAAGGACACGAGTTTACTTTATATTTAAAGTTTAATAATTCAGTGTCTTATTCTATTTAAAATTTGAGCCGGGCTGATTGGCTCAGACGGTTAAGGCGCTGGCCTTCGGACCCCAACTTGGCAGGCTCGATCCTGGCTCAGTCCTGGCGTATTTGAAGGTGCTCAGATACTTCAGTCTTGTATCAGTAGATTTACTGGAACGTAAAAGAACTCCTGCGAAGCTAAATTCCGGCACCTCGACGTCTCCGAAAACCATAAATGTAGTTAGTGGGACGTAAAGTAATTATTATTATTATTATTATTATTATTATTATTATTATTATTATTATTATTATTATTATTATTATTATTATTATTATTAATATTATTATTATTATTATTATTATTATTATTATTATTATTATTATTACTATTATTATTATTATTATTATTATTATTATTATTATTATTATTATTATTATAATTATTATTATTATTATTACTATTATTATTATTATTATTATTATTATTAAAAATTTGATTCTTCAGTGTTTGAACGCTGTTGATTTCTTTTTGTTTTTTTCATTTAAAATTGTGAAAAGTGAAATATTTTGTCGTATGTGCCCATCTACTAATACATTTCAATCATGGGAGTGGTAGGTGAGCGTCGTGAGAAGAATTCTATTAACTGTTGTTCTTTGCACAGCTTGAGCAGCAAGATCGACAACTGAGGAAGCTGCACCGTTCAATGATCTGAAGTTTTACTGTGACCTCTTGCGATTTTAGTCTTTTCACTGATATCCTTATTCAAGTTTTCTAATGTAAATGTCACAATAACACCGTCTATCGAACGAAAACGATATACGATAAGATTTCATGTCTGGTGACCACGTTACTCCTAGTCCTCAGATAAACAATAATTCTCTAAGATATGAGCCTAAAATTAATTCATATCGTAAAAATTTCATGAACATATATCTCTCATTAGCGGTAGTTCTGAAACAAAAATGCAATCTCTGAAAGCATTCCTTCGGTGGGATAGACGTTCAGTTTCACGCAGTGTCTGCAGAAGACTTAAATTTTAAGTGCATATCCAGGCACATTTAAACATTATGAATTTCTAGCTTCTTCGTATAGTATATCGAATAAAGTACTCACAACTTTCTCTTGTATCTGTGTACAACCGCGAAATTTAGGAGGAAGTATTAGAATCGATCCTATGTATCAAACTTGTACAAAACCACACAATTATGTGCTACATTTACACTTATACTACCTCAAAATACTTTAAGTAAATAGTAAGCATTTTTAGATTACTGCGGGAGTGCGAAATCTTGCTGTCGTTAATTCAAGTTTTGAAAATTGTGTAGATTTAGTGTTGGCACTAAATATATTGTAAAAAAGACTGACACTTAAAGTAGAGCAAACGTTAGCAAACAGTGACCATAGTTAGAAGTTGTACATCTATAATTGTTTCCTTTTTTTCCCCACATTTCTCCACCACCTGTTATATGCTAGTGGTTTAATGTCGCTCTAACACGTGGAATGGTTCCCGCGACGCAAGGGTGGGAAAGTGTTAGGATTGGAAGCGGCCGTGCACATAGTTCGTTAACAGTATTTGCCTTGTGTGAAAATGAGAAACTGCGTAAACACCATCTTCAGGGCTGTCGACGGTGGGACTCGAACCCTTGTTCATTTGTATTATTATACTGTGCAGCTCTCCAGGATGTTGAATGTTTTGTTCAAGGTTGCGGTGTTGAAAACTTCTTAATTGTCTGTGCTTACTGCCTAATTAGAGGGATATTCTTTGTATAACGCTTTTGTTATTATTCTCACGTGTGCGACTTTGCAATATGTCAGAAAATACCAAACGAAACGGATTTCGGACTAGAATGGTAACTATTGTTTTCGTGCCTTCAAAATGTAATGATGATATCAAATTCTTTGCCTTCTTACCTGATCTGGAACTGCCGCTTTCGAGTCTGATCCCTCGGTTAGGCGCTCGTTTAGACACTCATGTAGATTTGGTTGTCGTAATTATAATCAGATGCTGTATTCTTAGATGTCGGTATATTGGAAAATAGCTTCGTATGGATCAATCTGATATTAGGCCATGGAAAATAAAAAGAAATATGCGGGAGCTCTTCTTTCGCAAATGTTTTGAAATTACACTATTTTCAGTCTTCATTGATTCAATTACACCTTATCATCTTATGGGTGTATTAGGGCTTATCTGTCTCCATGAACTAAACGGGACTAAAGTCGGTCGTGGCTCGTGGCGCTTGATTTTCTACGACTCATTTTTTGTTTTCCTTTTCGGTAGGCTTGGACATTACATTAATATATTCAGACATATCGGAAGTTTTCCCAACATTCTAAGATATTTCACGCACCTAGTCACGTTTTCTCGCAGGTACTATTACAGACATCGAAACGTACGGCACCTCGCAGCACGTGCTATCTCGTGAGAGTCCTGAGTCATGATAATTCTTTGAAACTTCCTGTTTCCAAATCAATTATATTTTTGCTAGGTTTTATAGTTCTGGGATTATTCAAGAAAATCTAGTATAAACTTTTCGGGAGACCTAGGGACTCAGTACTGAAATGAAATGATACACTTATTTACGTCATAATATACATTTTCGTATTTGTCTGTAACAGGTAATTTATACCAGTACCCATTAGCACTTATCAAAGTTTGTTAACGTCTTTTTCTAAATTTATTAACTCCATGGGAGGTCATTACCACGAATCACTTTACCTGTGAATTGAAATAATTAGCAGTATAATTTATTTCAAATCGTAAGGAGTTTTATGAAATTTGAAGAGATATGTCGTTAATCATTGTTGCACTTTATGAATGCATCTCGTTGAAAATCAAGATTGCCAGTATTTTGTGACAAACGACTTGCATACAGTTCTGTTGTATAATGTAAACGATTTTATACGCATTTAACTTTTGCTCGGAAATGATTTTTTAAAACATTATTATTATTCTATCAAATGCTTTCGCTTCAGGTCGTATTTTCCCCATTATACTGTACGTTAAGAGGGCGAAAGCTTAATATATGTTTTGGGCAACATGAATTGGTCACTATTTAATGCTAACAAGGGGTAACTAATAACTCCAATATTGCCACTTCAGATTTAATATAATGTGAGTACTTAAAAGGAAAATTGACGTCATGTTGAAAAAATGACCACAGTCAGGCAGGATAGAAGATTATGTAAAATAAAATTACTTTTTGATCGTAAACAGCTATTAAAATGGTAGTAATATAAACAAATAGGAAGTCAGTAATGGTATTCTATATTTCTAAGGATTTAAGTCATTCACTTACTTATGATAATGAGGTAACTTCACATCACAAAATTTTGACAGTTATTAAAAGAACAGACGTATAGGTCCTTATGAAAAAACCTATTTTAGATGGTTGATACAAGACGTGCGATATTTAAAAGTAATCGTTGATTCAGAAACATACAATGCGTCACTTGTAGAAATGTTATGGGGTCCTTTTCATTTTACAAACAAGTGTCATAAACTTCTATGCTGTGTTTCCTGCATTGCCTCTCGACACTTAATACACAACCATCTTCGTCCCTGCACTCTGTACCCACATTCAGAATATAAGTCAGTAAATTAGAAAAGTCAGCATCAGTCACCGGAACCAGAGCCATGATAAACAATAGGAAAATGTAAATACGCTACAGCACAACTCACTAACGTTGATGGTAACAGGGGTGATGCGTCACTCCAAGCACACAGGAACACAAAGACGCAGTGCGCGTGAAAATACTTCACAGCGCATACTGACTTATGTTTATGTTCATGAGATTAGAGAAATACTAGGTGGTCGAGTCATAGTATGCAGTATAGGCAGTTATATAAACGGAAATATTCGTAGGTGGAGTGACGCATCACCTCTGTTACATACTTAGGGCTGAATGTATGTCTACTTATTTAGTATTATTACTCTATTCTTTATTATATTTCTCGATGATGATGTATTTAGAATGGTGTGTACAGTATAAGCGTGGGATGGAGTCATTGGCTTATGTTTCTAAAAGCGCACTTTGGCCGGGACTCAAACCCGTAACCTTTATGTTTGGCTCTGTCCGCGATGCCTGTTGGAGATATAACTTGACAGCGGAAGAGAGTGAGAAACATAATTGTGTTTGCATTCTTCTCATAGCACCATTGGCTTTCAACTTCATTACGATGGCGGGGCCATTCCTTCTCAGCGCTGAACCATTCCAAGTATGAAGAATTATACTTTTTCTCCGTATAGAAATGGAAATTAGCTAGAGCCCGGATTTCCATGCACTATAAGATCTCAAAATATGCATGCATTAATGCACTATCAAATGACGGAACATGCATAATAAACTAGAAAATATGCACTATCAAAATTCAGTTCTACATTGTTATATTTTCACTTCCTTGTGAGACACTGTACTACAACTAATTTCTCGACATTTTCTTCATTTAAGTTAATTCGTTTATCGGACAGAACATTCGTGACCACAGAAAATGATCTTTCTACGTCACAACAAGTGACAGGTTCATACTTAAATGAAGACATTTAGGACGAAATATATCTGAAAATATCTCTTTTCAAAAATTAACTTAGAAATTCCTTTCCCTCAATCCATTTAGACACGTGGTCTTTTCAGAGACTTTTAACAGGTGGCATTAAATCAACACCTCACAGCACAGTCTAACACTAAATTACAATTTGAAGCGTATAAGCGTGCTGCTTTCCAACTTCCTTCATTTCCTCAATTATTTTGGCCTCGGATGTGTGACCAGTGAGTGTTCTGAGTTCGAGGTAGGAAATTTTAGGAAAACAAAACAGGATTCAGCGCAGAACCAAGGCTTGTAAGCTGCTATCTCAGTAACGCGTCGTCACGGAAGTGTGATTCAAGTTTTAATTTCTTCGTCTAACGTAGACGAAATAAGAAATAGCCATCATTTAATAATGCAAAATTTAGGGTTCCGTTTTTACTGGGACGCCTTATTTCTTAGTACTAGAGCGGTCAACGCGGATTCTTCCCGCTTATGTCAATGTTTACTCAAATAACAGGTAAGAAAGTGCTTGGCTAACTGGATTATAAGCCCTCTATGCATCTAACTTAGGATGTCAAGTAGTATACCAGGAATACATTTTCTTTCAACGATAGACAAATAACGTGCACATACGGTCCCAAATTCCGCAAACCAATGTTCAATAAAGGCACTATCATGAAAGTTAACATCGTGTATGCGTCAAAGTCAGAAGAAAAGTCATATAATCCAATTTCAATGTCCATTTATTCGCTATTAAATAAAAAAATTTCAAACTATGCATAATGCATGAATTTTCTCTCAAAAAGGGCAAAACATGCAATGATGCACGGAAAAAGTACGGTTATTTGGAATTGGTTGGTCATAAAACAAATATTTGCAAAGTTTCAGAAGTGTAACCAGCTCATTCAGGAACATGCATTTGCATGGAAATCCGGGCTCTAGAAATTACTCTCGTAGAATTTATTCTAGTTTTCGCCGATAAATTTTGTGATTACTCAGATTACAGCCGTATGTCAGCTGATAAAGCGTCCTTCAGTCCGATAACCTCATCATTTTTGTAGTTTGCAGTTCGAATTTTGTTCTCGGCATCAAGCTGATTAGATGTGAAGTTGAGTTTCTCGTTGGGCCTTTGTCACTCACCGTAATTAATACAACTATATTGTGCTCTGTGCAATATTGCTCGACACTTCTGATTTATAATAGCTTCAAGATATAACTTTCAGCGAAATGATTAATATGATATTAATAACATTCAAATGTTAAATATTTTGTTCTTCACCTGTTTATATATACCGTAAAGCTAATGATAATGATGTAGTCGTAATGGGGTCTGTGAAAACAGTCTTAAGTTTCAACAGCCACTTGCTGAGACTTGATGTGATGATTATAGAGACCGTTCGCTGACATAATTAACACTACATTGTGTGGTAGTATGAACCTACTCCTAAAGTTCCTATGATAGTCGAGGAGAGTACAAAGTTATGCCCAAGCACAAAACGAAAATTAATTGAATCGACTATAAATACTTAATTTTTAAAACATTTTTTGTTGTGTACTTTCTCAGTCCTAACGTCCTCTCACATTGGAATGTAAATACCCACATTTTCGAAGCCATTTCATGCCTTTACATCTATGAGGGGAAAATTGTTGGAGGAAGACTTTTTAAACGTTTTACCGTCTATCTGCGCACTAGGCAATGCCACTCTGATTATTATTATTATTATTATTATTATTATTATTATTATTATTATTATTATTATTATTATTATTATTATTATTTTAAAATCTGTTTACCCTCCAGGGTTGGTTTTCCCCTCGGACTCAGCGAGGGATCCTACCTCTACCGCCTCAAGGACAGTGTCCTGGAGCGTGAGACCTTCGGTAAGGGATACAACTGTGAACGAGGACCAGTACCTCGCCCAGGTGGCCGCACCTGCTATGCTGAACAGGGGCCTTGTGTTTGAAATGGGAAGATTGGAAGGATAGACAAGGAAGAGGGAAGGAAGCGGCCGTGGCCTTAAGTTACGTACCATCCCGACATTTGCCTGAAGGAGAAGTGGGAAACGACGGAAAACATCTTCGAGGATGGATGAGTGGGAATCGAACCCCCCTCAACTCACTTGACCTTCCAAGGTTGAGTGAACCACGTTCCAGCCCTCGCACCACTTTTCAAATTTCATGGCAGAGCCGGGAATTGAATCCGGGCCTCGACACCACAGAGGTGCACCATTATTATTATTATTATTATTATTATTATTATTATTATTATTATTATTATTATTATTATTATTGTACCGGGCGGTACACCTCCACGCCGCTAATTTAAAATGTGCACCAATTGAAACTCCTCTGCTGGAGGAAGTCTGAACTTTATTGATGGTATTAATTTTCAAGTTTCTCAGAAGATGTCACTACGTGGAAAATTTGGAGTTTTTGAACTATGTCATTTTCGACGTATTTTTGTTTTGCTTGTAGTAAGAAGTGTGAACTTTCTCTTCTAGAGGACACTACTGAAGATCAACAATAGTGCACCCTAGTGCGGAGTGAAAGAACTTTTTTTTTTGGAGAAATTTTTATTTCAAAAGTTTGTTTCTTGTTAAATTTCTTTCTGTTATTGCTTAAGTTGGCTGTATACCCCTCTCTTTCCCCTTGTTTTGTATTTAGCCTATCCCGAATTTCTTTAATTTATTTCTGACCAATTGAATGTAGCTTCCCCCAACTGGAATATGTTGCGGTATCCTACCCAATAAAAGTTTTTGTGGGAGGGTGTTCTCATTCCCCTAACGCCTCGAACCTTCCGCGAGAGGATATAAACTGCTGATTTTTGGGTCTCCGGGCCACTTCTGTTCCATCTTTCAGTGTGTAAAGTACATAGCAGGGGGCGGGAAGCGCCTCTTTCTTCGGCGACAGTCAACAACCAGGTAATGGCCGACTAATTACTCCTTTTCTTGCTTGCTCAGCAGTTTAACTCTCGGGGCGGGTCCGAAGCCTTTCCATTATGTAACCTTCCAAAGAAACTTCTATCTATTCTATCTTTTAAACTACATATTGGGATAGAGAGTGCTTAACCCTCTCGAGCTCCCACTCATATTTTTTGAGGTGAACTTATATTTTTATCAACCTATTCTTCTTCGACTTAATGTAAATTATTTCCTTATTAAGTCACCTCTTTAGTATGGGATTAGCCCTTGTATTAACGGCCTAGTGCCAAGTAGGTTTTAAACAAAGCGTATTAGGAGCGCAAGATCGCCTCCTCTCAAATTGTTATTTTAGAGGTCATGTAATTACCCTTTTTCATTTAATAGACCTCAGTAGGTTGGGTATTTTACACCTGTGTCTATGTCCCGAGAGGACAACTTGAAGGTGGAGTTTGGTGTGGCCTTTGAGAGGCTTAAAGTTGAGAGCGAGTGGCTCTTTTCGAAAACTGAGTGTTGTATGCCTCGAGGAGGCTTTTCTGTGTAATTTGGAGCAAGTGCTCTGGGACATGAATGGGGTTTTCGGCCCCTCTGGTAAAACTTATTTTGGAGTAAGGTTGGGCTAATTGCCCTAGAAATGTGAATTCGGGGCTCGAAGCCCAAATCCTGTAAATATTGTAACTACCTTTTGACTTGCTACTCTGTACCTGCCATGCTTGTTATTTCTTTATTTTGAAAGAAAAATATAACCTTGTTAAATTTTAAATTAATTTTACTTTCGTAGCTTGAGACCTATTCACCACCCCGCACCTTCTTTCACGCATAACTACCGCAAAAACACGGTAACAATTATTATTATTATTATTATTATTATTATTATTATTATCGACGTATGCATTTATTTAGGCTACAAATTGTTGACCATTTTGCTGTCCGAACGAGTGCCTTTAATACTTTCTTTTTGTCCACGTTGCGACCTTTTTTGGAAAACACAAAGACAGAAATTCTATAACAATGCATGCGTACAGTACTATTTTACATAGTCAGCTGATCTAAAAGGGAACAGGTATGAACCTGTTTCCAACGTTCCCATCATAGCCAAGGAAAATACAGAGTTGTGTCCAAGTACAAAGAGAAATCCGTCCAGTTGGGAAATAGTTGGTGCAACTGTACTCTAAAATGTATTTTTATCTCAATGCACATTTTTTTTTTGGTAGTTCATATGCCTTGTTTGTCAAATTGGCGATATATGACATCCATAGTTCTTACGTTAACCGGGAGCAGAGAACTGAAGTTTTCTAGTCAAAAAAGAAAGGATTTTTTTTGTCTCTACCGCTGTCTACATGACATATTGGAAAAGTTTCAGATGTTCCAAAATAAATAATTCTCTGACCTCGACACTTCAAATGCGTCAACTAATGGATGCATAAAGCAGAGACAGATACGTCTTGTAAAGTCGAAAGGGAGTGTCATAGAGTTCAAGTCAAAACTTTAAAATTCATAGGCTAGGAACTGTTTAATGAAGAGAATGAGAGCAGTGTGGTAGCTCGTAAATACTCCTTGCGATGATTCTTACCCGTAGGCCGTTACTAGAATTGTATTAATTTATTTGCTCGTTTGATTTCGGTTTAGTCCTTCATATCATAATTTGTGAATAATTGAACAATATTTCCAATTAAATTTAAAGCTGCAGAGGAAAGAAATTAACGTATGATATATTGTGACCTTTCACGAATTTTTGGTTCAGGGTTCGAGTTATTAATACTATACCACGGCTGGTGTCACGTAAGCCGCGCACCGGTTTGGATCAGGTTCGAGTGGTGGATCTTCCACGAATTTTAAGACGGGTTTGAGCATCTGTTTGTCCTTTTACATTACCAGAGATTCCTGCATCCCTACCGTGTGTTTTGTCACCTTTAAAACCTCCTTGCCTTACACTTTTAAATGTAAATAGTGCATTTCCTATGTAGTAGCTTTTTGCGAGAGAGAAAAAATACCAATTATCATTCCTTCTGAATCAAACCTCGCAGATCATTTTTTTATTGTCTGGCTCCATGGCTAAATGGTTGGCCATGATCGATTCCTGGTCGAGTCGGGGATTTTATCTTCCATTGATTTAATTTCACGGGCTGCAGTACTCGGTGTTTTCATCCTAAGAATGGAGCCTCGGCTGACTACTTACGATTAACGGGTATCAGTCTTGTCTGCTCTGCAGCGGAATACTATGCCCCGGTATGGCTGGAAAGTGCTCATGTGCACGAAGTGGATACTAAGCTGAATGATACCATGCGCTGCATAACTGGTAACGTGAAGTCAACACATCGCCTCTGTTTACCCGTATTTAGTCATATCTGGTCATCACCAGGAATTTTGTTACCCATCGCCACAACGACTTCGATCTAGGAGACCAGCAAGTGTACTGGCCGGCCGACTCTTGAGGGATAATTTTAATCTAAACCAGAGCTGGCGGGATGAGTGGTCAAATTCAACATCTGGAACTAATGCTTATGAGCTAAATCCAATTCGGAAAATGAAGGGATTCGACCTCCCAAGAAAACTATGGTGTCGCCTCAACAGACTGAGAACAGGGCATGGACGCTGCAACTTCTTACGCCATAAGTGGGGTTGGATGGATTCTCCAGTGTATGAATGCAGTCAAGAGGAGCAGGCCATGAACCATGTCATCCTGCGCTGCCCTCTTCGTGCCTGCTCCGGAAGCCCAGCGACCTATTTCATGTTTCATAAAGTGTTGTAGCGTGGCTGAAAATCTTGGACCTAAACTTATGAATTTGTTGTTGTAATCACCATACGATTACATAAATAAATGAATGGCCCCATTATCACAGACTCTCAGGTCGACTATAGGATGTCAACTGCAACATTCCTCTCCGGAGGCCACATGCAAAAGAGAAATACTTTTTCTATCGTTCTCCTGTAGACAAGACTAATATTGGGAACGCAACTAAGGTACCGTGTGACACAAGAATACAAACAACGTTGTGCTTTCCCGTCCTCGAAATGGAGTGAATTTCTCATTATAAGTGATTTTTCGTGTTTTTCCACTTCCACTGCTGCACGCAAGTACTGGAATGGAACCTGATATTTACACCAGTTCCAGTCCCATATACATTGCACTGCATACTCCACAGCCACACACCAAGGCAGATGAAAGTGCGCTAGTTATTCTCATCTTCAAATCGCACCACTTTGTATCTATGCAGCTCGTTAATTGGCCACAGTTCGCTGAGCAAACAAAAAGTCACGGTCAATGTTTTAACCTTGAATTGTAGAGTTCAGTCGGTGTAATATAATCGCAAGTGACTAGAATTGTCCATATGAGCCATACACTTATTTTCGTCTCCTTCTGTGAAGACATTAAGACTCTGCCTTAGCGCTGTAGTGGTGATTGTTGTTTCAAAAAGCTACGATATTTTCAACCATACACCGTTACTGTTCTCGTAGCAATCGGATAGGTATTGTCATAAAAAGAACCGTTGGTGCAACATCACATTAGGGTCTTGGCATGCCAAGACGACTGCTGCCCAGCCAGATAGTCTGCAGTTATTGTTCGTGTAGTCATTGTGACGACATCCTCAGCTAATTGCTTGTCTTTCCCTGGCCAGGCCCGGTGCCTCCCATATCATACAGCTCTTCAGTTGGTATCACGAGGTTGAGTGAACCCTGTTTCAGAGTTAAATTATCTGGACTGGCTGCGAGTTGAACCCGAAGCCTTCGGGTAAGAGATGAAAGCAACCCTTACACCGACGTGTGAGCAGGTATTGTCATTACACAATTCAAATTTTACACGATTTAAGGGGCCCATAGACGTGCAATATTATTGTGCAATATCGGGGTTTGTGCAATATAATTGATAGTGTGTACTTCGTATTGAAGGGTTGTGCAATATATTGTACGAAATCAAAGAAGTTTGAAATATATTGCACAAACCGCAAAATACTGTGCCGTGTGTTGGCAATATTGTGCAATATCCCGTCCTCCCGCCAGTTGTTATCAACACGTGGGGGAGAACGTATCGCGATGGCAGACAAACAGGAGGAGAAAAAGTTTCTTTTGGAGTTTATCGAAGTGTACCATGACCTCCCGGCTCTATGGGACGTTAAGAGCAAAGATTACAGTAATCGCGTTAAAAAAAAAGTGAACAGTACGAGGTGCTTATTGATAAATATCGCGAAAAATACCCGAACGCCGATAAACAAGAAATTATTAAAAAATCAATTCTCTGCGTAATAGTATTCTTTTTTTCGATTTGAGGCGTAACCAAAGCGATAAGTTCATCAAACAAATCACCGTTCATGCGCAGAAAGTTTCGAAAATCATTTGGCTCGCATTTTCTCAGTTCAGTGAGTAAATTTTCATGAGTGTACCTTTCTCCGTCCAGAAACCACTGTTTGGCCCATGTCCTCCTTTTCCGTTTCTGCTTCTTTTTGGCACTTACGCCCACGGCGAGCAAAACGCAGCAAAGATCAGTGTCACTCAACATGTTCACCAAACAAAATAACGGCATGTACTGACTATATATTGCAACGCATATTGTACGTCTGTGACCGCTTTGCACAATACATTGTACAACCCTTCAATATTAAGTACACACTATCCGTTATATTGCACAAACCCCGATATTGCGCAATAATATTGCACGTCTATGGGCAGCTAACAATATATTGCACAATCCATTTTGCGCAATAATATTGCACGTTTCTGGGCCCCTTTAGGCTCGCTAGAACTTTGTGGCACACATTCACACACAGTCGTGATCAAGAGGTTTATTCACACTTGACGAAAGATCTGGGGAGGTCATCGTTTGTAGATTCAAGGTTGGAATCCATGGACTGACACCAATATTTCGATTCTTCCCATTATATTAACAAACCACCCCTTGCTCAATGTTGGAATACTGAAAGGCGAATTCTCCTCCAACCTGGCATTGTTAATTTTTTTATTTGTCCTTTATAAAATGTAGGCTCCTATGGAGACAGAGTGCCGATACAAGAGATGATTTTTCGCACATTAAATTCAACTGCTGCAGATTAACTTTGAAGTGTAGGCAAATTTTGGTAAGCGGCGCAATAATAATAATAATAATAATAATAATAATAATAATAATAATAATAATAATAATAATAATAATAATAATAATAATTGTAAGGTAATTTCGTGGATCACAGAGGCATAAGAAGCGCCTGGTTTGAATGGCTGGAAAAGGAATTAACTACAGCAGAACTTAACACCAAAAATTTTGAAATTTTAATTTTTTCCTGAGTTTAAAATTGGAGAAATAGAAAATCTGAATGAATAACAACAATATTAGTGAGCTCGTAAGCTCTAGCAATATAGTGGAAGTCCGAATATCAGGTACAAAAACTTTAGAGAAATACAAATGTTAATTTACACAGAAAAGAGCTGAATTGCTCTTGCCAGGTACAAAATGTATAAGAGCAATAAACGCTCCAGGAAAATACACGGCGTAGGAGTCTACGCTCCAACTATATCATAGTCCAGCCTCGCAGAGGCATCAATTTTCTTATGGCTAACGTAAGTTCCACCGGACAACCTATCGGTTGCCCTCAATTAAAGTATTTACACACCGATATGTGTTTATCTATTGCTGAACGGTTATAGGGTTTACTGTTCCCAAAGGGAACTAACACTAGAAAAAACTACACACACCAATAAAGGTACAAGGGCATAATTGCCCATACTAAGTGGCCTTAATGTAAAAAGAAAAAGTTGAACATGGCATAGACAAAAGCCTAGGAGCCGAAACACTTGCCCTCCTTATAGAATTAGCTAAAACCCTAAGTGGGCTTATGGCCCAACGATACAGAGGCTAATCCTATTCTACACCGGAGTGACTAAATGAGAAAAAATAATGCCAAAAGAGGTTAAATAAATTTGGATGTATTGAAAAGTTTAGTCACCACATGAAAAGCTGAATGGGAAATAGGCAAATATACTCAAAATAAGCACAAACCCCTGAAATAGGCATTTATAGGCACAATAAAACCAACGAAATCTTGCTTAATGGACCCCAAAACGGATATATATCTCAAAAGCCTACGTTTCTGAACACAGGTATAAAATAGGCAAATAGGCAAATTCCCGTCTCTAGTTATCACATTTCAAGTACCTACGTACTATGCTGGCTAATACAAGAATGGGATCCGGAAGTGAAATCAGAATCAGTAGCAATATTGCAAGAGGCGTGTTCTTGAAGTTTGGACACCTTGCGTGAAACCTTGTTCTCCATTTCGAAACTCATAAGCGTGTCGTGAATTTTAATATTTTGAGGTATCGGAGGCTGTACACTACAGTCCATGTCACGTGGGAAGCCTTTTGACCTTGGGATTCCAGTCGAAAATGTCCAACCAAGGGGATGTTCTGTTGTCGCGTTATCCTACCCGCTCAAAGATTGCACTCCGTGGAAAATTTTACTGTGTTAAATATCTCTTGTGTCTGTCCAAAATATTTTAATTTCAGAAAATCGACCGTAAATGAAATAGCTTCCCACTTTGAACGGACTCTCAAGGCATCGTCAGTAAACCGCAACTATAGATTGCGTCGTGCGAGGAAATCATGCGAAGTCTTAACCGTTATTAAAGGCAACAAAAGTAGTGTATTTCGGTCACGTTTTACTAAATGACATGTAGGTAGTCTACAGCTTTTTGAAACTGATAATCGAAAGCAGAATGGGAGATTAGCGTGGACTTGGCTGAGGAAGATTTCGATGTCGCTGATACTGCGAGCGCACAGTAGAGAAGACTACTGTATGATCAACTCTAACTTTCTCTGAGGAGACGGCGGCAAATGAAAACAAGCAAGGGAGGAGGAAAAATTCAGAAGAATAAGAATAAGAATTTGATTCTGATATTGTTTACTGTGATACTTTTACTAACTTCTTACGCACTGTAAATGGAAGCTACTTAGAGAAAATAGTATAAATACACTTAGAGCCTTGATGCAGTGGCTCCGTACATTTTACATTCAATATCCGCTTCATATATCCTCCGCCCAGTTCAGATCCATTATAAAACAGATAGATACCTGTCAATTTTTGCGCTTCAGCCTGTTACTTGAAAAACATGCTCCCCTGCAGGTAAAGTAGCAGCACATCGCTTTAGTCATAAATCATGTTCGTAATTCAAGGATAGTGAGGGCGGATGATGGCGCTGATCCATTATCGGACACGCCGCGCCGCGTGCACGCAATGAGGTGTGCGAGACCACCGCAAGGTTGCTTCATTAATAGGAAGATTTATGCTCTCAAGATTCGGGCGTGGGGGCAATTTAATTTGTTTAACCTTACTTACGATTCGTTTATCACGATCAGAATACGAATTTCAAAGACCCTACTGTTATTTGCGCGCTAATAGAAAACAAATCATAGGTACGGTGCTGCCAAATAAACTTTCGAGGTACCATTTTAGGTGAGGATATAATTATTTTCTTCGACGAGTAGGAATGACTGACGTTCGGAATTTTATTTGCAAGTTGCTTTACGTCGCACTGGCACAGATAAGCCTTACGGCGACGATGGGATAGGAAATGGCTAGGAGTGAGAAGGAAGTGCCCGTGGTCTTAATTAAGGTACATTCTCAGCATTTGCCTCGTGTGAAAATGGGAAACACGGAAAACCATCTTCAGGGCTATCGACAGTGCGGTTCGAATGCGCTATTTCCCGAATGCAAGCTTACAGCAGCGCACCCCTAACCGCACGGTGTTTCATGTACATTACAGTTTCTGTTGACTTGCCTATGTCAAGCAACATTTCTGGACAGTTTGAAATGTTATAAAAAAATCCTTAAAAGGTTCATTGATGTAGGCAAGCTGTGGGAGAGATGCCATATGACTTGATAAAATAAGCCACTACACTTGAATGTCCAAGACTTACAGATGAAACAAGAATAATTCACGCTTAATGGACCATCCGAAAATCTTCAACGCTAGGATTCGAACACATCTACGAATAACCTCTTAATACAGGCTTTAAATGGGTTGACTTGCATAAGTTAGTGCTGGACTCAACTATAGGATCCCCCTGTAAGTGGAGGCGATATGATGCATCCATGATATCTCTTACCTGCTGTAAGAGACGACCACAGGGAGAAACTTAAAGGGCTTCTCAACCTGGGAGTGCGAGTTGGCTACCACGGGTCCTCTGACCAACTGTGACATTATTTCCACTTATATGTGTCAGGCTCCTCACTTTTAACTTTCCTATCCGACCTGCCTTGACGATTTCTTTTTTTGTTTTTTCAATCCTGACGTTGTTAGATTTGTGAGGCCTTGGGATTCGTTGATTTTTTTAATCCTTTAGGGTATTTCCCTGTATTTTGCCGATACCATTTTCCTAAGAGTATAGTGTTAAGCAAAGGGTCCATGTTAGATTATCAACCCAGAGGCTGGTTGGATCCTCAAATAGCACAACAGAAGGTTATGTAGTTATAGAGAAACAGCAAAAATGATTCTGGATACATAAACCCCATAAGAAACATCAACGAGTGTACCAGTATCCACGTGAAGATGAATTTGAGATGACTGTGAGAATACCAATTCACTAATCGCCAAAGCCCTTCACTCTGGCCTTCCAAGATCTGTTCAAACAGGTTGCATTGGAAGGAAAGGTGATCGGCATCTATGAACATTTCTTCAAGTTATCTACGGTACGTGGATTATATTATCCTGATCACAAGTGCTCAATGAGTTGAACAAAGCATAGAAGAAAATTGGATTTAAAATGAATCTACCGCAAGAGGAAGGTGTTCATTGCCTGTATCCTCCCAGTCACTACGTAAGTTATTGTCTCTAGTCTGGAAAGAGGCGCCCTAACTCAACATAACGTTTGTAGGCTGCGAGTTATCTAGTGGGCCACGGAAAAGAGTACGCTTGGGATCTCGCTTCGAGAGGGAATACTGAACAAACAAATCTGCAGAAAAATCCGCGTGAATCGATGTGATCCAGCGCATAGCGACACTCAAGTCCAAATTGCTAGGCCATCTCGCGAGACAGGATGAAAGCCGATGGACTAAGATAGCGCAAGAGGAGCCGTGGCTACCAAGTTGGCAGCCCCTGAGGTCCGTTTTTTAGTTGACTTACGACAGAGAGGCAATGTCGTAGATATTATCTTCTTTCCTAATCTTTCCTGTCCAACCTCTCGTAGTTAATACCTGTTCTCCTCCTATTCAAACGGTATGATTGTTGCAAGGACTAATAAGTCTCATTTTCAACGTTCCTTTTCTTTAGCCAATACCTTCAGTTTGAAAGAGTTGGAACTCTACCTCTTTCCCCTGCAATTTTTGTTAAAAAGAATTCAATACTCTGCCGGGCTAAGTAGATCAGGTGGTAGAACGCTTCCCTTCTGAGCCCAACTTGGCAGCTTTGATCTTGTCTCAGTCCAGTGGTATTTGAAGGTGCTGAGATTCGTCAACCTCGTGTCCGTAGATTTACAGGCACGTAAAAGAACTCCAGCGGAACAAGATTCCGGCAAATCGGTGTCACCAAAACCCATAAAATATAATTAGTGGGACGTAAAACCAGTAACATTATTATTAGTTCAGTAGCCTGGTCGCCATGATCGTTACGGCGTTAAGTCTATATGGTTTGACACCGCGGTCAAAAGATTCCAGTCCCGTTGGTGAAAAAAATGTCGCTATCAGAATGTTGGCCGGCAGAGTAAATGAAATGGCGTATGGCTTTTAGTGCCGGGAGTGTCCGAGGACATGTTCGGCTCGCCAGGTGCAGGTCCTTAGATTTGACTCCCGTAGGCGGCCTGCGCGTCGTGATGAGGATGAAATGATAATGAAAACGACACATACACTCAGCCCCCGTGCCAGCGAAATTAACCAATGATGGTAAAAATTCCAGACCCTGCCGGGAATCGAAGCCGGGACCCCTGTGACCAAAGGCCAGCATGCTAACCGTTTAGCCATGGAGTCGGACTTTCACAGCGTTCATATGGAGTCGGGTATATGTTAAGCCTTGAGCAGAACCGTTGACGGTATTCGACCGGAGTATATATGCCGACACCGTGTTTAACCCTCTCTCTACTTCATTATCATCAATCATCCCACATCCAAATGCATGGGGGCTTGCGCCAGGTGAGCCTAAGTTGTCCTCGGACAATTTCGGCACTAAAAGCCATACGATAAATATAAATTTAAAGTATTCCTTTATCACGATCTCAACCTCCAGACGCTGCCATTGTTGGGTGTATCTTTTACAGTATATTTGGCAGAAAAAACATATATTGGAATGTTTTTTTATGAAATATATATTCAAGAAGTGTATATTCGGATCATATTTATAATATTTATCCTCCTGCAGATTGCACGCTACCGTCTCTATTTAGGATTTTTAGTATCCTTCCTGGTAGAATAATATTCCCGTAGATGAACGGGTAGCGCTATTAACTGCAATCCTCGGAAGCCGGATTTCGATTCCCATTCTGCCAGATATTTAATATTGGGTGGAGGGCTGGTATGTTGTAAATGAAATGGCGTTTGGATTTTTAGTACCGGGAGTGTCCGAGAACATGTTCGGGTCGCCAGGTGCAGGTATTTTGATTTGACGTCCGTTGATGACCTGATGAGGATGAAATGATGATGAAGAAGATGGCACATACCAGTTACCTTGGGCACATACAGTGGCAGTGGATAAAATTCCAGACAGATTCCAGACCCTGTCTGGAATCGAACCCAGGCCTCTTGTCTTCAAAGGCCAGCACGCTAAGTATTTAGCCACGGAGCCGGACCTGGTATGTCGTTAACAAGGTACATGCAGTTCACCTCATTGCGGGTGTGCCTGAAAAGAGCTGCATCACCTCGGGACGGGGATGCGAATTAATATTCGTCCGACTCCATGTCTGAGTGGTCAGTGTCTTATCGTTCGGGCCTAGGGGCCCCAGGTTCGATTGGCGGCAAGGTCGTATGATTTTAATCGTATGTTTAATTCCCTTGACTGGGTAACTGTGTGTTTTATGCTGCCCCCAACATTTCTGCAACTCGCACACCACAGTGACATGCATGCAGTTTCCTATACACGGCAGACGCCACCCACCCTCATGGGAGGGTCTGCATCCCGCTGTAATAACTACACGAAATTATTATTAATAGACTTCAGTTTGCATTGTATCCAACACAAGTAGTTCTTTCACCTCGATGCCATGTTTCTTTTTCTGAACGAAAACATGTTCAACACTGTGACCACTCCTGGTGCACGAACTCCTGCCAAATTGGCGGGTCACCTAGTATTCTGAGTTAGCTGCCAGCTGAAATATATTCGATGAATCTTTCCCAACGATCTTTTACTGTTGACAGATTCTACTGTGTACAGATCAGTACCGTGTATTCGTTTTGAATTAGAATTCGTTTCCAGCTACTGTCCTTGTGATGTATGGCCTAGCGTAGAATCTTATCACCAGGGTTCGATTCACAGCTCGAAATTAAAGATAGATTGTAGTATATGGAATAGGACAGAATCGTCCTTAGGAACAATGCCGACGAGAGTAGTGTGTAGAAATTACTTTCCTGGCCAACTCAGGCGGTTTCCTGTAATGTATCAATTCAACGCTCGATGAATGTCAGATTGATAGGAGAGTGATGATCGGTTGGCATGGTCTCTGGCTTCTCATCAAAGCGACCGCGGTTCGAATCGCGGCCAAACCACGTGGGATATTTGAAATAGAAAATCATGTGCTTGGGATTCGGTAATCCCGTAAAACTGGATTTCCTATGTCTGTGATGTCGATTTCGAGTCACTTTAAATTAAAGGCTTGTACGCTTACTTGTCAGATGCTATCTGAATGCTTGTACCGAGTTCCATGTACGAAATACATGGGACTTTTGGTCACAGTGTTACAGATCTCAGTATATACCCTCCATGGCTGCCATGATCAAAAATTAAGATCCTATTAGGAAACTTTAATTTAGTTATTCCGATTGAGAGTATTAGATAAAAAAAATCAATTTAAGCAATCGTATAATTGAAAATAACAACGATTTCACCCCATTGAGGTATCTGGCATCGTCAGCTACTAGCGAGTGAAGACACTGCATTGTGCTTATCACAAAGTGGCGTGCAGTGGTGTCACAGCGGTGATCTAGCCGGCCAGGGGTATTGTATTCTAGCCGACGAAGCCCGATACCACACTTATGCGAAAAATTGGTTTTCTGGAAATAAGCTTTCTGCGAATTAGGTCGTATTCAGTAGATACAGTATGCAGTGAACACGACCAAATACGTTGAAAGCGTATTTTCGGTACAATGCGATCATTAAAATGCAATATTTATTGGTTATTTTTAATTTACGGTTGTGTAACTTGATTTTTAAAAATGTTATATTCTCACAAGTGGAGGTCGACACGTGGTTTACTAGAAAAGTGTTGAGGATTTGCCCTTCATTAAGAAGAGTTTAGCCCTGTTCGAGTGTTTGTGCCAATGGGCCTTATTTTGTTCAAAATTTAACGTTTAAAATTTATTCTTATACTTTTGTATTCTTATTTCCGAAGTTATTTATGACATGTATCTGCCTAGCGCTTTGGCATTGGAAATTGAAGTTTCCGGGTTCGAATCCGAACTTCATATTTTTATGTCTTTTCCTTCTTTTTTTCTTTCTTTTAAATTTTTCTTTTACCGAGCTCGATAGCTGTAGTCGCTTAAGTGTGGCCAGTAACCAGCATTCAGGAGATAGTAGGTTCGAACCCCACTGTCGGCAGCCCTGAAAATGGCTTTCCGTGGTTTCCCATTTTCACACCAGGCAAATGCTGGGGCTGTACCTTAATTAAGGCCACGGCCGCTTCCTTCCCACTCCTAGCCCTTCCCTGTCCCATCGTCGCCATAATACCTATCTGTGTCGGAGCGACGTAAAGCAACTAGCAAAAAAAAAAAAAAAAAATTCTTTTAATCTTATGTTTTAGTACAATATTTTTAACTTTTTAGATTACGTCAAATACGTTATTATTTTTTGTTGTTTTCAATTTATATTAATAAATATTGACAATATTGTTTACATTATTCACAATATTTGACACATTTTCACTGTTCGTCTGACAATGAATGGCTTGATCTTGTCTCGTTATTACACTTATTTCCGTAGTATTTTTCATACAAGCATTGGAAACAAAGCATTTCTCGAGAACGAGCACATTTAATAAATGCAGGTGCAGAGCGAGAAAAACACTTTGACCTCATTAATTCACGCAGAAAACAGATGAATTTCACATTTCTGAACCCTGCTCTTTCGTCTGTTAAATATCGCTGCAAAGAAATAATATTTTCATGTCTATTTTAAAGAATTAGATGAATGTTGGTGATAAATAAGCGAATTAAGATTGATGCTGGAGCAGAGTGGAACAGAGGGAAGGCCTCCTGCGTTGGTGCGTTAGAGTCGGCGCAGTGCGAATGAACGTAGCGTCGCCGGCCGCTCTGAATTTAAATACCAACGAATAAAACTTACGACGTGTTCAAGCGACAAGGACGAATAATGATTTAAAATATTTCAAATAGCTCTAAAAATAGACCACAGCATATACATAAATAATTTTAAAAATGAAAGAGAAGGGATGTATCAGTAAAAGAAAAAAGTGCTGACCAAGGTCGGACTCGAACTAGAAACCTTCAGTTTTTAATGTTAATACCCTAGCGACTACATCACGGAGACAAGACGAAGATATCTGCGGGAATAAGACTACAAAAGTTCGAGGATACGTTTTAAACGTTAAATTTTTAACAAAATAAGGCCCATTGGCAAAAACGCTCGAACAGTGGTAAAATATTTTGAATGAAGGGAAAATCCTCAATATTTGAACACTATTCTACAAAACAACAATGCGACCTCCCCTTGTTCGTTGGAAGAGTTCATTTAAAGTTTCCTAATTGGAATTTAATTCTTGATCATGAAAATCCAAACTTACTTGTTTAGTAAAATTTCAACTCTTGCACTTGATGAGGGGGGGGGGGGGGACTATGCTCTGTCTAGGTCGGTAGGTAGGTAGGTAGGTAGGTAGGCAGCCTCATTGAACATTGGATTTTGAAGCACTGACCTCCGGAAGCAGCCGCAGTTACGCAAGTAGACACTTTATGTGAGAGAAGATGTCGGTGATATACAGTACTTTTCAGAGGTATTACGATTTGTTTAACGCTGCTGTCTTCAGTCTTTTGTCACTTGTTTGGAGTGCATCGAAGTTCAGCAAAACAGTCTATTTTAAACCCCATTACCCAAAAGGTTAACTCACGTTACTTGCCAGCTCTTCATCTGTTTGAACCAACAACTGAGAGTGGCATTTATTGTACGGTTTATACCGTCGTTAAATGAGACTTCCTCAACATCTAAGAATGAAATAAACAACTTAGGAGCACCTGGCGTACATTACGAACGATACCGTATGAGGTGCCGCTGAACACCACATCACTTACGACACAATAGAGATGCGGCCACTACTATTCAATCCACGCTTGTCAATACTGCCATGGAGCAGCCTTGTATAAGTAGAAAAATCTAATGTTCGGCATCCACCAGATCACTTACGTGCGGCATAACTTCATTCAGGTGTTGCCCAGTGTAACCAGTGTAACTATATGTGGGTTAAGCTCATTTTTGTGGCTGGATGCCTTTCCTAATGCCAACACGAAGTGGAGGGATGTATTCTCTCTCGCGTGTGCTGGGCTGAGTGGCTCAGACGGCTGAGGCGCTGGCCTTCTGACCCCAGTTTGGCAGATTCGATCCAGGCTCAATTCGGTAGTATTTGAAGGTGCTCAAATACGTCAGCCTCCTGTCGTAAAAGAACTCCTGCGGGACTAAATTCCGACACGTCGGCGTCACGGAAAACCGTAAAAGTAGTTAGTGGGACGTAAAGCCAATATTATTATTGTTATGATTATTATTATTATTATTATTATTATTATTATTATTATTATTATTATTCGTGTTTCTATGTCGGTTTGTAGTGTGTAAATGAGGATGTGTGACGAACAAAAACACCTAGTTTCCGAGACAGAAGAATTAACCAGACGAGGTTAAATTCTCTGGCCCGGCTAAGAATCGAATCCGGGGCCCTCTGAACCGAAGGACACTATTCTAACCATCCACGGTTTTGACTTGATCGTATTTAAGTTATTGGGAATACAAGCTACTACTTTAATTTATAACTTACATTATGACGTACGAGTGTTTAGCGATCGATGAACCTATTAATGTGTGTGTGTGTGTGTGTGTGTGTGTGTGTGTGTGTGTGTGTGTGTGTGTGTGTGTGTGTGTGTGTGTGTGTGTGTGTGTGTGTGTGTGTGTGTGTGTGTGTGTGTGTGTGTGTGTGTGTGTGTGTGTGTGTGTGTGTGTGTGTGTGTGTGTGTGTGTGTGTGTGTGTGTGTGAACAGTCAAAATATAACGCTCCTTTGTTAGCGTAAGAACGCTGCAAAGTACAGCGGCATTTACAATACGATAAAAAAGTTGGAAACTAGAAAACAGCTGGAATTGATAAGATTTCTGGGGATATACTAAAGACAATGAGTTGGGATATAGCCTACTGTATTTCCATATCTGATGAACTTATTTGATTATTGTTTGCATGAGGGAGCTGTACCAAATGAATGGAGAGTTGCTATAGTAGCCCCTGTGTATAAAGGAAAGAGTGATAGACATAAAGCTGAAAATTACAGGCCAGTCAGTTTTTTTTTTTTTTTTTTTGTTATTTGTTGTAGCCTACGTCCCACCGACACAGATAGGTCTTATGACGACGGTGGGATAGGAAAAGCCTAGGAATGGGAAGGAAGCGGTCGTGGGCTTAATTAAGGTACAGCCCCAGCATTTGGCTGGTGTGAAAATCGGAAACCACGGAAAACAATCTTCAGGGCTGCCGACAGTGGAGTTCGAACCCACTAACTCCCAGATGCAAGCTCACGACTGCGCGCTCCTAACCGCACGGCCAAGTCGCCCGGTGCCAGTCAGTTTGACATGCTTTGGGAAAGCATTCTTTCTGATTATTTTAGACATCATTTTGAAAGTAATAACTAGTTCGATAAAAGGGAGCGCGGGTTTAGGAAATTTTATTCCACCGAAGCTCAGCTTGTTGGATTCCAGCAATATATAGCAGATATCTTGGATTCAGGAGGTCAAATGGATTGTTTCGCGATTGACCTATCTGAGGCATTTGATGGGTAGATCACGGGAGACTACTGCCAAGAAAGAGTGGAATTGAACTAGACAAAAGTGTAACTGAATGGGTGGCTATATTTCTAGAAAATAGAACTCTAAAAATTAGAGTAGGTGAAGCCTTATCTAATAAAAATGTTATTGACTTTACGTCCCACTAATTACTTGTTCAGTTTTCGGAGACGCCGAGATGCCTGAATTTTGTCCCGCTGGAGTTCTTTTACGTGCCAGTAAATCTACCCACACGAGACTGACGTATTTGAGCACCTTCCAGTACCACCGATCTGAGCCAGGATCGAACCTGCCAAGTTGGGGTCAGAAGGCCAGCGCCTGAACTGTCTGAGCCACTTAGCCCTGCGAAGAAGCCTTATGTGACCCTGTAGTAATTAAGAGGGGAATTCCTCAAGGCAGTAGTTTTGGACGTTTATGTTTTATTATATATATAAATGATATGAGTAAAGTAGTGGAATCAGAGATAAGGCTTTTTTCGGATGATGTTATTCTGTACAGAGTAATAAACAAGTTACAACATTTGAGCAACTGCAAAATGACCTCGATAACGTTGTGAGATGGACAGTGGGCAATTTTATGATGGTAAACGGGGTTATAAGTCACGTTGTGAGATTCACAAATATAAAAAGTCCTCTCAGTTTTAATTACTGCGTTGGGTTCAAAGTTATTTATGGGGATCGTTGTAAGTACGTAGGTATTAATATAAGGAGAGATCTTTATTGGGGTAATCGCATAAATGAGATTGGAAATAAAGGGTACAGATCTCTGCAAATGGTTATGAGGGTGTTTAGGGGTTGTAGTAAGTACGTAAATGAGAGGGCATATAAGTCTCTGGTAAGACCCCAACTAGAGTATGGGACCTTCAACTGGATTATTTGATTGAAGAACTGGCAAAAATACCAAGAAAAGCAGCTCGATTTGTTCTGGGTGGTTTCCGATAAAAGAGTAGCGTTACAAAAATGTGGCAAAATTTGGACTGGGAAGGCTTGGGAGAAAGGTAACGAGCTGCACAGTTAAGTGGTATGTTCCGAGCTGTCAGTGGAGAGAAGGCTTCGAATGACATTAGTAGAAGATTACGTTTTAGTGGTGTCTTTAAAAGTAGGAAAGATCACAATATGAAGATACATTTGGAATTCAAAAGGACAAATTGGGGCAAATATTTGTTTATAGGAAGAGGAGATAGCGATATGAATAACTTCCCTAGGGAGATGTTCAATAAATTTCCAATTTCTTTGCAATCATTTAAGAAAAGGGTAGGAAAACAACAGATTGGGAATATGCCTCCGGCGACTGCCACAAATGCAGATCAGTATTGATTGATTGATTGATTGATTGATTGATTGATTGATTGATTGATTGATTGATTGATTGATTGAGGTTAGTTTTGGAAGGTTGCATATATCTGCAAATACCTTAAAATATTTTATTATATTTTATTGTACACCTTGTAGGTGCCGTAGTAGCGATAATTCCTTTCTATGAATTACCTATGAGCCGTGACCGTTTCTATGTATTTGGTGTCACTCAGGAATAGACAGCAACCCAATATATCTGATGGAGTGTAAGGAGCTAGAGAGTTAGCCAGTTGCCATAAAAAACAAGTGGATCTACCACTCCCCTACAAGAAATCAACTTAACATTCATAGTGATAAAAGTGACCGGAGGAGGCCAGGTTAGAAAAGCATAGGCTATACTAGCTGATGTATCCGTGCTTCGCTACGGGATTCTCAGAAAGACTGACTTTGTGGTTTTCCTAATTGAAATCAATATAGGTCATTACAAAAACGTAAGTAGGAATGTAGCGATTAAAAGCAATTCTATAATATACTCGATCAAATGGAAAGCCGCACGTTTTATCACTTTTAACGAACAGTGTTGCGGTTAGATTGCGGTGCCAATCTAATAGTCCAAAGTTCCAGAGCTGGGTTGACCAGGCCGCAGATTGCCATGAACACTCATCTGCCATTATTCCGCTAATTATACAACCTTAGTTATGTAGCATTCATCGATTACACCTCTAATAAGAATTATTTGAGAATTACATTTTAGGCCTTCCCCTAAACTACCATTTCACTCAGTGTGAATAAAATAAATTACAGCTTAGACTATAGCGACTTATTTCCTGACTTTGCATACCGATTTTCATCTAGATAGGACTACTAATGACAACAATATTGAGAATTAATTTTTAGGCCTTCCCCTAAACTACCATTTTTCTCAGCATGAATACAATTATTGACAGCCTAGATTGTAGCAATTTATTCCCCAACTTTGCATACCCATTTTTTAAAAATACGACCACTAATAACATAAATAGTTGAGAATTCAATTTTAGGCCTTCCCGTAAACTACCATTTCACTCAGCGTGAGTAAAATGATTTATAGCCTAGATTGTAGAGGCTCAACCCCCGACTTCACATACCGATTTTCATTAGACCACTAATAACATAAATAGTTGAGAATTCAATTTTAGGCCTTCCCCTAAACTACCATTTCACTCAGCGTGAGTAAAATGATTTATAGCCTAGATTGTAGAGGCTCACCCTCCGACTTCACATACCGATTTTCATTAAATTCTCTTCAACCGTTTTCTCGTGATGCGTGTACATACATACATACATACATACATACATACAGACAGACAGACAGACAGACAGACAGACAGACAGACAGACAGACAGACAGACAGACAGACAGACAGACAGACAGACAGAAATTACGGAAAAGTAAAAAGTGCATTTTCTTGTTGATATGGGCATGACCGATACAGAAGTACCATTATTTTCAAATTCTGAGCAATGTACAGACAAAACTCTTATTTTATATATATATAGATGTTAAAATGTTCAGGTCAAAAATAAGCAGCAATTATCACTAATTTAATTAATTTTAATATCATTCGTCCAGAGAATATTCACACAAGAATTGGTCAAGTTCTCAATTAAATTACGTCACCCTACTCTGATCCCCCAGGTTGTGAGCGTGCCGTCTGCCTCTGTCTTAAAGACAAGAAAGTAGTTATTCCCTATCTTGAACTCTATAGAACTTAATAAACACTAAATTATACCTTAGCATCCGGCTTCATGCCTAAATAGTTAGCGTGCTGGCCTTTGGTCACAGGGGTTCCGGGTTCGATTCCCGGCAGGGCAGGGAATTTTAACCATAATTGGTTAATTTGGCTGGGACGGGGGCTGGGTGTATGTGTCGTCGTCGTCTTCATTTCATCCTCATCACGACGCGACCTGCATCTGTGGAGCCGAACTTGTCCTCGGACACTCCCGGCACTAAAAGCCATACGACCGAGCTCGATAGCTGCAGTCGCCATAAGACCTATCTGTGTCGGTGCGACGTAAAGCCAATAGCAAAACAAAGAGCCATACGCCATTTCATTTTTTATACCGCAGCGTGAACAATACCGCTGCGATTGATTTAATGAATTGAGATTTCCGGAAAATATAATATAATTATTCCCAGATTAGTGAACTTCATGCCGGCTGCGTCAGTGACATTTGAGGGTGGTTAAATGCAATACCTCGGTGTCGTTGGAGTTCTATATAAGTGGATGGATGTACAGTCCGTCAAAATACAAAGAGTGTATAGTTCCTCGAGGTACGCTTTTCTCAGGAACAGTTGAAACTATGTTTTTTGTGGGTATCAACAGGGTTTTTATCTACATGAGCGATGAATTATATTTTGATAATAATTAAAATCAAGTCCGATAATATATTAAATGCATGGAAGATACACTACCATGCGATTACTATTATTATTATTATTATTATTATTATTATTATTATTATTATTATTATTATTATTATTATTATAGTCCGTCTGGTGGCCGTGATCATTAAGGCGTCAAGTCTATATGGTCTGACATCATGGTTAACCGGTTCAAGTCCCTCTGGTCTCAACAAATGTCACCGTCAGAATGTTGGCCAGCTGGGTAGGAGAAGTGGTGATATACAATTTGTAATCACTAGATTGCGTGTCAGAATCCTGGATTCAATTCCAAACGTCTCTACATTGTTCATATGGAGTGAGGGCTTATTATGATGTTGATGGTGATTCATCCGTTGAATGGAGACGTTAAGGCTTAAGCAGACTCCTTGGTGCTATTCGGCAGGAGTAGGCTATGTGCTGACACCGGGTTTCACCTTCCCCTTCCTACCATAACATATCACGTAATTCATTTCATCCCATTAACTCCCTTGATGAGGTTCACGTCAGGAAGGGCAACCGGTCCTAAAAACACGCTACAAAGTTTCATCTTACTTCATACCAGACCCCGTACAGAAAGGGGACAAGGGTTGGACATATTATTATTATTATTATTATTATTATTATTATTATTATTATTATTATTATTATTATTATTATTATTATTATTATTATTATTGAGCGACTATCCATTCAATATGCAGAATCTTTATCGTGACATCTGTATGCGATAAAACTAAAACGTTTGTAGATTTGATTATTAAGTTTCCACATGCTTTGTATTTCAAATACCAGTTCGTTTGAGTCATCAGTCTACCTGTTCATTTCTACATAACTACTACATCCTTCGCATGTTTTTTTTAGTGGCTTTACGTCGCACCGACACACAGAAGTATTATTGCGACGATGGGATAGGAAAGGGCTAGGAGTGGGAAGGAAGCAGCCGTGGCCTTAATTAAGGGACAGCCCCAGCATTTGCCTGGTGTGAAAATGGGAAACTACGGAAAACCATCTTCAGGGCTGCCGACAGTGGGATTCGAACCCACTTTCTCCCGGATGCAAGCTCGCATCTGCTCGCCCCTAACCGCACGGCCAACTCGCCCGGTACATCTGCTCTAATCTGCTTGTCGTATTCATAACTTGGTCTACCCCTTCCGTTCTTAGCCGCCTACACTTCTCTCAAAAACCAACTGAACAAGTCCTATCATTCTATCCCCTCTTCTCGCCAAAATTTAGCTAAATCGATTTCCTCTCACCAATTCGATTCAGTATCTCCACATTCGTGATTCGATGTACCCATCTCACCTTCTCAGCATTCATCTGTAACACAACATTTCAAAAGATTATATCCCCTTTATTTATTGTCCGTATTTCAGTTTCATGCAGTGCCAGGCTCCAGACGAAATACTTCAAAAACATCTTCCTAATCCGTATATCAATACTCAAAATGAGCAAATTTCTTTTCTTAAGAAAGACCTTCCTTGTTTACGCTTTTCTGCATGTTATTTCCTCCTTACTTGTGGCATCATTAGTTACTTTACTACCCAAGTAACTATATTCCGCAGACACTTCATTTCTTAATATAATATTTCATGCATCACCTGATTTCGTTGGATTGCACTTCGTTACTTTTGTTTTGGACATATTTTCTTCTTGTACTCCTTCCCCCAAGACACTGACCATCCTATGCAGCAATTTCCCCAGATCTTCTGCAGACTAAATGACAATATCGTCGGCAAATTCCAGGGTTTTTTTTACTCCCTCTTCTTGAATTTCGGTTCCCTTTCCAAAATTCCTCTTTGATTTCCTTTACCTCCTATTCTATATAGACATTGAAAAGGTGACTGGGGGGGGGGGAGTACAAGTTACAGCCTTGCCGCACTCCTTTCTGGATTGCCACGTCTTTTTCAAAGCCCTCGATTCTTATACAGATTTTAGATAATTCTTGTTTTTCGGTATGTGATCCCAATCACCTTCATAATCTCATATAGCTTGGTCCAATCAACATTGTCGAATGCCCTTTCTAGATTTAGGAACGCCATATACGTGGGCTTATCTTTCTTAATTCGGTCCTCTAAGATCTGATGTAAAGTGAGGATTTGCTTCACGTGTTCCTACATTTCTTCTGAAGCCAAATTGATCTTCCCTCAATATAGTTCCAACTTGTCTTTTCATTCTGTAAATAATACGTGTTAATATGTTGCAGGCGTGATATACTAAATTAACTGTGCGGTAGTTATTTGTCAGCACCGGCTTTTTGGGGATAGGGAAAACAACATTCCGCCGGAAATCGGATGGCACTTCCCTTGTATCATGCATCTTACACACTAAATGGAATAATCTTGCCGTGCTGGTTTCTGTTAAGTCAGTTATTAGGGATATCAAATAGCAGTTACGAAATAGATGCTTGTGGCTTGTTTCAGGTACGTGTGTGAATCTCTCCGGTGTAGTCAGAATAAAGCGAACCAAAAATTCGAATGCTATAGTTTCGTGTTTACGATTGACGGATTTTAACCCGGAGGAAATGAGTTCGCAGACTAAATTATCCTTACATCGCTCAGTTCTCAGTTCGACTGTGCTGCACGAGAAGAGAAGCTGGGTGGTCTACGTATATCTTAATTGTCATTTGGAGTTAACATGCATGAACAATCTGACAATACGATCTGGTGAAGTAACGAAATTAGGGTATTTACAACAAAAAGTTATGAACTAAACTACAAATAAGCACGTCGGTTGAAAGTAAACGTATGAATTTATTCACTAGCTTTTATTATATGCCAGACTGAGAGGCTTAAACGGCCCTGGCCTTCTGACCCTAATTTGGCAGGTCCAATCCTGGCTGAGTCCGGTGGTATTTGAACATGGTTAAAGATGTCAGCCTCGTGTCGATAGATTTGCTGGAACGTAAAATAACGTCTGCGGGAATAAATTCCGCTACCTCGGCGTCTCCGAAAACCGTAAAAGTAGTTAGTGGGACGTAAAAACTATTATTATTATTATTATTATTATTATTATTATTATTATTATTATTATTATTATTAATGGTTCATAGTGTGGGTCACTGTAGTCACGTCCTAGTTCGCGAACCATGGGCAACGGGTGAGTGTCCTAGTAAGTGGTCCTGGAGTCAGGACATCAGTTGCCATAGAATGGGAGCGGGCATCTCGGACATATTATGAGTCATGGCCCTCCTTGTGTTCAGGCGGCTAGGACTATATAATCCACCAGTGGTCCCTAACCCGTTAGAGGAGAGTTCCTCGCTTGGGCTATGTGTAAGTAGGGTAGCATCCTGCTTCATGAATTTACCGTGATCAGAACATTTTAAGCAAGCCGCGGACCTATCTGAGTAGTGGAGTCCCACTCTCATTTGACAGGCGAGGGACTCCTTGGAAACAACTTGGCGAACGAAATGGAATTCGATGGGGAGCTACCAGTATTAATGGGGCTTATGGAAGAAAGAAAGTAGAACTGGCTGAGTCAGCAAAGAGAATGCATCTGGATATGCTAGGAGTAAGTGATATTCTGGTAAGGGGAGATAACGAGGAAGAGAAAGAAGATTATAAAGTTTACTTGACGGGTGTTAAACAGGGAAGGGCACGGTCTGGGATAGGGCTTTTCATCAGGAATACCATTGCACACAACATAGTTTCTGTTAGGCACGTAAACGAGCGAATGATTTGGGTAGATTAGGGAGTTGGAGAAATTAAGACGAGACTTGTCTGTGTATTCACCATGTGAGGGTGCAGATGAGGATGAAATAAACAAGTTGTATGGCTTTGAGTGACATCGTAGTCAGGGTCAACAGCAAGGAAGGGATAGTACTAATGGGCGATTTTAATGCGAGAGTTGAAAATGGAGCTGAAGGATACGAAAGGGTGATTGATAAATGTGGAGGAGACATGGATACTAATAGGAATGGGAAGCGTCTGCTGGACTTCTGTGATAGTATGGGTTTAGCAGTTACGAATACATTCTTCAAGCATAAGGCTATTCACATGGGAGTCTAGGGGTACCAAATCCATAATAGACTATATTTTAACCGACTTTGAATTCAGGAAATCTGTTAGGAATGTACGGATTTTTCGATAATACAGACCACTCTCTGATCTGTAGTGAACTAAGTATCTTCTCTAGGCCTAGGATAGAGAAAGTGAAATCTGTCTGCAAACGAATAAGGTTAGAAAATCTCCAGGGCGAGGAAATTAGAATGAAGTACATGGATATGATTAGTGAGAACTTTCGAACAGTAGACAGTAAGCAGGTTCAGGATATAGAAAGAGAATGGATGGCACACAGGGATGCTGTAGAAGAAAGAGCAAGGTAATGCCTAGGAACGACTGTGTGTAAAGATGGGAAAAATCGAACATCTTGCTGGAATGATGAAGTGAGTGCAGCCTGTAAACGTAAAAAGAAGGCTTATCATAAAAGGCTCCAAACAAGGGACGATGCATACAGAGAATTATACGTAGATGAAAGAAACAGAGCGAAACAACTATTTCTTGAATACAAAAAGAAGTCGTGGGACGATTTTGGTAATAACCTGGAAAGGCTAGGTCAAGCAACAGGGTAGCCTTTCTGGACAGTAATAAAGAAAGGATGGAAGGGAAAAAGGAAATGAACAGTGTTTTGGATAATTCAGGTGAACTCATAATAGATTCCAGGGAATTATTGGACAGGTAGAGGGAATATTTTGAAAATCTTCTGAACGTAAATGGAAATCTTCCTGGTGGTATCGCGAACAACCAAGCTCATGGAGAGGAAGAAAATGATGGTTGTTAAATTACGCTTGAGAAAGTGGAAAGAATGATAAATATATTCCATTGTCATATAGCAACAGGAATAGATGAAATTAGACCTGAAATGGTGAAGTATAGTGGGAAGGCACGGATGAAATGTCTAAAGATTAGCATGCAGTGTTGGTAAGGTACCTTCAGATTGGATAAACGCAGTAATTGCACCTATCTTTAACCTAGGGAACAGGAAGGATTGCAACAACTGTCGAGGTAACTCATTGATTAATATAGCAAGCAAAGTATTCACTGGAATCTTGGAAGACAGGGTGCGATCAGTCGTTGAGAGGAAGTTGGATGAAAACCAGCGTGGTTTCAGACCACAGAGGGGCTGTCAAGATCAGATTTACGGCATGCGCCAGGTAATTGAATAATGTTACGAGAGGAATATACAGTTGTGTTTATGTTTCGTAGATCTAGAGAAAACATATGACAGGGTACCGACGGAAAGGATGTTCGCCATACTGGGGGACTATGGAATTAAGGGCAGATTATTAAAATCAATCAAAGGCATTTGTGTTGACAATTTGGCTGCAGTGAGAATTGATGGTAGAATGAGGTCTTAATTCAGGGTACTTACAAGGGTTAGACAAGGCTGTAATCTTTCACCTTCGATATTCGTAGTTTACATGGATCATCTGCTGAAAGGTATAAAATGGCAGGGAGGGATTTGGGTAGGTGGAAATATAGTAAGCAGTCTGACCTATGCTGGTGACTTGGTTTTAATGGCAGATTGTGCCGAAAGCCTGCAGTATAATATCTTGGAACTTGAAAAAAGGTGCAATGAGTATCGTATGAAAATTAACCTCTCGAAAACTAAATTGATGTCAGTAGGTAAGAAATTCAACAGAATTGAATGGCAGATTGGTGATACAAAACTGTAACAGGTAGATAATTTTAAGTATTTAGGTTGTGTTCTCCCAGGGTGGTAATATTGTGAGATTGAATCAAGGTGTAGTAAAGCTAATACAGTGAGCTCGCAGATGCGATCAACAGTATTCTGTAAGGACGAAACTATCTTTATATCGGTCTGTTTTCAGGCCAGCTTTGCTTTATGGGAGCAAAAGCTGGGTGGACTGAGGATATCTTATTCATAAGTCAGAAGTAACAGACATGAAAGTAGCGAGAATGATTGCTGGTACAAACAGGAGGGAACAATGACAGGAGGGTACTCGGAATGAGGAGATAAAGGCTAAGTTAGGAATGGACCTGATGGATGAAGCTGTATGCATAAACCGGCTTTGGTGGTGGGGTCATAAGTGGTGAATGGAGGAGGATAGGTTACCTAGGAGAATAATGGACTCTGTTATGGAGGGTAAGAGAGGTAGAGGGGGACCAAGAAGACAATGGTTAGACTCAGTTTCTAACGAATTGAAGATAAGTGGTATAGAACTAAATGAGGCCACAGCACTAGTTGTAAACAGAGGATTGTGGTGAAGGCATAACGGTCTATAATAATAATGTATGTAACGTATGTATTATTGTTGTTGTTGTTGTTATTGTTGTTACTAGATTTTATTGGTCACAGTATTTGCCATCGAGGCCGATCAACCCTTTTATGTAACAGTCTAGTGGAACCAGGTTCGATGTGCGGAAAAATTCCTAGTTAGCTGAAATGTTGTCTTTTTGATAAAAAGGTGAATTGCCCCCGTCGATATCGCATGTGTGTTTCGAGATATTGTTTTAAGAATTTGTTGTTTTCAGCTGTCTCGCTTCCTGTGCGTTGTACATTATTTAAGGTTATTATGGAATTTGAAGAGCATAAAATACTCAACAAGATAGTTTACACGTAGTTTCTTCGTATGACTAACCGTTTCGCAATATATCACGGAGGTCTAACAGTGCATTCGTTTATAGACCAAAGACCTATTAACTGTGAAACGAGACTTATAATGATCTTTAGGACTTCGAATCCGTAATAAACGCCGTGGAAATAAAAAATAATTAATGTATTTATTTAATGCATATCTTCAGGCTGATTATTGCTTGGTATTGTGGATTGCACCGTAGTGAATTGATGCTATATTTGTAGGAGTGGTTTTTTTTTTTTTTTTTGAGATTTTTCCTGTTTTAATTGTGTATATGCCTATCTGAAGTTACCTTACTTGCTGAATTTGTGTCTAATTCTGAACATCATGCTCTATGACGTTTTCTGCTGAAAGGCGTGAAGTGACAAGACCCTGTAGTGTTTGTATAGTTGGTGTTGACATGATGAAGTTTACATATATTTTCATGGGTCTTCCCTGTCCTATTCGAGATATTGACTGTCAGAAACTTATTAAAGGAACGTCCAGAATAGAGGAGAAACTAGTGTTATGAAAATATAATACGTTTTAGCGAGGTTAATTGTTATTATATTATCAGAAACCCAGGTTTCAGTAAAATCTGCATTATGCTGCATTTCTTGGAGACCATGCACATTGTCACTTGTGTCATCTGCAAACTGTGATAACTTACCGTTTAGGTTTAAATGACAATACTATTGATGAAAATTATGAATTGCTTTGTAGCCTAAAACTGATCCTGTGGTACACCACTTGAGATTGTTTGAAGACCACTATTTGTTTTCATGCATTTAATATACTGCTGTACCATATTACACTCACGATGGACTAGGTTATTTTATATTATTAATGTGAAACAGTGCATTATATAAGAAAATATCGAGGCAGTCATGTTATTTGTATGCCAGAATTAATTTCTAATATTGTAATGTACATATGTGGGTTATAATAATAAAGTTAATTAGGGTATTTATTTGTTAAAATTGTGTATATTAGTGGTAAGAATCAGAGAGTCTTTTTTTGTGGGGCGGGGGGACATTTCAACTCAGCATACTTTTGTACAAACAGGGGCTGTAATCTTGGGTAAAACTATGGCCATGAATATCCAGGTAAAATCAGTCTCGTGCATGTGAAGAATACAGAACGGAAAATTTGTCAGCGTGGGTTTATCAATAATAAGTTAAAAGAAAGTATAAAATGGATCAAACTTTCAGTACTATTAAAATAAGAAATGTAAGTTTACATTCCTATTTAATTAAAATTGGTACCGGTTTCGACCAGTATTTTTGGTCATCATCAGCCGAACACAAATAGGTGTAAAACAATGTATAGATAAATAAATTGCGAAGTATACAGAATTATTTGCTGATAGTGAAGCACTAACATCGTTAGGGAGTAATGTGCGTTGAAAGATGCACAGGTAAAAATATGAAGTTTAGATTATACTGTCAGATGCAGTTTATGAAGCACTATAACACACGTGTTTATCAGCTGCAGTTTATAAGGCACTGTACAATTTTAAGGATGCTGCGTGTCAATCATGGACATTAGTAAGACATAAGCGTTAGAGAGCACTGTACGGGAAGTAGTCCATAATCAAATACGTATCCAAATATAGTACTTACTGAGTAAATTCTTGAATAGTTCAATTGCAGTTTATGAGACACTGTATATTTTTAGGAAATAGCACTGCCCATCGATAGATCCAAAAATTATAAAGAAGTCGCCGATCAAATACGCAAATGTACTACGGAGCAAGTTCCCGAAGAGTAGATCAGCACTGTGCTTCTAAAAGTCTCTTAAGTTAGATTTGTTAGAGAGTGTTACGGAGTTTTCCGTGGTAGGTAGAGGTGAAAGAAGGTGCGGGTGTGAATAGGTCTCCAGCTACGAAAGCAAAATTAATTTAAAATTTAACAAGGTTATATTTTCTTTTCAAAACAAAGAAATAACAAGCATGGCAGGTACAAAGTAGCAAATCAAAAAGGGTAGTTACAATATTTACAGGAATTGGGCTTCGCGCCCTGACTTTACACTGCTTGGGCAATCAGCTCAGTTTTACCCCAAACACAAGTTTCAACAGAGGGGCAGAAAACCCCATTCATGCCTAGGAGCCCTTGCTCCAAATTACACTGAAAAGCCTCCACGAGGCGTACAACACTCAATTTTCAAAAGAGCCACTCGCTCTCAAAATTTAAGCCTCTCCCAGGCCACACCAAACTCCACCTTCAAGTTGTCCTCAACGGACATAAACACAGGGGTAAAATACCCAATCTACTGAGGTCTATTAAATGAAAAGCAGGTTAATTAAATGACCTCTAAAATAACAATTTGAGAGGAGGCGAGCTTGCACTCCTAATACACTTTGATTAAGACCTACTTGGCACTAGGCCGTTAATACAAGGGCTAATCCCATGCTAAAGAGGTGACTTAAGAAAAGAACAATTTGTTTTACGTTATCGAAGAATAGGTTGAGAAAAATAAGTTCACCTCAAAACAATAAGAGTGGGAGCTCGAGAGGGTTAGCACTCTCTATCCCAGTATGTAGCTTAAAAGAGAATAGAAGAAAAGATCGTTACATTTTAGGAAAAGGTTACATGGAGGAACGCTTCGCACCCGCCCCGAGAGTTAAACTGCTGAGCTAGCAAAGAAAGAATTTATTAATCGGCCATTACCTTATTGATGACCGCTGCCGAGGAAAGAGGCGCTTCCCGCCTCCTGCTATGTACTTTATACACTGAAAGATGGAACAGAAGTGGCCCGGAGACCCTAAAATCAGCAGTTTATATCCTCTCGCGGAAGGTTCTAGGCGTTAGGGGAATGAAAACACCCTCCCACAAACTTTTTATTGGCTCGGGTACAGAAACATATCCAAGTTGGGGGAAGATACATCGGATTGGTCGGAAATAACTCAAAGAAATTCAGGATTGGTTAAATGCAAAACAAGGGGAAAGAGAGGGGTATACAGCCAACTTAAACAATAACTGAAAAAAAATTGAGCAAAGACAAACATTTGAAATAAAAATTTCTCCAACAAAATAGTTCTTTGACTCCGCACTAGGTTGCACTATTGTTGATCTTCAGTAGTGTCCTCTAGAAGAGAAAATTCACACTTCTTACTTCAAGTGAAACAAAACCACATCAAAAATGACACAGTTCAAAAACTCAAAATTTTCCACGTGCTGACATCTTCTGAGAAAGTAGAGAATTAATAGCGTAGATAAAGTTCAGACTTCCTCCAGCAGAGGAGTTTCAACTGGCGCACATTTTAAATTAGCGGAGTGGAGGTGTACTGCCCGGTACAGACCTCCCCCCCCCCCAAAAGTTCCTCCCGGGGTGACACATGAAATTGTTTGAAAACAAGGTCCAAGTTTTGATGTAGATATGGAGATTAATTGCCAAAAAAAATATTTATAAGATTTTCTTAATTTGGTTTGATTCAGTTTCAAAATTTTGTTGTTGCAGGTGAAGTCAAGTTTTTAAGTTTGTCGAAGTAGAATTCCGAAGATGGACTTTTAATACTTAAAAGTGATGAAAAATTTTGCAATGTCCACCAAATATTGCTGTTGAATTCCCGAGTGTAGTCATTGCTTATCGTAACTGTTCATGTAGTTGATGTTAATGAAGTTGGATGGCCAGACCGGCCGTTGCAGCTTGCGTCCAAAGGAGGCCGCTCGGACCCCTCAAGTACCCTGAGATACCGCTCGCCCGCACTATGAGGGGAGCAGAGGTGTTGAAACACGCCGCGCCCGCGGTGAACATATACAGGCTGCGGGCAAGTAGCTGGTCGTGCGCCGCACATCAGCCTTGGCCGGGAGGAGAGCTCCGGCTCGCCGTGCACATGTCGTCCTCGCTGGGGCCGAGGGGGCCCTTCCTCAAACCCAGCCGCGGCACAGCGCCGCGCGGCTGCGGGGGCACTGAAACATTAAAGCTAGGCGGCAGAATTGTGTTGGACCATCATGTTTCTTTGGAGGGCACAGGCATGTAGAGAGATTGAGGGGCCAGCGGCGTGCAGATATCCATGGCATTTCATCTAAGCCAGCCACTGTGTGTAGTGGAGCAGGAGACGGGAGCGTGGTAATGGCCGTGGCAAGGACAGGATGGCAGTTTAACAAATCGGGGGAGGTTTACAAGAAATGCTTAAATATAGAGAAATATAATAGAAGGAGCAGAAAGCCTTAAGAGTGGAACTCACAAAAAAAATATAACCTTCATATTCCTATCAAATTATATGAAGCAAGTTGAAACAAAATTTACACCGGTTTCACCTGGGACAGGTGAACCCTAAATATCCTCTCGGTGGCTGGATTGCTTACTAACAATGTAACCGGAGTAAGAAAATCGAGAATGATGCATGGCCCATGAAATCTGGGGGCAAGCTTGCCCGCGGGAACAAAATTCTTGACCATCACCTGGTCACCTACCTTCAAAGTGGTGGGTCTCCGTCCACGATCATACTTTTCTCTAACCTTTTCATGAGATACCTTAAGATTGGCTTTAGCCTTCTTCCAAAGATCTTTAATATTATCCGGATCTATTGTCTCGGGTAGAATGTCACTCAGAGACCAAAGGTTAGAGAGCGGCGTGTTGGGAACAAACTTGAACATCAAGGAAGCTGGAGTGAACTTATGAGATTCATGAACCGCCGAATTCAAAGCAAAAGCTAACCAATGCAGGGACGTGTCCCACCTGGAATGATCTTCATGATGATAGGCAATAAGTGCGGACCTGAGATTACGATTAACCCGTTCAGCCAGAGATGGTTGAGGGTAATAAGCAGAAGTAGTTACATGAGAGATGGATAAGTCAAAACAGAATTTACGAAATAAGTTAGATGTAAAAGCCTTAGCATTATCAGATACAATATATTGGCACGGACCAAAAGAAGCAAAAATAGAATTTAAGCAAGTAATGGTAGACTGAGCGGTAGCCAGCTTAGTCGGAAATAACCAGGAAAATCTGGTAAAACCATCTACACATACAAGGATGAACTTGTTGGCATTACCCTTTGACTGGGGGAATGGTCCTACATAATCAATATACAGGCGTTCCATGGGGCGCGACGCTTGCTGAGAAGACAAGAGGCCTACCTTGGTGGACATGGTCGGTTTACTAAGCAAACAGGATTTACAAGCCTTTACTAGTTCACGGATTTCACCGTCCATACCTTTCCAGATGAACATTTCACGGATCTTTTCACGAGTTTTAAAGATACCAAGATGCCCTCCTAATGGGGTCTCATGATAATACTTGAAGATCATAGGTACAAGAACCGCTGGAACAACAACCTTCATCATCTTATCATGCCTCGAAGGGCAACATAGAACACCATTCCTCAGAACATAAGGGACAACATGTTCCCCAGAAGAAAGGGTTTCCATTATCGGAGCCAGCGTCGGATCTTCACGTTGGTATTTCTCGATATCCCTAAAGAGCATGGGGGCATCCGTTAAGATGGCATTAACATCAGATAGTATGGACTCGGGAGGTGATGAACTGTCGACCGGTTCTTGGGTCTCGTCGTCGTTTGAAAACATACGGCTGAGTCCATCAGCGACAATATTTTCGGTACCTCTGATATGTCTAACATCAAACTGGAAGGCAGAAATACGGATGGCCCAGCGGGCTATACGACCAGTACGACGCGGCCTACCTAAGACCCAGCTTAGGGCTTGATTATCTGTCTCCAGGTCGAATTTGACATGTTCCAGATAGAGACGGAACTTCCCTAAGGCGAATAAGACTGCCAAACCTTCGAGCTCATAGATGGAATACTTGGCTTCTTGAGCCGACAATGTCCTAGACGCATAGGCGATGGGGCGCCTCCCTAGTTCAGTCTCTTGAAGAAGGACTGCAGCTACCGCTGACGACGATGCGTCGGTTTGGACAATGAATTTCTTCGAGAAATCAGGCATAGCAAGTACAGGGGCATTACAAAGTGCTAATTTAAGGTCTTCAAAAGCGGCTTGTTGAGAAGGTCCCCACTCGAATTTGATGCCTTTCCTACGAAGAAGGTTTAAGGGCGCCGCTCTATTAGCGAAGTTAGGAATAAACTTCCTGAAGAAATTCACCATACCAATGAACCTGGCGATACCTTTAATGTCCTTGGGAGGTTTGAAATCACGGATGGCCTGTGTTCTAGAATGATCGACTGCTACACCATCAGGTGACACAATATGCCCTAGGAAAGACATAGAGGGCTTAGCAAAGGCAACCTTGGACAACTTAACAGTTAACCCAGCCTTACGAAGGCGATCGAGAACCTCTCGCAGATGATCTAGATGTTCTTCAAAAGTCTCTGAAAATACGACGACATCATCCAAGTAGTGATATAAGTACTCAAATTTGATGTCGGAGAAGACCCTATCTAGTAGCCTAGTGAGTACAGCTGCTCCCGTGGGGAGCCCGAAAGGCACGCGGTTGTATTCATATAAATTCCAGTCCGTGGCAAACGCTGTAAGATGTTTAGACTCTTCGGCCAGGGGAATTTGATTATAGGCCTGATTCAAGTCCAAGATAGTAAAGAACTTGGCCTTACGAAACCATGAAAAACAAGAATGAAGGTCGGGAAGGGGCACAGATTGTAACACCACCTTCCGATTGAGAGCCCTGTAATCAATGACAGGCCTGAAGCCTCCTTGGGGTTTCGGGACTAAAAAAATAGGCGAAGAATACGCTGACTTAGAGGGCCTAATAATACCGTCCTTCAACATCTGATCGATGATTTCTTTTAGAGCCTTCATTTTAGGTGGAGATAGCCTATAAGGTGGAAAACGGACAGGAATCGAATCCGTGACCTCAATTTTGTATTCAATAAGGTCAGTAACACCAAGAGTATCAGAGAACACCTCGGGAAACGACTGACACAATTTGCGAATACTATCAGCCTGCTCCTCAGGTAGATGTCTAAGGTCTAACAACATCTCATCCTGGGTAGGCGAAATAGAAGAACATGATGCAGAATTACACTTTAATAGAGGGATATTACAATTAGAGGCAAATTTGAAAGTGCAAGACCTACTCTGAAGATCGAGCACAAGACCAGTGTGAGAAATAAAGTCCGCTCCCAATATAATGGGGCAAGACAAATGCTTGGCCACAAACAATTTAACTTTCCATGTGAATTGAAAAATACGAATTTTGACATATAAGGAACCGAGAATTTCTAATGGAGAGGAATTAGCCGAAACGTATTGGATCGCCGACAAACAATAGTTAGGAAGCTTACAAACAGATTTCAATTTTGAATACCAATCAGCCGAAATAATAGAACAAACACTACCTGAATCTAAGAGAGCTGTTATAGGCTCGTTATTTAACTCAATTTTGAGAAAGGGGACCGGTGCGGGGAAATCCGCCGCAATCCTAAGACACTCTTTGGGACCTTCAAAAGATGAATTTGAAAATTGCTCGTTCCCTGAAGTTACAACCTGTTTACCCGGGGCTGAGTCTCGGGAAGCTGGATTAGTCGACTCAGCCGAAGCCACTAGTCACTTTTTATTATTGGCATAGGTGGAATTTGCACCAGAAGTTGAGCAGGAGGGGGTGCTATTCGAATTGGGACAATTCTTGGCGATATGTGAGAAAGCCCCACATTTAAAACAGCCTTGTGATGACCCGGCTCCATTCCTTGTCCCACTTGACTTGATCAGTGGACACTTGTTGCGCAGATGGTCAGGCGACCCGCAAGCATAACATTTACGGGGATTGACTGGTCGGCGAGGTGGAGGCCGAGTATTACTAAAGGAAGGCGGGGGTTCTTTCGCGACACGCAAAGAATCGGCGTATCTAACTCCTTCCGCTGAGACGGCCAATGCTTCAAGTTCAGAGAAAGTTTGCGGGCACGCCGCGAAACACAAATATGACCTGTAGGGTGGTGAAATCCCTTCCACAATAGCTTGTACAATCTGATCCTCAGGGAAATGAAGAGCAAACACCCTAGTATAAAACTTAATGTCCTGAATGAAATCAGCCAAGTTTTCATCCAAGCGTTGTACACGGTAATAGTACTTCTGAATAAGGGAGGACCTGGCCCTAGCCGGGATGAAGTTAGCTAGCAAATGGGCATGGAAATCCTCAATAGATGATTGCTCGGCAATGGCTCTTACGATTTTATCTGAGAGAATACCAATAGCATACGGATAGATAATTTGCAAAATTTGACATGGAGAAAGAGAAAACACAAGGGCATGATCCTGAAATTCAACTAGAAATCTTAAAAAAGAAATTACATCACTGGTGGTATTAACGGAAAACTTAGAGATACCTCTGAGCAACATTGCCAATGGATGAGGCAAGCTGCTAAACCCGGGTGACATAGTAGGTAAAGGTTTCAATGGCAAAGAAGTTAATTCAGAACGGATGTTACTCAATGATGCACGACGTTCAGATTCGTTGTCCAATGGGGCAGGGATAGTTTGAGCAGCAACGGTTATCCTATTCACTTTTCCCTTGGGAGGCGCTTCCTCACTACCTGCATTCACTGTGGTGGGTAGATCGCTTTTGGGAGGAACCTCCCCTGTTAACAATTGAGTGACCTTGCTAGATAATTCAGACATATTTTCAAGCAGCGTACTAGCTTCCTTCTTCTGAACGTCATTCAACTTTAGAGACAACAGATCGTTAACCCTATTCGAAAAATGATATAGCCTAGCTTGCACACGCTTAATTTGATTAGGAGAAGGATCATTTTCGTCAAAAAAAACTAACTACAGAAGCTAGCCCAGTAATATTCTCCGTGATCGTGGAAAGAGAGTCGTCAATTTCTTTCTCTCCCAAATTGGGGATGGAAATGGGCAAATCTAGGGACTCTCTAAGCTTGTTTGTGTCTACTGCAACCGTGCCTCCAGATTGTACATTTCTAATAGTCAATTCATAGATCAACTCCTCCTTGCGCAAATAGTTAAGATGGAGAACATCGCGAGGGCCGGGCATGGTGACAGAACAATTTTGAAAAACTCAAAAAATTCCAGCAACTGGGAAAATAGTTAGAGTTCGGAACAAACAATATTTAGCCGTCAAAAGGGGCTAAATTGAGACCCATTCAACCACGCTCTGCTACCACTTGTTACGGAGTTTTCCGTGGTAGGTAGAGGTGAAAGAAGGTGCGGGTGTGAATAGGTCTCCAGCTACGAAAGCAAAATTAATTTAAAATTTAACAAGGTTATATTTTCTTTTCAAAACAAAGAAATAACAAGCATGGCAGGTACAAAGTAGCAAATCAAAAAGGGTAGTTACAATATTTACAGGAATTGGGCTTCGCGCCCTGACTTTACACTGCTTGGGCAATCAGCTCAGTTTTACCCCAAACACAAGTTTCAACAGAGGGGCAGAAAACCCCATTCATGCCTAGGAGCCCTTGCTCCAAATTACACTGAAAAGCCTCCACGAGGCGTACAACTCTCAATTTTCAAAAGAGCCACTCGCTCTCAAAATTTAAGCCTCTCCCAGGCCACACCAAACTCCACCTTCAAGTTGTCCTCAACGGACATAAACACAGGGGTAAAATACCCAATCTACTGAGGTCTATTAAATGAAAAGCAGGTTAATTAAATGACCTCTAAAATAACAATTTGAGAGGAGGCGAGCTTGCACTCCTAATACACTTTGATTAAGACCTACTTGGCACTAGGCCGTTAATACAAGGGCTAATCCCATGCTAAAGAGGTGACTTAAGAAAAGAACAATTTGTTTTACGTTATCGAAGAATAGGTTGAGAAAAATAAGTTCACCTCAAAACAATAAGAGTGGGAGCTCGAGAGGGTTAGCACTCTCTATCCCAGTATGTAGCTTAAAAGAGAATAGAAGAAAAGATCGTTACATTTTAGGAAAAGGTTACATGGAGGAACGCTTCGCACCCGCCCCGAGAGTTAAACTGCTGAGCTAGCAAAGAAAGAATTTATTAATCGGCCATTACCTTATTGATGACCGCTGCCGAGGAAAGAGGCGCTTCCCGCCTCCTGCTATGTACTTTATACACTGAAAGATGGAACAGAAGTGGCCCGGAGACCCTAAAATCAGCAGTTTATATCCTCTCGCGGAAGGTTCTAGGCGTTAGGGGAATGAAAACACCCTCCCACAAACTTTTTATTGGCTCGGGTACAGAAACATATCCAAGTTGGGGGAAGATACATCGGATTGGTCGGAAATAACTCAAAGAAATTCAGGATTGGTTAAATGCAAAACAAGGGGAAAGAGAGGGGTATACAGCCAACTTAAACAATAACTGAAAAAAAAATTGAGCAAAGACAAACATTTGAAATAAAAATTTCTCCAACAAAATAGTTCTTTGACTCCGCACTAGGTTGCACTATTGTTGATCTTCAGTAGTGTCCTCTAGAAGAGAAAATTCACACTTCTTACTTCAAGTGAAACAAAACCACATCAAAAATGACACAGTTCAAAAACTCAAAATTTTCCACGTGCTGACATCTTCTGAGAAAGTAGAGAATTAATAGCGTAGATAAAGTTCAGACTTCCTCCAGCAGAGGAGTTTCAACTGGCGCACATTTTAAATTAGCGGAGTGGAGGTGTACCGCCCGGTACAGACAGCATTGTATGTGAAGAAGTCCAGAATCAAATACGTATCTAATTTCTTGAAGAGTTCAGCTGTAGTCCATGAGGCACTGTATAATTTTAGGAATTAGCACTGCTTGTCGATAGATCCAAAAATTATGAAGAAAGTCGCAGATCAAATATATGAATGTATTACGAAGCAAGTTCTTGAAGAGTAGATCGGCTCCGTGCTTCCAAAAGTTTCGTAAGTTAGATCAATGAAGTTATTATTCTTATCTCTTAATGGGTTTATGAAGCACCTGATTAGTTAAAGGTGGAGTAATGAAACGGGACAGAAATTTGATTTGAGTGAATTGGAAAAGAAAAATAACGAGGTACGTAGGAAGTGTTAGTGTGGGGCGATTGTTTATTCGAATCCAGAGTACTCATGACGCTACTCAATTTGTTCTGTGGATACTTATTCCGACTGTGACTCTCATTCTGTACTCTTTGATTGTGGACCATGACTATTGTCAGTGTATCGTGCTGCCAGTCCTATATTTATGAAGTTTGAGTGAGTATAGTTATTGTGCCAGTGTTGTAAGTGAGGGATAGACTGTGGACTGTCTCAGTTCGGTCGCACACGGACTATCGTCGGTCTATTGGGCTATGTGGGAGTGGCTCGATAAATATTATCAAATGCATCAGGTTGGATGGTACTTCGTGTCAGCGTTGACTGGGCGTGTGAGGCACGAGGGAGGATGGAGATACGTGCACTGACGTAGTACAGCGCGAGATTGGAGACATATCGTCGCAGGGAGGTCGAACCGAGGACGGTTCTGGAGTTCCAGGGCATGAGGCTTCAGACCCAGCCACCGAAACAGGAATCTGTTGGAGTGAGTGGCCATTTATTATAAAGGTGGGATGTAAGTGAATAATAATATCTTGGAGTGGGATTGTTCTGTTTCTTACAGAAAATTGTAAATTCAGATTTATAACTATTTACATAATTTAAAAATATATATATATACTGGGTGAACCCGGGCGGCAAAGTTTCGGAGGTTGATCAAAAATACCTTCTGAGTGTATTGGTATAAAGGAACCGTGATTTCCGATAGCTCGTTACTGAGTAATAATATAATTTTGGTATATTCGGTTTGTTACCCTGGTCATCTTTGTTTCTGTGAAAGTACTTTCACCACAGCGAAGAACCCTGTAATATGCGTTAACCAAAACATACAAGGGAAAACACAGAGTATTGCAACAACTCTCTGACGAAACACGTACACTTTTATCACAGTGTGTTCAGTACAGGACGTAACAAATGCAGAACTGTTCCCGTACAGGTGTTTTCCAATACAATACTGATGCAAAGCTAATAGGGGCAACAAACCAAACGAAACGCAATTACTCTGGTTCGAGTAGCCACCGGGGCCACCGGAGACCGCGGGTCCCTTTATACCAATATACTCAGAAGGTATCTCGGAACAACCTCTGAAAGATTGTCGATGGAGTTCGGGTTCATCCCGTAGATATTAGTCAAATATTTAATTACATTTCTTTATGGTAGCGTGTTAGCATGCTCCTACTATTCTCTAACGTTTACGGGGGTTAGTACGTAACGCCCAGTCAACATAGTACCAGTTTTGCAGTTTTTGAACACGACCTGAGAGAAATCTTTCTTGCTCTACCATTTTTTATTATTGTCATTTTATTTATTTATTTATTTATTTATTTATTTATTTATTTATTTATTTATTTATTTATTTATTTATTTATTTATTTATTCTTCGTTTATGCCTACGATGGACCACGTGGTTCTTAACTCTGGTGAGCCCTTTTCTTCCTCTTAGCCCAGTATTCCTTCATTCTAGCGCTATGGATGTCTTTTCTTTCTTGAGTCCATTTCATTCCTACTCCTGGACGCAGTGATTTAGTTGTTAGTGACTGGAGAGAGTCAGATGTCTTGACTAACTTTCTGAATTTATCTCGGTTGTAAATGTCAACGTGATCAATGTTTAGGTATTGTAGGTCTTTCCGCACTAAATTCGTCCATTTGGCATTTGTTGCTTTCCCTCTAGATACAGTGTTGTATTTATTTATTTATTTATTTATTTATTTATTTATTTATTTATTTATTTATTTATTTATTTATTTATTTATTTATTTATTTATTTATTTATTTATTTATTTATTTATTTATTTATTTATTTATTTATTTATTAAAATGTTATTTGATTGGAAGTCGTCAAGTGATAATTATATTCAGTTGTGGTACGAGAATTAATATTATTAATATAATTTTTTAAATGTTAAAATTGATTCATAACAGTGGAGCAAGTATATTTTTATGTTAAGAACTATAATCTTCAGAAGCGTTGTATGTATTTGAATTTTAAGAAATAGCCATATTCGTACTGGTGAAGGAAGTTATTACTCTCTAAAAATTTCAGTAATCTGTTTTTACTTAGTTTTACTTAGTTTTTACTTAGTTTTTATTTAGATTGGAGTAATGAAGATAGGCCTGTAGTTACTAAGCTCGCGTTTATCACCTCCTTTATAAACAGGTATTAGATATTTTAAGTTTGTTAAGGACTATATCCTCAGATACAGATTTACTGACTAATTTTGTATTGGAGTATGGATATGACTAAATTGCAAAATTTCACTTTCAAATTGTTGTTCACACCATACCAGTCCTCATTTTAATTAAAGTATTTCTTGTTTCATTTGCTTTGTCGTTATGATCTATAAGTTTGTCCCCTGTATGTGGGGCGGTATAATACACCAATGGTATCCCGTGCCTGCCGTAAGAGGTGACTTTCTACCCCGGCAGATTTTGGCATTGCTTCTGCTTAATTTTACCAACTTCCCTGCTTCTATCTTTCCTGTCCGATATCTCTCGGTCAACTCTTTGTTATCTTCCGACCTCCAACGATATTAGATTTGCGAGACCAAGGAAGTTTTTCATTTTCACGCCCTTCGTATGCGTTTCCTTTCTTTTACTACACCCTTATTCTTCAAAGCGTCGGAACTCTGCTTAGTGGTAAGTGGGGATGATTCCCTAGTTGTACTTTCCTCTAACATATAATCATCACAACCACCACAGTCCTCTTTTCACTGGATCGATAAATCTTCCATCACGTATGTAATCCAGATTGTTTTCAGACTGGTGACATTGACAGCAGTCACTCATTATCTCTTATCACCGACAATGAGTGGATAAACCGTTGCTGGAATTTATTGACTAGGCCTGCTTGCCACACACTGAACTTTTTGTTGACGTAAACTAATTGTGATGTACAAAAGGTGTTCTCTACGGTAGCAGCTTGTAACTACACTAGTAGACACGATGTACAAGACGCCGTAGTATTGGTCATGTGACGACCATAACCATCACTTACATCTCTAAAGTTTGGGGTCGTAGGTTAACTTCAACGATTTATGAGTCATTAATTGGGCCGAACTTGACCCTAAACTCCGTGTGTGGCTTTCGTGGTTTATTAGGACATTAAAACCCCTCCGAGATTTGAAGCGAGAGGTGAGCTCACGTTTTGCCTTTTGACTCCCCGAGGCGCGTCTATGTCAGCGCCTGGGCGTTAAAAGTCATGGCCTGAAATTTAGCTCTCCACGAAACGACACGCCCGTGTGGTCGAGTATCGGGTGCTTTGAAATCCGAGATTTTGATGTGTTTCAACTGCGGTTTCATTTGTGCAGTTTGTATTTCTACGTCTCACTAATACGAGATCTTTTGTCCATCGTTATTCTCGGCAAGAGCGTGCCAAGCTTAGTATCTACTTTTTAAGCGGCGGCTTTATGAATTCTGTGCTGATGACCAACTCTTTGCTGCCCTAGGGGCTTATAAATGGTAGTCCTTGAGTTGTGACTTCGTGGCCCCTAGTTAAGTCTGGTATTCTTTCAAATTAGTAGTGCCAGATTTTTCTTTTATCTTTCCTATCCACCCTGCCTTTGCCAACTCTTGTTTCTGCCGATGCTTTTATTCTTAGGAGTTTCGGACCTTATTCTCCTTGTTATCCTTTGATTAATGCTAAGAGGGACGGATAATCGCGTTATTCTTCCGCTTATAACAACAATTACCACCTTCTCTTCATTCAGAGAACTTATTTGCCGGCAGTGATAATATTGCCCCACAGAATATGCTCTTTGAGTGTGAAAATACATTATTTGAATGATGCATGATTCACACGCTTCTTTGTTGGTGCCGGGCCGTGTGACTCAAACGGTTATGGCACTAGCTTTTTGAGCCCAAGATGGCAGGTTCGATCCTGGCTCAGTCCGGTGGTATTTGAAGATACTATTATACGTCAGTCCCGTGTCCGTAGTCTTACTGGTACGTAAAAGAACGCCTGAGGGACAGATTTTCGGCACTTGGGCGACTCTAAAAACCGTAAAAATAGCTAGTGGAACGTAAAGCCATTATTATTATTATTATTATTATTATTATTATTATTATTATTATTATTATTATTATTATTATTATTATTATTATTATTATTATTATTGTACCGGGCGGTACACCTTCGCGCCGCTAATTCAAAATTTGCGCCAGTTGAAACTCCTCTACTGGAGGAAGCCTGAACTTTAACTACAGTGCTAATTCTCAAGTTTCTCAGAAGATGTCCCTACTTGTAAATTTTGAAGTGTTCTGAACTGTGTCGTTTTCGATGTATTTTTGTTTTGCCTGTAGTAAGAAGTGTGAACATTCTCTTCTAGATGGCACTACTGAAGGACTACAATGGTGCACCCTAGTGCGAAGTGAAAGAACTGTTTTTTTTTTGTTTTTTGTTTTTTTTTGTTTTTTGGAGAAATTTTGTGTTCAATAGTTTGTTCTTTGTTAAATTTCTTTCAGTCATTGTTTAGGTTGGCTGTATAACCCTGCTCTTTCCCCTTGTTTTGAATTTACCAATCCCGAATTTCTCTAATTAATTTTCCACCAATAATGTGTTTCTTCTTCATCTGGTGTAGGGGTTTTCGTTGTTAGCCAATAAAATGATTGTGGGCGGGTGTTATCATTCCTGAAAGGTCTCGAATGTTCCGCGAGGGTATATAAACTGCTGATTTTCGGGTCTCTGCGCCACTTCAGTAACATCTATCAGTGTGTAAATTATGTAGCAGGGGGCGGGTAGCGCCTCTTTCTTCGGGCAGCGGTTCATCAATAAGGTAATGGCCTTTTAATAACTTCTTTCTTGCTAGCTCAGCAGTTTAACTCTCGGGGCGGGTTCGAAACCTTTTACTATGTAACCTTCCTCTAAAATGTAAAAGACTCTTGATCTAAATTCTGCCTCTGTAACTACATATGGGGATAGAGAGTGCTTAACCCTCTCGAGCTCCCATTCATATTGCTTTGAGGTGAACTTATTTTCACAACCGTTTCTTCCCTTCTAATGTAATGTAAATCGTTTCCTTATATAAGTCACCTCTTTAGTATGGGATTAGCCCTTGCATAAGCGGCCTAAGGCCAAATTAGGTTTTAATAAAGTATATTCGGAGTGCAAGTTTCGCCTCCACTCAAGTTTGTATCTTGGGGCCTTGTAAATTTCCTGTTTATTTACTAAATCGGCCTCAGTAGGTTGGGTATTTTTACCCCTGTGTTTATGTCCTTAGAGGACAACTTGAAGGTGGAGTTTGGTGTGGCCTTTGATAGGCTGGAACTTTGATAGCGGGTTGCTTTTCCAAAGAAATTTGTTTCGGTGAGCCTCGAGGAGGCTTTTGCTATGTAATTGGGAGCAAGTGCTCTTGAGCATGATTGGGGTCTTCTGCCCCTTGGTTGAATCTTGTATACGGGTAAAGTTGGGCTTATAGCTCAAGAATTGTGTGTCTGGCTCTCGGAGCCCAAATCCTGTAACTATTATAATTGTACATTCTCGATTTGTTGCTAGGCTACTAAGTACCTGTTATATTTGTTATTTCTTGATCTTGAAAAGAAAATATAACCTTGTTAAATTTTAAATTAACTTTAATTTTGTAGATTGAGATCTATTCATCCCAGCACCTTCTTTCACCTCTAACTACCACGGATAACTCCGTAACAATTATTATTATTATTATTATTATTATTATTATTATTATTATTATTATTATTATTATTATTATTATTATCTGCTAGTCAGAAGAAATCTTGAAGAGCATGAAGTAATAGCTATTTGCCTGGTATGTTACCTTGTAATTTCTTTCTCCTTCCCGGCTGAATGGTCACAAAGGATGGTAACATAAGGATATTGTCGCTGTCCGCAATAGGCTGCAACGACTGGGCTAAGAACGTTTCCAAGGAATAGATTTTTCCAGCTACTTATAAACACACCGAAACGTTGGTAGCATTGCGTTGAATAGCTTATTTCTTACAGTGTCAGTCGTGGAACTTCCATTGCAATATTTTGCACTCACAGTAATCCACTACAACGTCACCGAAAGAGACAAAAATGTGTTAAGAATTAGCCTAACTGTTACGAAACCAAATGAAGGAAAGACTAATACGTGACGATGTTTGCTTGAAAGACTCATGGGATCGGAATAATTGGAACGTAGCTCCACAGGATGGAACTATTTTACTAACTTATTCTCAGTCGTTTGCGGTTATTCACAGAACCGAGGTTTTCTTTTTTAAGCTGAAGATAAAAGAGTTAGTTAAAAGCAAAGCATGCTCTTCAAGAAGATATACAGTGAGAGAGGGGCCACGTGAAAGATTGTTTACGCATTAGGACATAAATCTCTTAAATTCACTAACAACAAAGATATTTCAAGAGCTCAAAGGTTTTCGTTGTTAAAGATGGCAACTCCCTACGACGACATCCACATGGTAGGTCTGTACTGAAAGTAAATCTTTGCAGGAACTTTCCTTTGTTATCCGGATTTATTGTAATTCAGGTATTAAAACTTACCCAGTACGTTTCCGTCCCTTAACATGTTGACAGTATCAGGATGATAGAATAAGGAGAACCATAGCATGACTGAACATTATCTTAGGGGTCTGTTAAGTTTTACTCAGACATTTGTAAAAAAAAAGTGTCCAATTATAATTTTTTTATATAACTTTCGCATTTTACAATAGACATTAAACCACCCTAGGTTCGTAACATTTCTTCGAAACTCACATTCAGTATTATGGAAGGTAGGCCCTATACTGAATCGTAGTTTCATGATATCTTACAACCAAATGTTCACATCTAAATTTCAAAAAAAAAAAAAAAAAAAAAAAAACGTTGTTGCTTGGCTTGACCTAAGTGCCTGTTTTAATCAAAATATATTTACTTTCTACTTGGAGATGTACTAGGTAGGTAGGCACAAGTAGTTATGCAAGTAGTGGAATATCACGTGGTTAGCGTGACATATAGACCTTCTTGACTCTATTTAACGGGTCTGCTACGTCTCGTATCAGACAGGTCCTCAGTTTGTCTCGCGAGATTAAGCGAGCCTCATTCCATCCTTTAGTCCATAATTAAAATTCGTGGACTGGCCGGGATCGGAACCCAGGACCTCTGTGTAAGAGGCTGACCTGCTACCCCTATACTTTGAATCGTAAAGTTACTCAAATTAATGCCAGAAGTTAAAGAAATAGACCTTGCTTTCGTAGGATGTTCAAAATATGCTTATAAGTTATAACCATGAAAATCCTGACAAGAATAGATGCGAAGTAATTTCTGATAAAACGTAATTCAAGAAAATTTTACTAGCGATACACGACAACTGCGCGCACTGGAGCATACTGAATTACTTCATACCTACTGCTCGATTTATACCTTAGAATTGAAAGAGCTGTCGTAACAAAAGAACTACATTGGATACCAAAAAACGTCTACAAAAATGTTAGATGCCTTTGACATCTAACCATTGCGTAATGTTTTCTTTGCTAGTGGTCTAACGTTACACAAATACTCGAAGATTTTCGAGACGGAAGGATGGGAAAGGATTAGAATTGGGAAGGTAGCAGCCGTGGCCTTAATTAAGGTACAGCCCCAGCATTTGCCTCATGTAAAAATGGGAAATCACGGGAAAGCGTATTCAGGGCTATCGACGGTGAGATTCGAACCCACCATCTCCCGAATGCGAGCTCAAAGTTGCGCGACCCTAAGCGCACGGCCAACTCGCTCGGTGTTATTATTATTATTATTATTATTATTATTATTATTATTATTATTATTATTATTATTATCATCATCATTCACTACTGCAGCCTGTTTCAAGTCGCAGTAACTCCATGTGAAGTTTGTGCCGGGCAGAATAGAGAAGGAAATGGTTTCCTCGTTGATCTCCAGTTTCCCCAGTCAAATTCATTCCGGTAACTCCCCAGAATCGTTCAATTTGACATCATACTGAAGTGTATGACAGCGGACACATTATTTTATCTTGGGGATAGTTGGGGTCCATTACCTAACCCGGAATCAGGTTAAGCAGTAAAATTATTACTATTATTTCCTCTAGACGCTTGTCTATGCGGGTAACGTGGCACTTGCGCAGATAATTCGCATTGCACGTAAAGCTGGAAGGACAAGTTGGTTGAGAATAAAATGCGCCTCAACCTTCAGAAGACTGAGTGCCTTGTATGCAGCCCCAAGTCCAAGGCACCATCATCGTTGACAGTCAGAAACTGCAAGGCCACGCAGTTTAAAGAGCCTACCTTGGATCTCTTTTTTGTTTTTGCTATTTGTTTTACGTCGCACGTATACCAGCAGCGACGATGGAAGAGGATAGGGCTAGAATGGAAAGGAATCCACCGTGGCCTTTCTTAAGATATAGCCCCAGCTTTTGCCTGGTTGTGAAAATGGGAAGGCACGGAAAACAATCTTCAACTTTGCAGATAGTGAGGTTCGAACCGAACATCTCCCAAACCCAACCTGACAGTTACGTGACCCAAACCGGGCAGCCAACTATTATTATTATTATTATTATTATTATTATTATTATTATTGTTATTATTTCTTGGGCTCTATTCAAAAGCGTTCCTGCTTGGGTGACGATTGTCTGTGGTTTGATAATAATCGTCGAACGCCTGTCACTTGTGTTCAGAAGTATGATCCCATGTTTAAAATTTGTCAGTGTAGTTTTTTTTTTTTTTTTTTTTTTTTTTTTTTTTTTTTTTTGCTAGTTGTTTTACGTCGCACCGACACATATAGGTCTTATGGCGACGATGGGATAGGAAAGACGTAGGAATTGGAAGGAAGCGACCGTGGCCTTAATTAAGGTACACCCCCGGCATTTGCCTGGTGTGAAAATGGGAAACCACGGAAAACCATCTTCAGGGCTGCCGACAGTGGGGCTCGAACCCACTATCTCCCGATTACTGGATACTGACCGCACTTAAACGACTGCAGATATCGAGCTCGGTCAGTGTAGTTCGTATGGACTACAATTAACTAATTTTTATTCATGGTATAAAGATACATGAAAACGATAGAAATTTTATTAACAAAAGGAATTATTTAACGTGAAATTGAACTTGCTGGCACCCATTTTAGCACTGTTATATTCCAACTGAATTGGTGGAGAATCGAACCCACATCTTTGAGCTCTGGAGGTAAGCATTAACCAACTGCACTACCCTGTTGACGTGGATTTCTAAGTTCTACCTTTGATTTCTAAAAGATTACTATTTTCTACCCCACATATTGAGATCAATCCTTTCAGGATTTTCTCCCAATAACCAGTTAGACCGTCAGTTCCTCGGCGTTATTATTCTAGCTGGACCATTCTCGGGTGCTCCTTTGGCCCCTGGATATTTATTGTGATAATCAGTCATCGTGCTGAACGTTTAATTTTATGTTCTTGAACTGTCTAGTTGTGTGATCGTGGCGGAAGAATGCCTTTAATTTACTGCTCTGTGAAGTTCTCCTGCTGGTAGATAATGACAGTGTGTAGATTGTTATTTGTTCATGTCTTGCTTGACGTGAGATTGATTACTCGGAATGGGTAAAATTGAGAAATTTCTCGGTTCTCACCTTGTCCCTCTTCCTGCTATCTGGACAGCCCTCAGTGGTGAGTTGTTCTCCACCAATTAACCATTGATAGATGAGTCAACCTTTTGGTCGTGCTTTTTTAAAATCTCCGTATTGAGCTACTTTGTCGGTGGCTTTCACTTTTTCCCATCTGATCCGTAGCGATTGTTTTGTGCAGTATATCACTTAGTACCTGTCTCACAATCAGTAGCCGTCCAGTAGGCATATACCTTTCCTAGCACAAAGAATCAACTATAATAATGTAAGATAACTGCTTGGATTGAACAGTGTACATTTCAGTGAACCTGTGCTGGTGGTGGTTTCAAGAGGACTTATCACTAGACAGCTATCCTCTCTGATCACTAATCAAAGGGGAAAACGGAAGAGTTCTGAACCTTCGAAGAATGAAAGTATTGTCAAAATATGGGGAACGGCCACAAAGGGCACGAAAATGAAGGATTCCTTAGGCCTCACAAGCCTAATTCCGTCGGGATCGGAATAGAACAAGAGTTTACCAGGGCAGGTTGGACAAGAAGACGAAAGCGAGTAACATAGCACAAGTAAGTGAGAGAAATGCCAGCCTCAGCTACGTTCCCATAGCCGCCAATTCACACTCCCACGTTGAGAGCCTCTTATGACAGGTAGGGGATACCGTGGGTGTAGTCTACCGCCACCACCCAAACTTGGGTGAACAATAAATTAATATTAAATTTAATTATAGTCACTTTGTTGTAAAATCAATTGTAGTGTTGTATTTAATTGCTGAAAAAGATGGTCAGGAAGTCACTTTGCTTTAGGAAGACGAAGAAGCTTTTGCTGTTCACTCTGGATCTCGGCAGTGGTGAGAAAACGGCATATTCATCTTTGAGAAAAGGAAGTCTGCAGGCTGTGCCATTGCGCCGACTGTCGTTTCGTCTGAGGGTCGTACCCGTGATGATAATAGATGTGAACGATAGATCATTCGCAGTGCACTCACGAAGATCTGGTACATTATGGAAGGATGTTCATTCTGCTTAGAGTCGGCTATCGAAGGACAATCTTGGAAGCGACATGCCGCATGTTATATTCGGACGTTAAGAATGTTAGCACTGACCCGGACAAGACATCAACCATTTCTGCAATGTCGTTGATCAACCTCCGACGATCTTCACATGTCAAGTTTCCGAATTCGTCCCACATTTTTAGGGCGATGCTTGTGGAAGGTCTTCCGCATCGCACCTCGTTCTCAAGGGGGCATTCTTTCACCTGCAAAATGGTTATACCACCCGAAATATCTCGTACAACTCGTCACCTCATCTCCGTATGTTTGCCGAAACATGTTCATAGATTTTGTGGTCAGTTTGCCCAGTTTAACGCAAAATTTCACGTTGGCTTGTTGTTCCAACTTTCTGTCTCTGTTGCAATCGCAGAGTTTCACACACGCATGTTCACAAAAACACCACTGTAATAGCACCCGATATTAACACAGCGACAAATCCTGGCACACTGTCCTATCAAGGTTGAAGTCACTATAGCGGCTAGCACAACCTTGTGCTGCCCTTCGTTGGCGCCCTAGAGAGCTAATCCGGGAACTTTTTTATCCGACCTTGTATATGTTAATCATGATATTTATAAACTCAGGTGTGTTTGAAGCCGAAGTGTTCTCAGTTTTTCCTCAATTTTTTAAAATATATATTTGCTCCTACATGATAATATCACATACTGTACACCTTTCATGCCGTTCTATTCGTCACAAACAGTGTGACTACTTTCACATACTGCTTCTTCATTTGTTTTCACGGAGTAACCATTGCCGATACCATCACTCTTATTTTCAGAAATGATGGGCTCGATTCAGGGGTCTCCAGTTTCTTCTGTGTGCACTGGTGGAAAATGGAATCGCAACACCAAGAAGTTGTGCTAGATAAACGAAATACGAGAGGGGTATTTGCACATCTGAAAGATGACGCCTGATGCATGCTATTCGACGAAACGTGGTGCTAGCAGCGCCACAATGACCTTGCAAAACAAGTTTGCGTTTAATACGGTCTGTACACTTCGTGAGCGTTAGTCATCGTCCGGTGTTGACGTTGTGAGGTAGGAGGTGTGGTTCAAATACAATTGGTCCGTTGTTGGAAATTATACATTTTTCAGCGTTTCGCCCCAGTGTGCCAATTTGGGCTCATCATTTGGTAATTAGCAAACCTACCAAGACGCATGGCTAGTGCATATAGTGTAGACCACTGTGTATGCCATTTGGAATCGCAGGCAGTGCCAAATGCACTATGAGTCCGAGTCTCTTTTACGAAAGTTGATGCCTGCTAGGCTATCAGATGATATAGATTTTGATTCCCAGAGGGAACCTGAAATATTTATCCTAGACGAGTGAATTCATAATTCCAATATAATTGGTAGAGGCGACAAAAATATTTTGAAGCGATTTTGCGATATTTTTATGAATCATATGTTTCTGGTTAAGAAAATATGGATATTATGTTCGCGAATCAAAGCGAATTAAAGCGATAAGGCCATCTTAAAGCGAAATTCAATTATTTCGCGATAAGCTCGATATTACAGCGAAGTGAATAACGAACTTGACATTTTGTTCCAAGATTATGTATGAAAATAAAAGGAAGAGCGAAGAAAGATTCATCAACTAGAACGAAATATGTTATCATTAATGTTCTGGAAAATCTCTTTAAGACATGGCATCAAATAAAAGGGGTTGGCTCCAGGCTTCTTGCCAAACGAAATGTTTGGAATGTTGTTCTTGTGGTGGCTGGTAATCCCACCCCAGACTGTCTCCTCACGGCATTGTGCAATCCTGGAATCCCTAATGACATCTACAAGCAGCACAATTGACTGGTGATTTCGGCTTCGTTGTCAGGTAAAATTAAGAAAGTGATCAGCTCGACAAGTGTTACGGTGCACAGCAGAGCTGAACAGTTTGCGAGTGAAGGTTTATACGTTTCGAAAAGCAACATTTTACTGTGTAAATTTTGTAATGTTCGTATCGAGTCGGAGAAAAAGATACTGTCTCAGATCATTGTTTTAAAAATAAGGAACATTCAGAACGTAAATTTAGCACTCCAACAGTGAAACGGCAGGCAACAATGGAACTCCCATTAGATATGCAAAAGAGAATTTATTCACGAAACAACAGCGATGCTACTCAAAGCCAACATCCCGCTGGAGAAGGTAGACGACCCTGCAGTCCGGAAATGGCTTCAAATTATTTACCAGGCATGTACAGTCTATCAATTAAACCTCCACAATCAACGATCAGCGATAGTAACGAAACCTTTATGATTAATTTTAGAATTTCATTAAAGCGAAATTAAAGCGATAGGCAATATCTTTTTCGCGAAATAACACGAAAAGTAGTATCCTTCTCGCGAAATCGTTCAAAAATTAATGCGAAAAAATCATGCCTTTAATAATTGGTCATTGATTGGAAATTATACATTTTCCAGGTAACTCATTCTTGGTTGCCACCGCTTCGTCCGACTGAACCAATTTGGGCTCATACCAAGGCGCGTGACTAGTGCATATAGTGGAGGCCATAATGAAACTGCCGGGGTCTGCCTGTAGCTCCAAGTAGCTTACTCAATGGCCTCCACGCAAAATTTGTCCTCTGCTTAGCGGACGCATCTCTCAGACTCACCATGTTATTAGCTCTTGGCTGTGATGGCATTTATTTGCTGTGCTATAATTTCTGGTTGTGTTTCAGTTCAACGACCGTTATGAAAATTCAGTCACCGTTTAGGCTACCTATTAGTAAGGCTTGACCACGCAATACATCACCGCTACACAAGTTATCAACCAGACTTACCCTCACAAAGTGCGCAAAATTGTTGATCATAATGTCCCATCGTTCTACTGTCAAATGAATCAAAGATCGCGGCAGCAACAAGTCTTCAAATTTGTCTGCGGCTGTACGGTTTATACTAGGATATATTTTATCTGAATTACGTGTACTTCATTCCCCAAAATTACGTTTTTTGTTAAAAAATAAAGATCGAAAGGGAGCTATAAACAACAAACTGTTCCGCTACTTAGCATGAAGAATTACCTCAAACGTGCCCGAGGTGACTGACCTCATTACCATAAGAAGACCCCATTTTACGCTCTTCGTATTCATTCTAAATGCACATTATAATGCACAAAATGTAATCAGATCTAGGGGAGTGGGTTGTCCCTACGTTGTAAGCTGTTTCAGATGTTAGATTTGATAAAGCAACATGAGCACATGGGCGGGAAAAGTCAATTAAAGGTGTTCATGATGATAGAGCCAGAGGTACCTTCTAAATTAATTTTTATCTTTTATTTAGCTGAAGTAATCTTGATCATGGAATTTTTAACAATCGATGAGTCGTTCTTGAAAATCGGTGTCGGTATTTGTTTTTGAAGCTAACTCGTGGTGGTGGTGGTGGTGGTGGTGGTGGTGGTGGTTATTATGTTTTAAGAGGAAATACAAATGGTCAACCATCTTCTAATAACATTTATCAGAAGGAAAATGAAAGAGGTCCTATACTTCAGAAAATGAAGGTATTGAGAAGAAAAAGGGAAGGGCCACGAAGGATGTAAAATGAAAGATTCCTTAGGCCTCGACTCGGGGTCGGAATAGAACAAGGGCGGTCGGATAGGATAGATGGAAGCAAGGAGTCTAAGTGCCAGACTTACCTAGGAACCCGTGGTCGTCAACCCAACTCCCAAGATTAAAAAAATCCTGGGTCGCCTTTTTAATCGCTTTTTTTTTACGACAGGGAGGAGATATCGTGGATGTATTGTACAGCCCCCACAACTCGTGAGTACGTGCTATTTTGCTGGTTCTGTGTGCGTTTACACTGGTCCTCCTCGGCTGTAGAAATGTTGCTAAACTGTACGGTAGTTCGTGATTTATAATTATTTTTCAACACAGTATTTTATAATAAAAACTAGCATTGAGGACTGGTTAGGTACTGTCCCACTAGGTTTTTGTGAAAACGTCACCGAACGTAAGTCGGACTCTCAGTGGAATCAAAAATGTATTAGGTAGTCAGTTCAGTACAATGATATTTACAACTACATTCAGACGAATGATAATATAGTGGGCGAGAGATTTCTTGCGAATGTAAAGTAAATAGTAGTGCCGCTTACTGTGAATTAACTTATCTGGCTGGTGCTAGCGACACGGATAGCTTAGCCCGAGTCGGCGCTTGTGCTCATGTAAACAGTCTGATTCCCTGCAGTTCTAATTTTGTGGAGTTGAAGTCTGAGAACAGTTAATGTGACACAGTTCAATCCTATTCAAATTCCTCTTTCCAATGATACTAAACACGAGATAATGTTTCAAAACATTAGCTAATTTTCGAAATTTCACACACCGTGTAACTTCAACCCTAAGGGCGACGTGTACCAACAACGAATCTCCCTGTGGGTGGGGGCAGTAGAATAACACCCACGGTATCCCCTGCCTGTCGTAAGAGGCGACTAATAGGGGCCCCAGGGTCTCTGAGCTTTGGAGCGTGGGTTGGCGACAACGGGGCCCTTAGCTGAGTCCTGGCATTGCTTCCACTTACTTGTGCCAGGCTCCTTACTTTCATCTATCCTATCCGACCTCCCTTGGTCAACTCTTGTTCTTTTCCGACCCCGACGCTATTAGGTTTGCGAGGGCTAGGGAGTCTTTCATTTTCACGCCCTTCGTGGCCCTTATCTTTCTTTGACCGATATCTTCATTTTTCGGAGTGTCGGATCCCTTCTATTTTTCATTCTGATTAGTGTTATGTAGAGGATGGTTGCCTTGTACTTCCTCTTAAAACAATAATCACCACCACCACCACCACCAACAACAACAACAACAACGAAGAGTAAGCTCTACTTCCGTATATTATAAACATCAACACTTGGCTACTTCCATAGGGGAGTAATAATTACTTCTGAAGTATATTAGTCATTTCAAATACTCCTGGACTAAATTAGAACAAAAGTAAAATGCATATTACCGAAGAAGTAAATAAAGCACAAATTAATTAATAAGTAAATAAATAAATAAATAAATAAATAAATAAATAAATAAATAAATAAATAAATAAATTAGCCGTGTGAATCCCCTAAGGGCTATGATCTCCTGCAATGCAGAGACAGTGCTCAATTTAACTCATCAGGTGAGCAGGTCCTGAAGAGCATTATTATATTGCTTAATCTGTAATTTGTTTCATGATAACGTATTACTGCATATCGTACACTTGTGTAGTCTCACCCCCGAGTGAATGCAATTGTGTTTTTCTGGATCAACAATTCTCGAAAACGCACTGTTACATTAATGACACGTGTACACTTTTTTCCCAGGGAGGTTTTAGGTTCCTTCTTGGTGAAAGCGTAAACTTGCACTCTTCGTTCTTCCATAGCTTCTCCTCCGAATGTTGTAGACGTTTCTTGTAATTTCTTGAGCTTATCCTCCGTTGAAATTCTCTTGACATATATTACAAGTAATTAGTGAATATTCAAGATAAACTTAAATATTATAACTAAGTGGTCCGCCTATTCAATACAATATATAATTTATTATATTTAGTACATGTTTCGTCCCCTAAGGGACATCATCAGCTAATACTAAATTAACATTAATATATCAGATTATACAAAATAGATATTATTAAAATTGGAAAGACGCATTAAAACATTGATATATGGTTACGACATTTAAAATAAGATCTTCGAAATTTTGTTAAAATTGTAAGTCATATGATAGATAAAACAGTTAAATTGTCCATTTTACTCTTGTTGATATTCTTGGAAAATACCAGTTTTGCTTTATAAAATCTTAAATGATCAATTGTTGTAAATAGCACACTTGATTTGTATCTCTTGATAAAAGATTTGTTAAAACTTTAATATGCTTTCCTTACATGGTATAATATATTGAATGCTTCAGAATTTAAAATCAGCTCGGGGCCATAGTGGCAAAGTTCTTTGTGGTAATGGATATAATTTTATCTGAAATAAAATGAAAAATTAAGCGTAAGTAACGTGAAATGGAAGATGAAATGAATATCTATAATCTATAATATTATAAAAGGAAGTGGTTGTCTGTGTGTGTGTGTGTGTGTGTGTGTGTGTGTGTGTGTGTGTGTGTGTGTGTGTGTGTGTGTGTGTGTGTGCGATGCCCAGCAAAATCTACAGCACGTAGAGATCTGAAATTTTGAACATAGGTAGATGGAAAGGGGTCCGAATGCACCTCGAAGCCGGAATTTTCATTTTCGCTTTCGTTGGTGAGTTATGAACGAAAAACCATCGGAAAACGTGCATTGGGATATGACAATCCAACGTGCTGTCACCAAGATTAAATGCATAGAGTCGCTGTCGCTAGGCAACGTACATAAGATAGGTAGAGAACACAATATTCAAGGAGCCATTTTACGTCCAGGACGTAGGAAGCTGTTTTTGGTCTTATATGGTGGGAGGGCATATGATTCGTCCGTCGGATCGGGACGTTAAGTCTTGAGCTATTCGAGAGAAGTGGGCTATGTGCCGGCGCCGGGTTTCATCCTCTTCATTCTTGCTATCATATATCATGTAAAAATTAAATAATTGAAAAGGAGGTCAACCTATTCAAGTATTTAATTTTTACATCAATAATTTCAATACGGAACAATGAAATTTTTATCTTTAAATCATATATCATGTCATTCATTTCTTTCAACAAGCAACTTTTACAAGAATTACACAGTTACAAGTCTATCGACTACACGGCAGAGCTTCGAAAGACCTGGAGTCACCTGGAGTACCCTCGACATCTTAGAGGGGACAATTGTGGCACCAATTATCCTTCTTAAGTATAAGACCTGCCCTCTGCAATGAACACGACCCTGAAACTGATGACTAATATTATTGAAGCCATTCTCATGATTGGGCATGCCGCGAGCGAAGTAATATTCATTCCTCGGATTCGAATAATTTCTTCGGATATACAGTTTAAGTTTAGATGTCTGCAGTGTTCAAAATAAAATAAATAATGTAATAATAAAGCAAGCATAATCTTCTTCTTCTTACTATCTTACTATACATAAAAATGTATGTATGTGTGTGTGTGTGTGTGTGTGTGTGTGTGTGTGTGTGTGTGTGTGTGTGTGTGTGTGTGTGTGTGTGTGTAAATGACACATCTCCTCCTAAACCACTGGAGCAATTTCAATCAAATTTTGAACACTTATTATTTGCTATCTGAAAACAAGCACTGTGGGGGTAAGCCACCACTAGCCCCCTTAGGGGTGGGGGGTTAGGGGGGTCAGGAAAAAATAATCGAAAATACTGTCGAATACATAGTTTTCGGGGTCGTCGAGGTGAATTGTACACTCCGGATTTTTAGAATCAGGAGACAAACCACGTGGGGATAAGACAGCCCAGGAAACCTTAGGGGCGGGGGGGTCAAGGGGTCAGATATACAAATTAACGAAAATAGTGTCGAATCCATACTTTTCGGGGTCGCTGAGATGAATAGTGACACTCCGGGTTTTTTAAAGTCCAAGTTCAGCCCCCTTTGGAGGGTGAGGGGGGACTGATATATAAAAATAAACGAAAATGGATGTATGTATGTATGTATGTATGTTTGTAAATGATACATCTCCTTCTAAACCACTGGAACAATTTCAGTCAAATTTTGAACACGTATTATTTGCTATCCGGAGACGAGCACTGTGAGGGTAAGCCACCTCTAACCCCCTTAGGAGTGGGGGGTTAGGGGGATCAGGTAAAAAATAATCGAAAATAGTGTCAAATCCGTAGTTTTTGGGGTCGCTGAGGTGAATAGTGACACTCCCGATTTTTAAAAGTCAAATTTCTGCTCCCATTTAGGTGGGGGGCGAGGGGGGACTAATGATGGATGTATGTGTGTAAATGACACATCTCCTAAACCACTGGAGCAATTTCTATCAAATTTTGAACACATATTATTTGCTATCTGAAGACGAGCACTGTGTGGGTAAGCCACCACTAGCCCCCTTACGGGTGGGGGTAAGAGGTTTCAGGTAAAAACATAATAGAAAATAGTGTCGAATCCATAGATTTTGGGGTCGCTGAGGTGAATAGTGGCACTCCCGATTTTTAAAGTCAAATTTCTGCTCCCATTTGGGTGGGGGGCGAGGGGGGGACTGATGATGGATGTATGTGTGTAAATGACACACCTCCTCCTAAACCACTGGAGCAATTTCATTCAAATTTTGAAATTTATTCTTTACTATCTGTAGACGAGCACTGTGGGAGTAAGCCACCTCTAGCCCCCTTAGGGGTGGGGGTTAGGGGTGTTAAGTAAAAGAATAATCGAAAATAGTGTCGAATCCATAGTTTTGGGGTCGCTGAGGTGAATAGTGACACTCCGGATTTTTTAAGAGTCAAATTTCTGCTCCCATTTGGGTAGGGGACGAGGGGGGACTGATATATAAAATTAAATGAAAATGGTGTCGAATACATAGTTTTCGGGGTCGTCGAGGTGAATTGTATACTCCGGATTTTTAGTATCAGGAGACAAACCACGTGGGGATAAGACAGCCCAGGAAACCTTAGGGGCGGAGGGGGGGTCAAGTGGGTCATATATACAAATTAACGAAATTAGTGTCGAACCCATACTTTTCGGGGTCGCTGAGATGAATAGCGACACTCCGGTGTTTTTAAAGTCAAAGTTCAGCTCCCTTTTGGGAGGTGAGGGTGAGTGATATATAAAAATAAACGAAAATAGTGTCGAATACATAGTTTTCGGGGTCGCCGAGGTGAATTGTACACTTCGGATTTTTAGTATCAGGAGATAAACCACGTGGGGGTAAGACAGCACAGGAACCCTTAGGGGCGGGGGGTGAGGGGTCAGATATACAAATTAAAGAAAATAGTGTCGAATCCATACTTTTTGGGGTCTTAGGGATGAATAGTGACACTCGGGAGTTTTAGTATAAGGAGACAAACCACGTGGGGGTAATACACCCCATGAAACCTTAGGGGCGGGGAGCAAGGGGGCTCTGATACAAAAATCATCAAAAGTAGTGTCGAATCCATACTTTTCGTGGTCGCTGAGATGAATAGTCACACTCCGGAAATTTTTTAAGTCCAAGTTCAGCCCCCTTCGTGGTAGGGGGCGATGGGAGAGTGATATACGAAAATAATCGAAAAGAGTGTCGAATCCATAGTTGCCGGGGTCGCTGAGATGAATAGTGAGACTCCGGATATTTTATAAGTTCATTCCCCTTTGGGGCGGGTGGCGACGGGGGAGTGATATATAAAAATAATCGAAAATTGTGTCGAATACATAGTTTTCAGGGTCGCCGAGGTGAATTGTACGCTTAGGATTTTTAGTATCAAGAGACAAACCACGTGGGGGTAGGACACCCCAGGACCGCTTAGGGGGGGGCAGGGGGTTAGACATATATAGCATCGAAAGTAGTGTCGAATCAATACTTTTCAGGCTCGCTGAAATGAATAGCAACACTGCGGAATTTTTTAATGTCCAAGTTCTGCCCTCTTCGTTGGGTGGGGGGATGGGGGAGTGATATATAGAAATAATAGAAAATACTGTCGAATACGTAGTTTTCGGGGTCGCTGAGATGAATAGTGACATTTCGGAATTTAATATCAGGAGATGAACCACGTGGGGGTAATACACCCCAGGAAACATTAGTGGCGGGGGCCGAGGTGCTGAGATATACAAATCAACGAATGTAGTGTCGAATCCATACTTTTCGGGGTCGCTGAGATGAATAATGGCACTCCGGAATTTTTTAAAGTTCAGCCCCCTTCGTGGTGGGTGGCAATTGGAGCGTGATATATAAAAATAAACGAAAATAATGTTGAATCCATAGTTGTCGGAGTCGCTGAGATGAATGGTGAGACCCCAAATATTTTACAAGTCCAAGTTCATTCCCCTTTCTGGTGGGGGGTGAGGGGATTCAGATTTAAAAATAATCCAAAATAGTGTCGAAGCCATAGCTTTCGGGGTCGCTGAGATGAATAGTAACACTCCCGTTTTTTTAAACTCAAAGTTTAACCCCCTTTAGGGGGGCGGGGGAGTGATATATAATAATAATAATCGAATATACTGCCTAATCCATAGTTTTCCGGGTCGCTGAGATGAATAGTAACATTCCGGATTTTTAAAGTCCAGCTTCAGCCCCCTTTGGCATAGAGGTTGAGAAAGGGTGAAAAAATAAATTGTCAAAAATTCCCCCCTTTGGCATAGAGGGTAGAAAGGGTGAAAAAATAAATTGTCAAGAATGCCCAAGGTAATAGGCATGTGTATGTTCCAGTATGACTTTCAAGTATGACTTACTGCCTGGAAAACATACTGTGGGAGTAAGACGCCCCTAGAACCACTTCGGAAGCGGGTGAAATATATAATCCATATTAATAAATGGAAGTCAGTTTGGCGCGATATATAAATATACTGTACTATACATATATAAATTAAGGCTTAAAAATGAAAACAGACGTGAATTAATGAGACCATTCTAGGCATCCTAGAAACTTAAAACTTGGTACCAGACAACCTGATGACTTGAGGATCCCTAGAAAAATCTAAAATTCTCAAAATTCTCTGAGAGGGACACGTTGGGAGTTTCAAATCTGCATAAGAACACAGTCGGTGATATTTATCAAGAACGATAACCTATAGCTTTCATGGGCTTAAAAGTTTCCTGAAAGTCTTAATTTTTAACCCCCTCCCCCATATCAAGATGGCAGCACAATCTCCCAGACAAGTTAGAAAATATAAATTTGGCAAAATTTTTGCTTTTTGCCTGTAACCGATGGAAAATTTTCGAGATGTTCAAAAATTTATTTTCTACCCCCCAAAAATATCGAAATATCGAGGCAATTTTAATGACGGTGCAGACCTTCCTTTCGAGGTATTTGGTAGCCAAACGGTAAGTCGTATCACAAAACGGATGGAACAATCTCCGTTCAATTTGGAGTGATCTACAACTTTGGTCCTATGACTTTTTGTCGTATCTCTATCCCTTATGATAAATTTGGCTCTATTTATGGATTTACCTAAATTTTGCACTTTGTACACGTATAACTGATGGTTTGAGTCACTTATAGGAAAGATGGGATCATCAAATTATACTCGAATATTGGCCCACCCAGCCAAATTCTATGTTTGAAGCTGTCGCATACGTATCTGAAATGTAATTCACTGTGTGAAAACCTTACACAAATTTCATCCTATTCAACGTTTCTAAAATAATCTTGCCTTTAAATAGATGAGATACGAGGAAATATCATAGGGCCAGCCATTTAGAAAGCTAAATGAGGCCAGAGTCTTATTTTTATACAATCCGTTTTTCAATATGAATGGACCGTTTAGCAGCAGTTATTCTGTAAATGAAGGTGAACATGCATATACTTCCGTATGTCGATCTACATTTATTAATTTAAGTCGATTTGTAGCGATCTAGAAAGGGGTGTGTCTTACATTGTAATTAATACTTTATAAATCAATAGTGATTCTCAGCAGGAGGGCGTCTGCTGTTGTAATTAGTACTCCCCACATCGACTTTAACTAGCAATAGGAATGGGGTAGTTCTCCTACGCCTGTGTACCATTGTAATGCATAATTCCCTTCTTGATTTGACTAGCAGAAGGCAAGGGAGCGTGCATTTTTTTAAAACTCTTTTACCTGATTCTCTTTATCATTAGATATAGGTGCCCCCGATTATAAACAAATTTACCCATCAAAATGTGACTGACGTTACGCATAGTGAATTGCGGCAGACAAGTGGACCTGTCGTTATCATCACAACTCTGCAACTCGCACTTCACATTGGAAACATCTGCGGACCTCCCTATGTTTTTTATTGGATAACGCCAAGAGACATGCAACTAAAAAAAAAAAAATATTCACTTAATGTACAGCAATTTACTTCGATATCCGTATACATTGTAGAATACCGTAGCGAAGCACGGGTACATTTGCTAGTAATGTAATAAAATCGTATTACTTACTCCTTCTTATTGGCCCCGATGTGCGGAGGACTCACTTCTACCGAGGTAAGTGTGCATCTTCTTTAAAAACAAGTACTGGTAGTTACTACGCTGAGCGGGGATTGGGGGGGGGGGGTAGGTGAGTGTGTCCTAAGGGGAACGACGTTCTTAGCCCAGTTGTTGCAGCCTATTGCGGACAGCGACAATGATTACATGTATACATAAGTAGCTCGAGTGGTTCTGAGGTACCAAATGTATCCTACTTGGGCGGCAACGCAGGTGCTGACTCTGGTATGCAGTCGATGATACAAGTGGCGAATATTGTCTTGGGATACGTTATTCCCTGCCTGCTCGACCTGTTCACGTAGTTTTGTAAGAGTTGTGGGTTGAGTCGCACGAGTTATACTTGTCGTCCTATCATGTCCCACACGTGCCCGATTGGAGACAATTCCGGAGATCGAGCTGGCCAGGGAAGTTGCTGTACGTCTTGCGGAGCACGTTGAGTTTCACGGGCAGTGTGTGGGCGAGCATTATCTTGTTGGAACACCACATCAACTTCCTACTGCAAGAACGGCATAAGAACGGGTCTAAGAACATTCTGCACGAATCGAACGCTGGTCAACGTTTTCTCCACAAACACCAAAGTTGAACGAGAGCTGTAGCTTATCACATCCCAGACCATAAGGGCCGTTTTGTCGTGGACGAATGCGTAGTACGAAACAGCACTCACCAGATCTACGGTGTACGCGCGAACGACCATCACGTGCGTGCAGACAGAATCTGCTTTCATCGCTGAAGACCATGGCGCGCTATTCCATCCTCCAGGTGATCATCTGAGCACCAGTCGAGCCGTGCACGTCGATGCTGTGGTGTGGGTGGAAGACGGCCTAGAGGTGTGCGTGTCCGACCGAGCGAGTTGGACATGTGGTTAGGGGCGTGCAGCTGTGAGATTGCATTTGAAAGATAGTGGGTTCGAACCCCGCTGTTGGCAGTCCTGAAGATGGTTTTCCGTGGTTTCCCATTTTCACACCCGGCAAATGCTGGGGCTGTACCTTAATTAAGGCAACGGTCATTTCCAACTCCTAGCCCTTCCATATCCCATCGTCACTATAAAACCTACCTGTGTCGGTGCGATGTAAAGCCAACTGTAAAAAGTAAAGAAAAGAAAAGGCTTGCTGTGGTGTCTCAACGGCGCACTAGCCGCTAGCGCCTTGGAAAGCTGTGGCAATTTATTTAACGACCCACTGCCACAGTGGGGTGAAATGTTGGTAATTTGACGGTTGAAAAGGTCTAAAGAACTTGAATATTTTGATATTAGCTATTGGTGAAATAAATTCCTGGGAACTTAGATTTGTAATACATTTTTGTGATTCTTGATAAAGAAATCTTTTACACATCAATTTGCACAACCATAAGCACACTGAGTGAATGGTTCCTCTGTGTAGTTGGGAGTAGAGCAATTCGAATCTTCAGTCTTCCAGATAATATTGTCAGGAACATCAAAGACATCAGTCAACTGGAAATACTACCATCACCCAGACGTGCTTGTACCGAGCGAGTTGGCCATGCGGTTAGAGGCGCGCACCTGTGACCTGTGAGCTTGCATTCTGGAGATAATGGGTCCGAACCTCACTGTCGGCAGGCCTGAAGATGGTTCTCCGTGGTCTCGCATTTTCACACCTACCAAATACTGGTGCTGTACCTTACAGTAATTAAGGCCACAGCCGCTTCCTTCGCACCGCTAGCTCTTACCTATCCCATCGTCGTCATACGACTTCCCTGTCTCGGGGTTGATCTCAGATTAACCAAAGCCGAGGGCAGGGAAGTATAAATAAAGCTTGTCGATGGATTCGATACACACACACACTTGAACAGTCAGTCGAGAGCAGAAGTTCTGCCGCTCATCGCAAAATTATCCGCGTCGCACTTATCTACAGTGAATAATCAGATTACTTTGAGTTCGTATTGGTTAAAGCCAGGTGAACAATTCAATTCGACCGTTATTATGATTCTCGTCACGTAGGTTGTAACGTAATGAAGTGTAAATTACCGGCATACGCCGGAAGCACTTGTAATGAAGGCAGTGTTCCTAGCCTGGAATTATCAATCTGTAGATTCTGAATAGACATGCAAAGGGATATTTCCAGCATTCGCTTGGAATTGAGGTAGGCTATAGTCTTAACAAAGACAAGCCAGCCTTAATATTTCGGACGGTGAGACATCGTCCTCTGTGGAGGAAGACCGAGTCAGCGTAGCGAACACTAGACGGTTTAGACAATAACAATTTTCGGGTATGCCGCGTTCGATACGCGCTAAGCGCGTCGGGTCGCATTTACACTGACTGACAGAGCAAATGCAACACCAAGAAGGAGTGGTCAGAACTTTATGCCAATTGCAGGGTAGACTGACGTCACTGAGGTATGCTCATGATGTGAAATGCGCCGCTGTGCTGCGCACGTAGCGAACGATAAATGGGACACGGCGTTGGCGAATGACCCACTTCGTACCGTGATTTCTCAGCCGACAGTCATTGTAGAACGTGTTGTCGTGTGCCACAGGACACGTGTATAGCTAAGAATGCCAGGCCGCCGTCAACGGAGGCATTTCCAGCAGACAGACGACTTTAAGAGGGGTATGGTGATCGGGCTGAGAAGGGCAGGTTGGTCGCTTCGTCAAATCGCAGTCGATACCCATAGGGATGTGTCCACGGTGCAGCGCCTGTGGCGAAGATGGTTGGCGCAGGGACATGTGGCACGTGCGAGGGGTCCAGGCGCAGCCCGAGTGACGTCAGCACGCGAGGATCAGCGCATCCGCCGCCAAGCGGTGGCAGCCCCGCACGCCACGTCAACCGCCATTCTTCAGCATGTGCAAGACACCCTGGCTGTTCCAATATCGACCAGAATAATTTCCCGTCGATTGGTTGAAGGAGGCCTGCACTCCCGGCGTCCGCTCAGAAGACTACCATTGACTCCACAGCATAGACGTGCACGCCTGGCATGGTGCCGGGCTAGAGCGACTTGGATGAGGGAATGGCGGAACGTCGTGTTCTCCGATGAGTCACGCTTCTGTTCTGTCAGTGATAGTCACCGCAGACGAGTGTGGCGTCGGCGTGGAGAAAGGTCAAATCCGGCAGTAACTGTGGAGCGCCCTACCGCTAGACAACGCGGCATCATGGTTTGGGGCGCTATTGCGTATGATTCCACGTCACCTCTAGTGCGTATTCAAGGCACGTTAAATGCCCACCGCTACGTGCAGCATGTGCTGCGGCCGGTGGCACTCCCGTACCTTCAGGGGCTGCCCAATGCTCTGTTTCAGCAGGATAATGCCCGCCCACACACTGCTCGCATCTCCCAACAGGCTCTACGAGGTGTACAGATGCTTCCGTGGCCAGCGTACTCTCCGGATCTCTCACCAATCGAACACGTGTGGGATCTCATTGGACGCCGTTTGCAAACACTGCCCCAGCCTCGTACGGACGACCAACTGTGGCAAATGGTTGACAGAGAATGGAGAACCATCCCTCAGGACACCATCCGCACTCTTATTGACTCTGTACCTCGACGTGTTTCTGCGTGCATCGCCGCTCGCGGTGGTCCTACATCCTACTGAGTCGATGCCGTGCGCATTGTGTAACCTGCATATCGGTTTGAAATAAACATCAATTATTCGTCCGTGCCGTCTCTGTTTTTTCCCCAACTTTCATCCCTTTCGAACCACTCCTTCTTGGTGTTGCATTTGCTCTGTCAGTCAGTGTATGATACTTCTTCGCTTAGTATCAATGGTTCCTAGTTCGGGCAGGAACGAAGACTATTCAGCAAATGTGTAGATGATCTTAGGCAGCGAGAAGTCCGAATACTTGTATATTCTTGTGTAAAGTTTAGTTTAAGATGTGTGTGAAGTATAAGTGCATAGTATTAATTCAGCTCCATGTCCTCAAGGCCAGTACCATGTCAGAGTAAAGCTAGCCATACACGTACAGGAAATCCTCAAGGAAAAGTCTCCGTGATTTCCTTGGGGATTTCCTCAACTGAACCCTTGCCCACACACGGAGAAGATTTCCTCAAAGAAATCCTCAAGGAAAAGGCCTTGGGGATTTTCTCAAGGTTCAACTCCAGGTCAACACAACAGTTCTGTTGATTTGTGGTGGTTGGTTGTTCACGTGGTGATGCAAATAGTTTTTATCATGGTAATATTTTGAACTCACTTGCCACAAGCAATGGTCATTCTGGTATATTTGTATAAATTATGTTAAAGTTCTCCAGATATGACGATATAGGACGCTCCCGACAATCACTTCACTTCACAAATCCTCAAGGTCTACTGCCGTCAACACATACACGCAGCAAGAGACTGTAAAAATTCGGTCTGGTTGGCCTCAAGGCGGAAAAGAATTGAATTTTGTTCGGCATTTTTGGATCTCTCGCGCCCAGCGCGGCCTCAAGGACGCCGCCACACACGTTGGGGAATTCCTCAAGGATTCGACTGTTCAGGCCGAACCTTGAGGAAATCCCTCTCGTGTATGGCCGCCTTAAGGCGGTTTGGGGCCTGAGCCCTTTGTTCCAACGCTAAGAAGCATACAAAACATTGAGTACCATAATGTGATTAATTATGTGGGAATGTTGTCGCGTTAAAATGGGGAAATAAATATATGAATAATGGTTGCTAACGTAACACATGGACCGCTTCTCGGTTCCATGATTTAGTTTAGATAAGATGGAGGGACATAATTAAAGTAACTGTAACTATGGGTTAAATCATTTCATTAAAGTCTGCTTTGCTGTAAAATTTAATATGGGTTAAATCATTTAATTCAAGCTTGTTTTGTTGCATATAAATTCACTATGGGTTTATCATTTGTTTACTGCTGTGTTTCGAAGAGTGTTACGCTCGCTTATGTATTTAAAGGAATTTCTTGACCGCTTTGGCCAATGTTATATTTTGGTATTAGGAATAAGGCATGTTGATACATTAAATCCAGATATATGAAATTGCCAGTGAAATTAAGTATGTGTTTTACGTACGGAAGGTCGAATAATAATAATAATAATAATAATAATAATAATAATAATAATAATAATAATAATAATAATAATAATAATACTGAGTTTCCGAGATTTTACCGGTGGTTATAAATGGATTGAATTGTCGGGATTTGAAATACGATATTCAAATGTTAACAGTCTAAAACTTTGAATTTTAAATGGATAAAATGCTAAGATGACTAGAAAACACTAATTACATTAACATTTCTGATTTGGGTTCCAAAATGTGTTATTTAAATTTTGTATTATTTAATGAGTCGAAATTCTGCAGCCAGTTATAATGAATGCTAAATAAGGGGCTAAACTTATTGTTTAAATCGCAGGTCTAATGAATAATTAATAATGGTTAAAATGTTATCGTGCAAATTGTGGTTTGGGACCACGTAGTAATTACGTAACCACTATCGTTAGAAGTTATGAGACTATGAAGTTGCATCCTTACGATCGTATTTGGAGACTAACCTCAGAATCGAAATCAAATTTAAAGGGGGAAATTAGGAATAACCTTTCAGTTAATGAATAAGTAGATCGTACTATGTCGTCGATGAAATATAATCAGTCGTGAACTCTGTGAATAATAATAATTATGAAGCTGTGATGAAATAAATATAATGTGAAACCACGATGAAATGTAATGAATCTATGATGAAATATGTAATGAAGCTACGATGAAATGTAATGTGAAACTAGGATGAAATATATAAAGAAGTCTACGAGAAACACAGAGAATGTTAGTGTCCGGGTACTGGAAAATGGAATTATCAGCCCGTGGGACGTAGGCAGAGTAGGACTGAGTTACGGAGAGTGCAGGGATCGCACCCTGTTGTAGTACATACGAGAAGGGTAGGCTGTATGCATAGTTATTCGACGAACCCAGAGATCTGAGAGGTTGATAGTCCGCATGAATGACCGTCAGGTGGAATGATTAATCATGATAGGTTAAACGAATTTAATGGGAATAATAATAATAATAATAATAATAATAATAATAATAATAATAATAATAATAATAATAATAATTGTAGTCGCCGTGAGTCGGGTTGGTTTTAACCAACAAGTTACGCTCCTCTTGGATGCCTAGGTTCTTAACTTTGTGAGACCACGGCTGGTAAATATCAGGATTATACGAGGTTTCTAGAGTCACCTTCCATCTAGTTTCCCCTTAGGTACGATAACATTTGTACGATAGGATTCCGGGTTGTCTCGTATATGAATAACGTGATGGCGACCACAAGGCAGGTTGTGCTCGTGCCCGCGTCTCCTCAAATGTTTTCAGATTTACTTGTCTAAGTACACGGGTCATTGGTTCTATCCATACGGATCAGGTGTTCGACCATTTCAGGATTACATGTACAAGCATACGAGTCGCTGTTCGACCTCATATAATATTACTCCCACCGAAAAGTGGTAGGATGGTGAAAACACAAGTTGTATTTTTTTTTTTTTTCAGATTTAGTACTGTAGTAATTTTAATTATGTCATAATATAACATTCCCTAAATTACTGAAATAAGTTGCTCCTTTCTGTAATTTCGGCCGTAGCGTTAATTAAGGTACAGCCTGGTGTGAAAATGGAAAATTACGGAAAACCATCTTCAGGGCTGTCGACAGTGGGGTTCGAACGCAATATCTCCTGAATACTGGATACTGGCCGCACTAAAGCGACTGCAGCTATTGAGCTCGGTAGCATTTATCTCAGGCGTGATCGGTTCTTCAGTAAATGCCTAAACTAATTAATGTATTCAAATAGGCGCTTAAGCAACTACAGGGATGAACGGGGCATGCAAATTTAAATAGAGGGAAGGGCTCATTCGTAGACACTCAAATGTAAGGCTCCACAATAGGACTAGGAAATGACAGAATTGATTGCCATGGGCATGACTAAATATCTACAATAAAAAGATAATGTAAATGTTTCCTTTTGAGCACAGCAATACATATTCGAATATTTCCAAACACAGTTAAAGAACAGCAAATCACTACACAATTAAAAAAGAAACGAATTAGCGCATAAGTTAAAATTCTTGTTTAGGACCAAGTTTCGGCGCGAAATCACTTCGAGCCACTCATTACATTTGTTCTTGTTTGCAGAAAATTTCTATTAGAAGTACAAAAAGGCCCACAATAATATCACATATTCCAAGATTTGTAAACACAATTTAAAAAATCAGACCACCACACTACGCAATAAAAAATGAACTAATTAGCGCATAACTATCAGCTCTCAATATCAAGCCAACAAACACCTCATTGCGAACACATTGCCAACATTTGCGACAGCATAACAATATAAATAAAACTGGAAATGCGGTAACTTGTGGCACGGCCGACTTGATGCGTCGCTCTAGGAAGCTGGAGCGCAGCGAGGGATCCAGTCGGCCTTGGTAATTACCTCACCTTCTCTGGACATTTATCATTGACACATCATGGCTGGCTCCTTTCCTTTTCCTAACATACTTATAGAGATTTTTCCACCCATTTCCCTTGGAAGAAAGTATACCTTTCATATAGTTGTCATGAGCAGCTTTCTCTTCAGAAGCGTGTTCTTTTTACAGCTTGTGAAACCTATTCATATGCTCCGAACTAAATTGCCTTTTGTTGTACGGTTTCCGTACTTTCATTTTAAGGCTCCTAATTTTAATATCGTAGTATTCAGGTTCTGGGTTCCGTTGTAGTAATTTAAGGGGCACAAACTGCTCAATAGCCCTATTGATAATATCAACGAAATGACCCCACATTACGTTTATGTGCCCAGCTGGGAAATATTTGTCATAGAAACGCTTGGAATTTTACTTTCTCCTCATTGTCTACTTTAGGGTTTAAGTGATATCTAATATTTAATTCTGCAACAGAGTGGTCGCTAATTCCTGGTACTGCCATACAACTAATGTGTAAGTCATCGGGTCTTACAAGATAAACATCTGAAATGTTGTTTCCTCTAGTAGGAAAGTCTGCTAGTTGGGTAAATCCACCATCCCTAAATTAGCTTTTATACCGTGACCAGACTGTAGCACTTTCCCGTAGCCTCGCCAGACCAGTTTATGTCCGGAAGATTTTGTTCATCTGCAATTATAAAACTTTTCTGCATATTGTTGCCTGTACACGTAACATCGTACAGCCTGTGGAGTACCGAGAAGTTGTTACCAGACGCCCTATATATTATTATTGAATGGGGTTGGCATTCCTTTCATCCATGATTTGCACATACAGCATTTCGTGATCCTCATCAACCCATTTTAAACAACTACTTATGTTCTTTCGCACACAGATAAATACCCCACCACCTCTAGACTCTCTGTCCCTTATGTATATAACGGAATCCCTGATTTACTTCGCTGTTATTTACAATCCCATCCAGCCATGACTCTGTACAAATGACAATATCCACACGGTATGATTCAGTAAGATTCCAAAATTCAATAATTTTCTTGTGCACGCTTTGACAATTCACCTGCAGTAGTCTTATATATATAAAATAAGAGTTTTGTCTGTACATTGCTCAGAATTTAAAAAGGATGGTATTTCTGTATCAGTCGTGCCCACAGTAACAAGGAAATGCACTTTTTACTTTTCCGTGATTTCTGTCTGTCTGTCTGTCTGTCTGTCTGTCTGTCTGTCTGTCTGTCTGTCTGTCTGTCTGTCTGTCTGTCTGTCTGTCTGTCTGTCTGTCTGTCTGTCTGTCTGTCTGTCTGTCTGTATGTATGTATGTATGTATGTATGTATGCATGTATGTATGTATTTACACGCATCACAAGAAAACAGCTGAAGAGAATTTAATGAAAATCGGTATGTAGTGTCCGGGAATAAGTCGCTACAATCTAGGCCATAAATAATTCTATTCACGCCAGATGAAATGCTAGTTTAGGGGAAGGCTTAAAATTTAATTGTAAAATATTTATGTTATTAGTGGCCTCTGCGAACCATGTGACCTTGCCGCGGTGGGGAGGCTTGCGTGTCCCAATGATGCAGATAGCCGAGCCGCAGGTGCAACCATATCGGATGGGTATCTGTTGAGAGACCAGACTAACGAATGGTTTCGGTAGTTGCAAGGGCGGCAGTCTAGATGATTGACTGATACGCCCTTGTAATAATACTCAACATGGCTTAGCTGTGTTGATACTACTACACGGCTGAAAGCAACGGGAAACTACAACCGTAACTAACTCCCGAGGACATGCAGCTCTCTCTGTATGAATGATGTGCTGATGATGGCTTCCTCCCGGGTAAAATATTCCGGAGGTAAACTAGTCCCCCATTCGGATCTCCGGGTGGGGACTACACGAGAGGGGGCGATCATCAGGAAGATGGATACTGACATTCTGCGAGTCGGAGCGTGGAATGTTAGAAGTTTGAATCGTTGTGGTAGGTTAGAGAATCTGAAAAGGAAGATGGATAGGCTGAAGTTAGATGTAGTTGGTATAAGTGAAGAACGTTGGCAGGAAGAACAAGATTTTTGGTCAGGTGACTACCGAATTATCAACACAAAATCAAACAGGGGAAATGCAGGAGTTGGTTTAATAATGAATAAGAAAATAAGGCAGCGGGTAAGCTACTACGACCAGCATAGTGAAAGAATTATTGTCGTCAAGATAGACACCAAACTAATGCCCACCACAATAGTGCAGGTCTATATGCCTACTAGTTCAATGGATGATGAAGAAATCGAAAGAATATATGAGGAGATAGAAGATTTAATACAATATGTAAAAGGTGACGAGAATCTAATTGTGATGGGAGACTGGAATGCAGTGGTAGGCCAAGGAAGTGAAGGTAGTACAGTAGGAGAATTTGGATTGGGACAAAGGAACGAAAGAGGAAGTCGGCTGGTTGAATTCTGCACTGATCATAATTTAGTCCTTGCCAATACTTGGTTCAAACACCACAAACGAATGCTGTATACGTGGACGAGACCTGGAGACACTGGAAGGTATCAAATAGACTTCATTATGATTAGGCAGAGATTCAGAAACCAGGTGTTGGATTGCAAAACTTTCCCAGGAGCAGACGTGGACTCTGACCACAACTTGTTGGTCATGAAATGCCATCTGAAGTTGAAGAAATTGAAGAAAGGAAAGAATGCAAAAAGATGGGATCTAGACAAGTTGAAAGAAAAGAGTGTGAGGGATTGTTTCAAGGAACATGTTGCACAAGGACTAAATGAAAAGGCTGAAGGAAACACTATAGAGGAAGAGTGGAGAGTCATGAAAAATGAAGTCAGTAGGGCTGCTGAAGAAATGTTAGGAAGGAAGAAAAGATCAACTAAGAATGAGTGGATAACTCAGGAGATACTAGACCTGATTGATGAACGACGAAAATACAAGAATGCTAGAAAAGAAGAGGGCAGAAAAGAATACAGGCGATTAAAGAATGAAGTGGATAGAAAGTGCAAGGTAGCTAAGGAAGAATGGCTGAAGGAGAAGTGCAAAGGTGTCGAAGGCTGTATGGTCCTGGGAAAGGTAGATGCTGCATACAGGAAAATCAAGGAAACCTTTGGAGAAAGGAAATCTAGGTGTATGAATATCAAGAGCTCAGATGGAAAGCCACTTCTAGGGAAAGAAGACAAAGCAGAAAGATGGCAGGAGCATATCCAACAGTTGTATGAAGGTAAAGATGTAGATAATTTGGTTCTGGAACATGAAGAGGCTGTTGATGCTGATGAAATGGGAGACCCAATTTTGAGGTCAGAGTTTGACAGAGCTGTGAGTGACCTCACTAGGAACAAGGCACCTGGAATTGATGACATTCCCTCTGAATTACTGACTGCCTTAGGAGAAACCAGCAAGGCAAGGTTATTTCATTTAGTGTGCAAGATGTATTTGACAGGAGAAGTCCCATCCGATTTTCGAAAGAATGTTGTTATACCTATCCCCAAGAAAGCCGGTGCTGACAGGCGTGAAAACTACCGCACCATTAGTTTAGTATCTCATGCCTGCAAAATTTTAACACGCATTATTTTCAGAAGAATGGAAAAACAAGTTGAAGCTGAGTTGGGAGAAGATAAATTTGGCTTCAGAAGAAATGTAGGAACACGTGAAGCAATCCTGACTTTACGTCTGATCTTAGAGGATCGAATCAAGAAGGACAAGCCCACGTACATGGCTTTCGTAGATCTAGAAAAGGCATTCGATAATGTTGATTGGACCAAGCTATTTATGATTCTGAGGATGATAGGGATCAGATACCGAGAACGAAGAATTATCTACAATCTGTATAAAAATCAGTCTACAGTAATAAGAATCGAGGGCTTTGAAAAGGAAGCAGCAATCCAGAAAGGAGTGAGGCAAGGTTGCAGTTTGTCCTCGCTCCTTTTCCATGTTTACATAGAACAGGCAGTAAAGGAAATCAAAGAGAAATTTGGAAAGGGAATCACAGTCCAAGGAGAGGAAATCAAAACCTTGAGATTTGCCGATGATATTGTTATTTTATCTGAGACTGCAGAAGATCTCGAGAAGTTGCTGAATGGTATGGATAAAGTCTTGGGTAAGGAGTACAAGATGAAAATAAATAAGTCCAAAACAAAAGTAATGGAGTGTAGTCGAACGAAGGCAGGTGATGCAGGAAATATTAGATTAGGAAATGAAGTCTTAAAGGAAGTAGATGAATATTGTTACTTGGGTAGTAAAATAACTAACGATGGCAGAAGTAAGGAGGACATAAAATGCAGACTAGCACAAGCAAGGAAGAGCTTTCTTAAGAAAAGAAATTTGCTCACTTCAAACATTGATATCGGAATTAGAAAGATGTTTTTGAAGTATTTCGTGTGGAGCGTGCCATTGTATGGAAGTGAAACATGGACGATAACTAGCTCAGAAAGAAAGAGAATAGAAGCTTTTGAAATGTGGTGTTACAGAAGAATGCTGAAGGTGAAATGGATAGATCGAATTACGAATGAAGAGATACTGAATCGAATTGGTGAGAGGAGATCGATTTGGCTAAATTTGACGAGAAGAAGAGATAGAATGATAGGACACATCTTAAGACACCCAGGACTTGTTCAGTTGGTTTTTGAAGGAAGTGTAGGTGGTAAGAACGGCAGGGGTAGACCAAGGTATGAATATGACAAGCAGATTAGAGCAGATGTAGGATGCAATAGTTACGTAGAAATGAAAAGATTAGCACAGGATAGGGTGGCATGGAGGGCTGCATCAAACCAGTCTATGGACTGATGACTCAAACAACAGTGGCCATATCTTAATGAAAATCGGTATACAAAGTCGGACAATAAGTCGCTATAATATAGGCTATAAATAATTTACTCACGCTGAGTGAAATGGTAGTCTAGGGGAAGGCCTAAAATTTAATTCTCAAATATTTGGTATTAATGGTCGTATCTTAACAAAAATTGGAAGGGGAAGTCGAGGAATAAGTTGTTACAATCTAGACATAAATAATTGTATTCACGCTGAGAAAAATGATAGTTTAGGGGAAGGCATACAATGGAATTCTCAAATATTTATGTTATTAGTGGTCATATCTTAATGAAAATCGGTATGAAAAGTCGGGGGATAAGTCGCTATAATCTAGGTCATAAATAATTTTACTCACGCTGAGTGAAATGGTAGTTAGGGGAAGGCCTAGAATTTAATTCTCAAATATTTGTTATTAATGGTCGTATCATAACAAAAATCGGAAGGGGAAGTCGAGGAATAAGTTGTTACAATCTAGACATAAATAATTGTATTCACGCTGAGAAAAATGATAGTTTAGGGGAAGGCATACAATGGAATTCTCAAATATTTATGTTATTAGTGGTCATATCTTAATGAAAATCGGTATGAAAAGTCGGGGAATAAGGCGCTATAATCTAGGCTATAAATAATTGTATTCACGCTGAGAAAAATGATAGTTTAGGGGAAGGCCAGTGGTTGTATCGATAAATACTACTTAACTTTAGTTTAGTTATGTAGTATTATTATATTTCCGATTAGTCATATCTTATACATTGTTACCATACCGGCTATGATCAGAGATATTCATGAATTTGGATTTTTGTTACAAAGTCCTTATCAACACCGAGTCGCGAGAAAATGGGTAAACCGGATTTAATGAAAATCTGTATGTAAAGTCGGAGAATAAGGAACAACAATCTACCCTATAAATAATTTTATAAAACGCCCTAATATCACAGAGTCGAAAGAAAACTAAATGTGAAGGCCTGCAATATTAAAAGCTCATAAAATTGATCAACAATAACATTACAGTGACCATTGTTTGTTGTGATGTGCTTTGTCTACTGTTGCCACTCACCTCCGATAGATAGGATTACTGCTGCGTACCGAGTTTTTTAAAATTTGCCTTACCTCGCACCGACACAGTTAGGTCTTATGGCGACGATGGCATAGGAAAGGGCTGTGAGTGTGAAGGAAGCGGCCTTAGCCTTATTTAAGATACAGCCCCAGCATTTGCCTGGTGTGAAAATGGGAATCCACACAATAACATCTTCAGGGCTGCCGATAGTGGGGTTCGAATCCACTATCTCCCGGATGCAGTCTCACAACTGCGCGCCCCTAAACACACGGCCAACTCGCCCAGTCGTACGAGTGTAACAGTCTTCCTAAATATTGGCGGGAAGTAGCTGGGGAATTAGGTAACTTTCTTCTTTAGCATGCCATTCCTCAGTTTTATACATTTTCCGATACTACTGGTACGTAACACACTGGTTCATCATAGCATTCGAGCTATTTAATCCCTACTCTGAGGCACTGATTGGAATGAGAAGTGTGCATATTTAACGGAATAATGGCAGAGAAGTGTTCACGGCTGTCTCCGGCCAGGTCATTCCAGCTCTGGAACTTTGGACTTTTGGTACCGTAGTACTGTTCATTTGATCAAGTATTTTATGTTATAACATTGCTTTTAATCGCTACATTCCTACCGACGTTTTTGTAATGAACTATGTTGACTTCAGTTAGGAAAACCACAAAGTCAGTCTTTCTGAGAATCCCGTAGCGAAGCACGGGTACATCAGCTAGTAGTCTATAATTCGTAGATGTTCATTGCCCGTCGTCAGCTCCAGTTGGCAGCATTCCCCCGACTCCAGTCTTCCTCATCCTTGCCGGCACGTCTCAGTGACTCTCTCGTGTAGGTTTCCTAACTCGTAGGAGCCTCGCCTGTTCAGGTGCAGTCCGTCCCGCGCGAAGTCCCTGTCTCCTATCTAGCAATCCGTCTCCACACACACTCCAAGTCCAGCTGCTGACACATCCAGTCCATCTGATCGCTCATTGTATTCACCCGCCGTAGAGATACGCCCTTCCTTCGCACTGCGCCACTGAGTATGGTTTTCGCATTTTAAAACTGTTTTTTCAGCTGCACTCGCCAGTTAATACACCTCTCCCATTAAATAGTCTACTGACACCTTTCTTCTAAGATCATTGGTCCTACATGAAGCACTAACACTTGCACATTGTCGCTACCTTCTGCTCTTTCAGCCTGCTTAAACAGCTGTTCTATTTTTATTCCCAGATAACACTGTGCCTTTTATACCAGTCCTCTTCGAAATATCACCACTCCAGTGTATCATCGAGTCACTCATGAGTACGTTGATCGAATCACTTTCCTGCCCTAGTTCAGCTGTAGGAATATGATCAGATTCTGCTTTCTTGTTCCTTTTTGTGATATTTTCTATCTGTGTTTTCACTGTTTCTTCGAATTCTCTAAGCTTCCGCTATAGATTCTCTACTTTCAAGTCTCTCGCCTTGATTGCTTCCCTCATATTTTCCACAGTGTCGCAAGTTCTACAAAACCAAAGGTTGTCCGGAATATCTTCTATCTTAACCTTAGCACAGTTGCAGTGGAACCACTTGAAGCACATCACACACTTGATTCCGTTCTTTAAGTTCTTGCTACACGTTGAACACTTAATTGCCGTCGTTTATGTGCACCCCAGTGCAGGTCCTGGGTTCAACTCTACACCACCAATAACTAATAAGGCCGTATAACAACTGCCAGGAACCACAAGTTACTAGATCCGGAAAGACCGTAATGTTGCGGGCAGGAGGGCCTGACCTGCCCGTACCACATTCCTATCCTCGCCCGGTAAATTTCTAACGCGCAACCCATGGTAAACAACTTCACTTCAGAGCGCTGGGAAAACACGTCCGTCCACTTCAACAGTTAATTCTGTTTTTGTTACTCTCTCTCTGTTATATATGATGTGTCAATCAATCAATCAATCAATCAATCAATCAATCAATCAATCAATCAATCAATCAATCAATCAATCAATCAATCAATCCTGATCTGCATTTAGGGCAGTCGTCCAAGTGGTGGATTCCCTATCTGTTGTTTTCCTAGCCTGTTCTTCAATGATTGCAAGGAAATTAATTTATTAAACATCTCCCTTGATAAGTTATTCCAATCCTCAACTCCCCTTCCTACAAACGAATATTTGACCCAATTTGTCCTCTTGAATTCCCGCTTTATCTTCATATTGTGGTCTTTCCTACTTTTAAAGACACAACTCAAACGTATTCGTCTACTAATATCATTCCACGCCATATCTCCACTGACAGCTCGGAACATACTACTGGTGAGGGTACCATACACTGGAACCATACTCTAGTTGGGGTCTTACCAGAGACTTATATGCCCTCACCTTTACAGCCTTACTACAACCGTAAATACCCTCATAACCATGTGCTGAGATCTGTACTCTTTATTTACAATCATATTTATGTTATTACCCCAATGAAGATCTTTCCTTATATTAACACCTACGTACGTACAGTGATCCCCAAAAAGAACTTTTACCCCATCAACGCAGTCATTAAAACTGAGAGGATTTTTCCTTATTTGTGAAACTCGCAACCTGACTTTTAACCCCGTTTATCATCATACCATTGCGTGCTGTTCATCTCACAACAATATCGAGGTCATTTTGCAGTTGCTCACAATCTTGTAATTTATTACTCTGTACAGAATAACATCATCTGCAAAAAGCCTTATCTCTCATTCCACTTCTTTACAAATATCATTGATATATGTAAGAAAACATACAGGTCCAATAATACTGCCTGGATGAATTCCCCTCTCAGGTATTATAGGGACAGATAAAGCTTCGTCTGCTCAAATTCCCTGAGTTCTGTTTTCCAGAAATATAGCCACCCATTCAGTCACTCTTTTTTCTAGTCCAGTTGCACTCATTTTTTGCCAGTAGTATCCCATGATCTACCCTATCAAATGCCTTAGACAGGTGAATCTCGATACCGTCCAGCTGACCTCCTGAATCCGGATATCTGCTGTATCTTGCTGGAATCCTACAAGTTGAACTTCACTGGAATAACCTTTCCTAAACCCAAACTCTCTTCTATCAAACCAGTTATTAATTTCGCAAACATGTCTAGTATAATAGAGAAAGAATGCTTTCCGAAAGCTCACATGCAATGCATGTCAGACTGACTGGTCTGTAATTTTCACCTTTATGTCTATCATCCTTTCCTGTACACAAGGGCTACTATAGCAACTCTCCATTCTCTTCTGATGTTTACCTGTTATTGTGTTTATCGTATCGTATTACGTTGTCCTTCTCATGTTCCTATCTTTCTAGATACGACGTGGTTTGCTGTTTATTTGTTTCCGGCTCCGTGGTTAGCGTACTGACCTTTAGTCCAGGTTTCCCATGTTTGATTTCCGGCCGGGTCGGGGGTTTTAACCGTCATTGGTTAATTCCGATGGCTCGGGGACTGGGTATGTGGGCCGCCTTCAGCATTAGAATTCACAAGAGGTAGAGCACTATCCTCAGACGTGCAGGTCGCTTATATGGCGTAAATCGAAAGACCTGCACCAGGCCTCTTTGGGGTATGTGTGAATGTGTGTATTTATTTATTTATTTATTTATTTATTTATTTATTTATTTATTTATTTATTTATTTATTTATTTATTTATTTATTTATTTATTACGTAATGACGGTAACTCTGAGGGTAAGAGAATATAATAGGTCACTTATTTTTTTACGGATCGAATTCCTTTCTTATACTTGCATCCTGGTTCCAACGCTTCTGCTGCTACATCTGGTTGCTGAATGTATGTTGGAAACGGGCTGACTTTACGACCATGATCCTACGAAATATAGGACGATTTCACTTGTTGGCTTCAGAAGAACATTACTTAAGAAATGGACACTGCTTAGTTTTACTACGCAGTTATTTAAATTGGTCATTAGTGGGAACTTTTCGCAGAACAGGTACAAGGTTGTTAAGTTAATTTAGTGGTATAACATAACATTTTCAGTTTTACATGCATATAAATTTTATAAATAATTATGCTGACATTTCTTCATGTGTATACTGTATATCACTCAGTACTGTTCTCTGTAATACAAATATTTCTCATCATTGTAAGTGCAACTACTCTACGCTGCTCAGCTCTAAGTCTAGTTTACTCTACTGCGGAGTAGATGAACAGTCCTCATGTGAAGAGAATAGATGTTAAGTTAAATGACACAATGAGAATGATCACGGGTACGATCAGATCAACTCCAATTCAATGGCTGCCCGTACTAAGCCATATTCCTCCACCCCACCTCCGTAGATGCACTGCTCTGATGAATGAATACAATAAGATCCAGAATAATCAAAGATTGCCCATTCATGAGGATATCCCCCACCTACATATAGACAGACTTAAGTCAAGACGTCCACCCATCTGTACGGCGGAGAACCTTATAGCCAGTCATTTCAATCTGATTGAGAGATGGTCTAATGAATGGAGACAATTTGCTTCAGCAGAATCCTTAGATATGCCGTGCATTACACAGAAGGTACCTGGCTTTGAACAACCTCGGAAATTATGAAGTAATCAGAACCCTTTCTTGTCCCATCGTCGCCATAAGACCTATCTGTGTCGGTGCGACGTAAAGCAAGTAGCAAAAAAAAAAAGTGTGTTCGATGGTGGTGTGAGAAGTTTCCACGATTTTGAGAGACTTCTGAGATGAAGCTGAGAGATCAAGTTAAGAGTATATGTCGAACATTGCAAAAGAATGCTTTAGAACCTCTGTGTCTCAAGGTTTGATTTCGATAAATAATAATTAACCTGCGGTGATGTTAACGCGGATGGAACCTTCTTAGCTGGCAGAGAAGGTCGTCTCTGATGTTGACAAGTTGTTTATTTCTCTACCGGCTGCACGGCCATGAAGAAACTCGATCTAGTGTCGTGCTTTACTGATCTTGGAGTTCACTGGGGCAGTAGTGTTATTCATTAGCATGCTCTACACTCAGGGGTAACCACTGGCGTTCGCTAGCATACTGTCTTCGCAGATAGCTTCCTGTTCGTTGCCCAGTTCTGCAAACTGCTAATGGAGTGTCTGGCTGTACAAAAGTTGAAATACATGTTGGACGCCTGTAAGATGAACTTCCAAATGAACACCACAGGGTCATTTCCCAGTTTTTCTTTCAGGATAGCAATTTTAAAGTTCAAGACGCTGTCAAATAAAATCATATAATGTTATCTGTTGTCTTGGTTTCATGTTCAATATGTGATGTAGTATTGAAATTCTTTCCTTGGTCCCAACATAGCCATACCCTTGTCTTTTAGGGGAGAAAACGTCTTCAATTTTACAAATATTCCAAAGTAAAGTACAGTATAATATTTCTAACTCTTGAACTTCAGTACGTCTTATCATCTAATTTTATTTAATTTAATTTCGATCAAATTATCTACAGTTAGGACATTAGCCACGGGAACTACGATAGACAAATACGACTTTTACAATGGCCTATATCTGTGTTGTATAATTATCTGCGTGTGTCTTCTGGCAAACCGTTAGGGTTACGAAATGTGTTTCTTTAACATTTTTTTTTTTTTTTTTTTTTTTTTTACAATTTGCTTTGCGTTGCACCGACGCAGATAGGTCTTATGGTGTCGATGGGATAGGAAAGGTATAGGAGCGAGAAGGAAGCGGCCGTGGTCTTAATTATGGTACAGCTCCAGCATTTGCTTGGTGTGAAAATGAGAAACCACGGAAAACTATCTTTAGGGCTGCCGACAGTAGAGTTCGACCCCGCTATCTTCCAGATGGAAGATCACAGCTGCGCGCCCCTAACCGCACGGCCAACTCTCCCTTTGAAAGAAAATGTACCCTCAACAGCACAAAAAATGGTCGTCGCAGAAGATGACTTTGTTTCAAAATCTTCTTGTTTGAAATAGGATGAACATATTGTGCAGGTGGTAGAACTGCAAGTATCATCTCTTCGGCCTCCGGCTATCCACAGTTTACGAATATCCTCGCGTTTCGAGAATCTAGAAAATTAAAATGTTGCCGGCCAATTTTTGTGCGGTTGAGTGTAACATGCACATTTTTATTGGAAATGTCTCTCTAAATCCTGCATGTATACTCCTTTCTTTATTGGAAGAACAGTTTACCCGGTTTTTTTTTCGGATTAGATATATCGCCAAAACGCAGAAAAGCCGTTTTCTTATACGTAAAACTGTTGGGAATAAGGAAGAAATTGCTTATTAACTTTCTTGTATAAAATTGAGTTCTAAGTACATTTGGTGAGCTCCATATTTTAATAGGACTCACAGTTGGTAAACTTTCTTTTGAAATAACATACAGTACTTATCTCGTTAGGTTACGATGTACGCACAATAAATTTATTCCCGAACTAGTTATTTAAATCCACACGGATAGCAGGAAGAAAGTGTCATATTTTCATAAATTAAAATACACATAGCGTACTCTTGAGCGAGAAATAAGCGGTACAAAGGGTCAATCATTTATATAATATTCGAGAACATCAAAAATAACATCCCTAAATAATCTCTGATATGGGATAAGTAATGCTCTCAAAACAATCCTCCCTTCCTGACTCTTAGATGGAACTCAGTTGCAGAAAGAAACCCTCTCCCAAGTGTAACTTTATAATAATTTATTAACACAGAAGTGTTTCTGCTCGTCCTATTCTGTTTCAATTTTACTCAAACTTCAAGATCGTGCAGAATTTACGACTGATATTTCAGAAAGAAAAGGAAAGACAAGTCTGAGTTCACAGAGCTCTTATTTGTAATTCAGCAGGAGTGAGTTAAACCTTGTACTTACATGCATTATTATTCGATAATTCTGTTTCTAATCGTACAAAAGGAAAATGGGATTCACATTTCCCCTTACTGATCTAGAACAGGTATCTCATTTCCATATATTGAATCTTTACAATGTTTCATTAATTTTCTCATAACAGCACATCAAAAGACTACACTTGTAGTCTATGTCTTAAGGCAATAAGGCTACAGTAATAAGTCGAGAGGGATTGTTCATCATTCTAAACAAAAGAAGATCACACTGCACATCCACTCACCTGTTTCTGACATATATGAACTCTGATCAGCTGTGACATAATTTTGGGTTAGGAAGATAAATCACAGAGTTCAGACAGCGTGTTCACTTTTTAATGGGCCCGAACTCACGACTTTTCAGGCTTGTTACACTTCCTTAAAACCTGCTTGTTCCGTAGGTAAAATAGCATAATTATGCCTATGTACCCTGTAATAATTTGGAAGAAATAAACTTTCTCATGGCGAAACAACTACGGAAATCAATTGAGTGGTTTCCGTGTGACTTAAGTCACTTTTTTTATAATTTAAATATTGATTTTGTATAATATATTTATAGTGTTCCGTTATACTTAAGTTTTCATATTTTGTTTAACTTGTTGGGATGTATTGTTCACCACTTCCTTTCTTCAAATTATGCTTCATATTTCTCTCGGTTTGATACGCATTGTTTTCATTCCTTATTATGTATTTTTAAAATTATTTTCTAGCGTAGCATTCCCCCTCCCCAGCAATATGTCTTTGTTCGTGAGACCTGGCGTTTACAGTGTGTAATGTGTGCTGGTATGGATTAGATCAAGTTGTTACTTTCATTGACCTGCCTCGGTCTCATCCTTGGCTTTGACAACATGAAGGTGACAGGTATGATCGATTCTAGTAAAGCTATTCCTTATGCTGCCCGTCCCTGTGATGAATGGTGTAAAATTGTCACTAATAGAATCAGTACTTCACTCCTCATTTTCCTAGTACACCTGGTCAGTGACTCCTAGATCATGAGTGACAGTTGATGGTGGAGTTGTTGAGGATTCAGTCAACCTTCGGGCTGAGTAGGCCTACACAGCGTACATAAAATTGAATGTTAATATTCCTGTATCACCTAGTAATTTACGTGGTTTAGTGTAGGAGTGGACCATGAGCCATAACTTCGCACTGCTAAAACCAAACCAAACCCCATGGCGCAACAGCCCCGAAGGACCTTTGCCTACCAAGCGACCTACTCAGCAGCCCAAAGACCTGGAGATTACGAGGTGTCGTGTGGTCAGCACGACGAATCCTCTCAGCCGATATTTTCGGCTAAATAATTAACTAAATAAATAAATAGATTCCTGAAACTACCTTGACATTTAGAGTCAAGAAATTGCCCTGTAATTGCAAAGAGTAAAGATTTACTTCCTAAAATGTCTTACTCATGTGAAGTCTTAACGGCTTTCAGGTTATGTTAATGGATTATTTTGAAAGTTGTCTGGATTATGCCGGCCATGATAAACATAAATCTTGCCCTCTTTCACTGATTGTAAGCAGTCCTGTATCACTCAGATTATATTCGCTGAATTTCACTTCCTATCCGTTATTTTGTCTGCAAAGGTAAGATTATATATATTTTTGAATGTAACGGTGTTTCTTTCTGTTACAGGTAAGTACCTGATGATGTCCGCGTCTGAGAACATGTGTGGTAAGGGTTACCAACATTGATGATTAATTTACATCATTCCTTCTGAAAACTTTATTATCCTGCTAGGGAATCTTGCCAAAATCTGAGCTCCGTGAGCTTGCTCCTTTAATCTTTCAACATTGCAGACTCCATCGCCTCAGATAAAATCTCAGGCTTCTAGAAGATCAATTTTTTGTGCAACTTACGTACCTGAATATTAAAAATGTAACCTTCGTGACGCATTGTAGTGAAGCTTAATCTTGCTCCCATTCATCATTCGTGGAAGTAGTTAACACTGTTATGGCAAGAAAGTGATATTGATTGCTTTATGATGTGTTTACAGATGAGGGCATTAAAACGTTGTTAATCACACGAACCGATGACAAATTTTATTACATTAGGTAACAAACAGAAGATAGTGTAGTGTTAATTATGCTATCATGTGAAAATCTACATTTTTTAAGTTTTATCTTTTGATTAATAATTTCATTGCTAGACATTATATACTTTGTCTTCTATGTTTATGAAGTGTAAAACAGGACGCACACTTTCTGGAAATTATGACATTTTGGTAACACTTTTAGTTTGATCGCTTTCTCGGAGGAAACTACGACTGATTGCTTTATGACCTGTTTGTGGATGACATTAAGCACGTTGTTACCCATTCAAAGGGATGACAACTTTCATTACGCCATATAATAAAGAGAAGATAGCTTTCTTATAATGACGAGATGAAAAATATAATTTACCGTGAGATGGTAGTAAATTGTGTGTGTCGTGTTTATTCTACGTAAACTTTAAGGTAACGATTGTCATATTTAGGGACACGTGAAGCAATCCTGGCTTTACGAGTGATCTTAGAGGATCGAATTAAGAAGGACAAGTTCACGTACACTATATTTGTAGATCTGAAAAAGGCTTTCGATAATGCCGGTTGGATCAAGCTATTTAAGATTCTGAACGTGATCGGGATCAGATACCGAGAAACAAGGGTTATCTACAGTCTTTACTAAGATCAGTCTGCAGTGGTATGAACCGAGGACTATGAAAAAGAAATAGAAATCCAGTAAGGGGGTGAGATACGGCTGTAGATTGTCCTCTCTCCTCATCGGTGTTTATACAGGACAGACGGTAAAGACAAGCAAAGAGGAATTTGGAAAGGGAATCACAATCCAAGGAGAGGAAATAAAAACTCTGGGATTTGCCGATGATATTGTTATTTTATCTGAGTCTGTAGAAGATCTGGAGAAATTTGTGAATGATATAAACACAGTCTTGGAGAATGGATACAAGATGAGCGTAAATATATCCAAAATGTAAGTAACGGAGTGCAGTCGAACGAAGTCAAGTGATGCAGGAAGTATTAGATTAGAAAATGCTCATCAAAGGAACTAGGGAATATTGTTATTTCAGTAGTAACGTAAAGTAAGGAGGACATAAATGCAGACTAGCACAAGCAAGCAAGGCCTTTCTTAAGAGGAGAAATTTGCTCACTTCGAACATTGATATATGAATAATTAGAAATATGTTTTTGAAGACTTTCGTCCGAAGCGTGGCATTGTATGGAATTTGAACATGGATAATAACTAGCTCAGAAGGAAAGAGGAAATACTCTCTTGAAATGTGATGTTATGGAAGAATGCTGAAAATAAAATGGATAGATCGAATCACCAATGAAAAGATACTGAATCGAATTGGTGAGAGGAGAATGATTTGGCGAAATTTAACGAGGAGAAGAGGTAAAAAGGTAGAACACATCTTTAGACACCCAGTTAGTATTCGGTTAGTTTTTGAGGGTAGTGTTGGTGGTGGGAACGGTAGGGTAGACCGAAGCATAAAAATGGCAAACAGATTACAGTCGCTGTAGGATACAGTAGTTACTTAGAAATGAAAAGGTTGTGTTATTGAGTTCATTTAACTGGATCCACTTTCCCAGATATTCAAATGTATCAACTCTTTGAATATGCCCATTTTGTGTTGTTAAGTACTTTTCCCCATTGTGTCTATGTTCAATATATTTAGTTTTTTCATATGAAATTTGACGACCAGCTTTAATGGCTGTCTTGTAGAGATTCCACCATTATTTGTTCTTGTAATTTGTTTTCTAAAAATACTGCTATATCGTCAGCAAAGACAAGACCTTTGATGTCAAATTTTCCTTTTCCTTCTCCGAAATTGATTCCTTGAATGTTTTTTCATATAATCTAATTTCCTATTCTCTCACGATTTCGTTTAATACCAAATTAAAGAGAATTGGTGAAAGTTCATCACCTTGTCGTACTCCAGTCTTGATTTTGAAGGGGTCTGAAAATTAGTTTAGAAACTTAACTCTTGTGGGTGTATTTGTGAGTGTTTGTTCAATCAGTTTTCTAGTATTTTCATCTATCCTTAATACTGCTTGAGTTAGGAATCATAAGCTTTTTGAAATCAATCAAAGAGACAACTATGTTGAGGTTACGTAATGTTCTGGTTCTAAGAATTGTTTTAATACTGAAAATCTGCTCTGAACAAGATCGACCTTTTCGAAATCCAGCTTGGTACTCACATTATTATTATTATTATTATTATTATTATTATTATTATTATTATTATTATTATTATTATTATCGTACCAAGTTTGGGTGAATTTCGATCAGCTGTTTAAGATTTGATAGATACTCGTACATAAATTAAAAACAAAATCCTTTCTCCGTTTAAAATTATGAAAATAGGCTACGAATGATGAAATATGGATGATATACAAGAAAATCAACGAAAGAAAGGAAAAATGACTAGATGAGTCCATTATTTGTGTATGATACAAATGTGTTTTTTGTCAAGGCATGCTCGATTCACCAGGGGGGTGTGGGTTGAATCTTTGTTAGAAAGCAGAGAATAACATTTTTGGTCAAGAAGTAGAGAAGTTTAGAAACGAGACAATCACTTTTGGAGAGATCTTGACCCTGTGGTTCACTTTGTTTACAACAGTAATTTCTAGTCTGTGTACGTGTTGCATTTTGTAAATATATCTCATGAAGAACTAAGGCAGGTTCTCTGAAAGAGACTCATAATTTCCTCTGTCATAGTGAAGCAGAGTTAAGAATTCTAATAAGACTTCCTTGTCCGCAGTTGAGTATCGGCGAATCCTAGCTTTCCTCTCACAGTGAAAACATTTATGTTTTCATCTTATAATCTGAGCACCAAAGTGTAGTCTAAACCTGAAACTCACGGAGGTAATCCATTTTAATGCGGTTACCTGTCAAATCAGCATAATCTCAAGAACAATAGTAGCGTGTTGGAATAACCCATAAATCACGTACCTTAATTTTTATTAAAAGTTAACTTTCCGTGAAAATCCATTTGGCCTTCCCTGTCACGGTGGTTGTACGCCACTATCCTCTGAAACTGCTCGTGACGAGTCACGATTTCTGGTTTAGTGTGGAAGATTGCAACTGACCAGACAGCGACTGGCCAATTACCAGCTATATTTCGGTAGAATGTGGCTGATATCATCAACTTTGGAACTGCTGCCTGCAGTTTCAGGTGAACTTAATCGAAATAATAGCATAGCCTTAAGAAAAGAAAGAAAAAATCATCCGCTCTAATGTTCAATGATAGGAAGCCTTTTCTTACAATATGAATGTTGTTTGACGGTAAAATGCGACCAAAGTTTGTCAGAGAAGAATGGAAATTTGTTATACTGATCTGTAAAATGCTGTATACGAAACACAGGCATCAGTTTCAAGACCGGAGATAATCATACAAGAGTATGTCATGCCCTATTGGGTCCTCATACAACAAGTCATGGATTTAATTTTTAACAGCTGTTAGCAGAAGTAAGCGATTATTAAAAATGGCAACAGATCAGATTTCTGAAATATGTTGAGGTTCTATTCGTTTCAAACCCTCTACAATTGATACTGTCGCTGTTTTTAAAACTTCAAACCTCTGTTCTAAAATATAGCTAATTTGAACTTAAACTTTTAAGCCGTGGCGCGAAAGAGATTATGTTTTGCTAGTGTGGAGCAACAGTTATGACTTTAATGCGGTGGTTCTCAGTGGTGATTCGCTAGATGTACCTCGATACGTTTGAGCCGTTGTGGTATTGCTGGTAAAATAATTGAACTCAATATTTTCTATAAAGGGCAAGAGAAAACTTTTCAAGAGTTTAACATACCTATTTTACAGGCTTACGCCTTAAAACAACAGGTTTGAGTTGTTAACGACAAAATGCAAAATACAAAATGTCGTTTCTCACACAGACGGTCAATTCGTGGAATTGAAGATGAACGTGCACTTCCTGTTCAACTGGAGTAAGTATCTCACGTTTCTTAGGGTTCCTGTTGTTTCTATCCGCTGTGCTTTCACGACAAATAAACTTGGAATCGGTTCATTGCCACTTTTGTAACTAACACATCGTTAGCTATTCTCCGTGTAATTATAGACGTTTCAATGCTGAAGTTACATTTTTTAAGGAGTATAATAATTTCGTGTGGCTATTTCTAGCCGAGTGCAGCCCTTGTAAGGCAGACCCTCCGATGAGGGTGGGCGGCATATGTCATTTGTAGGACACTGCGTGTTATTGTGGTGGAGGATAGTGTTATGTGTGGTGTGTGAGTTTCGGGGATGTTGGGGACAGCACGAAAACTCAGCCCCCGGGCCATTGGAATGAGCCACTGAAGGTTAAAATCACCGACCCGGCCGGGAATCGAACCCGGGATCCTCTGAACCAAAGGCCACTACGCTGACCATTCATCCAACGAGTCGGACTTTAAGGAATATTAATGCAATAATGTATGTGACACTTGTAAAATTTACGACCTCAAAAGTGTCGAACAGTGGGGACAACTACAAACAACTGACTGCTTGAAGGCCACAGTGGGTGCGCCGGACCTAGTTTTCCGCATTATTCAATCAATCAATCAATCAATCAATCAATCAATCAATCAATCAATCAATCAATCAATGTCATCACTGATCTGTATTTAGGGCTGCCCCCCAGGTGGCAGATTACCTATCAGTTGTTTACCTAGTCTTTTGTTAAATAGTTATCGCCAACTAGTCCATTAAGGTGTCGCGCGTACTCACTATAAAGGACAGTATGACGTGAACAAAGAAAGGTTGAAAATAACTGCTTTGATGTTTGCAGCCATAAGGTCTCCTCTTGAACATGAGAAGGTTGCTTCGAAGTTAAAGAGTGGGTGTCGTGGATCAGTTTCTTGCCGTTTCTTCTCAAATGTTGTTGGTACGTTTTTTCATATGTAAGCAATACCAATCAGAGTGTAGATCTTTTGAATGATCTTGATTGGAGATATCCAGGCACAATTCTTCGAGTCGCACAAGGTGGGTTGGACCAGACATATTTAAATGAAATTCAAGTAATATCCGAAATTTAACGGAAATAATTATTTTGCCGTAAAATCGACGGTAATCAGCAGTTAGATGATGATACGTAGAATCTCCTCATGTATGCACTGTAGTAGTATACCGATAGTCCTACTTCGAAGTCACATATTTTAACTGACTACACGAATAGAATTTCATGCGCTACAAACCTGGTTCAAATTAGTTATAGGGATTAGGAGAGACTGTAATATTTTGCTTTTATTGTTCATAATGTGTCTGGATCATTTACTGTAAGATATAACATCACTGTAGAGTCCAAGATTTCGTTAATAATCTAGAAACACTTCTTCAAACGGCACATAAACTATTCTGGACAGCAATAATCAATCTTAAAATGGGAGGGTAAAGAGGAGATGAATAGAGTTTTGGGTAAATCAGGTGAACGCATTGTAAGTCCTAGGGAATCACTGGACATATGGAAGGAATATTTTGAAAATCATCTCATAGTAAAAGGAAACCTTTCTCTGGAAATCCTGAAGAGAAAGGGAGGAAAACCACAATGGTAGTGAAATTACTCCCGAAGAAGTGGAAAGGATGGTGAATAAACTACATGGCTATATTGCAGCTGGAATACATTAATTTAGATCTGAAATGGTGAAATACAGGGTGTCCCAGGAGGAATAGTCAATATTCAGGGATATGACAGAAACGATCATTTGAAGCAAGAAACTTCATATAGACATATACCCCATTCCGAGTAGTTTCCGGGATAGAATACATTTAATGTACATTTGTTTCTTGGGCTAGTGGTGCGCACGTATGTCTCTTACCCACCAAACTCATTTTGACGTTTTATTCTAGCACAACCTACCTCGCTTTCAACCTCTTTACTCGGGATGTCTTTCTGCTATTAAACTTGCCCGTTGAACACGCACTTCTCCATGGTGTATTGTGAGTGAAGATGTGCGACGGATTGAGTGTTTATCCGAGTGAAACATCAGTTGACTGTGTTTGTACAAGCGCTGGCTAAAATGCCACACATCTACACTAATGAGGAATATGCAGATATGGTGTATGTTTACGTCTTCTGCGATGTTAGTGCTCCTGCTGCTGTCGAGGAATACTGTCGGCGCTTTCCGACACGTAAATTTCCTGATCGTAGAGAGTTTTCAGCACATTGCGTGAAACGGGTATTCTTTCAAGTTCCCATTTTTCTTCTGAACGAGTAGTTCAACAACCTGTTCACGAACAGCAACACATTGCTAAATTGTGCAGTGTAGTCCTGTTACCAGCATACGGCGGTCCGACTCGTTGGCTGAATGATCAGCGTACTGGCCTTCGATTCAGAGGGTCCCGGGTTCGATTCCCGGCCTCGTCGGGGATTTTAACCTTCATTGGTTAATTCCAATCGCCCGGGGGCTGGGTGTTTGTGTTGTCCCCAACATCCCTGCAACCCACACACCACACACAACACTATCCTCCACCACAATAACACGCAGTTACCTACAAATGGCAGATGCCGCCCACCCTCATCGGAGGGTCTGCCTTACAAGGGCTGCACTCGGCTAGAAATAGCCACGTGAAATTATTATTATTATTATTATTATTATTATTATTATTATTATTATTATTATTATTACCAGCACACGGCGACTTTCTGCACTTATCAGTGTCCCGCGAACACGTCTATGGCGAATATTACTTAAGAAAAATGCACCTATTTCGAAATGTCAAAGAGGTTGGGTGGGTAAGAAGCATACGTGGGCGCCACTATCCCAAAAACAAATAGGGTCTACATTAAATGTGTTCTATCTTCGGAATAGGGTGTGTGTCTATATGAAGTGGTTTTTTTTTTTTTTTTGCTTCAAATGATCGTTCCTGCGATATCCCTGAAAATCGACCATTCCTCGTGGGACACTGTATAGTTGGAAGACAGGGATGAAACGGCTTCAACCATCAATCATCCAATCGGTCACCACTGATCTGCAGTTAGGGCTGTCGCCCAGGTGGCAGATTACCTGTCAGTTGTTTACCTAGTCTTTTCTTAAATTATTTCAAATAAGTTGGAAATGTATCGAACACCTCCCTTGGCAAATTATTCTAATCTCTAATTCTCCTTCCATTTAACGATTATTTCCCTCAATTTGTTCTATTGAATTCCAACTTTATCTTCACATTTTGATCAATTCAAAATTTTAAAAAATCTAGTCAAGCTTATTCATCTACTAATGTTATTCCACCGAGCTCGATAGCTGCAGTCGCTTAAGTGCGGCCAGTATTCGGGAGATAGTAGGTTCGAACCCCACTGTCGGCAACCCTGAAGATCGTTTTCCGTGGTTTCCCATTTTCACACCAGGCAAATGCTGGAGCTGTATCTTAATTAAGGCCACGGCCGCTTCCTTCCCAGTCATAGCCCTTTCCTGTCCCATCGTCGCCATAAGACCTGTCTGTGTCGGTGCGACGTAAAGCCAATAGCAAAAAAAAAAAAAAAATGTAATTCCAGTGGGTGCCCATTTTCACACAAGGCAAATCCTAGGGCTGTACCTTAATTAAGGCCACGGTGCAAGCCTGGAGCTTCAGAGACTCAATTGAGGAGTTCAATGGAGTTGTGTTCAAAAAACAAGACCGCTTGTGTGGATTGGGGAGTTGTCTTGCTCGAACTGTATTACTTCATCTGGATAGTGCCCTCTCTGAACCATAATATGCTGCAGAATGTCCAAATATTGGTCCGATGCGAGACATTCATCTATCCGATGAAGCGCTTCAGCCCCCGCAGACGATATCCATCCCCATCACGACACAGATATGCGGCAACTGGGGCTTTTGTCGTATCGGGGTTCCCATGGTCTGTAAACATGAACCGGCTTGACCTCCGCTGAACTGAAAGAAGTCTCATCAGAAAAGATCGCATGATACCAATTATTATTTAACTCCATCTCGGCAAAGACGCACCGAACGACTATGTGTTCATCGCAAAGATACTCTTTGGCGTCCGCTTTTCTGCAATAAAGTCCAGTTTCTCGTAATCGTTTACGGTCCGTGTGAGCATCCAGGAAAGTTGATCGCCTGCATGAGCTCCTTCGAGTTTAAGAACGGGTTGTCCTGTGAAGTTCCAACTAACCTGTTGGCTTTTTTCCTTGTAGAAACCCAATATAAACCAGTACACATTAGACGTCCAGTATCCCCTGACACGCGCTCTATCCATCTCTGAGCAGCCCTCGGCGGAGCATCACACCGAATTGTTACCTCACGAATGCTAAAATTACCATGTAAGGTGAGATTCAGCACTTTCTCTCCTGAAACGTGTGAATAAGAATGTGCCATGTCAGAATGGAGTGAAGCATTTAGCATCGAAGTTAACTCGGCCAAACTTGGTGTGTTCGTTGCCTGACGTCATCACGGTGTATTCATTCGAGAACAAAAAAAATCGTTTAAGCCGGGATTTGAAACTTAGCTCTTATGATGGGCACGAATGTTGTAGCCTACAGCTGACCCACTGCGCTACGTGGGAACGTAGCATGTGTTTATAATTTCATAGTGCTGTATGCAATTGCATGTCACGAGGATGAGAGGGAGGGAGAGGGGAGAGGGTGGTGTAAGAGCGACTGACACAGTGAGTGAGAACTACGGATCGTGTTATAAAACTCATCCAGCTGACTATACACAATCGAACATAGCCGAATGGACTTTCTTATATTTCACGTCTCTATAGATGCAACATTTTTATTGTTCCTCTGTACTTCCCTCCAACCCTTCTAAGCAAACTCCATGATTTATATGTACTTATGTGGTTCAAGTGAATTTCATCTGAGTGGATATCCCTATCTCCCGTCCATCGATTAGTATCTACATATCACACTCACAGTTCCTCACATACCCATTCCATAGTTTAATTTAAATCCCCGATCATCCTAACTTCAATAACCCACCTACACTGTATTCTACTTACCCCAATCTCCGCTCCCTTAAACTTCTCCCTCGCTGCCATAACGACATGCCACACATCCCCATTCGTGCTTGCCTTACGTTATTGGTAGAGACGTAAAATCTGCCATCTTTTCCTTACCCTCCCCCTTCCCACCTACTTTCCCTAACATCTGTCTTAACCTAATTCCTGGATAACACTCTTCCCTTTTCTCCACACATTTTCCCTTGTCCCTATCCCTCATAACCAGAGGCTCAAGCCCGCTCACCTCATGAGTTCCCGCCCCATCCTGGTCTCCTTTATCTTATCTGTAGTGGCGTACCCAGGGGCTTTCATCTTGGGTGCGTGGGTTGGCGAGTCCGGCATTGCTTGTACTTACGTATCTCAGTCTCCTCGCGTTCATTTTTCCTATTCGATTTACCTTAGTCAACTCATAGTCTTTTGCGACCCGGACAGTATTAGATTTTCGAGCCGTAGGGTGTCTTCCTGAGTGTCCGAACATTTCCGGTCATCACAAAATCACGGACATTTGCGGTCACTGAGATAAACTTGTGCCAACTCACAGAAATGCCCTAGTTGTCACAGGACATTTGCGGTCACTGCAGTAGGGGGTGGGTCTCATTAGCTTAATCTCCGCTAAACTGTCTGAGCTCCTGCTCGCTTCTTGCTGATCAACATTTTTCTCTCGCAGGCATTATTTAGAGACTAATACTTTCAGACACAAACACAATTCTGTATCGAAACTCCCTGGTGCAAATATTTACTGTTGTGTGCTGTAATGGATTTGACAGTTACTAATAAGGCAAATGGTTATATGTACAGAAAGTATAGGGAAAGTCAACATGAAATCGTCACCTGGGTGTGTCTGAAGGAGAACAACAAGCCATGTCATGTTTTTGGTAACATACAATTCTGTAGATGATAAATAAATACATTCTATTCTATTTCCTATCCGGCCTCTCTTGGTCAGCTCTTGTTCTCTTCCGGCCCCCACGGTACGATGTTTGCCAAGCCCAGCCAGTCTTACATTTTCATGTCCTTCGTGGCCTTTCCCTTCTTTTTTCCTAAAAGAGAGTTGGGCCTATTCAACTCCTTTTCTGGTTAGTTTTAAAGGAGGATGGTTGCACCGTTCTACTATCTCACAAAAACGGTAATCACCACCATCACGAAAAGGTCCCGTGGGTACCACGATATAAACAGTCACGCAGATATACTAGCTCGTATATTTGATACTTAAACTCCAATACACCACAAAGTGAATTTTTGTATACAAACATCAGAGGTTTCATTTAAAAAAAAGTTTCCTATTTATTTATCGTGGCCTTCTGACTCCAACGTGGCAGGTTCGATCCTGGCTCAGTCCGGTGGTATTTGAAGGTGCTCAAATACGTCAGCCTCGTATCGGTAGATTTACTGGCACGTAAAAGAACTCCCGCGGGACTAAATTCCGGCACCTCGGCGTCTCCGAAGACCGAAAAAGTAGTTAGTGGGACGTAAAGCAAATAACACTATTATTATTATTATTATTATTATTATTATTATTATTATTATTATTATTATTATTGTTACCGTATTTTTGTGGTAGGTAGAGGTGAAAGAAGGTGCGGGGGTGAACAGGTCTCAAGCTACGAAATTAAAGTTAATGTAAAATTTAACAAGGTTATATTTTCTTTCCAAAATTCAGAAAAAAAACACGAATGGCAGGTACAGAGTAGCAAGGTAACAAATTACAAGTACAGTATTCACAAGATTTGGGCTTCGAGCCCCTAACTCACAATTCTTGGGCAATTAGCCCAACTTTACCCCAAAACAGTTTTCAACAGAGGGGCAGAAAACCCCATTCATGCCCAGGAGCACTTGCTCCAAATTACACCGTAAGGCCTCCTTGAGGCGCGCAGAAAACAAAATTTTCAAGAAAGAGCAACTTGCTCTCAAAATTTAAGCCTGTCAAAGGCCACACCAAATTCCACCTTCAAGCTGTCCACTAGGGACATAAACACAGGGGTAAAATACCCAACCTACTGAGGCCTATTAAGCGAGAAAAGGATAATTACATGGCCTCTAAAATACCAATTTGAGAGGAGGCGAAGCACTCCTAATACATTTGTTTTAAAACCTAATCTGGCTCTAGGCCACAAATGCAAGGGCTAATCCCATACTAACGAGGTGACTTATATGCGAAGACAAATTTACATTACTTTAAGGAAGAAACGGTTGTGAAAATAAGTTCACCTCAATGCAATATGAGAGGGAGCTCGAGAGGGTTAAGCACTCTCTATCCCAAATTTTTAGTTTAAAAAGATAGAATGAAACTAAGTGTCTTTACATTTTAGGGAAAGTTACATGGAGGAAAAGCTTCGGACCCGCCCCGAGAGTTAAACTGCTGAGCTAGCAAGAAAAGAAGTTATTATACGGCCATTACCTTGTTGTTGAACTGCTGTCCGAAGAAAGAGGCGCTTCCCGCCCCCTGCTATGTACTTTACACACTGAAAGATGGTACAGAAGTGGCGCAGAGACCCTAAAATCAGCAGTTTATATACTCTCGCGGAAAGTTCGAGGCGTTTGAGGAAAGAAAACACCCGCCCACAATCATTTATTGGTTAGGGTTAAGCAGCATATCCAATTTGAAGAAGAAACCCCTTATTGGTCGTAAATTAATTAAGGAAATTCGGGATTGGCTAAATTCAAAACAAGGGGAAAGAAAGGGGAATACAGCCAACTTAAACAATACCAGAAAGAAATTTAACAAGAAACAAACTTTTTAAATAAAAATTTCTCCAAAAAAACAGTTCTTTCACCTTGCACTAGGGTGCACTATAGTAGTTCTTCATTAGTGTCCTCTAGAAGAGAAAGTTCACACTTCTTATTACAAGCAAAACAAAAATACGTCGAAAACGACCCAGTTCAGAAACTTCAAAATTTCCAAGTAGTGACATCTTCTGGGTAACTTGAAAATTAACACAATGGATAGAGTTCAGACTTCCTCCAGTAGAGGAGTTTCAACTGGCGCAAAGTTTGAAATAGCGGCGTGGAGGTGTACCGCCCGGTACAATTATTATTATTATTATTATTATTATTATTATTATTATTATTATTATTATTATTATTATTATTATTATTATTATTATTATTATTATTTATCGTGGAATAATTGAAGGTAGGGCAAGGTAAAAGACACTGTTTTATTCCACACCAGCCTTTCATTTTTATAAAAACAAAAGTTAATCCATCGTTAATTAATTTTATTTATTTATTTATTTATTTATTTATTTATTTATTTATTTATTTATTTATTTATTTATTTATTTATTTATTTATTTATTTATTTATTTATTTATTTATTTATTTATTTATTTATGTTAGTCTAACGTCACGCTAACATATTTTTCGGAGAAAATGGGATGGGAAAGAATTAGAAATGCCGGACTCAGTGGCTCATACAGTTGAGGCACTGGCCTTCTGGCCCCAACTTGGCAGGTTCGATCCTGCCAACCCACGCTCCCAAGTTGTGAGCCCCGGGGCCCCATTTATTATAATCACCTCTTACGACAGGCAGGGGACACCGTAGATGTATTCTTCGTCTGCGTCCTCCACCCACAGGGGGTCACAACCTCCAAACTCGAGTACATACAATCATTTGGTCGACAGTAAACTATATGTTCTAAAATGCTGATTCCCATCACACTTTATCAAGGCTTTGGACTGGCATAATGATTGTATTAATATCATTTTGGGGTGTTTAAAATCAGCTGAAACTAAGCTTCATCGGCTGTAGGTAAGCGTCGTTATAATTTTGTTCCTTTGTACGTACCTATTTACATTAGGAATACCCGAAGTAGCAAGAAGATTGCGCTAGTTTTTCTAAGAAATTGCCTTTAAGCAGGACTTGATGTCGCTGGTTTCTTCCTATTTCTTAAGGATTCTTTCAATCCTGTCATCTTTCTTCACATATTTTGTCTTCCTCCTCTTACTTTCAAGATTGAGCTCCAGTTTCAGGTACACGTAGTTCATCACTTCTGCTTCCTTCTTTAAACAAACCACCAAATCGTCGAATCGAGGATGTGGATTTCCAACCAAAGAGTTGATCTTGTGATGCCATCCCTCTACAGCATTTATTGTTCGATGTCGCTTTTTGTAATAGCTCCACATAGTGGTTGGTATCTCACTGTTTTCAAGCCATATGTCTATAAAATAGTCGAAGAAGCCAGTAAGTTTTTCTGTAGAATGAGCCTGAGAATGTATCCCCATCCATCCATCTCTGACGTCACCTGGCTTCAAAAATGCCAGAGCAGCGTACATTCGGATGTGGAGACGTATATCTTTGTTCTCCTTGTAGTCACTCGTCAGACCCCTGTACTTTTCTCCACAGACATTGCTCCATGTGGAAAAAAACAGCCACTTAACACTGCTGACGGAAATACTTCTCGTAGGGCTGATATCATAGCTGCTTCGAAGTCAGAAGGGCCAATAGGGCCGATGACCTTCGATGTTAGACCCCTTTAAACAACAATCATCATCATCATCACCATCATCATCATCATCATCATCATCATCATCGTCGTCATCATCGAAGTCAATAGTGGTTTTATTAGGATTCCATTGGAGAACTGCTTCCAAGATAAGGTGAAAGAAACGTTTTGCTAGGCAGGAACGCAAAGACGACTGGATAAATGTTGCTTTCATCACTCCGGCCTCCAAGGTCTCCGTGGATGGTGTATTTTTGGGTGAAATGTTTGCTGCAAATGTTGAACGTGCTATCCATAAAAAACTGCGCACAATGCCTAAGTCTGTCTCTACCTTTTTGGGCACTAAAAATTACAATTCTCTCTCCCATGCCATCGTCAGCTAAAAGAAACTGGCTGCCATTACTCATCCTTAACGTATCTTCATTAAGAATTATCTGAGCACTTTTTTTTGGCTCTACTTAAAACCCGCTTGCGTGATTTCTTTGCCGACGCATTGTCCTTTTTAAAGTTTCTTCAGCTAGCATATCAGTGACAAAGTCACCTGCTTTTTCACTGCGAAGGCCGCTTGTTCAGGTGGTCCACACTGATGAACGACGGTATGGAGTATTTCTTCGCCTCTTGTCCTCAGCCGTCCTTTACACTTGTCTCCTTCAGACACCCAGGTGACGATACCAGCTTGACTCTGCCTGTACTCTCTGTACATATAACCTGTGTAAAGTGCACAACGATTTCGCTGATTAGTAACTGTCAACTCCATTACAGCACACAATAGTAAATACAGTACTCACACCAGGAAGTTTCGGTATAGAATGGTGTTTGTGGTTGAGGGTATCAATCTCTAAATATTGCCCGCGAGAGAAAAATGTCGATCTGCAAGGAGCGAGCAGGTGCTCAGGCAGGTTAGCGGGGATACTCCGGGATTAAGCTAATGAGGCCCACCCGCTGCTGCAGTGACCGCAAATGTCATGTGACAACTGTGGAATTTCTGTGAGTGGGCACAAGTTTATCTCAGTGACCGCAAATGTCCGGTGACCGCAATTGTCTGGCAACCGTCTTCTGTCCTCTACGCTACGTTTCCCTTTCCTAACTTTCCATGTCCTCTTACCTCCCCCCGGGTCCTCTGTAAAGGGCCCTTTACACGCTCAGACATTTACACAGATCTGTCTGTACAGACCGTGTTTGTGCAGACAAGTCGTTGCGTGTAAATGAATCGCCGACCATAATTTTGGTCTGTACTGCGGTCTGTGTTCGGCCTGTGCAAAGTCTGGCGGAGTTTGAATTAACACAGACCACGCGCAGACAAGTCTGAGCGTGTAAAGCTTACGCAGACAACGCTGCAGACAGATAGCACAGTCCTTCGTCTGGGAGCGTGTATGTAGTGTTGTACTGTAGCGTAGTGTTTGCTGTCAATACAGAAACAGCTATGAGTGAGTTTACTCAAGATTCGCGTAATTGTACCCGTATATTTATGATTGAATTCATAGAACTCTATAAATCATTGCCAAGTGTTTGGAAGATCAAGAGCAAAGAATACAGTGTCCGCAATGAAGAAAACGCGGCATATGATGTATTAGTTTCTAAACTAACATTTCCTTATCACAACTTGTCCATCTATCACGATATTAAACATTAAAATTAAGCCTACTAACTAGTTACACCCAATCTTGAAATTGTATTTTAATTAATTCATTCATTGATTCATTCATTTATTTTGTCCTAGATGTTAACAGTGTTATATGATCTAGGACAACAGGCAGGCCTACCTTAACACTTCGTGAGTTCAGTTAGTGCTTCATGTCACATTTCTGTACTTGATCCAGTTATACTACAATTACAACACACATTGTGAATGACTGCATGAATAGATAAATGAATGAATGACTGCACGATTGAATTGTATTCATGCATATTTGCATGACCCAATAAATACCGCTACTGTTCTCTCCCTGTCACGGATAACCACCAGATGAAAAGAGAGCCCTTATTATTGATGGATGAATGAATGAATGAATGCACTCAACTTACAGCTACGGAACTCCAGCAGCTGAGGAAGGAACACGCAATCTATTTTACCTAAGCAAAATAATGCCTTTGAATTCTCACCTTTAAATATTCCTCTCTTAGAACGTTATATATAGCACGGCATGTTTCCGGAATGATGTAGCTTAAAGATGAAGGAGACACTATAGCAGAAAATTTAAGGTCCTCATAGCTTTTTCCCGTTGCCATAAACCTCAATGTTACTACAAGTCTTTCTAAAGTGCTTATCGATTCTCTCATTACACTGTCTTCTCTACTTATATACGGTGTGACATACTGCAACAGCACTAAGAATTTCTCTTCGTCCATTCTCAAGTAGTTAAACCAGTCATCTTTTTCCAATTTTAACCCCTTCAAAAGATCAACGTGCGAAAGCGAAACGTGTTGTAGAAGCCAGTCTTTTGTCCACCTTCTACATTGTGATTTCTTCCTCTTTTTAACTTCCGAAATAACAACACTAGGCAGAAGTACCACTTTGTAAGTTAATTGACTTAATGTGGCCATGCTCAGGAAATACTACCTGCGCTCGTCTCGATTAAAAATACGGGACTGTGCGAAAGCTGTACAAATGGTCGGAACGTGTAAACGCAGCGTGAAGAGTGCAGACCAGATGTGCAGACGGTCGTTGCAAACGTGGTCTGTGCAGGCAAGTCTGAACGTGTAAAGGGCCCTTAACGCTTCCTTGTTTCTATCTTTCCTCCCCTGTTCTACCGGCATTGACTCATACCGATTCCCCACCGATAGTTCCTCTGAAATGTCCTCATGACTAGATGCCGTAGCCCTCAATTTCCTTCTACTTAAATCATTAGGTCCTACAGCTTCTCCTCTTTCTTCCCCTTCTGCTTGTCTACCGACCGTATCCTACGTTCTTTAAGGGAGGCAAACCTTCATTCCTGGCCTTCGTTATAAGCCTAAATATCTCCCTCGACACACGAGCTTTTCTCTCATATTCCTCAGTACCCGCCCACACCCGCAATCTCTACACCTGAATTTCTCAGTCACTTAATCTCCTTCACTGAAATATGAAATTTTCATCCATCCATTCCAGAATTCAAACACAAACTCTGAAATATCAACAAAAATAAAATGAAGTATTTTGAAAAAAAATCAAAGGAAATAAATACTGTGTACCACACAAGGATTATAAGGCACTAAAGCAAGATTCTAATAAAATAACTACACAATTCTACTTAGGCATATGGAAATGAAAATCCACAGCCTGTTTCCAGTCATTCAACCGGGTCAGGAATGGAATGAATGAAGCCCCCATCCAGTGGCGAGGATAGGAATTGTGCCGGTTGCCGAAACCTTTCGCTATCCTCTAGGGCAATGGTTAATGAATGACAGATGAACTGAAATGATATTGCAGAGTGTTGCTGGAATGAAATATGGCAGGAGAAGACCGGTGTACTCGGAGAAGAACCTGTCCCGCCTCCGCCTTGTCCAGCACAAATCTCACATGGAGTGACCGGGATTTGAACCACGGATCCCAGCGGTGAGGGACCGGCGCGCTGCCGCCTGAGCCACGGAGGCTTGCCTTAGGCGTATCCTAATTATAAAATCATAAGAATAACGCGTTAATTGAAACTATATAAACAGTTTAAACTAAATTCATGAATACGTAGATATTATTATTATTATTATTATTATTATTATTATTATTATTATTATTATTATTATTAATCTCCTTCACTGAAATATGAAATTTTCATCCATCCATTCCAGAATTCAAACACAAACTCTGAAATATCAACAAAAATAATTGTGAGCATAATTGTGAGCATGCATTCCGGAGATGGTGGGTTCAAATCCTACCGTTGACAGCACTGAAGATGGTTTTCCATTTTTCACGCCAGGCAAATGTTAGGGCTCTCCTTAATTAGGGCCACAGCCGCTGTCTTCCTTTCCGATCCTTCCGTCGGCGAAAACCTTTGATGTGTTAGTGCGAATTTAAACCACTAGGAAAAAGAATGCTTGTTGCTTTGAATTGAATTTCTCTTATTGATTCTCTGGCACCTTTGCTGTAGGAGCCTGGGTTATCTGACATAGACTCACGTACTCTTACAATTCTCCTGATCGATTTGTATGCTGTTGGTAAATTAATGTCTCTTTTCTGTAAATCAGGAGAGAGATTCCTTAACTCTGTCAATGCATCTAACATTATTCCCATATTTTGTACAAATAAAGCTGATTTTAGAATTTTCTTTAGCCCGATGAACTTTGATCTTTCCCTAGAATCTCTAGTATTGTCATTTTCACCCAATTCGAAATGTAAATACAAACTCTGAAGATCTTCTCACATTACATTCACTGCCCTACGACTTTATACCCATCTAATTGTAAAACTGTCGCCAATATGTAAAATCCTTTGGCCCAAATTACCAGCATGCTGAAGATATTCTATATCGTATTTTTGTTATGAATTACATAAACTGTATAACTTCTATAAAATATAATAAATGGTTAGAACCATATACTTCCCTCAGCATATCATTTACAAAGATTCCCTATCTATGGTTGCTAACATTCCATACAATTATTGCCGGAAAAGGGTTACTCACATTTCCGCTGCAACGCCACTCCTTTCCCTATTATGGTTGATGCACCATCATAGGAAAAGCTAATATGATTTTCCTTTAAAATATCCAATGTTAAATCATACGTATTTAATCTCTCTAAAAGATCGTTTTTAATGTACGAGGCAGTTCCGTTTTTCAATTCTGTAAAGTCTAAGGATATTGTCTGATTTGTGTCATCGCAAAATATAGCAAATTTTAAACAAGTAACTAACGTTTATTTTTGCTTATTATAATTAATCTTGAACCGTAGAGCATTGAATGATCCGGCGATGTGATGATGGTTATTAGTGTTTCATGAGGAAGTGCAATTGGACAACCATCCCCATTGAATTAGCCTTTGGTTGATGTTTGTTTATTGTCTGTCAGCCCCTTTGCTTTGCTATATGCACTCTGATGGTCCGTCCTTTCTTCGTAATACTACTGTACATCTGTCGACTGCAAACCACTCCATTCACTTAACAAGTAGGTAGGTCATATGTTAACCAGAGGAGTCTAGCATTTAACTGCAATGTTGTTGATGTTCAATAATGTACTTTATTACTATTATTATGAATATTTTTCTAACAGACCTCTTTAGAAACCGGCTCAGCAGGTTCTCCGATTTGGCGTTTGGCACGCTGTAAAGAAATTATTTCTACTATATGTCGTTCTCTGTAATTTGATTCGCTGTTTTGATAGTCCAGGCAGTCAACCGGTATAGAGCTTTACCGAAACAGATGACCATATCGTATGACCATCTCTGAGTGGCTGTCAATATATCAATTCCATTGTGTTGAGACATAAGAGTTAAATTTCATGTAATAACTCATTCAGTTTATTTTCATTAATTTATTTGGTATTATCTGTAAATCCATCTGAAAGGAATATAATCCACGTAGCATTCGTTCATTATAAGGAGTTACACTCAAGGACGGTGTTATCTATATAGAAGTGTCTTGTACAGAAGCGTGCTAATAAAATGTTTCCATTAGCGCCATCGGGAGAACAAACCCCGTATAAGGATGTTTAAGAATTAGGCTACTATAAATTGTTCATGTTCCGCTATTTGGAAGAAGTCGTTCGCAAGCCGTCTGAAATAATATTTGAAATCAGGCTATAAAAGGAGAAACATTTGCTTTGAGATAAACGAACCAATTTAGAACAAAGATGTACGATATTCGAGACTGAATATAGAGCAATTTCCAGGATCATTCTGAGTGATGTTAATGTGTGTTCAGAGAATAATCAAAGATTTTAATCGCTTTTATACCATGTCAGTTGTATTGACTGCTTTCTCCAGATGCAGTTGTGAAACAGTGGGAAAAATAAGAAAATATTTACAATAGGACTGACGCGGGATTGACCACTGTTAATGAACTTCCCAGAAGATGCTGGAAATGGCCTCATCTGAAGAAATAAAAAAACTGAGGATCCAGAAGTCCTGACTCCACTTCACTCAGAAACCACGGGCAGAACTCAACATTTGGACGCTTTAACACATGCACAACAGTAAATTAGTAAGGATACGGATTCAGGTCTTTTTGATAATGTTTCGACACGAAGATCCTTTAATTCCCACTTGCATAGTTAAGTAAACTCTTGTACTAACAGTTCCGCGCAGGATTTCCACGAATCGTGTTTCGCATAACACTCGACAATGAACACGCGCTGTTTTATCGTGAGCACCATCTTGTTTTGCATTCAACTGGTCACTCACTCACTCACACGTAATGGCACAGCGCATGCGCAGACATGTGACATCAACTGATATCACGGTTTCCAGCATTTCCTATGTTGGGCAGCTCCCCTGTTAGTTCCGCGTCAGTCTTGTAAATGTTTTCCGGGCCACTTTCATTTTGCCCACTCTGTATTTACTGCGTACCATATGACAACTTGCAACATGATTCTACTTAACGGTATAGGCCTACCTCATTGAAACTGAACTCAGACCCCATAGTGCTACAACAGTGATTGGTGTTGGCCTACCAAGCGACTGCTAGTCACTCCCGAGGACCTGCAGAGTACGAGGTATGCGTCGTCAGCGCAGCGAGTCCTCTCGGTCGTTATGCTTGGCTTTCTAGAATCAAGGCCGCTATCTCGCAGTCAGGAACCTTCTAATTCGTTCTCAAGTAGATCGAGAGGACCTCGAATCAACCCTCAGATTCAGGTAAAAATCCCTGACTTTGCCAGGAAACGAACGCGGGTCTTCTGAGTAAGAGACATGCATGCAACCCCTCGAATTGCCTCATTAATAATAATAATAATAATGATAATAATAATAATAATAATAATAATAATAATAATAATAATAATAATAATAATAATAATAATAATATGGCCTTATGTACGCATTGGAGGCATTTTGATTGGGGTAGTGCTTTTAGGCTGGCAGCCTGTCAATAATTTCGATGTTTTACTCTACTATACTGGGTGCCCTGTTGCTGAGTTTCTAAAAAAAAAATCGTGTAAACAACGAATGTGTCGCTCGACATTTGTCACAATTTGACATCGTACGACGTGTTGTGGCGAATGGATTTTCTTCCGCACTTCAACAATTCAAGTAGCAGTACCAGGTTTCTACAGCTGCTCCACTGAAAGAGCCAGAGCCATACATACATACATACATACATACATACATACATACATACATACATACATACATACAGGACGGAGTGGCTCAGACCTAAGAGCGCTGGCCTTCTGAGCCCAGTTAGCAATTTCGATCCCGTCTCAGTTCTTGGTATGTGAATGTGTTCAAATACGCCAGCCTCATCTCGACAAAGTAAAGAACTCCTGATGGACAAAATTCCGGCATCTTGGCGTCTCCGAAAACCGTAAAAGTAGTTAATGGAACGTAAATTATTATTATTATTATTATTATTATTATTATTATTATTATTATTATTATTATTATTATTATTATTATTATTATTATTATTATTATTAGCGTATTCTCCCAATAATGGAAGACGTTAAGCAAACAACTCAATCAAGCTTTCTTTGGGTTCTTCTTGTTCTTCCAATAGGCTTTCATTCTCTCTGAGAAGGCTTGTTTACGTTCTTCCGACCATTTCGGTCTGCACTCTTTTTGCTTTGGTTGCTCTGATGTAACTTCCCACTTGTTGACTTTGTGTCTGAAGGTGTCTCTTTCTAAAATGTCTGTTGCACATATGTTTGCGTTTTTGAGGTCCTTTCGAAGTTCGTCCTGCCAAGGTGTTGAATTCTTAAGTGAGCTAACATAATTTAATATTCTTTTTGACAGTCGATTTTCTGGTAATCTTGTGAGGTGTCCAAAGAATTTCATTCGTCTTTTCTTAATGTCAATTTCAATGTTTGAAACTTTTTCTGTTGTTTTGATTGATTGTAGCCTGTAACCATCTTGGGTATATCTTGCTCCTAGGATTTTCCTGATGATCTTCCTCTCTTGCTTTTTTATTTCTTCTAATTCTTGTTTACTGTTAAGTGACAATGTTTCACTTGCGTAAAGGACTGTTGGTTTTATGACTGTGTTGTAATGCCGAATTTTTGTCTGTGTGACATGCACTTTTTGTTGTAGATGTCTTGAACTAACCCTAATGCCTTCTTGACTTTTTGGAGACGGTTTTGCTGTGAGATCTTCTCAAGGCCTGTCGGTTCGATGAATTCTCCGAGGTATTTAAAGTACGAGACCCGGTCGATTTTACCGTATTTTGTTCTCAGGCTCGTGATATCTGTCTTTGAACAGAAGAATTTAGTTTTCTCAAATGAAATCTGTAGTCCCACTTTTTCTGCAGATTCCTTAAGTATCTCAAGCTGCTTGATGGCAGTCTCCTCATCCTCTGTTAAAATCGCCAGATCGTCCGCAAATGCAAGGTATGGTACGTAGAGGTGGTTTTTGGGAAAGCCCAATCGGATCGGTTTCCAAGATTCACGTTTCTTGAGTTCCTCCTCCCATTCTTCCATAACCTTGTCTAGGACGACATTGAACAGAATAGGAGAGAGTCCATCACCTTGTCTCACACCTGTTTGAATGTCGAAGGGTTCTGAAATTTCTCCCATAAATTTCACTTTAGATTTTGTGCCCGTTAGTGTTTGTCTTATGAGTTCTAGGGTTTTGGGATCTAGTCCTCTCTCTTCTAGAATTTGGAATAGTGAGGGTCTGTCTATCGAATCATATGCCTTTTTGAAATCTACAAATGTGCATACTGTAGGCTTTTGTCTGAGGGCTCGTAGTTTAAGTATGGTTTTGAGGTTGAAAATTTGTTCTGGGCATGACCTGTTTGGTCTGAATCCTGCTTGAAATTCTGATAATTTGGGTTCTAATTGTTGTTGTGTTCTATGCAAGAGACAGGCTGATAGTATTTTGTATGTGACTGATACAAGAGAGATTCCTCTGTAATTGTTTACGTCTAACTTGCTGCCTTTTTTATGTAGTGGATGGATTAGAGCAATCTTCCAGTCATCCGGGAGCTTTTCGGTTTGCCAAATGTTTTGGATTATTTGTGTAATTTCTCTGAGTGAATTTGGGCCTAAATTTTTCAGAAGTTCAGCTACAATTCCGTCTTCCCCTGATGCTTTGTTGTCTTTAAGTTTCTTGATATGTGAATAAATTTCTTCGTCAGTTGGTGGTGCCGAATTTTCCGGTATGATTTCTGGCTGTACTTTCGGGAATCTCTTTTTGGGTTCTGGACAATTTAAAAGCTGTGAAAAATATGTAGCTAATTCTTGGCAGTTTTCCTTATTTGTCAAGGCTAGTTTACCATCGTGCTTCCGAAAGCAAAGGTTCTGTGAGGAATATCCTTTAATTTGGTTCGCAAAGGTCTTGTAGAAATCGTGTGTGTTGTAATTTTTGAAGTTGTCTGCAATTGACTTCAGTTGGACATTGACGTATTTCCGTTTATTTTGTCTTAAAATCTTGGATACATGCTTGCGAACTTCGAAGAATTTCTTCTGTGTTTCTTCTGATTTGTTACAATTGTAGTTTTGAAATGCCTTTTTCCTTTCTTCTAGTGCGGTCTCACATTCTTGATTCCACCAAGGATGTTTTGGTTTCTTGCGAAGAGGGATTAGGTCCTTCGCCGTTTCGATGATTTTAGTCTGGAAATTCTCCCAGCTCTCTGCAGGTCGTTTTTCCCATTCTTCTGAAATTTTGGAGTTCTTGATTTTGTGCAGATCAAATTTTGGAATCACCGATGTTTTCCTGTTGAATTTCCCTTTGGGTGTGAATTTAATTTTGATTCTGCTTAAATAATGATCCGAATCGATGTTAGCACCTCTGCGGACTTGCACATCATGAATTTCCTTTTGGTAATCATATGATATTGCCACATGATCAATCTGAAATTCTCCTAAATGATGGATGGGTGATCGCCAAGTTTTTTGCTTTTTGGGATTCTTCCGGAGTGATGTTGACATAATTTTGAGGTTATTTTGTTGGCATAACTCAATGAGGCGTGTGCCATTTTTATTGGTGAATCTGTGGGCTGGATAGTCTCCCACTGTCCTCCTATATTTGTATTCTCTGCCAAGCTGTGCATTGAAATCACCGAGTAGAATTTTCACATCATTTTTAGGGATTTTGGCAATTTCTGTTTCAAGTTCTTCCCAGAATCTTCCTGTTTTTTCAGGCTCCTTTTTATTGTCTCCATTTGTTGGTGCATGCACATTAATAAAGGTGTATTTTTTGTTTGTATGCCTGATTCTTAAGGTCATAAGCCTATTGTTGATGGGTTTCACCTCTATTACTGAATCCAAAACTTTTTTTTGTCTACACAGAAGGCCATTCCTAACAATGCTGCTCCTTTACCAATTTTCTTGTTTGTTCCACTTTTGAAGATCCTATAATTATTGTAATCCATCGTTTCTGAATCAGTGAAGCGTGTTTCTTGTAGGGCCAGAATTTGGATTTTCTGCTTTGTAAGTTCTGTTGTGAGATTATGCAATTTTCCTGTTTGAATCAGTGTCTGAATGTTGAATGTGCCAATGAAAGTGTGAGTCTTTCGTGGAAGTTTATCAGAGCACTCCGACTTGCTCTCTCGTATTCGCCCAAGCTCCCCAGAATCCGAATGCTTGGTTGCCACTTTAGAGTGGGTGGATTGTCCACCTGGGGTAATTTTGTCTTTACTTGTACGAGTCATGTCTGCTTGTAAGCAATCTTCTAGCTTTCGCTAGTGGTGTAGAACCAGGGATTGTTAGTTCCTGGAGCATATTTTATTATTATTATTATTATTATTATTATTATTATTATTATTATTATTATTATTATTATTATTATTCTACATAAAGTTCTCCAGAGGAAATATGGGTAGTGACGGGGCACGGGATGCACCAAGTGCCTTGCAATAATTTAAAGTATTTACACATTTGGGTAATACAAACATTGATGTACAGGTACAGTATACACAAAACTCTAGATCGCGGGATCTTCATTCTTGCGAGAGGAACGATCGTACAATGTTGCATGTTGACAGGAGGACAGAATGTTGCATAATTTTGTAGATGTTCGGTAGAAGACCCAGTTCTTGCAGACTCTTGTGAAGTGTGTTTGGAATGAGGCCGTCGACTGACAGTATCACAGGAACTATCCGTTCCAGTTTCATCTTCCAGATCCTCTTGATCTCTTCTGCAAGTTCTTTGTACTTGCAGATTTTTTCATGGTACTTCCTATCGATGTTTGTGTCATTGGGGATTGCGATGTCAATAATGAAAGTTGTCCAGTTTTCCTGTTAACCAGTATGATGTCTGTTCTGTTATGCTTGACTGCAGCAGTGTCCCAATAAAGCTTAATCGACTTGTTCTCCTAGAGTGGTGTTGGGTGCTACTTGTAATAAGGGATACGCTCCTGAGTTAATTGGTTTTCCTGAGCAAGTGCCTGGTGTATAACTCCCGAGACATGATTGTGGCGTCTCGTGTATTCTAGGGAGGCAAGTACTGGGCAGCCTGCAGTGATCGATGGTCTCGATACGAACGGAGCATCGTCTGCGTTTGTCGGAGAGTACGCTGGTGTCTGTGATGATGTACTTTTTGTAATAGTGTGTAGCTATTACTTGGTCTTGTATAGCAACTGAAAATCCCCATGTCTCCGCAAATAAGTGCCCACTTTGTAACCACATGCATGGCGCATTCTTGTCTATGCTCCTTTAGCTTAGATTGCTGCAGTATTTTCCGTGGAGGGTCTTCTCTCACCAGGTCCATTCTTTCTCCTGCAGGGAGACTTGTTGATTTGTGTGCTGGTGATTTGTATGAGGGTCAGAGGCATTATATGGATACAGTACAGTGTACTTGTCAGCAAGTACTGCAGCTTTATGGTGAAGGTTGTTTTATTGATTTTTATAGAAGTATCCTCTTAAGTTCTTCATTTGATTCAGAAGCATGACGTGAAGATCCAGTACGCCTCGGCCCCCCGCTTTTCGTGGAAGAGTGACCCTTTCCATGCATGAATTTGGAGGGTGTAATCTATAGGTGGTGAGCAAAGTTCTCGTTTTTCTGTGTATGCTGTCTATTTCTATAGGAGACCATTTCAGAATTCCGAACGAATAAACAAGAGTTGGAATAGCATACGTGTTTATTGCTGTAATTTTGTTCTTGGCATTTAGGTAGCTACGCAAAATTTGATGCACCCTCGATGTATATTTGTCAGTGAGTTCCTGTTTGATTTTCTTGTGCTCCAGAGTTGTATTCTGAGCAAATCCAAGGTACTTGTAGGTCTCTGAGTCATTCCCTCAATTAAAGATCCGGCATGAAGCTCATGGTTTATTTGTGGGCATACACTTTAAGATCATCCATACAAAACAAATGGGATATTCTGTGTTTCCTATTGTTATATTTAATATCAAATCCAAGACCAGTAGCTTTCAGAAGATTGGACAGGGGATTCATTGCAAAGCAAACCCACAGAGGACTTAAAATATACCACGTTCAATTTTTAATTGTCGAATATGATACATTTATTTTCTGTCTTAGTGCAGAGCACTGCCTTCCAATTGTTCATAGTAATCTCAAGAAAATGAATTATGGCACGATTGATCTTGTACAAATGAAGTACTTCTTTTAGCCATGAGTGGGGAACTGAGTCAAATGCTTTCTGATAATCTATATACGCTCCGTGTACACGTTCCTTTGTGAGTGTATTGCCTGTTGTGTTACACCGGAATCGATGATTATCTGATGACTTTTTGCATTCTTTCTGCTCCTCAGTCAGAATGTTATGGTAGCGGATGTGTTTTTCGTGGAAACACATGGATGTAAGTATGGATGTAAATTGTTTGTAGATCGTTTGTAGACAAGTGATTGGCCAGTAAGTTGATGGATCTTTAGCATTTCCACCCTCAAATGTAATTCCTGACGTAAGAAATTCAGGACACTCTTGAGGATGATGCACGAGGTAAGTGAATTGTTATTATTGTGTTATTATTATTATTATTATTATTATTATTATTAAGAAGAAGAAGAGGAAGAAACATGTCCTACGTTATCTATTCAACTGTCGTTCAGGAAAATCAGCTGTTCCTGTTCGCTTCTATGGGTTTGAAGTTAAAATAGTAAATTTACGGTCAGATTGGTTGGGGTCGATTTCCGGATTTATCACTAATTTAAGTCTGACTTTAGAGTCTAGAACGGGACGAACTCAACCCCAAAATCACAACTGAAAAGGTAAATGGTTTGAAATCATGCCCAGATGTAGTTGTCTTGTGTTTTCTCGCTTCACATCTGCAATACCTGCTCTGGTGGGAATACATTGTATAGACTTGGCCGGTTTCTTCGCAGTCCTAGCTCCAGTTGTACTGATACAGACACCGCTGGGGCTGTACCTTAATTAAGGCCACGGCCGCTTCCTTCCCAGTCCTAGCCCTTCCCTATTCCATCGTCGCCATAAGACCTATCTGTGTCGGTGCGACGTAAAGCAACAAGCAAAAAGAAAAAAACGACATAGAGACACCACAGCCTATCAGGCACTTAGAATAAATCTAGCTGTTGATCATGATGGCTCAAGCAGCAGAAAGAAACAAGACTCGGATCCATACCTCAAAGAAGCAGCACACTGGTACTGCTAGTTAGGAATACATTTCTGTCATTATTACATTCTGCATTAAGACCCGCAATAGGCCCACATAATTGTTTTGAAATTTGTAGTCTGAAATCTTGGGAATCTTGGCAAGTGAATACCGTACTGTATTTAGTTTTCACAGACACATTGTGTTTGGAACAAACTTTCAGTATATTAGGTCGTGTTGAATACGTACTGATACAGATCCTTTCCAACAGAACAAATATGATCTGGGCGACAGTAGCTCAATCGGTACAGCCCTTCGCGGAATCGGAAGGTTTTGAGTTCAGTTCTCACTGTTGTCGGGTTGGCTATTCTTATTCTCAACTCAAAGTTTCCAGCTGAAGCATTTCGGAAGTTCCTCCCACGAGGTCTGTTTTGTCCTCTTGATGGATGTTAGGTGGTGACAGTTGAGTTGGGCGCCCCTGAGCGCCAGTATTTATTCACGTGAGTTCACCTCAACACGCAGACCGGGCCAGAGCTCAGCGCGTGCAGGCGCCTGTCCTCATTATGCTGTCCCACCAATCTGCATTACAAAAGCTTCTAAACTTGATATCCGGAATACTTTTTTCTCTTTCTAATTCTTGAAATACTTTAATGATAGGCTATCCTATAACGTTTAAAGCCTTGTTCACACGCCACTCCTTCGGACACTACACTGATGTACGCATGCTCATTGACACATTCCACTGCTTACAGAATAGTATTAAACTCCGATTAGTGGCTGATTATGATTAGTTTTAATAGGGATACTTGAAAAGAAAATCTCTCATCATTTGCATTAAGTGTCTGCTTTACATGCCCTCTTGTTAATGACTGACTCGATGAAAATAATGCCCTGTTTAGGTGTTGAAATGTGACACATTCGTAGCATAGTACATGCCCTTTGAACAAGCACCGACTCTGAGGAACTCTCTCTCGGAGACTGTGATAATGCTTAGCTACCGTATGTTTAATTGACCGTTAAAGACTCCTTAAACGAGAAATGAGAAATTTAACTGGTTGTCAATTATGATCATTTTCTGATTAGAACTACCCTCCACATGTTCACTCAATTGCTTTAGTATCTGTTCATTATTTTCTCGTGTAAATATACATGGTAATTGTACTTAGAATGATAATTTCTTCCAGGGTAATGTCTGTAATCATATTAATATTCACTGTCCTCATCTGAGGTATAATTGAATCATAAACATAGATTACTTGGTGTACGAGGTACCTTCTCACTTGATGCAGTATTTTTACCTGTACAGTCTGATAGAATACCTATGTCATCGTGTGTGATTTTCACCCTTGTGGAAGAAATTCGTATGTGATGCACGTAAGACTTTTTATACAAAGAATTACCAGTTCATTGCTGATCTGTCTCTTCAGGGTCTCTCGATTTGGGAGTATGCAGTGGAGATCCAACTAACGGTCTGGCTGTACTTTCACTACTTGTACCAGGCTTCTCCAGCTTTTATCTTCCTTATCCGACTCTCCTAGATCAACGATTATCCTTCTCCGACAACGATGAAATTAGGTTTGTGAGTCATTTTCGGTTTTCATGCCTTTCTTGGACCTTCCGTTTCTATTTTCAATACCTTCATTCTTCAAAATGTTGGACTTCTTTATCTATGTTGATACCGGGTGTCCACAATTAAAGTTACGGTATTCAGCGCGGTATATCGCAGGCTGTAATGATCCTAGGAGTCTGAAATTTCGTAATTAAGAAATGCGCTCGCAAATTACGCCACGAAAACTTAGTTTCAAGTTTTGCCACCAGGGCGCTCTAAGCAACGGTAGGGTCACAGAGAAAAAGGCAGGAAAGATCAAACACATGATAACGGTAGTTGTGGGACGTTTATTTTATTGTTACGAACACTGTTTGGTATCGCCTCCGAACTCAGCAACATGTTGCATCAGTAACACAGCGTAGTCGACAGTTGCCCGCAGCGACATCAGAGCGACATGTCGTCGTTTGCTAGCCTTTAGACCAGGCAGAGACCGGACATGTCGCTGATAGAAACGATCTTTCAAATATCCCCACAACCAGAAGTCACATGGATTTAGGTTGGGGGACCTTGAAGGCTACGCATCTCGAAAATGTCTAGAGATAATGCGGTCGTTACTGAAGGTTTCTCGAAGCAATTCTTTCACCTGGTGAGCGATATGTTATGTTGTCCCATCTTGCATGAAAATAACGGTGTGGTCACAGTAGCGTTCCTGCAAAGCTGGAGTTACGTGTTGCACAGGGAAGTCCACGAAGGGTCATCTCCTCAAAGAAAACGGACCGAGAATGAAGGAGCTTGTAAAACCACACCAAACAGTCATGTAAAATGAAAGCAGTGGTTGTTCCTGCACAACGTTTGGAGGAGTTGAACCCCATATGTGACAGTTCTGTGCATTCACTGCACCCTCCAGAGTAAAATGCGTCTCGTCAGTCCACAGAAAATTCCCTGGCCACATGTTGTCCACTTACACGCGTGTCAGAAAACCGAAGGGCAAAGTCACGAAGTTGTGCCACATCTTGGGGTTTCAATTTGTGAACAGTATGAAGTTTGAAGGGATACCAGTGTAAAATGCGCCGCAAAATCTTGTGGACTGTTGACCGGACCAGCGGTAATTCACGTGACATAGCTCGAGCACTGGTTACAGAATTGGGAGAATGTGCTGCTCCAACAACTTCATCAACATCAATGGGGATGGGGCGCGTCCTCTCCCTGGTGCGACACCTAATTCACCTGTTTCCTCGAATTTCATAATCATTTTCTTCAGCCCATTACTTGTCATGGGACCTCTTCTCTGCTGTTTCTGTCGGTGATATTCCCGCAATGCAGCGTTACTACTGGTGCCTTTCTGATGAAACAACTTCACTATTAGTGCACGGTCTCTCTTCCCAATAGGCATTGCGTTTCGCACGGAAAAGTTCAACTTTCGTACGTTACAACAAAGATTCACTTTAAATAGAGAGGTGGATGATCCGCCTAGTCAATACGATGTGTTAATTTGTTAATATTTACCTTTCACCTTAACATTATGTCTGGTACATGTTTCGAGAGTATGCACATTCTCTTCTTCAGCTAGTTAAATTAAAATTCCTGTATACAATAAGACCTAGAGAAAATGGGGGCCCACACTAAGAAATCTAAAACTATGACGAGTACTTTGTAACATGTTAAAAATTTAAGGATGGGGGCATGGAATTAAATTCCATCTTGTCATATACAATACAATAAAACACAGTAGGATGATGTTTGTATGAATTAAAATGTTGACCACTGCGTCCTATTGTGATATGAGGTCAACTGTGTCCTTGGTGTTCCAATCCTTTCTTGTAAAATTCTGGTGGGGTGGTATTAATAATATACAATGAAAAACTTGTTGTCAAGCCGATACCCTCCGTTAATAGGTGTGTTATGCAGCCAGGTTGATATGAACTTAATATGGTCTGTAAGAAGGAAAAGTGAAATAGAAACTCCAACTGGAAGACTGTAACATATTCTCTAAACATGGACTAGACATAATGTTAAGGTGAAAGGTAAATATTAAAAAATTAACAGACAGTATTGACTAGGCGGATCATCCACCTCTCTGTTTATTGTGATTAAGTCAATACGGACCCAATACCGGCCATTATGGTCAAGATTATTAAAGATTCACTTAACAAAAGTAATCAACATGTGTCGCCAAGCAACAATTAAGGAACTGATACAACGCAATTAACTGGAAGAATTCTGAATATTACGGAATATTGCACGTTCTGACCGTTTACAGTGCCATATTTTCGCCTGGTGGCAATACCAGGAATTAATATTTTTTGGGGCATAATTCGCAAGCGCATTGCTTACCGGTAGTTACCGTATCTATGAAATTTCAGACACTAACGTTCATTACAGCCCGTGCTGTACCGCGCTGAATACCATAACTTTAATTGTAGACACCCGGTAGTTAGTGGTGGTCATCAGTCCATCTTCATCTCTCTTCATTATTGTCTGGTTGTATTCGTTCTTAAAACCATGATCAACTGACTTCATTGACACAGTCTTCTAGTATTTGTCCTTCTGTTCATAAGATTACGGATTCGATCTCGGTTGAGGTGGGTGGCATTTGAAGGTGTTTAAGTGACACAACTTCTGCGGGACAAAACTGCGATAGCTCAGCTTTCTTATCCACTACAACAATGTTGATCTACTTCCATATAGTCTAGCTTTATAAAAGTAATCAGCAGTGGCGACTCGTGACAAAATTTTCAGGGGGTTCACAACAAAATGTGTGTTCACGTCTCAAATATACCAAAGTAGAATTCAAATCAGTACAGAAAAACTTGCTTAAATCATTTAACTAAAAGTTCCTTCTACAGTTGCTTCTCCACTCATAATTTGGTAGAACCCGTATAACCGAGGATGCATTTTTCCGAGACCAATCAGTGAGTGTACAACAAAACTAAAATTACGCTGTCGGGCTGAGTGGTTCAGACGGATTTCTGACCCCAAGTTGGCAGGTTCAATACTTAGCTCGGTAGAAGCAAAATTCATAGCAACTTTGCTACAATGCTGTATTGTAGCGAATATTAAAAGATGCGAACACTATTCTTGGATTTACATAGCACAAAGTTCACCCAAGTATGCAGGCAAATGCTGGGTCGCTTCCTTCCGAGTTCTAGTCCTTTCCTATCCCATCGTCGCCATAAGACCTATATGTATCGGCGCGACGTAAACCAAATTCACAAAAAAATAAAATATTGTAGGATGATACGTAACATATACGTCACTAGCCGTTGTGTACCCATCGTTGACGGGTTGGTTATTGTAATTGAATCAGTATCTAATGGAGATGAATGGCAGCAGAAGAGACAAAGAAAACCACCTCATCTCACAACAATAGTCATTTAGGATAATGTTATTGTTAATGAGTTTTATGGGCTTAGGACATTGTTCATCACAACATTTTGTTTTCCTTCCGGCGTGGCAGTATTAAGACTGTCACCCCCGCCTTCCGCTCTATGCTTCCTTTTCCCCATCGAGTGACGGTTCCTTTACGTTTTCTTCTCATTTCGACGATGGCGTTGTAGTGAAGTTGTGCTGCATAATATATCGATCTATATGCAAGAATTTGTGTCTCTGTTGTAGTTTCTGTCGGGTGTTTGTGGCTTATTTTGATGTGCTGACCTACTGTCGGATTTTTTATTATGGACACTCGAGTTTAGGCTTTAATTGCATACGAACTAATATGCCTATTGCAATACGAGTTATACCAATATTTTCCTTGTTTAATTCTACATTAGCGTATATAAGACACATTGTTTTCGACGTTCATTAAATATTTTTTATTTGTGGTTGTAATAAATATTGTGCGTGTTTTTGGCTTCTTCTCTAGGAAGCGCTCACTTAGGAGTATATACAAGGAAAACTACTTGTCTGATGGTAATGAAATTTTAATATGTTATAACCACATGTATTTGTAGTGTAATACTCAGGTTACAATTTTTTTCAACCACCCCGAAAAATGTTCTTATCATTTTTCTAAAGCAACTCTTTCTCAGCCCAGGGTAAACGTACAGCAGCAAACTTGGGCTTGTTTTGAAGCACTCAGTCATAGTTATCAGAAACTACAACAACTGTAACCGTACAGTGTGGTACCGAATTTATGAAGAGTAATATTGAAAGGAGGTTTCGTGTACGCCGGACCGTGCGATTAACAGCAGGCCGGGTGGTGAAAACGGGCGCAGCTCGATAGCTGCAGTCGCTTAAGTGCGGCCAGTATCCAGTATTCGGGAGATAGTAAGTTCGAACCCCACTGTCGGCAGCCCTGAAAATGGTTTTCCGTGGTTTCCCATTTTCACACCAGGCAAATGCTGGGGCTGTACCTTAATTAAGGCCACGGCCGCTTCCTTCCCACTCCCAGCCCTTCCCTGTCCCATCGTCGCCATAAGACCTATCTGTGTCGGTGCGACGTAAAGCAACTAGCAAAAAAAAAAAAAAAAAAAAAAAAACCATCTTTAAAACGGGCAAATCAGCAGCGTCTGTACTCCAGTGGAGCGGCTGAAAATGGTGTCTGTTCTCCATATTAGGGACGGCCTGACCAAGAAGCTACAGTGAGAACCATATATGGAACAACTAAATGGGTCAAAATTTAGAAAGGAGTATGGCAAGGCTGTATATTGTAGCCTTACCTTTTCAATCTGTGTGCGCAACACATTATGAGGAATGTGGGGTTAGATGAAGAAGAAAGAGGAATCAAAATAGCTGGGTTAAACAACCTGAGATATGCAGATGATACTATCCTGGTGACAGAAAATGAAGAAGACTTAAGAACTCTCTTACTGAAAGTGAAAGAAGAAAGTTCAGAGACTGGACTAATGTTAATGTCAAGAAAACAAAACTTATGGCAACTACACCTGTCAATTCATGGTATGTAGGAGGAGAAAAAATGGAGGTAGTCTCCGTTTTCAACTATCTTGGCTCACAGATTTCTGCTGATGGTGACTGTAGCCTTGAAATCAAAAGGCGATTGCTACTTGGTAGAATAGCAATGACCAATCTTGACAATATCGTAAATAGTAGAGACATGACATTAACAACAAAGATCCGTATAGTAAGGGCTATGGTTTTTCCAGTTGTGATGTACGGATGAGAGACCTGGACCATAAGAAAATCCGAACGCCGTAGAATAGACTCCTTTGAATTGTGGTGTTGGGAGGAAAATCCTTAGAGTCCCATGGACTGCGAAGAGAACACATAGGTCAGTTTTACAGCGAATTAAACCAGAGTGTTCCTTGGATGGCCTAATCCTGATACAAAAACAAAGCTACTTTGGACACACCATGAGAAGACACAATTCTTTAGAAAAGACCTTAATGCTGGGGAAGATCGAAGGCACAAGGAGAAAACTGCGGCTAAGAATGAGATGGATTGATGGCATCACAGAAGTACTAAATTCCAGCTTGGAAAATCTTCAGGAGGCAGTGCAGGACAAAAGAAATTGGCGTATTTTATTTCATGGGGTCACGGAGAGTCGGAATCGACTAAACGAATAGAGAGAGGGAGAGAGAGAGAGAGAGAGAGAGAGAAATATTACCTGGCACTTATAAAATGCCCTCAACGACAGACTAAGCGACCAGCCGGTTGAGGTATTCTTCGTCGCATCTATGGCTACGTCTTCTTGGAATTCGGAACATGCTAGGGTGTTCCCCCAAAGCACCGTGCGCCACTTGCGCCCGAGTGACGTGAGAAATGTTTAAGGTTTACCTTCCCATGGGCGGGGTAGGTTAAAGAAGTTAGTCCGACAAGAGCAATTAAGAGTAAGATTTGCTACACTAAATATTGGAACGTTGACTGGCCGACATCGTGAGCTGGGCAGAAATGTTGAAGAACAGACATGTTAATATTGCCTGCATACAGGAGACCAAGTGGAGAGGATCCAAAGCGAAAGAGATAGGAGATTACTACAAACTCATCTATCATGACACCAGCACAACATCGAATGGTTGGCAATAGTGGTTGGCCTACGCTACCACAACAACATCACAAGTGTCATCAGAGTGTCGGATAGGCTCATGTCTGTCAAGATTGATTTAGCATCAATAACTGCCCATATCATATCTTGCTATGCACCTCAAACTGAATGCACGGAAAATGAGAAGGATGAGTTTTGGAAGTGTCTTAATGCCCATCTTGAAACAATCCTCCAGATGAGTTCATTTTCCTGGGAGGAGACTTAAATAGACATATCGGATCTCAACGGGATGGATATGGGCGATGTCATGGAGGATATGGTCTTGGCACGCGAAACGATGAGGGATGCCTTATACTTGATTGTGCAGAGGCTCATGACCTACTTGTGACCAACACATATTTCAATAAAAGGATAACACATCTAGCTACATATACCAGTGGAGGTCATGCTATTCAGATCGATTACTAGATGGTTCGACAACAAGGCCTGAAGATGGTAATGGATACCAAAGTGATTTCATATAACAGCATTGCACCACAACACCGCTTGCTGGTTCTGGATATTCGAAAAACTGTCAAACGTCCTAAGGCACCTAAAACTGGACCTGAACGTATCAGGTGGTGGAAAATGAATGTCCAGAAGAACGAAATGAAGACAGCTTTAACCAACTTCTTAGTGAAGCCTGACCAGTCAGTTGAGAACATGTGGGAAGATGATGCAAAACAGATACATCAGGCAGGGACAGTAACTCTCGGAAAAACAAAACACGGGCGAAAAAACATTGATAAACAGACCTGGTGGTGGGAAGACGAAGTCCAACAAACTATCAAGGAGAAAAAGGTAGCCTTTAAGACGTGGTGGAAAACACGCCTGGATACTGACCTTCAGAGATATAAAGTGCTGAAATCGGCAGCGAAAAGAGCAGTGGCTGCTGCAAAAGATCGTTGTTACCGGGATATGTGCGACCAGCTTGACACGCCAACAGGAGAAAATAATGTTTATCGCCTTGCGAAGTCCCGCAACCGTTCAACCCAGAACATTGGATACGTCATGCATATCAAGGGAGCTGACAACAAATTACTACGAGACCAACAAGCTATCCTGCAACGATGGTCAGATTATTTTGCAGATATCAGCAACAAAGAATTTGATCATCCACCGATTGCAAGCTCTGATACCGCCTATGGACCCGTGCCTTTGATTATGGCAGAGGAAGTGATGAATACCATAAAGAAGATGAAGAATGGAAAATCAACTGTCCCAGATGACATACCAGCAGAAATCTGGAAAATTCTTGGCAAGCCCGCCGCAGAATTCCTTGCCGCACTCTTCAACCAGATCATCATCGAGAAAAACTTCCCCGCGCATGGAAAACTAGTACGACAGTCCCATTATGGAAGGGTAAAGGAGATATGAGCGACTGCTCAACATACCGCCCTATTCGACTCCTCTGCCATACACTTAAGATATTCGAACAACAGGCTCAGAAACATCGTCGCAGTAATGTCCAACCAGTGTGGATTTGTTAAGGGTTGCAGCACCATCGATGCCATTCATGCCACACGTCTATTGATGGAAAAACATAGGGAGAGGCAGAAGAGTGTACACATGGCATTTCTGGACCTAAAATAAAAGCATTTGACCGAGTCCCACACCACCTCATTTGGGAGCTCTTCGTAGTCACGAAGTCCCAGAAGCCTATGTAAGCTGGGTACAACTTATGTATCACAATACAATTAGTGTGGTCCGGAGTCCAGCTGGAATCTCTCCGCCTTTTGATATCACCGTGGGTGTACATCAGGGCTCAGATCTGTCACCATTATTATTTATCCTCTGTTTGGATACAGCAACGGCTGACATACAGACATCACATCCCTGGACCCTTCCTTATGCGGATGATGTGGTACTTGCCCAACAAACACGCCTTGGACTCCAACGCCAGACACAAACTTGGAGTGATAAATTAGCTCAGAATGGTCTGCGCCTCAACACCCAGAAAACGGAATACCTAGAATGTGGCCCCCAAACAAGTGGGAACATAAGGATCAATAATCAAGACGTCGAAAACGATGCATTTTAAATACCTAGGGTCAGTTGTCACTTCGAATTCTGATGCCATTTTTGATACCCGAGCGTGGGTAAATGCAGCCTGGCGCAAGTGGAGACAAGTTACCGGAGTCCTCTGCGATAAAAATATGCCTCACCATCTAAAGGCAAAAATTTACAAGACCGTGGTACGCCCAGCAGCTATTTACGGGGCAGAATGTAAAAATCATGAGCAGTCTCTTCATACAATGGAAATGAAGATTCTTCGATGGACTCTTGGACTGACTCGATGTGACCACATAAGAAATGAAGATGTTCGACAAAGACTTGGCGTCGCTTCAATTATGTAGACAGTGAGGGAAGCGCGTCTCCGCTGGTACGGTCACATTATGAGAAGGAAGGATGGCTCAGTTGCTAAAACAGCTCTCCAAGTTGATCCGGGAGGAACAGGACCACGTGGAAGGCCTGTAAGGCGGTGGACTGACAATATCAAGGCCGACATGCACAACGCTGGTTTAAAACCTGAGGATATCAGCAATAGGACGAAATGGAGGAGATGTAGCAAAATAGCGGACCCCATACTTTGGGATAAACGCTAGGAGAGAGAGAGAAGAGAGGCTCAAGATCTTGCGGTTTTGCACCTAGAAAAAGAATTATGACACCAACAATCAACATTGCCATTTAGTTTATTACCATGATGACTGAACACTGTTTACAAGTTAGTGATACCATTACTGGATGTGGAAGTAGAAATCTACATTCGTGAATACCTCCATTATTGTAGCCTGTGCGGTAAAAATGCATCAGGTATAAAAGATTTGGTATTTGAAGGTGCTCAAATACGTCAGCTTCGTGTCGGTAGATCTACTGGCACATAAAAGAACACCTGCGGGACAAAATCCGGCACCTCGGGGTTTCCGAAAACCGTAAATGTAGTTAGTGGGACGTAAAGCCAATAACATTGTTATTCAAGATTGAAAATTAGAGTTAACTAATATTTCTGGAGATATTTGTGAAAAATATCGCGAATATCTCCGTTGTTCTTTCTCGCACGGCGAAATCTCATGACAGCTGCCGGCAGAAGGATGGTTTTCCGTGCTTTCCCATGTTCACACAAGGCAAGTACTGGAGCTGTACCTTAATCAAGGCAACGGCCGCTTCCTTCCTTCTCCGACCCCTTTCCTATCCCACCGCCGCCGTAAGGTCTGTGTCGATGCGGCGTAAAACAAAATTGTAAAAAAGAAAAAAAACGCATTAAACATAAAATATTGTAAATCATATTTTACATGACTTTTATAATATATACTGTTTTCCGATATGCAGACGTTTGACATTTCCTGTTGTGGTCCCTATAATATTGCTTTGCCATTATAGGAATCTATAGGCTATGAATAAAATTATACCTAGCTTTCGACTTTTGTATACCTAATGTGAGAAAAGTACAAAACATGAAGCAAAAAAGTATGCAGACAAAAGATGGCGCGTTCATCTCAACCCTAACCACAATAAATTACATATACAAGGCGTCCAATTATCACATGGCGTGATAAAGGGGACGAGAACAAATCAAATGAGTGTAGGAACCAACCCTTTATATCGCAATTTTCATTACAAGGCGAAGGGGACAAGGAATGACGTATAATTATATGCACTATCTGCAGCCTGAACCTACCTCGAAATGACTCCACAACATCTTACATCGTGGTTATGTTGTTAACAGTAAATAATTATGGGACACGGAGACAGTGGGCATTGGTGCCTGCACTCCGCAGTGTAGGAACCGGCAACTCGTACACTGCCTGTGGGGTTACCTCAAGGAGCTGGTGTACAGGGATGTCGTGGAGGACGAGGGCGAATTTGTCGCGGGCCTGCATACGGCCGTTACTACCATCGAGAAGAGCAGGTGCGCGGAGCAACCCAAGGTGGTGTGGGTCGAGCGAGGAGATTCCTCGGGATGAGTGGTGGACATTTTGAGCACCTGCTAACATTCGTTGCTTTCATTGGTTTTGGCTATGCCTCATTTCACCCGACAGATTATTTCCGATATTTCAGCCATTATGGCTCGGTGAAAGTCGCTTCCTGTACTTAAATTAATCAGTGTAACGTCGTCTATCCAACAGTGATATTACTGGACGCTATTTTTTGTACAACCTGTATACCGGTACTTACGATTACAATCACTGCATCAACAGATTGTTGGTTTTTACACACAAACTTTGTACTGTACATGAGGCTGCTGTCCCGCATGAAACGAAGACTCGGTTTGTTATATAGATTACTTAGGGTTGAAGAATCGAATCTCGGCCGAGTTGGTTGGCATTTAAGAAAGCGTAAGTACGAGAGCCCCATGTCTGTCTTTTTACTGACACTTGATAGACCTTGTTTTCGGAACAAAATTGCGGCACACTACTTCTTTTAAGACCGATAATACTTGGTCATAATAATACTATTGAGTGATTTAATTAATTAACGATAATTAATTAATAACAGCGAGAGCCTCCGTGGCTCAGGCGGCAGCTGCCGGCCTCTCACATCTGGGCTCCATGTTTCAAATCCCGGTCACTCCATGCGAGATTTGTGCTGGACAAAGCGGAGTCGGGATAGGTTTTTTCTCCCAGTACTCCGGTTTTCTCCGTCATCTTTCAGTCCAGTGACACTCCAATAATATCATTTCATTTCACCTATCAGTCATTAATCATCGCCCCAGAGGAGTGCGACAGGCTTCGACAGCCGGCACAATTCCTATCATCGCCGCTAGATTCATTCCATTTCTGACCTGGTCAAATGACTGGAAACAGGTCGAGGATTTTAATTTTCAATTAATAACAATAGGAAAATGTAATGCGTGTAATAATACTTGTAATAATATCAAAGGTAATTATTAATTTTATTATAATGGAGGTTATCCCGTAAACTTATATTTACAGATCAGTGAATGTGTTTCCAAGCGTCGGTGTTAGCTTTGACGTAACTGAGATCTGTGCGTTGCCAACTACTTTTTAAATTTACAATTTGCTTTACGTCGCACCGACACAGATAGGTCTTATGATGACGATGGGATAGGAGTGGGAAGGAAACGGCCGTGGCCTTAATTAAATGTGTGAAAATGGGAAACCTCGGAAAAGAGCTGCCAACAGTGGGATTGGAACCTATTATCTCCCGGATGCAAGCTGACAGCTGCACGCTACTAACCGCACGGCCAAGTCGCCCGGTCAACTATTTTTTAAGTTCCATGTGTGCTGGCCTGTGTTTACTGCCGTATAAGCTTGCAACATTCTAAAATGGACAAGTAGGTGGAGATTGGAAAGTTTGCTTGTTGGTTTCGAGACCTCAATCGCAGATTGGGAAATTTAATTTATCTGTTCAAAATTTGTCATTCTCCGATTTCTCTCGGCTAATTCCATTGCAGTGACCGACTCGTTGGCTGAACGGTCAGCGTACTGGCCTTCGGTTCTGAGGGTCCCGGGTTCGATTCCCGGCCGGGTCGGGGATTTTAACCTTAATTGGTTAATTGCAATGGCACGGGGGCTGGGTGTATCTGTTGTCTTCATCCTCATCACGACGCGCAGGTCGCCTACGGGAGTCAAATAGAAAGACCTGCACCTGGCGAGCCGAACCCGTCCTGGGATATCCCGGCACTAAAAGCCATACGACATTTCATTTCATTGCAGTATAAGTACGCAAGGATGAGAAAAAATATATTCAAACCTGTATGGAGGTACTGAAATACATTCAATTCCAACTCCCACACCCCATCCTCATCCCCCCAATCGCGATACAACTTTGATGGGTCTTGGCCAATCAAACAACCGCTGCTTAGCCCAAGAGCTTGTTGCGGATTATGAGGTAATACGTAGTCGGCGCGACTAACCCTCTCGGCCATTATTCTTGACTTTCTACACCGGGACCTCTATCTCACAGTCAGATAGTTCGTCAGTTGTTCTCACGTATTCTGTGTAGACCTTTAATCAGTCCTGGACCTGGAAGGGAATCAAAACTGAGGCCTCCGTTTAAGAGGCAGGCTCGCTACCCCTAGATGAATTTATTGAAAATGAAGGATTTTTGTTCTGAATTCCAATCACTAAAAGAGAACCAGGAACTAGTACAGCCATGAACAGACTGCGTTCATATTTATGAATTCAAATAGGTAAACAGTGTGTGTTTGTTAACGGAGTGGGAAGTGAGGAACATGTTCGAACACTTCCTGTATCCTCCACGAACTTAATAATCTCAGTATTTTATTCTGTACTATGGTTTCCGTCTGTTGTATAGTCGTTTCGTCTTCTATTCTCTGTCCGTTGATTCACTGTCGGCCTAAATATTTTCGATGCTGATTGGAATGGTAATTCAGTCTCATGGGTAGATGTGATGAAGACGTCACATGTCTATTCCTCTTGCATTCTGTCTTGCGTGACTCGCTGTAAGAACTTTAGTAACTATGCTAATTTTGTTCTGTCAGATTCAAATGGCGTGTAGTAAGATAAACTGTTACGAAGCTTATATTAGACAATGTTTCCTTCACTACTGGAGTGTCGGTGCTCATATGAAAGTCATTATCGTTCTCTTGTATACTCGACCATAACGCAGACCCACCTTACCTGGTTTATGGCGCCCAGCGCTAAAAATATAAGCCATGAATTATTCAACGTAAGTGACCAAGTACAGCATCATCTACCGCGATTCAAAATCATTCTGATGTGGGTTTAACTACTTTACTCGTTCGAGACACGTTCTCAAAGAGTTTTATTCCCGTCTATCACAATGTTTAGTTATTTTAATGCCATGTAACTTTTCCCCTTTGTACATTGATGTCGCTCTGGGCTTATTTCGATATTTTCCCGTATAACGCACTTCCTTTATCCATTCACGGCAAGGCAAAGTCAACCACATGACCGTATTTTCTAGCCTACACACTGTATACTGAATCGTCCACCGCTACGACATTTCGGCAGATGAACGAGGTAGTACCGTGTGAGATGCACACAATGCGGTCTTGAAGATTCGACGTCGTAGGAAAATTTACGTACATCATCTCTAGTGAACAGGAAGAATTTTACTTCAACATGACGCAGCATACGATATTTTTAAATAGTGCGTACCTTGTATATAAATAATTACGTTCCCAGAAGGAAACCATAATTTAATTTCTTCTATTGCGATATTAAAGTACTCAAGCTCCTTAGGCTTTTTCAATATAAATACCATTGCTGATAATTATACGACTGAAAGGAGCCTAAAGAAATTGAATATTTTAGTACTTACCTTACTTACCCTGATGGTAATGTGTTATGAGGAGACCGTAAGAAACTGAAACAATGATAGAGTGACAGAATACAATTGCATGCGTTTCTTGTGTGCATTTGTCACATTCGAGTTCCCAAACATATATCGACATTGTAAATATTCGAATTCGATATTTCATTGTATACTTTATAGGCACTCCCACCCCAGCGTCCGATCGCTGCATCAGAAACTATGGGCAATTGTAAAACTTAATACCTTACACATACTGCCCTGGATCCATTATCGTTCTGCGCTGGAAGTTTCTCTTCGACGACTCCGTAAATCTCCCTTGTTAGTTCTGTTGCTTTTAACATTCGTATATTAGGTTATCTTGATAAATAGCGCCGTGTTAGGCCTAATGCGCCTTATCTGTAATTACTTCGGGTTAAGATTTGTAAAGAAATGCCGTGGCCTCTGTTTTATGTACCCCCTGTGGGTGGGGGACGCAGCTGAAGAATGCACCCACGGTATCCCCTGCCTATCGTAAGAAGCGACTAAAAGGGGGGCTAAGGAATGATAAAATTAGAACCCTGAGACTACTTGTAATTAGTGCCATCACGCAGGGAACACCATGGGTCGTATTTACTTGCGCGTAATACCACTATGGTAGGTACGCAATAGGTTTGTGATTAGTAGCGACAGTGTGTGAATCGGGATGTGGGTCCTACAGTACGTGTAATTCGTACCTCTATATAAGCGACACCATGGGATTAGCGACACCTGTGCTGAGTTCCCACTCTGTGAGGAATACCACTGGATAGTACGAGTCCCTGTGGTTAGTTCACATATGTGAGGAACACCATAGGTTTGCGTTGTCTGTAAATAGCACCGCAATGTGCGAAACACCATAGGTCTGTGTTACATGTGCGCATTACACTACCTGTGAATAGTACCATAATGTGTGGAATACCGCGAGTCTACGCTACATTTGATTAGTACCGCAACATGACATATAGCATGGTTCTACTTTCCTAGCGATAAATACCATTATGACCGGGCGAGTTGGCCGTGCGCGTAGAGGCGCGCGGCTTTGAGCTTGCATCCGGGAGATAGTAGGTTCGAATCCCACTATAGGTAGCCCTGACGATGGTTTTCCGTGGTTTCCCATTTTCACACCAGGCAAATGCTGGGGCTGTATCTTAATTAAGACCACGGGCGATTCCTTCCAACTCCTAGGCTTTTCCTATCCCATCGTCGCCATAAGACCTATCTCTCTCGGTGCGACGTAAAGCCACTAGCAAAAAAAAAATACCATTATGAGGGGCCGATGACCTGAATTTTGGACCCATTTCGACTATAAGCATAATCGATTCAGCATCTTGCTATAGAAGCAGTCCCTTGGTCAGTAATACTATTATTTTGTGCCAGCTTCTGTGCATGTGAGGTACTGTGGGTCGGATCTACTGATCGTTTTAAATTCATATCCATCCATTCATTCTTCGTCCTCATGCTTTAAATTCTGGTCACTGGAGGATTTTGGATTTTTAATTTGTCATTTCATTTCGTTTCATTTCGTACCATTAGGGGCCGATGACCTCGATGTTAGGCCCCTTTAAACAACAAACATCAATCATCAATCAATGTTTTATATAACATTCCGAGGCTCCCTGTAACTGAAGTAATGAAACCATGGAAACATCACTTCTGGAGAAAGGTTTAAACCCGCTTCTATTCTCACATGTTTTCGAGGCTAAATATGACTTATTACAGACGTTAAAGCCAACCGTAAATTCGTGGAAGTGCCGAGAATGGAACCCAGGTCTTGCGGACAGGAAACAAGTATGATAATAGCTATATCCTCGTCACGCAGATGGCATCATGTTTCTGTGTTAGTTGGTATGAAGGGCGACCATCCTTTGCGTGATTCTCCTCCTCCTCCTCCTCCTCCTCCACCTCATCATTATCATCATCATCATCATCATCATACACGATATTGAACCAATGCGTACGCTAAGGACTTTCTACATCATTCCATCGGACTTCCTCCTCCTCTGGGTTGACTACGAACATTTTCCCTTGGTGATCTGGTTTCCATCCCTTAGTCATGGTATTTCCAGTTTCCGTGATAATTTTAGATGTACTCAGTTATCATCTGGATTTCCATTTTTCTCAGTCTATCTCCGTATCTTTAATCTCATGTTTGTCTTTCTAACTTTTGTGCAGTGCGATAATACTGATTTAATACGTTAACAAGACCTCACTTCGCTAATTTTACGCAACTTCCCCATTACGCATATGATGATAATTAATTATCTGGGCTTGGAGTAGTACAGTCGAGACACATTATTATGACCGACAGAATATCCAGAGTAACTGTGGCGTGCAGCACGGACAGCAACTAGATGGGATGGAAATGACTGAATAAGGTGCTGTTACGAGTATCTGGAGTCGTGCTGCATTAGTGCTTCCCACAACTGGTGCAGGGTGTGTGGCAGAGGATGCATAGAATGAATACGACAATCGACTTGGTTCCACATGTAGTGAGTTGGATTCACTTCCGAGGAATTAGGGGACTGGGGAAGTACTTGAAAGTCACGGTCGAGCCCTCTTCCAACCACAGTTGGGTAGAAACCAAATGCGTGATCATAAATATGTTACATACTGACATCGAACGTCATGAAGTGCCGAATTGACTTTTCAAAAATCTGACCGTTTCTGTCGGGTTCGAGTCCACATTCTCGGAGTCTAGAGGCTGACCAGTCTACTACTAACCGGCAGAGGAAGATAGTCAATGATGAAAAAATATGTATGCATTTTAGAAGTAGAACCCCACTGTCGGCAGCCCTGAAGATGTTGTTCCGTGGTTTCCCATTTTCATATCAGGCAAATGCTGCGGCTGTACCTTAATTAAGGCTACAGCTGCTTCCTTCCCATTCATAGGACTTTCCTATCCCATCGTTGCCATAAGATTTATCTGTGTCGGTGCGACGTAAAGCAAATAGTAAAGAATGGAAAAGTAAAATACTGGTTGAATTAGCTTTAGTTTTTTATTATAAGGTTTGATCAAAAAGTTTCCGTTCGACCGTACAGTCCTGAACCGGGATGCCAGTTAGTGCACTAGGGCACTTATCCCACCGACGCACCAGGTTGTACTCGTAGATCCCCGTATGGTAAAACATTGTGTTCTGCTGCGTGAAGAAGTCCGTAACTGCCTGCTGCACATCTTCGTCCGACAGGAAGCATTGGCATTTCAAGAATTTTTGAGGGACCGAAGGCGTGTTAATCGCATGGGGAGAGATCAGGACTAATAGCCCTAATTACCTCATCCACCGTCCGTAATGGATCAGGCTGGCTTCTCAAATCGACGGGCGTCTTGTGTCGAAACGCGACCCGCACGGAACTTTGTATACCATTCCACAACGGAGGTTTTCGACAGACATGCTGCCCCATACACAATCTTCGTTCCCTAGTGGATGTCCACCGGGGTTTGTCCTTCGGCAGCCAAGAACATAATAAGAGCACGTTGTTCCTATTTTGGCACATTTGGTAATAACGTCCCCATAGTTCACGTGGCCGTATTTAACACACGCACTTCGGCACGATTGCCACACTAATCCCTTTGTCTACATGTCCGTGCTTATATACCCGCCTAGGAGTCGCACTGCATTGATTGCCCGTAAACGTTTTGATCACGCCTGATATATGTATCCAACAATGTGTGTAAAAGACTTAAAAGAAATAATGTATCTTTGTGTTTGACGTCACTTCAAATACAACCAATCTTAAGAAACCTTGAATGCTAAAATTTTGCCCTTACAAGAGAATCCTGTGCTTACCAGTAAATTTCCTGACATAGGTTTCTCATATTTAAACACTCCTAAATGCCAACCACCTGTGTTACCTGTGTTAACCAACAACGCTAGCAGGCAGTCTCTGCAAAAGTAAACAGGTAGTTCACCAGAGAGGAACCATCTTTATAATAAATGCAGCCTGCTGATAAACCATCTGCCAAACGCTGAGAGGAACCAATTGATTACGAATTCCAAATGTCCACTCTCGAACATCAAATGGAGTAGCTCTGGAGAACAACATATCTGCCATAAGCAGGCTTTTCAATTAACAAGTTATTCATATTTAGAGTTATGTAAGGAAAATCAAAGGATATAATGTAATGAGAGGGTTGATTTAGAAATTATGGAAACTGTTTTTTCTCTCGATAAAGCTTCAACACTGGAAAATTACTGAGTACATTTGAAAGTGTACGACAAGGACTTTTGAGAAGTGACACCACATGGTGTAGGGATTCACGAATCTTTGGAAAAGTAAAACGACACACATGGCATTTTGAAATTATGGCTGTATTAGTTTTATTGTCGTGCAGCCTGTGTACAATCATTTGTACGTATCGTACAACTGTTTATCATCCTTCAAAGAAGCCTCCTTGGTGCCATGGTTCGTTGACATCGATGAGGAAGACGAAAAATACCATCGGCTGCATGAGATTCGTTAATGTGCACTACCTCATGTCGAAATGCTCGCACAGTGTCGTGGTTGTTGGAAAAGCGTTTCCTATGCAGTGGCTGCTTCACCTTGGGAATAAGATCGAAGCCACATGGACTAAGATGTAAGGACGCAACTCGGCTTCGGCTACATCCATTATGCACCGCTGCCATCAAACAGATGACATAGGAAACATGATCACGGCTGGAATGATGCACTCATACCCCATCTACCGGCAACATTACGAAGTTCATGTAACCTACTTTCAAATGAATATATTACATGTTTGGCGTTGGCACAATTTCAGGAGAGAAAATATCGTTGCTATGACTTTTGAATGAACCCTCGTACAACTGTGTTTATTTTTAAGAAACATCACGTGAAGTAATGCATTTAGTTACTACATACAACTATGCTTGTTAGGACATTTCTAAACCTCATACAATACATATGAGTAAAATTCACTTCGTGGCGCATACGGCCCATTAAGGTCCTGTTTGCGAAGACGACTTGCATCCATTCAGGTGGCCGCAGATATTTCAGTGCAACGTGGTTGGCGTGACGATATCCTCAGCCGTATCGCTTGACTCTCGTGACCATATCCGCTGCCTCTCGTATCAGACATATTCTCTCTTGGTCTCACGAGGCTGAGTGAACCTCGTTCTAGTCCTCAGTCCTGAATTAGAATCCTTGGATTGGTCGGGAATCGATCTCAGGGCCTGCGGGTTCCTATACTGCATGAAAGCTGGCTGATATCATCGCTGGCTTCTCATTGAAGTGGCCGCAGTTTCGTTCCCGATCAGTGCATGTGGGATTTAATAAAGTATACACCCCTGTGGTTCAGATTTCGCGTATAACTGGAACTTCCCTGAATTATTATTATTATTATTATTATTATTATTATTATTATTATTATTATTATTATTATTATTATTATTATTATTATTCAAACAGTCACATAAATGTAAAAACTTGCATGCTTTTGTTCCTATACTTTTCGTTCATGTCTGAAATGATACACTGATTGGCCAGAAGTCATGGATGGGAAGACACTGAACGTGATGCTAATAACGAGTTGTTCCTCTGCGAGCCCTCAAAACGGCAGCAATACGACGAGGCATCGACTCTACAAGGTGTTAGAATCGTTCTGGAGAGATCTGGACCCACGCTTCTTGCACTGCTGCCCACAATTGGTCTTGTGTAGTTAGTGCGGTGTTCGACATCGTACACCAGAATCGACAACATTCCATACATGCTCGATTGGATAAAGATCGGGGGAACTGTCGTAGCTTCACTGGAGTGCTCCTCCAACCACCTGCGTTCCACCACAGAGCGGTGACATGGCGCATTGTCCTTTTGAAGCATGGTATTTCGATCAGGGTACTCTAGGGCCAGAAAAGGATTCAGATGGCCTGAAAGAATGTCAGCGCTCCCTGCAGCGGGACAATGGGGCCTAATTGGGACCATGAGAACGCCGCACAGACCAAAACTGAACCACCTCCCACCTGGACACAAACTTGTTGACACGCAGGATCCATAGCTTCATGGGACATACGCCACTCTCTCACGCGCCCATCAGCTCGATATAACTGGAACCGGTAATCATGGGACCATACCACATGCTGCCACTGTTCCATGGTCCATTTCTGATGTTCACGGGTCCATGCACGTCGTTGAGTTCTGTGTCGAGGTGTCAGCAAAGGAACACGAGTTGGTCGCCGGCTGGTAAAGCCTATGCGGTGTAGTTGGCTCCTTACAGTCCTGGTAGAAATGGGTTCCTGACTCCCATCATTCAAATGGGCGCTGGTCTGACTCACAGTAGCCCGTCGAGCGCTCCGTGTGGTTCTGCGGAGGTGACGTGAGGTCTGTTGTTAAACATTTGTGGTCTTCCCTTGCGGTGGTTTACACGGGTGGTAACATTCTCTTTGCGAAATTGAAGATGCATCCTCAACACTATTGACCTCGGAAACCCGAATTCGCGTATAATCTCCGCAATGTAATGACCCATGCGCCGTGTGCCGATGATCATCCCAAGTTCAAAGTCGGTTAATTCGCAACGCGTTGCCACCTTCACAACACTGGTGTCTGTGACAGACTGCTCAGCTACGCCGCAACGCTCAAGGGTTATACACGGCACATTTTCTAATGGGACACCCCTTCCTGTGACTTTTGGCCACTCATTGTATATTTGCCGCACTGCCGTACTCGACTCCCAAAAGTACTCTCTCGAAACGAAGATGTATCTGAGGCTGATAATACACAATCAAAGACATTTCTCAAAACTCCTTTAAAATATCCCTTATGAAATGAGGACAGTGTAAGCGGATAATATGTTATAAATGTTGCTCTTTTAAATTTCTCTGATAAATAGTCTGCGCACCGTGTTATTTAATTTAAAAGATTCGACTAGTTTAAATCCAAAATGACGAGTCCTAAGTTCAACTGAAATGTTACTTCAGCCAAGTTGCTTATTTCTAATTATGAACTAAATTTAGTTTAAGTCAGTTGAAGAACTCTGTCTGTCTGTTAGGTCATCAGCCCAGAGGCTGGTTGGATCCTCAAATAGCACCACCAAAGGTTATGCGGTTATGAGGAAACCCCAAGAACCAATGGCAGCACCAAAATGAGGCGTACTAGGCAAGATGAGGAGTAAGGTAGTTTGCCATTGCTTTCCTCACTGGGTCAGAAAGTACTATTGCAGCACAACTGACCCTATGAACAGCACCTCCATAACGCTCAGATGCACTAGTCATGCTCTGAATGTCATTACTCAGCACTACCCATACCCCAGCAACTTCCATATGGTCACAGCCATGGATGTTGACTGGGACTTCGGTGGAAGCTACACTTTACTCTGGCCTGTGCCAAGAGATGGATGCAAAAGTACTGTATCCATCAAGAAATGACAGCAGGCAGCGAAGAAGTATAAAAGTACAATAAATACAATACATACGGTATTCTTATCTCTATACGTAAGGCGATCTCAGTTCTTATACTGTTTCTCCGGCCAGTATTTTGAAGATTGCAATTGTGTTAAGGGGCCTAACATTTAAGTAATCAGCCCTTGAGTATCTTTTGTTTACGGTAAATGGTGACGCTATTGACGCAATGGTCTTAAAAAGTATTTGAATCCCTTCTGAAATTATTTACGAAATTGAACACGTTCTTGGTATGACAGTTCTTCAAGTTTTGATATATACATATACATCTTGTCACGTCTTGATATCCAAGGTTGCACATTTTCTTTTCGGTTCTTGGTACTTCTTTATTAGTCCAAATATTGTTACTGTAATGGAATATAACTTCGGCTATATAAATCTGGAAAACAATATGATGGGCTCTATATTAACTTGAACACAGAATCACGTGGAGTCAGATCAAATAATTCTACATAATCGTCAAAATATTGAGCAAAAAATGTACCTCACCGGGGAATATGGTCAAATTACTAATCTTTAATAACTGTCATATCTAATATGAATATAACAATCAATTTGGATGACCTGCAATGAACGAATACTCTCTCCTTAGTCCCTGGTGATCCAGATCTTGGGGAGCTATTCTATTCTATTCGGTATTAATCTTATTTCCGGAACTACAAACTGTGAAAAGCTACATGAAATAATCTTAAGGTCGCGTCTTTTCCTTGAGAGGTTTCCTGTTCTATTCATCAACGGGCAATAAATACGAGTTACTAGCATCTGTCTGACTCGTTTTCCTTGAAGTTGTTCATTTCTTTCCCGCCTATTAAAGGAAGATAAATTCACCGTTGTAATAGTACTCACGAATATGCATTCTGTGAAGGGATCAGGCGGCCGCAGATGAAAATTTTGGTTAGAGATTTTGTAAAGTAAACGTCTTCCTTCTGTGATGCCATGCTGTACTTCACATTAGCCCTCATGTCCTTCATGTCCCGTGCTTTATCCTTATCTCTTACTCAGGCAGTTGTGAACTGTTCGTGGAAAACGATGCAAGTGTCTGAAAATTAATTAGTTGGTTGAGAGAGAGAGAGAGAGAGAGAGAGAGAGAGAGAGAGAGAGAGAGAGAGAGAGAGAGAAGGAATTACTCCCATGTTGGAGTACATGCACGTCAAATATCATAAATTCTATGGAGATATTTGCGAGTGGCTTTTTTTTTAACACATTTGAAACTTTTTTACTCGCGTGCATGAAGTAATACTATACGAAGATGGTAGACTCAGGATGAAGTAAAATATTCTTCATTATTCATTTTATGCCATATTCATTGTGTTCCATTTAACGATTTACTGCAACTGATCCTTGTATTAAATGGTTATTTCTGGTACTGATACCTATCCCAGTGAAGAACTAAATGCCACATATCTTTTCCAAACATGGACAATGCTGCTTTATGTTATGATTCTCCTATTAATAGAATATCATCATTTCACCACTAACGCAAGTTTAAAAAAATGAAACAAATGTAACAATAAAACTCGGTATCCTAAACGATAAGAAAGCCATTACAATTCATACGAAATATTTTTAAGAACTAACAGTGACTCTTTTGATCAGGATCACTTCCGTTCTGAAACTACTAGTTAATAATAATAATAATAATAATAATAATAATAATAATAATAATAATAATAATGTTATTTGCATTACGTCCCACTAACTACTTTTACGGTTTTCGGAGAGGCCGAGGTGCCGGAATTTAGTCCCGCAGGAGTTCTTTCACGTGCCATTAAATCTACTGACGCGAGGCTGACGTATTTGAGCACCTTCAAATACCATAGGACTGAGGCAGGTTCGAACCTGCAAAGTTGTGGTCAGAAGCCAGCGCCTCAACCGTCTGAGCCACTCAGCCCAGCTAAACTACTAGTTATAGTATCGGATACAACCATTCATAGAACTAATTAAAAAAACTCACAAATCCAACGACTAACTTACTGCATATTCTTTTCACTTATCGCGTGGGGTTTGTTTTTCATGACAGGCGACCCATAATTGAATACAAAAACTCATTCGAAGAATACTAAGACCAGCGCCACTGACCAGCGGCCACTTCTTTTATATATTGTAACTTATGGATGTTGATAATAATAAATAAAATCATAAATACAAATATATAAATAAAATTACTCAAAAACTTAATAAAATTAATAAGCATAATTAACCGAAATGTCCGTAGTATGGGCACCAGAGTTCACCAGAATGGATCCCTCGAATTTAGATAAGAGCATGATAAACTGTATATCCCAGGGCGTGTACATAATGCTGCGTACTGGTACATCTGCTGCAGGTCTTACCTAACCTCCTGAAAACGACTAATTAGGTAGGAACTGCACCTAGGTTCATCAATAACACTGATTCTAAAATAGCTAACTATATTCTTAACAAATTCCGTGCATGAGCACCTCATCAACATACAGCATTATACATATAATACACACATAAAATATTGCTGGAAGACTCCATATTTACAACAACAACAATAATAATGAAAATCGTGGGAAAACGAAAGCGAGAACTAAGCTACCATTTGTAGATAGTCCGATGAACAATGTACATGTATTGTAATAAGTTGATGACTACTGATAAATAAATAAAATAAAATATATAAATAAAATTACTCAAAAACTTAATAAAATTAATAAGCATAATAAACCGAAATGTCCGTAGTATGGGCGCCAGAGTTCACCAGAATGGATCCCTCGAATTTAGATAAGAGCATGATAAACTTATATCCCAGGGCGTGTACATAATGCTGCGTACTGGTACATCTGCTGCAGGCCTTACCTAACCTCCTGAAAACGACTAATTAGGTAGGAACTGCACCTAGGTTTATCAATAACACTGATTCTAAAATAGCTAACTATATTCTGAACAAATTCCGTGCATGAGCACCTCATCAACATACAACATTATACATATAATACACACATAAAATATTGCTGGAAGACTCCATATTTACAACAACAATAATGAAAACCGTGGGAAAACGAAAGTGAGAACTAAGTTACCATTTGTAAATAGTCCGATGAACAATGTACATGTATGAAGATAAATACCCTTCACTGTCTCTATGAATTCGACTTACCGATTCTCATAATCGGCAGTTATCACATCACACAGATACTGTACCTTGTACTACTGTGTTCACATATTTTAACACTTGTTGTAAAGATATATACACACGTCTGTCGATCCTCAACATAAATTTATGGAAAGTCTGAGATAGCTTTCACCAACATATAATGCTAGGCCGCCACAAGTGCTGCAATACTTAATGCGCAAGCACTCTCCACAAACATAACACGACTACGCTCCACGAACGTTTGAAGTCCAGTCCATTGCTGCCGTGTCACTCCCGTACCATGTATCAGCACCACTTCCTTCCCGTACAGACCGTCAGTTGTAGTTGTAGTTATCTTCCTTCTCGTTCCTATACAATCACCTCTACAATCACCCTTACAATGTTTCTTACAATACTCTCTTGGTTGCCGCCGTATGACCAACCTTTATAGACATCAACATCCCCCTCCTCTCAGATGAGACGTCTGGATTGGTGCTTGCCCACCAATCATGAGTGAACCTCTTCTCAAGACCTTGCTCTCAACTACTTCTTCCTCCCAAGACAATAACAAACTCTGGGGAGTTTTCATGAATCACCAAACTTTCCCTGGTACAACAACAAGCTCATCTCATCAGGCTGGGATATATACATGACAAATGGAATTTCCTGACACAAGTACATCACAACAGACACTGGGGTAGCCAGATGACTCATTCAAATTACCAGAGTTATTACAGCAATGTTTTCCCACTCGTGCAAAACAAATTACTCATACCTACATATGTGGATATCTTCCAGCTTACCAATATAAATGACAAAACATACAAATGAAATACTGATAATAATAATAATAATAATAATAATAATAATAATAAATCGAATACTGACAATAATATCTCTAACTTCTACATATAATTCGGGGGTGTGATATATGTACTATCACATAACGCCCCCTTGGTGAATCGATGATATCATATATTATGATTCACCATAAAACAGAACTTCATACATAACCTTATAATGACATAACTGAACACATAATTTACAGTAATAATGATATATACATTGCGTCTACTGCATTGTATTCGCACACACGAAATACAATTTGTCCAAACAATAATAATAATAATAATATGGCTATATACACACAACTCTGATTGTTTCACATACCATTGAACACAATCCCTTCTTACTACAGTACACTTAACTCAAAATTGATAATATATACATCGGAGGTGCAGATCCTATCTCTTATATCTGCGAAGGCTATAGATATTAAATGTCCCAAGGACCTTATTTTCAGCGGTTAGGAGCCTATAAGCACACTTGCCTATTCTACTGTCCACAGTATACGGACCCTAACATAAATGAAAAAACTATACGTAAACTTAACATTGGCATCGATAAGCGAGGAATGCGTACCGTAATAGAACTAACTACGTCTAGAATACAATCTATCTCACACACAAACATTCATACCATCCAGTCACACAAGAATCATACAAGCTTTCATTCGGAACATTCATAAAAAGGAAATCCCTCTTTCTGAAGTGCGCGGGAATCTCACTACGTTTACTCTTCCACAAACTCATAATTAATGCAAGCAAACAGATCACATACTTTTTCACACATTCCACATCGATATCACTCAGCACGTCGTTCAAATCTTTCACACAACTCTCAGAATTAAATAAAACATTACGCACTCGCTTGTCAAACATACTCACTTCATTCTCACTCACGCTCACTCGATTACAGAAATTCTTACCATAATACACTTTGAAATTGCTGTCATTACTACTTAATGACCCAACAATCAAGTCATCTTCACCACCTTCCATATCAGCTTCTACTTGCACCACCTTCATGCCAACAACACTGCTACTTTCGACTCTCTTATCAGAAGTTTCATTAATCTCAAAGTCACCATTTTCACACATAATGGACCTAACTTTACTCTCCTCACGTACACTTAAATCAACAAAAACATCCTCATGATGTATACTCCGTAAAAACTCTTCACTCACAAAACAACCTTCATCAACTTCACAAAAAACTTCACTTTCAATTTCAGAAACTTCCACAAGATTATCGATCGCAACACCGCTATTACCATCACCACTAGCACAAAGTAAGACATCCGACACATCTTTCTTACTTTCATCACGCCCCCTATTCTCAAAATCTCCCTGAACACAAAACACAGGGTCATACAATGATTCCTCTTTCACGTCTACCTCGTAACTTACCTGTTTCATCACGTGAATAGGAATTTCGGTATCGGACTGCCTATATGACCCAACTAAGAAGTCCGATTCCGGTTTAAATTATTTGACATGGACTGTTCACTATTATCATGTCTCTGCACTTGATCTGGAGGTCTTTGATCCGTACGCCCCCTACTTTCTGATTCCCCTTGATTAGGTCTTCTGCCATAATATTCCTGGTGATTACCTCCTTGGTTAGAGTGTCTGTTTCCCCTTCCGGAATTACCACCCTGATTCCCTTGCCTAGAATGACTGAAATTCTGATTATTCCTATCTCCCGCTACCTGATTACCTTGTCTCCCATTATCCCCGTAATTTCTACCTTCACTTTGCCTAGTCCTCCCCTGCCCTTCCAAAGCATCAAACCTCTCTAACAGCTGCTCTAATTCCTTGATCGTAACAATATTCTGCATACATGCCGCTAATCCGACCTTCTCAGGAAAATGTCTCAACATCTGGCGGACTGTATCTCTCTCCGATGCTAGACCTTCAATATTCTGGCTGATCAGAACATGCGCTAAGAAATATTCCGTCATAGACACACCTTCCTGAGGTCTATATTTGCCAAATAGCACGCGATCTCTTTCCCTTCCCTGAATAGCTTCACTCCAAAATTTAGAACTAAATTTCTCCCTAAATTCCTCCAAACTCGAAATACCCTGTCTATAAACTTGAAACCAGGATCTCGCTTCTCCAACAAATGCAATATCCAACATCTCATCAACCATACTCCACTCGATCAAACCATCGTCAAGATTCTTGGAAAACCGTTTCTCCACCGTTTTCAAGAATTCCATCGGATTAAACTGCCGACCATTAAATTTGGGTAATTCAGAGTCCTTCGTACAAGATACGTACCTATTACATATGCTGCTACCTACTTGGATTTGACTGATCTCCTGCCTTAACTTTACATGACATGCTTTAATTCCTTCTTCAACTACCATTCTGGCATTTCCTTCTACTGACTTCAGGTCATCTTTTACTGACTTCAGGTCTTTCTCCAATTTCTCATCCTTCTCATCTATACGCTTCGCTAAAACGTTCTGATTGGATTTAATTCTATCTATTTCCTCGACTTGATCTTCCACTATTTTTATTCTCTTATCACATTCCTTGCTGTTTTCAACAAATTCTTTCCTAACTACATTAAATCGGCATTCAATTTTCTCAGTCAATTCCAAGCATTGAGATTCAACCTTATTATTGACTTCCTGAATTTCTCTGCTTTGATGGTCAAACTTCTGGTTCAATTCATCTATTCTACCATTCACAGCACTACTTAAACTATCAATTTTACTAGACAATTCAACACTCACTAAATTTAACTCCTTACTTTGATTCTCAATCTTACTGGACAATTCCGTACTAACTGAATTTAATTCACTATTAATACTGTATATTTCATTACTTAAAAAACTCAGTTCCCTCTTCAACTCTTTACTCTGACTATCAATCTTACTGGACAATTCAATATTATTATTATCGATTTTACTGGACAGTTCAACATTATTATTATCGATTTTACTGGACAATTCAACATTATTATTATCGATTTTACTGGACAATTCAACATTATTATTATCAATTTTACTGGACAATTCAACATTATTATTATCGATTTTACTGGACAATACGTCACTCTTACTGTTAAATTCACCCTTTAACTCTTTACTGAACTGATTAAATAGTGATTGAAGCATACTAAGAGTTAAGGTCGCCCCTTGATCCCCTACATTCTGAGTTTGAGACGGGTTACTCGGTTCCTCACCTATCGTTGCCGATTGATCTTTCCTACTATCAGCCATTTCGCTATTCTCACTTAAATTAGATAAACTCAATGTGGTGGAATTCTTTTGATTTCTCTTATCCTGATTCATAGTACCAACAACTTTAACAACCTCTCTACTTCTCAGTCTTATAATACTCCACTCGCTACAACATTTCTTCATACTCCAACATACATATCACGTACATATAAAACACTTCACTGACATAGTTCGCAGAATTCCAACCACACCTGACAAGTGCACCTACGCTTATAAGCCTAACAGATGTACCAATCATTCAGCCACACGTTGGGGAGCCAATTGTAATAAGTTGATGACTACTGATAAATAAATAAAATAAAATATATAAATAAAATTACTCAAAAACTTAATAAAATTAATAAGCATAATAAACCGAAATGTCCGTAGTATGGGCGCCAGAGTTCACCAGAATGGATCCCTCGAATTTAGATAAGAGCATGATAAACTTATATCCCAGGGCGTGTACATAATGCTGCGTACTGGTACATCTGCTGCAGGCCTTACCTAACCTCCTGAAAACGACTAATTAGGTAGGAACTGCACCTAGGTTTATCAATAACACTGATTCTAAAATAGCTAACTATATTCTGAACAAATTCCGTGCATGAGCACCTCATCAACATACAACATTATACATATAATACACACATAAAATATTGCTGGAAGACTCCATATTTACAACAACAATAATGAAAACCGTGGGAAAACGAAAGTGAGAACTAAGTTACCATTTGTAAATAGTCCGATGAACAATGTACATGTATGAAGATAAATACCCTTCACTGTCTCTATGAATTCGACTTACCGATTCTCATAATCGGCAGTTATCACATCACACAGATACTGTACCTTGTACTACTGTGTTCACATATTTTAACACTTGTTGTAAAGATATATACACACGTCTGTCGATCCTCAACATAAATTTATGGAAAGTCTGAGATAGCTTTCACCAACATATAATGCTAGGCCGCCACAAGTGCTGCAATACTTAATGCGCAAGCACTCTCCACAAACATAACACGACTACGCTCCACGAACGTTTGAAGTCCAGTCCATTGCTGCCGTGTCACTCCCGTACCATGTATCAGCACCACTTCCTTCCCGTACAGACCGTCAGTTGTAGTTGTAGTTATCTTCCTTCTCGTTCCTATACAATCACCTCTACAATCACCCTTACAATGTTTCTTACAATACTCTCTTGGTTGCCGCCGTATGACCAACCTTTATAGACATCAACATCCCCCTCCTCTCAGATGAGACGTCTGGATTGGTGCTTGCCCACCAATCATGAGTGAACCTCTTCTCAAGACCTTGCTCTCAACTACTTCTTCCTCCCAAGACAATAACAAACTCTGGGGAGTTTTCATGAATCACCAAACTTTCCCTGGTACAACAACAAGCTCATCTCATCAGGCTGGGATATATACATGACAAATGGAATTTCCTGACACAAGTACATCACAACAGACACTGGGGTAGCCAGATGACTCATTCAAATTACCAGAGTTATTACAGCAATGTTTTCCCACTCGTGCAAAACAAATTACTCATACCTACATATGTGGATATCTTCCAGCTTACCAATATAAATGACAAAACATACAAATGAAATACTGATAATAATAATAATAATAATAATAATAATAATAATAATAATAATAATAATAATAATAAATCGAATACTGACAATAATATCTCTAACTTCTACATATAATTCGGGGGTGTGATATATGTACTATCACAGTATGAAGATAAATACCCTTCACTGTCTCTATATCAATTCGACTTACCGATTCTCATAATCGGCAGTTATCACATCACACAGATACTGTACCTTGTACTACTGTGTTCACATATTTTAACACTTGTAAAGATATATACACACGTCTGTCGATCCTCAACATAAATTATGGAAAGTCTGACATAGCTTTCACCAACATATAATGCTAGGCCGCCACAAGTGCTACAATACTTAATGCGCAAGCACTCTCCACAATCAGCCACTTTCCACGAACATAACAAGACTACGCTCCACGAACGTTTGAAGTCCAGTCCATTGCAGCCGTGTCACTCCAGTACCGTGTATCAGCACCACTTCCTTCCCGTACAGTGCGTCAGTTGTAGTTGTCTTATTTCTCGTTCCTTTACAATCACCCTTACAATGTCCCTTTATAATGTCCCTGGTTGCCGCCGTATGATCAACCTTTATAGACATAACCATCCCCCTCCTCTCAGATGATACGTCTGGATTGGTGCTTGCCAGCCAATCATGAGTGATCCTCTTCTCAAGCCCAAGCCCTGAACTACTTCTTCCTCCCAAGACAATAACAAACTCTGGGGTATATTCCACGAGTCACCAAATTTTCCTAGTACAACAACAAGCTCATCTCATCAGGCTGGGATATATACATGACTCATGAATTTCCCAACACAAGTACATCACAACAAACACTGGGGTAGCCATATGACTCATTCAAATTACCAGAGTTATTAAAGCAATGTTTTCCCACTCGTGCAAAACAAATTACTCATACCTACACGTGTGGATATCTTCCAGCAAAATATACAAATGAAATACTGATAATAATAATAATAATAATAATAATAATAATAATAATAATAATAATAATAATAAATCGAATACAGACAATAATATCACAATATATACTAGCTGATGTACCCGTGCTTCCTACGGATTCTATACAGAATTCTTGGTTAGGTAGTGTAAACGTTGTGAGGAAGATTATATTAAGTTGCATAGCTCTTAACGTTGCCCTAGAAACACGACGGGGAAGTCACCAACGTCTTTTCTCATATGAAGACTGGATTAGGGAATTTTCATTGTAATGGTAGGCCAGCTTGCCTACCATCAGTCACAATCAGGTTGGGGAGCTTTCATTACAATGGCAGACACTCACGCTCCGCCTGCCTTTATAGATTCTCAGAAAGACTCTCTTAGTGGTTTTCTCAACTGAAATGAACATAGGTCATTACAATGACGTCAGTTGGAATGGCGCGATTCAAAGCAATGCTTTCATATGAAATACTCGATCAAATTAAAAACCACACATTTTTTCACTTTTAACGAACAGTACTATGCTGCCGAACTAACAGTCCAAAGCTACAGAGCTGGAATGACCAAAACGCAGACATCCGTGATCCGTGAACAATCTTCGTCTTTTTTTCGGCGGGGGGGATTCAAATAGTGGATAGTCCCAGGGCAAAAACTATGCCCATTTACTTATGTGTTTCCTAGGAGTACCCGATGAGTCGGAAAATCTCAATTCACTACACTGGCGGGGGAAAGAACTATCTCACGTGGAGGCAATTTTTCCTCCAAGCCAGAGAAGAAACCACACCTTCGCTGTTAATTTGGAATAAAATTAATGTAGATTTAATAAAAGTGAAGAGGAAGAAGGTTTTCTTAAGAAACGGCTCATTTCAGGGTTGAATTTTGAGTTATTTAGTGAATTGTGGTACTATAATTTGGAATAGGCCTAAATTGTAATTCTACACCAGTTCATACTACTACTGGCCGACCCAGTGATGTAGGGGTAGCGTGCCTGCCTCTTACCCGGAGGCCCCGGGTTCGATTCCCGGCCAGGTCAGGGATCTTTACCTGGACCTGAGGGCTGGTTCGAGGTTTACTCAGCCTACGTGATTAGAACTGAGGAGCTATCTGACGGTGAGATAGCGGCCCCGATCAAGAAAGTCAAGGATAACGGCCGAGAGGATTCGTCGTGCCGGCTACACGACACCTCGTCACCTGCAGGCCTTCGGGCTGAGCAGCGGTCACTTGGTAGGCCAAGGCTCTTCAAGGGTTTTAGTACCATGGGTGGGGTCATACTACTACTCCTACTACTACTAACTGAGCCTCTGACTTAAGTGCGCACACTGCTCATTCAAAACAGCGCGTCAGAGTAGGTATCGAATAGCTGGCATACTATGATGAACCAGTGTGTTACGTACCAGCAGTATCAGAAAATGTATGAATCAGAGGAATAGCATGCTAAAGAAGAAAGTTATCTAACTCCTCAGCTATTTCCCGCCAATATTCAGTTAGGCTATTATACTCGGTACGCAGCAGTAATCCCATCTATCGGAGTTGAATGTCAGCATAAGAGGCAAAGAACATTACAACAAACAACGGCCATTGTAATGTTATTGTTGATCAATGTTACGCGCTTTCGATATTGTAGGCCTTCACATTATTAATTGTCTTCCGGTTCTGAAATACCACTCTTATCATAGTCGGTACGGTAAAACTGAATAAAACATAAATGATCGGAAACTGTATTCTTCTATAACTTTTGTTATGTAGTACTTTTCCATAGGACGAAGAACATAGGTATTTAAAAATTAAATTTTAGGGGCCTTCCCCTAAACTACAATTTCACCCAGGGTGAATAACATTGTTTATAGCTTAAACTGTAGTTTCTTATTCCCCGACTCTATATACCGATTTTCATTAAATTCTGTTTACCCATTTTGTCGGGGCTCGGCGTTGGTATGGACTTAGCAACAAAAATTCAAATTCATGAATATCTGTGTTATCATAGCCGGTACGGTAAAAATGCATAAGACGTAAATGATCAGAAATTTCATTCTACATAACTTTAGTTATGCAGTATTTATCGATATGACCACTAATAATATAAATATTTGAGAATTGAATTTTAGGCCTTCCCCTAAACTACCATTTCACTCAGCGTGAATAAAATGATTTATAGCCTAGATTGTAGCGGCTCACCCCCCGGCTTTACATACCGATTTTTATTAAATTCTCTTCAGCCGTTTCCTCGTGATGCGTGTACATACTTACAGACAGACAGACAGACAGACAGACAGACAGACAGACAGACAGACAGACAGACAGACAGACAGACAGACAGACAGACAGACAGACAGACAGACATTACGGAAAAGTAAAAACTGCATTTTCTTGTTACTGTGGACGTGATCGATACAGAAATACCATTCTTTTCAAATTCTGAGCAATGTACAGACAAAACTCTTATTATATAGATATAGATATTTGCACGTTTACGAAGTGAGGACGTGATGCACTCCACGGATGGAATAAATAATGACGGGGCATAGTTCGGGGTTGTACACTGATCCAGGTTTACACCACCCTTCGTTCTTGTTGCTGGTCCACGTGTATAGCTGGCTTTCTGGCTTTCATGACCTCACGTTGTTTAATGTTCAGACACCTTGCTATCCCTGCAGGTTCTCGGAATTCTCCTCTTTCCCTGGCATACTTTACAATTTTATTGGTGTAAAGTGGACACCTTGCTCCGCCTCAAAGATGATCTGGGCCTACCTTGTCTGCCTTTAGTGTCTTCATTTGACTTCACGAAGAGGTCAGGATAGGCTAGTACGATAAAAATGGTGCCAATATAAACTTTTAAGTTTTACAGTACATGTGATTTACCAAGAAAATTGCTTTAAATTATCAGTCTGTACGCTTTTTATAATTTGATTTTAGTTTATTGTGAAGTTGGGAATGTTCAGATGTATAATTTGTTCGATGAAAATGAAATTCCTGCCAGGCTTCGAGTCCGTACTTTTTCTGTAAATGTTGACTTTCAATTTCGGCCATATAAGTTCCTTTGAACTGAAATTTAATATGTACGGAGGTGCATTGTACTGCGAAAGTTAATGTATTTCTTATGAACTGGGAAGAAATTAACTAGGATTGTCGCAGTGGTAGCCTGATCAATCAACCATAAATTTTTATTCAACGTTCTGGTTGATTAAGCGGATATCAACATATCAGTTACTGCATGGAATAAGAGAACTGTAAGCAAATGTAGGACTGTATAGCTAGAGGTAATATTTTATTTTACTTGTAATAAAATCAAGGAATTTAAAAAAATACGTAATGTATGTTTTTGTGTTTCTAAATAATTCGGTAATGTTAGGCATGAAATGTTCTTTTTGAACAGTTTCAGAATATCTAAGCTACATTTAATGTTATTCAGTAATCCTTTTAATTAGTTAACTTTGATGTATCTTATTATGGAACATGTTTCGGTCGTTGCAAAATTTAGCGTTGAGATGATCGACACTTTCTTCTTGGTGATGTTTGCTTAGTGAAAGGTTAAGATACAATTTCCTGGAAAGGTAGATTCGATTTTGATGAAAGGGGCTCTTCTTAAGAATCCTGAATTCTTTCCTGGGGTAGATGTTTTCTGTTTGCTATACATGACATGGTATCGTACTTATCAACATTCAAGCGCATGAAGTCTTTCATGGCGATCCCGTGCCAGGGTGACATTTGTGGCTTTTCTTGGTGATTTTCTATATTCACTTTCAGGAAAATTTTAAGTATGTGACATTTTATTTTTCTGGCGCACTCTCTTCAAAGCTAACCTCAGATTTTATACACACACTTGGTTAGTCACCACAATAATGACGATTATCAGACATTTTTAATACATTTCGTAAGAACTATGGCCTGATGATCATATTTTACTATTCCCTCGGCGAAGGAACATGAAACTTTCTTGTGTGGCATTTTTTGAGATGAGAAAAGAGCTCGTGAAGCCAGTGGTTAAAATTCAAATTAGCTACCGTGTCCCCTGCCTTACTAAGTGGATCTATTTAAGATATTAAAAATTATGAAGAAAAGGGTGCAGAGATGGAATACAAAGTAACTAAAGAGGTCATTTTTATGACCCCTGACTGTACATGTCTGCACTCCCAGCGGGCATAGTCATTAACACATATTAGGCGCCCAGTACAAAAGATGCCGCGACTAGAATCTCGATACGCCTTGTTTCTTGTGCTATCTGCGTCATGGCATCATTGTGCTGTTCTCTAAAGTTTCACTGATCAGCTTCTTCCATTTCAGTGGGCCAGAGCCTGCTGTTTATCAGCCAATCAGTGGTGGCTGCTTCTGGATCTGTAACTCGGCACGAGCCTTTTATGACTAACCTAACTTTAATACAGGTGACACACTAAATATTTTAGCAAGCTTTACTTCATCTGTTAACAGAGTTCTTACGAAACTTCATCTGTTAGTTAGTGTGAAGTGGGGTGATTGGTTTATTTAAATGATGTATCTGAAGGAAATTTCATAAGTCTTCGGATATAAATATACATATTATATGTAGTAATATAACGTATGCTTCAGATATAGAGAGAATCAGGAGCTCGAGTTGTATTTGTTTGTACTATTTATCGAATAACTATGAAATTAAGTAAGTAATGATAATAAAAGTGTATAAATATTGAAAAAAAAATCAAAAACATAGGTATTCATAACCTATACAAAGTTAACTTTCAGCACAGAAATATTTATTTATTTATTTATTTATTTATTTATTTATTTATTTATTTATTTATTTATTTATTCGGCTTCTTTAAAATGACGAGGTTAGAGCGCCTGGCTTTCTTTTACACTTTACCCCATTTACAATACTTATCTGCGGATGAGTTGTATAATATTAACACTTAGATTACAATAGTATACTGTACATTAACTAATCTGAAATAATATAAATTAAAAACACGCACAACTACAGTATATGTAAACTAGCGTTTTTTATCTGCGTTTAAACTGACTCCAGTCTTTCAATATGCCTGCTGTCGACTTCATCAGAACAATACATGTATGCCTGCTGATTGTGCGGTCTGCAATCAAATGCATTATTGAAGATATTTTACTGTGCTTTTCTGATAAATTGGTATACAGAGAAAATAATAATAATTGTTTTTATTTCCCACTAACTACTTTCATGGTTTTTGGGGACATCGAGGTGCTGGAATTTTGTCCCGCGGGAGTTCTTTTACGTGCCGATAAATCTACCGACTCAGAGCTGACGTATTTGAGCACCTTCATACACCCACGGACTGAGCCGGGATCGAACATGGCAACTTGGGCTCAGGAAGCTAGCGCCTTAAACGTCTGAGCCACTCAGCCCAGCTATATAAAATTAAGAGCACGTATATTTAATGATAGTAAACCTACAACTCGAAAACGATAATATTGTGGCGGTAGATAGCTGTTGATTGGTTGAAGTTCCTGATATTGTTATGCCGGATTGATCATTGTAGCTATGAGCTACTGTAAATAGTTAAGTCAGTTTCTTTCTAATAATTTAAATTATCTCTTTATCTGCAGAGTATCGTGGCATTGCCTTCTCTCGTTTTGAATTATAACTACCTTTCGTCGTTATACCTAACAGTAATAGGTTATAAAGTAAGCGGAGAGTCTCCGAAATGCATAGCTTTCGGACGAGACTGTGCTACGAACGCTATCCAGCGGCTCGCAATTATAACTACTTACAACTATCGTCTGATACTGCTGTAACATAATACATGATCTAGAGATCTTGAAATTTTACCTTTATACAAAAACGTGTTGTTTTTATGTGTTAACGGAATATAATTATGTTATCAGGTTTTCAAGGACAAAATGTTCGATCTGAGGTTACATTTTATTAGTTACGAAATTAGGCATGTAAAGTGACATCCATTTTGGCCTACTGCTAGATCAAAACCACTTACGCTTGAGTCGTCCACTTGTAGACTCTACTAAATACATTATGAACGTAACGGAGGAAATTGGCAAAATCGTTTTTCGGCTAATTTCCAAGAAAGAAAGTAATGATTTTTCTTTAAATCAGGAAAAAAAAGCTGATATTAATGTTAAAGTCTGAATAATCTCACCATAACCTTTTTAGAATTATAATAATTTAAATTTCATGGATAGCAGGTTTTGCAAGTGTAAGTCAAATTTGACAGGTTTTGCATATACATCGACGGCCATCTGGATCACATTCTGATTTGCAAAACCTGCCAGAGAATTATAGCAGGTCTAGCATTTGTCTTGTCTACGAATTTTGAACTGATTTTAGGCGTTATTCGTAAAAAGCAAGAGGCTGCAATATTTAATATTTTGGAACAAGTAACTGGAGAGTGACAGTCAAATGAAATTAATTAAAATGACTACAAAATATTTAATATCAAGTAATTTTTGTTCTTCGATGATTTTGATCTTGAGATGCTCACACTTCTTGCCTTTAAAATTTCAACACTAGGGTGTAGGTACACATCCGAGCGACCCGACAGGTGGAGAACGCGTAGATCATGGAAAAGAGGTGTATCTTTTACGCCGCACCGATACACAGATAGGTCTCTGACGACGGTGGATTGGGAAATGACTAGGAAGGTGAAGGAAGCGTCAGTGGCCTTAATTAAGGTACAGCCCAAGCATTTGCCTGCTGTGAAAAGGGAAACCGCGCAAAACTATATATGGAAGAGAGTGGCATTATTATCATTAGGAACATTATGGCGTATTTAAACTACAAATAACCATTTCGAAACATTTGCGGTCTTTTTGGATGGAATGTGGTCACAGTGATGCGAATATAGGGTGGAAGGAAAAGCAGTTCGGAAGACATGAACTCGCTGACGTTAAAAGCCAATGATCCATTCCACCCACCAACGAAAGCACAGTAAATATTGTGCATATGGCTAGTGCCTATTGCGGTTCGTTCACACATATAACACGAGAATTCAGGTGCAGCAACCATTCTCTCCTTACTCACAGCTTAACGTCGTCCACCATCACCAGGGCATACTTTCGGAATGCCCATTCCTTCGGTTACAGGCGTCCTAGAACGCAGCGCTTATCGTCCTTATGTCTACGCCACTTATTGGTTGGAGCCGGGCCACAGTGATGCGAATTAGGAGTGTGGGGAAAGGGTAGGAGGGAGCTTGACTCAGGATTCTTCGGCACGGAGAAGCACCACATGCCTTGGCATACCCTTTGACAGCAAGGTATTAACCGAGTCGATAGATGGGCCCTATAACATGGTTTTCGATTTTCAGCGGCGAAAACCACAGCTGTACACATCTGTCGACGTCGGTTTGTGCACCCTGAACCAGAACTCCGCTTGCGAAACAGTGTCTTACTAGTGGTAGACACCTACAGGTTCCTGGGTCTCCATATTGAAAAGAGACTAACGTGGCAGCCCTATATTTGTCATTTGAACGTAGCCTGCATGAAAAGATTTAACGTGCTTGCGTTCCTTAGTGGCACTTCGTAGGGGGCTGGCCGTGCGAGCTGCTACGTTTTTACACGGCTACGATCCTTTCCTCGATTGACTTTAATAGTGCGGCTTATGGTTCAGAATAAGCTGAACCTTTTAGACACTGTTCACCATAGTGGTGTTATCTGGTAACCGGATCTTTCCGTAGTAGTCCCATTCACGGCTTATTAACCGAATCGGGAGTTCTACCCTTACAAATAAGTCGGAAGCAGATACTCCTCATGTACGTTACCAAAATTCGTGAAATGCCGCAATATCCAAACTATCAATGCATCTCTGCTAATACCACCAGAGGTACCAAAATCGGCCGAATGCCCCACGGCCGGTTGGGATTTGAATTGATAGCTTGTGTCGTGAGTTAGATGTGGCTATCGGTGGTTGTCTTGGACGGACCTCTAACAAGGTACGTTCGTGGCTAATTCCGCTGCCTGATATAAGGTTAGATCTACTCCGGGGATCAAAGGTGAACATGAATGCCTTTGTTCATTGCAGGTATTTCCAGGACTTCGTTCACCAATATCTGGCTACGCGACATATCTTCACGGATGGTTCTAAAATCGGAGAAAATCGAGATAATGTTAGCCCCGAAGATCTCAATTCCCAGTGCTTGTTGTGTGTGTACTGTGGAGATTTTCTCCATATTTGAAGCTCTGCAATTTGCGCTCGGTGACAAAAAGACCACTTTCTCGTGTGTACCTATCGACACTTATTTTCCGCATCACCCCCTGGTACAGCAGATTCATGACATTCTAGCTAGATTACGTGATGCTGGCAGCAGAATCACTTTCGCGTTGCTGCCAAACCACGTTGGTAATGCGGAAAATGAACTTGCGGATGAAGCAGCAAAAGAGGCGGTTACGCTTATAATAAATGCCTAAAGTTGATTCCATTCTATATTTGTCATTTACTGCCCAGACAGGATCCAAACTGGTGATATCTTTTTTACGTCCCGCTAATTGCTTTTTTTGTTTTCTGCAGACGCGTACATGTCGGGAAATTTTCCTCTCAAGAGTTCATTTAAGTGCCAGTAAATCTACCGACACGAGGCTGGCGTATTTGAGCACCTTCATAAGGCATCGAACTATGTCGGGTTCAAACCTGCCACGTTACCATGGGTGATTGGCTGCAATGACATCTTGGAACATTCGTAATCAAAGTTTCGTCAAAATTGGAACAGCCCTTGATGAGATAATTGCACAATGATCCCCTAAGAATACACTCCACTTATTTCCCAGTGTGAATAAAACACGCACCGGGCAAGTTGGCCGTGCGCGTAGAGGCGCGCGGCTGTGAGCTTGCATCCGGGAGATAGTGGGTTCGAATCCCACTGTCGGCAGCCTTGAAGATGGTTTTCCGTGGTTTCCTATTTTCACACCAGGCAAATGCTGGGGCTGTACCTTAATTAATGCCACGGCCGCTTCCTTCCAACTCCTAGTCCTTTCCTATCCCATCGTCGCTGTAAGACCTATCTGTGTTGGGGCGACGTAAAGCCCCTAGCAAAAAATAAAAAAAAATAAAACACGCATATAACAGAATAGTGGGACACATATGCAGACTGCGGCAGTGCAAAGATACACTGATGCACTGACGAGACCTTCTGCCAGTTAAACGCAAGTTCACTGTCATCGCTCTGGCCTTCACCTCCAAACATCAGCTAATTCTGGTAACAGATGTGGAACAAGATCAAATTAGGGAGTCGCTTGAGTTAGTTGCGTTGTCTGCGTCCACTTTGGCTCGTAAATTGCTTGCTATGGAAGTGAATACTATTATGATTATGATAAGACCAATAAAAGGAATTACCGAGCAAGTGGCTTTGCGGTTTGGATAACATCTATCAGTTTGCATTCGAGAGACAGTGGATTCGAATCCTACAGACGGCATCCATGAATATGGGTTTCCATGGTCTCCTATTTTCACACCAGGCAAATGCTGGGGTTGTACCTTAATTAAGGCTACGACCGTTTCCTTCCTACTCCTAACCCTTTCCTATCCCGTCGTTGCCGTAAAACCTGTGTGTCGGTGGGGACGAGACAAAGCTCAATTTAAGCCCCTTGACGCAAAGAACAAAACTCTTAACCGAGTGCCCTACAGGCCCAGAAAACCATGTTTTAAGGCCCTAAAACCAACCGTTACAGAGATATTGGCACCACACTACTCCTGCTCTAGGAATCGGATAAAGAAATGAACTGCCGTAACCATGGCAACGTAAGCTCCACGATTATAAAGATGTTACGGACGTCAAAATTGGTACTTGGAATCTCCTTTATGAATAAATGAACACTTTTTTTTTTTTGGAAAATCCATTTAAAGGGGTGAATTTTTAAAATGAGTATCTTCTTCTTCTACCGCTTTTCCCAACGTCTGTGGGGTTGCGGGTGCGAAGAACTGTGTCGCACATGTGGGTTTTACGCTATTTTACGGCTAGATGGCCTTCCTGACGGCAACGCTATGTGTAGGGATGTAATTCCTATTTCGTGTTCCTGTTGTGGTGGGTAATATGGTGGTTTGAGTGAATATGAAGAGAGTGTTGGGACAAACACAACCAACCTGTTCCCGAGCCAGAAGAGTTAATCACAAGCGATTAAAAACCCTGATCCAGCCCGGAATCGAAGCCGGAACCCTGTGAACCGAAGAACTCGACGCTGACTACTCAGCCAAGGAGTGGGGCAGTTTTTAAAATGAGTGTATCTACAGTATATATCATAAAGTTAACATGTTACAGACGTGATTTTTTTTTTTTTTTTTTTTTTTTGCAAGTTGCTTTACGTCGCACTGACACAGAGAGGTCTTATGGCGACGATGGGACAGGAAGGGGCTAGGAGTGGGAAGGAAGCGGCCATGGCCTTAATTAATGTGTGGTGTGACCTGACCTGGTGTGAAAATGGGAAACCACGGAAAACCATCTTCAGGGCTGCCGACAGTGGGGTTCGAACCCAATATCTCCCGAATACTGGACACTGGCCGCACTTAAGCGACTGCAGCTATCGAGCTCGGTGACGTGAAAATTGGTCATTGGAATCCCCTTTAGAAATAAAGAAAGTTTTTTTTTTTTTCGACATAAAAGAGAACTGTTTCTCACATACAGAGTTCCATGTCGCGTGTTCCAGATTTAGGTCTGCCAGTAGCCTGGTCATCTTAGCCCTAAAAGGCAATGCCACAAACGTGGTTTACAAAGAGATTCTGGGATAAATGAAATGTAGTTTTTTCGGTGAGTTTTTATACTTTAGGGATTTACAGATAATGTCTTAGTGCAGTACCGAGGAACAAGTAATTTTGATCAAATTACGAAATCCTCGCGAGCGAAAGCGTGGGTAACAGCTAGTCATTATAATAATTACCAATCTATCTAACTGGTAAGAATTTGACAGAATATCCTTCGTTAATTAAAGACTTTTTATACTTCGCTGTAGACACTTCCTCGAAGGTGTTGAATACTATATCTTCAAACACTGTCGGAACATTTGAAAATTTAAAGTACGAGGGTGAGTGAAAAATTTATTTTACCTTTTTCATTGCTTAGAAACGAAAGGAACGGAGCTCACTTTAACTTACGTATCCGATAGTTTGTAGTCATTGCACGAGTTGGTAAATCGGAAGCTTGTCACAGAGCGGCAGTTGCAGAGTGGTAACATTGCTGAATAAGTGGTATGGCAGGAAGTTCCTATAGCGATCCGTTTTCTGTGGGCATGGAAACTGAGCCTGTCAACGTTTGCAGGAGAGCAAGTACTGTCTGTGCAAAGACGGTAGTATGAATTTGTGGAGGGCCGAATGACTGCGAGACAAAGAGCGGAGTAGCCGATTATCAAGATTAGACGCATTCATTAATGCCATTGTTGAAGTGGTGCGGGAGGACAGACAGGCGTATCAGTTGGAACTGATTAACGAACAGGAACGCCAGTTCCTATCATCAAGAGAAGACACTCATTTTACGCTATGACAAATTTTCGCTAATTATGTCGAAAAATAAAGGAGTGACGCCGAAATAAAGCAGTGTTCTTTATTTTGACCTGTTTTTACCTGTTTTAACACATTGAGACATTCTCTCGTAGAATTGAGACAAATGGTCTATCCGTTGTGTTCGTGTTAGCAAATTTGGAGAAGTATCTAAATCCTGACCATAGTGCAATCAGGACAGTATGGCAGACTTCAAACCTCAAGCATACAATTTACTTATTACTTGAAGGAACTGTCGTTTTGTTGCACCTGATGAATGAATGAGCTCTTTCTGTGGATCTTTGGTAGAATGTTAGCCTTCGGATCCCAAGATAGCGGATTCAAACCCGGCAGAAGTACTCTGAATTTTGAAGGTTGTTTTTACTCTCCATGCCATGCGACGTCAATATATAAAAGATCCCTAGTGACACACTTCAGAATGAATTAAGAGTTCAGCCTTAACTCGTCCAACATGGCTCAAGTTTTCTCTGCCATCTGGTATAATTAGTTTGAAATTGAGTAAAGAATGTATACAAGTAGTTTCAAACACCACAATTCACAAGTTAGTTAGCTCTGTTAAAACACGTCTGTTGAGCGAGTTTCACACAAAATTAACATTACGACATATTTTCAAAATATTTAAAATATAATTTAAAATTTAAGGGTGATAATTAGTAACTGTAAGTAAGTCAAGGTCCCAGTAAACATTGAATTGCTGGGGCTGTACCTTAATTAAGGCAACGGTCGCTTCCTTCCAACTCCAGCCCTAAGACCTATCTGTGTCGGTGCGACGTAAAGCCACTAGCAAAAAAAAAAAAAAAAAAAAAGAAATTGGATTTTCGTGTGGAATTAGCCTTCCTGGACAGAAAATGCACTACTGCTAAATCACTTCGTATTGCAGTAATTGGGAGGTTGTACAGAGCTCTACGAGCTTACTTCATGACAATTATTTTACTTCTTTCCTAGTGAATAGACCACCATGTTGAAAGTAGGTGAGTGGATTGTGGGGCAATCAACTCTTGGGTAGTCTTTTTTATTAAGTATGTTCTTAAATATTCATTCTAGTAACTATGTGCTGTTAACTGTTCCCCTAATGTGTTGAAGTTATGTCTCTATAAATTGTCCCCTAGTAATTTAGCGTGATAGAGCCATCAATAGCCCACTTAGCCATTAGGTGCGGTTGTTAGATAGAAATACAGCGCTTGGGGCTGCTCGGTGGTGTAGGAGGGAGATCAGGGGATGAATCTTTACGTCATCACATTTTATACTAGAATTTTGATTACTCAGATATGGAAATTTTGTTATGACATCGCCCGTCAGCATTTATTATTGGTTATTTATTAATATTCTTCGTAGTCTCAGTTTAATACAAGATTAGTACACACAGAAGTGGTACAGCAATTACGAGCAGAAAATTGACTTCCCTATTATACTACTGTATTATTTTCGTAGAACACTCTCTTAGTGTTGCTAAAATCTGCAGCTGATAAATATGATTGTGAACTCATGGTTAAGGGTGGAGAGAAAAATTATTGGTGATTCAGTTTAAATGTTATTAAAATCGATGTCGCCAAATCGCGTAGTGGGGAACATCTTTTGTCCAAACATTCATAGACATACGAAATTAACGGATGCCACTTTATACAAAATATTCTATAAAGGTAGGTGAACTGCTTCTTCGATTTAATAATAATAATAATAATAATAATAATAATAATAATAATAATAATAATAATAATAATAATAATAATATGGTCTCAGCTACCATATTGCAGGTGCGATTTGGGCTGCCTGGTTATCAATTTTGGGTTTCCATTACTTATTTCGTGTGACCTAAGGCTGAGTTTTTAATTAATTTTGTCGAGTACACACCGATCGTGTCATTAGAGATCTCTTCCATGTCGTTATCATGCGGCATACAGTGGCGAAAGACCATTTTACTGCCCTTCAAAAATCCTACTGCTTCTGCTGGATGTGAATCTGCGATTATCATTCATAATTGTGATTCAAGATGTATACATACAGTTCAGAAAATAAGAAACACGCTATATGTGAACATTGATATGGTTTTTTAGTCAGTCATTATCCAGTATGCATTGAAATACGTTGGTAAACGTCATTTTCTACTTTGTTAACATGTCTTAGGTGATGGTTGCTATCCTCCCATATAGGGTTCCCCCTGTGGCTGGGGGCTGTAGAATAACACCCACGGTATCCTCTGCCTGTCGTAAGAGGCGACTGAAAGGGCCCCCAGTGGCTCTGAACTTTGGAGAATGGGTTGGCGACCACGGGGCCCTTAGCTGGGTCCTGGCATTGCTTCCGTTTACTTGTGCCAGGCTCCTCATTTTCATCTATCCTATCCGACCTCCCTTGGTCAGCTCTTCTTCTTTTACGACCCCGACGGTATTAGCGCACTCGAGGCCTAGGGAGTCTTTCATTTTCACGCCCTTCGTGGCCTTTGTCTTTATTTGACCGATACCTTCATTTTTCGAAGTGTCAGATCCCTTCCATTTTTCCCTCTGATTAGTGTTGTATAGAGTATAGTTTCCTAGTTGTACTTCCTATTAACACAATAATCACCACCACCACCATCTCATATAGGGGAGGCTCAGATAAATCTATAGTACTGTTCATTCCGCGGTAACTCAGTTATAACTTCGCTGCGGCTTTACCCCTATGTGAGGAGATGATCTGAGCAGCTTATTACGTCGTCTGAACATCTTCTACTCTGACGGTAGAAAATTATACAATAGATCTCTTTGGTGGTAACATCAAGAAACATCAGTACTTACCCTCCTTACTTTTTTAGGAAGACAGGTTCCTTTAACGTGAATACTTGTACAATATTTAATACTAACTTTCAAGTAATATTATTTGCAGTGTTATTGGCAATGAATTTATGGCTACTGTGGATTAACTGGGCTATTGTGTATATAATGCAACTATTAAATTACTGTTAACTGAACTAATTGGTTAGGTAAATTATAATGCTGTTTTGAAGTACAAAATAAATATAACATAAGTAACAGTTGTTTCAGGTTATAAATGTCCTTTTGATAATAATCTCAGAATGCGTCATACTTCAATTTTACTTGAATATTGTGGAATTATCCAGTCTCCCCTACTTACCGTTTAGACTATAGAACTTGGCATCATTACAAAAAGTATGGTCAATCCTTTATTTAATTTGTGCATATTTATGAACAATATAATTCGATAAGAATTATTTAAAATTCCTCAGAAAGTAAGGAAAGGTCCCTCAGAGGACGTTTCGGCTGCATATATGTGGCACTTTTTGTTAGTCTCTGTGCCAATGAAGTGGCTGTATTTCAGCAGCTGTTGTAGCATCTGCTGTTATACGCGAGTCATAGCTAAATCGGGCTGGTTGCACTATAGTCTAATTAGTTAGAAGCTGCACACGACCTTCAGTGATGTTCTGTCTCTCCACATTCATAGAATCAAAATTAATTTCCCTCTCATTATGCAGATAATGTGTGAGGATTACGCCGATAAAGCAGATCCTCGTAGAACCACAGGAGAGGAATGTGGTTCAGTTCGCAGTCATTCCTGCGAGTTTGCCCCTGATGTAAGCCATAAATCAAGCAGCCTTGTCAGTTTAGATTGGCACTTAGACGGCTCGGAATAATGGACTTCATACTATTTCGGGTTTTTATATCGTTTGAAAGAGACAATCCTACTCAATGGATAAACCCAGAAGAATATTGCTTCAACCAACGTTATAGTTTTATGTGACCTCTGATATCTTGTTTGTAGCTGCTGGGTCTTCAATTTTGCGTGGAATCCGACCCGCTGGTACGGGATTCCAACTATGGCTGGCTTAGTGAGAAGCCAATGACAATACTGCTCACCTACCATATATAAAGTCCTCAACCCGAAGGCTAGTCGGTTCCTCAACAGATCAGCTATCAGCTGTCCTAGTCTAGATGTCACCGAAGAAGCATGCTACGGAAATGGGTGAAATAGTCTTCCGTTGCTTTCCTCATGAGCAACACCTTATGAGCAACACTTTCACCACATTTATGACAGGGACTGGTTGCATAAGGAATGGTGTTACTGGGATCGTTCATACGTCAGTCACTTCCATATTTTCGAAGACAAGGATGTGACTGACAGAAAAGTGAACACAGCAAACGTGATCTACCCCATACCTGGAGAGACAGTGTAATCTGAGCATTGTATATCACCATAGACGAAAATAGGTGCTTGCCTATCATACATATTAGAATTAACGTCTCGTGAAATAGCTGGCAGTGGAAGTAATGTGGACGTTATAGCCAATTGTTTACCAGTTTGATGACTGTTCGCTGTAGGGAAGTAATTTTAACAAGACCATAAGAAGCACAGCTTTTGAATAAACACTGGCCCTTCTGGCTGCAATTTTAATGTGAAAACGTTTGTGACCTTTACAGCCTAATTCGTACTTCCATTTCTGAGGTTTTCCATACAAAGCTTCATCTACATTCAGTACGGAGGGTGAAGTGTGCATATATGTTTCTCACCACTGAGTGAATTGATTTTGCGGTTCGGAATGCGTAGCTGTAAACTTGCATTTGGGAGATGGTGGGTTCCAATCCCACCATTGGCAGCCCTGAAGATGGTTTTCCATTTTTACATCAGACAGTTCTGGGATATACTGTAGCTAATGCTACGGACGCTACCTTCCCAATCCTAGTCCATTTCCATCGTTGCGTTGCCGACATTTTCGATGCGTTAGAACGATGTTAAACCACTAGCAAAGAAAAAGAAGCCTTCTCTCTAGCTTTTAAAGTGTTTAGTCTAAAACAATATATTGTGCATTGGCTTTCACTTTGTATGGACCAAGCGAGTTGTCTATGCGGAAACGTTCCTATAACTGTAAGCTTGCGTTCGAGAGATAGTGGGTTCGAATCCCACTTTTGGCATTCCTGAATATGGTAATGATGGTGTTTTATGATTTCCCGTTTTCACACCGAGCAAATGTCTGGGCTATGCCTAGTAAGAGTACGGCCGCAATCTTCTCTTGTATTCCACAGTCGCAGAAAAATCCGTGTTAGTGCGACGCAGAGTAAAAAATTAATCACTTCGTTATATGGTTATCATTCTCATATGTCTCATAGTTGTCTGTTGTTTCTTTATATTCGGTACATACTTGCTCTTGAAAAGAAGCAAGTTTTTAGAAACTGAACATGAAATATGATAATGTGAAAAATTTAGGTGCAAAGCCGAATGTCATTCACCTTCATTCGGTACACAACACACACGGTATACAATACCTTTGAAGTCTGAGAATCTCTCCGCAAGAAGCATTGATGTTATTTCGTCCTACTGTCTAACGATATGTGTAGTTTGAACGATTATTATATCTTATTAGGACCAAATATATCTCAATTGAATATCATGCCAAGATTTGTTGTTATTTGACGATTTTTATTTGAAGGTGAGGACATCTTCCATCTCAAACTTCAATCTCATATGATTACAGAAACTGCCCTAGTAATATCTGTTGTTGCAAAGACTATGATGAAAATGAAAACATACAACCTGTTTTTCAGTAAATGACCGGGTCAGGGATGGAATGAATGAAGCCCCCCCTCTTGCGGCGAGGATAGGAATTGTGCCGGCTGACGAAGCCTGTCGCACTCCTCTGGAGCAGTGATTAATTACTGATAGTGAAATGAAATGATATTGGAGAGTGTTTCTGGAATGAAAGATGACAGGGAAAACCGGAGTACCCGGAGAAAAACCTGTTCAGTCTCCGCTTTGTCCAGCACAAATCTTACATAGAGTGATCGGGATTTGAACCACGGAACCCTGCGGTGATAGGCCGACGGGCTGCCGTTTGAGCCACAGGGGCTTACGTTGCGAAGACTGTGATATCATGTGTAAATGTCATTTTTAGGCTTAGGACAGCCACAGATGATCTTTGAGTATGGAAACTCAGCGTCATTTTAACTAGCTTCCTACCGTGGAGGCTGCGTTGAAAATTATGGGAAATTCACGTGGTAATTTTAGATAAAGAGTAAAACTACTCTAGGGTAGACTGGGCTAAATCCGCAATATTAAGTCAAAATTGGAATATGATGCATTTTGAGAATGGTTTTCAAAATTATATTTATACACTACAACAAAATTACATATGCGATAATTACTTAGTACTTAGATCGCCTGCTGACCATGATCGTTAAAGCGTCATTTCTATAGGGTCTGACATCGTGGTTAGCCGGTTCGTGTCCTGTTGCTGGAAAAACTGTCACCATCAGAATGTTGGCCGGCAGGGTAGGAGACGTGGTGTTATACAATTTGTAATCTCTAGATAGCGTGCCAAACGCCTGGATTCAGTTCCAAACCTCACCGCAATGCCCATATGGAGTGTGGGCATACGTCAACCGTTGATGGTGGATCTTCCGTCCGATGGAGACGTTAATCCTTGAACAGACACCTTGATGTTATTCGACAGGAGTGGGCTCTGTGTCGATACTCGGTATTTCCCTCTCCCTGTCTCATCAGAATCAGTATTATTATTATTATTATTATTATTATTATTTTATTTACATGGCGTGACTCAGACTATAAAGCCTGATTTTCTGCCAAACCATGTCTTATAATGTACATACAGTTTAACATATATTACTCAACTTATTACACACACACACACTGTAATACTATAATCATCATTATCATCCCGCATCCAGACGCGCAGGTTCCCCATGGGCGTCAAATAAAAGGACCTGCAACAGGCGAACATGTCTTCGGACACTTTCGGCGCAAGAAGCCATACTATAAATGAGTTAGTACTTCAAAACAGTATTATAATTTACTTTCTCACTTCATTATTCACTTAATTTTAATTATAATACTTCAGCTAATTCCACTGCAGTGCGGATAAGTGAATTGCCAATAGCACTGTAATACATATTGTAATACATATTGTAGAAGTATTAATGTTAAGGAGGCCAGTCTTTGTAACACAGTAAATAGGATAAGTACCGAAGTTTCTTGATGTTGCCACCAAACGGATCCACTGTACAATTCATAACCTTTACTGTCAGAGTACAATATGTTTAGAGGACGCAATGCTGGTGTAGAGCTGCAGTGAAGTTGACACTGGCACCAAAAAGTATTGGCACATACACCTTTTCGCATATAAAAATACAAGGAACATTATACGTATACCATTAACCCTTACTTAATAAAGGGAATAAATTGTATAGTAAACTATTTTCCCAACACACCATAAGCACAAGTAATTTATTAAATTGGGAGTTTTCTCCTGCTCAAAAAAAGTATTGGCACACTGTACGACTTTTGTTATTGAGCTTTACAGACAGCGCCGCGCGTACCAGATTTGTGCAATCTGTAAGTTTGCTAACTCGCTGACTAAATTTACAAATATTATATAAAACTGCATTTAACTTGAAAAATCTGAATATCTGCATTTAAAATGGAAATTATGAAAATTAACATTCATTAAATAAAATACACACTCGTCGGACCTTGTACTCGCACTTACTTGTTACCTGCTTACTTACACATACGTTATTTGAAGGGCGCCAGCTGCCACTCAGTGCAGCAATAATAGAATGAGACTCTTGACTATCTCTAGGGTGTGGGGTAATAAGCTTACTTTTCACAACATACCATATAAGTTCTGGGAAAAGGAGATTGGCGTTCGGTTTCCCCATTAAATTTGAGGTTAAGATATTTTACTTTCATTGAAATAAAACTATGAATTCGTTTGATAGAACAATATATATTCTTTAAATAATATATCAAAAATAGTGAGTCTTGTTGCGATAAAACAGATGAGAATATGAAATTATGACGTTGCAACTGAAAGAAACTAGGCATGAATTTGAATTCTTCTTGACCCGACATTTAACAATTTATACGAAATATTTCCCTCACTGATTCACTTGACTGTACCTTCAACACTTTGAGTGTAATTACGACGTATTCCTTTGATCTGGTGTTTACTGTAGATGTGTCACGCCTAACTTGGTGATACATCCTTGTGACTGCTTCTTCTCCATATCATCTGACTTCTTTGTAAGTCAATGTGGTATTACCTCTTGGCAGGTCCAGGGTTGCCCTCCCTGACTCCATGGTAAGCCTTGCGTCCGTGTCTTCAACTAAGTGACCAACTAACTTTTGGCCTCACTCTCTCAATGACCAATAATTAATGGCTCACTGAGTCTTCTCCATCTCTCGTTCACACTGGTTGACTGACCAACTAAGGCCTCTTGATCTAGTAGACTTCTTCACTGTACTGCATCCGTATAACTGATGACTGACGCTACAATATGCACCCACCTTTTATAGACGTTGGTTGACACAGCTACGTAATCTCCAGAAATAACAATGACATACTCCCACCTACGCGACAGATATTACACACAGTGGTGAAATAGCCCGGGGCGGCCGACTCTCTGAGCGCATATCTAAATAAATACGATGACGTAGCCATGGAGTGGCGATGACTTGGCAGAATCGCCAACAATATTGCACAATGTACCAACGTCACATCCAATCTCTGATATATACAACAATTCTCACTGTACAGGTATTGAGTGTTATTCTACACATACGTATATATGCATACATCTAAGTACAATCTTGCAAGCAACAGGCATTGCAAAATTGAATTAAATAAGACTGATAATTACAATAATAGTAACAATATCACAGATAACATAATAATAATAATACTGACATAATAATAATAATAATGATAATAATAATAATAATAATAATAATAATAAAATACAGATAAAATCATACAATAATAAAAATACAGATATCATCTTGTAACGGGATTTGAACCGTTACAAATCGGAATTGACAAATAGTTCAGTCGCTTGCCTGACGACCAGTGTATGGATCATTCACATGCCACGATGGATCCGAATGGGAAAGACCATTCAGTGTCGTTCCGCAACAAGGTAGTTTTCTTGCATTCGCAAGGTAAAAGTTACCGTGAAATTGGTAAAGAACTTTCTGTTTCTTATGCAACAGTGCGGACAATCATCAAGAAGTTTCAAGAGACTGGTACAACAGACATTAAACGCAGATCTGGACGTCCAAGAGTTCTTACATGTAGCGAGCGTCAAAGCATATTTCGCCTTGCACTAAAAGAGCCCTTTAAAATGCAGAGTCGATTGTATCGGGCATCCAGTCAATGTCCAACAAACATGTCAGTGCTCAAACCATTAAGAATGTTTTGAACGCAGCTGATATTCATGGGGGATCTCCCAGTAAAAAAAAAAAAACACATTTATTTTGGAAGTTAACCGAAGAAAACACTTGCAGTTGACAAATATTATGTTAATAAATCGACTGATTTAAGAAATTTTGTGATATTTTCTGACGAATCCAAGTTTAACTTGTTTGGGTCTGATGGAAATGTAAAAGCATGGTGCAAACCACATACAGAGCTCCAATCCCAACATGTCCTACCTACAGTAAAACATGCGGGAAGAAGCATAGTGGGTTGGGGATGCATCGGAGCTTCTGGTGTTGGTGGTTTGGCAGTTATTGAAGGTGTCATGGATCGTCGTAAATATACCGATGCGTTGCGAGGCCACATACTGTATATAACAATGTACAGAAACAGGGTCTTGATGGCATCTTTTATTTTCAACAAGACAACGACCCGAAACATACGGCTATGCGAACGCGGGAGTGGTTGTTATACAATGCACCAAGAAGGGACCGATGACCTTCGATGTTCGGCCCCTTAAAACAACAAGCATCAAGCAAGCACCAAGAAGAGTTTTCACTCCACACAGAGCCCTGATCATAACCTAATAGTGCATCTTTGGGCTCACTTCGAGACAAAAGGTTGAAAATGTAATTCTACAGGGAAACGCGAGTTTCAGACGGTGTTGTTGGAGGAATGGTCGAAGATCTCTGGAGAGATAACTCGCACTTTGTTCTCTCCATGTCAAGACGTCTACAAGCTGTCATCAGAGCCAACGGTATGCACACAGGCTACTAAACTTGAATTACGTGAATTACAAAGACCTTAATTCCATTTGTGAATAGGTGTGCCAATACTTTTTTGATGTGTAGAGCAACTGATTTTGTTTTGTAAACTATTATTTTTGTTGTGAGAAACCAATTATACTGGAAGAATCTTTTGTTTACCACTGTATATTTCAATAAATATAACAGTGTCTTGGCATCAGCTTTATTTGTGTGGAATGTATATATAAAATGGTAGGTGTGCTAATACTTGTTGGTGCCAGTGTACATTTCATTTACTGCGGAATTATCCGTGCTGTGGATTAACCGAGCCTCCCCTATTGCTTTTTGCTTGACATACCATAACCTCATGTATTATGTTACCCAAGCATTTTACTGGAGTAACTGCGGAAACACCGAGTCAAGGTTGAACCCCTGACCTGTTAATGGTTCGCTTCCGAACTTTACTATGAATTGTTACTATGAATTGCGAATTGACAGTTAAAGAACAGACTGTGTTTGTTGCGTAAAATAATCTCAACTTTTTAACTTTGAATCCTTTTAAGAAAAAACAAATAGTTAATCTGAACGATAGATTTGATTATTTCGACTGCATGTTTATTTCGATACATCGCGCAAGCTCTGTATGTTAATCCCTCAGTTGCTAATTTGTTGATGAAATATCCTCACCTTTGAGAGATTTTTGTCCTATCTGGACGAGATTGTCGATTAGGAGGAACGTCGAACCCGTAGAAGTCTTGAAATACCGATGGTAAACATGGGGTGTGCTGGAGTGTTGTGTAAGCTCTCTTGAACCGAGCTGTCTAAACTTGTTAGATTGTTCTAACACTGCATTGAGTAGACTTATCTTACTTAACAGCACGTGTATGATTTTTCTGTCAAGACGGCCCGGCCCGTACTCTGTAATTTGTAAGCGATCGTTGTACAAGTAGTAAAAGGTCAAGAACACTTCTGTGATCTTGCCCAAGATTTGATTCCGGGAAATTAGCAGGAGATACTTACTCAGGGCCGCCTCTTTTGTCGGCTCGTTAAGGTATTCACGGATATTTAACATCCAAATTTGCGTGAATTGGAATGGGACCATTTGTTATCTGCATGTTAAGGTTGTCTCTTAAGTCACCTTGTGGAGAATATTTCAGGCAAGTCTTTGGAATGTTGATATATGCTGTTTATATCATGTTATTTCTCTCTGAGGTATTCGTGGTATGTTTTTCTATTTCATGACTTCCTGATAATACATACTAGTTCTGAAAGTCAGTTACAGTAAAAATCATCGCCACTGCCATTTGATCTCTTGCGTAACAAATTAATTTAGTTACGATTTAGTCTGTGGAGTAATTTGGTTATACGCAACTTGTTTTTCTCTTATCACGTAGAAAGTTGAATAAAATCTTCGGTGCTCGCTAAAGTTTGTTTTGGCTGAAACTCATTCTTTTGGTATTATTGTACTACTGTGTTTGTAAGCTAGTTGGTGTGTTCAGTTACAGTGACAATAATACTGTAATCGTACCAAGACGTTAGTTACCTTCCAAATTCTTGTTGTAAAATGGCATTGTCCTCGTTAAATTTATCGAAGAATTATTCCCACTAATTTCATATTATTAGAAACCGGTAATCCTGTAGCTAAGACCCTTTATCACCGGGCGAGTTGGCCGTGCGGTTAGGGGGCCGCAGTTGTGAGCTTGCATCCGGGAGATAGTGGGTTCGAACCCCATTGTCGGCAGGCCTGAATATGGATGTATGTGGTTTCCCATTTTCACAACAGGCAAATGTTGGGGCCGTACCTTAATTAAGGCCACGACCGCTTCTTTCCCGTTCCTAGGTCTTTCCTATCCTATCGTCGCCATAAGATCTATGTCGGTGTGACTAAAAGGAAATTGTAAAAAAAAAATCCTTTATCATAAGTTACAAAAGAGCGTAATGCATTTTTAAAGTAATTTCATTACAAAAATATTTTAATTCTATAAGTAGACGTAGGAAGTGATGCATTAGTTGTTGTAGGTCAATTATTATTTTGCGTAGTTTTTCCGGTATAATTTCTAATATTTATGTGATTATAGTTACTTCATTAATATTTATATGCTTATTATATTTTAAAACTAGCATTAATCTGGTATGTATTGTGGTGTGTCATTATAGCAAATCCTGTTTGAATCACATCTTGTTAATATTACGAACGTTGTTTCTAAGTACATTATTTACAGGTCGCCAATGCTTAAAACACATTACAGTGTTCTTTATCAAGTCAACTAGCATACGGCTGACCGATCCGAGATAACGGGTTCTCCTCAGGCATCAGAGATCGCGTTTCTCGGAGGTAAAGACACATTGTAAGGGGAGGCACCTCGTAGTCGATTTCAGCATCACTTTAGCGGACTCTTAAAAGGAATACATCATAAACAAACTGTTTGTATATATCGTTACACAGAATCCTCCTACATTTTTTAAAGTGCAAGGAATGTGAAAACATTATTGAATCAATGTGGTATTCCTCTTACTTTTAAAACAACTGTAAAACTGTAAATTAATAATATAACTTACAGAGCTTGTACTAAAAAAGCACAATATATACCATCTATGCAAAGAACTTCAGTGCACTTATCCTGTATTCTGGACGCTGTTACGCTAAGTTTTCCTTTTCGTACTTGATACATTATTATTAACGGACCATGGGATCTTCAACTCTAAATGGAGTTATTTGTGTATGCTTTATCTTTAGTCTATATTTGTTAACTTCATGAACTAAAATCTTTGTTAGACATAATGTGCTGTATTACATATTTACGTTACCGATTGACATCTAAGGATAGATAATTTTATGTTTTCGTATAGCCATCCTCCTCACCTGCGAGAAGAATGAGTCAAATGTAATTTGCTTGTGTAATATTACTCATAAGCACTCATTTTGCATATTGGGTCGACAGAGCATAACGTTAACAACCTCAGAGACAGAGGTCTGTCTTCTTACAAATCGCCTTGAGGAAGGAAAATTATCGGAGAGTTGACGCCATAAACAATATTGTGCCATATATCTCCCTTTGCAAAGTGTCGTCTTGATGAAGATATAGGCGAAGAATTATGACACGTTCATACCACACTCCTAAAAATATTTTAGGACATGGTTATTAATGTTTCTTTAATAGGGTGGGCCGTGACTCTTTCAATACATTTCGTAACATTATTTGACGTTAAGAATTTGTTCTTGATTCTGACATGATTAAATTCTCTATCAAGCAATTGTGTCACGTGGACGAGTTATTGGATGGTAAGTTTTAAAAAGAAATAATTAATAATATTTCCCACTCGGACAATTCCTTGTCTTGTAACGTTAATTATACAATAATCTAATGTAGTAAACAAAAAATGTGTATTTTTGTTTCGAGATCTTAGAGATTTGAAAATATCTCGAGGTGTTGCGTAGTGTATGTAATAAATTCGTATGAGACTTGTTGGACATTATGAAACATTGATGAATTCAGCACGCCACATGAATTGTTTCTTATTTATTTGTTCGTTAACTATTGAAGAGAATATTAAACTACATCGAAATATATTTTAAATCGAATATTTTTGCTCAAAATAGTGGATAGTGTTCTCAAACGTTTCAAAAAATTTCGTATAGTGTATTTGAAGAATGTTTGGTAAAAGACACAGAGTACGGTTACACATGTTGGCGAAGTTTTTCGTCTGAAAAGTTGTGTATGCATCTACAATGTGAACCTTTCTTCGGACTTGGCCAAATTTTTTCCTGGTATGGTAATGAACCAAGACGATGGATGGATGGATGGATGGATGGATGGATGGATGGATGGATGGATGGATGGATGGATGGATGGACGGACGGACGGACGGACGGACGGACGGACGGACGGACGGACGGACGGACGGACGGACGGACGGACGGACGGACGGACGGTAATGTGTGATTCAAACAGTATGATTTTCAGTACAGTGAAACAGAAAAATGAACTGTATAGCGTACTTTGCGAGAGGTAATAGGGAGTTTTCTAGCAAACATGAGAAATCAAAATACGAATGTAATGGAGAGGAATCAGTTGATGTTTTTTATCACGTTGCACTCCAACTTATTCCACACCAGTCTGTTTGTGAAACAGAATCTTTCGTCCAGTTTCACACGCGGAGAATCCTGCTCATCTGAACATATACTTCCCGTGAGCGTAGAAGAGCAATTTTAAGAAAACCATGGCTGACTTGTGTTCTTACTATCCTGTCCAGGTTCATCGCTACCAATCCTACCTACAGTACAGTCTGTTGCTGGTAGAAAACGAATTGTCATTATTACCCGTAGAAAATGGAAATATCGTCATCACAGTTCATTGATACTGAGTATATTAATTCTGTTTGTCTTATTCTAGGCATTTGACTCATCTATTTTCAAAATCATTTTGTGTTTATTGTCGTATTTTAATATATACTTACTAGCGTCTGTTGCTGTTTCTTGATGGATGTAGTGTTCTTGACGCAAGCCCGAGCAAAGTGTAACTTCCACTCACGTCTCAGTCTCATTTATGGAAGTATGGAAGTTGGAGTGGTTTGATTGGTACTGAGTAATACGAATTACAGCTGTATATTGCGTCTGAGTGTTATGAACTGAAAGGTGTTACTTATAGGGTCAGACAGGCTGCAACTGCACCTTCTGGCCCAGTGAAGAAAGCAATGGCAAACTACCTCATTCCTCATCTTTTCTAGGATGCCTTATTTGGGCGCCGCCATCGATTTGTACGGTTTTTCGTATAACCGTATAATCTTTGTTAGTACCGAGCGAGTTGGCTATGCGTTTAGGGTTGCGTAGCTGTGAGCTTGCTTTCGGGGGATGGTGGGTTCGAATCCTACCGTCAGCAGCCCTGAAGATGGTTTATTTTTTCCACAGATGGTGAAGATCAAGCCGACTTTCTTAAGACCCGCTCCCGCAGCAAACATATCTTTTCACTAAAGAGTATCATCAAATTCAGATTTCTTCGCGCTAAATCATTTTTGTTGATTTCGAGAAGATATGACTTACTTGGCCTATTCAGCCTTCTTGTTATCCTCAAGCAGATGGGCGTGGACAACAAAACTCGTTTCATCATCTAACTTTGACGAACACCTATTTACAAATGAAATTCATGGGGGAAATTTCAAGATCATTTAAGATTAAGACTTGTGTTTGTATCATCCATTCTTTCCAGCTGCTTTTTGGAAAAGGTTATCCGTGAGTGGTATTAGGCTGAGCACTGGATCTAAAGTAGTTTGCATCGACTGGCTTATTTACGGGTTATTTAGTTCTAAAAAGCAGATGGCTCGCCTCCAGCTTGAAACATTTCAAGAAGTAGCTGAAGCTGTAGGTCGCCAGATATATTTTGTAAAACTGAAGTAATGATATCTGACCGTCATAATACCACTGCATTTGCATTCATTTTTAAGTATATCGAAGAGTAAGAAGCTCTGAAATATCTGGCTAAACGCATGAAAACAGCTTTTTACCTGTGCAAATCGATCTCATGGCAGGCCAAATACCGCCATTACACCACAGTAGTACATCCTGAACCCCTGTTTGCTGCTGAGTGTTTTACCCTCACTCATCACACTGAAGTAGAGAAGATCCAATGAAAGAGAGGAAGTTCCTAAAGAAAAATTTGGAAAGTGATCTTCGGCCCACGTCAAAATTCTGAGGGTGAATATCGCCTGAGGTCAAATGCCGAGCTGTACCCTAAGTTTGGAAAGCTCTCACTTGTTATAAGGAAGCACCGTCGTATGTTTTGCGGCCGTCTGTCTTGAATCACTAAGATCAGAATATCTCAAAGAATTCTCTATTTTCTCATGACTTGGAAATGTAGCATGGCATGGGCAGCGGCAGTAAACAAGTCCTGGGTACACGGGTTAAGGAATCTTCCGGAGAGTGAGAAGACGATGTGTTGCAAAGTGGTCGGAACAGCGAAGAATCGCATTCTCCCTCAAGATGGAGGAATGAAAATCCAGAAAGGTTGATTAGTGTTAACCGTGGTGCTAAGAGGCCGTAATGATATGTTTATTATTATTCACCGTTAGGGGCACTAAGGACCGCGAGATCTCAACGGTTTGTCTTCTTGCGGGTCTACCAGGTTTTCATTCTTCCGGAGTGTGCTTTCTTCCATGCATCAGAATGGATATGCTTCAGTCGAGTTGGGACTACTTCTTGGTGAACCTGTCAAAGTTTGTGTTTAAGTGGTGCTCGGAGTTGAATGTCTGTTTATGAGATTCCATACTTTAAAAGATCTTCATCGATCTCCACCAACCAAGGAGGAATAGTTTTGAGACTTCTGAAATAGGATAACAAACGTTTACAGATTATTATTATTATTATTATTATTATTATTATTATTATTATTATTATTATTATTATTATTATTATTATTATTATTATTATTATTATGTGGTGGTGCCGGCCCCGTGGTGTAGAGATAGCGTGCCTGCCTCTTACCCGAAGGCCCCGGTTTCGATTCCCCGCCAGGTCAGGGATTTTTACGTGGACCTGTGGGCTGGTTCGAGGTCCACTCAGCCTACGTGATTAGAATTGAGGAGGTATCTGATGGTGAGATAGCGGCCCCGGTCTAGAAAGCCAAGAACAACGGCCGAGAGGATTCGTCGTGCTGACCATACAACACCTCGTAATCTGCAGGTCTTCGGGCTGAGGAGCGCTGGTTTGGTAGGCCAAGGCCCTTCAAGGGCTGTAATGCCATAGGATTTGTTTTTGTATTGGGTTGTGGTGGTTTTCTACTTGTTCATTTGAGTCGAGGATTGGAGTAAATTACCAGGATTTTCATTATGGGGGAAACTTCTTCGTCGATATATGAATATGAACCTTGAATCTGACGAATGAGGCTACTCCCAGTCCAGTCGTATCGCGTACTCGTCTTTGAAGGTGGGTGTAGATAGATCTATCGACTTGTAATCGCTTACTTTAATCGATCAATCAGTACATCATTTCATCAGATCAGTCAGTGACTAATTACTTGCTTGGTATGCAGGTTACTGGAGTCAGCGGATACCTCGGTTAGATCATATCTCTGTAATCGACTCTATTGTTACTCTGTGATTAGGAAGACAGGATTGACTATGATATAGAATCATACAGCATCGGAGGTGACGTGTCTGCGAAAATGTTAACCTAACTGACAGCCTTATAGAAATACGTTGTGCTAAAATCAATACGTGGTCTGGAATAAGTTATATAACGTTTCATGTGTTTGAGTGCAACATGTATAATATTCCATTTCGCATTCGCATTTTTCATTGACAGTAGTCCGTCTGTTTAATATTAAAGTTGAATTAATTGAGGCATTACGGCATTGCAAGTCATCGCCCACGTTTACATGTGTGTGTTGAAAAGTGTCAGACAGCCGGTGGTAGTGAGATGTTGGGAGAGAGAGAGAGAGAGAGAATTGAATTGAATTGAATTTATTGATAATGATGATATACATGCCACTGAGGCTGAAAAGCCCCTTTATGTAGCGTCTCACCGAGCTCGATAGCTGCAGTCGCTTAAGTGCGGCCAGTATCCAGTATTCGGGAGATAGTAGGTTCGAATCCCACTGTCGGCAGCTCTGAAAATGGTTTTCCGTGGTTTCCCATTTTCACACCAGGCAAATGCTGGGGCTGTACCTTAATTAAGGCCACGGCCGCTTCCTTCCCACTCCCAGCCCTTCCCTGTCCCATCGTCGCCATAAGACCTATCTGTGTCGGTGCGACGTAAAGCAACTAGCAAAAAAAAATATGTAGCGTCTACTTATAACACAATACAAGTTTATGAATATACTAACTACATTTTATAATATTAAAATATTAAATTAAACATTAAACTTAAAAATTAAAATACAGATACCAATTCCAATAAAATTAAAACATAAATCATATAAGAAGTAATAAAGTATATCATTCGATTTTTTAATATTTTAGGCTACAAGAATCTCAGGAATATAAAAACAGAAACAATTTTCTTAGAAATATGCATATTTCTGATTGTTAAACACAAGAATGCCTGATCTCAGCCCCTTGAGTACTCCTCCAGGAAGATAGATGTTAAGGACTGCTTTAGTTGGGTGCAGTTCCTGTCATTTGCAAAACGGTGAAGATTAAAGACATTGAAGATACGGGATGCGGTGCAAACAAAAGATTTGTTAAATTTAGTGGTACGATGAAGGGGAATTTGAAGGGTGGTTTTTGTAAACCTATTATCTCTGTTATGTACTGACTCCATAGATTTAAATGCATTATATGGGTAGGGTGGGGTCTTCAGTTTGGGAATTTTGTGCGTAACAACGGCTACTGAGATTTCCCGTCGTTCATGGAGTTTCAACCATTGCAGCTGTATGTAATAGGGTGTTATGTGTTCATCACGCCTGGCATTTGTCACGTAACGAACACATGCGTTTTGTACCCTCAGTAGTTGTAAGTTCAAAGTTTCAGATAAGTAGTTGTATACGACTGATCCGTAGTCAATTATGGGGAATATAAGACTTTGAACAAGTAGTTATAAGAGAGAGAGAGAGAGAGAGAGAGCTTTTCTATTTTTTGTTATTGTAATAGTGCTGGGATGTTCGACTCATTGGCTGAATGGTCAGCGTTGAGGCCTTCGGTTCAGAGGGTACCGGTTTGATTCCCGGCCGGGTCGAGGATTTTAATTGCGTGTGATTAATTCTTCTGGCCCGGGGACTGGGTGTTTGTGTTTGTCCCAACACACTACACTACACTACCAACCACCACAGAAATACACTATAGTAATTACATACGTCCATATAGGGTTGGCGTCAGGAAGGGCATCCGGCCGTAAAACATGGCCAAATCCACATATTCGATACAGTTGGCACTCTCTACCCCACAGATGTGGGAAAATCGGAGGAAGAATAAGAACAAGAAGCATGGATAAGTGTATCGGGACTTGAAGTAAGGCACTGTCCCAGCATTTTCCGTGAGTTTGAGTTTGAAATAGCTCTGGGAAAGTGACATTCAGTGCAGTGACACTATTAAAGTACCAGCTTTTACTGATTGCTTATTTCAGTGTGGAAAAAATCAAACTTTTAATTTTTCAGGAAGATCAAATTGGTCACATAGATGCAAAACGATACCAGATGATAAAATATTTCGTCCCCTGTCAAGAGTGTCGAAGTTTCTTTCCTAACAGAAGTTATTGCATATTAGAATTACTTATTTTTATCATATACGATTTTTCCTTGTAGTGCAGATTTAGTGTGTCTACCCATTTAGTAATTCTCACACCTGCCGATGTATAATTATATAAATCATGGCTTAATTTCAAGTGGGATATAACTTTTTTTAAAATATAGAATTGCATTCAACTGTTTCCACGTGATCTGCGTACATTCAGATAGAAGTCGAACAAATGTACTGTATTGTATTTTCTCAGTCAGTTGTCGAAAAGTGCATAATTAAATTAGAATGTTGTGATTTAAGTAAACATAGAGACCAAACGTTAATTTTATTCACATAAAATGGCACGGAAAATTCCTATGCGCCTTTTATTTAGGGTCCTGCTGAATATTTAAATGAATTTCATTTAAATTGTTATAATTTAACCCTCTAGCGTCAACAGTAGTGATGTGTATATAAATAAATCATAATGGTACTTGTTTAGAGCCATTTCTGGTACGCCTTCTTTTTACATTTACAAGCTGCTATCACTTCACCATTCCACTAAGATGTTCGCTTTTTCCCATCTTTACACACAGTTGTTCCTAGGCATTCCCTTGCTGTTTATACAACTACAGCATCCTTGTATGCCACCCATTCTCTTTCTATATTCGGAACATGCTTACTGTCTATTGTTTCGAACTCTTCGCTAATTATATCCATGCACTCTGTCTGATTTCCAACTCTCGCATTGAAATCTCCCATTAGCACTATCCTGTCCTTGCTGTTGACTCTGACTGCGATGTCACTCAGTGCTTCAAATTCATTCTCATCTGCACCCTCACATGATGTGCAGATTAAGACAGTTCTTGTCCTAATTCCTCCAACAGCTAAGTCTGCACACATAATTCGCTCATTTACGTGCCTAACAGAACCTTTGTTGCGTACAATAGTACTCTTGATGAACAGTCCTACCTCACACTCTGCCACTCTGCCATTCCCTCTTTAACATCCGTCAAGTACACATTATAATCTCATATCGTCTTCTTCTTTTACTACCGCTTTTTTCCACACCTGTGGGGTAGTGCATGTGGATTTGACCATTTTTAACGGCCGGATGCTCTTCCTGACGCCAACCATATATGGAGGGATGTAATCGCTATCGCGTGTTTCTGTGGTGGTTGGAAGTGTGGTATATTGTCTGAATATGATGAGTAGAGTGTTGGGACGGACACATACACCCAGACCCCGAGCTAGAAGAATTAATCTGAAGCGATTAAAATCCCTGACCCGGCCGGGAATAGCACCCGGGGCATGGAGTGCGCTGACTATTCAGCCAACGAGTCGGACATCTCCCATCTCTTCCTTGTTATCTCCACTTATCCGAATATCATTTACTCCCAACGCAGCCAGACGCATCCTCTTTGTTGACTCAGCCAGCTCTACTTTCTTTCTTCCATAAGACCCATTAATATTGAGAGCTTCCCATCGAAATCCATTTCGTTCGCCAACTTGATTTCAAGGGGGCCCTCGCGTGTTCGAATGAAAGTGGAACTCCATTACCCCCATGGGTCCGAGGCTTGCTTGAAATGTTCTGAGCTCGGTAAATTCTGTGAAGCTAGTCCCAGTGGTAATCTCTAGTCTAACAGGTTAGGGATCGCCGATTTATTGTATAGTCCTCGCCGCCTGAATACAAGGATGGCCATGACTCAGAATCATCCTGAATATTCTTAATGTTATACGAATATTGCGTATTGTGATTCTTAGTAAGTTCAGAATTTTTTCTGGCTGATATTCAAATCAATCCCTTTGCCTAATGAAAACAAGCGATAGGTGGTCCTAACATGTATTTCGTCGTTGTGCATACGAAAACCGCTTTGTGAAAATATTCTTGGAGAAATACCGACCACCGAGCTCGATAGCTGCAGTCGCTGAAGTGCGGCCAGTATCCAGTATTCTGGAGATAGTAGGTTCGAACCCCACCGTCGGCAGCCCTGAAAATGGTTTTCTGTGGTTTCCCATTTTCACACCAGGCAAATGCTGGGGCTGTACCTTAATTAAGGCCACGGCCGCTTCCTTCCCACTCCTAGCCCTTTCCTGTCCCATCGTCGCCGTAAGACCTATCTGTGTCGGTGCGACGTAAAACAACTAGCAAAAAAAAAAAAAAAAAAAGAAAAGAAAAGAAATACCGACCCGCAGCACAGATCTCGTCAAGAGCGAGAATTATTTGTCTTTCTCGCACAATACTGAAACTTAAGTGGTAGAATCTTATCGGCCAGGGTTAAAATTTTTCACATATTGACTTTTGCAGGCGTAACGATGATTTGTTCCCTTCCCGCCCCATTCTCATGAAGGTCTGTAGAAATTAGGAAGCGGAAATCTATGCCTGAATGAGGTGACCATCGTGTGAGGGCATGGCTAAACGTTAATGTGTCATCGCATGAGATACTTCAAATAAGCAAAACTTTATTGAGGTTTTTTTTTTCCTTCAGTTATTCCAGGGTTACTGTAGCCACGCTGGTTCATTTCTACTTCTGGTCAGGGGTTTAAGGCCGATGCTCTTCCTGATATGTGATATTTTAGGTGAAAATTCCAACCCGGGATCCGAAGCTCCATCGTCAGGGCAGATAATCGCTGTGATAATCGCGTCCTTATTCTTCATATAGAATAGGAATAGAGCACCCTTCTCTACCAATCACGAATGACCAACAACTGGGGAGAGAGTGTTTGTTGATTGTGATCATAACTAATACATGCATGTAATTGTCCGACTCTTTGGCTGAATGGTCAGCATACTGGCTTTATATTCAGAGGGCCCGAGCATCGATTCTTAGCGGGGCGAGGGATTTAAGCTGCGTATGGTTAATTCGTCTGGTTTGGGGACTGAGTATTGGTGTTCGTCGTAAAACACTTCCTCTTCATATACACAAGCACAACACCACTATACCAACCACCATCGATACACGCAATAGTGAATACATCCCTCAACGTGGGTTTGGCGTCGGAAAGGCATCCGAGCGTAAAACTGGACTAAACTCACATCCCATGGCGGTCCCAGTAAATTGGGTTAATCACAAGAAAATAACAAAATGTTACAAAAATAATTAAAATTTACATATATCCCATAAATTCTTCTCGGACGTATTCTTAATCATTTGGGGCACATGGGATTTCATAGATTTGAACTAAGTTGTAGAGTCTAGGGTAGCACCTCATATATATTCTCCACGTGATTACCCCAATTTAGCGACATGCACATACATTCTCTGTTTTCACCCTCCTTGGATTCCATTTCCCACATTTCTTCTATAATATTGCGCAATTTTGCTGTTCTCCCTAGATTTTTTCCATTCTCATTTTAGTAACAGCAAGAACGTAACGGCACTTTTCTGTTTTATCCATCTCTGTCCCATCTACGTATTTTTCTCTATTTTTTCATGTTTCTTTGCGATCTTTCAGTAGATGTGCCTATTCTTCAAATATGTGCTATATTAGTTACATTTTCTGTATGTAGAGGATCGAAACTGGCTTTTTATTGCAGATTTTCTCAAACATCAACACATCTTTCCGCTACTTTATTTTAATTGCACTCCTTTTTTCTACCTACGTAGGTCGAGTCATAAGTCATGGCCACTATGTTTTTTCTCGCGAACAGGAGACAACACGGAAAATCTAAGATATGCATTTGGAAACGTACGGTATGTACTTCCTTATGATGCCACTAGATGGTGTATGTAAACAACAGTGTGGGTCTAAGCATTCCCCGAAGTTCAGTGTGTGAGTGAGAGCGTCACAAATCCTGGCATACGATGTTCAAGGTGCTCTTGTGTGTCATCCAGTGCGTGAGGGGCATACTGTCAATGCAGTCTATTACAATTCCCTTTTGTTGTACCATTGGCGCCGTGCAGTGCGAACAAACGTCCAGATCTTTTGGACAACGCCATAACCCTACACGATAACGCGACAGCTCACACAGCAGCCATCGTTCAGCGGCGCTTACAACGGTGGGGATGGGAGGTTCTACCACAACCGTCTTATTCGCCTGATCTGAACCCATGTGACTATGATTTAATCCCCAAAGTCAAGAACCCATTACGTGGATAACGGTTTGCTAACAAAGAGGACATCGTAACAGCATTTTGGAGAGAGGTGTCACACGTTAGCGATGCACATGCAGCGAATGGTATTCAGCACCTGTCCCACCGTGGAAATCTTAGGTGATTATTTCGAAGGTCTGTAACCAATGGAGACCTGTCCTTTGTACGTAGTCTTGTGTATTTGCTATGTATACCATAATAAAACAATGTTTACCAATGGCCTGTGTTCTGGCATTTTCCTACGAGAATCTCCTAAAGTCAGAATTTGTCTTCAGGCACTATGCATAAGTAGGCTACATGGCCTATATTTCCAAATGCATATCTTAGATTTTCCGTGTTGTCTCCTGTTCGTGAGAAAAAAAAATAGTTGCCATGACTTATGACTCGATCCTCGTATATAAACTGAACAATAGCATATGTAGCAGAATATTCATGACTATCACTGTATGTTCCTGCACTTGTTTATTCGTAGCGTATTTCAAGTTGAGTTAAGCCTGCAATAATATTCCGTGTTAATTGCTCGAAACTGCCTCGTTAACAAACCTCAGTAACGATAACACTGGCCAGACGAGGCAATGACCTGTAGATATGCTGTACCTATGTGTCTGTATGAGCAAGCTGTTACGTACGATGGGGACCATTAAACAACGCGGCCGACACCTTATCGCTAGGTTGGCTGCAGCTATTGGCCATTGCCAGAGAGAGAATTGAGGAATAAAATACGTTTGCTATTTATAGCCGCTGCAAATGTGTTATCAGGCTACAGGTTTTATTCTTCTCATGTTGTATGATTTGTAGACATTTACTGCCCACACCAGCCGCGTTCATTTATTAAATGGTGACAGTAACGACTTTCCACGTCAGGAGTGTTGATATACACCTCTCTCAAATAGCGGACAAATGAACTGATATGACGGAAATAGAATAACCATACCTTCCTGTAGCTCGTGTCTTACCTCAAACTCCAGTGGGCCATCTAGATTCTCTTTCTAACACACGTAGCGTACCATTAGTGTTGTCCTTGTCTTTTCACGCGCTGCTGCCAAACATTCATTCATCGTCGATAAAGAAACAATACCTTGATTGTCACAATGCTCTTCCTATCTATTATTTTCCGTAAGATTTTTTATGCCTCTCAGCCACATGTGGATATGCAGACCAACAGGACAGTGTTCGTTTTCCTGTGCCAAGGTGGAGAGGAAAGCGAACCTTTAATACAGCATACTGTAGGAGTGCGTAAGTCCGACTCGTTGGCTGAATGGTCAGCGTACTGGCCTTCGGTTCAGAGGGTCCCGGGTTCGATTCCCGGCCGAGTCGGGGATTTTTATCGCTTCTGATTAATTCTTCTGGCCCGGGGACTGGGAGTATGTGTCCGTCCCAACATTCTTCACGTCATATTCGGACAAAATACCACACTAACAACCACCACAGAAACACGTAATAGTGACTGCATCCCTCCATATAGGGTTGGCGTCAAGAAGGGCATCCGACCGTAAAACAGGGCCAAACCCAAATGTGCTACGCAGTTCGCACCCGCAACCCCACGGGTGTGGGAAAAAGCGGTAGCAAAAGAATAAGAAGAAGACTGTAGGAATGCGTAAATACGTCACCCGAAAATGTATTCCTACAGTACGGTACGGTAAGGTTCTTTCTCCTTTACTCATCTGCATAGAAAAATGAATGCAACGAAAATTGTTCTGATGGACTGCATATCAATATATGACTGTCAGGCGTGACCAGTCTTAAGGAATATAATGGTAGGAAGAGTATTGTGAGATACGAGGTTTTGTTTCTTCAACGGGATATATTAAAAATCAAAATATACTCGAATAATATTATATAAAAGTAAAACACCAAAATTTGTTTCCGATCAAGCTATTTTTAAGCCGCAAAGACTTTTTAAAGGGGTGAGAAAAAAAAGGAAGTTTAGCACGTGATTTATTTTCAAGTGTCTTAATAACATGTCACGTTGTCATTATCTAAATAGCTGCGATATCCAGTTGAAAGTTACGTCATTACTAAAACAAAATGTGTGTGGATACTACTAGAGAAGGGCTGTGGGTAAGCTTCATTACGGTTCAATTAATAAAAAGTATCTTGAAACGCAAAATGCATTTTTGAATAAACGTATACTTCAAAATTTAGTCTAAGAATTTAAAAATGTTAGATAGGGAAAAATATTAAGGATTCTGGAAGAATCCACAGCACAATGGCTTTAATCTCTTGAATTCCCACTGTCGGCAGCCCTGAAGATGGTTTCCGTGGTTTCCAATGTTCACATCAGACAAATGCTGGGGTTGTACCTTAATTAAGGCCACGGCCGCTTCCATTCCATTCCTAGACTTTTTCTATCCCTTCGTCGCCATAAAACCCATCTGTGATGGTGCGACGTAAAGCAAAATTGTAAAAAAAAAATATATAAAGAAGTCTCTTGAATTAATATGAACTGGTGCCCGCGACATCAATAATGAAACTGAACCGACGTCTTGTTGTAAAGAAAATATTAACTTTAGCTCTTTCCATACAAATATAACACGTTGTCACACCACAATGCAAAGCAACGAATAGGTTGAAAGAGCGTTGCAGAAGAAATATCCGAGAACAATGATGCTATATTACAGATACATTGCTTATAACTTAACGACATAAGCAGACATAAAGCAATCACTACTGATATGACGTTTTGAGTTATTACTAACTATTGTGTTTCATGAACAGCGTTACTTCGATTTTTCGCCGGACACACCTGATCGCAATTCGAAAGACGTTTCACTTAAGATAACCTAACAAGAGTAAATACCGTCTGTAAATTACTTTCTATATTTGTCATGTAACATGTTTCTTTTCTCTTCTGAGAATGTTATCTGTGCCCCCACCCCGCACCCCATCCCCCACACGCTTTGTACTGTATTACTAAAAAATAAGAAGTCCTCCATCCGATTTTTCATTCATTAAAGCCAGCATTTTACCATAGGAATTTTCTCCTTCCAAGTAATTCACAGATCATCAGTTTTGTCTTTCATAGACAAACGTATATGGCACGTTACATGCTTACTGCCCTATTTAAACTGTTGCGACACTGTTCTTAAGTGAATGTTAGAGGTCAGAATCTCCTTGTTCTGTAGGCCGTAACCTTTCCCGTCAATTTGTAAGCTAATCGAAGAGGGGGCTATTCTATTGGTGATTGTGTCGTCGGAGACATATATAAACACGAGCGACAACTTCATCGTCCTAGCCGCGCGAGTGCAATGTCAGTCTCGACTTATCCTACCGGAATGTTGTAGGCAAATATACGTTGCTGGAGAGAAATAAAAGTCTCACAGCAAACAGGTTTGCTTCGTGTGTTGTGGAATGACTGGTGAATATTTAAGAATCAAACCTGAATGCCATTGCTAACTTCTAGGTAAATGAAATGGCGTATGGCTTTTAGTGCCGGGAGTGTCCGAGGACATGTTCGACTCGCCAGGTGCAGGTCTTTTGATTTCACGCCCGTAGGCGACCAGCGAGTCGTGATGAAGATGAAATGATGATGAAGACAACACATACACCCAGCCCCCCCTGCCAGAGAAATTAACCAATGATGGCAATAATAATAATAATAATTGTTACCAAGTTTTTGTGGTAGGTAGAGGTGAAAGAAGGTGCGGGTGGTGAACAGGTCTCAGGCTACGAAGTTAAAATTAATTTAAAATTTAACAAGGTTATATTTTCTTTTCAAAGTGCAGAAATAACAAAAATGGCAGGTACAGAGTAGCAAGGCAACAAAAGTACAATTACAGTATTTACAGGATTTGGGCTTCGAGCCCCGAACTCACAATTCTTGGGCAACTAGCCCAACTTTACCCCAAAACAAGTTTTAACAGAGGGGCAGAAAACCCCATTCATGCCCAGGAGCACTTGCTCTAAATTACACAGAAAAGCCTCCTCGAGGCATACAACACTCAATTTTCGAGAAAGAGCCACTCGCTCTCAACTTTAAGCCTATCAAAGGCCACACCAAACTCCACCTTCAAGTTGTCCTCTAAGGACATAGACACAGGGGTAAAATACCCAACCTACTGAGGCCTATTAAGTGAGAAAAAGGTTAATTACATGACCTCTAAAATAACAGTTTGAGAGGAGGCGATCTGCACTCCTAATACATTTGGTTTAAAACCTAATCTGGCTCTAGGCCGCAAATGCAAGGGCTAATCCCATACTACGGAGGTGACTTTAGAAAAGAACAATTTACATTACATTAAGGAAGAATCGGTTGTGAGAAATAAGTTCACCTCAAAACAATATGAGAGGGAGCTCGAGGGGGTTAAGCACTCTCTATCCCAATACGTAGCTTACAAGAGAATAAATACTAAGAGTCTTTACATTTTAGGGAAAGGTTACATGGTGAAAAAGATTCGGACCCGCCCCGAGCGTTAAACTGCTGAGCTAGCAAGAAAAGAAGTTATTAAACGGCCATTACCTGGTTGTTGAACTGCTGCCCGAAGAAAGAGGCGCTTCCCGCCCCCTGCTATGTACTTTACACACTGAAAGATGGTAGAGAAGTGGCACCGAGACCCTAAAATCAGCAGTTTATATACTCTCGCGGAAAGTTCGAGGCGTTTCAAGAAAGAAAACACCCGCCCACAATCATTTATTGGTTAGGGTTAAGCAGCATAACCAATTTGAAGAAGAAACACCTTATTGGTCATAAATTAATTAAAGAAATTCGGGATTGGCTAAATTCAAAACAAGGGGAAAGAAAGGGGAATACAGCCAACTTAAACAATACCAGAAAGAAATTTAACAAGAAACAAACTTTTGAAATAAAAATTTCTCCAAAAAACAGTTCTTTCACCTTGCACTAGGTTGCACTATTGTAGTTCTTCAGTAGTGTCCTCTAGAAGAGAAAGTTCACACTTCTTACTACAAGCAAAACAAAAATACGTCGCAAACGACCCAGTTCAGAAACTTCAAAATTTCCAAGTAGTGACATCTTCTGGGTAACTTGAAAATTAATACATTAGATAAAGTTCGGAATTCCTCCAGCAGAGGATTTTCAACTGGCGCAAAGTTTGAATTAGCAGCGTGGGGGTGTACCGCCCGGTACAGACCTCCCCCCCCCCCAAAAGTCCCTCCAGGGGTGACACATGAAATTTGTTTGAAAATAAGGTCCAAGTTATGATGTTGATATGGAGATTCATTGCAGTAGCATTTATAAAAATTTTCTAAATTTGGTTTGATCCAGTTTCAAAATTCTTGTAGTAACCGTTGAAGTAATGTCTTTATGTTTGTAGGAATTGAATTCAGAAGAAAAAACTTTTAATACTTGAAAGTGAAGAAACATTTTCTAAGTCCACCAAATATTGCAGTAGAATTCCCAAGTGTAGTAATTGCTGATAGTACTTGTCCATGTAGTTGAGTAAATTGGATGGCCAGACCGGCCGCTGCAGCTTGTGTCCAGAGGAGGCCGCTCGGACCCCTCAAGTACCCTGAGATACCGCTCGCCCGCACTATGAGAGAGGAGTAGAGGTGTTGAAGCACGCCGCGCACGCGGTGAACATATACAGGCTGCGGGCCGGTAGCAGATCGTGCGCCGCACATCAGCCTTGGCCGGGAGGAGGGCTCCGGCTCGCCGTACACAGGTTGGCCTCACTGGGGAAGGGCGGGCCCATACCCTGCCTCAGGAACGGTACGGCGCCGCGCTGCTGCGGGGGCACTGAAACATTAAAGCTCGGCGGCAGAATTTTGTTTGACCAGAATGATTTTTAGGGTACAGTCTCAGTGGAGGAGATGAGTGGCCAGCGGCGTGGAGATATTTATTTCATTCCTCTAAGCCACTGTGTGTTGTGGAGCAGGAGACGGGAGCGTGGTAATGGCCGTGGCAAGGACAGGATGGCAGTTTAACTATGCGGAGAGGGTTTACAATAAATGCTTAAATATAAAAAAAATATTATAGAAAGGGCAGAAGGCCTAAAAGTGAAAACCTCAAAAAAAAAATATATATATATAACCTTCATATTCCTTTCAAGATTATATGAAGCAAGTTAGCACAGAAATTATACAGGTTTCACCTGCGACAGGTGAACCCTAAATATCCTCTCGGTGGCTGGATTACTTAATAACAACGTAACCGGCGTAAGGAAATCGAGAATGACACACGGCCCATGAAATCTGGGGGCAAGCTTGCCCGCGGGAACAAAATTCTTGACCATCACTTGGTCGCCTACCTTCAAATTGGTGGGTCTCCGTCCACGATCATATCTTTCCCTAACCTTTTCATGAGCCACTTTAAGATTGCTTTAGCCTTCTTCCAAAGATCTTTAATGTTGTCCGGGTCTATTGTCTCCGGTAGAATGTCACTCAGAGACCAGAGGTTAGAGAGCGGCGTGTTGGGAACAAACTTGAACATCAAAGACGCTGGAGTAAATTTATGAGATTCATGAACCGCCGAATTCAAAGCAAAAGCTAACCAATGCAGGGACGTGTCCCACCTGGAATGATCTTCATGATGATAGGCAATAAGCGCGGACCTGAGATTACGATTAACCCGTTCAGCCAGAGATGGTTGAGGGTAATAAGCAGAAGTAGTTACATGAGAGATGGACAGGTCAAAACAGAATTTACGGAAAAGATTTGATGTGAAAGCCTTAGCATTATCAGACACAATATATTGACACGGACCAAAAGAAGCAAAGATAGAATTTAGACAAGTAATGGTGGACTGAGCGGTAGCCAGCTTAGTCGGAAATAACCAGGAAAATCTTGTAAAACCATCTACACATACAAGGATGAACTTGTTGGCATTTCCCTTTGACTGGGGGAAGGGTCCTACATAATCAATATACAGGCGTACCATGGGGCGCGACGCTTGATGAGAAGACAACAGGCCTACCTTGGTGGACATGGTTGGTTTACTAAGCAAACAGGATTTACAAGCCTTTACTAGTTCACGGATTTCACCGTCCATACCCTTCCAGGTGAACCTTTCACGAATCTTTTCACGAGTTTTAAAGATACCAAGATGCCCGCCTAATGGGGTCTCATGATAGTACTTGAAGATCATAGGTACAAGAACAGCTGGAACGACAACCTTCATCATCTTATCATGCCTCGAAGGGCAACATAGAACACCATTCCTCAGCACATAAGGGACAACATGTTCCCCAGAAGAAAGGGTTTCCATTATCGGAGCCAGCGTCGGATCTTCACGTTGGTATTTCTCGATATCCCTAAAGAGCATGGGAGCATCTGTTAAGATGGCATTAACATCAGATAGTATGGACTCGGGAGGTGATGAACTGTCGACCGGTTCATGGGTCTCGACGTCGTTGGAAAACATACGGCTGAGTCCATCGGCAACAATATTTTCGGTCCCTCTGATATGCCTGACATCGAATTGGAAGGCAGAAATTCGGATGGCCCAACGGGCTGTACGACCAGTACGACGCGGCCTACCCAAGACCCAGCTTAAGGCTTGATTATCTGTCTCCAGGTCGAATTTGACATGTTCCAGATAGAGGCGGAACTTTTCTAAGGCAAATAAGACTGCCAAACCTTCGAGCTCATATATAGAATACTTGGCTTCTTGAGCCGATAGAGTCCTAGATGCATAGGCGATGGGTCGCCTCCCTAGTTCAGTCTCTTGAAGAAGGACTGCAGCTACCGCCGACGACGACGCGTCGGTTTGGACGATGAATTTCTTTGAGAAATCAGGCATAGCAAGGTCAGGGGCATTACAGAGAGCGAATTTAAGATCTTCAAAAGCGGCTTGTTGAGAAGGTCCCCACTCAAATTTGATGCCTTTTCTACGAAAAAGGTTTAAGGGCGCCGCTCTATTAGCAAAGTTAGGAATAAACTTCCTGAAGAAATTCACCATACCAATGAACCTGACGATACCTTTGATGTCCTTGGGAGGTTTAAAATCACGGATGGCCTGTGTTCTAGAATGATCGACGGCAACACCATCAGGTGACACAATATGCCCTAGGAATGACATAGAGGGCTTAGCAAAGGCAACCTTGGACAACTTGACAGTTAACCCAGCCTTACGAAGGCGATTGAGAACTTCTCGCAGATGATCTAGATGTTCTTCAAAGGTCTCCGAAAATACGACGACATCATCCAAGTAGTGATACAAGTACTCAAATTTGATGTCGGAGAAGACCCTATCTAGCAGCCTAGTGAGTACAGCTGCTCCCGTGGGGAGCCCGAAAGGCACGCGGTTGTATTCATACAAATTCCAATCCGTGGCAAACGCTGTAAGATGTTTAGACTCTTCCGCTACAGGAATTTGATTATAGGCTTGATTCAAGTCCAAGATAGTAAAGAACTTGGCCTTACGAAACCATGAAAAACAAGAATGAAGGTCAGGAAGGGGCACAGATTGTAACACCACCTTCCGATTGAGAGCCCTATAATCAATGACAGGCCTGAAGCCACCTTGGGGTTTCGGGACTAGAAAAATAGGTGAAGAATACGCCGACTTAGAGGGCCTAATAATACCATCCTTCAACATCTGATCGATGATTTCTTTCAGGGCCTTCATTTTAGGTGGAGATAGCCTATATGGCGGAAAACGGACAGGAATCGAATCCGTGACCTCAATTTTGTATTCAATAAGGTCAGTAACACCAAGAGTATCAGAGAACACCTTTGGAAACGACTGACACAACTTACGAATACTATCAGCCTGCTCCTCAGGTAGATGTCTAAGGTCTAACAACATCTCATCCTGGGTAGGCGAAATAGATGAACATGATGCAGAATTACATTTTAACAAGGGGATTTTACAATTGAAGCAAATTTGAAAGTGCACGACCTACTCTGAAGATCGAGCACAAGACCAGTGTAAGAAATGAAGTCTGCTCCCAATATAATGGGGCAAGACAAGTGCTTGGCCACAAACAGTTTAATTTTCCATGTAAATTTAAAAATGCGGATTTTGACATTTACAGAACCTAGAATTTCTAATGGAGATGAATTTGCCGAAACATATTGAACAGGAGATGAGCCATAGTCAGGTAGTTTACGCACAGATTTCAATTTTGAATACCATTCAGCCGAAATAATAGAACAAACACTGCCTGAATCTAATAGAGCTGTTATAGGCTCATTATTTAACTCAATTTTGAGAAAGGGGACCGATGCGGGGGTATCCCCCGCAATCCTAAGACACTCTTTGGGGCATTCAAAAGATGGATTAGCAGATTGAACGTTCCCTGAATTTTCGATCTGTTTACCAGGGGCTGAGCCTCGGAAAGACGGATTAGTCGACTCAGCCGAAGCCACTAGTCACTTTTTATTATTGGCATTGGTGGAATTTGCACCAGAGGTTGAGCAGGAGGGGGTGCTATTTGAATTTGGGCAATTCTTGGCGATATGTGAGAAAGCCCCACATTTAAAACAGCCTTGTGATGAGGCAGCTCCATTATTTGCCCTACTAGTTTTGACCAATGGACATTTATTGCGAAGATGGTCTGGCGACCCGCAAGCATAACATTTACGGGGTGTGACTGGTCGGCGAGGTGGAGGCCGAGTATTACTAAACGAAGGAGGGGGTTCTTTCGCGACACGCAAGGAATCGGCGTATCTAACTCCTTCCGCTGAGACGGCCAATGCTTCCAGTTCAGAGAAGGTTTGCGGGCACGCCGCGAAACACAAATATGACCTATAAGATGGTGAAATGCCTTCCACAATAGCCTGTACAATCTGATCCTCAGGGAAGTGAAGAGCAAACACCCTCGTATAGAACTTAATGTCTTGTATGAAATCAGCCAGGTTTTCATCCAATCTCTGTACTCGATAATAGTACTTCTGAATCAGAGATGACCTCGCGCGAGCAGGAATAAAATTTGCAAGCAGATGTGCATGAAAATCTTCAATAGATGACTGTTCGGCAATGGCTCTTACTATTTTATCTGAGAGAATACCAATTGCATAAGGATAAATTATCTGTAAAATTTGACACGGAGAAAGAGAAAAAACAAGGGCATGATCTTGAAATTCAACTAAAAACCTTAAGAATGAAATAACTTCACTGGTGGTATTAACAGAAAACTTAGAGATACCTCTGAGCAACATTGCTAATGGATGAGGCAAGCTGCTGAACCCAGGTGACATAGTAGGTAAAGGTTTCAGTGGCAAGGAAGTTAGTTCAGAACGTACATTATTCAACGACGTACGGCGTTCAGACTCGTTGTCCAATGGGGCAGAGATAGTTTGAGCTGCAACGGTTTTCCTATTGACTTCTCCCTTAGGAGGCTCTTCCTCGCTACCTACATTCACCGTAGCGGGTTGATCCATTTTGGGAGGAACTTCCCCAGTTAACAATTGAGTGACCTTACCAGATAATTCAGAAATATTTTCAAGCACCGTATTAGCTTCCTTCCTCTGAACGTCATTCAACTTCAGAGACAACAGATCGTTAACTCTATTTGAAAAATGAAATAGCCTGGCTTGCACACGCTTAATTTGATTAGGAGAAGGATCATTTTCGTAAAAAAAAACTAACTACAGATGCTAGCCCAGTAGTATTCTCGATGATCGTGGAAAGAGAGTCGTCAATTTCTTTCTCTCCCAAAGTGGGGATGGAAATGGGCAAATCAATGGACTCTCTAAGCTTGTTTGTGTCTACCGCAACCGTGCCTCCAGATTGCACATTTCTAATAGTCAATTCATAGATCAACTCCTCCTTGCGCAAATAGTTAAGATGGAGAACATCGCGAGGGCCGAGCATGATGACAAAAAAATTTTGAAACAGGACAAATCAAAAATTCCAGCAACTGAGAAAATTGTTAGAGTTCGGATCAAAGCAATGTTTAGCCGTCAAAAGGGGCTAAATTGAGACCCATTCAACCACGCTCTGCTACCACTTGTTACCAAGTTTTTTGGTAGGTAGAGGTGAAAGAATGTGCGGGTGGTGAACAGGTCTCAGGCTACGAAGTTAAAATTAATTTAAAATTTAACAAGGTTATATTTTCTTTTCAAAGTGCAGAAATAACAAAAATGGCAGGTACAGAGTAGCAAGGCAACAAAAGTACAATTACAGTATTTACAGGATTTGGGCTTCGAGCCCCGAACTCACAATTCTTGGGCAACTAGCCCAACTTTACCCCAAAACAAGATTTAACAGAGGGGCAGAAAACCCCATTCATGCCCAGGAGCACTTGCTCTAAATTACACAGAAAAGCCTCCTCGAGGCATACAACACTCAATTTTCGAGAAAGAGCCACTCGCTCTCAACTTTAAGCCTATCAAAGGCCACACCAAACTCCACCTTCAAGTTGTCCTCTAAGGACATAGACACAGGGGTAAAATACCCAACCTATTGAGGCCTATTAAGTGAGAAAAAGGTTAATTACATGACCTCTAAAATAACAGTTTGAGAGGAGGCGATCTGCACTCCTAATACATTTGGTTTAAAACCTAATCTGGCTCTAGGCCGCAAATGCAAGGGCTAATCCCATACTACGGAGGTGACTTTAGAAAAGAACAATTTACATTACATTAAGGAAGAATCGGTTGTGAGAAATAAGTTCACCTCAAAACAATATGAGAGGGAGCTCGAGGGGGTTAAGCACTCTCTATCCCAATACGTAGCTTACAAGAGAATAAATACTAAGAGTCTTTACATTTTAGGGAAAGGTTACATGGTGAAAAAGATTCGGACCCGCCCCGAGCGTTAAACTGCTGAGCTAGCAAGAAAAGAAGTTATTAAACGGCCATTACCTGGTTGTTGAACTGCTGCCCGAAGAAAGAGGCGCTTCCCGCCCCCTGCTATGTACTTTACACACTGAAAGATGGTAGAGAAGTGGCACCGAGACCCTAAAATCAGCAGTTTATATACTCTCGCGGAAAGTTCGAGGCGTTTCAAGAAAGAAAACACCCGCCCACAATCATTTATTGGTTAGGGTTAAGCAGCATAACCAATTTGAAGAAGAAACACCTTATTGGTCATAAATTAATTAAAGAAATTCGGGATTGGCTAAATTCAAAACAAGGGGAAAGAAAGGGGAATACAGCCAACTTAAACAATACCAGAAAGAAATTTAACAAGAAACAAACTTTTGAAATAAAAATTTCTCCAAAAAACAGTTCTTTCACCTTGCACTAGGGTGCACTATTGTAGTTCTTCAGTAGTGTCCTCTAGAAGAGAAAGTTCACACTTCTTACTACAAGCAAAACAAAAATACGTCGCAAACGACCCAGTTCAGAAACTTCAAAATTTCCAAGTAGTGACATCTTCTGGGTAACTTGAAAATTAATACATTAGATAAAGTTCGGAATTCCTCCAGCAGAGGATTTTCAACTGGCGCAAAGTTTGAATTAGCGGCGTGGGGGTGTACCGCCCGGTACAATAATAATAATAATAATAATAATAATAATAATAATAATAATAATAATAATAATAATAATAATAATAATAATCGTATGGCCTCAGCTACCGCGTGCAGACATTTCAATTTGACCCTGCCGGGCATCGAACCCGGGACCCCGGTGACCAAAGGCCAGCACGCTAACCATTCAGCCATGGAGCCGGACACCTAGGTGAAGAGTGGATTTTCTGGAATCAGTATCTGACACGGTTGAGTCAACAGTATTTTGCAGCAATCTAGATGACGATTTTTAAATATATTTCATTTACATATTATTAGCAGGTTCTACCTCTTACCAGTTGAATTCGATTTGCATTAACCTCAAAAATCTGATATAGAATTTCTAACAGTAAGCACAGACCATAACAGTGCCAATTGATGTTTATTAGAATATATGTTTGTGTCGTAGTACTTATGCAGATTTGCTTCCGAAAGCTGATCCTTATTTTTAATGATGTCTTAGAATTGAGATCACCTCAAATTTTTCGTAATTACTTTGATAATGATCTTGAAATTTTGAAGTGTTGTACTATTCATGTGAACTACTACTGTTTATTGAACAATCGAGTACTCTTTACTCTGTTGTCATACTTTACCACTACATATTGACATATTTTCTTTCTACAATTTGTATTACTTATTAATTATGCTAAAAAGGGTCATATATGCATTAAGCGTTTTGTGCTGGAAATACAAGTGCTTATAATTTACGAATGATTATGATTATAAAATGTCGTAATTAAAATGTATCTTGTAACCTGCTGGACAATGGGTAAATATCTCATTTTTAATCTTTGGTTGCACTGCAGCGCTGAGTGAACTCACGTTCGAGCCTGTAGCACTGATAGCCTGTTGTGTTGTTGGTTGATATGGTGATTGAACCGGTTAGAGGAGAGGCGTTCAAAGACTACAGCGGAAAATGATGACCGGTACTTGGCTGTAACAGCCAAAAGGACGGGAAAGACAAGATTATGTGGGAGCCCTTCTTAGCGATCCAGCCGCAATTGTTAATAATTAATTAATGTTATTTTCTTTACGTCCTACTTTTTGAGGTCTTCGGAGACGCCGAGGTGCCGGAATTTAGTCCTGCAGGAGTTCTTTTACGTGTCAGTAAATCTACCGACACGGGGATGTCGTATTTGAGCACCTTCAAATACCACCGGACTGAGCCAGGATCGTACCTGCCAAGTTGGGGTTAGAAGGCCAGCGCCTTAACCGTCTGAGCCACTCAGCCCGGTGCGCAATTGTTTGTACACATACTGTTCATAGAGGTTTACACGAGTTATGATTGTATTTTCAGAAGCTGTCACTAACGTCTAAGGTGGTGGAACGTAATATGGCGTTTGAGATCAGGGACAATGTATCCGTCGTCTCTAATTCAGACGAATTTGCAAAGTAATTCATGGCAATCTTCATATGAGGAGAACTTAAAAGTAGGTGCAATTATGCAAACGTCGTTAAAAGGAGCGTTATGTGGACACAGATATCTTAGTATTGCGTGGCATCCAGAGGCATGCGTCACATTCATGTAGCTTGTGCCAGCTCTTCGTCGATGAGCTAGAGCAGGGCCTCTCAGAGTGCATGCGCATGCACTGTGCACGGTGCAAAAGACGACTTCGCTTGGTTGACCAGAGTGCAGACCCCCCACTCCTCGATTTGGAGCAATAGCGCTTACTCTCTCTTTCCTCACGCCTGTCTCGCTCGCTCCCCCTGTCTCCTTCTTCCACACTTGCTACGTAGCGCTCCAAATCCGAGCTGAGTTGCGCCGAATAGAGCCGAGCTTAGGCGAGCTTAGCCGAGTAGCCCAGAGACGAAGCGTTGGTCCGAGTCGAGCCGAGCGGGAACAATACACAGTGCACGGAGCTCTTGCGCCTTGATTTGCACGCGTGAGATTTTGGGCGTTTGAGAGGCCCTGAGTTAGAGGATTGTAAGATCGGAAATCACCGAGCAGCGAACTGGAGCGCTGGCTTTGGCTCGTCTCAGGTGATGTACGATCCACAAACCAAATCGTGTTGTATTTACACTGACTGACAGAGCAAATGCAACACCAAGGAGGAGTGGTTCGAAAGGGATGAAAGTTGGGGAAAAAACAGAGTCGGCACGGAAGAATAATTGATGTTTATTTCAAACCGATATGCAGGTTACACAATGCGCCCGGCATCGACTCAGTAGGATGTAGGACCACCGCGAGCGGCGATGCACGCGGAAACACGTCGAGGTACAGAGTCAATAAGAGTGCGGATGGTGTCCTGAGGGATGTTTCTCCATTCTCTGTCAACCATTTGCCACAGTTGGTCGTCCGTACGAGGCTGGGGCAGAGTTTGCAAACGGCGTCCAATGAGATCCCACACGTGTTCGATTGGTGAGAGATCCGGAGAGTACGCTGGCCACGGAAGCATCTGTACACCTCGTAGAGCCTGTTGGGAGATGCGAGCAGTGTGTGGGCGGGCATTATCCTGCTGAAACAGAGCATTGGGCAGCCCCTGAAGGTACGGGAGTGCCACCGGCTGCAGCACATGCTGCACGTAGCGGTGGGCATTTAACGTGCCTTGAATACGCACACGCACTAGAGGTGACGTGGAATCATACGCAATAGCGCCCCAAACCATGATGCCGCGTTGTCTAGCGGTAGGGCGCTCCACAGTTACTGCCGGATTTGACCTTTCTCCACGCCGACGTCACACTCGTCTGCGGTGACTATCACTGACAGAACAGAAGCGTGACTCATCGGAGAACACGACGTTCCGCCATTCCCTCATCCAAGTCGCTCTAGCCCGGCACCATGCCAGGCGTGCACGTCTATGCTGTGGAGTCAATGGTAGTCTTCTGAGCGGACGCCGGGAGTGCAGGCCTCCTTCAACCAATCGACGGGAAATTGTTCTGGTCGATATTGGAACAGCCAGGGTGTCTTGCACATGCTGAAGAATGGCGGTTGACGTGGCGTGCGGGGCTGCCACCGCTTGGCGGCGGATGCGCCGATCCTCGCGTGCTGACGTCACTCGGGCTGCGCCTGGACCCCTCGCATGTGCCACATGTCCCTGCGCCAACCATCTTCGCCACAGGCGCTGCACCGTGGACACATCCCTATGGGTATCGGCTGCGATTTGACGAAGCGACCAACCTGCCCTTCTCAGCCCGATCACCATACCCCTCGTAAAGTCGTCTGTCTGCTGGAAATGCCTCCGTTGACGGCGGCCTGGCATTCTTAGCTATACACGTGTCCTGTGGCACACGACAACACGTTCTACAATGATTGTCGGCTGAGAAATCACGGTACGAAGTGGGCCATTCGCCAAGGCCGTGTCCCATTTATCGTTCGCTACGTGCGCAGCACAGCGGCGCATTTCACATCATGAGCATACCTCAGTGACGTCAGTCTACCCTGCAATTGGCATAAAGTTCTGACCACTCCTTCTTGGTGTTGCATTTGCTCTGTCAGTCAGTGTACATGACCAGGATGGTAATACTTGGTGTAATACGCATTCAGTTTCTAAATATAGCGGAAATGTGTATAATGTGTCGGTACGCAGAAAACATGTATTTACGCTTGAGTACTTGATAAGTGTATATATTTTCAGTCAAGTAAATGTATCTCTCATAAATGCGTAATCTTGGTATAGCATAATTCGGCAAATTGGAATGGGTACTGTACGGAATGTCCCTTATTTGAAGTCGGAAAATGATTTTTCGCACAGACCCCATATAGGACGGCAAAAATTCCATATTAAGCGACCAGTAAAAGCAATCATTTTTATTTTATTTTCTTATTTCATTCATTAAAATCCTGAGATACCTTGTCGTACGTAGAAAAATCGCTGTCAGACGGAAATATATAGAAAAACATACTGTATAAATAATCTACGGTGTTGTGTTATCATACACGACCTTGATATTTATGTTCTTGAAGAGTTTCATTCCTATATGCTTTTAAGTGGACAGTGCAGAAAAATTACGTTACACCCAAACTGCAACAATGCAGTGACATTAAACTATTAAAAAATATACTGAACTTGAATTCTCGTATTGTAACAGTGATTGTACTGTAGTTAGTTTAGTTAGTTTGTCGAGTGTAGCGTTCGTGAAGACAAAGTAGTAGTCCTCCGTGCAGGATGAATCAGAGACACTCCGTAAGAGCATCCTATATATTCTTGGCTTGCATTTGTGAGCGACAATTCTACGAGTTTTATGGCACCAAGCATTTGAATATCCTCCCTTTCTAAACTCCCAATTTATTGGGTCTTTCTGAAAAGTTGTTCTTTGTGAACAACAAATGTTCATGCAGTTTGCTTGACACTAGGGAATGAGTAGCGTTTATTGCAGAACTGTCTTCCCCGTCGAAAACGCTGACAGTTTCGGTACTTATAGTATTGTGCAATGGTCAGCATAATAAATAGCTGCGTTTAGCCAACTGCGCCAACAAGTTGCGGTGGCCTGATTAGCTAAATCTATTCCTGCTTGGAAACACCAAGAAAATGCTTGAGCTGTACATTTTAAGGCCACGGCCGTTTCCTTCCCAATCCTTATCATTTCCTATCAGTGCGTTACCGAAAACGTTCGATGTGTTTGTGCGGCGTTAAATAACTAGCAAAAAAAAATATCTTTACCCAGCTCGATAGCTGCAGTCGCTTAAGTGCGGCTAGTATCCAGTAACCGGGAGATAGTGGGTTCGAGCCCCACTGTCGGCAGCTCTGAAGATGGTTTTCCGTGGTTTCCCATTTTCACACCAGGCAAATGCCGGGGCTGTACCTTAATTAAGGCCACGACCGCTTCCTTCCACTTCCTAGGCCTTTCCTATCCCATCGTCGCCAAAAGACCTATCTGTGTCAGCGCGACGTAAAACAAATAGCAATATATATATATAGGCTATATATCTTTGATATTCCTTGATAAGAATCCTTGCTCATTGATGATTGATTTATCCCACTTCTTCGGTGTCGGCACTTCGTGACCCAGTTTTATGGCCGAATGCCCTTCCTGTTGCCAACTCCATGTAGAGGTATGTATTCACTATTGCACATTTATTTTGTGGTTGATACTGTAGTGTGATGTATGCAGATGAATGGAAGTGTTTTAAGAAGAACATGAACACTCAGTATCCTGATTAGAGGTATTAACCGGACGAATTTAAAATCCCCGACCCGGCCGGGGATCTAATCCAGGGCCCTCTGAACTGAAGGCCAGTACGCTGACCATTCAACCAAGAAGCCGTACATTTCTTTATTATGTATATATCTGTGTACATTGTATATCTCAAAAGTCTTCTTTCTTCTTTGGGATCTTCTTCTACTTCTTCCTCTTCCGCCGCTTTTCCCGCGCCTTGATGGGGTCGTGGATGTGAACTGTGTAGCACACATATACTTGGCCCTATTTTACGGCCGGATGCTCTTTCTGACGCCAGTCCTGTGCGGAGGGATGTTGTATATCTCACGAGTGTATATGCTAAAATATGTCCATATTAACCATGCGCTAAATAATAACTCGCACTTCAGCTTGTTGTACAGTAAATTGCCTCGTCAGAGAAACTTAGAGAAAATGAAAAGATCATAGAAATGCACTTGGTAGAATTTGCAAGAAATTAAATGATTCTCATTTCCTCTTTTGGCCCCTTTAGAGCTGCCTACCACGGATACATTTGAACTTTCATCTTTACCAGCAACCAGGTCATGGACGATGAGTACTGGTAAACATGAGAATGAATTACTTTGTTCGTTGTTTTAACTGAAAGGTTTTGAATAAAGTAAATGCATGTAGCATACGGATTTTATCATTGTGACGGTACAGTTAGGTTTCCTCTGGGATTGGTTTATGGAAGCTTTCACTGCTGGCGATGTGATAAATGTACTTAAAGAAGGTACGCTCCACTCCCTATGTTTGTAAATCGAGTTGTCACAAAGTATATTGTCTTTGAATATGTACATTCCATACCTCTGTATTTATTTCAAGATCGCCTGTCTCTCCTTAATGTATTGAGCTTTCACACAAATTGGGTTGACTAGAGAATTGATCGTAAGTTAGAAGTTCATTATCATATAAGTAGGTGTTTATTCACGTAATTCCTGTCATATCATGAATGTAACTTAAAAGGAAATGATAGCACAACACATTAATGCTGTTTCGTTTTTATTTTAGCACACTGTGTCTGCATTCAAAATCTTGTTCGCATGCTAAGCGTATGTTCAGTACAAAATAAATACTCCCATGTGATGGTATAAAGTAATTTGTAAGTATAATTTTGTGCCTGGAATCATAAAATCCCATTTGTGACATAAGTTAAGCGCTATTTAGAGCAGATTCTGTAAATAACCATTGAAAAGAAAGACCTGGGAAGCCGGTTCTTGTCTACCGAGGGCCACTGAACACATTACCAAGAGTGATATTGGAATGTATGACACTATCTACATTCTGAACTACACTGGTTTTATTAGCCTACAGTTGCAGCATTCAATTATCTTGTTACACGTATCGATTGCAGATAAAGTTAATGTGACTTGCAAATAAAGGCGCGCAATTTGTTCATCTTGGCAAATATCTCGCCTATATTCATGAATTATCGTTATTGCTGACAAACTATGATTCATAATGTGCCCTTTTCGGATGATGGGTGCAATAACCAACTAGCAGAATGTATGGGCAGATATTTGATGATGTCAATGACTTCTTTTTGTACTCGTCGATGGCGTGTAAGCGACCATTTGTGATTCACTGGTAACGAATTTAATTTAGTTCATATTATAAAATAATGCCATCTCTGGAACACGTGCTGAAGACAGAGTTACAAATAAAATGAATATGACCTTTTGTTTGTAGAAAACTGCATTATTAGTACACTTTCTGGCCGTTGTTTTGTGATAGTTTTAACCATTTGCCTTTTGTTTTGGTATTTGGTGAAAAAACATGCGCAGTCCCAAGACATAGCCTACCTACTATACGTATTATTGGCCATCATCGGGAAACAATTGTTGAAAATTCGGAATAGGCCTTTGTTTGAACTGATTACTTGAGATATATACTACATGCCAAATTTCTATTCGATTGGTTCTGAAGTTTTAGTATAATTAGCGAGAAAGTAACACTCCATTTCATTTTAAGCTATTGCGTGATTTTTTTTGCAAGTAATTCGCAAATATATTTTGAGGGCAATATTTCTGAATAAAACCAATTAGTCATGTGATAGTTCGATGTGAGAATGTTTGTGCAAAGTTTCATAAAATTCCGCCCAGCCGTTTAGACGTTATGTCGTTTCAGATAGTATGCAGATGGACGTAATTTCCTTAAACAAACGACACAGAACGTACTGCTCATGTCCTATCCACGTTTCCCTAACAACGAAGTATTTATTTATTGTATATATATAGGCCTACTGTAATCGTTTGACACATTGTGAAATCAGTGCTGTGTTGATTTCCGTAATTATGGTTCCCACTACATAGGAGAAGGTGTTCACCGTGGAACGTCATTAGCTGTTATAAGGAGTGGGGTGTCAGAACGGCCCAAGTTTGCTTCATGTTAAACAACAGTACTAACTTGAGAGATTTAATAATTTTTTTTTTTTTTTTTTTTTGCTAGGGGCTTTACGTCGCACCGACACAGATAGGTCTTATGGCGACGATGGGATGGGAAAGGCCTAGGAGTTGGAAGGAATCGGCCGTGGCCTTAATTAAGGTACAGCCCCAGCATTTGCCTGGTGTGAAAATGGGAAACCACGGAAAACCATCTTCAGGGCTGCCGATAGTGGGATTCGAACCTACTATCTCCCGGATGCAAGCTCACAGCCGCGCGCCTCTACGCGCACGGCCAACTCGCCCGGTGAGAGATTTAATAAGGAGGCACCAAATAACAGAACAATGTTAGCGTCGTCGACAAGTTTCGTCATACGTCATTCGTCTTATGTCAACGAAAGTGGACGAGAGGACGTCCAAGAACCGTCACCACAAACCAGTATCATAGATGACTTCTCCAAGGGGTGTTTCGGTCCCCAATGCACTTGTTCTCGATAGTTGACTGGATGCCGGTCTGAGAGAGTTCTTCACAAGCCATGGAGTTCTCTGTAGGCGAAGAGTTATTTTTATATGAACAAAGTTTTCTTAAATCTAGATATTTACATACGCGAAGGTATTCAGTGCACCCAAGTTATGAAAATCGACATGAACCCGGTGAATTCCGTCATTTACAGTACACTGAATGCTCTAAGAGGGAAAACAAAACATTCTCGAATATTATGGAATGAGGCCACATACATTTTACTATAGATCTGTATTACAAGGTACAGAAAAATATTCTATTTCAGCAAAAGAGAAACTTGCAGCAACACTGAGGTAATAAAATTGATGAAATTAAAATATAGCCTATTTTCTTTCATATTATACACAGTTCGTTTGAAATATTAAAATTTGATCGGAATGGAATGAAGTCAAACTGTCTTCGTTTATTAATTTTTCGCAGTCCATGATTACCACTCTGCTGACAAGCTTCAACTGGCGCGAGGAAACGACAGTGGACCGTGTAACTCGCTTTACTGGCGCTGCATAGCGCCAGCTCGCGCGTGATAAAATAAGAATTTCAAACGCTAAAATACCGAACAATATTTGTAAAATACAGCTCTAGCTGGCGCGAGTAGTTGTTAATTGTTCCGTAACCGTAGCCTAAAGGAAAGAGATGAAGGAGCCAGATTACTGTATTGCAGCCGAGAGTTGTCCATGGCGTATAAGGATACATATTTTTTTTGTTATTATTATTTTTTTGTTATTAACAAATAGTCCGACTCGTTGGCTGAACGGTAAGCGTACTGACCTTCGGTTTAGAGGGTCCCGGGTTCGATTCTCGGCCGGGTCGGGGATTTTAACCTTAATTGGTTAATCCCAATGGCACGGGGGCTGGGTGTATGTGTTGTCTTCATCATCATTTCATCCTCATCACGATGTGCAGGTCGCCTACGGCCGTCAAATGGAAAGACCTGCACCTGGCGAGCCGAACCCGTCCTGGGATATCCCGGCACTAAAAGCCATACGACATTTCATTTCATTAACAAATACATCCCAATTGGGAAATATCTCGGTGGCAATGGTCACTTGCAGTAGCGTAATAATGAAGTTAAAACATAATTACCCACCCAACAACAACAACAACAACAACAACTTAAGAGCGGCCAGTATCCAGTATTCGGGAGATAGTGGGTTCAAACCCCACTGTCGGCAGCCCTGAAGATGGTTTTCCGTGGTTTCCCATTTTCACACCAGGAAAATGCTGGGGCTGTACCTTAATTAAGGCCACGGCCGCTTCCTTTCCAGTCCTAGCCCTTTCCTGTCCCATCGTCGCCATAAGACCTATCTCTGTCGGTGCGACGTAAAGCCGATAGCAAAAAAACCGCAACAACAACAACAACAACAACAACAACAAGAGTACAACAAGCAATTTCATGGAAATAAAATATTACAAGAAATACTACTAGTTTAACTTTCTAAATCCAGCATCCTCAATACACTTTCACACACAACTTAAGTATTTCCAATGCTTAACACTACGGCTTACAATACTATAGGTTGAGCTTACTACTAGCTTCTCATTACAAGTGATAATAAGGTAAAGTTCAAACTTAATTACCCTACAACAACAACAACTACTACTACTACTATCAGATGAAGGCCATATTCGCCTTGATGGCTACCTCAACCGACAGACATCTCGTTTTGTGGGGATTCCTTTTTCTTTTTTTAATTTTACAAGTTGTTTTACGTTGCACCGACACAGAAAGGTCTTGTGGCGACGATGGGATAGGAAAGGGCTAGGAGTGGAAAGGAAGCGGTCGTGGCCTTAATTAAGGTACAGCCCCAGCATTTGCCTGGTGTGAAAATGGGAAACCACGGAAAACCATCTTCAGGGCTGCCGACAGTGGGGTTCGAACCCACTATCTCCCGAATACTGGATACTGGCCGCACTTAAGCGACTGGAGCTATCGAGCTCGGTTGTAGGGTTTCAACGGCCTGATGTTATATAGAAATCACTACACACTGCTCGGTTTGCGATATGGTGCGCCATGTCCGTTTCGTGGAATATTTTGGCCCTCATTTCGTTGAGGATGCTGTACAGAATTAGAAGACAATGGACGAGGTAGTCCACAGAGACCTCATTATTACCCCATCCGTACGGATTTTGCGCCGTTTTTTTGTCGCGCCAGAAACTCTCCAATGACAATGGATACAGCAAGATGGAGCTACATTCAAACCACTGGGGAGTCACCCGCCCTTTTGCAACGACACTTTGGAGATCGCGTAATTCCTCGTGGAACTCCATTCCCGTACCCTTCCTGCCCCTCGGATCTCATGGCCCCAGACGCCTACAAATGGGGCACCTTGATAGAATCAGTTTATAAGACAGATGACCCACTACAAAGATGCCCGAATTACGCGAGAAGAAAGCGACGTTTGTGTCCTTACAGCAACCTTTGTTCATCAACATGTTCAATAATCTTCAGAAACGTAATGAACAGTGTGTGACACGTAGTGGTACACCCTTTGAACACATACTGTACCAACACATTTGAATAATATTTCAGTGTCGTTTGTTTTTCCACATACCGTTTATAGAGTAGCCTTTTTTTAAATTTATTTATTTCCTGGTCGTATATGCGATTTTTATCGTGTTGTTATTTCGAATCGGCTTCAAATGTATTTTTTTAGTCCAGTTTTAGAACCGGATGCCTCACTTGATGGAAATCCTACGTGGATGGTTGTAATCACTATTACGGGCCATGTGGTGGTTTCAGTGTGGTGTGAATGTGAATGAAGACATACGTATTAATGCAAACAAAACTACCCAGTCCTAGGGCCAGAGAAATTAGCCGGTCGCACCCAGGGCCCATTGAACCGAAGTGTGCTGCGCTGACGATTGAGCCAGAAATATAAATCGTGAAGGTTTGTATTACAGATGTAATCAGGGCCTCTCAAACGCCCAAAATCTCACGGGTGCAAACAGCGGCGCAAGGTTCCTGTGCACAGTGCATCGGTCCCGCTCGGCCCGTCTTGGACCAACACTTCGTCTCTGGGCTACTTGGCTAAGCTCGGTTCAACTCGGCTCGGATTTGGAGCGCTACGGAGCAAGTGAGGAAGAGGGAGACAGGGGGAGCTTGCGAGACAGGCGTGGGGAAAGAGACAGCGCTATTGCTCCAAATCGAGGAGTGGGGGTCTGCACTCTGGTCAACCAAGCGAAGTCGTCTTTTGCACCGTGCACAGTGCATACACCAGGCGCATGGACCGTGAGAGGCTCTGGATTGAATTGTTATATATAGTGCAGTATTATGTGCTTTTTAAACTCAAGTGCTATAGGCCTAACATCACAAAAGAGAATGCTTGATATTATCCCTACGATCACTAAAATAATAATTATTGTCATGCTGTTAGCAAATTAATTGACGCTGCAAGCCGCCCAGCTGTTTTCCTGCAATTAATTACTATTGATTTTACTGCAATATCATTAAATTTAGGATATGTTAAAGTTAAAACTGCCAACGGCCATAGTCGTGTTGAAACACCGGATCCCGTGAGGTCTCCGAAGTTAAGCAACATTGGGCGTGGTCAAGATTTGGATGGGTTGCCACATACTGTTGGTGGGGGGTAAGGTAGTGGAGGAGCGGAAAGGACTGGCCACCCTACCGTACGTAAATTCTGCCTCAGGCACACCTCTGCGGAGGTTCGGACCTGCCTTCGGGCAGAATACACCCTTCCCTTAATGTTATAACTAACCCAACAGTTTTCTTGTGAGTGTTCCTGTTCCCAAGGTAGTGGGTCCGATCCCGGCTAAGGTTGTTGGCATTGAGGCTTTTGAATTACTGCACGTTACAGAGTACCGACTTATTGACATCTCTTAAAATCTTCAACAAGTGAAAGGATGTGTTTACAGTTATTCTTTTATTAGTCCGCTTGAAATCAGAGGTAACCACATGGATCCAGAATATTACAAAGATGTGTAAATCAATAGCCTAAAGTAATATTATGAATACAGGAAATGAAATATAAATAAACCAAATAAAAATTATTGTTGATCGCTCGATAAAAAAAATCGTAATCGTGCCCGTGGCTCCGACCATAGTCGCATGACTTCACGGTTCTTGAAGTATAGCGGTATTTAATTAGTAGGGGATACTCGGATTATCTCCCAATCGCATGGCGCTGAAGACCTGGTGGGCCTTGGCCAATGACTACCGCTCTGTCCGAAGGCCTGTAAATTGCAAGGTGATACGTGGTGAGTGCGTCTTATCCTCTCGTTATTCTTGGCTTTCTAGGTCGGGCTCACTGTCTCACCTTCAGTTAGCTCCTCAATTGTTCTCGCGTAGGTTAAGTGGACCTCGAACGAGCTCTCAGATCTAGGCGAAAATCCCTAACCCGGCCAGGAATCGAACCCGTGGCCTCGCCACCCCTAGAATACGGAACATGTATTGCATGGCATAGATTTCGCGGATTACACTCTCTTTGGCGGCTTCTACTAGAATTATTATTATTATTATTATTATTATTATTATTATTATTATTATTATTATTATTATTATTATTATTATTATTATTATTATTATTAGCTGTTGTTGAAACCGAAGAGAGTGGTTCTTATCAAGAAAGCTGGAGTCATCGCCCTGACCGTATGTCTTTCCAGATTTTCGAGCCACGTAGCTCTGAACAGGCCACAATGATTTCTTTTTTAATTTTAACAAGTTTTTGCACTTCAGGAGATAAAATGCGGGAGAGGTGCTATGAGCACGTGTTAGTAAGTGAGATGTGAGATGATTAGGAAAAGGGGTATTCTAGGTCTTGACTGGACGTGTATTCCAATGTATTGTGCGTTGTAGGCAGAATATCTTACTATCTTACTATCAAAGAAGTAGACGGAATTATTTTATTACTCGAGATTATGTAATGAGCGGACGTGTATTATCAGGGTATTGCGCTCTGTTCATTAAGTAACTGTGCATTATTCTTGGCGATACTTCAGTTCGGAGTACCCCTAGTTCAACTTGACACTTGAAAGAATTATATTAGCAGGTAGAAATTTATATCTCACTTTGTAAGCCTATGCTACAGATTCTTCAGAATTCTTGTTGTTGTTAGTTCTTTTTTTACATTCGGAAATATTGCCGAAAGAATGTTATTCCTGGAGAATGAAATTTACAACCCATACTTAAGCCGTTTCAAAACCCGCGCTGTCGACATAAGTTTCTGCGTTCACCAAACATAATATATTATAGCAACAGTGTAATGTATTTATTATTAACAATCTGCAACCACCATATTACTTGTTGTGCCTACTACACGTAGTCTTGTTAATTTGATAATTTGCAACTTGGAGCCTTTATTTAATGATTTTGCTTAATGTTCTAGAGTTGTTTTGTAATATTTTCGGTGAGTGGCCATTGAGAAGAGAAGATAAATGCTGTTTTGCTTCCGTCCATTCTCCCGTCTGTAGAGCACGTGCCTCTCTGCATATCGTGCGTCTTTCTATTGTCTGCTCCGTGACGTAATGGAGTAGTAAGTACCTGCCCTATTGTTTCATTGTCAGACATCAAGACCGATGACTCAGGTAGTTCAGGATAACTTCTGTAGCTTTGTTCGATTTTGTAACTTTTATGCCAGGTCCTATTTTATACTCCTGGATGAAGTCATCTGGTTATAGAGACCATTGTCAGATGAAAGACTGATTGTTCTATTCATATTGTCTGGAAGAGGCAGGTGTATTTTAGCCATATGCTACCTGAGGCATTGTTTCTTCTTTGCCATTGGTCAGGTTTGTCAACACTGATATAAAATTTATTCCATGCACTAAGGCAGTGGTTTGTACAATAAAGGGCTCGGAAAGTGAGTCAGTGGGCCACGGATAAGACGGAAAGTTCATGTAATATTGTGGTGGGTTGCAGGGTCCTTAAATTTAAAGTGACTAAGCTGAGAGGTACCGTGTTCTAGTATTGCCCTAATTCATGTAACTACTGTTTAAAATTCCATTCGCATTTCAGTTTGCCACTTCACACAGACTGTATTTACGAACGTAATCGAACCCACGGCCCTGGCGCGTCGAACTTCTGTTCTCCAACACGGCCTTTTCCAGCGCAATCTCATTTCTAGAGCAGTTTACTACACAACTCGCTGCAACCCGCGTAATCAAGACCGCCGTACTCCTCGCAGACGAACTGACTTTCGACCGTCGAGTAACTCACTCGCGACTGAATCAAGACTTTAGCCAGCTTCGCTCTTTATATAGCCCATAGGTCACAGTTTCCAATTCCAGATCATTCTGGGAGCCTTCTTCATTGTTAACCATTTTCAAGCTTCTTCTAAGGAGCTTCATTTAGGCATACCTCAACGGTTCGCCGGGGGGGTATTGTTTTGCTGGCTGCTGGCCCAGCACACATTGTCGCTTCTGCGCCGGCATTGTTATCCCTCGTCGACATTGTAAGCGGTACGCTGTCCCCCCCACCCCCTGCCCCTTACACCCATGGTCTTCTTCATTGTCACAATATTATCCTCTTTAGTACATATCACGTTAGGAATGTCATTTCTATTCTGCATAATGATACTGTGTTTATGATTCTTGATTCTATTTGATTCGTCATCCTAAGAGCCGGAGTTCAATATTAACCCCTTGGCAGAAAATACGTAGGTTTATCCTTGGCAGCAGTTAGAAATTTTGTTATCCCATATCACTTCGTGGTTCTTGATCGATTCAGCCAGTTTTATCTTGGAGGGATTATTTTCTCCATGGAAGGTTTATTCTCTGGTTGAGCAATATGATATTATACGATTGAAGTTACATAAGACAGAGCTCCAATATGTTAATTGACGAGAAAGATTAAACACCACACAACTCTGTAGTGGAGTAACATCTGGACCGCAAAATTGAAGGGCCCCGTAAGGAGAGATATATTATTTCCCAAGATCCATCATCGATTTCAGTGTAAAATAGTTGTGTCGAACTTTGTGCTAAGTTTTTATCCGGCCATGATAAATCTAAGTCATATTCTGAGCGATTTCAGATCAATGTTTCAGATTATTATTCATGCTTTTGTGAATCCCCTCAAACTGTTCATCACCTGGTTTTTGAAAGTCCTGTATGTGGAAGTGCAAGACATACTCTAAACTGTTAGAAATTATTGTGACAATGAACTGACTAAACCTCTCTGTCATATATTCAAAAAGCAATGTTTGCTCTTCTCATTTCCAAACATTCATTCACCACATCTTTAATAAGCTTTCCCTATATTACTGTATTTTATTTGTGGTGAATCTCGTCTAATTGTTAACCATAACCCTAATACTCTGTGCAATTTTTTTCGGTATTGGAAAATCAATAATAATAATAATAATAATAATAATAATAATAATAATAATAATAATAATAATAATAATAATAATAATAATAATATATTGCCGAATATCTCAGACCTCGGAAGCTTAACCCCGTCCGGCTGATGGTCAGCGTACCTGCGGTCTTCCGTTGAGAGCCAGCTCCGGATGGTGGCTGTATCTGGTTAATTCCTCTGGCTCTGAATTCAACATAGGACGGGCGTCAGGAAGGCCATCCAGTCTTTAACTTGGGATTATCCCATATATATATACTAGCTGATGTACCCGTGCTTCGCTACGGAATTCTAAATTTTATACAGAATTCTAGGTTAGTTATTGTAAACGTTGTGAGGAAGATTATATTAAGTTGCATAGCTCTTAACGTTGCCCTAGAAACACGACGGGGAAGTCACCAACGTCTTTTCTCATGTGAAGACTGGATTAGGGAATTTTCATTGTAATGATAAGCCAGCTTGCCTACCGTCAGTCACAATCAGGTTGGGGAGTTTTCATTATAATGGCAGACACTCACTCTCCGCCTGCCTTTATAGATTCTCAGAAAGACTCTCTTAGTGGTTTTCCCAACTGAAATGAACATGGGTCATTACAATGACGTCAGTAGGAATGGCGCGATTCAAAGCAATGCTTTCATATGAAATACCAGATCAAATGAAAAACCACACATTTTCTCACTTTTAACGAACAGTACTATGCTGCCGAGCTAACAGTCCAAAGCTACAGAGCTGGAATGACCAAAACGCAGACATCCGTGATCCGTGAACAACCTTCGTTTTTTTTTCGACGGGGGGATTCGAATAGTGGATAGTCCCAGGGCAAAAACTATGCCCGATTTCTTATGTTTCCTGGGAGTACCCGATGAGCCGGAAAATCTCAATTCACTACACTGGCGGGGGAAAGAACTATCTGACGTGGAGGCAATTTTTCCTCCAAGCCAGAGAAGAAACCACATCGTCGCTGCTAATTTGGAATAAAATTAATGTAGATTTAATAAAAGTGAAGAGGAAGAAGGTTTTCTTAAGAAACGGCTCATTTCAGGGTTGAATTTTGAGTTATTTAGTGAATTGTGGTACTATAATTTGGAATAGGCCTAAATTGTATTTCTAGACCAGTTCATACTACTACTGGCCGACCCCGTGGTGTATGGGTAGCGTGCCTGCCTCTTACCCGGAGGCCCCGGGTTCGATTCCCGGCCAGGTCAGGGATCTTTACCTGGACCTGAGGGCTGGTTCGAGGTCCACTCAGCCTATGTGATTAGAACTGAGGAGCTATCTGACGGTGAGATAGCGGCCCCGATCAAGAAAGTCAAGAATAACGGCCGAGAGGATTCGTCGTGCTGGCTACACGACACCTCGTCATGTGCAGGCCTTCGGGCTGAACAGCGGTCGCTTGGTAGGCCAAGGCTCTTCAAGGGCTTTAGTGCCATGGGGGTGGGGTCATACTACTACTCCTACTACTACTAACTGAGCCTATGACGTAAGTGCACACACTGCTCATTCAAAACAGCGCGTCAGAGTATCAGCAGTATCAGAAAATGTATAAATAAGAGGAATAGCATCCTAAAGAAGAAAGTTGTCTAACTCCTCAGCTATTTCCCGCCAATATTCAGTCAGGCTATTATACTCGGTACGCAGCAGTAATCCCATCTATCGGAGTTGAATGTCAGCATAAGAGACAAAAAACATTACAACAAACAACGGCCAGTGAAATGTTATTGTTGATCAATGTTACGCGCTTTCGATAGGTCTTCACGATATTAATTGTCTTCCGGTTCTGAAATACCACTCTTATCATAGTCGGTACGGTAAAACTGAATAAAACATTTCACCCAGGGTGAATAACATTGTTTATAGCTTAAACTGTAGTTTCTTATTCCCCGACTCTATATACCGATTTTCATTAAATTTTGTTTACCCATTTGTCGGGGCTCGGCGTTGATATGGACTTAGCAACAAAAATCCAAATTCATGAATATCTGTATTATCATAGCCGGTACGGTAAAAATGCATAAGACGTAAATGATTAGAAATTTAATTCTATATAACTTTAGTTATGCAGTATTTATCGATATGACCACTAATAATATAAATATTTGAGATTGAATTTTAGGCCTTCCCCTAAACTACCATGTCACTCAGCGTGAATAAAATGATTTATAGCCTAGATTGTAGGGGCTTACCCCCCGACTTTACATACCGATTTTTATTAAATTCTCTTCATCCGTTTCCTCGTGATGCGTGTACAGACAGACAGACAGACAGACAGACAGACAGACAGACAGACAGACAGACAGACAGACAGACAGACAGACAGACAGACATTACGGAAAAGTAAAAACTGCATTTTCTTGTTGCTGTGGACATGATCGATACAGAAATACCATTCTTTTCAAATGTTGAGCAATGTACAGACAAAACTCTTATTTTAGATATATAGATAGTGCCGACCTCAAGTAATTGGGGAAGAATAGGAAAGAAGAGCCGTAGCGTCCCCGCCCATCAGTTACCTCTTTGAATAAAAGAATGCATTACCTTCATTGCTCTGTTATGTGATGTTATATGTCGTTTTGTAATTTACTTCATATGGGTTCTTTCTTTGAAGTGTGGCAATATACGTTCTGGATATTTATTGGAATGAGGAGAGAATCAAGTCATGCTGAATGACATAAAAAAATTCCTAAACAGAAAATAACACATTTCTTTACATGACTCTTTCTATCTTTCCTTCTCGCCAAGAACAACATTGCCGTCTGCGTCTCCTTTGTGTTCTACTGTTTTCGAACTGTTCACTATTCTCGCTTCAAACGCCTCTCTCAAGAAACTGAAATATCTGCCAGTAGCTTTGTCACAGTAGCATATTTCACACGTCTGTTCTCTTTTCCGCTTTTACATACAAGTCACCGCTAGTACTGGTGATAAAATTACACTCGTTAGTGAACTACAGGGATAGAAGGAGGTAAGAGGCGGGGAAAGTATTTTCTTAAAAAGGACCGTATTTTATACTCTCAATGAGGCGGTGAATTAGTCGTTCAATCGTAAATTTGGAGGTATAATATTATATGGTTTGTTTCAGAACAGCCGGGCCGAGTGACCTTCTGTTCCCAACTTGGCAGGTTCGATCCTGTCTCAGTCTGGTGCTATTTGAAGGTGCTCAAATACGTCAGTCTCCTATTGGTAGATTTACGGGCACGTAAAAGAACGTCCTGCTGGACTAAATTCCGGCACCTCTGCGTCTCTGAAAATCGTAAAAGTAGTTAGTGGGACGTAAAGCAAATACTATTATTATTGTTTCGTAACACAATTTGGTACATTCAGGTGGACTCCCTAACCCTGCTGACTTGTTTATGTAGCACCATCGTTAGCTTGCGTTGTTAAAAAATTAAAATTCGTACGTTCTGTACGACTGGAACCACAGTACGGCAGATATTAAAAAATGTGTAAACTCTTCTCTCATTACCTTTAAATTTGCAAAGAATATTTTATCTAAATCGGGCCACAAAGCTAAGGTTTGGGGTCTGTTGACTTTGAGGTGCAGGCAAACATCACCATGCCCATGGAGTGTAATCACAGCAGTCGATCACCGTTCGGGTGCAATAAGCGGGTGAATAATCTTGCTGTAGGTGTAGGTCTCCTGCAAGGTGCTGAAGGCGAGCAAATGGGTGGACACTAGGTTCCTGTATCCTTTGCCTGTGAAGGACGTTGGCAGATGTACTAGGGGCCACATTTCATCTCACGTGAATAATCTCCACACGACGATAGTATCACCAGCCAGAACTGTACGCTGCTGGCCAAAGGGACCCATTACCTCACGTGCTTGGCGACACAGTCGTACCCTGCCATCAGGGTGTACCAATTAGTACCCCGACATACTGTCCAGGTTTTCTTTTACCATGCTTTGAGAGTTCAAAGGCGATATTACTTAGCCCATGTCAGTCTTTGTAGGTATTTCATGGCGTGCGGCGAGAACAGTTCCTCTAAGTGTGTAGTGGGTCGGCGGCTTCTGTGCCCCACTGCGAGGAGATTGAATTCGCGGATGATCTGCTGCATTGTGACCCGTCCATCTACTGCTCACACCTCGTTGTCCAGCATTGAATTCGCGGATGATCTGCTACATTGTGACCCGTCCATCTACTGCTCACACCTCGTTGTCCAGCATTGAATTCGCGGATGATCTGCTACATTGTGACCCGTCCATCTACTGCTCACACCTCGTTGTCCAGCATTGAATTCGCGGATGATCTGCTACATTGTGACCCGTCCATCTACTGCTCACACCTCGTTGTCCAGCATTGAATTCGCGGATGATCTGCTACATTGTGACCCGTCCATCTACTGCTCACACCTCGTTGTCCAGCATTGAATTCGCGGATGATCTGCTACATTGTGACCCGTCCATCTACTGCTCACACCTCGTTGTCCAGCATTGAATTCGCGGATGATCTGCTGCATTATGACCCGTCCATCTAGTCTTACCATCAACATTAACATGCTGTACACTGCGGCATTGACTCTGGTGGCGGTGATTTTTCCCGAATCTACGCATTCACGGTACCCTCTTGACACGGTGGCCAGTGGAAAGCACAGTGCCTGCAAGGCTTCAAAGATGGAATGGCCCATACATCTAGAGCCGTCAGTCTGGCTGCCATCAAATGTGCTGAGATCTTGTATCTTACCCAACCTGTGCTTAACTATTACTCGACCGAGCTCGATAGCTGCAGTCGCTTAAGTGCGGCCAGTATCCAGTATTCGGGAGATAGTAGGTTCGAACCCCACTGCCGGCAGCCCTGAAAATGGTTTTCCGTGGTTTCCCATTTTCACACCAGGCAAATGCTGGGGCTGTACCTTAATTAAGGCCACAGCCGCTTCCTTCCCACTCCTAGCCCTTTCCTGTCCCATCGTCGCCATAAGACCTATCTGTGTCGGTGCGACGTAAAGCAACTAGCAAAAAACAAAAAAAACAAAACTATTACTCGACCGAGCTTGATAGCTGCAGTCGCTTAAGTGCGGCCAGTATCCAGTATTCGGGAGATAGTGGGTTCGAACCCCACTGTTGGCAGCCCTGAAGATGGTTTTCCGTGGTTTCCCATTTTCACACCTTTCCTGCCCCATCGTCGCCATAAGACCTGTCTGTGTAGGTGCAACGTAAAACAACTTTCAAAAAAAAATTACTCGCACGGCCAGTACGAGATCTGACAGCGCAGTTGTATGCCACGCTGTACTATTACATTCGCCGGACCGAATACAGTGTGAAAACAGATCGTACCCATTTGCGTGCCCCTATCATGGCTCCTTCATGGTGCGCATTTTTTCCCATTTCAAGTGAGGTATCTTTAGAAGAAAGACAAGGATCATGGAGGGCATGATTTCCTGGGCCTCGCAAGCCTAAAACGTTGGATCGTAAGTACGATAGGAGAGATGAAAGTGAGAAGATTGGCATAAGTAAGCCCAAGCAATCCTAGAATCGCTAAGGGCTCCGTGGTCATCAGCCTACTTTCCCCAACTTGAGAGACCTGTGAGGTCCCCTTTATATCGCCAGCCACGGGGAAAGTGGGACGTAAAAATATTATTATTATTATTATTATTATTATTATTATTATTATTATTATGTGCAGATGTTTTGATATGACGTCTTTCAGACTGCCAGTGCGTCAATTTTGACGTTCCGTTTTATCCTACCACGTGACAGAAAAACCGCTAATCCATTGGGCAACCTGCGGCTAACGTCTAATTCATTTTGTTGGGTAAACACCAAATATATGTAACCAGGTATCTCTTGCAAACGAAACACTGTACGACATAGTATGTCGAGAAGACTTTAATATCCACGAAAACTCCTCGAAGGGTGACAGTGTTAGATGTTAGGAAGTACTATTTCCTCCCTTCAAAAATTCCTTTGCTAGGTAAGAAATCAAAGGGGGGGAATTATTTTTCCCTGACTGTTTGCAATAGTGCATCACTGACGAAAACTTAAGCTAAGTAGGCTATGGTGTTAAAAGGGATTTTTCAAAAAAAAATGAAGTTCTAGGGAAATAACTTATGAAACCAATGTAGTTTAAGTTCTGGAAATGAACAGATTAATGGATAGGAAAACTTACTGTGTCTGAAAGTTATTCTTTGCAGTGATTAATGCAGTTATTAATCGGTAACTGGTTCTCTTTCTAATGCTTCTTATTTGTCATATTACTCAGTAAATTACATTATAATGTAATAAGTTAGTTAAACTCTATCTAAATCGCTGCGATCGAATGAAGGAAGAACTTATTAATAAGTAATGTCACTACAGAGATGATCGTCCAAGTCATACATAACTGGTTTTTTTTCTGAACAGAGGTTAGTAGGTCAGGAGAAAGCCGGGATGTCAATGTGCGGCCCAGAAGTTTTAGAGGATAGTCCATGGGCAACCCGGAAAATTCTAGGTCATCGTTCAAGTGCGGTCGGAGTTGCAATCTGAATTTCATTCATTCATTATTTATTTACCATAAACCTTTACAGTATCTATGGAAGGCCAGAGGAAAAGGACAAGCACCCTACACGTAGTGCCCCCTGACCTTTGAAATCCTAAAGTAAAACAGTCATATACACTATTTACAGGTAAAGTAACAAAGTATAGCCTAATATATACATATTTCTCATTTATACAACCTTTCACTCCCTCGTTCATTCTTCCACATATTCACATGCATTTTCTCGCCGTATGTGCTTCCTAACATAACATTTAACTATATTTACATTTCTACATTTAATGTTGGCGGGTAGATCGTTCCAAAGCCGCGCTGAACGAGCAAAGAAACCTAGTTTGTAGGACTCAGTTCGCGCAAAGGGGGTTATAAGACAGACCCCTTTGCCTCTACGGACGGAGCTGTAAGATAAGGAGAGTCGAGGGAATGGTGAAAGCTGAATGGCCCCTGTGAGAGACTTGTGTAAGAAGGTAATGTCGCTTTGTTTACACAAGGAGGTGATTGACGGGAGGGAAGACGGGCAGCTTTCCGTTTATCTTTCCGTTTTTTCAGATTCAGTACTGTCTGGAATGATGTGTACCTACACGGTATTAAATATGAGTATAGCTGATAGTTTATTCCAGATGTGATTAAAAATAGTTTGTAAATGTATAGTCTTCGTCTTTTGATGTCCATCCTTTCATCTGACGTGATGGAAGACGCTAATCGCGAACTAAACAACCCCGAGAGTATGTGGAAGATAACCGTCTGGAAATTTCCCCTTTATACTTCTGATTATTTAACTCGAAATTAGAATCAACTTTGTGTCTTCGAGCAGTCAGCCCTAACTGGGTTGTAAAGCATGACCTTTCTTGTCCATGCAGAATGTGTTTTCCCAGAGTTTAGCTCTGACTGTGTTACGGTTTACAAATATTCAGTTAGGCGTGGGAAATTCTTGATTCTTATTGATATAACCATAGCGTGGAGGAAGACGGTAAGGTTCTTCCTCAAGAAGAATCCATATCGAGACAATAGAAAGGACAAGGCCGATCGCTCTAGTTTATCTACGGCAGGCACTATCAATAACAGTTCGGCCTAATGAACCTGTTAGCGACCGCCCACGCCTCTACTTTATGACTTGATTATCGGTCGGGCCGCTCCTGCTACCCTACTGATTTAGTGCGGTTCTTTGAGTAGCCGGTCCGCTCTGCCTGGCCCACCCGGCGCCTATCTCCACGCTGAACACATTTCTCATTCTTCTTTCTTTCAAATTTCACTTCATATCCATCTGAATTCAACAACTGATCCATATGCTGTATGAAGAATTGCCCCACGACTCTTCCTGAAAGTACACTGATTTCTCTGTTAACAAGGACTTTCAGCTATGTTTTCTAGTTTAAGTCAAGCCTAGCCGTATTGAAGCGTTTCGCTACACAAATCTCAATAAATTTTAAGAAAAGAGTTCAGCGATAAATGCATAATTATTACCAGTGGAACGGGACGTGTTACACAGTGATGCAGTATGCGACAAAGTAAATAATGCTGAAATTACAAACATGCACTGAATATCAAGATACGTCATTATAATATGCAAGGTGCAGTAGCATAGCCAGGATCGACCGATGGGAGGGATTATAGTTACAAAATGATGATAGAACTAATAAAGGTGCTTGTACGTGTGTAGTGCACGCATGTATGAGTGTAATTATGAGGACAATGATACAAGTTAATAATATTGATATTCAGATTGCAATACACTACAAAATCTCACATTAAAGTACAGAACAAGAACGTTATGATCAAGGTCAACACTTCTTTAGTGAATGGTATGTTCAGATTACAATGTAAAATCCAATTTTCGAGACTTCTTAGACAATAGATTCAAGAGATCTGTCGGTTTTACAATTATGTCTCTGTGAATGTTCAAAAGAGCCAACACATGGGCTCTACTTGCACTTGTTTATTGTTAGTTTCTGTTTTTCTTTTGTAAAAAATTCACATGTGGTGGTGGGGGGTAAGGTACTAACTCAAGTAACCCCCTCCCCCCTCCGGCTAGAGACATAGCAAGGTGTGATGAACGAGATAGTAGATAGACCAACTAGTGAAAGCAGCCACAACTTGTGAACTCCGCCTTTACAAACAGTTACCATATTCTGATTTCCTGCCCATAATCAAACAACATGTCTACAGGGAATGGTCTGAGTACCGGAAAATGTCGCAGCTTACAAGAGGAAAACACTATGCTAAAATTCAGCCCACCATACCAACGCAAATCTGGTTCAATAAATTGTAACTAACTCGCAGACATCTTTCATCTTTAATAAGAATGCGTCTTGGCCATGGATGGTATCCAGGTCATCTACACAGGATCTAGGTCTTCGGCAACCCTCACTGCCCAGAAGACCCTGGAGACATAGCCGGCTTGAACCATATCATACTGTCATGTAAGAAGTGCTCTCAACAGCAGAACCATCTGTTCTCTTCTTTAGTGAAGTTAAATACCCCACTGCCAACTTCAGTTACCATAATGTTAACAAACCTAACTCCACAATTATGCGCTGTAATTTCCCAATATTTATCAGACTGTAGTAATAATTTATAAGATTTTTTCTTCAACCACGAAATGTATGCTCAATTGTAAATGTTGGCCGCATGGTCTTCCGAGGCCTAACGCCATTAGTAGTAATAAAAATGGCAAGGTGGTAATGGCAGCAGTACTGTATCTAACTGCGTCGATGCAGCTCGACTTCAAAATGTGCACCCTCACGTCTCACGTATTGCTCATAACGTCCTGTAGATTGTCGAACATGTTGATGAACAAATGCTGCCGTAAGGGTTCTCTCAACATGCTCCATATTTAGGCATCTAGGGGTGTGAGATCTGGGGAATGGGGAAGGTTACAGGAAACTAAGCTCTCTCCAAAGTGTTACTGCAAGACGGCAAGTGAGCCCCTCGCGGTGTAGGCTGTAGCTCCATTTTACTGCATCTATTGTCGTTGCAGTGGCAGATTTCTGGCGACATTCAGTATTGTTTGCTTTACGGCATACTGTATAAATTATCACGTCAACCAGGTCCACCACTTTCTTCTCTGCCACGCATGTACCTACCTCAAGTCTCAAGGCCTAACAATAGACACCTATTCCGTCCGTGGTGACTCTTGCGAATTGGGGTGGTGTTGTGACTTTTCTTAGTTCAATTGTGCCTTACTTATACATTTACCATTAGTTATAAGTACTGCATAATGAACAATTTAATAATGAAAATGGATCAGTTTTTTTCTGTTAAGACTTGGGTTTGTAATGAGTACAGTATCTGTTACTCCTGCCGTACCTACAAGCTGCCGCGACTTCTCCACAGACGCAGATAGTAATCTTGTGTTTGCTGTATCTCAGAATGTATCTACAGCGCTACTGCATTGATATGTGAAGAAAAAATCAGACCCCTTTGTCTTGGGCACCCCTCTAAGTTGAATTGATAGTTTGAGAACCAAACGTAAAAGGGTAATTATATTTAATAATTATGTCTTTATATATGTCGCTGGTCTCTTTAACCTGTACAATTAACCAGCTTTGAATATATCCTTGGTATGTATTGGTTTCTGGAATTGGGAACAATCGAGCGTCCGGAAATAGGAACAAGTTTGTCCACCACTCAAATTTAGCACCATGATCACACCTGCCATGCACTGCGTATTATCACCCATACACTGCTGGGTTAAACATTTCATCTTCAATAGTACAGATTCCCTTACATTCAGGTTGTACATTTTCTCAATTTAAGTGAAACAAAAGATCAGAATAAATATACAGTCAAGGAAAAGTATAGGAGGCGCGTCTTACCGTGTTTCTTTTGATGTTGACTTGAGCAAGAACTGCACGAGTCCTGCCATTCACTACCGTTTCACTCTACTGCAAGAAGGTGCTGTCATCTAGTTATCTGTTTTTACACATCTGGCGCTTATTTCAAAATGTAAACTACATAGACGTTACAAGTGTCCGGAAATTAGAGCTGTCCGGGTATACCCCCCCCCCTTCCAATCTACACAAAGTCTCTCTTTATACATTCGTATAGAAGTATATACATATGAAATGTATCAACAAGTATTTTCAAGCACAGAAGGTTGAACGTTAAAAGTCGCGTATAGTGTGTTTAAGACTTCCACGTTATACGTATAATCAAATAAGAAACAATATTATTTCAACCACTGAAAAGGGGAAAAATAAAACATTGTATCCATTTCCTAACGGTCTCCAGTTTGTACGGTATTGCATATGGCATTTGTTCTAGAGGCTTATGTGCCTTTCAAACACCAACAATTACCGAGCTCGATAGCTGCAGTCGCTTAAGTGCGGCCAGTATCCAGTATTCGGGAGATAATAAGTTCGAACCCCACTGTCGGCAGCCCTGAAAATGGTTTTCCGTGGTTTCCCATTTTCACACCAGGCAAATGCTGGGGCTGTAGCTTAATTAAGGCCACGGCCGCTTCCTTCCCACTCCTAGCCTTTCCTGTCCCATCGTCGCCTAAAGACCTATCTGTGTCGGTGCGACGTAAAACAACTAGCAAAAAAAAGCACCAACAATTTGGCCATTGTTGACGTGGAAAAGCACTGGAGCCATGCAACTGTAGTTACGGAAAAAGTTGTTCACCATTGAAAGGAAGGAAGGAAGGAAGGAAGGAAGGAAGGAAGGAAGGAAGGAAGGAAGGAAGGAAGTAAATGAATGCTTCGTTCTTAGTAACTGCACACTCTGCAGCAGACAGGTTTGTTTACATCGACCTACCGTCGCTGACGATGCCTGTACAGGGATCATCCATAGAGCGTTCACGTTATAATAGGAAGGAATAGGAAGAGCCTTAGTTCAAATCCCGGTCACTCAATGTGAGATTGATGCTGGACAAAGCAGATGTGCGACAGGCTTTTCTCCAGGTACTTCGATTTTTTCTTTCTTTTTTTTTGCTAAGGGCTTTACGTCGCACCGACACAGATAGGTCTTACGGCGACGATGGGACAGGAAAGGGCTAGGAATGTGAAGGAAGCGGCCGTGGCCTTAATTAAGGTACAGCCCCAGCATTTGCCTGGTGTGAAAATGGGGAAACCACGGAAAACCATTTTCAGGGCTGCCGATAGTGGGATTCGAACCTACTATCTCCCGGATGCAAGCTCACAGCCGCGCGCCTCTACGCGCACGGCCAACTCGCCCGGTACTTCGATTTTCCCTGTCGTCTTTCATTCCAGCAACACTCTCCAATATCATTTCGTTTCATCTGTCAGTCAGTAACCATTTCCCCATACGAGTGCGGACAGCCTTCGGCAGCCGGCATAATTCCTATCCTCGCCGCTAAATGGGGCCTTCATTCATTCCATTCCTGACCCTATAACTGAAAACAGGCTGAGAATTTTCATTTCAGTGGGAAAAAAAGTAAATAAGTGCAAATGATAACCCAGGTAGCACGGATGTAAGTTTAGGTGAGCTGTTTACAATCACTTTGTCACTATAGAGTTTATGTTAGGATCCTTCAGTGATTTCTAATGATCAGATGAATTAACACCTCTCATTTCATTTTATCCATATCACCAACCGTGTAACTGTGGCTGTGCGTTTGAACAACCTCTCTCAATCCTATCAATAATTCAAATGCTGTGTATATATTCTTTATAATAGAACTTTTGGTGGCCTCTTAAGGATTGGATTCCCCGTCCAGATCCCCCTGTGGAAGGAGGAAATACTGTATAATAAATTCACATTATCCCTGCTTGTCGTAAGAGGCAACTAAAAGTGGAATTAAGGGTCCCAACTAGGAAGCGTGGGTTGGCGACCACGTTCTCCTAGCTGAGTCTGACGTTGCTTCCACATACATGTGTGAGGCTTCTGACTTTCATTTTTCCTGTTTGGCCTCCTGTGGTCAACTCTTGTTCTCTTCCGACCTCGATGGTATTTGGTGTTCTGAGGCCTGGAGAGTCTTTAATTTCCACGCCCTTCGTGGCCCTTCCGTTTCTTTTGCCGATACCTTCATTCTGTGAATATCGGACCTTTTCCTCTTTCCTTTTGATTAGTGTTAAGTGAGGTGGTTGTCTCTTAATACCACCACCACCACCATCCGTCTAGATACCTACACATGTGCAGCATGCTTTTTCTTCCTTTCGTCCTAGCTTCAATACTCATTGTTGTGATAAGAATATTTAATTTTCTTTTACTTCATAATTATTATCACATGACTATCATTACATGAGACACTCGGAAACATACAGCCTCCTGCAAATCATTATACAAGGAAAGTTCGAGGGAGCGAGAGGTCCTGAGAGACCCTGCACGTCTTGACTGGCGAATCTGTAGCTGTGGTTCAGACAAACAGCCAACAACTAAATTACCATGATGTCTAGAACGATCGACGACGTCCGATCACAGATATGGCACTAGAAGAAGAAGAAGAAGAAGAAGAAGAAGAAGAAGAAGAAGAAGAAGAAGAAGGAGAAGAAGTTTTACTTCAACTTTTCTTTCTCTAATTAAGTCGAAAGATGAAATCATATCGACAGATTTTAGTTACACATCAAAAATCGCTTTTCTTTATTCACTTTATCAGCACTGCATCATTAGTAACAAACATCAGAATTAAAGTTATAATATATGCCTAGTATTGGACTCAATTTCTCGCCAAAGTTTTTGGGTCAATGAAGGTCAGTTTCTAATATTTATAGTAGGCTAGTAGGGAAAGAACTGTAATGAATTCTTAAGTATATATAGTCACGATATCGCAGAATGATCAATCATCGCCTATCGTTATATTAAGTAATGTTTAATCAAATTTTAAATCGGAAATCACGCTAATATCAATATTACTTTCACTATCATTATTCGTGAGAAATAGTAACCCTATTGGTAAACATTTTTAATTGAATAAGCGCTGAACATTGAGGTAACTAGCAGTCTCGGAGCACATTCACTGTCTAGCAGAATGCATAGTTCCCTTAATGCACATACATAATACCAGAAACTATTTATTTGCTGCATTGGTCGCTTTGCAATTCCATATCAAAGCAAACAACGGTCAACAAATTAAGTAATTTAACGACTTAAACAATCAAAGGAGACTTCTTCGTTTCCCTTCGCTTCACAAGTAGTGGGTCAGCGCTCACAGCAATATATTCTGGATCCAATAGCTTTGCTTCCTACGACGGGACGACTTGTAAGAGCAGTTGGCCAACTGCCTATGTAACGCTGAAGGACTCGTATATAAATGGTTTAATGATCTTCATCACAAACAGTATTTCGCTTCTTCCGTTCCAGTTAACCTGTTCGATAAACACATTAAATCGAGATTGAGAAAGTATTACAACACCACCGCATACGCTTAGCCTTCGAAACCCCTTTTGGTGTCCACTAACCTACATAGTACCGTATTGCAAAGAGATCTCAAAATAATTTATGCAAGGTAAAGTCACAACGACACAGTGGCAAGTCCTCTCCTCGGTACATTTCGGCACAAGACCTTCGTAACATTCAAAATACGACAAACACAAGGACTTTTACTATCAGCACATCACACTGCATTTACATACCAACCTCTGAGTGTTTGACAGCCTCAATGGCGCATACTACATACCTGACTTACGGACGTGACAATCCAGCTCAAAGCGGCTGGCCACTAGGATAAATACAAGGCTAAAGGAAAAGACGAGATGAAAGTAGAGCCTAACTTGTCTGACGTGCATTAGAATCCGATAAGAGCTTCCAAGTAAATAACTCAGGATCGGCATAACGGAGATCCTCTGCCATGGTTTACGGTAAATTGTAACTCAATAATCAGTTCTAAAACCAAAACAAGATATGAAAATTATTACTAGAACCGGCTCTCACCATAAGCCTTAAGAAAATTATACTCAGGCCAAGTAAGTTGATTCCGAAAAGGGACACTACGGATCTATCTTCCCATTCTTGGAAAAATGTATCATTTGCCTGCCAATGAGTTGGATGTGACTGGGTTGTTCTTCGGAGCATGAGAATTTGCCAAAAGCCTGTTTGTTTCTTCTCTTTTCTGTTATTACTGTTTCGTAACTAAATCATATCTGTCTTAATCACCTTTTTTCAAACATTTATTTCCTTGAGTGACAAGTACCGTATATGAAATTAAGGAAGTATGATATTTCAATTGCCATAATTTTATTTTTGGCTTTCATTATTACTGATTTTAACGAATACTTAAAACTTTACATAACGTATACCGTTTTAAGCTTACATACGCCATACAAACGTTCTTTGAAAGCTGTTCATGTCTTACGCAAATCTTAGCCCCCACGCTATACAGCAACAAGGGACGTTGATAGATTCAAAGCACCTGCATTGCGTCAGAGCTTTATGGTACTAGAATTCGTTCTCTTTGAGAAGTTACATGTCGACTGAGCCTAGTGACAGAAATGCTATAGTATCATTTTCAGCTACAACTTTACGATTTTTGGACATCTCAGTACGGTAAGATGTTCTCTCTGAATCAAGAGAAAGATTCAATCAAAATATATGTTCTTATTTTGAAATAGATGTACATTGTATAGGAATATACTATATAGTTACTGGTTCATTAAGAATTTGACAATATCTTTTTCGTTCTGCGCATTTTAACCACATGTGTTCTGAAACAAATGCATTTTCACATGATTCTGAACATATACTGCTTTTGCAGTTAGGTAAACCTGAATTGTGTGAGTCCGAGCATGGAGTTTGTGGAGGGTAAGTGAACGGCAGTACTATGCATGAATATACTTGGAACTAGCTTATAAAATCAAGGGAAGATTACACTTGGGATAATTGTCGAAATTCATCAGTTTTGGGATTAAGCCACTTGACTTCGGTTTCATATTCCAACCGTGCGTCAAGTCTCTGATTTTAGATTTGTCTTACACTGAAGAAAATGGAAATTGCAACACCCAGAAGGAGTGGTGCTACATTGCTGCAATTGAACATGCAGGACGAGTGTTCGGTTGTGCTTCGATGATTACACTTCCAGGTCCCTCTGACCGCAAGTTTGGACAACAATCAATACAGGATGTGCCCACCACGAGCTGCAATACATTGATGAATTCGTCGAGGCATGGAGTCAATAAGGCCCTGGATCGCTTCCTGAGGAATTGTGGCCCATGCTTGCTGCACTGCACGGGTCAGTTGTTCCAGAGTTGTGGGTGGCTGAGGACGGTTGGCCAGTTGTCGACCCATCATGTCCCACACATGCTCAATAGGACTGAGGTCGAGGGATCTGGCGGGCCATTCTAAGGTTGTGATGTGGAGAGCTTCTCTGGAGATGCGTGCAGTGTGAACCCGGGCATTGTCATGCTGAAACATCCCATTAGCAATGTTCGCCATCATAGAGACAACCACTGGATTGAGTACCCTATCAACGTAGAGTCGAGAAGTCATAGTGCCCTCAACAAGCACTAATTGTGATTTCACATTAAAGACAATAACTCCCCAGACCATAATGCTTGGTGTTGGCCTTGTGTGCCTCTCGACAATAAGATCTGGGCGGGCCCTCTCCCCGGTACGTCGGCGCACACGATTCCGGCGATCACTGCAGGCAGAACAGAAGCGCGATTCATCACTAAAGACGACCCTATGCCATTCGTCGACCCACGTCGATCTTTCTGGACACCAGGTCAGCCTTACATGTCGCCGTTGTGGGGTCAATGGAATACCTTCTGCAGGGACACGGGTTCGTAAGCCAGCTGCACGCAGGCGATTACCAACTGTTTGTTGTGTAACGTGGTGTGCCACAGCTGCTCGAATTTGCGCTGCTGTTGCATGGGGTTCCATCCGGGCCATCCGAATGATGCGGCGATCCTCTCTCACAGTTGTCTGTCGCGCTGGGCCTGTGGCAGGTCTGCGAGTGTGGGTACCTTCATTTGACCACTGCTGCCATACACGTTGTACCGTAGATGCCTGTCGGCCAACACGTGCAGCGACAGTCCTTGGCGATAATTCAGCCTCACACAGCCCAATTATCCGAGCCCTCTCAAACGGCGACAGTTGTTGATAGCGTGCTCTTCTCTGTCGTCGAGGCATGTTTGACGGGGAACACTTCACTGCACAGACTGCAAGTCAACTACGCTTCACCAGAATCCGTATACTGGAGTTGATTCCTCCGCGACCAATCACGTGGGGAGACCTGTAGCAACAATCCAATGGGTCTGAAACTTCGATCGTTTACATACCTACATGACTTCGTTCCATATCTTGGAAACCAACACAAATGACCAATGCCTTCATGGTGTTGCAATTTCCATTTTCTTAAGTGTAGTACCTGGACATCGTGGACACTTTGGAATACCTGTTTTAATAGGATTTTTCTTACAAAAATAAATTGTTCAACTTATAATAGTATTTTAATCAATATACCGGGTGGTACAGCTGCCCCTATTTTCTTCCGAAAATGTGCACCCAGCTAAGAAGTAAATGCCTCTTAGTCCTATCTTACGCAACATCTTACAACAATTTTATGTGTAGTTAGTACAAGAGGCAGTTAGTGAGGCCCATCTCAAAAACACTGTACCATTTTATGTAGAGCGGAGTCCGATACTCTAGTAATTTTTACGCAATATTACTGTACTGTACAAACTATAGCCATTCCTATAGCTAATCAGTAGAGAATTGCGTACCCGATTGGTCCAAGATAGAAAAGGGCGGTACCGATATCATAGAAAACGTGATATGTTAGGCTCAATTAGAGACATGTCAATTCACCGCCATTTTGTATAGTCTCATCACATCGAAATTGATAGAAACGTGTTTTTCACAGTATTTTATCATCTGTGGCATAGCAGGTGTAATTACTACCTTTAGAGCGTTCAATAAAGGCATAAAACCGGTCCATAAGGCTGTAACACATCATTCTGGTGGAAGTAGCTGCGCGGAATTACGCGTGGTAGATCTACCTGGATAGGCTTCTTGGAGCAGTGAGGGTTGAAACCCTTCTTGAGTCATGCTTTTTTTTCAATTTTCTTTTCAAACTCGCCTAGGCATCCTTGATTTTTCTGAAGTCTCATGTATTATTGTAAGGAAGTTATATTAAATATTGACACGTAAGCACCGACTATGTACAAATGCATTGTGAATACCACCTGAAATATCATGCTAGATTCATTCAACGAAATAGTCTGTGCATACTCTGTGCGTAGGGAATGTTTGCAACTGTCTGGGCTTAAGAGAGACATGATTCTTTAACACACTGTAGTGTTTGCAGCAAGGTAAATCGAAACATACAAGATGAGTTTCGAAGTGATAGTCTACATTGTTCCATTAGTACAGAGATACGAGACCTACTGTCCGTCGTCTGCAGTGGCTGCATGGCACTAATCGCAACCAGTCTGGGTTGTGTTCCAGGGATTGAAAGATCGAACCTTTGTACGAGATTTTCAACTTTATTTTTATATTATACTCGTAAAGACATTCGTAATTACGATTTAACTACCTTAAGTCTCAAAAGGGTCCGCCTCTGTGGTGTAGTGGTTACTGCGATCAGCGTATAACGGGGCCATTTCATACAATCTCCCTCGTTCGGGATGCTCCAGTGACGTCTGGAAATAACGAAGAAGCTGTTCGAAAATACAATAGCGTACAACCCGCATATAAGCTCATGGGTCAGTGGAAATGAACTGAACATCAGTCATGTACCTGTACTGCGCATATTGCACCGCCATAAATTTCACTCCTACCATCAACAACTACACCAGGAACTTCACGGAGATGACTTTCAGAAACGGATCGAATTTTCGCAATGGATTTTGCGAAGAGTTGAAGCTGATGCGGATTTCCTAACTGACATTATTTATATTGATGAATCCAGATTTCACAATAACGGAACTGTTGGTCATCACAACCTACATTACTGGAGCGTTGAAAATCCTCACTGGATAAGGGGAGCTCGATTTCATGTACAATGGGGCGTCAACGTTTGTTGCGGTATAATCGGTGACAAGACAATTGGACCATATTTCTTCGAAAGAAATCTCACGGGTCGACGCTATCTACAGATTTTTGTGAATACCCCCACTCTTATTGGAGTATGCGCCCCGTATGACACGGTTAAGGATGAGGTTCCAGCAGGATGGAGCTCCTCACACTGGTCGTTGGCTGTACGGAACCACTTGGATTGGACATATCCTGGACGACGAGTTGGACGAGTGGGGTCCTGCCTCATTGCCGGCGAGATCATCTGACCCTACTCCACTAGATTTTTTCCTCTGGAGTTATTTAAAGGAAATAGTCTATCAGCAGAAGCCGGAGAGCCCGAATCATTTACGGCGGCTCATCGCTGAAGCCTGCAAGCAAGTAACACCACATATGTTGCAGCAAGCAAGACTATCTCCCATCCACCGTGTTCAGATTTGCGTTAACGAAGGTGGTGGTCATCTTGAACATTTGCTTCGTTAATGGAATGACCATACACTCGCCCATTGGACCTCTGTTGTTAATAGCTTACTTTACTGCAATAGCTCTTTTAAGAGCTACTTAAAAACAAACACAGCAGAGTACCTGCAATATGAGAACTGATCATGATTAAGACTTGTGTTCAACAACGCGACTCACATGAACATTTAACAACGAAATAAAAATATTCGTCTTACATCGGACTCGAACCTCCGACTAACGAGCGCCGGTATCCTCGCCTAACTTTCATCACGGTCGGCTATCACGAGATATCACTGACCGCTGTTATGTCCATACAACTTCTTGTCATTCAGCCATCCTATTCTCTGTACACGACTTTGCTGTGATACAGAATTTTCACGATTCTTTACCATCATTCGGTACTTCATCATTAATGCATCATTAATGCTGATTTGGTTGATGCGATTAAACGAATTATGGAAAGAGTCGTAAGACCAGACATTGGTGTGAGTAGCCAAGTATTGCCTAAGTACAGGGGAGGCCATAGGTCATATTACAGTACTGAAGAACGAAAAAAATGAACGTCCTATTAAGCCTCCGCAGTCTGCAAAGAAGATACCGTAGAGAGCGGAAGGCGAAAAATATGAAACCGAGGAGGCTGGTGTAGTTAATTTGAAGCTCTGTTAGAGTTATATGGGAATTTCATGAGCACTTCTCCAAATTCGTGGGTGTTTTGTAAATATTTTATATTTATGTATTATTTCACTGTATCATTCAGTATTATTGTGCAGTTGCCTATTCTCCTAGGAACTATCAACTTCAGTGGCGACTGCGCAACCTCAACAGACTATGACATTGACAGGCCCCTTACTTTCATTTTTCGTGTACAAGTTCCCGTTGCAACGGCTTATTTTCTTCCGACCCTAACGTTATTAGGTTTGCGATACCTATAGTGTGTCAATTTTGATTACCAAATTCTAATCAGAATTGTTCCAGCAAGGGGTTGCTGCTATTTTGTGGGGTTATCTCACTCGCTCAATGCATTGCATTCCGCCCAAAATGTCTGCGTTAAATATTACTTGATCCAAGCCAAAAGATTAAACGACCGCAGCTGAAACAGCTTCTCATTTGAAACGAACGACATTCATTATGGCGTCTTCTTCGTAGTGGTTTCGTATGTTTTCTTTATAATTTTACTCCTCGAAATGTCAGAACCTTTCAGTTTTATGTTCGCATAAGTATCAAGCGGTGATGGTTATTTCGTTGTTTCATTTCTCCTTGGAAGAAAACTTATATATTTCCGCCACTCAATTGCCATTGTCGCAGTGATATTGAAACGCTTGGTCCGTTGAGATTTCGGGTATGTAAACATTTCTGAACGAATATTTTAATACATGCTTGTATAATTACATGATTATTTGTGATAGTCTAAAGATTCCTAGCTGCCTTGGATGTTGTGGTGCATTTACTGGGATTCTGAAACCTAATACGAGTTTGGACAGGTTTTTCGCTTCTTGATCATCACCCCTGCGGTACAGGCTACACATTATACGAAAGTGCTCCGCGTGTTGCATACCATGATGGCGTATCCTGCTTAAAAGTATGCAGTGACTATCGACTGCTAGACATTAATATACTTTACTATCTGTTGAACATCCTATTGAACCGGGCTGAATATCTAACAAGGTGGAGCTCCAACCCTCCTTGCTGAAGCTTGGGGGTTTGATCCCGGTTCAGTTCGATGGTATTTGAAGGTGCTCAGATGCGTCAGGCTCTTGTCGATAGATTTATTGACATGTAAAAGAACTCCTACGGCACAAAACTCTGGCATATCGGTATTCCTAAAAATATTATTAAAAAGGAGTTATTGGGACGCAAAACCTATAACATTATTATTGAACCCTGTTGGTTTTAACTTTGCTATATATATGAAAACCGAACAAGTGGTCGCGCGGTTTCGGTCACATGGCCCTCAACTTATATTCGGGAGATAGTGGGTTCGAACCCCTGTCGGCAGCCCTGAAGACGGTTTTCCATTTTCACACCAGGCAAATGCTGGGGCTGTACCTTAATTAAGGCCACGATCACTTCCTTCCCATTCACAGCCCTTTCTTATCCCATTGTCGCCATAAGACCTATCTGTGCTGGTGCGACCTAAAGTAAATTGTAAAAGAAATAATATATATATTTATATATACCTGAAATTAAAAGTGACCGCTAGGATGCAGAATACTGTAATTTCTTCTTCCTTTCCTTTGTCCCAATGTATTGGGCCCAGTTTTACCGCTATATGTCCTTAATGCCAGCCCTATGTGGAGGAATGTATCCATATTCTTACAACAAATTTATGATATTAATAGTCTGCAGTGGTTATGATCAAAAGTAATTGAATATGTAATTCTCTGTTCTCGAAGATTTGTTTATGTTGACCTGACAGGTAGAAAGATAAGTAACAGAGGTTCAAGAATATCGCAGACATTTTGCCAACCACATAAGTCTGCCGTAACCGAACATGCCATACATAATGACCGTCCATTTTTTCCCCTGATAAAACGTATGACATACAAGTTATACATTTTGCACCCAGAATTATTCGGACCAATAGAGATTTCTAGACACAGGACTAATTTCAACAAGGAAGACGATTGTATATTCGCACCTTCTTATTCTTTTTCAACACCAGAGGTCATTAAATAATACATTCTGTTTCTTTTTTAATTCTTTCTTAATCCTTATTCATAACATGTATGGAGACCGATACAGTTGGATCGCTTGATTGTTATTAGTCTTGAGGACTGATTTGTTATCAGATTTGAAATGCTTCGATATTTATTTATTTATTCACAACTTAATGGCCTACGGTGAAATTTGCTCTTTCCCTTCGTCGGTAAACAATGGAGAAGCTCTCGCCACCTGAGACATATTGAATATCTTTTTCTTTATTAAAACGGTGACTTTGCATTGAATTAGAAGTAAACCAATATCTGAAATCGCTATTGAAACATTGTATAGATATTATCTGAAGTCGATATCTGATTATACCATAGGGTGAGTAGGAAGGAAGTCTGTGCTGTCTCTGTGTTTAATATCCAACGAGAAATGAAATTTTCCTCAATAAAAATATTGATCAAATTGCTGTGATCTACCCTGTTGTCCTTTGGGGTTTTACATTATCATTTCCATAGGGATTTGCAATCCATTAGGAAGGCCTCGCTCTATATAACTGTAAGTCGTACAGCTTCATCATAAAATTAAGTTAATTATTAATTAATTATTAATAAGTTAATAATTGTTTCCTTCCAGGAACCTTAGTTTTGATATTTAATTAAATGCCTCGCGCAGCTTTCCTCTTACATGTCGGTTGCGATCTGGCTCGTAACATATGGAGTACAGGGGATGTGTGGACAGTATAACAGCAAATTTAGCGGTTAACCTTCCAGTTTGTCTTTTCTACCAATCGTGAATCTCGGCCTTCGTTACTGACCGATTAAGTTCACTCTATGATCAGGCTGGGAGACTGCACCACTGAGAAATCCAAGGTTTGAATCCCAGCGCTGAGAGTTTTAAGGTACTGCGTAGCTTCCTGCGCTAGAAGCCTCGGGATGGAGTCTCAGCGCGTTATGTTGACCCTTTCTTAAGAGTGCTTAATTGAGAGATACTCGTGTCTGTTAATTAACTGGCTCGTTAAAGAACATCTTTACAGTACAAAATTCCGACAATCCAAAGTCTCTTAAAATCTATGATTGAACGGATGTTGAATGTGTTTGTATATAAAAGTGTTTTTAATTTGTCTTTTCAATTTAATAATGTAATTTTTGTATTCTGATATATTATTGTAGTTTATTCTAGCTGATGTCACTTAGGGGACGAAACATGTACTAGATGTGATAAACGTATTGAATAGGCGGACCACTTAAATATAATATTTAATTTAAATATTCTCTGCTTGATTTTATAGTCAATACGGGTTTTTATCTAAAATGAAGATGTTATAGCTTGTTACATGAAATCACGTGTACTGTTAAGCTAGTAAGTAGTAAGTTCAACCTTTAGTATTGTAAGCCGTAGTGTTTTAAGTACTGGAAATACTTAAGTTGTGTGTGAATTTGTATATGATGATGCTAGATTTAGAATGTTAAACTAGTAGAAATTTTTGTAATATTTTTTTCCATGAAATTGCTTGGTGTATTGTTGTTTGTTGTTGTTTCTGTTGTTGTTGGGTAATTATGTTAACTTTACTATATTATTGCCGGCCCCGTGGTGTAGGGGTAGCGTTCCTGCCTCTTACTCGGAGGCCCCGGGTTCGATTCCCCGCAAGGTCAGGGATTTTTACCTGGACCTGAGGGCTGGTTCGAGGTCCGCTCAGCCTATATGATTAGAATTGAGAAGCTATCTGACGGTGAGATGGCGGCCCCGGTCTAGAAAGCCAACAGTAACGGCCGAGAGGATTCATCGTGCTGACCACACGACACCTTATAACCTGCAGGCCTTCGGATTGAGCAGCGGTCGCTTGGTAGGCCAAGGCCCTTCAAGGGCTGTAGTACCATGGGGTTTGGTTTGGTTTTGGTTTTTACTTTATTATTACATTACTGTAAGTGACCATTCTCACCGGGATATTTCCCATATGCGATGTACTTGTTAATAATAATAATTATAGAAAAACTCGGCCGTACGAAATTATACGGTAAAGCTCTTGTACACGAAAAAGTTCTTATGTTAAGCGGTACAGTACAGCAGTATCAAAAACAGAAACCTACACAATTCCTTACATTAAATAAATTGTCAAGTGTCTTTTGAAAATGAAAACATTTTAATTTAAACATTGTAGGGGCTATTTCAGTAGTGGTAAAAACAAAAACACACATTTCGTTACATTTAAAAAATGTCAGGTGTCTTCTGTCGTACGAATTGCGCCGTTTCCGAGCAGCTGTGCCACACCGCCGTCTAAAGAGCAGGTTGTCCGACGTTCGGACTATTGTTCGATATAACGCATAGCTGCCTCTAGTGCTAGGGTTAGAGGAACTGCCAGACTCCGTTCAAGGTCAGTTTCACGTGTGGTGTGTTCATCTTCCGCCTCGTATAAAACACTCGCACACTGAAAACTGACGATTTATTATAGTTTCTAATTCATTTCTTTTCATCCCGTATTTATGAAAATATCGAACTCTTGAGACTCGAAATATCGAGACTCTACTGTATATGGCGAGTCACGCAACTTCCTTTGGTTTATCGTACCGTTATTGAGAGTGAGTGGGCTTATTTGTGGTCTTCTCAGTAAGATGACCACGCACTGCCCTTATGCACGTCCTTTTCCAGGCGTGTGGCCACGGTATCGAGTAGGGAAGAACATACGTATTGTTGTTACCTGCCACCTCATCCCAGGCCGCACTGGCAATATCCTAGAGAGAGTCGTTCGTATTTGGCGCGGGAGTGGGCCAGGTCTCCATCATTTCTCTCTGCGTCTCGGCCCACACGTCGTCGGAGAATACTACATACCGCCAGTAACGTCGTACGTTGTCCTCGGCGAAAGCAAGGCGGTACACTCTGTATTCCTCAGTGAGCTTTCGTTTCTTAGCCGCTCGCTAGGACTGTAACCATGGTTCATTCAGGGGTCTCAAGACTGTCCTTGTGCTGTCAGGAAAATGCGCGGCCTAGCGTCTGCACGGCGTTCAATGAACAGGGTCGAATGGGACTGAACGATTAAGTGACCGTCCTGTTCCCGTTTGGAAGTCCGCCACGAACCCTAGCCAGTTCATCGGCTTACGTGTCCTGATTCTCGAAAACGACTTATCTAACGCATAGCCATAGCCGTAGTGTCGTCCAGCCTCTGTTGTAGTCAGATTCCCTTCTTCAACAAGAGCAACTACGCACACACGGATGCGAGGGCCTTCGTGTGCCATAGTTGCAGGTAGAATGACCTGCCTGTCTGTAATAAGCGGGGGAGGGGGCGGGCGCAACCTGCATTCTGATTAGTTTTCCCGCTGTTGCTGCCGGTGGAGTGAAAAAGGAAACATTCCACGTGGATTCGAACCGGGCAGCTTCCCACTATGAATCTGTTAGTCTGCCTGCTACTTTTCACCTCGCTGGTATTTAAGACCGTTTACAGGAAACTGCGTTATATATTTGTTTCCACACACATAGATACTACAATCATGGTGGCAACTTCTATAAGAGTAATGTTTCATCACCCCTGAGTATCGAACTAGGAACCACATCATAGTTGCATGTGACAGTGCTCGTCACTGTACAGTTGGAATTTCCAGCGCGCTTACTTTCTGTGCCGGAAAGTAAGATATTTGAATTACAAAGTTTTGCTTTCATGTAAATCTGAAAATTGCAAGATTGCTTTTGAGGTCTCGGAAGATCGGGTTGACGCTCTAGGCCTAAGGCCTAAGATATAAATGGAATGGACAATGAGCTCCAGGAACGTCAAGAACTTGGGAAAAATTATCTGTCTTGAAGACATAGCACTCCTAATAATGTCCGACTCTTTGGCTGAATGGTCAGCGTACTGGCCTTCGGTTCAGAGGGTACCGGGTTCGATTCCCGGCCGGGTCGGGGATTTTAACCTTAATTGATTAATTCCAATGGCTAGGGGGCTGCGTATGTCTGGCGTATTCAACATTACAAATCACCCTAGGTAGGGCCCTCATCTTCACAGACATGCAGGTCGCTTAATAAGCCGTCTACTAGAAAAAGACCTGCACCAGGCCTCTCCGGAGGCCATTGGCCATTAATTAATTACTCCGAATAATGAAACCATGAAGATAATTTGTTCATACATTTAGTGAAGATTCTATATCGTGTCAAAATTACGTATAATTTGTACACCGTAAACAAATGTTAAGTAACGAGCTCTATAGAGTACGATCTCCAAAAGTACTGACGCTTAAGACTCATCAAGGTACACTGTTAACATCTTATAAAATTGTGTTAGCACCAATGCTGGTTTTCAGTTGCAATAATTGAGTACGATAATTAAACTAAACTAATAAAAGAAAAAAATTCAGATCAGGAGCTGAATATATTATCCTGTGCGAAGGGACACATTGAGGCAGCAACAACTTGAAATCTGTAGCCTATAATATTTTGTTTACGGGAATGTGAAAAAATTTGGCTATAATATACTAAATAAAGTTGTATTAAGATATCATTGGAATGGACAATGAGCTCCAGGAACATCAAGAACATGGGTCAAATTATCCGTCTTGATAATAATGAAACAATGAAGATTATTTTATATCATATCAGAATTATGTCATAATCCATGCACGAAAGACGGTTGCAGAAATCTCTGGTTTTCTGAGGGACAGCATTCATTCTGGATTCTTAGACTGTATCTCGCATCTTTGTTTACTAAGTTAAATTCTGAAGGTGTGATTGACTGGATAACTCTGAAGTGATCTATGGATTCAGGCTATTGTATCCACAGCGAATAACTCTCCAAACAGTATCCAATTTCCTCCCAGTCAACACTCCCTGTGAGTGGGGAGGCAGACGAAGAAAACACCCACGGTATCCCCTGCCTGTCGTAAGAGGTGACTAAAAGGGGTGACCGAGGGATGATGGAAGTACACTCATGTTCATAAAAAACAGAACACCTTGAAAGACTAGAGATAGGAAGATGATATTTAAAGGAGATGTTCATTAATATGCTCTGCAGACCAATTAGCATTTCAGTCACCTAGGCTCAGCATGTGTCCTGTTGCCTCTTAGGCACTGGGTCCACCATGGGCATCTATGACTTGTTCCATGCGTGATGGCATCGACGCGTATAAGGCGCGAGTGGTGTTCTGGGGGTTCACGTCGTTCCACAGTTCATCCTTGGTGGTTGGCATTGGGTCACAGCGCCGCACCCGTCCTTTCACCATATCCCACATATTTTCGATTTGTGACAAGTCCGGTGATCGGCCAGGCCAGGGCAACAGTCTGAAATCCTGTGACAACAAGAAGGCACGTGTTCGTGCAGCAACATGTGGTCGCGCGTTGTCCTACTGAAATATGGCGTCTAAGGTGTCGTGCAGAAAGGGTATGGCTACCGGTCGCAGGATTTCATTCTCGTAGGTCAAACTGGTCACAGTGCCCTTGATACGCACCAGGTATCGTTTGTGGTTGTACCCAATAGCGCCCCACACCATAAGGGCTTGAGTTGGCGCTGTATGTCTTGTGCGAATGCAGTCAATGTGATGCCTCTCTCCCTGTCTGCGGCGAACCAAAATGCGGCTATCATTTTCAAACAAACAGAACCTGGATTCGTCCGAAAATACTATCTGCTGCCATTCCTGTCCCCAGTGACGTCGTTCCATACACCATTGCAGTCTAGCATGTTTATGCACATTAGTCAAAGGTAGGCGGAGAAGTGGACGACGCGCCGGTAACCCAGACCGTATTAAACAGCAACGGACTGTCACTCCTGTTGCGCCAGAGCCGAAGAGGACGCAGATCTGTCCTGCAATGCCATTCGTATGAGGTGTCCATCTTCTCGGAAGATGGTCTGCTGTGGTGTGACCAGACCCATCTCGTCATGTTCTGCGGCATTCTGTGAACCATTCTGCACACACCCGTTGCACTGCCGACACACTTCGTCCCACACGAGCAACAATTTTCCGGATGGATGCTTCACGTTCTCTCATGCCAATAATGCGCCGTCTTTCAAACACACTCATCTAATGGTACGGTTCTCGCATACGTCTGCGAGGCATCGTGCACGTCTGCTCAAGTCACACTGATCCATTACCTTTGGTAATTATTTCTTTATTTCTTCATACTAATGCACATGTCCTGTGAATATGAACTTCGTATCTCTAGTCTTCAAGGTGTTCTGGTTTTATGAACATGAGTGTAGAACCATGAGACTACTTGTGGTACCACCACGTGAGAAACACCATGGGTCGACTTTACTTGCGATTAGTACTACAATGTGGGTCACACCATAGGTTTGCAATTAGTAGCATTGTGATTAGTACCCCCTTGGGTTTGCCTTGCCTATGAGTGGTGCCATTATGTGAGAAAAACCATAGGTCTGCTTTACCCGTGCAAAGTACATTACCTTTCATTAGTACCACTATGTGAGTCCGTGAGTCTACGTTACTTGTAATTTGTACCGCTATATAATGAACACCATGATTCTACTTTACTAGCGATTATTACCATTATGAGGGGCAGCTGACCTTGATTTTGGACCCCCTTAGCGAACAAGTATCGATTCAGGATTTTGCTTTGGAAGCAGTCCCTTGTTCAGTTGTTTCATGGGAATTTATGGTACTATGAGTCAGATTCACTGATTGTTTTACCTTCATGATCATTGTTCATCGTCGTAGTTTTGAATTCGTCAGTGGATGGAACTTTGCATTATTTTAACTTTCAATATTGTGAATCAGATCCGCTGATTATTTGAAGTTTATATTCATTCCATTCTTCATCACCATTTTTAAAAATTTGGTCAGTGTATAAATCTTGGGTCCGCCTCCTCCTCTTCCTTGTCTATCCCTTCCAATCTTTCCATCCCTCCGCAAAGCCCCTGTTCAGCATAGCAGGTGAGGCCGCCTGGGCGAGGTACTGGGGTCATCATCCCCAGTTGTATCCCATGACCCAGAATCTGAAGCTCCAGGACACTGACCTTGAGGTGGTAGAGGGGGGTATCCTTCGCTGACTCAGAGGGAAAAACTAACCCTGGAGGGTAAACAGATTAAGAAAGAAGAAGGATAAATCTTGGAATTTTAAGTGGCATTACATTTCGTCTCTTCCCGTACCAGTAGAGGCCGTTGACCTAGATGTTAGGCCCCTTTAAACAACCAACATCTATGTCAAATCGATTATGAAAAGGAGTTGGATATGTCGATGGTACATGCATACATGATGGAGTGCACGAACTACCGCAACTCCAGAAAGAAGAATCGATTTTAGATTATTGTTGTGATCAATGAACTCTCTCTAAGGAATGAACTCAAATCCGTTACTGTATCTCTCTTTAATGAACTCGGATTTACTAAAATCGCATTCCCATACGGTTCCTCCATCTTGACGAACTAATTTTCGGCATTTGATGGATTACACCTTATTCTTCTGACACGGCTTCTGACGAGCAGAAACATTAACATTAAAATTAGGAAATAATTTGCCGAAATGTGTGTGTAGAGTGTTTTGTTGTATGGGTGCGAAACATGGCTCTTAGTAATACAGGATATAAAACGCCTGGAAGCAATGGAGATGTGGATATGGAGGAGGACGCTGAAAATTGGACAGAGAAAAAGTCAAACAATAGGGTCCTTAAGGAAATAGATGAAACAAGGAAATTGATCAACACTGTAGAAAAGAGGAAAACCAAATTCCTTGGCCGCACGCTTCGACATAACACATTCCTCACGACTATGCTGGAAGGTAAAAGTTCCGGGTAAGAAGGGAAGAGGAAGGCCGAGGAAGAAGTATTTAGATTCCGTGATGGACAGGCTGAATTTGAAAAAAATATGTTGACATGAAACGCTCAGCGGAGGAGAGACAAATGTGGTTGCAGCGACAAGGCCTCGCCTTTAGGATATGAATGAATACACTTTATTCTGACCGGGCTCCCAGAAACTACACGTGACCCAGTTCTAAAAAAGGGACTGTCTCTCTAGAGCAGCCGCAGCGAAATTGACCCGCGATTACTCGCTTTGCATCTTTCTTGCTTCCTATCACCCCTCCATTGCCCCCCCCCCCGACCCCTCTCTTGCCTGGAGTCGGCTTCGTTTCCATTTCAAGACATGGGGGGGATCGATGAATGTCACATTTTCATTATACTGGGATATTTGAATTGTAAAGTTTCAAACGCTTCATCATCCATGCCAGGCTCATTGGTAAACAATAATTGCAATGAAAATACTTACACAGGTTCTTAGAATGTGCATACAATGTTTCATAAATCTCCGTTTGACAATGGAGAAAAAACGTCATTTATAGTCCACATTTTTGTTTTTTAGCCTGCCTTCAATCAGCCTATTCATAATACATGTTTTTTCTCAGCTTCGTAGCTTTACATTTTTCATTTGCCTATTGTACACTTCGTCCATTGTTGCCAGCCCGTACATATGGGAAGTTGATGGTTTAATAAATCATATTTATCTTCGATGTATAGACATAAGCGGGGATAAAGATTAATGTACGTCCAATTCTTAATTTTAGAAGACTGTTCGAAAAGTGATGAAGTATTGATACTACTTCACATCTGTTCCTTTCTTTGCCACAGTCTCATCATAACCTAAAACACAGAGTCCACTGATGCTAAAACATGGATGTTAAACAAATGAACTGTAGGCTGATATTTGTAATATGCCATATTACTTCCAATATTCGGCACAGGGGTGTTTTTTTTTTTTTTTGTAAATCCATAGCAATGGTCTCTTCTTTCCTTTTAGCACAATATTTTCTTTCATAAAAAGCTTAATTTCTGATTCTTTCGGTTTTTATTCAATTGCTGCACACAGCCTCGCCGCTTGATTTATACTGTAAACTTACCATCTCGTTTTGCATTTGAATCATTTGGACCTTTATGGGATCGCATTCATACATGTATCCGATCGAGGGTATCCAAATGAAATATTATACTCCGAATACAAAATTCGCAACTACGTGTCACAAGATGTTGGTATACAGGATGTATCCGTGAGAATGTTATGGTGGAGGAAGCCAAATGGATCAATTTGAAATAGGGAACCGTAGTCCGGAAATGTTCATGTAAAACGTTATTAATAATTCAAGTTGTTTAACGTCCGTCCGTTCTTAACAGACGCCAGAGTGTCGGAATTTCGCCCTGCAGTAGTTCTTTAACGTGCCGGAAGCCAACGACATGGCCTTGTCACCTTTAAACACCCTTAAAAGCCACCGACCTCAGTCGGGTTTGAACCCATTAACTTGATATTATTAGACCAACGCCGTATCCACTACACCACTGTGGCCGGCAGTCAAACGTTAAAACAAAAATCGGTCTGATAGGTCTACCTCCGATGTACTGTACACTACATTAGGGTTGGGCACTACGTCCCTGTTTCGGCACAAGGTGCCGGTGCACAGTTATGTTCCGCTGTTCCAGAACACCGAGTGTCAATTGTTCCGAAACATTCTCAAGCGAGCCGGAGACACTGACTCGCTGTCCCATCAGAAGCGCCACTATGCACTGCCCTTCGCCTACTAGCTGAACTGTGCAGCGGGTGCACGGGACGCGGGACTGTAACTGCGCAGTGTAGAGAGAACTTCGAGAGGCAACATTACATGCCCGGCGCCAGTGGGAACTGGGAGTGTGCCTGTACGGAACGTGCTGTGTGGTGTGTGCCTGTGTGTAGTTATGGCTATGTCCAGCATAAAGCTGCAGGGAACGTGAACGAACAGTCGGAACACTGAAATTCGCGCCCAATAATCACGTTAAAGGCTGCTTTTAGGTTAAGATATTTCCGGTCAATATAAAATACACATAGCACGGTTACAATGGCAGTGCAGGTGTTTAAAAGTAACCAATTCAAGAATATTTTTACCAGTTGAATGTATTGGCCTGTATTGTGAGTAATTAGTGAGTAATTAATATCTCAAAAATATCCCTCAACACTTTCTCGGGGATTGACGTTAAACATTAATTTGGACTTTAAGGAAACTTTTAAGCCCAAGAAAAATATGGGTCGTCGCTTTGGAATTAAAAATATAACTGGATGACTACATTGTTGTACTTTCGTGCTGTTAGGCCGGGCGCACATTGAGAAGCAGTTGGCCACAGAGCAGGGAAGAGCAGAGCAGAACAGCGCAAAGCTTACGAAATTGCGAAGTGGATGTGAGCGCACATTGCCATGCAGGGTCTCGTCGGTTTTCAGAAATAACATGTTTTCTTTAGACTCTGTGATACTGGGGCATCCAATATAAAGAGGCTCTTTTTTTTCTTTTTCTTCAAGCATTCGCGATTTTTCTCATTTTGCTAGTCATCTTCACAATTTCCCTTGTGCTCATGGCAAGGCGGTTATTCAGCTTAAGACAATCGCAATAAAAACAACCACCTTCGCCAGTTTACAAGACTGAACAATATTTCTATGTTACCGATGTTCGGCGTTCATATGGACTAAGCAAAGAATTTACTTCATGATTATTTTTTATATTTTTTACGTCGCACCGACACAGATAGGTCTTATGGCAACGATGGAATAGGAATGGGAAGGAAGCCACCGAGGCCTTAATTAAGGTACAGCCCCCCCCCAGCATTTGCCTAGTGTGAAAATAGGAAACCACGGAAAACCATCTTCAGGGCTGCCGACAGTGGGGTTCGAACCCACTATCTCCCGAATGCAAGCTCACAGAGGCGCGACCCTAACCGCACGGCCACTTGCTCGGTGAATTACATTTTAGGCCTTTCTCTAAACTACCTTGTTACGCAGCGTGAATAAAATTATTTATAGCCTAGACTGTAGTTCCTTATTCCCCGAATTTACATACCGATTTTCATTCTGTTCAGCCATTTTCTCACGAAACATACATACATACATATATACGTACATACTGCATTGCAGTCCACATGATTCACATCGTACCTACAAAACATGGTGAGACTGAATGGCTGTGGTAATTTTCTCCTCCATTTCTTAACTAACTGCGTGACACGTGCGCAGGAAACTGTATTTCGAAGACTGCGCGTGGTAGGCTGAAGTAGGTGCAGAACCGGCCTGTTCTGCTCTGTCCTGCCCTGTCTGTCAACTTGCGATGGTGCAATGATTTGTGTGGATTACAAAAATCTGCTCTGCGCTGCGCTGCACTGCTTTAGCTGCTTCGCCTGCGTCCCAATGTGCGCACTTCGAATTCCTTCCCTCTCAACTTCCATTTACTTTCTTCAATATCTCGAAAATTTCCCTCAACACTTTCTCGGGGATTGATGTTAAAAATTAATTTGGACTTTAAGGAAACTTTTAAGCCCAAGAAAAACACGGGTCATCGCTTTGGAATTAAAGATATAACTGGATGAAAAAATGTTGACACTCCAACACAGGGCGGCATACAGCCGGTATCGACAGGCAGACAGCCAAGGCCAACTAATCTATCTAGTGCGGCCTTGGCACAGCACGTTCGGTTCAGGCACATTCCACCTGAAGCGGAGCATGTCCTGTTGCCTCTCGAAGTTCTCTCTAGGACGCAGTTACAGTCCTGTGTCCTGTGTCCTGTGTCCCGTGTCTCGGCACTCTGTACCGAAACACTCCGCCTCAAGTTCCTAATGTTGCGGAACAAGTGAATGTTCCGGTCTGCCCAACCCTACACTACATGTGCTAAGAGTACAGCAGGAGAAACAACCCCGACGAGCAGAAGAGGCTAGGATAATAACTCAACGACTCCAATGCAGATGACGTACTGTGTACTGACGTAATCGGTGTGTGATGTCTGCACTGTAGGCTTCAGTTTGTGTTTACGGGTTGACCTGGTACGTTGATCAGCCCTATCCAAATCGAGTTGTACCCGGGTACGGAACTTGCAGATTTTGTGTTCGTGTATGGACAAGGAAATGGAAGCAGCAGAGAAGCCGAACGGTTGTATAGGACCAAATATCCACGTAGGAGGCATCCGACGTACACCATATTTCCACGACTGTTCCAACGAGTAAGTGAAACGGGGCAATTGGTACCACCGACCGAGAAGGATGACGAATTACACGGACTCCAGACTTAGAAGATGTAGTGCTTGCTCGCATGGATGAGGCGCCTGCAATCAGCACTCGAGCAGTTGCACGTGAAATGAATGTTTCGCATGTGACTGTGTGGTATTACATAAAATGCAGCAACACCCATACCATCTACAGAAAGTGCAGGCTTTGCGTCCTGTTTGACTTCGCACTTCGAGTCTTGTTCAGCCAATGGGTATGCAGCGCCTTGCAGTGGATCTTCGCTTTCCTGCGTATGTGCTTTTCACAGATGGAGCTTGTTTAGCCAGAGACGGAATGCTAAATAGTCACAATAGTCATGTTTGGGCCGATGAGAATCCCCACGCTACAGTTGTGAAGAGCCTTCAGTACAAACTTTCAGTCAGCGTGTGGTCAGGCATAGTCTATGATTACGTGGTAGGCCCGTTTCTCCTTTTCCCCCGCCTAAATGCAGCAGTGTACACAATGGTGCTCAGATATGCACTACCCACGTTCCTGGAACACATCCCGCTTTCCCTTCGTCAACGGATGTGGTTCCAACATGACGAAACCCCACCTCACTTTACATTGACGGTTCGTGAACACCCGGTTCAGACATTTCCTGCAAAGTGGATGGGAAGTAGAGATCCTGTTTCGTGGCCCGCACTTTCACCTGATCTCAAACCACTTGATTTCTTCTTGTGGGCCCATGTGAAAAGCCTTATGAATGAGACACCTGTCGAGACTGAAGAGGATCTCTTGGCAAGAATTCTCACTGTCTGTGACGCTGTTCAAACGACACCGGGGTACCGTATTTACGCAAATAATCCCCGCCACCGAATAATACCCGCACCCTAATTTTAGAAAGGATCATTTTGGAAAAAAAAATGAAATGTACTAAAATTCGTTCCATCGAAGGAGTAAACTAGGCTTAAACAAACATTTCATATCACTCCGCGAGGTACACGTGGTCTTTACGCAAATATGAACGTGTAAATTTACGGATATAGCTGCTTTACCTGAACATCTTTGAGATGATAAAAATATGTACATTATCAGTGCTATAAAATATATTTGCCGTGAAAATTAGCAACTAGGCCTAGGTATTTCATTAATCTCAACTTGCAATAAGCTCGATTCCTTGTAGATCGGAAAATTGTTGTTTCTTGCATCACTGGAATCCTCTCTTAAATTACTTACAAATTCGTCACACTCCACGTCTAGAACACTTTTCACTCGCTGTCTCGTTTTACTCGAATATTAACACGACCGGTTGTGGGTAATTTTTTTCGTGAAATGTAAACACTTGAAACGGACACACCGACGAACACTGATGTTAGTTTTGCGATACAGTAAAACTTCGCTAATTCGAACTCTTTGGGACGCAGAAATCTGACATCGAATTACATGATTTCGAATTAACTGCCAACTCGTGCTTCAGAAATGCCAACCCTTGCAGCGTTACTCGTTACTGCATGCAACTAACATTGGTTCAAATGCCTTCGAAAAAATATATTTCCAAAATGTATCCAACAAAGTGCATTTATAGTATTCACATAATACACTTGGATAACTCAGTGGCAAAAATAACCTCTGACAACGAAAGGAAAAGAAACATGATTCAAAGAAGAGGACAAATTTTGCTGGCTCCCCTGTGCAAGTGATTTATTTTTGGATTACTGTACTGTTTGCATTTTTAGATGCCTTGAAACCTCGTGACGTATAAAGCACGTCTATGATGAGGGGAGGAAGGCTTTCACTTCCGCCTGCATTGCAACACAGTACAGTGACCCCATCTCCTTTAGAAATGTCCGTTTTGGCTAGGCATAAGAAAACAATGCAGTTTCATTGGCATTGACAGTATTTTTCGGTGCGTACGAATTGATTATAGTTATAAGCCACGCTTTTTCGCCAACTGTCGGCATCGCCAGTGTTCGCGGATTCTGCTTTTCTGCACACTGCCTGTTACGTGATATTGTGGCGTTCCTTAAAACGCTGAATGCAAAGGAATTACGATTTCACTCGAACTTAGCAACTATAAAACGTACTGTCGACACACCGACGTGAAAAAGGGTGCTGAAAGCTGTCCCTGCACGGTTCCGGAAGGTGCATGCTATTGTGACACGGAGAAATTTTGAATTTAAATTACTCTGTAAAATATTGTTTTAAAAATGTAAATGCAGTTTTAAATTAAAAGTCTGAATTGTTTTCTGTTTAAATATGACATATGGGGGCAGTTTTCTTCCGTCTGCGGTTACACATAGCGTATATCCAACATCGAAAACTTGCCAACCTCGACGCAAATAAAACCCGCACCCCAATTTCGTGCCTCATTCATTTAAATATGCGGGGATTATTCGCGTAAATACGATATTCGAAGGGGTACGACAGAACTTTGTGCGACAATGCCATGCCTGCTTTGATGCAGGGGGAATCTCATTTCAAATATTTCTTGTAAATGGAGGAGCTTGTGAAACTTGTGACTTACATGAGTAGACTTTTGCTTAACTTTTAACCCGATCGTTTCCAGAATATGGTTTCTTATCTCAAATTGATCCATTTGCCGTCCTCCATCATCCCTGATAATTTGTAACATCATTACGGATACACCCTGTATATCCCCATACACAACTGATGAAGGTTGTTCTGGAAGATATCTAGATGCCTTGTTCAGTGAATAGTGGGATTGGCAGTCATATAAATATGGAATATGCTCATGAATTGTGTAACTATTTCCATCACTCACAGCATGTGGACGATTTTTGTGCTTTCCTCTTCCATCAGATACCATCTTACCTCATTATTTTAATTGATCTTCAATAGTTTGCAATGTTTTTGGAGATATTCTATGAAGAGACAGAAAACCTTTTTAGCGAACATGTATCTGCTTCTCAACGCCATCTCTCTTTATTCTAACTTTGTAGGCATATGTGTGATCACATGAAGAAAGGCTTCGTTTTGACCTTTCCTACGGCGTCACCTTTGTACGAATTGTATTTCAATTGAACCATTTAAATAAACTTCCTGTGCATCTCGATCCGGGAAACCATTGAAATTTTTAATGATATCGTTCCCTTCTACTTCACTCATACATTCAAAACACTTTAATATAGTAAACTTACGGTCCTCAGCCGTTTCGTGTGTACTTTATTCGCTGCATCTCATACTCAACCATGGTTTTCTTCGCACTTTGACTCAATTCTGGACTTGTGTATAGATCCATTTTAATATAAATTTTCCACTACATATGGTCTGTAACACCTCACTGATTTACAACTTCAGAATTAACACCCAAATAAAACAATATAATCTCAATTTAAAATTCAACAATTGAACACCAAGACATGAAATAAATCAGACATACCAAATCATAAGCACTTAAGAAGCTGACAGTCATAATTTTTCCAACAAATACAAGGACTCTCATCGTTCTTCCATGTTTCCAGATAATTTTTTTGTAAATATCTCTTGACTCTGAGCATTTTTAACCCAAATGAATACAGACTAAGAAAGTGCATGGTTTGTTCCATCAAGCAGATTTATAACCTTAAAAATCAGAAAATAAAGACATGCATCGTTGTCATCGTATTCTTCGCCCCCCCCCCCCCCCCGTGTCTTCATTTGTATTTGATGTTCTGTTAGTGGTCAGACTGTTGCTTTACATCTCTGTCGGATTTCCCCCATACAAGGCGGGTGCTATGCACGTTGAATATCCTAGATACACAGGAACTATGGACACGATCTCATTTTCGCCACGGCTGCTCTAGAGTGAATCTCTCAAGCCATTCCAGAAAATATAAGAACTGAACCAGTAACCCCATCCTTGTAAGAGGACGGGCGGCTGGCTGAAACATTTTCTTCTAAAATATTGACTAAATGGTTCTCTTTTTGCAAGTGTGGTCAAGTCACGCTATTTCTAATCTTAATCGATTCAGTTACATCATCTTGAAAGTCTTCAGGATTATCCATATCCATAAGTTAGACGAGAGTAGCAAACGAACTCGGATGCTGCTTGCGACGCTCCGCCGCCTTGTATAAAAATGAAATGACGTATGGCTTTTAGTGCCGGGAGTGTCCGAGGACAAGTTCGGCTTGCCAGATGCAGGTCTTTCGATTTGACGCCCGTAGGATGAAATGATAATGGATACAACACATACACCCAGCCCCCGTGCCAGAGAAATTAACCAATGGTGGTTAAAATTCTCGACCCTGCCGGGAATCGAACCCGGGACCCCTGTGACCAAAGGACAGCACGCTAACCATTTAGCCATGGAGCCGGACATCTTGTATATAGACTCCCTTACGATCGACGTGAATCTTGTTCCTAGCATGAGTTCTGTAGTTTGGCTTTGCTGTGTAAAGAACAACAGTACTAGTACGTAAAGTGTACGCCAGATGTCTAACGGCAATGCATAACAGCGTTCTCCCCAGACATTCTCGTCAACCGGGTGGCAGGAATGAATAGCCTGGCGAGGAATACTACTTAAAAAAATGAAATTTCAATTTATTTCCCTCGGGGCACTAACAGTAATATCAGACAGGTAAACATTAATTGCAAAATTGAACTATTTTAGTTCAGCTTCAGTTTTTTTGTTTTGACTAACAAAGTTGTTAAACTTGTACAATTTGTGTATTTAAACGTGGATATTTAGCATTAATATGCTTTGTATTTTAACTTATAAACAGTTTTAATTATGAGGGTCAATTTTGTTTGTTTTAATTTTACTATGGATCGTTGCATAATGGCCCTACTTGGCTGATGATGACATCCATGGATGTTTAAACCGGTAACATAAATAAACGAGGTTGTAATCTTAACCAACAACACATCTCGTTTTGAAAAGGTGGATCTTGTACAATATAATTCATTGTTTTATTTTAGTGTTTTCACGGAAAGTGCATAACAGAGTATTTAGAACTTCCAGTGTTCTACTGCTCGTTCATAATCATGTAACACTGGGACGTACTACTTGGTTGCTTTGGAGTGCCATACGTGTTCTTGACGTCTCGCGGATTCAAATGTTCGGATGGGATTCTGCGCTAATCGAGACTGCTCGCGCACGACACAACGTGATAGTGAAAAATTTAAACTCCGATGTAATTGACAATGAAGCTTTATCATTTAAATGAACAGGTTTACAGTATTTACATTTTAATTCGGAATACATAATGGCTCAACTAGCACATATCTAGGTTACTGTATGCTAGCCGGGTGGTTTGTAAAAACTGCAGGGCGGTGCGCCCCTTGAAAAGGTCCTAGGGAGGACACTGCATAAGCGATTCATAGTTTGTGTTTCAATGGTTCCCAATACGAATGTCAAAGGTCTACCGATTCAAGACACATAACCTTTGCAGGTAACATATGATATGGACAGGTGTATGACATTGACATATGTTACGTACACATGTTACGTGACCCTCTTAGACTGATTCTGACGGTTCGGTCACCTTCCGCATGAACGCTAGCGCTGTGCGGCGTCCGGGGAGCCATCTGGTGACGAAAGAACGTACCATTTCCACTTCTATTATAACGTCTAAATTTCAAGAAGCCTTTCTCGTGGACACTCAATATTTTCTTCTGAGGAGGCAGAGCACAGTTCTCTGCGAAACGTAAAGAATTTCACCTTATTTTCTTGACACGGCATAACCCCAAAGCCTATACAGTATCATGTCTATAAGATATAAGTTGTCCTAGACTTAACGTCTGAGATAAAATAATATTTAGTGTAAGGTAAGGGTTATTCTGCCCGAAGGCAGGTCCGAACCTCAGCAGAGGTGTTCCTGAGCCGAAGTTTACGTGCGGTAGGGTGGCCAGTTCCTTTCCGCTCCTCCATTCCCTTACCCCCACCAACAGCGCGTGGCAACCCATCCAACTCCTGACCACGCCCAATGTTGCTTAACTTCGGAGATCTCACGGGATCCGGTGTTTCAACACGGCTACGGCCGTTGGCTATATTTAGTGTAGTGATAGTCAAATTGTAAAATGATAATGAATGCATGTATCGAAGTTAATTAATTGCAATAAAGGAATGCTCTCTCCCCAGTTTCAGGCGATCCGAAAATAGGGGATGTGAGTAGTCCATTCTAATAGTCACACTAATTATTATTATTATTATTATTATTATTATTATTATTATTATTATTATTATTATTATTATTATTATTATTATTATTATTATTATTGAAGAAAATAACATTAAATATTGTGTTGAGGAGTACGAAATGGAAGTTAGTAAGTGTGGAGAAGGTACGAAAGCAAGAGAACAGCAGCTGACTCACGAGGAAACATCCAATCTCGATGTCGGGAAAGCGCGATGTTGTTGATATCCTGGAAGGTACCACATGACGCCTAGTTTGTTTATGCGATATCAACTGCTAATTTTCTACAGGAGAACGATGGAATGTTTACCTTCGGGTTGTGTGAAAAGCGTCCGTCTCTAAATACAAAAATGATGTACAAGAGATTGGAATTACATTTCACAAAGTGCTCATGTCCAATCTTCACGAAGTGATCAAAGCAGACTTTTTTAACTTGCACTATAAGCAGCGAATGAAAAACGGCATACTACACTAAATCAGAAGTGATCTCTTTGTAAACCATTGAGGATGATCAGACGTGTAAATACTCTTAAAGAACGAGTATTGAATCATATTTGTATAGTGTGATGATGAGAGCTGGCTGAAGGTGAGAGAATTCGAACGATGCACACCAGCCTGCCGTGAAATGACTACTACATTTTTATAGAATAGCTGCAAATAATGCAAATTAAAATTCTCCTTTGACTATTGTGCGATTTTTGTGAACATAAAATAATTTGCATTGAAGAAGTGTTTATGTATAAATGATATCGTAATGATATTCTTGGAGTTGTAATGGATGATGCCTTTTTTTTAATAACACATCCCTCAACGTTAGCTAATAGGACATACTTCGATACTGGTGGAGTTAAGAAAGCCAAGAAAAATAATCAGCAAAGAGAGAGTTTGTATATCGTCTGAATTGAGAAATGCGGGTAGTAATTTATATTTCAGAAGAGTAATTGCACAGTTTCTCTCCCACTTAGTTGAAATTTATTTGCTGTTATCACCTTATTATTCACCCGCTGTTTACAATTAGCAAAGGGTCGTCAGTTTGTTGCCGCGCTCACATCTAACTTTCTATTCAAATTACATCACATGAATTATTGACCAGTTGGCTAAATCGGGTGTACCATTATTGTAAACAATCACTTATACTGCTCATGGAAATGGCAATTTTTGCCAAGCCCTCACTATTTCATGGTTAATGGACTGTTTATTCACTGTTGAGAATGGCTGACCTAACGACTGTGCAAAGGGGTTAATTACTGTATTATTCATAGTGTAAGTGAAGCCAACGAGCTATGCATTCATCATAAGCTTACGTAAGCAGTTAGCAGGCCGATGGCCTGGATGGGGGTGTATCTCTGACTCACACGATTGAAATTTAAGAAAATGCGTTTTATTCTTGTTTTTAATGGCTTGGGGATTCTCCCCGATCTTTTCAGGCTAGGGTTGGTTTGTAACTTTTCCTAAATAAGGCCCGTAGCACCCTTCTCAAAACTAGTCCCTTATTATAGACGTAAGTAGTAAATATAACAGTCAAAATAGTAAATATTCTCTCCCCTTATCTATATATCACCGAGCGAGTTGGCCGTGTTGTTTAGGGGACGGAGCTTGTGACTTTTCATTTGGATGATAGTGGGTTCGAGCCCCACTGTAGGCACCTGTGAAGATAGTTTTCCGTGATTTCCCATTTTACCCCCAGTCAAATGCTGGGGCTGTACCTTAATTAAGGCCACGGCCGCCTCCTTCCCACTCCTAGCCCTTTCCTATCCCATCGTCGCCATAAGACCTATCTATGTCAGTGCGACGTAAAGCAAGTTGTAAAAAAAAAGTATCTTCCTCTCTATCTGTCTATCTATATTCATGTCACACATTGTGCCAGGGTCCGCTATTTGGTTCTGGTGTCTCCATTTCATCCAGTCGTAGATCATGGGCGCCCGCAGGATCTTTTCCAGGGGGGGTCACATTAACAATTTTCTTGAATATAAAAGCCAATATAACGTCAGCAACATTAAATTGTTTACAGAAACTTCCAGTTATAACATATGCTAGATGACTGTCAGTAATTTCAGTTTATGAAATAATCTGGTATGATATTAAAGAATTGAACATCAACATCTTTAGAATTCCAGGGGGGGGGGGCAAGTGCCCCCCCTTGCGGGCGCCTATGTCGTAGGTCGTGTGAATGTGTGTATGTTAGGGGAGGGGGTACTCTTTTTATGTCGTATAGGGTATCCGCCCATTGTTGTTTGGATCGTCCCTTGGACCCATCACTATTGATATGCATTTATAGTAGGGCCCACGAGGGTTGAAGTCTGACAGGTGAGCGGCGAAAGCTGTAACTACGAAGTACGCTGCGTTGTCATAGTTACCTCCATTTGCAGCCTACCACCCTTTCATACAGGCTGAGTGTTTAATAAAACATGTAGGCCTAGGCCTAATACAATTCGTTTACCTTAAGCGGTTCCTAAGCTCGTGTTAATAATTCCAGCATTTACGACAGAACACGACATTATCGATATATATAAAAGATTTCATAATCACTAACAAAATCATCAGTTTCTGACAATAACCTCAACAAATGCACATGTTAATCACAGAATATAACAACACTACCCACATTGATAGTTTTTTATTATTTAACTCCGATTGTTAACGGTACCTGTACAATTAAAAAATAATCTACGGTATAATAAACACAATAGGAAGACGATACTTCATCGAGAAAAGAAATCAGTCAGAATATGAATGACAAAAGTGACTGAGAGCAAGCCAACCCACGTGGTGATAGCGTCCTAAAGTGTTGCAACTCTGTTATCGTTGCCATAGCAACAGGCCATTTTCGAGCAGCGTTAGTCAACTTTTCTCGCCGGTGGCGCTAAACGTCAGACTTCAACTCTCGTGGGCCCTACTTTAGGTCAGTCACCCAGGTCACAGATTCCCTATCTGTTGTTTTCCTAGCCTTTTCTTAAATGATCGCAAAGAAATTGGAAACTTATTGAACATCTCCCTTGGTAAGTTATTCCAATCCCTAACTCCCTACCTATAAACGAATATTTGCCCCAATTTGTCCTCTTGAATTCCAGCTTTATCTTCATAATGTGATCTTTCCTACTTTTAAAAACATCACTCAAACATATTCGTCTACTGATGTCATTCCTCGCCATCTCTCCACTGACAGCTCGGAACATACCACTTAGTCAAGCAGTTCGTTTCCTTTCTCCCAAGTCTTCCCAGCCCAAACTTTGCAACATTTTTGTAACGCTACCCTTTTGTCGGAAATCACCCAGAATAAATCGAGCTGCTTTTCTTCGGTTCTCTTCCAGTTCTTGAATCAAGTAATCCTAGTGAGGGTCCCATACACTCGAACCATACTCTAGTTGGGGTCTTACAAGAGACTCATATGCCGTCTCCTTTACATCCTTACTACAACTCCTAAATACCCTCATAACCATATGCAGAGATCTGTACCCTTTATTAACAATCATATTTATGTGATCACCCCAATGAAGATATTTCCGTATATTAACACCCAGGTACTTACAATGATCCTCAAAAGGAACTCTAACCCCATCCACGCAGTAATTAAAACTGAGGAGACTTTTCCTGTTTGTGAAACTACAACCTGACTTTTAACTCCATTTATCATCATACACTTGCCTACCATCCATCTCACAACATTATCGAGGTCATTTTGCAGTTGCTCACAACATATTTATTACTCTGTACAGAATAACATCATCTGCAAACAGCCATATGTCTGATTCCAATTCTTTACACATATCATTGAATATATATATATATATAAGAACACATAAAGGTCCAAAATACTGCCTTGAAGAATTCCCCTCTTAATTATTGCAGGGTCAGATAAGGCTTCGCCTACTCTAATCCTCTGAGTTCTATTTTCTAGAAATATAGCAACCCATTCATTCACTCTTTTTTCTAGTCCAATAGCACTCATTTTTGCCAGTAGTCTCAAATGATCTACCCTATCAAATGCCTTAGATAGGTCAATCGCAATACAGTCCATTTGACCTCCTGAATGCAGGATATCTGCTATATCTTGCTGGAATCCTACAAGTTGAGCTTCAGTTGAATAACTTTTCCTAAACCAAAACTTTCTGTTAAACCAGTTATTAATTTCACAAGCATGTCTAATATAATCAGAAAGAATGCTCTCCCAAAGCTTAAATGTCAAACAGACTGGCATGTAATTTTCAGCTTTATGTCTATCACCCTTTCCTTTATACACAGGGGCTACTATAGCAACTCTCCATTCATTTGGAATAGCTCCGTCATGCAAACAATAATGAAATAAGTACTTCAGATATGGTACTATATCCCCACCCATTGTCTTTAGTATATCCGCAGAAATCTTTCAATTCCAGCCGCTTTTCTAGTTTTCAACTTTTGTATCTTATTGTAAATGTCATTATTATCATAGGTCAATTTTAGTACTTCTTTAGTATTAGTCACCTCCTCTATCTGGACATTATCCTTGCAACTAACAATATATACTTCTGCCTTTTGAATATCCTTGCATACACACTCCCCTTGTTCATTAATGATTCCTGGAATGTCCTTCTTGGAACCTGTTTCTGCCTTAAAGTACCTATACATACCTTTCCATTTTTCACTAAAATTTGTATGAGCACCCTTTATGCTTAATATCATGTTATCCTTAGACGACTTCTTTACTAGATTCAATTTCCTAGCAAGTTCCTTCAATTTCTCCTTACTTCCACAGCCATTTCTAACTCTATTTCTTTCCAACAAGCACCTATTTCTTAGTCTCTTTACTTCTTTGTTATAATATAGTGGATCTTTACCATTCCTTACCACCTCTAAAGGTACAAACCTATTTTCACATTCCTCAACAATTGCTTTAAACCCATCCCAGAGTCTGTTTACATATTTGTTTATAATTTCCACCGATCATAGTTACTTTTTTTAAATTCTCTCATGCCTGTTTTATCAGCCATGTGGTACTGCCATATAGTCCTAATGTCAATACCTTCCTTTCTTTCACATTTATTTTTAACTACGACAAAAACAGCTCCATGATCACTAATACCATCTATTACTTCGGTTTCTCTATAGAGCTCATCTGGTTTTACCAGCACCACATCCAAAATATTTGCCATTTGTTGGTCATGCTTCCTGTCGTTCGCATTACCTTCCCAATTGACATTTGGTAAATTGAGATCACCTGCTACTATCACATTCCTTTCCATATCGTTTCCAATATAGCTGATTATCTTATCAAATAATTCTGAATCAGCGTCAGCGCCACCCTTTCTCGGTCTGTACACTCCAAAGGCATCAAGTTGCTTATTATCTTTAGAGATGGGTCTTACACCTAGAATTTCATGTTTGTCATCTTTAACTTTTTCGTAACTTACAAGTTCTTTCACCAGAATGAATACTCCCCCTCCTATCATTCCTGTTCTATCTCTACGATACACACTCCAGTTCCGTGAGAATATTTCTGCATCCATTATATCATTTCTCAGCCATGATTCAACTCCTGTTTCCATATTTGGTCAGTATATATCTATTAAATTAATTCGATTCCTTTCTTTACAGTACTTCTACAGTTGAGCACTGACAGTTTTATGTCGTCCCTTCTTGACTTCCATTTCTCTGTACACTTATCACCGCTACCTACGTCACCCCGTTTCTCTGAATGTACCTGTCTCTATAACCCTTCTAAACAAATTTCCTAACTTATATGTACTACTGCGGTTTAAGTGAAGGCCATCTGAGCACAGATCCCTATCTCCTACCCATCCATTAGGATCTAGAAATCTCACTCCCATTTCCCTCATACCCACTCCATAGTCTCATTTAAATCCCCATCACCTTCCAGTCAGTATCTCTCCTACACAGTATTCCACTGATAACAATCTCCGCGTTCTTTAACTTCACCCGGGCCTCATTTACCAGATCCCACACATCCCCAACTATGTTGGTACTTATTCCTGTTTGTCTTACGTTGTTAGTACCAACGTGAAGCACTACCACTCTCTTTCCGATGACTTCCAGCGTGAAGCCCATCTTTCCAATTGCATCTACTCCTGCTCACACCACATGTCCAAACCATCGTTATCGATTTGCACACATGTTCTCCTGCATAGGCGAAACGCTAGGTCGTTGTTTCATATTGACGTTGGAAGCAATCCAACCTAGTGACATCGGATGAATTTCTTAATTTCTTAGTTTCCATAATGCTTAGTTGAAGTTTTATCTACTTCATAGATCATAGATGAAGCTCTTTGTTCTATCTATCTATCTATCTACCTATCTATCACCGACTGGTTAAGGGCGCGCAGCTGTGAGTTTGCATTTGGGAGATTATGGATTTGAGCGCCACTGCGGACAGCCCTGAAGTTGGTTCTCCGTGGTTTCCCATTTTCACACCAGGGGCAAATGCTGGGGCTGTACCTTAATTAAGACCACGACCGCTTCTGTCCTACTCCTAGCCCTTTTCTATTCCATCGTTAACATAACGCCTGTTTGTGTCGGTGCGACGTAAAACAATTTGAAAGATGGAGGACTGGAAAACTTGACAAGTGTTAACCATGGTCCTAAGGGTCCGAAACGATAGGTTAATAATAATAATAATAATAATAATAATAATAATAATAATAATAATAATAATAATAATAATAATAATAATGCTTGCTTAGCGTACATGAATGAAATAGAGTGGAACCAAAAATTATTGTTTCCAAGAAGAAGTCATGGAAAGATTTTGGTAATAACCTAGAAAGGCATGTTCAAGCGTGGGGAACCTTTCTGGACGGTAATAACGAATTTTAGAAAGGGAGGAAAAAAAGTAAATTTATAGTGTTTTTGGCGTGTCGTCTCAAAACTCACGAGTTTCAAAACTCACGAGTCTCAAAACTCACGAATTCCAGGAAGAGGATTGTAAGAACAAGTTTCTCTACCTGCGCCAGTCCTTCTTTGAATCGATAAATGTCCACCCTATTAGTGATGGGATAATCGAATACTTTTAATAATCAAATGACTTCCATCCGATTATTTAAGTAATCGAATGAATAATCAAATAAAATAATCGAATGAGTTTCAAATATCATTCAGTTATATCGCGCGGAATAATAGGATGCGTCATGGATATTTATTTTTCGGTTTAAGTGTGTTGGGTAGATAACCGATTGAAATAAGCGAATAGATGAACGCTTACGAAAATTAGAAATACACCTTTTTCCAAATGAATCTCCAAATGTTGAAACTAAATGAGTGAATTAACTGTCTTGACCTCTAATATCTCTAAAATTCCTTATTCAAGTAAATGCCGCCTTCTGGCCGCATTATGGAACTAAGCCCAGTACTAACAACTGGCAGTTTCTTTTAACTAGCAGCGGACAATATACCTACTTTAATTTTATGTCGTCCGGCTGCACGCATAAATGGTCATCATGCTGGCCTTTAGTCCAAGGGGTCAAGGGGGTCCCGGGTTCGGTTTTCGTTCGGGTGGGAGATTTTAACTTTCATTAGTTAATATCTATGGCTCGGGAACTGGGTGTTCGTGTCGTCTTCAGCATTAGACTTCATCTTCGGTAGGGCTTCATCCTCACAGACGTGCAGGTCGCCTATACGGCGTCAACTCTAAAGACCTGCATCAGACCTCTCCGGAGGCCACACCTCAGTATTATAAATTTATGTGAAAGGTAAGAAATTAATTATATTAACTTTAAGGCAACAGCAAAATATTTTATAAAACAATGACAATAATACGCCTTGGTCTCTTTCATTCACTAACCATTATTTGTCCCCCGTGGGTTGGGGTGGCAGAATAACATTCACAGCATCCCCTGCCTGTCGCAAGAAGCGACTAAAAGGGGCCCCCAGAGGCCCTTAAATTATTTAAGAAAACACTTGATAAAAAACTGATAGACAATCTGCTGCCTGGGTGACTGCCCTAAGTCGGTGGAAAAACATGGGTTGAAGGGAACCGTGAGTCATCGCGCACCTCATCCTTCCTGTAGTCATCGCAAGCACCTGCTGTCAGGATTCGTGAATTCTGAGACTCATTAGAATGTTTACTGTAGCTACCAGTTTGTAGTCGTGAGTTTTGATACTATTTGTTACTAATTGAGACGTAACCGTTTTTGGCAGATCAGATGAACTCATAGTAGATACCAGGGAATCACTGCATAGGTGCAGTCTAATGTCTTGGGACATGAAAATAGATGCAGTGATTATGTTATGAACATTAGCCTTTCCAAGTCTAAAGTGATGTCGGTAGAGAAGGAACCCAAGAGAACTGGATGTCGTGCTGGGAATACAAAACTGGAACAGGTAGATATTATGTAGATACTTGGGATGTGTATTCTCTCAGGATGGTAGTACAGTAAGCGAGATTGAATCAAGATGCAGCAATTGCGATCAACAGTATTCTGTAAGAAATCAGCTCCCGGGCAAAATTATCTCTACACCGGTCTATTTTCAGGAGAAAAACTGGGTATACTCAGAATATCTTATTCATAAGTTAAAAGTAACAGACATTAAATTAGCAAGAATTATCGCTGGTAAAAACAGATGGGAACAACGGTAGGAGGGTGCTTGGAATGAGGAGGTAAAGGCCAAGTTAGGAATGAATTCGATGGATGAAGCTGTAAGCATGAACCGGCTTCGGTGGTGGGGTCATGTAAGGTGAATGGAGGAAGATGGGTTATCTAGGAGAATAATGGACTCGGTCGTAAGAGAAGTAGAGGAAGACAAAGACAACGATGGATAGACTCAGTTATTAATGATTTAAAGATGAGATGTATGGAACTAAACGAGGCCACAAACTAGTTACAGGTGGAGGATTGTGGAGGCGTTTAGTAAGTTTATAGAGGCTTGCAGACTGAACGCTGAACGAACATGTATGTATGTATGTAATGTATGTATGTATGTATGTATGTATGTATGTATGTATGTATGTATGTATGTATGCATGTTGCTTAGCTTCAGCAGGTAGCCTATGTATCGGGATAATAATTTGATCCCATTTATACGGCCTGGTTTAAATTTCGACTTTGGACCGATGATCTAGAATGTTAGGTCCCTTTAAACAACAACAACAACAACAACAATAATCATATCACTATCATCATTAAATTTCGACGTTACAGTTTACCTGTTGGCGACCTATTGCTCTTTTGGAAAAACGCCAAATGTGCCCCCAGAGTCATTTACAGACCGACATCGTGCAACATGGAGTGCCGAGTGGACTTCCGTCCGCCCTACAGAAGCCTAACTACCTACGCGTGTCTGAACATGCGATATTGAGATTCGGATGTCGTCACTCAACGACTCATCTACAGAGGGATGATTATGTTCACAACGTTGTGCCCGACTAAGGAGTGCGATTGAACTTATTTGATGATGATGATGATGATGATGATGATGATGATGCTTGTTGTTTAAAGGGGCCTAACATCTAAGATCATCGGCCCTGAACTTATATAGCAGATGAATTTGCTTTCTTCTCTTCCGGGAATTTCTTCATTTTCTCTCTGTGATTTTTCTTCCGTTCTTACGTCCATACAGTGGTGGTTCTCATCTTGAGTTTTTTTTAGAAAAATGCTGTTTGTTCACCAACATTCTAAAGTTAGGCCTGTCCCATATAATTTCACCTGTTATGTTAATTTCTTGAGGTCTTTTTAAGCTTCGATTATTATTATTATTATTATTATTATTATTATTATTATTCATCCGCTCCTCAAGGAAAGATACATAACAGATGTAAACAACTACATAGGAATCTTACTAGGTACCAGTTGCATACAACATTCTATCCCGGTGTTTTCTCGATAGAGCACAACAACAACTTAGAACTAAAAATCGGAGAATATCTGGAAGGATTCAGACCAGGCTGATCGTGTCCATAGCAAATCTTAAACCTAAAGCTAATCCTAGGACATCAGATAATTTGCACATTTGTTGATTTCGAAAAAGCCTACGACTCTGTTGACTGCGAATCACTCTTCCAAATATTGAAAGAACACGGGTTAGACCTGAAAACATTTGCAATCTTAAAACAGACGCTGACACTTTCGAATTCCAGTGTTAAATTAATGGCAGATATCTCATATCCCTCTGAAATCAAAACGGGAGAAAGGAATGGAGACGGAATCTCTCCTTTACTCTTCAGCTGCGTCCTTGAAAAAATGATACAAGAATGGCGCAAACAGAAATTAATCTTCAAAATTCACCAACCAATGACTTTAGGGAGAGGAAACTTAGTGGTAGATTGCCTAGCATTTACATTTACAGACGACTCTTAACTCGAGACATTTCAACAGCTCAAAATCAGATTGAATTCCTGAATGGAACTGCGGAAGAGTCGACCTCCGGATATCTTTTGAAAAGGCCAAATACATGACCTGCAATAAACATGCACCAAAACGTATGGAGACAAAATATGAAAATAAACGAGTATTACAATTTAAATGTCTTAGGGAAACAATTTACGAAAAGGGGATCGAAATAAAGGTGAACGAAATTACATGCCAAAGGATGGAAACTGCATAGGCCTATCGACTAACCCAAAATATCTATAACAGAAATGTATCTCCAAGCACACAGTCATTAAACTAGAATGTCTTTATGGATCAGAAACGCTAATTTTGAACAGGAAAGCAGACACTGAAAACAATGAGAAAAACGAACGTAAAATCATAAGAAAAATTCTAGGCCATAAACTTGCAGACGGACAATACCGACTCGAAGTAAACAGGAAATTAATCAGTACACAAATATTCTCAGTCACATTAGAAAATGCAGGTTAAGATTCTGTGTAGGCCTACATATTAAAAATGGGCTCAAATAGGCTTACAAAACAAATAGTCGAATTCTGTGAAAACAGGAGTGAAGTCAAAGCAGACACAATGGAATGGATTGGCAAAATCAAACCAGGCAGGAATTACACCTGCAGATGTCGAAAACTGGGTAATCTTCATATTCAAAATTCGCAAATGGCTAGTTGACCAAGAGGAAAGACCAAAGGAGAAGGAGGAGGAGGAGGAGACTGGAACAACCTGGTCTGAGGATGGGAAGGAAGCTAACAGTGAAATAATGAAAGAAATATGGACCCAAAAGAAGGCAAATGCACGCCTCCACGCGTAGTCGTACTGGGCATATTCGCAAATATATATATATATGTATAATAATCGCAGTTCTTCTCGTCAGTAACAACTTGATGTATACAGTAATTATCTTCAGTGTACCTAAGCGTACGAATGATGGAAATATTTTTCTGTCTCTAAATGTGGGACATGATGGTTGAATGATACTATCACTTAGTTTCTCATCCCACTAAACAAGTTGGATTTTGGAATTGAAACTTAACTTCCCTGTGGTTTCAGTTCCACGTAAAACTGAAAATCCTGCTTCTACAGTTGTGATGTCGGCATTCCCGTAAAATCGCAGGTTCGCGTGCTTAGAAGCTCATCTTAATCTAGAGCAGGTCACTCCAGTATTCCAAATACGAACTTACACCCCTCAAAATAAGTAATTATTAAGCTGCATTACAAGCTATGTAGACTTGATGGTGTAAGATCTCTATTTACATTAGGATCTGGGTCAATGGGATGGAAATAATTAATAATGTAAAACCCCATCGGGTATTGCGAAGTTTTGCATACCATCTGTACGATGTTGGTATGTAGACATCGTCATGAATGGCTGTCTGCCCAGCAGGGAGCCACCTTACGATCTTGTACCGTCGTAAATTATGTATATGAAGTTTGTTTGCGTACGCCTGATTTTGTATTCCTTTTACACACAACGTAAGGCTGCATACAGCGAAGAACACATAACTCGTCTGCTATGAATGAGGATGTTGTATGACTGCCGTACACCCACACTCAGTGCAATATCTTTTGAAATTGTTGTTTCAGATGCATGTTTGAGGTCTTTACGACTGTCTTCAAGGTTGTGACCTAATTGCAGAATTGTACACATTTTTTTCCTTCTTCTGGTTCATATTTTTACTGTCAGCATATTGAAGGTTATTTGGACTTGCTAGGGAGCAGAAAGACATTTAGTAGTGCCTGTTCATAAATGTATTCGGTAATGAAGCAGTATGGTACCTCATTATTGTTAAATAATAGAACATCTTTATCGTATAAATGATGTAAAAGCAAGAATACCAAGTCTATAAAAATTGTAGATACGAAATGTTCAGGAACAAAATACTATCAGTTAGCAAATGTAGCCTATGGGCTTGCAGTTTCCCAAATAAGTAATGAAGTTAAGTGTAGGTGTTTTCACCGATATTTGAGAGCTCATGTGTAATAATAATAATAATAATAATAATAATAATAATAATAATAATAATAATAATAATAATAATAATAATAATAATAATAATAATAATAATAATGTCAAGTTCCTTGGCTGAATGGCCAGCGTAGCGGCCATCGGTTCAGAGGGCCCCCGGTTCGATTCCCGCCCGGGTCGGGGATTTTGACCTTACATGATCACTTCTCCTGGCTCGCTGGCTCGAGGACTGGATATTTATACTGTCCCCCAACATCCTTGCAACTTTCACGCCACACACCACACACAACACTACCCTTCACTACAAAAACACGCAGTTCCCGCACAGGCCAGATGCTGCTCACCCTCGCTGGAGGGTCTGCCGTACAAGGGCTGCATCAGACTAGGAATAGCCATACGAAATTATTAATTATATCATCATCATCATCATCATAATCATCATCATCTTTCGGTTTAGCCAGCAAATGAGTACGGGATCAGGGATAGATTATTACAGACAAAGACGCTCTTTATGACAATCACATTGCAGTGAGAATTGATATTAGTATGATCAGCTGCAGAGGTTAAACAAGGCTATAATCTTCCACTTTGATTATGTATAGTTTACGTTGATCCCTTAATTGAATTTTTTTTCTATTTGTTTTACGTCGCACCGACTCAGGTAGTTCTTATGGCGACGATGGGACAGGAAAGGCCTAGGAATGGGAAGGAAGCGGCCGTGGCGTTAATTAAGGTACAAGCTCCAGCATTTGCCTGGTGTGAAAATGGGAAACCACGGCAAACCATCTTCAGGGCTGCCGACAGTGGGATTCGAACCCACTATCTCCCGGATGCGAGTTCAGAGCCGCGCGCCCCTAACCGCACGGCCAACTCGCCCGGTTTAATTGAAGTTAAAATGGCAGGTGGGATGCTGATATCTTGCAATTGCAAGCTATGTTCAAGAGCTTACAAAGTAGTATCTTGAATCTAGAAAGAAAAATATGTATATATTACGATAGGAAAATTAAAATTTCCAAAATTAAAGAGATATCAGTTGGGAAGATAACACCGAATCCTTAGCTGAATAGTCAGCTCAGCGGCCTTTCGTTGAGGGAATCCTGGGTTCGATTCCCAGTTGACCTGGTTTTTTTAGCTGTATTGCTCGGCTTCACTATGTGTAATAATGTCTTGCGCACATTATCAGAGTATTTCGCTTATCGCACTCGATCTCCACTGTGTAACCATAACAGCTGTTGCAGAAGGTGGAAGAGCCGATAAAGGAAAGATGGAGGTGTGAAGATAAAGGGAATGATCATTAAATTAATTATCAAGAAGGTAAATCATTAACCTTATTTGCAGAACGGGAATCGAAGTACCGGGCCAGTTGGCCGTGCGGTTAGGAACGCGCAGCTGTGAGCTTTCGTCCAGGAGATAGTGGGTTCGAACCCCACTGTCGGCAGCCTGAAGATGGTTTTCCGTGGTTTCCCATTTTCACAGTAGGCAGATGCTGGGAGTGTACCCTAATTAAGGCTACGACCGCTTCCTTCGCACTCCTAGGCCTTTCCTATCCGATCGTTGCCATATGACGCATCTGTGTCGGTGCAACGTAAGGTAGAATTGTATTGGGAATCGAAGTTTAGCTGCTCGCATACAGTAGTTATAAGCGAGGCCACCGGAAGTCTCCTATCAAACGCAAAGTAATTTATAGTTTCACCAATATAGTGTTACCACACGATACTAGTAAACATTGGTGTACGGTCCGTTGGCTGGATGGTCAGCGTACTGGCCTGCTGTTCAAAGTGTCCTGGGTTCGAATTCTGGTTTTTTAACTGGATATGGCTAATTCCTCTGGCTCGGTGACTGGGGATCTTATTCGTCTTAACATACACCACTTCAGAAACACAGTGTGCATCACACTAGCGACTACGACAAACAGCAGTCAATAATTCCCTCAACGTAATGCACCCTACGGGTCAGGGTAACCACAGTAATTCCCAACTAGTCAGTTAAACAGATCTCAGGGTATCCTTGCCTCCAGAAAAATGGTTAATTTTTCTATGTCTGGTTTTACGTGTGTCCGAGGAGAAATACCGGTACCATAGGCAGTTCAGAGAAAGTAACGATGCCATATGCTCAGTAATTGTTTCGAGAACGCAAACTTCAGTCATCCTTTTAGAAATAAATAAAAAAATATATATATATATTCGCACAACGAGAACCTTACATACTAAATAAAACTATTAACTACCAATATAAATGAAAACTCACTTCATTATATAGGAAACTAACCAAGAAACACATTTATTATATTGTCAAGTTTCGCAAAAGAAATGGTTAATATCAGGTATGTCTCATTAGCTTCGATTATCAACTTAATAAATAAATATTTTAATCAATGAGTCAAATATCTTAGGTCAGCGCTGCCTATTTCCTAAACTAAGCTTTCATCTTAATACATTGAGTAACGTATTCCTGAAATGAATTATCTTCCATTTAAAAATTACATTTGGTCACAAGAATATATTACTTCACAGTCTTTTGGCCACGGTCGAAATTCGTTATTTCAATAAATTATTCCATCAGTCACGGTATAATTATATACCTCAATGAAATACAACCATCACGTTGTTCAAGTCTCTACGAAAAAGAATTGAATTTGAATAATATGTCCTGAGTACAAATATCAGTGACCTATATTATGTTGAAAAGTATCTGAGTTCGTTGGTGCAGGTTAGCGTGAAGAAAATGAAATATTGAATGACGCACTAAGTTCCTCGGTCCTATTGCCACATAAATTACGGCTCCTAACTAAGTATTCACTCTAATAATATCCCATATAAACAAAACATCGATGATATCCTACGTAAATGTCAAATAAATTCCCTATTCTAGCTAAATAATTTCTTATGTATCGTATACCAGCTCAATATACATACAGCCAGTAAGCATTTATCATATATAGGTGTGCTAATGCCAACACAAAGATATTTCAATTCTACATTACGTTACTACTTGCATACACGCTTATTCTTCCATGCAATATCCATTCATTCAGTATATGACATAATCATGTATTCATTTATTCATCACCGGATGTTATTCCTGTCAAACCACTTTCACACATCATTGAAATATACGAAATATTATTGTTCGTACCTTGCTGTAGTTCCTCGCTGGGGTATACTTATATTCTGTAATGGCACTGCATGTGCTCCAATATCACATATTAAACTTATCTAATACGCTTTACTTCCTATTACTCTGCGCAATATATCATTTCAAATACTATACACACTTCCTTCATCTCACCATTAACCTCCAATTCAATTCATATTTAACTCATTTAGCATTCACAACTAGCGCGTTTAACCTCCAATACTTAATTATACAACGACATGTATCCCATGAATAGCGCAGAATTCGTTCCTCAGAACGCATTTTTAATCTTGCAATTCCGTATATAACCCCAAATTCAGTATCTTTCCTTTCAATAAAATCATACAGCAAAGAGTATGGTAACTAGTCTTAATCAATTCAACGTGCGTCCCTCTGTGACGTAACCGGGTTTGACTATTACTACATCACGCATGAACCTTCCTAACTAACCGGGATTCCTTGAAAATAGCTGTTGCACTATGTCGTATTTTTAAATGGTATTCCTTCATCCTTGGATAAAGTAATGTAGTAACACGCTATCACCTCATAACGAGATGTCAACTTAAATATTTCACATTGCACTTTCTTATATTCATAAGCACACTTAATTATCTCATGCTTAGGCTATTCAGATCTACTGTATATACTGGTAATACTCCACATAAGAAATTATATTACTTAATACTATTACTTAGCTCGCCATTCAATATCTCGGGCCTTAGTTGCTTCTCGGTGCGGTCGTAGTCCTTGGGTCAGGAACTGGGTAGAAATTCCACCAGTGGGATGTCAGGTAGAATGATCTCCTCCGCACGGGTCGGGTGGTTTTAATGGCCAGGACGACATCTCCCTCCAGGTTGGTCTATGCCGATTTAGCAAGCCATCATCTGCTCAGCAAGACAGTAGACAAAATGCGATGATTCTGAAAAATATAAGCTCATCATAGTTCTGCGTAGAATATATATTTTATGGTGATTGCTTCCTTATTTGGTTTTCCTAGTGATTATTTTCACTCAGCGTGGCTTAATCTCGAGCTCTCTCGTCTCAATCAAGTTCCTATTTTCAAACGGCTTTGCGTCTGAGTATCTGGACGTATTATTCTAAGCTTCAGGATTTTACTTGCTCCTTCCAGTATTTTAACGCTTATTTATTCAATTCGCTCAATACTTCCTTGTTCTCAGCGTAATACTTCTCGCTAAATGTTGCCAATATTGCTTATTTTAGAATGCGAAGTTCAATACGTCTTGTTCTCACCACCTCAATTTTTCAAGTCAGTTTTTTTGTAATAATCTGTTTTATCCTTCTTATTTTTTTAAAAAACAATTCTATCGATTCTGCACCATTGTACACCGCCTTCATAGTGGTAGGTTTAAGTTAGTCAAGGCCTCCTAACATACATCAATATCGATATCTTGTTATACATTTCTTTGCCTTGGCTGGCCTCTACCTTCCGTAGGCGCCATTTTGAATACGTCCAGTAAATGCATCAGGTACATTTTATTCCCCCAGTACAGATTAAATATATTGCTTGCGATATATTTATTCTCTTGAATTATGATTGACAAATGTGACGATGCATTTCTGGTATTTCTCCATGGTTCTTTGATCGATTAATGGATTTTATTTCTCTATGGAATCGTATCGATTATTCTGTTATTACGATTGATGTTTTTTAGCTTCTATAAGCCTATCTCTTTGCATATCAGCTGACTCACAAATATGTTTACTCTAGACTTGGTTTGCACTTCTGTGGGACTTATATTATCGTTTCTCCAGCCTTATTTTCTGGGAAATATAACTTCATATTACACGCATTGTGAACGTTTTTGTATTTTCCATCCATGCTCATAATAAGATATGCGTTATTTCCATATACATGTTCAATTCTATACGGTCCTTCATATAAATGGTTGAACTTAGCGCATATTTTAGCTGGTGCGTTCGTTATTGGTGCCTTTTTAATTAAAACGAGATCGTTTTTCTTGAATGGTGCGCGAAATCTTGTCTTTCGTAACCTTCTTAGTCTCTTCTCAGACTGTTGTTTTAGCTTCTCTTGGACCATTTTATTGATCTGCTGGATGTCTGGTTTCTCTTCAAGTGATATGTTTAATATATTGTCCCATGTTCTTCGTGATTCTTTATTGTGATGTACCAAGTTTGGGACCTGAGCAGTTGATTCATTTATGGTGTTATTTAGGCATTCCTCTATTGTCTCTATTACATCAATCCATTTCCAGTGACAATGATTGCAGTATATCCTACAGAATTTTGCTATTTCTTTCATGTATCGCTCCACTGGATTTGCAGATGGGTGTCGAACTGAACATAACGTGTGTAATGTACCCACCTAGTTATTCTTTCGCTGGTTATCATGTCGAATATTCCCGTGGCCTACCTGTGCAATTATTCCACTACGAATTTTGTCAATTTTACCATTTCTTTTGCTAGTTTAGAGTCCAATTTAGTTGACGTTTAGTAATTTCCTTCTCTTCCTTGGTGGTTTGGATGTTGCCCGTATTTGCTTCGACTTTATTCCGCCTTCCGGAATCAATCTACCGTTTTCGTAATAATTTTCCTGACATGTCTCCACGATGTATTTTAACCTAGTTCTAACTTGCTTTGTCAATGTTCCTATCATCTCGAGTATACGGAAATCTCCTTGTCCTTGCATATCACCCTGATGTAGGTTTATGTCATCGTTCATTTTCAATATTTCTGTTTGCATTATTTTAATCTTTATCTTTCTTAGTTTCCGCAACTTCTTTTCCATCCTTTTCATCTGATTTAGCTGATTATGTTGCCATTCATTTTGAATACTCCGTTCTTCCAATTTTGCTCTTCTCTTTTCTAGTTCAAGCAATGTTTGCAGTTTTCCTACTTGTTTCTTGGTCTTCCTCCGTAACTCTTTTCCCTCATTCTTAACTACTTCTTTTTGTTTCTTCTTCTTTCTCTGGTTTCCCTGAGTTAAGTCCGGTTTATTGCTTATTTTATCTGTCTGTTCCGGTTGATGAATTATCTTTTGCAGTAGTTCTTGTTTGTTCAATATTTCCGGTGATAATCCCTGATTATCAAAATTTTCTTGTGGTACTTCTGCTTTCTTCTTTATTTCTTGTGTTAACTCCGTTTGATTCTCATGACACTCTTTTCTATCCGTCTCCTTGGTGAGTTTTTGCTGATCCTCCTCATTTTCTTCATTTTTCATCTCCTGAGTGTCTTCTTGTTGTTCCATAAACTTCTCTTCTTTTTCTGTTTCTGCGTCCAGTTCCTGGTTTTCCTCCATTTCTTCTTCTCTTGGAGTTTGAATGATTTCTTGGCTCTCTGTTACCTGTCCTTCATTTCTGTCCATTTCTTCGTGTATCGGCTTGTTTCTATACTCCATACTCTGCATCATTTTAGCTAGCCCATTCAGTACTGTCAATCGAATTCTTCTGTTGTCTTCCTTTATTTCCTCCAATTGCTTTCTCCTTTCTTCACGTTCCTTTTGTAGCCATTCTTCCTGTTCTTTCCTCCTTTCTTCACGTTGTCTTTGTTCTTTCTCTGCCCGTCTCCTAACCTTCTCTTCTTCCTGTTTCCTTTCTTTCTCTTCACGCTCTTGTTTTTCTTTCCGTCTTTCTTCTTCTCGTTTCTTTTCTTTCTCCTCACGTTCTTGTTTTTCTTTCCGTCTTTCTTCTTCTCGTTTCTTTTCTTTCTCCTCTTGTTTCTTTATATATTATCGGAACCACCACGGCATTCCTTCATATTCTTCCTGTGCTCTTTCCATTTCTTCTTCTTGTTCCCTTCTGGTTTGCACTCTTCCCTGAGTTGCCATTTTCTCATCAATTTCAGTAATATTTCGAATAATTCCTTAATTTCCTAACCAACTTTAAGTTTTTAGGTACTCTAATATCACACAGTGTCAATAAATATGTGAAATATTCAATTACTAAATCTAAAATATCCTTAAAGCTAGCAATCAAGTCTTATATACTAAATATTCACTTAGTTTTTCAAAATTATTTGAAATATAGACCTTCCTGAAGATCGATATCATCCTACCCGTTAAAATATGAGCAACTTCCCAACGAACTCAGATCATTTTCCTTTGAATTCATTTCAGAAATAGTTTCCCAAAAAGAGAAAAATGGTTATCCACCATGTGGTATTCATCATTTATTTACATACTAATTATTAATTGAAATATCAAAAGTAAATTCAATCATACTTTAAAATAAAATGAAATATGAAGAGCTACAATTATTTCAATAAAAATGATAAAATATCCTCCTATCACTCCATCTAATAATCTACTTCTGGAAAAATATTCATATTTACCCATCATTCTCTCAATACTTAATTATCAGTTTCTCATCCGAGCCTATTTTCTTGACAAATCTCCAAGTATTTCTTTCATCAACTGCACGTTGGGTTCCTTTGCTTCCCACAACGTTCCGCAATATCATTCTCTTTTGACCTGCATGTTGGTTCAGCAGTAAGTTATCGGGCCCTCGGGTCTAACTCTCAATTAAATATTCGATCCCGCGGTGTCTTTCTCTTCAACTTCCTCACTGTTGTGCGACAACTTTTACTTCCTTATTCTTGGTGACTGATACGTTTCTCTCCCCGGTATCTTTCTCTTCAATGGCCTCACGATTGGGCAGCCAAAAATTACTTTTGGCGGTCCATTATTCGATGTTCCCGCGGTGTCTTTCTCTTCAATCGCAACACGTTGCGGTGTCAAAAATTACTTCCTTTGGCAACCAACAGTTCCCACGGCGTCTTTCTCCATTTGCCCCACGTTGGGCGCCAAAAATTACTGCACCCTACGGGCCAGGGTAACCACAGTAATTCCCAACTAGTCAGTTAAACAGATCTCAGGGTATCCTTGCCTCCAGAAAAATGGTTAATTTTTCTATGTCTGGTTTTACGTGTGTCCAAGGAGAAATACCGGTACCATAGGCAGTTCAGAGAAAGTAACGATACCATGTGCTCAGTAATTGTTTCGAGAACGCAAACTTCAGTCATCCTTTTAGAAATAAATAAAAAAAATATATGTATATATATATTCGCACAACGAGAACCTTACATACTAAATAAAACTATTAACTACCAATATAAATGAAAACTCACTTCATTATATAGGAAACTAACCAAGAAACACATTTATTATATTGTCAAGTTTCGCAAAAGAAATGGTTAATATCAGGTATGTCTCATTAGCTTCGATTATCAACTTAATAAATAAATATTTTAATCAATGAGTCAGATATCTTAGGTCAGCGCTGCCTATTTCCTAAACTAAGCTTTCATCTTAATACATTGAGTAACGTATTCCTGAAATGAATTATCTTCCATTTAAAAATTACATTTGGTCACAAGAATATATTACTTCACAGTCTTTTGGCCACGGTCGAAATTCGTTATTTCAATAAATTATTCCATCAGTCACGGTATAATTATATACCTCAATGAAATACAACCATCACGTTGTTCAAGTCTCTACGAAAAAGAATTGAATTTGAATAATATGTCCTGAGTACAAATATCAGTGACCTATATTATGTTGAAAAGTATCTGAGTTCGTTGGTGCAGGTTAGCGTGAAGAAAATGAAATATTGAATGACGCACTAAGTTCCTCGGTCCTATTGCCACATAAATTACGGCTCCTAACTAAGTATTCACTCTAATAATATCCCATATAAACAAAACATCGATGATATCCTACGTAAATGTCAAATAAATTCCCTATTCTAGCTAAATAATTTCTTATGTATCGTATACCAGCTCAATATACATACAGCCAGTAAGCATTTATCATATATAGGTGTGCTAATGCCAACACAAAGATATTTCAATTCTACATTACGTTACTACTTGCATACACGCTTATTCTTCCATGCAATATCCATTCATTCAGTATATGACATAATCATGTATTCATTTATTCATCACCGGATGTTATTCCTGTCAAACCACTTTCAAACATCATTGAAATATACGAAATATTATTGTTCGTACCTTGCTGTAGTTCCTCGCTGGGGTATACTTATATTCTGTAATGGCACTGCATGTGCTCCAATATCACATATTAAACTTATCTAATACGCTTTACTTCCTATTACTCTGCGCAATATATCATTTCAAATACTATACACACTTCCTTCATCTCACCATTAACCTCCAATTCAATTCATATTTAACTCATTTAGCATTCACAACTAGCGCGTTTAACCTCCAATACTTAATTATACAACGACATGTATCCCATGAATAGCGCAGAATTCGTTCCTCAGAACGCATTTTTAATCTTGCAATTCCGTATATAACCCCAAATTCAGTATCTTTCCTTTCAATAAAATCATACAGCAAAGAGTATGGTAACTAGTCTTAATCAATTCAACGTGCGTCCCTCTGTGACGTAACCGGGTTTGACTATTACTACATCACGCATGAACCTTCCTAACTAACCGGGATTCCTTGAAAATAGCTGTTGCACTATGTCGTATTTTTAAATGGTATTCCTTCATCCTTGGATAAAGTAATGTAGTAACACGCTATCACCTCATAACGAGATGTCAACTTAAATATTTCACATTGCACTTTCTTATATTCATAAGCACACTTAATTATCTCATGCTTAGGCTATTCAGATCTACTGTATATACTGGTAATACTCCACATAAGAAATTATATTACTTAATACTATTACTTAGCTCGCCATTCAATATCTCGGGCCTTAGTTGCTTCTCGGTGCGGTCGTAGTCCTTGGGTCAGGAACTGGGTAGAAATTCCACCAGTGGGATGTCAGGTAGAATGATCTCCTCCGCACGGGTCGGGTGGTTTTAATGGCCAGGACGACATCTCCCTCCAGGTTGGTCTATGCCGATTTAGCAAGCCATCATCTGCTCAGCAAGACAGTAGACAAAATGCGATGATTCTGAAAAATATAAGCTCATCATAGTTCTGCGTAGAATATATATTTTATGGTGATTGCTTCCTTATTTGGTTTTCCTAGTGATTATTTTCACTCAGCGTGGCTTAATCTCGAGCTCTCTCGTCTCAATCAAGTTCCTATTTTCAAACGGCTTTGCGTCTGAGTATCTGGACGTATTATTCTAAGCTTCAGGATTTTACTTGCTCCTTCCAGTATTTTAACGCTTATTTATTCAATTCGCTCAATACTTCCTTGTTCTCAGCGTAATACTTCTCGCTAAATGTTGCCAATATTGCTTATTTTAGAATGCGAAGTTCAATACGTCTTGTTCTCACCACCTCAATTTTTCAAGTCAGTTTTTTTGTAATAATCTGTTTTATCCTTCTTATTTTTTTAAAAAACAATTCTATCGATTCTGCACCATTGTACACCGCCTTCATAGTGGTAGGTTTAAGTTAGTCAAGGCCTCCTAGCATACATCAATATCGATATCTTGTTATACATTTCTTTGCCTTGGCTGGCCTCTACCTTCCGTAGGCGCCATTTTGAATACGTCCAGTAAATGCATCGGGTACAGTAAGGTTGGCGTCAGGAGGGGATTCTTCTGGCCGTGAAACTGGGCCGAATCCACATAATGTGCAAACCCAAGTGATATGGAAAAGGTCAGGAAGAAGAAGATGGCGTTGGGAAAAAAGCTAAGGGAGAATGTCATGTTAGGAATACAAACCTAAACAGTTGGATCATTTGATATAAGCCTACTTAGGACGTCACTTCTCCCACAATGATTCTATATTAAGCGAAATCAAATCAAGGTGTAGCATAATTGAGCTCCCTGTTGCGATCAGAGCTATTCTATAATAAATATATTAACTCTCAAATTAATTTCTCTCCACATAGCTTTGTTTCAAACCGACTTTGGTGTACTGGATTGAAAACTGGTTGGATTCAGAATATCTTACTCATAAGCTGAAAGTAACAGGTAAGAAAGTGGGAAGAATTTTATTGTTCGAAAAAAACCGGTGTGAACAATCACAGAAGGGCACTCCCAATGAGGAAATTAGAAATGACTTGTTCGACGAATCTATACGTGTAACTTAACTTCATTGGTAGTATTATGTGAGGCGAATGGAGGAGGATACGTAGCTTATTAGAGTAGTAGAGGAGATCAAGGCGATGATAGTAGTATTGAGTTTATAAAGATGTATACAGCGTAGCAGTGTTTTTATTATTATTTTACATCTCACTAACCACTGTTATGGTTTTCAAAGACGCCAAGGTCCTGGACATTAGTCCCACAGAAGTTGTTTTACGTGTTGATAAACATACCGATACGAGGCAGACGAATTTGAGTATTTTCAAATATCATCAGATTGAATCGGGATCGAATCGAATCGAACAGTGATGACAGTCTCTTACGGAAATGTGTGTGTCCATATATATAAGGAAGACTGTAATCAATCAAATCTATCTCCTTTACCGGGCCTGGAATCCACGGGAGGAGTGAAGTGAAAGGAAAGGTTTCCGCTAATCTTTACTTCGGCACTAACAGAGGCAGAGTATTGAGTTTTAAGCCCGGGAACCCAGTCACTCTGGTTCTCATTTCGAGGCGGGTTGAGTGAATCCTAGGGCCACATGCCTCTCCTGGATTGGGAGTCTTCTTTTCAAATTTCTCAACTTTCCGGTGCACAATACAGCCCACACCTGTTTACCGCTCGACTGTGCTACCTACATCGTATGTATGAAGGTAAGTCCAAAAGTAAGATTCCCTGTTTTATTGTTCAGAAACAAAACGAATGGAGCTCGCCATCACTTACGTATCCGATAATTTTTAGTCACGACAAGAGATTGCGCACAGGTGCACAAGTCGATAAACCAGAAACTTGGCACTGTAACAGTTGCGAAATGATAAAATTACTGAACGAATGGTCTCATGAGGAGATTCGTATCGTGATCCATTTACTGCAGGCAAAACATGGAATCTGTCAACATTCACAAGAGAATTGTGTTTGTTTACAAAGAGGAAACGGTGTCTGTCCAACAAGTGTGAAATGCTGCCGTGAACTTGCTGAGATTCGAACGGCTTTGAAAGACGAAGACGTGGTTTTGGTGGTGGTGTTGGTGATGGTGATTATTCTTTTAAGATGAAGTACAACTAGGCAACCATCCTCTATTTACACTAATCAGAGATTAAAAAATTGATAGGGTCCGAAACTTCGAAAAATGAAGGTATCGGCCAAAGAAAGACAAGGGCCACGAAGGGCGTGGAAGTGAAAGTATTCTAGGCCTCCATACGCAGTATCGTCGGGATCGGAAAAGAACAAGGGTTGACCAAGGGAGGTCGAATAGGATAGGTGAAAGAGAGGAGCCTGACACAAGTATGTGGAAGCAATGCCAGGACTCAGCTAAGGGCTCCCTGGTTGCAAACCCATGCTCCCGAGTCGAGAGGCCCTGGAACTTTTAGTCACCTCTTACGACAGGCAGGAGATACCGTGGATGTTATTCTACCAAACCCATCCACGGAGAGGGGGTGGCGAAGAGCGAAGCGGCCGACAATCAACATCTGACTCATTCGTTAATGCCGTTGATGAAATGGTATAAGAGAGCAGACGTGTAACGGCGTAACGCTGAATCAGATAGACATCGTCAATGAGAGGAGACACTCATTTTACGCTATGACAAGTGCTTGAATAACTTTGGTGGTTATATCGAAAAATTTGGAAGTGATACCGAGATAGAGCGGTGTTCTTTATATTGAACTGTCTTTACCTGTTCACCTAAAAACATTAGATAAACTTAATTCTGACTACCCTCATATGAATATAGGCTACTGTGTGTACGTTCCGAATAACAAATGCCTGCACGGTAGAGTATCTGTAGTGTGCGGGGAAAAAATCAGAAACAGTTTCGGTGGCAGTAAGGTATATCGCTTCGCAAGACTTGGCGTGTTCGAGTCGTAACTGTTTCACTAATAAATATATTTTGTAACCGCATGCTTGCCGTCCTGTAGTCGATTATAGAACGTTCACAGCTCTATCAGCGGGAGGCTGCAGAGAAATGATAAGAATGCGGCTCAATGTAGAAGAGCCTTCCTGCAGCTTAAGTTATTGCTCGTTCTGACCTGCTGGCCACCTTAACTGCGACACATATTGGAGGTATTTCAAATTCTCCTTTTACGATTGATATTTATTGCAAAGAAACGTCATATTTATGGAAATATCTTCATTTTTAGTGATCAACAGCTACGACACTATGGGAGATCATGTATTCGTACATGGGCAGATGGTGAGGTGAAGGTGAGAGGGTAGCGGCCGTGGCCCGTAAAAGGAACTGTCCCGGCATTTGCCTTAGCGAGGAGAATAGGAAACCATGGAAAACTATTCTCAGGACAGCCGATGGTGGGATCAACCCACCACCTACAGAATGCAGAGCTCTCTTTAAATCTGTAACTGTTCGGTGAACATTTACTACTACTACTACTACTACTACTACTACTACTACTACTACTACTACTACTACTACTACTACTACTACTACATTGTTTGCATTCCTCTCCTGAAGGGGGAGGCGGGCGTCTTAGACGGTGACGCCGTCTCCAGGCCAGAAGATTTGTGGCGGTGATGGAGATGTGTGGGAGTGAGGGGGTTGGAGGCCGTGAACTCTCTCGGCATTCGCCTTAAAGCAGAAGGATGGAAAAACCACGAAAAACCATTCTCAAAATAGGCGGCGGTGGGGACCCCCTCTCTGACTCTGACGGATACACCGTGGCCACTTGTAGGCCGCAGCCTTCTCTGCAACCGCCGACCATACTAAAAGGCATCAACGCTGACCATTCAGCCAATGAATTGGATATTAAGAGATTCAATATGATGCCTAATAAACCTGTACGACTCAGTGGGCCATAGTTCAATAATAATAATAATAATAATAATAATAATAATAATAATAATAATAATAATAATAATAATAATAATAATAATAATAATAATCCTTGGAAAATATTTAATGTAGATACTGTAGATTGAAAATAACCGAGCGGAATGGTCACACATGTTAACACGCAACGGCTGTGGAGCCAAACTCTGAATAATTCGAACCCCACCGTCGGCTGTCCTAAAATGGTTTTCTGAAGTTTTCTATTTTCACTTTCAGGCAAATACCGGGACATTTACTATTAACAAGGCTACAGCCGATTCCTTCCATCTCCTCACCCAATTTCACTCATCATCATTCATTTAATTTTCATTAGCTCCTCAGCTGTGGTTATCGACAGAAAGGACATCCGGCCGTAAAACTCTCTATATGATTTCATCTCACCTCATCTCCGACCCAAAATCAGAAAACGGGACTAAGTAGTAGACATCCGTATTATTGATTGAAAATGGAAACATTTGACGTTCTTTTGTGTGAACATACTATTATTTCCTATCCGACTTTTCCTTGGTCAGCACTTGTTCTGTTTCAACCCCAGTGGTGTTAGTTTTGTGAGGCGGAGTAGCATATTTTATGTTTGCACCTTTCCGGCTCTTCTCTTTCCTTTGTCGATAGCTTCATTCTTGGAAGACCGGGCAAGTTGGCCGTGCGGTTAGGGGCGCGCAGCTAAGAGCTTGCATCCGGGAGATGGCGGGTTTGAACTCCACTGTCGGCAGTCCTGCAGATGGTTTCCCGTGCTTTCCCATTTTCACAATAGGCAAATGCTGGGATTGTACCTTAAGTAAGACCAAGGCCGCTTCCTTCTCACTCCTAGGCCTTTCCTATCCCATCGTCGACATAAGATCTATCTGTGTCGATGCAACGTAAAACGAATTGTAAAAAAAAAAAAACATTCTAGGACGGGTCAGGCCTCTTCCTCTTACCACACGAGTTGGCTACTCAGTATGGGTCGTGTAGCTGTAAGCTTATATTCGTGAGATGGCGAGCTTGATCCCAAACCTCGGAATGTTTGAAGATAATGTTCCATGGTTTCCTCCCTTTTTCATTCTTTCCTGTACGTGAGGCCATAGAATACATCCATTGTATGCGCTGTCTGTCATGAGACGTCACTAAAATGGACCCCCCCCCCCAGAGGCTCTCAACTTCGTTGATTGGTAACCTCAGAGCCCATAGCTAAGCATGGCATTGCTTCGCTTCCTTGTGCGAGGCTTCATCGTTCCTATCGGACCTCCTTTGGTCAACGTCTGTTCTCTTCCAGGACGGTCTTAGGTTTGCGAAACCTAGGAAGTCTTCCATTTTCACATTCTTACCTGCCTAGTCCTTACATCTGCCCATGTAAAGGAAGTGTACAAGGCCCTAACTGAGACATGCAGGTTGATTACAGGGTGCTTAGAGCCTACACTTGTTGTTTAAATTTCCTCTGGCAGGCACTGCACCCATGACATCAGAAGGGAAGTCGCTGCAAATGCGGGCAAATACAAGGTTGCTCATCTACAGTTTCTTGCTAAAGAAAACCTGAAGTCGTCGAAGAGTTTTCTTAAAACGTTCACCATATTGGATATTCCCCCAAAGAAAACCAGGATTCAATTATGGACGTCCAGATTGTTCAGCATACCAAACTGGATTAAGCCATCGGAAGAGCTTCCCCAGGACATGAAGAAAAGTGTTCAATCTGGAAATCACTCAGCCATCTGAGAACTGGAGTAGGAAGATCGAAGACCACCTTGCGAAAATTGGGTTTCTTTACATCTCTACAGACCGTTGAACATAAAATAAAACGTTTATAACTTCCTCACCACTCGTTAAAGGCTTTCCTTTGCGATGTTTAACATACTCTACATGTTCAATCATTATGCTTTACTAAACTGCCCCTCCTTCCCGTTTCCGGAATTCAGTAGCAAGAAAGCGACATGTGCCTGCCGCTCTCTCATTTTCTGATTAAGTATAGTTCCTTACTTTCATAATTTTACTGCAGTTCTACTTAATACGTCTATCATAGTTTTTACATACTACAGATCATATCTGGTAGTTTATGGTAGACCGAGCTCGATAGCTGCATTCGCTTAAGTGCGGCCAGTATCCAGTAATCGGGAGATAGTGGGTTCGAGCCCCACTCTCGGCAGCCCTGAAGATGGTTTTCCGTGGTTTCCCATTTTCACACCAGGCAAATGCCGGGGCTGTACCTTAATTAAGGCCACGGCCGCTTCCTTCCACTTTCCTTTGCGATGTTTAACATACTCTACATGTTCAATCATTATGCTTTACTAAACTGCCCCTCCTATCCCATCGTCGTCATAAGACATATCTGTGTCGGTGCGACGTAAAACAAATAGCAAAAAAAAAAAATTATGGTAGTACGTTAGCGAACTCCTTTGTGGCCTTTGTACCGTTAGGTGTCCTACGTTACTCGATGCATATTTGTGCACATGTGTATAAGTGGCATCAGCCAGTGAAACGTATACTCGATGTATAGCGGGGGGGATGACCGCATAGTATAGTTTGTCAGAGGTGGCCATTGAACGCGTGAATTTGAATTCCGGTGAATCCTAAAGTGGACTTTTCACCTGTAAAGTCACGTGACACCAGAGAAGACATTAAACTGTTGACCAAAGCCCAAAATAAGTCCAGATGGCTTGAGCGACCTCAAAATAGCTTAGATACGCTGAAAATCCTCTATCGACAGGAATATTCTATCTATACATGATCAAGTAAATGAACATAATACAAGATCATTGATGTTTAGAGACAGTTCTATCAAGCTGAACCAATCAAATTCTTCTGACGTAGTAGGATCGGCGTGTCTAATGCTGATAATTGGCAAACCTTTCTAGTCGCAGACATAAGGTGAAATGATCCGCTAATCAGCATGTGAGCAGGCGTGGGCTGGGCCGAAAGTGGACCTCCCGCGAGCATCACCTGCCAACAGCGGTGTAATTGAAAAGCCTCGCTTAATAGACCGGGCAATAACGTTTAAGTTTTCATGTCCGTGCATATTAAATCCACCTATACTCGTACGAAAAACATTAACCAGGGTCGGAATTCGGCTGCGTTATGTCTTGGGGAACCGTTTACTCTTCTCGCAGTTGAGCTCGGGATCTATGGTTCAAAGTACAACTTAACAGTGATAGGAGAGCATGCGAAGTCAGTAACAGCTTTTGAGTCATAGAAAGCAGACACGATAAATTCCCTCCCGAGTCAAAAAATGATGTAAATTTCCTCCTGTTTGCATAAGAGAGCGAACGTGTTTCCTGTTCAAAAATACGCCATTGTAACCACATTTCCCCTCCCATTTGCAGACTTAGGACTGTCAGTATTATAGGCTTATGTGCATATTTTTCACAAATTGCTGGTGAGCTTGAAATATTGGTCAGTTTCAGTTAGAAAACGTTCGTCATAAAACTTAAAACGTGTTTAAAATATTAAATATTGACTTCTGTAAGCAGACAGAAAATTTTAAAGAAAGCCCTTACAAAGTGACGTCGAATATTTGTTCTTGCCGAATTGTAAAAGTCTTATTTTGTAAAAGTAATTATTTTTGCAAAACAGTTTTATTGCTTTTGTCTAATCTTCTAAGCGACACACGACACATAGGTGACATTAGAGATATTCCTAGTACATAGCTGTTTAAAAGATGCTGATGCAAAAGATACCTTTACATAAGAACATAGCCCATAGCACATATAGTTAAATAATTTACTTTGTCCATTTACATATTATGGTATGGACTAGATGATAAGCTTTTACGATGAGTTTTCTTTTATAAATTACTGAATGTTAGTATATTTTAGAACAGGCCTATAAGAACAATTATTGTGCTTTGGCATAATAGTAGGCTTTATAACTTGAGCCACGCCATACAGAACAAGATGTTGATAAATAAACAAATAAATAAATAAATAAATATGGAACGAAAGATTCTCAGGAAGATTTTGGGACCGCGAAGAACAGAGGACGGTCAATTTAGAAGACGAGCGAACCAAGAACTGTATACCAAGTTAGAGAAAATCTCGGACGTCATGCGGAAAAGGAGCGTTTTCTTCGGACACATCCTGAGAACGGACCAGGGGAGTTTATCACTGCAAATAATACAGTTTCTTGTGAACTAGAGATCCAAAGTACGTTGGATCCAATAGGTATAAAGGGATCTAGAAGAAATGGGAATACAGGAACCAGATATATACACAGAGTGATTTTTAAATTTAAAAAATCAGGCTTCCACAGGCTTTCAGGACAGAACTAGGCCCAGAATCATCATGTACATAAGAGCGAAGAAGGTTGCAAAAAGCATGAGAATGAAATAATGTTTGGATTAGGAGAAAAACCAGAAGAAACGAAACTGATACGAATTAACGTAGTCCTCAGATTGCCAAAACGAAGAATAAATAAATAAATAAATAAATAAATAAATAAATAAATTCCATACAGTATATCTAGTAAACAATACTGAATTTCATAATTATCTGTATTTCTGGTTTTACAAATACTACGTCATGTCTTTGGTCATTAGGAAAAGAAGTCTGGACACCAAACTTTGCCTGGAAGCGCCTACAGGTTGAACGAACCCTAGCTTTAGGGGGGGGGGGGGAGAATGCCAGTTGTTTACATTACTGATGTACCCTCAGTTTTATATGCAATATGTAAGTTGTCGCATGAATGGAGCTCAGTTCTGTACACAGTTGTATATATTGCAACATAATTAGTGACATTTAAAGTACACCATTCAGTTTTATTTTAAACTAGTTGCAGTACCCGACTCTGCCCGGGCACTTTCTTTAAATGTTTAATTTTAGGATTTGTATTAACTGTTTGAAGTGATTTTTTGTAGATTTCTTTATGGTGACGTTGTCTGGTAGTTTACGAACTCTTTTGTAAATTTAGAGTTATTTTTACGTGTTTACTTTTAAGCTTCACTTTGAGATTATATTTTCGCGTTAAACTGTTTCCTTGTGGAGGCACAGATTGTCAGGGAAGTAGCTGATCCTTTCAGACAAATAATAAAAGTAAGTTACAAATGTATGTATTTACGCCTCGCACAATAGTAATGATGCACACGATTCCAACTGTCACTGGGACTGTCAGCAATTAGGATAGGGACCCCAAAAACTGTGGATTCGAGTCAAATATTGGTCATTTCAGACATATTTCTCTTCACCCATTCTCAATCCCCATAACAATTGAAGCTGAATTTGGACTTAAACGGCATCCATAGTGTCAGTCTTCATCTCAGCGACCCCGAAAACTATGGGCTATGCATTAATATTGGTCGTTTTCTGTTATTTTTATATTTCACCTTTCCCCCACATTGTTTTTTCCAGATAGCAAGTCATGTGTGTACCAGGTTTGGTTGCAAGCTGTGCTGGAACATCCACACATACATCCATAATCTCGGTCATTTTGGAATTTCCTTTTTTCACCACTTCTTACCCTCCATGACAACGGTGGATGAACTTGGACTTAAACGACATTCAGATGGTGGTGGTGATTATTGTTTTAAGAGGAAGTACAACTAGGCAACCATCCTCTATATAACACTAATCATATGAAAAAATGGAAGGGATCCGACACTTCGAAAAATGAAGGTATCGGTCAAAGAAAGACAAGGGCCATGAAGGGCGTGAAAATGAAAGACTCCCTAGCCCTCGCAAACCTAATAGCGTCGGGGTCAGAAAAGAACAAGAGTTGACCAAGCGCGGTCGGATAGGACAGATGAAAGTGAGGAGCCTGGCACAAGTAAGTGGAAGCAATGCCAAGACTCAGCTGAGAGCCACGTGGTCGCCAACCCACGCTCCAAAGTTTAGAGCCCCTGAGGCCCCCGACATTCAGAGTGTCACTGTTCATCTCAGCAACCCCGAAAACTGTGGACTATGCATTAATATTGGTAGTTTTCTGTTATGTTACATTTCTATGAATTCGACACTATTTTCGGTCATTTTTATATGCCACCCTTTCCCATTCCCACACCTAGAGGTGCCAGGGGTTGGCTTACCCCCACAGCGTTTGTCTCCAGATAAGTTAGTAGGTCATAAGTGTAGCCTACCAAGTTTGGTTAAAATTGCTCCAGTGGTTTAGGAGAAGATGTGGATAGATACTTCATAAATCATGGCGGCGTGTTCCCATCCTCCTGTGTACAGCATTTCTTATCAGACTACCGATTATCGATTAAATAAAAAATAAATAAATAAGTAAACCAGACTGTCATGCTACAGAGTAAGTCGCTGTCGCCTAGCGACGATCTGTCCATCAAGGTCGATCCAAATCTTGGTGCAGCTTTGTAATTAAATTAATTACATAAAATTGCTGAACATAAAAAACTACTTACCGGATTTCTTTAAATCGCTTCTTAAACCCTCTCAGGAGTAATAAGAATAAACTGTGACCAAAAAGGTCCAGTAGTTTTCGAATCCATTCGAAACAAACAAACAAAGTTTCACTTTTACATAGATAAGATAGATATACCGCCATTTTCTACAAATAAGAGAATGAGCTAGTTACTTTCGTAAATGTCCTGCTCCATGGCTAAATGGTCAGCGTGCTGGCCTTTGGTCACAGAAGTCCCGGGTTTGATTTCCGGCAGCGTCGGGAATTTTAAGCATAAATGATTAATTCCTCTGGCACGGGGACTGCGTGTATGTGTCATCTTCATCATCTTTTTCATCCTCATCACGACGCGCGGGCGTCAAATCAAAAGACCTGAACCAGGCCTCACCGGAGGCCACACGCCATTATTATTACTTTCGTAAATGTGTGTTTTACTCTGTATGTTCAAGTCACCTAATTATACTGACCAATGTTTTGATTCAAGTATAGCGGTTTCTGTACCACCCTATATTGATGAAAACTACACGATTCGCATAACATGCGATGTAGTCACCATCAACCGCTCGGTGCCCGAACCTCCATCCCTGGGAGACTACCAGTTGCCCTTCAATCGTTTTTCTCGAGGTTCCCTTTGCAATTGACATTGTAAGATAATGTTTGGCATGTGCGTTTATATGTCTTCGGCCAACACCGATTCATGTCTCACTAAGCTTATTGCAGCGTTAGTTTTAGTTATATTATTATAAAAAAGGGTGGGTAACGTCTTTGATTTACCCATTTAAACAACAGCCATCCCTCCTCCGATGTTAGTAAACTGATATCTCTTCTTCCGTTCACATTCGTAATACTCTCTCGAAATAAACCTGTAATATCTTTATCCATTCACGTCGCGAAATAAAACGAAGATCCTTGATCATCATTATTGTCCATTAATAATGAAATATTACCAATAAATTGTACTGCTGCCATTTTAATGCTTCAGTTGAAAATGTTTTATAGGCTGCAATTACTTTTAAAACATGTACTGATGTTAAAACCACGAGCATAACATCTGTCACGAAACTTTAGTGATCGCGCACAAATTACAGTAGACTTGAGCTCCACATGTCCAACCGTTATGGAATTAACCGAGAATTTGTAGAAAATCCATTATTATCGTGTCGGTAGATTTACTGGCACACAAAAAAATCACCTCAGAGATATAATTCTGGTACCACAGTGTATCCGAATAACGGGAAAAAATCGTTGGTGGGATATAAGCCCATCATGATTATTTATTTTTAATTAATTTATTTATTTATTTTTATTTTTATTTTTATTTTTATTTATTTACGAAATTGATTACAATCAGAAACAGTCTCGGATCATCATCCTCTTGCATTTGGTGCGTATACTCCTTTTTGTCTGGTAGCCTGTGTCGATGTAATGTTTGCAATTTATGTACTTAGATATTTAAAACTAGCTGGGATTAAGATTTGGAAGGAAACGACTGTAACCTGTATGTTAGTGACACTGCGTGGCACAAAATGAGATCAGACTCGTGTTCGAAAGTATCTTCAAGCTTTGTGTGTCTTGTCGCGTCTATGGTCTTCCGTAATAAAATATAGAACTAGTCTCTGTAACATTTGTTCAATACACACTTTGTCAATAAACTTAGCTTTATTATGTTAAGACGTTGACAAGCGGCATTGTGGGCAATTGCTAGCGTATATTTTCATCTAAATTTGTTTTCAGACTCTTTGGCTGAATGGTCAGCATACTGGCCTTCGATTCGGAGAGCCCCGGGTTTGATTTCTGGCCTGACCAGGGATTTGAACTGCGTATGGTTAATTCTTCTGGTACGGGAACTGGGTATTTGTGTTCGTCTTAATATACTTCTCTTCATCTACTCCACACTACTAAATGCTACAGAAACTCGCAATAGTGAATACATACTTCTCAGGAACGGCATCCGACCGTAAAACTGGGCCAAATCCCCCTCAATAAATGACCCGAATAAATTGGGGAAAAGGCGAGGAAGATTATAATAAAATTCGTTTCGAAGACACGGCGTTGCACCCTCTTATTAGCGAAGTGTGGATAAACCACCTCCTTGCAGTTTGTATCTGACACCCCTGTGGGTGGGAGACGCAAACGAAGAACACACCCACGGTATCCCCTGCCTGCCATAAGAGGTGACCGAAAGGGACGAGCAAGGAGTGATTGACTTAGAACCTTGAAACTACTTGTGATTAGTACCATCACGCGGGGAACATCATGGGTCGCCCTTTCTTGCGAGTAGTACCAATATATTAGGTACACAATAGGTTTGTGATTAGTAGCAGCAGAGAGCGGTTCACTGTGGGTTTCGAGTACCTGTGATTAGAACCACTAAATGCGGAACATCACGGGCTTACGTTGCCTTTGATTTGTGCCATTATGTGAGAAACACCACGGGCCTGGGCGTTGCCTGTGATTAGTACCACTATATGAGCGACATTGTTAGTCTGCGTTGCCTGTAATTTGTACTCACTATGTGAGGAACACCACGGGATAGTACGAGTCCCTGTGATTAGTACACCTATGTGAGGAACGCCATGGGTTTGCGTTCGGCACAACACAATATTACCGCAAGAATGCTTATAAAGCAAATCCCATACAGCACATATATTGAATTTACAGTAGACATTTTGGAAGTCTGAGATAAAATTGGAGACCAAGCAAAGAAGTTTTAAAAGAGTTATATTTGTTACAGTGGAAGGCTTTGATTGTAATCATATGCAACAGCTGATCTCACATATGTTTTTCTGCATTTCAAAATAAGCTTAAATGTGTTAGATTCTCGCGAGTGATTTCTCAGTAGATCGATATAAAGAGGGTAGAGTGTGTTCTAAAGCAATTTAACCAAACCCCAATTCTCAAGAAAAACGGGATATTCTCTCCAAGTAATATTATGCCATAGGCGATGAGATGTTTTGACAAGAAGAGTATTTTATGACGTTATAGTTTCCAAGTATTAGGTTCATATAAATGTAGGTGACATAGGTTGATAAGGCATGAAGGAAGTACATGACTATTATAAGATGGAATGTCACAAGTTATGGAAATGTCAACAGACAGAAGAGATATGGATACGATTTGAGAAGATATAGATCCGATGTTGAGAATATTCAAGAAAATTACATATGCGCCAGGAGAGGTTAATTGTGAAGAGTTGAGAATAAGAAGAGGTATTATTATTATTATTATTATTATTATTATTATTATTATTATTATTATTATTATTATTATTATTATTGCGTTCCGGCCTTCTAAGGACCACGTTACAATTTCAATTGTTCCTCCTTAGTTGTTCTTTCCTTTTCTTCCAGTATTCTTTCATTGTTTCACTGTGTTTCTTTTTCCTGTCTTCAGTCCACTTTGTGCCTGTTTTCTTTTCCTTCCTCCCTTGGAATCCTTCCATTTGTAAGACTTTCTTCCTAAAAATCTTTCTTTCCAATAATTCTTCTTCTCGTATGTTGTTCCTTTCCAGGTCTTTCTTGACTTCTTGAATCCAGGTGGTAGTTGATTTCTTTTCCCAAAGGTACTTGAAGATTCGTTTAGTTAGTCTATTGTCATCCATTCTGTAAATGTGTCCAAGAAATAGCAATCTCCTTTTTCTTATTGTTTCTGATATGTTTTCTACGTTCTGGTAAATTTCATTGTTACTTCTTAATTTCCAAAACTCTGCAATTCTTGGAGGACCTAATATTTTCCTTATAATTCTTCTTTCTAATATTTCTAATTTATCAAGCTTGTAGTTCAGTGCTAGACATTCGCTGGCATAAAGGCATTCTGGTTTCACTACTGTGTTGTAGTGCTTTATTTTAAGTTTCCTTGATAAGCACTTTTTGTTGTAAGTATTCTTAGTTATACCGTATGCTCTTTCCATCTTTTGTATCCTCTCCTCTATAGCAGATTTTTCTAAACCATTTTCTTGAATTGTCTCACCCAAATATTTGAATTTCTTTACCTTTTCTATTTGACCAATATCCGTTGCTAAAAACTTTGGGGCACTTTTTATATTCGTCAAAAATTTTGTTTTCTCGGCAGAGATTCTCAAGCCTGTCATGTTGGCTGTCTTTTCAAGGAGATTGATTTGCATTGCTGCATCTGTAAGGCTTTCTGAAAGTATGGCAAAGTCATCTGCAAATGCTAGGCAATTTATTGCAACACCTTTGTTCTTCTTCCCCAGCATGAGTGGCATTATTTTAGATTCTTTCAGTTTTTCATTCCAAATTCTTACAATTTTCTCCATGACACAATTGAAAAGGAGTGGAGATAGACCATCGCCCTGCCTGACACCTGTATTTATTTTGAAAGGTCGAGATACTTCACCCATAAATTTTACTTTCGAGATAGTGTCTGTAAGTGTTTCACGAATTAGGTTTGCCAATTTAGTTTTAACTCCAAATTCACGGATTACTTTATCTAGGGTTTCCCTATCAACAGAGTCAAAGGCTTTTTTAAAGTCAATAAATGTTACAACTATGTCTTTGGAGTTTATTAATCTGTGTCGAATTATAGATTTCAGGTTGAAAATCTGTTCGGAGCAAGATCTTCCTTCTCTAAATCCACCTTGATATTCACCCAATTGACTGTCCAGTGTCGATTTTACTCTATTTAGTAGTATTGTTGAGAATATCTTGTAAGCAACTGGCAAGAGAGATATACCTCTGTAGTTGTTGACATCCTGCTTGTTACCCTTCTTGTGTAATGGGTGTATTAGAGCCACTTTCCAATCCTCTGGGATATTTTCTGTTTCCCAAATTTCTTCAAAGATTATTTTTAGATCTTCTATAATTTTTGGTTCAGCCCATTTAAAAAGTTCAGCTGTTATGGAGTCTTCCCCACTAGCTTTGTTATTTTTAAGATTTTTTATTGCTTCCTTTATTTCTTCCGCTGTTGGAGGTGAATCAGCTTCTAGATTTTCCTGAATTTCTGAAAATTCTAATTTATGATTTGGCTCAGGGCAGTTCAGCAGGTGTTCGAAGTGTTTTGCCAGAATCTCACAATTCTCGGCATTGTTAAGGCCAATATTACCATTTGCATCTCTGAAGCAAATGCTCCGGGATTGATAACCTTTCAGGTTATTCTTAAAGGTCTGATAGAAATTTCGGGAGTTATTTCTTACAAAATTATTCTCAATTTCTACTAGCTGCGATTTTTCAAAAGATCTTTTAACCTGCCTTATTATTCTTGTTGTTTACTTTCTTTGTTGTTTAAATAGCTCATAGTGTTCATTCTTTCCGGAACATTTCCATTTTTTCCACTTTTTCACTCTTTCCATAAGTGCTTCCTCACATACGTTATTCCACCATACTTTCTTTTTAGTTTTAACTGATCCAAATACTTTCTTCGCTGCACTATTGATCTGTTTAGATAATTCTGGCCATTTGCCATGCTGAGTTATTTTAATTTCTTCCTGAAAGTTTTCTATAGTTGTTTGTGTAATGTTGAGCCTATCTATGTTGTATTTCATTAATTTTCTCGGCCTTCCTTGATTCCTGCGAGGTAGAAGCTTTAGCTTAATTTTAGAGAGGTAATGATCGGAGTCAAACTCCCCACTTCTTATTACTTTAACATTCATAATTTCCTTAATACTTTCTTGAGAAATAGCTACATGGTCCAACTGAAACTCACCTAACATCGGATTTGGGGACACCCATGTTTTAGCCTTTCTTGGAAGTTTCTTAAAGAAGGTCGACATTAATTTTAGGTGAAAGGATTTACAGAGATTAATTAGTCTCATGCCATTTTTGTTTGTTCTTTTGTGTGCCGGATATGCCCCTACTGTTTTGCTGAAAACTTTTTCTTTGCCTACCTGTGCATTAAAATCACCAAGTAGAATAGTAACATTTGATTTTGGAATTTTTGACATTTCATCATCTAGAAGACTCCAGAATTCTTCAGTTTTACTTGGGTTCTTGCTATTATCTTCATTTATTGGTGCATGACAGTTAACAAATGTATACTTTTTGTTCTTGCATTTAAGTGTGAGAAGAGATAACCTTTCTGAACTAGATTTAAATTCCATAACATTATCAACTATTGCTTTATGGACATAAAAGGCGGTACCTAGTAGTGGCATTCCTTTCATAATTTTGACTGCTGGTTTACCTTTAAAGATTCTATAATTTTTGGTTTCTGTTACATTCTCATCCATTATTATTATTATTATTATTATTATTATTATTATTATTATTATTATTATTATTATTATTTATTTATTTATTTATTTATTTATTTCCCACTAATTGTAGGTACAATTTATGGATGGTGAATGGAGAAAGGGCATAGCCCTACATACACGAAAGTGCTTCCATCACCACTTAAAATTGAATTGAAATGAATATTGAAGAAGATATAGAATTGTCATATGAAAGAAATAAAAAATATGAATAGATTAGGAATATGTGCTACGATGAAATAAGAGATTGAGTAGTTGAAATGTGTAATGAATCGATTGACGCAAGCTAGGATCATATGTGTTCATGATAAAACAATATTGTATTTTGTCTAGAATCCATGTGTTACGTTGATTGTGACAGATTTTAACCTTAATTAGGGTCATGCCATCAAAAGATATCCCCATGAGAACGAATATTTATGCACTTGGACATTGTAACTTAGGATTTCTTCTGAAAAGTAACATTATTTTTAATTGATTATGGTATACTTAGATTGATATGAAAGGCGATTGCTACTGTATATAAGGATGTAGATGAGGTGATATCGTACATTATCTTCCAGAATGATGTTTCCCTAAATGTTTTAATTAATTTTACGCGAGATCGCATAAATATTCATTATTTTTGGTTCATTTAAGATTCAGTATACCTTGCTAGGCCTAATGATTACTCTAGTGTATATTGTATATGGAGATTAATTTAAGAGGTGCTTTTGAATGTTACGGTAATTTTAACTGATTTTTAAAGCAAAGTTGTGCTGAAGCTTACGAGAAACTTATCACTTTTCCTGATGCTTATGCTGAGATACAATAAATATCATGAGATAATCCAACCTAAAACTTGATGAATATCATTTTAACGAAGTGTCTTAAGGAGAAGTAAGAATTTTTCAATGGACAGACAATGTTAGCTAGAAAATAATGGAATAATTTTATGTAACGAAACTTTTCGCATACTCAAATTGTATATATTTTCGGTTTTATGTACAAATGTTGTAGATATGATGAAGGTTAGCACATTTCAATGATGATTAACAAGATAATGATGAAAAATGTGACCGTTGACAAATAACTTATTACTATTTACCAATCTATTAATTTTGAATTTTAATTTCATGTTTTCATTTTTTTCTCCCAAGATTTTTCTATATTTTAATAAATATTAGTGGTTAAGTTTTACTTGAGTCTTATTTATGGCTTACCATGGTAATGTAAGATACCTTAGAGTTAAGGCAATGAGTCATTGGGTATTCATATACGAGTGATATGTCGGATGGAGACGTCCATCGAGTCAACCGGCAGGTAATATATTACTTGGCGTATCGGCGTCGTCTTCTTATCCCACGTAAAACAAATATACCATCGCCAACCCTGAGAGACTGGCCGGGATTTCTTTTACGTGACCCATCCTGGACGCGGGAAGGGTGCAGTACTGATAAATTACCTGTACTTGGTCTTCCATATCTCATGGAAACTTTCGGTAATCTATGATCCGTTTTCAAGGCATAGATCAACAGCGCATGTTTTTGCAAGTGTATCTAAAACTAAGTGTTCGGTGTCTGTTTAAAAAAGAGGTACAGTATCAAAGTGATACGCCATGTGTCGATGGTGCGAGCCGGCAATTTGTGTTGATAAAGGTACACAGTGAAGGGCAATATCATTTATACTGTATATGCATTGTAATAATTGGTTATCAGGCTCGCAGCAAATGGTGGTGCAGTGCTCGCTGTCGTTTCCTACTGTTTTTATTCTAGGATGAGTGAATGTATATAGGGAGTCTTCCAGCAGTTGTAAATATGTATTGAGTGTGTTGATATCTTACATGTATTGTGTGTTGATGAAGTGCTAACGTATAGATTATGGTAAGGTCAGAATATAGATAATTTCAATTAGTGGAGAAGTTATTAGAGAACCTATGTGCAGTTCCTACCTGTTAATTCTTTTTCAGGGGGGTTAGGTCAGGCCCAATCAGCAGAGTACCAGTTTTGCAGCTATATGCTCTACCGTTTATTATTATTATTATTATTATTATTATTATTATTATTATTATTATTATTATTATTATTATTATTATTATTATTATCCGTGTCGACATTTAATTATTTGTTCACTTGTTTTAAATTTTATTTCATTGGAAGTCGCCAAGTGATAATTACACTCAGTTATGGTTCGAATATTAATATTTTGATCAATGCACTTTTTTAATGTTACAATTACCGCCCAATCCTGAGGCGATTATTTCTTTCATTTTGAAAATGAAAACCCACAGCCAATTTCCAGTCATTTGACCGGGTCAAGAATGAAATGAATGAAGCCCTCATCTAGCGGCGAGGATAGGAAATGTGCCGGCTGCCGAAGCCTGTCGCACTCCTCCGGGGCAATGATAAATGGTTGACAGGTGAAATGTTAATGGAGAGTGTTGCTGGAATGATAGATGACAGAGAAAACCGGAGTACCCGAAGAAAAACCTGTCCTGCGTCCACTTTGTCCTGCACAAATCTCACATGGAGTGACAGGGAGTTGAACCACAGTATCCAGCGGTGAGAGGCTGCCGCCTGAGCCACGGAGTCTTTTCTTTCATTGTATTTATTCTTATTTTATGGTATTTATATAACAATTGTCACCCAACAGCGGGGCAATAGATAGTGGTATATTACAATTAGCGCTCAACATTAGGACATATATTTTAATTGTATTACACAGTGATAGAATGTCGGCCTCCGAATCCCATAATCTCGGGTCAAACCTAGTGGAGATAGTCGAGGTTTTGAAGGGCGGAAGAGAGTTCATTCGACACTCCATATCGTACGACGTTGGCAAGTCAAATATGTCTGATGACATGTGGTGTTTACCCGTTAAACTTAATTATCGACTCAACCATAGATCACCCAACAGAGTTCCATATTCTCTTCTGTCTGCTAGAGTAAATCGGAACGTTGAAATGGCGTATAAAAAGAATAATGAACAACCTTATTCAGAAATAAAATGAGACTGTTCCAATCAGCAAGTGCATTGATAGACAGCCTACTAATCAGTTAAAATTTCAACAATAAAGGGAAAATTGGAATTAAATTTAAATTTGTTATTGTTTATTCTTCTTATTACTATTATGACAACACTGTAATACTGAAAATGGCCTATACAAAGTTTTCTTTAAACATATTTTTCTAGATATTTGTTAGAATTATAATCCATTGGGAGCAGATGCATATAGTCTTAGGACGGATGTAGAGGAATGTTCTCTTTAGGAATACATTGCTATCAAAAGTGGGTCAGAACATCACGAGCCTGCAAAACGTAAATTACGGAATCATGACGTACTCTTGGCGAAAGCTTCTCCAACTTATTTCTGTGCATCTGACTGCGTAGAGAGAGCACGATGGTAATGAACTCATACACTACATCTTCTGTAACTTGGTTTCCGTCGACCACGACGCGACATGAACATTAACGGGTGATCGTAAAGGGTGTATTTTCTCACATTGCAAATTATGTTTTATGCACCCCTTCTTTTTACACAGCATTAAACGATCTTTACTTTTCAGAATTGTTTTTACAAATGGAATACAGTTAAATACAATTATTTCTCTTATTTTGATGCAACAGCTGAAATGTTTTAAATTTGTATGCGACTCCTTAACAAAAGACTTTTGTTGAAATATTGTAATGATTGTATATTTGGTCTGATTGTAGAAATACAGTGTTAGTTCTCTTTATTAAAACTCGCTCGTGGGCTGTGGTAGTTCAGTGCCTCTCTAGATTTTCACTCTACGATTCTATTTCTGTTCACCTCCCGCAATATTTCTGTAATCGGAATAACTATCTCTGTAGTCGGTAGCACGTAGAACACTTAGTCCTATTGCTGCTAATATTCTTCTAAACAGAGAGATTACGTTTACCTCTCTCTTTTCGCTATCTGTTGGTCTACCGTGAATTTCTTGTTATGGTCACTGTTGTCATCACAGCAAAGCAGCTAAAAGCCCTCAAAAAGTGGCTCCCTCAGCAAAGGGCTTAACTTAGTATTTGCATATGCCTGCAGTGTTATTCAACAAAAACAAATCTTGTAATTTTTAAGATAATTATACATAAGAGAATACTTTCGTATTAGTCTGAGAAGAACTGAACGGTACATCATGCAGTGTGCCTGACAAAGTGAAACAAAGGTATGGTGAGGGAGGAAATCGTGATTAAACAAATCTAGGAGGAGTAGTGCAAAGTAAGAATTTTAACAATTGACAGGGAAACATTGTCAAGAGTGACCGCCAACGTTCGGTACACGTGTTACATGACACAGATATTTACAGACTTCTGATAGGCTATGTATAAAGAGACTGTATCGAAAACAGTTTTTCTCCTAGAAATACTTGCAGAATTTTTGCTATACACCTAAATCGAAATATTTTACTTTTATCTATTTTTTTCCAATTTTTTATCCTCCGGAAGTGTAAAATTCCAATACAAATGTGTGAAACATACATTATTTCAATTTAATGAAACCCTGAGTGAGTTGAGCTCACCGTACGCATCATGTAGCTGCAACATTGTATTCGGAAGACGGCGGGTTCGAACTCCATAACTGTTAGCCCTGATGATGGACATGATTTCTGATTTTTACACGAAACATATGCTTGAGCTGCCGAGCAGAGTGGCCGCGCATGTTAACGCTCTATGGCTATGCAGCCAAACTCTGCATTCGGGAGACGATTGAGTTCGAACTCCACCGTCCGCTATCATGAGAATGGTTTCCTGTGGTTTCACATTTTCACTTCTAGGAAAATGGCAGTACAGTTCCTGTTATAGGCCACAGCTGATTCCTTCCACCTCCTTACCCCACTTCATTCACCATCATTCATTTCATCTTCATTAGCTCCTCATCTGATGTTGGCGTCAGAAAGGGCATTCGGCTCCAGACGGGTGAACTTCATCGTTCGCAGGTCGTAAGTCTAAAATACTTTGCCGACATTTTGCAGTCGAAATGGACAGCAAAATGGGGTCGGATTGCGGTTACTTTGATTTCTTTGTGATCGCAAATTGCCATCGATCCAGACTGCATTCAGAGTTTTGCCGACCGCATTGTGATGTTCATTTCGTCTGCAGAAATTTTATTCATTCATTTATCACTATGGAGTGTGAAGTAGGAACTGTTATTGCTACTTATTTTAAGAAGAATTACGAAAATTAGAATGTTCTGGTACATCCAGTTTTACTAAACAGAAGTCAAAATGGCAATTTCTACTATTTGTTCTCAGAACTTCGGCAGTATGAAGGCAAATTTATTAAATTATTTTAATTCTCACCTGTTTTTCTCCTTTGTGTATTTTTCATTAAAATTTCCCCAAAACTTCTCATAGATCATTGCCAAGGTATTGTCTCTCTCAGTTTGATTACTGTATGATGTTTTTTAGTAATTCTGTAACTCTGTGGCTCAGACGACAGCGTGCCAAACCCTCACCGCTGGCTCGTGTAGTTCAAATCCCGGTCACTCCATGCGAGATTTGTGGTGGACAAAGCGGAGGCGGGACAGGTTTTTCTCCGGGTACTCCGGTTTTCCCTATCATCTTTCATTCCAGCAACACTCTCCAATATAAATTCATTTCTTCTGTGCCATTAATCATTGCCCCAGAGGAGTGCGACAGGCTTCGGCAGCCGGCACAATTGCTATCTTCGACTATCATTCATTCCATTCCTAACCCGGTCGAATGACTGGAAACAGGCTGTGAAATTCCATTTCTATATACATGGATGTTCTTCAATTTTAATAATAAATGCTTCAGTATTAAATACATTACATTCTTCGTCTATCCTGTAGGAGAGCATAGAAACAACTGGGCTGTTGCTCCTTTACTTCAGCATGAACTACAGTTTGATGCCGGCAGCTTGGCGGGGACAGGCAGCAAACGGACTGCAGCCGTCGGTTTCGACTTCAAAGGCTGTTCGTGTAGCATGCTCACTTGTGTGTTCAGTTCAGATCTACTGCGACGTGAGTGAAAACCAACTACAAGTGCAGTCTATTTCGACAGCAAAATGTCGCCTGCGTATTTCAAGCATTAGGTTAAACTCCAGCTTTGAGGATGGTTTTCTACTTCCACGCTCGAAGTACGCATTACCCAACTCTATCCCGCATAATTAGTTACATGCTCTACATACAATGACTGAGCAAATGTCATGAGATAGCAGAGCACTGATGCGCAGGTGTGTTGTCTACGCACCACACGCCCCCTGTGCCAGCGGCAGTTGTATAGGAGACCTTGTGAGCAGTGGCTGTGCATGTGGCAGGTGTAACATGGAACGTCGTGAGCTGACACCGTTCGAACGGGGTATGGTGGTCGGTGCCCGACGGATGGGAAGTGCGATTTCCGAAGTGGTGCGGGAATTCGGCTTCACACGATCAACCGTGTCCAGGGTGTATCGTGAATGGTTGAATGCGGGTGTCACCGTCCACAACAGACGAACGACCGGCCGTCCAGCCACCCTCGATGACCGTAACCGGCGACATTTGAGACGGATTGTCAATAGTGACAGACGGGCAACCGTGCAACAAATCACGGCTCAATTCAACACAGGCCGTGCTAGACACGTCTCCCAGTGGACAGTCCGTAGGAACATGGGTTCTATGGGGTATGGGAGCCGTCGCCGCACACGGGTGCCACTGTTAACCAACGTCATCGGGCACAACGACGCGCATTTGTCGCCAGTCACCAGGGATGGACACTGGAACAATGGCGTAACGTGATATGGTCGGACGAATCACGATGCCGATGGGAGGCACCGTGTATGGCGCAGACCACATGAAGCGATGGATCCCGCCTGCCTCGAAGGTGTGGCCAGGGCGCTGGTGTCTCTGTTATGGCCTGGGGTGCATTATCCTGGTATGGAATGGGCCCGCTAGTTGTTCTGGAAGAGACTTTGAATGGTACGCGGTATGTTGAGCTGCTCGGAGATAATCTCCACCCATTTTTGGCCTTCCAGCGCCCAGACGGTTCTGCGGTGTTTCAAGATGATAACGCGCCGCCACATCGCTCCCACGTCGCCCGGGAATGGTTCTAGAAACATGCAGCGGAGGTCCAACAACTGCCATGGCCACCCAGGAGCCCCGATATGAACCCTATCGAGCATACCTGGGATGTCCTGGAACGCAGGCTCCGTGCCATGGATCCTGCACCCACGAACAGACCAGCATTGGCGGCCGCTCTGCAAACGATTTGGTGTCAGCTGCGTCCAGAGGACTACCAGTAACTTGTCGACTCACTTCCACGGCGTCTCACTGCAGTTCGCAGGGCCAGAAGAGGCCCCACACACTATTAGGTGACTATCCCATGACATTTGCTAATACAATACAATACAATACAACAACGCAGTCATATATTCAGAACTGGCGAACTTTATGATTTTTATCAGGTGTAGGAAATGTTCAACCGAGTCCGTAACATTTGGTTATATGACACTAGCTGAACATCGGCGGCGGGAGGACCTATTTCTGTGAAACACAACGTCACATGATGCTTTGGCGTTTTCAATGCAAATGTGTCCGACTCGTTGGCTGAATGGTCAGCGTACTGGCCTTCGGTCCAGAGGGTCTCGGGTTCGATTCCCGGTCGGGTCGGGGATTTTAACCTTAATTGGTTAATTCCAATGGCCCGGGGGCTGGGTGTTTGTGCTGTTCCCAACATCCCTGCAACTCACACACCACACACAACACTATCCTCCACCACAATAACACGCAGTTACCTACACATGGCAGATGCCGCCCACCCTCATCGGAAGGTCTGCCTTACAAGGGCTGCACTCGGCTAGAAATAGCCACACGAAATTAAAAAATGCAAATGTAACTGCATGTTTCCTTTTATGGTAATATTAAAACCAATTACATTGATAGGAGGTAATGCCACAGCTTCATTAGTGTGTAACATCATCTTTGCCTGGCTGAGTGCCTCAAACGGTTGAGGCGCTGTCCTTCTGCACCCAACTTGGCAGGTTCGATCCTGGCTCAGTCCGGTGGTATTTGAAGGTGCTCAGATACGTCAGCCTCGTGTCGGTAGATTTACTGGCACGTAAAATAACTCCTGCGGGACTAAATTCCGGCACCTCGGCGTCTCCGAAAATCGTAAATGTAGTTAGTGGGACGTAAAGCAAGTAACATTAACATCATATTTTGTTGCTTTCGTTCGAGTCATCAGCCTGTAAACTGGTTTCATGCAGCCCTTTATGCCGCTTTATCAGATGTCTGATTTTTTTCTCGGTTCGTCGTCACCTCTCAGAAGCCGGTTAACATGCCCTAATCAGTGTTTTCTTTATGACTTTGAAACGTTCTTTTCCTGTATTCCGCATTTTCTTCAATTGTCACCTTATCAGTTACCTTTTCGTTTAGTATCCGAACTTCCATTTCTTTCTCCTGTGTTCCTCTTCCATTTGCCCAGCCATTCGACTTTCTTCACACCCTGAGAATTGTCAGTATGAATTAGTAGATAATCTTCCTGGAACGGATCGCATCCCTGCTATATTACAGGACATTTTGATTGCAATTGCCCATTCGAAGAAGATATACCTTGTCTATAGCTAATCCAGAAATTATACGAAGGATCGTCTACGTGTACAGTTACATATCTACATTTATGACGAAGTGACTCCATGAAATAAAGGCTTCTCGCTGGAAATGTTCTCAGTTGCCGTTCGGACTGCGACAGTTTGACCTCAATGCAAGGAATTCTCTGGTTGATTGTCGACATTCTGCTAGCTAGCTGGTTCTTTTTCTTTTTATTTTTGGCGTCGCTCCAAAACAGATAGGTCTTATGGCGACGATGGGACAGGGAAGGGCTAGGAGAGGGAAGGAAGCGGCCGTGGCCTTAATTAAGGTACAGCCCCAGCATTTGCCTGGTGTGAAAATGTGAAACCACGGAAAACCATTTTCAGGGCTGCTGACAGTGGGGTTCGAACCTACTATCTCCAGAATACTGGATACTGGCCGCACTTAAGCGACTACAGCTATCGAGCTCGGTGACTGGTTCTTGGGGGTTGAGCGTACTGTTAACACTGGCAGGATAGTGTAAACTTCAAGAAAAAAATTGTTAATTGTATCAAGATGTAGATAAAACTCCAATATCACTATATATCTGTCGTAGTGTCGTTGAAGTGTAAATACTTGAAGAAGTTTGAAGTTTTCCTCAGCTCATTTTTCGACTATTTATTTTCTTCTTTCGTTGCTTTGTCAGTATGTTCATATATTTTGTACATTGGAAGATATATTTTATAAGGTGAGAATACAGCATCAGATATAATAATTTGACTTAATTGAACAGTGTATAGTTTTGGGTATTTATTTACTGTGTAGCAGTTAATTCGATGTTTTTATTTGAAATGTTTAAGATGTTTCATGGATTCCATTGAAATTGTATATGACTCACTACGTGTAAACGTATGTTACAGGCAATTTGGAATTAACTTGTATCTACTAATTTAGCGCTGTGTCTCATGAAGATGGCTGTCTTCGACAACCGACTTGAGTCATATGCTAATTTTCTAATTACCGATGTTATTATTAGGAAGACGCTTGAAAATAATATAGTTATGTAAAAATTACGATTCAAATTAGATCCACGCTAATTAGGTAAGATGATATGCAGATGTTAACTCAGGGGACATTTTTCATATAAAGAAATAGGAAAAGTCATCTATTCAATTAAACAAGTAGCCCTTTAGTCTAGTGTTCACATACGAGGTGGCTTGTAATTCATTTGGTCCTATTCTATTCTCCGATAGTCGAATCAGAGAACAGTCAGCCTCTTGCAAGACAATTACTATGAATAAGAAGAAGAAGAAATATAAATCATCTTGTTTAAGAATTTGGATCATCTCGATCATAAGTCCCATGAACTTAATATACGTATTTGTATTTAACTGCAGCTGTAGGTTAGATGATATGATGATGTTTGTTGTTTAAAGAGGCCTAATAGCTAGGTCATCGGCCCTTAATGGTACGAGGTATAATGAAATGCAAATTCAAACTTCGAAATATATACACTGACTAGAATCTAAAACGAATGGTGATGAGAAAGTGATCGTGAAACAAAAACAATCAGTGGATCTAATTCACAATGTCTTAATTACTGGGATGATGCTTATTATCTAGAGGGGTCCAAAATCCAGGTCTCCGGGCCCTCACAATGGTACTAATCACTAGTAAAACAGAACCATGGTGTTTTTCCTACAGTGGCACTAATCACAGGCAACGTAGACTCTTGGTGCTTCTCGCATGGTGGTACTAATCACAGGTAATGTAAACCCATGGTATGTCACACACAGTGGCACCACTTGCAGGTAGCACAACCCCATGGCTTTTCGCACATAAGGTCACCACTCACAAGCAACGCAGATCCATGGTGCTCCTCACCTAGGTGTATTAATCACGGGTGCCGGTATTCCCGGGGTGCTCCTCACTTGGTGGAACTAATCACATGTCACGTATACTCATGGGGTCGACCACATAGTGGTACTAATCATAGGCAATGCAGACCCATGGTGCATTACACATTATGGTAACGCCCACAGGCAACACATAATACTACTACTCTCTGGCAACGCAAACCAATGGTTTTCCTCAAATAGTCGTACAAATCACGCGCGTCAGCCAAACCCGTGCTGTTTCTCATATAGTACTACAAACCGCAGGCAACGTAGACTCATGGCTTGGCACGTGAAGTGGTACTACTCATAGGTAACGCAGACCATACTGAACACAGTGGAATACACATGACGACCTCTTTCACAAGCAACACTCAGACCCATAATGTTCCGCACAGAATGGTACTTCTCCTATATAACGTAGACCCTCGCAAGGTGCTAGTCGCAAGTTACGTCGACCCATGGCGTAATGGTACTAATCACAAGTAATCTCATGGTTCTAATGTCATCATCCTTTGGTCGTCCCTTTTAGTCGTCTCTTACGACAGGCAGGGGATACCGTGGGTGTAGTCTACGTCTGAGCTCCCCACTCACAGGGGGCAGAGAGAGAGGGGGAAAAAGGAAAAAGAAATGGTCCGACACTTTGAAAAATGAAGTACCAGACAAAGAAAGACAAGGGCTACGAAGGGCGTAAAAAGGAAAGACTACCTAGGCCTCGAATGCTCGGAAAAGAACAAGAGTAGAGCAAGGGAGGTCGGACAGGATAGATGAAAGTGAGGAGCCTGGCACAAATAAGTGGAAACAATGCCAGGACTCAGGTAAGGAACCCGTGGTCGCCAACCCACGCTCCCAAGTTGAAAGCCCCTGGGACCCCTTTTAGTCGCCTCTCAGGACAGGCAGGGGATATCATGGGTGTTTTCTTCATCTGCGTTCCCCACCCACAGGGGTTTTTAGGTTAGATATCACCTGCTTCTACTTTGTTAAAGCCGATTGTACCTTGATCTAGTCCCCCAAATCAACCTTAAATTCGAACCCCCGTTTATGGGACTAGAAGTCGGTATGCTAACCCCTAGATTGAGCAGCTGATAGATAACAAAAGAACTAAGTTAAAGGCTTACTCTCATTTCGATGTCTTTAAACCTAAAATAAAGCTGCAACAATAAATAACAATAAATAAATACGTTAAGTTCTTGATAAGAATGGTTAGCCTTAAATGATACCTAGCACTAATCGCAAATAGTTGGTCGTAGAGCCACTTAAGTTTCTTCATTCACGGAGCCTTGGAGAATGAACGCTGAAAGAGATGTCTATAATGAAAATATATGTATAAGTATATATGCATGTATACAATAACTCACCTCTCTCAGTGGGTAATATGTTGTCTCTTGAGGTGGAGGTAAACAAAGTTATATTTTATACACCTTTCAGAAAATGCCACTTCATTTTTGCCATTTACCTTATGTGCCTTATTAGCATGTACAGGTGGAAGAGTGGGGACAAGAAATAGCGGTTCATCTTGTTTCAAGACCAGACTTAGCCACAAGGGAGTATACTGTATAAGACTTAATCAATAGTGCCGTAAATTCCGCCTCCAAAGTCTCCATTTTGCGAATTGGTTGTGACGAAGTGACCCTCTCATGCGTTGTTTTGCTGTATTCCTTGGTCTAACCTGAATGAGGTCTTGGGCGTCCTTTAATGTAGCCGTGTGAAGGATTTCTCGTTCTTGTTTTGGGGTCTAGTAATCTGTAATGGCAATTTAATAGGTGCCTTGATTGAAGCAAGTGTCATTGAGTATGGTCTTAACGCTTTATATTATTTCACAGCCGTGTAATTTGATTGCAAGGAGGACTGGTTGTCAAAAGCACGAAATATTAGTCACTCAGTGTGGGGGTAAAGTTGTACCCGGTTTTTAGTGCACTTGTGTGTTGGCCTCGTTTCGTTAACGACGTGTACTCTTTCAGACTATTATTTATATAGAAGTTTCGTGTTGTTAAAGGGAGATAAAAATCTGCAAATGTCGTTATAAGAGATACATATTTTAGTGATTAAATTCTTAGAAAAATATCGGTTGCGGGTTGATTACTATTTATAACTTTCTTAGTAGTCAGCACGACTTACATAACTTACGAACTAATGACTACACAAATGACAGATCGCATAATATCATAGATAAAGATCAGAATTTTCTGGCAGGATAATTAGATTTCAACTGAGAGATGGTACAAATATTTTATTGTTACTTGTGGTAATCATATTCCTCTCTTTCTCTCGGTAGATTACAGCTTGCGAGGCGAGAACTGAACGTGGGGCTCTAGTTGGATCTGGTATTGTTTCCACTTTCTTGAGCTCGACTCCTCTCTGTGATCCGTCCTGTCCAAGCTCCCATCGTCAAATATTGCTAGACATTGAGAGTCTTTCATTATTCTGTTCTTCATGGTTTCTCGCTTTGTTTAGCTGATGCATTTGTTCTTCCAGGAGTCGAAACTATGCTGGCTGAGTCTGTTTTTTCTTCATCTTTAGACTTCCTTAGACAACTCTTGTTCTCTTCCGATCTCAATTCCTAGAAAGTTTTCCTCTTTCTCAGAAGGGTCGAAACTCTTTCATCTTCTCCTCTGATTGGTTTTAAAAGGGAATTTTTATCGAATTATGCTTTGCCTAATAATCGTCATGCTGAACTGAGTGGCTCATATGTAGAATATTGGCCTTCTGAGACCAGGTAGGTGGATTCGATCCCAGCCCAGTCCGGTGGTATTTGACGGTGCTCATCTGCTCAAAAAGCCTCGCTCTGTGATCGTCTCAAACACCTTTCCACAGACAATAATAAAAATGCCCTATCCTGAAGCACCTTCACTTTATCCTTTTCCATACAACCCACACCACATAATTCACCGTTACCGCAACCCGACAATGGAATCTGCTAACGATAGACGTCAGAGACATGTCTAATACTGCAAAGCTAGACATAGTGAAGAGATCTCTCCGCTTCCTTATTCTCATTATTTGGCCCATTGAAGTAGTATTCAAAACATTCAGTTTAATTTGCCGATCTTGGCTACAGTAGCAGACCGTTACTGAACAGTTTGGCTCATTGCGTTGCAGAACGGCCATTTATTGCTGCTGGCTCTGTACTTGGGACTCAGAATATGGGTTTGAATCTTCCATCGGCCGTCCTCGAAATGGTTTTCCGTGGTTTCCTATTTCACCTCCAGGTCAATGTCGGGATGGTACTTTTCTGAAGGCCATGGTCGCTTCCTTCTCATTCTTAGTCCGAACAATCCCATCTACACCCACATAAAACACCCCCACACTCAGCGATACATGTAGCTCATCCCCATAGGATATACAGAGAAAGACGGCTACAAAACTGGCGAGCCGAACATGTCCTCGAACACTCCCAGTATTAAAAGCCCTTACGCTAAAGGAAAGAGAACCACTTAATTGTAGAATCCTCCACATGCTGTTTAGATTTTTATAGCTAATCATATTGTGATAATAATAATAATAATAATAATAATAATAATAATAATAATAATACTTTGTTTTACATCGCACTGGCACAGACAGCTCTTATGATGACTGTGGGATAGGTCAGGGCTAGGTCTTAATTATTTAAGGTACGGCCTCAGCTTTTGCCTGGTGTGAAAATGGGAAAACACGGAAAAACCATACTCAGAGCTGCCGACAATGGGGTTCGAACCCACTATATCCTGAATACAAGCGAACAGCTACAAGTCTCGATCTGCTTAGCTAACTCGCTAGATATAGTACTAATAATATGTATTTAATGTAACTTCAATTACTGCACATTTTAATAGACACCGGATAGCCGGGGAGGGTCCTTTAGCCTCGTCAGTAATTCAACTCAATATAAGCACTCACTCACTCATAAGGCACTCTTAATTGTCTACCAACCATTTAACAGAAATCTGTCCGTCTCCGTAGCGTAACGGTTAGTGTTATTAGCTGCCGTCCTCGGGGACCTGGGCCGATTCCCAGTAGCCTACTGCCGGAAATTTAAGAATGGCAGGAGGGCTGATATGTAGTTGAAATGGTTCATGCAGCTCACCTCCATTGGGGATGTGCCTGAAAAGAGCTGCTCAACCTCGGGATGAAGACACTAGTTTACTTCACTTCAGCAGAAAGCTAAACTCTCGGGACATTTCGAATATATTCGGAATTCAGAAAATTAAAACATTGTGCCTAATGAGTTGTTAAACGGTTCACTGACAGGTTCGGTACAGGCCATAAAGTAAACATACTGGTACCTAATTCATCTCAGTCTAACAAATTCAATTCCTATCTTGAACATGGTAAACACAAAAATTAATTAAATTGGTTTATGATATATTCGAACAAACACTTGGAAGCTTCCTAAATTGAACGTGTATTATTGTATAGCCTTCATCAGTTTTGATACTTTCGTGAAATATCGTGTTCGTCGGTAGGCCTATAGGAGTTCAGAAATTAATTACTCAGTCGATTACAGAAAAATTGCGTATGTAATTATTTATTTGTAGGTATGCTTAGTAATTGTAAGTAGTTTTATCTGTGTGGTAAAAATAGAAGATCCTGATTTGTAAACTTCAGCAAGTCGCTCAACCGACCCCTACGTTACTGGATGTGGTGTACCTATACTGTAAATACTAATTATGAATTCATTATTGACAGATCGTCATACTATACCTCTTGAATGAGAAGTGTACATAAAGAAGCCACCTGAAAGTAACTCAAAGAAAGTTGGTTTCGTTCAAACTAGATATTGATTTTCTCCCACTACGTATATTTGAGATTATTTCTCATATATATTCTCATTTCACCTTCTGGCGAATGAAAATAATATCAATTCTCTAATACTTCGCAAAAAAAAAAAAAAAAAGGAACAGAATCCCATATATCTCCGGATATGGAATATATGAAATCGCAAAATACTGAAAAGAGAAGTTGTTTTGAATACATATTTTGATCGTGTGGTTTACCATGGCCAACTTCGATGAATTCAAGCTTATGCCAGGATAATTCTTTGCAAACAAACCAGGCTACTTCCTCCCTAATTATAGTCACAATGAAATAAAAATTCACAGAATTGCGCAGACACAACAGACAGAATTTATTCACCCCAAGTGTACTAGGTTGTTGAGCAAAATATCTCAAAGTCCTGCTGCTGATGATGATGATGATGCTTGTTGTTTAAAGGGCGTAACATCAAAGGTCATCGGCCCCTCTCAAAGTCCTAAACGTGAAAAAGTCATCATCAACAACAACAATAGAACCAAACCAAGAATTATCACTGTCAAACTGGGAGAGTGGGGAAAGTGTGTAGAGGAAAGCGAACAAAGGGTAGAGTGTAATCCAGGAATTAGGTTGAGTCAGATGTTGAGGAAAGTAGAAGAGGAGGAGGAGGGGAAGGAGAAGGTGGTAGTGTTTCACGTTGGTACCAAAAGCGTAAGGCAAGCTGGTATAAGTACCAAAATAGTTGGGGATGTGTGGGATCTGGTAAATACAGCACGGGTGAAATTTACGGAAGCGGAGATTGTTACCAGTGGAATACTGTGTAGGAGGGATACTGACTGGAGGGTGACTGGGGAGTTACATGAGACTATGGAGTGGGTATGTGGGAAACTGGGAGTGAAATTTCTAGATCCTAATGGGTGGGTAGGAGATAGGGATCTGCGCTCAGGTGGCCTTCACTGAAACCGCAGTGGTACCTATAAGTTAAGGAATTTGTTTGGAAGGGTAATAGGGAGGTTCATTCAGGGAAACGGGGTGGTCTCAAGTAGGGATGACATGCAAATTGCAAGCTCCTAAGATTGATCTTCACGTCTTTCTAGGATTTTGGACATGATATATATATTATTTATTTTATATTTTAGTACTCTCTCTTCCATAATTTTAATGTATCTTCGTATTAAGCACATGTAATTACGCCATGTATACAAAGATTTTATATTTTATGATTTTCTAATAGAATAAGTTTTAAGTTTGTCAAAAATGTTCTAATAGTTCTTAAGTCTTTATTTACGTAAATAACAATTATTTGAGATTCAGATTTGGCTGATGATGCTCTATAAGGGAGCGAAACATGTCCCACATATAACTTTTTAACTAATGAAGTTATTTTAAATGTAACAACATTATAATGTATTGAACAGGTGGATTCATAATAAAACTTTATTATTGTATATTGACATGAAAATGTTAGTGTTGAACTGTAGAAGTATTGTAAAGAAAAGAATTAAGTAATTTAATAAATATATACTTACTAGATATTGTAATAGGAGTTGAATCATGGCTGAGAAATGATATAATGGATGCAGAAATATTCTCACGGAACTTGAGTGTGTATCGTAGAGATAGGATAGGAATGGTGGGAGGGGGAGTATACATTCTGGTGAAAGAAGAATTTGTGAGCAACGAAAAAGTTCAAGATGGCAAATATGAAATTCTAGGTGTAAGGCTCATTTCTAAAGATAATATTCAAATTGATATCTTTGGAGTGAACAGACCGGGGCAGGGTAGCACTGACACGGATTCAGAATTATTTGATAAGATAATCAGCTATGTGGGAAATGACATGGAGAGGAATGAGATTGCAGCGGATGATCTCAATTCACCAAATGTCAATTGGGAGGGAAATGCAAACAACAAGAAGCATGACCGACAAATGGCAAATAAGCTAATAAGGGAAGGACAGCTGATTCCGAAAGTGAAGGAACCAACTAGAAAGAAAAATATCCTGGACGTGGTGCTGGTAAAACCAGATGAGCTCTATAGAGAAACCGAAGTAATAGATGGTATTAGTGATCATGAAGCTGTTTTTGTCGTAGTTAAAAATAAATGTAATAGAAAGGAAGGTCTGAAACATATGACTATTAGGCAGTATTATATGGCTGATAAAGCAGACATGAGGCAGTTTAAACAAGTAAGTATGATCGGTGGAAAACCGTAAATAAAATTGTAAACAGACTCTGGGATGGGTTTAAAGCAATTGTTGAGGAATGTGAAAACAGGTTTGTACCTTTACATGTGGTAAGGAATGGTAAAGACCCATCTTATTATAATAGAGAAATAAAGATACTAAGAAGGAGGTGCAGACTGGAAAGAAATTGAGTTAGAAATGGCTGTGGAAGTAAGGAGAAATTAAAGGAACTTGCTAGGAAATTGAATCTAACAAAGAAGTCAGCTAAGGATAACATGATGGCAAGCGTAATTGGCAGTCATACAAATTTTAGTGAAAAATGGAAGGGTATGAACAACTGGAGTGTGTATGTGAGGATCTTCAAATGGCAGAAGTATTCATTCAGCAGTATGTAAAGATTGATGGTTACAAGGTTAATGTCCAGATAGAGTAGGTGACTAATGCTAAAGAAGTATTAAAATTTACATATGATAACAATGACATTCACAATAAGATACAAAAGTTGAAAACTAGAAAAGCGGCTGGAATTGATAAGATTTCTGGGGATATACTAAATGGGTTGGGATATAGTACCATATCTGAAGTACATTTGTTATTATTGTTTGGTTGAAGGAGCTATACAAAATGAATGGAGAGTTGCTATAATAGCCAATGTGTATAGACGAAAGGGTGATAGACATAAAGCTGAAAATTACAGGCCAATCAGTTTGACGTGCGTTGCATGTAAGCTTTGGGAAGGCATTCTTTTTTATTTTATTAGACATGTTTGCGAAATTAATAACTGGTTCGATAGAAGACAGTTCGATTATAGGAAGGTTTATTCCACTGAAGCTCAACTTGTAGGATTCCAGCAAGATATAGCAGATATCTTGGATTCAGGGGGTCAAATGGACTGTATCGCGATTGACCTGTCTAACGCATTTGATAGGGTGGATCATGGGAGACTACTGGCAAAAATGAGTTTGAGTGTGATTGGACTAGACAAAAGAGTGACTGAATGGGTTGCTATATTTCTAGAAAATAGATCTCAGAGAATTAGAATAGGCGAAGCTTTATCTGACCCTGTAATAATTAAGAGGGGAATTCCTCATGGCAGTATGTTTTCTTATATATATAAGTGATATGAGTAAAGAAGTGGAATCAGAGATAAGGCTTTTTGCAGATGATGTTATTCTGTAGTAGAGTAATAAATAAGTTAAAAGATTGTGAGCAACTGCAACATGACCTCGATAATGTTGTGAGATGGACAGCAGGCAATGGTATGATGATAAACGGGGTTAAAAGTCAGGTTATAAGTTTCGCAAATAGGAAAAGTCCCCTCAGTTTTAATTACTGCGTTGATGGTGCGAAAGTTCCTTTTGGGGATCATTGTAAATATCTAGGTGTTAATATAAAGAAAGATCTTCATTGGGGTGATCACATAAATGGGATTGTAAGTAAAGGATACAAATCTCTGCACATGGTTATGAGGGTGTTTAGGCGTTGTAGTAAGGATATAAAGGAGAGGGCATATAATTCTCTGGTAAGACCCCAACTAGAGTATGGTCCCAGTGTATGGGACCCTCACCAGGATTACTTAATTCAAGAACTGGATAAAATCCAAAGAAAGCATTTCTATTTGTTCTGGGTGATTTCCGACAAAAGAGTAGCGTTACAAAAATGTTGCAATGTTTGGGCTGGGAAGAATTGGGAGAAAGAAGACGAGCTGCTCAACTAAGTTTTATGTTCCGGGCTGTCCGCATTGAGATGGCGTGGAATGGCATAAGTAGACGAATAAGTCTGGATGGCGTATTTGAAAGTAGGAATGATCACAATATGGAAACAAAGTTGGAATTCAAGAGCACAAATTGGGGCAAATATTCATTTATATGAAGGAAAGGGATTGGAATAACTTACCAGGGGAGATGTTCAATGAATTTCCAATTTCTTTGAAATCATTTAAGAAAAGGCAGGAAAACAACAGATAGGGAATCTGCCACCTTGGCGACTGCCCCAAATGCAGATCAGTATTCATTGATTGATTGACTGAAATTGTTTAGAGTGGGCCCACACCTGTCGTGGTACTCGTATCTCTTTCCTCAATGTACAAATAACAGTATCCAGGTGCTTTCTTCTTTTTTGCAATTACAATTTAAGAGTATTTGGACCCGTTAACCGTTCTATTTCCATTACTTGTCACAGAAAAATTTCACCTTTAGCCGTGTCTAAACCGGCCATGAAGGCACGTAGAAGATTGGAAGGGCGAAGGTTCCCACTGATCGTAACGTTGGTACTATGTGGGATACAGTGGTCAGCCGCAATGTCCCAAGAATTAACCTGCTACTCACTTCTGCCGTAGGCCGAGTAAAACCCGTACGCATGTGTCTCTTCATCTGTCTCGTTTCTTTCTCGACTTTCTGACGTGGAATCGAACCGATGTCCTACCAGGTGAACCAGGCACGTCATTAGTTCGAATAGGGAATCCACAATAATAATAATAATAATAATAATAATAATATACATGCCAGGCTGAGTAGTTCGGAGGGTAGAGCGCTGGCCTTCTGAGCCCATCTTGGCTGATTCGATCCTGACATAGTACTGTGGTATTTGAAGGTGCTTACATACGTCAGCCTCGTGTCGGTAGATGTATTGGCACGTCAAAGAAATCCTGTAAATCCTGCAGAAAAATTCTGGCACCTCGGCGTCCCCGAAAACCGCAAAAGTAGTTAGTGGGACGTAAAGTCAATAACATTATTATTATTATTATTATTATTATTATTATTATTATTATTATTATTATTATTATTATTATTATTATTATTATTATTATTATTATTATTATTATACATGTCCGGCTCCTTGGCTGAATGGTCTGTTTACATGTCTTCGGTTCAGAGGATCCCGGCTTAGATTTTCAGCCTAGTGGCATATGTTAACTGCGTATAGTAGCTGCGTCTGTGGATCAGTGGTAGAGTGTCAGCCTCCGGATCACAAGATAGTGGGTTCAAACCCGGCAGAGGTAGTCGGATTTTTGAAAGGCGGAAAAAAGTCCATTCGACACTCCATGTCGTACGATGTCGGCATGTAAGAGATCTCTGGTGACACATTTGATGTTTGCCCGTCAAATTCATTAAATTTCAGCCATAGACTATACTGCGTATAGTTAATTCCTCTAGTTCGGGGACTGATGTTTGTGTCCATCTGAATACACATCTTCATTTAGATACAACACATCACACTGCAAACCACCACAGAAACACGCAAATGTAAATACATCCCTCCACGTAGGATTGGCGTCTAGAAGGCCATGCGGCTGTAAAATCTGGGCTTAATCCACACAAATTGCCGACTGCAGGCAATTGCGAATAGGCCAGGAAGAAGGAGAATATACTGTACATCTTCATGGTCGTATTCACTTCTACACTAGTGTCCAGAAGTTAACCATATGTTACGAGTAAACAGGGCAGCAGGAAATAGACCGCAAATCGCACGACATATGCACCTACCAACATTACATGTTCGCTCTGTATAGGAAAGGAGTGTTCTCTGCTTTGACTACCGGCGTAACCGCAAAGTAAAGACAGCCAGTGCCTGCGCCCCATATTCCCCCAGTCGTGTTTGCCCTGTTACAGTGTGCGGAGTGTAGTCTCGTGGTGAACGTGACGACACCATTTGGACCCCGTTTAGCAGGGTAGAATATTCGGCCGCCCGTAGCAGGCCAGGCACAGACCGAAGTCGCCGTATCCTTCAATGTGCCACAAAGTGTCATTTCCAGGCTTTGGATACGATTTTGAGATACAGGAGATGTTAGTCGTAGGCCAGTACCAGGTCGACCAATGGTAACTACCCCACAGTAGGACCGATATCTGACCTTAACCGCCCGACGAAATCGGAGTGCAGCTGCAAGACAATTGTCAGCAGAGCTTGGAGCCGTCTCAGGGGTTGCCGTTTCCCGGCAAACTGTGTACCGGAGGCTCAGAACAGCAGGGCTGTTTTCCCGACGTCCAACGGTGTGCGTCCCGCTCGCTCCAGCACAGAGACGGGCCCGTTTACAGTGGAGCCGTAAACATCGAAACTGGACCATGAATTAATGGAGCCATGTGCTCTTCACATATTAATCCCGTTTCAGTTTGCAGAACGATTCCCCTCGCACATTAATCAGGAGAGAACCGGATAGCCGATACAAGCACAGGAACATCGTGGAACGGGACCAGTATACTGGTGGTGGCGTCATGGTGTGGGGCGGCATCATGTTGAATGGCCATGTGGACCTGCACATCTTCGTGGGTGGTCCGAGGAACACTGTTAATGCTCGGAGATACAGGGATGAGGTACTGAGACCACATGTTTGACTCTTCAGATGTGCGGTTGGTCAAGACTTCCTCTTAATGGACGATAATGCCCGACCGTCCGGCTCCATGGCTAAATGGTTAGCGTACTGGCCTTTGGTCACAGGAGTCCCGTCACCGTTACGCAGCTGGTAAAGTAAACTCGTGTCCTCATCCCGAGGTAGTGCAGCTCTTTTCAGGCACACCCCCATTGGAGGTGAGCTGCATGTACCATTTCAACCACATACCAGCCCTCCTGCCATTCTTAAATTTCTGGCAGTACCGGGAATCGAACCCGGGGTCCCGAGGACGGCAGCTAATTACACTAACCGTTACGCTACGGAGGCGGACTTAAATGGCCAGGTTTCACTACTGTGGCTCAAAATTTGACCTAGAGTACAGTTAAGTCTTTTTCATTAATTTTATTCTTATTCTTTCGCCTCTTTCCACGCCCTGATGTGATTGTGTGTGCGAATTGTGCCACACATGTACAGTAGACTTGGTACTGTGTTAAGGCCAGATGCCCTTCCCGACTTGAAGCCCGTATGGAGGCAGTATTCACTATTACATTGTTCTGTGGTGGTTAGTAGTGTGGCGTATTATGTGTATGTAAAGAGACGTGCGTTGAGACAAGCCTATACATCCAATCCCCATCCCGGGAGAATTAACCAGACACGGCTAAAATCACTGACGCGGCAGAGTATCAAGCCCATGGGCCTCTGCACTAAAGGCCATTATATTCAACCAAGGAGCCAGACCCAACTAAAGAATTAATAATAATAATAATAATAATAATAATAATAATAATAATAATAATAATAATAATAATAATACTGAAATCAAACCCAATGTGTACATATATGTTAAAGGTTACAGTTTGTCGTTATTTTTTCTTTTGGTTCATCACTTCGTTGTTACCAGTCCTTAGCAAGTGTGCTGATGCGTGGTGTTTGTTTAGTACAGTTCATCAGATGGTACCTAGGACAGGTCATGCCGCAGAGACGGCAGATACATTCTTTGTCTGGGGCGTGGAATCTGGTGGTCAGGCATATTTTCCTGTGGAATCCGTGGACCCCGAAGCGTGTGTATACACGGTGTAGTTTGTAGTTTCGGGCCTTCCATTCACTGTTCTTCATTACCTCTGTTTTGTAGAAACCTTCATTTGTCTGCTGGGCTTTCTTTCTCCTTTCTTGAAGGACGGCAGTCGATGCGGCGGTGTCTGGTAGCCTGAATGTTTGTTTGAAGTTATTATTATTATTAATAATAATAATAATAATAATAATAATAATAATAATAATTTGATCTGTCTCTGTCTTATCCTTGGCTTTGACAATATGAAAGTGACTAAGGTATGAGTGATGCTGGTAATGCCATTCCTTCTTCAGCCAGTCCCTGCTATGAATTGTTTGAAAATGTTGCTCATAGGGTCCGCTGGTGCTTGTATTTCAGTGGGCTTGGCAGACTGATGTGTGATAGCTACCTCTGACTCGGTGAGGAAAGCAACGGGAAACTACCTCACTCCTCATTTCCCTAGTACGCCTCTTCAGTGATGCCGAGGCCATGTATGATAGCTGATGGCCGAGCTGTTGAGGATCCAGTCAGCCTTAGGGTTGAAGACTGAACATAATATTCGCGTGGTCTTAGCTACTGCGATGCAGGCATGTTATTTGATGCCACTTTGGCTGTCTGTGTGTCAATTTCGACGTTCCGTTTTACTCCACCCGCTGACAGGGAAACGGGATTCAGTTCGATGGCCTACGGCTGAGTTTTCAGTTAATTTTGTTCGATAAACACCATATAGTCACCAGAGATATTTTACTTGGCGGTTTCATACACCAGGGATTAAATTATCGAATGGACTTTTATTCGCCCTTCAGAAATCCGACGACCTCTACGAGGTTTGAACCCGTGACCAGGCCAAAACTTTACCACTGATCTACAGTGAGAGCCAAGCAAATCATATACTTCTAATATGTGTTTGAAACAGGGTCGCAAGGACCACTTCAGTAACCCCACCGGATTCGCCCAATCCGAGAATAAACCACTCAAGTTTGGCGTTATAGGCTATTCGTCTGGCGGTAGGATCGTGTATCTTCCTGCATGACTAAAGCTGTTCCAAACTGCTACTCCTTTTATCACGTCGATGCCCATTACGCATATGGAGTCTTCATTATACTAACAATCAACGACCATGTCCAAAGTGCCGAGTACTTACTTGAAAGACCTAGAGCGAGACCAGTTTCAGACTCTCATTGATTTCGACATGAATGTTGAGCAAGTTTCTATAATGAATGGCACTGCCGTCCAACGCTTTGCCAATACCGTGAGGTGATTTGATTGATGATTGCATGAGCATAAAAACCGGCCTTAGGAAGGCACTTAGAGCACGAACTGTGGACAAGAATTTTGGTAACATGCAATACTGAAATTAACTGAGACATATGGTCTTTGAATTTATATATTCATAGATTGGCATTACCTCTGGTAATGCAACACTTACGAAATATCTCTGGAAGTTTGATGTACACCATTTATTGGAAAAGAAGTGAGTTCATCTTTTACTAGTGAATTCATATTTCTTAATGACTATGAAACTGAATGTATACTTGACCTGCGTTATGGTTTGAAATGGTCGCTCGCATTTACACAAATAACCATCTGCTAAAGTTTATTTTGTCAACTGTGCAGTGGAGATGAGTAATGATTTCTAGTGCACAGGGTGTTTCAGGAGGAATAGTAAATATTTTAGGTGCAAAAGGTCCTACAAACATGTGTCTAATGTAGTGTGTGTGTGAAATTATAGTTGTTTGTATGGTACGCATAAGAACAACATTACAGGACTAATTAGAGAGACACAAATGACATATTAATGTATTTATGGGTGCAAAACCCCTACATAATGTACAACAATTCAACTCATATAACTAGCTGATGCAAAAGCCTTACAAAATGTGCAACAGTTCAACACACGTAACTTATCGATGCATTTACTGATGCATGGAACAGCTCACATACAGTTCATGTTCAAAAATCCTTACCACTGACTTAAATACACTTTTCAGCTCCTTGGCAGTAGTATGTGTAGCTCGTTGGACGTCATCGTAATGTTCGTTTATGAGGGAAGAATTAGGAATAATGCGAGCGACCATTTCGACTGGTTAATTTCCCTGCGCCGGGGACTGGGCGCTTAGTTCCTAGTACATCCTCTTCATATACCCACATCAAATCACACTATCAACCATCTGATAGTGAATACATAGGATTGGTGTCAAGAAGAGCATTCCGCCATAAAACTGGGCTGAATCCACGTGTGTTGTCGATCCCAAATAAAGACCAGGAAGAGGAAGAAGAAGTTTGCTAAGGTTGATGCCACTAACATGTAATCTATGTTGTTAGAATATTTGTAATAATTCTTTTATTATATTCCTGTTAATAATCTTGTAAATTTGATAGTTACATAACCTGCAAGAATCTAACATTTTGTATTGATTCAGGGATCTTCTAGAAGTGCACTCGTTTATGTGTGGAAAACTACAAGGTTTGGTAGCCAAGGCCGGAAGCCTTTATTAATCCATATTTTAAGCGTTCGAGGCATCGTTAGGAGGAAGTGTGAGGTACGTGAGTGATGTCTTAGTAAAGAATGATGTTGATACATTGTTTCGATAGATAAATATTACTCATTGCTGTGTGAGTATTTCTGCCCATGTACACTCAACCGCACAAAAATTCTCCGTCGCAGAAGTTCCCTTTCTTTCGAAATCTTCTTGATTGAAATAAGATGAACATATATCGTGCAGGTGGCAGGATTCGAAGTATCATCCCTTCGGCACCGGCTATTCACGATTTACGAGTTTCCTCGCGTTTCGAGAATGTATAAAATTAAATATTCCCTTGCCGGACAAAATTCATTGTGCGGTTGAATGTTCATTGGACGTAGTCATGGAGCAGCCTGAATTTCGCACATACAATATACTGTGTATACTGCGCTGTCTGACATTTAATACCTTGGATCTTCTGAGAGACATGAAGGTATGTTATTTATGGCATTGTAATATAATTACTTCAGCTGTTTGGAAACGCGAAGAAGGCAATTATGTGAGTAATTACACGATTGTACAAACATTTCTAATCCAGTAGCTGTTTTAATAGTCTTCGTTATGAGGAACCAAGCGGTTTATATCAATGCCACGAGATAATTTAACCTTGGCAATCTCCTTTACGTTTCTGTCGCAAGAGATATACACCTGTATAGACCATATGTAAGGATTTCGTTTTTCGTGTAATCTAAATTCGACTGAAATAACTGTCACTCGGGATCAGTGGATAATGTGTGCTACTTCATTTAATGTGATTCGGCGTCCGCGTGTACGAAATTCGCTTTCAGTCTTCTAATGGACCTGATCATTTTTATTGCCGTTAATAAAGGAAGATTACTGCCTTCGTTAATTACGTGAACTGGTTTGGCCATAACCTATTACGTGGAAATCGCGTCGTCGAGTTGCGAATCTCCACAATGTGATGCAGTTGACTTGGACATTCACGGCATGTTTCTGAAAATCATTACGGAGGTTTCGTATTACTTCATTATCTTCGTCTTAATCTTCCCCCGGGGTAGAAGTTCAAAGCGGAAGTCGTTCATCGCTTGTTCGTGGAAACTGTGAAGGTCGAATGTATTCAGGAATACCGTCCATAATCAGCTTAGGTATGCAAATTTTATTGACTTGCATCTTTCAGACTTTGTCGGCATTGAATATGCTGTGTACTTCATATTTTGTCTTCTCTAGAGTTTATTATCAAAGCTACAGACATCAAATAAAACAAACATTTATGTTTTTTTCCGTTTAGGAAATTCGTTAATTTAGTTGCTAATATTTGTGAAATATGAATAGTATGGTTCTTGACATACACATCATGCGTAGAAGCGTGGAGCGTAGAACCTACGAAGAACTTATGTACGTCTATTCATGTTATCCTTTAAATTCATTTTATTATGACAGTATAACCCTGTAGTTAATTTTAAATGTAAATCCTCTGAGGGAATAAGAAACTTTGAATGTCATCCATCTGATGTAATGGAAAGGAGCGAGTTGCTAACGCGATTTGTGTCACGTAGCTGTCAGCTTGCGTTCGGGAGGTAATTCGATGCGAACATATACTGTGTGTACTACGCCGTCTGACATCATTGTCGGCAGACCTGAAGATAGTTTTCTGCGCTTTCCCATTTTCACACCAGGAAAATGCTGGGGCTGAACCTTAATTCATGCCACACTCGCTTCCTTCCCAGTCCTAGCCCTTTCCTATCCCATCGTCGCCATACGACCAGTCTATGTCATTGCGACGTAAAACAGATAGTAAAATTGTAAAAATGGATTGATGCTTAAGTGGCGTAAATCTCCTAGGATATACCATTCGATTGAACAAAAATAGTGCCCGAAAATTAGTTTAAAACAATGCGCAGTACATCACTGTGCTTTGCAAAATAAGAATGTACCTATGTTTTGATCATTCATTGTATCATGGCTTTGAATTGAATCGTCTTAGAATAATTCCTGCAGCGAACACGTCAATCAATTCCCTGCGCGAAACATTCCGAAATTATGTTTGAGCCTTGACTTAGCTAATCGAAATCTTTGAACATTATTTTCAGAAAATAACTTTATGCATGTCCGAAAGAGTGCTTAGGATCATTGTCCTGTTGAAATATTAATCAGAGGGAATATTATCCCAGTCATTTGGAACCGTGTAACTTTTTATAATGCTATTAAGTGATTCATTTTACTAAAGGACCAACTTGGCTCTAAAAGAAATAACCTCTGATCATAATGTTCAGTCAGAAGTATTTTGCAGGAAGCACACACTGTCTTCATTTGGTCAACTGTTTCGCACATTGCCGGGCTGAGTGAATCAGACGGTTGAGGCACTGGCCTTCTGACCCCAACTTGGCAAGTTTAATACTGGCTCAGTCCGGTGGTATTTTAAGGTGCTCATATACGTCTGCCTCGTGTCGATAGATTTACTGGCACGTAAAACAACTCCTGTGGGACAAAATTCCAGCACCTCGACGCCTCCGAAAACCGTAAAGGTAGTTCGTGGGGCGTAAACACACTATTATTATTATTATTATTATTATTATTATTATTATTATTATTATTATTATTATTATTATTATTATTATTATTATTGTTGTTGTTGTTGTTGTTGCTGTTGTACCGGAAGGTACACCCGCCCCGTTCATTCAAATGAAGCGCCTTGGAGAATGCCATCTGATATATGAAGTTTGCAACAACTAATACAAGAAGTTTGGATTTTTATCTAAAGATGTCTCCACTAAAAACTTATGTTATGCCCTCTGGTGTGAATAGGAACTATTAAAATCTAAGGTAATTTTATATATTAAGGTTTACTACACTGAATTGGTTATTCTTTGTTTTTGGTGTGTTAAAGTTTACTACACTTTTGTCTCTTCCCACCAATTTATATGTTGGCCAATAGAACGTTTTGTATATTTATTTTTCAGGGAATCAAATATATCTTGTGTTTATTTAATTACCCAATCAAGATTGGGGGTGTGTCGGGCCTTAGCCCACAGTTTTCTGGAAACTTCCTCTTGGGTATAAAAGCTGGCACATTTTCCCAGCCATTTTGTCTTATTCATCGCTGCAGTCTACTGTGTGTGATTGTAAAGGGAGGCAGTTGAATATAATGGCAGTCCTGGTTTAACTAAGTGATATTCTTTGAAAGCTATCTCGAGAGGAAGGTTTCCAATCTTTAATAATGTAACTTTAATTTTCTAAAATCTAACTTTCAAACCTCAGATGTAAATTTTCTAACAAGCCAAAAGAACTCAGCCGATTTTGAAGTGACTATGATTTTGTAAACTTTTCAGTTTGTAATCCTTGTAACTTAAGTATTCTCTCCATCTAGTCACCTCAGTAGTATAGGCTTAGCCTCTGTAACTTCGGGCCAAAAGCCCAGATAGGGTTTTAAACTTTCATTTCGATTTTCAAGGAGCGCAAGTGTCTGCCTGCTCACTTTTTATTTTTGGGCCAGTAATTAACTTGTTTTTACGTTCACAAAGGCCCGGTAGAATGGGTACTCGGTACCCCTGTTTCATTCCTTTCATGTAAAAGTGTTAGACTGTTGAGCTTTCAAATAGTGAGTACTGTTTGAATTGTAAAATGTAGGTTGTGCCTCTGATAGGCCTGGTCGTTTCTGGATAAAGGTTCCTAGTGTAACTTTTAGAGAGCATTGATGCTCTTTCTCTTAATGTAAAAGTAGAACGGTGCCTTTGGAAGGCTGTTATGGTATAATATTTGGAGAGTGATCTCCTAGATAATTTGTGGAGCCAAAAAGCACTCTTGGAAGATTGTATATTGTGAATACTCTGTCTCCTTGTGATGTAAAAGAAATTGGGAGGTTCGTTTCTTTGATTAACGTTTTAAAGGGGCAGAAATGCTCAGGAGTAAATTGTAATTGTGAGCTTCAAGGCTCAACCTGTACATTTGTTATCTGATTATTCTTGAAACTCTCTAAAAATGTTTTTCAAGCTTATAATCTAAGGTTCTGTAACTAACTGTAAATTATTGACGAGTTGAGCTTTTGAAAAGAAACAAAAAATAGCTGAGAACGAAATATAGCTATAATTTTCTGATTGTTTTATATCGACACATTCATGCACGCACCTTCTGTAACGTCTGTCCACCATGAAATCCCGGTAACAATTAGTTTCTTACATAATCAGAAGATGAGATTTGTAAATAGACATTGCTGCGCTATACGGAAAGATTTATTTATATCGTGTCAGAAGCATACATAAGTTTAAAATTAAATGTAAGAAAAAAAACATAAAGCATAATATAAATACTTCAATGTCGAAGAGCCACATTAAACTATGTGAGCCCAAAACCTTGCGACATCAAGTGCATTTGGCTTAGCTTTAACCAGGTCTTCTGTTGTGCAGCTGAATGGGCATGAACTACATTGCAGCAAATGGGCTGTGGTCTGCTCTTCTCCACATACACACGAGGTAATATCCACTTCGAAACCCCATTTCTTCTGGTTTACCCTGCACCGCGTAACACCAGAGCGCAGTCTATTCAGTGCTCTCCAATTCAGCCATTGTGTAACATGGCCAGGAGGGAGTTCCTCTTTTGGGGTCATCCATTGACTGATACTCGTATGTTGACTCCTGAGGCGCCATTCTTGAATTCTTGCTTGCTGCACTGTTCCTGAAAGATGAACATTATTTTCATCATCCCTTAATATCTTAGGTGTATCAATCTGAATTCCTGGTTGAAATTTATCTGAAATCTATAATCTGATCATTGTGCTTCTTACATTTATCATTTGATTTCGTTAAGGCTCGTAACCATTAAACTGAATAACTGCTAAATCATATTTGATATGAAAACATAACGTGTCGCCCCACTTCCATTATCTGAATTATCAGCGATTTTCTACGCAAATATTATAGAAACAGTACCATCTCTTAGCAAATTCTTCTCGTTCTTGTGATTGTTTTATTGTTTACAAACTATTCTTCTCTTTATTTTCCGTTAGAATAGCCCGGCACACTAGGCTGAGAATGTCTTTGTTCCAACGGTTTTAGAAAGGTTAATTTAGACATCTACAATATTCTCCTAACTCCAAGCAACACGTATAAATACAGCTGAATGCCATCCACAGCTACTCTTCTTTTTCTATGCGGTTAGGGTTGCGCTGCTGTGAGATTGCATTTGGGAGAGTGGGTTCGGACCCCAGTGTCGGCAGCACTGAAGATGGTTTTCCGTGGTTTCCCATTTTCACACCAGGCAGAAGCTGGGGCTGTACCTTAATTAAGGCCACGGCCGCTTCCTTCGCGCTCCTAGACCTTTCCTGTCCCGTCGTCGTCTTAAGATCTATCTGTGTCGGTGCGACGTAAAGCAAATTGTCTTTTCAATTTTGTTACTGAACAGTTCATATAAAAATATAGTACAAAACGTTATTTATAAACAGTTTAGTCTTTGTGATAATCCGTTAGTGCTCCGTGCATACTTTTTGTGTATATGGCAATTGTTTATTTCAAATAATCGATTGGATTCCATACCGATTATAATTTGTTATGTGAGTAAGAATACTGAGTCAAAAACATGAGAAGACGTCTGTATGTCGGCCTTCCAAAACGAATTTTGATAGGGATCTGGTCATATATGTGTCCAATGCTCTTGTGAAGTCGGTGTGAGTCGTGGTTGATTTTATTTCTCGTAATGAGTACTGGCGCGGTTTGTCATTAATAACTGTGCCCTTTCGACCTGACAAGAACAAATCACAAATTATATTTCGTACGTTTCCTAAAACACGGAAGTTAAAAGGAGAGGGTAAATGCAAAGACAGCATAAATGTTGATGGTGCACGTGTATATTTCATTCATTTCCTTCCTGAGGATTATGAAAGTGATTTTAAAAGCAAACTTTTAGGGTTGCGATTGAAAAAGAAAGAAGTCGAAACCGGGTACCACTCCTTTTTAAAAGACACCTAACTGGCACGGAGAAAAGCTACTACAGAAGAGATGAATCTAAATTTCCCGTACAATATAAAGAACCTGTTTTTGAATTGACCTTACTTGTAATATTTGTTACAAGTGATACACTGACTGACAGAGCAAATGCAACACCAAGAAGGAGTGGTCAGAACTTTATGCCAATTGCAGGGTAGACTGACGTCACTGAGGTATGCTCATGATGTGAAATGCGCCGCTGTGCTGCGCACGTAGCGAACGATAAATGGGACACGGCGTTGGCGAATGGCCCACTTCGTACCGTGATTTCTCAGCCGACAGTCATTGTAGAACGTGTTGTCGTGTGCCACAGGACACGTGTATAGCTAAGAATGCTAGGCCGCCGTCAACGGAGGCATTTCCAGCAGACAGACGACTTTACGAGGGGTATGGTGATCGGACTGAGAAGGGCAGGTTGGTCGCTTCGTCAAATCGCAGCCTATACCCATAGGGATGTGTCCACGGTGCAGCGCCTGTGGCGAAGATTATTGGCGCAGGGACATGTGGCACGTGCGAGGGGTCCAGGCGCAGCCCGAGTGACGTCAGCACGCGAGGATCGGCGCATCCGCCGCCAAGCGGTGGCAGCCCCGCACGCCACGTCAACCGCCATTCTTCAGCATGTGCAAGACACCCTGGCTGTTCCAATATCGACCAGAACAATTTCCCGTCGATTGGTTGAAGGAGGCCTGCACTCCCGGCGTCCGCTCAGAAGACTGCCATTGACTCCACAGCATAGACGTGCACGCCTGGCATGGTGCCGGGCTAGAGCGACTTGGATGAGGGAATGGCGGAACGTCGTGTTCTCCGATGAGTCACGCTTCTGTTCTGTCAGTGATAGTCACCGCAGACGAGTGTGGCGTCGGCGTGGAGAAAGGTCAAATCCGGCAGTAAGTGTGGAGCGCCCTACCGCTAGACAACGCGGCATCATGGTTTGGGGCGCTATTGCGTATGATTCCACGTCACCTCTAGTGCGTATTCAAGGCACGTTAAATGCCCACCGCTACGTGCAGCATGTGCTGCGGCCGGTGGCACTCCCGTACCTTCAGGGGCTGCCCAATGCTCTGTTTCAGCAGGATAATGCCCGCCCACACACTGCTCGCATCTCCCAACAGGCTCTACGAGGTGTACAGATGTTCCGTGGCCAGCGTACTCTCCGGATCTCTCACCAATCGAACACGTGTGGGATCTCATTGGACGCCGTTTGCAAACTCTGCCCCAGCCTCGTACGGACGACCAACTGTGGCAAATGGTTGACAGAGAATGGAGAACCATCCCTCAGGACACCATCCGCACTCTTATTGACTCTGTACCTCGACGTGTTTCTGCGTGCATCGCCGCTCGCGGTGGTCCTACATCGTACTGAGTCGATGCCGTGCGCATTGTGTAACCTGCATATCGGTTTGAAATAAACATCAATTATTCTTCCGTGCCGTCTCTGTTTTTTCCCCAACTTTCATCCCTTTCGAACCACTCCTCCTTGGTGTTGCATTTGCTCTGTCAGTCAGTGTATTTTTCTATTTCTTCCATTTCAGTTGGGAAGAATGAACATAATTGTACAACTTGCATGAAAATGTTGTTGCTTTATTCTAATGGTAATTATTTTTTTGTTTCAGGTGAGTATCTCTCTAGTAGAAGTCCTAGAAATCATCTTGAGAAGTCCTACTACTCTCAGGTATGACTTCAGTTAATACCTCAGTTGTAGCCGTAGTTTTGACGTTTTTTGTTTGTTTGGGTATTCAGTGCAAAGTTTAATGTGATGAATTTCTGCATACTTTCTTGTCCGATGCTGTACTCTCCACCTTACAATTTCTACAGCATGTAATATACTACGCCACTAACCACAGTTCTTTTCTGCTTTCCATCGCTGAATTATTTGGCCCAGCCTACCATAAGAAGAGTGATTAACTAGCAATTTCATTTTTCTTGGATTGATGGATCGAAATGGGGACCTGAAATTAAATTTCTTTGGTGGGTATTGACTTGAATGTTTGCTGGTGTAATTCAGGAAACTGAAGAGTTAGGGTCGTATGAAAACTTCGAGTGAAAGGCTATCTTTTAGCTCCAGTATTCTAACTGTTTTGGACCACTTTGCCGTCTGGAGTCTTAATGTTCTAAAACGTTACTACACAGATCGAATTGGAAATAAAATAAACTCAGTTACCCATTTGAGACACAATATTACATGGAGACGTTGGTCTTTTAACTCATTATTTTCCCCCCGTTGCTACGGAGAGGGTTCCTATTATATTCGGTTCTCACATAATTTAAAAGTAAGCTTAAACTGTGTACATAATAACAAAGGATTTAAATTCACTGAATATTAATCTATAGAGTTCTGGGACTAGGACGCTGCACCGGTTAGAGACCCAAGTTGAGAATTCCAGCTCTTGATGTCTTAAGTAAATTTGTTTTTCCTTACGGGTCTCCCTGCTCCCAGTCTAGGATACTACTTTGATAGTACGTTATTTCTTGGGCCAGTATTCGGGTACATTTACATATACTAATTAAAACTTTAGAATGTCATAGGATGTCACATAGTTTTCGCTCTCACATAAGTATAAAGGGCTGATGATCAAACATGGCTCAATCCCTTAATGCGAATTAGCAGGAACAGTATCAGCAGTCGCATGACTCTTTTTGTAGATCTTGAACCCTCTGACATGTTGCACTGCTAAGTATTTATGTATTGTGTCAGAGAGTGATATAATGCCTTGAATATTTCCTTCAGATTGGTTGAGTCACTTCCATTCTTGTCTCTAACTGACGGAGCACTTGACTGACGTTCATGTATGAGCGAGAGAAAGATATTAGAATTGAAATTGTTACTAGTTTATCACTCAAGCTAATGAGCCTCCGTATATAGCGACCACAATATCACCTACACTCCTACAGGGCACTGATTTCAAAACAATGTAAACAGAAACTTAAACCACAAGCTTAAATATGTAATAACTTAATACAAGATCATTTTATTTAATAAATCATGAAAAACTTAAATAACAACATAAGAATATTTTGACTTGACCAACTGAGTGTAAACTGCCTAGTACATATAAAAATAATTTTCAACTGGTTAATCTAAAGTGTGACAATGATGAAAAGTTTATTTGCAATAAAGAACTATGGTGGTCACGTACGGAAGTTAAGTATTTTGATTTTATGAGAGAAAGCGAGATTGAGACTCCAATTTTTAAAAGACGTATTTCTTTATTACTGGCTATTAAACCTAACCCTTTTTATTGAGTCACTTTTGATTTTCATTGCTTACGAGTTGTAACTGATCTTCATTGATAACTCCAGTGCGTCCCAGACTTCAAATTAGTAATCAGTATATTCGCCGTTATTTTATATCCTAAAGATACCAACTAAACGTAAAGTAGATTACGTGTTTGAAATTACAAACGCCAATATGTACCCTGGCCGTCGTACATTGACTATTATTTTGTTGTTCTTTGTTTGTGTTCGAAACAACGGGTCTCTATGATTTCTAGGCTTTTATGTCCGAGAACCAAGATTAGTATTGTCGCCCTGAGTGTCTCAAACATAGAGCCCTGGCTTTCTGAGCCCAAATAATTGGGTTCAATCCTTGAATGAATCTGGTGGTATACGATAGCCTCGAGTCGGTAGATTTACTAGCATTTAAAGTAACGTGTGTGTTCTCTCCAAAAACCGTAAAAGTAGTTATTATTATTATTATTATTATTATTATTATTATTATTATTATTATTCCGGGGTATCTGTGGAACGCAGAGGTGATGAAAGAAGGCGCGGGCTTGAATGGGTCTAACTACAATATCAAAATTTTGAAAAACTTAAACTGAAGGTTATATTTTCAGAACTTCAAACTTAACAATTTTTTAAATGACAGTATTACAGGTACAAGTAGCAATCATTAAACAAGATTGGAAAAAATCCAAGATTCAGAACATTAATAATTTTGGGCTTCAAGCCCCTATTTTACAATGTCAGCGATACCTGAATCAGTTTATCAAAACTTTAATTCACACTAACGAATCATTTATCTAAGGGCAGAAATCCCCTTGAATTAAGAGCACATGCTCCCTCAGTTACAATATCTAGCCTTCCAGAGGCACTCTCTGATCTTACAAAAACTTTGAAAAAGAGCAAACAGGCTCTCAGTATCTTCTAGAATCTAGCCTATTCAAGGCAATATCAGAAAATTACAATCCCTCGCCCTTCAAGGCACAACTTACAGTACTAATTGAAAGATAATGTTATACAGGGGTATCTAGTACCCACCCTACACGGCCTTGACGAAAAAGAACAGGTTATATAAACGGCCCGAACACAAACTGAGTGGAGGCGTACACTGCACTCCCAGATAATGAAACATTAAAACCTATAGGGCTCTCGGCCGATGAAGCAGGGGCTATTCCCAAACTACTTGAGGTGGCACAGATGGAAATAACTTTAACACATTACGGAAGGAAAAACAGTTACAACGTAGTCACCTCAACCAAGATGATGGGGAGCTCGAGAGGGTACATCATTCTCTATCCCCGATTTAAAGTCAAAGCTTTATGAATTTTTTACATTAGCCGAAGATGATTTACATTTTAGAAAAGTTTGTTACATAACAAAAGAGTTGGACCTTTCCCTCGGGTTAAGCTGCGGAAATAGCAAGAAAGAAAGTTGTTATGTGGCCATTACCTTGTAGATGTTCTGTTGATCTATGAAAGAGGCCGCCCGCCTCCTGCTTTGACACACATACTCACTAAGATGACGATCAATTGGCCAAGAAACGAGAAAATCCGCAGTTTATAAACCCTCAGGGAAGGTTCGAGATCATTCAAGTTTAAACTAGCCACACCCTCTCAATTTTAATGGATGAATTTCAAAGTTACACTTAGAATCGAACAAGAAGCCTGTGATAGGTTGAAAATTAATTACAGAAATTAGGGATTGGCTAGATTCAAAAACTGGCGGAAAGAAAAAAGAAATATTGCCAACCCAAAAATAAATGAACATCATTAACTTACAAAAACCTAGAAATACAAAACTTCTTTAAATTATAACTTCTTACACCTCGCACCAGGGTGCATGATCATAGTTTTTAGTAGTGTCATCTGTGGAAGAATGTCCAAACTTCTTGATGAATGGCAAACAAAACAGGGATAAATTCACTCAGTTTAGGCAACTGCACAATAACAAAATTACATCATATTTCTGTGGTGACATCTTCTGAGTAAAGTTCTAAGTTGGTGTAGTTTCAGTTTCACTGTTTTACCAACAGAGGGATTCGTTTAGGCGCTGAATTGGAATGCGCGGCGTTGAGGTGTACCTCCCGGTACAATTATTATTATTATTATTATTATTATTATTATTATTATTATTATTATTATTATTATTATTATTATTATTAAGTAGTTCTTGGCAGATGACCATTTATATTGCTGTTTTTTTCACCAAGGGTGCGCTAATTCCAATTCCAGTCAGTGGAAATGATATTTTCGAAATTGAAAGTTTCGTCCTCGATTTCGGATTCCTCGTAAAGATGTAGGTCCCGCTGCTCATTTACGCTTTAAAATTAATAGTAGCGCAAAACACCAAGCTTCCTTCCTTTGACCTTGCCCTTTTTCGAGTTAATATTCTTCTTCTTATGATAAGTCCGACTCGTTGGCTGAACGGTCAGCGTTCTGGCTTTCGGTTCAGAGGGTCCCGGGTTCGATTCCCGGCCGGGTCCGGGATTTTAACCTTAATTGGTTAATTCCATTGCCACGGGGGCTGGGTGTATGTGTTGTCTTCATCATCATTTCATCCTCATCATGATGCGCAGGTCGCCTGCGGGAGTCAAATAGAAAGACCTGCACCTGGCGAGCCGAACCCGTCCTGGGATATCCCGGCACTAAAAGCCATACGACATTTCATTTCATTTCTTATGATCTATTCCCAATTATCTGGGGTCAGTATTAATGTGACCCAGTTTAATGACCGGATCCGTTTCCTCATGCCAATCGTATGTGGAGAGAGGTTATTCACTACGGCATTGCATGTTTCTGTTGTGGTTAGTAGAGTGATGTGTTGTATGTGGTGAAGAAGTATATTAAGATCATCACGAACACCCAGCAGCTGAGCTAGAGAATTAACCAAACGTGGATAAAATCCCCGACCCAGCCGGTTATCGAACCCTGGGCTTAATGAACTAAAGCCTGTGAGCTGACTATTCATCCAAGGTAGCCTCTTAGTCCCGGTTTTCCTGATACAGGGTTGATTAGGTGAGATAATAATAATAATTTCGTGTGGCTATTTCTAGCCGAGTGCAGCCCTTGTAAGGCAGACCCTCCGATGAGGGTGGGCGGCATCTGCCAATTGTAGGTAACTGCGTGTTATTGTGGTGGAGGATAGTGTTTTGTGTGGTGTATGAGTTGCAGGGATGTTGGGGACAGCACAAACGCCCAGCCCCCGGGCCACTGGAATTAACCAACGAAGGTTAAAATCCCCGACCCGGCCGGGAATCGAACCCGGGACCCTCTGAACCAAAGGCCAGTACGCTGACCATTCAGTCAACGAGTCGGACATTAGGTGAGATGAAATTACATGACTTTTTACTGCCGGATGCCCTTCCTGAGGCCTACGTCAGTTGTAGAGCTAGTGAAGGCAAAATGGGTGATGGTGAATTAAAATGGGTAAGAAGGTGGAAGGAGTCGGCTGTGGCCTATGAGTAGGAACTGTCCCTGCGTTTGGTTGGAAGCGAGAATGCGTTCAAATAGAAAAGCATTCTCAGGAGAGCCGATAGTGGGGTTCGAACCCACTCGTCTTCCAAATGCAGAGATCGGCTCCATAGCCGTAGCATATTACCACGTGCGACCACTCTGCTCGGTAAATATTATGATTGACTATTATTATCTAATAATTATTCAGTGGCCAGAGTATGCATTGCAGTAAAATGTGCAGAAGGTTTGAGAGATGCATCTGAATCTTCTAAATCGTTTCTCCTAAAATAAGACTTTTTTACTTGGTCGGTTTTTTACATGCAGTCGGGAATGACTATTCTGTTGCTCACTGTGTTCAAGTTATCGGTGGTTTATGTGCTACATTTCATCAAATGTTAGAAATACTGTTAAAACTCGAGGAGAACAGTGGAATTAGTAAACTTAATCTTAACATAATTCAATATTTTAAGAAAGCTATTCTTTTAAATGAGACCAATCAAATTGTGAATTTTCTGTTAATAAGAGCTCTTGTGTACTTTTATTTCTTGTTAACCTTTAATAGGTGTTGTGCATCCTTGGGACTTCAGAGTTTTTGTTTGTTCCCTCTGTGCTAGCCCTAATGCGCAGTGTCGTGTCCTGCCCTGTATCTTCAACTGTTGAGTGTACTGTTACACTGTCGTAATGGATATGTACTCTCCAGAATCCTGTAGAAGCTTGGTGGTCGGCTGGACCTTACGACCATTAAACTGTTTGTCAGTATTTCTGTGAAATGTGCCGTGTCAGTTCTTAAGTCCTTATCAATCAGCGATAGCACGGCTGGCTGCCTTACGCTGCAAGAAGTGTACTCTTCTGACATTATATGAGGAACTGGTTTTATTCCGACACTCCTACTATTCTTAGTGTAAATGCACTGAACTCTGTCAAAGAAAACGAATATTTACCTTCAGTATGATGCATGCTGTAGCTCATCAAAGGAATTGCCTGCATTGTTAGTAAATTTTAGCTGTGCATTTTCCATATATTTTTTCGGAGGAATGGTGGGGATGTTTTATCTTTGAAGCCTGCAGAGTTATCACTACGATTGCGGATCGAAAGCAGTTCTTAAGCACATCTCTGATGCTGTTGAGTACTATCCTTCAGCCTCGTCTTCAGTTGTCGAGTCCTCTCATATGAAAGAACGTCCAGTGTTGAACGTAGAACATACGGAAAGTTATTCTCTACATACATATAGGTCTAAGCAACAAACAATTTTTACGATATTCTTCAAAGTAATTGCGTTGGAAAAATATTATTCATATACATGTTCATTCCATTTATTTATTTATTTATTTTATTAATGCATTTACCGTATTTCAGTTCGTATGCAGATGAATGTTTTACACATTTGTCTAACAGGTCGCAAACAGTGAAATTATGTCCTCTTTAGGACTACGGTAAAGTTACATACATACATACATACATACCTACATACATACACCTTCTTTTTTTTTTTGCTAGGGGCTTTACGTCGCACCGACACAGATAGGTCTTATGGCGACGATGGGATAGGAAAGGCCTAGGAGTTGGAAGAAAGCGGCCGTGGCCTTAATTAAGGTACAGCCCCAGCATTTGCCTGGTGTGAAAATGGGAAACCACGGAAAACCATTTTCAGGGCTGCCGATAGTGGGATTCGAACCTACTATCTCCCGGATGCAAGCTCACAGCCGCGCGCCTCTACGCGCACGGCCAACTCGCCCGGTACATACACCTTCATTAGAGACTGATTTGCCTCTCAATGTTCAGGGCTTAAGCCTATGTTAATTAATGAAGTTACATTACAGGCAAACAGGAAATTAAACAATTTGCTGGTTAAAGTTTTTTTTTTTTTTTTTTTTTTTAAATCTTCGTAAAGAGAAAGTTTGTACCGAAGTCCTCCTCTTTTCTCTTTGAGGAGGAAATATATTTTCAAAGCGTCTGTTTACAAAAGCATAATATCGCATAGTTTTTCTTTGATTTTAAGGATGTTGTAAGTGTTCATGAGGAAGTTCCGTGCTTCTTGATAAGACTCGTTTATCGATTGTTAACTGTATAAGAAGTTACGTATGATTTATAGTTCATAGAAGAATATTGCTCATTTTGATAATATACAGAATACTAAACGAGTAGCCATTCAAATGGTTGGATAAGATTGATCGTAAATAATGAAATTGAGATACCATAGCCTAAGTTATAATCTTCATTATCGAATTGAAGAGATTTTACATTTCCAAGATAATAACATGTAGTTGTTAATTCTTGCATCGTAAGTTTTAAAATGTGATACGTGTTGGTCAATTGAATGAACGAAAACCTATTCTTGGTGACAGGAATAAACTCTTACCATTCAGAGGGACGTCGTTCCGTTTACTGACTTCATTGTGGAGTATTTAGGTAATTCGCATGCCGGATATTTGGCTACTTAATTTACTCATAAAGTTACTTATAATCTCAATATCTAATCCCGATTTTCATCTCTGAGAGAAATTCTTGCAATGTAGAATAATATATCTTTAGGGATATAATCAGAGTTCTAATGTAGAATGAAGCAGGCTGTGTGTTGAGATTCTAGTAGTGTCCTGCTGACCATTTTTGTCTCTCTGTTTAACATCCCTTTAAAAGTCACGACCTAATAGCTGAAACCATAGTTTGAATATTAATAATAACAATAATAACAATAATAATAATAATAATAATAATAATAATAATAATAATAATAATAATAATAATAATAATAATAATACCTTGAAAATTCTACCCCGCCAGATAAACTGAAAATTAAGAAAATTATAAAGAGCTTTAAAAATAACAAAGCATCTGGGAATTATTCAATTGTTGCTGAACTTCTGAAGTACGCAAGGAATACGTTACTGGAACAACCGATCTGACTGACAGGAGAGATCCCAGAGGAATGGAGGGTTGATGTAATCCACCCGCTCCAGAAGAAAGGAAAACAAAAACAAATGTCAATAATTACAGAGGAATATCGCTTTTACGAGTCGCCTAAAAGATACTTTCCATAGCACTGCAGTGTGGAATAGAAAACCACATAGATCAACAGTTAAGGAGAATACCAAGCCGGCTTTAGAAAATAATGGTCACGTGCAGAACAGATTTTTACCATCAGTACCTTAATCAAAACGAAGATATTGTTGTTATTATTAATATTACTATTACTACTTGGATATGTATGTGTGTTTAAGTGTATGAGAACACTAACTTTTCTAAAAATAAAAATATTATTTATATCTGTCTAGAAGATGAACCTTAGAGATAATAATATTACCATAGAGGGAGGAAATTGAACACTTGGTTTTCAAACTTAAAATTCTCATGGTTGTAGGTCCACGTAGGATTCTGTAGAACATGTAGCAAAAAATCTAGAGAGTTGATTCTTACTATTTATGCAAAGTTTCCAACAGAGCCGTAATGCTGGTGTAAGAACTTATAATGCCTGCGTGTTTTACAAGTAAATAAACCCTCCTTGAAATCGATTGCTTAGTTTATTGTTCGTTGCTGCTATACACCTGTCACTTCAAGTACACGGTAATGAGAGCACGACCTCCTACTGTTGTGTTTTTACTCCGTTATGCCAAGAAATACACATGTGCCTTACATACTGATTGAAGAACAATAAATATTTCGTGAGATACAAACCAGACTAAGTGACATACATCGCGGTGCTTGTACAGTGTATGCATAGTTAATGGAAAGTTTGTGATTTTAGCCCGTGTGTTGGTCTACAGTTTGAGTGAAAGGCCTTTTTTTTACCAAATAGTAAATAAGGCCCGTGAAACATCCTTTCGATACCTTCATTTCACTTAACATCAAACATAGAGCTGTCTTGTTATTGAAACTATGTTTACAGTTTCTGCCATCATGTGGGGTTTAACGAATTCACTTCCCGTTCGGTTGCTTCATCCCTTTCCTAGAATTAATTAATTAATCGTGCACTCTCCAAAACGGACATAAGAGCAACTTTGCACGCAATGAAGTGCACAGGATCGCTGACCATGACATCCCAAAACCTTAAAACGAAGAAACAACAAGTTTGTACAATAGAGGGAAGAACAAAAAACGCAAATACTTGTTCGCTAATTTTTGGGATTGGTATGCTCCATTGTGGTTGATTCTATGGCTGATAAAGGTAGCCGCGGATCGAATCCCAGCCAATAGATATTTAATTTTATAACTGAAAAGTCATATCCCGATAGTTCGTATTCCACTTAAAACTGGAGGTCTCGTGGCTATGACGATACCAAAAGTTATGTAAAAAGTACAAGCTTGCTTGCTTTACCTGTAATCATCTTCGGTCGTTTAGTCGTTGATGCTCCTTGGGTTGTTATTGATTTCGAATATGTGTAGACTAAAGTATAGGCTACCATTTCGGCATCGGAAACTATACTAAGAAGACAGAAATAATGTGATACAGCCGCAAAAAAGCGCGGTGGAAAATGTTATTGGTAATCAGCAGATCGGAATTGGTTTGCCAAGTATTCAAAGAGGATTGCATTCTGTATCTGTTGATTTTGCTTAAAGTACATACTTCCACACGATGAGACGATCGATTTGGAGGTGTTCTTCAGCTATTTGGAGACATTACTATCTCGAATATTCAACATTCAAGGCAGACGTAGAGAACATAAATGCTGTAGTGTTCCGTCAAGAGAATGCAAGGCCTACGTTTCTTACATCATCAGTAGAAAGTTGCATGAGATTGACTGGAATGTGTTGTCACACCCACCATGTCTATCGAAAAGACGTTACGCCTACCAACTTCTACTTGTTCGGTCTCTGCAGAATTCTTTGGTTTAAAAATATTTTACTGGCTCCCAAGCTGCCAAGAACTTCACTAGCGAAGTGATTTAAATAATATATTTTTTAAAGGATAATCTCCTGTTTATTGTTACGAGTATATGGATTAACTGTGCTTGAAAGAGTCTGTAGGATAAAACGCACTCTTTTCAAACATTTTCTAAACAGCAATTAACTTGGTCTTGCCTTGGGGTAGGCTTTTCATACTCACCTGCATGCTGACGCCTGCCGCGCATGTTGCTTAGGAAGTGCAGTAGAAATGAAACGGCGTATGGTTTTTAGTGCCGGGAGCGTGCGAGGACAAGTTCGGTTCGCCAGATGCAGGTCTTTTAATTTGACTCCCGTAGGCGACCTGCGCATCGTGATGAGGATGAAATGATGGTGAAGACGACACATACACCCATGCCCCGTGTCAGCGAAGTTAACCAATTAGGGTTAAAATTCTTGACCCTGCTCGGAATCGAATCCGGGATCCCTTTTACCAAAGGCCAGCACGCTAACCATTTAGCCAGGGAGCCGGACAGGACGTGTAGTGCCGTTGCTTGACTGGCGTGACCACGGGGTTAACAGATGCACCTACCACAGTGTGCACAACAGTGATTATACAGTATAATTATTGCCATTGCCTGTATCTGACATGCCTGCCTTAGAACCTTCAGATGCTACGAAGTAGGAATTGTCTTCAGTAAGAACTCAGTGTGTATTCATCACAAATACCATGTCTAACTGGACTTCCCCATTTGTACTATTCGTGATCAGATCGGAATAGTACATTCTTGATCAGATGGGGGGGGGGGGGACAAACTGCAGATCGTGGTTTGTTTAGCTCTGATATTGAATGAAACCGCATAGTATCTAATTTTCTCCCAGTGATCAATCAAAGCGTGAAGTATCAGGATGAGCTACAAGCTAACGACCTGGCGAGAGTACTTCCAAAATGTCATATGTTGGCCTACTGGAAGGCATGAACCAGCTTTTGCAGCCAATGAATACTGTCGCTTGTTTCTTTACAGACGTATTCTATTCGAGATGTCCTGTTTGGACAAAGCGCTGGTACATATCTTGATACTCGGCCAGCACTGCCCTCAGTTTTCGAACCGTGGTACATACAAAGTAGAACTTAACGTGTAGGATTGACAAACAGTAGATAATGAGGTTAGAATTCGGGAAAGGTCAGTCATGTTTAGCTCTGAACGTTTAAAAATCCAGCGCTAATAATTGCTTAAGATCAGTGGCGGCTCGTGACCAAATTTTTAGGGGGTTCACAACAAAATTTGTATTCACGTCTCAAATATACCAAAGTAGAATGCAAATGCGTACAAAATCACTTACTTAAAACGTTTCACTAAAAGTTCCTTTTACGGTTGGTTCTCTGCTCACAATATGGTAGAACCCTTATAACCGGGGATGCATTTTTCCGAGACTAATCTGTGAGTGTACAAGAAAACTAAAATTACGACTGCCGGGATGAGTCGCTCAAGCTTTCTGATCCCGTGATTACGAACACCTGTTCAGAATTAGCTACTAGAGAAATCTTCCGGCGATGTAATGCAATAGTAACTTCTGGGAGCTGTAGCCAACAGTAACGGGGGAGGTGGCGGACCTTGTGGTCAACTGTAATACTATCTCTGGTTTGAGGGCGATTGTAGACGGAAAGGCACATTCCTTACCGTGCTCCTCGCTTATGGAGATATCTATGCATAAACCATAACGCCATCATCATGCGCATGCGTATAGTCTTAAGGCTCCTAGCAAAATCTACAGTGTGCTCCCTGGCATTGTCAGTCGAAACGAACACCTGTCGTGTAACGGAGCTTCGATATAAGTCGAATGCTTTCGGTTGATTGACGAAATCAGGTCGAAATAAGGAAACAATTTTCAATTACCGGTATCCATGAATGCGTGAATATGCGTTAGAACTGGGTGTTCACGTGCTCATGTGCTCCTGAGAGCCCACCGCCACTGCTTAAGATCTATTGTCAAAAATACTTTTTTCAAATGAGTATGATGTGTTATACAACTAAGACATTCCCATGGGCGCCTGCAAGGGGGGGGCAAGGGGGGGCACTTGCCCCCCCCCCTGGAATTCTAAAGATGTTGATGTTCAATTGTTTAATATCATACTAGATTATTTCATAAACTGAAATTACTGACAGTCAGCTAGCATATGTTATAACGGGAAGTTTCTGTAAACAATTTAATGTTGCTGACGTTATATTATTTTTTATATTCAAGAAAATTGTTAATGTGCCCCCCCCCCCCCCTGGAAAAGATCCTGCGGGCGCCCATGGACATTCCCTTATATTGTTCTGCAAGACTTTCTTCTGGAGTCACTTTATATTGTCATCCTGACCTCTTTCTCTCTCTCTGTATGACTGTATCCAACAATTGTCGGATTGGAAGTGATAGGGTATTGTAAGGAAGAGTCAGAGTCATATAAACTCCCCTCAACTTCCAAACCAGACTAAACCAAACCGTGTGTCACACACAACATATTAAGGACCTTGCATTACCAAGTTAGCCTCCTAGCTCAGGCGGCAGCACGCCGTCCTCTCCCCGCTGGGTTCCTTGGTTTAATTCCCGGTCACACCATGTGAGATTTTTGCTGGACAAAGCGGAGGGGGGACAGATTTTTCTCCGGGTACTCCGGTTTTCCATGTCATCTTTCATTCCAGCAAAACTCTCCAATATCATTTCATCTGCCAGTCATTAATCATTGTCCCAGAGGAGTGCCACAGGCTTCGCCGCTAGATGGGGGCTTCATTCATTCCATTCCTAATCCGGTCAAATGACTGGAAACAGGTTGTGGATTTTCAGTTCCAAGACGACTGCTGCTCAGCCCGATCACCTGTAGATATCGGATTGCCATGATGTCAGTATGATGTCTTCAGTCGTATTGCTTGGCTTTCATGGTTGGGCCCGCTGCTTCTTGTGTCAAACAAGGGAAACTTTCGAACCTCCTGGCGACAAACGTCACGAAACTTTCTGGAATGAACAAGCAAGAGACCAAAATAACTGGTGTGAAGTGCGGCATTTCGCAATCACCCACAACCGCTAAACAAAGCTTATGCAATTAGGGGCGCGAGATAATATTTGTAGTCATGGTCGGTAGATGCAGAGTGGCTCTCGGCTCACAAGTTGCCACGGCTGGTCCATGGTCCAACAGCTCTGCAGTCCGACCGGCAAACCGAGCAGATGAGGGATGGCCACGGCTCTACCGTGGCTCTACGTCTCTACATTCGGGAGACGGGACAGGGCTGGACTTCACGGCTGGCCCCAACCGTCGGCTGTCCTTCGAATGGTTTCCCGTAGTTTTCCATTCTCCTGCATTAAGGCGAATGCCGGGACAGTTCCTAGTATAGGCCACGTCCGCCAACCCCCTCACCTTCTCCGAGCATCTCCTTCACCGTAACAAATCTCCCGGCCTGAGAGACGGTGTCACCGTCTAAGAGGCCCGAAGAGGAATGAAAACATTTTAATAGTAGTAGTTTGCAGCCATAACGTGCCAAATACACTGTACCTGAGGGTCATGATGTTATAACTTGATAATCTGCCTGTTTGGCAGGTATCGTGCCTCGTAAACATCATTGACTGTTGCTTCTTCAGTCTGATTCAGGGCATGGTCCTGTTCCTTTGCTAACGAATACTATATGCAGAGTACGTGTTATTCTGTGTTTAGTGGAATGACTTGTAACCATCATGCTATGGTGCAGTTACTGATGCGCAAGCTTTATTCATACATTTATTTATTTATTTATTTATTTATTTATTTATTTATTTATTTATTTATTTATTTATTTATTTATTTATTTATTTATTTATTTATTTATCGTATGGCGTTTAGCGTCGGGAGTGTCCGAGGAGATGTTCGGCTCGCGTGGTGCGCCATGACGCTCATGGGTGACCTGCGCGCCTGACTGTGGAATGATGATGATGATGATGATGATGATGATTATGATGATTATGATGATGATGGTGACGATGATATATGGAGAGGGAGAAACCTGGTATCGGCACGTAGACTACTCCTGTCGAATGTCACCAAGGGGTCTGCTCAAGGCTTTACGTCCCTATACGACTGACTAGTCACCATCAACGGAGACATATGCCTTCACTCCATGTGAACACTGTGGAAAGGTTTAATTGAATCCAGGCTTTAGAAATTGTATTCTACCACCTCTTCTACCCTGCCGGCCAACATTATGATGGCGATTTTGTTTCCACCATCGGGACTCGAACCGGTTATTCACGGTATCAGACCGTATAGACTTGACGCCGTAAATATTATGGCCACCAAGCGGCTCCTGATGAATGAAGTGATGCAGAATTACCAAGCGGGCAACACATTTCCATCAAACATCAACAGGCCCAATGTATAGGAGTTGTATAACCTGCTGGAGCAACATGCTTCGTCGGTGCTGTCATGTGGGAAAAACAGACAGTGTGGTGTAATATTACGGAACTTCGGACACTGTACATGAAGATAGTGATCGGCAGTCAGTTCCAGTTCCTTTGAACCAGCACAAATTGAAACTCCGCTATAAAATAACATCACGGAAGATCAGGGCTTACCAACCAAGGTTCGTTACACTTTATACCGCCGCGAGGACCACAGCTTTAGAGTTTGTTCGCGAAGTTGCAGCTTTCATTTCTGCTAATGCAATCTATGCCGACAGGGTGTTCAGTGTGGGCCATCGTCGATTTGATTCACGAAAAAAAAAAGGATACTATCAGTGACCGAGGAAAAAGCGACTGAAGCTGTTGTTCGAAGATTTCCAGGGTATAGTGCGCATTGGTATCACCTAAATATCACTATAAAATTTGTCACAAATGGAACATAATAATTACTTTTACACATATCAAGTGAAAAATCCCTGGCAAATTAAGAAATATATGTTTTTTGGAGAATATTAATACGTACTTTACTACTTTACAAGTACATTTGGTGTTACGCTCACAGTGACACACGTATGTCTTTTGTCTTACACTTTGAACAATTTCGTGTGTGATATCTGTGTTCACTGAAGTTCTTTGCTTTCGTTTCATTCTTCACTTGTCAATGACATTTCATCAATTGTATCACGATATGCAATATTTAATAGGCGACAAAATGATATGGCCAATGTACATAAGAAAAATTCAGTGGACTAGTGATTTCGTTCGAACAGAAAAATATTTATTGGTCCAGGGATCATGCTATTTTTCTTTTGACCTCCATTTTGCTGTTTGTACTGGCCAAAGATAATGAGAATCTACAGACATAGCACTCCCATTCCACGGTGCTAGCCCTGGACCTGAAGAAAGTAACAAAAGACGGCACCAGCAGCGTAGTACGACATAAACCAGTCCTGTCTACAAGCCTTAAATATGTTTTCATATTTCTCAAATAACGACGGTATTTCTTAATTTGCCAGGGATTTTTCACTTGATATGTGTAAAAGCAATTATTATGTTCCATTTGTGACAAATTTTATAGTGATATTTGGGTGATACCTTTGCGCATCATACCCGATTTCCATCCACTACCCACTCCTACACCATTCCGGTGCTTCTTTCAATGTCAGAGCATCCCGTAAAGAAACTGTACATCTGCTTTCTGGGAGTAGGTGGTAAATTTGGTAAACGTGTTTCCGACACACAACAGCGTAACCGACCTCAAAATATAGAATACGGCTGCAGAACAAGTGGTGTCTTGTCAACAGCTCTCATACTGTCCTGGGTTCGACAAATATTGAAACCAGAACTTTCTCCAGGACGAACTGAAATGAAATGGCTTATGGCTTTTAGTGCCGGGTATGTCCGAGGACAAGTTCGGCTCGCCAGATGAAGGTCTTTTGATTTGACTCCCGTGGGCGACCTGCGCATCGTGATGAGGATGAAATGATGATGAAGACGACACATGCACCCAGCTCCCGTGCCAGCGAAATTAACCAATGATAGTTAAAATTCCCCACCCAGCCGGGAATCGAACCCCGGACCCCTGTGACCAAAGGCCAGCACGCTAACCATTTAGCCACCATAGAGCCGGACTCCAGTACAAACTTTTTTTTGCTAGTTGCTTTACGTCGCACCGACACAGATAGGTCTTATGGCGACGATGGGACAGGAAAGGACTAGGAGTGGGAAGGAGGCGGCCGTGGCCTTAATTAAGGTACAGCTCCAGCATTTGCCTGGTGTGAAAATGGGAAACGACGGAAAACAATTTTCAGGGCTGCCGATAGTGGGGTTCGAACCTACTATCTCCCGAATACTGGATACTGGCCGCACTTAAGCGACTGCAGCTATCGAGCTCGGTGTACAAACTATTTGCGCGACGCATGGAAGAGTACGTGCATTATGATGAGAATGGTGTCAACCTCCATGACAAAATCATTTTCAAGTTGCATTATTTTATGTACATTCAGTCAAATGTGCCTTAGTACCAGCGTATGCTTCTGGGCACGTCTCACAGGACACATCACTTCTGTTCCGTAATAAGTTGGAGATCACGTTCTTGTCGCAGGCAGCACTCATAGCTGTAATTCCATTGCCTTCATTATTTGTTCGTGGTGTGAGATGCAACTTTGTTTGCAGCACTGCCTTCTCACACCATATTATCACGATGTAAGATGAGATATGTGTATATGATATTTGAAAATTCAAGGTGGTGTACCATACTTTTAAAAGCCTTGTTGCGGGTGATTTCGAATTGCGCACTTCACACTAGTTACTGTGGTCTCGTGCTTGTTCACCCCGGAAAGTTTCGTGACGATTGTCCTCAGGAGGTCCGAAATTTGATTGTTAATAATGTAGGACTATATGTTATGTTATTTTCCTAAAGGCTCAAAGAAAACTATAATAACATCTCCGGTGATAACATTTCGGCTCTTCAGCGTCTCCGATACCCTAAGATGTAGTTATTTAGACATAAGTCCAAGAATTATTATTATTATTATTATTATTATTATTATTATTATTATTATTATTATTATTATTATTATATATTAAAATAACGGAAGGAAAAGCACGCATTTGATATTAACATTGCATCTGTGTTATTTTGCTGAGGGATCAAAGAATATTGCATTAATCCTCCCATCAAAAATTTGAAAGAACTTGGCCTCAGCGTTAGCGCTTACAGGCAGTACGACAATCCATAGTCACGTTGTGAAAACAGCAGTTTTTACAGGTCTTTTTCTTCCATAATTTCGAAAGACGAAACTTTCAAGCTAATGATAAAAAATCTAACTGTGGCAAGTAGTGTCCGCTACGTACTGCACATGGTTGGTGTTCATTGTCCTAAGCCGCAATTGTTTTTAATACTGTAATACACGTCAATAGTCCGGATCCATGGCTAAATAGTTACCGTGCTGGTCTTTGGTCACAGGGGTCCCAGGTTCGATTCCCGGCAGGGTCGGGAATTTTAACCATCAGTGGTTAATTTCGCTGACACGGGAGCTGGGCGTATGTGTCTTCATCATCATTTCATCCTCATCACGACTCGCAGGTCGCCTACGGGATTCAAATCCAAAGATGTGCACCTGGCGAGCCGAACATGTCCTCGGACAATTCCGGCACAAAAAAAAGCCATACGCCATTTCATTTCACACCTGAATAATACCTTGATTTACTGTATTTTATGTATGTTCATGCAATTTCACCAGAAGACATTCGTACGCTTTACACAAGAAAATTTGGAACAGTTGTATATTTTCTAGTTTTAGTTTTCCATTTAGAAGTGAACAACGAATGCTACGTTAAACTGCTTGCAAGATAGAAAGTTGTGAAGAGTCAATGAATATTAAATCATGTATTCCTTCAAATAATGCTAAAGAATTCTCCTGTTAGCGCTGGTATCTTTAAGAAGTAACCTGACACTCGGTGCAGACCGCTCGTCAGTCAACAAACAATGCTTGGTCTCAAAATAATCCTAGAACTGTAGGGTTAATATTACAAGCGGCTCTACATACAGTCGTGAGTCAGGTGATGGAGCCGCAATCAAGAGAACGTACCATGTGGCAAGGCCTGCCGTACATGTGCGAAATGACTGCCAACAAATTACGCTTAAGGGTTACTGGAATGAAAATTACGGATGGGGACAACGGGGATAATTGCTCTAAATACAATATTACTAACTTTCCACAAAGGTAGAGGGCTGAAATATGGCGCGAGTGTTTCTTATAACCTAGCTAAGAAAAGTAAGCATGTTTTATTCCGATATTTTGTGATTATGAAATAGAGATAACGCATTATAACTACCTTTACGACCCTTCCGGGTGCCTGATGCGCCTTCTTGTAAACGTTTGTTGATCAGTCAAAGAATGTAGGTTTGTACAAAAAAAAAAAAAAAATCTTTGATTTTATAGATACAGAATGTGTTTTGAATGTCAAGTGTTTAGTTTTTTGAAGGTGGTGTGAATAATACTCGCAGTACCGGATAAAATTATCATTCGAAACTTAATGTGCTTAATTCTCATTGGTAAATATCAATACCGAACTTCTAATTTCATGAATTATTGATGTGCATTAATAAGTAAAATTAAAAATCGCATTAAGAGAGAAAAAATACAGTATAAAACTTCTAAATTTCATCTTACTAATGCCCGTGAACTAAACATTATTTCGGGTTCTGTATTAACTTAACGTTTTATGTAATTGTACGTTAATATTAAATGATCATTTTCACACACAATCTCTCGTTCCATTCATACATATACTTGCTGGAAACATTTAACGAGAAACTGCTGGTAAGAGGTATGAAATCTACTTTTTTTTATACAGCATCCTTGATGTCTTTGGGGTGATCATTCCACCTTCCTTAGGCGGTGACCGTGAATGATCGATGATATGTGGTAGTTCGGAAAATTTGTAGGAAAAACACTGAACGTGTTATGGAGGTTTAGACAACGAAGACGACGAAAATTTCCCAGAGATGAGCAAGAATGTTGTTGTTATTATTATTATTATTCCGGGGATACCGTGGTGGACAGAGGTGAAAGAAGGTGCGGGCATGAATGGGTCGATATACGGTAATCAGAAGATTAATTTAAAATAAAATTATAGCTATATTTCTTTCTCAGCTATCTTTTGGTTTCTTTTCAAAGTTAGACTTTGCCATTTCAGGTACCAAAATTTTGCCTACAAGTTAGGTAACAACCTTTAGAAAATCAGAACAATCAACTAATAACACATTAAACAACCTGAGCTTGCAGCTCTGTAATTATACACTCTCCAAGAGCGCTGTGGCTCCTCCTAAGAACAGTCAAGGAGACGAACCTCCTAATTTCTTTTACATCAGCAGGAGACAGAGTATTCAAAATACACACTCTTCCAAGAGCAGTTTTTTGCTCCACAAAATTATCTAGGAGACCACTCTCCAAATATTACAACGTTACAACCTTCCAAAGGCACCATTCAATATTTACATTAACGCCTCTACATGGATAGAAAGAGCATCTCTGCTCTATAAAATTTACACTTAGGAATCTATTTCCAGAAATGTCCAGGCCTGTCAAAGGCTCAACCTACATTTTACAAATTCCAACGGTATTCACTGTCTTCTATGTTCAACAGCCTAACATCTTTACACAAAAAGGAATGAAATATAATTTCACAGGGGTATCGAATACCCATTCTACCGGGCCTTAGTGGAAAACAACAGGTTAAAGTTTCTGGCCCAAAAATAAAAGAGATGTGGAGGCGGACACTTGAACTCCTTGAAATTAGGTATTAAAATATTAAAACACTATTTGGGCTTCTTATCCGAAGTAACAGAGGCTAAGCCTGTACTACCGAGGTGACTAGATGGAGAAAATATTGTAATGATTATAGCGTCCGCCATGCCAACTTGCTACGGGCCCGGCTCGTCACCGTATTCGGCCCACCCCCTTATTTCAGCCGCGCCAGTCACGAGCAGCACTTACGTGCTAGGCCAGCCTCCCTCGCCTCCGCCCGCGGTCCCGCAGCAGAGGACTACGGAAATTACTGGAAGATTAATCTGGAGTCTTCCATTTCGCGAGGTTCCTGGATCCATCGAGCATCCGGACTATTCTAGAAGGGCCAGTGCAGGTATATAACAGAGGAAAGACCTGCCTGCAGGAGTGGGAGTTACTGAGTGAGTGAGAGCGAGATTGAGTTCGCTGGTCTGAGTTAGCGAAGAGCCCAGTCAGTGATAGCCTGGACTGAGATGTCAGGCTGATGGAGTATCTGCCTGTTGGAGCCGAGGACTCGTTCCTGTTTCCCTGATGTCGTGTGTGTGAGTCCCTTGAGGCCGGCTGCTAGAGAAGAACCTTGGGTGTTCTGGAGCAGCGCGAAGGGAACACTGGGTGCCGACGTGTGCAGGCTGCGAACGGGGTTCGACGGATTGAGTGAACAGCGGATACTATCCCTACCTGCGAGACTGACGTGTAGGCTGTGGACCGTGACAGCGCTAACGAGTGTGACTGAGTGGCTGAGTGAGTGTAGTGTAAATAATCGGTGGCTCTGTGAGTGTGTCATTGTAGATGGAACATGAGAAACTAAGAGAGAGAGAGAGAACGCGAACCGTGTACGTGTGCTTGGGTAAGTTGTAATCTCGGCAATCGCGCGCGCGCGCGCGCGCGCGCGTGTGTGTGTGTGTCAATCTGTAATTGTAGTGCTTAGTTAATAAATCTTAGAAATAGGACGCTACCAGGTTTTGTACTAATTTATTTACCCCGCCAACACGTTACAATATTTAAATTACAAGGATTTCAAACTGAAAAGTTACAAAATCATAGTCACCTCAAGATCAAGTTGATAGGGAACGTGAGATTGTATCACACTCTTTATACCCTGATTTCGGCTAAGTTCTTTTGACTTGTTTGTAAGTTACATTATAGAAAACTAAAGTTACATTAGTATGGAAACCTTCCCCTCGAGCTAGCTGTCAAAAACTATCACTTAGTTAGGACTGCCATTACCTTGAGCTGATGGACTACTCGGCGATGGACGAGGCTCCCGCCTCCTTTACAAACACACACACTAGACTGGAGCGATGAATAAGACCAACTGGTCGAAAAATGTGTCAGGTTTTATACCCGAGAGGAAATATCCAGGAAACTCTGGGCTAAGGCCCAACACACCCCCAGTTTCCATTGGATAATTAAATAGATACAAGGTATAGGTGATTGGCTGAAAAATAAATACACAAAATTTCCTATTGGCCCACATTTTACGTTGGCGGAAGAGCTAGAAGTGTTGTAAACTTTAACACACCAAAAACAAAGAATAATCGACTCAGTTTAGGAAATCTAGGAAAGCAAAATTACTTAACAATTTTAACAGTCCATCTTCACACCAGAGGGCATAACATAGTTTGTAGTGGAGACATCTGTTGACGAAAGTTCAAACTTCTTGCGCTAGTTGTTGCGAGTTTTAGATTTAAGATGGCATTTTCCAAGGTGCTTCATTGAAATGAACGGGGCGGGTGTACCTTCCGGTAATTATTATTATTATTATTATTATTATTATTATTATTATTATTATTATTATTATTATTATTATTATTATTATTATTATTATTATTATTATACTTGAGTGGGGCGTAATTAGTTCAGTGGTTTAGTGGCTGCTTCCCACCGGAAGGCTAAAGTTCGAATCTTGGGTTGGGATTTTCATATCGAAAAATCACGTGGCGTCATGAAGGGCATCCGGCCTAGCCTGATTGGCTGCAGCAATCTCAGAAATAACTACGATATACTGAGGAACGATGGCGGAGATTTCAGCTTAGAAAACGCGGTTCTTTCCGTAAGATAGCCAGAGCAATAAATGGGAGCATTATATAAATACACAAGTGAGGCAAAATGAAATGTAACAATTCAGCAGTTAGCGGAGAAACTAAAATATTTTGAAGCATACTGTTGTCAGATTCACAAGTACAGTATGAATATTCGAGTTTACACTTCAATAAAAATCGAACCGGTAGACCAGTCTTAAACCTAACCACACGTAATTATAGCTGCATTCTTTCTTTGTTGAACGGCCTCATAAATATATACAATATATGTTTTATATGTTCAGTGCTTTAGATATTTTAATCAGAACGAGGCAGAAAATCAGTTTTCGGCCTTCTATAAACAAACCTCGAATGTAAAATTCTGTAAATTAAAAATGCGCTTTCTAATTTAAATTCTTAATATGCCATAGCCCTAGAGTTCTTAACGAGTTTCAAAAATTGCAGTATAGACCTTTTATTATCATTGCCTAAAATGTTATCAATACATGATTATGGTAGTGTATGAAAACCAGAATAGTGTAAGTCATAACTGAAAATCATGAAAGGTCATGAACTTCCTGATGATAATATTTCCATACACCCTGTTATACTTAGCATGGTTTCGGGCTCTGATATCAACAGAAAGTTATTTTTCTGTTGAGGAAATTTATACACAGAATTTGCTGAAAATTTCTGCTGTTGAAATTTGATACATAATTATTTTTGTGCTTGGGTCATTAGCCAATGGACTGATTTGATGCAATTCTACAAGATTAAGATGTTAATTGTATTAAGAAAGGAAAGTACTTAGTGAATTTTTACTTTATTGAACCGATCCCAGTTTACCGAATTGTAAGAAAGAGCAATGTAAATTGGATTCTGTATCCACGTCTTCATTGTGTGATATCATATCCATCGAGGGAGTTGACTACATGGTACTAGTCGCGAAGATATAAGTTTGCCTTCGGTAGCAAAGTGTGTGTTGGACAAATGCATATGAATGTTGAATACCTTTCATTCGTCCGCGTTTGTTAACTCAACTGTTAGATATTTTATTTAGAAGCAAAATTAAAAAAAAATCATTTTATTTATTAACAAACATCGTTTTTTTCATAAATTGCATTACCTGCGAGAGTAAAATGAAGGAGAGTGAGTTAGAGGGTGGGCAGGGGAATAGGGGGGTGGAATAGTTATCTGTATAAGGGAAGGGGATAGTATGTTAAAATTCTAATGGATTAGGGAATATAGGGACTGAGTACTTAGTAGGTGGAGTTGGGTAAGAGGACAGGATTGCATGGTCTGTTTGTTTTATGATATGTTAGTAATTGTTATTCACTGTAATTTTATTAGGTTATGATGGTAATTATTTGTGAAGGCTGAAATGTGGCAATGGTGAAGTGGTATATTTATTGTTGATATGTGGAGTTGGAGGAGTGGTGGTATAAATATGGTAATGGAGAAGTGGTATAGGATGAAGAAATATGTTGGAAAGGTGTTGGTATATGCGTGACTGGTATTGGTTATTCATTGTAATTTCATTAGGTTATGATGGTAAATAATTTGTGAAGGCTGAGATGTGGTAATGGTGAAGTGATATATTTATTGTGATATTTGGAGTTGGAGGAGTGGTGGTAAATGTGGTGTTGGAAAAGTGTTATATCGTTGGAATGTAGTGTGGGAGAAGTGGTGATATAAGTAGAGGTGGTATATAATGTGGAGTTGGTGCTGTATTGCTGAAATGTGGTGTGGGAAGTATTGAAGGTTTAGTATTTAGGTGATGTATGGTTTGGTACTGAGATGGTTTATTTATGGTTGACTTCGTGGGAGTTGGGAGGTGGTATTATTGTATTGGTGTCTGGTATAAGTATTTAATTTCTGGAGCTGGATAGAGGTGAGTTTATTGTCATTTTGTAAATTTTGGTTTGTTTGTATGGAGAGGAGGAAGAAATATGATGTTGGAGAGGTGTTGGTATGTGTTGTATTGCTGAGATATGGTGTCGGAAGCATTGGAGGCTTAGTATGTATGATTAGGTGATGTATGGTATGGTATTGAGATGGTTTATTTACGGCCGAATTCGTGGAAGTTGGGAGGGGGTATTATTGTATTGGTGTCTGGTATGAGTATTGAATTTTTGGAGCTGGAGAGAGGTGATTTTATTACAATTTTGTAAATTGTGGTTTGTTTGTATGGAGAGGAGGAAGGAGTATGATGTTGGAGAGGTGTTGGTATAGGCGTGATTGGTATTTGTTATGCATGGTCGAAATTTTTGGGAGATGGAGAGGTAATTTTATTATGGAGTGTTATGGCGGATTGAAATGATATGAAGCAATGTTAACGCTGATTGGTAAAAGCTGTGGTATGATGGATTGGAATGTTATGACGGAATATTGTTGTTATTATTTAGACTTGTACTATAGGAGGTGGAATCTGAAAGATTGAATGCAATGTTAGTGTCATGGCTGGTTTGGTATGCAATAGTGTAATGTTGCTGGTGTAGCTTATTTTGGAGTAGGTCAGGGAACAATAGAGGTGATGGAAATGCTGAAACAAGAAGGTCGCGTGATGAGTGGGTACGTGTGAGTGATAACAAGCAGCAAGTTGCAACACCAGCAGCAGATTGTAAACATAGAACAGGCTGATGAGGTGTTCATTTCATTTTATTGTGTATGTGGTGGAGAGTGGTGGCTTGGGTTGGACTGCGTTTATTATTAGTTATTTATTTATTTATTTATTATTATTGTGAACATGTATCCGGGGCTGATCGCCTGTTTTGTTCATTAATAAATACATACATACATACATAAATTGCATTAATTACATTATTTCAGATCTCAGCGTGCCGTACATTTTGTTGGGCATCGCACACATCCACACAGACAAACACTTCCAGATAACGGACTGAACATTGCTCCTCGTGTTGGGAACCGAAAATGGCTTCCTACGCCATGGACTTTAAATGACTCCTTGACTTTTACCTATCGTATGCAGTACGTTGCCTAGCGACAGTGAATCTATGCATTTAATCCTGGTGACAGCACGTTGGATTGTTTTATCCCAACACGCGTTTACCGACGGGTTTTCATTCATAATTCACCAATGAAAGTAAAAATGATAAATTCCGGCTTCGAGGTGCATTTGGCCCCTCTTTCATCTAGCTACTGTATGTTAAAATATTCACATCTCTGCGTGTCGTAGATTTGGCTGGGCATAGCGCGCGCGCGTGCACGCGCAGACACTCTCTTCCTTTTATTATTATTATTATTATTATTAATTTTTCATCATTCATATGAATTAGATAAAGTCACGAAGCTGTAAACTTTTATTCGGGAGATGGTGAGTTCGTATCCTGCTGTAGGCAGCCCTGAAGATGGTTTTCCGCAATTTATCATTTTCGCACCAGGTAAATTCTGGGACTGCATCTTTATTAAGGCCATGGCTGTTTCCTTCCTAGTCCTTTTCCTTTCGTCCCCAGTCGTCGCCGAAAACAGTGCGATGTTAAACCACTCGTAAAAAACGAAAACAAAACAAACACATTATCTCTACTGCGGCAACTTCTTACGTCAAGCTTAGGTGGAAATTGTTATATTAGACTAGTAAATATTTTCCCGATCGTGTTTTTGTTAGTGGTTTAACGCCGAAATATTGCTGATAATTCCGACGATAGAGTGGAATGGACTACGCAGCACAGGCCCTACAGCTGGTATTCAAGAAACGCCACGCTCAAAGGGGAGACTGTATTTCAGTTGAAGTTGTAGCACTAGTGTGCAAGAATTACAGGTGTTTTCTATCCGGTGCAGTGAGCGTCTAGGATAGCACGACCTGCAATGTTGACATTTGAACGTTTACGCATAATCGCATTATGTCGAGAAGGATGGTTAACAAGGGCAGTTGCTCGTCGTGAGGGTCGTAATCAAAGTGTTGTGGTTCGAACATGGAAGCGGCACAGGGAGAGAGGAACTGTTGATGACTTGCCTCACACATGTCGATCAAGGGCTGCGACTGCAGTCGAGACGGTTACCTTCGAGTTTCAGCTCGGAGAAACCCTAAATGCAATGCCACCATGCTTTGAATAATGATCTTCAGGCAGCCATATATCGCCGCGTTTCAGCTCAAACAGGTTGCAAGAGACACAACTTTCCTCTCGGTGTCATAGCGAAGCTCAGCTCTCAGACCTAAAGAACATAGGGCGTGGTACAGATGGGTCCAACATTATGCTGAATGGTCTGTTCAGAATTGGCATGATATGCTTTTCACCGATGAGTCTTGTTCTTGTCGATCGTCGGCAAAGTGTTTGGAGGCACACTATCCAACACGTGCAGCAATGCGGTGGTTCCCTGATGTTTTGGAGTGGCAATGTGTGGGGCAACCGCTGGAAATACAGGAGAGAGTACCTACACGATGCTACAGAAGATGACTGCCGCAGCAGTAGTCGAAGCGTCTGGACGAAATACACTGACTGACAGAGCAAATGCAACACCAAGAAGGAGTGGTCAGAACTTTATGCCAATTGCAGGGTAGACTGACGTCACTGAGGTATGCTCATGATGTGAAATGCGCCGCTGTGCTGCGCACGTAGCGAACGATAAATGGGACACGGCGTTGGCGAATGGCCCACTTCGTACCGTGATTTCTCAGCCGACAGTCATTGTAGAACGTGTTGTCGTGTGCCACAGGACACGTGTATAGCTAAGAATGCCAGGCCGCCGTCAACGGAGGCATTTCCAGCAGACAGACGACTTTATGAGGGGTATGGTGATCGGGCTGAGAAGGGCAGGTTGGTCGCTTCGTCAAATCGCAGCCGATACCCATAGGGATGTGTCCACGGTGCAGCGCCTGTGGCGAAGATGGTTGGCGCAGGGACATGTGGCACGTGCGAGGGGTCCAGGCGCAGCCCGAGTGACGTCAGCACGCGAGGATCGGCGCATCCGCCGCCAAGCGGTGGTAGCCCCGCACGCCACGTCAACCGCCATTCTTCAGCATGTGCAAGACACCCTGGCTGTTCCAATATCGACCAGAACAATTTCCCGTCGATTGGTTGAAGGAGGCCTGCACTCCCGGCGTCCGCTCAGAAGACTACCATTGACTCCACAGCATAGACGTGCACGCCTGGCATGGTGCCGGGCTAGAGCGACTTGGATGAGGGAATGGCGGAACGTCGTGTTCTCCGATGAGTCACGCTTCTGTTCTGTCAGTGATAGTCACCGCAGACGAGTGTGGCGTCGGCGTGGAGAAAGGTCAAATCCGGCAGTAAGTGTGGAGCGCCCTACCGCTAGACAACGCGGCATCATGGTTTGGGGCGCTATTGCGTATGATTCCACGTCACCTCTAGTGCGTATTCAAGGCACGTTAAATGCCCACCGCTACGTGCAGCATGTGCTGCGGCCGGTGGCACTCCCGTACCTTCAGGGGCTGCCCAATGCTCTGTTTCAGCAGGATAATGCCCGCCCACACACTGCTCGCATCTCCCAACAGGCTCTACGAGGTGTACAGATGCTTCCGTGGCCAGCGTACTCTCCGGATCTCTCACCAATCGAACACGTGTGGGATCTCATTGGACGCCGTTTGCAAACTCTGCCCCAGCCTCGTACGGACGACCAACTGTGGCAAATGGTTGACAGAGAATGGAGAACCATCCCTCAGGACACCATCCGCACTCTTATTGACTATGTACCTCGACGTGTTTCTGCGTGCATCGCCGCTCGCGGTGGTCCTACTCCTACTGAGTCGATGCCGTGCGCACTGTGTAACCTGCATATCGGTTTGAAATAAACATCAATTATTCGTCCGTGCCGTCTCTGTTTTTTCCCCAACTTTCATCCCTTTCGAACCACTCCTTCTTGGTGTTGCATTTGCTCTGTCAGTCAGTGTAAGAGGAGTGGACAACGGCATAATAGCCCGGAAATTTATTATATTGACACCGGCCGTGAAAGCCTTCATACTTGGACAAAGCTGTATTGTTGCAGAGGCTCTCATTGTTGTTTTATTGAGCGATAAATAATGCGGATATGATACTTCTGAAAGCTTTCTTTTTTCTTTTTCTTTTTTTGTAAAGAGCTTGGAGCTCTTTGGTCCGAGGTGATGCAAAACATTTTTAGTGTGTGTGTATATGCCCTCACGTCATGCGAACACTGCGGAGAGGTTTGGAATTGAACCGATATCTTTTGAAATCTAGTGATTAGAAATATTGTATAATATCGCTTCAACTACCCTGCCCACCAACATTCTGATTCCACCAGTGCGGCTCGAACCAGCAACCAGCGTGCCATACCATAAAGACTTGACGCCTTAATGATCATGGCCATCGGGCGGGCTAATGGGAAGGCAGCAGCTATAGGATTTGCTTGGCGGGAAAATGGTAAACCATGGGCTGCTAACGGTAGGGTTCGAACCCACTATATCTTGAATGTCAGTACACCGCTATACGACTTGTATCGCGTAGTCTACTCTCCCGATATCAATAAAGTTGTTCAGCTGAAGAGATACGTAGTGCGTTACTAATAAAATATCAAAGGAAAGCCAAGCAAATCAATGGAATCTCCGTAAAGGCTTCACGTACCCGTAAACTCCCGTCTAGGTGGGGTTTAAATGGTTAACTCTATGTCGAGCGACCTTTGCCCCAGTAATTAACCTGGTACTCATTCTAAAAAATAAGCTGTGTGAACTACAGTGGCATGCGCCTGAAATCTCATTTCTAAAAATTCCGACATTGACGGGGAATAGAATCCATGTCCTTCTAGGTGAATCGAGCACGTCTTTAACGCTTCGGCTACGCAGACCCTTAATAAAATATTGATGACCCCCTTCCCCCTGTGGGTGCGGAACGCAGACGAATACACCCACGGTATTCCCAGCCTGTCGTAAGAGGCGATGAAATGGGGCGAACAAGGGATTACGGAATTGAAACCATACTTGTGATTAGTACCATTACGCGAGGAACACCATAGGTCGACGTTACTTGCGATTAGTATCATTATGTGAGGAACACCCTGGGTCTGAACGTTACATGTGATGAGTACCACCGTGTGCATCCCATCGAGGCAGGGGAGCGGGCGCTCGGCTGCAGACTAGTGTCTAGTGAGAGAAGGTGCCGAGCGCTGCGCTGAATTTGGTTGGGTCTCCTGGATTCAGAATAGGTCTGCGTTACCTATGAGAAGTACCACTATATCAGGATCACAACGGGTCTGCATTGCCTGTGATTAGGGGGCGGATCAAATATAAACGGGATTTACTTTTTTTAATTTATTGCGTCATCCAAAATTACTTTTCTACATAGTGGCCTGCCTTCGATACACATTTTCTCCATCGTATTGGTAAGTTGTTGATGCCGTCCTGATAGAAAGAAGAGGGGTGTGTGTGGAGCAGGGGCGTATTCTCCTTGAATGCAAGGCATTCATTGCATGCGTTATGACAACACAAAGAATTGTCTGATGTACGGTTTTAGGTTGTTTCAAGTCAAATATTAACGATTTCATTTCTCAGAAGATCAAAAGTTCCGCGCAACTGGACTAGTTCCGTTGCTTGACTAGGTGTGGTGCTCGTGTAGTCTCGCCGTCTACTCTACTCTACGAAGAAAGAGACAGCGAACGGAGGAGTTAAGGATTCAAGGCATTCAATCTTAAAATTGCATTCGGTGGCAGACGTAGTTCTGAAACCCTCCGAACGATGTCGCTGCAATTGAAACTTGGTCAGAATTTGTCACCCCATACGCGTGCTACCATCTGCCATCTGTTAGCAACTTGGAGAAAGTCGGCATATTTACAGCGAACGGGACCCACAATTACCCCCCAGTGAGAACCCAACGTGACGAAACTGACCAATGCCACTGGGGTGAATTACCTCCAGTGCTTGAGTTGTGGCTAACTAGTGAGTTATTTCATTGTGTGTTTTGCTGATTAGTGAGTTCATTCTGTGTGTGCTGTTCCTACGCTATTCGTCGTTTTCGGTGTTTTATTATATTTTGCGCACGTGTGGTATTAACGATGGATGAGTCTAAAACGGATATAATTGTAAATCAGTTTGAAAAGCCATTTACTGGCCGTTCGTTTGATGAAAAGATTCAAATAGCTAAAGCCGGGAGACGTCTACCTTCCCTAGTAAATTTCTTCTTCTTCTTCGCTTAATCCGCTTACCCTCCAGCGTTGGCTTTTCCCTCGGACTCAGCGAGGGATCCCACGTCTACCGCCTCAAGGGCAGTGTCCTGGAACTTCAGACTCTGGGTCGGGGGATACAACTGGGGAGGATGACCAGTACCTCGCCCAGGCTGCCTCACCTGCTATGCTGAACAGGGACCTTGCGGGGGATGGGAAGATTGGAAGGAATAGACAAGGAAGAGGGAAGGAAGCGGCCGTGGGCTGAAGTTAGGTACCATCCCGGCATTTGCCTGGAGGAGAAGTGGAAAACCACGGAAAACTACTTCGAGAATGGCTGAGGTGGGAATCGAACCCACCTCTACTCAGTTGACCTCCCGAGGCTGAGTCAACCCCGTTCCAGCCCTCGTACCACTTTTCAAATTTCGTGGCAGAGCCGGGAATCGAACCCGGACCTCCGGGGGTGGCAGCTAATCACACTAACTACTACACCACAGAGGCGGACCCTCGTAAATTTAAAAACAGAAAACAAGAATTGTGTACGCACGTTCAATCCAGAAACTTACAGTAAAACTTTTTGGCTCGAGTTCACTTAATACATTGTGTTAACTGCATGGTTACTAATTGCATGCCTCAGTGGAGATTCCAGGATACGCCACTGATGTGGAGCCAGTTGCGCACGAACTCTTCTACACTTGCATCATCATCGAACTGCTGTCCTCCTAGGTCTTGTTTGAGTGGTCCAAACAAACGGTAGTCGCAGGGCGATAAATCTGGACTGTACAGAGGGGGTCCAGTGCATTTTTTCCAGTTTTTCCTCGTTAAAGCGGTAGTATGCGGCCTTGCATTGTCATGGAGAATGACGTTTTGGATCGGTTGTCGGCGTCGCTTGTTGCGATACGCAGCTTTTGCTTCAACCAAAAGGCGACAATAATAGGGAATATTAATTGCCCTTTGTTCGTGAAGAAACTCCACCAGCAAAACGCTCGCAGAGTCCCAGAAAACGGTTGCAAGCGCACCTTGCAGATGGGCGTGTTTTGTCCTTGACCGGGCCTGCTTAGTCTCTTCGCCACCACTCCATGCTTGCTTGCTTTAACTCTGGGATGTAATGATGCACCCAAGTTTCATCACAAGTCCTCTCCTTCCTCCTCGTAGCGATGCATGAGTCTCTGACATACTTCCTAGCGTAACGTTTTGTGTTCCTGGTTGAGAAGACGACGACCCCACCTGGCAGACAATTTTCTGAAATGGAGTTATCTCGGATGATGGTTTGAACACTTCCGGAACTTACTCCTACGGCTAAAACAATTTGCGAAATTTTTATTCGCCGATCTTCACCAGTATGGTCACGAATGACAACAATGTTGTCTGCAGTGATGCTTGTCCGCAGTCACCTTTCGTGAGGTTCATTTTCCACAGTTTCTCTTCCTGCCACAAATGTTTAGCCCACTCATACACTCGAGTCTGCGAAAGTGTTTCTTCTCCAAACTGCGCTGAGCCGTATCAAAATTTCAGAAGGTTAGGTGCCCTCTTTTGCTAGAAATTTGATAATGATGCGTTACCCAACAGACGTGTGCACCTCTTCCTCACCCATGGCATACTGAAGCAGTCCGGCTGTGCACCGTCGTTCGCTTCTGCGGATACCCCCACCAACATCCTGGCAAAGCCCCGCCTAAGAATTACTACTAACAGCAGCGGTACATTCAAATTCCCGTTTATATTTAATCCGCCGCTATGTGAAGAACACCACGGGATTGTGCGTTGCCCGTGATTAGTACCACTATGTAAGGAACACCACGGGTCTACCCGGTGCCTATGATTAGTACCACTATGTGAGGAACACCGTGGGTCTGCGTTGCTTATGAGAAGTACCATTATGTGAGGAACACAATGGGTCTGTGTTATCGGTGGGTGGTACGGTAATGGGTGATACACCGTGGATCTACATTGCCTACGATTAGTACCACTGTGTGAGGAACGCTATGAATATACGTAGCTCGTGATTAGTACCACTATGTGAGGAACACCAATGAGTATACTTAGCCCGTGATGAGTATCACTATGTGAGGAACACCAATGAGTATACTTAGCCCGTGATGAGTATCACTATGTGAGGAACACCAATGAGTATACTTAGCCCGTGATGAGTATCATTATGTGAGGATCACCAATGAGTATCACTATGTGAGGAACACCAATGAGCATACTTAACCCGTGATTAGTATCACTATGTGAGAAACACCATGGGTCTGCGTTGCTTGTGAGTGGTACCATTATGTGACGAACACCATGGGTCTGTGTTACCCGTCAGTGGCACCATTATGTGTGACATACCATGGGTCTAGATCACCTGTGATTAGTACCATTATGTGAGGAACACTATGAATCTACATTACCTGTGATTAAGACCACCATATGATGAACACCGCGAGTTCCTTATACTAGTCATTATTACCGTTATGAAGGGCCGATGACCTGGATTTTGGACCTCTTTGGACAACAAGCATCGAAATATGATTTTGCTTTTGGAAGCAGTCCCTTGTTCAGTTTATACCATTGTTGTAAGTTATTTTACGGGGACGTGGGGACATTGCGGATCGGATCCAGTGATTGTTTTTAGTTCATAATCATTTTTTATTTTTCATCGTCATCTTTTTGAATTCTAGTCAGTGGATGGATTTTAGCACTTTGATAATCATATCATTACGCTTCATCATGTCCCCATAGGGGCCTATGACCTAGATATTACGCCCATTTTAAACAACAAACATCATCATTATCTAAAATATTGCCGTAGGCTACCAGTTTTTACTAGTAGCATGTTGTAACAGCATACGTAGTGCTGAAAATAGACCTGCACGTATTAGTGTTTCACCACCGTAGTGTAACGGTCCCCTGGGCTCAGGGTTCGATTCTCGGTACTGTCAGAAATGTATGATTGGCAAGAGGGCTTGTTTGTGATTGAATAGGTGCATGCAGCTCACCTCCAACCAGGTGTGCCTGAAGAGATGTGCACCACCTGGGGACGAAGACACGAATTTACTTTTGTCTTGCTTCTTGGCCAATTTGTCAACATAGTGGCTTTTGGTTCAGATAGCCCCGGGTTCGATTCCCGGCTGGATCTGAGTTTTTGATCCTAAATAGTTAATTCCATTGGTTCGAGGAATGGATGTTTGTGCTGTCCTTCACATATCTGCAACATATACCACACACAACACTATCCTCCACCACAATAACACGTTGTTTCCAATACACGGCAGGTGCCTTACAAGGATTGCACCAGGCTAGCAGTTGTATTTGTTATCAGCTTCCGTCGCTTATGAGATAAGAGCGCTAGACTTCGACTCCTATTCATTCAATTTCCATATGCTAATCACGTTAATGATTTATTTTCTTGTCGCGTCCATAAATCTGGCTCCATGGCTAAATAGTTAGCATGCTGGCCTTTGGTCTAGGAGGTCCTGGTTTCGATTACCGGCCGGACTGGAGATTTTTAACCTTCAACAGTTAATTCCTCTGGCTTGCGGGCTGTACGTTTGTTCCGTCGTCAACATTAGAAATCATATTAAGTAGGGTCCCATCCGCACACACGCGGAGATCGCCTCGAAAAACCTCACTAGTCCTCTCCGAAGGCAGTGCACTTTATTATTATTATTATTATTATTATTATTATTATTATTATTATTATTATTGTTGTTGTTGTTGTTGTTCCGGGGTTTCCCGTGGACGCAGAGGTGAAAGAAGGTGCTGGGGTGAATGGGTCTAACTACAATGTCAAAAATTGAATTTAAAACTTTATATTTCTTTTCCAAAACGAACTTAACAACATATCAGGTACAAAATCAATCTTGAAACAAGAGTAGGAAGGTCCAAGATTAGTGGTTTTTACAAATTCTGGTTTTCAAGCCCCTAGTTTTACAATTTTACAAAGGAAGAGGTATTATTTAGTGAGGGGCAGAAATCCCCTAATTCAAAGAGCACTTGCTCCCAAAAGTACAACATCTAGCCTTCAGGAGGCATTCATTAATCTTACAAAAACTTTCAAAAAGAGCAAACAGGCTCTCAGTTTTCCACGCCTACTCAAGGCGACATAGCATGAAACTCTAATACTCTCTGGCCTTACAAGGCACTACTTATACATAGAAATCTAATTACACCGAGGTATCTAGTACCCAACCTACAGGGCCTTAGTGAAAGAGAACAGGTTAAATAAACGGCCCGAGTACAATTTGAATGGAGTCGAAGACTGCGCTCCAAAAGAAATTAAAAATCTATAGGTCGCTGGGCCGACGAAATAGGGGCTATTCCCAAACTACTGAGGTAGCACGAATGGAGATATAATTTTAATACATTGCAGAAACGAAGGGTTACAAAAACGTGGCACCTCAAACCAAGATGAAGGGTAGCTCGAGAGGGTACATCACTCTTTATCCCCGACTTACAGCTACAGTTTTTACGACGTTTTTACATTAGCCGAAAGAAGATTTACATTTTAGAAAAGTTGATTACATAGTTAAAGTTTCGGACCTTTCCCTCGGGTTAAACTGCAGAGTTAGCAAGAAAGAAATATGTTATGTGGCCATTACCTTGTTGAAATTCTGCTGTCTGATGAACGAGGCCGCCCGCCTCCTGCTTTGACACACACACTAGGTCAGATGACGATCAATTGGCCAAGAGACGTGAAAATCGGCAGTTTATAAACCCTCGGGGAAGGTTCGAGACTATTCCAGACAACACTAGCCACACCCTCTCACGTTTATTGGGTATTTTCAAAGTTACACTCAAAATCGAAGAAGAAGAAGAAGAAGAAGAAGAACACTGTGATTGGTAGAAAATTAATTACAGAAATTTGGGATTGGCTAGATTCAAAATTGGCGGAAAGAAAAAATAAATATTGCCAACCCAAAAATTAATGAACATCAATCAGTAAAAAAACCTTATGAATCACAAACTTCTTTAAATCAAAAGTTCTTTCACTTCGCACCAGGGTGCATGATCAACCGGTCCTATGAGCGACAGTTTCACACCATCCATGACGACTGGCTGCATAAAGAATGGCATTACTAACATCGCTCACACGTCAATCACTTTCATATTTTCAGATCTAAGGATGAGACTGAGACAGGCAGACAGGTCAATGAACGTAACAAACTTAATCATACCAGGAGACATACTGCACTCCATACACAATCTTTCGCCTGCAAGGGCAGGTGCACTATTAACCCTCTTAAAATCGTATCAAAGAAAAACGAATGTACGGGCTGACTCCACATTCCTTTTAGGCTATTGGGCTCTTCGGGAACATTCTTTATGACTCACACGAATGTGTCTCACAAGAATTCTAGTGCTCAGCGGTTTCCCTCGGGTAGGTCGTGTATTATGATATTCTCTCCCTTTAAGATTGGTAAGCGTAGAACGTTAAGATGCACGCACAAGTTAATTACCGAGAAGTTTGTGTTGAAAGGAAGGTGTGTTCATAAATCAAAGGCTTGTTGTTGCTTGATGTTCATTAAATGACGAGTGACGTCTCATACTTGCGGCGATATTGATACATTAGCTTTGGAATGGGGCAATTGCTGGCTGTTATTAATTATAATTAAAGATTATAAATTGAGTATTTTAAGAAAGACGATGCTATGAAGTCAACAGCTTGTGTTAATTATCCATCCATATGAATTACTCGTGAGGACTTCGTTAACCGTTTCCGAACACTTAGCCACTAATCAAACTGATGGCAGTGTCTTACCACTCACTAAAAGAAAGTTGTCTCAGAAGCCTTTGCGCTGGCACAGGATCGTCTTCTCTACAAACTGGAGTGCATTCACTTTCGGACATACCGGGATATTTATGAATGGCAAGCAGACGGTGTTTTGTTCTGTCATCGGTTATTTCTGAAATAAAAATTCAGGTCTTCGAACTTTGGAGTGTATACTTGTGTCTCTATTGGACACTTCCCAATAACTCTCTCTCTCTTTCTCTCCTTATGACGATTTATCTTTTAGTACCTGCTATTGCAACTTGGAGCAGGCACTGGGGCATTGGGAAACTTGCATCTTATTTAGAATTTTACGAAAATTGCTTCTTCTGAATGATTTTAAAAAGCAGTGGAGAGATAAACATGACATTCTTGCATCTAAAGAACCAATGGTTTTAAAACCATCCATTTATGTGACATGTTACTTATATTGACCATTGTCGAAGCGTGTGATGTTTTATTATTATTATCCAATTTATTGGGATGGGCACTTAGGCAAAATTGGCCCAGTTTTAGGACCGGCTGTTCTTCCTGACACCAACTGTGTGCGGAGTTATGAACTCACTATTGCTTCTTTCTGTAATGATCGATGGTATGATATGTTGTGTGTAGATGAAGAGGAGTATTAAGACGAACACAGACACCTAGTCCTCAAGCCAAAGGAATTAACCATACGCAGTTAAAATCCGTTTCCCGACCGGGAATCGAATCTGGAGTCCTTACAAGCGAAAGCTTTGATGCTGACCATTCAGACAAAGAGCCGTATTATTATTATTATTATTATTATTATTATTATTATTATTATTATTATTATTATTATTATTATTCAGTTCATTCATTCATCAGTGTCGATCGGCCAACTTTGATGTCGGCCCAATACTTCAGCATGTGTTCTCGGTGTCGTTCTTTCCTCTCCTGCATCCATGCCTTTCCAGTTTCAAATTTTGGCTTGTCTCGGAAACCCTGGAACGCTTTAAGTGGGACACGCTCCTGGATGTCATAATGTGTGGTTCCCACTTCTTCAAGGTAACCACCTCAATGAACCAAGCCCCTTTGGCTTTCTCCTGTTGAAAGAAGGTCATTATTATTATTATTATTATTATTATTATTATTATTATTATTATTATTATTATTATTATTATTATTATTATTATTATTATTATTATTATGTGCGTATGGACCCAATGGATCACGTAAAGCTCTTAACGATTCTGTTTTCTGAGTTGCCAAACAGCTCTCATCCTTTCTCCATGGATCCTTTTTCGTTCTTCTGTCCACTTTGCTCCAGTCTTCCTTTTTCACTCTGTTCTCTGGTTGTAATTTCCATCCGTTAATTTTTTTCCTATAAAGGTTTCTGTCCGCGGTGTCAGATGAGTTCATTTGGGCTTTTTCCAGATCCTTTTTCACTTCCAGTACCCATGGAATATTTTTTTTACTGTAGATGTTCTATATAGGTGAGAATCTTGTGTGTCAGTCTACTTGCCGGCAGACTGCGAACGTGCCCATAAAATTTCAGACGTTTTTGCGGATGTCCGCTGCAATGTTGGAAAGCTCTTCTGTCACTTTGCGTGATCTCAGTCTATAACCATCTTCTGTTTTTTTCGGGGGCCGAAAATTTTCCTCAGGATTCTTCTTTCTTCTTTTAAAATGTTTTCTAGGTCACCTTTCCCGTTTAGTGTAAGGGTCTCGCTGGCATATAAGACTTCGGGCTTGATTACTGTATTATAGTGTCTGATCTTTGCATGGCGGGACAAGCACTTTTTATTGTATATGTTGTGAACCCTACCGTAGGCTTTCCGAAGTTTTATAGGCGAATTTTCTGGGCAGCCGATTATTATTATTATTATTATTATTATTATTATTATTATTATTATTATTATTATTATTATTATTATTATTATTTCTTTCTTAATCCGTTTACCCCTCAGGGTTGGTTTTCCCTCGGAATCGGCGAGGGATCCCATCTCTACCACCTGGAGCATGAGACATTGGGTCGGAAATACAACTGGAGATGAGGGCCAGTACCTCGCGCAGGCAGACTTACCTGCTATGGTGAGCAGGGGCCTTGTAGGGGGGGGGGGATGGGAAGATTGGAAGGGATAGACAAGGAAGAGGGAAGGGAAGGGACCGTGGCCTTATGTTAGGTACTGTCCCGGCATTTGCATGGAGGAGGAGTGAGAAACCGTGGAAAACCACCTCGAGGATGGCTGAGGTGGGAATCGAACCCCCCCTCCACTCAGTTGACCTCCCGAGGCTAAGTGTACCACGTTTCAGTCCTCGTACCACTTTTCAAATTTCGTGACAGAGCCGGGAATCGATCCCGGACCTCTGGGGAAGGCTGCTAATCACACGAACCACTACACCACAGAGGCGGCTTATTATTATTATTATTATTATTATTATTATTATTATTATTATTATTATTATTATTATTATTATTATTATTATTATTAATCAGCAACTACTGATCTGCATGTAGGGCTGTCAATAGCTGTGAAGTATTTTGCTAAGAACAGACAGACGTTTTAATTCAAGTCCTACCAAGGGAGCTGGCCATGCGGTTAGGGGCGCGCCGCTGTGAGTTTGCATTCGGGAGATAGTGGGTTCGAACGCCACTGTTGGTAGCGCTGAAGATTATTTTCCGTGGTTTCCCATTTTTCACACCAGGCATATGTTGGGGGATGTACCTTAATTAAGGCCACGGCCGCTTCCTTCCCACTCGTATCCCTTTCCTGTCCCATCCTCGCCGTAAGATCTATCTGCGTCGGTGCGACGTAAAGGAGATCGTTAAACAAAAAAAGTAGATCCTAAGGACACGGTGCTCGTCAACACTGAATGTTTAATACGTACATGTACTGTATGTTAGTTGGTATCTTGAGTTGTCTCTCTGTTAAGAAGCTAACAAACATTTCCAATGTTGCTGCTAGGTATGAGTCATTTTTTTAAAATTATTAGATACTTTTATAATCACACAGGTTCACTTAAGGTCAGATTTGCAATTAAGCTGACTACATTTTCGCCCCTATGGCCTACCGCCCTGTAGAAGCCGTGTGACAGACATGAGGCCATAACTGTGTCTACCAGTACTTCCACTTACTTGTGCGAGACGGATATTGTCAATTTTCCCTTCCAACCTGACATTATTACGTCTATAGCCAGGGAGTCCCTCTTTCCATGATCCGTCCCTTGTGTACACGATACTGTTATTCTTTAGGAGCTCAGATGTATTCCTCCTACTTTTTTCGTATTGTGCTACAAGGAGATAAATTACCTCTAAAGTAATCACTATCACATGCAGTGTGTTCCTCTTGAGCTTGGATAAGGTGTTCTGCGTCATAGGAAATTCCTCGCCTCGTGATCGTTTCTGCTGTACTAATAGTTGAACCTTTCATTCTTCCTTGGTTTCGAGTGAACACTTTGGCACCAGAAATAGTCCTGAAACACATGTAAATGTTTTGGCAATCGTTTCCTTGAAGGGGAATTGTAAATCACCGACAACAGTAGCAGGGTGTGTGCTGCTGCTATTTATACATAGCCGAATAGACTCAACCAAGGTGCAGTAGTGAGGTCGGTCAGTTCTGTTGTCCCATTTTAAAACACCTGCGGTTGAATTTTTTTTCTCACTCTGAGTACATCAGATGTAACAAGACCAGAATTCCATATTACACCATGTTGTCAAGTTCTTTTCCAAGGATTTAAGTCGCACAGATCATAACCTATATCGGGGGTTCTCAAACTTTTTGGTTCGTAACTCACTGTGACATCTTGTGTAATATTGTGGCCCATCCGACCTAGATAACAAAGATTTCAAACACTAGGGACAAATTCGAATAGATCACTAACCCTCACGGAAATTACATAAACCACTCGAACGCTCGAGAAACACTGGTAACAGTGATTTTCGGCACTAATTTCTTCGCAGGAAGCAAAATGTTAATTTATATTTGATTATTATATATAGTTATTTTTATGTACAGCAGGATAGCGTAGTACCGTAGTAATTTGTTTCAGTCTCTTTTTTCATTTATTCAGTATATTATATATTTTTATGTTAATTATGTATTTCACTGGTTAAGTGTAAGACAGGGACACGTGTCCCTAACTTTGCCAGTTAAAATAAATCATGTCTATCTATCTATCTATCTATCTAACATTAAATAATAAGAAGAGGAACGGATTTATTCCTAGTGATTAAGAATTACGGGTGTCTTTTTCTGAGATTCTTCTCCGTGTTTGAACAATTGTGTAAAAGCAAACCACCCCACATTTCCCACTGGATGCAACAATAACGCTAGTACTGACAGAGTATCCTTAATTTTTCAGTTTCTGTTACATTGCATTTCTCTAAGGTTAATAATAAATATCACAAATAAAAATTTGAATACGCATTCCTGATTTTGTGTGTTCATATTCTTCCAGTGCATTATTTTTCCGTGGCGCAGCAAGACGATTTCAAACGGCCATCTTCGTGATTATGAGAGCTATTGAACTTAACCACTACCAAATTCGAGAGCCATAGTCTCACACTAACTGAGAGTAATTACTTCAGCCACTTAATAAACATGAGATCTATCGCCTTAATCACTCGTACTAAAACCTTAGAGCAATTGACTCAAATTATACCAAAATTGAGAGCCGTCGTCTCAATTACTTGTACCTAAAACTGAAAACCATTGGTTCAACCACTCATGTCAAACATTAAGAACCATCTCTTGTTCCAAAAACTGAGAGCCATTCATTCAAACACTTATACCAAAATTGAAAGTCATCGTTTTAAGTTTTATTGAAATTACCTTCATGCAATTATTATTGCACTTACTACTACGGAAATTCATTGTTTTACATTACAGTTGCTCGTGCGATCAGTTTATTTTACTTGGGTCATTATTATGCAATTAATAAAATACATTGGGTCAGGTTTTAATTATTTTTGGATTATTTCAGAAAAATTTAAGAGATATTTGTCATGATTTAAAAGCTTATAGGTAATTAAGATCTGAACTTCCATGAAATCAAGAAACCAACCAAACAACAAGAACATTGATGTATTATCTGCGCACTTTTTAGCGATAGATTTACACCCTAGTGCTGAATCGGTCGACTTCGGTTATCTTCGAGATTCGTATTGGACACCTTTGAAACACAAACTAAGAATCGTTTATCATCGCTGTGCGACATCTGGCGTACACTTTAAGTACTCGTACTGTTGTTGTTTACACAGCAAAGCCAAACTATAGAATTCATGCTAGGAACACGTTTCGCATCGGGAAATATTATATAGTATTATATATTGTGTGTGTGACGCAGTTGTTGGCGTAAGATAATAAAGGTTTAGAAAATGCATATCGATCGATCATATTATCGATTCAATTCAGGTTTCATTTCCATTCATTTGGCAGTACTACCGGAACCGGCAGTGCTACTCCCTCCTTACTCTTCAACCGAGTACAAAAATCTATCAGTAAAAAGTGCGCGTACAATATGCTACACATTCCAGCCGGTCACTCTAAGAACATAGCTATGATTTTCTTTCGATAGGTGGATACGTGTTTTCTACTCACTGTAAATACTTGAGTAAATGTGCCAGAAGGCATCTTGCACCAAAGATTAGATCTTAAATTTCAGACGTTGTTGGCTAGTGCAGTAATGGCCGGTACAGCGATGAGCATCTCTGTCTGAACGCTACCCAACAATCGGGGCATTGGGTGAGTCTTAATTGAAATTTGTGACTACACTTCAGTTCAAGATATCCCAACCATTTAAAAAACAATTTCGGATGTAGTGAAGCGTGTGACTGTGTAGTCTCGTCGCGCCCCATCAGGATAGTCCGTCATTGTCTGGCTGGGGATGGGAGGTACACCCCGTGGATAAGTCATCTCACATTCCACACCACGCTATTACATGAAGCCAGTGGTGTACAAGGGCCACCCGTGGCTTTCTGTGTATTCAATGGAAACCTTCCGTATTGACCCTCATCCGTCTCGATTATTTTATATTAATTGATGTATTTAAATTAAGAAGGCGCAGAAGAGTCTAAGTTGTAATCTCTTGGTTAATGTTTATCAGCCTGGAGTACACGTTCTAACTGTGCCATCTGTATCAGTGCACTTTGCTAGATGTCTTTATAATCGTCAAGAGAGAAGATTAAGGAAACCTGGGCGTCAAACCCGTGTGCTTAAAGGCCCATTTTGTAGGTTCATGTCTAAGAACCTATTCGTTCCAAAACTGCCGAACTTGTTCTCGCCCTGTAGCATCAAGAAGCGAAACCCCATGGCGCAGTAGCCCCGAAGGGCCATGGTCTACCAAGCGACTACTGCGCAGTTCAAAGGTATGCAGATTATGAGGTGTCACGTGGTCGGCACGGTGAATCTTTGTCGGCCGCTATTCTTGGCTTTCTAGACCGGGACCGCCTCAATTGTAATCAAGTAGCCAGCTCTCAGATACAGGCAAAATTTCCTGACCTGGCCGGGAATCGAAACCTGGGCGTCCTGGTAAGCGGCAGGCACACTACTGCTATACCTCGGAGCCGGCACCCTTTTAACATCAACTAGGGTAAAATGAATCCATATCATCAACTCTCTGTCTCCTTTAGTTCATCAACAGAGATGCAACAGCAATAAATACATTTACTATAAACATTCAAAACTCTGCCAAAACTGTAAGTACAAATTTCACGAAAGTTATTACTTTACGATTTTTTTGTAAAGCTACTAACAATAGTACCTAAATATGTATCCGAAAAGAATTGTACTTTGTAAAAAAAAGTCTCCCAAAAAGAAAATGGTTTTCCTTTTAAAAATATGGAGGTGGTTAGTGCCGTAGTACTTTTCTTCTTCTTCTTCTTCTTCTTCTTCTTCTTCTTCTTCTTCTTTATCGGTTTACCCTGGGACTCAGCGAGGGATCCCACCTCTACCGCCTCAAGGGTAGTGTCCTGGAGCTTCAGACTCTGGGTCGGGGGGGTGTACAACTGGGGAGGATGACCAGTACCTCGCCTAGGCTGCCACACCTGCTATGCTGAACAGGGGCCATGCGGGGGAATGGGAAGATTGGAAGGGATAGACAAGGAAGAGGGAAGGAAGCGGCCGTGGCCTTAAGTTAGGTACCATCCCGGCATTTGCCTGGAGGAGAAGTGGGAAACACCGAAAACCACTTCCAGGATGGCTGAGGTGGGAATCGAACCCACTTCTACTCAATTGACTTTCCGAGGCTGAGTGGACCCCGTTCCAGCCCTCGTACCACTTTTCAAATTTCGTGGCAGAGCCGGGAATCGAACGTGGGCCTCCGGGGGTGGCAGCTAATCACACTAACCACTACACCACAGAGGCGGAGCAAAAATGACAAACCGGACACCAGTGGCATCCGATCTCACAACCTCCTGATTTCGCGTCGGTTGCTCTACCAATTGAGCTATGGTGGCCTAGAGTAGGCCATTTACCTTTTACAGAAAAATGTACCTTTTACGTGTCTTCCTTGTAGCTTTTAGGCACCGAACTGAGTTGTATTGCTGAAACTCTTATGGTTCCTAAGAAAATTGTATTGAAGTTTTAAAAATGTCCCTCTCGGAAATGTATGATAGCCATGTAATATACAATTTTGTTTTAGGTACATACACATATTATTTACTTATTTATTTATTTGTTTATTTATTTATTTGTTTATTTATTTATTTGTTTATTTATTTATTTATTTATTATCCATGGAAAAGGCGTACTTTGTCTAGTATATTAGGGCTGTAGGTTATAACTAGTTACGTTAAATAGTACAAACATATACTACAACATTTTTGAAGCGGGTGATTACACGCACTAATTAAACTGGGAGAAAAGGAAAACTATTCTTAATTTTTTCTAAAATAAACTGCATAAACTTAAAAAAAATCCATTCAAACAACAGATCTTGTAAAATATCCTAAAACTAGGTTTGACTAACATTACTGTACAACAATTTAAGTGTTGTCCCAAAATATATCTAGCTTTGCTGAAGAATGGACAATCAAAAATAAGGTGAGTTGCAGTTTCTTCATCTCCACAAACACAACTGTTATTACTACTAATTTTGAATTTATGTAAATACAATTTAAATTTTCCGCGACTTGAAAGAAACTGAGTGCTGGTGAAGTTTGGTTTCAATAAACTGCAGTTCAAACGGTCCTGTACCGTGGGAAAAAAGATTGTTCTTGTAACTTCACCCTTATTACTTGAGTTCCACAGCTTTGACCATTCACTGATTGTGAATTTATATAATTCACGTTTCACTTTTGATATAGGGACTCTTTTGTATATAGTTTCATTGTCACTAAATGCTGCAAGTTTAGGAAGCTCATCTGCTCTTTCATTACCTAATAGACCTTCATGCCCTTTAACACACTTAAAACAGATAAGTTTTCCATACTGTGAGAGATCTGTTCTAATGCTACATGCCAAAGAATTTAAATTATACTTGTTACTTATAGATTTCAGAGCTGCTTGCGAGTCACTATGTATACATGCACTAAACTGTCTTCCTTTTATCCACTGAACTGCATATTTTATAGCAAGAAGTTCTGCTTGAAAAATGGAACACTGGGAGGAAAGTTTCATAGTTTTAAAATACATTTCTGCTTCATCTTTATACACAACAAAGGCACTTCCTACTAGATTAGTACAATCCTCTGGGTGTTCTTGAGCCACCTGTATAAACTACATACACATATTAAGTTGTATTTTTTTTTAATGTGAATATTTGGTGACTTGCAGGTTCAGCTGCCCTTAAAGCAGGCTCTCACGTTTTCCTTATTCAAAGAAGAACAAGCGAAGTAAAATGACGTTTCAGGAACATGTAACTTAGTCGCCATTTTAAGTTCGTTGGTCGTATCAAGGCACTTTGCTAATAGTATGAGCATCATTCACAACTCAAAATGCATTTTATTGAGCAAGTTTTCATCGCGATACGGGCCATGTAGCTGTAAATTGACATTCGGGAGATGGTGGGTTCGATCCCCCACTGTTTGCAGCTTTGAAGATTGTTTTCCGTGGTTGCCAACCCAGGATAATGTGGGGCTGTACCTTAATTAAGCCCACGGTTGGTACGTTCCCATTGCTAGTCCTTTCGTATGTCATTGCAGCTGAAAACCTGTATATTGATCTATAATTGCCACATTAAACATATAGCAGTACCGTGCTGAGTGGTTGCGGCGCTGGCCTTCTGACCCCAACTTGGCACGTTCGATCCAGGCTCGGTTCGATGGTGTCTGAAGGTGCTCAAATACGTCAGCCCCCTGTTGGTGGATTTACTGACACATAAAAGAACTCCTGCGGGACAAAATTCCGGCACGTCGGTGTGTGTGTGTGTGTGTGTGTGTGTGAAAACCGTAAAAGTAGTTAGTAGGACGTAAATCCAATAACATTATTATTTTATTACATATAGCAGCAAATTTAAAATAATGCATGTTCGATATGCGACATTGAAAATGACATAGTACTGTACCTATAACATGTAGCCCACAAGTGAAGTACCGTAGGCAAAACTGAAGTGAAGAGAATATGATCGAAATGCTGATCGTTTACACACGTTAAGACGGGAGACCTAGTCATTGAGTCCACGTCGTATGATGTCGGGGGGGGGGGGGGGGAGATAATTTTGGAAGCAGTTATGATTCTCCTTGCATTTTGCGTGCAATAGTTTCAACAGTGATATGAGAAATTGGGGTGCATTGTGGATGTCGTCGATTAAACTCTTGTGTTACCTCTCTGTTGCTATTACTATCCACCGTCAGGATAATCTCAGTTCGCTCATCAACATTGAATATTTTTATTGATTTGTATTATCTGTCTGCTTCAATAACGTATGTTGCGTGACTTGTACGCCACCTTGTAATCTGAAGTTGTTCTTTGTAGCCTAACCTAATGAAGCTGTTAAAAGAAATTCTTACGTGGGATTCGAACCTCTTACCTCGAACAATATCCACTATCACATATCTCCCCGCTCGCTTGCCATGTGAGCTACTGCGACACTTGACCTACGGCGCCCACTTCCTAGCCTATATACAGTAGTACCGTGCTCCTGATCTCTGCGTCCACCTCCTGTTCTAAAGTACGAATACTGCGTATTTGTACTAGTTTTACGGGTTAATTTGAGGTACACATAATGAATTAATAGTTGCGCTCACGATTTCTGCTGTCTTCTAGCCCGTAAACATACATCTCGTTATATTACCCCGGTTTAGGGAGAGGGACCTGTGTCTTTCAGAATTGTAGTAAATGGGAAGGGATGCATAAAACTGGATCGCAAGGGTCTGATGGACCACAAGGTATAAAACACACTTTTACAAGATTTTCATTTACTGTGTTTGAAGAGGTCGGCAAGCTGTATATGTCACGATGGTAACGAACCATATATCGTACTTGACCTCAATTTTTCTTTAGTTTCTTTTCCATCAGTTATGAAATTTGTCTATAACTTCAAGCGCTTCACTATCGAAACACTGTCCATAAAACACCTTCAAGAATATAACGTCTAATGTGTCGAAAACAGAGCGGCGTGATATCTAAGTAACATTATCATTGCCTTCTCATATAGGTTTCCGCGGTTCGATTCCTAATCAATAGATGTGCAACTTCTGAATTGAAAATTCAGACTTTTAAAGCAGACTTGTCGAGCATACGAGATGCGGAAATCGGTGTTCCATTGAGTCAATATACGTTTTCTGTAGCTCTTGTTGACCAGCCCCCTACCTCCACCGCCGGCATTTAATAGGGAATATCGAAAGCCATTTGGAACCAGGCACTAGACTAATGCCAGCTACTGAAAACTAGAATTATCTTTCGCAGAATCAATTCCTCCGGTAATAGTTTGCATTGCACGCGTGGACTCGCGTGAGAGGAAAGCTTGGTTGTCAGTTAATCCCTGCTAACGTATGAAAACCACATTTTCTTGGATAGAACCATGAAGGAAAAGTACTCAGGAATTTCACAGGGTTCTCAAAATTCGGTATAATATTGTCAAATCTAAGAGCCTCCGTGGCTAAGACGGCAGGGCGTCGGCCTCTCGCCGCTGGATACCGTGGTTCAAATCCCGGTCACTCCATGTGAGATTCGTGCTGGGCAAAGGGGAGGCGGGACAGATTTTTCTCCGGGTACTCCGGTTTTCCTTATGATCTTTCATTCCAGCAACACTCTCCATTATCATTTCATAGCATTTATCAGTCATTATTAAATCACTTTGGGAGTGGCGACCCCATTGTACTAATATGGTTCATTCATTTCATCCCTGACTCGGTCAAAGACTGGAAAACAGGCTGTAGGTTTTTCATTGTCAAATCTACAAATCGTAACAGGTGTATCCTCTTTAAGTGAAATTTGGCTTTCATGTCAGATAAGAATGTGCTCTGAGCCTTAATTAATTTGCAATGATCGGATACATCGTCTTTGTGTGATGATCGTGCTGGGTATATTTCTGTTGACTAAGAATTTCTTGTGTCACACAGATCGGATAGGTTTTCGTGAAAATGTGTTCTGAGTTGAACATTTATTACGTCTTGAAATTCAACTAGTTGTCGCCGATATCCCCTGCAGTGGGACGAGCGTGTGTCTGCGTGCTTGCCTCTATTCCTCATCTTTTGAATACCGGTACCTATGTATATAAGCCTAAAATTAAAACGGTGTGCTTTGTGCTCAGTTTTTCTTGATCCTGTTCCACGTCCATGCAGATTGGGTTTGTAAGACAATGAGGATGTGTAAGACAGGCAAGCTTGGTAAATATAGGCAATTTGTTTGTTGATATGAATATTACTGCATGTATTTATTTATTAAATAATAAAGGAAAATACGAACGTTAAAGGGATTAGAAAGCCTTTCGTAATGGGAGCATTACCAACATATAAATGACAGGATATACTTTTCTTGTAAATAATAAGTTGCTTTAATATCGAAAGAAAGTCCCTTTTGCTAATAATATTATCAATTACAGAAAGTAACAACTGGCACTATCAAGTTAAATGAGATGTAGTCTCGCGGTATTTATTTCTTTAGGTTTGTAGCGCCGAATTAGCCTGTGCGAGCTGTTTTCTCGGCCTTCACTTTTATACAGGAGTGACGGATCCATTTCTTCCATGATCCTTAGCTCTTGTTTTCAGTTGTTAATGCATGAGTACCTTTTTAATCTATAAACAATAAATTGCTCATTTAATGAAAGAACGTCTATAGAATAGAACATGAGTTAAAAGTTGCCCCAACTAATACATTATTAGTGCGCGGGTTTCCATATAAAACAATACGTTCCATTTTCAGCAATTAAATAAACGCCGGCAAGCGGCGATAAAACGGTACCAGTGTGCGTGAAGAATAAATCTCATTGGTTTGTTAACAGTCTTCTCTCTCTCTTTAATAGAATAAGCCGTCGTGAGTTTCCCTTGACAAATGACCTTGTATTTTTGCTTCTTTGAGCAACACTTCGCCTGCTTTCGAGGAGTAGACCTTGAACGAGTATTACATGATTTTGTCACCTATGCCAGATTTTGTATTAATTAGTGACACGTTCTACTCTATTACGAAGTGCACACACAAGTCAAGGTGGTAAGCCGGTGACCTCATTCAGTAGCGAAGAACGAGGATTTCCCTGGAAACTTCTCACACCACTTGGCCGCGAGGTCAAACACGTTATCATTTATTTTAAAATGACTTAATTGTGGGGACGTACGGACCTGGTGATAATTACCTTGTTAACCGGAAGACCACTTGCATATTCATTGAAACACACAAGAAATTAACATTTATGTAAATATAGTTTCAATTTTCATCAATTTGTGAGCTCGTAATGACTATAGGGAGTAATAAATTGTCTTAGATTGAATACTGTGGGGAAGTTAACCTCAAATCTTACGGATAAGGAGTGGGGAGAAAATGCCATTTAATGATAAAATGATAGAATGAATGAAATCCATCAAGGAAATCAATGGCATAATCTCTGGTCAGGACTCATTTATTGTATTTACGTATCCCTCTTTGCAGTGCCAAAATAGATTTCAGTCATTGCAACAAGTTCCTGAAGAAGACACATCAAGTTTTCCAAATAATTTTAAATCCAGTGGAGGTAACCTACAGAAGAAGAAAACCAACCGAAAGTCAAGATCGCCAAAAATTCATCTCTACGCAGACAGTCAAGGGCGGGGCATGGCAGAAGGCATCAAGGATGAGCTGCAGAATCCAGAAACTGAGGTTTTAGGACTAATAAAACCAGGTGCCAAAACTGAAGACGTACTTTCAAGTTGTGATCCAGTGTTAGAGGAGGACAATTATGTGGTGATTGTGAGTGGTACAAATGACATTGCTGCAAATGAAGGTGAGGAACTAATTACGACCCACAGAGGTAAGATTTCCAAACTACCTGACTCAAAAGTAATTGTAGTTAACGTGCCACCGAGGTATGACCTTTTAGAGGAATCGTGTGTGAACAAAGCTATACATGATGTAAATATAAAAATCAAGAGATTATGCAAGAGTTTTAGAAATGTTTATGTAGTAGGTACTTTAGGTCTTGGCAGGCAAATGTTCACTAGGCATGGGTTGCATCTGAATGGTAATGGAAAAGCAACTCTCTGTAGACAAATTGCTATAATTATCTACAGAGATCTGCAAACTAATCTGCACTTAAGAAAACCCATACCACTAAACTGGCACATACAGGGAAACTTGCCAGAAAACCCAGATCCTTAAATCAAGATCTATGTACAAGGATCTGGGTTCAGGGAAGTTCTCACCTCATGAGTCAAATGTTACCCAGTTGCAACAGTCAAGTTTTAGGGAGGAAGGGGGTCTGAGATTGCTCTTGGTAAACTGTCAGAGTGTAGTAAATAAACAATTAAAATTCGGTACATTGATGGAATCTTATGAGACTGATGTGGTGATAGGAGTGGAATCGTGGTTGAGAGAAGAGGTGGGTAACAGAGAAGTTTTTCCAGAAGGGTATACAGTCTATCATAGACACCGAGGAGATAAAATGGGAGGGGGATGTTTATTCTGGTGAAGGAAACTTATTGTTCACATGAATGGTTTACTGATGAAAGGGGTGAAATATTAGGGATAAAATTAGTTTGTGATAATTTGAAGGAGGTGGGAATTATAGGAACATATAGGCCTGGAAGAGAGGAAAGAGACATGGAAATATTGGAGAAAATAATAGATTATACTCATAAAAACAATAATGAAAATGAAAAAATGAAAAAACCTACAACCTGTTTTCCAGTCATTGACCGGGTCAGGGATGTAATGAATGAAGCAGATATAGGCTGTTTGTACGATGGGGTCGCCACTCCCAAAGTGATTTATTAATGAATGATAGATGCAATGGAATGAGAATGGAGAGTGTTGCTGGAATGAAAGATGACAGGGAAAACCGGAGTACCCGGAGAAAAACCTGTCCCGCCTCCGCTTTTGTCCAGCACAAATCTCACATGGAGTGACCGGGATTTGAACCACGGTATCCAGCGGTGAGAGGCCGACGCGCTGCCGTCTGAGCCACGGAGGCTTCAAAAACAATAATGATGATATGTTAATAATTGGGGGAGATCTAAACTTGCCTGAAGTTGAATGGAATGGAGCTGCAAGTGAAGGCCATGAACAGAAACTGGCGAATAAATTAGTTTGGGAATGAGGATTTACACAAGTAGTACAAGAACCGACTCATCTCACTAACTTGCTAGATGTATTCTTGGTTAAACCATGGGAAATTCTTGATAAAACTAAGGTAATTGAAGGAATAGGTGACCATAAGGCTGTAATAATGGATGTTGGACTCGTACCAAAAATGCTTAATAAGAGGGTCTCACACGACAGGAAAATATACAGAAAAACTAAAGTTGATGAATTTGGGACTTACCTAAAATTACAATTCAGTTGTTGGATATGTGAAGGGAATAATGTGGATACACTTTGGGCTAAATTGAAAAGAATCATTGTGTAGGAGAGAAGAGATTTGTACCTGTTAAGAAGGGTAAAATGACCTCAGACCCTGTTTATTATACAAGGGAAATAAGAAAATTAAAAAGAATATGTAGAATAGTAAACAGGAAAATCAAAGAGGGTAGGGAGAATAGAGAAACTAGAAAACAACTAATGAGGAAACTGAATAGAGTGAAAAAGGAAGCAAAAGAGAATTAGATGAATAGCATACTTCAAGAGGGTAATGAGCACAAAGGGAAATGGAAAAAGCTGTATTCATATATTAGGAATCCAAATTCCTACAACGGTGGGAGAAGGGGGTGAACACTATTTAACAGATATTGAGAAAGCAAATCTATTCAGTAGGGAATTCAGAAATTCAGTAGAAGATTTTCAGGAGTTGGAAACCGTAACAGAAGATAGAGAGGAAGAGACACATAGGGAAACAAGAAGCTTCTCATTCACAAATGAAGATATTTTCAGAGAAATCCAACTGCTTCAGCAAGGAAAAGCAGCAGGAAGTGATCAAATTACTGGGGAGGTATTAAAGACAATGGGGTGGTACATAGTGCCTTATTTAAAATTTCTCTTTGACTATGTCATAAATAATAGTGTAATACCAAAGGAATGGAAAGAATCTATAATAATACCAATTTATAAAGGAAAGGGTGATAAAAGGAAACCAGAGAACTACAGACCAATCAGCCTGACCAGTATAGTTTGTAAAATACTGGAGAGTTTAATAGCAAAGTACATCAGAGGGATATGTGATAATAAAAATTGATTCATGAGGAACCAGTATGGATTTAGAAAGAAAGAAATTTTCTTGTGAGGCACAACTGGTGGGATTTCAGCAGGACATATCAGATCAGTTGGATTCTGGAGACAGTTAGATAGCATAGCCATAGATCTTTCCAAAGCCTTTGATAGAGTGGAACATGGAATATTATTAAAGAAATTGGATGGAATAGGATTGTACGTTTGATAAGAACATTTCTAAATTCAAGGGTTCAGAAAGTCAAAGTAGGAAATAATATATCACAGGAAGAGAAAGTCTGGAAGGGAATTGCACAGGGTAGTATAATTGGTCCGTTACTGTTCTTAATATACGCAAATGATTTATGGAACAATATAACATCAAAAATAAGATTGTATGCAGATGACATAATTGTTTATAGGGAAATAAATAACATTGAGGATTGTTCAGAATTACAAAGGGACCTTAGAGTATCCAAGAATGGGTTGAAGAAAATAATATGAAGGTTAATGGAGGCAAATCAACTGTTCCAACATTTACAAACAGGAGCTTTAAAACTGAATTTGAATATACTTTGGATGAGGTAGTTGTCCCAAAAGATGGCAAGTGCAAATACCTAGGTATGAGATTTGAAAGTAATTTGCACTGGAAGGGTCATGTTGATGACATTGTTGGAAAAGCATACAGATCGTTACATGTCATAATGAGGCTACTTAAAGGATGCAACAAGGAATTAAAAGAAAAAAGTTACTTAAATATGGTTCGTCCATTATTGGAATATGCAAACAGTGTTTGGGATCCTCACCCAGAATACCTAATAAAATAAATAGATAGTGTGCAGAGGAAAGTAACAAGATTTGTAACAGGGGATTTCAGGAGAAAAAATAGTGTATCGGAAATGTTAGAGGAAGTTGGGTGGGAAATTTTAAGTAAGAGAAGGGAGAAAACTAGACTTATAGGATTAATAGAGCCTGTATAGGAGAAGAAGCGTGGGGAGAAATACGTGAGAGGCTTCAGTTGGAAAATGATTATATCGGCAGAACTGACCACAAGTATAAAATTAGTAGGAATTTTAGCAGAAGCGATTGGGGTAAATTTTCATTCATTGTGAAGGGCGTGAAGGAGTGGAACAGTTTACCAGGGGTAGTGTTTGATCCTTTTCCAAAATCTGTGCAGATATTCAAGAAGAGAATAAACAGCAGCAGAGAAAATAAATGAAATGTTAGAGGGCATTCGACCAGTGGAGGATATTGTAAATAAAAAAGTGTGTGAATACATTAATTCCATTCCCTGGTCTATGGAGTTTGGACAGCCGAAGTAGGGGACTGCCTGTAGGGGTGAAGTACAGTGAGGATTTCGAGGGCCCTGGGACCGCTACGGTAGCTGTGAAGGCCCTTCAGGAACTCTGAAAAGTGGTGGCAAAAGGGGCTCTGGTTAAGACGCAGCAGGTCGTTATGCTACTTAGGTTCCAAAATGGGTAAAACATAAATAAGTAAATAAATGCAATGTTAATCTTATACCAGTTGTATAGTATTCTTCTTCTTCTTCTTGTTTCCGAATTTGGCCGCCTATGAACCGCATTGAACTTAAGGCTTTTTCTTCTTCTTCTCCTCCACCCAGAACCTCTTCATCCTTTCACTTCTGATCTTTCTTTCTTTCTCAGATATGACCAGTTTGGGTCTACTTTTTGGTGGTTTCTCCTGGAATGTTTTGATGCTGTCCACTCGGCTTCTAAATTCTTTTCTGTTGTGAATCATATCCATTGTAAGTCCATTTTCTATTGCATCTCTTTTTACCTCTTCTACCCACTTCGTCGAAGCTTTCAGTCCAGTGATGTACTTGAATATTTTCTTAGTTAGTCGTTTCTCATCCATTATTTCTAGATGTCTATAGAATTTTAGCCTTCGCTTTCGCATGGTGACAGTGATCTTTTCGGTGTGTTTGTAGAGATTATCATTTTTCCTTTTCCTCCACTCCCCATCAGCATTTTTCTGTGGTCCTAAAATTTTCCTTAATATTCTCCTCTCCTTTTTTCGAGATCTTGAAGCTCACATTTTGTATTCATTGTCAGGCTCTCTGAAGCGTAGAGACTCTCTGGCTTTACCACTGTGCTGTAGTGTCTAAGTTTCGCTTTGTAAGATATTGCTCTTTTGTTGTATCTGTTCTGGGTTAACCTGTAAGCCAATTCTAGTTTTCTAATTCTTGCCCTATTCGCCTCTTTATCCAGTCCGTTAGGTTCTATCCATTCCCCTAGATATTTAAATTCCTCAGTTCTTTTTACAGTCCCATGCTTCACTTCTAAGTGTTTCTCCCCTTGATGTCCATATTCCATGTATTCCGTCTTCTCATATGATACTTTGAGACCCGTTTTCTCAGTGATCTCGTGTAGAGTATTCAGCATAATTCGGGCACTTTCTCGGTTGTGAGCCAAGAGGACAAGATCATCCGCGAAAGCCAAACACTTAATTTCTAAGTTCTGTCCTTTCCTCCCTAAATGTATTCCCTTTATTCCTTTCATTTCCAGTGTTTTTTCCAAGGTTCTAATGATTTTTTCTAGAACAATGTTAAAGAGAATTGGTGATTGGCAGTCCCCTTGTCTGACTCCCGTTTTTATTTCAAATTGTTCAGAAATTTCACCGAAGAATTTGACTTTTGAGAAAGTTTCTGTCAGGGTTTGTTTTATTAACATTCTTGTTTTCCTGTCAATTCCGAATTCCTCTAGGACGTTAAATAGAGTCTGCCTGTCAATTGAATCATACGCTTTCTTAAAATCAACAAATATTGCCACGGTGTTCTGGCTTCTCAAAGCTCTTATTCTGAGAATGCTCTTCAGGTTAAATATTTGTTCTGCGCATGATCTTCCTTTTCGAAAACCAGCTTGGTACTCACCAGTGAGATGGTCTGCTTGTTCTTCAACTCCTCTCAATATTACTTTAGAGAGTATCTTATATGTTATTGGGAGTAAAGAGATGCCTCTATAGTTATTGATGTTCGTCCGAAGACCTTTCTTGTGAAGTGGGTGTATAAGAGCACACTTCCAATCACTGGGGATCTTTTCATCTCTCCAGATTTCTCCTATGACGGCGTGGATTGCTTTTGCTGCAGTTTCTCCTCCGAACTTCCACATTTCTGCAATAATTCCATCTTCACCTGGTGCTTTGTTGTTTTTAAGCTCATTTATTATCTCACATACTGTATATGAGTTCACGATGTTTGTAAGTACAGGAGATATTATAAGTAGAATTTTGTAAACAATATAAATTTATTAAGGATGAGGTGTGTGTTTAATAGAAAAAAATTTAAGCGTAAATTGTATAATATTTTGTATTCTAGGAAAATTTTCTTTTTCTCTTGTTAATTTGAAATTTAGTGCTTGGCAATAATGTATTTTAGTGTTCCATTTGCCACTGAGGTAGACACCTCATTTGCAAATAAAGAGATTTTGATTTTGATTTGATTTGATATCGGTAAGTCATTTTTATTTCTTATCTTATTAACACGAATACATTATAGTTTTGTCTGTGAACTTCAGATTTTTATCTTATAGTTGTTTTAGGTGTACAACGTAGGTTCATTTGAAATTTTGATACGTCACGGGAAAAGGGCTAAACAGAATTTCTGGAAATCAGTACTTGAGTTCAAGGTAGCTGGTTGTATACTAGATTATATATACGTATAAAATTAGTACACGGTGGTGTAGAAATATTTAAGAGACCAAAAGAGAAAATCTCGAATTTCTCCGTTTACTGTAACGAAGAGCTGTGCATAATAACATTTGTAGAACATTTCATTTGCGACCTTTCATGTGTGTACGTACCTTACGAATTAATGATAACCGAGATATACACTAATTTCAATTTAGATTGCCAAGTGAATCATCGGCGAGTATCGCCGACATAGAAGTCGATGCTACTACTGATAAAGGCATATTTAACCAGGTTTTCGGATCTGTCCACAATAAGTGGCAGTGAACAAGGGCCTCAGGTTTCATAAAGTGATATATGTTTAAAAAGTTGATGTAGTATGGAAACAGAGCAGTGCCCCATCCCATTGTCGCGATAAAAGCTATCTGTGACGGTGCAACGTAAAGCAGATTGAAAACAAAAATCCTACTGTTTTTTTTTTAAATTTGCTCCAGCACTGGTTGGGGAATACTCAGACTCGTTCGTGCGGTTTCTTCGTGAGTATTTACAATCTCTTTCCACTTATTTTGAGATGATTTTAGTTTTCGAAACCTGTAGTACCTAGCTTCTACTTTAGATAATAATAATAATAATAATAATAATAATAATAATAATAATAATAATAATAATAATGTGCGAGTTGGCTACGCGGTTCGAGTCTCGTAGGTGTGAGATTGCATTCTGGAGGTGGAGGGTTCGAATACCTTTGTCGATAGTCTGAGGATGGTTTTAGGTGTTTTCCCATTTTTACACCAGGCGAATGCTGGGGCTGTAACTTAATTTTGGCCACGGCCGCTTCCTCCCCAACCTTAGCCCATTCCCATCCTTCCGTCGCCGAAAACCTTCGATGTGTTAGTGCGACGTTGAACCAATAATAATAATAATATTAATAATAATACTAATAATAATAATAATAATAATAATAATAATAATAATAATAATAATAATAATGGCATGTGGCATCCGGAGAGGCTTGGTGCAGTTCTTTTAATTTGACACCTGTAGGTGACCTGCGCGTCGTGATGAGTATGAAATAATGATGAAGACTGCAGATACACCCAGTCCCCGTGCCAGCGGAATTAACCAATAATGGTTAAAATTCCCGACCCTGCCTGGAATCGAACCCGGGACCCCTGTGACCAAAGGCCAGCACGGTAACCATTTAGCTATGGAACCGAAAATAATAATAATAATAATAATAATAATAATAATAATAATACACTTGTGCTCATAAATTATGGATATTTTTGTTGAATTGCACAATTAGTTTCACTATTATGTGAGTAAGACCCTAAAGTTAGGCTGTATAAGATGTTCTGATCAGTCACCGAAATATATTATGGATATTTCTTTACTATGTTAGCCAGTGATATTATTAAGAAAGTACCAAACTGAATAGTAGGTAACCTAGATAAGATATATTGTAGTTACTTTGTTTAAGATTTGTTGTTAGTCACAGTACGGCACTGTAAACACGATTAAAGATAAACATTTGGTAATGCTTCGTAACTGGAACAGAACAGTTCGTCGTATTGATTATGAAGTTAGTCTTTTTGACTGAGAAAAACATATATAGAGGGTTTTCAGCTAAGTAAATAAATGAATAGATAAATATAAATAATAATGTTATTGTTTCCCTAGACACAGCCACAAAACAAATTAAGCAGCTTAGGGCACGAGCTGAGAGGGCGGGAGTTCAAAACGAATATCAAGCCGGCGGTGCACAGATATGTCCGACTGCTGGCCTTTAGATCAAGGGACTTTAACCTTAATTGGTTATATCCACTGGCTCGGGGCCTGGGTGTGTATGTGTCGTCCTTAAATAGAAAATTAAAAAGGAAAACAAGTACAGAATGAGAAAAATAAGAAAAACAAGTAAAGGATGAGAAAAATAAGAAAACATAGAAAAATGCTATGTACTTTTTTTAAAAAAGAGCTAGTGACGCGGCTACGAAGAATCAAGCGTGCAGAAATATTTAAGTACCTGGAAGAGTGGATAGAACCCACCGTGTCTGAGAAAGAAGCCTTCGCGTCAGGAATTAACAAACTGGGAATATCATACCAGCTAACTAAGGTTGTCTACAACAAAATGTCAACATTCTTCAATGCGAAGCTGAGGCATTACTACAGTGCCATACAACCAAAGGTCTTATACACTGCAGAATGTCTTGCGATGAATAAGAAAGGCCTGATTGAAAAGCTGGAGGCAAAGAAAGAAAGAAAGAAAGAAAGAAAGAAAGAAAGAAAGAAAGAAAGAAAGAAAGAAAGAAATATATTGAGAAATATCTCGGGGCCCTCTTAAAGAAAATGGTGACTAGAGGAGAAGGCTCAACCACGAACTATACACCCATGTGGAGAAGATAACCGACACCATCCAGAAAATAAGGATCGCCTTTTATGGACACATGCCGCGAATGATCTCACCATGGTTGGCCAGTCGGTTAATTAACTACTTTTAAGACAAGAAAACCAAAGGGGCCTGGTTCACTGGGACAGAAAGAGATCTCGAAATAACTGGAGGTCACATGTAATGATGACATGGAGCGTGTCCCAGTCAAGAAGAAACTTCAAGCACGCTAGGGTTTCTTAGGAAATTGGAAGCTAAAGGCAGGAAAGGCATGGACACGGGAGAGAAAGGAACAACACCGAGAACGATCACGGAAGTGCTGGGAAAATGTCAAAGCCGGAGGACTTGGTCCGTAGTTTACTGAAACGAGATGAATTAATGAATGAAATTGGTTTTACGTCCCACTAAGTAAATTGGTATGGTTTTAAGGACGCCGAGGTGGCGGAATGTTCCGTAGCAGGTCTGTCCACCATACTAGGTATATTTTAAAGTTCATGTTTCTTCTTTCTCTGCTGCTTTTCTCACAACCTGACAGGGACACGGGTGTGATCTGTGTCACACATGTGGATTTGACCCAGTTTGACAGTTGAATGTCCTTCCTGACGTGAAACGGTTCGGACTGGGATGGAAGTGACCGTGGCCTTAATTAAGGTTTGAAAATGGGAAAACACGGAAAACCATCTCTTGAATGCAAGTTAACTGCGCAGTCAGCTCCCTCTTTCTTATGTGGTTTAATGTCACGTCTGGATAATAATGTCCCTCAGAAGCCATCACATATTCCTTTTTACGTTACCTTTTACATATAATATTATAAAAGGTATTAAGTCATACAATTTATCATTGTGTATTTACAGGCACAGGCGAGTGAATGCCTAGCTATCAGAAGAAAATGAAGGAATACTGTACTATAAACAACTTATGTGTCATACGTAACTTAGCGCGCCTTTCGACCGGCTGCAGTAGCCTAGGATTCAATCGAGTAGGTCAGCCTACGGTTGGCAAATGAAGCATGGTTGAATACATTCCATTTTCTTGATATGTACTTGTCTTATTTTCAAAATAATCACCGCGCTGAATTTGTAACGAATGTATGCTTAATTCTAGGTATAGACAATAGGGTAGTTCCTTTAAAGGAACAAAGTTAGTACCGTCATCTCAGCAGATATTGACATCCTGTAAAAGTACGGTAAGTTTAACTATGATTTCCTTAATATTGTTAATGAAAGTGAAAACGGAATGTCGATCGATATCTTTAATGATTCGCGAGTTGTTTGAGGTGGACATCTTTAAGCTGAATAACCCTGTGATACGATGTTACGCGAAAGAGAATTTTCAGGTGACTCGACTCAGGCCAAATTAGTTGACGTTTCGTGTCCTGCACATACAGTATCATCTACTTGTTTGGTCGGAGGTTCGAACAGGGTAGGAGTGTTTATCGATCCTTCACCAGTGGGCATCCAAGGAGTAGGCCTACAACTCCACGAGAAGATTGTTATTTGGTTCTGTCAAACAGAGAATACAACAGGCGATATTGTAAGGACATGAGAGTAGCTACAGGTACTGACAAGGCCTGCGAGATTTTCCCCATTGATCGTTGCTCACAAAACTTCTCGATTAGCGTAGTGTTATGCCTCTCAGTGGCGCCTAAGTCATCTGTGACAGCTGATGGTGGAACTGCTACGGATCCAGCCAGTGTTTTACTCGATATATTGAGTTTGGTCCTCGGGACAGTGGTGCTGCGTGTTGTTTGCGGGCGAGTCCAGTCTTCGCAATTATACCCGACGTATTCACGTAATAATGGTATGTGCTGAACGCCCCTTCAGTTTATGTAGGAATGAAGAGACAACACAGTGCCCAAATAAGGGATTCTTTATCCCCTTTGTGCCCAGATCTTTGTTTGTTTTATATTTCTGTATCAGCAATCGCATTGAATGTCAAATGAGGTGTTAAAAAGATTTCAGTTCTTCGATATAAATCTGTGTTCTCACCGTCCAATACCCGGAACAATTACTTCAGTAATTCGCACCTAATGGATTTACAAGTACATTCTGTATACTATCAGTTGATACATCTGCTAAATTACTCAGTATGAATGATAAATACATAGCCAAAATATGCTTCGTAAAAAGACATATTGTTTTCTTGAGGTGACTATCTGGACCTGTTCGTTATTCAGTTGTTCAGTGTTCAATGGAAACGGAATGAAACCATTAGACAACTTTCTTGCATGTTAGTCAGGTATAACAACTCTACGTCTCATTCTGATCTTTGAGTTTAGCTGAGGATCAAATGCAACAACAGCGGGGAAAACAATTTCATTTGCATTCCAGGCTAAGGTGCAAAAATTGATTGCATGGGTACCGCATGTATTATTAACTTATCGTATGGCTTTTAGTACCGGGAGTGTACGAGGAAATGTACGGTTTACATGCTCCAGGTATTTCTATTTGCCTCCCATGCGCGGCCTGGGATCTGCAGGTCAAGGCTTCAATGTCCCCATCCAACGCGCGACTGGCCATCAACAGCGTCATATGCCCTCACTCCACATGAACAATGGGAAGAGATTTGGAATTGAATCCAGGCTTTTAGCACGCAATCTAGTGATTAGAAAGTGGGTTTATATTTTTTTCAACAGGATTGCAACCAGCCAGGCATGGCGGGGGGGGGGGGGGGATTCAGCTGGACGTCCAGTGCTTTCACTGTATGATAATGTACGCCTACATGCATTCGGCCAAATTTACCAAGAAAATTATCGACCAATACAGCTGAGAAACAATTTCGCACCCTCCCAGTTGCCCAGACCTTGTGCCTTCCGACTATCATCTTTTCAGCTTTCTCTAACCATATTCAGGGAGAAATCTTTCCTGATGAAGCTGCTTTGGCGTCGAACTCCTCCTTCAACATTGGCAGCTGGTCATTGACAATGAAGGCGAGTACATGACTGAGTGAGGGTTGTGGAGTACAGTAAATCAAGCGGTTGTGCTTGTTTAATACTGTAAACATTTGATTTACAAAATTCTCGAGCTAATATAAAGTTACATGGCTTGCTACAATTTCACTTGAATTTAAGTTCAGAATTGTGTGACCCGAATGGGAGTTAATAGTTTTTCAAGGTGTTCTTGTATTGAGAGAGATAGTAATCAAGACTTGCGTATCATACATATGCATGTAGTGTGCAACACTTTTAAATGTGCATTTATCTTGTTGACGTGACCGGCCTAGCACATTGCTCGCGATCTGGAGCAGAGTTGACAACTTCAGTAAACTTACTTATTTATTATTGCAGTAGTGAGTTAGCTCACGGTTCTATGAATAGGCGTAAGGAGAGACATTTATGGATGACGAATGGAAAGTTATAGGCAGTACTACATTCTGCGGTTACGTAAATACGGTTATAAAAATCTGATATCAAAGAGAAATATGCCGATGATGTTGTTTTTATTTTAATTGAAAGACAAACGGATGATCGACCTTTCTTTAAAATGATCGTTGGAGAAAGTTCCAACCACCAAAGAAACACGTGGTATTGAATACATTTCCTCTAATAGGGAAAAGCCATCCGGCTGTCGAACTGGGCTAAATCGACACAAAATGCCGGCTTCAGGAATAGGCCAAGAAGAAGGAAATGAGAAGTCTTCTTTTTAGAGCAGCTACTCCTCCTCCTCCTCCTCCTCCTCCTCCTCCTTCTCCTCCTCCTCCTCCTCCTCCTCCTAACAACAAATGTGTACCAGATATCTTTTGCATGCTGACATCGTACGGCATGGAGTGCCTAATGGACTTTTGTCTGTTCTTCAAACATCCGACTGCAGGGCTGAGTGGCTGGTCTTCTGACCCCAACTTGGCAGATTCGATCCCGGCTCAGTCCGGTGGTATTTGAAGGTATTAAAATTCGTCAGACTCGTGTCGGTAGATTTACTGGCACGTAAAAGAACTCCTGTGGGACAAAATTCTGGCATTTCGGTGTCTCCGAAAACCGTAAAAGTAGTTAGTGGGACGTAAAGCCAATAACATTATTAAGCCCACACTCTACTACTGATCCAGAGAAAAAACTGTGTTAGACTTAAAAAGGCTGTATTACCAAATAACACTGTAAATATCTACAAAATTGACATGGTAGGTGGTTTGCTGGCGCTATTTTGAACCGAAGTGAAGTTCGCTTCTTATAAGAGGTCTGCAGTTCACATTCCCATTAATATAGGTTTATTAATATTCCACTCCTCAGAAAGTTAGGATTCTTGCGGCCAAAGTTTCATATGATATGAGCCCCTGAGGACTGATGAGTAGCCACACTTTTGTGAGGGGGGATAGAGAAAGCACAATGTAACATTTACTTTCAAATAGGTGCCACAAAACTTACAGTAACTCTCTCCGAGTAATGGCCTGGTATAAACTCGACTGGAAGACACACTGAGTCTAGAAGTTTGGATCTGAGGACGCTCCCCATCCCTGTAATGGAGCGTGAATTACAATTCAATGGAGATGGATCCTCCGTGAAGATGGGTCTAACATGTTGATGAAATAGGGATTATGCTTCCTTTTTGATGATACTTTCGCTGTAAACATTTCAAATCATGTAGATTATGATATTATGATATAAATACACCGAGTGGTCAAAATCACGAGATGGGGTGTCCCATTAGCAGTCTGTCGCAGACAACAGTGTCATGAAGATGGTAACATGTCGCGAGTTAACTGATTTTGAACGTGTGATGATCATTGGCACACGGCGCATGGGTCATAGCATTGCGGAAATTACACGCGTATTCGGGATTCCGGGATCAACGGTGTCGAGGATGGAACTTCAAGATCGCAGAGAGAATGTTACCACCCGCGTAAGCTGCCGCACGGGAAGACCATAGGTGTTTAACGAACCGACATCACGTCGCCTCTGCAGAACCATTCTGAGCGCTCGACGGGGTACTATGAGTCAGATCGCCGCCCAGTTGAATGTTGGGAGTCAGGAACCCATTTCTACCAGGACTGTAAGGGGGCAACTGTACCGCATAGGCTTCACCAGCCGCCGACCAACTCGTATCCCCTTGCTGATACCTCGATACCGAGCTCAATGACGTGCATGGGCCCGCGAACATCGGTAATGGACCGTGAAACAGTAGCGGCGTGTGATATGGTCCGATGAATCCCGGTTCCAGTTGTATCGAGCTGATGGGCGCGTGCGAGAGTGGCGTATATCCCATGAAGCTATGGATCCTGCGTGTCAACAAGGATGTGTCCAGGCGGGAGGTTCTGGTCTGGATGGAGTTCTCATGATCGCAATTAGGCCCTATTGTCCGGCTGCAGGGATTGATGACAGGTGCACGTTATGTGGACATTCTTTCAGATCATCCGCATCCCTTTCTGGCCCTAGAGTACCCATATGGATATGCCATGATTCAACAGGAGAATTGCGCCATGTCACCGCTCTGTGGTGGCAAGCAGGTGGTTGGAGTAGCACTCCAGTGAAGTTACGACCATGGATTGGCCCTCCAGATCCCCCGATCTTAATCCAGTCGAGCATTTATGTGATGCTGTCGATGTTGGTGTACGCTCCATGAACCCCGCACCAATGACACATGACCAATTGTGGGCAGCAGAACGATTCCGTTTTCGAGGGCTCGTTTTAACATCACATTCAGTGTCTTCCCATGACTTTTGGCCACTCAGTGTATACCCCACTTAGTACGGGAAATAGTATATCCACGGTATACCCTGCCTGCTGTAAAACGTGAAACCCTGGGGGCTCTTAACGTGGGAGCGCGGATTGGTGGCGACGGATCCCCTGGCTGAGGTGGTGATGGTAGTGGTGGTGGTGATTATCGTTTTAAGAGGAAGCACAACTAGGCAACGATCCTCTATTAACACTAATCAGAGGGAAAATTAAAAGTGGTCCGACACTTCGAAAATAAGGGTATCGGGCAAAGAGAGACAAAGACCATGAAGGGCGTGAAAATGAAAGGCTCCCTAGGCCTCGATACCTAATACCGTCCAGCTCTGACCAAGGAAGGTTGGATACAATAGGTGAAAGTGAAGAGCCTGGCTGATCGGCTCATCGACCCAGCTTACCGCTAGGATTGATTACCCAGCCTTCTACTGAGTTGCCCGGCTTAGCAGGGGCACTTCTTGTTGGTTACGTGTTGAAGATGGAGTGAAAGAGGCTAGCTGGATTCACTTGCTGAATCTAGTATTTTGTGCGCTTCACTCGCATTTGCCAGAATCACAGAACCTTATTATTATTATTATTATTATTATTATTATTATTATTATTATTATTATTATTATTATTATTATTATTATTATTATTATTATAAAACATGGAGAACTATGTTATGGGCTTGATCGTAACACAGTGCGTGCTCTTCCCTGCGAGTAGATTAACAAATTAAATCTTGCGTTATCTTGTATCGAACACTTTAATTTGCATTTCGAGTAACTAATCCATGCAACATTCATGTAAATACTAAATTATTTCTGCTGCTATGAGTAGGGACACTAATTTATCGTTGTTATTTGAGTTATCTTTGTTGTATATCTACTTACTAGACACAGCTTCCTTATACGGCAAGCAGCAGCCAAAAGAAATGTTGGGATTATGGGCAGGTAATTTATCCTCACCTCGACAGAGTTGTTACTTGGATGCTATTATGAAAATGAGTGTTTATCAAATATGCCCTGAGCACATTATTTAACACTGCCAAATTTGATTTCCGTTGGTTAAGTGGGTTAAGTTTAACCAGATTATGGTGTATGCAGTTCCGCGAAAATCAATTTGAGTGTTGGAGCTTGTTGAGGATGGTCCGATTAATATCAGCATTAGCCCCGATCATGGCCCATTTAGTACCAGGAGCGCGTAGGCTTTTATAAAGCCGCTAGGAAGTGGGGCCTCAGCACTTCTGTATGACCTAACATCTTACATTCTAGGACTATCTCGAATATCATAACATATTTATTGCTTTCCAGCCCTATTTAACCAGTACTGTTTATTTCACGTAGTCTTTCTTTCTTTCTTTCTTTCTTTCTTGTATATTATTATTAATGAGACATCTCTTTTGAGTGTGCCTCTCACAGGAAGACCGTTTATGAAGTTATGGAGTTATGAAGCGGTGGAGTTTTAGAGAACTGTTACTTCGACTTCATTCCGGCTTCATAGTCTTTCTCGGTCGCTTTTTCCACCCTATGGTACGTTCGTAGGTGTGAACTGTAGCATGTGGACTTGAGCCTGATATACGGTCGGTTGCCCTTCCGGACGCCAAACCTGTGTGGAGGGATGTTATATTTCATGTTTCTGTGGTGGTTGCTAGTATGAATGATATTAACCAGACTCGGCTGAAATCCCCAAACCGGCCGGGAATCGAACGTCCAATTGTCACACAGTTTAAGTTGCAAGGATTGTCAACTGAACATGCATGATTATGCTGAAATATTTTTTCAAGTTATTTATGCCCATGGAGAGGATGCATTTGAGGATGTCGTTTGAGTTGTTGTCGCAGTTTACACGCTGCATAGAGCTGCGTATCCACTTTCCCACATAGTCTGCAAAGGGACAGTTGTACACTGCCGTGAAGAAACTTATTTTGTTCTGTCGCAATTATTTCATTCATTGCTTTATAGGCATTTACTTAACATTCCGTGGCTACGTATGGTGTCTCAAATTGCTTCCAGATGTTATTCCAGTTTCTGTTTGTAAACGTTATCATTATATGGGGTATGCTTGGCTTGTTTTTCATTAATCTCCTATAGATGATTTTGGTAGCTGGCTGAGACTGTGGGTCTGAAATTCATATCTGTTTGCCCGCCAAGTCTAGTATTTGTTTAAAGCCTTGTTGAATGACGGGATAACCTCTTCTGTTGCTTAGATTATTCCAAAAGAACGTGTCTTGTTCGTTATTGACTTAATAAGAAACGCTTTACACTTTACGGACAATGCTATTATATCTAGTGTCCTTGTTCTTGTTGTTCCCAAAGTTGCTGCCTTGCTGTTCTGAAGAAGTATCCTCGCCATAGGTAATAGCTGAAGCCAAGCTCTACTCTTTTGGCTAATTTTTCAGGTAACGGTAAGATTTGTGCGGTGTGCCACATCTTTACGAGTGCAAGTAGGTTAAGGTGCCAGGCCTTCTGAAAAAAGATTGAAATTCTTTATTAAATTAGACGACGAAGTGTGTGTCACTTTGTTGGTTATTGTGGTCCAGTTTTATTTCAGTCATCTGTTGCTTACTCTTCGGAAATTTGTGAACACAGTTAAAGAGAAACACATCACTACACTACACAATTTAAACAAATATATAATTGCACATAACTGCGAACTCTCGACAGTAAACAAACATCGTATTATGAATCCAATAGTAACACTAGTAACAACAAACAACATTTGAAACCGGAAATACTATGATGACGATACACATTACGGAGAAACTTAATTTCAACGTAATGCTAGGTTTCACAAGCGATATGTATCCCAGCTGGTAGAGTTGGATAATTTAAGATACGTCTGTCTTTTGGGGGTATATACACGATTTTTTGATTGTCTTTGTTACTTGCTGTTGATTGATAAGTATACCTCCGCTTGGATAATTTTTAAAACGTCAATAAAAACAAAGATATCTGGGCATGAATTAAGTTATTAAACTTAATGCATTGTGGAAATCGTCGCTGGTGTTTGTTATCCGATCTCATGCCCATATGTCCGGTGGAAAGCGGAAATAATTATCTACCAAGTAATTACTGAATGGAATAGCTAATTCTGGTAGCTCTGACATCTTGTACCTCGCTGGGAGGCATCATAAATGCAGTCATTTTCCTCATTCAGAATGTTTGTTCTTTAATACGAAGCTTAACCAACATGCTGTATGTGCCTACACCGTACGCATATGGCAGTCCAGAGTACAGTGCAATTCGACGGGTGTACCATCTGATGGCAGTGATAGGCTGGGTTGAAATTGACCGTGTGACGGTGGCGGCTGAAAGGACTGCAAGTCTGAGTAACAGAGAATAGTGTTGAGACTAAATAAATTGACTAGTATTTCTTCAAGGCATATGTTAGTAAGAAAAGGCCAGTGTTGAACAATAGGCTTATTTTTCACACTCTGGGGCTGTACATAACAGTGCGACGGTGTGCGTGTGTGAAGGCGATTGTCAAGGCCGGTATAAAGAACGCGGCGTAATCTACTGTAGTTGTCCGTGTCTATACAGAAGGACAACAATTGAGTAACCACTCTTCTTAAAATATTTTTTGCATTTTCGTGGAATCCTGGTTGGGAATCGCTACTCCAGCCCGCCAAGGAATGGAGATAGCGTACCATTCCCCAGAGTAATCAACAACGACTGGAGAACCGGATATGAGAAGTGGGGAAATCGTAGAAGAAGAAGAAATGGAAGAAGAATGTATGCGCATTGTCCTGGAATTATATTATGCCATGCGAAATAAATCGGAATTCGTTACTTAACCCCGTGCTTTTTTTAAAAAAAATATGTTTTTCTCTCAATTTCATCGTGATTCTGAATGAGCAGCAGGAAGTTGTAGCTTATGCGTTCCCAGTTGCACGCAGTGATTTGGCATTCAGGACAGATGCTGTAGTTTATCTCTCGGTATGACGCAAGAGCCGCATTCTGGAGAAATTTTCTTTGCAAATTAAAATGTTAACATATTAAGCGTAATGTTTGTGGAAGTTTGTTGATTAGATCGTTGTTTATGAGACTAGAGCTGGTAATGGTACAAGACATCGTAGTAATTAGCTTGTCAGTGTTCCACTTTTACTCATACTTTATTACTGAGATGGTGACGTTCTAGTATTATGGATTTTTAATGTAAATCGTACCCTGTAAAGAGCAAAAATAATCATTCAACGCCTTGACATGCCCGCAAACTGCACCTACCAGTCACTTTTAGATGTCAAACATTACTTATGTAAACTGATAGGCAATTATTTCATTATATATAATTATTGTGATGGGATATTTTTATTATTTGATCCAAGCTCGTCTAAATCCGTGCTTGGAATGGAGGATTATATTGATAGAATGTAAATACAAGATAAAGTGATGATTAAATATGCATAACAGTTCTTCCTTGCGTGTCTTAAAGATGATTGAGGAAGATTCTCTTATATCATGTAAGCGTTCGGAAAATAGCCATGTTTGACAAATGTACAATGATTTAAATTATGACCATAAATGATTTGAACTACCGTTGATTTTATTCTCGTCTGGTAGACCTTGAATGTTTTGCGTTGCCCCTATGAATAGACAATAACGATGTAAAGAAAAGAAAGTAAGAGGAGTGTTGTCATCCGAAAGGCTCCATATGTTAATTTTGGGCAAGAACATTTGTCATAAGTGAGCCCGCCCATTATATTTGGGCCCTGCACGTTTGATTTGAATAATTGGAATATTTCACACGTGTCGGAGAGTAACGCATTTGTGAAGGCCACTGGAAACGGTATTGATTGATGCTTAGCGAAGACAAGATCCGCTTTCTTTTCCTTTTTCATTGATAATATTCTGAAGCCTTTAGAAAGGATTACTTGGGCGGGGTTCTCTATAAATCAAGTTGTCGATGTTTGCCCCTCTATTTAAACGGTTTCTTTTTAATCTTCAGTTTGTAGTGCACTATTCTGTGCTCAGTTCCGGCGGCACCATGTTCATGTTCCTTTTTCTAAAGTTTCTTGTCCTCTATAATTTGAGGGAGGCGTGGTAGTTCAGTGAATTACTTGCTTTCAACCAAATAACTAGATGCGGATTGATTCTGAGGGACAAGTACATACTTTTCTGTAGGAATAATCATGGTCCTGTCGCTCAGTATCAGTCTTAACCTTCACGTCCTACTATGAATGACCTTCTTATTGATCGAAAGCAAATCAAGTGATGCATTCTTTGTAGACATTGATGATCGTTCAGCGAAACCAGCAGAAAACCAAGGACTCGCCTTCCTTGCCATGAGCGTTTCATGATAAAGCTTTCTAGAAATCCAAGATCTATGTCTAGCAGCAGGCAACGGCTAATCTAAACATATTTCTTCCCCGATTTCCTAAAATTTAATTCCTGGAAAACAATGGGATGGTGCCTTATTTCAACCCATTAAGTAGGTGGCTCAGTCGTAGTACCTGTCGACTAAATGGAAACCCTCCATGCTCTCTCAGCTTGGGAGCATGGAGTGGCGTCCAAGCAGCCTCGAGCTGTATCTTGTATTGCTTCCAAGTTCCTCCTCCTATGTTTCCTATTTGACTTCCCATGATCAGCGAGGTGTTGTGAGTTCATGTTCAACCCATCGGGCCCTTGAGTTTCTTTTTGAAAATCCTCTCATTCTGTGAAGGACTGGACCTGTTCCTTGTTCCTCTTCTGATTAGAGTTAAGAGAGGATGGTTATTCCTCACCATCAACACTCTGACGATGACCTCATATGTGAATGGAGTCGTTAGTGGCATACTGTGGTTATACTTAGATTTATCTATAACTTCCTTCAAAATGTAATTTCTTCAGCTTTTTATTACTGAATTGTTGTCTGTAGAGCGATTTTTCAGTTTCTAGCGTCTGGCAGGGTGCATTAGTAGAAAAGTAGATCCTGTTATTAAGAACTGTCTTCTGAATTTCTAGCATTAATCCCTTGTTTTTTTTTCTAATGTGGGATTCACATTCTTGCATTTATCTCTTCATTTCATCCGATCGGTCACGTCGTCTGGAGTGACATTTACTATGCACTTCCCTCGTAACTGACCACCTCCTTTCGCCTGACCAGCGTCCTGCAAAGTTGATATTCATTGCCACTTTCCTACTGAATTGCCATTGCTCCACAATGTACCCACACTATCGAAGACAAGTGTCGTACCATGTCAGTGATGAACGATATCCGAAATGTTTTTCGAACGTCCTGGTTCGTGACAATCCAGTCTGCTGAATTCCAGTGGTTACCGAATCGTTATGATTTCCACAGCATGCAATGGTTGTTTATGTTTCGAGCATTTTGTCCTAGAGTGCCACTGGGTAAACGACCGTCTTACAGATCTTCGATTTCAGATAGTGTGCTGTATTCCGTTCAAGAGATTTTTGTGTCTCGATTATAATTCTTCCAGACTGCATTCCTTCTGTTTCGTAAATCCGGCAGTGTAGTGCAGTGTTTAGAATACTTGAACTAAGCTGTTTTACCGAGTTCAATGTCATCAATTATAATTGATCCATCACTTTGTTGTTCTCTCTCAAGTACTTTGCGTTCGCAGTCCTTAGTATTCTAGTCCGTTAGTAAACAACTGCAATAAAAAGCATTGTCTAGGTAATTCTTGCATAGGCGCCTTCGATTAAACTGCTTAACCCTGCAAAGGATTTCAGACACTACACGAACTACTCGGGCGAGTTTGATCTCCTTTTCACCGAGCTCGATAGCTGCAGTCGCTTAAGTGCGGCCATTATCCAGTATTCTGAAGATAGTGGGTTCGAACCGCACTGTCGGCAGCCCTGAAGATGGTTTCCCATTTTCACACCAAGCAAATGCCGGGGCTGTACCTTAATTAAGGCCACGGGCGCTTCCTTCCCACTCCTTGCCTTTTCCTGTCCCATCGTCGCCGTAAGACCTAACTGTGTCGGTGCGACGTAAAGCAACTTGCATGAGAAACAGTAGACAGAAGAGTGATTGAATGGGTGGCTAAATTTCTAGAAAATAGAAAGAGAATTAAAATAGGTAAGGCATTACCTGATCCTATAACGATTAAGAGGAATAGCAGGGCAGTATTACTGGACCGTTATGTTTTCTTATGTATATAAAGGATATGAGTGAAGAACTAGAATCACGCGTAAGGCTTTCTGCAGATGACTTTGTACTATATAGAGTAGGACCTCTCAGGGTGCATGCGCGTGGTGCATGCACTGTGCACGGTGCAAAAGACGACTTCGCTTGGTTGACCAGAGTGCAGATCCCCTACTCCTCTCTCCCTAAGCCTGTCTCCCCGTTCCGCCTGTCTCCGCGTTCCTCACCTTCACTGCTGTTTCTCCCCCACTGCGAAATATTTACGTGTGGTGAGCGGAGACGCTCAGTTGTATGGGACAAGGTTACCAGTGTTATTAAAAAATTAAAAAAGTGAATTAGAAATACACATACATGTTTGAGAGGAATGTAAACATATTTTTTTTAAATGCAGAACCCGTAACCAAAATGAAAATGCTACAGTACTGGAACAAACCTCATTTGTGGATATAGAATGCTCTTCTTCAAGATGTTTCAACTTCCTTAATTCTTTCTCTCTGACGTCTCCTAGTATTTTTCGCAATAATTTTCCGAATGTAGTCTGTTGTAGTGTCTTTCAGTAGACGATTTTCTTACGCACGTAATTATCGTCCCATAGATTAAGCATTTGGCGTTATCGTCACGACAGACAAAAGAATACGAAAGTTCCCAGTTCGATTGAAATGGACTTTCGGAAGTCCTTGCTTTCTTCAAAACAGGTTGCTCCATTATTATGTTGTCGTGCGCTTATCTATTTCACTGATAAACACGTCGTCTACCACCAAACGCTTCGTCGCTCTCAGCACACTACACCATCCGAGTCAAGTCGAGTTGAGGCTAAGCTTACCGATGCACAGTGCACAGAGCCTATGCACCTCGCTCTGCACGCGTGAGAGTTTGGGCGTTTGAGAGGCCCTGATATAGAGTAATACATAAGTTTACAAGATTTGAGCGACTACAAAAAAGGCCTCGACAGTGTTGTGAGATGGACAGAAGACATTGGAATGAAGGTGAACGGGGCGAAAATTCAGGTCGTATGTTTTACCGAAATGAAAAGTCCTCTCATTTTTAATTACTGTGTTGATGGGGCGATAGTATCTCATGGGGATCACTGTAAGTACCTAGATGTTAGTATAACGAAATATCTTCATTGGTTTAAACACATGAACGAGGTTATAAAAAATACGGATCTCTTCATATGATTATGAGGGTATTTAGGGGTTGTAGTAAGGATTGCATTTGTGGACATTGAAAAAGCATATGATAGTGTTCCTCGAAACAAGATATGGGAATATCTGGAAGACCTAAATGTGCCCAAGTACTTAATTGACAAAGTCAATATGCTATACCAGAATTGCTACAGCTGTGTCCAGATAGACAACGAGCGATCAAAATGGTTTGAAACAAAGAGAGGTGTCCAACAAGGAAGTGTCCTATCACCACTTCTGTTCATAATAGTAATGGACAAGGTCATAAAATCTATCAAGAAAATGGACAGTGAACCAAACGCCCTGGTATTTGCTGATGATGTGCTTTAATGAGGAGAGACAGAAGCTGAAGTTCAGAAGAAACTTAACGAATGGAACAATACATTCAGAAATTTTGGACTGAAGATGAGCAAAACAAAGACAGTGGAATAGGGAAGGAACAAGTTCAGATACATTTCTGGAAGGAGTAAAAATCGAATCAGCTTTCCACTTCAAGTACCTCGGAAGCACAATCTTGAAATACAACACTGTTTGTCAGGATATTCTCAGTAGGACACTGAAAGCATCGAACTTCTACAGTCAAGGCAGAAATCTTCTCTGGGACTGCAAAATATCACAAAAAGAAAAAAATAATCATGTACCACACTTACTTTGTACCAATCACCACGTACGGTTTAGAGACATGTACCCTACTAAACAAAGACTTCAGTAGAATCCAAGCAACTGAAATGAGATTCATTAGAACCATGAACCAAACTACCAGAAATGACAAGATCAGAAATGAAGTGAATAGGAAAGTAGCTGGTATCGAGGTTTCTATTACCAGTGTCATAAAGAAACGCAGACTTCAGTGGTATGGGCACATAATGAGAATGAACAGGGAAAGACCTGCCAGAAAATATTTTGACCTTAATCTCATAGGAAGAAGACCACAGGGAAGACCAAGAAAACGCTGGATAGAGACTGTAAGATCAGATGTGGAGGAGAGAGGACACAAATGGGAGAATGTACTGGATCAGAATATGCATGAAGACAGAAGGAGATGGCGAGTGCTTGTACACCACACCCGGAAAACTGGAGTTGGGAAATGATGATGATGATGATGATGATGATCCTAACCTACCCAAATAATGATGATGATGATGATGAGTAAGGCTGCAAAGTATACATATACTGCCAGGCCCAGTTAGAATATGGTTCCAGAATAGAGGACCCACACCGGGATTACTTGATACGAGACCTGGAAAAGATCCAAAGGGACAGCAGCACAATTTGTTCTACGTGCTTCCAGACAAAAAGAGCAGGGTTACAAAAATGTTGCAAAGTTTGGGCTGGGAAGACTTAGGAGTAGGGCGACGAACTGCTTGACTAAGCGGTTTGTTCCGAACTACCAGTGGAGAAATAGCGTGGAATGACGTCAGTAGATGAATAAGCTTTAGTGGAGCTTTTAAAGGTAGGAATGTTCATGTGCAGATAAAGTTGGAATTCAAGACGAAAACTTGGGTCAAATATTCATTTATAGGAATAGAAATTAGGATTGGAATAATTTATCAACATAAATGTTTGATAAATTTCCGAGTTCTTTGAAATCATTTACGAAAAGAGTAGGTAAACAATTAATAAGGAACTTGCCAGCTAATTGACAGCCCTAAATACAGATCATTGATTGATTGATTGATTGATTGATTGATTGATTGATTGATTGATTGATTGATTGATTGATTGATTGATTGATTGATTGATTGATTGATTGTATCATAATTAAAGTTGTGTAAAAGATCATTTCTGATGTTTTCATATATTTTTACCGCGGGAAAAACAATGATCATTAAGGTGTTAACTCTATATGGTATAACACCGCAGTTAGCCAGATGCCACCAGATGTGGAGTCGGATATTATCACGCCCATAATCAACGATGCAGCAGCTAATTTGAAACTTTGAGGCAGTAAGAAGGGATTTCCAACTAAGGGGAATTGTGTCTCAACTAGAAATAATACGGGACGCGGAAAATGTTATTCATATACGAGACTGTTCCTTAAAATATGCAACATCTGGCAATCCTGCTGACTATTCTTGTTACTTGAGGTGTACTGTAACTCCTCTGTTGCCACCTGTCTCCGTTAGATGGCATTACTCCTCCTGTTACCAAAACTAACCTGTCACCGACGGGTACACTGCAGCTGTTACCATATGAAACTAGCCTACTGTAGTTGTTCTATGCCTGCCTCATTTGCGCACAGAACCTCGTTTCCCAGTGTATCATTACTCACATCGTACATGTTCGCGAACACATTAATTGAAAGTGAATGGGTGCAATCATTTATTCATACTCCAGCGATTTACATATGATCGTAAACTGAAGAAAAGGGTAAAAGATATACAGGTCTAGCTGATAATTTGTTGCAGTTGCTTGTGTAATAGCAGCGGGTCGCTACTTCATCATCCTGCAGAATAGCGAAATGCTCGTATCTCCAGATAAATTATGAGCACCTCTATTTCTGCTTGCTCCGTGACAAAGTGGTTTTAGTGTAGGCTGTCGTGTATGAGTTTCAAAGACATGCTTGTTTACGGCTAGAAGAATTCGTGCCGGCATGTAGATACAGTACTGCAGACAATGCTGGTTGCAGGATTGGTCCGCAATGTTATTAAATTATTATTATTATTATTATTATTATTATTATTATTATTATTAGTAGTAGTAGTAGTAGTAGTAGTAGTAGTAGTAGTAGTAGTAGTAGTAGTAGTAGTAGTAAGGACTATAAAACGTACTTACAGGCATTTGTTTCCCTTCCTTTGTGTCCACATCATATTCCTTCGCTGTGAGCTTCTTTTTCTCTCTGGTCCAAGCTGTTCATGTCGTTGTTTTGGTTTTTTCCTCTTCGTCAACTTGTTATTTGTGGATTTTGGAATCTCTTTGGATCTCTTTCTTGTGTGATTCCTGTCAATTTAAGGTCTTTTTTATTTTATCGATCCATTTCATTGCGTCGGTTTTGGTTCTACTCCCGTTTTCATAAAATTCGACTATTTGTTTGTGAGTCTGTCAGAATTTATTATTATTATTATTATTATTATTATTATTATTATTATTATTATTATTATTATTATTATTATTATTATTATTATTATTTTAAAAATGTCGTATGGCTTTTAGTGTCAGAAGTGTCCGAGGACAAGTTCGGCTCGCCAGATGCAGGTCTTTTGATTTGACTCCCGTAAGCGACCTGCACGTCGTGATGAGTACGAAATGGTAATGAAGACGACACATAAACCCAGCCCCGTGCCAGCGAAATTAACCAGTTATGGTTAGAATTCCCGACCCTGCCTGGAATCGAACTCTGGACCCCTGTGACCAAAGGCCAGCATGCTAACAATTTAGCCATGGAGCCGGACATTATTATTATTCATTCATTCATTCATTCATTCATTTATTTATTTATTTATTTATTTATTTATTTATTTATTTATTTATTTATTTATTTATTTATTTATTTATTTATTTATTTATTTATTTATTTATTTATTTATTTATTTATTTATTTATTTATTTATTTATTTATTTATTTATTTATTTATTTATTTATTTATTTATTTATTTATTTATTTATTTATTTATTTATTTATTTATTTATTTATTTATTTATTTATTTATTTATTTATTTATTTATTTATTTATTTATTTATTTATTTATTTATTTATTTATTTATTTATTTATTTATTTATTTATTTATTTATTTATTTATTTATTTATTTATTTATTTATTTATTTATTTATTTATTTATTTATTTATTTATTTATTTATTTATTTATTTATTTATTTATTTATTTATTTATTTATTTATTTATTTATTTTTTTGAGACCCACGAAAATCAGGAAGTAGATGCTGCCGAGAAGCGCGTCTACGAAGAACCGTTGATTTCTTTCAAGAAAATTACCATCTCGTATCGATGGCTTTGGTTGGCTTAGTGATAGGAGCCCGAGATATGTTGAGTATTTAACCAAAAGGCTGGTTTGTTTTTCAACGTCTTTGCCATCAACTGCTGCAGACGTCACTGAAGAAGAGGTATATTGAGGAAATGAGGAGTGAGGTAGTTTCGTGTTGCTTTTCTCACCGAGCCAGAAGTTATTAGATATGTCTGTCAAGTCCACTGAGATGCATGCACCAACTGACCCTGTGAGCGACAATTTCACACCAATTCTTAACAGGGACTGGATGCATAAGGGATGACGTTACTAGGATCGCTCATACTGAGTCACTTTCGTGTTGTAAAAGGCAGGATTGAGATCGAAACAGGTCAGTGAAAGTAACAAATTTGTTGTAGCCCATACCCGATGACATAGTGCACTGTAAACACTAAGTCTCGCCAGCAAAGGCACATGAGCCAGTCTCCTCCATGGCAAAAAACAAGGTGGTATTCGGGAAATTAGGAAGAAAACAAAGCCAATCCACTACCGTTTCTGTACTATGTATGCTGCTAAGATAGGGATTGCTTATCCAGGCCTACATCTGATGACACTAGAGCATCTGTCACTCCTTAGTAACACACACGATATAGACATACTGTAACTTAAGTGTAAGTGTGAATAGTAGATGTGTACGTTTTGCAGTCTGCGGGCAGACTCTTGATCAGTGCACTTCTTGTGACAGCGGCACGCTAGAGGCATCGTAACACAATGCGTGTTCTCCTGGGGCTGTAATTACCAAATAACTGTAGTAGTGTAATGGACGATACTTCTTGGCTTACTATCCCCTTTATCATCGCCCCAGTCGCGTAGCTCTGGAACTTGCATTCAAGAGATAGTGGGTTCGAACCCCACTGTCGGTAGACCTGAAGATGGCTTTTCGTGGTTTCCCATTTTCACACTAGGCAAAGGCTGGTGCTGTAAGGGCACGGTACCGTCCTTTCCAGTCCTAGCTCTGTCCCATCATCTGTGGTCTTTGTTAGTGCGACGAAAATAAATCCAGCGTTTTGCCATAGAGGAGACACTCACCGGGTATAGTCTGTTGGTTCTTTCTATCATCATAACAAGCTGTGAATGTTCCGGAAAGAGTATAATAATAATAATAATAATAATAATAATAATAATAATAATAATAATAACCTGACTTGAAGATATCCGGAAGAGAGAAAGAAAAATTCTCAATTTCTAGGCCCAAATGTACACATTACGGACGGAAATCTTATTGAGCTTGTTGAGAAATTCCTCCATAACTCATTCTTAACGAATTTTCTTCAGTTAGATATGTCTTCCTGCCAGTTTGTTCGTATGTTTAGTTATCAGTCCATAGATTGGCTCGATGCAGCCATCATGCTACTATCCCGTGTTTTTTTTTTTTTCATCTTTACGTTACCTATGGCAGCTATTGTAGTTGTATTTTAATTTGTTTGTTAGGTTAATATTTGCATAGATTTCTCTGAAACCGCATCAGGATGTGAACATTCAACATGTCTCTTCTATTGGTTAGACGTGTAGAACGACTCGGATGAGAGTGCGCTGGCTTTCTGTGTCCAACTTGTCAGGTTTGATTCCGACTCACTCCGGTGGTATTGGAGGCGCTTAAACGCCAGCTTTGTATCGGTGGATTTACCGCCTCGTAAACGTATTCCTGCGGGACAAAGTTTCTGGCACTTTGATGTCTCCAAAAATAAAATTGTAGAAATTAGTGGGATGCAAAACCAATAAGTTTATTTTCCTGCTGGTTAATGCTTTCCTGCTCCTCGCCATATCGATTCAGTATCACTTCCATACGATATTACTCCCAAGAAAGCATCTCAGGATCGGCATCCTAAAATATATTTGCTAATCTAAACACTCTATAGTAGTCTATATGCGTCGGATATCATCAGTTATTTTCTTTCTTTCTAACAGTCTTCCATTTTCCTTATTTTTCTTTTCATGGCAATTGCCACATTTGATGGTACATTACATAACGATCGCCTATTTCCTACTGATTTTCAGCCGATTTTTGAAGAGAAGTGTAGTGTTACAAAGCATCTGTGTGCATATTGACTAATTATTATAATTAAGAACTGGCATTATATGCAGCGTAAGAAACACTCGTTTAACGCGTGAGAGTTTCGTTGCACGTGTTAATATTTATGAGGTATGAATTAATTCTCATAGCGTGTCAATTTTGGGAGGAGACCTTTGATGACACGAGAGCTATCTCTTCAACGCCCTAGCAACTCGAAACAAAGCTGTATCGGGTTCCGAATATTTACATGCAACGGAATGTAAGGCAAGTACCCTCTGACATGACTCAGATACTAACAAGAAACCCATCCCAGTTTGAGATCGGGAAAACTCAATGTTGGATATCGTTGAAAGCGACACAAAGAGATCTTAAATTGCAAGCGTGAATGAGCGACGACGGGGTTCCTCACTGTGTCTGTCAGTGTTTCCACTGGCTCTTCGCTTTCATATTTCTTGTCCGAACTCCCTTGGTCAACTTTTCCGACCACGGCGGTGTTAAATTTAGGAGACCTAGGGAGTCTTCCATGTTCATGCTTTTCGCGACTCCTCCCTTTCTTTGGCCGATACCCTTAATCTTCGTTGCGTCGGATCTCATCCATACTGTAAAGAGATAATGGTTTCCCAGTTGTTTTTCCTCTTAAAATGATAACCACCACCACCAGTTCGTATGCACAATATTAACTATCAATAAATAATATCATCCACGGAAGAAGGATAAAAAGTTTACCTTTGAGTGGTGGATGAAGCATGTGCCTCTGATTACGATGACCTATATGAGATAAATAATTGGTGTGTGGCCTCCGAAGAGATCTGGTGCAGGTCTTCCGATTTGACGCCGTATAGGCGACCTGCGTGTCTATGAGAATACGGCCGTACCTATGATGAATTCTAATTATGAAGACGGCACTCACAGGTTAAAATCACCGACCTGGTCGGGAATCGAAGCCGGGACCTCCTCGTCGAAAGGCCAGCATACTAACCATTTAGCCATGCAACCGGACTATATGAGATAAAAGTTACATTTCACAAACTCTTTATCTTTAGGATTTACAAAATGATTCATGCAGACTTTCAACATGTACAATGAGCAGCGAGTAAAGAATGTCGGGACAATAAGAATGTAATGATCCTTGAAGAACGCAGACTAAAATGAACTTCAGTGTGATTTGCTGTTTGGACGATAAGAATGTAACGATCCTTGAAGAACGCGGACTAGAAATCCTTCAGTGTGATTTGCTGTTTGGACGATAATAATTTAACGATCCTTGAAGAACGCGGACTAGAACGCCTTCAGTGTGGTTTGCTGTTCGGACGATAATAATGTAACGATCCTTGATGAACGCGCACTAGAACGCCTTCAGTGTGGTTTGCTGTTCGGACGATGAGAATTTAACGATCCTTGATGAACGCGGACTAGAACTCCTTCAGTGTGGTTTGCTGTTCGGACGATGAGAATTTAACGATCCTTGATGAACGCGGACTAGAACTCCTTCAGTGTGGTTTGCTGTTCGGACGATGAGAATTTAACGATCCTTGAAGAACGCGGACTAGAACTCCTTCAGTGTGGTTTGCTGTTCGGACGATGAGAATTTAACGATCCTTGAAGAACGCGGACTAGAACTCCTTCAGTGTGGTTTGCTGTTTGGACGATGAGAATTTAACGATCCTTGATGAACGCGGACTAAAGTGAACTCCTGCAGTGTGGTTTGCTGTTAAAAATGATAAGAATGTAACGGCTGCTGAATATGCAGCCTGAAGTGTACTCATTCGATGTGGTTTTCTGTTAAAGACGATAAGAAGATACCGAGCGAGTTGCCCATGCGGTTAAGGTCGCGTAGCTGTGACCTTGAATTCAGGACATAGTGGGTTCGAATCCTACTGTCGGCTGCCCTGAGCATGTTTTAACGTGGTTTCCCATTTTACACCAGGAACATGCTGGGACTGTACCTTAATAAAGGCTATGGTTGTTTTCTTCCCAATCCTAGCTCTTTCCTATCCTTACGTCGCCGAAAACATTCGGTATGGGTCAGTGAAAGTTTATTTCGAGTAAAATGGGATCTTGAAAATTAAATATCCATCGACTTGGCCCACATCGAGAGACTTGCAGGCACTCTACAGTATGATGGCAGTAGTGCCCATACCCATAGCTTAAATCCTTTACAACATAACAAATTTGGTCCAGGCCACCATAGCTCGATTGGATAGAGCAACCGACGTGAAATCGGGAGGTTGTGGGTTCAGATTCCACTGGTGTCGGATTAGCCATTTTTGTTCTTTATTTAACGTCTCTTCAGTATGTATTACGACCTAATATCTTGACAGTTTATTTTGAGAAAAATAATGTTTATCAAATTATCATATTAAGCCGGCGTGAATATTTGTATTTCAGAAATAAATTATTTTTGTGTCAACGTTCGGACGTTAATAATGTTTTAACAATGATACCTCATGCTACTTTTTCTATTTTAACTTACTAGTCACGGTCACCTCACGTAGTGCTCGTTTGCGAAGTAAGTATCCTCAGGAGTATGATTGAGTGGTAATGATTCAAATTGCAGTTAAACACGAAACGACCGTGTTTACCTATACCGTGCCAAAACATTCCCTTGTGTCACTTGTGACACTTCAGTTCGTTTGCACTTATAATCCTATGTCGTTCTTAGTTACAATAAATTCGACTAATGGAATTTGATAATTCAGTGGTGAAACGACAAGGGTGTCTGTTAAAAATATGAAAATATATCTCTTTCTTCAGCTCGATCCTCAAACAGCACCCCAAAGGTTATGCGATAGAAAAACTCGAAAATCGGATGGTGGCGTTATAAAGAAGCTTACAAGATATCGTGATGAGGAGGTAGTTCAACATTCCTTTCGTCACTGAGCCGGAAAGTGGTATTGCAGCACGATTGACCCTTTGAGTAGCACCTTTCATAACATCCAGACGTACTAGTCTTGCTCCGAAAGGCATTACTCAGCATCGCCGATACCTCAGTAGCTTCGACTCTGTCACAGCCATAAATGAGACTGAGACCGGCATTTCACCTTTGCCTATGCCAAGAGATAGATGGGAAAGAAAACCTGCATCCGTGATAAATGGCCGCAGAATATTAAAAATATGCATGTTGAGTCATGAAAGCGAAAGTGATTTGTAACGTGTGTGAATGTGGTCCAAGCAGCTGCTTAGCCGAGGCGGATTTCCACTTCTGGAGCGGCACAGAAGCTCACTCAGTCTACAACAAAAATGAGTACCAGAATAATTCCTGCAGGCAAAGAAGACCGGGTGTAGGGCTAACCACTCTATACCACTTAGTGCCGAGGTAACGGATAGTTGAAGGCTTTACCTTCCACTCCTCCAAGGGCCTTCGTGCTCTGTACGATAAGGGCTTTGCTTTCTTTTTATGTGAAGTCCAAAGAAGATACGCTCAGAATAAGCGTCGAAGGTCGCTGTTGCCTGGACTTTTAATTCGCCGGGCGTTAGCTCAAGAGTTGCATCATCACTCAAGTAGTCTTGTGTTCCAGCTGAGAATACAGATGTATTTTTAAGCGCATATGATTGCTACTCTGTAATGGTTCTATTATTTATTTTAATTTCGTCTGAGACATCTAGTGGTATGTGGTGGTGACATAATTAGGGCATCATAATTATAATTTTAATTAAGAATTGTCTGTTTAAAAGGTGCTATTTCCACCTTAAGAAAGTTGTGGGAAAAGCACACGCAATAAACGTAAAATAAAAGGCACAAGGAACGTACCCATGATCGGGCAGGAATTTCCTAATGCTCGGGCCACATACACACCGAGGGTACCATAGGAATGCCTCTGCAACATATCTACACTTCCGCAGCCTGCCCTATCACCTATCGAACTACCTGGGGCGCCAGCTTCTGCGACCTAGGAATTCACATGATCTAGAGGTCCAGTTGCAACAACTATTGGCAGATATGTCGCAGGATATCATACGGAAACCTGTGTGCCTCCAAGCTCGCTTGTATTGCATCTTGTATCCTTGTTAAAGGTGGATCCACTGGGTGCTCGAGTCTCCCTTCAAACGTTCAGTTTTCCGCAAGAGTAAACTATCATTTGCTCTGATAATGTAATCACATACATCAACGTTACAATCACCATTTCAAGTTTCATGTGATTCCGACAACACCTTGTTGCGTGATTCTTTTGACAGGAGTTGTATCTGTACGTAGCTATGGTTAAAAATCGGATCCCAGGGGGATCTTCAAAGTCAAGAAGCATTAGACGCAGTCGGTTCTTGATTTGTTGATGGTCTAAGTGACTACGCGCTTTCGGCCCGGAGACGGATTGTGGCGGTGTAAGGAAAGCATGAGGAAAATAGCACTCTTCTCTACATACGTAAGACTCAACGTCTGTCTGTCTGTCTGTCTGTCTGTCTGTCTGTCTGTCTGTCTGTCTGTCTGTCTGTCTGTCTGTCTGTCTGTCTGTCTGTCTGTCTGTCTGTCTGTCTGTCTGTCTGTCTGTCTGTCTGTCTGTCTGTCTGTCTGTCTGTCTGTCTGTCTGTCTGTCTGTCTGTCTGTCTGTCTGTCTGTCTGTCTGTCTGTCTGTCTGTCTGTCTGTCTGTCTGTCTGTCTGTCTGTCTGTCTGTCTGTCTGTCTGTCTGGTTATAACTATCAGCTTTACTCACTCAAACCGGAAAGCTTGGTCACTTATCCGAAAATTGGACTCATCAAACGAGCCAGCAAGAAAACGATAATCTAAAAATTTAGAAAACATTGCCAATTACATTGTCTCCTCATCCAGGCCCGTAAAAATAAGAAATGCTGCAGAAAAATTTTTGATCTGAGCTCAAGCAGTTAAGACAAGAAACTGAACCTAATACCATCTACTTTTCCCCACAGGAAGTACAGCATGGCCTGAAGTCCCTCCAGAATGGTAAAGCAGCTGGATTTGATGGTGTATATCCAGAACTACAGAACAACTATGGCCCCGCAACTGTACGCTGGCTGGCGTCCTTCTTTAGCAATATACTGCACTCTGGTCATATACCCCCAGTATTCAAGAGAACCAAAATCATCTCGATACCGAAGCTAGGAAAGGATCCTTCTCTACCCCAGAGATACAGACCCATGTCGCTACTGTGTATTACATACAAACTAATGGAAAAGCTTATTCTAAACAGGATAGCTCCTGCAATTGAACACCTGATCCCAATAGAGTAAGCTGGGTTCCGCCCCAAGGGAGACTGTAGTGACCAAATCTTTGCCTTAACATTATATCTGCAGATTGGTTTTGAGAAGAAATTTAAAAATGTATCTGTCTTCCTTGCTCTGTCAGCGGCCTGTGACACTGTTTGGAGAGAGGTTCTCCTTCTGAAGCTCTTCAAGATTGTACCTTGTCTTAAGGTGCTTACTCTCATTGATAATGTATTGAGTAATCGATTATTCCAGGTATTCTCTGAAAATTCCAGAAGTAGATTTCACAAATTGAATAACGGCCTACCGCAGGGTTCAGTCTTAGCCCCTATCTTGTTCAATTTGTACATCCATGATATTTCCAGATACTACAGCACGGAAATTCATTTATGCCGATGATACAAACCTAACAATACAAATACCTACTTTCAAGGAGGCAGAGAATATACTGTCTGAAGATATACGAGTGATGGGTGAATACTTTAGGAAGTGGAGACTTCAACCAAGTCCTTCGAAGACAGAAGTAGCCGCATTTCATCTCAACAACTTAGAGGCTACGTATCAACCTAGGATATGATTCAGGAATCAACTTTTGAAATACTAGAGCACACCAAAATGCCTAGGTGTAACATTAGACCGTTTACTGACTTATCGAAGTCACATAGAATAAACAGCCGCCAAACTTAAGACTCGGAATAATCTGCTGAACTTCATGGGGAGCTGAAGCCAATACTTTGCGAACTACTGCCTTGGCCATGGTGTATTCTACAGCTGATTACTGTGCCGGAATATGATTAAATAGCTCTCACTGCAACCTAATTGATATCCAACTTCGTCAGGCTATGCGTATTGTATCCGGCACACTGTACTCAAATCCAGTGCAATGGTTACCTGTCCTTTATAATGTCTGTCCGCCTCATATAAGGAGACAACAAGCACTTACCAGCGTATGTTGTATAATAGTGAAGAATGAGGCCCTTCCTATACAACAAGATATAAAGCGGCACACTGCAACTAGGCTGAAATCAAGAAAACCAGCGTGGAAGACAGCTTTGGACCTGCCATGTCCTCGGTTCAATTCCAGGAATGTCTGGAGAGAAGAGTGGAGGATGTCGTCTCCCCGTGGCTTATGTGATATCTCCGATCCCAGCATGAAACTGGCAGGCTTCAGTTTGCCCCGTGCTGTTTGGTCAACCCCAAACAGGATCCGATGTTGTGTTGGTAGGACTGGCGCAGCCTTACGTCTATGGGGATGGGTAGATTCTCCCTGCTGTGATTGTAGTGCTCAAGTGCAGTCTCTCAAGCACATAGTTCTAGAGTGCCCCCTACGTGCATTTCCTGGTTCTGTGAAGGAATTCGTTGAGGTAACACCGGAAGTGATTACACGGAAAAAATTTGAACATCAAAATATAAAAGTGAAGTCCTGATGCTATCACCAACTTGTATATTTGTATATTTTGTATTATTTTTGTATATTTTGATTGTCATGTACACGTCATACGCTAGTAATACTCGAGAACCACTGAAGGAAGTTTTGTGCGATTTTGCTATTGCCGAAGTTCTCCCGATAAAGTTTTTCGGCATAAATATTGATAGGATACCGAATAGTAACGATTTCTATGGAACAGTTCGAAGAAAATGATGCCAGATACCATTATCGGCGTACGCTGCCTGAACCCTTAAAGATATCAAAAAACGGTATGCGTACGTACGAGTTGTAGAGCATAAGAATAACTTCAAAGAAGTCCGCGAGACCACGTGTATATCTTAATACACATATATTGGACAAATAAAAGGGTAACATAAGTAATATAACCATGCGAAATAATCGACAATTTAAAGATGAGTTCAGCCACAATAACAGTTTTTGTGACTTCTAACAATAGAAATCCTCCGCTGGGTACGGGAATGGCATTTCATAACCCGAGAACTGCTGAAAAGAGTGTTATGCTACTTTCGCTGTTACCTAGATCATCTCGCGGGGAAGGTTTTCATATATGAAATACTGCGTTGTGATGAAACAAAATTGAGCAGTAACAATTTCTGTGAAACAATTAGAAAAAAACATTTTCTCGGCTTACCCTGCCTAAACCATTAAATATGTCCACAAACTATATGCGTAAGATATGAAAGCATAAACAATGTCCCGGAGACCACATATCTATCTTTAAAAGGTCGCCCACGGACCCGGCTTAGCGCGGCGTTAATCATTGTAGCCCGATCTCCAGAGGAATGTTGTTATGCATTAAATATTGAATTGTGATGAATGGATGCCAAGCAATAACGGTTTATGCGAAACAACTCTTAAGAAAGTGGCGGCACACGAACACTTTCTGGCTTTACGCTGCCTAAACCATTAAAGATGTGCATAAATCATATAAGAAATGTGGAGCATAAGAAGTTCTACAGTATAGTTCCCGGGTCCACATACTTATCATTAAAAGTTCGACCACCGGCCGAGTTGGCCGTGCGCGTAGAGGCGTGCGGCTGTGAGCTTGCATCCGGGAGATAGTAGGTTCGAATCCTACTATCGGTAGCCCTGAAAATGGTTTTCCGTTGTTTCCCTTTTTCACACCAGACAAATGCTGGGGCTGTTCCTTAATTAAGGCCACGGCCGCTTTCTTCCAACTCCTAGGCCTTTCCTATCTCATCGTCGCCATAAGACCTATCTGTGTCGGTGCGACGTAAAGCCCCTAGCAAAAAAAAAAAAATGTTCGACCACAAGTATAGTTTTTATTTGTTAACAGTAGAAGTCCTGTGCTAGATGCTGGAAGAGGATTCTTTGACACGAGAACCTCTGAAGAGACTTTTATGCGGTTGCTGTTGCCTAGATGATCTCCCGAAGAAGGTTTCCACGTATAAAACATTGATGAGTTACCAAAGAGTAACGATTTGTGCAAAACAACTCAAAAGAAATGACGCCAGATGAGAGTTTTATCAGTTTACGCTGCCTAAATCGTTAACGATATCCACCTGCTATGTAAGTAAAGATTGTAGATCATAAACATTTCTACAAGGAAGTATTGGGGGACCACATGCCTATCATTAACATTTCGACGAGAACAACGGAATTCCTGTAGTAAGTACGGGAAGTCCGCCCCCGCGGTGTAGGGACCTGTCACCCGGCGGCCCCGGGTTTGATTCCCGGCCGGGTCAGGGGTGTTTAATTGTAAATGATTAATATCCCTGGCCTGGAGACTGGGTGTGTGTGCCGTCCTTAACGTTCCTTTTCTCACATTCAACACTCTACACTTCTACAATTACACGCAGGTTCCTCTCATATGGTGAAAGTAGTGGCAAAAATCTGCAGAGGTCGACGCCACAAACAATATCATTAAATAAAGAAAAAAAGTACGGGAAAATCATTTCATAACTCGAACAGATTTCTATGCAGTTTCCGTTGTTCGCTTGAGAAGCCATGTCTTCGCCCATGTGAACCAAATTAGTTTGCAAATTTCTGCTTTTAAACAATGACAAGGAAAGAATCATTATTTTCATGGAAGTGGAGACGATGACAGAAGCTAATGTTAATAAGTTGCAGACAATACCATTCCAACTCTCAATTGTTCTTCATTGAGTGACAAACAAACAAACATAAACAGATGGGTACATTTAACGTTAATCAGAATTGGAAGTATTTTCTCCCGGAAGGTTTAATCTAACCTCGGACAGTCAATATTTGCCCAAGGTTTGTGTAAATCCGTTTCTCTGAAATAACTAAAACTGGTACACTTTTGTATTCAACTTAGTTATTTTTTTTTCGTAACTCAGGGACACAATCACGTGGAGTCACAAAGCCTTGTCGACGTGGGCGGAACCGCGGGTAAAAACTAGTCTACACATAAATTCAGGCTTCAAAGAGCATCCTTAGGGGTGCATAACCTTCTTATGCGATAAAACACCCTAAGGTTCTCAGCATGACGATAGTGTCATTTAAAAATTGCCGTTAATATTGGTTATAATTCGTTGTAGTCTTACGTACTAGTGCGTGTGGAATCTATCTTGTTATCAATCTATATGCCTCGTTTTAAAATGCGAATGATTTTGTCAGTATGTTCATTGGATGGTTTTCGGTATTACATGCAATCTATAAAGTACAATTTTCCCATCACAGTAGGCCTATTATCATTATTCTTACGAATACATACATAGTCAAATAATTAAAATATGTACGTTAGTTGCTTTCCACATACATGGACATACCGTTAAGAAATGTATATCTGTACGAACTTGGGACAAATGTGTGGGAAGGGGAGAAGTGAATACCACTGAGAATCGCTGGCTCGGAATATATCATCCTATTTTAGCCTCTCATTTTTATGATGAAGCACGTCGTAATGCGTCGACTTTAGGGAGGAGTAGTCAAGTAACTCACGTTGCATAGTAAAGAAATAAAACGAAATATTCCATCATCCTGCTGACATTAACTTGTAAATCAGATGAGCCCTGCATGGTTGTGTTTTTAAGTTGAGAATACCGAATTTTCATATGCAGATGAATAATTGTAATATTATTTCCTCGAGATGATATTTCATTGTAGACGTTGAACTTCGCAGTCATTCTTCAGTCGGCCTCTCTTGTACTGAACCATATTTTGTTGTGTCCAGCGAGCTCGAATTCAACATTGCCATAGTATAACTCACAATGTATACTTTGATTTATCCACAGAGGAAGTCCAAATGTGAGTTTATAGCTTCGTACGATACTCAGCTCCTCACATTATTCACGAGAAACAGACATAAATAATGGAAAGCCATAAAAATATAATCTGCTATATCTGCCAACTTCTTACTAATATCGAAATTCATCTTGGAATTACGTTCCATAATTCAACTTGGGAAATTTAGAATTCGTGAAACATAAGGCAAAATGCTCTCGTATTAGCTATCATGTAATTCTTTGCCGAAGTATTCCACTTACAGTATATTCTTCCTGTGTCAAAGGTTGCAGGATCAAATTCTAGCACAGTCGGTTGACTGTTAATAGTGTTAGCATTCAAATGATTCTTGGATTCTTGTCAGTATATTTACTGAGTACTTTGGAGGGCAAAGTGCTATCTCTTGAACGGACGTTTTACCAGTAGCATTATCGTTATCGTTACAAATTCATGCATACATAAATAATCTACGTACATACATACATACATACATACATACATACATACACTGTCTGACAGAGCAAATGCAACACCAAGAAGGAGTGGTCAGAACTTTATGCCAATTGCAGGGTAGACTGACGTCACTGAGGTATGCTCATGATGTGAAATGCGCCGCTGTGCTGCGCACGTAGCGAACGATAAATGGGACACGGCGTTGGCGAATGGCCCACTTCGTACCGTGATTTCTCAGTCGACAGTCATTGTAGAACGTGTTGTCGTGTGCCACAGGACACGTGTATAGCTATGAATGCCAGGCCGCCGTCAACGGAGGCATTTCCAGCAGACAGAAGACTTTACGAGGGGTATGGTGATCGGGCTGAGAAGGGCAGGTTGGTCGCTTCGTCAAATCGCAGCCGATACCCATAGGGATGTGTCCACGGTGCAGCGCCTGTGGCGAAGATGGTTGGCGCAGGGACATGTGGCACGTGCGAGGGGTCCAGGCGCAGCCCGAGTGACGTCAGCACGCGAGGATCGGCGCATCCGCCGCCAAGCGGTGGCAGCCCCGCACGCCACGTCAACCGCCATTCTTCAGCATGTGCAAGACACCCTGGCTGTTCCAATATCGACCAGAACAATTTCCCGTCGATTGGTTGAAGGAGGCCTGCACTCCCGGCGTCCGCACAGAAGACTACCATTGACTCCACAGCATAGACGTGCACGCCTGGCATGGTGCCGGGCTACAGCGACTTGGATGAGGGAATGGCGGAACGTCGTGTTCTCCGATGAGTCACGCTTCTGTTCTGTCAGTGATAGTCACCGCAGACGAGTGTGGCGTCGGCGTGGAGAAAGGTCAAATCCGGCAGTAACTGTGGAGCGCCCTACCGCTAGACAACGCGGCATCATGGTTTGGGGCGCTATTGCGTATGATTCCACGTCACCTCTAGTGCGTATTCAAGGCACGTTAAATGCCCACCGCTACGTGCAGCATGTGCTGCGGCCGGTGGCACTCCCGTACCTTCAGGGGTTGTCCAATGCTCTGTTTCAGCAGGATAATGCCCGCCCACACACTGCTCGCATCTCCCAACAGGCTCTACGAGGTGTACAGATGCTTCCGTGGCCAGCGTACTCTCCGGATCTCTCACCAATCGAACACGTGTGGGATCTCATTGGACGCCGTTTGCAAACTCTGCCCCAGCCTCGTACGGACAACCAACTGTGGCAAATGGTTGACAGAGAATGGAGAACCATCCCTCAGGACACCATCCGCACTCTTATTGACTCTGTACCTCGACGTGTTTCTGCGTGCATCGCCGCTCGCGGTGGTCCTACATCCTACTGAGTCGATGCCGTGCGCATTGTGTAACCTGCATATCGGTTTGAAATAAACATCAATTATTCTTCCGTGCCGACTCTGTTTTTTCCCCAACTTTCATCCCTTTCGAACCACTCCTCCTTGGTGTTGCATTTGCTCTGTCAGTCAGTGTACATACATACATTACACATGACCCAGAGAGTTGGCTGTGCAGTTCAGGCCATGTAGCTGTTAGATTTAGAGAGATGATGGGTTCAAACCCCACTATCGGCAGCCCTGAAGATGTTTTTCCGTGGTTTCCCATTTACAACAGGCAAATGCTGGGATAGCACCTTAGGTAAACCCACGGTCGCTATCGGTTCTATCCCATCTCCCCCATAAGACTTATCTGGATCGGTGCGACGTTAATCCAATCGCACACAGAAGAAGAAAAACACACATATACATGTTCACAAATTAGGGATAAGTTGGTTAGTACCTTTCCGCCTCCTGAACATGACGAGAAAAAGCAATGGGTAATTTAGTTCAACACCACATCCAAATTAATGTAGTCTACTCGTAACAACTATTGTCCAGAATGCCACCTGGTGATAGAGAGTTCATCTTGCTGCTATGAGTGACAACAAATTCAAGAATATTCGTGAGTCGCGCGAATGAAGACGTTACCACATCAATGATGGTCCCTTTCAACAACATCAGCTGGGTTGAGCCCTGTCCTCGATTGTCGCCATAATATGGAAACATCCCGGAAAAGACTGCGAAATCTGATCGAGAATTCGTCTGTGAATCTCCCCTCGGCCAAGCTTGATGTCCTCTGCACCTCGCTAACTGGGTTGTATAGTGTGCTGCAGTCGATGGAATGCATCCTGCAGGCTTCCTTGCATTTAGTACCAATTGACCTAGAGGTTTCCGACGATTTTTTCTCACATAACATGGTCGGCATGGGTTCTTCCAGTCTTAGCAGTCTGCACGTCAGTTTCACTTCAGAAAAAAAACCTAAACGATCCTTTCTGTTTTAACTTCGTACATATCCACTGCCCGTCACTTTCAGTGTTTATAGCACCGTATTGCGGCGTACGGGGACACCACGAAGTTGCGAATACTTACATACGTAAAGACTGTTTTAATGCTTAAATAAACTGTGTAGCCCGTCATTGCCTTCAGTGTTGTCTTTTATTTTTCCATTTTGCGTATGAGTTTACACACAGACACGCGCGCGCCTTAGATTGTTGGAAGCCCATTTTGGAGAGGTTTGTTATGATCTTCCTACAGTAGAAGAGTATCTTGCACACACACACACTGACTGTAAAATAATCTTGGATCGTTTACGAAACAACCGCAAGCACAATACATTGATAGAAGAAATACGAAGTCTTTTACGATACCTGAATCGTACATTTTACATGGATCAAGTCTCATGTTGGCAGTGGAGGAAACGAACTTGCAGACCACATGGCCAAACAAGCTGCAAACAACCTGGGCTTAGAAGTGATTTACAATCGAACACCTATCTGTACAATCAAACAAGACCTGAGGGAGGAAACCATTCGATTATGGGAGAACGAGTGGGAAAATACCAAAACGGAAGCATAACAAAATCACACTTTTCTAATGTACGGAGTAGACTGAATATTAAACTAAACCTGAGTCATAATATGACAGCTATGACAACAGGCCACGGGAAATTTGGTGAATACTTCTTTAGGTTCAAAATAACGGAAGACCCCACTTGTGTATGTGTGTGTGTGGTGAAACAAATCAGACAGTTGACCATATTCTTTGGGAGTGTAAGCTACACTTATGAAAGCATATGCAATTTAGGGGCTTCGTAATGACGAATAATTCGAGTCAAATATTCATTGATGATCATGATGATGATGATAATAATCATATGGCCTCAGTAACCGGATTTGCAAGCCTTCGGAAGTGGTACTATGTAAACGGAAGCAATATACACCATCAGAAGTCTTGAGAAACTACACAGTAATGTTATGGTGAGCCAAGATTTTTGCCCGATCTCGAAATACACTGAAGAAATTGGAAATTGCAACACCCAGAAGGAGTGGTGCTACATTGCTACAATTGAACATGCAGGACGAGTGTTCGGTTGTGATTCGATTATTACACTTTCAGGTCCCTCCGGCCGCAAGTTTGGACAACAATCAATATAGGATGTGCCCACTACGAGCTGCAATACATTGATGAATTCATCAAGGCATGAGTCAACAAGGCCCTACCGGGCGAGTTGGCCGTGCGCGTAGAGGCGCGCGGCTGTGTGCTTGCATCCGGGAGATAGTAGGTTCGAATCCCACTATCGGCAGCCCTGAAAATGGTTTTCCATGGTTTCCCATTTTCACACCAGGCAAATGCTGGGGCTGTACCTTAATTAAGGCCACGGCCGCTTCCTTCCAACTCCTAGGCCTTTCCTATCCCATCGTCGCCATAAGACCTATCTGTGTCGGCGCGACGTAAAAGCCCCTAGCAAAAAAAAAAAAAAAAAAAAAACAAGGCCCTGGATCGCTTCCTGAGGAATTGTAGCCCATGCTTGCTGCACTGCACGGGTCATTTGTTCCAGAGTTGTGGGTGCCTGAGGACGGTTGGCCAGTTGTCGACCCATCATCTCCCACACATGCTCAATAGGACTCAGGTCCGGGGATCTGGAGGGCCATTCCAAGATTGTGATGTCGTGGAGAGCTTCTCTGGAGATGCGTGCAGTGTGAACCCGGGCATTGCCCTGCTGAAACATCCCATTATCAATGTTCGCCATCATAGGGACAACCACTGGATTGAGTACCCTATCAACGTACTGTCGAGCAGTCATAGTGCCCTCAATAAGCACTAATTGTGATTTCACATTAAAGCCAATAGCTCCCCAGACCATAATGCTTGGTGTTGGCCTTGTGTGCCTCTCGACAATAAGATCTGGGAGGCCCCTCTCCCCGGTACGTCGGCGCACACGATTGCGGCGATCACTGCGGGCAAGACAGAAGCGCGATTCATCCCTAAAGACGACCCTATGCCATTCGTCGACCCACGTCGATTTTTCTCGACACCAGGCCAGCCTTACACGTCGCTGTTGTGGGGTCAATGGAACACCTTCTGCAGGGACACAGGCTCGTAAGCCAGCTGTACGCAGGCGATTACCAACTGTTTGTTGTGTAATGTGGGGTGCCACAGCTGCTCGAATTTGCGCTGCTGTTGCATGGGGTTCCATCCGGGCCACCTGAGTGATGCGGCCATCCTCTCTCACAGTTGTCTGTCGCGCTGGGCCTGTGCCAGGTCTACGAGTGTGGGTACCTTCATTTGACCACTGCTGCCATACAAGTTGTACCGTAGATGCCTGTCGGCCAACACGTGCAGCGACAGTCCTTAGCGATAATCCAGCCTCACACAGTCCAATTATCCGAGCCCTCTCAAACGGCGACAGTTGTTGATAGCGTGCTCTTCTCTGTCGTCGAGGCATGTTTGACGAGGAACACTTCACTGCACAGACTGCAAGTCAACTACGCTACACCAGAGTCCGTATACTGGAGTTGATTCCTCGGCGACCAATCACGTGGGGAGACCTGTAGCAACAATCCAATGGGCCTGAAACTTTGATCGTGGCATCGTTCTATATCTTGAAAATCAATACAAACGACCAATGCCTTCATGGTGTTGCAATTTCCATTTTCTTAAGTGTATTATCTACCTCACGCAGGATCGAATAGTCGAATATGGGATCACGAATAAAACACCCTACCTCCGATCCCCTGAGGCGACTATTTGTATTTGACGATAGAGAAGTTCGTTGCTTCAAAGTCATACACTCCCCTTGTGGGTGGGTGACGCAGACGAAGAATTCGCCCACGGTATCTCCTGCCTGTCGTAAGAGGTGACTGAAAGGGGAGGCCACGGGATGATTAAATTAGAACCATGAAACTACTTGTGCTTAGTACCACCATGCGGGGAACACCATAGGTCGCTTTTACTTGCGCGTAGTACCACTATGTTATGTACCAAATAGGTTTGTGATTAGTAGCAAACGAGACGGCTTTTACAGTACCTGTGATTAGTAGCACTATATGAGCGACACCATGGAATGACGGAACCCATGGTCTGGCTTGCCTATGATTAGTACCCACTATATGAGGAACACCACGGGATTGTACAAGTCCCTGTGGTTAGTACACTTATGTGGTGAACACCATAGGTTTGCGTTGTCTGTAAATGGCGCCGCAATGTGCAAAACACCGTAGGTCTGTAACACATGTGCGAATTTCATTACCTGTGAGTAGTACCTGCAGTCGCTTAAGTGCGGCCAGTATCCAGTATTCGGGAGATAGTAGGTTCGAACCCCACTGTCGGCAGCCCTGAAAATGGTTTTCCGTGGTTTCCCATTTTCACACCAGGCAAATGCTGGGGCTGTACCTTAATTAAGGCCACGGCCACTTCCTTCCCACTCCTAGCCCTTCCCTGTCCCATCGTCGCCATAAGACCTATCTGTGTCGGTGCGACGTAAAGCAAGTAGGAATAATAATAAAAAATAGTACCATAATTTGTGGAATACCGCGAGTCTACGCTCCTTTTGATTAGTACCGCAACATGACAAATACAATGGTTCTACTTTTCTAGCGATAAGTACCATTATGAGGGGCCGATGACTTGGATTTTGGACTCCTTTCGACTACAAGCATCATCGATTCAGTATCGTGCTATAGAAGCAGTCCCTTGGTCAGTAATACTATTGTTCTACGCCAGCTTCTGTGCATGTGAGACACTGTGGGTCGGTTCCACTGATCGTTTTAAATTCATATCCATCCATTCATTCTTCGTCCTCACGTTTTGAATTCTGGTCAGTGGAGGATTTTGGACTTTTAATTTGTCATTTCATTTCGTCTCATTTCGTACCATTAGGGCCCGATGACCTAGATGTTAGGCCCCTTTAAACAACAAGCATCATCAGCAAAGTCATACATTAAATTGAAGGAGACAGTTCGTCCGGAAGTACTGTATTTACCATCACGAAAGCCTTTCCTGCAGGGAACTGCGCGAAGCTATTAAAATAACAACCAACTTTATTGCAGTCAGAACTGTTCCGGGCAGATCTTCGGACGGTCAACTCTGCCGGCGATGCCGCAGAGAGAAAGAAGCGCTGGTTCACGTACTTCGATCTTGTCCATTCGGTGATGTACTGAGCAACACCCGTCACTATAAATAAGGTCTTTCTTTGCTGAAGAACTTCGCTGGAAAGACTTGAACGTGAATGAAGAGGTGGTGGTGGTGGTGGTGGTGGTAGTGATTATTGTTTTAAGATGTAGTACAACTAGGCAACAATCCTCTATATAACACTAATCAGAGAGAAAAAATTTAAGGGATCCGACAATTCGAAAAATGAAGGTATTGGCCAAAGAAAGACAAGGGCCACGAACGGCGTGAAGATGAAAGAAACCCTAAGCCTCGAGTGCTCTAATACCGTGGGGGTCGGAAAAGAACAAGAGTTGACCCAGGGAGGTCGAACAGGTTAGATGACAGTGAGGAGATTGACACAGGTAAATGGAAGCATTGTCAGGACTCATCTAAGGGTCTCATGGTCGTCAACCCACGCTCCCAAGTTGAGAGCACCTGGGGCCCCTTTTAGTCGCCTCTTACGACAGGCAGGGGATACCGTGGATATTATTCTGCCGCCCCCAGCCACAGGGGGATGAATGATGAGCTCCACGGCATATTGTGTAATGGCAGTTCCAGGTGAATAGATATGATCGCCTAAAAGAACAAGCAAAGCTACATAACAGACCCGACTATCAGGTATGAACATCATCTGCGTGAAGAAATAAACACCGAGAAAAGGAACATGTGCAATCCACCGATACCTTACTACAAAGGAAAATACCACGTTGATGAGATCGAGGTAATGGACCTAATGCGTGGAACCCATGGTACTGTGCCACCTTGCTTCATCACGTTCTGCAAACCTAAGGACCGGATTTCGGACCTCGTCATATCTGTTCTATAACACGCGATTCAGTGGGAATAGTGAGATCTCACATCTACAAACCTATGAAGATCGTCCATAATTCACGTTCTTGATTAATAGCTTGACTTCCATCAGCCCTACTGATGACGCTACGTGATTTAGCTTTTATATTTTTCATTTGCTTACTGTGCACTTTATCCATTGTCTGTATCCCGTACTTACGGGAAGATGGTTTAATAAATCATATTTATCTGTACGTTCACTTTTAGTTCTGTATTTGAAATACAGTATATCACAGTTAAATTTAAGGTAACTTTTTAATTCTAAAACTAATAATTCTAACTTCTAAAATTATGAAATTACGTCTTCTAAATCTTCAAGGGATTTCCTTGTACAAAATATGTTTTATAGTTGTTCATTATCTAGATATGTTAATATTTGTTGATTAAGTAATACGCATGAATGGAAACGGATTTACAGTATTTTTTTTTAAATGCATAGTTTAATTTTCCAAACTAGCTGTCCTAAGCTTGTTATCGGAAGAATAGGGGCCCAAACCCCACTAACGGTATCCCTGAGAATTTTTTTTCCCTTGGGTTCCTGTTTTCAGACTGGAAAAATGGTGGGGTTGTACCTTAATTAAGGCCACGTCCGCTTCCTTCCCATTGCTACCCCTTCCCTAACCCATCATCGCCGAAAATCTATCTGCTAGCAAAAAGGAAAGTTGCTTATTATGTTTATGTTTAAAATGATGCATCAAAGTTTGGCCTCAAATGTTGCTGATCATTTTGTACGCAAAATAAATATTGTATAGGAGAAGATAAGCCCCCCAAATCTCTTACTCTTCTATTGTCCCAATATTTTTAGTGTGTATAGGTAATCTGTATCTACTCTCTCTATTATATATGTAACTTCAGGATTAGTCTCTATTATATATGTAACTTCAAGATTAGTCTCTATTATATATGTAACTTCAGGATTAGCCTCTACTGTATATGTAACTTCAGTATTAGTAGAAGTGTATCGGTTAGTTTGGAAAAATCCTTAGAACATTCAGGTTAAGCGTGGCCGTAAAGCTATCACTGTCAGCTTTGTAAGTCATCTGGTCTTAACCACGCACTCACTGTTATGGGTAAGTTAGGTGGTGAATAATTACCCTACATTTTTCGAGATTGGGGATCCTTTCAACAAGTTTGCCAGATTGCTCCATAAACTGTGTTGTCTACCAGTTTAATACCCACGTGCACTTTCTAAATCGTAAAAGTATGTTACTGATTAGACAGCCAGAACTGTTAGGTTAAGTATCTGTGTCTGTGTTCTTTTAGCACACCGTATTTATGCATGCTAATTAGAATGCAAACACTTACGGACCTCATTCTAGCGCTGGGATAAAAACAATGCAGACATTCTTGTTGCCGATCTTCCAAGTACAGAGCAGGAAGGAATATGAAATACTCGGCCCCGGCCCGTACGGACATCCCACCCAAAGCGCCCTCTCGCCCAACATTTAATGTTGGCGCCATGCATTCGAAGGGGCCTATCTATCTATCAGCCATCATCTTGTGTGGGCGTGTGGTGGCTGAGAGGCTGCCTTGTGCCCTAAGTGTGCCACTGGCAGCCATCTAGATGACGAACATGAGCCGTAAAAGAGTAATACATGCCATTAAATGATACTACTTGCTTGGACGATATAAATTGTATAGACAAGTCATTGATGAGTTTGAGAAAACTGAATTACATCAGGAGCTCGCTGCTGTTATTAGGAATACTTAAGACATTGACGGGGTGTGTCGTGTGACATGCATAGACTCCCTTGGTGCTTGCAAGTCTCCTTCATACAAACAGTTACAAGGAAAAAAACCAGTACGAAATTATGTTCCCTTGCCCTACTGCGAATTAGATACAATCTTAATTTAACAGACGAAGACATCATAGCAGTATGTGAAGTTCGTTGAAGAGAACTGTCAGTGGAAATACATACATACATCTTCATTGTAGACTGTTATACATTTCAGAGTTCAGTCTGCGAGCCTCTGTGAATTAACCCTGCGCCTCCACAATACTATATTTGCAACTAGCTCTGTGACGGAAAGTTCTTCTCACTTGTAAACCGATAAGCCGCAAGTTTCGTCAAGTCTCACTACCATCTCCCCCATCCCTTAAGGTCAGTTTGTTTTGGGCGCAGTAAATTGTGTTATAGAGACCATGGGACCCCAGTCTAAGTTTAGCATTGCTTCCACATTCTGTGTCCGTTCCCTGACTTTCATCTTTCCTATCTGACCTCCCTTGGTTACTTCTTGTTCTCTTCCGACCCCTATGGTATTAGATTTGCGAGGTCTATGGAGTCTTCCATTTTCACACCTTTCGTGGCTCTCCTCTTTGTGCTTTCGATACCCTCATTCTTTGAAGCGGCGGACTCTTTCTGTTCTTTTCTGATTAGTGTTAATTCCCCTTAAAAGTAATCACAACCACAAAAGGAATTAATCAGGGACGGCTGAAATCGATGGCGTGGTCGCGAATCGAACCCGGGACCTTCTGAACCGAAGGCCGCTACACTGTCAACGAGGCGGATATTGCCGTTTTCCTATTATTACTGATGAAATACCTACGTAAAATTGGTATTTAGTCAACAAGCTCATTTTCAAAATTATATAACACCTATCACTACTCGACCCTTAGTATCAACACACTGAGTATGTTAATATGGCATCCGTCTGTATACTTTGTTCACCGAGCGAAATGGCTGCGTGGTTCGACCTGCGTAGCTGTAAGCTTGCATTTAGGCAATGGTGAGTTCGAACCTCACCATCAGCAGCCCTGAAGATGGTTTTCCGTGGTTTCTCAATTTCACGCCAGGCATATGCTGGAGCTGTACCTTAATTTAGGCCACGGCTGCTTCCTTCCCTGTCTTAGCCCTTTCCTTTCCCATCGTCCCCGGAAATCTACACGAATTAATGCGACGTTAAAACATTCATTTTTTTAAATTTATTTTTAAAATCTTCCTCCACTTGGAGGCTGCCTAACACAAATCATACACTAAAATAATTTCATTAAAGAAAGTAAATTATAAGTCTCAGACTGGAAAATACAAGTGGTGTCTGAGTATTAAAAAGAGAACCCCAGAGCGCTTTCAGTCCCCAGTCGCTGAACTCCTTGGAACTGATGTTGAAGGTCTTCATCAGCTCTATCGCGTCCGACTTGTTGGCTGAATGATCAGCGTACTGGCCTTCGGTTCAGAGGGTCCCGGATTCGATTTCCGGCCTGGTCGAGGATTTTAACCTTAATTGGTTAATTCCAATGGCCCGGGGGCTGGGTATTTGTGCTGTCCCCAACATCCCTGCAACTCACACACCACACATAACACTATCCTCTACCACAATAACACGTAGTTACCTACACATGACAGATACCGCTCACCCTCATCGGAAGGTCTGCCTTACAAGGGCTGCACTCGGCTAGAAATAGCCACACGAAATTAATCAGGTCTATCTTCTTCTTAGGGACTGTCCCTCTCGCACCGTTTCATGAGACCCCTCAATTCTACGTCGTCCAGCTCGTATTTATTCATATAATACTGCACTGCAGTCAGGTAGATAGACTTCTTTTCTCTGTCTACTTCGTCTGGTTGGTCGGAATGCGTTTCAGATCTTACTGTGGGGTCTAATATATATATATTCTTCCCGTTAATGGCAACCATGTCTATCCTTCTCGTGCTGCCATTTACTCCGATGCCATGAACTTCCTTGTGCATTTGAATCTGTTCTAACGAAGCGTCTGTGCTACGAACGGCCTGATGTGATGTCTGGAGTGTGGAGGATCTTCATCGAAGTACACGAACCCCAGATGTGAGGTAAAGTTTCAGTCTCACTGCATCGTCTGCAGTGGTTACCATCAAGGGACCTTCCCGGTACAGCTCTTACAGGTGCAGCGTTACACGCCATTTTCGGCGCGTCTCTCCACTCCGTGCTACTATCTGCGTCTGACGAAAAGTCGCGGCAGATTTTAGGTACGGCACGAGTAACAGATACTACACTCTTAGCTACAAACATCAGTCGTGACAAACAATGCGAGCTCCTGTATGTTCCTTATTAAAGTGTTCATTATGCAGTACTCATCAACCACTTTGAAACTCCACGACACCACCTCAATTCGCAAGTCATCGCGGACGGAACCGATGTTTGTTGTCAGGCCCTGAGAACTTGAGATAGGCGCATGCGCACCTCTTACCCCGCATCCACGTGACTTCTCGTCAGACGAGAAAGGCCATCGTGGTTTCTTGCTGGTGGCTTTACGTCGCACCGACACAGATAGGTCTTATGGCGACGATGGGATCGGAGAGGGCTAGGAGTTCGAAGGAATCGGCCGTGGCCTTAATTAGGGTACAGCCCCAGCATTTGCCTGGTGTGAAAATGGGAAACCATGAAAAACCATCTTCAGGGCTGCCGACAGTGGGATTCGAACCTACTATCTCCCGGATGCGAGCTCACAGCCGCGCGCCTCTAACCGCACGGCCAACTCGCCCGGTATCGTGGTTTCTTACCCACCGGTTTGAAGGAGGGGACGCAGCTGGCACCATTTCTCATTTTCAGATTCTCGTAATTTATTTCTGAATTTCTTGGTGTCTATTATTATTATTATTATTATTATTATTATTATTATTATTATTATTATTATTATTATAAATCACAAACAGTTGTATCAGCACACTATTTTATTCCATAACCGGTTTTCGGACTCTCTAAGGTCCATCATCAGTCTTAACATTATTTACAACATTTAAGTTCACATGAGTGTGTCGTCGGAATGAATTAAAATGAGTTAAAAGGGAGCCCTGTTGAGATCAACATAGGAAGGGCTGGCTGGTACTCGAGTTTTCGACCAATAGCCTTAGCACCAGTACCGGCCAGCCCTTCCTATGTTGATCTCAACAGGGCTCCCTTTTAACTCATTTTAATTCGTTTTGACAACACACTCATGTGGACTTAAATGCTGTACATAATGTTAACACTGATGATGGACTTAGAGTCCGAAAATCGGTTATGGAATAAAATAGTATACGACTATTTGTGATTAATAATAATGATAAATACTATCATCAGCACTGTTATTAATACAGCTTTGATATTTTATATGAAAAATGAAAATCCACAGCCTGTTTCCAGTCATTCGACCGGCTCAGGGATGGAATTGATGAAGCCCCCATCTAGCGGCGAGGAGAGGAAATGTGCCGGCTTCCGAAGCCTGTCGCACTCGTCTGGGGCAATGATAAATGACTGACAGATGAAACGAAATGTTAATGGAGAATGTTGCTGGAATGAAAGATGACATGGAAAACCGGAGTACCCGGAGAAAAACCTGTCTTGCCTCCGCTTTGTCCAGCACAAATCTCACATTGAGAGACCGGGATTTGAATCGCGGTATCCAGCCATCAGAGGCCGGCGCGCTGCCGCCTGAGCCACGGAGGATTATAATTTGTCTTGGTGTCATACCCACCGTATCTGTTTTTCATATTCTCAGTTTTATCATTTACGTTTAGCTCAGTTAAGCATCTGTTAATTTCTTCATCTAGATTTCTAGTAGCTTCCATATATTGGTTCTTCTCCTTTTGAGAATGTTGCAGCTGTTCATATGCTGAAGCAAATTTTCCCAGTTTGCCCTAAAAACGCCGAACCCTTTGTACCTTTATCAGAGTAAATCATAGAATCCGGAGTGTGAGTAGTATACTCTTACCAAGTTTACCGGCATCTTCCAAGAACTTCCGTGATATTGTTCCTGCAGAAACGCACAGGAACTGGTAAGTCAGCGTACAGCAAACTGAACTATTTAGAACAGAAAATTTCTGATACGGATGAAGCCAGGGCAGGATGATAACGAGGTGAATTTCTGCTGAAGGAGTGCCATTGTCTTCTGGCAATCAAATAACATAGAATCTGCATAACTTTCCTAATTATTTGACCCAGTCGTTCCTCGAATTACAATTAATCTCCGTACCTTCTTCGACTGTAATGAGCCCTTCGTTTATTTCTCCTCCATTGATATTAATAACTTTAGATTTTTCAGCGTTTACTGTTAGACCAAATTCACGAAACCTTTGCAAAGCTAGTTTCGTCAGTTCTACTGTAGAGTCTCGAATTTTTCCTTCAATAATAGTATTAACTGCGAAGCACAATATTGTTAGAGGTTGAAGTCCGTTTACAAGAGAATAACCATGCATGTTGCGTAGTTCTTTTTCACTGATTTCTCGAAAAATGTGGTCTGTTGTACGATTGTATAAAACTGGTGACAATGGAGATATTTGCATTTACACCACAGTGTAATTTAATTTGTTATTAATGTATTGCAAATCGCCGGCCCCCGTGGTGTAGTGGTAGCGTGCCTGCCTCTCGCCCGGAGGCCGCGGGTTCGATTCCCGGCCTGGTCAAGGATGGTTCGAGGTCCACTCAGCCTACGTGATTAGAATTGAGGAGCTATCTGACAGTGAGATGGCGACCCTGGTCTCCAAAGCCCAGAATAACAGCCGAGAGGATGCGTCGTGCTGACCACACGACCCCTCGTAATCTGCAGGCTTTCGGGCTGAGCAGCGGTCGCTGAACAGGCCAAGCCCCTTTCAAATCGTTATTAGAGGGATACACGGATTCTAAATGTTCGATTTCGCAAGAAATGTTTATCTGTTGACGGGGTGGTGGCTATCAAGGGAGACGGTAGTTGGCTTATCTCCTCGATTTTTTATTTAATATTCTACAAATACGAGCGAAGCCAAGAGATTCAAATCACAACAGTTAGCAGGGGGAATATGAAGTAAAAGAAAGCGCCAAAGGAGAAGGACATCATAGGCACCCCTTCGTTGTACTGTATTACTCTGGACATCCTATGAAAGAAGGAAGATTTTATTTTCGTTTCTTTTCTGTAATGTGAAAAGAAACACATTTTTAGTAACAAACACACTGTGCCGAGAACCGGTAATTCCACTAGTAACACGAAAACAAATTTAGTGCAAAAATCGGGTCTGAGTGCTTTATGTTGTATTACTCTTCTCCGTTCTACGAAAGAGACAGGGAAACTTGCTTTCTGACTTGCATCAGTAACTTCTGTTTGAGTTCCTAAGAATTAGCTGCCGATTGGAGGATACAGGAGAGAAGACGCAATAGTGTACAGCACCTGTCCGCCGCTGGCGAGGCCGACAAAGTAACCCACCAATAGTGAGGGTGGGGCTTCTCCCAAACTTGATTGATCTAAACTCCAGCATTCCACGGCTTTATTAAAAGAGAGGCGACATGTATATTAGCTTAAGGTTGGGGGGTTCACGGAGAAGTACAACCCGGAACTTGTATATTTCAGTGAAAGTACTTAGGCTGAGTTACTGTAATGGCGAAGAGTTATAATCCCGTGTCAGATGTTATAGTCTGGGAATGAATGGTGTCGGCACGTAGGCTCCACCCTCAAGGCCACCCAAGGATCCTGGAGACGAGTTTCGAATTACACGGCGCTGTAATAACCCGGGATTAGAGTTCTTCACGACTCATATACTCTCCATATTCACCATGCTGGAAATAGTTCAACAACTAGGGGGAGGGGAAATTAATTTATTGAAACATTTGTGTGTGTATGTAAGGGATACACCCACACCTCGTGTGTATTAGGGGTGTCCAGCGCTGCCATCACATACCCCCCTTTTCTTTGAAAGTGGTATGAAGTTCAGAAATTGGAGGTCCAGGTTATAGCGTAGGATATTTCCTGACAGGTCTTCCGAGGAGAAGCCTGTAAAAAATTATCTGAACCTTGGGTAACCCTGGCTTACTGGCACATATTTTTATCTAGGACAAAATACAGGATGGTCGGAAACAGCGTGAACATAGTTTTATAGGGTTTGTCATACTGATAAATAATTCGATATACCACGCCGTTGTAATTTTTAATCAGCTGCTGAAGTTAGCTAATCAGATCGTTTCACGGGCGAATTCAGATAGGCTTTTGAGAAGGGTGTTGCTAAATCTGCATGTGGCAAGACCGGTTTCAAAGCACCAATCGAAGAAAAACAACTTTGCTAGGGGAGAGATTTGAACACGGTCCTCCGAGTTGACAAGGTCGTGCCATAGCGAGTATGCTGCGATGACACCAGCTGAAACCCACAGTATGTTTGCGTTTAATGCTGATTTCTCGGCATGACTCTCAAGCCGGTCTTAAGCCACAGGCAGATTTAGCAAAACCGTCTCGCAAAACTCATTTGAATTCGCCCGCGGAGCGATCTGATTGGCTAACTTGAGTAGCTGATAAAAAGATAACGGTGCGAGATAGCGAATTATTTTTTCAAATTATTTATCGGTATGACCAACCCTCTAATGCTCATATACCATGTTCACGTTGTTTCCGACCACCCTGTAAAAATAGTATTGTACAGTAGGCGACCCGAAAACAATCCATATATTTTCTGTGGTGAAAACGAAAGCTTCATAATTTATCTACAGAGAATCTGGATCACAGCTCCAGTTGTATGTATTTTTATATTCAGCGAGTGACTATAACATTAAATAATAATAATAATGACAATAACAGTACATAAATATAAAACATATCAACTACATACTGTAGGTATTCATAACATTCCGAGAAAAAACCTTCAGCGCGGAAAAACTCTTTAATATTTGCATTATAGTTCTCTGAGCCACAGTCTAGAAGTATATCGGCTGTCAGCTTCATCAAAATAACACACATAAGTCATAATGTAATACTGAAAACAACTTAAGCACGATGTTAGAGCAAAATACTATAAAGATATTTAAGTGCTATTCTGACGAATTTACATAAAAACAAGGGCACGTAGGTGCATGAATACAAACGTGTTAATATGAACAATAATTTTGTCGCGATCGCACCCTCAGCTACTTTGTTTAATCTGGCAATTAACCAAGTCCTTGAAAAAATAATGGATACAGGAAATATTGTATATAAATCTAAACAAATTTGTGCATATGCAGATGATGTAGTGTTAATGGCCAGGAATGATAGATATTTGAAGGAAATGTTTCTTGAAATGGAGGAAGCAGGAAAACGGATGGGATTGGAGGTGAATGACAGTAAATCTAAGTATATGCATGTGACTGTTATAGAGGGCAGAAGAAGTCAAGATAATCTGACATTAAACGGCCATAATTTTGAGAATGTACGAAGTTTTGAGTATTTGGGAACCATGTTGACAAATAATAATAGAATAAGTGAGGAGATACATGGTAGAATAATAGCTGGAAACAGGGCCTATTATGCTAATCTTACATTATTTAAATCTCGTCTATTGTCTAAACTTACAAAATTCAAAATATATAAGACCCTTATTAGACCTGTAGTGACATATGGCTCAGAAGCCTGGAACCTTTTAGTTGATGACGCAAATAAATTAAAGATATTTGAAAGATTATTAGACGATTATATGGCACAATTCAAGACCAGAATGGTTGGAGGATAAGGACGAATGACCGAGCTCGATAGCTGCAGTCGCTTAAGTGCGGCCAGTATCCAGTATTCGGGAGATAGTAGGTTCGAACCCCACTGTCGGCAGCCCTGAAAATGGTTTTCCGTGGTTTCCCATTTTCACACCAGGCAAATGCTGGGGCTGTACCTTAATTAAGGTCACGGCCGCTTCCTTCCCACTCCTAGCCCTTCCCTGTCCCACCGTCGCCATAAGACCTATCTCAGTCGGTGCGACGTAAAACAACTAGCAAAAAAAAGAAAAAAAAGATAAGGACGAATGCTGAAATACAAAACATATTAGACCAGGAGGATATAGTTAGATTTATTAAGGCACAGAGACTGCGATGGCTTGGCCATGTGGAAAGAATGGTGGAAGATCGAATGCCAAGAAAAGTAGTTAAATCCCGAGTAGACAAAAGACGGCGACAAGGAAGGCCCCGTAATGGATGGAGTGATGAAGTTGAAGCTGACTTGAGGGCAATGAACATCCGCCCATGGAGACTAGCCGCTCAGGATCGAAGTAGATGGCGGACTATCGTAGAAGAGGCCAAGGCTCACACAGGGCTGTAGCGCCGGATAAGTAAGTAAGTAAGTAAGTAAGTAAGTAAGTAAGTAAGTAAGTAAGTAAGTAAGTAAGTAAGTAATTTTGTCGCGAAATTTAGCTGTGGATTGCTTGATCTTCGTGGTTTTCTTACGCCGGACTGATCACTGGAGCCATGAGCTAAAAAAGTCGATAGAATTTTAGAACAATATGTTATGTAGCCTATGTAATATTCTTCATAGTTGAAATGCATTCACTTTAATGTTACGACTTACAGAAACTATCGGAGAACCAATACGTATTTTGAAAAGTCGTATGAAAGCATTCCACGTAAAGAGGTTATATTAATACTTTCTCTGCAAAGATTTTTAAATTTATTTTTAGATACACTCGCAGTTAGAAAGGTTCAACAGTTCTTCAATGTATAGTTCTGTTAACACTGACAGTGTAATGTAATATTAAGACTTGTCGCTAGGAGTACAATCATTTTATTCTTAGCCACAACTTTGATTGGCAAACACGCATTTCTTCTTCGACGGACAAAACTCTATTTCATGGTTTCGTTTTAATGTTCGTCAAACACGAAATCGCTTGTTCATATAAATAAGATGTAGCAGAGAATTGGAGTAATATGTTTAAAGCATTTTTGCGTGATTGCAGTAAACTCTTAGTTTGTCGTTTACCAAAATACCGTAGATCACAAGACTGTTCATTGAATTTGACTTATAATCTCTGATCACATTTCATTTTAGCCAACTGCTGTTATTCTTACAGGCTGAATAAACTATCAAAAGTGCTTGCTCACTTCGTGAAAGGGCTCCTGATCCATCATACATGTCAGATGATAACGAAGAGAAGTACGTGTCAAGTTTTTCTGACAGGGAATCCAAATGGTCGGAAATCAGTGGTATAATACTCTTATAGTTATTTCTTTGAGTCAGGAACTGAGATAGAAGGAGATTCAACTCTCCCTTTCAAGGGTATTTTATGCGTTTTCGCGGAACAGCGTGGTGTTGTGGAATCCCGATTGGGAAAAGCTGTCTTAGCCACTGGTCAAAATTCAGGAATATTTTCAGGTGTGATTTTATGTCTTTATCTTCCTAAGTATGATATTATTATTATTATTATTATTATTATTATTATTATTATTATTATTATTATTATTATTATTATTATTATTTTGTAACGGGCAAACAAATTGAATTATTATTAGGACCTGTTAAGCGAAAGAGAAGAAACACAAGGCAGTTTATCAGCTAAAGAAATGGAAGGGCAGTGAATGGCAGGGAAGTAATGGACTCGCTAGGCTTCGCAAACCTCATACCACGGGGGCCGAAAAGAGACCAATAGTTGTCCAGGAGAAATTGGATAATAAATATTAAAGAGAGAAACCGTATATAAGTAAGTGGAACCAATGCCAGCCTTAGCTGACTCCGCTGTGAGTGGAAATAGAATATATCCACGATACCCTCTGTATGCCCCAAGAAGTGACAAAAAAGAGGTGATTGGAAGTTTATGCCGTTTGCTTCTGTTTACAGTGATTACCAATCATCATATTTAATTAAATATTGTTAGAATATTCTTATTTTTAATTTTTGTTTTAATAATAACGGTCTTACGTCCCACTAACTACTGTTTACGGTTTTGGAGACGGTGAGGTACCGGAAGTTTGTCTCGAGATACCGGCACAGGATTGACGTATTTGAGCACCTTCAAATACCACCGGACTGAGCCAGGATCGAACCTGCCAACTTGGGCTCGGAAAACATGAACCTTAAACGTCGAGCCACTTAGCCCAGCACTTCTTGGTTTATATCACGAATGAAAGCAAGGAATTTTCGAATGACCTAGAATTGTACTTGTTAATTATAGCATTTGATTTGCGTTCAAGGCGTGATGATCTTCCAATCTACCATACAAACCAATGTCGCTACTTTTACGTCCCACTAAATATGGTTACTTTTTGGGAGACGCCGAGGTGCCGGAATTGTCTCCCACAGAAGTTCTTTACGTGCCAGTAAATCTACCGCTACGAGGCCTACGTGTTTGAGCGCCTTCAAATACCACCGACCTGAGCCGGAATCGAACTCTTAATTTGGCTTAGAAAACCCGCGCTCTAACTGCCTGCGCCACTCGGCTACCTTACTAATAAGAACCGATAAATTGCAACCGGTTTCGACATGATTCTACGTAAGTTTAATCGAATAATGGAACATGCTGTAATTTATTTTATTTATTTATTTATTTATTTATTTATTTATTTATTTATTTATTTATTTATTTATTTATTTATTTATTTATTTATTTATTTATTTAAGATACAATATTAGCATCATCAGCCCTCTTTAGAAGACATAAACAGAAAATAATTTTATGTTCAATATATTTTTTTCTATTCACAGCACAACGTGCGTAGGCTAATGATTTTATCGCAGTCACAAACCTCTGACGGTCGATACCCCTCTCGTCAGTGTGGTAAATAATTCAAATTTGTGAACATACAATACATATAAATAGCGTTCACCCAAAGGAACAGCGTGCAAATTTAACAAAGCGGCTACCAAGAATTATCAATGCCGACCTGACTAAACCATAGTTTGATGAAACAAAGGATGATAGTCATGCAACTGATAGTTGTGCCACTGTAAATAGAAAGCAAACTTATGATAATGACCTGTCCTATTGGGATTCTCAGTTCTCCAGAAATCCCATTCACCGGGCGAGTTAGTCGTGCGGTGAGGGTCGCACACCTTTGAGCTTGCATCCGGTAGATAGTGGGTTCGAACCCCACTGTCGGCAGCCCTGAAGATGATGTTCCGTGGTTTCCCATTTTCACACCAGTCAAATGCTTGGGATGTACCTTAATTAAGTCCACGGCCGCTTCCTTCCCACTCTTAGGCCTTTCCTGTCCCATCGTCGCCATAAGACCTATCTGTGTCGGTGCGACGTAAAGCAAACAGAAAAGAAAATAGAAGTCCCATTCATGTAGTTTTGAGAAAACTGTTGAAGACTTTACTGCGTTTCTTGCTAAATTTATTGACTACCTCTCCAGATCTAAACATCCAGTGGCTAAATATAGAATACTAGTACATAAGCTTGTCTTCGACAGTCGAAATTACTATCTGTAACGTAATTGGAAATTCTAAATGGACTATGAATATATCTTACGAATAAAAGTGACACATTCCAGGTTTTATGCCGCATCCGAATGGAATCAAAACAGATATTGTAGTATTTCCTGATAAACCATATTGAGTACAGTTGTAGCTCCGAGTTGTACTTTGACATCTATGGATCTGCGTACACTTGGGAAAGCTACGTGTAACTGTCCAAAACACTGGAGTAGGAAGATGTATACCAACTTCAGTGTTTATGCTGGTGACTTATTCATTGTGACAGAGAAGGCTAAATTTAGAGGAAATTGCCTGCATATAAGAACGAATGGTATACACAGGTGCTAAATCTATTATTGGATTAAAACACTTTCTGGTACCAGCTGGAAGACAACAGAAGTCAGGATGTACGTAGTTCCAACTCATGCCGATTGAGATAGCTGTGCACTTACGACGTCATGGCGATGAGACAATAACTTCGCTGACTGAAACCAATTCTTCTTTTAAAATGTACAAAAGTCGTGGTCGTAAGAGATTCATTGTATTTTACTTGTAAAGAAGACATAGAAATATATAACTGGTAGCAATATCAGCTGTTGAAACCATCTCATTTGCTCAATATCTCTATGAATGACAGAATTAAATATTATATATAGATAGATAACTCATACAAAGAGTAAAGAAGACACCTCAGACGGACACAATAAGAACACTACCAACCCTATTCGAGTATCCAGGAAGGCCCGTCTTAAGAGTATAACAGTTCCAGTTCTACAATAAATAAAGAAAGGCTGTTGGGTCAGTTATGCTCAGTAATAAGCCCGTCCGCAAAGTTACTCCTGAGGTTAAGTTTGAGATCGTTGTAATCAATTGTTCAAATGAAATTAATTGCACCGGGCGAGTTGGTCGTGCGGTTAGAGGCGCACGGCTGTGAGCTTGCATCCGGGAGATAGTGGGTTCGAATCCCACTGTCGGCAGCCCTGAAGATGGTTTTCCGTGGTTTCCCATTTTCACACCAGGCAAATGCTGGGGCTGTACCTTCATTAATGCCACGGCCACTTCCTTCCTATTCCTAGGCCTTTCCTATCCCATCGTCGCCATAAGACCTATCTGTGTCGGTGCGACGTAAAACAAATAGCAAAAAAGAAAAAAAAATTAATTACATATATAATTATTCTTCCCAGACAACGGTGAGTGAGATGTCTTCCTTGAGTACCCCCTGTGGCTGGGGACGGTAGAATAACACCCACGATATCCCCTGCCTGTCGTAAGAAGCGACTAAAAGCGGCCCCGAGAGAAATAGAATTGCAAGTATACTCGCTGACTCCATTATTGGTACAATTATTATTATTATTATTATTATTATTATTATTATTATTATTATTATTATTATTATTATTATTATTATTATTACATTGAATTTCACTCTAGATAAAATTAGCTTTCTGTTTTGACCCTGCATGCGGGCTGGTCTGAAGCAACTCTGTCACAATTACGGGTTCTTCTCTTATTGACAAATCGCCTTACTTTCCGAAAAAGTCATCATTTTAAATCTATGTTGTTGCTGTTTTGCCATATCCAACGTTTTCATGTACGAATAAGAAGGCCACCCTGTAATTTCGTGACAGAATGTTTACTCCCACGTTTATATAGCCTTGCGCGATATTGTACCTCTCATTTCAACAGTATATACGAGTTAGTTATATCCATTTTATAGGCCTATCTGGTGATCGTACAGTTGGCCTAGGAGTTTTCTTCATTCCCAATGTTCAAAGTTTCAGTACTTCCCACCTGAAGCGCAGCTACAATTCATGGACTTCAGGTACCGGTAGTGGATTCAGATTTCTTCCGTGACGGAATCGATGCTTTGGTCTACCGTTGCAACAAGTGCTTGGGCAAGAATAATTATTATGTTGAATAGCAATGTTTATCATTGCCCTACTACTGTGCATGCCCATATTTATTTGCCTGTGAAATACAGTTTCTCCGTGCGAGTTCTTGTTAACTTATTTTTGAAGCGCTTTTTAAACCCCTGGAAAAAATTCCATTTCATAGTCTTAAGTAATTACTTGAAGCTGACTTTCTGCCAGTGTCTTTTAAATATAGGTATGCCGGAGTGGATTGAGAAGGGAGGGTGAGACGTATATTTTGATAAAGGAACAGTGAAAACCACAGTTTGACTAGGTTCCTGCAAGTATTTATTAGTGGTACTTAGTGATCAGTGAACGTGTATTGCAGATGAGCTAAAGCACTCATCGGAGATAATGTATGTTACAATAATAATTACAGCAGTCTCACTGAACATCCTATTCGCGAACTATCAAGCTCAGAGGTTTTTAAAGTTCTTGTATCTATTAATCAAATCTGGACAAGAAATGCCGGGAGCTACTGATTGAATCTTTTATGTAGACAGTTACATTTAATTAAATATTGCCGCCCATGTTTGGCACCAGTAGTTGTAACACACGCGTAGATCCCAGCCGGTCTTACTGGTCTTAAAAGCCGCAGTTATGACCATGTACTAACAGGGGCAACACCCCACTTACATTTATGAGGCTATACCGGTTTGAAGTATGTTACTACATGAATATTATGAGCTTGAATAAAGGACGAGAGAGAGAGAGAGAGTTATCTACTTAGAGCATATTCATATTATGAATTTTTTGAGGTTAAGTTTTATTCACTGAAAACACACACACGTTCTAGCCTTGTTATAATGTGTGCGTATTTTTATACTTAACAGAATGTGATGTTGCACAGTTGATTTTGCAGTATATCTAAACATAATAAATTGAAGTGCGGATGCACGCGAGGAGACGCGAACCCGATTTACTCCGGTTTCCTAAAGGAATGTCTCGTCATTTTATCACAACAGTTACCTCGGGAGAGTCACGCATTTCAGTCTCGTGTAAGCTTGCATTCGGGAATGCTAGCTTCTTTCACCACTTGCGGCAACCCTGTAGATGGCTTACCATTTTCACACCAGGTAATTGCTGAGGCTGTACTTCAATTAAGACATGGCTGATACATTCCTAGTCCCAGCTTTTTTCTGTCACAGCTTCGCCGGAAATCTTCGTTTGTGCGACGTTAAACAAATAACAAATATCCGCCCGAAATAGTCAGCAGACATTTAATAGATGATGCATTTCCAAAAAGGAATCTTGTAGTTAATATCTGGATCATAGCCACGGAGCCTGCAGTTTTACGTGGAATATGAACCACAGGAACGTAGCTTTTCGTTTCAAAAATCCCACATTCATTGTCCGGGATTTTAACCGCGGATGCTTTGGCGAGAAGCCAGCGACTACACCTTTCAGCTCTCACGCCAAGATGAGTTTCCAGTCGAGTACTGAGAAGCAATAGCTATCGCTTGAAGCTTCAGAGAAGTGTGCTCAAGGTATTTCCATGGGATGAGTTCGTAGAATTACAGCAAGTCGTCTTATACTTCATCATCATCATCATCATCATCATCACCTTCTTACAACTCCTTCTTCGTCTTCTAATTACTGTTTATTTATTTCTACATAGATGCCTTATAAATTCCCATTTAATTTCTGGGTTCCTAAATAATGCTAAACCTACGAACAGGGATTGTGTTGTAATCTTTTTCGATACTTTCCCGTGCCTTTGATAACGGTGATCACGCATATATTGAAAACTGGCTCACTGCCCAAGAGTTTAATCCAAGCTTAAAATCTGATTCGCTCTCTGCTTAAAGAAAAATAGCTGATCGATATGGCGTCCCGTAGCGTGCACCAGTATCACTTAAGTTATTCAATCTGGACATTAATTTTGTTTATGGTGAAATCTGTGATCCCCAAGTTTTGCTAGTCAACGTAGCTATTTCCTGTCTGCCTCATGGGATTCGCAGATGATCAATCTACTGTATAAACTACTAGGAGCATTCACATCACCTGTTCGGATAACTGATGCTACACAGAACTTCTTTTCATCGATTGTTCTGGAAGTAAAGCCCAACAAAAGTTTAGAATAATACACAAATGATTTAAACTTACATGCATTTGCAGTAAAGTTTCGAACCATAGGTTCTTAGCGAAATTTTAAGTGCTGTAACATCCGTACAGATGATATAGATGTTAATTTCCATTCTAGCTCTGACAGAATTGTGACGTTTGATGCGAAGTAATTCTCCCGAGAACGTGTGAGAGGACTTCATACTCACTACAGCGTCTGCAGTAGGCTGTGCTCGTGGAACGTCCAGGGAGAGAGCGCACCGGAGTGACCGTCACCGTCATTTTAAGCCTGTCTCGCCATTCAGAGCTCGAGGGTCCATTATGATGAATATAATGTTTCAGTTCTTGCATGTCCGACTCGTTGTCTGAATAGTCAGCGTACTGGCCTTCGGTTCAGAGAGTCCCGGGTTCGATTCCCGGCCGCGTCGCGGATTTTAACCTTCATTGGTTAATTCCACTGGGCCGGGGGCTGGGTGTTTGTGCTGTACCCAACATCCCTGCAACTCACATACCACATATAACTCTCCTCCACCACAATAACTCGCAGTTACCTACACATTGCAGATGCCGCCCACCCTCATCGGAGTGTCTGCCTTACAAGAGCTGCACTCGGCTAGAAATAGCCACCCTAAATTATTATTATTATTATTATTATTATTATTATTATTATTACGGAGATATCCGTGGTAGTTAGAGGTGAAAGAAGGTGCGGGCTGGAATAGGTCTCAACTACAGAAGTTCGAAAGATGAATTAAAATTTCAACAAGGTTATATTTTCAAAACTTAACAATGGTAACAGAATTTGAAAACTTAACAAGTCAACAACAAGCCAAAAATCAAATACAGAAAAATTACAAATGTTAGAGGATTATTACAAGGTCTGGGCTTCAAGCCCCACAATCACATTCCTTCAGCTATTAGCCCAACTTTACCAAGGTACAGAATTAAACAAAGGGGCAGAAAACCCCATCATGCCAAGGAGCACTTGCTCCTAACTACAATGTTAAGCCTCCTAGAGGCACACAGAAATCAAATTTAGGAAAGAGCAGACCCGCTCTCAAAGTTCAAGCCTATCAAAGGCCACAACGAATTTTACTTCTATCTGCCCTCAAGGCACACAAGGAAACAGGGGTATTTAATACCCAACCTACAGGGCCTTCGCAATGAAAATAAAACAACAGGTTAAGTTATTGGCCCAAAGTACAGAGAGGACTGGAGGCGTGACCTTGCACTCCACATACACTTTTAAAACCTAAGTGGCTCTAGGCCGATACACAGGGGCTAGTCCCAAGCTAGGGAGGTGACCCGTATGGGAAAACTTTAATACATTAAGGAAGAGAAGAAACGGTTATGAAAACGTAGTCACCTCAATTTCAAAAATGAAGGGGAGCTCGGGGGGGTACAGCACTCTCTATCCCCGCTTTACAGTAGAAGAGATTTGTAGTTTTACATAGACCGAAGAGGAATTTAAATTTTAAAGTGGTAGGTTACATATTAAAAGATTTCGAACCCTCCCCAAGAGTTAAACTGATGAGCAAGCGAGAAATAAAGATGTTAACAGGCCATTACCTTGTTGAAGAGCTGCTGCTTGAAGAAAGAGGCGCTTCCCGCCCCCTGCTACATATCCACACACTAAGTTAGATGTTACTGAAGTGGCCCCGAGACAAGAAAATCAGCAGTTTTTATACCCTCGTGGAAAATTCGAGACCTTTCAAGAATGAATAGACACACCCCCTCAACTTTATTGGATAGCTTAGAGTTACATATCCATATCGAAGAAGACATACACTATTGGTCAAAAATTAATTACAAAAATTAGTGATTGGTTAAATTCAAAACAGGCGGAAAGAAAGGATAACTGTTGCCAACCCACAAACCACAGAACTAAATTTAGTAAAAACAAAACTTATTAATACAAAATTTCTTCAGGAGAGTACATTCCAATACACCAGAGTGTATTACCATAGTTTTTGGTAGAGACATCTGTTAGAGAATGTCCACACTTCTTGATCCATGAAAAACAAAAGCAAATCAAAAATTTTCAGTGACCTCTTCTGATAACTAGTAGAGTTAGTTCAGTGGTAAAGTTCCGGGTTTCTCCAGTAGAGGAGTTTCAATTGGCGCAAGATTTGAACTTCCGTCCCGTAGAGGTGTACCGCCCGGTACCGCCCTCCCGCCCCCCTCCCAAAAAAAAGTCCTTCCAAGGGGTGACACAGAAGAAAACAATTTTTTTTTACTAAGGCAAGGTCCAAGTTTGTTGTTGAATAGTGGAAGACTAATTTAGCAGAGAAAAACAAATTTTCAGTAGTCGGAGGTTTCTTAATTGGTTTGATATAGATGGGTGTGATTAAGTCCAGTTTTAGAATTTCTTGGTAGTTGTAGAATTGTGAAACAAAACATTAATTCATGGTAGTAAACTTTTTCTAAGTCCACCAAAGGTTGATTGAAGCAAAATTTATTAATAGCCGAATAGAGTGTCCATGTAGCAGAAGTAGTACTTTAGTTGCCGATTACATTTGACGGCAAGACCTGCCGTTGCTGCCTTTGTCCAGAGGAGGCCGCTCGGACCCCTTAAATACCCTGAGATACCGCTCTCCCGCACTATGAGAGGGGTAGTCGTTTTGCAGCACGCCGCAGACGCGACGATTGTTTACAGTCCTCGAGCAGTTTGCATATGGTGCGCCGCATATCAGCCTTGGCCGGAAGGAGGGCTCCGGCTCGCCGTACACTGGTTGACCTCACTGGAGTGGAGTGGGCCCGTACCCCACCTCAGTGGCGGTACAGCGCCGCACGGCTGCGGGGGCACTGAAACAGTAAGGTCTCGGCGGCAGAATTGTGTTGGACTTTTTGTTTTTAGGGTCCAGTCTTTGTGGTGAGGCTGAGGGGCCAGCGGCGTGGAACTTTTATTTCATTTTTATTTGCCACTGGTGTGGTTTAGCAGTAGACGGGAGCTTGGTAATGGCCATACGGAGAGGACAGCAGAGTAACCTCAGAGAAGGTTTCACAATGTTTATACAGAGCAGATAACAAAAAAAAAAAAGAAATATAAAACTATAAGGGGCAGAAGGCCTAGGATTTTAAGAAAAATATAACCTTTTGGGGTTCTTACAAGATGTTAAAAATCCAAGGAGCAAGTAATTTACACAGGTTTCACCTGGGACAGGTGAACCCTAAATATTCTCTCGGTGGCTGGATTGCTCACTAACAATGTCACCGGCGTTAAAAAATCCAAGACGGTGCACGGCCCATGAAATCTGGGGGCAAGCTTGCCCGCGGGAACAAAATTCTTGACCATAACTTGGTCTCCTACCTTTAAGTTGGTAGGCCTCCGTCCACGATCATATCTTTCCCTAACCTTTTCATGAGAAATTTTAAGATTGGCCTTGGCCTTCTTCCAAAGATCTCTAATATTATCTGGATCTATTATCTCCGGTAGAATATCATTAAGAGACCACAGGTTAGAGAGCGGCGTGTTGGGAACAAACTTGAACATCAAAGAAACTGGAGTAAATTTATGGGATTCATGAACCGCTGAATTCAAAGCAAAAGCCGACCTCAGATTACGATTGAGCCGTTCAGCTAGAGATAGTTGAGGATAGTAAGCAGAAGTAGTCACATGAGAGATGGACAAATCAAAACAGAATTTACGAAAGAAATTGGATGTGAAAGCTTTAGCATTATTAGACACAATATATTGACACGGACCAAAAGAAGCAAAAAGAAACAAGAAATAGTGGACTGAGCGGTAGCCAGCTTAGTCGGAAATAACCAAGAAAATCTTGTGAAGCCATCTACACACACAAGGATGAACTTGTTGGCATTCCCCTTTGACTGGGCGAAGGGTCCTACGTAGTCGATGTAAAGACGTTCCATGGGGCGCGACGCTTGATGAGAAGACAAAAGCCCATGCTTAGTGACATGGTGGGTTTACTAAGCCAACAAGGTTTACAAGCTTTTACTAATTCACGGATTTCTCCGTCCATACCCTTCCAAATGAACATTTCTCGGATCTTTTCTCTAGTTTTGAAGATACCTAAATGCCCACCTAATGGGGTCTCATGATAGTACTTGAAGATCATGGGCACGAGGACAGCTGGAACCACAACTTTCATCTTCTTATCATGCCCCGACGAGCAACATAAAACACCATTCCTCAACACATAAGGGACGACATGTTCCCCAGAAGAAAGGGTTTCCTTGATAGGGGCCAGCGTCGGATCTTCACGTTGATATTTCTCAAGATCCCTAAACAACATGGGAGCATCTGTTAGAATGGCATTAACCTCAGGTGCTATGGACTCGGGGGGTGAAGAACTATCAACCTGTTCAGGGGTCTCTACATCATTAGAAAACATACGGCTTAGTCCGTCAGCAACCACGTTTTCAGTACCTCTAATATGCCTAACGTCAAACTGGAAGGCAGGAATTCGGATGGCCCAACGGGCTATACGACTAGTACGACGCGGCCTACCTAAGACCCAACTTAAGGCTTGGTTATCAGTCTCCAAGTCGAACTTGACATGTTCCAGATAGGGGCGGAACTTTTCTAGAGCAAACAAGACAGCCAAACCCTCAAGTTCATAGATGGAATACTTGGATTCCTGGGCCGATAATGTCCTAGATGCATAGGCGATGGATCGTCTCCCTAGTTTAGTCTCTTGAAGAAGGACTGCTGCCACCGCCGACGACGACGCGTCGGTTTGGACGATGAATTTCTTCGAGAAATCAGGCATGGCGAGAACAGGGGCATTACACAGAGCTGATTTGAGATCTTCAAAAGCGGCTTGTTGAGAAGATCCCCACTCAAATTTGACGCCTTTCCTACGAAGTAAGTTCAAGGGCGCCGCTCTATTGGCGAAATTTGGAATAAATTTCCTGAAGAAATTCACCATTCCAATGAACCTAGCAATCCCTTTGATGTCCTTGGGAGGTTTGAAATCACGGATGGCCTGTGTTCTAGAATGATCTACAGCGACACCATCGGGCGACACAATGTGCCCTAGAAATGACATAGAAGGCTTAGCAAAAGCGGCTTTGGACAACTTAACTGTTAACCCTGCCTTACGAAGACGATTAAGGACCTCTTTCAGATGATCAAGGTGTTCTTCAAAGGTCTCAGAAAATACGACAACATCATCCAGATAATGATACAAGTACTCAAATTTGATGTCGGAGAAGACCATGTCTAGCAGTCTCGTAAGCACGGCTGCTCCCGTGGGGAGCCCGAAAGGCACGCGGTTGTATTCGTACAAGTTCTAGTCTGTGGCAAAAGCTGTCAGGTGTTTAGATTCCTCTGCTAGCGGTATCTGATTATAAGCCTGATCAAGGTCTAAAATGGTGAAGAATTTAGCCTTTCGAAACCATGAAAAACAAGAGCGAAGGTCTGGAAGGAGCACAGATTGTAACACCACTTTCCGATTGAGAGCCCTATAACCAGTCTCAGGCCTGAAACCACCTTGGGGTTTCGGGACTAGAAAAATAGGCGAAGAATACGCCGACTGAGAGGGTCGAATAATACCATCCTTCAACATCTGATCTATGATTTCCTTCAAAGCTTTCATTTTAGGAGGAGATAGCTTATGCGGCGGAAATCTAACAGGGATCGAATCCGTCACCTCAGTCTTGTATTCGATAAGGTCAGTTACACCAAGAGTATCAGAAAAAACTTCTGGAAACGACTGACACAACCTGCGAATACTATCAGCCTGCTCCTCAGGTAGATGTCTAAGGTCTAACAACATCTCATCCTGGGTAAGCGAAACAGATGAACATGACGCAGAACTACACTTTAATAAAGGGATATTGAATTTACTATCAAATTTGAAAGTGCACGACTTGCTCTGAATGTCGAGCACTAGACTGGTGTGAGACATGAAGTCCGCTCCCAATATAATGGGGCAAGACAAGTGCTTAGCCACCAACAGTTTTATTTTCCAAGTGAATTTAGAAATACGAATTTTGGCATACAGGAAACCTAAAATTTCTAATGGAGAGGAGTTTGCCGAAACATATTGAACCGAAGACGAACAAAACTCAGGAAGTTTACAAACAGATTTCAATTTGGAATACCATTCAGCCGAAATAATGGAACAAACACTGCCTGAATCTAAAAGAGCGGTTACAGGCTCATTATTCAATTCAATTTTGAGAAATGGTACAGGTGCGGGGGTGTCCGCCGCAATCCTAAGACATTCTTTGGGACATTCAAATGGTAATGTAGAACAGTTCTAACTTTTCCCTGAATATTTGTCGGATTTAACCAGGGCTGAGCCTTGAAAAGATGAATCTGCCGACTCAGCCGGAGCCGCTAGTCACTTACGATTGTTGGTGGAAGTTTCCCCCGAAGTTGAGCAGGAGGGAATGATGTTAGCATTAGGGCAGTTCTTGGCAATATGGGAAAAAGCGCCGCATTTAAAACAGCCTTGAGATGACCCTGCCCCATTCCTTGTCCCACTAGATTTAATTAATGGACACTTGTTCCGAAGATAGTCAGGCAACCCGCAAGCATAACATTTACGGGCAGTGAAGGTTCGGCGAGTTGGAGGCCGAAAATGACTAGAGGATGGAGGGGGTTCTTTCGCGACACGCAAGGTGTCGGCGTATCTAACTCCTTCCGCTGAGACAGCCATAGCCTCTAACTCGGCAAAAGTTTGCGGACGCGACGCAAAACACAAGTAGGACCTGTAATATGGGGATATTCCTTCCACAATAGCCTGTACAATTTGATCTTCTGGAAAATGAAGAGCAAACACCCTAGTATAGAATTTGATGTCTTGGATGAAGTCTGCCAGGTTTTCATCGAGTCGCTGTACTCGGTAGTAGTACTTTTGAATTAGCGATGACCTAGCTCGAGCGGGGATAAAATTCGCCAGAAGGTGTGCATGAAACTCATCAATAGTTGATTGTTCGGCAATTGCCCTAACTATCTTGTCTGAGAGGACACCAATGGAATAAGGGTAAATAATTTGAAGGATTTGACTCGGAAAAAGAGAGAAAACAAGTGCATGATCCTGAAACTCAACGAAAAATCTTAGAAAAACAATAACATCACTGGTGGAATTGACTGAAAATTTCGAAATATCTCTAAGTAACATTGCTAACGGATGGGGCAAACTGCTGAAGCCAGGTGACATAGTAGGTAGAAGCCTAAATGGCGGAGAAGCAGATTCAGAAGGAGCATTATTCAACACAAAGGGTGGAATGGATGTTCGACGAACGGACTCAGTTTCTAATGGAGCAGAAGTTTGTCGGACTTCTACAGTTTTCCTACTTTCTTCCCCCGTGGGAGAATGCTCCTCGCTGACAACGTTTACTAGAGTGGGTTGGTCGGTTTTGGGGGGGCTGCCCCAGTTAACACTAGGCTAACCTTACTGGACAATTCCGACAGGTTTTCGAGAACTGCACTAGCTTCCTTCCTTTGACAGTCATTTAACTTAAGAGACAGTAGATCAGTGACCCTATTGTAAAAGTGAAACAATCTAGCTTGCACACGTTTAAGTTGATTTGGAGAAGGATCATTTTCTTCAAAGAAACTAACTACAGATGCTAGCTCAGTAGTATTATCAGTGATCGTGGAGAGAGCGTCGTCAATCTCTTTCTCTCCCAAGGTGGGGATGGAAATCGGCAAATCAAGGGACTCTTTTAAGCTTCGAGGTATCGGCCGCAACCGTGCCTCCAGATTGAACATTTCTAATTGTTAATTCATAAATCAATTCCTCCTTTCGCAAATAGCCGGGATGGAGGATATCGCGAGGGCCGGACATGATAGAAAAGATTTTACAAATTTAGAAAAAATCGAAAAAATGCCAGCGACTGAGAAAATTGTTAGAGTTCAAAACAAAGCAAATTTTAGCCGTCAAAAGGGGCTAAATTGAAACCCATTCAACCACGTTCTGCTACCACTTGTTACGGAGATATCCGTGGTAGTTAGAGGTGAAAGAAGGTGCGGGCTGGAATAGGTCTCAACTACAGAAGTTCGAAAGATGAATTAAAATTTCAACAAGGTTATATTTTCAAAACTTAACAATGGTAACAGAATTTGAAAACTTAACAAGTCAACAACAAGCCAAAAATCAAATACAGAAAAATTACAAATGTTAGAGGATTATTACAAGGTCTGGGCTTCGAGCCCCACAATCACAATCCTTGAGCTATTAGCCCAACTTTACCAAGGTACAGAATTAAACAAAGGGGCAGAAAACCCCATCATGCCAAGGAGCCCTTGCTCCTAACTACAATGTTAAGCCTCCTAGAGGCACACAGAAATCAAATTTAGGAAAGAGCAGACCCGCTCTCAAAGTTCAAGCCTATCAAAGGCCACAACGAATTATACTTCTATCTGCCCTCAAGGCACACAAGGAAACAGGGGTATTTAATACCCAACCTACAGGGCCTTCGCAATGAAAATAAAACAGCAGGTTAAGTTATTGGCCCAAAGTACAGAGAGGACTGGAGGCGTGAACTTGCACTCCAAATACACTTTTAAAACCTAAGTGGCTCTAGGCCGATACACAGGGGCTAGTTGCAAGCTACGGAGGTGACCCGTATGAGAAAACTTTAATACATTAAGGAAGAGAAGAAACGGTTATGGAAACGTAGTCACCTCAATTTCAGAAATGAAGGGGAGCTCGAGGGGGTACAGCACTCTCTATCCCCGCTTTACAGTAGAAGAGATTTGTAGTTTTACATAGACCGAAGAGGAATTTACATTTTAAAGTGGTAGGTTACATATTAAAAGGTTTCGAACCCTCCCCGAGAGTTAAACTGCTGAGCAAGCGAGAAATAAAGATGTCAACAGGCCATTACCTTGTTGAAGAGCTGCTGCTTGAAGAAGGAGGCGCTTCCCGCCCCCTGCTACATATCCACACACTAAGTTAGATGTTACTGAAGTGGCCCCGAGACAAGAAAATCAGCAGTTTTTATACCCTCGTGGAAAATTCGAGACCTTTCAAGAATGAATAGACACACCCCCTCAACTTTATTGGATAGCTTAGAGTTACATATCCATATCGAAGAAGACATACTCTATTGGTCAAAAATTAATTACAAAAATTAGTGATTGGTTAAATTCAAAACAGGCGGAAAGAAAGGATAACTGTTGCCAACCCACAAACCACAGAACAAAATTTAGTAAAAACTAAACTTAGGAATACAAAATTTCTTCAGGAGAGTACATTCCATTACACCAGAGTGTATTACCATAGTTTTTGGTAGAGACATCTGTTAGAGAATGTCCACACTTCTTGATCCATGAAAAAAAAAAGCAAATCAAAAATTTTCAGTGACCTCTTCTGATAACTAGTAGAGTTAGTTCAGTGGTAAAGTTCCGGGTTTCTCCAGTAGAGGAGTTTCAATTGGCGCAAGATTTGAACTTGCGTCGCGTACCGCCCGGTACAATTATTATTATTATTATTATTATTATTATTATTATTATTATTATTATTATTATTATTATAGTTCTTGCATAGTGTGTGGGTTCGTCTTGTGCGTGGCACTTCTTGATTTACCCCAGAGGTTATAATCGCAGATGGACAAATCAGGGGACCGAGGGGACCAGAAATCCCTGTCAGTAACTCTATTCTGCGGAAACAGTTCGTGAATTTCTTTCATGGAATTATTCGTTGTTGAGAAAATTTAAAATCACGCTCCCAGGTGGTATATTTTCTGAAAAAAAAGAGATTAGTATGGTATTCTCATAAGCAACAGAATCGATCTATTCTAAAAAATAATTGATCCTGTGATTCTTACACCAGTGATGGCACAGCATTCAGCGAATTTTGCGTTATGGAAGGGCGCTTAATGTACGGAGTCAGGTGCTGGTGGTAATTAACCTGGAGTAATTAACAGCACTCCAGTAAGTATTGTTTTTGTGTGCACACAGAACCGTAGAGTTGGAACCAGGCCTTGTCCGAGAATAATATTAAATATGGGTGTATTTGTACATTGTATGCATTTTACAGACTGTGCGTCTGCGTACAGGGTCAGCTGGTTGAAGAGCATGTGCCACAGTTATTTTAAAAAAATGTATTTGGCTTTTAGTTCATCAACCATACAGCTAGCAAAACACAATTATATATATATGACAGATACAGGAATGAAATGACATAAATGGCAGACAGAAAATATCACCTGAAAGTCTCTTTCACTCCACAAACTCCCTGGATGTTCTGACATTTACATTTTTTTTAAACATTACTAAAATCAGTACAAATGTCTGATAAAGTAAGAGCGGCAAAAAGACACAACTTATATATTTAAAATACTATATTTGAGAAATTGTGCTGAAGTCGCTTAAAGTTTCTGTTTTACAGGAGGAAGAAGAACTGGCACGCTGGTTGGAGACAGTCTCTTTCACACCGCATACTCCTTGTATGTTCTGACACAATTCATGATTTTCACTTTTGTTTTGAACGTGACGAAAACCATTACAGATTTATTAGTAAGAGGTAAAAACAAAGAGAAGGACACGAATATTATATATTTAGATCACTTACAGTTATTTTATACGGCTCTAAGTGTAATAACCGGTCTAGAAAACCAAGAATAACGGCCGAGGTGATTCGTCGCACTGACTATGCGTTCCCTCATAACCTGCAGTCCTTCGGAATGAGCAACAGTCGCTCGGTAGGCTAAGGCCCGTCAGGGGTGTAGCGCCATGCGGTGTGTCTGTTTGTTTGTTTGTTTGTTTGTTTGTTTGTTTGTTTGTTTGTTTGTTTGTTTGTTTGTTTGTTTGTTTGTTTGTTTGTTTACGTGTAATCATGTACTAGCCTTTTGCACAGACCCATATGTCACTTGTTTTGCAAAACAAAGAAATGATATTTTAGAAGAATTTTCCAAACGATGCCCACTGTAATTTTTCTTCTGTGAAAACCCTACGCTGATTTTTCTTTCTTTCTTCCTTAATCTGTTTACCCTCCAGAGTTGGTTTTTCCCTCGGACTCAGCGAGGGATCCTACCTCTACCACCTCAAGGGCAGTGTCCTGAAGCATGAGACTTCGAGTGGGAGATACAGCTGGGGAGGGTGGGAGATAAAAATGGGGAGGAGTACCGTACCTCGTCCGGGCGGCCGCACCTGCTGCGCTGAACAGGGGCCTTGTTAGGCGGGGATGGGAAGATTGGAAGGGATAGACAAGGAAGGGAGAAGGAAGCGGCCGTGGCCTTAATTTAGGTACCATGCCGGCAGTTGCCTGGAGGAGAAGTGGAAAACCACAGAAAGCCACTTCGAGTATGGCTGAGGTGGGAATCGAACCCTCTCTACTTAGTTAACCTCCCGAGACTGAGTGGACCCCGTCCCAGCCCTCGTACCACTTTTCAAATTTCGTGACAGAGCCGGGAATCGAACCCGAGCCTCCGGGGGTGCCAGCTAATCACACTAACCACTACACCACAGAGGCTGCCTTGATTCTTTTTTTTTGGGTTGGAGACTTCTAGTTTCCTAAAATGTATTATAAATATTACGGGCTGTTTTACGACTCAGAATGTCTACATTTGAGAATCTTTCTTGAAATCGTTAACACATATGAATCCTACATAAAGACACGGTGTGTCGTTGAAAACACATGAGCCATATATGACTAATTACAGAACTAAGAAAAGAACAAAAACAAATACACACACACTTGAAAACGGTTCAAATACGACAGCAACATCGGACACGCGCATAAGATCAGATAGCAGGGGTACGCGCTCACACAAAACAAAGGCTGGAGTCAGGGAACAAAATATGTGATAGCATATCTCGGCGTCTCCTCCCCGGGTGCAGTGAACGAGCGGGAGCTCGCCTATAGGAGAAACATCGCGCTCGCTGGAGTAAAGCATATCTGATCACTCTGTATCAGTGGTAAGCCTGGCTGACCCGCTGGATAAGTCTATGAAATACAGAGAATGCGTCAATAAACATCTGAAAGCCGGGCTCAGTGGCTCAGACGGTTGAGGCGCTGGCCTTCTGACCCCAACTTGGCAGGATCGATCTTGGCTCAGTCCGGTGGTATTTGAAGGTGCTCAAATACGTCAGCCTCGTGTCGGTAGGTTTACTGGCACGTAAAAGAACTCCTGCGGAACTAAATTCCGGCACCTCGGCGTCTACGAAAACAGTAAAGTAGTTAGTGGGACGTAAAGCCAATAACATTATTAAACATCTGAAAGTTATTATTATTATTATTATTATTATTATTATTATTATTATTATTATTATTATTATTATTATTATTATTATTATTATTATTATTATTCTCTGCCTCGTCTGATTGTCCAAGTCTCAGGTGCATAGGTGGCAGTGGAGAATACGCATGAGTGAGCCAGCTGTAGTTTTGTGTTCTTTGTCCGGTCCTTCCATAACCTGCTCGACTTGGTAATGGCTGTCCTGGCCTTGGCCTTTTTCGTATTCAGTTTTTCGGAACAAATCATGGAACCAAGTAGACATTAAAGTCATTCAAGAAAACACCAGGTAAACAAGTGATGGGGAATCTGCCACCTGGGTAACAACCCTAAATGCAGATCAATGATGATTGATTTGATTGACAAGTTTCTGGACGAGCTCGAAACCAGCTATCTCGCCCACATTGGGATGGTTGGCCGTTTGTCTGTCTGTTCCATAATACACATCATAACATACAGACTCTGAAACTCAGATACTCTGCTTACCGAATGGGAAGGGAAGAAACATTGAGGGATATTGTTCTAATTTCACTCTCAAAATAATGATGGGACACATAAGTAATTGACATGACGTGGTATTCCACTCGTTTTAATAAAGAAACGAGATTATTGCTGTACGTTTGAGAATGTTACTTGCTCTCCGCTCGGGAGTTAGTGTACCAGCTGGTAATCTTACCCTGCCATTTGCATTATATTGACAGTGACCGAAGAGCTTGCAGTTTCGTTACTACTACAGCAAGTTGTCCTTAACAGTCGATATGAAATTAGGGAAATAGGGATTAGGGAGTAGAAAGAATGGAGTGAGGGATATGAAATTTCTGTGTATCTTTGCATTTCCCTCCATCAACCTTTTTCCCTACTATGTACAGAAGAACACTGGTCCATTGAGAAGGGAAAGCTTCATACTATACATCGTAAGTTGCAAACTCAGCGAACAGCTATTGTGTATGTCATATGGCTTTGTCTTAACTAGACTCTCTTCAGACACCAGGCAGAATATGCTGCCTGTTATTAGTTTTCGTCCCTGACTGTGCATTATCAAGAATCTTCAGTAACGTTAATAATACTCTAAACGTTATCCTGTCTGTGCTAATATTTCTGCAGGTCACCTATACTTGTCTTTGGTAGCTAATTGTATGCCACGATACAGTACTTAAAAATCTACCCGAGCTGATGGAATGTAGAATGTTGGCCAGTATATCTAAAACACTTAAAAGTGTCTGTATAATATTTGCCACTGAAAAATTCCCTCGGCAAGAATCGTCGACTAGTGCTTTGCATAAGAGGAGCTGGAAGGTGTTATCTTGCCGTTGATAAAATTTCCCAATTTATGTCCCTGTCTCTAAGAAACCTCTGTAGAAATAACTTTGAAATAATTATATCTGTATTTAGCATTATTGTAAGTTCGCTGAACCAGAATCAAGTGACCTGTATGGTTTGAACAAGATGTATGATTTCCTGTTACAAACATAATTCTTTTAAAACGTACAATACATTATATAAAGGGGTCTAGTTCAGGTTGTAAGAAAAATTTTACTACAATTTTGGCTTAGTGTTTTAGTTTATTGTTTTTAAAACGTTAATGGAAATTGCAGTAGTATGCGTTCTGTAGTTTGTGGGATATAGGTACATGTTATATGAAAAAATGTCAAATATTAGAAACCGTCCGTCTGCTTGGCTGAATAGTCAGCGTAATGGCCTTCGGTTTAGAGGGCCCCGCGTTCGATTCCTGGCTGGGCCCGGGATTTTAACTGAGTATGGTTAATTCTCCTGACTCGGGGACTGGTTGTTTGTTTTCGTCTTAATACATTTCTCTTATTATAATAATAATAATTATTATTATTATTGTACCGGGCGGTACACCTCCACGCCGCTAATTTAAAATGTGCGCCAGTTGAAACTCCTCTGCTGGAGGAAGTCTGAACTTTATCGACGGTATTAATTTTCAAGTTTCTCAGAAGATGTCACTACTTGGAAAGTTTGGAGTATTTTTGTTTTACCGGTAGTAAGAAGTGTGAACTTTCTCTTCTAGAGGACACTACTGAAAAACTACAATGGTGCACCCTAGTGCGATGTGAAAGAACTGTTTTTTGGAGAAATTTTTATTTCAAAAGTTTGTTTCTTGTTAAATTTCTTTCTGTTATTGTTTAAGTTGGCTGTATACCCCTCTCTTTCCCCTTGTTTTGTATTTAGCCAATCCCGAATTTTTTTTTTAAATTAATTTCTGACCAATCTGATGTATCTTCCCCCAACTTGAATATGTTGCTGTTCCCTAGCCAATAAAGTGATTGTGGGCGGGTGTTTTCTTCCCTAAAACGCCTCGAACTTTCCGCGAGAGTATATAAACTGCTGATTTTTGGGTCTCTGCGCCACTTCTGTTCCATCTTTCAGTGTGTAAAGTACATAGCAGGGGGCGGGAAGCGCCTCTTTCTTCGGCAGCGGTCAACAACAAGGTAATGGCCGATTAATAACTTCTTTCTTTGCTAGCTCAGCAGTTTAACTCTCGGGGCGGGTCCGAAGCTTTTCCATAGTGTAACCTTCCTTAAAATGTAAAGACCCTTGGTATCTATTCTATCTTTAAACTGCATATCGGGATAGAGAGTGCTTAACCCTCTCGAGCTCCCACTCATATTGTTTTGAGGTGAACTTATTTTTTCTCAACCTATTCTTCTTTAACGTAATGTAAATAGTTTCTTTCTTAAGTCATCTCTTTAGTATGCGATTAGCCCTTGTATTAACGGCCTAGTGCCAAGTAGGTTTTAAACAAAGCGTATTAGGAGCACAAGTTCGCCTCCTCTCAAATTGTTATTTTAGAGGTCATGTAATTAATCTTTTTCTCACTTAATAGACCTCAGTAGGTTGGGTATTTTACCCCTGTGTCTATGTCCTGAGAGGACAACTTGAAGGTGGAGTTTGGTGTGGCCTTTGAGAGGCTTAAAGTTTGAGAGCGAGCGGCTCTTTCTTGAAAATTGAGTGTTGTATGCCTCGAGGAGGCTTTTCTGTGTAATTTGGAGCAAGTGCTCCTGAGCATGAATGGGGTTTTCTGCCCCTCTGTTAAAACTTATTTTGAAGTAAGGTTGGGCTGATTGCCCAAGCATTGTGAAGTCGGGGCGCGAAGCCCAAATCCAGTAAAGATTGTAACTACATTTTGTTGACTTGCTACTCTGTACCTGCCATGCTTGTTATTTCTTTATTTTGAAAAGAAAATATAACCTTGTTAATTTTACATGAACTCTAATTTCGTAGCTTGAGACCCGTTCACACCCGCACCTTCTTTCACCTTTAACTACCGCAAAAACACGGTAAAAATTATTATTATTATTATTATTATTAATTTTATTATTATTATTATTATTATCGTATGGCATTTACAAGCATAATCTGTAAAAATATACAATTAACATACAAATTAAAATATAGAGGTAATTAAACTAGAATGTCCAGCTTCGACAACCAGTCCACTGCACTTGGTGTCAATTCATGCAGAGTCCGTAAACCGTCCTTAAATGCTGACAGTGGACAGCTCTCAACAACATGAAGCAATGTCTGCTTCTCAGCACCACACTCACACGCAGCACTTTCACAATATCCCCACTTATTCATCATATATCGGCACCTGCCGTGGCCTGTTCTGAAACGGTTGAGTTTTGACCACTCATGTCGAGGAAGATCGAAACCTGGCACTTTCTTCGTTGGGTCTTTAATCAGAAAGACGTTGGGCGGTGGACATTGTTCCCATCGGTGTCTCCATTCTGCTGTTACACTGAATTTTTCATAGGAGTGTAGATCAGTCCAGAGTGGATTCCTGGATTTTAACCTCATCACAGGTGGATCTCGTAAGGCATTGAACAAAAGTGAGTTCCTGTGTGCAAAGGTCATCTTGAGCAACTGTACTTTTGCTGCTTTTCTCCTCAGATCTGGAGGAGCAATGTTTGCTAAAACAGGCAGCCACTGAGTAGGAGTGGACCTCACTGTACCAGTAACAACTCTCGTGGTTTCATTGAGCAGTACGTCAATCTTGCTCGAATGCACGCTGTTTTCCCACACAGGAGCGCAGTACTCACCATACTACGAGCCACCACGAAAAGAAGCAGTAGTAAAACATATACCTCAACATACGGTTGGCGTCAGGAAGGACATCCGACCGTAAAACTGGACCAAATCCACAAGCGCTGACATCATTGAAACCAAGAGAAATGCCAGGAAGAACTGATATACTACAAATCGAGCTGAAATTAATTTGTTCCGAATATTCATCACAGTCAAACAATTATAAACCAAATGCCATTCTCTAGCCGTCATACTCGCTATAATAATACTATTATCGTGAGAGAATGCGGTTATCTTTACAAATTCATGGAAACCGCAGCCTTCCAAGCCCCGATGCTCTTCCTCACTACAACCCTATGTAGGGGGAAGTGTACAATATTGCCTGTCTCTTTGGTGGTTTATAGTGTTGTATGTAAATCAAGATTAATATTAAGAACGCCGAGTTCCTGAGGTAGGGGTATTAAACACACGCAGTAAGATCTCAAGCCCAGTCGGCATTCGAACCAGGTACTCTCTGAATCGAAAGTCACTACGCTGACCATTCATCCAAGGAGCCAGCTTAATTTATATTTCACGATAACTTAGTAAACATCAAAAACGTTTTTGCTAGAGCGTGTCTTAACAACTTATCTATATAAATAAAGTTGTAGGGGGTCCGCTGTCTGTAATTTCTTTTGTTTTGCCAATTTTTCAGATATTTATTCATTTTAGGTCAACTCAAGACCGAATCGGTGGTTTTTACTTTTCGTGTCTGTTTGTCTGTTTGTCTGTTCCACCATCACGTCGAAACAGCTGGATAGATCTCAACCAAACTTCACATTTAGAGTATACTCATCCCGGGGAAGGTTTTGATATGCATATCATTTTAAAATCTTTGAATAGACGGGGGGTTTATAGGAAAACCAGAACGGTTTTCCTCCATTTTATCTTTTACGATGGATTTTCTGTAAACTCCGCGAATCGTACGTGAAACGTCTCTTCATTATAAACAACTTTCGTTATGTTCATAATTTACATTACTCTTCATATGACGGAGAAATTTACTACTTTCTGCGGGTATTATGCTCTGCATTGAGTGACCGACAGACCGACACAGGTTACCATGGCAACGTCTCTGACTGCTTGCCAGCAGGGAGCTAATGTATTGCCATTTTCCTCATCATGCTTTTAAATTCGTGGTTGTCCTTGGGTAGAAGGTAAGAGAGGCGTCAATCGGCCTATCTCCGGGATATTGGCGGAATATCGTTGGAGCTTATAACCGCCCTCGAATAGATTAAGTAATAACACCATTATCATTAGTCATCTTCTTATCTGTTTACCTTAAAATCACTGCGCCTAAATTTCTCCTCTGTCACCGCTTTATTATATCCATAACTCACACCAGCATAATTTATTGAGGGGCACTCGATTTTCCAATACATTCACTTGGCATTTACATATTTGTCGTTATCCAGCTGTCCTCAGTTATAATCCATTTTCTATTAAGTTCAGCTTTCTTAACTGTATTATTTTCTTCCGTACTCCGTATGTACGCGAGTGCTAGAATCTACTGGATATATTTCCACCAAACTTCATATTTAGAATCTACCTGTCCTTGGGTAGGTTTTAGGGCAAATATTGTTTCTAAATCCCTGAACTGACTGGGGTTTATACGAAAACGAAACCATGATTTTGCACTCCCACAAAATATACACAACCAAACTTAATGGAAATGTACCTGCCTTAATAGAAATTAATTACTAAACCTTTTGCATCATGTGCATCATTTCCATACGATGATTAATAAGAGAGATATCATTAACGGACCGTTTTTCGGTACAAGTCCCATCGGACTTAACTCAAGAGCGGGTGCGTGTAAAGCGTATTCCTTACAACTTGAAAACTACTGAAGACATTCGAGCCAAACTTTATATTTGGCATCCACCTGTCCAAAGGTAAGTTTTAAAGGTCAATAACATTTCATGTTCCCGGAATGGACAGGTGGTTTATAGGGAACCGAAATGGTGATTTTACTCTTCCACAATATAATTATACAGTATAAGACCAGCCTGACTGGAAATAGACCAAACGTGATGGAAATCCATCTCTAAAACTTGTTTTTTCATGTGCATTTTTTCGTCAGGAGGATTAATAAGGGAGATACCATGAATGGTCAGTTTTGCAGGTTACGTCCAGCGGACATAGCCCAAAAGGTGTTGTACGTGGAGCAGATTCCTTATCTATCTATATAAATAAAAACGTAACGACTGTGTGCCTCTACATTGACTATTTTGGCAAACTTTTCGCACAGCTACCCGTTTACGGGGTAATAATGACCATCTGCATATTTTTTGGTTTATTTTCCTGAAAATCCTAATTTTTACCCTCCTCGCCCAAAATCCAGATTGCGGCATAATTTGCCAGACGAAAAAGAAAAGGGAAATTTGACAAAATTATACGTTTTAGCCTGTAACGGACGAAGAACTTCCAAGATCTTTAAATTTTTCACTTTTTATCCCCGAAGAATATCGAAATATGGAGGCAATTTTAATGATGGTGCAGACCTTCGGAAATTCCTATCACATAACGGATTGCACAATCTCCGTTCAATTTGAAATGATCTATAACCTTGGTCATATGACTTTTTGTCGTGTCTGTATCCTTTTTACGTGTGATTTTTCTCTATTAATCGACGTTAAGTAAATTTGGACTTTTCACATGCATAATTCATACTTTCAATCACTTATAGGAAATATAGAATCATCAAACTCTTCACGAAAATTGGCCCACCCAGTAGCCATATGTGAGCCAAATGCTATGAATGTAGCTGTCACATAATTACCCGAAAAGTAATGCAATATGAGATAATCTTACAAAAACTTTACCCTGTTCAACGTGTCTAACTCAATCTGATCCAAGAATAGATGAGATATCATAGGACCAAACATTTAGGCCACTAAATCCGGCGTCTTATGGTAGAATCCTTTGTCGATATGACGTACGTTTAGCAGCAGTTAATCTGTAAATGAAGTTCTGCAATATTGTAAACACGCATACACTTTCGTATTTCGATCTAAATCTATTCACTGATGTCGATTTGTAGCGATCGAGAAAGGGTATGTCTTCTATTGCAGTACTCCCCTTACCGACTTTGACTGGCAGTAGGAATGGGGCCCTTCTCCAACTCCTGTGTAACTGGCATTAGTAAGGAAGGCCTACCATTGTAATGAATAGTTCACTTCTCGATTTGACTTGCAGAAGGCAAGGGAGTATGCAGTTTTGTTTAAAACTCCCCCACCCGATCGTGTTTGGCTGTAGGCAAGGGTGCCCGCCATTATAAACAAATGTACCCATCTAAAATATGACTGACATTAGGCACAGTGGCCTGCTATTTTGATGGCAACTCATCAGCTTGGTGTGACTGGCAGTAAGCTGGCTGGCAGTAGGAAAAGGGGCCTGACGTTATAATGATAACGGCACAACTCAATTTCGACTGATAGTAGGGTAGTTGCCTGCCATTATAATAGAAACTCCTCAACTGTTATATGTCTAGAAGTAGGAAAGGAGGCTGCCATTGTAACGAAAACTCCCCAAATCGATTGTGACCGCTCAGTAGGCAATGGGGCCTGCAATTATAATGTAAACTTCCCAACTCGATTGTAAATGGCAGTAGGCAAGTGAGCCAGCCGTTAGCCTATATCACAAATCCGTAACAAACACTTTACACTGGAAACAACGTATGGGGACCTCAGATAACGCTAAGAGCCATGCAATTTTAAAACAATCTTATTTACTTCATGTACAGTATTTACTTCGATATTCGAATACAATGTAGAATACCGTAGCGAAGCACGGGTACTTTTGCTAGTCTTAAATAAGTTCTCTGCTTGGCAAAAAACGCTCTTCCTAGACTAACCTATGAGCTCACAAAGACAACCGTTCTATACAGAAGAACTGCAATTATCCAACGACACAATACCAAGCTTTACATCAAGAACTGCAGGATTAAAAAAAGCTAATATTTTGGAGAAATGTTTTACCAAACCGACGGCATAATAACGTAAGAAGTGATTAATTCTAACTATGAACTGCGGCATACCATAACGCGCTTATTAAATGTTCATAAAACCATTGAAAAGGGCAGGCAAAACAATACGAATATGACAAGCGTATGAAGACATGTTATCTGACCTATTTATAACGAATGGAGCACGGTCCCTCTAGTATATTGTTAAAAAGATAATCAAATATTGGCTGAGACTGAAGTTGGGATCAGGTGGCGAAGTGTTCCAAACGGCCTACCAACAGTAAATGAAATATCAGAAACAAGAACACTTTGGAAACGATAGGAGTTGGATACTACTGAGGATTGTATAGAGCAGCTAAGAATATGTAAAAGAATAGTTTTGAGATTTAATGATATTGAAGAGCAACAAATTTCTTCACAGTGTAAAAATAAGAAGTCACTAGGGGAATTTTGTAATTTGATTGGGATAATGATGATAAATGTAGATAGTATAACAAATAAGGAAATGAGGGGCATAATATGGTGGTTGATGGGGTTATACAAAAATAAAGCATACAGACAAAATAGAGATAAAAATAAATGTTTAATATGTTCTGAAGAAATGGGATGGGCATACCTTATAAAAGATTGTTGAGAGACAACGGAAGTAATGAGGGGGATATGAGAAAAATTGGTAACGATTTCAGCTGTATACGATTGTAAAGTTATTGAACAGAGAAAGAATGCATCCGGGAAGAAATTTTTAAAAAAATCATCATTATTAGGGGAATGTGGAGTTGTAAATTGGTGGAAGGAAAAGAAGTTATACGTGGTTGTTATTAACAGAATTGTACCTAAGGCAACTAGAATATATAACTCCTTTGAAGAGTAGAGCAGTTAGTTACGTTGATTATAGATTATAGTCGTATCCGACACTCGGAACTGAATCCCCAAACAGAGAAAACCCCTGTTCTGAGGAGCAGTGACCTCGTGTCGAGTTCTTTGTTTACCGTCGTAGTTCTATTAGTTTGCACGTTTTTTGTTTTTCTTTCGATAGTCAATATTAATATTCATTTAAGGTGTCGGACATATGGAGAGACTGAGGATAAGTACTGCGATGACCTCTTTGGGGCGGGTGTCATGTTTCCTCGATAGCATGTCCGAGAAGTTTTATTTCTTACAATAATATTTCTAGCACACTTTCCGGGCCATTCTTTCTCTGTTTAATTTTTAAATTACATACAAATATTAAATATTGATTCATATTTTCCGGACACGTTATTCTTTGTGATTTTAGTGCATGTTTTTCAATTATACTATATTCAGTTTTGTCAACTGCATGTATCGAAAATTAAGATTAAAATAATCAATACCCACTCTCGGCTGTATGGTTTCCGAAATTATGGGAGATGGGTGTTATCTTTAATCTCCCGTTAACACTATGGTTGTGAGCTTTTCAATAACCCAACAGTGTAAATATATTTAGCCTTCTTTATATGACTGAATATTAAAGAATACTGCAGTTAAGAACAGTGATGTTGAATTTTATTTAGCGAATATCATAGGGATAGACAAAATTATCCATACATAGATTTTATGATCCATTGGTACCAAAATTTTACAATTGAAGCTCTTCACATCAACTGGACATGCGTCATGTTGTCGATTCACCGCACGTTTCTTCTTTCTTGTCAGATAGTGGGTAGAACTTCTCCACCATGCCTCCTTGACCTAACGCAGGAAGCTTTCGTAGAGGTGATGGCCCCTCCCCGCCATCACCCGTGGCGACCATCCAATAAGTCGATGCGCTTTGTCGCCCCCGGAATCCTTTCGGACGCGCACCTCATCCCGCGTATTTGTTAATATCCCCGAAGTTTCAGTCGTATCCGACACTCGGGACTGAATCCCCAAACAGAGAAAATCCCTGTTCTGAGGAGCAGAACCTCGTGTCGAGTTCGACTGTCACCCCGACGATGTAACAAGTACAGCGAGGGAGTACCAGCTGCGATCGCAACAGGCTTCCCCGTAGTGATGGCCCCTCCCCGCCATCACCCGTGGCAACCATCCAGAGAGTCAGCACGCTTGATTGCCCCCGGAATCCTTACGGACGCGTGCTGGGTAAACGGGGAATAGCGAAAACAATTCTTACCCTTCATATATTAACTGAATGCGGACTGCACAGTAAGCAACTTGTTCAACAATGGCATGTTTCTGTCGTGTCTTATTGTTGACTGTGCACCGAATTTGTTGCGACTATAGAGCAGAAGGAAGGCTTCTCCCAATCCCATCATTTCCTATCAGTTCTTAAAATTATGATTAAGATTAAAATTAAGAATTAAGGTCGTAAGAGAAAAACTGAACTTCTCTCGTATATTATATTGTTTCCTACCGGAGGATTCTTGAATTGGGCTGTGAAACTCCTGCCCTCGCATTGTGTTCTGGACACATATTTCATTAAGGATATCAAATACTATAGTAGAGTTTCTATCTCACTCCTGGAGGTGCTGCATCACGCTCAATGATCAGTGATTACTATGTATGGCATGTATTTCAAGCTGCCATTTTCTCATACATTAATACGTTTTTGTGTCAACAAGAAATTTATACGTTTCCTTAGAAATATATCCGACACATGCCAAGCTTCCAAAAACTGAACCGTAATATTTCAGATATTCAGAGCACTTCCTTCGTGATACATTGGCCGTATCGGGGCTTGCATCGACCCGCAAGTCCACATGCATGTCCCATAAAATCTGAATACATAATTCCTTACATAGCTACGTAAAATAGACACGATATAGGTTTTTGGGCTTATGCCGTGTCAAGAAGATAAGGTGAAATTCTTTCTCGTGAACAGTCAAGATTTCCTTTTGATGACGCAGAGCAAAGTTCCCTGAAAAACTTAAAGAATTTCACCTTATTTTCTTGACACGGCATAAGCCCAAGAGTCTAGATCATGTCTATAAGTACGGGCCGTGAAAGCATCAATGGCAACATTAAAAACCTCTATGGGGAGGATACTTTTAAGAAGCAAAATATAGCAAATTAAGGAGAAATACATTTATTCCTCGTTCTTTATGCTTTCTACTGAGATGCCGGGACTATAACACCATTCCCAACTGTGCGAATCTGAAGCACACGTTAAATACTCTGAAGGCCAGGAGAATATATCAACGCGCTAGCGAGGCTCTTGTGATCGAGAGAGTGCATTACACTCGTAAGGAACTGGACTCAGTCTCCCGAGAGTTGCTTCATTTACACCTGCTGCTAAACAACACTTTCTCGCAGGAATTGTGGTTGTCTTTCGATCGCATTACTGCTACACAGCCTGAACGCACATTGTCATTCAGAGAGAAATCTAAGTTCCTCCGACTAGCTCAGAAACAGACGGTCTCTCGCACGAACCAGGATGCTAGTAAAACTGTCGTCAATCTTTCCAAGTAATTCTTGGACGAGAACCAAACGACAGTTCTCGCTAGGGGGTCTTAATTTCGCTGTCGCTTCCCCTAAAATTCCCACTCAGGAGTTAATTACTTCCGTTGAGGCAGCCATCAACAAACTACCTACGGATGAGGCTGAGGAGTTAAGACAGAAATGTGTGTGAGACTCATAAGGTCCGCTGTTGTACCCGCACCCAATTTAGCAAGAGGCGAGAGGAGAGCTCTGAAGGAACTTATAGATGATTCTTAACTGACCATTCTCTCAGCTGATAAGGGTAATGCGACAGGGTTATGGACACTGACGAGTATAAGAATAAGATCTCGGCTATATTGTCAGAGCCTGTTTACAGACTGATCTCACGTGACTCTACTACATGTGTCCAATGCCACCATGAAGCTCTTAAGGCAATCTTCATTTCCAAAGGAGGAGGTTAAACATCTGTCCTCGGGGGACGCAGTGGCATGTAGATTATATGGACTTCCTAAGATTCATAAAGAAGATGTTCCCCTCAGACCTATTGTTAGTGTGATAGGTTCACCTACGCATGCTCTGGCTAAATACATAAGAACAGCCACACACAGGACGTACAGAATCATACGTTAGGGACTCTCGGTATTTCGTCAAAACGTTTTCAACCATAACTCTTCAACCCAATGCACTTTTGTGAGTTTCGATGTGGAGTCATTGATCACTGAAGTGCCAATTAACTCGGCCATGTATCTCATTGGGCATCTGTTCTCTGCTGACATGACTAAGCTATTTTGCCACTGTATGAATTCCAGCTATTCCTTGTGGGGCAGGAAATTTTACGAACAGACGGACGGAGTAGCTATGGGAAGTCATCTTTCGCCCGAAGTGGCCAATTTCTTTATGGAGCATTTTGAAGAAGATGCTATTGCTTTAGCGCCCGTCAAACCTATGATTTGGTGGAGGTATGTTGATGATACATTTGTGGTCCGGACAGATGGTCCTGAGAAATATCAACCACCTAAATCAGCAACATCTTTCAATTAAATTCACTATGAAGATGGAATCGGACGGATGCCTTCCTTTCTTAGATGTTCAAGTAAGAAAGAAACCGGTCGGCTGCTTAGGTCATACCCACCGTCTATCGTAAGCCTACCCACACAAATCGCTATCTTCATGCAGATTCTCACCACCATTCAGCACAAAACAAGGCCTTCTTACGACACTCACCAAAAGGGCGAGACGAATTTGCAAGTCATCAAATATCCAGATGGGGATGGACACACTCAAAATCACGTTCAAGTGTCATGGTCATGTCAGCGATTTGCAGATTCATATAGCCCTGCGTCCCAAAGAAACGACCTAGCAAAGCTCACAGAAAGAAGAAATGAAGGGAACTACCTACCTGCCTTACATTCACAACGCCATAGATCGAATTGCCAAGGTCATACACAAATACAACATAAAAACCGGGTTTGGCACCGTCAGTAAAATTGCTCACAGTCTGAGTAAAACCAACGACAAATTGTCGCCACTTTTACATCCTGGGGAGTACGAAATCCCCGTTGATTGCGGCAAGGTATACATTGGCCAAACATGCCGGTACATTGGTACTCGCATCAAGGTACATGAATGAAATATTCGTATCAACCAGCTAGACAAATCAGCAATAGTTGAGCACGCTCTACCGTCGGCTCATGATGTCGTGTTCCAAGATGCTCGAGCTCTTACCCACACTAGACAGTATAGGTCCAGCATTATACGCGAAGCTGTGGAAATACGTAGAAATCCTAACGATTACAACAGAGACACTGGCTATCAATTAAGTAATACGTGGTTGCCAGCCATTGAGGATTTACATAGGTAGTTCCCTTCCCTGTACCTTCACAATTGTTATTTCTTTTCGGTATTTTCCAAATTCGCACGTTCCTCATCGTCAGATGTTTCATTCCAGGCTCGTATAGATGTCATACTTTCATAAGACCAAGGTTGAAGATCACTTCAAATTGAACGGAGGTTGTGCCATCCGTTATGTGAAAGGACTTCCCGTTTATCCCACGAAATACTTCGAAACGAAGGTCTGCGCCATGATTAAAATTGCCTCCATATTTCGATATTCTTCGAGGATTAAAAAGTGAAAAATTTAAAGATCTTGGAAGTTTCCATCCGTTACAGGCTAAAACGTATAATTTGTCAAATCTCAATTTTCTTGCTCGTCTGGCAGATTATGTCGCAATCAGAATTAAGGTATGGGGGGGGGGATAAAATGAGGACTTTCAGGAAACTACATAAAACACATGCAGATGGTCATTATTACCCCTCAAACAGGTAGCTGTACGAAAATGTCACCAAAATAGTCAATGTACAGTTACACACAGTCGTCACGATTTCATTATTTAGATAGATAAGGAATCTGCTCCACGTATAATATCTTTTGGGATATGTCCGCTGGACTTAACCTGCAAAACCGACCGTTCATGATATCTCACTTATTAATCCTCCTGTCGAAAAAAGCACATGAGAAAAAAGTTTTAGAAATGGATTTCCATTAAGGATTGTAGATTTCCATTAATTTTGGATGTGCATATTTTGAGAGAGTACAAAATCATGGTTTCCGTCTCGGGTAAACCCCCAGTAAATTTAGCTATTCAGAAATAATATTGGTCCTTAAACCTACTCAAGAACAGGAGGATTCTAAATATCAAGTTTGGTAGAAATATATTCAGTAGTTTTCAAGTTATAAGAACTCCTAGAATCAAACAGACAGACAAACAGACACCAAAGTTAAGAAATATGCAGATGGTCATTATTACACCTGAAACGGATAACTGTAAGGAAATTTCGCCAAAATAGTCAATGTACAGGCACACGGTCATTACGATTATATTTGTATAGATAACAGATAAGTATGGGCACGTTTGCAAGTGTAAACCTTCATTTCGAGATTTACTGCTCCCAAACGGTAGATCATACCTACAAACGGTTTGCGTCCTCAGACGTCCCTTTTATCGCTCTACATGTTTGGCCTTAAAACATTTTCTCGTATCTCCCGGGTTCGATTGAGTTACGATATTTGAATGGGGTGAAATTTAGGTACATTTTTAACATTTTACATTATTTTTCACATACTTATGTGGAAGCTACTGTAGAATCATGAAATTTGCTTCGCATATTGGTCGTGTCAGTGTGCGTGCCAAATTCGATGACTCTATCTTTCCTCTGTGTCAAACTATGTTACATAGTGTAAAAAGCACAAAATTTACGAACAGTCAAAAGATATACAGCCAAATCTACCCTATAAGGGAGAGAGAGAGAGAGAGAGAGAGACGACAAAATGTCACAGGACCAAAGTTGCAGATCACTACAAAGTGAACGGAGATTGTGCCATCCGTTTTGTGATAGGACTTGCCGTTTAGCCGAGAAATACCTCAGAAACGAAAGTCTGCACCGTCATTAAAATGCCGTCATATTTCGATATTCTTCAGCATAAAAAATGAAAAATTTAAAGATCATGGAATTTTTCCGTAGGTTATCGACTAAAACGTATAATTTTGCTTAATTTCAATTTTCTAGCTCGTGTGGCAGATTGTGAGGCAGTATTGATTTTGAGCGAGTGGGGTAAAATTTAAGACTTTCGGGAAACTATAGCTTAAAAATATGCAGACGGTAATTATTGCCCCTTAAACGGAAAGCTTTACGAAAATTTTGTCCGTTGGACTTCGCCTGAGAAAGTGACCTTTCATGATATCTCCCTTATTAATCCTCCTCTTGGAAAAATGCACATGAGAAAAAAATTTAGAATTGGATTTCCATCAAGTTTGGTCGATTTCCAGTCAGGATGGTCTTGTACTTTATATATTGTGGGAGAGTAAAATCACCATTTGGGTTCCCTATAAAACCCCTGTCCATTTAGGGAATTTGAAATGGTATTGACCTTAAAATCTACCGTTGGACGGGTGGATGCTAAATATAAAGTTTGGTTCAAATATCTTCAGTAGTTTTCAAGTTGTACGAAATACGCTTTACACGCACCAGCTCTTGCGTAAGTCCGGTGGGACTTGTACCGAAAAAACGGTCCGTTAATGATATCTCGCTTATTAATCCTGTTATGAAAATGATGCACATAAGAAAAAAGCTTTAGAAATTAATTTTCATTAAGGCAGTAGATTTCCATTACGTTTCGTTGTGTATATTTTGAGGGAGTAGCAAAATCACGGTTTCGGTTTCGTATAAACCCCCAGTCAGTTCAGGGTTTTAGAAACAATATTTTCCCGAAAACCTACCCAAGGACAGGTGGATTCTAAATATGAAGTTTGGTGAAAATATATCCAGTAGTTTTCAAGTTATAGAAGGACAGATACATAGACAAACAGACAAAGAGACGAACAAACAGACACCAAAGCTAAAACTTATGCAGATGGTCATTATTACACCTGAAACGAAAGGGTTTCCATCTCTACCACCTCATGGGCAGTGTCCTGGAGCGTGAAACTTTGAGTCCGAGGATACAACTGGGGTGGGGGACCAATACCTCGCCCAAGCGGCCTCACCTGCAATGATGAACAGGGACCGTGTGGGGGGGGATGGGAAGATCGGAAGGGATCTAGGCAGAGGGAACGAAGCGGTCGTGGCCATAAGTTAGGTACCATCCCAGCATTTGCCTGGAGGAGAAGTGGGGGAAACACGGAAAAGCACTTCGAGAATGGATGAGGAGGGAATCGAACTCCATCTTCTCAGTTGACCTCCCGAGGCTGAGTGGATCCCGTTGAGCCCTCGTACCACGTTTCTAATTTCGTGGGAATCGAACGCGGGCTTGTAGGTAGGGGTGGCAGGTAATCACACTAACCATTGCACCACAAAGACGTGCAATAATAATTGTAATAATAATAATCGTTAAGATGTCAAGTCTATATCTTCCGACACCGTGATTAACTGGTTCGAGTCTCACTTGTCGAAAACAATTTCACCATCAGAATGTTGTCGTGTAGGGAAGGAGAGATGTTGCCATGAAATTTCTAGTCACTAGATTGAGTGTTCATATGGTGTGAGAGCATATAACACTGTTGATGGTGATTCGTTCGTGACCAAGCAAGTGGACATATTTCTAAACCTGTGTAGGACATTTCTCAGTATTTCCATTCTAACAGTATGTTCTTTGAAGTTTCAACATACAGCACTTCAAGCGTTACACATCAATAGATTATTTGAATGGTAACAATTCTTCACAGATAATGAAGATGGCAGAAAGATATTTCACTGTCGCGCGCACTCAGTAGGTAAATTATTATTTATGTGATTATAACGTTAGATAAAATACTTTTACTTATTATGTAATATTCATCAAGTTCCACTCTTCACAACAAGTGTTACCTTGTAATAGAGCAAAATATTTTGGCGTCCCATATATTGGACGCTATGCACTACGGATTGTACTGAAGAACTGTACATAATAATTACTGAGCTTGTGTTTTGAGGTAATGTGAATATAGGGAACAAAGAAGTGGCTTCATATTCATTATCAAAATAATTCCCTTATCTTTCAATATTTACTGGGGGGAGAGTGATAGCCGAACAGCTACTTAAGCGGCTGTGGTTCGGTTCCCGGCTGATACCCAAAGGGTTTTCGTAATGACAAGTCACATACCTGTATTTTATATTATTTGTGATAATCTAGGTCCAGTCAATATAAGCATGCAATTTGTATCTACGTAAAACTTTAGTCCTCATTTCAATTTTCACTGAAAATAACACATTTTACAGGTTGACTGTAAACCAAATCCTGTAAATTCTTGAAGAAGAAGCCACACCCGAGTAAGCTTTGATACATGCGACTCCACCCGATGATGGTTGTGAAACTGATGAGGATAGTGACAAGTCAGACGACGAACACGAACGAAATGTGAATAAAGTAAGAAGGGAAATGCTTCACAGTCAAGCAGAACTGCAAGTTATTTGTAGTGATGATAGCTCAGATGATATAGATCATTGCGCTATTATATTCTTTTTTTAGAATTTGTTTTACGTAGTACCGTCTTATGGCGACGATAGAATATGAAATGGCTAGGAGTGGGTACGAATCGGCCGTGGCCTTGATTAAGGTACAGTCCCAGCATTTTCCTGGCGTGAAAATGGGAAACCACGGAAAACTATATTCACGGCTGCCGACAGTGGGGTTCGAATGCAGTATCTCCCAGATGTAAGCTCGCAGCTGCGCGCCCCTAACTTCACGGCCAACTCGTCCGGTGCGCTATTTCAGAAACAGTGCAGCACAGTGAATATTCCCAGCCAAAAAGGCCTAAGTTTGGTGACTGTAATGTGCAAGAAAACGCAGAAAACGAAACCAATGTAGACCCATAACCACATATTTATTTCAATTTAGGTACATTACGATGGAAGAAAACAAAGCCCTCATATGCTTTGAATACGACGTGCAATTCTAGACCCTCTCGGATGATGTGCTTATGTGTTCAACAGAATTAGATAATTTCAAGTTGTATTTCGCGAATGAAGTGCTGAATAACATTTGTTCTCTATCAAATTTGTATGCGTTTCAGAAAAATCTTACCCTTGACATGACAATTGTAGAACTGTTGGTTGTAATTGGAGGAATACTCATGTCTAGATATGCTAAATATCCAAATAAGAGGATGTATTGGTCGAAATAAAGTGATATTCCAACACTCCTGGCTCAGAGTATACGATGTAACAGATTTGTGACACTTTTAAGGCATCTGTGCCTAAATGATAATAGTCAACACGATGGGAAAGACAGATTGTATAAATTGAGGCCATTGTTGGACAGCCATGGAGATTCATTCAAAAAGTATGGAGCAATGGATGAACACCTGTTAATAGAAGGGAGCATGATTTGTTATTATGGGAAACACCATGTTAAACAATTCATAAGATGGAAACCAATTCGATGCGGTTTTAAAAATTGGTCTCTCTGTTCCAGTAGTGGATATATTGTGGCTTTCATCCGAGAGGATGGGAAGAAAATAGAACTTGTCCTGGGAGGTGATGTTGTTTTATCCCTTACCGATGCAGCTAGTGCCCAACGTAATGGAGGCACAAGTTGTTTTTTCGATAATTACTTTGGATCTGTCAAATTATTGAAGTACCTTGCATCAAAGGGGTGCTGTGCTACTGGAACCATGCAAGAGAACAGAATGGAGAAGTGCCCTATGAAATGTAAAGCAGATATGAAGAGAGAATCTAAAAGATCTTATGATTACAGAAGCTGTGATAAAATACTCCTAATCCGTTGGAATTATGACAATGTAGTGACCATCGGCACAAAGTTTGAAGAGCTCAGTATTGGTTCAAGTACAAGCTGATCAAGTGAGAAAGGCGGGATGTTCACTGTTAGTCAGCCAAAAATGTGCTCATCTTACAATAAAGGAATAGGAGGTGTTGATCAAATGGATAAACATGTTTAGACATATAGATCTAGTATAAGACAGAAGAAGTGGTAGTGGGTTATATTTGCCTATTTCTCAGATGTCAGCGTTGTAAATGCATGGCTTCTGTACCGCACGTTGAAACCAGACAACAGCGCTGAACCCCTTCTGAAATTCCGGCGCTACTTAACAGTGTCGCTTCTCAAGCAGCACGGGACACCTTCTCGTCAGGGTCGATTCAGCACATCACTATTCCCAGATGTGCGATATGACAGAAAGCATCATTGGCCTCAAAAAATTCCAACGCAGGAAGATGTGCCCAGTGTAAAGGGAACGCTAACGTGGGACTCCATGTGAAATGTTTTCAGAAATACCACACCCTGTAAGGAACGAACTTCTGCATCCTGAAGTATTCGGAAACAGTAAGTCAATACTAATCGAGTAGTCAGTTTCACCTACTTCAGTGCTGAAAGACATACATGAATGGTAATTTCTCTCAAACTATTAATATTGTGTGCGATAATATGTAGCATTAGGGACATCCATGCATGGTGTCCAATATATGAGACGGCTCATATAATGGTCTGTGAATTGTATTTTTTCCTTCTTAATCTATATATATAAAATAAGAGTTTTGTCTGTACATTGGTCAGAATTTGAAAATAATGGTGTTTCTGTATCGGTCATGTCCATAGTAACAAGAAAATGCACTTTTTTACTTTTCCGTAATGTCTGTCTGTCTGTCTGTCTGTCTGTCTGTCTGTCTGTCTGTCTGTCTGTCTGTCTGTCTGTCTGTCTGTCTGTCTGTCTGTCTGTCTGTCTGTCTGTCTGTCTGTCTGTCTGTCTGTCTGTCTGTCTGTCTGTCTGTCTGTACACGCATCACGAGAAAACGGTTGAAGAAAATTTAATCAAAATCGGTATGTGAAGTCGGGAGATGAGCCTCTACAATCTAGGCTATAAATCATTTTGCTCACGCTGAGTGAAATGGTAGTTTAGGGGAAGACCTAAAATTGAATTCTCAACCATTTATGTTATTAGTGGTCTAATGAAAATCGGTATGTGAAGTCGGGGCATGAGCCTCTACAATCTAGGCTATAAATCATTTTACTCACGCTGAGTGAAATGGTATAGTTTAGGGAAGGCCTAAAATTGAATTCTCAACTATTTATGTTATTAGTGGTCGTATTTTAAAGAAAAGGGTATGCAAAGTTGGGGAATGAATTGCTACAATCTAGGCTGTCAATAATTATATTCACGCTGAGAAAAATGGTAGTTTAGGGGAAGACCTAAAATTTAATTCTCAAATATTGTTGTTATTAGTAGTCCTATCTTGATGAAAATCGGTATGCAAAGTCAGAAAATAAGTCGCTATAGTCTAGGCTGTAAATTATTTTATTCACGCTGAGTGAAATGGTAGTTTAAGGGAAGGCCTAAAATGTAATTCTCAAATATTTCTTATTAGAAGTGTAGTCGATGAATGCTAGATAACTAAGGTTATATAGTATTAAATTTCCTATTATTCATGTCTTATACATTGTTACCGTATTGGCTATGATCACCAAGATATTCATGAATTTGAATTTTTGTTACTAAGTCCATATCAGCGCCGAGAAACGAGAAAATGGGTAAACAGTATTTAATGAAAATCGGTATGTAAAGTCGGAGAATAAGAAACTACAGTTTACGGTATAAAATATTTTACAAATCACAGAGTCGAAAGAAAACTAAATATGTAGGCCTACAATATAGAAAGCTCATAACACTGATCAACAATAACATTACATTGACCATTGTTTGTGGTGATGTGCTTTGTGTCTTCTGTTGCCCCTCATCTCCAGTAGATAGGATTACTGCTGCGTACAGAGTATTTTTTATTTGATTTACGTTGCACCGACATAGATAGGTTTTATGGCGACGATGGGATAGGAAAGGGCTAGGAGTGACTTAGGCCTTAATTAAGGTACAGGCCCAACATTTGACTGGTTTGAAAGTGAGAAACCACGGAATTCCATCTTCAGCGCTGCCGACAATGGGGTTCGAATCCACTATCTCTCGGATGCAAGCTCACAGCTGCGCACCGCTAACCACACGGTCAACTCGCCCAGTCGTACTGAGTGTAACAGCCTGCCTGAATATTGATGGGAAGTAGCTGGTAAGTTAGATAACTTTCTTCTTTAGCATGCCATTCCCCTGGTTTATAAATTTTCTGATACTACTGGTACGTAACACACTGGATCATCATAGCATTCGGGCTATTCAATCCCTACTCTGAGGTACTGATTGGAATGAACAGTGTGCATATTTAGCGGAATAATGACAGATGAGTGTTCATGGCAATCTGCGGCCTGATCATCCCAGCTCTGGAACTTTGGACTATTAGATTGGCACCGCAATCTAACCGCAGCACTGTTCGTTAAAAGTGATAAAACGTGCGGCTTTCCATTTGATCAAGTATTTTATATGATAGCATTGCTTTTAATCGCTACATTCATACTTACGTTTTTGTAATGACCTATGTTGATTTCAGTTAGGAAAACCACAAAGTCAGTCTTTCTGAGAATCCCGTAGCGAAGCACGGGTACATCAGCTAGTGAATAAATATGTTTAGAACATTTAAATAATATGTTTTGATGAAATATGGTCATATGTTGTAGTGCTGCCCAGACAATATATCTAGGAACGCGATCGAAGGATTACTCCACATCGATGATGGAGGTCTTTATTATTATTGTTCCTAGGTATCTGTGGAACAGCAGAGGTGAAAGAAGGTGCGGGCTGGAATGGGTCTAAGTATAAGTCCGAAAGATGAATTTAAAATTTAAATAAAGTTTATATTTTCAACAGACAACAATATTTAACAACTTTTCACTAGGTGAAATAACAATGAAAATTCAGGTATAATAATGCTTTTACAAACGAAAACAAGAGTTTCGGGTATTAACAAGTTCTGGGCTTCGTGCCCCAAGTTACAATTCCTGAGCCCTCAGCTCACAACCACAAATTACCAAAGGGCAGAAAACCCCTAATTACATGGAGCATTTGCTCCCACCTCGTAATGTCAAGCCTCCTAGAGGCACCTTTCAAAATACCAGAAAGAGCTGACTCGCTCTCAATAGTTCAAGCTTATCAGAAGGCCATAAACAGACTATACTTCTAACTGCCCTCAAGGCACACTTACAAAGAACCTGGACTCCTAAATACATATTTTAAAACCTAAGTGGCGCTAGGGCGATGCACAGGGGCTAATCCCAAGCTAGGGAGGTGACTCGTATGAGAAAACTTAAGGAAGAGAAGACATTAAGGAAGAGAAGAAACTTTCACGAAAACAAATTCCAAAAAAGAAGGGGAGCTCGAGAGGGAAAGCACTCTCTATCCCCGAATTAAAGTTCAAGAAAAATGAAGTTTACCAGGAAAAGGGTTTACATGTTTAATAGTTTACATATTAAAGGTTTCGAACCTTCCCCGAGAGTTAAACTGCTGAGCTAGCAGGAAATAAAGATGTTAAAAGGCCATTACCTTGTTGAAGATCTGCTGCCTGAAGAAAGAGGCGCTTCCCGCCCCCTGCTACATATTCACACACTGAGAAGATGTTATACGAATGGTCCGGAGACAAGAAAATCAGCAGTTTTATACCCTCGTGGAAAATTCGAGACCTTTCAGGAATGAGTAGACACACCCACTCAATTTTTATTGGTTGACTAAGAGTTACACATGGAAATTCGAAGAAGAAAGCTATGATTGGAGGAAAATTAATTACAGAAATTACTGATTGGCTAAATTCAAAACAGGCGGAAAGGAAGGATTAATATTGCCAACCCACAAACCACAGAACAAAATTTAGTAAAGACAAAACTTATGAATACAAAATTTATCCAAGAAAGTTCATTCCTTTACACCAGAGTGCGTTATCATAGTTTTTGGTAGAGACATCTGTTAGAGAATGTCCACACTTCTTGATCAATGAAAAACAAAAGCAAATCAAAAACACACGGTGACATCTTCTGATAATCAGGAGAGTTAATTCGGTTGTTACAGTTCAGGGTTTCTCCTATAGAGAAGTTTCAATTGGCGCAAGATTTGAACTTGCGTCGTAGAGGTGTACGTCCGGTACAATTATTATTATTATTATTATTATTATTATTATTATTATTATTATTATTATTATTATTATTATTATTATTATTATTATTGCTATTTCACCAATATTTCCAGAAAATTTCAATGTATTGTATAGTTGCTAGGTTAAAGTACCACAATATTTGATTTTCACAGTCCTAATTCTTTTCAACTAGCCGGAACACAGTGTCCTATAGTGAACAGCAACTACTCGTGATTCACCAATTCAACCAGGACATTTCTAGTTATTCTATAGTTGCTAGGGTAAAGTACCGAATTATTTGATTTTCCGAGTCCGAACTCTTCTCAACCGGCCGGAACACAATGTTCTGTAGGAAACTGCAACAGCTTTACGTTACCATCTCAATGAAAAGTGAACGGAAAAGGAGTTCTTCGGTGTTTTTATTGTCATTATTCGCGTTTATTTAATTTATTTATTTATTTATTTATTTATTTATTTATTTGTTTATTTGTTTATTTATTTGTTTGTTTGTTTGTTTGTTTGTTTGTTTGTTTTGTTTGTTTGTTTGTTTGATAGCCAGGATCGTGATAAGCGCAATGAGTCAGCTGATTAAGGTAAATCCGGGACAGATGCCGCCCCGGTAGAGATGCCGCATACACTGTAGCTAAAGGTTCCCATCGTTACAGCTAGATGGCAATATGTGTGGTTTTTCAGTTTCTAAGGAAGAACTACTGTCTGCGAGTGTGACGAAATTTGCTCGTATATTACGCCAATTATAGCCGATATCATGAGGCGAGTACATGTTTCCTCCTGACAAACTTTTTGCGTGTGTTAATTTATTGTATATTAAGTTGGCTTCAAATGCTTAAATCAGACGTTTTTAGTACAGTAGACGTCAGAAACATAACTGTAGTTGAGAGTAAGCTAATTTTGGGCCATGATAGCCTTGACGTATGAAAACAGGAGGGTGCGGCGTCTCTCCCTGATAGTTGGCTTTCGGGTTTAGCAGCGGTCGCTGTGCAGGCCAGAGCCATTTCAAGGGTGTTAAGTGCCGTGGGGTTTTATATAACACAGTGAAGAATCCATTGCACATGCACATTTATAGTAAATCGAAATTAAAATATGATTTTAATGTTGTAAATTATCAGATAGATTTTTTTCCAATGAATGATTATATTATGTGGATATAATTGTCTTGTAGTACGTTCTAGTGTTCGGTTATATCAAAGTTGAAGAAATTGGCTTAAATTTGCTTTTGTCATTAATTATTTTACTCGCGGCATCTCTCCTGAGCAAAGTCGGCATCTATACCGGGATCCAGGGAGAGACGCCGCAGATGCAACAATTCCTTTGTTCACTCCTTTCTCCCATTTACTTTCAATTGCCAATATTTTGTTCATCCCTGATCAAATGTACATGTTTTCAAATTATGCTCGATGAATTTGCAACAATTTTTAAAGTAAATATACCGAGATATAACAAAAGACATAAAAAGTGCGGCAACTCTCCCGGAATTACCCTACTTTCTGCCCAGACAGCCAAGCAACCAGGATTAGAATTTTCACCTAATAATAGACGTGTGGCATCAGATCGAGCATCCAGCCTTAAACCTCTGGCTAAAACTCAAAATTAATCGGAGAGACCCTAGAAATAACTGAAGAAAATTTTCTGATCGAAACAGACTTTCAACGTATTAGGTCGTGTTACGTACATGTAGTACGTGTTGAAGAGATGTTAAGTACAGAACAAAAATGGCCAGCCGGACACCAGTGGGATCCGAACCCACAACCTCCCGATTTCGCGTCGGTTGCTCTACCAATTGAGCTATGGTGGCCTAGGCCATCTTTGTTCTGTTTGAAAGGATCTGAGCTACAGGTCTGGCACTGCTGCTAGCACACTGTAGAGTGCGTTTAAGTCGCCCGTTGTGGGGCACGTCAATGAATATTGAATTTTCACGACCGCATTGTAATCGAAACAGACTTTCAACGTATTAGATCGTGTTACGTACATGTAGTACGTGTTGAAGAGATGTTAAGTACAGAACAAAAATGGCCAGCCGGACACCAGTGGGATCCGAACCCACAACCTCCCGATTTCGCGTTGGTTGCTCTACCAATTTTCTGAATTTGGTTATCACCGATAACTTGATTCAGCAGTACCAGGCGAGTTAGCCGTGCGGTTAGAGTCGCGCAGCTGTGAGCTTGCATCCGGGAGATAGTGGGTTCGAATCCCACTGTCGGCAGCCCTGAAGATGGTTTTCCGTGGTTCCCCATTTTCACACCAGGCAAATGCTGGGGCTAAACCTTAATTAAGGTCATGGCCGCTTCCTTCCCACTCCTAGGCTTTCCGTATCCCATCGTCGCCATAGAAAGAATGTTTCTGCATTACAAGTCAGTTCATTTTTTCCACAGTACTTTTAATACACGTTGAAAAATCTCCAAACAAATGAGATATGACGGTTTTAATTTCAGAAGTTCATACAGATATGTCAATCCAAACATGAAGAGTATAAGCCACTCAGTTATCTTAACTAGTTGCTGGTCCTTCCTCAATACTCTCATGGCTTCACCCTCCTTCCTCGTTGCCCTCTTCTCATTTTTCCTTTGGCGTAGAGTTTCTAGAAATTGGTTGTGTTGGCTTGTCTTAATCAGCGGATTGTCAACAAGCTCCCCAGTAGATTGTGAGTTAGAAATATCTTATGAAAAGTAGCATTGTTTTATATTCTGCTAATAATTATAAACATTCTTGATACTTTGGATCGATTAATTCTTTCAGTACTTAGTTCAACAATGTTAATGAGACTTTGAAAAGAGCCATTCGGACTGAATGGTTTTTCATATTTTGATTTTGCCACGAGGTAGTCTGGCAGCCTGATGCTTATGTTCAGTTCACTGCTGTGAAATTTAATCCCAGTGCTCTTGCACGGCACCACGCGAAGAAATCAGCTTGATACTGGCATTAAAATAGGATCCTGAAAACATAGCAGCCGAAATCAGAAAGCGTAATAAAATAATACTAAAATCATATAGGACGACTTGCGGATCTTCTGCGGGTACGTTGAGATGCTCTGCTTTAGGACTGGTCTGTTCCGCAGCTGAATACTGTGCTCCAGTTTGGTTAAACAGTCCCTGTGTGAAGTTGATTAACACCTGGCTTAATTATTCCATGTGATTGATCAGTGACGTTATCAGACTCTTGTTCTAATTCTTAGTAATATCATGCTACCGCTTCCACCAAGGCAAGTAGCTCACGTCGGAGAATATGAAAATTTATGTCAAACCGGAACCTGCCTGTCTGTGATGACATTCTTGGCCTCCAGAGAGGCAGATTTGAATCCAGGCATCCGTCAATGTAGTAGGGATCTGTTTTGACGCGACTGAACCTCCAAGGTCAGTCCTCAGCATTTGTCCTAGAAATAAACAAATCTGTTTCTACCTCATATCTTCCAAGAATATCATGAATTAATAGGAAAGGCACCTGTCAAGGAATATGTACTGAATCTCTCTTCAAGTGGGGTGATATCCTTTCCTTCCCCCTCCCCGTGCGAATGAGGTGCTGATTATCTATCCTTGGTTCACATCTGAGTGTAGAGTTCGAGCATACGAAGGAGAAGCTTCCAATTGTCTTGTGACAAGCCCGTTCGCCGTTCAGTAGATACATTCTCTCGACCTAATAATATAACGATCACATTGTTCCTCTGTTATGTGTGTTTGTATAATATACTGTAAATATTATGTAGCATTTTTTTTACTTTGTATTGTTTTTCATGAATGGTATAAATAATGAATAAATATATTTTTTAGAATCTGTTTTACGTATCACCGACACAGATAGGTCTTGTGGCGATATTGAGGAAAGGGCTAGGAGTAGGAATGAAGTGGCCGTGACCTTAATTAAGGTACAGCTCCAGCATTTTCCTGGTGTGAAAATGGGAAACCACGGAAAACCATCTTCAGGGCTGCCGACTGTGGGTTTCAAACCCCGGATGCAAGCTCACAGCTGCGCACCCCTAACCGCACGGCCAGCTCGCCCGGTAAATAAATAAATAAATAAATAAATAAATAAATAAATAAATGATAAAAAAGCATTAAGGTCTTCTGAAGGGCCACTCCAGGCCTTTGAATCGACAGATCTCTTCACTGAAAGTGACCGCCGTCTGTTTTCGAAGCCGGAATTGTAATCACAAATCCCACGTCGTACAGCTCCCCTAACTGACCGCGTGTTCTTCTCATCTGAAATGCGCTAGTAAGTAGAGTAGGGCCGTATACTATTGACTGATAGTGTGGTCGATAATAATGATCATGGTGATTGAGAAGAGGAATTGCTGGACAAGAGATGCCTCTCCAGTAGCCAGACATGAAAGAGTGTTCAAGAAACTTGTTCCTGGCTCTAATAATGAGCCTGTCATTAGTTAATTATTGGCGAATATTTTATTGATTTGTCACTCGATGCCGTGCATTGCCAATGAAATTAGATAGTACAATAAATCTTCCTCGCAACAACATTCGTCTCTCAGGCTGTTTGACCGCTGGTGTTTTTATATCCTGGGCTTTATCGACCTTTAGCCCTTCAAGGCCGTGAGTGGAGGTCAGTACGTCTGTTATGTACCTTCGTTGACTTATTTCTTACCACTGCCTAATAACACTGAATAACACTATCTGACCCGTCCGAGTTCCAAATTTCATATTCAAAATAAATGCGGGTTTTGCTGTTTTGGGGAATTATTAAGTGCTTCTGAAGGTTTCTATTTGCGTTATCCATTAATTATAATATTATGAGCTAAATACTAATTTTCTGTAATAATGTGATAGACGGGAATTATCTTAGCAAGTACTAGGGAGTGTGACAAAATGTGAATTTTGAATCTAAATGTGATATACAGGGCGAGTCAGCTAAAATGTTCACCTCGAATAATTCGTAAACATTTGAAACGGAAATCTCTTTTCTCACTCAGCCATAAATGCAGATCAATGGTGATTTATTTATTTATTTATTTATTTATTTATTTATTTATTTATTTATTTATTTATTTATTTATTTATTTATTTATTTATTTATTTATTTATTAATAACACTATTTGTATGCTGTAATGCATGGTTTTGCTCGGGTGCTTTTCTTGAATGTTTAGTTTTTCGATTTTTATTACCTGTTTGAAGCGAAATTTTGTAGATTTCTTTACTGTGACGTTGATTGATAATTTACGAACTCTTTTGTAGATTTAGAAATATTACTATGTGTAGGCCTATAATTGTAAGTTTTAATTTGAGATTATTTAGTTTCGCGTTGAACTGTTTCCTTGTGGCACCCCAGATTGTCTTGGAAGTGGGTGGTGCTTTCAAACAAAAAATAAAAGCACGTTATAACTGTGTGTATATACTTGGTTTTTTAATATACTCGATTCCAACTGTCACTGGAATTGTCACCAATCAGCCTAGGAACCTTGAAAACTATCGAATCAACACTCCTTCGGGTCATTTTTGAACATTGTCTTTTTCACCCCTTCTGAACCCCCATGCTGAACTTGAACTTAAATGGCATCCAGAGTGTCACAATTCATCTCAGCGACTCGTAAACTGCGGACACTAATATTGGTCGGTTTTGATTATTTTTGCATGTCATCCCCTCCCCTAGAGATGGCGGGGGATGTCTTATCCCCACAGTATTTTTTCCAAGTACTAAGTCATACATATACCAAGTTTGCTTGAGAGCTATGCGGGAATATAAAGACATACATCCATAATCTCGGTTATTTTTGACATTTTTTACCCCTTCCCACTCCACTGCGGATGGGAGCTGAACTTGTCCTTAAACGATATCCGAAATGTCACTTTTTTCTCGGCGACCCCACAAACTAAGGATTCAGCATTAATTTGGGCCGTTTTATATTATTTTTATATTTCATCCCTTTCCACCCAACCCCCAGGGCTGCTAATTGTGTCTTATCACACACATACATCCATAATCTCTGCCATTGGACATACTTTTTAATCTCTTCTCAGTCGCCATGCCGATGGAGGCTGAACCTGGATTCAAACGGCATTCAGAGTGTCGTAGTTCATCTCACCAACCCACGAATTTGACATTAATATTGGTCGTTTTCGATCATTTTTATGTCACACTCCTCCTCGCCCCTCTCCAAGGAATGCCATGGGTTTATTACCCCTACAGTATATATATTTTGCATATATTATGTCATATATGTACCAAGTTCGGTTAAGAGGTATTCTGAAACACACACACATACTGTACATCCATAATCTGGGTCATTTTGGACATTCTTTTTTACTCCTTCTCAACCTCCATTCCCACTGAGGCTGAACTATGACTTTAAACAGCATCCAGACTGTCACAGTTCATATCGTCGACCCTGAAAATTATGGATTCGACATTAATATCGGTCGTTTTCGGTAATTTCTTTACATTTCATCCCATCCCTCAGAAGTGCTAGGGGTGCCTTACCCCCACTGTGCTTTTTTTCCAGACAGTAAGTCATATGTGTAGCAGAATCTCTCCTTGCCCTAGCTTACATTCACGCACGTGCTTACTTCTGTATTCTACTATAGAATCCTTTAGCTGACGTTGCCATTGTTACGGCTGGTCATTTCTTCATCCGATTCCTAAAGCGGTGCCAATATCTCCATAAAGGTTGGTTTTAGGGCCTTAAAACATGGTTTTCGGTTCCATAGCTGCTTACCGGGTTTTGTTCTTCGCGTCGTGAGACATAAAATAAAACTTTGTTTCGGCTTGTGCGACAAACTCGATGTTGCGCCTATGTTAATCTATGTTAATGTGCCGCAGGGACTAAATCTAGGGAATAGAGATGACTGTTAAAATTTCTTGTTGACGAGATTACCCACAATACCCTAAAAGACATGTATACAAAATTTGGTTCAAATTGGTGGAGCGGTAAGGATTTGTATAAGGAACAGATGGACAGACATTCTGCTTTATATTGATTGATTGATTGATTGATTGATTGATTGATTGATTGATTGATTGATTGATTGATTGATTGATTGATTGATTGATTCATTCATTCATTCATTCATTCATTCATTCATTCATTCCATTCATTCTGTAATATTACCAAGAGCTCATAATAGAACTTACACTTTTTCTACGGAGATAACGGTACTTCGCTTCCATACTGAGCTACACTAATTTCTAAACCTTGCATTACAGTCATGGACAGAGTGAAATTATTTTCAAAATCCGACAAGTACTTCTCGAGTAGTTGGGAGGTCTTAAATATGCTTCACCCCCCCTGTGGGTGTGGGACGCACGGTATCCCCTGCCTGTCGTAAGAGGCGACTAAAAGAGGCCCCAGGGGCTCTCAACTTGGGAGCGTGGTTTGGCGACCACGGGACCCTTAGCTGAGTCCTGGCATTGCTTCTACTTACTTGTGCCAGGCTCCTCCCTTTCATCTATCCTGTCCGACCTCCCTTGGTCAACTCTTGTTCTTTTCCGACCCCGACGGTATTAGAGCATTCGAGGCCTAGATAGTCTTTCATTTTCACGCCCTTCGTGGCCCTTGCCTTTCTTCGTCTGTTACTTCATTTTTCGAAGTTACGGATCCCTTCTTTTTTCTCTCTGTCTACCCATCGTCGGTGGGGTACGCAGATGAAGAATTCACCCACGGTACCCCTTGCCTGTTGTAAGAGGCGACTAAAAGGGGCGACCAAGAGATGACATTAGAAATATGAAACTACTTGTGCTTACTCTATTACGTTAGGAACACCATGGGTCGACGTTACTTGCAGTTAGTGCCACCATGTGAGGAACACCATGGATCTACGTTAGCAATGAGTAGTGCCTTTATGTGAGGGTCTACGATCGTGTGTATTCCACCGAAGCGGAGGAGCGGGTATTCGGCTGCGCGAACCAATGTCCATGTGCCGTAACGTTGTGCGGGAATGTGTCGGTTCCCCTGTGTTCAGAATAGATCTGCGCTACCTATGAGTAGTACCACTTACGAGAAACACCATGGGTGTACGTTGCCTGTAATGTAGATAGATAAATGTCTTTATTGGCGTAGATAAGGCCATTGGACCTTCTCTTACACTAAACCAATTAGTATACATTAAAGTCGTAAGTAATTATACTGTAATTAATACTAGAAGACACAATTAAAATACAACTGAAATAAAATTCCACCACAGTAGGACATACATACAACAATAATGATGATGATAATAATAATAATAATGATGATGATAATAATAATAATAATAACTAGTAATGATATTGTAGTAGCACGATCACTGAAAGGCCAGAAATTCACAGGTCACTCGCATCCTGTTATACCTCTTAACGCTCTTTTAAATGACACTGTAGTTGGTATTCCTCTGACGTCTTCCGGTAAACGATTCCATTCTCGTGCGGCAAACACCGAGAATGAGCTGTTATATGCGGCAGTTCGATGGTGAGGGATGATGAGCAGGTTGGATGTTTGAGCCCTTGTATGTCTGTCATGAACATTTGAGGAATAATGGAAACGTGAAGAAAGATAAGATGGGGAAGATGTAGTAAGAACTCGATGGAGGAGAGATAAAGTATGATGGTTACGACAAACATGGAGTCGCAACTACTCTAATTTTAGGAAAGATGATGACACGTGGTCATATTTTCTTGAAAACCGTAAAAGAGTAGTTAGTGGGACGTAAAACAAATAACATTAATCATATTTTCTTAAATTGCATATATATTTCACACATGCATTTTGAGCGCGCTGTAGCCTTAGGGAAAATTGCGGCCTGACGTTATTGAAAACAACATGACAATAGTCAAAATGTGGCATTACAAGGGCTTCAATTAATTTCTTTTTAAGCTTTATTGGAAATATATGTTTATATTTATATAAAGAATGTAAAGCTGAGTAAACTTCTTTGACAGATATGTAAGACATGTGCAGACCAAGTCATGCGTTCGTCCATGATAACACCGAGATTCTTCACTTGTGATACAAAAGGAATTGGAACATTCTGCAGGATTACTCTTGGCAACGGACGTTTAGTTATACTTTTTATTTGACTTTGATGACCAAGAAGGATTACTTGCGACTTTGTGGGGTTCAATTTCAGGCCATGCGCAGCAGACCAATCACTAACAGATTGTAAGTCAATATTTAGTAAGTCGATATTTTCCTGGAGGTCTCGTGCTGTAGAGTCGGTGTAGAGTTGAAGATCGTCAGCGTACATATGGTATTTGCAGTGTCTTAAATTTGATGATATGTCATTCACAAAGAGTGCGAAAAGAAGAGGACCAAGTACAGAGCCGAGAGACTCCTCTCTTCACGTGGCGCCACGAGGAAACGATTCCATTATTACCTTTCACACATTGTTGACGTCCGTGAAGATAAGAATGCATCCAAGCAATCGTACTCTGAGAAAAATGTAGAGCCCTCAGTTTTACAAGTAGAATGTCAATGTCTACGCTGTCGAAAGGTTTGCTGTAAACTAGTGGTACCAGAACTGTGAATCGTCATCTGTCTATTGCTTGTCTAACATCCTCAGTCACTTTAAGTAAGGCTGTAGTTGTACTATGTCCTTGTCGGAAACCGGACTGGAGAGGATTAAGAAGATTGTGCGTTCGAAGGTACTCAGACATTTGTGTATGGACTACATATTCCACTATGTGAAAAAAACTACGGTTTTGGCTGGCGCCCGTGCTAAGTACCATTATGTGCGAAAACCATGGGTGTGCGTTACCTAAGAGTAGTTCCATTATGTGACGAATACCATGGGTTTGTGTTACCTGTGGTTTTTACCATAATGCATCATACACCGTGGGTCTCCATTGCCTATGATTAGTAGCACTATGCAACACCATAAGTATACGTTGCCTGTGATTAGTTCCACTTAGTGAAGAACATCACGGGAATACCGGCGTCCGTGATTAGTTCCAATATGTGCGGAGCACCATGGGTCTGCGTTGCTTGTGAGTAGTACCTTTATGTGCGAAACGCCATGTGTTACCTGTGAGTGGTGCCATTGTGTGCAACATACGATAGCTCTACATTTCCTGTGATTAGTACCATTATGAGGGCCCGGCGACTTGGATTTTGGAAAACTTTCGATAATAATGTCACTAATTCATGCTTTGTGAATTGGATCCACTGGTTGTTTTTGTTTCACTATCATTTTTTCATAATCATTTGCTTTAGATACTATTCAGTGGATACGTTTTGAAGTTTTAATTTTCGTTTCGTTCACCTCTTACCATTAGGGGCCGATGACCTAGCTGTCACGCCACTTTCAATATCAAACGTCGTCATCATCATCATCATCATCATCATCAACATCATCATCAAATATGCTTCATTCACCTGTCATGGCCATGCTATTCGAATTAATCACTAATGAAGCGGTCAAGGCACCTGCTACGTATGCTTCATGGGATGCTGGCATACACAGTTCCTGCACTTTGCTCTGACATGCATACACTATGATTTAGAAACCTTTAATATAGTCTAAGAGTAAGTAAAAAGTAAACGAAAAACGTTCAGTAGGCCTATATGCGATAGCTATACTGTCTACAGTTGTCTTCCCAAGAGAGACTGCGGATGTGTCTCTTTGTGGAAGGACAGCATTTCGAGCATATGGTTACAAAGACTGAGTAGGTATATTGTGTACATTGTCTCACTATGTACCACTAGCCATTTCTCGTTTATTTATTGTAGAGTGTATGTGATTTTCGAATAAGTACTCTACGGCTTTGATTTACATTCAAATATTCTGTTTCTCTCGTTGTGTACCGGTAAGTTCTTATTTATTTCTTCTTCTCCTTCTTCGCTTAGGCCTACAATGGACCACGTGGTTCTTAACTCTGGTGAGCTTTTTTCTTCTTCTTAGCCCAGTATTCCTTCATTAAAGCACTGTGAATGTCTTTTCTTTCTCGAGTCCATTTCACCCCTACTCCTGGATGCAGTGATTTAGCTGTTAGTGACTGGAGAGAGTCAGATGTCTTGATTAGCTTTCTGAACTTATCTCGGTTCTAAATGTCAGTGTGATCGATGTTTATGTACTGTAGGTCTTTCCGAACTAAATTCGGCCATTTGGCATCTGTTGCTTTCCCTCTAGATACAGTGTTGAAGATCCTTGAAGTGAGTCTCTGGCTGTCCATCCTGACCATAGAACATTAGTTTTCTCTTCCTCATAGCTGTTGTGATGTTCTTTATTTTACTGTACAGTTCCTTGTTGTGCCTGATTCTGTACCCATCTCCTTCTTTAATGGGACCCATAATCCTTCTGAGGATCTTCCGCTCTTTCAGTTCCAGATGGTCTTACTACGGTGTTGTAGTAAGTTTAAGATTCAAGGAGAGGGATTTAGACTTTTATATGTTCTTACAAAGATGATACGCTCTTTCTAATTTAGTGCACCTACTCTTCATTGCATTTTTCTCATTAATATTTTGGGTTATCCATTTTCCAATATATTTGAATGAGTTGGCCTTTCGTATTATTTTGTCCCCCAAAGAAATGAAGTTGGGTGCTTCTCTGATGTTGGTCAGAAATTCTGTTTTATTGACAGCGATCTTCAGGCCTACTTCAGCTGCTGTGTGTTCGAGGGAGGATAGCTGGTACGTAGCGTCTTCCATACTTGAAGCTAAGAGTGTAAGGTCATCTGCGAAGGCTAACCAAGCGACTGTTAACTTGTCTTTCTTGTAGCCGATTTTTAATCCAGAGTTATCAGCTAGTGTTTTCGTCCATTTCCGAATGACCTTCTCCAGCAGGCAGTTAAACAGGATGGGGGACAAATCATCTCCTTTTCTAACACCTGTTTTGATCTCGAAGCTTTTCGATAATGCCCCTCTGAATTTTACTTTGGACATGGTGTTCGTTATAGTAGCCTTCACAAGATTTAATGTCTCTTATTCAGTCTCATTTCAGTTAACGTCTCAAAGAGGAACTGTCTGTCTACCGAATCGTAGGCCTTCAGGAAGTCAATGAAAATTGCTACATAGGGTGAGGTACTGAGGTTTTTGTAGGTAAAGATAGTTTTGAGGTTCAGGATCTGCTCTGTGCATGACCTCGACTTCCTAAATCCAGCTTGGGACTCTCCCATGCAAGAGTCTAATTGTGCCTCCACGTTTTTAAGCAATGCATTGGAGAAGATTGTATAACTCACTGATAGGAGAGAGATCCCTCTATAGTTGTTAGGGTCTAACTTGTCTCCTTTCTTGTGCAGCGGGTGGATGATAGCTGAAGTCCAATCCCTTGGCAGTGTTTCCGTCGTCCAGATATCAGTGATGATCCTGTGGATGCTGTCAATTGACTCTTCATCTGCATATTTCCATAATTCTGCAATGTGCCGTCTTCGCCTGCTGCTCGGTTAGATGTCGGTTCAGAGATGATGTGTTTGAATTTTTTCTTTGGTAGGAGGAAGGGAGTCTGGGTTAATAACATTCCTGGGTTGAAATTGCAGTTTTCCTCGGGTTATTCTGCATTGAGTACATCAAAATATTTTGCAAGGGTTGTAGTACAATCTTCATTGTTAATTTTCAGTTCTCCGTCTGGTCCTCGAAGGTGAAGTGTTGGGGCTGAGTAAGCGTTTGTCTGTGATTTTAGAGTTTTGTATAACTTACTGGTGTTGTTCCTTTAAAATTCTTTCTCTGCCTGATCTATGATGTCATTGTTAAATTGCCTCAGCATTTCTGATGGTTTTGGCCGTGTTCTTTCTGATTGTTACGAAGGCTGTATGATTTTTCGTGCTTTTGTTGCAGTTCCATTTTACCCATGCCTGTCTCTTTCTTATTTATTTATTTACCCAAGACGATATTAATGGTTTCCAAAACATACAATATTATCATAGTGCATTTACGCGTATATTAGAGCGAATACCGTGCTGTCAGAAGATGAAGGATGTCAGTATGTCAACAACCTGTTAGCATACGAAGAGCATGCCGTAGCCTGTCTTAGTGTAATTGTAATAGAGTGTCCCACGGCTGGCGAACGAAGCGTGTTTAAAAACATCCTATTTTAGCGAGAATGACTTGTATTTTGAAAAATAATCATACCCCTCAATTTAAAATGTTTATCAATCGAATGCTAGGTGTAAAAACAGTGTAGTTCCATTTAAAAAATAAAGTTAATGTCTCTAAAGATACTGACATCCTGGAAAAGCACTGCAAGTTCTATTGCGAGTCACTTGACATATTTTCGATACCTTGAACGGTTCACTAGTAATTTACATTGCTTCATGCATTTATTAAATAACAAATAATGTTCATATGTTTAAAAATCCTTATTATTACCTGTAAGTTTTAAAATCAAATTACCGAGCAAGTAGCCGCGCGGATCGACTCACGTACCTACCAGCTTGTATTCGGGAGATAGTGGGTTCGAATCCCACTGTCGGCAGCCCTGAAGATGGTTTCCCACTTTCATACCAGCCAAATGCCGGGGCTGTGCCTTAATAAAAGCTTCCTTCCCACTCCTATCCCGGTCCTATCCCATAATCGAGGTGCGACGTAGAGCAGGTTGTAAAAAAAAATCAAATTTGCATGTTAAATGTTTGTGTTGTAAGTAGGTTACAATTCATCAAATATTCACATTATTCTTTTAGTGAAATGGTTTGAAGAGCAGCTATATACCCTAGGTTCTCTGAAATACTTCGTTCGGGAATATTTCGTTTTAATGATTACTTTCATTGCGTGAGACACTTTAGCTCATGGTTCTAATGACCAGTTCGGTATAAGAATGTCAAGAACTTCAACCAATCAACAACTGCCTGTCGTCACTGTATTATTATTTTGATATTTTCACTTTCGTATTATCGCACCTGCGTGAACTTCATTTTATATAACTTTTCTGAAAAGTGCACAAACATATTTTTTGTTCTAATATCACACTTGAGTTGTTTTCAATAACACATTAACGTAACTGTGTTAATCTGACGAAGCTGACAGCCGTCATTTTTAAAGGCTGCTGCCGAATGCGATTATAAAACTGTATATTTCCATGCTGAAAGTTGTGTTCTCTGTGTACAGTAGTTTATGCATGCCTATGTATTTGATTTATTTTATATTTATGCACTTCTTTATCAATATTATTTAATTTGTAGTTATTCGCTATATAGGCAAAAATACAATTTGAACTCCAGATTATCTCTAGATAAATTATGGAGCAATCGTTAAGAAAGAGAGTATGTTTTATAAAGAAAATAATAAATTGAAAAAATCATTTTTCAAATCTATAAGTATATACATCCCCCCTTCAGTCGTTAAAATAATTTTCATAGAGATGTGTCTGTTTCAGAAGGTTTTGAATCGATTGTTGCATATCCACGTTGTTTTAAAGAAAGTAAAGACTACGACACATCTCGTAATTTTTGACAAGCTGTAACAAAATCTCTGAAAGACGCTGGGCGAACAATTCACCAGCTCCTGAATGGATTTGCAACAATTATTGTTCGCAGTATTGAAGGTAGGCTGTAAACAGAACGGAAGTTAACCGCTGGACTGTTTAACACGCACGTACAGAGTCGTCAAACTCATAACCTTAAGCTGCTTCTACCGCTGTCTGGCTCTTTTAATGCAGGTTCACGAAGCTGGAGGACGTGACTGGAATACTGGGTGATCATGACCTCAAATGATTGATGTTTATAGGTGGCGAGAAGAGAATTAGGTTATCATTACGTCCCGCTGCATGTTGGAGTTGTTTGTACTGCCCGAGCCTCTGACAGGCCTTTCCGACAGTCCGTGTCGCCACCTGCCGGAGTCAAAGCTCATGTAAACAGGAAGAGAGCCCGGCGGATGTTCAGAAGCGCGCGAAATGGAGACGATTTATGGAACCTATCTTCTCCCCCTTAGTAGACTGGCACCCTTTTCTCCGCTCTCCGCGCGATGGATGTTGGCCTGTCTTATTTCTCCTTTCCAAGTCGAAATTTGCATTGATAGCGCTGTCTGCTACTACCACTTGTATCGTTCATAATTACTCGTAATTAGCTATTACCACTTGTAAGTTTCATATTTATTTTTTCTTCAGCATCTTGTCGTATATAATCTCCTTTCTCTGTGTACTTTTAAAAATTTTAGCCTGATACTTGGGTTTCTTTCCCATATCCAACAGTTGTATCAAGGTAAAGGAGTAGATGATAGGATTCTGGAACAAAAAGAGGCTGTTGATGCTGATGACATGGGAGGTCCAATTTTGAGGTCAGAATTCGACAGAGCTTTGAGAGGCTTAAGTAGGAGCAAGGCACCAGCAATTGATGACATACCCTCAGAATTACTGACTGCCTTAGGATAAACCAGGATGGGAAGGTTTATTCCGTTTAAGTATAAGATGTATGATACAGAAGTGCCATCCGATTTTCGGCAGAATATTGTTATACCTATTCCCAAGAAAGCCGGTGCTGACAAGTGTGAAAACTACCGCACCATTAGTTTAGTATCTCACGCCTGCAAAATTTTAACACATATTATTTACAGAACAATGGAAAGACAAGTTGAAACTGAGTTGGGAGAAGATCAATTTGGCTTCAGAAGAAATGTGGGAACACGTGAAACAATCGTGACTTTACATCTGATCTTAGAGGACCGAATTAAGAAAGACAAGCCCACGTACATGGCTTTCGTAGATCTAGAAAAGGCATTCGATAATGTTGATTGGACCAAGAAGCTGCTTGAGATTCTGAAGATGATCGGGATCAGACACCGAGAAAGGAGAATTATCTACAATCTATACAAAAATCAGTCTGTAGTGATAAGAATCGAGGGCTTTGAAAAAGAGGCAACAATCCAAAGAAGAGTGAGGCAAGGCTGCAGTTTGTCCCCTCTTCTTTTCAGTGTTAACATAGAACAGGCGATAAAGGAAACCAAAGAGGAATTTGGTAAGGGAATCACAGTCCAAGGAGAGGAAATCAAAACCCTGAGATTTGCCGATGTTGTTATTTTATCTGACTCTGCAAAAGATGTGGAGAAATTGCTGAATGGTACGGACAGAGTCTTGGAGGAGGAATACAAGATATAATAATTTCGTGTGGCTATTTCTAGCCGAGTGCAGCCCTTGTAAGGCAGACCCTCCGATGAGGGTGGGCGGCATCGGCCATGTGTAGGTAACTGCGTGTTATTGTGGTGGAGGATAGTGTTATGTGTGGTGTGTGAGTTGCAGGAATGTTGAGGAGAGCACAAGCACCCAGCCCCCGGATCATTGGAATTAACCAATGAAGGTTAAAATCCCCGACCCGGCCGGGACCCTCTGAACCGAAGGCCAGTACGCTGACCATTCAGCCAACCAGTCGGATGGAATACAAGATGACAATAGATAAGTCCAAAACAAAAGTAATGGAGTGTGGTCGAACAAAGTCAGGTGATGCAGGAAATATTATATTAAAGGAAGTAGATGAATGTTGTTACTTGAGTAGTAAAATAACTAATGCTGGTAGAAGTAAGGAGTACATAAAATGCAGACTAGCACAAGTAAGGAAGGTATTTCTTAAGAAAAGACATTTGTTCACCTCGAACATTGATATAGGAATTAGAAAGATGTTTTTGAAGACGTTTGTCTGGAGCGTGGCATTGTATGGAAGTGAAACTTGGACGATAACTAGCTCAGAAAGAAAGATAATAGAAACTTTTGAAATGTGGTGTTACAGAAGAATGCTGAAGGTGAGATGGATAGATCGAATCACAAATGAAGAGATACTGAATCGAATTGGTGAGAGGAGAACGATTTGGCGAAATTTCATCAGAAGAAGAGATAGAGTCCGCCTCTGTGGTGTAGTGGTTAGCGTGATTAGCTGCCACCCCCGGAGGCCCGGGTTCGATTCCCGGCTCTGTCACGAAAATTTGAAAAGTGGTATGAGGGCTGGAACGGGGTTCACTCAGCCTCGGGAGGTCAACTTAGTAGAGGTGGGTTCGATTCCCACCTCAGCCATCCTGGAAGTGGTTTTCCGTGGTTTCCCCACTTCTCCTCCAGGCGAATGCCGGGATGGTACCTAACATAAGGCCGTGGCCGCTTCCTTCCCTCTTCCTTGCCTATCCCTTCCAATCTTCCCATTCCTCCACAAGGCCCCTGTTCAGCATAGCAGGTGAGGCCGCCTGGGCGAGGTACTGGTCATTCTCCCCAGTTGTATCCCCGACCAAGAGTCTGAAGCTCCAGGACACTGCCCTTGAGGCGGTAGAGGTGGGATCCCTCGCTGTGTCCGAGGGAAAAGCCGACCCTGGAGGGTAAACAGATGATGATGTTGATGAGAAGAGATAGGATGATAGTGCACATCTTAAGACACCCAGGACTTGTACCGTTGGTTTTTGAGGGAAGTGTAGGTGGTAAGAACGGTAGGGGTACACCAAGGCACGAATATGACAAGCAGATTACAACAGATGTAGGATGTAGTAGTTATGTGGAAATGAAAATGTTAGCACAGGATAGGGTGGCATGGCGAACTGTATCAAACCAGTGTATGGACTGATGACTCAAACAACAACAACAACTATTATTATTATTATTATTATTATTATTATTATTATTATTATTATTATTATTATTATCATTAAAACTGATAGCACTTGAAGGGAAGTTAAACACGTGTGTGTATATTAGTGTATTAAAATAAACAAAAACATCCAGTACCCGAGCCTGAGGAGTTAACCAGACGCGGTTAAATTCCGCTGACTGACCTGGAATCGAAACAAAGGCCCTCTTAACTGAAGCCCATTACGATGACCATTCAGCTAAACAAGGTGGACTTCGCAAGTATCATTCTAAATCTGATTAAAAACACACTCTTTCATATGACTCCATCTGTCCCACTGCTGGAAGCAATATAATTGCAGTAATAGGCACTTATAGGCTATGTCCGGCTCTTTGGCTGAACGGCCAGCGTACTGGCCTTCGTTTGATAGGGCCCCGGCTTTGATTCCCAGTCGGGCGAAAATTTTTAAATGCGTGTGGTTATTCTTTTAGTTCGGGAAATGGATGTTTGACTTAATACACTTCAATTCATTTACAAACAACACACCACGCACTACTAACCACCACAAAGAATTATGGAAATGAGTGAATACATCCCTCATGATAGGGTTCAGGTAAAGCATCCGGCGTAAAACTGGGCTTAATCTACATGTAGTGCCGATCTTAAGTGGGAAAGGGCCACGTAGGGGAATAAGAACAATGCCTAAACTTTCCGTGGCGCATATTGTCATGCAGGCAGATTCTAACAACCTTGACACTAATATACGCACGCCGTTCAATACTGAATTGCACATTTCAGGAACGGGTCTCCTTGCACCAAGTTCTGAAATTCAAATCCACTAAACGCGTGAATCTATAGTAATGTAAGCAAAACGTTGACTCTGTACTCTTAAGAGGTAATCTGCATGTACAACTCTCGCTCCGCATAGTAAGGTTATTTCCATGAATCACTGCCCTGTTGGCAAATGTTCTGTGTCGAATTACTGACTGGACGACCCTGAAATGGATTTAAAGGGAGAAAAATGAATGTCGGTTGGAAGATAGAAACAAATAAGATTTGTTTTGCAATAACCACTTCAAGAACTAGTTTTTACAAACTCACCGTGGACCGAACATCATTCATTAGTATAAATTCTGATGTAATGATAACCCTTCATTAATACCACGCCCCTTTTCTCAACTACTTGATTTTCCAGTCCTGCTGTATTTGTTGACATTGCACTGTAATATACGTATGTATGTATTTATTTATTTATTTATTTATTTATTTATTTATTTATTTATTTATTTATTTATTTATTTATTTATTTATTTATTTTACTGTTTGTTTGTTTGTTTGTTTGTTTGTTTGTTTGTTTGTTTGTTTGTTTGTTTGTTTGTTTGTTTGGAAATCCATAGCACTAGTGTATATGAAACAAAATAGATTTTATAACTCTTTGCAATATAAGTAACAGTGAAGTGGAAAAATAATTACAATATAAAAGTTAAACACTATAATAATAATAATAATAATAATAATAATAATAATAATAATAATAATCATCATCATCATCATCATCATCATCGTCGTCATCATCATCATCGTCATCATCGTCGTTGCCGGGACAAAGCCTCCTATGTGATAATATATTTGGAGATACACTGACCCGCAGCACATACATTATGAACAGAAATCATACAGAAAATCTGGAAAAACGAAAATCTCCCAGAAGACTGGAAATGTGCTTTAATTCACCCACTTCACAAAAAAGGAGACAAAACTGATGTGAACAACTATACGGGAAACTCCCTCCTTGAAGTTGGCTACAAAATTTTCTCTGCATGCCTGTTGAAAAGAATACAAGAACAACTAGAGCATAAGATTGGTGAATATCAAGCTGGGTTCCGCCCTCACAGATCATGCACTGAACAGATCTTCAACCTCAAAACCGCTCTAAAATTCAGGGCCCTCAGAATCCTTCCAATCATCTGTACCTTCGTAGATTTCAAGAAGGCTTATGATTCAATTGATCGTCAATCTCTGTTCAACATCCTGCAAGAACAGGGACTAGACTCCAAAACGCTAAACTTGACCAAACAGACCCTCACTGACACGAAGTCAAGAGTGAAATTCATGGGAGAAATCTCAGACGAATTCCTGATAAAAACTGGTGTCCGGCAAGGAGATGGACTGTCACCCCCTCCTCTTCAACCTCATCCTAGATAAGGTGATGAGGGAATGGGAAAAAGAACTGAAAGCACAAAATAGCTGGAACCCAGTAAACATCGCGACACGAAAAAACAAGCTTGAAATTCCATGCTTAGCCTTCGCGGATGACTTGGCCCTTTTGTCCAGCGATGAAGTCACAGCAATAAAGCAAGTTGAAATTCTCCAAGAATGTGCCAGAAAGGTCGGACTTCATATCTCCTTCCAAAAAACTGAATTTTTCTGTGCAAATCTAGACATCCATAGTCTCGATGCAAAATACGGAAAAATCAACAGAGTCCCTCACTTCAAATACCTGGGCGAAATTCTCGAACCAACCGGACAAGAGAAAATAGCCCAAAACAACCGTGTCGAAAAACTCAGAAGAGCTTATGGGAGAACCAGAGAAATCTACAACAAAAAATGTATGTCTCTCCACGTTAAGATTAAACATTACAATACTGTAATCAAACCTGAGGCTTTATATGCAGGGGAAACTCTAATGCTTCATAGAAAGGGCGAGCTGGAAAATGTCCAAAAAGAAGAGCGAAAAATCATGAGGAAAATTTTAGGACCAAGACACACGGGAGAAGGGTACTGCCTCCAAACCCGGAAATCCACAGAAAAATTATGTAATATTGCGGCAGACCTCAGGAAAAAAAAGGCTGAAATTTTATGGACATGTTAAGAGGCTTCCAGAAAATAGATTAACCCACCAAGTTCTTGAAAGAGTTGATAAACTGAAGAATTTCCCTTGGATACAACAAACAAAAGTGGACATGAAGAACGCACAAATTCAACCTGAAGACATTTTGAATCGAAATATATATAGAAAGAAAATTGACAAGTGGGAAGTTACTCCAGAGAATGAAGTACCAAAAAGAACAGGTACCAAGTGGACGGAAGAACGGAAAAGGATCTTTAGTCAACAGATGAAAGCATCCTGGATCCTCCGCGAACGAAATCATAAATAAAGCTTCGTGTGTTCCAAAAGGGACCATTCACGTATAATAATAATAATAATAATAATAATAATAATAATAATAATAATAATAATAATAATAATAATAATAATAATAATAATAATAATAATGCCACAAAAACACAATTACATGAAGACTATATCGTCGTTGCCGGGACAAAGCCTCCTATGTGATAATATGTTTGGAGATATACGGACCCGCAGCACATACATTATGAAGAGCGAGAATGCCTTGACAATATTTACACAATATTGCACCTTAGACGACAAAACCTTACCGGCCAAAGTTCTAAGCTAAAATATTTCACATAGGATGTTTTGTCCTGGCAGCGACGATATATTAACTAGGAAAGTGATTAAAAGAGTTCGACTGTTTACAAATTTACAGGAACAGTATTATTGTGCGGACTAAATTAGATTACATTACCAGTGATGTTGGTTTAACCACGTATTACCATTAGGGTAACAGTTTCCTACCCAGTCTCTAGTGAAGAAAATAGGGGACACTCTTTAACAGTGTTCACAGTTTGACAGCTCAACAATCACACTCCGGAAAGACTGAAATTGCCCACTTATACAATTCACTTTTACATCTCCCAACAAGAGTTCTGACATAGTTGGTACCCGGTATCCATTGGAAATTGTATTCCAGGTAGTGTTCTTGCGTGCCGCCTGTTCGAAAGTAAGAGATGATCGTTTTTCTTCCCATCATTCTTCTATACAGAACTCTTCAGGTTGTATCATTGTCACTTGGTTCCAGATGGGGTGCCTTGCTTTTAGGCGTGATGGTAAATACCTAACATAAACCCAAGATGCAGTCCAATACTCCTTGGTGTGTTTTGCGGGTGGGCCACTTTTCAGGAGCGAATGTCGCACAGTACAAAAAGCTGTAGATAGTATCGTTGGACTACCTCGTGTAAAGTCAAATTTTATATACTCTGTTTCCTGACCCACAGTGATAAAGCGAACGATGTCTTAATGTAGATTCCTAAAATATGTGTAAAATGTATTACATAACCTCTGTGTTTGAAACAAGAGTATCAAGAAACAAACACCATCGCTACTATTTCGACATATATTAAGAGTGTCCATTGTGTTGTTATAGAAAACATACATTCTAATACATTTTATAATGCTAGTTAGATATTGCACATCTTATCTGCTGTCCAGCTCCATGGCTAAATGGTTAGCGTGCTGACCTTTGGTCCAAGGGGTCCCGGGTTTGATTCCCGGCCTGGTCGGGTATTTAAACTTTTATTCGTTAATTCCTCTGGCTCGGGGGCTGAGTGTTTTTGCTGCCGTCATCATTAAAATTCACCTTATGTAGGGTCCCATTCTCACAGGAGCGCAGATCGCCTATATGGCGTCAGCTCGTAAGGCCTGCACCGGACCTCTCCGGAGGCCACACGACAGTATTATCTCATCTGTTTAAGGTTGAGGACTTCGAAATACTGACTTGGTGGAATGGCATACGAGTGTACTTGAATGTAATAGAAACGTGCCGATAGATTTTCAGTACAATAAAGAGCACCTATTCAAGGCAAAAGTTTAGACACTCCGGCATCCCATAGGACCGATGTCGAAACATTAAATACATATTAGTGGCATCATTAATATTTTTTAATATTGTAAGAAAGCATTTTGTATCCTTACAAGGCGAGTGAGTTTGATAATCTGCTAGAAGTAACTATAACTGCACTCAGATAGAAATTAATTGACCGCGTTAATCTTCATAGCATAAATTATGTACAAATTAAAAAAGTAAAACAGAGCATAGTAATTGGAGTATAAAAACTTTCTGTGCTACCATAACCCAAAAGGCAGCATTATCACTCCTCCTCAATCTCAGCTTAAATGTGAAAACATTTCCCCTTGTCTATCTGGTTTTACCTCGAATGAGAAGAAACATGCAGTCTTTCACTTTTATGTGGCTGTTGGTATCGTGTTCATACCCATATGACCTGCAGTTTTACGTGAAACCTGAACCAGATTTCATAACTCCCACATGCATTGTTTGTGGTTCAAACCTCGTCCGCTTTGATAAGAAGCTAGTAACGATGTCTCTCCCTTAGTTTGGCCTCTATACTAAGTGGCATACAATGTTAATTTGCACTGTCTGTTTGCCGGGCTGAGTGTCTCAAGCGGTTGAGGCGCTGGTCTTCTGACCCCAACTTGGTAGGTTCGATCCTGGCTCAGACCGATGGTATTTTGAAATACGACAGCCTCTTGTCGATAGATTTACTGGCACGTAAAAGAACTCCTACAGGACAAAATGCCGGCACCTCGGCGTCTCCGAAAACCTTAAAAGTAGTTAGTGGAACGTAAACCCATTAACATTATGAATTTTCACTGTCGTATTTTATTTTATCAAGCGCATCTATAATTTTCACGTTCACCCTTAATTTCTGTGTATAATTTTCACTTTCAACCTTAATTCTAGGATTTCCAAATACTATGTAAGTTCCAGCCTTGATTCTATCATTCTCATGTATAATATTTATCAGATAATAATAATAATAATAATAATAATAATAATAATAATAATAATGGCTTTACGTCCCACTAACTACTTTTACGCTTCTTTGAGACGCCGAGGTGCCGGAATTTAGTCCCTCAGGATTTCTTTTTACGTGCCAGTAAATGTGCCGACACGAGGTTGACGAATTTGAGTACCTTCAAATACCACCGAACGGAGTCAGGATCGAACCTGCCAAATAGGGGTGACCAGCGCTTCAACCGTCTGAGCCACTCAGTCTGGCTGTTTCTTCCATGACTCCTCTTCATAATATTAACTAATGCGGGCTTAGTTCGTTCCTTCGTTGCACAAGGTATGGTGAACTATCGGTTGTAAATTACAAATAAACAGTTTTCATGAAATCATCGTGCGTAGAATACGATTTTATGTATCATGATGTGACATAACAATGAGAACGAAAAGTGTTTTTTTGTTTGTTTGTTATATTTTACTACCCGACTTGACTCACTCTGTTTTAGAGAAATGTTCATTCACCCCAAGTATCAACTACCGAATGATTAAGCTTGAAAGTTATTCTTTTATTAACATTATATAACCCTTTACAATGTATTTATAATTATTACTACTATTGTATTATATTCTAATAGACAATTGTTATTTGCCCTAATAGTGTTTAAAATGTACAAAGATAAACGAATCGTGATATATAAATGGGCTTATTTTTCCACAAAAAAAAAAAAAGTCACAGGCCCTTGGAAGGGTGGAAGGTAACGACTCCCATTATCCGTAACCCCGGCACTTGATAGGGTAGTATGGTTAGCTCTACGCCCGGCCGCCTTTCCCCCAGGAATTAACCTGGTACTCATTTTTGGTGTAAGCTGAGTGAATCTCAGGACCATATGCATTTCCGGAAGTGGAAATCTCGTTACGTAAATTTTTCGACTTCCCGACGGGGAATCAAACCCAAGTCCCTCCGGGTGAACCGAGCACGCCTTTACCGCCTCGGCCAGGAAGCCCCTCCGAAAACGCAAATTGTACTTTTAAAATCTCATTTGTCATTGGTTTGTGTCTTGTATCTACTGAAGCTGGATCGGCCTGCAGGGTGTTATAATGCTATTCCACCGTCGTGGTATCTGGTGAGCCTGCCCAGCGCGCATTTCCACAGTCGTGGTATCTGGTGAGCCTGCCCAGCGCGCATTTCTGCTTGCCTATGTTGCATGGTTGTGTGCAGTGGGCTGATTTTAAGTTGCTCAACCGATATTGGTGTTACACTCTACTACGAAACCTCAACCGATGTATTTAGGCTCATTCTGTTGTGGATTTACGGATCTCGCAGTTTTATTAAAAAGTGCGTGCATACAGTATACAGGATTCATTACATAGTTGTCTCAAACTTTGTTAAATGAATGATAGCAAGATAAACGTGAAAGTATATAATAAAACACACGATGACATTATTAATAACACCGGGCGAGTTGGCCGTGCAGTTAGGGGTGCGCAGCTATGAGTTTGCATCCGAGAGATAGTGGGTTCGAACGTCACTGTCGGCAGCCCTGAAGATGGTTTTCCGTTGTTTTCTATTTTCACGCCACGCTAATGCAGGGGCTGTACTTTAATTAAGGCCATGGCCGCTTCCTTCGCATTCCTAGCCCTTTCCTATCCCATAGGTGCCATAAGACCTATCTGTGTCGGTGTGACGTAAAGCAAATAGTGACTTTTTTTTTTTGCTAGTGGATTAACGTCACACTAACACATCGAAGGTTTTCAGCGACGTAGGAATGGCAGCGGCCCTGAAGATGCAGTACCAGCATTTTTCTGATATTAAAACAGAAACCACAGAATGCTATCTGTAGCGGTGTCGACAATAAGGCTCGAACCCACCATCTCCCGAATGCAATCTTAGAGCTACTTGACGTGAACCGCGCAGCCAGCTCGGTTGGCCATCCGAAATCCACTCTAATATGTTTGTTATACTCATGTCTTGGTCTTCCCCTACCGATCTTACCCGGTACCCTTCCCTCAGAAACTTAATAAACAGTCCTGGCTGTGTCGAGATGCTTTTCCTATCAATCTCTCTTCTTCTAGTTAAATTTCTCCAAATCGTTATCGTCTCACCAAACTGATTCAATAATGTTATTTGTTTTACGTCCCACTAACTACTTTTTAAGGTCTTCGGAGACGCCGAGGTGCCGGAATTTAGTCCCGCAGGAGTTCTTTTACATGCCAGTAAATCTACCGACACGGGGCTGTCGTATTTGAGCACCTTCAAATACCACCGGACTGAGCCAGGATCGAACCTGCCAAGTTGGGGTTAGAAGGCCAGCGCCTTAACCGTCTGAGCCACTCAGCCCGGCCAAACTGATTCAATATCTCCCTTTGTGATACGAACTACCCATCTCACCTTCTGTTACACAACACATTAACAGCTTCTATTTTTTTACCTTCAGCGTTAGTATTGTCCGTGTTTCACTTCCCTACAGTCCTACGCCCCACACAGAAGCCTTCAAGGCGTCTTCGAATACAGTAAAAGTAGCGGGACGTAAAAACAAATATTATTATTATTATTATTATAAGTCCTTCATAACATATTTCTATTTTTTTTGCTGGGGGCTTTACGTCGCACCGACACAGATAGGTCTTATGGCGACGATGGGATAGGAAAGGCCTAGGAGGTGGAAGGAAGCGGCCGTGGCCTTAATTAAGGTACAGCCCCAGCATTTGCCTGGTATGAAAATGGAAAACCATGGAAAACCATTTTCAGGGCTGCCGATAGTGGGATTCGAACCTACTATCTCCCGGATGCAAGCTCACAGCCGCGCGCCTCTACGCGCACGGCCAACACGCCCGGTAACATATTTCTAAAATGCATATATATGTACGTTTGAAGTGAATAGATTTTCTTAAAGAAATACGTTGCATGTTACTATTATAGTCTACATTTGTTTTTCTTCTGACAATATTCGTTCTTCTACAATATCCATCTACTTTCTTTAAGCTACACGTATCATAAAATGACCCTGGTAGATGTCTTTGTGTGTTTGTGCAGGCATATCTTGAGAATCACCGAACAAACTTTGATGCGATTTTCACCAGTAGGTTGAGGTTTACGAAACATTTACACACAACTAAACAGAGCCGAGCAGTGGCGATTTTAGTGTGAACGAAGTCAAAGAAAGAACATCTGTCCGACTTCAATTGCCTAAACCGTAAACTATAGACCCCAAGTATCCGTGGTAGAATAGTTGATCATAAAAATCTCTACAGAAAGTTTCCGGTGGTATATGCCTATCTGTAAAATATAACCCCCAATGCGCGTTATGCTATAATTTTCAGTAGAAATCAACCTAAAATTAGGAACCGTATTTTGAGATTAATCTCGTAATCCTTATCAAACTAAATTGTTTATTGTTTATTCACCTCAGTAATCTTAATGTGTAGTGACACATGTCCCTTCGACTGCCATCAGTTTGTAAGAGATGCCGGAGTATTGGGCAGTTGTCCTGAAGAGAGATCTTCTGACTTGTCAGTAAATGTAACGGGTCTCTCTCATATTTAAACACTCTTTGATGCCAACCGATTGTGCAAGGAATCGATCTTATAGCCTGGAACCTAGGGAGCACCTAATCTACTACTGTCTTCAACTGGTCATAATGAATGCCTCTTATGTGAGAGAAATTCAGCCTGTCGTTTGTAAGCGGTACGTACGGAACTTCCTTGTCTGTTTGGAGGAAGTTTTATTGTGTCGAGAAGCTACGTGGGCTCTGTTCTATTTGCGTGGCAGTAATGAGTGATATTGACCAAGCTCTATAATTCTGCACGCATTTAACGGCCTTACGTTAGCAGCTTGTATTTGCTTGACACAGAATCATTCACTCTCTAACACAATAAGTCTGTTGTCCCAGAAAATTATCTTTTGATATTTATTCTTGTGTCACTACATTTCAGTACCGTGAGTAAATCAGACTGTTACAAGTCGTCCTGTTTCTCACCACATGCCGCCTCCAATCAACAAATGTCTTCTGGTCGAATGATGACAAACCACGTCTGATCGTGATTTCTATTGCTAAATTAACTCCATAATTTAATGATTATGGTACAGTCCGTAGCAACATTAATTTTCTTCATGCAAATTGAAGTTCAGCTTTAATTCCGGCTAGTCTGAAATTCTTCATCCAATCAAGATGGTCAGTACCATCAATATTTAAGACACTAGCATTGCTTGATCTTCAGATATTATTTGCTTCTGTGTACTTCTGCTATTATTTCTTTATATGTGTAGCGTTTCTGCATGTGTAGAGTGGCATAGGCTACTGTAAAGTATTAGTTCAACTCACTTTCTAGTTTATAACCGTAATGGTATGAAAACTGCTTATGTTATGTATGGATGGAGCAGAGTAGTGAAATGGCGACTATCAGTGAATTTATGAAAAGTTTTGAAAATCTGCAGGCAGAGTTGTGTAAGACCTCAACTGAGCAACTTGACACTCGCAAATTGAGTCACTACAGAAAGGTAACACATTTTAGTCGCCTCGTCGGTCAAGGTAAACCGCTGATGTACTCTATCCCCCCACCCAAGGAGTAGCTGAAGCTCCGCATCTTCCTCCTGCAATTAAAATTTTGGGGAATTTTCTTTGAGGATGCTATCAAACCCTTGTCAATGGCTTAACAAACATCCTTGGTGTGATAAGCGAGTTCTTTTCGGAAACTATTTTTCAAGAGTCAACCCATGAAGTAATTATATTATATTATATTATATTATATTATATTATATTATATTATATTATATTATATTATATTATATTATATTATATTATATTATATTATATTATATTATATTATATTATATTATATGAAAACAATAGCCCCGGAGATCTCCGTAGTACAGCGACCAGCGGTTGCCGACGGGCCTCCGTTTTTACGTACTGGCTGAGGTTTCAGCATTTTGTGGAGTCTGTTACCTATAGTTTAAACTATTTTCTATCAAATAATGGAGTAGTAGGATCACTGATGTTATTAGTACCGATATTTTGGTCCACTTTTACGATCACTGTAACCATAAAAACAACCTATATACTGTACACAATTGTCAAAATGGTGCGGCCAGGACTTGAAAAAATTTATCAACATTTATACTCAGATTCATTATACGATGTGCGACATGAGTGACAAGCCCCGAGAATTATTTCCGTCCCCGCCCAAAGGAGTGCTATGAGCGTCACACACAACAGTTTATTTTTTCCAGATAGTAAGTCATATGTGTATCAATTTTGGTTGGCAGCTATGCCCAAATGTACATGCAAAATCACGCTGCTGTAGAATCCTGGAGCTGACGTTGCAAACGGCCTTTCGTTTCTTTATCCGACTCCTACAGAAGGGTTTACCGAGTTTTGTTCTTTGCGTCAAGGGGCTTAAAATGAGCTTTGTCTCGTCCTTGTACGACAAATTCGATTTCGCCTATATTAGCCTATTATTTTAATATTTTTATATCTCCCCCGCCCCCCCCCCTCTCGAATTGTTTTGAAAAAATACAGCCCATGTTACTTCACTGGTAATGTAGCTTTCTATAGGTAAAGTAATTATTAAAATCGGTTCAGTAGTGTTTGAGTCTATCCGTTACAAACAAATATATAACTTTTTCCTCTTTATAATATTAGTAGAAAAGTATAGATTACAACCCTACGCATACGGTTGCCGTCAGGAAGGGCATCCAGCCGTAAAACTGGGTTTAATCCACATGTACGACACAGTTCGCAACCTCATAGGTGTGGGTAAAGCAATAGAAGAAGAAGATACTCATTTAAAAAAAATCACCCGCTTTTTTATTCTTTTCACCCCGTTAAGTGGATTTTCCAAAAAGAGTGTGTTCATTTTTAAAGGAGATTCCAAGTACCAATTTTAAAGTCTGTAACATCTTCATTTTTTGAGTTATATGTATCCTCATATAAATAATTCAACTCCTCCCTCACTTTCCTTCACCCCTCCTCCCCCCCCCCCTTCCTTAAGTGGATTTTCTGAAAACTAATATTTGTGTTCTTTTATTTTTAAAGGGGATTCCAAATATCAATTTTCATGTCTGTAACATGTTCAGTTTTTGTGATTTATTGTAGATAATTTCGCTGCTGTAGAATCCTGGAACTGATGTTGCCATGGTTACGCCAGTTCATTACTTTATCCGATTCCGAGAGCAGGGGTAGAGTGGTCCCAATATCTTCGGAACGGTTGGTTACAAATTCGATATTTTGTCTATATTAGCCTATTATTTTTATATCTCCCCCCGCCGTGCCCCCCACCTCGAATTGTTTTGAAAATAAAATACAGCCCATGTTACTCGCAATGTAGCTTTCTATAGATGAAGTAATTTTTAAAATCGGTTCAGTAGTTTTGAGTCTATTCGTTACAAACAAACAATTTTTTCCTCTTTATAATATTAAGTATAGATTATTTTTAGATTTATTTCGTTCTGTGTCGCACCCATACGGCCAAGCCTTATGGAGAGGATGGGATGGGACAGAAAAATGGCGACCGTGGCCTTAATTAAGGTGCAGCCTCGTGTGAAAATGGAAAACCACGGAAAATAATCTTCAGAGCTACCGACAGTGGGGTTCGAGCCCACTATTTCCTGAATGCAAGCTAACTGCTACATGGCGCAAAACACGTACCGGTAGTCAACTCTCTCAGTATGAGTTAGCGATCAGTCGCATGTGAAGAGTAACATTGTACAGTACGCAGTAATAGTGATGGGACATTCGATTCATTTTACTGAATCGATTCATTTGATTCCGTTCACGTTACTGAATCGATACAGTGATCCGATTCACGGCACATTAGTCGCCGCTTCTACTGCATCTGTGTAGTATGTACTTGTAAGACAGAAACAACAGCGTTCAGTGCCCGCAGCTGCCATCTGGTCTTCATGCTATGAACTCCTTTCTTAGAAAAATAATGCTAGTCAGTCTAATACATCGAAGGTTTCCGGCGACGCAGCATGGGAAAGGTCTAGGATTAGGAAGGCAGCAGCCATGGCCTTAATTAAGGTACAGTCCCAGCATTTCCTGGTGTGAAAATGGGGAAACTACGGAAAACCATCTTAACGGCTGCCGACGGTGGGATTCGAACCCACCATCCACCGAATGCAAGCGCATAACTACGCGATACTAACCGCACGTCCAACTCGCTCAGTCATTTTTGAAAGTATGTATTTTTCTATCAGCTGAGGTTTTTTAAAATCGTGATATTTTGTATAGGCTACCCGAGATGTACAGTAGCCCGCTGGTTTTCTGATTCGACATACTGTATTGCGTCAGTCGGCTCACTTACGTCCACATACGATAGAAGTCTTACGCAGCTATGTGACATATGAACTGAGAGAATACCGAGCCGTTCTTCTCAGTATAAAACAGGTACTTTTGAGTGGTCATGAGCATGACTCATTGTCATACGGCAGGCTAGAGTCGAGTTTAATTGTCAAATGTCAACTAAGTTATAAAACTAAGATCCATTAAACCTTTTTTTTTACAATTTGCTTTACGTCGCTCGGACACAGGTAGGTCTTATGGCGATAAAGGGAAAGGAGAGGCCTAGGAGTGGGAAGGAAGCGGCCGTGGCCTGAATTAAGGTACAGCCCAAGCATTTACCTGGTGTGAAAATGGGAAACCACGGAAAACCATCTTAAAGGCTGCCGACAGTGAGGTTCGAACCAACTATCTCCCGAATACTGGATACTGGCCGCACTTAAGCGACTGCAGCTATCGAGCTCGGTATTCATTAAACTAATAAATAGTTACTTACTAGCTACTTCAGAATTATGTTTTGACTACCTTTTAACCCTGCAAATAAATCCATCTGTTATTTAAAACTCCCTGTAAGAAGAGGACAGTGAATGCAAGTGGGTATTATTTTCTAATGAGCTGAGCTCGAGTCCATTATATCATACGATTCTTTCAGTGTACTATGGCTCACTGTATGTCTCGCTGCAGCGGAAGCTGGGCTCTCCGCCAGTGTCCAGTGTGCCGATAAGGAGCCGTGTGTATCTTGTGTCTCACTGAGCCGTGCTCGTTCACGATTCTTTCGGTGTGCCATGGCTCACTGTACGTCTCGCTGCAGCGGAAGCTCGGCTCTCCGCCAGTGTCCAGTGTGCCGATAAGGAGCCGTGTGTATCTTGTGTCTCACTGAGCCGTGCTCGTTCACGATTCTTTCGATGTGCCATGATTCACTGTCTCGCTGCAGCGGAAGCTCGGCTCCCCGTCAACGTCCAGTGAGTGCGCCACTCAGCACTGTCCGCTGGGAGTAAGCTGAATCGTGTGCCGTGAGCTCGCCGTTCCTGAGAATCGATTCACTCGGACACTTGAATGAATCGATACACTGCTTCGAATCATACATTCAGTAGCGTACGAACCACCGATGTAATTTCTTGAGCCTGCATATTCTCCGCTATGAACGACGTATTTCGTCTATGTTTCCCTGAAATATAAATCGGAGTAGATGTTACTTATTATAACTCATTAATCAGCCAAACTAGTATAGCTTTCATTACTCCACATCATCGAGAATTCCTCTCTCACGAAACGGAATTTTCACACTGATAACTCTAACTGTTCTGGACATCCTCGAGATTGTAAGATATGTCTACAACTGAAATATTTATAATTTATTGGGCAATTCTTAGGTGAGAGTCCAGCCCTCAACACCATGCAACAGATGTGTATCTTCTTTCTTACATTTCTCCTGATTTGTTGGGTATGGAAGTTAATATGGATTTCTTTAAGTTTCACAGCCGAACTCCCTTCCTGACGCCATATACACTGACTGACAGAGCAAATGCAACACCAAGAAGGAGTGGTCAGAACTTTATGCCAATTGCAGGGTAGACTGACGTCACTGAGGTATGCTCATGATGTAAAATGCGCCGCTGTGCTGCGCACGTAGCGAACGATAAATGGGACACGGCGTTAGCGAATGGCCCACTTCGTACCGTGATTTCTCAGCCGACAGTCATTGTAGAACGTGTTGTCGTGTGCCACAGGACACGTGTATAGCTAAGAATGCCAGGCCGCCGTCAACGGAGGCATTTCCAGCAGACATACGACTTTACGAGGGGTATGGTGATCGGGCTGAGAAGGGCAGGTTGGTCGCTTCGTCAAATCGCAGCCGATACCCATAGGGATGTGTCCACGGTGCAGCGCCTGTGGCGAAGATGGTTGGCGTAGGGACATGTGGCACGTGCGAGGGGTCCAGGCGCAGCCCGAGTGACGTCAGCACGCGAGGTTCGGCGCATCCGCCGCCAAGCGGTGGCAGCCCCGCACGCCACGTCAACCGCCATTCTTCAGCATGTGCAAGACACCCTGGCTGTTCCAATATCGACCAGAACAATTTCCCGTCGATTGGTTGAAGGAGGCCTGCACTCCCGACGTCCGCTCAGAAGACTACCATTGACTCCACAGCATAGACGTGCATGCCTGGCATGGTGCCGGGCTAGAGCGACTTGGATGAGGGAATGGCGGAACGTCGTGTTCTCCGATGAGTCACGCTTCTGTTCTGTCAGTGATAGTCACCGCAGACGAGTGTGGCGTCGGCGTGGAGAAAGGTCAAATCCGGCAGTAACTGTGGAGCGCCCTACCGCTAGACAACGCGGCATCATGGTTTGGGGCGCTATTGCGTATGATTCCACGTCACCTCTAATGCGTATTCAAGGCACGTTAAATGCCCACCGCTACGTGCAGCATGTGCTGCATGTGCTGCGGCCGGTGGCACTCCCGTACCTTCAGGGGCTGCCCAATGCTCTGTTTCAGCAGGATAATGCCCGCCCACACACTGCTCGCATCTCCCAACAGGCTCTACGAGGTGTACAGATGCTTCCGTGGCCAGCGTACTCTCCGGATCTCTCACCAATCGAACACGTGTGGGATCTCATTGGACGCCGTTTGCAAACTCTGCCCCAGCCTCGTACGGACGACCAACTGTGGCAAATGGTTGACAGAGAATGGAGAACCATCCCTCAGGTCACCATCCGCACTCTTATTGACTCTGTACCTCGACGTGTTTCTGCGTGCATCGCCGCTCGCGGTGGTCCTACATCCTACTGAGTCGATGCCGTGCGCATTGTGTAACCTGCATATCGGTTTGAAATAAACATCAATTATTCGTCCGTGCCGTCTCTGTTTTTTCCCCAACTTTCATCCCTTTCGAACCACTCCTTCTTGGTGTTGCATTTGCTCTGTCAGTCAGTGTATATACAAACACATACATGCATACAATAGCTGTAAATTCTGGCACTGACGGGTTATTGAACAAGTAATATTTCTGAAGTTACTTGGAGGTATATTTAAAGTGTAACATACGCTGATATCTCCCTTGTTATACCTCGAACGCATAAATGCAGGATTGGAAATTATAATGTGCACAACTTTTATTAAATATAGATTTTCGGTACAGGTAATTTTATCGGTGAAATTTTGCATCCTTATTGCAGAGAATATGCTACATTCATTGTCCATTTTCCCTTCTCTTGTGGCTTTATTCTTATACTAGGTGAATGAGCTATGCCTACCAATATAGATTTATGCAAATCGCAGTTTTATATGCGTCATAAAAACATACCCTGGTACGTTTAGTAATCATAGCTCGTAAAACGAGTATGTTTGTATTTACGACCTTTACAAAAATAGAAAGTTGTTATGTCATAATGTTATGATACATACATACATACATACATACATACATACATACATAATATTATAGACCGTTATGCCTCTCAGCATTCAGTCTGCAAGCCTCTGTGAATTTACAAAATGTCGCCACAATCCTCTATTTGCAACTATTGCTGTGGTCTCGTTTAGTTCTATATCCCTTATCTTTAAATCGTTAGAAACGAGTCTAACCATCGTCGTCTTGGTCTCCCTCTACTTCTCTTACCCTCCATAACAGAGTCCATTATTCTCCTAGGTAACCTATCTTCCTTCATTCGCCTCACGTGACCCAACACCGAAGCCGGTTTATGCGTACAGCTTCGTCCATCGAGTTAATTCCTAACTTAGCCTATATCTCTTCATTCCGAGTAGGCAACCTCCTGTCATTGTTCCAACCTGTTTGTACCAGCAATCATTCTCGCTACTTTCATGTCTGTTACTTCTAATTTATGAATAAGGTGTCCTGAGTCCACCCAGTTTTCGTTCCCGTAAAGCAAAGTCGGTCTGAAACCAGACCGATATAAGTGAGTTTCGTCTGGAAGTTGACTTCTTTCTTACAGGATACTGTTGATCGCGACTGCGAGTTCACTGCATTAGCTTTACTGCACCTTGATTCAATCTCATTTACTATATTAACAACCTTTGAGAGCACACATCCTAAATACTTGAAATTATATACCTGTGCTAGCATTTTATCACCTGACATTCAATTCTCTTGAATTTCTTACTTACTGACATCAATTTAGTCTTCGAAATGGTAATGCTCATACCATACTCATTGCACCTATTTTCAAGTTCCAAGATATTAAACTGCAGGCTTTCGGCACAATCTGCCAATAAGACGAAGTCGTCAGCTTAGGCCAGACTTCTTACTACATTTCCACCTAACTGAATCCCTTCCTGCCACTTTATACCTTTCAGCAGATGATCTATGTAAACTATGAACAACAAAGGTGAAAGATTACAGCCTTGTCTAATCCCTGTAAGTAACTTGAACTAAGAACACATTCTACCATCAATTCTCACTGCAGTCCAATTGTCAACATAAATGCCTTTGGTTGATTTTAATAATCTACCCTACATCCCATAGTCCCCCAGTATGGTGAACATCTTTTCCCTCGGTACCCTGTCATATTCTTTCTCTAGATCTACGAAACATAGACACAACTGTATATTCCTCTCGTAGAATTTCTCAATTACCTGGCGCGTACTGAAAATCTGATCCTGACAGTCCCTCTGTGGTCTGAAACCACACTGGTTTTCGCCCAACTTCCTCTCAACCACTGATCGCACCTTCTCTTCCAAGATGCCAGTGCATACTTGGCCTGGTATACTAATCAGTGAGATACCTCGATAGTTGTTGCAATCCTTCCTGTTCCCTTGCTTATAGATAGGTACAGTTATTGCTTTTGTCCAATCTGAAGGTACCTTACCAACTCTCCATGCTAATCTTACTACTCTATGGAGCCATTTCATCCCTGCTTTTCCACTATACTTCACCATTTCAGGTCCAATAACATCTTTCCTACTGCTTTATGACAGTAGTGTTTATTTGCCATCCTTTCCACTTCCTCAAGCGTAATTTCACCATCATCATTTTCCTCCTCCGCGTGAGCTCCGTTGTTCGTGACACCACCATGAAGATTTCCTTTTACGTTCAGAAGGTTTTCAAAATATTCCCTCCACCTGTCCAGTTATTCCCTGGGATCTATTATGAGTTCCTGAATTACCCAAAACACTGTTCATTTCCTTTTTCCCCTCCCTTCCTAAGATTCTTTATTACTGTCCAGAAAGATTTCACTGCTGCTTTACCTAGCTTTTCGAGGTTATTACCAAAATCTTCCCACGATTTCTTTTTTGGATTCAACAACAGTTTGTTTCGCTCTGTTTCTTTCATCTGCTTACAATTCCCTGTCTCCATTAGCCCTTGTGTGGAGTCATTTCTGGTAAGCCTTCTTTTTACGTTTACAACGAAGTCGGTTAAGATATAGTCTATTATGGATCTGGTACCCCTAGCCTCCCATGTGTAGCGGTGAATAGCTTTATGCTGAAGACCTTATTCGTAACTGCTAAAACCATACTAGCACAGAAGTCCAGCGAACGATTCCTATTGGCTTCCATATCTTCCCCACATTTACCAATCACCTTTCTGTATCCTTCAGTTCTATTTCCAGCTCGCGTATTGAAATCGTCCATTAGCACTATCGTATCCTTGCTCTTGACCCTGACTACAATGTCACTCAATGCTTCATAAACCTGGTCAATTTCATCCTCATCTGCACCTTCGCATGGTGAATACACTGAGACAGTTCTCGTTCTAATTTCTCCAACTGACAAATCTACCCACATCATTCGTTCGTTTACGTCACTAACAGAAACTATGTTGCGTGCAATGGTATTCTTGATGAACAGCCCTACCCCAGACTCTGCCCTTCCCTTTCTAACACCCTCTTCCTCGTTGTCTCCCCTTACCCGAACATAACTTACTCCTAGCACATCCAGATGCATCCTCTTTGCTGACTCAGCCATTTCTACTTTCTTTCTTCCATAAGCCCCATTAATATTGATAGCTCCCCATCGAATTCCATTTCGTTCGCCAAGTTGTTTCCAAGGAGTCCCTCGCCTGTCAAATAGGAGTGGAACTCCGTTACTCCCATAGATCCGAGGGTTGCTTAAAATGTTCTGAGCTCGGATAATTCATGAAGCAGGATGCTACTCTACTTACACATAGTCCAAGTGAAGATCTCTCTCCGAGATGCCCACTCCCTTTCCGTGGCAACTGGTATCCCGACTCTCAGGACCACTTACTAGGCCACTCAGCCGTTGCCCATGGTTCACGAACTAGGACGTGACTACAGTAACCCACACCATGTATCATTCTCTAAATTAAAAATCCACAACCTGTTTCCAGTCATTCAGTCATTCCAGTCAGGAATAGGATGAATGAAGCCCCATCTGGCGGCGAGGATATGAATTGTGCCGGCTGCCGAAGCCTGTCGCACTCCTCTGGGGCAGTGATTAATTGCTGACAGATGAAATGGAATGTTATTGGAGAGGGTTGCTGGAATGAAGAATGGCAGGGAAAACCGGACTACGCGGAGAAAACCTGTCCCGCCTACGCTTTGTCCAGCACAAATCTTACATGGAGTAACCGGGATTTGAACCACGGAACCCAGCGGTGAGAGGCTGGCGCGCTGTCGCCTGAGCCACGGAGGCTCTCTCTAAATGATCTGACTGTGAAACATCAAGTGGACAATGCGGCGATGTCTAAACTATCACATGAGCTGTAATCTACATACATTGTGCCGCGGTGCAGTACATCGTAGATAGTACGCGTAAGCCAAACGTCACGGTGCGCCAATCTTACATGTGATAAGTTCGAGTCCGAGGTAGGGATACTCCTTTATTTTTGATTTATTAATTTTACCGTCTCTTAACGTAAATTGAACATCCTCTTTTATGTACATTTTCAGTGGCTGAAAGTGTATGTGGCCCTAAGAAGACCGTTTTATTATCAGGGTCGAACGAAGACGGATTAGGTAGTGTAGGTGGGGAACCAAACTGCTCTAACAATGGTTAATAAGTCCTCGAGATGATGCCCTTCTTGGTTTATGCATATCCGGGCATGCCGCCGAATGGATATCCGCTGCAGCATGAGCTGTCGAAGACTCTCGGGATTTTCTGGCTCCTGGGTGTAAACTTTTTGTTTCAAATGCCCCATGGAAAGAAGTCTAATGGCATTAAATCCGGTGACCTAGCGGGCCAAGAGACGGTTCCTCCTCTCCCTACCCATTTTCCTGTATGTTTCTGATTCAGATGATTACGGACGGCTAACATCCAATTTGGTGGAGCTTCAGCCCGTTGACACCACGTCCTGCAAGTGGCACATCCACCAACATTAGTGGAAGTTCAGTGCAGGTAGCTTGCGCCTGTTTATTATCTCTCAAGGAAATCCAATCCAATAAAGCAATCACCCAAGATTCCAGCCCATACATTCTCTTCTCATTGCACTTGATAGTCTTCGTTTCACACCCAGTGGGAATTGTCAGCACTCCAGTAGTGCATGTTGTTGCGATTGATGGTACCATTATAGTGGAATCAAGATTCGCCCGAGAACAGGAACTTTGACAAGGTTGCATCGTTATCCACATTTCTTTACAGCCACTGACAGAAATTCATTCGAACTTCGAAATCCTGCTCGAGGAATTCCTGGCTTAGTTGTAGATGGTAGGCGTGTAGGCGTGATATTGGTGTGCATTCAGTATTTGTAGTACTGGAGCCTGGACGATGTTCACCTGTTGTGTAATTGCCCGTGTAGGCCTACTCTCGTGTGGGCTATTGCGAGCTGTATCCAGAATAGCCTCCTCATTCTCTCTAGACGTTACAGTCTTCTCTTGGACCTATTGTATCGTCAAAAGTATCCCTGTTGTTCGTAAACGTTTTTCAACCCTCGGGTTTCCACATAAAATATGCCCTGCTGTTGGGCAATCACTTTGTAATTAACTTATTCATTACACTTACGATGAACGGAAATTATAATACTTTAATTGGTGATGGGCGCCAGCTACAAATATATGTAACACTTATAGAGAGAGACTCTTGAATTCCTCTAAGTCTAAGGTATGGGTAATAAGCTTACTTGACAGCATAGCCTATAATAGGTTTTTGGAAAAGGATATTGTTGTTTGGTTCCCGTTAGAATATGGGATTACCGGTTTTACCATAAAATAAAACAATTAACTGCACTTGATACTAAACAAATTGTATTCTTAAAGTTTGAAATGGATATCGTTATATTTGCTGCGATACTGAAATTACAATATGAAAGTCTGAAATTAAAATGGAATGAAGCTCTAGGCATTAAATTTTAATTACACTTGGCTGGACATTTGAAATCTTCGTACAGGAAATGTATCCCTTACTGGTTCACATTACCTTGGACACTTTATTGTGTTGTTGTGACGTGTTTGTTGGACCTGGCATCAGCTGTATCTCAGACCTGATTTGCTGACCTATTCTCTTATCGGTGACTCACCTCCACCAACGAAAGACCTCTCATTAGCATGGCCTCTATATTAAAGCACACTACTCAATCAGTTTCACACGTTGCCCACCGTACTGTGAGTCTCCATTTGAAAGACTCTACCTTCACCTGTCACAGAAACGACGCAAGTCGACTCGACTGAACATATACGGAACACACCCCAATCATCTAATACGTCTGATCACTGAAGACTTTCCATTCATCTGAGTACTCACTATGGGGTACAAGCTGTTTTACAGTCTCTCATTGTCACATGGTTCACCCCCACGTCATGGGTAAATCAGACCATGACCTCATACAAGCCAAGCTTAAAAGTATTGCACGTTGTGTGCCAATAGCCACGTGCAGGGTAAGACCGTATGGCTGCAGTGTTGCTAACTCAGCGGATTTTCCGCTAAATTTGACGGAATTTTAAATGGAATGGCGGAGTCATTTTCCATTTAGCGGACATCGATCTTATTGACGGATTTTCAGACTTCTATTAACGGATTTCAGCGGATTGGTTCTGTAACAAAATCACCTTTGTTCATAAGGAGGAAATTACTAACCCGTTAGTTAAATGAACTTATGTTACATATATGCACTTAAGAAAAATATGACCGATCAGTCTTCTTTGCTCATCACTATTGGCGGAAGACCTGCCATCTTTGAAGAAAGTTGAAAGCTGTTCTGCCATGTTCTCTGGTGGCGGAAAGGAATAAGTACTCACTTATAACAGCTGAAGAGTGCCTCCCAGGAAACATAGCGGACGTGCTGCAACTTTACTCCGCTAGGAGCGCTGTATGAGCACTTCCAGTCAGTCTATGTAGTATAATATAGGTCGTTGGTCATTATTCATCACGAAAAGCCAGTGATGCTCCTCACCAGTTCTGCAACCACAGAATCTCAACCCCGCATATCCGCTTCAGAGGATATACTACTGAAAGGAGAAGATGGTGCTGAATTAATTTTCCCTATAAAAATATGCTATTTTTGTTTCAGTTCGGAATTCAGCGGAATTTAGCAGATTTTCAACTAAAATTTAGTGGAGAAAAGATTTCTGGGTTGGCAACCCTGTATGGCTGTTCCGTACGATAAGACTTCCCTGAGATCACTTCCTGCTTCAAAATGAACGCAGTGACGTATGGGTAACCTGCAGTATGATTCCACACCAAATGTAGCTGTATTTCACCACCTAGTGCAACTCCTTAAACTTTCATTCACATGATAAATTAACCTCTTACACGTAGCAGCAAATATTGACGTATGTAAATTTCCTTAATTCTAACACACATTGTACATATGTTACATAATAGATGAAATGAAATGGAGCGAGCGGTAAATAATTATTAGAGAAATCAGATGATAGAATTGACTATAATAATCTGATTGGCTAACTTGAACAGCTAATAAAATGATAACGGTGCGAGATATCGAATTATTTATTTCAAATTATTTATCAGCATGGCCAACACTTTAGCGCTCATATACCCGGTTCAATTTGTTTCCGACCACCCTGTATATGCCTAATTGTATAAAGTATATCTTCAAATGTTTTATTTATGTTAACGTAAAATTGTTCTCTTGTGGTGTGTTTTGGACATAAGACTTTTTTGCCAACGGGTTCTTAATTACTTTTCCTAAGCCAAAGGTGTGTATCTCAGTTAACTATCAAATTACAAATAATTTCGCGTGAAAATGTGTTAAGCTTACTAAAGAATTATTAAGTAATTAATAAAAACTTGAAAAACATTCAATCCCACATTATTTGGTATCAGTATAACTGTTAGCGTAAGGAAGGATATACGCCCATAGAACTGGACCAGGCGGGCTGAGTGGCTCGGACGGTTAAGGCGCTGGCCTTCTGACCCCAACTTGACAGGTTCGATCCTGGTTCAGTCCGGTGGCATTTGAAGGTGCTCAGATACGTCAGCCTCGTGTCGGTAGATTTACTGGCACGTAAAAGAACTCCTGCGGGACTAAATTCCGGCACCTCGGCGTCTCCGAAAACCGTAAAAGAGTAGTTAGTGGGACGTAAAACAAATATTATTATTATTATTATTATTATTATTATTATTATTATTATTATTATTATTATTATTATTATTATTATTATTATTATTATTATTATTATTATTAGAACTGGACCAAATCCACATGAAGTGCCGACCCCAATAAAATGGGAGAGTCACCAACAATAATTGGTTTTCTCGCATGCTATACATTCCATAATATTGTGTATAACATAATCTATTAAATATTAAACATTAATATAAAATATGTTTATTTTTCACACTTAATTTGGACTCATTTTAACTATATCTCATTATCTCTTAAAATGATCCAGAATCCATATTTTTATTCAGTTTTTAAATAAAAATGTAGAACTGTCGTCACAATTTCCGCATCATTTCCTCAAAAAACGATCAGATTTATTGGACGTTGATCCATGGTACGGGAATCATTGACAACAGTGGTAATGCTCGGACAACGCATGCGTGATATACTGGACCTCCTCACTCGTTAACGTACGATAAATATGAAGTATCTAGAGCATAAGGCCGAAGTGAATACTATTCTTTATTGAAGAAAAGCATAATGCTCCTTGGCTAAACAAATCTGGTTGGTGTGAATGTTATACACGCTGCCGTGTCCCCGCTGTTTTATTGCGGACGGGTTCATATATTTATTCCCACGCGAATCGGGCGAGCCGACCGGCGCTTTGTAGCCACGCGTGTAAAATATTAGATATTCATGGCTGGTGCCCCGCTGCTGCTGAACCTTGGGATCCAGGGCACGAGTGTGTGTGTCCTCGTCGAGACTTGTTCACATTAAGACCAGACTCTTAATGAAAGCAAGCGATCTAGTGCCTTACTTGCAACATACGTGACTTTCATACGTCGGGGGGGCCGCAAAATTTCCTCATAAACATACGGGTTTTACGAGGTCAAGACAGGGTGTGAATTTATTATCTTCCTGTCAGTGATTCACTGGCCCAGGAATTTTCTATGATTTTACTCACATGAGGAAGTTCATGATGGGCTTCTATAGGGATACATCATTTACAGTGTTGATTCTGCGTGAAAATGTTGCACTTTCTGCGATAGAAATACAGCGCATCATTTATATAGTTTTGCATCCGTGGGGAAATATTGCACATCCTAGGAATACATAATTTACTGTTTGCAGCCCTGAAGATGGTTTTCCGTGGTTTCCCATTTTCACACCAGGCAAATGTTGGGGCTGTACCTTAATTAAGGCCACGGCCGCTTCCTTCCAACTCCTAGCTCTTCCCTGTCCCATCGTCGCCATAAGACCTATCCGTGTCGGTGCGACGTAAAACAACTAGCAAAAAAAAAAAAAAAAAAAAAAAAATTACTGTTTTGATTTTGTGAGGAAGTGTTGCACATCCTACGATAAGAAGAATAGATCATTCACAATGTTGTTTCCGTGAGGAAGTGTTGCGAATACTACAATGGGGATACATCATTTACAGTTTTGTTTACATGTGCTACAACAGGGATATGTCATTTGCAATTTTGCTGCCTGAGGAAGTGTTGGACGTTGTACAATAAGGACGAATCATTTATACTTTTGCTTGCATGGGAAGTTCACACGTGGTAGGATTGGGATATTTTTTAAAAAATAATCCACGTGCATTCATCGTATCTCTTTTTAAACGGTAATTCTTTTCGGAAATTAACTTCACCTAATTTTCCAAAAGACACAAAAGTAATAGCACTCATTCCGACACCTGTAATGCAGTTTTCAAGTTGAAGTAATACGTTCCTTGGTTAACTCGTGTTCTTTCTCCGAACCCGTGGGTATACCAGGCTGAGAGATTCTTCCTTTCTCCACCTTTCATAGCCTTTCTCTTCCTTTAAGTGGTATTCTCATCTTTAGGTGCCCCTTGCCTCTCGTAAGCTGGGACTAAAGGAGCAAGGTGCTATAACCCAGCTCCTTAGATTGGGCCCTGGAGAGAGACTGACTGCTGCTGACGTTTGGAACGACCTGCCGGGAGTTTTAAGCCGGATGGTTTTCTTTCTTTCAAAGGATGAAGGGAAATGACTCCATTTGTTTATTTATCTTTTCTATGTGTCTTTCTTGCCTCCGAGGCTCAGGCGGCAGCGTGCCGGCCTCACCGCTGGATACCGTGGTTCAGCTCCCGGTCACTCCATGTGCGATTTTTGCTGGACAAAGCGGAGGCGGGACAGGGTTTTTTTTTCGGGTACTCCAGTTTTCCCTGTCATCTTTCATTCCAGCAACACTGTCCAGGAACATTTCATCTGTCAGTCATTAATCACTGCCCCAGAGGAGTGCGACAGGCCTCGGCAGCCGGCACAATTCCTATCCTCGTCGCAAGTTCGGGGCTTCATTCATCTCATCCCTGACCCGGTCATTGACCGGAAAACAGGTTGTAGATTTTGTGTGTCTTTCTTGGCCGCACTTTACCTCCGAAGTCCAAACAAGCAAGCAATCTTGTAGTTTTCTGTGACCGATGATATCGTGAAGACAGTACTTGGACATGCAGTTTTGCATGCAACCCGAATCACAGGGACATGACTTTCCATTTTTACAGTCAAGGACATTTCCTTTTTTTTCTGTCCTTTCATTTTTTTAAGAATCGCTCAGTATATCCTTACCATATAGCCAGTAACCACGATATAATAATCATAATCATCATAAACCCCATCCTCCTTCAGATGTTAGAATGGTGGTTCTTAGACAGACATCATTGTAGTTATTCCGGTCCAAAATGTTTAGATTTTTATGACCGAGCGAGTTGGCCGTGTGGTTACGGTCGCGCAGCTGTGAGCTTGTATTCGGGAGATAGTCGGTTCGGATTCCACCGTCGGCAGCCCTGAAGATGTTTTTCCATACTTTTCCATTGTCACACCAGGCAGCTGTACCTTAATTAAGACCATGGCCGTTACCTTCACAATCCTAGCACTTTCTTATCCTTCTATCGCCGAAAATTTTCGATGTGTTAGTGAGACCATAGAGTATAGAAGAGAAAGTGTGATCACTTCACCTGTTTTACAGGTAGCTGCGCTACACGATCACAGTATTGCACTCTGCAATGTAAGATGCTACGGAAAAGATGTTATGTTTGCGAAGAATTTTTGTACAAACGCGCGGCTTTTTTCATGTAGCACTTACCATTGTAACATAAACACATTGAAAGATGTTAAATTCAGCTCTAGACACAGAGTAAATAAAAATACAGCATACTTTACATAGTATTATTTCGGCAACGATCAGGGACGGACCGACAAGCGCAAGTAGTTTTTACACAATGGGAAACCATTCTTTCCAAAACGATGGGCTTAAAAGATTCCTTTAACTTGCCTTTTAAGATCAAAACCAGCGAAAGTGTTATGGAAAATTTCCGAGTACTTCACTTCCCTCCACGAATTTCTGCTCCAGTCCCACTTTTACCCCACTGTGTGGATAACATTGTATACACACTGCATTACTGTAGATTCATTCTCGGTACTCACCATCACCAGAAGCTATTCGTTAAATGTTATCCTATTCTTCAACCTTCATGTTTTTTGTTTTCTGTTTTGTTTTGTTTTGTTTTTTGTGAGCAATATCTATTTTTCGCAAGAAGTAATGAGGTCAAAGTGTTATTTTTGTTCTGTACCTGAATTTATTAAATGTGCTCGTTGTCACGAAATGCTTTGTTTCCAATGCTTCCATGACAAATACCACCCAATAAGTGTAATAATGAGTCAAGTTCAAGCGATTCATTGCCAGACCAACAATGAAAATGTGACAAATATTTGTAAATAATGTCAACAATAATGTAAATATCTATTAGTACTCTAAGTAGAAAAAGAACAACAAATAATAGAGTATTTGAGGTAATTTAAAAACTAAATATAGTACCAAAACATAAACTTAAAAGGAAAATGAGAAAAGAAAGAAAACGAGACGAAAAAGATCATGGTCAGATTCGAACTCGGAAACTTTAGTTCCCAACGCCAATGCGGTAACAACTACGCCGCGGAGGCAAGTCAGAAATATCTGCGAAAATAAGACTACAGAAGTTTGAGGATAGAATTTAAACGTTAAATTTTGAACAAAATAAGGCCCATTGGCAAAAACACTCGAATAAAGCTAACATATTTTTTTAATGAATGGAAAATCCTCAAAATTTGAACACTTTTCTAGAAAACCACATGGCAACCTCCCCTTGGTAATCTGCAGTAGGGAGTGCATGATACTTATTCAATAGTATTTATCAAACTTACATGTATCACGAATATACGTCCCTTTACCATACACGGGATTTATTTAGTCAGTATTTGAAGTGCTGAACACTGATAATGTGTACACAATTATGTTTCAATTCTCTGTGTAGGTAACAGTTGAGTAATGACTTGAGTAACGACTTTACATTTGCTGTAAGATTATTTAAAAGTGAAACGTTTGCACAGAGCCGTCATTTTTGACTTGCTGATGAAAGGCTAGAATGTTTCGGAACTCGAAACTGAATCGTTCTAAATTCCTAGATCATTTCATTTGATTAGTCACCACATTCCTAACTCATGATGATGCATTTGAATCGCTTACAAGATGTAAAACTGTTTGTTGGTTGTTTATTTTTTATTTATTTATTTATTTATTTATTTATTTATTTATTTATTTATTTATTTATTTATTTAATTTATTTTCACGGATTCATGATCCGTTAGCCTACTATGAGGATACCAAACTAAGCACGTTAAAATTCAGTTACCGGGCGAGTTGGCCGTGCGCGTAGAGGCGCGCGGCTGTGAGCTTGCATCCGGGAGATAGTAGGTTCGAATCCCACTATCGGCAGCCCTGAAGATGGTTTTCCGTGGTTTCCCATTTTCACACCAGGCAAATGCTGGGGCTGTACCTTAATTAAGGCCACGGCCGCTTCCTTCCAACTCCTATCCCATCGTCGCCATAAGACCTATCTGTGTCGGTGCGACGTAAAGCCCCTAGCAAAAAAAAAAAAAATTCAGTTTGAGAATAGTTTGTCTTAAAGCTGTGTCTCCCTCTGCCGGGCTGAGTGGCTCAGACGCTTGAGGCGCTGGCCCTCTGACCCCAACTTGGCAGGTTCGATCCTGGCTCAGTCCGGTGGTATTTGAAGGTGCTCAAATACGTCAGCCTCCTGTCGGTAGATTTACCGGCACGTAAAAGAACTCCCGCGGGACTAAATTCCGGCACCTCGGCGTCTCCGAAAACCGTAAAAGTGTAGTTAGTAGGACGTAAAGCAAATAGCATTATTATGATTATTATTATTAAAGCTGTGTCTGCAAGGCTGAGTGGTTCGGACGGTTGAGGCGCTGGTCTTCTGACCCCAACTTGGCACGTTCGATCCTGGCTCAGTCCGGTAGTATTTGAAGGTGCTCAAATATGTCACCCTCGTGTCGGTAGATTGAGTGACACGTAAAAGAACTCCTGCTTGACTAAATTCCGGCACCTCGGCGTCTCTGAAAACCGTAAAAAGTTAGTTAGTAGGACGTTAAGCTAATCATATTATTATTATGTATTAAAGCTGTGTCTGCTATAAACATGGATGATTTGCAAAAGTAGACGCCCATGGGACTCGAATATATGTCGCTTCTCAGATTCTAGACAGGCACTGCGCCATTTCGCTTGAATGTCCATCACTAGAGATTTTGTAATGCATTCTGATCTACGTAAATCCTTTCACACCGATCGAATGGCGGTGGGGTTTGTATCACGTTGCTGTCAGCTTGCATTTGGGAGATAATGGGTTCGAACCCCACTGTCGGCAGCCCTAAAGATGGTTTTCCGTGATTTCCCATTTTCTCATCAGGCAAATGCTGGGGTTGTACCTTAATTAAGGCCACGGCCGCTTCCTTTGCAGTCCTAGCCCTTTCGTATCACATCGTCGTCATAAGACCTACTGTATCTGTGTCGGCACGACGTAAAACACATTGTAAAAAAATACTTTCCCAGAAAAAGTGCATATATTTTCCATAATAAATTCCTTGTGGTTCCGATAATCTGCAAATAACGTCGCTTTCCATGTCAAGGCTCAACTCATCGGAATAAGGAGCATATCGTCATATCAAATCTTGCTTTAAAGAGTTTGCGAGGTATAATATTTGTCTTTGATAGTTTCAATAAACTTGAACGACTGTACACGTTCTATTCATGGAAGGACCGTACATCACTGATAATAATATTGTACACTTCATGTCTTCCAGTGTGGCAAGGAATGTTTGTGTTTTATGCCTTGCGGAATATCTCTTTGACCCTGATGGTTAGACGATCTTCTGCCGCGGGTCTTGCTTGACACATCTATCATTGTCATGTTTTTATTGTGTGTGTCATTGGTTACCAATGAGTTTGCCACTGTGGGGGGGCTACTGGCTTTGAGACAACAAAATATTGGAATTAAAACTAGTTGTCTGTGTGGAAGTAAGAAAACGTTACTAGAGGAGGAAACTGAACGCTAAAAACACAGCATTAACATACATTTGTCGTACTGGGTAACTTGAATATTGCAGTGACGTGAGAACTGATAGTTTAATCAGGAAGAGCGTCAATTGTCTTGTAAACAGCATGTTTTGGAATTTGAGAGCGATTAAGGAATGGTACCACCCAAGACGGGACAAGACAATGCTAGACCACCCACCAGCACACCCTACTCTTCACAGCTAAGATCAAGTGTCTTCGGGATGATGCACCATCTGGGCCAAGGTTGGCTCGAGCATCCATCCTCAGAAGCCCGCAGATCTGCTGCATATCTCGAACTGCTTGCCATTTGAACCCACGTTCCTCCTAGACTAGACCAACTGGTTTGAACGAAGTCGCAGACGTTACTTTCCTCTGTTAGCTGTCATGTTGGTAACTTAAGAACAAAATTAATGGATACTGTCATAATTAACCGGAGAAACTTCTTTTTTAGCATGGTTTAAATGTCGGCGTCCATGACAGAGATTTGCTGTATCTAACTGTTAGATATAACAACTTAATTCTCATGAATGTACCAATCATAACAGATAATCTTTTCCTTTTTAGCTTATAGTAAAATGTGACAGTATTAAACGGAAACTCATTGAATCTGGATTATATGTTTGCCATTGGTCAGAATTTAGGATTTAAAAAAGTACTTAGGTGTCGGTCATCACCAGACTAAGTAGAAAATGCAATTTTTAAATTTGTGTGTGTGTGTGTGTGTGTGTGTGTGTGTGTGTGTGTGTGTGTGTGTGTGTGTGTGTGTGTGTGTGTGTGTGTGTGTGTGTGTGTGTGTGTGTGTGTGTGTGTGTGTGTGTGTGTGTGTGTGTGTGTGTGTGTGTGTGTGTGTGTGTGTGTGTGTGTGTGTGTGTGTGTGTGTGTGTGTGTTTAGGCTATGTACGCGCATCATGAGAAATCTTTTGAACAGATTGTAATGAAAATCGGTATATAAGGTCAGGGGAGAAAGCATCTAGGCTATAAGTAATGATATTCACGCTGAGTGAAATAATAGTTTAGATGAAGATTACAAATGAATCTCAAATATCTCTATTAAAACTGGTCTTATTACATAACGAAAATTGTAGAAAATGTTCTATCCTATATACAATATAGACTAAATTGATCCTACAACGAATAACACTGGAAATATTTACGATTTTTTATTTATTCCCTGCGTCTTATGAATGTTAATCTTACCGAAGAATCTTCTGTAACAAAGAGAGGAGGATTAGTAAATTCTTTTCGATGCTTTATACAATTTTATCATAATAGAAATATAAACTGGTCCCGATACTGTTCCGAAGTGGGTCGCGAGCGTGTATCAGTACGCCTTTCGATCTGTTGAATTAACTCACAAATATAAGAACCTCTGCCTGGATATTAGTGGGGAGAAGCTGGAGAGTTAGATAAGTCTCTTTTTTTTAAATCTTGCCATTCGTCTGGATCATGCATATTCTGATAACTACCCGTATTTGACACACTGATTCCTCGTGGTATTGGAGCTGTCCGACCGGGCGAGTTGGCCGTGCGCATAGAGGCGCGCGGCTGTGAGCTTGCATCCGGGAGATAGTAGGTTCGAATCCCACTATCGGCAGCCCTGAAGATGGTTTTCCGTGGTTTCCCATTTTCACACCAGGCAAATGCTGGGGCTGTACGTTAATTAAGGCCACGGCCGCTTCCTTCCAACTCCTAGGTCTTTCCTATCCCATCGTCGCCATAAGACCTATCTGTGTCGGTGCGACGTAAATCCCCTAGCAAAAAAAAAGGAGCTGTCCGATCCATGCTATGGAGACGCTGATAAGAATGAGGCATTAGTAGATCCCAAGCGTAGTAATGATCGTTAAAAGCGGGAATATTGCCGCTTTTCATTTGATTTCTCCATTTAATTGAACCACCAACTTGGCCGACAGGTAGGTACGGTAACTAAACTATCGGTTGTGTGCCGTCATTGACGGGTTGATTTCTGTAATAACAGCAGTAATTCTATCTCGCGGAGATGATTGACAGCAGAAGATATCAAGCACACCTCAACTAACAGCAATAGTCGCTCACTGTGATGCAATTATTCATAAGTTGCATTCAACCCCTGTCCCCTTTCCATGACTCCATTTTGCAACTTATAAGAATAGTCACACAAAAACGACAGCTGTTCCCAGTTAGTTCGTTACCATGGGGATTGAACAATAACTCCAAATCAGCCGTGCTCGCTGTTGATGGACTCAAGAGTGAGAATTTCATTCGTGAATGTCTCCTTTATTATGCTGTAGCTCTCACGGTAAAAATATATCTCATATAAAAGATTGGAAATTGGAATTTCTATAACCTTTTGACACGTAGATCTTTTAGAAATAGATATAATTAATATTTGGAAGTTTGTCAAATTGTACGGTAAAAAAACAAATGAGACTTCAAACACCGAAATGTATATTTTGCACAGCTTGTATTTGTACAGTTTTTCGATACAGCTGATATTACCAGAGTAATTCAATATTACTTCACCGTTGTGCTCTAATCAGATAATTTATAGCCTAGTGTACAGTATGGCTACCCCTGAACGTAAATACCCATTTTCGAGAAATTCTGTTAGCTGTTTTACCGGAATGTAACACACAAATAAATTAAGTAATTTGAAGATATTATAATTGTATTTTTATATAAGAATATACTACCAACAGTCCGGCTCCTTGGCTGAATGGTTAACCTTCGGTTCAGAAGGTCCCGGGTTCGATTCTAGGCCGGCTCGAGGATTTGACTTTGTCGGTTAATTCCTCCGCTTGGGAGCTGAGTGTTTTCGTTCATCCTAATACACATATTCATTTACATGCAAAATATCACATTACAATCATCACAAAAAACACGCAATAGTGAACCCTCTACAGAGGTGTGGCGTCAGGAGAGGCATCCGGTCGTAAAAATGAGCTAAATCCATATAAAATGTCGACCGTAGGCCGCGAAGAAGAAGGAAAACATGACATACTGAAATAAAGAAACATAGAAAGGAACAAATCAGAACTCGGAGTACATTATTTTGGTGCGCTATAATGCTGTGTCGATTAACCTATACTTTGGATTGCCGCTCCGCTTTTTTGGCTCTTCCACAGTTATTACCTCGTCAGTATTTACCTGTCGGCGATCATGGGATCCTAAACTGGATGTGGTACTCTTTTCATACTTTCGACATATTTATCTCCAACTACTCAGGCTAACGACTCCTAACTTCTGTTGAGGCCATTAGTGGTTAGAACGAACGATAAACAACATTTTCTAACATCTTAGCTCTTTTTATTTTCACAACAGCTCAGTTCTCCACTTTGTTTTAAAGGTAAACGAATAAACTCGACTAACAGAAAGGATTCAAAAAACAAATTGAGTCACTCGAACCGAGTTGCTTTCTCCTTTGTTGAGTTGTAACGTGCAAATAATAACTACGTCTTTCTTACAACACTTTATTACTACTACTTACAAAACAAAAGGGAATCTACAAGCGTAAAACTCCACTTAGTTACAAGTCTGTCCGGTAGGTGTCGTTTGCTTGTACATTCAAACCTCAACATCCTTCAGCGGACCCCTTCAGGGAATCTCCCGCTGTAGAATACCTCATTCATTTCAGACAGTTGTATGTATGTATGTATGTATGTATGTATGTATGTATGTATGTATGTATGTATGTATGTATGTATGTATGTATGTATGTATGTATTAATGGCCAGGTGGAGTAATTCCGAACATGGGATATTTCTGTCCGTTTCCATTTTCATCCTTTGGCCTACAGTGTGCTCCAAGTTTCTTGTTAGTATTCCTTCAACAAAGATCACGAAAGGATTCATAAGAAAAATTACTACGAAGTGTAAAGGTAAAAAGGGATATTAACAAAAATACCCCTGGTCACAGTTGCTCCACCTGACCATTAATGCATACATACATCTTCATCTAGACCAGGGATTTCCAATTTGTAAGGGCTCGAGGGCCATTTTGGAAACCTTAGTCATGTTCGCGGGCCGCACTTGAACAGGCCAATTTTCGTAAAATTCTGCAAATAGTACAGAAGCACCATTATGAAATATTGTGCATAGTTCAATTGAAATGAGGGTTTGATCATTTTAATTGCTTAAAACTTTATTTTAAAATTGCATAAAAGAGTGAAATTTGGAACCGGGCTGAGTGGCTCAGACGGTTGAGGCGCTGGCCTTCTGACCCCAGCTTGGCAGGTTCGATTCTGGCTCAGTCTGGTGGTATGTGAAGGTGCTCAGATACGTCAGGATCGTGTCGGTAGATTTACTGGCACGTAAAAGAACTCCTGTGGGACAAATTTCGACACCTTGGCGTCTCCGAAAACCATCAAAAGTAGTCAATGGGACGAAAAAGTAAAAACAGTATTACTTGAAATTTGGATTTTAAATGTTTTAAAATCAAAAATAATCTATTGAGAACAAGTGAATACTTGAAAAGAGGAACTACTATTAAAGAATAATTAGTTCTGACTTGGGTCTATAAGGTGTGTAAAACTTAACACGCTTTTGAACAATCTAATAAATATTTTTGTGACTTTTCTACACATTATTTATTACAGTGCTCTCGCAGGCCGCAAAAAAAATGACCACACGGGCCACATGCGGCCCGCGGGCCGCCATTTGGAAACCCCTGATCTAGACTGTGTCCGGCTCCATGGCTAAATGGTTAGCGTGCTGGCCTTTGGTCACAGAGGTCCCAGGTTCGATTCCCGCTAGGTGTCGTCTTCATCATCATTTCATCCTCATCACGGCGCGCAGGTCGCTTACGGGAGTTAATTCAAAAGACCTGCACCTGACAAGCCTAACGTATCCTCGAACACTCTCGGCATTAAAAGCCATACGCCATTTTTTTTAAACTTTTTATCGTTTAAATGGTTATATATTTTATGGGTAAATCTCAATATTTACCAAATATTCATTTCATTCACTGAAAACTTTCACGCATGGCTGTGTCAAAGAGCAGTTCTTGCTCCGAGAAATGAAGCTGTGAACGTCATCAACAAGTAACGTTTACAAGAATTACGCAGTGTTCAGCAAATGTACAAGTCTATCGACACGACATGTAATACAGATGAGGCTGTCAACTACATGACAGAGCTTTTGAACAACTTGGAGTCACCTGGAGTATCCTCTAACATCTTGTAGCTGAAGATTGTGGCACCGATTATCTTTCTCAGGAGTGTGAATCCTCCTTCCCTCTGCAACGGAATACGACTCTGTCAAGAAAGTGATGCCGAATATTACTGAAGACACCATCATGACTGGTCATGCTGCGGGCGATGTAGTATTCTTTCCCGAGATTCAAATGGAAGGAGATTTAATATAGTTTACCCGGAAGCTCTTTAAGGAAAAATTAGTTTGCTTTTTATACAGTATTATATTTCATATTGTTTTACTATTATTTGTACCATCCACCAACCCGATATCTTAATCACTAAAAGTAACAGCATAATTAAAAATAATGTAATCCATGCAATTTATGTAAAAACGATTTGTGTTAATATATAGATAGATAGGCCTAATGCTCTTTTGATTTTAAATAAATGAGTTAAACACATCTAACGAATGAATGAATAAACGCGGGCGAAGCTGCGGGTACAAGCTAGTTTTACACAATATCGTTCTTCGGAACTGGGGTTCCACCGCATTGCTATACTTTGGTTGTACATAGTTTTCTTATTTCAGTTGCAGCGTTATCTAGCTTAAATAATAATAATGCACTCTAAATTGTCTTTCAACTGCTATTTGTTTTGAGAATTTGCACTGAAGAGAAGTTAAATATTCGTAAATCTACTAAAATGGATGTGTCGAATTCCTTCATGCTAACCGACTGCACGATGATCCACATCTGCAAGCCTGAACATCGGAGGTAAGCGCTTGTACAGCTTCACTTCTCAGTCAGTCTGTTTATTTAAAAGTTTTCTAATTACGAATGATTTTAAGAGACACTAGGATGTTGGGATTTAATCTATCAGTCTTCTCACTTGAATGTCTTACATAGTAGAATGCTGGTTTTCTGGGCCCAAACTGGTGGATTGAATCCTGTCACTCCGGTGGTATTTTAAGGTGTTACACAACCACCTCGTGTCAGTCGATTTACCGGTACGTTAAGGAACTTCCTGTTGGTTGAAGTTTAACGTCTCACTAACTCAGGTTTCTTTTTTCGACGATGGGATAGGAAAGAGCTCGACTGGGAATAAAGCGATTGTGGTTTTAATTAAGGTACAGCCCCTGTGGTGGGAAATTGGGAAACACGGAAAACTATCTTTACGGCTGCACGACCTCAACCGCGCAGCCAACTCGCTTTATTGTTAAAGAACTCTGGGCTTTTGCGCGGCGTAAGTACCAATAATTATTGGGCTTTTGAAGCATCCTACCATTGTCTGCTTTCGTCACCAGAGATCTTCCATTCCTGGGCAAAGCGTAGTAGCTTAAGCTCTACAAATACGTCTGAAGACATATTAGTGATGATTACTTGTGGATACGAGGAGGGGGAGGGGGAATCCATGCATGAAATGTCAGTTGCATTTCAGTTCGAGCTTTACACATACATTAGGTCTATTATTACATGATCGACTTGTACAGGACCACTCAAGAGAGGAATGGGCCGTGGGGAGCACACGATTCGGAGATGGTGTGCCATGCATCACGTTAATGAATTGACGTAATCTTGGACAACTCTAGAAGCCCGTAGTCGCTTCCTAGGAGTTCTTTATGGTTCTTGATGCCAGTCCCCAAGTTCCATGCAAATATAAAATACGGTAGGCAAGAAATCTTACCCTTTCTTGTTCTCAGAAGCTATAAAAATAATCCAAACAGTAGCCAGCGAGTGTTGATGACGTGTTAGAGGGGTGGCCTGACGCCAGGCGCCCACCAGCCCGGTACATGAAGCTGACCCCTCCGCGATTTATAGTCCGAGTAACATGTTTTGCATATTACAGATACCAGACAATCCAACCAGACTAACAACTGGTTCTCAACACGTATGAAGGCGATGATTAGTACTTCTGATAATGAACACATTCTCTCTTGAAAAACAACTGCTTCATGTTGTAGCGCGTTATGTATGCAATCAGAATTGGATACCAGTTAAAGGGGAAATTGATATGTGTATGCATAAACGTTAATTCTCTGCCTACCCGTTAACTGGATCAAGTTTATAAACATTCTTATTCACCGAACTCCATAAAGGATGCCTTTCTAATGACTCGCAAAACGATAAATACCAATGTCTACACGGTAAAAGTCGTGTTGTTGTGGTCTTACATTTGGTAGATGATAGGTTCGAAGTCTATCATTGGCACTCCTAAAAGTGCTTTTACCGGGAGAGTTGGCCATGCGGATAGAAGCGTGCGGCTGTGAGCTTGCATCCGGGAGATATTGCGTTCGAATCGGACTGTCGACAACCCTGAAGATGGTTTTCCGTGGTTTCCCATTTTCACACCAGGAAAATGCTGTGCCTTAATTAAGGCCACGGCCACTTCCTTCCAACTCCTAGGCCTTTCTTATCCCATCGTCACCATAAGACCTGTCTGTGTCGGTGCGACGTAAAACCACTAGCAGAAAAGGGCTTTGCCGCGGTTTCCCACACACTACGCATATGCCATGACTCTACCTTAATGAAGAACAGGGTCCCTACTTTTCGAGCCTAACACCGCCAAAACGCTGCGTGTGTTTGAGCGACGTTAAACCGCTAGAAAAATGGGTAAGTAGCCCTGAATATAATTTATTTATCGTGTTTTCATGTAGAGCCATCTTCGGTCTGTTAAACTGAGTAAATTACTTTTCCTCTGGTTGGACTGTATTGTAGTTTTATGTATATTATGTTCAGCTTGGCGACGTTTTGAATGCACTACTGCCATGTATTCGTTAGTTCATTCACATCCATTTTCCTCGGATTGAATGAGAGAAATTTAATCGTCCTGACAATCAATACTGCAATGTATTTGAAACGTCAGTAACCTGCAGGCTTATATACTGTACTAGTTTTGGCTCGCGGCTTCGCAAGTGAGGAAATTAATTTTCAACCATTTATAAAACTGATGTTATCTGAAAACTCTTATCAAAGTAAGTTCAACATAATTTAGTAATAATTGAATATGATGGCTTGTTTTGATTTGTTGACAGAAGTTTAATATTTTAAGAAAGAAGCGAAAACGGTCTTGGAGAAGCTATCAGTGCATGGAAAATTACCGAGATTAGACATATACTTTAACACCACGATTGACAAGAACACTAGTACTCGCACCTCCAGTGGAACACCACTAAAACTAAAGTCTCAAAACAACATTTAATGGGCTAGAATTTGGTATTATAGATGACTGTGCCGCCTGTTGCCATTTCTTGATGGATACAGTATTTTTGTATCCGTCTCTTGGCACATGCCAGTAATAGAGCAAAGTGTAGCTTCCACCGAAGTCCCAGTCCCAGTCCCATTCTCATCCATGGCTGTGACAATATGGAAGCTGCTGGGTATTTTCTGTAATTTCTGTATGTATGTATGTATGTATGTATGTATGTATGTATGTATGTGCATAACGATAAAATGACTGTAGAGAATTGAATGAAAATCGGTATGTAAAGTCGGGGAATAATTCACTACAATCTAGGCCATAAATAATTTTATTCATGCAGAGTGAAATGGTAGTTTAGGAAAGGCCTAAAATGTAATTCTCAAATATTAATGGTATTAGTGTCCGACTCGTTGGCTGAACGGTCAGCGTACTGGCCTTCGGTTCAGAGGGTCCCGGGTTCGATTCCCGGCCGGGTCGGGGATTTTAACCTTAATTGGTTAATTCCAATGGCACGGGGGCTGGGTGTATGTGTTGTCTTCATCATCATTTCATCCTCATCACGACGTGCAGGTCGCCTACGGGAGTCAAATAGAAAGACCTGCACCTGGCGAGCAGAACCCGTCCTGGGATATCCCGGCACTAAAAGCCATACGACATTTCATTTTCAATGATATTAGTGGACCTATTGATAAGTACTACATAACTAAAGTTATATAAAATTTAATTTCTGATCATTTATGGCTCATATATTTTTACCGTACTGGCAATAATAGGGATATTCATGAATTTCGATTTTTGTTGCCAAGTCCATATCAACGCCGAGCCACGAGAAAATGGGTGAACAGAATTTAATGAAAATCGGTACGTTAAGTCGGGGAATAAGTAGCTACAGTCTAGGATATAAATAATTTTATTCACGGTGGCTGAAATGGTAGTTTAGGAGAAGGCGCCTAAATTTAATTTGTGATTACCTATATTAATGGTCCTATCGAAAATTACTACATAACAAAAGTTTTAGAGAATACAATTTCCGATAATTGATTTCTTATTCAATTTTACCGTACCGACTATGGTAAAATTAGTGGTGGTGGTGATTATTGTTTTAAGAGGAATTCATGAATTTAGATTAATTTAGACTTCTGTTGCTTAGTCGATATCAACGCCGAGCATTGCCGACATAGATATATTATTCAGTCGTGTTAACTGGCGATGGATTATGCCATGACTGTCCTAAGATGTAAAAACATTTGGTCATCGATCCATATCGACAGTGAAGATTGTGAAGATGATTTTTTAAATGAAAAAAATTCGTAAAGGAACGGTCGCTTTAATAATGACAAGAGGGAGTCACGAAAGGAAGGAGAACTCACTTCAATCAATCAATCAATCAATCAATCAATCAATCAATCAATCAATCAATCAATCAACCAATCAATCCAATCAATCAATCAATCAGTCAAATAATCAATTACTACTGATCTGCATTTAGGGCAGCCGCTCCGGTGGCAGATTCCCCCTGTTGTTTTTGTAGACTTTTCTTGAATGATTTCAAAGAAATTGGGAATTTATTGAAGATCTCCCTCGGTAAGTTATTCCAATCCTTTACACCCCTTCCTATGCGCTAATATCACAGAGCCGGAAAAAAAATCTGTGTGAAAGCCTATAATATAGAAAGCTCATACCGTTGGTCAACAGTATCATTACATTGAGCATTGTTTGCTGTGATGTGCTTTGTGCGGTGGCTTTGTATCTTCTGTTACCACTCATCTCCGATAGGTGGAATTACTGCTGCGTACCGAATGCAACAGCCTGCCTGAATATTGGCGGGAAGTAGCTGGGGAGTTAGATAACTCCTCTTCAGCATGCCATCCCTCTGGTTCGTACATTTTCTGGTATTACTGGTACGTAACACACTGGTTCATCATAGTATTCCAGCTATTCGATCCCTGCTCTGAGGCACTGATTGGATGAACAGTATGCACACGTACAGGAATAATGACAGAGGAGTGTTCACGGCTGTCTGCGGCGTGGTAATTCGAGTTCTGGAACTTTGGACTGTTATCTGGGCAGTGTAGTACTGGTCGTTAAAAGTGAAAAAATGTGCGGTTTTTCATTTGATCGAGTATTTCGTATGATAGTATTGCTTTTAATCGTAACATTTCTACTGACGTCATTGCAATGACCTATGTTGACTTCAGTTGGGAGAACCACGAAGTCAATCTTTCTGAGGATGTAAAAATACAGGTGGAGAGTGAATGTCTGCCATTGTAATGAAAACTGCCCAACTTTGTTTTTGACTGACAGTTGGCAAGTGAGTCTACCATCATAGTGAAAACTCCCCAACTTGATTGCGACTGATAGTAGGGAAGAGGGCCTGCCATTACACTGAAAATTATCTAACCCAGTCTTCGCATGAGAAAAGCCGGATGGTGACTTCCCCGACGCGTTTCTGCGGTAACGTTAAGAGCTGTGAAATTTGATATAATCTTACTCACAACGTGTACACTACTTAACCTAGAATTCTGCATACAGTGTAGAATTCCGTAGCGAAGCACGGGTACATCAGCTAGTGGTCATATAAGTAACAAGACAATCATCTGACATCAGGATATCACCTAGAGGCGAATTACCTAGACGATATGCCTCTATAAACAATCATCATCACCATCATCATCATCATCATTCTGCTTCTTCTTCCTCAGTGATGTTCGTAAATTGTCCAAAAGGATGGATATCAGTCCGCTGTCGGGTCAGGACACGATGATCTATTACCTTCCAGACGTAACGAACTCATATTCAATTGACTGACAAGGAAGGGTATGGAATGAAATTAGAAGCTTGATAGAGGTCTTGTTGCCTTACTCATTGAGCGACTTACCTGCTATTGTTGGAGCCGTAAATGACGGAAGTCACTGTTGTATTTTATTTAGTTTTATGTCCCCTTAAGATTCCCATACACATAGAAGTCTCACTCGTGAGCCTGATTCGACGTGCTTGAATCATGCATGATTCGGGCTCGGATATTTCGCTATATACACATGAGCTGATTTCGAACTTTGCTTGTATTTTTCAGTGTCCAGAATGAGCTAATCGAAACAAGTTTCAACTGGAGTGATAGTTTTATCACCGACCTCGATAGCTGCAGTCGCTTAAGTGCGGCCAGTATCCAGTATTCGGGAGATAGTGGGTTCGAACCCCACTGTCGGCAGCCCTGGTTTTCAGTGGTTTCCCATTTTCACACCAGGCAAATGCTGGGGCTGTACCTTAATTAAGGCCACGGCCGCTTCCTTCCCACTCCTAGCCACTTCCTGTCCCATCGTCGCCATAAGACCTATCTGTGTCGGTGCGACGTAAAGCAACTAGCAAAAAAAAAAAAGAAGGGACTGTTGTATACTCGTCAGTGTCCATCACCAGTAATATATTCAGCTTAATCTTTTAAATTACTTCTGCTTTTCCAGGAGTCTTCCTGGTCTGCTGAGTTAACAAGTAGGGGAAAGTGTCATAGTGAAATGAAATGAAATGAAATGAAATGAAATGAAATGAAATGAAATGTAATGAAATGAAATTAAATGGCGTATGAATTTTAGTACCGGGAGTGTCCGAGGAGAAGTTCGGCTCGCCAGGTGCAGGTCTTTTGATGTGACGTCCGTAGGCGACCTGCGCGTCATGATGAGGATGAAATGATGATGAAGACGACACATACACCCACCCCCGTGCCAGCGAAATTAATCAATTATGATTAAAATTCACGGCCCTCCCGGGAATCACACCTGAGACCCCTGTAACCAAAGGCCAGCACGCTAACCACTTGGCCATGGAGCCAGACAGTGTCACAGTGTATACATTATAATAAATTCAACACAATTCTTTCTTAAAACCCCTCACTTTGTTCTTAAGAAACCTTGAATCAAGATGAAGTACTTGCTCTCACCTAAACTGTTCGAAGAAATCCTAGGCCTCATCAAACTCTACCCTACTGTACAATTCGTGTTGTGAAGTTGCCATAGTTATCTGCTCGAGAAATTATTTCCTTCCGGTACGTCTTCTAGTATAAACGAAGCACAATTGAACTACGGAGGAAGCCTCTATAAGTTTGTGCAAACCTGCTTCTTTTATGGCTTTTGTGTGGAACAGTGGATGTAACAACATACCGTAAAACGGTTTGAGAATGTGACACCCTTTGTTCTATATAATGACAGAATGCAGATAAAATGTAATCGAAGAAAGCTACAATGTCCTTATTTCACCTATCGTGCTCGTTTTTGTATTTCATATATAAGGGGGCGGTGGGGGTCACTTCCGTGTGGTGAGAATGTGACCTGGCATTCCTGTGCTTGAGTTACCTAGGAAACGGACTGTGGCACATTCTCTCACCATTTTTCATGTAATTTAGCAAACGAAAACTAGTTTTAGCATAGAAAATACCTTAATTATTTTAATATACCATTTCATGAATGATTTAAAGCAACTTTTTCAACACAGATATAACATGTAATTTATTCCTTATTTTAATAATAATAATAATAATAATAATAATAATAATAATAATAATAATGTTATTGGCTTTACATTCCACAAACTACTTTTAAGGTTCTCGAGGACGCCGAGGTGCCGAAATTTAGTCCCGCAGGAGTTCTTTTACGTGCCAGTAAATCTACCGACACGAGGCTGACGTATTTGAACACCTTCAAATACCACCGGACTGAGCGATGATCGAACCTGCCAAGTTGGGGTCAGAAGGGCAGCGCCTCAACCGTCTGAGCCACTCAGGCCGGCTATTCCTTATTTTGACAGGAAAAACTACTTATTTTCAATATTTTGTTTGCAGAAATATTTATATAAATGGGATAAACGCTGAAATAAATCATTTGACAACAAAACTGAAATATTTAAGTTTTTTTTATTTTTACAATTGGCTTTACGTCGCTCCGACACAGATAGGTATTATGGTGACGATGGGATAGGAATGGACTAGGCGTGTGAAGGAAGCGGCCGTGGTCTTAATTAAGGTTCAGCCCCAGCATTTGCCTGGTGTGAAAATGGGAAACTACGGAAAACTATCTTCAGAGCTGCCGACAGTGGGGCTCGAACCCTCTATCTCCCGGATGCAAGCTCACAGCTGTGCGACCTTAACCGCACCGCCAACTCGTCCAGTATTTAAGATTTCAAGTGAATTAAAATATGTCACGTTTAAAAAAAATATATTTCGTGGTGTCTGTATCTTCCTGAATGTCTGCCCTCTGCAGTTTAAAAACTGAGCTGGCATTCAGGCAATTTCCAATGTTTCCCATTCTTCATCGCGGAAAACGTGTCGGTTGCAGTTTTTTTTTATTCCGCTTGTTCGGATTCCATATTTCTCAGCCACTTTATGAATCGAAGTGTTTTTTTTTTTTCCTTTGATTTCATTCACTGCAGCTTCTAACTGATCATCTGTCCAGTTTCAGTAATTTCAACCATCAATCTTCCTTTTACATATCCTTCCCATAATAGTGGAAACAGAATCTGTAATTGTTAAAGAAACAATGTCACATTTTCACCTCACAATCTTCTCATACTATATTAATTTATTGGTATTTTATGAAGGAACTACAATGACAAAACATTTGAAACTGAGATATGGCCGCGAAAAGCACAGAGTTCAAAATATTCTCGTACTTGTTGACTACAGTTCACGGCGGAAGCGGTACATAACAGACAATGCACATTACACCAAAGTTCAGAAATGACGAGTATTTGTAAACAAGCTGTTCACGCCACGTTAAAGTAAGTGCGAAAAGAAAGTCATGGCTGCCAACCTTCTACTATAAACAAAGCATTGGTGCGGGCCTCGTTATTAGATTTGACACTGGGTAACACTGAAAGGGCAGTCACACCACCAGTCACTTCATATGCCTGCAGATATTTAAGTTCTCGTAATTAACTATGCTATCCATTCTGCGATTTTTGTCTTCGTATGCATTAATGCTCGTGTAACATATTAATCAATCATAAGTATTTCCATGCTTCAATACAGCATCTGTTAGTACCGACTAGTTGTCACGCCCATTGTGCTCGGTCTTCATTTCCTTTAGCCAGAAAATTGTAAGTCCATCATTTCTTCAAGTGTTTCTCATTAATTATTCTCACCATATGTAAATTGTAATTCCATTATTTTACGTAGAGTTTCGCAAACTTTTCGGAAATGGTAATTACAATACTTTACGAAGAGTATTTTACCATGAGTTTCATAATCAACGATGCCACTCTAATTCCAGCATTTCACAAAAATATTATCACACTGTGCATGAATTGTAATTTTTCTGAGAATTTCTCAGACTGCATTGAAATTGTAATTTCAGCTTTCTTAGTTGTGACAATATCATTCCGATATTTTACAATTAGTTTCTCATAAAACTTCGAAAATTGTAATACCAATATTTTAGCAATAGATCCGCAAAACTTCGCAAAATTGTAATTCCAGCAGTTTTTAAAACGTTTTTCAAAACTTTTCGAAAATTTTAAATGCAGTATTTTTTCAAGAGGGACCTCAAACTGTGCGGAAGTAGTGATTTTAACATTCTACGAAGGTTTTAGCAACCCTGGTTAAAATCTTAGTTCAACCATGTTATCAACAGTTTTTCAAGCTTATCAAAATGCTAAAAATAGCATTTTACCTTAAGTTTCTCAAGCTGTTTGAAAATTTAATTGTAGCGTTTTTACGTAGAATTTTTTAAGCTGGGTCTTATCGCACTAAAGAATTTCCCAGCCATGTGCAAATCCTAATTCTAGCATTACTAAGAGTTTCTTATGCCGTATTTAAAATATATTTCCGTAATTTGACTAGAAAGATATATTTGTTCCGTTATTTCATTAAGAGTCAGACTGTGTGGGAATTTATATGAGCATTGTATTCAGAATTATACATGGTCATTATTTATTTCACGTTTTACTTTAGAGACCATGGTTGGTATCATCACTCTGCCTTTCCTGGCGAGACCTAGTGTTTGCAGTGAACAATGTCTTCTGATATGGGCTAGGACAATTTTTTTACTTTCATTAACTTGCTTCTGTCTCGCCCTTAGCTTTGATGATATAAAAGTGATGTTTTATTTATCCTGGCTATGTTAGGGATGTACTCCCTTTTTAACACTTAGCCAGTCTTTTTCTAATACACGCGTGCATTTTGAATGATGCCAGTAGTGCCATTCCTTATGCAGCCAGCCGCTGTTATTACTGGTGTGAAAATGTCGCTCATAGGGTCGGTTGGTGCGTGCATGTCAGTAGGCTTAACAGACTGAAGTGTAATAGCAACTTCTGACTCGGTGAGGAAAAGAATGGGGAAACTACCTCACTCATTTCCCTCGTATGGCTCTTCACTGACACCTAGGCCATCCATGATAGTCGATGGTAGAGCTGCTGAGGATCAAACCAGCCTTCGGGCTGAATACTCAGCATACATATACCAGCAGATTATGTGATTCTTAAAAAGTGGTATGTTTGTGAATTATGTACTTTGACGCATTTCAGTAAAAACGAATTAGGGTTTAAAAAAAAGTACCTCCTATTTGGATAATTTGAATCTTAAAGTATTAGGTGGTTTCTTTTCCTGGAAATTCACACTTTATCACAACTTGATGAGGCCCCGCTAAACGCTTTTACACAGCTCAAGAAGGTTATTTGTTCACTTTTTAATATGTCCATACCCCCATGACACGCGTATACATTGAAATGAAAACAAATCATCTTTGCAACAATTAAGAATTGAAATGAAAAGCGTTCTCTGGACTTTCAATACACGATGTCATGCACAACGTGTCATAAACACAGTGGTCTCTGGGCATACACCAAAATGGCTACGTGGTAATTAAGCGTCTTAATAAGGATTATTGCCACCCGTCGCCTTGATAACAGCTTCACAACGCCTTCTCACGCTTCTGACATGGCATCGAGGTTCAGTTTGGACATACGTCCCCACTCTTTCAAAAGGGCGTCTTCAATGAATTATATTGTTTGGAGTGGTGGATTTCTCGCATGAATGCGTTGCTCCAGTTGATACCAGACTTGTTCTATCGCATTCCAGTCGGGACTTTTGGATGGCCACTCCATTCGTTGCATGGGTGCTCTTGCAGAAATCTCCGAACGGTGTTGGCATTATGCCCTCTAGCACTGTCACGCATGAATAGTTTTTTCTCCAAGTTGCCTCATGCGAGGAATCACATGTGGCGCTAAGATCTCGTCAGTGTACAGGCAAACATTTAAGGATCCGGAGACCAGATTTCGTGTCAAGACTTATGCCTGCCCACACCATAACAGATCCATCTCCATAAGCCAGACGACCATGCGAACGATATAACATGAAACGGGGTTCATTGGAGAACAGCGCAGGAGTCTTAGCTGTCAGTGCAGATTATCTCTAGCAAACTGCAGTCTCTAATGTCGTCTATCAAGTGCAGGTACTTCAGTGGGGCGTCGGGATTGTAAATGGGTCTCTCGATGCCTGTTGCTGACTGACTGGTCGCTGATATTCCAGAAGCCTGTTGTAGGTCTACCTGTAGTACTCGTGCTATAACTTGGCGGTTTCGTAGAGCTTGTATGACGCACAAAATGAACTTTCTCTCTATTTCACGGCTGGTGTCAGGTTGACTGGCAACACTTTCAATCCCCTGGAAACGTTTCCACAGACACCAAATTATATTCTGAGCAACCCGCGACATTCTGGCAATGTACCTCTACGAGTAGACCTTGAAGCAGTTTTAAGTGCACGAGTTGTTTCATTCTACGACACCTGCTTCCTCCGTTGCCTAAGTAGGTCCGCACGGTCAGCTATGACTTGTAAAACACTACGCTCCACATAGACCAAAGGCAATCGTGCCTTTCAACTAACGCTGAAACTGACAGCCCCCAAGCATTCGGATGGCAGTGCCCCTCTGTTATGTAAACAGAACATGTTAGTGCTGTAATAGTCCCATCCTCTTCTCACTATACATTCATATATTGCAGTTAGGAACATCTAAAAACGTGACCAAGTTTCTCTTTCGAGCAATATATAACTCTCAACTCCCTTTTAACTATGTGGATCCAAAATAAAGTTGTACGAGGGCGAATCAAAACGTTATGTCCATTTATGAAACCACCTAGACAGGCAACATGGCTATGACAACACACAATGTAAGTTCACTTTTCCATATAGTCCCCAAGAAACTGTAAACATTGTAAACATTTCTCGGAACGGTCAATCATCTTTTCGATTCCGGATGAGTAGAAATCACCTCCAGCGCTATGTAACCACCTGGAGATAGCTGCTTTCACCTCCTCATCGTTTCGAAATCTTCGTCCACAGAGATCCTTTTTCGGCTTACTGAACACATGATAATCGCATGGCGCTAGGTGTGGACTGTATGGAGGATGTTGTCATACCTCGTACTTGAATCGCTGCAGCAGTTGGAATGTTTGGCGGGCCGTGTGAGGTGTTGCGTTATCGTGTAACAAAATCACACCGGCGCTCAATTTTCCCCGCCGCTTTTCTTTAATTGCCTCACGCAACCGGCTCAACGTTTGACAATACGAAGCTACCGGGCGAGTTGGCCGTGCGCGTAGAGGCGTGCGGCTGTGAGCTTGCATCCGGGAGATAGTAGGTTCGAATCCCACTATCGGCAGCCCTGAAAATGGTTTTCTGTGGTTTCCCATTTTCACACCAGGCAAATGCTGGGGCTGTATCTTAATTAAGGCCACGGCCGCTTCCTTCCAACTCCTAGGCCTTTCCTCTCCCATCGTCGCCATAAGACCTATCTGTGTCGGCGCGACGTAAAGCCCCTAGCAAAAAAAATACGAAGCCGAGTTGATTGTCGTGCCTTTCGGCATAAATTCCACGTCATCCACACCCTCCGTGTCAGAGAACACTGTTGCCATTACCTTTCCTACTGAAGGTTGAACCTTTGCCTTCTTTCGTGGTGGTGATGTGGTGTGCACCCATTCCATCGATGTTCTCTTTGTTTCAGGGGTGAAGTGGTGGACCCACGCTTCATCACCTGTGATGATTCGCCGCAGAAACTCGTTGCCCTCCACGGAATACCGTTGCAAAAATGCCAGTGACAATTGGAAACATCGTCCCTTGTGAACTTCGGTGAGCAGACGCGGGGCCCATCTTTGACACAGTTTACGAAATCCAAGGTGATCGTGAACAATGGAGAACATACTGCCATACGAAATGTTCAGAATGCTGGCAATTTCCTGAAGTGTTATGCGCCGATTCTCTGTAATGATCCCATCTACGCGGTCAGCATTTGCCTGGACGTTGGGGACCTGCCGTCGCGATGTTAGTGCGTGAGATCCGTGCGTTCGGCGTCAAATTGCTACACCACTTTACAATACCTGGGCGAGAAATTGTATGCTCGCCATAGACAGCAGTAATTTCACGATGAATGACCGTGCAATTGAGCCGTTTAGCCTGTAGAAATTTGATTGTTGCACACACCACCAATTTGGAGTGAACATCCAGTTGACGCGCCATTGAGCCTAGCCCGCTCTGCACACACAACACGACGAGATACCACAGCAACCTTCCAGTCGGACGTGTCAGCAGTTACTGTAGCTTGCTCCGCATTGACCACGGCCACGACACACAGAGTGCTCTCGCGGCGAGCAAGTGTAACATACTGTTTGATTCGCCCTCGTAAATTGTTTTGTAATTAGTTTACATTTAACATGCACTTCTGTATTACACAAAATATGTAAATCTATCCGCAGTTTTCCAGAAATCACATATTTTATCATTAGTGAATCATGAAGATGTCTCTGTCAATTTTCTCACCCGTTTGCTTCACTAATCGTTCCTACCTTCTTTCTAACTCTGAATCACATCAGCCAAATACTTATAGCCATGCACTGTAAAAAGTTCCTTTGAGTCTAGGGCACATATGAATCATTTGATTTTATTAAAGTTTTAGCACAAGAAAACCGTGCATCTTATCCAAGTACCCCACCGCGTAATGGCAGGAAACTATGAAAGCTGGAGGCCAGTCATTTCTTGGTACAAAACTTGATGACTAGGAGCCTTTACGAGAATCTTATTCAGAGCAGCAATGAAGTCTTTTACCCTTCCGTAATTCTCCCTGATGTCCGCCTTAGTTTGACCTGTAAGTGACATAAGCTTACGTATAATATCAGTTTTCAATGTCATGTTTTATTTTATCAATCTAATCTATAATTTTGTCGTTCACTCTTAATTGTATAATTTCTGTGTAGTTCACGTGCAATACATATCATGGCTGAGGTTGGGGTACATGTCCTTCAATCGTTGAAAAGCCGAAAGCATATAGCGTGCATGATCAGTCACCACAATACGAGACTTATCCACACTGAACTCATGCACTGACCACTGCTTTTCAGATCCTGAGGCGAAGGCGTGTATCAGAGTAGTTTAGATTTCGGCCTGCTAAGTTCAGTGTTCTTTACATGTTTGCTGTACTGGATGTGCTGATGTATTCTGTTTCTTTGATGCTTGTCATCGATTGCAATAGTTACTTCGCAGACGACGCATCGAAGAATGATTTCATAATTTTTGATAAATAGTATCTTAATGTTATTGGCTTTACGACCCACTAACTACTTTTTCGGTTTTCAGAGAAATTGCATCTGACTTCTTCCGAAAGTGTATACAACTTCTCCTTCGTAACCTTTGGCATGATCTTTTGTTAAGAAAAGTACATTCTGGTTCGGACTAGTAAAGCAGTAACATGGCCAACAAGAGAGTACACAGTTGATAGTTGGAACCATTGAATTAATGCAGTACTAAATCAATATAGTTTAAACTGTTTCAGCATCACTGTTTACATTTAAATTTGATTTCACAGCTGCAGGTTAGCCATTGTTGCTGGGATATGAATTACTGGTGGTCCCCTTAAATTATATTTTACTATTTATTGACTATTATTGACTTCTGCTTGAACACATTTTTAAAATCTTTTCAAGAAGAGAAAAACTGGTCTAATCATTTAAAAACGCAGATAAAATTGTTTGTGTTAGAAAGGGGGAGGTGTTGAAGCGTAAAATAGAAGGAAAAGATGAAAAACTGTAGTAATCTCAAAAAAAGGTGCAAAAGATGCAACAGACTTTGTTTTCTTTCGCTTCATTTCATGTCGCCAAATACATATATTGACCTGCCTGTATGAAATTAGCTGTATTTTTGGAAAGGTGCTACACCTCAAAGTCCTTTCACTAGTTATGACTATTCATTTTAAGAAATAATGAAATATATTGTTTTATGTCGAGAACTAAAGTGCGCGATGAACCGTGTACGTAGTCTCTACGTGACAAGATCTTGTGTACCAGCTTGTTTACATCTAGTTGGTCAAAATGAGGTAGGCATATCTAGCGAAATGTGTTCGTGCTGTCACATTTTTGCGGGAAGACAGGACTATTCCTGCAGTGGCTGCAAGCCTTCATATGGCTAAATCTGTTGTACACAGGGCCTGAAAACGATTCAGAGAAACAGAAGTGTACTCTAAGAGTCCAGGCCAGGGTAGAAAGCGAAAAACTACGGCCAGAGAGGACTGGTATGTGGTCAGTTGTGCACTTCGGTGGCGCACAGGTGCAACTGTCAGTGACCAAATCATTCGCAACAAACTGCGAGAGGCATGCTGAAGGTCGTGATTGCGATTAGCGCCTCCTCTCCGACGATATCGACTGGGATTTGCGTATACACATGGGAACTGGCAGCTCCGATACTGGCGCAATATGATGTTCACTGATAAATCGTACTTTCGCCTAACTTTAGTGTGATGGACGTCTGCAGGTGTATCGTCGCCATGGAGGCAGCAGTCTAAGTGAACAAGTTCGGTGCTGGGTCTGTCATGGCTTGAGGTGGCACCACTCTCGGCGGTGATCCGACACATGCTTACGACTGCCAGGTACATAGAGGGCATTGTGCTCGTGTATTCGTGTTAGATGAAGGTTTTAAATGTATATTGACACATATCACTATACACCTAACTCTTACAACAATATAAGTGTTCGAAATCTTGTCCCTCTATTTTTTTTAGCAGTATACAGGCAGATTACTAGAAACCACGTACAACGATAGACATGTATTTCTACCACAACAAGCATTAGATTTTTCGAAATGAAGAGTTACGTTTTAGTGATTCGGATCCCACGAAAAGCTGTAAGTCCCTTTACTTAGGATCACTATATCAATAGTTATAAAAGAAAGTAAGTTTCCGTTTCTTTCTCTCAAAAAAATTGAAAATACCATCTTTAAGGTATTCTGAATCCGACTATCTTTCAATTATTATTATTATTATTATTATTATTATTATTTGGCCATTTTGTTCCAAAACATAGCTGAAAATTCACTGCACTATAGAATACATTCCAAATATATGTTGTTCGACAGGCATATGGTAATATTTATCCCTTTAAACATAAACTTGTGATGACACTAATCCACTTAAACCAAAATATCACTTAGGTATTTTTCCATTCTGTCTTTCAAAATAATCCATCAAGATAAGTATATAAATATTCTTTTCTCGGCTGCGTGGTTAACAGATTTCAAAATGGCTCGTCTTAAAATACAGTAGATACGAAAAATAAAAGTAATCTTGTAATTGACACGGCAATTATTGCTGAATTAGTGACTCTATTCCCGGTTAACAACTAATCAGAACGTTAAGTGTTTCATCTGATATGGCGTTAATTTTGTCAACATAATCACTTTGCCTTCAGTTTATTCACGCTCGGCTGTCGGAGGTAGTTAATAATAAAGTCATGGGCTATCTACTTGTCAGGTTTTGGACGTTATCTCAAAGTGAACCACATTTCCGCACGACGGACTTATAAAATATTAAATCATTTTGAGCTTGCTAATTACCCATGTGTCCATATCCAAGGTCGACAGATCGCGCTCGATCGGGCGCCTTGTTGGCATAGATCCGTTGTTCCGCCGGTCCACGCCCTTCAATGCCTTTTTGGAATCAGAAACCGTAGCAAATTCTACTATGACTCAGACTGGTAGATAGCCATGCCGTAACATTCCTGGGGTGATCTTTCTCTCTAGCGACAACGTATTGCCAAACCCATTACGTCCCAGCGTTCTGTTTTGAGGACACTGCATTCATTATTTTAGATTTTTGTTTTATTTGAATTAAGTACAATGTACACAAAAGGAAAAGTATAGGGGCCCAAGTGTATTGCTACTGCTTCAACAGTTTGACGTTTTCTGGTGAAAATCACTATTGATGATTTGCAGGTTGAAAGAGTTAGACCATGTTCTGGTGTCTATTTAGAAAGTGGCTCTGTTCCAGCGCTCAGCCATAGCCGAAGTACCCAAAAGCAGTGTGATCTGGCGTAGATACTTATGTTATCGGAGTATTGAAGCACTCGGATATTTGGACTGAAGATAGTTCCCAAATCTGCTATATACAGAGTATGTAGCAAGGGTCTTAAAAGTGCACCTTGACCAAGGCCCTTTGTTACCATTCGGGACCTAACATAGGTAGTGTGTTATCTTGTTGGTTCATATAAATTATACGATGGCAGAGTATTTTATAGATAATACGGCAATACATTTCGGGGAATCCTATTTTTTGTAGTTTATGAAGAAAAATGGTGATAAGAACGCTATCATAAGCTGCAGATATACTTAAAAATAACGCTGTTAAATATTCTTTTGTTGAATAGGTTCTTTAATTATCGGTAGTCAATAGACTAAGACTGTTCAAAGTGCTAAGTGATTTCCGAAATTCAAATTGCGTCTGTGGAAGCAGATTATAATGCCCCATCCACCATCTCAAACGTAGTTTCAAAATACTTTTCCGAGCTTTAAAATAGGAACGATGATCTGCGTCAACCGGTTCATTGTTCATAACGGTCCTGTAGACTGTCGAACATGTTGAACACAGATCGCCTCAAGGACATAAAAATGACTATTTTCTCTCGTAATTTGCGCGATGCTTAAAGAATCCGTTTTCCAGTCCGATGACCCATCTACGAATGTTCCCGAATTACGAGAGCGTCCTTTTTTCTTTCTTTTTTTTTCTTTCTTGTGTCCTTGCGGCAATCTGTGTTCATGAACACGTTCGACGAGATACAAGCCCACTATGAGCAAAACATGAGACGTGAGGGTGTACATTTTGAATACATGCTGTACCGACTCATTTAGATACGTACTTCTGTCGGCACCTTGCATGATATAATGACGTATCTTGATGATCAGAGCATGTTTGCAGTTTCAGTTATGTTTGCTTTGCCGCATACTGTACAAAATATTAAATGTATTCGAAATAACAAAGTGTCACAAAAGTAATTAAAGTGCAGTTTACTAATATGTATCCTATAAATGCTCCTTGGATGTATCTTTAATAGTTAGACAAACTTTTGAGGTATTTCCTAGACTTTTAGTGAATCATAGAATACCTCCTCCTACAAATCCATAGAGCTCATCTCTTTTTTCACCTTCTATAGATTTCTTTTTCCACATTTCTCTCATAATACTACATTGTTTTGCTGTTTTTCCTCATTTCTTCTATTCTCTGTTTAATCATATGCTGTCCCCTTCAGAGGATAAACTTGGTATAGAAAGTAGATCTTGACCATTGACATACCTTTCCTTCTTGTAAATAGGTCGCTAAATCGTAAGAAATTACACATTAGTGCTAATGGGTGCGTGCTGTTTAGACTGAGGACATGGTTCCATGGTGATGTATTTTCTTTGTAATAACCACATAGTCACTGTTTCAAAAGAGATTTGGAACATTAAATTTGAGTGGCTATACTTTTGGTGGTACATTAGTGACAATTGAGTGGACTGAATATTAATGAATTGAGTTAAATTATGCCTGTAGTTCATCCTGACTGATCAAAGAGACTCACGTTAACCTATATTCAACTGCCGTTATCGTCACCTGTGCCTTATAAATGTGATGTTCATATCTTTACATAATTCTCTTCGCATACGGCATGTTGTATTCGTCCTCTTCTGTTTTCTGAAATGATATCCCGAATGTTCATTTCCCCAGGGTTGGTAAACTCCTAGACATTTTGTAAAATTCTACAAAAGGGCTATGTAAACGTCTGGAAAAATATTTCTAGGCGGGGTATAATGTAATCTCCTACACCTATTCTGCAATTATTGTAAATTCCAGCACTGCACTACAGTATGAACATTCACCAAAGTGTACTAGCACAAACTGTTCTTTGCCAACTTTATCAGATTTAGGACAGATATGTAGATTAGGTACTATATTTTAAAGCTAACACAACAGTGTTAACCTGTCAATAGTAACTAATTAATCTCTTTGTCCGACACCGAGCGATTTGGCCTTGTGGTTAGGGGCGCGCAGCTGTGATCTTGCACTCGGGAAGTTGTGGGTTCGAATCCTACTGTCGGGAACCCTGAAGATGGTTTTCCGTGGTTTCCTATTTTCACACCAGGTAAATGCTGGGGCTGTACATTAATTAAGGCCAAAGTCGCTTCCTTCCAACTCCTAGCCAATGTTTAAGAAAAAAACCATCTTTTAATCTTGGTACGCCCCCTTGTCGTGTTAATCTCTTGGGATTCGAAACATTTTGCATGCGAATCTAAGGCGTTAACTGTTATGGTTTTTTTGCCACTTTCATATGGTTTTTGATTTACGAGTTATAAATCGCCCCGCGTATTTAACTGAGCCCCTCCGAGTTTATTTTTTTCTCTAATTTCCCACATTTCTGTTCAAACAGTACCTCAAGTTTCCGGATCGGAATTTTAGTTCCAGAGCTGCAAGCTGTCATGTGAACACATGGTTGCGTTTGGGGCCGATGAGGTTAGATGCTAAGCCCCTTTAAACAACAAGCATCATCATCATTTCGTTTCACTAAGATTCTAAAGTAGGCTGTGTAGTTTGATTTTATAGACATTGTCATGTGGTCGCCCCTAAGTTGATAGCCTCTAGATCAGGGGGTTCCCAACCTTTTAGCGTCTGCGTACCACTTGATTTTTTTAGAAATGTTGGCGTACCAACAGTCCCAAATATTTTAGAAACATATTTACTTCCGAAGAAGTGCCCAATGGCTTGTTTTCTTTAATTAAATTGCTGGGAAAACTTCATATTTAATTACTAACAATTACCCGCGGCTACGCTCGCGTGAATTTCGTAATTTGATCAATGTAATCGTTCCTCGGCATTGAACTAAGACATTATCTGAAAATTCCTAAAGTATAATAACTCACCCAAAAATTGAGTTTCATTTACCCCAGAAATTCTTTGTAAAGCATGTCTGTGGTATTACCTTTTGCGGCTAAGACCTCCATGCGACATAGAAATGTACATGTGAGAAACAGTCTTCTATTAAGTCAAAAAAATAAATACATGTTTCTTCACTTTTAAAGGAGATTACAAATACCTATTCCCACACTGTAACATCTTCAGTTTTTGAGATATACATAAGTATCCCAATAAAAAGAATTCAACCCCTTGATCAGTCCTTCCCCCGCCCTCACCGCCATTTAAGTGTATTTTCCGAAAACAAAAATATATGTTCCTTTATTTTTAAAGGAGATTCCAAATACAAATTTTCACGTTTGTAACATCTTCAATTTTTAAGATATAAGTACCCTAATAAAAAATAATTCAACTATTTTTCACTTCTTTTCACCCCCGGTAAGTGCCTTCTCCGGAAAAAAAGGTACATCTATTTTTAAAGGACATTCCAAAGACCAAGTTTCTTGTCTCTATTATGTTAAGTTTTTGACATATAATGTAGATATACCGGTACTCTTTTAAAAAATTCACCCGCTTTTTCAATTCCTTTTAACCCCTTAACTGGATTTTCCGGAAACAAAAAAACACGTGTTTCATTATTTTTAAACGAGATTCCAAATACCAGTTTTCATGTCTGTACGTCTGTAACACCTTCAGTTTTTGAGATAAATGTATACTCATAAAAATATTTCTTCTTCTTCTTCTTCTTCACTTCTTTCCACACCTCTCCCGCCTTAAGTGGCCTTTCCAAAAACAAAAAATACGCGTTTCTTTATTTTGAAAGGAAATTCAAAATACTAACTTTCACATCTGTAACAGCTTCAGTTTTTGAGATAAAGTATCCTCATAAACATATTTCAACTCCTTATGTACTTATTTTCAACCTCACACCCCTTACCTCGATTTTCCGAAAAAAAATGCGTGTTTCTTTATTTTTAAAGGAGATTCCAAATACTAATTTTCACGTCTGTAACATCTTCATTTTTTGAGATGTAAGTATCCTCATAAACGTACTTCAACACTTTTTCACCCCCCCCCCCCTTTCTACCCGTTAAGTTGATTCCCCCTTCCCAAAAGTGCGTGTTTCTTTACTTTAAAAGGGGAGTCCAAATACCCATTTTCACGCCTTTAATATAGTTTTTGAGATATAAGTATCCTCATACAAAGAATTCAACTAATTTTTCAATTCATTCACCCCCTTAAGTGGATTTTTCGAAGACAAAAGAACACATGTTTCTTTATTTTGAAAGAAGATTCCAAATACAAATGTTCATGCCACTAACATCTTAAGTTTTTGAGATATGAGTATCCTCATAAAAAGATTCAAATCATTTGTCACCCCAGCCCGTTAAGTTGAACCCCCCTCCAAAACAATGCGTGTTTCTTTATTTTTAAAGGAGATTCCAAATAAACATTTTCACGTGTGTAACATCTTTTGTTTTTTAGATATAAATATCCTCATACGAAGAATTCAGCTAATTTTTCAATTAATTCACCCTCTTAAGTGGATTTTCCAAAGACAAAAGATTGCGTGTTTCTTACGTTGAAAGAAAATTCCAAACACAAATTTTCAAGTCTGTAACTTCTTCAGTTTTTGAGATATAAGTATCCTCATGAAAATAATTCAACTCAGTTTTCACTCCAGTCCCGCCCATTAACTTGGTTTCACCCCACCCAAAAATGCGTGTTTCTTTATTTTTCAAGGAGATTCCAAATACCAGTTTCCACGTCTGTAACCTTCAGTTTTGAGATATAATTTTCTCCAGAAAAAGAATTCAGTTTATTTTCAATTCCTTTCACATTCCCCACTTAAGTGAATTTCCGAAAAATAAACAGTACCCGTTTCTTTAAAAGAGCTTCCAAATGCGAATTATCACGGCTGTAACATCTTCAGTTTTTGAGATATATGTATCCTCGTAAAAGGAATTCATCTCCGTTTTCATCCCCTCCCCTACCAAATTGATTGCCCCCAAAATGCCTGTTTCTTTATTTTTAAAGGAGGTTCCAAATACCAATATTCACGTTTGTAACATCTTTAGATTTTTTGGTAAATAATTCAACTATTTTTTCTTTAATATTCCGAAAACGTGTTTCCTTATTTTTAAAGGAGATTCCAAATACCAATTTTCACGTCTGCAACATGTTACATTTTTGAGATATACTGTAGATATAGTCTTTCTAAAAATTCACCCCACTTGTCACTCCTGTTTAAGCCCCCATTAATTGGGTTTTCCAAAAACAAAAAATACGTGTTTCTTTATTCCTAAAGGAGATACTAAATGCCAATTTTCAGGTCTGTAATATCCTCATTTTCTGAGATATAAGTATTCTCATTAAAGGCATTCAACCCATTTTTTACCCCTTTTCACCCCTCCTAATGGGATTTTCCGAAAACAAAAAAATAGTGTTTCTTTATTTTCAAAGGAAATTCTGAATACAAATTTTTACATCCGTAAACTTTTAAAGTTTGGAGATATAGATACACTCCTTTTAAAATTTCACTCCCCTTTTTACCCCCTTAGCGGCGGAATATCGGCGGAATATCCAAAAATCCTCCCTTAGCGAGCACCTACATTGTAATATCAATGTATCCTCAAAATTTCACTTTTTATGTCTAGTAGTTTTGGCTCGGCGATGATGAATCAGTCAGTCAGTCAGTCAGTCAGTCAGTCAGTCAGTCAGTCAGTCAGTCAGTCAGTCAGTCAGTCAGTCAGTCAGGGCATGTTCCTTTATATATATTGATTAAAGCATTTGTATTTTGGTTGTTGTTGTTTTTTTTTTTTTTTTGCTAGTTGCTTTACGTCGCACCGACACAGGCAGGTCTTACGGCGACGATGGGACATGAAAGGCCTAGAAATGGGAAGGAATCGGCCGTGGCCTTAATTAAGGCACAGCCCCAGCATTTGCATGGTGTGAAAATGGGAAACCACGGGAAACCATCTTTAGGGCTGCCGACAGTGGGGTTCGAACCCACTATCTCCCGGATGTGAGCTCACAGCTGCGCGCTCCTAACCGCACGGCCAACTCGCCCGGTTTTCGGTTTTTTCAACCCTCCCAGTCAACATTGAATTCCACATGTGTTTCACATGTGCTTCACAATTTGCGCTTCATTATGCCGCAAATGACTTTGCGGTGAATTATTTGTTAACTGACAATGAACATACAGAAAAGTGTTTGTGAGTTGGAACGCATTTCACTTTTTTACTGCTCATTCAACATCGAAATTCGCAGTAAACTCACAGTGTAAATCATTGTGAAATTCAATGCTGACTGGAATTTATAAAGACAACAATATATAAATATATATATTTTTTCTAAAAATTCTTGCTAATTCTTATTGAAAATATATAGACATCATGCATATTAATAACATTTTAATAACAAATGAAAAATAAAACGATTACTGCAAATTACAGTATTTTATTACTCATAGGTCTAAACATACAATTTTATGTAACTAGTACAAACTAAGCAAAAAAGAAAAATCATCATCAAAATCAACTTTTAGAGCCTATAGCTCGTAATCGCTCGTATCCATTTGTAGACATGTTAAGAATTGTTTTTTACAATTTTTCATCTGGATTATCTCTGTGCTTGCAACACCCACGGGTACCACCTGAAAAGTTCCTGCGTACCACCAGTGGTACGCGTACCTCCGTTTGGGAACCTGTCAACATCTTTTACGCTATCAAAGTTGGTACACTGAGTTAATGACGGAGATATTCCCAGTCCCAAACTGCTTAACACCTTTTAAATCTTGTGTGCACTTGACCACTCTAACACACTGATATTTGTGTCAGCACATATATTCCCAATGAAGATTAATTCCTATACAAATAGCAGATAATGTTGGAGATTTATGATCTTATTCCTTCTCTCTCTGCACAGATCATTTATAAGCCATAAATCAGAGAATTGATAACATGTGGCGGGCTTCCTTATTCATTTTTGCGTGCAACAAATTAGGAATTGTTATGCCGTGGAGTAAGATATTTCCTGCTGGGAGAGTGTACGTGACTGGCCAGTCGCCAAAACGACGCCTGCCGTCGTCACGAGGATCTCACATGTTTCTCCTCATCACATGCTTTGCTGTTCTGTGAGATGACGAACTCGTGGTGACTGAGCCATCATTTTTGTTCTGAGGGGGGGAATTGTTTTGATTGGACCAGACGGATTTCAGCGAAGCGTGGGCGAAAGATCAATTAACGTATCCTAAATTTAATTATCATAATTTTGCCATAAAATCAACGGTAGTGTTATAATTAATTACTGAAGAATACCTGCGAGGCTCGGAGCAGTAGGAATATGCCGATATTTCTTTTTAAAAGACATATAAAACACTTTATACCAAAAATGAGATTTTGACAACACGGGACAGAATTTCACGCTCTGCAGACGTATTGTACTAATACATAGCCTACAGTTTATGAATATATCAAAATAATATGTTTTATTATTATTATTATTATTATTATTATTATTATTATTATTATTATTATTATTATTATTATTATTATTTGAAAACAATCTCCCATTGGATACAGTCCCATCGGACTCAGTATATTTATTTTTCTTGCTATGTAAAAGTTTTTATTTGTGTAGGTGATGGACTAAAATTTGGCACAATTTCTTCAGCACCACTGTGACAATTTCTGTAGCGTTTATAATGGAAGCTAAAGCATGATGTAATAGCCTATGAAATCTTGGCCACGTATACAGTATACATAAACGTGCATACTATAAACATAATAATTCATTAACACAAAGGAGGAAATTGGCGATTTCCTGTTCTGAATTACTCACCTTATCACTGTATCGACGGCAGGCGTACGTCGATATTCTGATGACTTAACTAATCATCGTACATTGTTCCCTAACAGTCGATCTGTTCCAACTCAAACAGTTCCTTTGAGAGTTGATTCATTCTCTGCATTGGAGAACCTCAGACTGTATAAATCTACTCGTAGAGACTAGGAAGCAGAACCTAGCCATAGCTTTTAGTTCGTATTCGCCACTGTTAGTGATCAGTTTAAATTGGCTGTCTGATTTCACTATTCGTAACAAGTTTTTCACCTTTCTCAATCGAATCTTCAGAATTCGGGAAAAACTTGTGTTTGTTAGTGAGTGAGTGGGTGAGTTTGTTTGTTTGTTTGTTTGTTTTCCATTATCTTTACTACTGCTTTTTCTTATAAACACATTAAGCAGTAAGAAGTTTCGCCTATGCCGACGACTTGATCTTAATGGCAGACTATGCTGAAAGCCTGAAATCTAATTTCGTGGAGCTTGAAAATAGATGTAGAGAGGGAGAGAGTGTGATATGAAAATCAGCATTTCCAACGCTGAAGTGAGGTCAGTTGGGGAGAAACCTAAGAGGATTGAATACCAGGTTGGGAATACAAAAACTGGAGCAGTTACGGTAGATCGTTCAACTATTTACGATGTATATTTTCCCAGGATGGTAGTATACTAAGAGAAATTGAATCAAGGTGCAGCAAAGCTATTGCAGTGAGCTCGCAATTGCAGTCACCGGTATTCTATAACAATAAAGTGAGTTATCGGACGAAACTGTCTTTACATCGGTCTGTTTTCATACAGACTTTACTGTACGGGAGTGAAAGCTGGGAGGACTCGGGATATCTAATTCGTCATACTGAAGTAACAGACATGTAAGTAACGTGAATGATTGGTAGTACAAACAGGTGGGAACAATTGTTGGAGGATACTCGTAATGAGGAGATAATGGCTAAGGTAAGAATGAACTCGGTTGATGAAGCTGGACACATAAACCGACTTTGTTAGTAGTGTCATGTGAGGCTAATAGACGAGGATAAGTTACGTAGGAGAATAATGGACTCAGTCATGAAGGGTAAGAGAAATAGAGGGAGACGAAGGTGACGACGGTTAAACTTGATGGTCTACTGACAAGGAAGATGGATCTAAATTAGGCCACGGAGCTTTATAGTTACAAGTGGACTATTTTATAAGAGTTTAATTAATTCACAGAGGATGCCAGACAAAGTGCAGTAAGACATAATATCGTGGTGATTATTGTTTTAAGAGGAAGTACATATAGGCAACCATCCGAAAGGCATAACAGTTTATAATGAAAATATATGTACACTGCCGAAAAAAAAATCATGTAGCATCTTCAGGGACAAGATAATTTTATTCACAAGCGATGTGACAGATAGTTTATCATTGCAGTAGTATATGATTACAAATTCAGACCAAATGAAACACATATGTCACAGTACAGGGTGCCCAAACAGACACATCAATGCATAGTGTAACCCCTCCCCCACTCTGCGGCAATGCAGACGTGTATTAGCGCATGCAAACAATCATAAAGGTGGCGAATGGCATCCTGTGATGGATTGTCGCAAGCATCTTGCACACCTTTTGATGCAATTCAGAAGCAGTTCTTGCAGGCTCTGGAGAACGGGTAAGTTCGCGCTTCACTATGTCCCAAACATGTTCAATTGGCGAGAGATCCGGTGATCTTGCTGGCCGGGTCAGTTGTTGTACACCACGTAGAGCGCGTTGTGTCGCAGCAGCTGTATGTGGACGTGTATTGCCCTACTGAAAAATCGTATCACCTTTCTGTCGGAGAAATGGCAGTAGCACGGGGACAACAACCTGTGCAATGTAGCGGGCACTGATTGCATTACCCTGCAGACACACCAACTGTGACTGTGAGTTATAACTGATGGCCCTCCACACCGTAAAGCCTGGGATGGAACCTGGGTGTCGTGGGCGAATACACTCTGGAATAAGCCCTCACCAGGTCTACGCCGTACACATGTACGTCCATCACTTGCATACAGACAGAACTTACTCTCGTTTCTGAAGACTACAGAGCGCCATTCCCCTCTCCAGTCAACTCTTTCACGACACCAGAGTAGCCGTGCTTGTCGGTGTCGTCGTATCACTAGTATCCTGGTCACAGGCACACGTGAACATAATCCTGCTGCAAGCAGACGGTTCCCAATGGTCCTTGGTGACACAGCAAGTGCACCATGTGACCGAATTTCGTTCCTGGATTGTGTTGGGTCGGCTACCGCTGCTCTCACAATGCGTCGATCTTGACGTACGTCTGTGCTATGCCGACGTCCGGAGCCTGGTGTCCGGGTGTGGGAATTTTCCACAGACGACTACTAAAAGCAGTGACACACCACCGATACATTGCGCCCAACGTGTGCAGCAATCCGTCGGTACGTCCATCCAGTTTCCCGTAGGCCCACAATGCGACCCCGTTCAACTGGAGCACGTAATCGTCGGCGGGGCATGGTTGTACCCTATAATGAATATTGTGAACACCGTTCACCTCTAACCTCAGCACAGTTACTGCCTGCAGAGTCAAAACAGAGTGCGCACGGACAGGCCTCCTGAGTGCCATCTGATCGTCGATGTCCGTGACAAATGAATCACTAACACAATAACCCCTCAGTATGCACATATTATACTCTGGTGCCACTGAACACAGTCCTTGAGGATGTCGCATGTCTTTTTTATTCGGCAGTGTATGAATGTATTGAAAACCAGCCCTACATTGTAGGGAGCATGCCTGCCTCCTACCCTGAAGCCCCGGGTTTAATTCCCGACTAGGCCAGGGATTTTTATCTGGATCTAAGAGCTGGTTCGAGGTCGACTCAGCCTACGTGATTATAATTGAGGTGCTATCTCGCGGTGACATAGCGGCCTCAACCTAGAAAGCCAAGAATAACGGCCCAGAGGATTCGTCGTGCTAACCCATGACACCTCTTAATCTGCAGGCCTTCGGACTGAGCAGCGGTCGCTTGGTAGCCCATGGCCCTTCGGGGCTGTGGCGCAATGGGGTTTGGTTTTGGTTTGGAATATACTGAAGATGCTGACAGTCTCTTTCTATATCTTGACTCTTTATCACTGCAATTAGATTCTTTTATAGACTGTAGATAATCCTCATCCCGCTATGTTTAGGTGAAATCCTTAAAATCTTGGTTTAGTCAAGTATGATATCCATATCTGCAAATACATACGTACGGTTATCTTTCTGTATTGGGTCTAATACGGTCACAAACAGGCTCAGCTTTGCATCAGAAATTCCTGGAACCGAACTGATCTTTTCCCAGTTTGAATTCAACTTGTCTTTCCATTCTTGTGTTATTGTTACAATAGTGTACTCGGCGTGGATTCTAGACCAGGTGGTGTAGCGGTAGTGTACCTGGTTCTTACACCGAGGTCCCGGCTTCGATTTCTGATCAGTCCAGACACTTGAATAGGGAACATGCATGATCCGGAGTTTTAATTAAAAATATGCTAATCTGATTCAAAATTGCATGCAGAATTCAAAAATGTGATCAGAATGTACAAATAATAACTCCAAACATGATAAAAATCTACGAAAATGTCACGTCACGCAAGTACGCGATCTCATTGGCCTGACGTCATCGTACAGGTTGGCTGAATTAGCAGACAAAATAACACATAGTGTGCTGTGAGAAGCAGGATACACTTCGCGTATTTCTACTTTACGTTAGTGTCTAGTATGGTTAATTTCGAGGTCTATACATTGGATAATAATCTGAGTGGTATATTTTAGACTTAAAATGAATCCTGCGCAGACAGTGAGGCAGAAAACTTATAAATGGTGTAGAGTTCCGATGTGCAATAGCACATCGCATACCATAAACAAATTGTTTATAAACGTTCCAAAGACGCTAAAACTAGGGAGAAATGGATTTTGGCGAGCTGCAGAAATGCTGGTGATTTATCGGAAAAGTCTACAGTTTATTTTTTTGAAGATTTTAACGTAAGATGAATTTGTTTGAATTTTCAAACCACTTTTCTATGTCAGCTGTTCTAGTGGTAAAACTTTAAATTTTAATGTATGATGCTTTATTTAAATGCTTCAATTACATCTTGGAATATGAAAGTAACAAACAGTGCATTAAATAATGCTGATTATTAAAGTATTCTCCAAACCTAACCTATGTTTTGGGTGATCCATATCAAGATAATAAATCAAAGGGGTTATGAACCATTTGACAGCTCTAATTCTACCAATATATCTTGGCATGGGACAGTTGTGTATGTCTTTATTGAAGAGCTTAATTGGTAAAGAAATTTAGGCTATATCTAAATACTCTATAATGTAACAAAGAATAGGGGTGTACATCATGAAAGGAAACAACGTGAATTTAACAAATGTATAACTCTACACAAAACCAATGCTTGTCTGTTGGGGCCTTATAAGTTAACAATGCTCAATTAATAATTATCATAATATTAATGAAATAAATAACATAATTGCACACAGGTGAAAATAGTAATGTAGGTGTTTAAAATATTATCCAACTTAGCCTAAGTTTTAGGTTATACAAGCCAAGTCATAAACCGAAGGGTAAAAATACCGCGCGAGTTGGCCGTGCGGTTAGGAGCGCGCAGCTGTGAGCTCGCATCCGGGAGATAGTGGATTTTGAACCCCACTGCCGGCAGCCCTGAAGATGGTTTTCCTTGGTTTCCCATTTTCACCAGGCAAATGCTGAGGCTGTACCTAAGGTCACGGCCGCTTTGTTCCCATTCCTAGGCCTTTCCTGTCCCATCGTCGCCATAAGATCTATATGTGACGGTGTGACGCAAAAAAAAAAAAAAAAAAAAGTAAAAGTCACAGCACCCAAAGACATTCGTGCATTGAGCGACTAAAATGTCACCAGGGCACTTTTCTTTCCTGATATGCTCAGCTTGTTAAAAGCCAAATGTAATTAATGTTATTGGCTTCACGCCCCGCTAACTACTTCTACGATTTTCGGAGACGCCGATGTGCAGGAATTTAGTCCTACAGGAGTTATTTTACGTGCCAGTAAATCTACCGACACGAGGCTGACGTATTTGAGCACCTTCAACTACCACCGGACTGAACCAGGATTGAACCTGCCAAGTTGGGGTCAGAAGGCCAGCACCTCAACAGTCTGAACCACTCAGCCCGACTTGTGAAAACTAGATGAAGTCGTATTTATCTTTATCATGTTTAACTTTTTCCCTCCACAAAGATATTTAATTCTCTTTCATGGGCCCTGGAAGACGGTAGGCCAGTTGTCCCAACCATAAATATATATTTTTTGGGGAATGATAGATTATAGCCCTATAGTACTATGATCTTTCTTTCTTTCCTTCTTTCTTAATCAGTTTATCCTTCAGGGTTGGTTTTCTCTCGGACTCAGCGAGGGATTTCACCTCTACAACTTCAAGGGCAGTGTCCTGGAACGTGAGACTTTGAGTATGGTGATGAAACTGGTGAGGAGGGCCATTACCTCGCCCAGGCGGCCTCACCTGTTATGCTCAACAGGGGCCTTGTTGGAGGATGGGAGGATCGGAAGGGATAGACAAGGAAGAGGGAAGGAAACGGCCGTGGCCTTAGGTGCCTGGAGGAGAAGTAGGAAAATACGAAAAACCACTTCGAGGATGGCTGAGGTGGGATTCGAAACCCTTCTACTCAGTTGACCTCCCGAGGCTGAATAGACCCCGTTCCAGCCCTCGTACTATTTGTTTTCAACTTTCATGGCAGAGCCAGGAATCGAAACCGGGCCTCCGGGAGTGGCACACATTAACCACTACACCACAGAAGCGGACTAGTACTATGATACAACCTATATGTTTATGTTAGTGCTGAAATCCGATTTCTTACTTTACTAATGCTGAAAGCCCGAAAATGTAATGTTATTCTTTAATAGGGGAATCAGTCTAGAAGGAAATGTTGAAAGTGATGTAATACCTATCCAGGTTCGTTGTTATCCTAATACTATGGGTTACAGTACATTGCACGTATATAAAAGACGCCACTTACAAACTTGCTTGTTATCCGCGAATTTCTGCGGCCACAAAAGGCACTATTTTTCAAGATAGATTGTCTGATTGTGCTGTTTTGAACCTTTCTTCTGTCATTTTGAAGTGATTCGCGATCATGAATAATAAACAATCGGCTTTTAGCAACAGCTGATGCACAACGGCTGGTAGAGCTCCATGCGGTACTGGATCGTGACGTCACAGCGCGCCGCTTACGTCAGAGGCCGTTTCACTCGCCTTGCGGAAAGGCACTATTAAATATTTTTTTTAATGGTAGAAAACAAGGCAACATACCACAATGTAATACGTTTACGTACTATTTCATTGGTGTACTTTTCAAAAAAAATATTTTTGAAAATGATGCATGTTCCCAATTCTGGACTGAGGGCTGGAATGGGGTTCACCCAGCCTCGCGAGATGAACGGAGTAGCTATATGATACAAGAAGCAGCAAACCCGGTGGTGAAAGTCAAGTAATATGGCTGAGGATGCCATCATGATGACCACGTAACACTCGATACCTGCAGAACCCCTGGCTGGGCAGTAGTCGGTTCGGCAAGTCAAGACCTAAAAATTGGTTGTATGAGCCGCGGGTAGTGGCGGTGGTTGTTGATTTTGTAGGGTTCTAAACTAACGTCCGACAGTTTCACATTTTCGGTCCCCGTAAACTGCATATACAGATACAAACTCTCTCCCTGTCTTATTCATGTTGTCCATTAAATGAAAATAACCGCGTCGTGTCGACTCCAGAGTTTTGAAGTAATTCCTACTGCCTTTTCGCTGTTAGGTCCTTGAATGCTGTGGCAAATTGTAAGTTACCTCCATTGGGAGTGTGCTTGAAAAGAGGTGCACCACCTGATTGTCAGGACGAGAGCACGAATTTACATTTATCTCAAAACTAAATATCCCATCACCTCATCAACAGCCGGTTCTCTTTCTCTTACACGATTTTAGTAAGATATAAAAGGTTTGTTTTCCCTTTTCGTTCAGAACGTTTTCTTCTTCTTTTTTTTGGGTTTTGCTATTTTGCTTTACGTCGTGCCGACACAGATAGGTCTTATGGCGACGATTGGACAGGAAAGGCCTAGGAATGGGAAGGAAGCGGCCGTGGCCTTATTTAAGGTACAGCCCCAGCATTCGCGTAGACAGTAGCAACAGTTAAATAAGAAGAATCTGGCGGATGTGTTTTGAATGCCACAGAACAACACGCGAAGTTTCCTAAATAGCGTTGTCCCATATTGCTGATGAGAATCATGCGTCCTGTTACGAGAATTCGTTATTTAAAGCATTCCGACGAAAGGGATCGGACGGTTCTATGTGGGAACTTTCTGAAATGTAAACCGTTCGGAGTTTGTCTAATCGAGGGGGAAGAAAGAAAATTGTCCGTCACGAACGGTTGTGAGCGAACTGTGAGTAGTTATAAACGACCTGAAATGTAAAACCCCCACAAAATCGTATCATCTGCGCATTTCCACATTTGGAGGAGTTTTGCACGGATATTCTTGAACATCCTGGTGGGTTCGAAATCTTTTGTACAACTTTCATCTCAGACTAACATCAAATTAGCGGACTGACAAAAGGAAGATGTTGAGAGTCTTAGCGGAATGTGAACTTACAATTTCAGCAAATATGAGCACGTCCCGGAAGGAGTTTCATTCTGTGATCAATCGGTAATTGTGCTTTTGAGCCAGGCTGAGTGGTGGTGGTGGTGGTGGTGGTGGTGGTGGTGGTGGTGGTGGTGGTGGTGGTGGTGGTGGTGGTGTGACGTCGCTCTAACAAAACACATCGAAGGTTTTCGGCGACGCAAGGATGAAAAAGTGCTAGGATTGAGAAGGTAGCGCCCGTGGCCGTAACAACTACGTAGTCCTACTTACAGTGATCCCAATGACGTTCTTTCATCCCATCAACAAACTGAGAGGACTTCTTCTCGTGGTGAAACTTACAACCTGACTCTTGTAGCCCTTTGCCATCATACCAGTATCTGGTGTCCATCCCACAACATTGTCGAGATCTTTTTGTAGTTGATCACAATCGTATTTTTTTAATCGTAATGTTTGTAAGTGTATGCAAAATGTACTACATTTGCTCACAAGGTGCTTAAGACACATACAATAAATTAAGAAGTACTCTCCTAGACCAAGCTGCTGCTATAATAATTGTTACGGAGTTTTCCGTGGTAGGTAGAGGTGAAAGAAGGTGCGGGTGTGAATAGGTCTCCAGCTACGAAAGCAAAATTAATTTAAAATTTAACAAGGTTATATTTTCTTTTCAAAAACAAAGAAATAACAAGCATGGCAGGTACAAAGTAGCAAATCAAAAAGGGTAGTTACAATATTTACAGTGATTGGGCTTCGCGCCCCGATTTTACACTACTTGGGCAATCAGCTCAGTTTTACCCCAAACACGAGTTTTAACAGAGGGGCAGAAAACCCCATTCATACCTAGGAGCCCTTGCTCCAAATTACACAGAAAAGCCTCCACGAGGCATACAACATTCAATTTTCAAAAGAGCCACTCGCTCTCAAAATTTAAACCAAACTCCACCTTCAAGTTGTCCTCAACGGACATAAACACAGGGGTAAAATACCCAATCTACTGAGGTCTATTAAATGAAAAGCAGGTTAATTAAATGACCTCTAAAATAACAATTTGAGAGGAGGCGAGCTTGCACTCCTAATACACTTTGATTAAGACCTACTTGGCACTAGGCCGTTAATACAAGGGCTAATCCCATGCTAAAGAGGTGACTTAAGAAAAGAACAATTTGTTTTACGTTATCGAAGAATAGGTTGAGAAAAATAAGTTCACCTCAAAACAATAAGAGTGGGAGCTCGAGAGGGTTAGCACTCTCTATCCCAGTATGTAGCTTAAAAGAGAATAGAAGAAAAGATCGTTACATTTTAGGAAAAGGTTACATGGAGGAACGCTTCGCACCCGCCCCGAGAGTTAAACTGCTGAGCTAGCAAAGAAAGAATTTATTAATCGGCCATTACCTTATTGATGACCGCTGCCGAGGAAAGAGGCGCTTCCCGCCTCCTGCTATGTACTTTATACACTGAAAGATGGAACAGAAGAGGCCCGGAGACCCTAAAATCAGCAGTTTATATCCTCTCGCGGAAGGTTCTAGGCGTTAGGGGAATGAAAACACCCTCCCACAAACTTTTTATTGGCTCGGGTACCGAAACATATTCAAGTTGGGGGAAGATACATCGGATTGGTCGGAAATAACTCAAAGAAATTCAGGATTGGTTAAATGCAAAACAAGGGGAAAGAGAGGGGTATACAGCCAACTTAAACAATAACCGAAATTTTTTTTAGCAAAGACAAACATTTGAAATAAAAATTTCTCCAACAAAATAGTTCTTTGACTCCGCACTAGGTTGCACTATTGTTGATCTTCAGTAGTGTCCTCTAGAAGAGAAAGTTCACACTTCTTACTTCAAGCGAAACAAAAACACATCACAAATGACACAGTTCAAAAACTCAAAATTTTCCACGTGGTGACATCTTCTGAGAAAGTAGAGAATTAATAGCGTAGATAAAGTTCAGACTTCCTCCAGCAGAGGAGTTTCAACTGGCGCACATTTTAAATTAGCGGAGTGGAGGTGTACCGCCCGGTACAATAATAATAATAATAATAATAATAATAATAATAATAATAATAATAATAATAATAATAGTATGGCCTCAGCTACCGTGTGCAGACATTTCAATTTGACGCCATTTGGCTGTCTGCTCGTCTATTTCGACGTTCCGTTTTACTCTAGGCCCACTAGATGGCAGACCGAGTAAACCGAAACTCTCTTGGGCGTATATGGCTGAGATTAATGAATTTTGTCGGGTAAACACCAAATGTGTCACCAGAGATCTTTTACATGCCGACATCTTACGACATGGAGTGTCGAATGGACTTATTATTATTATTATTATTATTATTATTATTATTATTATTATTATTATATATAATTCGCTGGGGCCATCAAGGACCACGTTAAGTCTTGTTGCATTTGACACTGAACTTGGCCTTCTTTAGAGCCCAAATTTCCCTCATTCTTTGTGAGTGGGCCTGCTTTCGCTCCTCTGTCCAAGGGGCACCGTGTCTTCTCTTCGGTTGCTCGTCTCGGTTTAGCCCGTTCGTCAATATTTTCTTGCGGAAGAGATCTCTGTTAAGGGCATCTTCAGCTGAGATATGTACCATTTGCAGGTCTTCTTTGGTATTTCTAAACCAGGGAATTGTCGTTTTGGGGTTTGAATCAAAAAAGTGAAAGATTTCTTTAGTTAACTTTCTTCCGTCCATTTTTTTCAGATGACCGTAAAATCGTGCCCGTCTTTTTCTGATTCTGTCGGTAATTTTCTCTATTTTGCTGTAGACTTCCTTGTTGGATCTCTTTTGATGGATTCCATTTCTGTACTTTGATCCCAAGATTCCTCTCACAGTTTTGCGTTCTCTTTTCTCCAGTTCTTCAAGGAGTCCTTTGTTGGCATTTAGAGACAGGGTTTCGGCTGCATATAGAATTACTGGCTTCAGAACTGTTTCAAAGTGACGTATCTTGGTGTTTTGGGAAAGGCATTTTTTGTTGTAGATTGTGCGGGATGTTTGGTAGGCTATTTCCAGTTTGCGTACTCGCTCCTGAAGTGCTTCCTTGTCCAGTCCATTTTTCATGATGATCTCACCCAGGTATTTGAATTTGTCTACTCGGGTGATGTCCCCGTATTGTGTATGGAGTCTTTGATGTTAGTCATTACTTCTGTTTTCTCAAACGATATCTGCAAACCAGTTTGTTCGGCAATTTCCTTCAAAATTTCAACTTGAGCTCTAGCGGTTTCTATGTCGTTTGAGAGAACAGCAATATCATCGGCAAATGCTAAGCAGTCTGTTGCGATCCCCTTGAATTTGGTTCCTGTTCTCAATGGACTGTAGTTGGTTTCCTGTAATCTCACCCGCCAGGTTCTGATGATCTTTTCAAGAAGACAGTTGAAGAGTATCGAGGAAAGCCCATCACCTTGTCGGACTCCTGTTTTGATGTCAAAGGAATGCGAGAGACATCCGTGGAACTTCACCTTGGATTTTGTATCGGTCAGGGTTGCTCTAATTAATGCCAGCAGTTTCAAATCAACTCCAGATTCATTTAAGATGTTTAGCAGGACTTCCCGGTCAATGGAGTCGTACGCTTTCTTAAAGTCCACAAACACAGACACATACTGCTTGGACCTTAGTGTACAATATCTGATGATCGTTTTGAGATTTTGGATCTGTTCAGCTGTTGAGCGACCTTTTCTGAACCCTCCTTGGTATTCACCTACTTGATGTTCGACTTGTGCTTCCAAACGCTCCCGGATGGCAAGTGATAGAATTTTGTAAGTCACGGGTAGCAAAGATATTCCTCTGTAGTTGTTGATGTTCTTCATGCTGCCTTTTTTGTGTAATGGATGGATCAAAGCTATTTTCCAATCTTCGGGTAGGGTCTCCTTGTTCCAAATTTCTTCTGTTTGCTTTTGCAAGATATCAAGTGATTTCTCTGGGGCATATTTCCATAATTCTGCTACTACTGAGTCTTCCCCCGGCGCTTTGTTATTTTTGAGACGGGCATTGTGGCGCTTGATTTCATCTCTGTCGGGTGGTCTGGAATCTGGGTACCTGAGTAAGGGTTCCTTGGTCTCAATGGCGCTTTGCGGTTTAGAGCAATTAAGTAAATTCTTGAAGTAATCTGCCAGAATGCTGCAATTTTCTTCATTTGACGTCGCCAGTGTGCCGTCCTTTCGCTCAAAGCATAGAGTTAGTGGTTTATAGCCAGTGAGTTTGCGTTTGAATGCTCTGTAGTACTCACTGCTTTCATTCTTCCTAAAGTTTTGTTCTATCTTTTCAATGAGAGATTTTTCGTATTTACGTTTCTCAGTTCTGAACACCCTAGCTGCTTGGGCACGTTGGGTTTTGTAGGTTTCCCAATCATTTTTTGATTTCGTAGAGTAGTACTGTTTCCACGCATTGAGTCTTTTTTGGAGGACTAATTCGCAGGTACCATTCCACCAGGCATGCTTTTTGCTTCTCTTGATTTCTGCAACGTCTTTGGCGGCCTCAACAAGGAGACTTTTGGCGTTGTTAAAGTCACAGTCATTTGGTCTAGCCTTCTCCTGGAAATCCTCTACCCTTTGCCGAAGTTTATCATTGTCGAAGCGTGTGATCTGTTTGGTTGTCTTCCTTGTGTTTGCGGGAATTGGTTTGAATTTGATAAGAGACATATAATGATCTGAGGCCACATTGATGCCTTTCTTTACCTTGACATTCATAATCTCAGGGCTGTTTCTCCTGGAGATTGCAACATGATCAATTTGGAACTCTCCGAGAGCTTGGACGGGAGAACGCCAAGTCATTTGCTTTCTGGGTAGATGGCGAAAGTGGGTCGACGTGACCTGCAGGTTGTGATTTTCGCAAATGGACACCAGTCTTTTGCCGTTGGGATTGGTTCTTTTGTGAGCAGGGTAATTTCCTATAACTTTCTTGTACTTCTGTTCACGACCTAGTTGGGCATTGAAGTCACCCAAAAGAAGCTTGACATGGTGTTTGGGGATTTTGTTTAATTTTTCATCCAGTAGGTCCCAGAAATGATCAACTTCATCTGGATCAGACATGTTCTTATCGTTTGTAGGAGCATGTGCGTTAACTAGGACGTAGGTTTTGTTCGCGCATTTAATTGTGAGTATAGACAATCTGTCATTCACAGGTTCGAAATTTGCAACCGATTTAAGGATCTTGGTTCTAACAGCAAACGCGGCTCCAAGCATCACAGCTCCATTGAGGATTACTCTTTGCGCTTTGCTCTTGAAAAATCGGTAGCCTTCGGATTCAAAAATCTCTTCATCTGGGTACCTTGTTTTATTATTATTATTATTATTATTATTATTATTATTATTATTATTATTATTATTATTATTATTATTATTATGCAGGGTCTTTTCCCAATTTCTTGAGATCGGTTCGGCACTATGTAAGGTTTAAGCCCAGTTAATTCATATCTGTTTTCGTTTTTATATCCAACTTCATGTACATCGCTACACTTATTAGTATAGATTAGCTGCAGTTGTGGCTATAGGGACCCCGCAGACCCGGCGGGGCGGAGGGGGCCCCATGTCTTGTGAGGGGCCCATGACTGTTTCTTAATTCAGTAGCTGAAGAGTGATTTTATGTATTGATTGATAAAGCTACAGCACACAACACAGTATTATTTGTATTTGTATTACAGAGGGTTATTCCAAACTTAGGCCGTCGTACTGCAGAGTTTCTTTCGTCAATAGGAGTACGGTAGTTATTTCTGAAAGAATGTTAGTTTCCCAACCTGTTCCAATAATAACCATCCCTTGCTGCCACTCACAACAATCAACAAGGCTTTTGACGTAATTGGCCAGTTCTGAGAACCCAGTAGTAAGCGAATATGCAATAATAAAGACACCTTCCTTATTTAAACTCTAAATACTGAAGTTTCGAACCGGTTTATAACTCTCGGCAGGCAGTGTAGCTAAGTAGAGCTACGATGGACGGTTGAGTTGTAAATAGTAGTAAATTATTTGGTCCTAGGAACGATATTATTTCTTTGTGACGGTCAGCGTATTTTGGTTATCATAATTGGAATATGCATTTCTTTTGTGTGTGTGTGTGTGCGCGCACGTGTGTGTGTGCGTGCGTGTTCGGGCCATGTAAATGTATTATTTTGATTCCTTCCGGTTTGAGGACTAAATTGTGTAACTTATTATTATTATTATTATTATTATTATTATTATTATTATTATTATTATTATTATTATTATTATTATTATTGCCGTTGCTGTTTATTATAATAATATAAACCTTGTACTACGAAATAAACTTCTTCTTCTTCTTCTTCTTCTTCTTCTTCTTCTTCTTCTTCTTCTTCTTCTTCTTCTTAATGTGCCATCCTCTATCGAAGGTTGGCGGTCAACATGGCGATCTTGAATTTGGATGCAGCAACACGGAACAGAGACATCGTGTCTAACCCATACCAGTCTATGAGATTCATCCATAGAGTTCGTCGTCTACGTCTATTCTTGTAACTTTTCTCATCAGGAAACGAGGGGCCCATTTTCAATTATGGCGGGGGGGGAGCTTTCTAGCACCGCTACTGCTTACCTGCTTAATGTTTCGAAAATTTCCCTCGATGCTTTCTCGGAGTTTGATGTAAAAAAAATTAACTTAGACTTTCAGAAAACGTTTAAGCCCATGAAAACCACAGGTCACCGCCGTAGAAATAAAATTTCTCATGGTGTGATAAAATATGTTCGTTTGAATCCTTGTACTGTTTTGCTTCTGAGTCTCAGTTTCGTATCCCCAGGGAGAACTTCGGAAATTTCTCAAGGGATCTTCGCTGGATCGAGTTCTCTGGTACGAAGTTTCAAGATTCCAGATTGCCTGAAAAATCCTCTACCTTTTTAATGTTTCCTATTCTGTTGACGATACTTGACTATGACAACTCATCCATCCAACTGTTTGCTGGTTTGTTTTGTGCGCCATGAAGTTGGCGGGTGTGGTACGTCACTTAGCCTATATTAAGCCAATTTGGCGCATTTGATATGAACAACTTTATCCATATTTCGTCGACATAATTTGTAAGCACTGACTCATTCTCCAGTACCTATGTTCTCTGTACTCCCCAGTCACTGGCTAATAAGGTTATCACTCTTCTTGAGTGTAACTGGCAAGGGGTAAACAGCGCTCTGTGACAAACACGTAGCTCCTACACGTTTTGATATGGATTCATGATTGAAATACTCTTCCTCTGGCGCCTCCAAATTTGAGTACAGAGTATTGAAAACACACTGTAAAAGTATTTTGTTTCGTGCTTTTTCAAATTTCGTCTATTCACATTCTTCAAAATGAGGTTCAAAATGAAGCTTTGTGGCACTGTAGTTACTTACTGCACTCAACTTCTAAAAACATAAAAGCATACTTATTTTCAGAAACAATTTTGAGTGCATGTAAATCAGTTACTTAGATACACCAGATTGCAACACTGTGCCATGTGGGTGGGTCAGCACATCTGCCGAATGATTCTTGAATAATATTTATTCTTTCGTGAATGTCATGGGATGTTTGATTGGTAGACTGTGAACTGAACATGAACATGATGTGTTCATCTTAATTCTATTTTAATAAAAGAAATCAATTCAGAAGTGAAATAAAATACTGTATGTTACATGGGCGAGAGTTTTTCACGTATTCGTTTCGAAATTCAGTTCTCAACTGGTGCGTAAAACCTCTTTCGGCCCTTGTAACGTAAGTAATTATTAAGATCGACGGAATCAAAAATGGTGCTTAGATTGTGAGGCAGTGGAGGAAATTATTTGAATAATTTTCACTTTTAGGAAAAATGTCGTGAACAGCTGAATAATGAAGGTGCAAGCAATAATGATTTACGAATGGGGTATAATAAGAAATAACATAGCTTGTTCTAAATCACGATGAACCAACTGAATCAGCCCTGAAACACTTCAGATTCATTCTCAAATGCTTTCCAGCTGTTATAACAGGAAATGTTTAGCAAATCAGGTTTGAACCATGCAGATAAAGCTGAAGAAATGTGTGAACAGCCAAGAGAATTTTTGGTGCATATCAGACCTTGTTAAATGCATTTGACATTTTCACTAGTTTATTCTGTCAGTGCTGCTAATCGTAAGCCACGAAATTTACGTGAACCTTCCATCTCAGGAAAACTGGACGCTGAATCTTTCTGATCCTCTTCTCCTGTGGGTGGGAGCGTAGAATACATCTATGGTACCCCCGGCCCTGTCGTTAGCGATGCCTAAAAGGATACTCCCAGGGGCTCCCTAGTTGGGAGCATCGGTTAGTGACCACGGGCCCTAGCTGAGTCTGTGTTGCTTACATTTACTAGTGCCAACCTCCTTCGCTTTTATCTTCCCTGTGCGATCTCATTTAATATTAGATTTGAGATGCCTAGGAAGTCTATATTTTTATGCCTTCCATAGCCTATTATTTACGTGCATTCGTCGAAAGATTGGATCCGTTCTTCCTCTGATTAATGTAAAGAGAGGATAATTGCCAAGTTATACATCCGCTTAAAACAATGATCACCACCACCATCAACCACTTCTGCCCGCTCGGTGGCCATGAAAATAAGAATCTTAGTTCATGGTTGGCTAGTTCTTATCTCGTTGGGGAAACAAAAATTATCATTAGAATGTTGGCCGGCATAGCAGAGGAGGTGGTATACACTTTCTAATCACTAGATTGCGTGCCATAAACTTGGATTCGGTTGCAAACTTTCCCGCTGTGTTCATACGTGGTGAGGGCATATGACGCTGTTCATGGTGATTCGTCCGTCGGAGGAGGACGTTTAGCCTTGAGCAGACCCTTTGGTGTTAATCGAAGGGAGTAGGCTATGTGCCGACACCGGGTTTCACCCTCTCCCGACGTGCAGGTCATCCATGGAAGTCAATTAGAAAGACCTGCATTAGGCCTCTCCGGAGGCCACGCGACATCACATCACATCACATCAATTATTTCTGATCCTCTAATAATAATAATAATAATAATAATAATAATAATAATAATAATAATAATAATAATAATAATAATAACATCCCACGGTTTGTGAACAGTGTTCTACTAGTGGAATATAGTCGTTACTATAGAAAAACATGTATTTGTTCCCTTCCTATTCTCCTAGAGAGAAATAGAGAGAGAGAGAGGGGGGGGAGAGAGTAGAAACTATCATATCAGAAATTTGTATAGCAGCTCAATTTTCAGTCTTCTCTGTGTACGGCAATGCTGTACCCAAGGGGGAGCCTAGCGGTTTCAAACCCCCTTCCGAAATAAAAGCGAACTTAACAAAATAAACAATATATATGGGTTCTGAAATAGCCAACAATAAATTACAAATAATATAAAAATAAGCATTTGCAAAATAAACAATTCAATTTTACCCATAAAATCCCCGCTATCTTTAAATGTTTCTCTATGAATTATTTAACAAATTAAAGGAAAACATAAGTAGAAATTCTAATTTTGGTGAGATGCACGGTACGGATTGCTTGCTTTTTATGTTCTTAATACATTTTTCACAATTAAAATCTATTTCAATAAACGTATAGGAATATTTTCATGTTATCGTTCCGCTAGACGATTTTGTAAAACATGTATCAAACTTCCAAATATTTGTAATTCTTACTGTGAAATATATTGTTACCTCCATTTTTAAACAAATGACAGAAATCTTTGTGTTGCACTGCACGCACGTGTTAAAGAGTGTTCTGCCCACCAGAACGCACCGGGCGGTGCGGTAAGGAGCGCGCAGCTGTGAGCTCGCATCCGGGAGATAGTGGGTTCGAACCCCACTGTCGGCAGCCCTGAGGATAGTTTTCCGTGGTTTCCCATTTTCACACCAGGCAAATGCTGGGACTGTACATTAATTAAGGCCACGGCCGCTTCCTTCCGATTCCTAGGCCTTTCCTGTCCCATTATCGCCATAAGACGTATCTGTGTCGGTGCGACGTAAAGCAACTAGCAAAAAAAAAAAAAAAAAAAAATAGCGACCAGAACGCTATGAATTTACCTTTCTACTGCACGTGTTGAGTTGTAAAAGGTTGTGCTTTAAAACTATTTAAAAATTTTCTTTCTCTAAAATCTATTTGAAAGTAAAATTTTTGTTTTGTTTTCGAAAGTCCCACCCCACCCCAAATCCTAACCCCCTACGAAAAAATGGCCTTGGTACGGGCGATAATACGTATAATGTCAATTGTAAGTTCTTAAAAATATCAGAAATAAATGAATAAATAAATAAATAAATAAATGATAATGATATAATAACAATAATAAGAAGCAAACAGCATAGAGCACACTCCCCAGAAAAGAAAAACTAGAGTCTAACCATCGCCGTCTTGATCTCCTCGTATTTCTTTTACCCACTATGGGCGTGTCTATTATTCTCCTAGATAACCTATCCTCCTCCATTCGCCTCGCTTGGCCCTACCGCCGGAGCAGGTTTCTCTGTACAGCTTAGCCTTTATCTTATCATCCCGAGTACCTTCCCGCCATTGTTCTCACCTGTTTGTATCAACATTCTCGCTACTTTAACATCTAATTTATCAATAAGATATCCTGACTCCACCCGGTTTTCACTCTCGTTCAGCTAAGTCGGTCTGAAGACAGTACGATGTAAAGGGAAGCGAAATCTGAACCGTCCGGGAACTCATTCGCCAAACCTGTTTCACAGGTTAAAACTTGTGACAGATTACTGTGTCGAATTGTAGATTTGTCAGTATGGTTTTTCGTGGTTTCCTATTTTCAGACGAGGCAAATGCTGAGGCTGTATCTTAAATAAGATTACGGCCGTTTCCTTTCCACTCCTAGACCTTTCCTATCCCATCGTCGCCATAAGACCTATCTATGTCGCTGCAAGTTGTTGGTAGATCTGGTAGTTAGCGACTCTTACACAGGAAATACTTCATCGAGCCTTCGAGACTGCATTATCTTGGAAGAGTGCACTTGAATAACGTACAATCGATGACCTCTATCCTGGGGTTGATGTACGCAGAGCGTTATGTGGCGCCATCCTTGGAAGGGAGGCACGCCTAACACATAGCGCTGCGTCATTTTTAGCGGGAAAGGCATCCTACGGGAGCTTCGGGGTCGAGGGGCAATCATCCTCGCCCTACTAGGGTTCAGCGCGCAGCCCACTTCTTGACAGATCACAGAGGTTTAGGCTTTAATCGTCCAGTGTTGTTCACAAATGGTTTGGTGGGGCCAAGGTGCCAAATATGGGTGACCAACAATCCAAACCACTACGTCAACTCGAGAGACGTCTTGTTCCACAGGAGCCTTGAACGATATCTGACAGGGCAACTGTGTTGCATAAAACGGGGCAATACATCACATTGCAGTATGGCAATACGTCTAGCAATTCAGTGGAGCCACATTAGTCGATACATGATTGTCTTCCTTACCGGTGCACAACCAAAGAAATGTCCATTGCATATTAAATCAAATAATATAATATCAGCATGTGTTATATGAATTATATCACTGTCATGTGAATGTATTTTAATTGAAATGTTCTGATAATTATCTTAAACACCATTGTAACTAGTTTCTTGTAGACCGACAGCCCATAGACTGTTCACGTCATTATGTGCTAACACTCTGTTTCCTGGTAGCCATCGCAGCCTACTCAGGCATATTTCTCTAAAACAAAACGAGGGAAACTTGGGAGTCTTCTTATAAGCTTGTCTCTTCTTCTGGTTAAGTTTCACTAAATTATTATCCTCTTTCCAATTCCATTTTGTATCTTCATTTTGAACGAATCTATCAATTGTTAACGTCTTTACCTTTGTTTTACCTTTAATGTCTCTCCGAAACGATTCATTTCCTAAATTACTATTCCTTTTTTTTTCCTATTATTTATATTTCGCTTTAAAGTTTGTAATATCTGAAGTTTCAATTTCGACTCAATTAATTTTTAATTTTCTTCAGTCTGAAGAACCTCACAGTTAAAAATTAACTTTAAAGTGTCACATTCCACATAAATCTATGAGAAATAACTTTCTAATGCATACACATGCCTATGTTTGGAATTCCCACTTCTCGGAAAGGAGTGGACTATATTCATGATTTTATCGACAATGTTTGCTTGACAGTCTATGTAGTGGAATTCATATTTTAATCTAGCATCACACGCCTCGCCGCTTGTATTCATTCCATTACGTTGTACATGTATTTACATTCATCTTATGTTCAAGATTTCGACCATACCATCCAACAACTCCTCAAAATCCTCTTTATTTTAATAGTATGACTGTATTATACGCAACCATCCCCTATTAATTCTAATCGGCATGGAAAAGGAAGAGTTCTGACCCTTCGGAAAAATGAACTTATGAATAAAAGAGAAAGAAGAGCCACTAAGGGTATGAAAATGAAAGATTCCCTACGCCTCGCAATCCTTATACCGTCGGGCTCGGAAGAGAACAAGAATTGAACAAGGAAAGTTGACAGTGAAGGGCCCAACACAAGTAAGCGGAAAACAGTGTCAGATTCAGGGTGGTCGCCAACCGACACTCCTAAGTTGAGAGCCTCTGGAAAAGGAATACTGCTGTTAGTTGCCTCTTACGACAAACAGGAGATATCGTGAATGTATTTTACCGCCCTCACCCTTAAGGGGAAGCATTATATTCTGTACAGCTAACAGCGTGTAATAGGTAATTCATGTTTTAATATACCTGATAGTTCATTATCAGCATTATAGTCTAGACAGGTAATAATAATAATAATAATAATAATAATAATAATAATAATACACTACCGAAAAATACTACTCTTTAAACACATGTTTAAATGTATTCAACATATTTACTGTATGTGAGTTCCATTGAATGATTAAATTCAATTGTTCGGATGTAGAGCGTGTGCCATATTGTAAACCCTCCTTGAGCATCAACCCACGTCTCTGCGTACGCATGCAGGCAATTACAGACGTGAGAAACATTATTCTACACCTCTTGGGCATGTTGAGACTATTTAACAAGATTTTAGGTGGTGGTTTGACAGAACGAGTCAAGCACGATCTACCTTGTCCTATGCATGTTCATCGGAGGAATGTCTGGCGATTGTGCTGGCCAGGAAAGTAATAGAACATCGTGCGGAGTATGCCGAGTAGCACAGGCAACATGTGGGTGGACGTCATTCTGATAGAACATTACATCTCTTTCCTGTCTGAAAAATGGCAGAAGAACTAGTTGAGCCATTCCCTGGACAGTGTTCCATTCACATTCAATAAAAGTGATTGAGAGTTACAACTAATGGTACATCATTCCATAATTCCACTCGGTAAGAGGTCACTTCGTAGATCTGCATCTCACACGTAGACGTCCAACGGTGCTATTGTGCTTTTTACGGAATCAAAGATTTTGCTTAAATGAAATTGTTGTTCTTTATTTTCCTTGTTAACATTAATGGATCATTTACTAAAAGGTATATTTGATACAGTTTCTTTTAATACACAAACGTGCGCAGACACCGCAGCTACTAACAACGTCTTGTCCCTTGGCGATTTCTTTGTTTCACATTGTAGTTACACGTGATCTGAAGTTATGGTGTTTCCACCCGTGAGACTGTTCAGTAACTGGAGGTGATGTTTGTTGTTCTAGAGGGAGGAGGAGCCTCTTCTGGTTCGAGCCGTGAAGCTGACAGCTCGTGAACGCCGCTTCATCAAGTTCGCTTCTGTCGAGTTCAACAGCCAGCTGTACATGACGCCGCAGGATTTCCTCGAGTCTGTCGTGGAGCAAGAGCCGAGGCGTAAGTACTCAATCAAGCATAGTATCTGTGGTATACTTAGAGAATAGCAAATACGTCCTGAAAACTGCATATGCCTATTTCATTGTATTGTCTTAAACTTGGCACCCCTGGCTTTTCGGCGTACAGCTCGTGAATACGATATTGTTTGCGTTATGCCGAAGCTATTTATGAAGAAACGTTTACAGTCCTTATCATGATCGTTGCAGCCGTTTAGGTGCCAGTCCTCGAGCATTTCAGATTGATGGCATTATATAATTCATTATTGTAGCTCAAATTAGCGCCTAGGATCATCGAGATCTTCAGTTCTGTACATTTGTATGTGTGATCATCTTTCCTGTTGTGTTGTCTCCAAGATTGATTATGCATTCTTTCACTCCAGCCTATCCTATGCCAACTTTTTCATCTTTACGTTACCACTGCAGAATTCGTCTATTCTGATTATGTTTATCATAAGTCCTCGGCACTTCGAGTTTCTTCTTCCTTTCTTTCCACCGAGTAAAAAAACTAATCAGTAAATTCCATTGATTGGATACGTTATTGTATTATGACACAGCCAATCACTAACTGATCTGCATTTAGGGCAGTCGCCCAGGTGGCAGTTTCCCTATCTGTTGTTTTCCTAGCCTTTTCTTAAATGATTGCAAAGAAATTGGAAATTTGCTGAACATCTCCCTTGGTTATTCCAATCCCTAATCCCCTTCATCAACCCGATGTGTTCTCTTGAATTCCAACTTTATCTTCACATTGTGATCTTCCTACTCTTAAAGACAGCACTCAAACTTATTCGTCTTCTAATATCATTCCACGCCATCTCTCCACTGACAGCTCGGAACATACCGCTTAGTCGAGCGACTCGTTTCCTTTCTCTCAAGTCTTCCCAGTCCAAACTTTGCAACATTTTTGTAACGGTACTCGTTTGTCGGAAATCACCCAGAACAAATCCAGCTGCTTTTCTTTGGATTTTTCCAGTTCTTGAATCAAGTAATCCTGGTGAGGGTCCCATACATTGGAACCATACTCTATTTGGGGTCTTGCTAGAGACTTATATGCCCTCTCCAGTATGTCCTTACTACAAACCCTAAATACCATAATATCCATGTGCAAAGATCTTTACCCTTTAATTACAATCCCATTTATGTGATTACCCCAATGGAAATCTTTCCTTATAACACCTAGGTACTTACAATGATTTCTATAAGGAACTTTCACCCCATCAAAGCAGTAATTAAAACTGAGAGGACTTTTCCTATTCCGTGTTTCTCGTGATCTTCGATAATCCTTTGAATGATCTTCCGTTGTTTTTCTTTCCCCTCCCAAGTAAATAGTTGGGCGATACGTTTTTCGCGTATCTCCGTTCTTGCTTCCCATTCTTAGCGGTAATTCACTTCAGCACATGCACATATGTGTGGATAACACGATAACGCAGGTTGCAAAACACATTTTGCACGCACTGTAAGCACACACAAGGCTAAGAATCTCTGTGCTAAGATTTATTTTTTTAATACAAGAAAATTCAGTAAAAGCTACTTGACGGTATGAATTAAATACTAAAGTCGAATGTCTATTTAGGACCTGAATATTTGATTGAAAATTGAAACTACATTATTTTAGATGTGTTTCTTTATTACAGCCCGTTTGAAGCGCCGTGTACTCACCGAGAAGGACCTGGATTACATCCGAGACCACACCCCATCGATGCGTCAGGGCTCATCTCAGATGTTCCGGAGTCTCCGAGATAAGGGTAATGTACTCAGTAAAGGGGATCTTTTACCTCTGTTTTAAATGTACAAACTAATGTAATGGAACATTTCTTGCTGTTTTGTGATATTTAAATTTATTTTGTGCTACATTATAATGGAAAATGGATTCATTGTATGCAAAGCTACTGCCGCTGGTGAGTTCAAACTCGTTTCTTATGTGCAATTGCTCACTGTTTGAAGATTGAAACTAGTCACTGTAAATGCATTCACTTGTAAATATGCTAAGGGTCAGGTATTGACCCTGCACTTTGCACAATAATTACTTTTGTATTAACACCTGTTACCAGGAGCAAGACACCAACATCGATCCTTCGAAAACATCGATAGATTGGTTTATAGACAAACCTCATCGCCTTCTAACAACAACCCTCTGTGGCTTCACCTGCGCAGTATTTGTTTATATGGCAATTTATGTTTATTTATATTGTAATACAATAAACGCAGTCCCTACTCTTCAGTGAAATAGACTATTATAATATTCTCTGAAAACAATTGTGTATCAAATAGAGCAACAATTAAATGTCACCATCTCACCACCTGACGATAGAGTATAAACCGAGCAAGTTGCCGCGCGGTTTGGGTCACGTAGGTATCAGCTTGCATTCGGGAGATAGTGGGTTCGATCCCCACTGTCGGTAGCGCCGAAGATGATTGTCCGTGGTTTCCCACTTTCACACCAAGCAAGTCTGGGGTGGACCTTAATCAAGGCCACGGTCGCTTCCTTCTTATCCCATTGTCACCATAAGACGGTGCGACGTAAACAAACTGTAAAAGACCAAATAAAGAGTATAAACTCTGACACGCGTCTTAGAATATAAATTGATAAAAATTGTCACTGCTAACAGTATTAATTATTTCATAATGAAAAAAATAGAGATATTAATGCCATCTATCAAACAATTTAGACATGATTTGAAATACAATATGTTTTCCATCTGCAAGTTTAAAATTTCGAAAAATGCTCAAATATGTGATTTATTTTCATAAGGAGTTTATGTGCCGAATATCACATACCCACCTTAGTGACTTCTGAGACACGAGTGTTTTTAGAAAACAAAATTGGCATAGTTTCGTCGCTTTATGATCTGTATTTCCAAAATAGTTTCTTATCATGTGCGTACATCATAAAAAGTACACTCCCTAAATTTAACGTTTCTGTTTTCAACAATTTATGCTGATAGTTGATGAGCGACTCAGACACGATAGCTTTTTATATATTTATATACAGTATACCTTGCATTCTTTCAAACATGGTCTATATTGAATATTATAGAAGAAATTATCAAGACGTCGACCGTGAAAGCCTAAGCTGTTATGAGGGTCTACATTCCTGTTTAAATGAACCAACTTCTCGTAATCAAATGGGACTTATTCTGTATCATTCTTACCAGGATACTGTGTAATATATCAATTTCCAAATTCATGTATTTGTATAATATATCTACTTAAGTGTTCTTTTTCCCCACCGCCATAAGGAGTCAGATTTATTGAGCACCGTGGCTATGCGCTTTGGATCACATAGCTGTGATCGTACCTTTGGGAACCCCACTGTTGGCTGCCCCAAAGATGAGTTTCGTGGTTTCCTATTTTCACACCTTCATTAAAGCCACGGACGCTTCCTTTCCACTCCTAGTTGTGCCCTATCCATCTTCGCCATAAAGATCTTTCTTTCTGAGTCGATGCGACGTAAAACCGATAGCAAATTATTGAACAGGGAGAGAAGTTCGCAAACCGCAGCGACAAAGTATACGGCGGGCTGGACACGACGCAGGCATTGCAGGCATTGCTGCCACTTACGGGGATTTAACCCCTTTTTCACCCCTTAAATACTGAATTGCTAAAAATGATTTTTAGTGGGTGCCTACATGATATAAGGAACATAATATCCAAATTTCATGCATATAGGTGTCGTCGTTTGTGTGTGGCTCTTATGAGTCTCTCCTGTCATCTTTTATTAGAGAATAGTGGAATTAACCGTTCTTCGCATGGGGGTTTCCTGCCTATCACAACACAGAGAAAGCAACGGTGTTATATATCAACGCTATCAACTAGGTTAAAAATTACTTATCATAGCGGCCCGCAAACTACCTCTCCAAAATATTGCCCTTTTTTTGTATTTACCCCCTTATTTTTAATCCTTCGGGGTGATTTTTAATAAGGCTTGTGAGATGCTATATGTGCCCTAAGAGGAATTTCTATATCAAATTTAACTCTCATCAGTTTGGTGGTTCCTGAGATATTGTGATGAGTGAGTGAGTGAGTGGCATATACGGAGGGTTGTATGCGGTCGGTAGTAACGAGAATGGAATGCGATTGTGGCCCTGTTGTGTGAGTGCCTCGGTCAGGGTTCTCGGAGGCGAATAAACACGTGTTCGTTTCGCCTTCGCAGCCGGTAGCAGATGTGTTGCGTAAGAAAATTGAACCGTTTTTTGAAGGCTACTTCAGTGCCCTTTCTCACGCAAAGTATAGTTATTCTGCTATTTCAGCCCGGAGACTGGTTTGATCCTTAAAAAGTAGAATAACACCCACGGTATCCCCTGCCTGTCGTAATAGGCGACTAAAAGGGGCTCTAGGGGCTTTGAACTTTGGAGCGTGGATTGGCGACCACGGGGCTCTTAGATGAGTCCTGGCATTGCTTCCACTTACTTGTGCCAGGTTCATCACTTTCATCTATCCTATCCGACCTCACTTGGTCAACTCTTGTTCTTTTCAGACCCCGACGGTATTAGGTTTGCGAGGCCTAGGGAGTCTTTCATTTTCATGCCCTTCGCGGCCCTTTTCTGCTTTTGGCCGATACCTTCATTTTTCGAAGTGTCGGACCCCTTCCATTTTTCTCCCCGATTAGTGTTATATAGAGGATGGTTGTCTGGTTGTACTTCCTCTTAAAACAATAATCACCACCACCACCACCACCACCTTAAATGAAACTGTGACTTCGGTGGAAGCTATTTTTTTCTATGGCCGGTGCCAAGATACAGATGCAAAAGTACTGCATCTATCAAGAAATAGCAGCAGATTGTATTGAAATGTGCAACAAGCGAAATTTTGTGTCGAAGAAATGAATTAGTTCCGTGTTGAATAAAATGGGAAAGGTCATGGGATTGATATTCCAAAAGAAAAAAAGAAAGGGGTAAACCCGCGACCACCTCCTATTCCGTACCTCAGACGTCTTAAGAAAAGTCAAAGTCCTTGTCACTGAAGGAATATTCGTACAACCTGCCCATCCTATTATAAACAAGGATTTGAATATGGAAAAACTTCATATGAGACGAATTCATAAATTATTGCCACGTCACATTTAAGAACGTCACACGAACAGAAGGGAACTGTATGAAAATCATCTAACAATATGAAAATGGAAATTTGTGGTAGTATCAGATGAGGCGTATGTTTGCCTAAGTGACTGTAACAAATCACACGCAGTTTACTACCGTACAGGGAGTGAAACAAATCAAAAGTGGTATACAGAATGCAAAGAAAGTTTCTCAAAGGGATTTATGGCCATTTCAGGTTTTTGTTACGATGGGAAACTAGCTGTTCGCTGAAAACATCAACAACAAAGAAAATAAAAGTTCCGACCCCAGTTTATCACACCAAGATCCCGGTTCTCTATGCGGGAGAGAGAAACGAAGTCTGTGTTCATGAAGATGAGGCCTGTAGTCTTCGGCCAGTCAGTTTGGTGACCATTTGTGTACTTAGAGTCTCAATTTGTAGAGAAACTCGTGTTGAAGTGAAAATCCGGAAATCTCGGGAAAGCCACTACCATAACTTCCAACTGACTATCTATTCTAATCGAATAATTGGATCTTTAAGGTTCAACGTCAGCAACACAAGAAGGCAGCGCTAGATTGGATGAACAAAACCCTTGATTTACTTTATCAACGGCTATGACTAAGAATTTACAATGAAGGGAGTCCTAGTTTTTAAATGCCTTTAGAAAATGTTATTAGGGACCATTAAAGTCCTAACTATTTACCGGAACGCGTTCCGGACTGTTTTGACTTTTAAAAGAAGCCCTGCATTTACCACATAGCAGTGGTCCATCTTCTGTACTTTATTCTTAATAGAACTTCCAGACACTGTTTTTTCTTCGCCTAGACATGTGTTCGAGACGCTCTATATACTGTAGATAGTTTTCATACACCAAAACATTGTGGTTTAAATGCAACAAATCCTAGCTAATGGTGTTGAGTATTCAGCCCGAAGGCTTCTTTGATCCGCAGTAGCCCCGCCATCACCGGTCATAAATGGCCTAGGCGTTACTGAAGAGACATACTAGGGAAATGAGATATTTTCTCATTGCGTTTCTCACCGAGCCATAAGTTACTATTACACAATATTCTGTCAAGCTCACTGAAATGCATGCACCAACCGACCCTATGAACGACACATTTTTCACACATTCATAACAGGGACTAGCTGCGTAAGGAATGGCATTACTAGCATCGCTTACATCTCATTCATTTTCAGGTTGTCAAAGCCAAGGATGAGGCTAAGAAGGTTCAATGAGGAGATGGTGCACTGTAAATACTAGGTCTCTCCAGCAAAGTTATGGTCGACCTTATAATAATTTAAACATCACCTTTCGTACCCATCAGACTAGATATGTGATGTAACCGGTTAGACACACATCTCCTATTCTCTAGATTTCTAAATGCGCTGGTACGGTAAAGATCCATTATTCCTACATTCCCTTAGGAATAAAATGGACGTAACACATATAGCAGTATTATCATGAAATGCCCCACTGTTCAATGTTTTCTACATCCATGATGTTCTAGATCAATGCTATCGATGTTTCGAACGTCGATGAATTTTCTGATGTCTCAAGTCTCCTTTATTTCTGGTCAGGTTTTAGAAATGTGCTTTTAATATCATTGCTTGTACAGTTGTTAGTGTTTAGTTAATGTTTAGTCTGTGTAACTTGCTTATTATGAAGTGCGTTAAATGGTTTTGTTTTGCAGGGATCATCTCATACACGGAGTACTTATTTCTCCTCTCCATCCTCACAAGTAAGTATCTCTCTCTCTCTCTCTCTCTCCTTGCAGACCTGTATTAACTTAGTGCGTGTATTTAAGGTAAACTATTTACTGTACAAAAACACACACATAATCTGCCTGTGCAGAACCTTGCTTGAAGAAAATTAAACTTCAGGAAAAACAAAGCTGCGTATGATATTATAAGACATTGTGTATAATCCTTCCTAATTCAACCATCCTTATAATGGGTTTTTATCTCTTGCTGGCTCACTGCCTTTTTTCTTTTTTTCCCTTCTACTATAAAAAGTACAGCATAATGTTTCTACGGAAGTAATTCTGTTTGACTATCATTTTTAGTTGCTATTAATAACTGGAGGCAAGGCCGTACCCAGAATTGTTTTTGGAGGGGGTTAGGATTTCGGGTGGGGTGAGGGAAGGTTTCCGAAAAAAACTACAACTTTAGTAACGAATATTTTTTATATTCAAATAGATTTTACAGAAAGAACGGTTTAAAATAGTTTTAGAGCAGTACTTCAATTAGATTTTACAGAAAGAAAGGTTTGAAATAGTTTTAGAGCAGTACTTCAAATAGATTTTACAGAAAGAAAGGTCTGAAATAGTTTTAAAGCAGTACCTTTTACAACTCAACGGGCGAAGTAGAAAGGTAAATTCATAGCGGTCTGGTGAGCGGGACACGCCTTAACACGTGCGTGCAGTGCGACACAAAGATTTCTGTCGTTTGTTAAGAAATGGAGGTAACAATATATTTCAGTGTAAGTATTAAAAATATTTAGAGTTTTGATTCATTTTTTTAAATCTTCTAGCGGCTCGATAACATGAAAATATTTATATGTGTTTATTGATATTAATTTTTATGGTGCGAAATGTATTAAGAACCAGTCCGTATATATCACCAATATGATAAATTATATTCATAGAGAAACATTTGGCACAGATTTTATAGGTTAAATTCAATTGTTTATTTTGAAAATTCTTGTTTTTTTATAATATTTCTAATTTATTGTAGGATATTTCAAACCCCGTATCATCATCATCATCATCATTAGTCGTTATGCTCATTACTGAGCGTCGTGACCTCATAACTCTTATCATTTCCGTGTTGCAACCTTGACGAGATGTCTCCATCCCGAGCGGTTTTCACATTTCTTTAGTATGATCTGAAGTGTTAGACCAGTGATCTTCTTCGCCTGATCTATCCATCTACTTGCTGTTCTTCCTCGTGGTCTACTGTCTTCGATTTTGCCTTGTAAAATGAGCTTTTCCAAGTTCTCTCCGCCTCGTCTGAAAATGTTGTTTAAATATGTCAAGTTGACTTTTATTTCGGGGGCGGGGGTTGAAACACCCTAACCTCTCCCCTGGGTACGGCCTTGACTGGAGGTAAGTTCCAACTTACCACCCTAGAAAACCAAGTAAAGAAAGATGATTTAACAACGTAAAATGTTTTATAGCAACAAACAAAAGAATGCTGAAATCCGACGTATTCTCTGATATTAAGTTACTTAAATTGAAGATAATTTTTACTGTGTGGAATGTAGATGTAGGGGCTCAAACAATGATCTATTGACAGAAAAGCTCCCAATTATTTACAAACTATCCACATATATATTTGAAAATCAGGCATTTCCTGTTTAATGTGGCACTCTTCTGTATAGTCTGATGCTACCTCAGCTTGTAGTCCATCCAAAATATGTTCATGAAACTGAAATTCCAGTCTGTATAATGTTTCTCAAAACGAAAATCAGCATCCTCTTTCTGTCTGTTCGGTCAGCAGCCCAGAGGCTGGTTGGATCCTCAAATACTAAAGGTTATGCAGCTATAGAGAAACCACAAAAACCAATGGCAGGGCCCAAATGAGGCGTACTAGGCAAGATGAGGAGTGAGGTAGTTTGCCATTGTTTTCCTCACATCTTCTTTCTGCTGGATTTAATTTTGCATCGTTAACTTTGAAGATAGGTTTTGGTTCTTAAATTGCACAAACTTTTATCTCGCTTGGCAATGCATCTGGCACAGTGGTTGTGTCATTTTAGTAACGTATAGCCATTTTCAGGACTGTATTCCAAAATTCCAGGAAGCTGGCTTCCTAACATTTTCTTGCACTGACTTTTTTCCCGGCTTTGTTTTAGACATCGCTTCCTAGTCTTTTAAAGGTAGCAAACTTGCCTATCATGTCGATATATTCATTCGGGCTAATGATGATCCCATCTCTTCTGATGTCTTCTAAATACCCGATCAGGGGGTATAAAGCTGTGTCCAGTCATAGGAAAAACAAGCTGAACCTCACGCGCGTTACAAAACAAGTAGCAGACCATGGTAATTCGAACTTTTATTTTTGTTCCAACACCCACACCAATCACTAGCAAGTCTAATAACAGTATAAGGGGGTCAGATCAATAGAATTTAAGCAATCAAACAAGTAGGACTATATTTAATTTTCCACACACACATAAGCAGTTAATGACTTTCCGTGGTTTCCCATTTTCACGTCACGCAAATGCTGGGGCTATTAGTACATTAAGGTCACGGCCGCTTCCTTCCCAATCCTAGCCCTTTCCCATCCTTGCATCGTCGACCTTCAGTGTGTTAATGCATTGTTAAACCTCTAACAAAAGATATATTTTGAATGAAAAAGACGTGTTGGGTATTGTGTCTGAAGCTGTTAGAATAATTCTTTGAATCAAATTTCTTTGAACTGTCCTTTCCCTAGTCGATAAGAATGGTCACCAACAATAAAGTCTACGTAACTTTCCCATTCATTTGATTCCTTCGACTACGGTACTTGAAACCGTGTTTCACGATGCTATTTGTCGGAATTGAATAAAGAATGGGAACCAGCACGAAATGAACAAAATGGTAAAGTAAACTCGTGTCCTCATCCCAAGGTTGGTAAGAACATGCTGTTCCCTGTCTAAAATAACCTCAAAAAAGTGTTACAACTCTTGGCGCTTCTTAGTGATTGTTTCAGTGCACAGCACGTTTTGATATCTGCCTCTCTCATGAAACTCCTCACCGATGCACCTTGATGCAGGCGAGCATTGTTGTCAACGAGAATGAATTCAACACCCTATTCATCTCTACAGGGTTGTACAAATGGTCGAAGAATTTCATTAGTTTATCGCTGGGCAGATAACGTCCCTCGAATTGGTATCCAAGGTGCACAACAGATATGCATAATCCCAGTCCAAAACATTACACCAACTCCTCCAAAAGCATGCACCTCTTGAACACGCTGCCACTTTCCACTGTGTCTTTTACGTTTCTATACCCTTTGTATCAAGGTACCCGTAGATGATGTGGTCTTGGAACAAGAAGAGGCTGTTGATGCTGATGGAATGGGGGACCCAATTTTGAGGTCAGAATTCGAAAGAGTTTTAAGAGACCGAAATAGGAACAAGGCACCTGGAATTGACGACATTCCCTCTGAATTACGAACTGCCTTAGGAGAAACCAGCATTGCGAGGTTATTCCATTTAGTGTTGTAAAATGTATGAGACAGGAGAAGTGCCATCCGATTTTTGGCAGAATGTTACACCTATTTGTATCTGATAATAATAATGAAATAATAATAGAAAAAATATGAAATTTGAAAAATCAGAAATTAAAATCAAATTAACGCCGTGTTTGCATTGCGGCAACTATTAACTTACAGGCCTAACACCGACAACTACGGAAGGATTGTGGAACGTGGAAGGAACCCTAATGAGGCCATGAGATAGTATTTCGTTGTGGGGAAAGAGAAACGCGCGGCGACCAATGTATTAAAAATTAACAAATTAAAGAAAAACACATAAACCAAAACAAAAGACATAGCCGATGACAATTGAAAACATTTAAAATAAGGATATTTAAATAAATTTATAAAACACAAGGTAATCTTTCGATGATATGGATAAACTTTAACATAAAAGTTGATGCTGACGTACATTAAAGAGAACTCAAAAAAAACAGTTAAATTCACGTTAGGTTACACAATTCAGCACAAGCAAAGAGAGTTGCCAAAAATATGATGCTACGATTGTCTGTCGAAACACAGTCATTCTGAAAAGCGAAATTGGTGAATGCGGGAATCTAGAGTAAAACTCCGTTACGCGAAAACAAATTACATTACCACCGAAAGTTACTTTAGATTAGAAAAGGCCGAGACACAATAATTAATTTAAATGAAGTGAAAAACAATAACATAACGCTTACCGTGAGAGACCGGGGACCAAAAACGGGACGGACGCAAGGCGCGTCCGCCCGCTAAGGCGATCAGAATTCAAACACGCGGACAGAATGCATTGCTCACAGGAGGAGCCCAACACCGGAAATCGTGCGATCACAAATAGCCAATAACAACACTCCAGATCACCACATTTACCAATTACAAATGCTAATATACTGACCAATAAGGAACTTTGTTATTTTGGCCAATCACAAGGATCTTCTAGAACAATCTTTTCTGCAGAACCAACATATTTGCGGATGTTAAAAAACTACAGGAGAAGGCCACTTACACGTGGCACATCCTGCCTCACAAGTTAATGAACATACCTTTATACAATTTGCTTTCAATTGTAGATGCAATTTACAGCAGGAAATGACAGTTACAATAATTAAGATTCAATATTCGGTAATGTCTTTGATGAAAGTTCTCAAAACCGTATTCTAATTAACTTTTTTCTAATTCACATAAATTCTTAAAACTTAAATTTTTTGCATAAGCTCTTCAGTCTTTTAAATGTTCCCTTTTGTTTTCACAAACAGCAGTTTTACATAAAAATTTTAAAATGATGACAAGGCCAAAATTAAATAACGACAAGGATTTCTGTGGCTTCACTGATCTCTGCACATGGCTGTTCAACACTGGTCACAAAAGTGACTGAGGTATAAGTGATGCTAGTAATGCCATTCCTTATGCCGCCAGTCCGTGTTATGATTGGTGTGAAAATGTTTCTCATAGGGTCGGTTGTTGCATGCATTTCAGTGGGCTTGGCAAACTGATATATACAGTAATAGCAACTTCTGGCTCAGTGAGAAAAGCAATGAGAAACTACCTCACTCCTCATTTCCCTAGCACACATTTTCAGTGATGCCTAGGCCATCTATGACAGCTGATGGCGGAGCTGTTGAGGATCCAACCAGCCTTCGGGCTGAGGACTGAACATACATTATTATTATTATTATTATTATTATTATTATTATTATTATTATTATTATTATTATTAGATGCGAAAAAGATCAGAAAGCTGATCACGCAAAGCTCACTTAGAAGTTGTGCATTTCCTTCTTTGCAAGGCAGCCTTCAATTTTTCTCTCATCGTGGTTCTTCGTTCTTCTGTCAACTTGGCTCCTGTCTTCTTTCTGTGGTTTCTCTCTGACTCTACTTCCCAGTTGCTGATTTTCATTTTGTAGCAGGTTCAGTCTGCAATGTCGGCCACTTTGATTCCTGATTTTTCCAGGTCTTGGTGGATTTCCAATGTCCACCTATTTGTTTTGATGTTTTCTGTTGCCTCTAGTAAGATTCTTGTCAGTCTGTTTTCTGGAAGGCTTTTGATGTGCCCGTAAAATTTCAGTTGTCTTTTTCTGATGTTGGCCGCAAGATCTGAGAGCTCCTCAGTTTTTATATGAGATTGCAGTCGGTATCCTTCATCAGTCAGTTTTGGGCCAAGATTTTTTCTGATGATTTTACGTTCCTCTTTCAGGATATCTTTGAGCACTGTTTTTGTTGTTGTTGTTATTATTATTGTTATTATTATTATTATTATTATTATTATTATTATTATTATTATTATTATTATTATTATTATTATTATTATTATTATTATAAATTTGTGAATACTGTACATTGCCCACATATCTTGTATGCATTCACACTGTATGATTTCCTGTTTATATTAAAGTTTTGAAAGAACTGTGTGCTGGTACCGATTCACTCCTGTTTGCTCAGATAAGAAAGTTAACAACAGCATAGTATATGTTATATGTATAGGGAACAAATGGAGAGCAGTGACTCTGTGCGTACTCCATTCATGTGTGCTTACATGGTAAGCTGTTTCTTTCCGCCTGTTTCCTACACATAGTACCTTTCTCTTTTTGATTTTGATTTTGTTTCTTAAGATTGTTTTAGCTTACTATATCATATATTGTGTCACATAGTAACAGATATAAAGTATTATTTACTGTTCAATTTCCTTTCCTTGCAGAACCACAGACGGGTTTCCGTATTGCATTCAACATGTTCGACACTGATGGCAATGAAAGGGTTGATAAAAATGAGTTTCTTGTGGTAAGTACTACTGATACTTATTTTTATTTGTTGCAGTAATTGATAAGGCTCTGTTTGCAGTCTCTTGTAATGCTGTCTGATGAACAACTTGAGAAGAGAATTAACTGACTGCTTCACTCCAAGTCTTCCCTTGTCTAATTCTCTGATGTCTCCCTTATAATTATGATGTGCACAATATAGAAAGTTTATTAGTGTCCATGTGCATTTATCACAGAAAAGTATGCTCACCTCATTATGAATGCTGAGTTGATCCCAAATATTTATATTGAAAATGTTTTTCAAATATGGTAATATTTTAATAACCCTAGATTTTCTTTGAGATGGGGAGATGTGGTAGTTGAAGATGTCTAGTGTCCTGTGGAGGTCTGTAATGAGTCATTTTCAGGTGGAACTGTTATAACTAGAATTGAAATGCTTTTCTCAGACCATGTGTAATAAGGACATGAGACTTGTGGAATTAACCTATGAGAGTAAGTCAGAAAGTAAGTTTCCCTTAATGTTTTGTTGGAGAACAGGTAAAGGCAGGTTAAGATAAAGAATATTGCATTGTTTCAGCATCCTTCCTGTATGTTTTAAAGTAATCACCAAAGTTATTCAAGCATTTGCCATAGTTGAAAATGAGTCCCTTTTTCTTTATGATGGAAAATGATGTCCTGTTACTTGAACACCTCTAACTCATTGAGTGTCGTGCATCTATACTTCAGTGAGAGCTCATGGTTTCATGTGATGGGGAGGCTGGGAATAATCAAATTATATGCACATATGTATTAGTTGTACTAAATTAGAGTTTAAGTGCATGCTAGCAACTGATAATAAAGTCACGTTTACCACATAAAACTTCTGTTATGTTTGATGGAGCCATACAAGTAGATCTTGGCACAGGTGCTTGACATGGCCTGTGAGGCCAGAATGAGAGTGGCCTCTGCTGAATTTGACTGCTGGCATAGGAGGTTTACCGGTTATCATGGTAGTGATGATGTCACATGCGTCTTCTTGAGCAGCCTGGCTGTGCCTAGTCGCATGTCTACACCATTAATTGATCTCACTTATAGAGGCTTTACATAGTTAACCAGCATATATACCACCCTACATACTACATTAAATTACATCAGATAATCATTGCCAAATGAATCATTGTCATACATCTCGCATTGTGCGTATGAAAATATGACTTTATTATTAGCTACACAGTAGGAATCCAAATAAAAAGGTATGAAATTTGGCTGTGAACTTCTGATAGGAAATAAATTAGGTCCTCAGTTGGTTGACAGAAAAATCTGCACACTTCTGAAAGGAAGCCCGACCTCTCATGCCTCCACCCAAAAACTGCCCCTTCTGTTCTCACCATTTCATCAACAGTATATGCAAATATATCTCATGTTAATGATGGCCACTCTGCTTTTTGTCTTTCGTAGTCATTCAAACTTCTGCAGATTCACAGCATCACTTCTGCACTTGTTGGGCATATACGTATTTATTTCTCCCTGTCAACAGAAAATCCTCCTGTGAATGTTAACTGGATCTGTTTTTATGCATTCAGAAAATGGATCTCTATATCAACCTCAAATCGTTCAGTAACTTCACTATTTTGTAATGCTTGCTGTACTATGAACTAGTGCACCTGTGCACAAGCTGTCATCATGACCACAAACTGTCAGATAAATAAGATGGAGTGAACACTGTTCAATTCTGAATAAACAGGGAAGCTTACTTTTGACTTACTTTCATATAAAGCTTATCCTTACTGAATGAGTTTCTTTTTAAGTTCATGACATCTATATCTTGATCTGCACTGCAAGTGGACTCAATTTAATGTTCCATGTTCCAAAACTTAATCAGTCCTATTCTCTCCCTCTTACTTATAAAACATTATTACAGCTTTGTACCTTTTTTTCAGCACTAGGCCTACTCCAGACCATGGTGACCTAGCAAGTTGACTGCTACAAATGAGTTAGTTAATAATATTTTAATAGTAACTAACACCAATATCCAAAATCTCTTATTACTGAAGTATGTATGACCAATGTTTGTTACAGACTAGGTGAGGACTAGGTGTTTGGATGCAAGATAGTTTTCCATTGATAGGCTATTGTTTTATTAACCTCAAAATCTACATGATAGTTTCAGAGAAAATTGTTTTCTTGCTCCTGTCTTGTTTCCTTTAGCCCAGTCAAGCTCAACATTTTGTTCCATTTTTAATAGTCAGTAACAGTTTGTTCTGAATTTGGCTCAATCTCATCTCATTTTTCATGGAAAGGTAAAAGGTGAAATGGTTTTCAGGTATAATTGGTTGGCATTGAGCAGGAGGGAAGCAACCTTCAACATAATTACAATAAAATGAGTTGGTGGATTTTTGAGTGTGGTTCACCATTGCTTATTTTCAGCAAAAGTAGCGAGTCCTAAATCCATTCATTATTAATTCAGTTATTCCTCGTTATATCACCATCATTTGTTCAGACTGAAGTTGGTGCAATAAAGAGAGTGGTGTTAAATCCAGGTCATATTTTAAACAGGAAACCATACCACTGTTATTTTTCCAAAACAACCTCGTGGCTTTACTCAATCTCAAATTAGATTCCCGAGTAAGTCCCCCAGTCGGTTCTCCGGGGAAGGGGGAGTACAAGGTTGAGATAAGCCTCGGAATGTGCAGATTTATCTAAACCATCCTTACGAGTCATTAGAAGAATAGCAACTTAGAATGTGTGAGGTCTCTTGCAGATAGGAAAACTTCACATCTTTAAAACAGAAATGAAACTTCATGATCTGGACATACATGGACTTAGTGAGACACATTTTATGACTCAAACTAATAATACAGTATATTTTTCTGGAAGTGAGGATGTGAGTCGTAATGGTGTCACTGTAATGATTCCAAAAAATCTTAACAGTACTGTTGTGGGTTATGAGCCCTTATGTGATATAATCATCTGTATTACGATGAAAGCTTCTCCTTGTAATATCAACACCATTCAGGTTTATGCCCTCACTTCAGTTTCACTACAAGAAGGAATCGAGGAATTTTATGACCAGCTGGAATATACCATCAGTAGGATACCTAAAAAGGAAATATTAGTCATCCAAGGGGATTTTAACGCAACGATAGGTAAAACTCTAGATGATAGATACATGAGACCTATGGTTGGACTGTACAGTCTGGGGGTGAGAAATGAACGCGGAGAGAGTTTATTAGAATTTTGTGTGAATAACAGCTTATCCCTCTGTAACACCCTCTTCAACATCATCCAAGGTGTCGCTACACATGGATTTCTCCTGGGGATAAGGTTAGGAATCAAATTGATTTCATTTTGGCGAGGTAACATTGGCAGGCTTCAATCTTGGATTGTAAGACCTACCCTGGAGCAGACTGTGGTAGTGATCATATACTGCTATCTATGAAAATACAGGTAAAAATGAAATCATTGAAGAAGGTGAGAGTAAAACAGGTACGCATTACTGACAAACATATTCTCCATGAGTTTGGTGAAAGAATAAGAACAAAATTCCAGCAAGTATAGGAGGAAAGAGCTTCTTCTCAAACATGGGACAAGATGAAGGAAATCATCAATTTATCCCTTCCCGAACAAGTTCCTAAGACCCCTCAAACAAAACATCCCTGGATTTAAAAATTTACACTACTACTGATTGAAGAAAGGAGCACATTGAAGAAACGTGGTATACAAACAGCAGAAAATGAGGAAACACATAAAGAACAGAGTAATTGCAGAATTGACAAGACACAGTATCTTATCAATATCTGTGATGAAATAGACTGCCATCACAAGCTAAATGAAACATGTGACCTTTACAAGAAGATAGACAGCATCAACCAAGAGTACAAACCACGTACATGGGTGATAGAAGACGCACAGGGAAATGTAACTGGTGACAAGAAAGAAGCAATAGCCAGGTGGAAACAACACTGCAAAACCTTATACTGCAAAGGTAATAGCATAAGAGAAGAGAACAATTGCATGGAATGTGACATAGGGCCTCCGGTGCTCGGTTTCAGCTCTCGAGCCAGCCAGCTCCCTGGTTGATCCTGCCAGTAGTCATATGCTTGTCTCAAAGATTAAGCCATGCATGTCTCAGTGCAAGCCAAATTAAGGTGAAACCGCGAATGGCTCATTAAATCAGTTATGGTTCCTTAGATCGTACCACTTTACTTGGATAACTGTGGTATTTCTAGAGCTAATACATGCAAACAGAGTCCCGACCAGAAGTGGAAGGGACGCTTTTATTAGATCAAAATCAATCGGTCGGCTCGTCCGGTCCGTTTGCCTTGGTGACTCTGAATAACTTTGGGCTGATCGCACGGTCCTCGTACCGGCGACGCATCTTTCAAATGTCTGCCTTATCAACTGTCGATGATAGGTTCTGCGCCTACCATGGTTGTAACGGGTAACGGAGAATCAGGGTTCGATTCCGGAGAGTGAGCCTGAGAAACGGCTACCACATCCAAGGAAGGCAGCAGGCGCGCAAATTACCCACTCCCGGCACGGGGAGGTAGTGACGAAAAATAACGATACGGGACTCGTTCAGTGAAATTGAGAACGCCATCAAACATTGAAAAACAACAAAGCCCCAGGCATAGATGGTATTACTGAAGAAATGCTGAAAGTAATGGGAGAAGAAGGCCTCCATGCTTTACGTTCAATATAATAAAGTGTGGAGAATGGCCTAATGACTGGACTGCATCTGTTCTTGTCCTCTTTTACAAAAAAGGGTCAGTAAGGGACTGTTCTAATTACTGCACCATAGCATTATTATCACATGCCAGCAAAGTCCTGCTGTACATGAATCAACAATTAAAAACTTTCTTGCAGTCTCAGATTTCTGCTGAACAAGCAGATTTTGTGGCAGGTAAAGGTATACAAGAGTCAATAACAAACATGAGGCAGATAATTGAAAAATTCTGCAAGTTCTTTGTCCCTGCCTATATTTGTTTCCTTGATTGTAAAAAGACCTTCAAGTGTGTCAAGTGGGACAAGTTGTGGGAAGTACTCAATGAATGTGGATTCCCAAAACACTTAACCTCATTATTGAAAGGTCATAATGCAACCGTAAGTGTGGATGGTGAATGCTCGGAAGTTTTCAATGTGACAAATGGAGTCGGGCAAGGTTGCATATTGTCACCCCAACTCTACAACATCTATGCAGAGTATGTAATGAGAAGAGCAGAAGAGCACTGGATGGCTGGGATAGTGGAATTTCAATCGGTGGTAGGAAAATCAACAATTTACGCTTTGCTGATGATATTACACTCGTTGCAGGAAGTGGACAAGAACTTGATGAATTGCTCTCTAGAGTGAAAATCATTAGTTCAGATTTTGGTCTAGAAATTAATATGAAAAAGACCAAACTAATGGTTATCAACCGACAAAGTCATATCCCAATCCAAACGACAGGATGTCTGAAAGATCTGGAGTTGGTGAATGATTGTGTATAACTGGGCTCCATAATCAGTAACACAGGAAATTGTGATGAAGAAATAAAACGATGGATTGTCCTAGGTCATGCCGCAATGGTTAAACTTACAAAGATCTGGCAGAACCTGGCATTGTCCAAAACAGTGAAAACACGATTGGTGGAATCACTGGTGTTTTCTGTTTTCCTGTACGGTTGTGAGACGTGGGCTGTGAAGGCTAGTGACAAGAATCAAATAGATGCCTTTGAGATGTGATGTTGGCGAAGAATGCTCTGTATACCATGGACAGAAAGAAGAACAAATGCCTCCATTATAGAAGAACTGAGCATCACAAAATGTTTATCTTCCCGTGTTAGTTAAAGTTACCTCCAGTTTCTGGGACACATTTTGGGGAGAGGAGACAATGAGACATTTTAGAAAAGACCATTCTGCAAGGCACAATTGAAGGCACCAGACCAAGAGGCAGAACAACAAGTAGATAGGTAGACCAAGCAAAGAAGATCACCGGTCTACCTCTTCACAATATCTTACGAAAAGCTGAAGACCGCTCAGGATGGAAAAGTCTCGTTAAGGATGCAGTTACTAATGAAGTGAAGAAATGAGGTCACGATGCTCAGCAATGAGTAAACTGACTGATGAGGAGGATTATTTATTGTGTGGCTTCACATTACAAATAGACATGTAAAATTAACAATATTTTCTTTATGTTATAAATAATACACTAAGATATCTACATTTTAAATATTAATTTGAATATCTTATGCAACGTAGTAATATACTGTACAGGGATTTTCTGGAATAGTATTAATTCAACATTTAATTTATGTAGGTATTTTGTATTCGTACAATACCATTTGGTCAGATAAGGAACACCCTACTACCGTATGTGACAGTAGACGGTACTACATGCAACTGTTTGGCCAGACAGTCGCCAGTACCAAACCCGACAAACTAAGGAACAACCAATGGCTAAGGGCAGAGGAGTTCTCCCTTAGGAGGCTTGGTGAAGCCTTTGTGTAGGAAATGACACACAAATTCACTAAAATGCTGCTGCCTTGCAGATGTAGCAGGGGACTGCCAAAGGCTGTGGGTGATTACCTCGACAGAAAATCCTCTACAGCGTTAGACCTAGCAAGTCAACTGAACAGAGTTGATGAGTTTATTGCTTTCAAAATCAAAACAAGCCTCGGATGTAGAAGTATTAAAATGACCAGACACAACAAGAACTCTTCATGCAACTCACAAACTTATGATGGCCAACTACCCGAAGCTCATCAAAAATGCAGGAAGAGACTAACATTACACAGGAAGAAACAGCTCAGAATTGGAACCCTCATTATCCTCACCCCTACTGGTAAATGCAAAGAAATTGTATACCTCATGGACAGATGTACACTCAGGATTTTAGGGTTGAGTGAGACGAAATTGAAAGGTTCAGGAAGAAAATCTTATGAAATGCTTATGTATTGTACTGGAGTGGGAACCCTAATGAAGCTACAGTAGAAATTGAGTTGCTTTTGTTCTTCACGAAGATGTTGATGTGCAGGTGGATGAAAAGTCATTGTTTAAGAAGCCTTTCTCGTGGAAAGTCGAGATTTCTTCTGAGGACATAGAACACAGTTCTCTGTGAAATGTAAAGAATTTCATCTTATTTTCGTGACACGGCATAAACCCAAAAGCCTATACAGTATCATGTCTAAAAATTATGAAGTTTTTAACTTGTAAAGTAAAAACATCTGCATCCCTTATAGAAATTGCTTGTCCAAAGACCTCTAATCTGCAGACAGCAATAGCCACAAGAATCAAAATACACAGAGCTGCCAATAGAAATACAACACCTGTGGAAACTAGAATTGGTCACCACAGTTCCAATTGTGATATCACAGTCTAATATACAGTATACAGTACAAGTCGCAAAGCTAGGCTCATTTTTTTCATCCATGCAACTGCAGTGCTCCACATGACCAGCAAGTTACTGGTCTACCAGGATGTGTAAGTTGGTATACATTTTGCAAGGTAAGGTTGTGGTAATTCCATTATAGATGATTCGTTTTCTATTAAATTAACAAGGTAGTTACATAAGGAGGTGTGCATCTTACATAATTGTACAAAATTATTTTGATATCCTCCTATTCAATACTATAATACTCTACATCCAATTAAGATGAAATTTTACACAGACATAGACATGTTTCAACCTGGCATTGGATCAGCCTCAGTAAGATAAGAAGTAAGAATGCCGGATCGAAACATGTCTATGTCTGTGCAAAGTTTCATTGTAATATTATAGTATTGACTAGGAAGATAGCAAAATAATTTTGTACAGTTTTGTAAGAAGTTCAACTGTCAATACAAATCTAACATGAGATTCATAGTCTGTAAGGAGATGTGTGTGGTGCAATAAACTGCTCAATTACAAGAAGACACCAGAGCCGTCATTCTTTAGGTTTTCTAAAGATCCTGTACAGTAAAGCTTGAACTACTGTTTACATTTTCGAATAACAGATCAGTATTGTGAAGATTCAGAAATGTAACTTGAGATAAGTAGGTATTTTATTTATCAGTGATTCAGAAATGTAACTCAAAGGGAAATACATTCAATTATGAAATTAAAGAACATTTTAACGCAATCGTAACCTCTAACACGTAGCGATGTTTTCATTTTCAATGTGTAGAAAATTGCTTGTTTGCCTCTGTGGTGTAGTGGTTGGTGTGATTAGCTGCCACCACCAGAGGCCCAGATTTGATCCCGTCTCTACCATGAAATTTGAAAAAGTGGTACGAGGGCTGGAACAGAGTCCAGTCAGTCTCGGAAGGTCAACTGAGTAGAGGGGGGTTTCATTCCTACCTCAGCCATCTTGGAAGTGGTTTTCCGTGGTTTCCCACTTCTCCAGGCAAATGCAGGGATGGTACCTAACTTAAGGTCACGGCCACTTCCTTCCCTCTCCCTTGTCTGTCTCTTCCAATCTTCCCATCCCCCACAAGGCTGCTGTTCAGCATAGCAGGTGAGGCCGCCTGGGCAAAGTACTGGTCCTTCTACCCAGTTGCCCAGTTGTATCCCCCGGCCTAAAGTCTCACACTCCAGGACACTGCCCTTGAGAAGGTAGAGGTGGGATCCCTTGCTGAGTCTGAGGGAGAAACAAACTCTGGAGAGTAAACGGATTAAGCAAGAAGAAAGGATGAAAGAAAGAAATTGCTTGTAAGTAATAGGAGGGCTGATTTATTAAAGAAAAATGTAAACTGTTTGTACAATATCAAAGTTATGTTCGTATCATTTTGAAGACAGCCAGTTTATGTCAGCAGAGAAGAAGAAATTAGTATGCAATGCAGTTCTATTCCAAATATACCTCCACAGATTTCCTCAAAACGAAAGTTATTGATAAAGGATTATGAATCCGTGTCAGAAAGGAGCACAACTCACAGTCATATGTCACACCGACACAGATAGGTCTTTTGGCAATGGTGGGATAGGATGGGAAGGAAGCGATCATAGCCTTAATTTAGGTACAGCCTGGTGTGACAATGGAAAACCATGGCTGTCGACGGTGGGGTTTGAACCCACTATCTCTGGAATGTAAGGTGATAGCTATGTGGGCTAAACCGTGCGGCTACTTGCTCGGTTGTCAGAGGAGCAGCAATTATCTTGTAGGAATTCAAAGAGAATTGAGAGGAAAGGGGCTGTTGTTAGGAATTTTAACCGCCAACATCCAATTGATCGGACGTTCGAGGTTCAGTCTAAAAAAAATATTCTCCAAGTTCATGTTTTGGACTAGTATTGGATTAATTAAGACTATATACAACAAGTTTTAAAGTTTGTAGCACTGATAACCTTGTAGAAGCTGATGGTTTGTTGTAATAGTTGGCAGGAGTAAGTCTGCTGCCAGGTGCTAGCACTAGCTAGTACATCTCATGTCTACAAAGGCCGAGGCAAAAAGTGAAATGAAATCAAAGAAGAAAGGAAACAAGTTATTTATAACCAGCAAGCCATCTGTTATTCGGCAGTGCAATTCTTATATGGGCAAAGTTAATGCATCAGATCAAATGTTATACTGCATTTTATATGAGCGCCAGACACTAAAGTATTGGAAAAAAGTGAAATTTCACATTTTTGGAAGAATGATAATCAACTTGTATATTTTGTATAAAGATAATGCAGACAAACCCTTATCATGACTTGAATTCATAATTTCATTAGTTGAGGAACTTGCTGCTGAGTGGCTTGGTGACCAAGCAGCAATTCAGCTTCCACAGGCGGACAACAAACCCCTTACTCTTTTACCAAAAAAAAAAAATAAAGAAAAAAAAAATGCAACTGTTCTGTATGCAGCAAGATTAGTAGTAGTCAAAGTGGTAAAAGGAAAAAGACCAGATACATTTGTAAACAGTGTAAGAATTAAAGAATGTTTTAACGCAATTGTAACCTCTAATACGTTGCAATGTTTTAATTTTCATTGTGTAGAAAATTGCTTGTCTGCCTCTATGGTGTAGCGGTTGGTGTGATTAAGTGCCACAATAATAATAATAATAATAATAATAATAATAATAATAATAATAATAATAATAATAATAATAATAATGTAACTGTAATATTGTACATAAAGGTCCATTTTTATGTATGGCATAGGAAACACCACCTCAAAGAAAATATTTATTTGAATTATCACTTCATAAAATAAACATTTTAAAATAAAGGTGCATTAATTTACATCAATAAAATGCCCGAAGCATTGCCTTCAAAACAAAAAATACCCATCCAATTTACATAAATTGAACAGACTTATTGCGAATAATTTACTGCAAGGTAAAAAGTTCACATTAGGCCTTTTGTGGTATAGGACATGGACACCGCGTATGAGGCTGGCGGTCAAAGGGTTAAGGAGAAGGCTCACGAGCTTGGATGTAGTATACTGTTAATTCCCTAATGTAAATACCTGATTTTCCAAGTTAACACTGTCAAGGTACTAAGTCATTAGTGTTGAAATTATTTGTGAAACTAAGATTAGATTACATTGTGAAATTTTGCAAAGAAAGGTTTCATTGCCATAGAACAAACAAAAAAAACCTCAAAGTACTTAAAATTCAGTCATTTAAATTGCTGAGATCTTTGAGTATTATTTGAATTGTTCTTTAGTTCATTACTACTTTTATGATTTATGTGAAATTACTAAATTCAGTTCAATAATAGGATTTCGAAAATGGCTAAGACTCTTAACTACATTGGTGTGATCAGTTGTTCCTTCAAAAATAGACTATTGTTGTTTCCTTCGGTATGATTACCACTCTATAGCAACTGTTCCTGACAGTTATGGCTTGCTGGCTGCTGCAAGTGCTGGTGTCATTCTGCCTGTCAACAGGATACCATTTCATCACTAAGGAGCTTTGTGACTGTGTATATTAGACTGTGGTGATATCATGTACTGGTGTCATTCCAAAAAGCTTGCACATCTCTCTAGTTGCACTAAACCTGCTGCAACACACATATGTTGAACTGCAGAAAGCCACCCTCCTAAGCACCTGCCACATTGTAAGAAAGTTTCCATGAACGACCTTTTTCTCTGCATTAAACTACATGATGATCCAGGCCCCATCTCCGGTGATACTGAACAACAGATTCCCAAAAAGACTTGATGAAAAATGTGTGCACATTTGTTTTATATGTTCATGTTGTAATTATTTCTGTTGTAAATATTTGTAGATACCTGTACAGTTTAAAAATCAAGAGGGGGACTCCTTGCTTAGGCAGAGTCAGCCCATTATCTTACCAGCATAAGCCCAGCCTTCCTAAATGGATGTAATAATAATAATAATAATAATAATAATAATAATAATAATAATAATAATAATAATCTAAGTTTAGAAAAAATAGCTGACAATCACCGCTTTTACCACCCAAATACTACCACAAACAAAACATGGTCAGAAGATCACAAGAGAAGCCACAGCAAGAAGATGAAGAGATTTTGGGAGAAGAAAAAGGCAACAACATTAGCTAAATAAGTTCAGTCGTGCTCCTTTGTCGGGCATAATGAAGAAAGAAGAAGAAGAAGAATGTTGTATGGCCTCTGGAGAGTCCTGCAACAGTTCTTTTGAATTGATGCATATAGGTGACTTGCATGTCTGTGAGGATATGATGAATTCTAATGTTGAAGACGACACGCACCACACACCCAGTCCCAGCGCCAGAGGAATTAACCAATTAAGGTTGGAATCCCTGACCTGGATGGGAATCAAACCCAGAACCCCTTGGACCAAAGGCCAGCATGCTAACCATTTAGTCATGGAGCTGGTCAGATCAGTTGCGAATGAATGAATGAATGAATTAATTAATTAATTAATTAATTAATTAATTAATTAATTAATTAATTAATTAAGGTTGGTTCCTCTCTGATTAATGCTGTCCAATTTATTTACTGTTCACTAATGCTAATATGAAAGTGATTTAGCTTGTACTCTTCCCTTCTTTGCAGAATGCATTAATGAAAAAGTATGTTGCTTGAAGTATACTTGAAGCTTGAAAGGCTTCGTAATACTTGTATTCTTTTGTCTATTACTTTCCTGTTTCATAAAATTTGCCATATTCAGATTTTCTTTTTCAGCATCTTAATTTTGACACAAAGTTTTTATTTTGAGAACTCTGATGTACTTTTAAAACTATAAATAATAATTTTGTGTAGCCATTACAGCCTGATGCCACCCTTCCTATGAGGGTGGACAGCGTCTGCCAAGGAAAATAAACTCCAAGTCATTGTACAACAGCTAAGTGTATTATGTTGCTTAGTTAGCACCACCAAAGGGTCACATAAGGGTAGTTCAAGGTTACACCTATGAACAGTTTGTCATCCTTGTTTACCAGGGAATCTTTTTATTTGTTTATGTACATATGTTTATAAAGAAAATACAAATTTTTATCCCTATGCCATAGGAAATGATGATGATGATGATGATGATAAATGCCTATATTTGACTTTCATCCTTCTTTATTGCTGGCTAGGTCACAGGTGTATATCTCATAACAGGTATGTAACATGCGTGTGTATTATAGACTATATCTATCTTTGATTGGTATATATTTCTTCTTCTTCTTTCATTTTTGGCTGACTGTGGACCACATTAATTTGAATTCAACTTAATCTGTTTCTGGGCTTTGATCCTCGTCCAGTACTCCATTCTTTCTCTCTGCTTTATCCTCCTCTCTTCTGTCCATGGTGCTTGAGTACAGGATCTTACTTTTTTCTTGAAAACTCTTGGTGGTCTTGATCTTCAACTTGTAAGCATCTTTGTTGTTGATTTCCATTCCTTATATTCCCATTCTTCCCCTCCTGATACCAGCACACAGTAGTTTTTCTGATCTTATTATCTGATTGGTCAGTCTCCCTGGGTTTATTCTGTAGATATGTCCGAAGAACGTGGCTCTCCTCTTCTGGATGGTATCTGAAATCTTTTCCATCTTGAGGTATAATTCTAGCTTTCCTTTACTTCTGTATGATCCTTTTTCTCTTCTTAGGGGTCACAGTATCTTCCTAGGAATCTTTCCCTCCACCAGTTCCAACTTCTTAACGAGTCCTGTTTTTATCACGTTCAAAAATTCAGCTGTAGATAATGCCTCCGATAGGATCACTATCTGGTAGTGTCCGAGTTTTGCATTGATTGAGATCTTTTTCTTATTATAAGTTTTCATGGTTAGTTTATATGCCAAGTTCATTGTGTTGATTCTGAATAACAGTTTCTCTCTTTCTGAAAGCTTGTTGTCTATCAACTCCTCCAAATATATGAATTTCTCCACTTTCTGAATCCTTTCTCTCTCAACTATCATCCATCTGGGTGCTGTTTTGATGTTAGTCATGTGTTGTCTTTTCGAAATAAATCCAAAGGCCTGGCTTACTTGCTTCTTCCTGGAATTGCCTGCTGTATTGACTCTGGCAGAATCACAGTGTCATCCACAAGGGCTAAATGTTCAACTCCTATTCCTTTGTTCTTGCACTCCATTCATATAATGCTTGTCCCATCCATTTTGCGATGCCACACACTAATCACTTTGTCAAGAACACAGTTGAATAGAAGGGGGGATAGTCCTTCTCCCTGTCTGACTCCTGTTTGAATCCCAAATGATTCCGATAGGATCCCTCTGAACTTCATCTTGGATGTGGTGCCAGTTCTCTTGTGTTCCTATCTAGACCCATTTCTTCCAGGATATAATCATGGATTTATTAAACACAATGTGTTCAGATTGATTGCGAAAAAATATGTTTGATAGGAAGGCTGAGTGGCTCAGATGGTTCAGGCGCTGGCCTTCTGACCCCAACTTGGCAGGTTCGATCCTGGCTCAGTCCAGTGGTATTTGAAGGTGCTCAAATACGTCAGCCTCATGTCAGTAGATTTACTGGCATATAAAAGAACTTCTGTGGGACAAAATCGCAGCACCTAGGCATCTCCGAAAACCGTAAAAGTCATTAGTGGTACTTAAAGCAAATAGCATTATTGTTATCATTAATATGTTTGACTGTCGTTGCCAATTACCATCTTTAGCATTATTGTTATCATTAATATGTTTGACTGTCGTGAATTATCATAATCAGTTGGATAGCCAATCTCGTAGGAAGACGGCATTCTAAGGAGGAGGAGGAGAAGGAGGAGGAGGAGGAGGAGGAGGAGGAGGAGGAGGAGGTTACGTAGCCAGCTTACTCAGTGCTTATCAATGAAGACTGCCAGATCCATGAAAATGTTGAATGATGAGCATAATGAGGTCCAGAAAGACATTTATTCTGAGGTGGAAGTGTTCACACCAAGTAAGGGAGAAATTATTTTATTGCTCATAGTGACAAGAGATGGAATGGAATGTGTAGTAGATTGCAGCATTGTGGCATCTATCTGTCTTGAATAGTACCATCTCCAGTTACCAACTCCTAGGACAGGATTATTTGAATTCTGTGACAAGATGGGCATTTTTGTAATTTGTTTGTTATAGAACCTGGTGGTCAATTCTTCTCTGCCTGCTTCTTTCCTTTCTATCATCTGTTTTATTGCACTCATGCCTCCATTGCTGTTGTTCAACATGTTGTGTGGCCCTCATGGACTACACATTGCCATGTTGGCTGATCAGACACTACATACTCCTAGTTGCCTATCCCAGTTTGGCACTACTTCATATTATACTATGACATCCCTGTGTTGCTTTTGCTGACCTCTTTGATTATGTTGCCCATCCTTCAATTGAGGGAATGTCACTTATTTTGAAAGGCATGTGCTAGCTTGCAGGTGTGACATGGCTAGTTCATCAAAGTTGATGTTCAGTAATCATTGCCTCAGTAGGTCTACTCATGGTACTGGCATCTGTTCTGTATTGTACTTTCAAAATATGATGTGTTTTGTCTGTTTGTCTATAATAATAATTACTCCACTAAGTTATTTAGGAATAATTTTAAATAACCAAAGGAAAACACCACATCAAGTAACATTCTGTGCTGTTAAAGGTTCACTTTCATAAATTCATCTGTATATAATAGAAAATGTTTTATACTAATGTAATGTTCATTTTTCAGGAATGTTTTTGTACATAATGTGTCATACAGAAGTTATTTTCTGGATAATATAGCATAATCATATTACTTTGCCATAATCCTCACTATTATTAATATTATTCTCTCTCTTTTGTTTAATTTCCAGCATTTAGTTTGATTTAGCTCTGTATTATAAACATCTTGATTGGTGCTGTCTTTTGCAGCAAGATTTCAGGCTGTTAATTATCATCTCGAATATTCTTATAAAGTTTCCAGAGAAGAGATACAGTGTGTCCCACTCCCAGTGGAGCCGGGAGACAACACGAATGTTCCATGCGGTATATTCATAACCTCCCACGTATTCTATTACCGATATTATTACATTTATTGCTTATTTATGCACCCAGTGGCCTTTATCATGAGTACTAACCTTTTTTACAGGTGGTGTTGAAAGTGGTGTCCTTCGACATTCAAACATTCCTAGCATCTTCTAATGAAATTGCTGTTCATACGCATATATTCCTGTTGTGTAATTGTCCTAATTACTGTTGTTATATTGTTTTTAATTTCATCTATGGTGTGAGGATTATTTCTGTAAATTTTATTATTCGTTTCAGTTTAGGAATTAAAGCATTAAGTGATCCTGTTGTTCTTAATTTATTCACCCATAAGACCTATCTGTGCCGGTGCAATGTAAAGCAAATAGAAAAAATTTATTCACAAGACATCTACCTGTTTCTCTACCTGGAACTGGAACCTGGAAACTCTCTCCTGAAGTCGCCTACACACCTCTCTACATGACTCGGTTATTACATGTGTGTTATACATAAAAACTTGTGTGTTCAAGCATGAATTTCACTGGCATTTCAACAGTGTAATAATGTAATTAATTCTACTGTAATTCAGCCACACGTGCTCTTGCAACAAACATATCCCTTCGCAGCTTCCCACGACACACAAACTCGAGTAACTGACTGCTTTGTGGCTATATTGTGAGCCAGCCTAAGTTTATGAATACAATGCTCAGAGCGTGCAACTGTATGTCAACTGCCAGCCCTGCTGAGAGCGGGACACACTGTATAAAGCCCCCTATAAAAGAGGGGCAATAACAAACCATCTGCTGTTGCAGGAGACCAGAAGCCTACTATGACTTGATACAAGCTGAATAATATCTGTTTTCTGAAATTAAGGGAGAGGTGTAGTAATATTCTCTCAATTTTATTTCTTTTTTGAATACTGTCCTATTGTAGTGTATCAGTTGACTTACTATTTTGTAATCAAGTTTATGAAGCTGTAATGTTACAAGATTAAAAACATAATTTGTAGTGTAATTAAATAAATTACTGAATATTTAGAGAATAAGAAATGTCATGTTTATTTTTATAGCTGATATACGCTCATGCTCATAAAAAAAACAGAACACCTTGAAAGACTAGAGACAGGAAGTTCATATACGCAGGACATGTGTATTAGTATGTTCTGCAGAAATGATTAGCATTTCAGTCACCGAGGTTCAGCATTTGTCCTATTGGCTAGTAGGCACTGGGTCTTCCATGGGCACTGATAACTTGTTCCATGTGCGATGGCATCGACGCGTATAAGGCGCGAATGGCATCCTGAGGTATAGCCATCCATGCTGCATTCACCTGGTTCCACAGTTCATCTTTGGTGGTTGGGGTTGGGTCACAGCGCCACACCCATCGTTTCACCATATCCACACATTTTTGATTTGCGTCAGGTCCAGTGATCAGGCAGGCCAGGGCAACAGTCTGACATCCTGTGACAACAAGAAGACATGTGTTTGTGCAGCAGTATGTGGCCACGCATTGTCCTGCTGAAATATGGAGTCTGGGGTGTCGTGCAGAAAGGTTATGACTGCGGGTCACAGGATGTCATTCACGTAGGTCAAACTGGCCACAGTGCCCTGGACACGCATCAACTGTGATTTTTGGTTGTACCCAATAGCACCCCACACTACAAGGCCTTGAGTTGGCATTGTATGTCTTGTGCAAATGCAGTCAATGTGATGCCTCTTCCCCTGTCTGCGGCGAACCGAAATGCGACCATCATTTTCAAACAAACAGAACCTCAATTCGTCAGAAAACACTGTCTACTGCCATTCCTGTCCCCAGTGACGTCGTTCCATACACCATTGCAGTCTAGCATGTTTATGCAAATTAGTCAAAGGTAGGTGGAAAAGTGAACGACGCACCGGTAACCCAGACCATAATAAACGGCGACGGGCTGTCACTCCTGATCGTGTGCGGTGTGTTACACTGTTGCGCCAGCACTGAGGAGGATACAGATCTGTCCAGCAATGCCATTCGGATGAGGTGTCGGATCTTCTCAGGGGGGTGGTCTGGGTGATGTGAACAGACCCATCTTGTGTTCTCTGGCCTTCTCTGAACAATTCTGTACACATCCGTTACACTACCCACACACTTCGTCCCACATGAGCAGCAATTTCCCGGATGGATGAATCACGTTCTCTCATGCCAATAATGCGCCCTCTTTCAAACTCACTCATTTTACAGTATGCTTCTCACATACATCTGCGAGACATCCTGCATTTCTGCTCAAGCCACACTGATCGATTACATTCGGTTTATAGCGACAATGAGAGCCGCAGGCACATTTTACAAGTTGGTGGAGGTGCGCCAAGATATCGATGTGGACCTTGAACCTGAGGGCCGACATGGTTCAAATGCTAATTATTTCTTCAGAACATACGAATGTACATGTCTTGTGAATATAAATTTCCTATCTCTAGTCTTTCAAGGTGTTCTGATTTTTATGAACATGAGTGTACATCTGTTACCATATTTCCATTATTGTGTTCTTTTGATGTAACAAACAGATCCGTCGTTTGATGGGAGGATGCTTGAAGGAGCGTGATGTGGGCATAGAAACACGTAGAGTCGTGAGTCCAACTGGGTGCCGTGGGTTTTAAAAGTTTCAGTGTGCCAGCTGCCTCTGAGTTGCAGCTTAAAGCTCATACTCATTAACATATGTTGTAGTAAATTAGATCCATTTGCTGAATATTGACTTTCAGACCTGTAGTACTTCCTACGTAGTTCATGTTGTATATGGGATATTTCAGAAAATGATGCTGTTTTAGTTTATTGATACAGTTCAGTGCTGTGATTTCTTTGGAACCATTTGAATCGAGAAGGAAATAAGATTATAAACTGTTTAGAGCGTGTTAGTAATTAGTGGTATAAGTTGTATTTAAATCAAGAACTGTCATTTTTGTAGTAGGCATTTTTATTATTTAGCATTTTTATAGATGTTCTTCTATTTAGTTATGTATCATTGTTCTTTTTCCTTGGACCCTTCAACTTGCCAACTTCAAATTTCGACTAGGTCTGTATTACCATACAGGTTATCAAATCCAGTTTTCTTTGTTATTGACACAAGTATACCCGATAAAACTGATGAATAGATTGTTTCTTCTTCTCTGGTTAATACAGTAGAACACAAGCTTTCTGACCTCCCTTAGGCAACATTCATTCTTTTCCAACTCTGACGGTCCTGTATTAGATTCGTTAATAAACTCTCTGTCTTCAATTGCTATTTTTGTTTAAAAACAATTTTGGTGATTTTTACAGGAGAAAATGTTATGTCCTTTATCTACTGTCATATTTTGTTAAAAGAGATTACTGAGCACCCATCTTCAACTTCAGATTAGGCACTTTGGCCTTTTGAAGTTGAAGTTGACTGCACACATGAAATTCTTTAATGAATTTCTGGAGAACAGTTCAGAAATGTGTACCGGTACCTATGTTACAACCATTGTCTGTATGGTATGCTGTTTCACTGTTTGCATCAACAAACTAGCATATAATATAAAAAATTCAATTATTTTAACTTTCTGAAATTTTGAATAAACCAGATTCTTATATTTGTACTTCATTATGCTTGATGGAGCATTCATTTCCCCTGAATCCTATTGCTATGCTTTGGGCCCATTGAATAGTATGAAACGTTCTTCCCTAATGTATTTTGTAACCTTGAATATCCCATATACAGATTATTCTCCTTGTATGCTGTAGTTAGAAGAGAATGTGGTATTTGAGAGTGCAGATTTGTGTTGGTAGTAAATGTCATTTGTACCTATCATTCAACAGCTTGATATTTTTCTAATTACATCCTGTGGCTGAAAATAGGTGATGTCTAGTTTCTTTACCAAATACTTTTCCAAGAACCATCTTTTTTCAGCAAGACCTATTGGAACTGCATTGTTTATCAATGTTAATATATATCTTGTTAATAATTTCAGTGGTTTCATTCAGATTTACTAGTGGATGATTTGCATGAAGCATTAACAATTCTTGCAGTTTCTTTCCTAATAAGTCTAGAATTTGAATGTATTCATTTTAACATTCTCAAGGATATTTTGGTGACATGTAGAGATTTAATACATAATAAAATAAGCATGATATCTGATTTGAGAATTAACTCTCGACTGATGTTGAAATTAACTGTGTGATTTTCTCTAGGTCTTTACTGTTTAACCACTGGAGCATGTTCAGTACCTACCTTAAGTTGATCAATTCTCTATTTCCTGAAAAATGTTATTAAACATTTTCATCCTTATTTCTTCCTATAGAATGCATAGAATTCTGAGAAAACATTTAGTACTGGTATGGAATATAAAATATGGGCTCTATAGAATGTTTATTTATTAACAATATTACTGGTAAAGCAAAAAAGTATGTTCATTTTTTTTTTTTTACTTTTCTTTCAGTACAGACTGCATGCAGACTTTGTGCCCATGTGTGGTTCAAAAATATATTTTTTAAAATAAGAATAATTTGCAAGTTTACATTAACATAGTTAATTCAAACAAAATACAAATGGAAATTATGTGCAGTATGTCATGATGTTGACCGTTTTTAATTTTTTTGCAGACTCTCCCAAAATTCAATATTGAATATTTATTTTTCTGGAAAAGAAAGTTTTGTTGTGAAAATTCTGAATAGATTATCAAGTAACTTCTTACCCAGACAGTCTGAGGCTAAATTATACCTAAATTCATATCCAGTATTATCTCAATAGGTCATGTAGGCTTTCTTCTGAACTTCAAAGAAAATTTTAATTCTAATTATATACTGATACTCCATTCTAATTGATGAACAAAAAATTGCATGAATTACTATCCGCACACTTTATCTTGGTGCATTTGTGTACCGGGGTGAGGAGTAAGGAGGGTGCTGTCCCGGTATCGATAGTGCTGCCTGGTGCTGCCAACTGAACGAAAATGAAATCTGAATTGAATCGAGAATATGATCGATCGATATGAAATTTCTAAACCGTTATCATCTTAAGCCAACAACTATGTCACATACACATTATATAACATTATAAAACATTTCTCGCAGTGAATCGTGTTCCTAGTATGAATTCTATACTTTGGCTTTGTTGTGTAAACAACAACAGTACTAGGACGTAAAGTGTACGCCAGATGTCGCACAAGGATGCGTAAGCGATTCATAGTTTGTGTTTCAAAGGTTGCCAGTACGAATCTCGAAGATCACCGAGGTCGACCGATTCAGAACTAGATTGTAAATGCACCAAGATAAAGTGTGCGGATAATACCTCATTTATTATACAATGCAGATTTAGCATGAATGGCTGATGACCCAGATGTTAGACCCTTTTTAATAACAAGCATCATTATCATTATTTAGCATGAAAAATGTACTACACCCTTTTAGAGCATGCAACTAATACAGTATTCCTTATTTTAATTACTCATAACCTTTGAAAATTCCATCTGAATAGGCACTTCAAGAAAAGTTTGGAATAATTCAGATTACATCATATAGCTTCTAGCTTTATGAACAGTGTTTCATTGTTAATTGATAAGGTGAACAAAAATAATTACATAACATTGAAAACTAACTGATGAGATAGAAACTACTTGAAAAATGTATTTTCTGTTTCCTTTGCTATTTGTAATATGCAGTAAATTGTATTTAAACTTCAGACAAAAGGGAAAGATGTTTCTGGAAAGTCTGAAGAGCCCACATGTTAGGTTATTAAAAATTGGAATGAAAATTTTGATGATTACATTTGAAGCAAATTTGTTTGTTGTATTTGGCTACCATAATAACAATTTCTTACATTTTCTGAATCAGTGCTCATCTTCCAGGAAGTTACAATATTAAACAAACAAACCATGTAGCTTTAAAATAATCCATAAAGCCTGCCATCTCAAAGACATTGAGCTAATTTCTTGTAATAAGCAATCTTCTTATTGACAGCACTTCCAAAGTACAGTGTGCTCCTGTGTGATAATCTATTACTTTGAACTATTCTCCTGTCATTCAATCTGTGCTGTTTCAAAATATATTTTAAGACCATTGAAACAAGAAACCTGTCATATTTTGATTTCGGACAAGCAAAGTGTTGTTGAGATTATCAGAAACAATATCCACTTTGAAGATAGCATGCGGCAAAATAAACTACTGAAATTAGAATCAGCTCTGAACATCAAGACACATCAATATAACATACAAGGTGTTGCCTGCAACTAGCATCTAACCTGTGTCAGTACAGCATGTGTTCAAAATGTCCACACTCATATTCATTGTTCATAACTGTGCTTGGTGAACATGTTGATGAGCACAGGTTGCCACAAGTACACAAAAATGACTGTATCTTCTCTTGTGATTCAGAGCATGCTGAAAGAATCCAATTTTTCAGTCAGATACCCCACCTAGGAATGTTCCCAAATTACAAGAGAAGATAAAGTTATTTTTTGTATTCTTGAGGCAACCTGTATGCACCAACATGTTCAACACTCTACAGGACCATTATGAACAAAGCTTTAGATCTGAGGGTGAATATTTTAAATACATGCTGTATCAACACAGTTACATTCATTTTCCCACCATCACCTTGCATGTTATAATGATGTATGTTGATTTTCACAGTGTGTTTGTAATTTCCATACTATTTATTTTGCTGCATACTGTATTTTTTTCTAATGATGCTGAGGATTAGAGCATGAGGTATGCATTGCTTTTGTCATTGAAGGCTGAGAAGAATTGGATGTAGAAGAACTGGGGTTGAAGATGATCGAGCCCATCTGTATGAAGATGGCAATACATTGAGGGTTAATTAGTCTCAAGAAGGGCATCCAGCCTGAAACCCTGGGAGAAACTCAAATTGTGCTAGGTGGCTCCTGCATCCCCAGAGATGAATGGGATAAACTGAGTAAAACTTTTGTTCCTGAGGAACCACTCTACCACATTAAATCTATCAACAGTCGCAAAAGAATTAGCTGAAGGCGTGTGCTAACAAAACAGTCTCTAGGAAGTATCACTAATTACTAACATAAGATAATGAAATCTACAGGTTAGAAGAACATGGCAACACTCCAAAGCAAATATGGAGTCAATAACATGACTAGCTTTCATGCAGATGAATTGAAGGCATGCCTGGAAAAATGGATTAACCCCAAAATTAAAAAAGTAGAGTTAAGTGTTGTTATCTGTTCTTGGGTAAGAGATGTACTGGTATCTGTTGTGATGCTGGGTTATCCATCAACAATCATATTAGGTTAAATACAAAAGGTGAAAGTTCTTGTGTTTATGGATTTGCCTTATCTGTAATGTCAAGAACGGGCTAAGCCACTGCTGCAGTCTGCTGGCTAGAGGAACAAGCATGGTAACCAGTGCAGTAAATAATGTTCAAAATGAGAAAGTATATTTGTGAATGACTCTTATAATAGTACAGGGTCTCTCTTATAAACTCAGACAGAGTGCACGGTGTTTGTACTCTGCGCTACAGCAGCTGCCTCAGCCGAACTTACGTCACGTGCGGCCACCCTGGCAGTGTCATCCTTTGTAATGAGGGACGTCATAAACACCATTAGGATATTTTGCACACCAATAACAGGAGTTATGACTGTTTACACGACCATTAAGATGAAACCAGGCCTCATCCTAAAAGAACACTGGCTGTGGGTAGAATCAACTATCATTCAATGATGCAGGATACCACTCACAAAGTCCCACTCTTGTGGCTTGATGAGCAGGTTTTAAACAATAGGCCCATGTAAACCTGTACTGGTTTGATGTGTAACAGCTTTGTAGCTCTGTGTGCAGAAGAAACTGAAACCCCTACTTGTGCTAATTTTATGAGTGATTCATTCGGTGACGTAAGATTCGTACCAATGTCATCTAGCTTTTCCTCTCTTAAAACTACTCATACCGAGCTCGATAGCTGCAGTTGCTTAATTGCGGCCAGTATCCAGTAATCGGGAGATAGTGGGTTCGAGCCCCACTGTCGGCAGCCCTGAAGATGGTTTTCCGTGGTTTCCCATTTTCACACCAGGCAAATGCCGGGGCTGTACCTTAATTAAGGCCACGGCCGCTTCCTTCCAATTCCCAGGCCTTTCCTATCCGATCGTCGCCGTAAGACATATCTGTGTCGGTGCGACGTAAAGCAAATTGAAAAAAAATAAAACTACTCATATGCGTGCATGTTTTTTAAATTGAGCCCTGCGCCAGTAGTTTCAAATTTATTTACATTCACGTGAATCTGTTCTTGTAAAGGTGGTACTTCACCGGGAAATTACTGAAAAATGCATCACATACCCATCGAGTAGACTCGTATTTAAAATAATTTTTACATACAAAATTATGGTGTCGCAATGATGACTGTCTCCCCATGTCAACAGCTGAGATTCAGACTGGCTACTGATGCTAGGTCGAACACGTGCACTCTCCTTGCAAGGTCTAGAACTATGCGCATGCCTCTTGCACTGCCGCTTAGATCTCGGAGAGTAAAAACGCCGCTGGACAGTCTGGGTTTATAAGAAAGACCCTGTAGATACCTATATTTCAGTTTTACAGAACAGAATATTTTACACGGATAATTCGCTTATGATCTATTAAGTAGTTAACCATATCAATATCACAGTACTTCAGCAGCAGTTATATTGGCACTTGATACTGAGAATAAAAAGAACAACAATGAAAATAACTAAAGACCAAACTTTTAAGCTCTTTTTTAAGTATATTTATGGTGAAATAGAGGCTTATGATTCTGTGGAGCTTTAGGAAAAAACCAAAATTGGCTGATAGACCCTCACTTAATTTTGTGACATTCCCCACCAAATATCATGGTCCAAGACCCATAAATCCTGCAAAACTGAAATATTTAAAGGAACAGATGGATTCTGTCAATTTATCATGTATACTACCAAAATATTAAATCTGTTGCAGAATCAGTGAACATTCCTGATGAACCATTTCTTGGTGGTAACAATGACTACTATTAAATAACACCTTCAGCCATAAATTTTCTGGGAATAATACAGTTAGTAAGTGCAATAATATTAGTATAATATGTTTTTAAAAAAATGTTAAATAAAAGATTCAAATGATTTTTTTTGAGTTAGAAGCAAATATTATTTCTAATATTGGAGATAGCTTTGTGAAGGATCGAATAAGTTTAATGTAAATATCCTTCATTTATTACGGATATTGTCTTGTTTTGGGGTTATTAAAGAAACTCTGTAATAAAATATGTTCACAACAATGAATACAGATAATTCCTTATAATTTTTTTTCAGCCTTATTAACAAAACTCAATTTTCCTCCATTTTAAACAAGTGTGGGTTAACCCATTTTTCCGGTCATGCCTTCAATTTGAAAGTTGGGGTTGTAGTATTACTGACAGCAGCAGACAGGCACGTTAAGTGTCATAGTAATATTACTACCACCAGATGTACAGTGATAATAGACTGCAATGTCATCAGCTTCAACACCTTTCCGAGTAATTAACTTCTTCCATTAAATTCACTTCTGTGTGTGGATATACTTTTGATGGTTGAACGGACCAATTCTAGCATGGAATAAGCCTCCACACACATTGCACAGAATTGTTGGAGGAGGGTGTGGTTGTGCTGCATGGAGTTTTTGTGCTTCTCTCCTGGCCTCTTTACATCTGTGTTGTTCCTCTTGAAACAGATTGATAACAGCAAGGATGGTCTGGCACTAAATTGTACAATCTTGAACAAGCATTTCTGAGGTTTGTGGATTAGTGTGCATCATAGTGTGCTTAAGCTGGTCCTTGTAATGCCTCATGGGGACTCCACGAGGTCTGGTGTCGGAACAAAGTTCACCATACAGGATTTGGTGCGGTAATCTGGTAGCACTCATCCGACGGACATGGCCAATCCTTCTAAACCGATGACCATTGATGGACAATTCTATGCTGTTGGCATGTGCAATGTATTCAAATAATATATGGAAGATAGGAGTAAGATAGGATGAACATTATGACATGCCAATATGGGGAAAGGGAGTCACAAAAAGAGGAGACATAGAAAACATGAAAATACTACAGGACAAGGGCAATTTCTTTGTCTTCAAACAGATTGGCTCTCTCTTAATCAACCTCAGTTTTTCTCTGTCCATTTCTTCTTAATCCCCAACCAGCTTGTTTCTGTTTCCCTGCCTCATTAGGAGGTTGGGTGGGCATCAATACTCACCAAAAGGGACCATCGTGACAGACCTTTGGTCTTGATGTGGGAAGTGTAAGATAAGAAGAAAGCTAGATAAAGATGAGAAAAGAGAAGAAACTAAAAGGTAGAGAAGAATACAGCTGATAGAAGACTAGAAACACAGGAAAACACAGCAGGAGAAAACTGTCCCTTCCTTCTTCATTTCTATTACTCTGACTACAATGTATTATGTACTGTGGCTTCATCTTTATGATAAACTGATTTGGATTGTAAACAGGAAAACGAGTGAATCGTTGAGGATAGTTAGAACTGAGCATTATAGTGTATGGGGCATACAAAGACTCAGAATACATCTTAGAAGATTATTCCAAACTTTTTTTTGATGTGTGTGAACTAGAAACTATCATGAACTATCATGATCTGAAGCATATTTTTTGTTACAAGTTTAGTCTTTCAGTATATAGTATTCAGCATCAACTGATCAACTTATAGCAAAGAAGCATTTGCATAGTGAACAGCAGATTTCTTTTTACTTTCATTCAGAAATGATTTATCTTTTTTAATGCTGTACTAAGGGAACATTTTTATGCCAGTATAATTTTATTGTTCAGTATTTGCAAAGCTATGAGGACTTGTTTCTAGATTATCAGATAATGCTTTCGTCTGTGCTTAGATATGACTATTTTGCAGTTACTTTTGCACTAATTTTCTTTTCTAATATTAAAGTTGTATTTATTTCAAGTTATTTTGAAAATCAATTTTTTATTTTTTTTAACCTTTGTTTTCACAAATCGTTCTCCATTTTAGGAGCACATGTTTGAAAACATTCCAGCTTATGTTGTTTGTTGTTTTATTTACCATATTGCTTTCTTAGTTGATGAGACTGGTGGCCGCACCTTTGAAGCAACACAACATTCAGAAAGAAACACTACAATCAGAAGCTGCAAAACAAACACCACCACCACCACCATCACCACCACCCATACAAAAACCAACTGTCGTAAGTTAGTTGATGTCTTATGTTGCGTGAAGGCTTGCTTCCTACGCCGCTCCTCTGTTGCACTACTAACTCATTGAGTGTTTATCTGTCTGCAGGATCTTTTCACCTTCACAGTGTGACTTTCAGCTTACTCTGCAATACCTAATATTCTTCCTCTCATACAAATCTTCTTTGTGTATTTTGTCACTCCTGTGTATAGAAATATGTATAGAAATATGTCTCTATTCCAAGTACTTTAAGATCTAGTCTGTAGTATAGATACATATAACCCTCTAGTCTTCCTGTGTCTTATGATACATATGACATTCTGCACTCCTGACACCAACAGATGTCAAGCTGTTCCTTTGTTAGTTCATGTGTTCATTATGGTTGAATGGTAATGGTCCAACCCTTTTGGTATAGTAGCTTATTATGCATTATTCACCAAAATGTATGTGCAATATATGTGCTAGAAATCATATTGTTATTAACCATTTGTACTAGTTTATGTTTTAAGCTAAGTATTACATACCTACATGGTTATTATTTTTACTTGAAATGAATCTTTCCCTGCCTTACAATATTATATGAATATTCAACTATATTGTTAACTATTTTCATAATTTTAGGTAAGTTGACCACTTCTATTTTTAATAATGTGATGAAGAATTTTAATGGTAAAATGTAGTTATTTTTAGGCTTTTCTCAAAATATAAGAGTTGTTCAATTGAAACATAAATAGAGCTGGTAACACTGAAAATAACTGACAGGTCAGCCAAGAGATGCTTGGTGTTTTCAGTAATAGCTCAGAATGGTCAATCAATCAATCAATCAATCAATCAATCAATCAATCAATCAATCAATCAATCAATCAATCTTGATCTGACTTAGGACTGTCACCCAGGTGGCAGATTCCCCTTCAGTTGTACACCTAGTCTTTTCTTAAATGATTTCACAGAAGTTGGAAATTTATCGTACAACTCCCTTGGTAAACCATTTCTAATGCCTTTTCCTATAAATACCTATTTGCCCAAATTTGTCCTCTTGAATTCAGACTTTATCATCATATTATGATATTCTCTACTTTTAAAGACTCCCTTCAGGCATATTCATCTACTAATGTCATTCCGTGCCATCTCTCCACTGACAGCTCGGAACATACAACTTATGATATAGATATTGATTCCCAGACTGATGAGACCAACTTAGCACAGTGGGGCGAAATGCTGGCAAGCAGGAATGAGTTAGCTGGAAAATTTATAATGTCCAATAACGGCCCATTTATATTGGTATTACATACAATTTATTCAAACAGCATGTCTCCTTACTCCAAAGTCTTCCCAGCCCAAAGTTTGCAACATTTTTGTAACAATACTATTTTGTCAGAAATCGCCAGAACAAATTGTAGTGCTTTCCTTTCTATCATTTCCGATTCTCAAATCACGTAATCTTGGTGTAAGTCCTATACACTGGAATCATTCTCTTATTGGGGTCTTACCAGTGACTCACATACCTTCTTTTGCACATCCTTACTACAACCCCTAAATGTCCATATAACCATATGAAGAGATCTGTAACCTTTATTTAAATCCCATTAATGTGATCACTCCAAAATATCTTTCCTTATATTAATACCTACGGTCTGTACTACATCTACTCAAATAATCAGCCAATTCCAGCCGAGTACTCTCTAAGTACTATGTTTCCAACCCTCTGAAGCCAAACTCCTGTAAAACACAAGTGTGTGCATTTCCTCTACGAAACAAGGAAGCGCGGCGACAGCTGAACATTACATGGCAAGGGGAATGATTGGAACATTGCCTACACCAGTTTATCTAGGTGTCACACTAGACTGTGCTTTAACATGCAGGCAGCAATGTCTGAACATGAAACAGAACAATGTGCCATACTTAAGAAACTGATCAGCAACACCTGGGGAGCCAATCCACACATCCTGAGGACTTCTGCACTTGTGCTGTGTGTGTCAGCTGCTGGGTATGCCACTCCTGCGTGAAACGCTTCAGTAAGCAGGTTGACACTGTGGTCAACGATACTGCAAGGATAATCTCGGGATGCCTAAAACCACCACCAGTACAGAAATTGTACCCGAATGTTGGAATAGCCCCATCCAACATCCAGAGGCTGAGAGAAAAAAGCAGGAGAATGACCATCAACATTCACTCCACGGTCACCAAGCAGCAAGGTCGCACCTCAGGCCCCGCAAGAGCTTCCTTGCTAGGACTCTGTTGCTGGAGGGAACACCAGAGACATTTCCTCTTACCAGATTGAGGAGCTCACTGCCCACAGACATGTCACCAAAGGAAGAACTAGCTCCTGGCACCAACCTACCTTACCCTGTACGGAAGTCCCTCAAGCGCTTAAGAGTGGGCGTCCTTTGACGCAGGACTAACCTGTAGAAATGGGTGATCCTTCCAGCAAATGCAGACACCTCGTGTGAATGTGGTGCCAAACAAGAGCCAAGCCACCTACTTATCTCTCCCCTCCTGGACAACCATGTACTGTCCGCACACTTTATCTTGATGCATTTGTGTACGGGGTGAGGAGTAAGGTGGGAGCTGTCCCGGTATTGATAGTGCTGCCTGGTGCTGCCAACTGAATTAAAATGAAATCTGAATTGAATCGAGAATATGATCGATCGATATGAAATTTCTAAACCGTTATCATCTTAAGCCAACAACTATGTCACATACACATTATATAACATTATAAAACATATCTCTCGATGCGAATCTTGTTCCTAGCATGAATTCTATACTTTGACTTTGATGTGTAAACAACAACAGTACCAGTACGTAAAGTTTACGCCAGATGTCGCACAACGATGCTTAAGCGATTCATAGTTTGTGTTTCAAAGGTTGCCAGTATGAATCTCGAAGATCGCCGAGGTCGACCGATTCAGCACTAGAATGTAAATGCACCAAGATAAAGTGTGCGGATAGTACATTATAAGATGTTTTACAGGAAACAACAAAGCCATCACAGCTGCAGTTTTTTGGTTTGCTGACTAGACACAGAAATGAATGCATACCTACGGTAGGTATTTACCATGATCTCCATGATGTACTTCCCACTCTATGGTGGTCAATTTAAGGTGTGCTGTGCTAAATAGAGGAGAAGTTGAGGCAACATTAGTGTGTAATGTTTATTCCCAAACAAATACAACATGGCATGATTCAGTTCTTGTGCAAAGAAGGTGCTCTGACTAGAAAAATTGTCACGAGGTCTGCTTGTGCTCCACGGAAATGCAGATCAACATGCTGCCAGTACAACAATGGACAGTTGCACTGTTTTTGCTGGGGTCTTATGGATCAGCCACCTTACAACTAAGATCTCTGTCTGCTGAAGAAAACCCTGAAAAGTAAGCAAGTAGTTCCTCATGCTGTGGAAGAAAATCAGCAAATAGTGTCCTTCATTGTGGAAGGTATAGAAAAACCTGTACAGCATTGGGACAGGTGTCTGAATAAAGTGATTATCTGCAGTCCCTCTCAAACTACCATCAATATGCTGCTGTTCTGAAATAGTGTTATGTTGTCCAACATAGACACACCAGTCTGTGTTTCACTTGATCCACCCTTTTAGTTTAATAATTACGTAGTGGAGCTGAACATAACTTCTGTATCTTTGTTCATCCATTGAATGTTGGAATTATTTCACACTACAACATTACTTAGTTACAGTCTGCCTCGATATGGTAGCATAAAGGTTAGTGGTTTTAGCTGCCGTCCTCGGGGGCCTGGGTTCAATTCCCAGTACTGCCAGAAATTTAAGAATGGCGGGAGGGGCTGGTATGTAGTTGAAATGGTATATGCAGCTCACCTCCACTGGGGGTGTGCCTAAAAAGAGCCACACCACCTCAGGATGAGGACACAAATTCACTTAGTTATAATAGGATTATATTGCAGTTTATTCCTTATTTTTATTTGTACTGTAATCTCCTCCATTGTTGTGCCTTATGTGATCTGATTTCAACTGTATTATTAATATTGTAGGTCTATTCTTATATGTAATCTTTACAGAGCTGATGTAGTCTTTATAAGTTTGATTCTGTCTCATGTGTCTTCTTATACTTATAATGAATGTAGGTATACAAATCAGCAAATCAGTTCCTTTTTTTTTTTTTTTTCATATGATGGACTTCCACAATTCAGACTGTGTTGATAGTCTGCACACTGCTGTGATTTTGGATACAACAGCATCAACAGTAAAAAATGTATTTGCATTTTCAAAAGTTAACTAATTATATCATAATATTTACTACATAGTTTATATTGTATATCAATATAAATTATCTTTAAAAATAATAGACTTATACAAGCTTACTATTAACATATTATTTTTGTAAATATGTGTAATAACATTTTTTGTATTACCATTCTGATTGCTTTCTTAACCTTGGCTGTAACTTTGTATGCTTTTCTTCTCTTGCATTTTCTACCAGGCTACTACTGCTTAAGAAGATCCCAGTACTAATGCTTCATTTCCCACCAATTGTGTGAATTCAGATGAAATAGTGACAAACCATTTACTGCCAAATGTTTTCAGATGGAGAAAATTTTCAGCCATGCATGGCGTGGAAAGAGGGGCCTCGTGGAAGAGGAGAATACTAAACCACACCCTATTCATGAAGATTATGTGGATGATGAGCAAGGACTTCAAAGAAGGCACCTGGTTGATACTACTCTAATCGTTCACTTCTTTGGCAAGAAAGGGACAGATGAGTTGAGATATGAAGGCTTCAAAAAGTAAGATATTACGGTATTAGTGATAGCATGTCATACTGCTTTTCATAGGTTTTATTTGTGAATAATAACTAGATTGAAGGTTTTACCTTCTGGACTACATTATTTTCTGTTGACGTGATAAATATGTTCTGCGGTTTGTTGCATATTCTATGTCATTTGGAGCTGTTTAAACTAGTTTTATTTTTCCTAAAACTGGCAATTTTGAGTCTGAAGCCCTACAGAGTATATTGCCTATGGATACCTATTCATTGCCTAGACTGCCATTTTTGAATTTTTATTGGTTACCGGTACACTACCAAAATTTTAAAGATCATGTATATCAATTACTTTTAGGAAACATATAATAGCAATAGAATGAAAGGTTTTAATATGCTACGAGTATTTTGTAAGAAGGCTGATGAAGGGATTAGAATTGAATTCCAAAACATGTACTGAACTAAATACAGTCTAGCCTGAGCAAGCAACAAGTGTAGACGTGCTGGGTTGAGTGTGCCGGTAGAGCGAGAGGGGAGTGTTGGAGGGATGAGCAAGAGAGAAGCGAAGAGTGACGAGGAAGATGATTGGTGTGGAACAATTTTGGGTAGTTATCGGAAGATGGCAGGGGAGAAAGAAGAAGCAAAAAACGGAGGAAGTGAAATGGAATTGGGAATGAAGGGAGAGATGATGCTGGTGGCAATGGTGATTTTGGTAATGCTAGTTATTGGGGGAGTGGAAGTGAACCCCGGGCCGATCTCCAGTGGAAGTATGAGCTGGGAAGGCATGGAAGTAGTTAGGAATGTGGTAAAAGAGGTGGTAGAAGAAGTTTGCCCGTTTGAGCAAATTAAAAATATGATACAGGAGCAAACGAAGGAGTTTGATAATATGAAGAAATGGTTCCAGGAAAAAATAGACGGTATAACAACCAAAGAAACAATGGGAAAGAAATTGTGGCACTAAGAGCTAAAATAAGAAAGTTGGAAGAGGAAGTGTCAAAACTGCAAATAGAAGTAGAGGCCAGTAGTCAAGATCGAAGAAAGAAATGCTGCTTATATATATATATATGGTGTTCCAGAGGAAAGGAGAGAAGACAAAGTTAATACAGTTTATAAAGTGGTGGAACTAATCCAGAGCAAAATGAAAATTAACTTCAGCAAAGTTGACATAGACAATGTGGAAACGGTAGGTAAGGTGCAGGGCCACAAGCCTATAAAAGTGTTTTTATCTACATTGATGACTGAAATAGTGATCAGAAATGCAGGTAACATTCAGAGCAAAAAAAATTTTGGATCAAGAGAGACATAGGAAGAGAAGGGATAAGAATTTAAAAGTGATCAAGAAACATTTAGTGAAGGCCAGACATCAAGGATTAAAAGCTCACATTAGGGGTCAGCAATTAGTGGTGACTAATGGCAGGTGGATAAGAATCTGGACTGTGACAAACTTATTGGAATTAGAAGAAAGGATGAAGCAGGATGAAGTGACGGGGGCGAGAGTGGAAGAAATGCAAGCAGTCTGAAACTGTGCCGGAGATGATGGACGTGATGAAAGGGGAAGACCAGGAACCAGTGAGGTCATAGAAGCTGCTTTGGAGACATCGAGGCAAGAGGAAAGAATTGGAAGCAGTGAGTTGAGGGAGATTGAGGACTGTGTAAGACACATGTGGAGTGAATTCGAAAGTATGAAGGAGGAATTCACTTAAAAAGATGTTTGGAACAAAGGGAGAAGCAGGAGTCTACAGGATTTATGGGGAAAAAAAGATAAAAGTGAGAAGGGTGTATTAACGAGAAGTAAAAAGTTAAATAATGTTAGTAAGTAAGATAATAAGTGATTGTCAGAATTGTGTGGTGTCAAAGGTAGTGAGAAGTGGTTAGAGTGATGTAAATAGTTCCCTGGTAGAGTGAGTAATGAATGAGGGTTAAGAGGGTGGAGATAGATGAGTATGATGAAAAATAAAGGGAAAAGTTGGTCAAGGAAAGAGTATAGAGTGATTGTATGTGATGGGAGTGATAGTGCCTAAGAGTGAGTAAGTTATTGGTGGAATTAATAAGAGAGATAGTGAAATATGAAGATGAAATGTGATGGGAGTGGTGGTGGCTAAGAGTGTAAGTTATTAGTGGATTTTGTGCTGTTTGTAAGTAATTATTGTAGTGTAGATAAGAGTGATTAAGTTATAGAGATAGTATGGTAATTATTGAAGGAGTAAGAAGAGGTGGTATAATTTAATGTGAAGGATGATTGTGATTCGGTGGTACGTATGTAGAGAATGTGACGGTTAGAAAGATGTGGAATAAGAGGTTGAGTTTATAGTGTATAGTAAGTATGCAAGAATGATAAGATGAAGGGGTAGTGGTTTTAATGTGAAGTAAGTAAGTAAGTAAGTAAGTAAGTAAGTAAGTAAGTAAGTAAGGGAATAGTGTATGAAGATATGGTGGTAAGATAAGGAAAGATGGTTCGGATGGTTAAGAATGAGGAAGTTATAGGAGATGTGTGGATTTGAAATGCAGAGTGAATTGGATTTGAAATGTATAGTGGAGTTATTTGTTAAGTGTAATTTTGTTAGGAGTGATATAGTTAAGTTGATTTAAGGTAAAAGCTGGAAGGATAGTAGATTTGGTGGGGTGTTACTTGAAGTGATATTTGGAGTGATTGTAATTAAGGAAAGACAGTCTGGCTTGTTAAGAGTATGTAGAAAGTGGTAAGTGGTGGTTTGTGTTTGTTAATGGGATTTGAAATGTATAGTGAATTTAGTTAGTAGATTTGAACTATAAGTAAAAGTAAGAGTGATTTTATTAAGCTGGAAGGAGAATGGAATAGGGTTGGCAAATATTTGAATGGTAAGAGGAGTTATTTGAATTGGCGGGGTGTTATATGGAGTGATTTTAAATACAGAAAGATGATCTGGTTTGTTAAGAGTGAGGAAGTTTTAGAGACAGTGAGATTAAGTTAAGCATATTTGTGCTGTAATATGGTAAGAAGTTAGAGAATGATTTCATCGTGAGTAATGAGAGGTAGAATGAAAGCTGAACAATGGTCAACGAGGTGACGTGGGTAAAATATCGGGCACAGACTCAACAGTTGACGCAATGTGTTGACTGGCACAAGAAGTTGTAGTAGGTCTTGAGTGTATAGGCAGTTATGGAATAATAATAATAATAATAATAATAATAATAATAATAATAATAATAATAATAATAATAATAATAATAATAATAATAATGATGATGATGATGATGATGATGATGATGATAATACTTTATTAACAGTAATACCACTTTACATAACAGTAGAGAAGAATAAACAAAACAAAACACACTAAAAAGAAAGTTCAATGGATTATAAGTAGAAAAATATGTACAGATATATACACAGGTTATATTACAAGTATTCACAGGAAAGTAATAGTCAATTCTGGAGATTATGTAAGTGATTTCTCAATTTTGACAATGAGCAGTTAAATACATCAATATCCACTTTGTTTAGAGATATTGACATTCGTTCAATTGGCCCATTGAATGCATAGTTAGTTCTATGCCAATTTGTAGACAATGTATTCTTGAACCTTGTGCGTCTGTCTGGTACATGTACGTTAATTTTTGCAAGGAGTTGTGGACAATTCACCAAGGAATGAAGCAATTTAAAAATGAAGAGTGTATCCAATAATTCATGGCGTTGTGACAGGCTATGCAGATTTAAGGACTGTTGTAAGGATGTATAATCAACATCATATGAGAATCCTGCTCTAAATGAATATAAACGAAGAAATTTATGTTGTACTGAATCTAATCTATGGATAGAGGTCTGATGAGAAGGGTTCCAAACAGGTGTACAGTATTCTAGTATAAGGCGTACCATAGACACATACAGCAATCGATAGGTAGCTAAGTTTGAAAATTCTCTAGAATATCTAGTAATGCAACCCAATCTTTGAAATGCTTTCTTACAAATATTTTCAATATGTTCATTAAACAATAGGTTATAACTGAATAAAACACCAAGGTCATTAACTTGTGAAACAGGAGTTAGAATGTTGTTATTACTAAATTTGTACTGAAATGATATTTTCTTCTTGTTTTTAAAAAACTATATTATTTTATATTTCTCATGATTAAGTTTGAATACAGTACTTTTCCAGATGATGTAAATCTTCTTGAAGTTTTAAACAATCAAGTGGACAATTAATTTGCATAAAAAAATTGCATCGTCAGCAAACAAAAGCAATTCAGAATTCTTAAGTATATTTTTAATGTCATTTATGTAGAGAGTAAAAAGTAAGGGCGCAAGGTGAGACCCTTGAGGAACTCCACTGGTAACAATAATAGGCGCAGAAAAATGATTCCTTATTTTAACAATCTGCAGGCGATTTTTAAGGTATGATTCAAATCGTGAGAGGAGGGCCCCATTAATTCCGTAGCCTGTTAGTTTTTGCAGCAAGATATCATGGTCGACAGTGTCAAAAGCTTTTGAGAAGTCTGTATAAATGTGCAATGACTTGCTGTATCAGTCAGGAAAGGAAAAGTAGGGCATTGCCCTTTAGGTGTCAGGGTGCCAGATTGCCATTTATTTTATTTTATTTTACTTTATTTTATGTCTTGTGTTATTTGTTTATTGCACTTTAGTATATGTGACTTTGTTTTGTCCATCAAGTTGCCGCATTACTAGGGCTAACAGATCTCCAGAAGGGAATCGACCGTGGGCCATTTGACAGTCCATGTTGTGCCAGATTGCCGTAAATTTTATTTTACTTATCTTATGTCTTCTGTTATTTGTTCATTGCACTTAAGTATTTTGGTATTACTGATCGGTTTTTCAGTATATTGCTTAGGCTGTTTTGGATTTGAACTATGTATTGGGTGGAAGCCTCTGATGTTCAATAAATCCACTATTTAAATAGTAAAAAAAAAAATAGTACTGAACTAAATAAAATGTAGATAACAGCATGTTGTCACAAATTGACTAGGCAGACTCATATAACATAGATTTCCAAATTGTAACCCATGCACTGTGTAGTGGTTTCTGTATTAAAACATAAGGTCAGTCAAACCCTAAAATTTGAGTGTCAGCCATTAAAGTGAATATGGCTTGCATATGGAAACCATATGTTGCAGAAGAAATCTGGATCTTTATACATCATGGAACACTCAGCTGAATCATCCCTTTCTGTTAGAAGCTGAGCAATTTGAATGAGGTATACAAATCCAATTAGTTCTTTAAACATCCACTGAACAGACCTATTGCTCTACTGTCGTCCATTCTGTAAATATGTCCAAAAAATAGCAGTCTCCTTTTCTGTAGTGTTATAGATATGTTTTCTATGTTCTGATAAATTTTGTTACTACTTCTTAATTTCCAAAATTCTGTAGTTTTTAGAGGGCCTAATGTTTTTCTTATAATTCTTCTTTCTAGTACTTCCAATCTTTCAAGTTTATAATTGAGTACTAAGCATTCACTGGCGTAGCATTCTGGTTTCACAACTGTATTGTAGTGCTTTATTTTAATATTTTTAGATAAACATTTTTTGTTGTATGCATTTTTTGTTATACCACACGCTCTTTCCATTTTGTGTATCCTTGCCCCTCTAGCAGATTTTTCCAAACCATTTTCTTGGATTGTTTCCCTCAAATATTTGAATTGCTTTACCCTTTTGATACAACCAACATCTGTTCCTAGCAATTATGGAGCATTTTTTATATTCGTCATGAATTTTGTTTCTCTACCGAAATTCTTAAGCCTGCCATGTTGGCTGTCTCTTCCAAAAGATTTACATGTATTGCTGCATTAGTCAAGCTTTCAAATAATATGGCAAAATCATCTGTAAATGCTAGGCAACTTATCACAACACCTTTGTTCTTTCTCCCCAGTATAAGTGGTAATATACGTAGGTGGTTTGAAAAGTTCTCGGAATGTACTAGAATTAAGTATCTTACCTCGGTGGAACTGCTTTTATTTTTCAACATAGTCTCCCTGTAGACTAATGCATTTGGTCTAGTGATGTTCCAATGCCTTGATCCCATCTCGAAAATGAGATTCCTCCAGGCCTGCAAAATACCTCTCCAATTCGGCTGTCAGTTCTTCCCTTGTAGAAAATCTCCATCCACCGAGGAAAATTTTCAGCCTGGGGAATAGATGAAAGTCTGATGGTGCCAAATCAGGTGAATAAGGTGGATGTGGCAACAATTCGTACCCCAGTTCATGAAGTTTTGCCATGGCAATAACACTTATGTGCGGCAGAGCGTTGTCCTGATGAAAGATGACTTTTTCCTTGTCAAACCGGGCCTTGTTTCGCATATCTTTTCCTGTAGTTGGTCTAGGAGGTTTGCATAGTATTTCCCCATAATTGTTTGCCCAGTAGGAAGATAATCTATCAGCAGAATGCCTTTTGCATCCCAGAAAACTGAGGCCATGACCTTTCTGGCCGAACACACTGCCTTTGCTTTCTTTGGTGGTGGTGAATCAGCATGTTCCCACTGCTTTGACTGCTGTTTTGTCTCTGGGGTATAGTAGTGGACCCAAGTTTCATCTGTAGTCACAAACCGGCGCAAAAAATCTTGTTGGTTGCACTGAAAACGGGCCAGACTTTGTTCGGACATTTCCAATCTGGTGCGTTCATTATCCAATGTCAAGAGCCACGGCACCCATCTTGCGGATAATTCTTTCATACCCAATTCTTTGGTTAAAATATAATATACCCATTCAGAAGACATCCCTACAGCTTCAGCAATCTCCCGCACTTTCAGTTGACGATCCTCCATGACCATTTCATGCACTTTTGTGATAAATTCTGGGGTCATAACACTTTTTGGCCGTCCACTACGCGGATCACCATCCAAGCTCTCCCGACCAGATTTAAACTCGCTGGTCCACTTGGCAACAGTTGAAAATGAAGGAGCAGAGTCCCCCAGTGTGTTCTGAAAGTCGGCATGAATATCCTTTGCTTTCATACCTTTCTTTACAAAGTATTTAATCACTGCTCAAATCTCAGTTTTTTCCATTGTCACAAATCACTACGTGGGAACAACAACAAAGAGTCGTCACTACCACACTCCTGCAGCTAGAGCACTGACGCGCCCCGTGCTCACTCACAAAGGATGTGTGATTAATGCACGGGAACCTCGTTGCTCTAGCACTGACATCTAGCGGTGATTCCAAGAACTTTTCAAACCGTCCTCGTATTATAATACTGCAGTTTTTCATTCCAAATTCTCAAAAAAAATTCCAAGATACAAATGAAAAGGAGTGGAGATAAGCCATCACCTTGTCTGACACCTATTTTTATTTTAAAAGGTCGTGATATCTCACCCATAAATTTAACTTTTGAGATTGTGTCTGTAAGAGTTTCACGGATCAGGTTTGCCAATTTGATTTCAACTCCAAACTCCCGTATGGTTTTATCCAAGATTTCTCTATCAACAGAATCAAAAGCTTTTTTAAATTGATGAATCTTATGATTATGTCTTTTGAGTTCATTTGTCTGTGACAAATTACTGACTTCAAGTTGATTATCTGCCCTTTCTAAATCCAGATTGATATTCACCCAGTTGACTGTCAAGTGTAGATTGTACTCTGTTGAGTAATATTGTTGTGAATACTTTATAAGCAATTGGTAGAAGAGAAATACCTCTATAGTTGTTGACATTTTGCTTGTTACCCTTCTTATATAATGGGTGAGTTAGAGCCACTTTCCATTCTGCTGGTAACTTTTCTGTTTTCCAAATTTCTTCAAAAATTATTTGTAAATCTTCAATGATTTTTGGTTCAGACCATTTCAGAAGTTCAGCTGTTTATTATATTTCAGAGATTTAATTACATCTTTTTTTTCTTTGACAGTTGGCAGCAAATCAGAATGAATCTCTGGAAATTTTAATTTGTGGCTTGGTTCCGGACAGTTCAAAATGTTTTCAAAGTGTTTTGCCAGTATTGCACAGTTTTTGGCATTGTTAAGGCCAGTTTTACCATTTTCATCTCTGAAACAAATACTTGGAGCTTGGTAGCTCTTCAAGTTATTCTTGAAGGTTTGATAGAAGTTTCGTGAATTATTTTGTATGAAATTATCCTGTATTTCCAGTAGCTGTGATTTTTCATAGGAACTTTTGACACTTCTTATAATTCTTGCTGTTTCTTTCCTTTGTAGTTTAAATAACTCATAATGTTCATTCTTTCTAGAACATTTCCAAATTCTCCACGTTTTTGTTCTTTGCGTTAGTGCTTCTTCACAAATGTCATTCCACCAGACCTTCTTTTTTGTTTTAGCTGACCCAAATATCTTTCTTGCTGCATTGTTAATTTGTTTTAACACTTTTTGTCAATTACCACGTTGAGTTATTTTAATTTCTTTCTGAAAATGCTTAATTGCATCTTGAGAAATGTTGAGTTTATCTATTTTATATTTCATTAGTCCTTTTTGTTTCTTTTGTGTTTTGGTTGGTAACAGTTTCAGCTTAATTTTTGAAGGATAGTGGTCAGAGTCAAAATCCCCACTTCTTATTACTTTAACATACATGACTTCTCTAATATTCTTTTGAGAAATCACTAGGCCTACATGGTCTAATTGGAATTTGCCTGAAGATCTCCAGGTTTTAGCTTTTCTTGGGAGTTTCTTGAAGAAGGTCGACATTAACTTCAGTTGAAAGGATTTACACAGATTAATAAGCCTTATACCATTCATGTTGGTTTTTCTTTGTGCTGGATGTTCCCCTACATTTTTTCTGAAGATCTTTTCTCTGCCTATTTGAGCATTAAAATCACCCAGTAGTATGATAACATTTGATTTTGGGATTTCAGTTATTTCATTGTCCAGTAGATCCCAGAATTCCTCAGTTTTACTAGGATTCTTATTATTATCTTTGTTCATTGGTGCATGACAATTGACAAATGTGTACTTTTTGTTCTTACACTTAATTGTGACAAGAAATAACCTTGATTTGAAATCTAATACATTATCAACTATTGTTTTATGAACATAAAAGATGGTGTCTAGTAGTGGCATTCCTTTCATAATTTTGATTGCTAATTTACCCTTAAAGATTCTATAGCTTTCCATTTCAGTCACATTCTCTTCCACAAATCTAATCTCTTGAACTGCTAGAATTTGGATTTCATGTTTATTTAACAATTTTTCTAGTTCTTTCTGTTTGCCAGTTTTTAGCAAAGAATTTACATTCAGGGTTCCTTCAAAGAATTTCCTCTGAAATTTAAGTCTAGAAGGATTCCAAGGATGCTCAGACTCATCGTCATTGCAGATGTTGGGACTCCTCAGAACCCTAGGTTTCGTTGCATTGCATAATGCAGTGGTGGATTTCTCATTCGAGCTGCTGCCTGAGCTAGTGCTATCTTGAAGCAGCTTTTCCATTCTGCAATTGAAATTGTACAATTTACAGGGTGGGGACCAAAATTCCAAGTTAAGATCGGATTGTTAGTCCAAAACGATTATCTTTTCGTGGTTTACTCCACTAGGTTCTTCCGCTCTGTCTGCCATTGGGAACCGAGATTCCTCCTTCGCCTTGGAGACCTTGACTTGTTTTCACTTGTAACCCTAGGCAGGGGCCCTTTAACAGGGTGCTACCATCCGGAGCCAGATGGTCCCTGGTTTCTTCATGAGGTTGATACTCCTCCCCCTCCTCCTTCCCCATCACTTGCAAGATGAGGCCCCATGCTTGGGACCGGCATAGCAGAGTTGAAATCTGGGCTTTATTCATTACTGTTTGCAAGAAGGACCTATTCCAAATGAATGGAGAGTTGCATATAGTAACCTCACTGTACAAAGAAAAAATAAGAAAAATAAAGCAGATAACTACAAACCAGTCAGATTGACATGTGTTGATTGTAAGCTCTGGGAAAGCATTACTTCTGATTATTCTAGGCGTGTTTGCAAAATTACTAATTGATTAAGGCAGTTCAGTTTTAGGGAAGGTTATTCCAGTGAGGCTCAACTTGTAGGATTCAAAATATAGCCAGTATTTCATATTCAGGAGGTCGAACGGACTGCATCGCTGTTGACCTATCTGAGGCTTTTTCAGAGTAAATCATGAGAGATCACAGATGAAAATGAGGACTGGTGGACCAGTGAAATGAATTATTGAATGGGTGGCTTAATTTCTAGAAAACGGAACTCAGAAAATGAAAGTAAGTAAAGCATTTGTAATGATTAAGAAGGGGCAAGGCAGTATTATTGGACCTTTATGTTTATATATATAGTATGTGTTGAAGAGATGTACAGAACAAAAATGGCCAACTGGGTACCACTGGTAGTCAAAATGACCATCAATGACCCCAAATGGAAATCAATCAATCTTGTTTATGGGACTCTAACCGGGATTACTTGATTCGAGAACTGGAAGAGATCCAAAAGAAAGCAATATGATATTTTACTCGGTGATTTCTGATAAAATAGTAGTGTTATAAAAATGTTGCAATCTTTGGGCTGGGGAGACTTGGGAGTAAGGAGACGAGCTACTTTACAAAGTCGTATGTTCTGAACTGTCACTGGAAAGATGACGTGGAGTGATAGATGAATAGCCTTGAGCAGAGTTTTTAAAAGTAGGAAAGATCATAATAAAAAGATATAGTTGTCATTCAAGAGGAAAATTTTTTGGCAAATCTTTTTTTTAAGATTAGGAATTAGGGATTGGAATAATTTACCAAGTGAGATGTTTGACAGATTTCCAACTTTTTGAAATCATTTTAAAAAAGACAAAGCAAATAACTGACAGGGAATTTACCACCTGAGTGACAGCCCCAAATGCAGATCAGTGGTGAATGATTGAGATTGATAGTTTGTAGTTAGCTGATGTTTCCTGCATCAGTAACACTCCTTCAGCCTAATATTCTCCCTGGGTGGTGGTGCTAAACGAGTGACAGTGATCAGATGCTGCCATACTGCCCTTCTGGGTCTAGTGACCATAACAGTAATGATACAAGCAACTTAAACAGTCCTTCTCAAGAAGACTCTACATGAATATTAAGCCCTAAGTTACACACCTGCTTACTTAGCATTGAAGAGACTAAAGTGAATTTTTGTCCAAGGTTGTAATAGATCACTCTTCTGATGTTCTGGGTCTACAAGCAGCTCTCTCCAAACCAACTGCCTTTGAATAATGTTCAGTTGACTTACAAAAACACTGCCAATTCTCAAGGTAGTGGTAGCAGTTCTATACAATGTTAGCATTTAAGTGCTAAAATGCAAGATGTAGCTGTCAGTTGGCTTACTGGCATGCTGAAGGTTACCTTTTCAGTTCAAACTTCTGGCACACCATCATGTTTCGTAAAACTAAGACTCGTTGAATGGCTGTTAAACACACAGTATTATTAACGAGCTGACATGCTGTATCCCTGAAGTTAAGCAGATGCAAGCACTTGGTAGAAACATAATGACAAGCTAGAAAAGAAAGACGTCAGTGAGAAAACCAAATGCAGACTGGTCAGTGCCATCATTTTCCAATTAGCTACTTACATCTGCGAAACATGGACTTTGAAGAAAACTGATAGGTGAAGGATCGATGCATTTCAGTTTTGGTGTTGGCAACATCTGCTGAGAATACAGTGGACAGCCAGAATTAGTAATAAGAAAATCTTGGACCGAATCAAGCCAAAATCTCCTTTGAAGTGAGTATAGCGAGATAAAAGCTTGGAAAAGGATGTCGTGCTCAGGATGATGGGTGTCAAAGGAGGAACTGGAAGCCAAAGATTAAATTGGATGTCAGAGGAAATACTAGCATGATGATTACTGAACTTAACAAAGGTGCCCAGAACAGAGCTGAGTGGGGGCACATGACCAAGAAATGTACTCAGCTGAATGAAGGAGAGAGAGAAAGATAACTTACTTGCTAGTATGTCTCAAGAAATTCCATCATTAGTGTTATAGTTACAACAGCCTTAGTATCCTATAAAAAATTGTCAAATAATTTGTAATAGTACTAGTTGACGTACTGGCAGAGATGGGAAGAGTACAAGAAAAAAGTAATTGGGCTGAATTACAGTTACCTGAGAAATATTTTACTCAGTTACAATTACAAATTACTTTTTCAACAAGTAATCAATAAAATTACAATTATTTTACAGTCCTAAGGAAATCGCTGACATTTCCTTTTTGCCTGGGGCTGTAACAGTACCAAAGTTTGCAAGGAAGAGATTTTTTTTTTTTAAACCATAAAGATGTTAAGTGGCTGTTCAATAGGTGAGACTAAACACGATAGCTTCGAATTTTTGGCATTATCTTTCCGCATCATTTTTAATATCCGGCTCCTTGGTTTAATGATCAGCGTAGCCGTCTTCGGTTCAGAGGACCCTGGGTTCAACTTCTGGCCGGATTGGAGATATTAAGCCTTGAATGGTTAATTCCTTGGCTTAAAGACTAGGTGTTTGTAATGTCCCCAACATCCTGCAACTCACACATCATACATAAAACTATCCTCCGCTATATTAACACACAATTTCCTACACACGGCAGATGCCGCATATCCTTGTTGGAGTGTCTGCCCTACAAGGTCTGCACAGGGCTAGCAGTAGCTGCATTAAATTGTTATTGTTATTGTATTTATTTAGTTTTTAGTTTTTGACTTGTAGTATTTCAAATAATTTATCATTTACTTTAACCTACACATTAAATAACTGGTTCTTAAAATTCTCATCAGTAAGCCTTGACTTCTTTCGGGGGCGGGGTCGGGGGGAGTATATCTTTGAATTTAATGAAAAGATGCCCTACAGGAGCACTTGAAGGAATACATTGGGATAAGTGATGTATTTGGAAATACTGGAGAGGTAAGAATGTACTCCATCCAGAACTGGTGAAGCTACTGGTTCTGCTGCAGTAGAACTGAAATAGTTATTTATGTAACAGTTTACGTTACAAGTGAGATGTTTACGTCCGAAACCACAGCTGAAGGAGGAATTTTGAAATGAGTAATGCAAACTTATGACTTTAGTGGCTGTTGCATACAGTATTCGATTCCATACTATGGTGAAATTACTTATTTTAAATTAAATCTATTATAAATACATTTTTTTCATCACGATGCAAATCGTCCATGTTTGATCCATGCATTGACTTTTCTTGTTTTGTTGTTTCTGTCTTGCTATGACATGTTATGAGATGTTATTTGAAACAGCGAACAGTCCACTAAGTTGCTAGAGTCGTAAACACGGTCCTCTGGTTCCGGATTAATGCAGAAAATATTAACTTTATGATATATTGTAATATATGCAATATTTATGTGTTGGAAATGCGTTAACCTATACATTAGTCAGTATTTTGATGGCAACAGATGACTTGACGTGGGAAAGCAGAGACGCCATTGTTTGTATTGAAGAGTACAGAACAACGGTGCTGCAATCAGGCAGGGAAATAATTCAACACGGTTTGATGTTTTGTGATTTATGATATCTCTGACTGTTGTTGTATATTAAAGTTCCAATGAAGCATGTTTATCAACTAATCTTCAATTAAAGTACAAATACATCTTAATCTTTCAAATGGAGAAATTAACATAAAATATAATAGTCTTCATACTGAAATCTATTTAAGCTTACTTTCACTGACACAGTGTTAACAGAAGAACCTAAAGATATCCACTTGAATGTCCAATAGTTGTTTTCTAGATTTTTCAACGAATTTCATTTTACCATTTTACAATCTAGAATAACTATCAGCTGTCACAGTATCACCAGCGTTGAGCCAATAGCAAGAAAGCCAATATACTTATGTATATAGTCCTGTGGACGATACTCCTACAAATACTTCAGATGCCAGAGCTTGAAGGCACTGGAGTGAAACTCCGTATGACTGCAACTCAGTCCACCTGTCCGCCACCTTATTAAATGACAATAAGTCACCGTGTCTGGATTGCGGTGTTAGTGAGTCATTGGACAGAGCAAGCCTGACTGGATTGCCTCAGAGAGGCATTCTGCTTTTCCCAGCAGTGTGACTCCTATATATATTGGTAGCCGCAATCACCTGACTGGCTCAGACGTCATCAGTAGCCCACAGCCCGCGATGTTCAAAACAGCACTACCGCACATGTTTACATTACTCTGAAGCCGAGCTTAACCAACCAGAGATGATTTGTTGTAAAATGGTGCAGAAATTAATTACAGTACCGTAAAGTATCATTTTCCATACTCTTTTTAAATACGGGAAGAAGGAAATTACGTCATAGTGTGAAATAAAGGTAATCCTCATTACCATTTACATTTTTCCCCATTTCTGCTTCCATGCAATGTATATCAGTTACTAGAAAGTAACAATTATAATTTTATTTCAAGAAGTAATTACAGCATATTTAAGAGCATTTTTACTGGACAAAATCCTGGTACTCCAGCATGTCTTAAATGAATGACTGTTACACACATAATGTTATTAAGCTGCTGACTTCTCAAGAAACTTAATCATCATTGTTATCATTACAACAGTTTTACTATCTCATGAAAATTTGCCAAATCATTTTTAATAGTATTTTAATTTTTTTAATATATATTAAGGGGTGTAATATTAATGCCTTATGCTGTTTATTTTTCAGATTTATGGAGAATTTACAAACAGAAGTCTTGGAGCTTGAATTTCATGAATTCTCAAAAGGTCAAGATACAATTTCAGAAGTTGATTTTGCAAGGATCCTGCTACGTTACACCTACCTGGATACAGATGAGTAAGATTAATTGAGTAAAAAATAGCTGTACATAATTATAGTATAGTACCAACTACACTCATGTTCATAAAAACCAAAACACCTTAAAAGACTAAAGATAGGAAGTCCATATTCACAGGACATGTGCATTAGTATGTTCTGAAGAAATTATTAACATTTGAACAATGTCGGCCGTCAGGTTCAAGGTCCACATCGATATTTCAGTGCACCACCACCGATTGGTAAAATGTGCCTGCGGCTCTCGTAGTCACTAAAAACTTGAGCAGACATGCAGGATGCCTCGCAGATGTATGCAAGAACCGTACCATCAGATGAGTGAGTTTGAAAGAGGGTGCATTATTGGCATGAGAGAACGTGATGCATCCATCTGGGAAATTGCTGCTCATGTGGGACGAAGTGTGTCGGCAGTGCAACAGGTGTGTTTAGAATGGTTTGCAGAAGGCCGTAGAACATGACGAAATGGGTCTGGTCGCACCACCCAGACCTCCACGAAAAGATCGACACCTCATCCGAATGGCATTGCAGGACAGATCTGCATCTTCCTCAGCTCTGGCGCAACATTGGAACAGTGTAACACATCGTACACTATCAGGAGTGACAGTCCGTCACCGTTTACGGTCTGGGTTACCGGCGTGTCGTCCACTTCACTGCTTAACTTTGACTAAAGTGCATAAACATGCTAGACTGCAGTGGTGTATGGAACAATGTCACTGGGGACAGGAATGGTAGCAGATAGTGTTTTTTGGACAAATCCAGGTTCTGTTTGTTTAAAAATGATGGCCGCATTTTAGTTCGCTGCAGACAGGGAAAGAAGCATCACATTGACTGCATTCACACAAGACATACAGTGCCAACTCAAGGCCTTATGGTTTTGGGTGCTATTGGATATAACTAAAAATCACAGTTGGTGCGTGTCCAGGACAATGTGACCAGTTTGACCTACGTGAATGACATCCTGCGAACCGTAGCCATACCCTTTCTGCACAACACCCCAGACGCCATATTTCAGCAGGACAATGCACGACCACATGTTGCTGCATGAACATGTGCCTTCTTGTTGTCACAGGATATCAGACTGTTGCCCTGGCCTGCCTGATCACTGGACTCGTCGCCAATCTAAAATGTGTGGGATATGGTGAAACGACAGGTGCAGCGCTGGGACCCTGTGCCAACCACCAAAGATGATATGTGGAACCAGGTGAATGCAGCATGGATGGCTATACCCCAGGACACCATTCACACCTTATACTCGTTGGTGCCACTATGCATGGAACGAGTTATCAGTGCCTACTAGGCAACAGGACATATGCTAAACCTAGGTGACTGAAATGCCAATTGTTTCTGCAGAACATACTAATGAACATGTCCTGTGAATATGAATTTCCTATCTCTAGTCTTTCAAGGTGTTCTGTTTTTTATGAGCATTTGTGTATAATTAATGGAATGGAACATACATTTATCACCAGTGTCCATATTACATTCTGATTATTTGTGATGTAGCCCCAGAAACCATGTCACTTAGCTCCAAAATAATTTTTCTTTTGTTTAATTCATTCCTTCAGGATGATGGGTGGCATCTAGCTTTAAAAATATACCAAATAATTTTATCTCACCTCTTCCCCAAACTGCTTATCAGAAAAGAAGACAAAGGGGTTCACACATGAACACAAAAGGGAACATAATTTTGAAAATTTAAAACGTTTTTGTCTCCAGCTGTAAAATGTACATGATTTACTCATTTCCAGATGACGGTAATCGAAGTTCAAAGGAAATTCCAAACCTCTCTGCAGTGTTAATATAGAGTGACGATGTATGACGCTGTGGCTGATGATATGTCCATCGGATGGGCATGTTAAGAATTGAGCACACCCTATGGTTTTATTCGACAGCAGTAGGCTACATACTGACACTGGCACACTCTCCCTGCCTCATTATTATCAACACACCCAGACGTGCAGGTCACCCATGAGTGGTGGTATTGGTGGTGGTTGTTTTTGTTTTAAGAGAAGTACAGTTAGAAAACCATCCTCTCTGAGCAAATTAAGTGGAAACAAAAATAAAACTATTCATGCAATGAGGGAATTTGAAAATGAATAAAAAATGTAAAACAAAAATGATTTTATTAAGCCGATTGTTCACCCAGAGGCCACATCATCATCATCAGGGTCCTTCAAATGACTAAAATGACTATAGAAGTAACGTGTTTTATTATTAACTAAATTTATCAATATAATTATTTACAGTTATTTACAAGTGCACTTGTTTTCCACTTCACACAGTTTGTACTCGTGAACTTGCCAAACACACAGCCCTCCTCACATTTACCTCCTGCTCTGCAACACAGCCTCTTGCAGCACAACGTCGTTCCCAGAGAAGATCACTTCACAACCAACACACCACACTGAACTCTGCATAGCCATCTGGCTGACTCGCTCTTCACTGCCTCACTCTCAGGTGACTTCCTCCTGACTGCCTCGCACTCACTTATGACTGACTTGCATTCCCTCAGGTTTGGACTTTATTTAGGCCTATGGAAATTTCTTGCATTTCCCTGGGCCATATCACTTTTAGTGATGATGATTGTTGCTAGTTTTTAAGGATGGTCACAGATTTTTCTGACACTGATAGTGGTTTAGTTGTGTTGTGTACTGAGCCTTACTTCCAGGTTTGTTAGTATTCCTGTTGGCGCTCATGTGATCTTCAGACAACAGATGTGCACAGTGCTGTCATCATTGTATAGAGGCAATAAGCATATCGTGCCACAGTGGTATTCAAAATAATTTTGAATGACAAGGAGAGTTTGAGGATGGCTGCATTGTCAGACTAAGAAATGGCTACCAACTGTACTAAAAACACAGTTTACCTAGCATATGGCTAATACAGGTGTATCTTAGGAAATATGTTCTTGTGAGATGCAATGTAAATTATACATAGAAATTAACAATGGCCAATTAACCCAATTAGAAAGGATTCTTGTTCTTTATAACTGAATATCAAGGTTCCTAACCTACCACACAGCTTCAGGAGATACAATTAAAATTTTCATACTTTGATATTCCCTGGGTGTGAAAAAGGGAACATATCTGTGCACATGCCTTCTTCCGTGTCTAGCCTAAGTTATTACAAGATATTAGAATCATTCCGTATTGACGGTTTTCACTTTACAAAGGTGAAAAATCTAGCCTAAGTGTTATCCCATGCAGCAGAGTCGGCTCTTCTGCACATTTGTCTCAATTTTGAACGGTCTGCAATGTCTTCCTTGTTGACAATGGCCACTCACATCTTCCTAAATTTGATCACGCCATTGTTTCTTGGATCACCCGCTGTGCCATGTTGTAGTGCTCTTTTTGCCACTTTGTTCTCGCTACTCTGTAGTACGTGCCCGTACCATTTTAGTGAACTTCCTGCAATTATTCAGGTGTTGGTATGATGGCAAGAATCTTTCTTACTTCGACATTGGTGATTTTGATATAGAAGTTGATTCCCATTGGGAATATTTATCACCAATAGCAATATAAAAGGTCCATTATTGGACATTATAAATTTTACAGTTAACTCATTCCTGGTTCCCAGTGTTTTGACTCTGTGTGCTAAGTAGGGCTCATCAGTTGGTAAATAGCACACCTATCAGTATGCATGGCTAGTGCATACTGTGGAGGCCACTGCATAGGCTACTTGGAGCCACTGGCAGTGCCAATGCATTATGAGAGACTTTGTCTCATTTTCAAAAATTGATGCCTGCCTGACCATCAGATGATAAAGATGTTGTTTCCCTGTGGGAATCAACATCTTTATCATAAGTGGTATGTTCTGAGCTGTCCCTTGAATAGATGGCATGTATTACATTAGTAGACATATAAGATTTGAATGAAGTTTTTAAAAACTGGATTGCATACGGGCGATAGTGGGTTCGAACTCCACTATCGGCAGCCCTGGAATGGGTTTTCTGTGGTTTCCCATTTTCACACCAGGTAGATGCTGGAGATATACCTTACTTAAGGCCATGGTCACTTCCTTCCTAGCCCTTTCCTATCCCATCGTTGCCATAAAACCTATCTGTTGATAAACTTAACCATATTAGGTATTTGTATTTGTTCCTGTATTGACTTGGTCTAAAGCTATTTAGAACTAGCTGTAGTACCTGGCATTGCCTGAATAGTTTTTGAATGTTTACCTTTCAGATTTGTATTGCCTGTTAATTATGTGTGAATTTTTGTAGAATTCCTTATTGAGACGTTGATTGATATTTTACGATCTATAATGTAGTTTTAGAGTTATTTATGTGCATTTTATTTCAAGTTTTACATTATTTTATTTTCAAGTAAAACTTTGTCCTTGTGGAAGCCTGAATTGACTGGGATATATTTGATCCTTTCAAAATATAAGTATGTATGTATGTATTTATCCATCATGCTATAGATATGGTGTACACAATTTCAAATGTCATTAAGACTATCACTAATCAGCCTTGCGACCCCAAAAATTGTGAATTCAACACTAATCTTGGTCATTGCAGACTATTTACTTTTCACCTCATCTCAGCGGAGGTAGAAATTTCTTATCTCCATAGTATTTTTCTTGTTTTTTCCAGATAGTAAGTCATATGTGTATCAAGTTTGGTTGAGAGTTATGCTGGAACATATATCCATAATCCTGATCATTTTGGGTGTTTTCTGTCTCATCACTTCACTCTCCATGCCAATGAGATTACATTTGGAATGTCAGTGTTCATCCCAACAATCCTGGAAAATATGGGCTTGAAAATAATATACATCATTTTCAATTACTCTTGCTTAGTGATGTCTCACATCCTTAGTAAATTTTTCTAGATATTATTTCAAATGTGTGCCCAAGTTAGGTTGTGAAATATGCTGGAACACACATACATACATTCTTTTTCTTTTCAACCCCCATGCTTATGGGGGACTGAACTTTGACTTAAACGGTAATTAGAGTGTCACTATTCATCTCGACAACCCCAATAAATATGGATTCAACACTAATATAGGTTGTTCTCAATTATTTTTACATTGAACTCCCACCCCTAGGGGTGCTAGGGTGTGTAACCCCCATAGTATTTGTTTCCAGATAGTAAGTCATATGTGAACCAAGTTTGGTTAAGAGATATACCAGTACATACCCACATACATCCATAATCTTGATTACTTTTACATTAATTTTCACCCCTTCTGAACCTCCATTCCCACTGCGGCTGAAGTATGACTTATCCAGCATCCAGAGTGTCACAGTTCAACTCGGCAACATCGAAAACTATGGATTCAACATTTATGTCAGTCTCTTTTGATTATTTTTATATTTCACCCATCCCCTATGGGTGCATAGTGTGTTTTACCCCCACAGTAACTTTTCAGATAGTAAGTCATTAGCCGGGCTGAGTGGCTCAGATGGTTGAGGTGCTGGCCTTCTGATCCCAGCTTGGCAGGTTCGATCCTTATTCAGTCCGGTGGTATTTGAAGGTGCTCAGATACGTCAACCTCGTGTCGGTAGATTTACTGGCATGTAAAAGGAACTCCTGCGGGACTAAATTCAGGCGCCTCGCCCGTCTCCGAAAACCATAGAAGTAGTTAGTGGGCCGTAAATCAAAATAACATTATTATTATTAGTAAGTCATTAGTGTACCAAGTACAGTTGAGAATTATTCTGGAACATACACGACATACATCTGTAATCTCAGTAATTTTGGATATTTTCTCTTTCACCCTTTCTCAACCCCCCCATGCTGATGGGGACTGAACTTAAACGACAACTAAATTGCCAGTATGCATCTCAGAGACTCAGAAACTATGGATTCTACATTAATATTGGTTGTTTTCTATAATATTTTATTTCACCCCCCTTTCTACTGCCCATTAGGGGTGTCTTAGCTCAGTTTTCTTTCCCAAACAATAAGTCATATGTATACTATGTTTGGTTGAGGGCTATGCTGGAACATGAACATGTATATCCATAATCTTGGTCATTTTCAGCATTCTTCTTCACCCCTTCTAATCCCCATCCCAATTGGGAATGAACTTTGACTTAAATGGCATCCAGAGTGTCACAGTTCATCTTAACTACCCCAAAAACTATGGATCCAACACTAATATTGGTCATTTCCAGATATTTTTATATTTCACCCCATTCCTTTAGCTTGGCTATTCTTATTGCTCCTACAGTAATTTTTCCAGACAATAAGTTATATGAGCGTCAAGTTTTGTTAAGTGTTATGCTAGAACAGATGCACATTCATCCATAATCTCTTGTCATTTCTGGCATTTCCTTTTTTCATTCCTTCTCACACCCTGTGGCGATGGGGACTGAACTTGAACTTAAACAACATCCGAAGAGTCACTATTCATATCAGTGACCCCAAAAACTATGGATTCTATATTAATATTGGTCATTTTGTGTTATTTTTATATTTCACCTGTTCTACCTCCACTCCTAGGGATGCTAAGGGTGTCTTACCCTCAAAGTACTTTCTTCAGATAAAAGTCATAAGTGTACAAAGTTTGGTTGAAATTGCTCCAGTGGTTTAGGAGAAAATGTTGAAATTATACTCATACTTTTATATTAAGAGGCGTGCTTTTCAAGTACGGGCCGTTTGAAAATAACTACACAACGAAAGATGATTTTCGAACACCACATTTATTTGCAAATTCTACATACTTTACTCTATTTTTCAACATAGCCGCCAAGTTTGTTCAAACACTTATCATACCAACTTGCCGCCTACTCCAATAACCAATCACGGCCGTGAGGAAAGGCATTTGAGAGAGCTGTTATTGTGAAGCGTCTGTCCTCACGGATCTTCACTTCAACTGAAGCTACCAAATCGTCTGTGATCAGACATGGGCAACCGTAGCGGGCCTCATCATGGACGTTATCACGGCTATCTTTGAAGTCTCGTACCCACTTACGCACTTTGCCTTCACTCATAGCATGAGCACTGTTCACTTCATAAATCTGTTAGTGAATGTCTGCAGCAGACAGGTTCCTTGCCGACAAAAACCGTATCACTGACTGCACCTCGCACGGGTGGGCGAGTCGATAATCTTGAATATTTGTGGAAACACAGAACAGAACTGAACCATACAGATTAGCAACAGAGCTGCAACTGAGCACCGTTGTTCCTGAGGCATGCCGGCACACGATGCACATGCTCGTTGCAATGAACGCGCAAACTACTAATGTCTACAACAAAACAGCTCTTACTTAAAAATATATTATATTATATTATATTATATTATATTATATTATATTATATTATATTATATTATATTATATTATATTATATTATATATTATAAAGAGATAACTCATGATATTCCGCTGTTGATATTCTGCATTTTTTACAGTTTCTTAAATATTTGTTCACATCTAATGCACAGCTACATTCTTCAAACTTGGCAGAACTATCAAAGATGGTCCTATTGACATGAAATTACATCTTGATCATGGCATGTTGCATTGCTATTACCAAATAACCGGCACAGTCATAAACCTCCTAGCAAGAAAGGTACTTCACAAAACGGCATGTTCCCATTCTCCTATATACAGCATTTCTCGCTGGACTATCATGATACAGCTTTTGTTGCTGTCGCTTAGCGACAATCTATCAAGTCGATCCAATCTTGGTGCGGCTTTGCAGTTAAATTAATTACATAAAATTACTCATCATAAAAAACTACCTGTCGGATTTTGTCAAACCATTTCCTGAATGGTCTCAGGAGAAATACGAACAAATTGTTAAATTTTCAATGAAATCGGTCCAGTAGTTTTATAGTCCATACAAGACAAATACATCACCAACACACACACACACACGTCCGACCCCGTGGTGTAGGGCGCAACGCGTCCGCCTGTCACCCGGCGGCCCCGGGTTCGATTCTTGGCCGGGTTAGGAGTTTTTAGTTATAAATGATTAATATCCCTGGCCTGGGGACTGGGTGTTTGTGTCGTTTTTAATGTTCCTTTCCTCACATTCAACACTCTACACTTCCACAATTCCAATTACACGCAGGTTCATATCATATGATGCAAGTAGTGGCAAAAGATCCACAGAGGTCGACGCTACGAACAAATATTTTAAAAAAACACACACACATAGTTTCACTTTTATATATATAGATAGTATGTGCTTGGCCCACCTTGTCAATACACTTTTAACATTGAAAATCATTTATTCAAACACGTTTTGAGAATATAATACATTTCCTTCATCAGTGAATGTTGAAGTCCAACTTATTTACAAATATCAAAGAATGAAAACAATATAACACTTGGTTTTGTTTAACCAAAAATTTAATAATAATAATAATAATAATAATAATAATAATGCTATTTGCTTTACGTCCCACTAACTACTCTTTTACGGTTTTAGGAGAAGCCGAGGTGCCGGAATTTTGTCCCGCAGGAGTTCTTTTACGTGCCAGTAAATCTACCGACACGAGGCTGACGTATTTGAGCACCTTCAAATACCACCGGACTGAGCCAGGATCGAACCTGCCAAGTTGGGGTCAGAAGGCCAGCGCCTCAACCGTCTGAGCCACTTAGCCCGGCACCAAAAATTTAAAGAACTATTATATCATAATTCACCATATCAATTAATAAAACCAGGCGAGTTGGCCGTGCGGTTAGGAGCGCACAGCTGTGAGCTTGCATCCGGGAGATAGTGGGTTCAAACCGCACTGTCAGCAGCCCTGAAGATGGTTTTCCGTGGTTTCCCATTTTCACACCAGGCAAATGCTGCAGCTGTACCTTAATTCAGGCCACAGCCGCTTCCTTCCCACTGCTAGGCCTTTCCTGTACCATCATCGCCAAAAGACCTGTCTGTGTCAGTGCAACGTAAAGCAAAAAAAAAAAAAAAAAAAATCAATGAATAAACAAACTTTCATGGTATGTTAGGAAAATTATTAATACATATTTTAATTTTAGATGATGTTGAATGAGAATCACTTCCTAAATAAATTTTAGATCTTTAAGTTCCCAAAACATGTTTGAATAAATTATTTTCAACAATAAAAGTATATTGAAAAGGTGGACCAAGCATATACTATTTTAAATAGATTTTTAACAGCATAAGACCTATCTGTGTCGGTGCAACGTAAAACAAATAATTAAAAAATTTAAAACAGGAAGAGTCATAATATAGCTGTCAACTTGCATTCAGAGGATAGTGGCTTTGAACCCCACTGTCAGAAGCCCTGAAGAATGAAGATAGTTTTTCATGGTTTCCTGTTTTCACACCAGGCTATACCTTAACTGAGATCATGATCACTTCTTCCCAATCCTTGCACTTTCCTATTCCATCATCGCCATAAGACCTATCTGTGTCAATGTAATGTAAAGCATATTGTAAAAAAGTTGGAATTCAAGAGGACAAACTGGGGCAAATATTAATTAATAGGAAGAGAAATTAAGGATTGGAATAATTTACCAAGGGAGATGTTTGATAAATTGTCAGATTTCTCTAAAATCATTTAAGAAAAGATAAGGGATCTGTCATCTGGGTAACAAGCCTTAAATGCCTATCAGTGGTCGGTCGGTCGTAGCCATGGGACTTCCAGTTTTATGCAGAATTCAGAATGTAAGGAGACTTTTTATATAAAAATTTCCACATGTATTGAATGGGGTTCAAACCTTAGCTGTCTTGGTAATAAGATAATGATAATGCCACTCAGCTATCTTGTCTCTTTCTTCCTTTATTTGTTTGAATCTTTTTGCTCATACTGATGTATTATGCTGTCAAATTTTGTAATACTGTCTCTGTAAATGCTAGGTTATATAACCTTTTGGAGTCCATCAGTATGTTTATATGTTCCTTTTTCCTCTGTGGTCATTTTGTACATTTACTGTTATTATCCCTGTTTTACAGATATGATATGTACCTGGCTCGCCTGTTGACTCGCATCAAAGAGGAGAAAGGAATTACTTTTGAAGAGTTTCAAGCTTTCTGTCAGTTTCTGAATAATTTAGAAGATTTCACCATAGCCATGAGAATGTACACGTTAGCAGACCATCCTATTTCAAAGGGTAAGAAGAATAAAATCTAGTATGTGTTGACCTTTTAAGATTCTCATTTTACTGAAGCCTGTCAACAATGTTCCATTTCACCAAGTGATGACACTGAACTGAGCAAGTGACTGCGCAGTTCGGTCAACTTGAATTTGGGAGATGGTGGTTTCAAACCCGACTGTTGGCAGCCCTGAAGAGGATTTTCCATGGTTTTTCATGATTTCCCATTGTTTCCCATTTTCCACACCAGGCAAATGCTAGAGATGTACTTTAATTCAAGCCACAGTTGCTTCTTTCCAACTCCTACCCCTTTCCTATCCTGTCGTCGCCATAAGACCTATCTGTGTTGGTGCGACATAAAGCAAATTGTAAATTACATTGGACCATGTGATACTTGGATTGCATTGTGAATGTAAAGAAATACTTTAACGATAGCTTTTGCATCATTCACTAAATGAAAGATTTTACACTCTGTGGAAAAGAAATGACTAGAATTAGAGTCATAATAAACTGCATTTTTGTAGTTTATACCTAGGATGAATATTACGAGGCATGTTTTTTAAGTAAGGGCCCTTTTATTGTAGACACTAGACGCGCGCATCGCAACAAGCACGTGCGTCGTATGCCAGCATGCCTCTGGAACAACGGTGCTTAGTTGCAGATCTGTTGCAAAACTGTACAGTTCTGTTTTGTGCTTGCTCAAATGTTCAAGATTATCCACTCAACCGCCCCGTGTGAGGTTTGGTCAGTGATACTTTTTTTGTCGGCAAGGAATGAGACTTCAAAGATGGCCGTGACAACGTCCATGATGAGGCCCGCTCCGGTCACCCATCTCTGATCACAGATGATTTGGTGGCTTCAGTTGAAGTGAAGATTCGTGAGGACAGACACTTCACAATAACAGCACTCTCTCAAACGCCTTTCCTGGCACGTCTAGGTCAGTTCTTAACAAAATTGTTTCTGAAAACATAAACTTTGGGAAACTGTGCTCCCGTTGGGTCCCTGAACTCCTAACAGAGGACCACAAAAACAAAAGATTTGAGTGTTCGATGACGTTTTTGACTCGTTATGCCAAAGAAGGTGACAACATTTTGAGTCAGATCGTAACAGGAGATGAAACGTGGGTTTTACATATCACGTCCAAATCGAAGCAACAGAGCATGGAATGGAGACACACACATTCAGGCCAAACAGACTCTGTCCCAGCGCAAGATCATGAAAACGGCCGTGAACTCTTGGTTATCAGAGCAGGCAGAAAGTTTCTATGAAGAGGGTATTCAAAACTTAGTTGTAAGGTATGATAAATGTTTAAACAAACTTAGTGGCTATGTTGAAAAATAGAGTAAAGTATGTAGAATCTGCAAACATATATGGTGTTTGAAAATCATCTTTCGTTGTGTAGTTATTTTCAAACGGCCCTTACTCGAAAAGCATGCCTCGTATAAGTTTGTTATATTTTAGAGCTTATTATTATCATCCCAGTTGCTTTTTTTCTATTATCTGATTATCCACCATCATTTTACACCATACAGGGTCCTGATAAGTTGTCTTCTGTGAAGAAATATTCAAGTTAAAATTTCTTCACCATTTCATATAATAATCACTGCAAGTCATCTTCATTTCGTCTGACTCATTGGCTGAATGGTCAGCGTACTGGCCTTCGGTTCAGAGGGTCCCAGGTTTGATTCCCGGCCGGGTCGGAGATTTTAACCTTCATTGGTTAATTCCAGCGGCTCGGGGGCTGGGTGTTTGTGTTGTCCCCAACATCCCTGCAACTCACACACCACACATAACACTATCCTCCACCACAATGACACGCAGTTGCCTACACAGGCAGATGCCGTCCACCCTCATCGGAGGGTCTGCCTTACAGGAGCTGCACCCGGCTAGAAATAGCCACACAAAATGATTAATATTATTATTATCTTCATTTCTTGGAGTTAACTCTGCATCATCTGCATAACATACACAGTACATCCATAAGTACTGTAGGTAAAGTCTAAACGCGCTGTAGTGTGGTAATTGCAGTGGCATGCGGTGAATACATTCGTTACCCCAGCTGAAAAAACGTTTTTTAAATATAAGCAATCTTAGCCCCACTACACACTCTAAAGTAATCATTACTATTTTTAAGGCTGCATTTTTCGTGGAAAGGTCTACCTGACAAAAGGTTTTTCAAGAATATTTTCAACCACACACACATACATATTTCCAAATTGATATTCACGGCAGTGATGATACCATCATAACTTAATATACAGCACCTTTTACACAAGTACTTACAGTTTCACCCAGTGACGCTTCGTGATAGTACCGTACAGTCATGGTTTTCACAAAAATACACTGGGACTATTATTTTTTTAACTTAAAAAGTCTAATCTAAACTGAATCAGCAAAATTTAACTGGAATTTTACCGTCGCCAAAGTTTCATAGTTTCATTTGTTTACTGAGTGTACGTGCATCAACGACAAAGGAGGGAAAATATTCGTCACGGCGTGTAACACACGTTATATTAATGAAGAATGCCACCGAACTCATGAAACCTTCACCTATAATCCAAGAGGAACACTACAAAAATTCACTATATACCACCATCACAGAAAACCAAATACAACATTCTTGTACTTCACGCTTAGCTCTGTGTTCATGCTGGGCAACCTAAATATTTTTCTGCGGCTATCGGAACACATACTCTATATGTGCCATCAATGAATTCCTCGGAAAAACTGTATACATGCCGAAATCCAAGAATAAAATATATTCCTTTATATTACAATTGATTTCATATACTGGCTCTATTTTCATTAGCAAGAACATGTGCAAGTGGCTATACTGTTAAGATGTTGAGCAGTCTCTAGTGTGTAGCGCTGAAGACTTCGAGTGTCAAATATTAAAACTAACATTACCTTACCTAAGCTAGCTGGCTTGTCGTCGTAAATTGCTGTCGGAGGGAGGGGCCACAGCCCAGCTGTGCTCCCAAGACAAGGAAGCTTCAAGTACATGCATCTACCAAGTGACTTAAATTTCGCTGGGGTAGCTCTCTTTTGCGCTGGAAGGGAAACCGAGCTCGCTGGAGAAGCTGAACTGCGGTAGTGCGAGTGGATTGTCGAGACAGCTGTACTTGGCTTGGCTTAGATGTTCACAGTTTTTTAAACTTTATAAAAAGTGTTCTAAGGAATAATTAGAAAATGTTAATACAAAGTACTTTACCCCAACAGCGCTGGGCTAGATGGAATTCACTGCATGCCACTGGGTAATTGTGAATGAAAAAGCGTTGCCCACAAGGTCACCTTCACGACTCTGCCAGTAACCGGCTTGCAGTGTGCCAACAGCAGGCAGCAGTGAAAGATGGAATGGGGAGTGTATGAGAATTGTATCACTGTATTGGCGTTATTTCATTGTGGAAAGCGAGCTAAGGAAATTTTTTCTTCACTGAAATCTCTCAGTATCAATGAATGATACGTGTTCCGGCCAATAGCATGGTTTAAACAGATGGGTGGAACTGTTGATCACATCAGATTGGGCCGTTCTAGGTGTGTACACAGAAAAGAAGTTGTGAATGCTGTTCGTGTAAGGATTCGTCACAATCCTTTACGTAAACAAACAATTTTGTCTTGTGAAATGAATATATCTCCATGAACTATGTCACGTATTTTGAAGGATGATTTACGTGTTAATGCATACAAAAGATAAAAACGACATTTACTAACTGAAAAATTAAAGGAGATATGCCGGGTTCAATCCCAGGCTTTGTTAATGACGTATGGGGAGAGCCACTTATAGTTATGAATTTCATTAGGTTCCGTATTGAAGTGGGAGGACAGTAAATGAAAATTCTTTCAAGGTCCACCTATTTTGTTTCTAGATTCCTTATAATTTAGAAGTTACTGCCATTTTAGTGAAAGCAGAGAATGTCATTATATTGAATAGATGGACCTTGAAAAGATTTTAATTTACTAGTATCGTGACATACTATTCACAGATGAAAAAATATTCAATGTGTAAAAGGCACTTAACAAGCAAAACGATTGTGTGTATGCATGGTCCTCCAGGGAACCAAGAGAGAAAATTCCATGTGTGCAGTGTGGACATCACTCTGCTTCTGACATGGTATAGTGGATGGCTTCCTGGCGGGGAGCATCGGAGGTGTATTTTTGCGAAAGTGGAGTAAAGACTTCCATAGCTATCTACCAGACAGTGTTGGAAAAGGTGATACTACATATCAATTCGAAGCTGTTTGAAGGGAAATTGTGGCTTTCTCAGCAGGATAGCACTCCTGCACACAAAGCAAAAACAACACAGCAGTGATTGGCAACCAATGTCCTATGGCTTCTGTTGACAGGCCTAGTGGAAGTCCGGACCTCAATCCATTGGATCATTATCAGTGGCAGAAACTCGAGGCAATAGCATGTCAAAATTGGCACCACAATATTGAGATTTTTAAAAAATCAATCATGTGGGCTGTCAAAAGAAATTCCACTGGACACGATTTGTGCAGCTATCGATGAGTGCCTCAACATCTTTGCTGCTGTGTTGCTGCATATAGTGATCAGTTTGAATAAGAGTTTGTTCATTTGGTAGCATTTTTTGTGCTTTTTCAACATTATATTAATGGGTTTGCCTAGTTTTATTTAGTAGTTATATATGTTGAAAGTACTGACAGAACTTATGACAGTACTGTGTATAATATTGATATTATATTTGTCACCCTATGTCCATTTTTTTTCTATATTCCTTATAATTTAGAAGTTACTGCCATTTTAGTGAAAGCAGAGAAGTTGACGAAATAGTTCAGGAAATACAATGTTCAAGCGTAACTTACTTCTCTGACGACTTCAAAGAGTGTGGGAAATAATTCAATGTTGTTCTCCCCATAATGTGAGTTTGACTAAGTACAGATAATTCTGTTGTGTGTACCACGGGATACAACAATCGTGCAACTGATACAATGTCGACACGACACACTCGGAGAGACTGATTGACTGAGACTGTCTGACTGCGTGAGACTGACCGAGAGACTATCTTGGGATGGGCTGTGGGGTCTCTTTTATGGCAAGTACACCCCATGTGGATTTACGCGGCGCCCTCCGGGGTTATACCACGCTGAGATTCATGCGTGCTCGGGATATTTTTCCCTCGAAAAATTATCTCTGTTCCACTTGTAACTTGCAGAATTTCAGAACTTGTACTAGAATCCCAATATTGCTGACAGTCCTTCCACTAGTGTTTTATCACCAGTTGATCGTAGGTTTCATCACGAATCAAAATGCGTTGGTGGTACCATATCATCTAAGCGATGCACTGCACTTTGGTGTAAAATGTCTGCCGGTGGATTGTACCCCGGGATATCCATTACCACTATGCACTTTTTCAAATAATGTCATAGAACATTACTTTAATTACTAAAATTGCACTGAAAATATGTTAATTTTGACTGCTTTCAGGAGCACTAAGAATGTGTGTTAATATTTGTCAGATGTCGATGATCAACTAAATTATTTTGAGCGCCAGAAATGAAAGAACATTTTTACACTCTGTGATTGGCTGAGTATCGCCTCAGGATATGCGATTTTCGTCTGTTCGGAACAAACCATCTCTGTCCGAGGGAGGTCTGTCATCACTCCATCTCACTCGCACAAAACGTGGTCTCTCTCTATTTCTGCCGCCATTGTTCAGTTACTGGGTGCAGTTTTATGACGGTAGTGTCCTGGTACCTGTGAGAAAGCACTGACTCAGGCACTTAGCTATCGGCTTGAAGTTTTATTTGAGGGTAGGCGAGTGCAATTATTTTCGCTGCACCCTGGAATGTGCCTTAAGCTTGGTGACAGGGCTCGACTCTCTGTCGCCAACTTTTATGAGACTTGCCATGCCGCCTGCCGAAATATCTACTGCAGTGGCTGTCTCATATGCTCTAATATCGAATAAAATAATTCATTATTTAATACTAATTCGGCATATGGGTGCAATATATATGTCAGCAATTTTATAGTTAGCACTTGTTTTTAATAGACACAATATAGTCTTATTGACTGGTTTTAAATTGTAAAAATTAGTTTTTATCTATGTAATATTAGATCTTATGGAACATTTTTTATTATATGAACCAGGTACAGGGCCCTGACCTATCTTTGGTTGAAGTCCTTTTCTAGCTGGTGATGCTTACTAAGTATAAGTGAAACATGTCCTACTTCTAACATCTGTATAATGGTTATACCCTAAATATAAGAATTGTTATGTATTGGAAAGGTGGTTTAATTAATGTTGTAATATTCTGAAATCCAATACTGTTTATAATGAAATTCATAACTTGCAATGTTTGACACAATCGAATGCTAGGGCATGATCAATGAAACAGATATATACATCTTTAGATCGTTCTCTTACAACTTTGTAGAAGTATCTTCAGGCAGAACAATGTATTATCTTTAGGAACATTTTAAGGACTTGACTCGTGAGACAAATGAGCCAGAACTCCTGCAGGACAAAATTCTAGCATCTCAGCATCTCCAAAAACCATATTATCATTATTATTATTATTATTATTATTATTATTATTATTATTATTATTATTATTATTATTATTATTGTTGTTGTTGTTTTACCGGGAGGTACACCCCAACACCGCTCATTTAAATCTAGCGCCTAAAAGAACTCCTCTACTGGAGATACTGTGAAATTGTAACTAGACCAACTTATAAATTTACTCAGAAGATGCCACCACTAAAATATGATAAAATTTTGTTATTGTGAAGCTTCCTGAACTGACTGTATTTCTACTTGTTTTGTTTGCCATTCATCAAGAAGTTTGGACTTTCTTCCATAGAGGTCACTACAAAAAAACTATGATCATGCACCCTGGTGTGAAGTGAAAGAACTTTTGATTTAAAGAAGTTTTGTATTCATAAGTTTTTTTTTACTAATTGATGTTCATTTATATTTGGGTTGGCAATATTGATCTTTTCTTTCCGCCAGTTTTGAATCTAACCAATCAAGAATTTCTGTGATTAATTTTCTACCAATCACAGTCTTCGTCTTCGATTTTGAGTGTAACTTTTAAATCATCCACTAAAATTGAGAGGGTGTGGCTGGTTTATTCGTGAAAGGTTTCGAACGTTCCCCGAGGGTTTATAAATTGCGGATTTTCACGTCTCTTGGCCATCATCATCTTAGTGAGTGTGTGTGTCAAGCAGGAGGCGGGCGGCGCCTCTTTCATCAGGCAGCAGTACTTCGACAAGGTAATGGCCACATAACATCTTTATTTCTTGCTAGCTCCGCAGCTTAACCTGAGGGAAAGGTCCAAAACATTAACTATGTAATCTAGTGTTCCTAAAAATGTAACTTTATGCCGGCTAATGTAAAACTTCATAAAATCTTTAACTGTAAATTGGGGATAGAGAGTGAAGTACCCTCTCGATCTCCCCTTCATCTTGGTCGAGCTTCCCTTCATCTTGGTTTGAGGTGCCACGTTTTTGTTTCTCCAATGTATTAATGTTATCTTCATGCGTGCTACCTCAGTAGTTTGGAAATAGCCCCTGTTTTGTCGGCCCAGTGCCCTATAGGTTTTTAACCTTTACATTGCTGCGCTCGCAATATTGCGAGCACGGAGAGTGACTGCTGCTCTTCTGCGCCTGTAATATTGCGAACGTGACATTTTTCTGACTTTATCAATGCAATACTCCCAATGTTGACATAAGACGTCATTCAATCTCCGTGGGCAGATACAAGCATCTCTCTGCAGTAGATAGGAGCTTAAAAAATGACAATCTGTTGATTCATTCATGAGTTATTGAGATAAATACAACACTCTGCTTTACAAGCTGCTCTGTGGTATGCCCAGGGTGCAAGCTAGCAGTGAGGCCTGCGTCAGGGATGAGCAAGCTACAGTATGTCAACCGCCAGTAAAGCGCGCGATCTTACCGAATCCGAGGTTTGTAAGAGTGCTATCCACATTAGAATCAGAAGATGAATATTCCGATTTTAGTGATTTCGAGGATAATGATGATAGTGATGACACCGATTATAATGAAAGTAAAATGTAGGCTACCCACAGTTTTGGAATTACCAGTTTTGTACAACCCTTGATCAACTGGTCTGGACCATTTTTTATTTTGATATCAAACCAAGATGTATAGGAATTTTTAATGCATTCTCAGTTTTTTTAACTTGAATAATATTTTACCGTAAAATTTAGATACATTTTTACTCATTTTAGACACCCCTGAAGTTATTGTCTTCAGTTTAGTTATATATCGGTGCTTGGAAGTGAACAGCTAGGACCACCTGTAGCCACTGAAACATGTGAGTTGAGCTTTTTACTGTTATTTTTAATTCGATTTTTGTTCAATTGTTGGCCTTTTATGTGGGACAACCTTGAATTTCCTGCACAACATATAGCTAATTTTGTGTTAGAAAAATCAGTTTAGGACCTTCCATATTTAGTATAAAAATATATGACAAGCAGGCAAGAACCCTCTGGTTTTTCCCATCTTATTTTCGACTTTTATGTATTGAAGTTAATTATTAAAAATAATTCAGCACAGGGCTTTTGCAAAAGAGAACTTATCTCAGCAATGAAAAGGTTAAATTCTGTGGAGCTCTGTCTTCGACTCTATTCAAATTGTACTCAGGCCGTTTATTTAACCTGTTCTTTTTCACTAAGGCCCTGTAGGTTGGGTACTAGATACCGCTGTGTAATAAGATTTCTATTTGTAAATAGTGCCTTATAAGACCAGTGATTATTAGATTTTCATGTTGTGTGGCCTTGAGTACGTTTAGAATACCGAGAGCACCTTAGCTCATTTTCAAATGTTGTAAAAGTGCCTCTGGTAGGCCTCATATTGTAGTTTAAGGAGCTAGTGCTCCATGTATCAGGGGATTTCTGCCCTTGTGTAAATTTGTGAGCTTTGTAAATTTGAGCTAGGAGCTCAAGAATTGTAAAGCTAGGGGCTTGTAGCCCGAGAGTGTTAAAATTCAGAAATCTTGGATTTTTTTAAGTCTTAGTGAAATAATGATATTTCAGGTACAAGTGAAAAGTTGTTAAGTTTGCTGTTTTGCAAAAATATAACCTTCAGTTTAAGTTTTAAATTCTTTTCTTGACGTCGTAGTTAGACCCATACATCCCGGCACCTTCTTTCACCTCTTCTGCTCCACGGGTAACCCCGGAACAATTATTATTATTATTATTATTATTATTATTATTATTATTATTATTATTATTATTATTATTATTATTATTATTATTATTATTATTATTATTATTATTGTTGTTGTTATAATAATAATAATAATAATAATAATAATAATAATAATAATAATAATAATAATAATAATAATAATAAGAAGAAGAAGAAGAAGAAGAAGAAGAAGAAGTTTTAGAGAAGCTCCTACAGCCAAGAATACTCTCAGCAGTTCAGCAAGCTGAGGATTTGTCACCTCCTCAGCATGGCTTTTGGAGAGGACATTCGACAGTTCATGCAGTATTAGAAGTGGTGAACACTGCCAAAAGAGCACAAACGGGCAATCATTATTCCCGTAAAATGGCGCTTCTTGTGACCTTGGATGTGAAGAACGCTTTTAACTCAGCAAGATGGTCGTACATGTTGGAAGCACTTCAAGAAACATTCAAGCTTCCAGAGTATCTCGTGAGAATATCGAAGACTATTTGAAGGATTGCTTACTGCTGTATAATACAGAGGGTGGACAAAAGACTAAACGGATTACCGCTGGTGCAGCACAAGGATCCATCCTTGGCCCAGACCTTTGGAACATTACTTATGATGGCTTACTGCGACTAGAGATGCCTGAAGATACAACACTTATAGGTTATGCTGATGATGTGGTGGTCTTGATAGTGACCCGTGATCTGGAATTGGTGCAACTTAAACTAAATCAACTGATGCGACGGGTAAAGGGATGGATGATTAACCACAGACTAACACTTGCTGATCATAAAACGGAAATTGTTCTTTTGACAAGAAAAAGAATTAAGACCAATGTGTCGTTTTAAGTTGGAGAGATAACCATTGAAACAACTATGAGTGTGAAATATTTAGGCATTACGCTTGATACCAAACTCACATTCTGGCATCATATCCAGTGGATGACAGACAAGGCAACGAAATATATGACCGAACTTAGCCGACTGATGGGCAATATCAAAGGCCCAAGATCCAGCAAACGACGACTTCTGATGTCAACAGTCCAATCAGTACTTCTTTATGGCTCGAGGTATGGGCTGAATCACTGAAGATAGGAAAGTATAGGAGAATTATAGCTGCGGTACAACGAAGAGCAGCGTTGCGAATAGCACGTGCATATCGTACGATATCCGAGCCTGCAATCCTTACCGTAGCTGGAGTAGGGCCTATTGACTTAATTGCTTTTGAATGACAGGAAATCTGGCATACTCGAGGAGAACTTGGACAGAAACATACAAAGAAGTTAGCCCGTAGGTGTCGAATGGAGCGCTGGAAACAGAGACGAGAAAGTGATCCTCGAGGGAAATGGACAAAGTGAATAATACCATGTTTAAATGATTGGATTGAATGGACTCATGGTGAGGTAAATTACTACATTACTCAGCTTCTTACTTCCGTAAATTTTTGCACAAATTGAACATAGCTAGCAGTCCAACATGCATTTACTGTCATGATATAGATGACGTCCTACATACTTTCTTCTTGTGTGATTATTATTATTATTATTATTATTATTATTATTATTATTATTATTATTATTATTATTCAGGGTGGCTAGAAGAATCTTAGAAATAATTCATACTGAGCTATGTAATACATTAGGAGAAAAAACAACTTGTGTAGTCTACAAGCAAGTCATCATAAAATCAAAATTGCTTTGTGTGAAGTTGGGACAGTTCACTAGTAAAGAATGTTGGAGACAGTAGTACATGAAATGTATATATTATTGTGGAGAGATAGGCTAGGAAGAAACCTGAGATATAATATTCAACTGGTGGGAAGTATGAGAAGTGTACTGATGGAATGTATTAGTAGTAATAAAAAGAAATTTAGAGGAAATAAAGAGATGGGGGATGGCTGCATAGAAAGCATACTTCTTGAATAGCTAGTAAGTAAGCAGCTGAAACAAGTACCAAACTTGATTGGACCAGAACGGCATTGGGTTTTATATATTTTTACCTTACATTTTCATTAGAAAATGAAGTCAGATTTCCTACATCAGTAACTATAATTGTATGTAATTATGTTCGTTAATATCAGGCCAACAATAGATAAAAATAAATTCCTGTTATACTTATGTATGTCCCTTAAGATATATTAAACATAATACCTATTTCTCTTTGAATATTTTTTTATAAACTGGCAGTTTAAAAAGTACAGCCTAGAAAGCAATTCTAGAGAATCTTTCACAAATTGCTTTCATCTTTCCGCAACATTGTAACTAAAGTTAAAACAAAAACAATTCCAAATGATGTGATTTGAGTAGTTTTCTCTGCTAACTGTTGTATAAGTCTTCCTGATAAACATGGAAAGTAGAGACTTCAGCAGAATATGTGTATTGTTTCCCCTTTCTTATCTGCTTGTGTTGTTTCATTGTTGCAGACGAGTTCCATCGAGCTGTCAAAATCTGCACAGGAACAAGTTTAAGTCGACATCTGGTACATATTGTCTTCCAGATTTTTGATGAAGATGGTGATGGCCAGCTTAGCTACAGGGAATTCATTGCTATAATGAAAGACCGCTTACATCGAGGTTTTAAGGTGAGTCGTCATGATCGTGATCATCATCCTATTTACTTGAGTGAACTTCATATCTGTAATTTATCACTAATGTACTTGTATATTTGAGGATTTGTTTGTTAATTTACTTTGTCCTGTGGTTTCACTGGGAGAACACACACACTGTATTCTGCAGTGCTGTGGTTCTGTTTGTGATCGCTGGTTGTCGTCGTGATTCACTGGTGTTTTGCGTATCTGTTAGTGTTGCCTACAATTTTGGTATTATTACAGAAATTCCTTCCATAATACTAAGGTGAATTTAGATTCTTAAGTGTTGCCATCTTGTTCATTTTTATTGTACATCTTCAAGATTTCCGAAGAGATACAGTACTCGACACGTAACTCCACCTAGGCGGTAATGACACCAACCTTCAAACTCAATCACATTTCTGTACATTTGTGTGTCATGTCTACTGACCATAAGTAATCCAGTATTGAATTAGATTAAGTTCTGTAATGCTTTCACTTTTACCACCTGTGATATGATCAACACTATTATACTGGGTTGTCTGCAATATTATTTCACCCTTTTACAATAATAATTTTGATTCAGATTAGTTTTAGTATTACAATCACTACTGATCTGCATTTAGGGCAGTCATCCAGGTGGCAGATTCCCAACTCTTGTTTTCTTAGCCTTTTCTTAAATGATTGCAAAGAAATTGGAAATTTATTGAACATCTCCCTTGGTAAGTTATTCTAATCCCTAACTCCCCTTCCTACCAATGCATAGTTGCCCCAATTTGTCCTCTTGAATTCCAAATTTATCTTCGTATTGTGATCTTTCCTTCTTTTAAAGACACCACTCAAACTTATTTGTCTACTAATGTAATTCCACGCCATCTCTCCACTGTCAGCTTGTAACATACCACTTATGATAAAGATATTGATTCCCATAGGGAACCTGAAATATTTGTTCCGAACGAGCAAACTTATAATACCAATATAGTTGGTCCCTTATTGGACATTAAAGTTTTCCAGCTAACTCATTCCTGGTTGCCAGGGTTTTGCCCCAGTGTGCTAAGTTGGGCTCATTAGTTAGTAAATAGCACACCTACCAAGATGCATGAAGTGAGTGAGACCAATGCTATTGAAACTGAGCAAGTTGTCATAACTAGAGATGACATTTTTAATGCAAGTCGGGGAATTTGAATAAACACTGCCCCTGGGAAAGGTGGAGTAAGGTTAAAGTTATTGAAGACCTCAAAGCATACCAAACTACTTTGATGGAAATCCTCATCATTTTATCAATGTCACCAAGAAATTTAATTGTCAAGTTTTAAGAGGTGCATACTAGAATGGGTAGATTAGCCAAATATATTGAATGAGTATTGTTTAGCTTCTGATCCAGAATGAAAAGGGGTGAACTAACCGGATGGTTCGAATTCCTTGTGAGCTGACTGATTAAACTTAATTTCTCTTTGATATGTTACCCCTATGTACCTTACTGGTTCATCCGGTGAGATGCACTCGATTGTATTCCCAACCAGAGTTGTGAGAGCAGAGGTGATCAGCTGACCTTTACATATCAATATGGCCTTACTTTTGGTAGTATTTATTCGGAGTCTGATCTTGGCAAAAGAACTTGTTACCAGATCTGTAAGATGTTCAGCTGCTGCTTCATTTTTACACAGAAGTGCTCAATCATTGATAAAACCAAGCGCTGTCAGATTTTCCATACTCAGGATTAAGTTTTACCCATATTCCTCGGCTACTTCTATTTCACTTAGTTCTCTCAGAACATGATCGACTACTAAATTAAATAGTATAGGAGAGAGAGGAGCACCTTTAACTACGCCTTTTTTTAAAATAGGAATTTGACTTGTTCTAGTTGTTCCGTTAATTTGTATGCTGGGTGAATTTTCATTAAGGAGATTATGCACAGAGTTTATTCTATATGCTCATGGGATACATTATCAAATGCTTTAGAGATGTCTAGAAATACAATGCAGCAGTCTCTCCCTTTTAAGTTTTGTTCTTTCATGCAGCCATCTGCAATAGATGATTTAATGGAAGTACCTAGGCAAGGTGCAAAACCATTCTGATTAGGACTGAGTTTGGCATTTCTCCTGAGCATTTTATCTTTCACTCTTTCAGCAATTCTTCATAATATGTGGTAGATTGTTATAGGTCATCAGTTCTGGACATTGTCTGAATCTCGATCTTTATGAATTAATGCCTGACATATCCCCAACGAACCATGTAAGTTGCAAGGGCAATAAATGTATCACCGCTGCACATCAGGTGACAGGCAGCTGACCTGAGTTTCCTCCATGGAATCTTAAATGGGCAGTACCGCTCAGAACATTTTGTCTCACTCTTCTCTCACCGGTTCCTTCCTGCTCCACCAGATTCAAAGACCTCCACATTCCCCACACTCAGTACACAATACTTCAAAGATCTTTTCTAATCTGCCTCCCAACTCTCTTTAATAAATATTAATAAGAGAGAAGACCTCAATATGGCATCAAGAAAAAGTATATTCCAGAAGGGTGTAAATAATCTCTTGAAGATAAGTTGATGTGAAGTGATTGGATTTTAGATTGTGAACTGAACATACCATTTGCTGTAAAACTGTTCACCTTGATCATATTTTTCTTGTTCTGTATTTTAATGTAAGATGATGTAGTGTACTGCAGTCTGAATATCAACACAATTCACTTGTATCAGTGTCCTTATAATGACGGCAATAAATGTATCACCGCTGCACATCAGGTGTGCAACACACGTGCACAAGCACCTTCATTGTGTTCCATCATAAATTTGTCATTATTACCCCGCACCCCCTGCCCCATCGGCCAATCCTGGCTATGCTACTGTTGTCCTATTTGGTCCCACAAATGTTCGATAGGCAACAAATCAGGTGACTATGCAGGCAAAGGAAGTATTAAACTTAGACATTCATAGGAAATATAGAAGAAATTCTCCAGGCTTGTACGTCGTGGTCCAGTGCTTCACTGGAAACTTTGCCTATCATTTTTAATGGTCCACTTTCTCCAGAAGTCAGTAGTAGTTATAATTATGGGAGCTAGGAACCCAATTGGATCATGTTCAACAAGCCCATAAAATGTTAAAATGTCTTTTATACAGTTCAAAAAATTTAGGGGAACATGTTTTTTAACATCTGGTACATGAACGTTAATTTGGTAGATAGGATTCCAATGGTTGTACAGCATACCTTGAGACCTTAGCTACTCAGGGTATGTCAAATCGCAGTTATACTCCATCTGTAGGCTTAGCCATATATTAAAATGTCAGGTGACCCCTCAAAACAAAGTGAATAGCAGTGCGTCCATGTGTTGTTGTGAGGTACACAGACTACTGCAGTCATTTGAACACGTTGTATGTAAACCAGCACATCCCATGAGACATCATAACGAGGTTCAAGTTGTAAGGGCCGTCAATTTGATCCAGGAATGATGGACTTTTGGTTGTGTTGCTGTGGATCTCAATGTCTCTCTCCATCAGTTATTCAGTGCTTGTGGAATCGCTACTGTGAAACAGGCCAGTTCACAAGGAGGGTTGGACAAGGTCGTGGACGCATGACAACCCCACAGGATGACTGATATCTGACCATCTGTGCGTTGCGACATCGTTCAGCAACTGCCAGAGAGCTGCAACAAGACCTCAGGAGGGTCACTGGAGTCACGGTGTCTGACCAGACAGTAAGGAACAGGTTAAAAGAAGTGTCCTTACGACTCAGATGTCCTGTTCGAGTGCCTCGTTTAACGCAGCAACATCGCGCAGCTCGCCTTCTGTTAGCCCGTACCTACGTCAACTGGCAACTTTGCCAATGGAGACCTGTGTTGTTCACAGACAAGTCCAGATTTCCCCTGACACAGCGTGATGGACGTCAATGTGTATGGAGGCACCATGGTGAGCAGTACATGCCAATGTTGTCCAGGAAGGCGACCGATTCAGACAAGGCTCTGTGATGCTGTGGGGTGGCATCAGTATTAATGGCCGTCCAGATCTTGTCATTGTGCATGGTAATCTTACCACTGCGGGATATATCGAACAGATACTGTTAAAGAATGTGTTGGTTGCTGCATACAGTGTTGGCCCTGAATTTGCACTCACGCATGACAATGCCAGGGCTCATGTTGCGCGCATCACCAGAGCTGTCTTGCGAGAACTAGACATTCAAGAGATGGAATGGCCAGCAGTGAGTTCCGACGTTAATCCCCTCGAGCATGTGTGGGATAGACTTGACAGAAGTGTTCGTTAGTGTCCTGTTCCACCACAGACTCTCCAAGACCTCGAACAGGCTCTCATTGAAGAATGGGACCTGATACCGCAACGTGACCTCCGTCGACTTATACGGAGCATGTCACGTAGGTGTCAAGCTGTGATAAATGCTCGTGGAGGACATACACCATATTGAAGCTCTCCAACTGTGATAAAAATCCACTCTGGATGATTGTTATCACTTCGTTTTTGCCCCTATTTGGAGATTTTCTTTTGTGTTCTGAAAATGAACGCGAATCCATCAATGTTCTTTTGTATACTTCAACGATAAAGAATAAAGGTTTAGTTGGTAATATACCTGGGTGTGAGGTATTGTTTTGTGGAGCATGGCATACGTTCAAAAACATGTTCCCCTAATTTTTTTGAACTGTGTATATTCATCCTGATGCTGGCTGTGAAAGCCAGGACTATCCTGGGGTAAAAAGGTTCCTGAGCAATCAGCCAGAAACAATAGTTCATGGGGTTGCAGAATTTATTCAGTGTATTGTCTGCAGTTAGTGACCCTTGTGTCACAACCAGTGATATATGATGCTGCCCACACCATCACACTAAGGTATGTCTGATGGCAGAAAAAAATAAAGGTCATAGAGATCACAGATAGATTTATCTGTGTTAGACCTCTGAAAGTGGTTCTAGTATAGACAAGGTGCCCTAGTGAAACTTTAACGAAACTTAGAATGATGAATAAGGAAGCCTCTGGATCTGTTTGTGCTTAGACAATCAGACAGTCCTCCCTCCTAATCATTGGTCAAGGTCCCCAGAACCAGTCCAACATGTATGGATATCTTCATCTTTCCATTGCTTCCAGCATGATTCGACTATGAAGTGTGAATGGCTCAAATGATGGGTGATTTAAGATATTTTTCATCAATACAGTATAATACAATAAAATACAGTATAAGCTATTTACCAAGTTCCACAGTTTATTTTACAAGGTGCACAAATCTTTATGTCAGTCAGTATATTTTAGCACCCATGCAGTTATATTTAGTATGTACTGTTGATACTGTATGTTGATTATTTTACAGTCGTATGCAAAGAACGAGGGATGGGAGGCATTCAAGTCATGTGTGAAACAGGAGATGAAGACACCCACATAATGCTTGTTACCATAGGAGGAGAAATTGTGATATTTGTTTTAAGGTCTTTTAATTGTGATATTCCTGATCTTTTTTCCTGTGATTATACTATTTTTTAGCTAAATAGATGTTGCATAAAAACTTGTTATTGAACTTACTAATAAATAAAGATTAAAAAATAGAACAGAATAATGTTCTAGAGTGCCATGTGGTTTGCAGAAGTACTGTATTAAATATTGATATAAATGTAGTGTAAAATGGTTTGTTACATTTTTACTTTCCTATGGAGTTTCTTATGCACGGATTGACTTTTTAATTATTATTCATGACGATAATTTTCAGTATTGATAGCTATAAATGTGATGTATTTGATAACTGTATTTCATCATAGTTGTTATACCTGTATCGCTTCGGCAGTGTATTTGAAACCATTTGACCTGAAGAAATAAAGATGATGTGGATCAGTACTATTCCCTGTGCTTGTTTAATTATAGTATGATTCTTCTCTTACCATAACAGATGAAGAACTGTTAAAATGAATGATGTACAGGATGGGTAACTGTTTAGTATTAAATGTTATTTATGCAGGTAGGTAGCTATATTACTTCTTATTAATTGTTGGAATGCATATTGTTGCAATTGAGTGTTAGTGTGGAGCAATGGCAGATGTGAGTGGTAAGAGTTACACTATTGAGGAGCGGTTAGTGGCAAGTGTGTGGATGCACGATCACAAACACACAGGGCAGACAATGAGACATATTATGGGAGCATTCCAGGAAAGATTTAATAAGGCAACACTTATCAATTGGGACAGACGTGCTTTTGCCTCGGGCAATGTTGAAGACTGGCAACGGATTGGAAGGAATAAGATACGAGAAGGAACACATCATGGAGTCTGTGCTTTGATTGAGCAATCTCCTATGAAGTTGACACGTAAACATGCTTCGGAACTCGGTATACCGAAGACAACAATCCGAGATTACATTAAAAAAGACCTTAGGTTCAGAACATTTCGACTGACGTTCGTAAACGAGTTATCGGATAAAGATCGGTATGAGCACATTTTAGCATGCTGTGCTTTAACTAAATTCCCAGATGCAGTGAGCCGTGCATGTTTTCAGATGAATATGCTATTTATCGCAGCTCACGTGCTAAAAATGTTGTTGTGTGGGCCAAAGAGAGTCCTCATTACAGAGGTGTACTGGAAAGGAACATGCCTTATGTAATGATATGGGCAGCTATGATATCACAACATCTGCTTGGACCGTACCTTTTTGAAGGGACTGTGAATGGCGCAAATTATTTACACATGTTACAAACATGTTTAATACCCCAGCTTGAGGAAAGGGGGCTCACAGAACGCATATGGTTGTAGCAAGAGCATCTGCTCACTACCTTCTTGCAATGCGCGAGTTCCTAAACGAACATTTCCCAGGGCGGTGGATAGGTTGTGGTTCACTAGCAACACCAGCCCTCTTGAAATGGCCACCTCACAACACCTGACAACTCATTATGGGGAGTCATTAAGGTGCATATATCTGCGTGTCGTTATGCTACAAATAAAGAACTGTGCAATGCTGTTGAGGATTCATTTTGCACTATAACACCGTACATGCTTAGAAATGTTTGAAGAAGAACATGCATACAGGTATATTGGACACTTAATATGTAAGTAACATAACCTAAATAACACTTGATACTAAACAGTTACAGTTGTATGGGGATGTCTTACCCTTCCTGTATAAGGCCCAGGTGAAAAGATATTGGTCCTCTGTCTGAACATGTTGGATTCAAATCTTGGTCAATCCAATTCAGTTGCCAAATTGTACATGAGGCTTTTTTTTTCTCTAGGATCTCCAGTTTTTCCTACCACTGTTATTATAATATGATCCATTACTATCCATATTGAAAACATTTTACCTTGTATAATAATCAAGCACAGTAAACCTTTTAAAAAATAGATTACATGGTTGTACAGAGACCAAATCATAAGGAGGTTGACAGATTGCCTTTGAAGATTGGGAAATATATATTTAAAAGAGTAGAGGTGTTTAAATTCCATGGTGTATTTATCGATGGGCAAAACCGAAGGCAACAGGAACACCAAGCTAGAATTAAGAATGCAAATAAGGCATTTTAAACTATAATCCCTATATTAGGCTCCCAAGTTTTTAACAAGAAATGTAAAAATGATTATCTACAATACAATCATTCGACCAGATAGCAGCAGCAGTTGCAAGTCTTTGAGAATAAAGTTTATAGAAAAATATTTTGCCCATGGTTCGATCCTATGTCTCAAAGCTGGCAGAAAAGATCTAATTATGAGATTAACACCCTCCCTCATGGAAGAAGGAGATCAACAAGGTATGCCAGACCCTCCAAATTGATAACTGGGAAGAGCAGGCTCAAGGTCGAAAAGGATGGAAGAGGATTGGGAGATCGGAACGGGAAATTCACGTCCCTCAGAAGCATACGGAGTGAGTGAGTGAGTGAGTGAGTGAGTGAGTGAGTGAGTAATATTTCTGTTGAGAAGAATACCATAAATGAAAACATCTGTCAAATGCCAGCCCTCTGGTCTAGGGGTAGCAAGTCTGCCTCTTACCCGGGGCCCTGGGTTCTATTATTGGCCAGGTCAAGGCTTTTTACCTGGATCCAAAGGCTAGTTGAAGGTCCACTCAGCCTATCTGACAATTGAGAAGCTATCTGGTTATCACATAGTGGCCCCTGTCTAGAAAGCCAATAATAATAGCTGAGGGGATTTGTCATACAGACAACAAAATACCTCGTAATATGGAGGCCATCGGGTGAACAGGGGTCGCTTGATATGCCAAGGTCCATCATGGAGCACCAGGGAGTTTGGTTTGGTTTTGAAACTGTTTAAATTATCCATGAAAAAGTTAGTTTTAACCTCTTTTAGATCTACTTTGGTCAGTACAAGAAATTACTAATTACAAGTAAAAAAAATGTATCATACTATCATTTATAGTAGATTTTATGGTTAAAAATTATGTATGCCACAGAAGGTAGCTTTTTGGCTCTTTATTTTATAATGAAATTTCTTGTTAAATATTTCTTACAATCTTGGAATACTTATTATTGATGAATTAATTCACAGATGGACTTTATGTACACTTCAGAAGAAGCAACTTAGAAGAAGCAACTACTTTAAAACATAAATGATGGGCTTCTTGACTTGGATTCAGAGATTAAAATTATGTGGATTAATTTGTATTTGTTTGGCAGATTTTCAGTGCTATGGGTCATAGGTTACAGAGGAAGAGGAATATAATTGATGCCAGATATTCTCGCAAAGGTCCTGGTTCATATCACAGAAAATAGAATGAGTCGATTTTAATTGCGTTACCGTATGAATATTGTTGACTACTACTCTTAGCAATATTTTAGCTGATATTCTGGTCAATGGTAGGGTTGGAACTCGTTCTTCTCCTGAATTTATAATGAAGGAGGAGTTGTAGTATTCACTGATGGGTTATGTTGGCGTTACGGGGATCACGTGTTCAGCTGCTGCAGCTGGAAAAGATCAAAGGTACTTTCTCTCAAGAATCCAAAACTGTTTGAATCAACCAATCTTGAAAATGAAGAGTGGCCGAAGTGGCTTCAAATAATCCAGGTCAGTAAAATTACAGTAGTCACTTTAGTAATTTAATCAAAAATCAAAGGCAGTCTCTTGATCCATCAAATACCAGTTAAAATTGAAACAGCTAGTATGTGGAATTTTTTTCATAGAACAATTCATTCCAGCCTTCAGTTAAAAGACTACCAGTATTGATTATGCTACCTTTGCACAGTAATTACTGTGGTCCATTAATATTTATCAGGGGCAGACATGACCTTAAATCAAGGTATATCTGGTGTTCTTTAGGAATTTGAAGATAGACATCGTCCCGTTTCTTATGCTTCACGTAGTCTAAATCCAACTGAGGGAAACTATTCCATTTATGAATTAGAATCCTTAGCTGTTGTATTTTCTTTAAAACAGTTCAGAATGTATCTTGAACATCTCCCTTTCGATCTTGAAACTGATAATCAGGCACTGAGTTGGGTATTGGCCAAACCAAGACGTACTGCTCGTCTTGCGCTTTGGGCAGTACGCATCTCGGCATTCCAGTTCGAAGCTCGTCATATTCGTGGCACTGAAAACGTTGTTGCTGATAGCATCAGTAGAATGTTCCATCCAAATAGTTCTGATTCTCAATCAGACCCTTCAGATCCCTCTCCCAACAAAGTTTCAGCCTTGTAAATGTAGTTCTAACTAACCTTTCCTTTTCAAATATATTTCCAAGCATCAGGGAGATGACACTGAATTAATGGCTATTATTGAGAGGATTAAATCTGGCGAACACGTTAAACCTTATGTTCTTAAGAATGGTGTTCTATGTTGTCTTGCTCGCAGTGGAAGAGACCCCAAAACTGTTGTTCCATCTAACCTAGTTCCTGCTCTTTTCAAATATTTTCATGAATCCTCAATTGGTGGTCATCTTGGTGTGTTCAAAACTAGAGAGAAAAACCATAAATATCTCATTTGGAAATCCATCGATGGTGAAATCCATACTCTTGTCAAATCTTGCAAAACTTGTAACATTAGTAAACCTGCACCTAATACCCGCCTAGGTCTGTTGTCATCTCAGCAAGCTTCTCGTCCGATGGAGAGATTATTCATAGATTACATTGGTCCTTCTCCGAGGTCACGAACTGGCCAACGTTTCATACTTGTGTGCGTTGACGCCTTCTTGCGTTTTGCGTGGCTGTTCCCAACTCGTATGGCTAATGCTAATACTACCATCTCTTGTTTGAAACAGATTTTTTCTTCCTTTGGACCTTGTCAAATTTTAGTCAGCGACAATGCGAGAGCTTTGTTCAGTTCCGTAATTTCTGTTTTGATTTGTCAGTTTCTCATGTAACCACTACCACATATTATCCGAGGCCAAATTATGCCGAAAGAGTTAATCGAAATTAAGAGAAATAAACCTGAAAATACAGCTTGACAAAACGGAGTTTCTCCATAAAGAAGTTGCTTTTCTCGGGCATGTAGTTTCACATCACGGTCTCTCCGCCAGTGGCATACAAAACATTGGTACGGGATGCAATGACATCATCTGCCAATACAGGATGTACAAAGTCTTGCCATACTATGTAGTGTATTAGTCTGTCCTTATGGTTTGTGGAAATGCATCCCATTGCTGGACAAGCGCCCTTTAGAGGTCAACAATGGTCCATGGTGGTGGTGTTAGAACTGCAATCCTTCAGCCTAGAACGTCCCATGCAAGTTCAATAGGATTTAAGTCCAGGGAGCAAGCTGACTACTGCAGACGCGGGATGTCCAGGTATTCATATACCAGGCCAACCCTGTGTGGGCAGGCAAAATCATCCAACAAACAGAACCCAGGTCCATATGCACTACAAAGAATTCACAAATACTGTTGCAGGATGTCATCACGATAGACCGCACCTGTCATGGTACACATGCAGTGGCGTATATGCTCTTGAGCATATCAGCAGGGTTATAATGTGTCCCAGAAGTGCACCAGAACATAACATAGTTTATGAACTTAATTTTATGGATCCGTATTGAACCTCATTCAACTTTGATTGAGAGAGATTCCACCTTTCAATGCTTTTAATTTGCCCTACAAATACACAGAAATGACTCTGACTCTGCAAAAGATCTGGAGAAATTGCTGAATCGTATGGACAGAGTCTTGGTGAAGAAATACAAGATGAAAATAAATAAGATCAAAACAAAAGTAATAGAGAGCGGTCGAACAAAGTCAGGTGACGCAGCAAGTATTATATTAGGAAATTAAGTCTTAAAGGAAGTAGATGAATATTCTTACTTGGGTAGTAAAATAACTAATGATGGTAAAAGTAAGGACATAAAATGCACACTAGGACAAGAAAATGAATTTCTTCTCCTCGAACATTGATATAAGAATTTTTCTTCCTCTTCTATGCGCCCTGCTTTAAACCCATCCCAGAGTCTGTTTACATTCTTATTTACCGTTTTCCACCGATCATAATTACTTCTTAAAAACTGCATCATGCCTGCTTTATCAGCCATATGGTACTGCCTAATAGTCCTACTTTTAAAACCTTCCTTTCTATCACATTTATTTTTAACTACGACAAAAACAGCTTCGTGATCACTAATACCATCTATTACTTCGGTTTCTCTATACAGCTCATCAGCTGTACTTCTGTGCCTGCCTGGAAGCTGCATTAAACTACCTGGTCGCAACAGTCCAATTGAGTTGTCAGGATGTTCCTGCCTTTATGTCGTTGGACTGAAAGTATGTGTGTCTGTTGGAAGACGGCCAATGTCGACAGATACAGCACCACGTCCAGGATATTTTTCCCTCTAGTTGGTTCCGTCACTTAAAGATATAGGCATTCTGTTTTAAAATTATTAAATTGTATGAATGGGCTCATAAAATACTCTCCTATTCCTCTCGATCACATACGGTATATAATTACTAGGGCCCGGATTCATCTGCCTTAAAAACTCCAGGCATCTTACACAACACAAACACATTTTCAAGACAATAAATGAGGAGACTTCCATCATTTCTTTACTGCCGTCCTAAACCCAGGCACATCCTCCACATCACAAACTCGAGCTACGTTCGAAACTGACAAATATTTTATATCTACGTTAATTGGAGGTTTTGCCACACGTCACACTTTTGATGTCATTCCCTGTAGGAACGTCAATATGCATCTGCTTCCTTTGTTTTTGGTATCATTGATTTAGGTATCTTGTATTTAGGTATTTTGTATTGGAGACGTGTTTAACAGATTTAATGTGATTTACTAATTCTGTTCTACCTCCGTGAGAAACGTTTATATCACTCGAGAACATGGAACAGAATGCGAATGTTTCGCCTTTCCGTGATCGTATAAAACAAGGAAATTCAGCAGAATATGCCTCCCTAAAAGATTGATACCGTACTATCGTTTTAGTTGAACTCACTATGAACACCACTAAAGGTCCTAAATTGCTTACAGATTCGTCACACAATTCCACGAGTTTCAGAACAACCGCCAATCTTACTCATAACCTCACACCTACACACAGACAAAGCCTTTCAACTGCTACGAAGCACAACGCAGTTACTAAAGTTACAGTGTATATAAATTCACAGCCTGCTACTTTTCACTGATTTATTTTCTTCAAAATCACCACAGCCTGCTACTTGTTTGGGAACATCTGAGTGAATGAAGTAGCAGCAAATACAATAGAGACAATACGCAACACTTCTGGATTTAGCCTTGTTAAAATGGGAGACAAGTTGCAAGTGGTGCTCCTAGTGGCTTGACCTGAAAATTTGCACTAAATTAAAATATCAATGGAAATGCATATACGGAAATGGATAAATAAATTACGTCTAGAAAGAAAGTGTTACTAAGATATTAACTTCAAAGTTGCTAAAGCAATTTTGGAAAAATGAATGAAGAATTATTTAACAGGTTATTATTTAAAGACTGAAATTAGACATATAATCAAGATGTGAAATGGACTGCTGTGAAAGGGTTTGATCTTTCATTTATGCATTACTTTTTTAGCTTTAGAATTCCTGCCTGAATGTTCACGGCTAGATTTTTCTTTTTTCTCATTTTTTAAATTTTATTATTTTTTTTGCTAGGGGCTTTACGTCGCGCCGACACAGATAGGTCATATGGCGACGATGGGATAGGAAAGGCCTAGGAGTTGGAAGGAAGCGGCCGTGGCCTTAATTAAGGTACAGCCCCAGCATTTGCCTGGCGTGAAAATGGGGAAACCACGGAAAACCATTTTCAGGGCTGCCGATAGTGGGATTCGAACCTACTATCTCCCGGATGCAAGCTCACAGCCGCGCGCCTCTACGCGCACGGCCAACTCGCCCGGTTTTTCTCATTTAAATGTATTGCATCATCATATTAAAACACTTGTCAACAAAAATATCGGCACATTCCTTACAAACACGATTCAGTGAATTTACATTTAAGAGCTGGACAATTTTCCTTTTAACTTGAAGCCTACCAACAAAAAGAAAATGTATAAATTTAGCCTCAAAAACATTCAAACTTTCCCTATAAGCAATACTCGCACCGACACAGATAGGCCTTATGGCGACGGTGGGACAGGAAAGGGCTAGGACTGGGAAGGAAGCGGCCGTGACCTTAATTAAGGTACAGCCTGGTGTGAAAATGGGATACCACAGAAAACCATCTTCAAGCCTGCCGACAGTGGGGTTCGAACCCACTATCTCCTGAATACTGGATACTGGCCACACTTAGCATATGTATTTAATGTGTTAGTCCTCTGTATATGTAAGGCAAAAAAAAATATATATATATATTAACAGGTGAAAACTCTCTCTCAATCAAAGTTGAGATGAACAGAAGGCGAGAATCATCACTCTCCAGGCGACTCATCCATGAACAGGACATACTAAAAACTCCACTGTTCCTGGGTCCAATCACGGTGGGCAAGACATCATATTCGACAAGTCATACGGTGCTTTTACGAGAGGAATAGATCTGACAGGTTGCCGAGCACACAGAGCAACCTCTCAAAGCTGACGATGCCCAGTCTATCAGGAGATGTGTGACTCAGAAGCTGCTGCAAGTTCTCTAGCAAGAACAGATGCTGTTCTTGTTGGATGTCTTCGGGCACTTATGACAAATTGATCCTGACTCTGGGTTGAAGTACATGGTTCATCTTGCCTGTACTGCTGTTGAATGTCTCCTCCTCTTGGACTCTTCTCCAGTTAAATGATGCTACAGTCAACATCCAGCTCCTGCACTACCTCACATCGACTATGGCTGTGAGTAGTCAATATACTTTGTCCTCATGGGGGAAGTTGTATTAATAATAATAATAAGAAGAAGAAGAAGAATAACAACAATACATTGACAGTAACTGCCTGTGATCCAGCCACGTGTAATGTTATCCAAATGTGTCAACCGTGCCACCCTGCTTCCCTACAAGTCAAATACTGTGTGCCAAAAGCACACAACACACAGTCAGAACAGCTTTATCCAAGACCTCTGCCCTCAAAGACTGTTTCAGGCACATTAATTGGTCTCGTACTATGCGTGCCATGTATGTCATGTGTTTCCATGTTGTTCACCCACAGTTTAGTCTGCACATTATCGTCATGATGCAATATTTTCTCGTGGATCATAAAGATCCCTTAAATAATGGACATGAGTGTACTTTACAAAGATAAGAACAGATGGAAGCATATCATTCACAGAAAGATTACCTGGCCTGCTGGAAGATTCCAAGGATGATGACACTATATGTATTTGTTGAGACTACCTTCAAACTTCATGATTAAAATACAACACACTTTAGTACCTATTAGAGTAACTTCCAATCAAACAATGTAGGGGAGATTTTAAACAAAATTACAATCACATAAAAGGATGAAGTATGGTACGCAAATCGTAAACTAATATAGAAACAAATATAATCTAGACAGCATCTTCATCCATGGACTCACGATCGGTGTTTGAAGCACAATCCCTAAATTTATTGTACAGCTGTGGGATTCTCTTAGTCTCAAACAGACACTACATTGCTATTGCTGCAATACGAGGTTCAACAACCTTACTCCGCATATGACGATCTGTACATCATGCCATATTTCCAAATTTACTTCTGAGCCTTGTGTTCTTTGCTATCTTTTCTAGCTGGCACATTCTAACAAATTCCCCAATGACTCAGAAGACATAATTTGTAGTCAATATACTTTGTCCTCATGGGGGAAGTTGTATTAATAATAATAATAAGAAGAAGAAGAATAACAACAATACATTGACATTGTGCTTAGAAAAACTGCTATGTGATAATATTTCAGCTTAGAACTCTGACCAGAAATGTTCTGTCATCTAAGGTTGTATTTAATGAACTATATCAATGAATTTTTATTCTAAGTGACTGTACTGTGGGTCAGAACTTCCCCCCTCAACATTGTCACATAACGGTATTTTGAGGTGCAACAACGAAATGCTATATAATAAAACACAGTTCATATAATAAAATATTCATATCACTTTTATTTACATGACATCCCATCACAATCAAAGTAGATTATGATACACAGAACAAGTATAAAATTCCATGGTCAGACAAGTACCGGTAACAATTTAAAGAACAGACAATTATTACATCACCAGTTTTAATTATTCCATTGTATTAAAATCTGAAACATGCCTTGTCACAAGTCAAAGGTATTACGAGATTACAAGAGTAGCCATCTAAGTATATACCAGAAGAGGCAGTGTTATGGTGCAGATTTCTGTCGTACAACTGGGATGGTTTTCAGGTTGTAAATCACCAAATGAGCTAACGGGGTCTGAAAAAGTAACTTGAGAATTTTTTTCATTCTGGTGAAGTTCACATAAATAATATAAAGCTCTCCAAAGGGTAAAACTATGTTTAACATAACTTCATTACCATTCGTCTTTCTCTGATTCAGATTCTCATGGCTGCTGAAAGTGAAGAGAACGTTTCATAACCTATTAATGTCTCAAAAAATTAAATCTAAATTATAGTATTTGAGACATATTTAATATAAATGAGCCATACTTGAGTTTAAAAACAACCTACAATTCTGACTAGGCATAAACCGTAAATAAGGTCAGAATATATACTAGTAACAGATATACAATACTTTGCATTTATTTACAATGAGAATACCTTCAACTTTATTTTAAGCCTAGTGTAATAATCGGTATGTCACAGTAATGTAATAATGGTGATTCTTAATCATCATCATCATCATCTACTCTTGTTTGCTGCATCATGAATTAAGGTCACAAAACAAGTAAATCAATAATGTAAACAAACTCCTTCATTGTCTTATTCAGTATTAACTTATTCAATATTTCTATTAAAATACTATGTGAGGAACATTTAAATTGCAAAAGTATGAAAGTATGAGTTTACCACAGCTGCCCCCATACAAATGTTGGAAATGGGAATAGTAATATAAAATACTACTGTATAATTATGGCATATCACAAGGGTTGTTTTCCTTAACAAAATATTTTATTACAAACCAGTTCCTAACTTTAGTCTTAACTTTAAGAGTGATAACAGAGGAAGGATTTGCGAATATGGTATGAAGGATCACATAAAGTCTATTTTCTCCTGTAGTTCAAGTTGAAAAAGAAAATGGACTTATATGTAACATATTTTGCAATCAAGAAGAGAATAGCATGACAGACCTAAATTATTCCTGTGTAGATAGTAAATGAATAATCATGTGGCAAAATATTCAGTCACATTTCTATGGACGGAAAATGTGAAAATAAAAAGCCTGGAAACATTCATCAATGGATAGTATCTGTGTATAAAGCATAGGTTTCATAGGTGAATTATCAACCAATGAATATTTATTGACATGGCACTCAAAGTAATAAACAAATTATGTTGACAATTATTTAACACGTATGTAAGGTAAAACAAGTAAGACCACATTAAGGAGACTTTATGACAATGGATAAGGAAAGACATTCTCCAGCCAATAATGCAATTATTCAAATCAAGCTGTCACAAGAAATAAACTACTACCTAATAATCAACAGCTCAAGAAAGATATATCTACAATCTGATGCAGGAATACCATACTCATGCCTCCCCAAACAAAACTCCAACAGTGACCACCTCTTCAGCCAACCAGTTAGCAAAACATTCAGAGAAAGTCTTCTCTGTGACTATAATGGGACAGGAGAACACTACTAGGATAGCAGATGGTGGCCTTGCAACTATTAAGTTTCAACAATTGTAAACTTTAAAAAATCATGTACTTTTATTTTAAATTTGATTTTCCTGCCAGTTTTAGACTCCTCCCACACTGATCTGTCATTGTGTTTATGTTAGTGTGTGTTTGATCTCACGTTTCTTTCTGTATATGTTTTGATTTGTCACTTGTTTGTTCCTCACCATTAGTTATAAAAATAAACTAGTTATAATGCGATTTCTGACTATAATGCTGAGATAGATAAGTGTGTTTCAGTATGAGCTATATGACTTTTATTATTTCAGATGATTCTTTGATGCATTTAATGTTATTTCTGGTGGCATATGCTTGTGGCATTATATTTACATTCAGCAATGAGTTTAACTGCAACTCCATTTATATTTTACATTAATTTGTTATTGCTGTAGTTGTTAATGACAATAAATATTGCTACTGTTCAGAGAGAACTTTATGTAAACAGTTAAGTAAATAAATTAAGATAAAAAAATGAAGGGACATTACATACATTTAAATACATAGGACCAAGAAGCAAAGTATTAGACCCTTAACAGCAATTGAATCACGTGGCTGCAAAACAAGACATCTCAAAGCATTCATCATTTTACTTTCTAGGATTATAACTAACTGCACTGCTAATTAATATCAGATACCAGACATCTCTAAAGCCACTGGGAAGTGCTGACAGGCAAATGGAAATTAATAATATTAAACTTATTTATTTTGTGAGACTTTAATTGCTTTTAAGAGACACCAGGGTGTAAAACCATTTTCCCACAGGAACTAATTACGGTTCTAGAAGCCTACAACAGAGGTCACATTTAAACACACTCAAATGCCTCTGACCACAGTCAGGATCAACCTTCTTGGAGTAGAAGTGAACAACAAATCAACTGTAGTACCGATATCAGCAGATACAGAAGTCATTTTGTTGTCTACATAGTGACTGAAGGAGAATATGCCTCCATGGTTCTGAAATGATGTAATAATGTTGTTCATTATCACAATGGAGTAAAGTATTTGGCAAGTGACATTTGACAGATGGAGGAAGAGGAAACAGGATGCCAGAGTAAGAAAAAAAAAAAAAAAAACAACATGGTTATTGATATTTTAATTCATAAGTCCGACTCGTTGGCTGAATGGTCAGCGTACTGCCCTTCGGCTCAGAGGATCTTGGGTTCGAATGCCGGTCGGCTCAGGATTTTAATCGCTTCTGATTAATTCTTCTGGCTCCCAACACTCTTCTCTTCATATTCAGACAACACACCATACTACCAACCATCAGAGAAACATGCAATAGTGATTACATCCCTCCATATATGGTTGGCACCAGGAAGGGTATCCGGCCGTAAAAACGGGCCAAATCCACATGTGCATCGTAGTTCGCACCTGCGACCCCAAAGGAAGAAGAAGAATGTTTTATTTCATAAGAGATGTGATATTATATGGTTTACTGCAATGAAGATGGATAAACTGTTATGCATATATCTGGATTTTCCTTTTCTTTTTGTCCAATATCGTTTTGACATTGAAGTGCTGGTCTGTATAGTTATCTTTAAACAGTTACAGTATTTTAAGTCAATTGTTCAGTCTTTGTTCTGTTCTAATCTAAATAAACTCTTAACACAAATCTTGACAGTATAGCCCACTTCTCCAGGTACTGTGCATTAGTGAACCCAACAGTTCAATCATGAGGCGACTCCTTGAAGGTATTTCAACACACACATTTACCTATCAATTGCATCAAACATTTCCATCACAGATTCTACAATAACCCAAGTAAATTAGTACAGAAATATTTTATTTAGAACAACACTGAAACAATAGTGTAGGCTTATCACAGACCTGCAAACACTGGATGAAGCAGAAAAAAATGGCTTACAAGCATCAAACAAAAACCAGGCAGGTTTACATTGTCAAAGAAATGTGGTAAATTCCTTTAATACAGGGACATGTTCCTTAACATTCTTGGCAATAGTAAGTGGTAATCTTAAGCAGTAAAATAAGCATACAGTAAATGTGTGAAATATGTGAAGTGCCATTCAGAAATCAAAGTTACAACCAAAACAACAAACTATCAAACCTCAGCTCTCATAGACTTGCTGAGCAATCACTGCTCAGTCAAAAGGTTTGCAGATTATGAGGTGATGCATGGTTAGTGCGACAAGTCCACTCAGTCATTATTCTTGGCTTTCTAGACAGAGACCACTATCACACCATCAGATAGCTCTTCCATTGTTCTCACATAAGCTGAGAGAACCTTGAACAAGCCCTCAGATCCAGATAAAATTCTGCGACTAAGCTGGGAATCGAACCCAGAACCTCTTCATAAGAGTCAGGCTCACTAACCCTAGACCGCTAGGCCAGTTAAAGGAATCACTTTCCAGGACATTTTAAATATAGTTTGCAATGTATGGCTTTGGTCCTCCAAGGATACATTATGCCTGCACATACAAATTGAGCTCAATACGCTCATATGGAAAACCAATGAGAAAACTGCAAAACAATCCCTTCAGATTCAGAAAAGAATTCATGATATCAAAAGGAATCTATAATTTACCTACAGAGAAGCATGATATATACCTCCTTAGGTTGACAAAAATAGTAGAACAAGCAACCTCTAACAGCAGGCAACTAACTATACCTGAATTTTTATTCTTTTATTTTTACAAGTTGCTTTATGTCGCAATAACACAGATAGGTCTCATGGCGATGATGGGATAGGAAAGGACTAGGAGTGGGAAGGAAGCAGCCGTGGCCTTGATTGAGGTACAGCCCCAGCATTTGCCTAGTGTGAAAACGGGATACCAAGGAAAACCATCTTCAAGGCTGCCAACAGTGGGGTTCGAACCCACTATCTCACAAATGCAAGCTCTCAGCTGTATGCCCCTAACTGCACGACCAATTTGCTTGATATATACCCAAATATTTACACTATCGTCCTGAGCTCGCCCAAGAACCCAAACAAAGTTGTATCTGCAAGCCAATACATAAACAACACTTTCCATGTGGCAGATATCAGGAAATTTTTATTGAAAGCAGCATCATTCCCTTATCCAATCATTCATTATTATCCCCACGTAGAGAAGGAAAGTATTTGTACAACACCAGAAATTCTGTTTACTAGTGTGACTGTTTTATCATCTAGAAAATATGTCAAAGAATTTGAATAATATAATAAAAGTTCTTTCTCAATCAAACTTCCTATCGACAGTAGCATTTTCTAAGCAATTACCATCTAACTAAATCAAGGAAGGGAACATTTGAGGATGAATATGTCTATAGCAAGGATAAAAGTCCAATAAGGCTTGTGCAAGATGTTGCACTCCTTATGGTACAAAACATTTTAGCAAGCAGCAGCATTTTCTGGAATGGTTGGAATGTTATCGGGGTATCTTGTACTAGTCCTCTCAATGATGATGCTATGCCAGAAAATGAACCTATTGAGGGATTTGGGCACAAAGGACATGGAAGCAGAAAATGTGGATTTGAACAATCTACTAATAATCTGAAACCTCAGTTGGTAGCTTACTTTTCTTCTCTGAACTCAAAGTCAAATTTTGTATTTACAGCCAATTAACCTAATGATGGTGGACCCCGCATCCTGACAAGAAAATGCTGTCAAGGAATAAGAAGATGAAGCCAATTAACCTAATGATTTCCACAGTCGAGTCATATTATTATGACCACATCCTACAGTTGACATTTCCAGCATACAGCCCATGAAGGATGACCCACATCATGAGCTGGCTTTGTTAGTATACAGGTTATAACCCCAGGGCAAAACTTCAAGAATGAATTCCTTATATACAGAAAAGAAAAAAAAATGCCAACACCGCGGGTCTGGATATGCAAAATTGAAGTTATCCTATTCTATTTCTTGTGGAGGAAGTCTTTGGTGTATTCACCTGCTGTGGATGATGCAGCTACTCTCCATAAGCAAACTGTGGCTGCTTCTCAGATAGTATGTACTACACCAATTTTGCTTTTTTGGCGTGTGTGGGAAATGTGAAGAGAAGCAGAGGCCTGTCAAGCAGAAGGTGGAAATTTTGAACATTTCATATGACATATCAACAGAGTCTTCCAACAAGAATTAAAAATCCATTCCTGAAGTTTTGCCTGGGGTTTTTGATAAGGTGTGTGACAAGCCATCTCCAAACATGTAATTTGTTGTTGCCATCGGCAAAAGGGGGCAATTAATCTGAGTTGCACAAAGGGATGAATAACTGCACGTTAGCCAAAGGTGATAATATTTCTGAAACAGCACAGTTTGCAAACTGTTTACATGCAGTTGTGGTGAAACTGTATCGTTAGAAGTCAAACTGTACAACTGTGATGTGAAAACTGCAGGGCACTATGTCCCATTGATATGAGAGATGAACGATAGCTTCAAAAGTGCTTGAAGGCCAATGAACAACTATCTTGGAACAGCTCATTGTCAAAACAAACCAGGGGTACCAGATGTGTCTAAATTAATAGTTTAGTGAAACTTGGTGTGGATGGGGCTCCAGGTAAGCCAACAAAAGTGCATCAGCAGACATGTCTTCTACATGCACAGCATTGGTGATAATTTGCTATCTCTAATAAATCCCACTTTCTGTTTAATTGAACAGATGGATAGAACTGTGTCAGGTGAAAATAAGCATTGAACTAACACCCTGCAATCACTGCAGAAAGAACACCCAAGCTAATGGCTGCAGAGTTATGGTCTGGGAAACATTTTTGCAACATTCTCTGGGACCACTCATCCATGTGGAAGGCACTCTCAATCCATTTGGTTATGAATCCATCCTTACAGATCACGTACACCTATACACGCTATTTTCCCCGGGGCAGATGGGATCTTCCAACAATGAATGGGACATATTACATGGCTAGAAATGTCTGATGTGGTTGGAAGAGCACGAGGAAGACATCCAAGTTTTTCCCAGGCCCAGATTTAAACCAGTACAGCTTCAGATATCTGTGAACCCTACCAACACCTTACCAAGTCACTGCCAGCCCATTCAACTGCTGTCTGTAATGCACATTGCAGTTACTCTGGACATCAGTTAGTGGTTGTAATATTGAGACTCAACTGTGTATTAAGTAAAAATACTTTATGTCTATAAAAATTTCTTACAATTAAGCAATTAGTAAAGAAAAATATACTGTTGCAAGAGTACAGTACATTAACTGACTTTAATGCGCAATCAAGCTGATAACAAGCCAACTCCAAAAATTAACTAGAAACAAATCAGATAAGATTTCAACAGATGTGACCTAATGAAGCAGTCAAATAATTCTACAGTAAATAAGTATGTTCTTAACTAACAGTTTTCAAGTTCTCCTGATATTTTATGATTTTTGGAGAGGGTTGCTTTTACAGGTAGGCAATATCATCAGGGAACAGAAAATGTTAACCAGAAATAAAATTGGCAAAAGTTGTATAAAAGAGCTATATAATGTTTCGATTTACAGCATAAATGACCCTGTAATTATTGAAATAACAAGGTATTGAAAGTATGTCATGGTAGCATTTAAAAGAAATCTCATTGGAATCTCTTATGACTGACTGCCTTAAAACTCTGAAATCTTGAACCCTTTGATCAAATAATTGTAATTTTAATTTTCATGAAACGTTTATGCTAATTTATTTCCTAACTGCATCTCAAGAAACTGCCATGGCAATAAATATACAAAGATATAGTTTAATCACCTGCGTCCGGTTCCTTGGCTGAATAATCAGTGTACTGGCCTTTGGTTCCGAGGGCCCCGGGTTAGATTCCCAGCTGGGCCGAGGATTTTAACTGTTAATTCCTCTAGCTTGGGGATTGGGTATTTGTGCTAGTTTCAATACAATTTTATTCATCTACATACAACATACCACACTACCAACCACCACAGAAGCACACTATAAATCCTTCCGCATAGGGTCGGTGTTCTGATTTAAAATCTGGGCTAAATTCAGTTCATGTGTCAACACCAATAAAGTGAGAAATGGGCCAAGAAGAAGAAGAAGAAGAAGAAGAAGAAGAAGAAGAAGAAGAAGAAGAAGAAGAAGAAGAAGAAGATGATGATGATAATGATTTAGTTTAAGCATTTATCATTACAATCATACTAGAAAGTGTGCCACTTAAATTCTTAAAAAGACTAATTTGTACAACTATAAACAATGTGAGGCTGTGTGTATAAAACAAAGAAAACTTTTAATCTTTTAAATCTTTTAATGTAGGGAAATGATAACTCGTAAGGCTGCAATGAGATATGATATTGCTAACTTGATCAGAAGAGGCAAGTGTATAGCCAGCTATGCTAAACAGCCAGTGTTAACAGTATTATAATAATAATTTTTAAGGGAAGGCTATAATAAAATGCTGCTTTGATGTTAGGCCCCTTTAAATAACAAGCATTTTATTCATCTACATACAACATACCACACTACCAACCACCACAGAAGCACACTATAAATCCTTCCGCATAGGGTCGGTGTTCTGATTTAAAATCTGGGCTAAATTCAGTTCATGTGTCAACACCAATAAAGTGAGAAATGGGCCAAGAAGAAGAAGAAGAAGAAGAAGAAGAAGAAGAAGAAGAAGAAGAAGAAGAAGAAGATAATGATTTAGTTTAAGCATTTATCATTACAATCATACTAGAAAGTGTGCCACTTAAATTCTTAAAAAGACTAATTTGTACAACTATAAACAATGTGAGGCTGTGTGTATAAAACAAAGAAAACTTTTAATCTTTTAAATCTTTTAATGTAGGGAAATGATAACTCGTAAGGCTGCAATGAGATATGATATTGCTAACTTGATCAGAAGAGGCAAGTGTATAGCCAGCTATGCTAAACAGCCAGTGTTAACAGTATTATAATAATAATTTTTAAGGGAAGGCTATAATAAAATGCTGCTTTGATGTTAGGCCCCTTTAAATAACAAGCATCATCATCATCATCATCATCATCAATTAAAAACAGAGAATAACTTTACTAAATGTCATGGGTTTTCTTTTCCTTTTGCTATGGGTTTTACATTGCACCGGAACAAATAGGTCTTATGGTGACGATGGTATAGGAAAGAGCAAAGACTAAGAAGGAAGCGACCGTGACCATAATTAGGGTACAGCCTGGTCTAAAAATGGGAAATCATGGAAAACAATTTTTAGGACTGCCAACAGTGAGGTTCAAACCCATCATCTTTCAAATGCAAGCTCAGAGCTACATGACCCAAGCCGCATAGCCATTTTGCTTGGAACAGTTTTCTATATTACACCATAGAGGATACTACTGTATACTACTACGAGTACCAATTTAGGTTTTGAGTAGGAAGACACACAACTAGCAGAACCTTGCAGTAACTGGGATGTGACAAGGTGACTCTCTTGCTCAGATCACCAGCATGAAATATGAATTTCCATAACAAAACGTTCAAGATCTCAGACAAGAAGAGCCAAACTACTGTCCTTAAAATTAGTGAAGGAATAAACGAAACAGATGGCAATGTTGGCATCAGAATGCAGAAAATGGATGCGAAATACAACCTTTGGGTGATGTGACTTTGAATGTATAAAGTGTTTTTGGTATTGTGGAAATTGTCCTTAATTTATTGGAATAACTATATGACACAAAAGATTAGCAAGGAAATGATGATTGGAAATAGAGCTTATTTTGCTAACATTAAACTGTTGATATTCATCATTTCATCACCAGGGATCTGGAAAATGAATTTTATACATTTTTCTAGACTATGAATCAAGACCTGACTATGACAGTCCCTAGTGAGGATGCTTAATATGTCCAAGAATAGAAAGTTTTACAAAGGATTTATAATTCTGTGGAAAATGTAGGAAAGGACCTACTAGATAAATAGAATGGCTTCTCAGAGAGAGTCCTAATGCCTGACTTGGCTAGGTTACATAGAGCAGATGACTGAGGAAGAGATACAAAAGAAAGAAAAAAAAAAAAAAAAAAAGAGGCTGTTACATAGGAGTGTAAAAGAGAAGACAGGAAAAGAAGATACAAGGTTTGGGAAAAGAACATGAAAATCATGTATGCTAGGAGATGGTCGGAGAAGGCACAGAATAAAGATGAATGGACATGGGTCTTGAGGGAGGCTAAAGCCCACAATGACCATACTTCTGCAGAAGTATTACAATCACCAGTATTCCAGTGATTCTTAATCAAGGTGACACAAAGTTCCTTGCATTATTTGGAACTGAAATTTTAATGTGCTCCCTACATCCACATTCCTAAGCAAGCTAAATATTAACCAAAACAACAAAACAGAGTTCCCTACATCAATATTCCTTATCAAGCAAAATAATATCCAAAATAAACCACTGTGACTTAATAACAAAGGAATTCTCTCTGCAATCATTCTTCCAGATATCCAATTCACTTTGCAAATAATGATAAAAGACCTATGTATTAATGCATACGTGCTTCTATTAATATTTCTCTATATCTCTCTTTACAGTAAAATATCAGTATCCACTTGAAGTATGATAGAATGTGTGCACATAAATACCACATTACAGTTTGCAGTTGAAACCACCAAGCAACAGGAGTAGGCATTTCTAATGTGTTAAAATAGGATGAGATTAACCCGTAGAGAGCCAGACAACGGTATATCGTTGTTTCGTATATACGCGTAAAGTGCCAACCACGATATATCGTTGTTTGGATAGCGCGCAATTCTATACGAGTTTGTACAACTTGGGCCGTCAGATTGAAACATTTTGTTTGTCCAGTCCATAGAGAATTGTCATTAGATTTTAACTACGTCGCTAGATAAATTCATTTGTTATCATGCATTCAATTTCTGAAGTCCGTGTTCGTCTACGATGTATGATCTCCATGCCGCATGAGTAAAATGGCGACTAGCGAGAGAGTTTTGTTAATGATGACGAACTGGCTGTATATCTTAATAATTTTTAGTAAAGAAGGGGGTGATGAAGACTCAGATAAGGAATTCACTCCTCCAACAAGTGAGGAAGGGGAAAGTGAAAGTGTTATTTGGAGTGACAACGGCGAGTTTTCTGTAAACACTCAACCACGTGCTCATTGTCCGACATATTGAAAGTGGTAATGACCGTCTGAGTGACAGTACTGATGACGACGGCTGTAACAATACCCAACAGCAAAAATTTCATGTTTTCCGTGAAATTCAATTAGGTCAAGATGCAAAATACCAACCCTTACGTAATTATTATGATAATCCTGGCCCGAGACACGCCCCTTCGTCAGACGCAAACCTATAGCGTATTTTTATTTTATTTTTCACGGCTCAGTTATGGAACCTCATAACTACAGAGACAAACAGATATGAGAAATAATATCACCACATGCCAGAGCACAGCAGTGGCGCCCGGTTACATTGATTGAAATGAAGGCTTTCATTGCTGTTTTGTTGGAAATAGGTATAGCTAGAAGGCCGAGCTTATTTTCTTATTGGGTAAAAAACTCGCGTTATATTCCATGGTTTGGAAATATGTTCTCAAGAAACAGATTCCAACTGATCTTAAGATTCTTTCATCTTGTGAACATTGATAATCTATCACCATCCGGTCACCCTGACTACAACCCATGTGCCAGGTTCGATCCGATTGTTGGCCATGCCAATTGTATATTATGATACCAGTGTACATAACTCTTAAAATACTCAAGATAAAAATGTGAAACTTTACATGTTTATTCATCTGAAATAGGACATTGCAAAGAAGTCTTCAATATATATCGTTGAGTGAAATTTTCTGTTTTTTTCTGTTTAGTTTCTGATTTTTATATTTTGGTGTTTGAAAATTGTTTGGAAAATATTTTTTCAAAATACCCAAGGGCATTTTAGTGTTTTAATTTAGTTTAGCAGTAAGGGTGTATTCTTGTTAACATTCAATAAAAATTTCAAGTCATAGTTATAACATTTGTGAACTATTTAGTCCAGAGTGAAAACCTGCAAAATTCTCTAAATCTGTCTGGCACTCTTGGCATACTGTGAGCACCCGGGCCTGGCATAAAGCATAATTTATAATGAGGATGGTACAGTGGATTTTTCCTAACTCCCAATTCTACACAAATTAATTGCATAGATTCACCTTCATATGGATTGTTAAAATGTTCCATTTTCTTTCCCCGACACCACTTTACAATCACTAAAATAGCACACCTGCATACTGCACTGAACAAATCAACAAAATAAAAACAGCATCATCTTCGGCTTCTGCACGATTTTGGATCTTTGTATTTATTGGATTGTGTTGTGACTTCGCGCTTGATAGTTTATGCAAGCTGGCTCATTTAACTGTTCTCCGCTTCTCGTAAACATTATGAGAAAATGCCGCTTTGCGTGTGTTATGCTGCTGTTCAGAACATTGCGCCTTGCTTCTTTTAAGTGACTTACCTTCTACTTCTTCTGAATTTTACAGTGCCTATCCCTGTTATTTTATATTGCCTATTCAACTGTTTTTATGTGGACTTGATCTTTAATTTCTTTCTTACCTATGCATTGTTTTCTTGCGTTTTATTCGGCTGATGACGACCCGGATTGGGGTCAAAACCAGTACCGCTTCCGCTTATAATTAAATAGGAATGTAATTCTACATTTCGTATTTATTTGTATTGAATAGGTTGACCTACCTTATTTATTATTTCAATTTAATTATTCTAAACTATGAGCAATGCGAAATAACGGTAAATTGCATGTTATCCACAAATAAGGAGGAGCAGGAGGCAGCATGGGTATTGACTGGGTCGGCCAGTTAAAAGGGTGTCTATTGCATTTCTTATTAGACGGGATTCTTATCATCTATACCTCCTTTGTGCCACTTTGTAACAACAAAACTAATTTTGAAAGGTTCATCCGACAATACTAGTTGCTTACCTATATAACCTAGTTTGTGGTATAACCATGCTATACTCACAAAACTTTGTAGAACAAGCTAATTAGAGCATTTCCATGGTCAATAAATTATGACTCTCAGACGTAAATTTACTGCACCAAAATCACTTCTAAATATAATAATTCATTTACATTTTTTTTAAAACAATTTGCTTTACGTCACACTGACACAGACGATGGGACAGGAAAGGGCTAGGAGTGGGAAGGAAGCAACCATGGCTTTAATTAATTTGCCTGGTGTGAAAATGGGAAACCATGGAAATAATTCATTCATTACTGCAAAAATGATCAGCCTGAAAAATATTACTATAAAAAAAAAAAAAAAGGACTATATGAATGAACTGCTGCTATATTTTGTAGTGGTAGGGTTTTAACCTCATATCTTCACAATGACTTCACATCAACTTAGCCAGCTGCCAAAATAAGTACACCAAGGATTTCCTTTACTGTTAGATTCCGTTTGGGGAGAAACACTAGTTAGGGAATAACGATGACAAGAACGCTTTCATCTCCTGTATACCAGGTGTAAAATTCCCTATAGCTTATTCCCAGATTATGGAAATTAAATATATTTCTCATGGGGGCACTGGAGCCCACTCTAGCTCTGTGTGCATAATAATGGCATATCTTGCTAGTCTTCTTCTACCCAACATTTGAACGCCAGATGTTCATAGATCATGATCCTGTCTTAACCATTTCGCCACTACAATCGAGCTTACTCGATTCAAGTTAATCCGCCAATGCTGTGGTCAAGTTAACTTCATGTGAACATTGTGTCCTCAGTGCTTACATCAAGAAAACTCCATTTACATGAAACATGCTTACATGTTGCTGTGCTATATTTTGAATTGCTTAGTTACTTTGCGTATGTAAATATATGGTGGTGGAATAAATACATTTATCGTCCATTACCTAATATAAACATATTGCTTTGCACCATGGATTCCATGAGTAACCATAATATGCATCCTGAGAAACCTCTTGGAATACATTATTACAAATGCGGATTTTGACAGTAGTGAAAGTGATGCAGGGAATGTTGGTGAAATTTTGGAAAGTGATAGTGGTGATGAAGTGTTGTCTGGTAGGGGGAGATGTGGTCGTGAAGTAAGTCTATGTGCCTTTCATATTGCCTGACGATGAGTTTGTACCAACTTTGTACATGACTTCCAGGAGCTAAATTCAGGGAAACTGAATACCATATACACGCAAATACTCCACGCATAATATTTTCCAGAATTTACCCAAGAAAAATTTGGGTGCATGCATTACTTGAACTAAGGCTGGCGCCGCTTCATCTCAAATAATGGATACCATTAAACTAAGGTATAGTATTGTCCAGCCTTGGTCTGTGTAGCATCAGTAGCACATTAGACATGAAGTGTGAACCATGTATTAAGTATGGCTACTAGTTCTCGTTATCGCTTGTTCATGGCTAAAGAAAAGCTTCGGGTTATTGAAGAAGCAGAGAACACTGGAAACCACACAGCAGGAAGAAAGTACAATGTCAGAGAAAGTTGTATTCAGAACTGTCAAAAAAAAGTGAAGCACCCGGATCTTGAAAAGAAACTGTGTGATTATGTAGATGATAAAAGACAATATAGATCCGCAGTTGTAAGTGAAATGTAGCCAAAGAATTAGGCAAAGGCTCCAAGCCAGCTTCGTTAATAAGACTTTTTAATCAGAATGGATTAGGCTTCTGGAGAAGAACTAGCATTGTTCAATGGCTTTCAAGTGATTACGAAGAAAAGGTAGAGAAGTTTCATCACTATGTAATAAACTTGAGCCAAGAACATTCATATATACTGTGGTGGATTGGCCACCATGCTGATTCCAAGGTGGGAGGAGCAAGTTAGTCTGACCCCAACCGCAAGTGATGTCACCAAGTTATTGGCCCCACCTGCCTGCCCTGCCCATGCAGTCAACCGGAGAGAGAGAGAGTGTGAGTGTGAGCGTGTGTGCATGTCAGCACCAATTATTTCACGTTCAAAGGTCAAAAACATTGCATCAGTCAAATTCACCTTTTGTAAAAATGACAACGCTTTATAACATGGTAATAAAAGAAGTTTATATATTCACCAAATCGGATAATGAATTCAGTAAGAAACTAGAAGCCTGCCTTTACAATTTGTAAATTTTTGATAATTCCTTCTTTCTGGTATTCATCATATTTCCCAGTGTACTCATTCATGTTTTAAGTTTCTTTGTTTTTTGTATTGTCTTTTGCTTTGTATTACCGTGTGATTTCTTAGTGAACTTTTCATTTATTTTCAACTGTAAATGGTATCATATATAATGTTAATTTTGTTCTATTTTGTTTTTTGTCCATCTTTAACTTTGTTTTTGTTAAACTTTAACTTCATAGATACAGATTGTGACTGAATGTCAAGAAGGTACTTAATTGGGTGTAAAACCTGTGTACTTTCAGATAAATCAATCAATCAATCAATCAATAAATCAATCAATCAATCAATCAATCAATCAATCAATCAATCAATCAATCAATCGATCAATCAATCAATCGATCAATCAATCAATCAATCAATCAATAAATAACCGACACCCCTACCACTCTTAATAATCTCAACACAATACTTATAATATAAAATTTACTTTGGAATCCGAAATAGAAAAATCCATTAATTTACTGGACCTAAAGATCAATATGCACTCTTCATTTTCTTTTAGCATTTACAGAAAACCCACACAAACTTCAGTTACAATACGACAGGATTCGATACACCCCTTAGCTCACAAATGCATGACCTATAAAAGCTTGGTGAATTGTGCATTTTGCATACCAATGTCCAAGAGAAACTTGGACAAGGAACTGAACATTATTCTATCTATGGCTAAGGCAAACGGCTTTAAAGGGAATTTTATAGAGCGAATTTAAGTAAATTTAAATATCACCATCACACAACTCTGACTAAAGATAAACCAGAAGTAAATGAAAAATCACAACCTTCACGTTCAATAAAGAGGTATATAGAGTTACGAATATTTTCAAGAAATGTAATATTAGGATTGTGTTCAAAACAGATAACAGAAGTTTTACATAATGCATCAGCTGTTAATAAAGTCAATCCATACTCTAAAACAGGTGTATATAGGTTTGAATGCGAAGACTGTGGAAGCGGATATATAGGGCAAACTGGACGTAGCTTTAATATCAGGTAACAAGAACACCAAAACGCTGTGAAATATAATAGATTTTCAGCTGTAGGCCAACATGTCCACAAGTATAAACATAAATTCATGGACATAGATCAAGATCTAGAGATCATGGAAACACAGCTAAGGGAGCGAGGCTCGACATTACAGAAGCATGTCTAATACATTTAGACCAGTATTATAAAGCTAATCTAAATTTGAATGAAATTTCGGAGAAACCCAAAGTATTATACGATTAGTCGATTCTATTACTTGACAAGCTAAGAATTCCAGAAAATTTGACCATCTTTCGAACTCTACGTAACAGTTTTTCATCCTACTGTCTTCATCCACAACGTCCCCCGGACCCTCTTTTACATTGTCTTGGTTCCAGAAACATTCCCCTCGCCGCCCCTACTTCTCCCTCCTTAGTGCTTCATCAAATAGCACACAACATGAGCAGACACATTCGCTATGCTGCAGTTGTCGCACCTAGTACACAGCCGTTGAGGTGAGTCGGCTTCATGAATAGTTTGATTCAATCAGGTTATCATATTTTTATTTGCTTTCTATTAACATTGGGCTTTCATCTTTGCACAGTTGTATTGAACTGAGAGGCTATGCCCGCTCAACAACTTTAGGGCAAATAATCACAGTTCCAACCACTAGATATATAGCATAAGAACTATGTTTCTACATATCAATAAACTTCAGAAAATGGCGCAGTTTAGCACTTTAATGAACACAACAAGTTCTTATCTAACAAATGGCTAGCAACGCATCTGTGAAATGAACATTTTAACAAAATAGGACTGGATTCAGCTCCAATTTTTCAATTTTAAGATTGTACATGAACTTGATGTTTACAACTGTATAGAATAATACCCATCACTGAATAATGAAGACAACTCAACACCTAGAGACGAGATTTTATAATTTTGACTCTTGTTGTAAAATAGAGTTTTTAAACTTAACATAAAATTGATATTAAGGAGTTATTTATATCAATATGTTGTTATACACTGTTATATCGCCAAGTTTTTCTTTACTTATTATGCAGCTGATGATGGCATCTAAATGAGCGCCGAAACTAGTTCTGCAATAAAATATATGTTGTAAATAACATCTAAGAACATTGTATTTGTATTGAAAAGGTGGAACAAACAAGATTTTTATTTCAATTGTGATCTCAGTTCAATACGGGCAAATAAGGTGAAGTTCCTTACGTTTAATAACTGGCAATGGACAAAATCTACCACCTTAAGTGATATTTGAAAGAAAGAAAATTCCAAAAGGATGGATGGACAGTAATCTTGTAAATGACTGAATAATAGATGTTTGGTAATATTGCCCTGGCGTGCTGCTAACTTTACGCAAGACGTTGGTCTTCAACAGCTTCTGCGGACACACAACTAAAAAAAAGTGTGACAGAAGTTGCAAACAAGGGAAAATTGATTTGGCAATTATCGCTGGAGGCCTAACATCTGTCTTCAAACTGTTAGATGTGTATATAAACCAATCATTCAAAACAGCAATGAAACAGATATGCAATGGATGGCTGACGAAAATCACAAGTTCACAAAGAGTAAGAAAATCAAACAGCTGGATGTGACTCAGATTTGTGAGTGGATAAAACATGCATGGGACTCCATTCTGCAATGGTGAAAAAATCCTCAAAAAATGTGGTATCAAAAATTCACTTGATGGAAACGAAGACTCTCACTCATGGGAAGTGCTAGTGCTGATGAACACAGGTAAGGGAGTATACAATTGTTGACTTTAATATTTTATTGCAGATATTAACATTTAATTGATAAAAAACTGTAATTTGCATTATGTACGTACAGTCCCGGATGCTTCTGCAATGGCACGTTAAGTTTATGTGTTTCTTAAAACAAATTTATATTTGTTGCCATTGATGCTTTCACGACCCGTACTTACAGACATGATACTGTATAGGCTTTTGGACCTTTCTCGTGGACAGTCAAGATTTTCTTCTGATGACGCAGAGCACAGTTCTCTACGAAACGTAAAGAATTTCACCTTATTTTCTTGACACGGCATAAGCCCAAAAGCCTATACAGTATCATGTCTACCAATTTATATTTTATTCAGTTTTTTAGTACATTTTTATGTAGGATTCATTTATTGCAAATAAAACACAAATTAAAGTCACTTCCCTTTTTTAAATTTTCTCTCCTAAAATTAGGATCCACGGATTATTCGATGGTGCAAAGTATTTCCATATGTGCAGCAATAACTTCACTTGAGTGTTTTAAATTTTTGGCAATTGAGGAAATTTTAACAAATATTGCAGATGAAACTAACATACTTTATAAACACACAGATGAGGGTAAGCCAAATAATCCAATACTGCAGGCCCATACCTCATCTGACAATCCAGCAGTGAAAAGATCTTTCTTTCTATATGTTTTCCCTGGCTTGATAATGCTCTCCACTACACTAAATTTTGATAGTTACCTTTTTTTTTCTTTTCTGTATCTGAATGACTGAGCAGTATCACACTTACTTTTTGAAGAGAACTCCTAATTAAAGGTTGTATAGCTGCTCACCATTTTCACCCATATTAACTGTAGAGACAAGATTCAGATGAGAGCAGAACAGATATGAGACAGAAACTACTGAATAGCTTGTAACACCACTAAATACACAGATGGTCCTGCAGAACATTCAAGTGGCACTTGTTTTTTTTTTTTTACAAGAATAGAAAATAAATAATGAAAATATCACCCATATTTACAAAACACCTTATCAAACCATTTGAAGTTTAATACTGTTACAATGTGTAAAATATGATGCCATGGATTTACACAAACATACAGCGTACAGAAGGTCTCTGTATTCTTCTGAAGTCTTCATTTAACATGCAGGAAACGTCCTAGAAATATAACCATATATCAGAAAATCAGTCTATTGTAATTATAATAATAAGCAAACTGAAAAATAGTGTAAAAGAAGGGTTATATACAATTGTATACGTTAAAAGGTAATTTCATTAAAATTGCATATTATATTTTTCATTATAAAATGAGATTATTTGTATATTTTTTGTTGAAGTTCTATACATTACTATGAAAAATGTTTGGAGAGTATCTTCTTACCATCTCTGCCTTAAACAACAACAACAACAACAACAACAACAACAACAACAACAACAACAACAACAACAACAACAACAACAACAACAACAACAACTTCAACAACAACAACAACAACAACAACAACAACAACAACAACAACAACAACAACAACAACAACAACAGCAGCAACAACAACAACAACAGCAGCAACAGCAGCAGCAGCAGCAGCAGCAGCAGCAGCAGCAGCAGCAGCAGCAGCAGCAGCAAATCAATATTAATCCATAAAGTATAAGCTTTTGATCACACATTGTCAATGAAGAAACAATTATCTTCCTATCCATTATTTTCCTGAAGACTTGTCATGTCTCCCAGCCACATATGGATATGCAATCCATCAGAACAATTTTCGTTATGTTCATTTTCCTATACTAATGTGTAAAGGAAAATAAGCCTTAAATACATTATACTGTTGGAGAGCATAGATTTTTTTTGCAAACATACATTCCTACAGTTCATTTCCCTACATTGTTTCTAACAGAGCACACAGTTAAATAGGAAAGTAATTGACAATATACGAGGGGAGATCAAATATAAATGGGATTTTATTTTTTATTTTAATTAATTTATTGAAAAACACGGCAATTACAATTTATTTTTCCACATAGTTTCCTGCTTTGGAAGTGCATTTGTCCCAGCGTATGGGCAACTTTTTGATGCTCTCATCATAAAAAGAACAGGGTCGTGTCACCGGCCAGTTGCGCACAAAGTCTTCCACACTCTCGTCATCTTCAAACCGTTGCCCTCCTAGAGCTTCTTTAAGCGGTCTGAATAAATGGAAATTGCAGGGCGATAAGTCCGGGCTGTAAGGAGGATGATCAAGTGTAGTCCAGTGCATTTCCTGTAGCTTGGAGACAGAGCTGAAGTATGGGGCCACACACTGTTGTGGAGGACGATGATCTGTCGAATCGGTTCATATCATCTTTTGCGGCGATAGGCAACCCTCGCCTTGTTCAACAGCTCACAGTAGTAAGCAGCATTGATTGTGCATCGCTCATGCAAAAAATCAATCATCAAAATGTCTCGCCGATTGAAAAACGCGGTAGCAAGAACCTTGCCAGCTGACAGTAGAGTCTTGGCTTTCACTGGTGCTGCATCCCCTTTCCTGCGCCACTCCTTACTGGCTTGTTTGGATTCGGGAATGTAGCGGTGGACCCATGTTTCGTCACAGGTGATGATCCAACTCAAAAATGCATCACCTTCTTCTGCAAACCTTACTGTAAGCCTCTGACAGACCTCCAAACGTCTCAACTTCAGATTTTCGGTCAAAAGATGAGGGACTCATCTAGAACACACTTTACGGAAGTGTAGGTCGTTTGTGATGATTGCTTGACAGCTCCCATAACTGATTCCAACTTGTTCTGCAATTTCTGATACGCTCGCCCGTCGCTCGTCATCAATAATGTCTTTAACCGCATGAATGTTTTAGTCTGTAATGCTGATCCAACGATGGCGATCATGTTGCTGATTTTCCACATGTTCTCGTCCTTCCTTGACTTGTTATGCCAGGCAAACACAACCGTCCTTGACAATGTTTGATCACTGAACTGTGCAGTCAATCTCTGGCAAATTTCTGCCGCTGTAACTCCTTCACGAGTAAGAAAGTTTATAATTATGTGTTGCACAGTGGAGGGGTGCACCTGTTGCTCCGAGATCGTGAGCATTACCGATGAAATGGTGGAAAATATCTAACAGCATGCTCTCCCCACTCCTAACAGTCCACCTAAGCATAGCAGAAGCATGGGGCCAGGCCTACCAACTGTTGATTTTCAGGAACAAAAATCCCGTTTATATTTGATCGACCTTAACAGTTAAAGAATACTGAATTTTCATGACCATATTGTAATCAAAATTGACTTTTAACCTATTAGGTCGTGTTATGCACATGTAGTACATGTTGAAGAGACATTCAGTACAGAACAAAAATGGCCAAACAGAGACCAGTGGGATCCGAACACACAACCTACCAATTTCGCACCGGTTGCTCTACCAATTGAGCTATGGTAGCCCAAGTCACTTTTGTTCTGCTGGAAAGGATCTAAGCTACAGGTCTGGCACTACTGCAATCACACTGTACAGTGCGTGCAAGTCACCCGTTGTGGGCCAAGTCAATGAATATTGAATTTTCACAACCGCATTGTAATCAAAATCGACTTTCAACCTATTAGGTCAATTTCGAATATAACTGTTGTGGCACAACTCCCAGACAACACAGACCCATGGTGTTCCTCTCTTACTGGGACTAATCACAGGTGCTGGAATTGCCGTGGTGTTCCTCACATAGTGGAACTTATCACAGGCCAGGTATACTCTTGGTGCCACTCACCTAGTGATACTAATCATAGGCAATGCAAAACCATGGCGTATCACACATTATGGTACCACCCACAGGCGACACAGACCCATGATGTTCCTCATATAATAGTACAACTCTCAGGCAACACAGACCCAAAGGGTTCCTCACATAGTGGTACTAATGACGGGCAACAGCCAAATCTGTGGTGTTTCCCACATAGTGGTACTAATCATAGGTACCGCAGACCCATTCTGAACACAGGGGAACAGACACACTCCAGCGCAGCGTACGGCACCTTTTCTCGCACGGGCATTGGTCATAAGTAATAAATTTCATATTATTCCATATTGAAGAGCAATATACAGTAAAACCTTGTTAATTCAAAGTCGTTGGGACTCAAAAATCGGACTTCGAATTACGTAATTTTGAATTAACCGCCAATCCATAATTCAGAAGTGCCAACCCATGCCACGTCACAAAGTATTCTAAGGCCCGTTAATGCATGTAGTTAACCTTGATTCACAGTTTAAACCTTTCAAATGCCATGAAAAAAAAACTACTTCCAAAATGCGTTCAAGAAAGTGCACTTAGAATATTCAAATAATGTACTTGGATAACTCACTGACAAACATAACCTCTCGCAACGAAAGAACAAATTAAAAAAAAAAAAAAAAGCACGATTCAAAGACGAGGAGGAATCTATGCAGGCTCCCACATGCAAGTGCTTTATTCATTGGATTACTGTACTGTATGCATTTTAGATGCCCTGTACTTGCACAGAAAGTACCCAATGCCCTTAAAACATCGTGGCCAATCGTACTTTCCTATGATGAGGGGAGAAAGTATCTCGCTTCCTCCTGCATGACAACACAATACAGTCACTCTATCCTTGTACGATTTCCCGCCATAGCACTTCTCTCATACTTCAGAAATGTAAACACTTGCCATGTCACAAAGTATTATAAGACCCATTAACGCATGCAATCACCTTGATTCACAGTTTAAGTCTTTCAAATGCAATGGAAAAAACTATTTCCAAAATGTATCCAACAAGGTGCATTTACAATGTTCAAATAATGCACTTGGATAAATCACTGACAAACATAACCTCACGCTACGAAAGAAAAAAAAGTCACACGATTCTTTTTTTTTTTTTTTTTTGCTTTACGTCGCACCGACACAGATAGGTCTTATGGCGACGATGAGACAGGGAATGGCTAGGAGTGGGAAGGAAGCGGCCGTGGCCTTAATTAAGGTACAGCCCCAGCATTTGCCTGGTGTGAAAATGGGAAACCACGGAAAACCATTTTCAGGGCTGCCGATAGTGGGGTTCAAACCTACTATCTCCCGAATACTGGATACTGGCCGCACTTAAGCGACTGCAGCTATCGAGCTCGGTGTCACACGATTCAAAGACTAGGATAAACTATGCAGGTTCCCGTGTGCAAATGCTTTTTTTTTTTTTATTACTCCACCGTTTACATTTTTAGATGCGTTGCACTTGCACGGAAAGTGCCCAATGCCCTTAAAACATTGTGGCTTATCAAACTTTTCTATGATGAGGTGAGGAATTCTCTCGCTTCTGTGTGCATTGCAACACAGTACAGTAGAGTCTCGCTCATCCAACCTTCGCTTATCCGACATACCGTGTTATCCGACACTGTTAGACTTAATTTGAACTTTTGGTGGAGACTAAATTCAGGGACACCCGGTGTTGATGGTGCGACCATGGGACAAGCACTGGCCTGACCGCTGGCGGTAGGACTTTTTTTTTTTTTCTTTTTTTCTCAAGGACAGGTGCAGTGAGTCTTCAGTCATTGTTCATTGTAGTATTGGTTGGGTACGGATGTTATAGTTTTCATATCCTCTGTGAGTATGGCGAGTAAATGGAAGAAAGTGATTGTTTCTATGGAAGACAAGTGCATTAAAGAGACTGGACAAAGGGGAAACTCTTCAAAAAGTGGCTTCAGATTATGGTGTTGGACGTGTTACAGTGGGAGACTAGAAAAAAAGAGGGAAGAAATTGAAAAGTGGTGCTTTTCCAGAGCAGAGAAAAACAATGAAAATATGTGAGTAAGAAAAAGTAAGTGAAGCACTATTTCTTTGGTTCTCAACAGAGGGAAAAGGGCATGCCAATATCTGGCCCCATTCTGCAAGAAAAGGCTGTGTATTTCCAGAAGGAGTTTAATGAAGGGGACCCTAATGTTACTGCCAGTGCTGGGTGGCTTGATTGGTGGAAAAAAACGGTACAGCATTAGGCAGCTTAATATCTGTGGAGATCAACTGTCAGCTAAATCCGATGAGGTTGTGAAAATTAGAAAGGAATTTCAGGAAATAATTCTTGCTGAGGGATTTTCCGGTGATCAGATTTTCAATTGTCATGAGACTGGGCTAAATTTGAAGATGCTGCCATCAAAAACTCTCGCACCTGAAGCCGAGACTTCTGCACCTGGTTACGAGCGTAGTAAGGAAATAGTTACTGTTCTTGCCTGTAGTAATGCTACTGGGAACTTAAAAGCTCTTCCAGTCCATTACATGCATCAGATGGCTGCCTGGATGTCTGCTGACATCTTTAAAGACTGGTTTTTTAAACAGTTTGTTCCATATGTAGAAAAATATCTAGCTTCAAACAATCTCCCTAGAAAAGCTCTTCTTGCTCCATCACACCCAAATGAAGAGCAACTTAGAAGTGCTGACATCAAAGTCATGTTCCTCCCTCCTAACGTGATGTGTGCTGGAAACATTGAAGAGGAAATATCGGCGGAAACTCCTTGCGTCCCTGATAGAGGAAATGGAAAATGGCAACGACATGATAGAAAAGTTAAAACGAATCAGCATGAAAGACATGGCATACTGGATAGCGCAGTCCTGGGAAGAAGATGGTTTTGGAACATATTGTTGAGCGAGGTTGAACATCGAGAGGAGGTGGTACAAGAAGACATGGAAAATATTGTGCCCTTACTCAATTGCATTCCTGGCTGTGAGGATGCTACGACTGAAGATGTGAGTAAGTGGCATGCACAAGATCAGCTGTTTGAACTAACTGACCCTGATATTATTGATTTTGTGAATGCTAATGAAAATGAGGATGATGAAGAAGAAGAACGAGGCATTGCAGAGCAAAAGGAGAAAACGATGACTCACAGTGAAGGATTAAGGGCATTGGAAATGGCCTTAAGCTACGTTGAGCAACAGACGGAAGCAAGCGCAACGAAGGTGTTGATTTTTCGTCGATGGTGGGATCTTGCAGCAAGAAAACGTGGATCAGCAAGCAAGCAGACATTGCTGACACGTTTCTTTTCGTAAGACATTTGGAATATTTTTGTTCAATACTGCATGTACTGTACAATTGAACTGATAATTCAATAAATAGAGTACCGTAAAACATGTCATTGTTTTAGTACCTACTTAGAGTATAGCCTTCTTGTTTGTTTCAGTTCATTTTCAAAGTTATTCTGTATTATTGGACATTTTCGGTGATCCGACGTACTCCAGGTCCCGTTTAGGTCGGATAATCGAGACTCTACTGTATAATGACCCCCACCCCCACCCTTGTACGATTTGCCGGCTGGCACTTTCTCTTTTAAAACTATAAGACCATTTGGGCCCGGCATTAAAGGAAAGCAATACAGTTTCATCACCAATGACAATATAGTGCGGTGCCTACGAATTGATTAGCCGACCTCGTGGTGTAGGGGTAGCGTGCCTGCCTCTCGCCCGGAGACCCCAGGTTCGATTGTCGGCCAGGTCAGGGATTTTTCTTTCGACCTGAGGGCTGGTTCAAAGTCCACTCAGCCTACGTGATTAGAATTGAGGAGCTATCTGACGGCGAGATAGTGGCCCCGGTCTCGAAAGCCCAGAATAACGGCCGAGAGGATGAGTTGTGCTGACCACATGACCCCTCGTAATCTGTAGGCCTTTGGGCTGAGCAGTGGTCGCTGGGCAGGCCAAGGCCCTTTCAAGGGTGTTAAGTGCTGTGGTTTGGTCTATGAATCGATTATATGAGCCACGTTCTTTCGTCAACTGTCCGCATCGCCAGTGTTCATGGATTGTGTTTCTCCGCACACTGCCTGTTGCGTGATATTACAGCATTCCTTAAAACGTTGAATACAAAAGAATTCTGATTTCACTCGAACTTAGTAATTATGAAGTGTGCGATTTCTCTTAAATGGCCCTTGGTGTGTGAAAGTGCAGAAACCAGAAAACTACACCTGCACGTTCTGGAAGATGCATTCTATCATGACGCAGATATTATGAATTTAAATTACTCTGTAACGTAATATTGTTTTAAAATCTAAAGGCAGTTTCGAATCTGAATTTTGGTAATGAGGCCGACATTGCACTTCGAATTACGAATTATCCGTATTTCGAATTAAAAAATTTAAGTAACATACAAAACTGTATCTCATGTGTCCGGAAACGAGAGCTTCTTCGAATTAGGCGGCATTTTGAATTAACCGATTTTGAATTATCGAGGCTCTACTGTAATGCAAAACAAAAGCTAAAGGTTTCCATCTATTCAATACTATCTATTGTAACCTTAAAAAAGTTACATATATTTGATAAAACTAGTTTTGGTCTTACTAGAGACCTTCATCAGTCAAAATCAATAAAAGTTAAGGCGAGACATGAATTATAGATAAAATTTATGAAGCAAGCGTGTGTTGTTGAAATTCAGTGCAAGACAAGTAAAGATTTGGATGTTAAACACTCATCACAATCACATGTCGTGTGTAAGTTCTCAGTTTTCTTCCAATTTTAAGAATGCATTTAGCAGAAGAAAACGTGAAACAGTTAAAATACTAGCACTTGAAGAATCTTCTAGATTTCAGTTCAGCTGAAACAAGTGTGAACAGAATGATGATGGGAAAGTGTTGAGATGTTCATTTGTTTCCAATATGGATCATTGAAAAGGTTAAAAAGAGGGGGAAAAAATATAGAGCTGAGTTGTAGATGGGAGGTATAGTGTACCCTAAGGTGGGGCTGAGGGATGTGGAATGGTGGGTGATTGCTGGAGGAAATTTGGAGGGAAAAAAAAGGGGGGGGGGGGGGGGGTGGAGTGCTTAATTTCTTTTTATTGAAAATAGGAATTAATAGATCAAATAAAGGGTTTGGTTGAAATTGGTATTAAAAAACTGATCCAGGTGGATGAAAATTTTCAAAGATATTGAGCAGAAAGCCTTTATTAATCATTTTTAAGATTTTTAGATCTTGATCAATATTCGTGAATTTATGATTTGAGTCCATCATATGTTTTCCCTCAGCTGAAAATCTATTATACTTACATGAATTTACATGTTCTAAGTACCTCGTGTCAAAGTTTCTACCTATTTGGACGATAGAGATGATGATGTGAAGTGGTTAAGTGTAAGAAAGGGCCGGGAGCCCTAACTTCGCCACAATAAAGACGCTTTAATAATAATAATAATAATAATAATAATAATAATAATAATAATAATAATAATAATAATAATGATGCTTGTTGTTTTAAGGGGCCTAACATCGAAGGTCATCGGCCTCTAATGGTACGAAATGAAAGAACAAAAATTTCAAAGGCATCCACTGACCAAAATAAAAATAAAATATGTCATGAAGAATGAATGGATGGACAGGAACCCAACAAAACACAAACAAACAAAAACCAGTGGATCGGACTCAATAGAGATCGAAAATAACATTATTACCGACCAAGGAACCACTTATAAAGCACAATGATGCTTGGGGTCTAAAGGGGGTGCAAAATCCACGTCTAAGGCCCCACAGAATGGTACAAGTCGCGAGTAAAATAGAACCATGGTATGTGTAATGTTGGGGTATTAATCAGAAGTAGCGAAGACACACGGTGTTCCACAAAAGATGGTACTACTCACAAGTATTGTACTTCATACAGGTAACGCAGACCTATGGTGTTTCGCACACAATGGCGCCACCTACAGCCAACGCAAACCGATGAGTTTCCTCACCTAGGTGTACTAGTCACGGGTGCCGGTCCCACAAGGGCCCCGTGGTGCTCCTCACATAGCGAGTACTAATCATAGGCAACGCAGACCCACGGCGTCGCTCATATAGTGGTACAACTCACAGGCTACGCCCAGACCCGCGGTGTTGCCCACATGGGTACAACGCATGGGTACTGGAATCCACCCGGCCAGGCTTTTTACTGCAACGAATCACAAACCTTTTGCTCTTCGGCCGGAGAAACAAATGCCTACAAGACCTGCCTAGCAACGACTTTACATAAGCGAATATTTGACCTGCTTATGAACTTCAGCTATATTTGTTTTCGGCGCAAGATAGTGATGTTCTGTTTACTCTCTTGACTGTGATTATTGTGTTTTGAACATTTACTGAATTGCTACGTTATGATACAATGTTAATTTTTTGCCTGTATTCAATGTGCTAGTTGTTTTAAGATCTTCGCAAATTGGCTGATGATGACACTTAAAATGTGTTGAAACCGGTCCCATTAAACAGGTTGTAACTACTTTTTACCATCTTATTACGGAGTATTGAAAGGTGGATCCTAACCTATAATATTGTACATCACAAACCTATTTCGTACCAAGTTAGTGATACTACTCGCAAGTACATGCAACCCATGGTGTTCCCCGCATAATGGTACGAATCAAGAGTAGTTTCATGGTTCTAATTCACTCATCCCTTGGTCACCCCTTTCAGTCGCCTCTTATGACAGGCAGGGGATACCGTGGGTGAATTCTTCGTCTGCCTCCCCCACCCACAGGGGGTGAGTGTTTAGTCCGCGAGAGGTATTTTATTTCCCTCAAGTCCGCCGGCAAGCCGGTTAGGACCCCCCTATCCGCCACCTGGGACGCGCCACGTGGCAGTATCACCTCTCCCCCTGCTACGCCTGCGTAGCAGGTTCGTGGATGATAGAGATGGACAGACAGCTACTACATTTAAGCATATAAACACCTGATTTATAGAATTTACCATATTATTACCATTAATTGAGTTTGTGTTGCGTAGAACTGATGCATTATTATTGTCGGTTTTAAAATATATTTTTATATATTGTTTTTTTGACAATGTCAGAAATCTGGTGTGTCTGTGGATTACTAAAAGTGAAAGTGGAAAGTAAGGTTTTGATAATTTTTTTCTTCTTTAATGAAGGTAGTGGGAAGTCTATGCCTGACTTGATTTTTTATTCCTTCAATGAAATGTTTATTACATCCGTTGGCCTTGGCTATGTTTACATGATCTTTTTTTAACATTGGGATATTGAATGGACAATGAACCATGCTGTAGTAAGCAGCACGTTTGTGGACTTGTGGATGTAAAGAGTCTTGATGAATAGTGTTTATGGTTTGTGTAGGCTTTCTATAAATTTTGCAGCTAAGGGAATTGTGGTGTCTTGAGACTGTTAAGTCTAGAAAGTTGTTTTTATGTTCAGTTTCTGATTCTAGAGTGAATTTGATATATGGATCAAGTGTGTTTAAGTTTGAAAGGGTGGTAGTAGCATCGACTAAGTTCTCATCCATTATAACTATAGTATTATTTACGTTTCTGGCCCAGAATTGAATGTTGTTGGAAATATAATTGTTAACAATTCTGGTATGTTCTAAATTATCAAGGTAGATTTCAGCTAAGATTCCTGATGCCCGTGACACCATCGCTAGACAATTTTGTTAGAATATAGAAAGAAAATTACTGATCATAACCTCGTCATAACTAAGGCAGATAAAGGTAATTATACTGTCATTATCAATAAAGATGAATATATAAGAAAAACAGAACAATTCTTTTCTAATAGTGCATTTTCCCCAATTAAGGAAGATCCCACCGCCAAACTCTGTCAACTCAAACAAATACTAAAAAATTCATCTTGCATATTAACAGAATATGAATGTAATTCTCTCATCAACATCAATCCTGGCCTACCCATGGCCAGAGCAAGAGCACTTCCAAAAATCCATAAAGCCAGCATCCCCATTAAACCGATAGTTAATTACAGACCCAGTTCTTTATATAAAACATCACAGATCATTCAGAGATTCTTAAGAAGAAATTACCATTTTCTAGTCAACAAATCTATTAGAAACACTAATGAACTAGTTGACAAAATCAACCTTTTTAAAATTAAACCTAACCACTCCATTCATTCATTCATTCATTCATTCATTCATTCATTCATTCATTCATTCGATATTGTTAACATGTATCCCAGCATCCCCATATATGAAGTTTGTTCCATTATACAACAGAATCTGACAAAATAGAGTAAACTTGAAATTCTTGAATTTATTTTTGTTTTAAAATTTGTTTTAAGTAAGAATTATTTCAGTTTTAACAACACTATATACCAACAAAATGGCCTAGCGATAGGTCACCAGCCTCAGGAATCTTAGCTGAAATCTACTTTGATAATTTAGAACATACCAGAATTTTTAAAGTAATATTTTCAACAACATTCAATTTTGGGACAGATACGTAGGTAATACAGTAGAAACTCAATTATACGTTCCCGGAAACTATGTTCTCCATTATTATTCGTTTAAATTACGTGGTTCCGCGAGCTTCCCAATAAAATCACGTTTTAGAAATCCCGCATTATCCATTCCTCGAAGAAATGATTTCCCGGATCAACCGTCCAGAAATGTCAGCCCATCAACGCTAAATCCTCGATCACGTGTTTTTCAAGAAACTGTATCTCATGAAAGAACAACTACGGCATACTTATGAATCTTGGTGTTAACGTCCCATCATTGCAGTAATTAGAGGAAGTACTGTTCTGGAAAAGTGATCGGTGGTGAACTTGCATAAGAGACTATCTTGGCATCGCATTTCGGGTGGTATTATTTAGAGAATCCTCGGAAATCATAAAACAAAAAGTGTCCACAACAATTGGAAGGAGACAGAGCGCATTTCGACAGCTCTACTTAAAGATGGAATGAGATTTGTCAAATGTTCGTACTTGTAAAACTTCTACATAACGTCCAATGTTATAGATGTTTACTTTTCTTTTTTTCTTTGAGTGTTTCGCCGAACAGGTTTTCGGCACTTCCCTCAGGGCACTGTACAGTCACTGGGCTTTCAGGCAGGAATCGAAACCAGAAGAGCTGTTGCACCTTACATACATATAGCCATCAGAGGTTTTGGGATTGCCTATTACTGTTTTGGTCCTAATATAAGACTGGAAATTTTACGTTTTTATGTTAAAATGTTATAAAAACCACAGTTGTTTTATTTGCGCTAGGTTACATCTAAAAAGGCTGCGCAGACTAATGTCCATATTATTATTATTATTTTTATTATTATTTTTAACTTTATTGGCCACATTGGACCACTTGAGTCTTCCATATACCCTCTTTCTTTGAAGGTTGTACTGTTTGATTCTTCTTATCTGCCTGGTACTTCTTCATTCGTCCTGATCGCAGTCTTCGTCTGAAACCTCTACAAGCTTTCTGTGCATCATTTCAGTTGAATATTTGTGATTCTTAACCCAAGAACTGCACACCGACTATCTGACAGACAGTGTGACTGTTTCTCATCTGTTATCGTCTGTCTGACAGGCGGTCGGGAAAATCGTCGTAGTTCGTAAGAATCTCAAGAGATGGCAAGAGTAGTATGTTTAGGTGCTAGTTGGAAGGTTTATCTTTCTTTTGAAACTATTTGCGAATCACCAATAGCATTCGTTTGGAAGGCAGACACTATTTTATCTTTACACTTCAAGTTATCAGTTAAGCAACATAGCGTCTGTTTATGTTGATGATAACGAAATTCAAAGACTTCTTTATGATGATACGGATAGTGATGATAATTATTGTGTGGAGAATAATGTGGCGAGTTCATCAGATGACGAAATTGAAAATGAAATTGTGAGTGGAGCGGTAGATTATCACAGGGTGTCCCAAAATCCAGTGACGCGTATGTTGGTGAGCTTCCAGGTTCTACAGCAGGTTTTCAGGAGACTGGTATTGTAAGTATTGAAGGTGTGAGTGTGAATTGGTGTGATGTGGAACCTCCAGAAAGTGAATTCCTAGGAAAAAGTGTGTCATTTACCGTTCACCAACCAGGACCCAGAAATATGCCTCCCCGTAATGCAGCCCCAATCTTGTACTCTTTTTGTTTTTTACCCTTGGTTTCTGAAGATTAGTGCAAGAGACTAATCGTTATGCCAGACAATACATTCATAAGTTTGGTTGTTCTACAGAAAGGCAGTCGATTTCGTCTATGGCCAAATGGTGGTATTGGGATGGCAGATTTAAAATGTTTTATTTGTCTAGTCATAAATATGGGTCTTGTGAAGAAAAAGAACCTGTCAAGTTATTGGTCAACTCAGCACCTTAGTCAAAACAACAGGTTTTCAGCCGAATGGTATTGTAAGTATTGAAGGTGTGAGTGTGAATTGGTGTGACGTGGAACCTCCATTTTTAACGTGACAAAACTTTGACCAACTTGAGTTGAAACTTGAAGGTGTGCGTTTTTTACCATTTGCACCACCTCTGCACACTTAAAGATGCAGATGCTAGTCCACTTCCTCAAGAATTTAATTTTGTCTTCATTCGCTACCCTTCACTGTACCACTCAATAAAGAATAAATTTGTAACTTCTGAATGGAATGTGAAATATATAAGCACAAATAGGCTCACTGGGTTATTCAGCAATCCCAGTACTAACTAGCAAGTAAAACTGAACATTCCTGAGGCTAATGACTAGCTCCCCAAAGGTGCCAACGTACCCTGTGAAGTTCAGGATTCAAGGCCTTTTCCCATTATTATGCAACTTTCCTTGACCAGCCTCCTGTGTTGAGGGCTCTTATCTGTGCTGGAAATCAAGTTCCTTTCACAAGGAATGACAATGAATATTTTCAAGGGCTAGGAAAAATGCGATCGTACTAAGCAGTATTGGAGCAAATTAGTGATGCAATAAGAGAGGTATTTTTTTATATAGATTCAATACAATGAATATGAGGACTTTTAATTTATAAAGTGTTAATGAGCACGAATTCATCTATTGGTACCAACCTTTCAAAATTTGCAGCTGGTTCTGCAAACTTGTGTCGAACCATGAAGGTAGCAAGTGCTTCTGCCACTTTGTCTGGTACATCTTCATGAACTGCATGACCACAATGAGGTAAAACCTGCATCTGAAACTTACCTATGAAAATAAAAAAACACTTGTTAGTGTCAGTCACACAGCATGCAACTCAAAATAATGAGATACTTGAATCTTTTAAGTATTATAAATAGGTAACATGATTCCTATTCTACTCACTTCCCTTGTAATATATTGGTATGCTTATTATTAATTTTCACAATATTCTCCTTCTCTAATTATATTTGTTTGCCAAGCAATTTCTAAATATAGGAAGCATAAACTATGTAATGAAAGCACAAATTAATAATATTAATTTTAAACGAGATATTTCCCACCTTTTCAGTATATTCATTATTGTTTTCTCCATATTAACAAGAAACACATATTTAAAATGATAATTAGCACATGTTTTGTTCCTTTATATGGAATAAATGTACTGAAAAAAAGGTGGGAAATCTCTCAATTACAATTGATTTATCATCAATATGGGTTCTTGATAACGAAACGTATAAATTGAATTAATGATGTTCAGGTACAACAGGAACATTTCATTCACCATGTTCACTTCTGGTGAGAGACTGCAAATTTCTTCTTCTTCTTCTTCTTCTTTCTTCGTTTCAGCCTGCTGTGGACCACGTTATTTCAACCGTTTGCATCCTTGAGCTTTAATTCTTCCCCAGTACTCACGCATTCTCGTTCTGTGAGCCTCCTTTCTTTCATCAGTCCTCTTCTTGCCTGTTTTCAACTTTGGCCTTTCTTGGAACCTCTTGTATCCCTGGAGCTTTTTCTGGAGAGGAGCATGTTTCTGGATGTCTTCGAGTGTGATTCCTATGTCTTGAAGGTCTTTTTCAACTTCGATACACCAGGGTCCCTTGGTTTTCTTGTTAAGAAAGTAGGAAAAGATCCTATTGGTCTGTCTCTGTGTGCTCATGCGTGCTATATGGCCATAAAAATTAATCCTCCTTTCCCGAATCGTGTCCGTTATCCTCTCTATATGCTGGTACAGATCGCTGTTGTGTCATCTCCTGTACTCACCATTTTCTTTGATTGGTCCAAGAATCTTTCTCAGGATTTTTCTTTCTTTAGCTTCTAGCTTCTCCATAATACCTTTTCTGTTCATTGCAAGGCATTCTGCTGCATACAGTGCTTCTGGGCATACAACCGAAGAATAATGCGTAAGCTTGGCGTTGATGGACACTGATCTTTTGTTGTAGACATTCCTAGTCAGCTGATATGCCATCTCCATCTTGTTGATTCTGCACATGATTGCTTCTTTCTCAGAGTTGTTAGGTACCATCCTCTCGCCTAAGTACTTAAACTTTTCCACCTGTCTGATTTTTCCCTGTTCCACAATGAGCTCTCTGGGAGCTGGCTTGATGTTGGTTATAAACTCTGTTTTTTGGAAAGAGATTTGGAGGCCAGCTTTGGCTACTTGGATTCTCAGTTGGTTAATTTGTTTTTCAGCAGTATCCAGGGAATCAGAAAAGATCACTAGGTCATCTGTAAAAGCTAGGCAGTCTATGATAAGATCATCTTTCTTATATCCTATTCTAAGGCCATTCTCAATCTCTTCCTTGCACATCTCCTTGTGCCATTCCCGAATTATTTTCTCCAGAACGCAGTTGAAGAGAAGGGGCGATTGCCTAACACCAGTCTTGATTTCGAAGACGTTCAAAATTTCTCCCCTGAATTTCACCCTGGACGTAGTGCTGGTTAAGGTCTGTTGAATGATAGCTCTCGTTTTGTTGTCTAAGCCCATTTCCTTCAGAATGCGGAGGAGTGTGTGTCGATCTATGGAGTCATAGGCTTTTTGGAAGTCAACAAAAGTAACTACAAAATTCTTATTCCTGGATTTTAGGTATGACAGGACAGACTTAAGGTTCATGATCTGCTCTGCACAAGATCGTCCTTTTCTAAAGCCTCCTTGGTATTCACCCAACTGTGAATCAAGTTGCTCTTCTGCCCGAGTTTGAAGGGCTTTGGAGAGAATTTTGTATGTTACTGAGAGAAGGGAGATGCCGCGATAGTTGTTTACATCTGTTTTGTCACCTTTCTTATGTAGGGGATGAATCAGGGCTGCTGTCCAATCATTTGGGATCCTCTCTGTTTCCCAGATCTCGCGAATGATCTGTTAGTTTATCGATCGCCTTTTCACCTGCAGACTTCCAGAGTTCAGCAATTATCGCATCTTCTCCAGGTGCTTTGTTGTTCTTTAATGATGTAATTATCTGTTTGATATCCTCTTTTGTGGGGGGAGAAGAGTCTGGGTTGGGGTGCCTGGATTCTTCAAAGGTGAATTCTGATTCTGGTTCTTCGCAGTTAAGAAGAGATTCAAAATATTTAGCCAAAATTTGGCAGTTATACTTGTCGTTGTAGGCAACTTTTCCATTGTGACTCGGAAATGTAGACTTGGTGGGGTGTACTTGGCGAGGTTGCGTTTGAATGTTCTATAGAAATCCCTAGTATTATTCTTATTAAAGTCCTGCTCGATCTGTGTCAGTTGGTTTTTGTCAAATGCGCGCTTTACTTGGCGGATCACTTTCACTGCATGTTTCCTAGCCTCCAGAAAGTCTTCACATCTTTCTGGATTCTTCAGGGAATTCCATCTTTGCCAAGCGATTTGTCTTTGTGTTATGGCTTCATCACATTCTTGAGTCCACCACGGATGCTTCTTTGGTTCCTTTAGCAATACTGTCTCCTCAGCCGTTTCAACACTGGCATTTTTCAGTTATTCCCAACTTTCTGTGTCCAAAGACTGAAGTTTCTGGGTGAATTCTTTGCTGGTTTTCAGCTTTTCTGTATCAAATTTGTTAGTTTTCTTTATCTTAACACTCTTGGTGTTTCTTGGATGAAGCTTAATTTTGATCTTGGATAGATAATGGTCTGAGTCAAGGTTAGCACTTCTCAGGACTTTAACATTTCGGATCTCTTGTGTTGCTTTTCCTGCAATGGCAACATGATCTAGTTGAAATTCTCCCAAGTGAGGATTTGGTGATATCCATGTCTTTTGTTTTCTCGGTAGTTGTTTGAAGGCTGTTGACTTAAGAACAAGATTGAATGCCTTACAAAGCTCTATAAGCCTTTCCCCATTTTGGTTGGTTCGTCTGTGGGCTGGATAGTTTCCAACGATATTTTGGAATTTCTTTCTTTGCCAATCTGGGCATTGAAGTCTCCAAGCAAAATGATTGTGTGTTTGTCAGGAATTTTTTATATAACACCTTCCAGGTCCTCCCAGAATTTGTCTGTTCCTTCTGGGTCTTTCTTGTTTGCCTGGTTGATTGGCGCATGTACGTTCACAAGCGTGTGTACGTTGTTCATACTCCGAAAGCTAAGCATCGAGACCCTACTGTTAGGAGAGCTGAAGTCAGTGACTGAATCAATAATTTTCCTGCTGACAATAAATCCTGTACCAAGGTGTGGAACAGTTTTCATCACACATTTGCCAGTTTTCCCTTTGAAGATTCTATAACCTTGTGATTCAAACGCATGTTCATCAGTAAACCTTGACTCTTGAATTGCTGTAATTAGGATTTCATGATGGGAGAGGACATCCGTAAGATGTTTGAGTTTACCAACTTTCAAGAGGGAGTTGGCATTGAAGGTAGCAAAAAAATGTCGGTGTTTGTGGCTGATTTTGTTCCTAGGAGTCTCCAATACCTCCTTGCATGTAGGTGCAGGCTCCCCAGAATCCGAAGGCCTGCTTGCGTCACTCAAGGCGACGGTGGATTGGTTACCACCTGGGGTACAATTTCCTGTTGAATTTTCCTCCATGCTTTGCAGTTGAAAACTTGTAGTTTGGGGTCGGTGTAGTTTTACATCGACCAAGTTACTTCCAAGGTTGTAAACCTTGGAGAGAGCCTGATGTTCGACTCGGGATGGCATTTCCTCCATACCCCATGCTTCGGTTCTCCCGCCGGTACTCGGGTGGCTGATTGCAGTGGTTTCCCACTGGGCCACGTCCCTACGCCTCTGCAAATTTATTATTATTATTATTATTGTTACGGTGTTTTCGTGGAACAGAGAGGTGAGAGAAGGTGCTGGCTTGAATGGGTCTATCTACAACAGTCAAAGATTAATTTAAAACTTTAAAAATAAAGGTTATATTCCTTTTCCGATATTAAATTTTAACAAAACTATTCGCTTGGCAAAAGCACAAGATCTCAGGTACAGAGCTAGTTTGGTACAAAGTGGGAAAAAACAGAAAAACCCAGCAAGGTTAGTTACAAAATTTGAGCTTCAAGCTCCCAATTTACAAAAGTCCCTACATCACTACTGTTGCGTTTAGTTAGATAGTCAAGGAGATGAGCCTCCCAATTTCTTTTACAGGATATTTAAATCACACAATTTTCACGAGGACCTTTTGTTCCAAAGGTTACAAGTTACGGCCTTCCAAAGGCACCATTCAACATTTGCACAAATATCTTTTAGATTACCAGAAAGAGTCTCTAAGTTCTATAATTCTACCAAGGAGACTGCGCTCCCAAACCCTTACAGCCTACTCAAGGCAACTTTTAACTTTTACATTTGTGATTAGAGCGTCTTTGCTCAATAAAATTTACACCTTCAGGCCTCTCTAGGCACAACCTACAATTTACAAGACCATATTAGTTGTCTTTTAAAACTACACAGAAGAAATAATACCGGGCCTTATTGGAAAATAACAGGTTCAATTAATGGCCCAAAACTCAAAAAATGTATGGAGGCGGAACCTGCGCTCCTTGAAATCAAAGCTTAAAACCCTACTTGGGCTTGTGGCCCGATGACACAGGGGCTAATCCCAAACTACTGAGGTGGACAGATGGACAAGTTAGGTTACAATTTACAATAGTGAAAACACTTACAAAATCATAGTCACCTCAAGATTAAATTGAAGGAGAATTCAAGAGGGTAACGCACTCTCTATCCCTTGTTTTAGTTAAGTGCTATAGTCTAGTTGAACTTTTACATGAGAAGAAAGAAAAATTTACATTTTTGGAATTTTACAGTTATATTATTAAAAATTGGAAACTTTCCCCTCGAATTAACTGGCAGAGATACCTACAGAGTTAGAAAAATGGTGCCCATTACCTTAGCTGATGTTCTGCTTGCCGATGGATGAGGCCCCGCCTCCTCTCTTAACACACACACTCAGTAACACAACGATCAATAAGACAAGTTAGCTCGAAAAGGTGCCAGCTTTTAAACCCAAGAGAAAGGTTCAAGAAGGCTCTGGACGAAGTCCAGACACACCCTCTACTTTTTATTGGACAATTGGAAAGGTTCAAGAAGCATGTGACTGGCTGAAAATTACATACACAAAATTTTTGATTGGCCAGACTCCAAAGCTGGCGGGATGAGTTACAAGTGTTGCAATCTTTGAAATTTCAACAACAAAGAACAATTGATCAGTTTAGAAAACCTAAAAATACAAAATTTCTTTAAATTTTTAGTAGTCCCACTTTACACCAGAGTGCATGGCATCAGTTTTTTAACCCTTTCCGGCCCTTAGCGCCCGGCTGCATTATCTGCATTCGTCTGCGATCTGTGCGATAGTTTTTTATTTTTCTCATCAGAGAAGTGTTTATAAGGCATTTATGAACACGCAGTACAATCTACAAGTCTTAGGGAATAAAGGAAGAGAGATAATCTGTCTTGACGTTGCCTAGGCAACGGTCTTGAACTTCCGCGAGCGCGGGTCAGCTGTTTCGTCCGTAAACATGGCGGAATTGAATATCGCGTATATTGAAACTGAGATGAATATGGGCAAAAAAAGTGACACAGAATCCTTGAGTAGGGGAGCAGGTGAATTTTTAGGATAATGTATCAACGAAGATAATTTTAGTGATAACAGTGATATGAATGAAAACGAATATCGATAAATCGGACCTGATGGCGATGCCATGGCAATTCAGGTAACACAAATATTACGTTTCGTTGCTCCGAATGATTAAATGGATGATGTTGAACCTGCGCACAATTCGGAAAAAGTATTAGGGGAAAGAGATTGTTTTTACGTATGTTAGGAGGAGAAAAACTATTCAGTGACATAGCCTATTGCGCATATAACAATGCAGCCTTCAAACAGTCGCATTCCGGTAAGACAAAAACAGAATGGGAAGACCCTTGCCCAGATGAAATAAAATCTTATATACATGGGCATCATTCCACTTCCAAAATCACGTGATTATTGGTTTTGAGGGATTCAGACAATATGGGAATGTGACAAATGCAGACTGTCTCTCGAGTATCACGAGGAGGGAGGGGGAACACATTATGACTCAATAAACAGAGAAATGGATGTGATGGTATATTTTCTAATGTTATTGAAAATTTGAATTCATTGTGACCAATAGTTTTTACTGTATTTAACTTTTTCTGAAACAATATGGTCTGTTTCAGTTTTTGCTAAATAATAGGTTGAAACCTGGGGATAAGCGGAGTGAAAATGCGGGCGGGAAAAGGTTAATAGAGAAATCTATGGAGAAAAGTCTGAATTTCTTGAAATAGTTGTTGCAAACTTTATGTGTTAGATAGCATTCTTCAAGGCGCTTCATTTAAATGCACGGGGTTGAGATGTACCTCCTGGTACAATTATTATTATTATTATTATTATTATTGTACCAGGGGTACATCTTCCTCGGCTAGTTAAACTACGTGCCTTCTCTAAGGGCATCCTATGTAAACCAACTTGACTTTGTGAACTAAAAGAAACTTTGGTCTTCAACTGTTAGATGTCTCTACTATTGGTTTATTCGCTCCCTCTAGCAGGCTACACTCTAATTATTTCATAGAGAATTTTTTTTAATGTTCTGAGGATTTTTTAAATGTCCAAAGTTGTCAACACTTCAGTGGGTTCCTCTTCGATTGCAACCAACCTATCAAAAACCAGGAATTATTTTCTCTAACCAATTAAAAGTGGGGGTGTGTACTGGCATCCAGCCTATCTCTAAAGAGTTCTAGAGTCTTCCCCTTAGAGTACTATAAAAGCAAGGCACTTTTGGGCTGTATTGTCTGAATTGCACCAATGTGAGGAGGGTGACTTGACGTGAGCCAGGAGGCGGAGCGAGTCCTGCGTAAGGAAGGCCCACGGACACAAGGTAATGGCAGAATTTTCATAGACATGTGATAGCTCCAGCGAATAATTTGAGGAGAGGTTTCAACCTCTTTTATTTAATGTAAATGTCTAAATCTGGTGTTTTAAATGTAGAATTTTTGGCAAGTCTGAGGACTCTGTTCTATTCCCTACTGGGAAATATGTAATACAAGGGAACAAAGAGTGATGACCCTCTGTCGTTTCCCACTCAACTTTGCATTGGGCGACTAAAATTTTCAAAATCTAAATTTCTTAAAACTTGTCTTGGCATTAATGTTCCCTATTCAGTCACCACAGCGTAGCATAGGATTAGCCTCTGTATTTTCGGGCCACAACCCCACTTAGGGTTTTAACGTTTTCCATAAGGAGGTGAAGAATTTCGCCTCCTACCCTTTTGTTTATAGCCGGTCATGTGCAACCCTTTTCTTTTACTATTAAGGCCACTTAGTATGGGCAATTATACCCTTGCTTAATTGATAACTTTTTCTGGTATTAGTTCCCTTTGGGAACAGTGAATTACTGGTTGTCAGGTGGAACTTGAGTATGTCATAAGAAATTGACGCCACTGCGAGGCTGGACTATATTAGCTTTTTTTTTTTTTTTCCCATTTGCTTTACATTGCACCGACACAGATATGTCTTATGACAACGATGGGATAGGAAATGCCCTAGGAAGTGGAAGGAAGCGGCCGTGGCCTTAATTAAGGTACAGCCCCGGCATTTGCCTGGTGTGAAAATGGGAAACCATGGAAAACCATCTTCAGGGCTACCGACAGTGGGGCTCGAACCTACTATCTCCCGATTACTGAATACTGGCCGCACTTAAGCGACTGCAGCTATCGAGCTCGGTGGACTATACTTGGAGTGCAGACTCCCATATAGTGTAAGTAATTGGAGCAAATCGTGCTCTTGTAAATTTTGCACCTGTCAAGAGCAATTAGGCTCTTTTCTATGTAACTGCCTGCTAATTATTAGAAGTTCCTAAATCATTCTACAGCTTTCTGCTCAGAAACCACCCGCTGCAATAGGTGTGCTGGTCCCCACCGCCACAAAGATTGTAAGGTGCCTCAGGACCAGGCGAAATGTGCCAACTGCCAAGGCAGCCATGCTACTTCGTTCCCTGGCTGCCCATTCATCAAAAAGGAAATTGAGGCACACTACAGACAGTCACGTCAACTCCATCATTCACACCTACAACCTCCCCCACTACTTAGCCTCTCAGCCCCAACCCCACCACCACTGAACACAAGACCCACCCCAACCAACCCAACATCCATCATAAATCCCCCCTCCCTGCTCATCCCAGACACAACCACCCTGCTCAGTTATTATTACTAAACCTATTCTCGACCCAAACAGGCTACCACTCCCACAACACCCAAACATCGCCAGACCACCACCCCAACCAAGCATCATTCCCACAAAGTCCAGTAAAACACATGAAAATTCTCACTTCCTTCCAAGAAAAGGCCTTTACGCCTCACTCCCTACCAAGAAACAGCCTTCTAATTCCAAATCCACATTCAAACATAGCCTAAAACCACAACAAACCAATACAAATCCCACAAAAGAGTAATCATCACCACCTCTACCGAAAGCACTCGAAACCAACAAGACGCTGAGGCAGGACGCGCACACATGCTGGAATTCCACATGCTGACATTTTTCAAAATTTACAGTGTCAATAACAGCTGACACAAGAGAATTAATAATATTCTCGTGAAAAAACCGACAGGGCCTCCTGATGCTAAAACTGATACTAAGACAGTTAAGCAACATTCAGCATGGTCAGTACCCAGATGGGGGCCATCCAGGTCTACTACCTCTCCCTGAAACACACATAATTCATTAACAAAGAACACAACAGCCATGGTCAAATACACCGCGAAGCTCAGAGAGGCTCGACTCCAAATGTTATTTCCTAAAACAGTAAATCTTTCCTTTTCCTACGATAGTCAATCGCATCAATTAACTTTTTATTATTATTATTATTATTATTATTATTATTATTATTATTATTATTATTATTATTATTATTATTATTATCAACTAACCTATACTTATTATTTTTATACCTATTTTCTGAACAGTCCAGGTATATATATATATATCATATGGCTTTACAAGTACACAAAAAAACTAATATCAAATGGAAATGTCCAAATTTGACAACCAGTCCAGAGCACTCGGAGTCACTTGGCGTAGAAGCCTCAGATCACCGTTAAATGCTCGAAGTGGGCACTCCTTAACGATGTGTTCCATTGTCTGCTCCTCCGCTCCACAGTCGCAGTCAGCAGATGAATGGAAACCCCATTTCTTCAACATGTAGCCACACCTCCCTTGACCCGTCCAGGTGAGGATCACTAAAGCGAAACCAGTACTGGAATACAATTAAACGTACCGATACAATTTGGCCACACCTCAGTAGCTTCCACACACTGTCACAGCCATAAATTACATTGAGAATTTGGTGGAGGCTACATTTTATTCTGGCTTATGCCAAGAGACAGATTAAAAAAGTACTGTATCCATCAGGAAATAGCAACACGCAGTACATGGAGTAAGTGCTCAGCAAATTTAGTGGCTGGCCAGTGCTCAGTTCCATACAGTGCCTCTGGACAGATCACTGAGTTGAACTGGCATTTTCTTGTACAAGACAATACATTTTTCATTTGTATTCCATTCTCTTGTTCAGTTCAACTAATTTTCACATATCTTGCAGTAGACAGCAGCAAATGTCCAAACTCAAAGATTATTTTCTCTTTGAGTTTTGTACTCCTTGCAGTCGGTTGGAATTTTGTGTGCTGACAAGATGGTTTTCTGGTATGTGGAGTAGCTTTCACAGGTTACTGCAATTTATTTAATATATTTAAATAGGTGATATGTTGTTAGTGCTTCCCATTTGATGCCTATTTTGCTTTTAACACTCGACTGTACGTAATGCTATACTTAATATTTGATATCTTCGGCTGAGATGTCCGGTGATGTCAGATTTATAATAATGGAGTCGATTTAGTGGTTTGTTTACATTTTGATCTTACGTCGTTCTTCGCACCAATGTTTTGGAGCTTACACACTAATGTTAATTTAAGTCATTTCTTTAATGTCGTGTTAAGTAAAGGTCTAAAATTCCCTGTAGCGTGGGTACATGTAGTCTATTTTGTGTGCATGTGTGTATGTGTTTGGAGGCCATGTGTTTTGATATAGTGCATTTAACTCTCTGCTTCTGGGATGATCTGTGATTAGTAGGGATAGGATTCTGATGATTTTGCATTTTTTTTTTTTGTAAGACTGACACGTTGCTCAAGTATGTTTCATGAAAGAATGAGTTCAATGAAGTCTATTTGTTAGGTCTTTTTTTTAATGCATTTTTTGACATTCTGACATTTTGGGGAAATTTTAGATCAATTTGGTCATTTTCTACTATTTTCAAGAAATAATTTTTTTGTTTAGCCATTTTAATTCTGTATTTTACTAAATTTCCATGTTAAATATTTTGTTTGATTTCATACAAGCATAACATATATTTTCCAGAAAACAGATACCCTCTTCCCCTATTCCTAAAAGCATGCGAATAATGGATTTGCCCATACAAGGAAATACATTTACCTCTTGCGTAGGTAGAAGGCTACAGCTAGCAATGAGTCATTGAGTTCGTGGTATTTCTTTGAGCCGGAAGTGCTGTTCTATTAGGCGCGAAGTTACGATATGCCTAAATTGAAGCAAAGTGTGTCTATTAAAATAAAACAAGCCACTTAATCAGGTAATCAATCATCACCTTGCATTTTGCAAGTTGCTCTTTAGAATTACAGTAGAAGTCTGTTACAGCGAGAATTCATAATGGTGAAAAATTTATTTGCTATAACGGATTGTCGTTACATCAGATTTTTCGTAAAAGTCTGGAAAAACCCCATATACATTAAAATCGGTATGAAAAGGCACAGTTTGTTCAAAACTTGCATCTTCGCACATGATATCCACAATATGGCTTGCTCGTTTGTTATTTTTCAAAATACAGGGTGACCGACGGGAATCTGACGTTTTTGGCATGGCTAGTACTCTCTCCGTAGGAGAAGTGGGGAGCGGAATTGTCAAGCATGACACTCGCCATGTGTTGCCATTTCAGTAGCTATGGAGCAGTGGTCGGTTGAACATCATATGTTTGCTACGACACATGTGTGCAGAATAGCGGGTCTGTTATAACAGTGCAGCGATTTTTTCATGTGCGTTTCAACCGTGGGCGTCGTGGTACCGTTCCCTGCCGCAACACGATTCTCAGTTGGGTTAATAATATACGGACAACAGGATCTATTGTTAAAAAGACGCCACCAGGTCCGACTAAGACAGCAAGAACACCAGAAAACATCGAGCGTGTGAGAGGCGCGGTAACGCGTAGCCCTGGGCGCTCAGCACGTAAACATGCACGCAAACTCGGAATGAGGCATGAATCTGTGCAAACAATCTTAAAGAAAGACATGACATTTCACCCTTTGGTGTGCAACGACACCGTTCGGCATCATTGGTCCCTATTTTTTCGAGGACGAGAATGGTGCAACTGTTACAGTGAATGCCGAACGTTACTGCCACATGCTGAACACAAACTGCTACTCGCTGTGAGTGTAAAGTTTTTTTGTGAATGACAAGGGGATTTTGAGGGCACCAGTACCGTAAGTTCTGCCTATTAACATCCCCATCGAGATGGAAATGCGCCTCGTCACTCATGATAATGACTGCATTCTCATTGTCTTCCAAAACAACTTGCAGTCGAAAAGCGAACTCCTGCCGCTGCACGTAATCTCTCTCCTCAAGTTTCTGGAAGTAACACATCTTGTAAGGGTGAAATTTCATGTCTTTCTTTAAGATTGTTCGCACAGATTCACGGCTCATTCCGAGTTCGCGTGCATGTTTTCGTGCTGAGCGCCCAGGGCTTAGCGTCACCACGGCTCTCAGACGCTCAATGTTTTCTGGTGTTCTTGCTGTCTTAGTCGGACCTGGTGGCATCTTTTTAACAATAGATCCTGTTGTCCGTACATTATTAACCCAACTGAGAATCGTGTTGCAGCTGGGAATGGCACCACGACACCCACAGTTGAAACACACACGAAAAAGTCGCTGCACTGTTATAACAGACCCACCATTCTGCACAAATGCGTCGTACGCAAACATACGGTGTTCAACCGACCACTGCTCCATAGCTACTGAAACGGAAACGCATGGCGAGTGTCCTGCTTGACAATTCCGCTCCCCATTCCTCCTACCGAGAGAGTACTAGCCATGCTAAAAACGTCAGATTCCCGTCGGTCACCCTGTACAATACATGAAAGTGTATGTTTAATTTCATTCTGAAAAAATTATAGTATCACTCCAGAGGCCTCTGTGGCAAATGGTCCAGTTTTCTTCTTCAAACAGTAGCATCTAATCTAATCTAATCGTAGATGTATCAGGAAAACGTATTTCAAGCACTTATAGAGAAATGATAACCTCCTCGCTAAAAATTTACATGGGAACAGCCTTTCCGAAATGTAACTAGAAGTGAGAAAATATGAACTATCCTCTGAATCAGTAATGTACTCTGCCATATCTTAAGGTGTATCCCATTCTTACTTAATTTCAGTATATTACATTAAAAATTAAGCGATCGTTTACTTCAGCCTTTATAATGAGTTACCAACTGCTAAAACCAATACAGTTGGTCCGTTTTTGGACATTATAAATTTTCCTGGTTGCCAGCGTTTCATCCCAGTGTGCCAAGTTGCCCAACTGGGGTGAAACGTTGGCAACTAGGAATGAGTTAGCTGGAAAATTCATAATGTCCAATAACAGGCCAACTATATTAGTATAATACATTTCTTCATTAGGGACAAATATTTCAAGTTCCCTTTCGGAATCAACATCTGTATCATTAACAACTGCTATAAACCACGTTATTTACACACTTATTAGGAAAACACGTTATCCTCTTTCATTCTGAATTTTCTTTTAGAGAACAGCAGTCGACAGGCATTACTAATCAACTCCGACATCGCCTTCGAATGTCAAAGAGAGAGCTTGCAAGTGTACATAGCAAGAAAACTATACTGTACCGAAGATGACTGATCGCATTTTGTGGCAAATGCTTCAGTTTTCTTATTCAAACAGCGTCACCTAACCTAACTTAACCCTACGAAATGAATCATGAAAACATAGTTCAAGCGCCAGTAAAGAAATGATACCCTTCCACTATAAATTTAAATGGTAATAGCCTTACCTAAATTTAACCAGATACGAGAAAGTATAATCTAACCTGAGAAATCAGCGATACACTCTGCCATATCTTGAGGTGTATCGCATTCTTACTTAATTTCAGTGTAGAGTATTAAAATTAAGCGATCGTTTACTTAGCATTTATTTCTAATGAGTTAACAACTGCTATCGACCATGTTATTTACGTATTTATTACGAAAATATGTTCTCCTCTTTCGTTTGATTTTTTTAATGGAACAGCAGTTGACGGGTATTACTAATCGACTCCAACATCGCCTTCGAATGTCGACGAGATAGCTCACAAGTGCACATAGCGAGAAAAGTATACCGTACCGAAGATGATAGATTACATTTTGTGGCAAATGTTTTAGTTTTCTTATCCAAACAGTGTCACCTAACTTAACCGTACTATATGTATCATGAAAACATATTTCAAGTACCAGTAGAGAATACATGATAATAGCCTTTCCAAAATTTAACCAGACGCGAGAAAATATATGAAACTAGCCTCTGAAATCAATGATGCACTCTGCCATATCTTGAGGTGTATCCCATTCTTAATTGCAGTATTTAGCATTAAAATTAAGCTTTTATTTTTAAGAGTAAACAACTGCTATCGGACACATTATTTATGCATTTATTATGAAAACATGTTCTTCCCTTTCATTTCCATTTTTCTTTATGGAAGACCAGTCGACAGGTATTACTAATTGACTCTGACATAATCTTTGAATGTCGACGAGAGAGCTTGCTAGGGGACATAACAAGGAAACGATACCGAAGATGATCGATCGCATGCAATATAATCACTGGGTGCATAAATGTCGGTAATGGAAAAAATCATGCATGCTTAATTGCTTGTAATAACGGATGCGTCAGCGAAACTGCTCTCGCTGTAACTGAAGGATAACACACAGTTTTTATTTTATTTACATTTTATGGCCTTCACTGGACCACTCTAGCCAACTTCATACAAATAATTTTTCAGTTCCCTGTCAGCCCAGTACTTCTTCATTCTCTCTGATCTTATCCTTCTTTCTTCATCGGAAATCACCCTTCCTATTGTCACAGTTTAATATAGGAATTTTGAAGGGACAGACAAGAACTGTCGTTATAATGGGCTTCTCGTTACATGCTATACTCGTTATAGTGGACTTCTACTACATTACAGAAACAGTAATACCACCACACTAATCAATATCTATTATCTACTGAACAATATACAATAATCAGGGGCAGGAACATTGAAAGGAACACACAGCAGGATAAATACAATGATAGGTCAGTGTATGAAGAGAGAGAGAAACAGAAAGAAAACACAAAAGGACAAGGACAGTCTCCACATCATCGTACACTGTTTTCTCCGAATAGATCAGCTCTCTCCTCATCGATCCCAACTCTTATACATCCATTTCTTCTCACCCTGATAAGCTTTCTACTTTCCAGCTTTATGAGGACAGTTGGGCTTCAATACTCACTGACGGCCCATCTTGACAGATGGAGATGTGGTGGTGGGAAGAAGCTCTGGGTCATGTCTCACTTGCTGACCTATATCAACTTTCAATCCTGCCATAGGATATCACTTGCAATAGCTGAAAGCGAGCAAGGAAGGAAGATATGTAAAAAGAAATTAGAGTAAATCGTAACTACTTCCAGCCTTAATAATGATGTGGGAAGTGTAGGATAAGAAGAAAGCCAGATAAATAAAGTAAAAGGGAAAAGAAAAAATGATAATGAATACAGGATCTAAAAGACTAGGATCACCGGACAAATACAAAAGGAGAAAAGGAACCCGATGTGACAATATAAGTAATGGAAAGAACAAACAATTGCATAATTAATAATATACAATAATCAGTCACCTTGCATCTGACCAACAGTCAAGTCCTTATCCAGCCTGTCGATGCCAGCCAGAAGGAGCATCTTTGGTACTGGACAGCTAAGGAACATACTTGAAAGACCTTTAAACCAGCCCGACCAATATTTCTCAGTTCGGCCCAGATCTATCCTCCATGTGTATTTTCTCGTCTCACTGTCATTATCAGCCTGCACAAGAAACATATTCCTTACAACATAAAACATGCCAACAAAACTAAAACTACAGATAGTAGTTTACAATATATATAATAAGGAGAACAAAGTTACAAAGAATTACAGATGCTGCTGTCTTATGCTTGAAAAATATAAAAACACAGCATTTTACTTTAATTAAAGTATTATTGAGTATATGTTTTTATTTTTTAAAGGCTAAAAACAGCAAAAATGTTAGTATGCACTCTTCACTAGAGAACTTTAAAAAAATATTTTAAGTGTCAAATAAGGAAGGAAGATAAGAGAGAGAGAGAGAGAAAGAAAGAAAGAAAGAAAGAAAGAAAGAAATAGACTATTTTTGCCTGCTATGTTTTCTCTTTCTTCTTTGCTAGAGGTTTAACACTGCAGTAAAGCATACCAGTTTTTGGTGACAGTAGAATGGGGAAGGGTGACTGGGATGATCGAGACCATGCTCTCAGGCCTGGTTTTTGATTGGTATGAAAATGGGGAACCATGGGAAATCACCTTCGGGGATGATGGTGAGATTCAAACAGACCATTTCCCAAAATGCAAGGTTACAGCTACATGAAATGCACCTTTCAGCTAACTTGCTTGGTGTATGCTGTGTACAATCATGCATTCTAATTCAGTTTCTTATATCTTAATATTTAAAAAACATGCTTTTTCTTTGAGCTGATATGTTAATTAGCATAATTTTGATAGAGAGGATAGTGGATCAACTTTATTATTATTATTATTATTATTATTATTGGCCAAATTCTAACAATGAATTATAATAAGGAAAGAATGATGATACTGTATAACATATGAAAAGAATGAAAGAAAAAATACCAAACATGCTTCCATTACATTTGGAGAAAAGTCTCCTATAAAAGGATAAAATGCATGGAGTGCAGGTACCAGAGAGAAATATACATGGAGACAAAGCATGGGAACATTACAAGATCAGTAAAGTTAAAATACCTGAGAGAATGGATCCAAGTGAATGGACTGGATAAAGAGGCCAACAAGGAAAGAGCCAGATAATGGACACTGGCCTATAGGCTAACACAGAACAGGTATAATAAATGGTCATTATCCTACATGCCAATATCACGTGGGTAAAACCAGAGGGATGAAAATATGAAACAAATAATCCATGCAGAATCACACAGCATTGGATACTTGTATCATCAGAGAGATGCATGACACATTGTTTTACTGCAATCAAGCAGTCCTAATTCAGCCTTTTCATCCTTGCCTAATCAACAAACTACCTATTTCATGAATGACATCATTACAGAATTCACTTCTTGGGTTTTATTCATGTGCCATTAAATTCTGTCTCTCCTTTTAGTTGCTCCTCTCTATCCATTACATAACTCTCTATTGACCCAGCATGTAACAAATAACAACAAGCTTAGAATCACTTAATTTCTCCATATTCAGTACATAATGAAAATTCTAAAACCAAGTTCAATCAAATGCTTAGGAATGGCTGGATGCTTTCCTTGGTGAGAAAATAAGCAAGGGAACGTTATTTTCCGCAAAAAAACATTCTCTTCAGAGATTTATACCGGGGAGAATTATTTCTAAAACTATGACATTACAACACGGGTAATGGCCTGAGTGCCATAGAATTCTTTATCAAGTACAGAATCTTCATGGCTCTAACTGTCTTTTACTTACCACCTTACAAATCATCCTTCAGCACCAAGCAAAAGAGAACTTGGAAGGAGCAACTATGTTGAGCAGATACTACAGTATATCACATGGCAGCAACAAGCCATTTCCCAAACAGAGATGAACTCAAGGGCTGAAGTACTGCTGGAATCACATCAGGAAGATATAACTTCATAATCAACAGCACTATGTAAGGGACTTCCACAAATGAAATGTCTGCAATAACTTTCACTATCCTCTGTTTACTATAGTATTATTGTATAACTCTACTTCTCCACAATTACAGTCTTATGAAGATAAGGACAGAAAACATTGACAACAACATAGGAAAACAGTCACTGAGCATGGTTTACCCTTCAGTCAGAACTGCCATGGCTGGAGAGGCAAATTACCTTTTATATTGTATTCATTGAAACGTTTTATAAAAAGATAAGTACAGCAAAACATTGTTAATCTGGACTCTGATAAGCCAGACTTTGCTTAATCCAGATAGGGAAAGAAACAACAAAGAGAAATGGAAAAAAAGGTGAACGCAAGGTTTCAAAAGTGGCTGGAAGGCAACACTTGCATTTCCCACAGACCTCTGTGATGGTTAAAAATGTTTGCTCAATGATGTGGATACACTCTGCAGTTGGTCCCCTTTTGATGTTGTACCCTAACTAAGCCATATCAAAACCTTCTGATTACATGTCAGATGCTCTGCCAATTAAGCTATGGTGGCCTTGGTCACATTAGTTCTGCTGGAACAGATCTGAGCTACAGGCATGGCACTACTGCCAGCACAGTAGGCTATTTTCATTCTGTACTTAACGTCTCTTTAACATATACTATATGTACCCAACACGACCTGTAAGACAAAAGTCTGTTTCAAAGTACAAGTCATGAACTGAAAGCTAAATATTTACTTTGTATAAAAGTTTGTTTAAAACAGTGTTAGTGCCATCAGTAGAACAATTTTTACAATCTAAATACCTAGTCTTGAAAACACTACTCCTTACTAACAATGCAGCATCACAATCAGGCAGAGAAGAATCATGAGAATTAAGGGCAACAATTTTGTCACCTAATATTACTTCTTTGTGCCAGTTAGTGAACTAAGAAGTTAAGAATCTTTCAAGAGGAAGCCAACATCAACATAATTGATTTTCCACTCCAGGTCAGGTGTGGGAATGAAGAAGCCACCTTCATAAACTTCTATCTTGTCACTACTTCTCTTCCAGCATCTTCTGCTGTTTTGGGCTTCTGGCCAGGTCTTCTTTTGTCAAAGCACTACAGTGTCTCTGTGGCTAAATGGTTAGCCTTAATTGGTTAATTTATTATTATTATTATTATTATTATTATTATTATTATTATTATTATTATTATTATTATTATTTCAGCTGTGATTCTTCTACAATATCAAGTGCACACTGTTGCACCCACAGTTGAAGGCAGACTGATTTGTTTCTGATTTTGTCCCTTCAGGTCTTCTGTATGCTCAACCTAAGGAACTTCATTTCTGTTGCATGTAACTGACTGTTGTCTCTACTGGTCAAGGTATAAGTTTCCAGCCTATATAAATTGACACTTTTGCTTTCTTGGGAAAGCCATTGTCCCATAATAGTTGGGAAACAGACCTGTGGAAGATTAACCATTTTAACCCTGTTGCTAATGTCACACACAACTCTGCTGTTGGCTGCCAGAACACTTCTGAAATATCTGAAATGCAGAACCATTTTAATTTCATGCCATTCAAGTCTCAGCATGCACAGCATCCTCTCCTCATCACCAAGCACTCATCAAATTCCTCTTTCGTTGTTGTACCTCATTTTCTCTCTCACTCCATATCATATCATATCATATCATATCATATCATATCATATCATATCATATATCATATCATATATCATATCATGATATCATCTGTAAACACCAATGTATTTGTATTTTTCTTTCTTCATGATTATCTTGATGATTTCATCCATAATTCTTATTGAAAAGGAGTGGGGACAAGCATCTTCCGGACCTAGCTGCTTGTACTTAACACAGCTCATAGTGTCTTGGTATATTTACTCGTGTCACAAGTATTAGAAAGAAACAAACAAGTGTCGAATCAAGTCATATATCTATATATGACTTACTCATGTCAAAACGCCACTTGGAACCACTTTCTTCCATTATACTTCCCAAATGTAATGTAATATTCTGATCATCCTCATAGATGGGGAATGAGGACTGTCTGGCATTTAGAAATTTCCTGAATTTTGGATGGATAAGATTTAGCCAATAATTCTGATCAATTCACAAAGAAATTAATACATCACAGAGAGAAATAAAGATGAAACCATGGTTAGAAAAAGTCAACAAAGGGGTGGTGAAAACAGTGAAATAAAAGTAATGTTAGAAATGAACTGAAAGGAAAGACTTATAAATGGGTAGCAACAATTGAAGAGCATCTCTTAATACTATTCATAGACTGAAGACACCGATGAAGATTCTTGTTTTAAGGAGCCTCAGGTAGTGGTGGCAATTATGGTTTTAAGAGGAAGTACAACTGGGCAACCATCTTCTATTAACACTAATCACAGAGGGGAAAAAAAAGGGGCAGGTGGAGGAGGAGGGGATCCAATCCTTCAAAAAATGAAGGTATCGATAAAAGAAAGGAAGGGGCAGGAAGGGCATCAAAATGAAAGACTCCCTAGGCTTCACAAACTTAATACTCTCAGGGCCAGAAGAGAATAAGAATTAACCAAGGGAGGTCGGATAGTAATGATTAAAGTAAGTGGAAATAATGCCAGACTCAGCTAGGACCCCATGGTTGCCACACATGCTTCCAAGTTGACAGCCCCTGGGGATCCTTTTTGTTGCATCTTATTACAGGCAGGGGATACCATGGGTGTATTCTACTGCCCGCACCCATAGGGGGGTATTAAGGAGCCTAATATTCAGGTCATCAGCCACTAATGATGTAATGTGATTGTTTACTATTTACACACTAACATGAACACATACAGGAGTTTAAATAATCAGTAAATCTCATTCATAAAGCTTTATTTTTCATAAAAAGATTACAATGTAAATAGAGAATCTAATGACTGCTCATCATCTCAGGGAATGAGGGACATGTTTTATAGTGCGGATCGGCTAGATCAACATACTGCTATAACATGTACTATGGTCACATTTGACCCAAAGTACACACAGGGTCCTCTCCCTCTAATAAGCATGAGCGTGTAGCCTTACCACGATTTTTACGAAGACACCACAAAATTTCTACTTCTTTCTAGATGATGATGATGATGATGATGATGATGCTTGTGTTTAAAGGGGCCTAACATCTAGGTCATCGGCCCCTAACGGCATGAAATGTAAGGACAATTAAAAATCCATAATCCTCCACTGACCAGAATTCAAAACATGAGGACAAAGAATGAATGCATGGACATGAAGTTAAAACAATCAGTGGATCCGACCTGCAATGCCAGACATTCCCAGAAACTAGCGTTAAACAATAGTATTACTGACCAAAGGACTGCTTCTAAAGCATAATACTGAATCGATGATGCTTGTAGTCTAAATGGGTCCAAAATCCAGGTCATCAGCCCATCATAATGGGACTTATCGCTAGGAAAGTAGAACCATGGTATTTGTCATGTTGCATTACTAATCAAAAGTAGCGTAGACTCGCAGTATTCCACACAGTATGGTACTACTCACAGGCAATGTAATGTGCACATGTAGCACACAACTATGGTGTTCTGCACATTGTGTCACTATTTACAGGCAACACAAACCTATGGTGTTCTTCACATAAGTGGACTAACCACAGGGACTCACACTATCCCATGGAGTTCCTCACATAGTGGATACTAATCATAGGCAAGGCAGAACCATGGTGTTGCTCACTCATGGTGTCGCTCACATAGTGGTACGAATCACAGGTACTGTAAAATGCATCCTGAACACACACTGTCGCTACTAATCACAAACCTACTGTCTACTTAACATAGCGTCACTACGTGCAAGTAAAAGCGATCCATGGTGTACCCTGTGTGGTGGTGGTAGTAGCAATAGTAGCATGGTTCTAATTTGATCATCCCTTGGTCGCCCCTTTTAGTCGCCTCTTACGACAGGTAGGGGATACCGTGGGTGTATTCTTTGTCTGGCCTCCCACAAGGCCAACCCCTCGTCCACATCGTGGGAGGTGGGCAACGGCATGAAGTGGGGGATTGCCTGTAGGGGTGATGTACAGTGGGGACTGTGTGTGCGCCCCATGACCGCTACGGTAGCTGTGAAGGCCCTACAGGAACCCTGAAAAGTGACGGCTAACGGGGCTCTGGTGAAGACCTCAACGGCAGCAACGGCGGAGAAGAGGTCCTTTGGCACGGCGAAGCTGGCGGATGAGGCAACCCTTCTTCTTGGGGATAAATAAAGAAGAAACCGCTGCCTTGTGGTAAAGAGGGATCTTTAAAGGCTAAGGGAGATAACCCCTACAGAAAAATCCTGCGGTCTAGCGCAGACAGGAGGCAGCCCCTACACTGGACTTAGGGTGCTGTGGGCTAATAACTTGCACACCTGAATTTAACTTATTACAGAAACCAGACGAAATTTATACCGGCCGGATTTTATGGAGATGACTTTTGCAATGAAATACAGAACACGAATCGAATTCTGGAATGTTAAAACTATGTATGAAACTGGCAGACTGAGAGAAGTAATGGCAGAAATGAAAAGGTACAAACTGGAGATACTTGGGTTGAGTGAAACAAGATGGACAGGCTACGGAGAGGTGAGGACAGAAGAGAGGGGTGTCTTCATTTACTCTGGAAGAGAAGAAAATGATCAGCATTCAAGTGGAGTGGGTGTCATACAAAGAAAGCAAAAAATAGCATAATGGAATGGACCCCTGTATCACACAGGATAATTACTATATGAATAAGAACCAAAGTTAGACCTGTGACCATAATACAATGTTATGCGCCAACAGAGGTAGCAGAAGAGGAAGAGAAGGAGGAGTTTTATGATAGGCTGACATTAACATTGGCAGGGATAAAGAAGAAGGACATTGTGGTGTTGATGGGAGATCTAAATGCAAAAATCGGTAATGAAAATGAAGGAAGAGAAATCATCATGGGTAGACACGGTATAGGAGAAGAAAACAACAATGGCCAGAGATTCATAGATCTATGCAATAATTTTGGATTGGTTATAGGTGGATCATTATTTCCACATAAAAACTGCCACAAGATCTCATGGGTGTCACCTGATCTCCGCACAGAAAAGCAAATTGATCACTTGGCGATAAGTAAAAGATGGAGACATTCACTCTTATATGTGAGGAATAAACGTGGAGCAGATGTAGGCAGCGACCATCACCTTATGACTGCTGATGTTAGATTGAAGGTGGCAGCACCAGTAAAACAGGCAGCAGTACGAATGAAATGTTTCAACTCCGGGAAATTTGGGAAAATTGCCGAACAACCAGATGAAGATGTAAATACCAAATGGAACACAGTCAAGGAACTCTTTCATGACACATGTGAAGAGATAAAGGGCTACAGAGAGCCATGGAGGAAAGAATGGATATCGGATGACACTTGGGAATCAATCCAAAAGCGAAGAGAGTGCAAGGCACTTGTTAACTCCAGTAGAACAAGAAACCAGAAAGCAGTAGCAATGGAAAAATACAGGGAGGCCAACAAGGAGGTTAAGAAGAAAGGTGAGGAGAGATAAACAAGTGTTTACAGACCAACTGGCAACACAAGCAGAAGAAGCAGCAAGAGTCGGCAACAGCAAAGAAGTATATGCCATTACGAGAAAGCTTTCGAGGAGGAACTTTTCAGGGCAGAAACCAGTTAGAGATGCAAATGGAGTAGCCTTGACATCTGAGACACAACAATTGGAAAGATGGAGACATCACTTCATGGAAGTACTCAATCTTGGTGAGGAATCGAGAACTGAAGAAGTTGAAACCATTTTGGAGGATCCAGACATCTCGGTAGAACCACCAACACGACAAGAGATTGCACAAGCAGTGAAACAAATGAAGAGTGGCAAAGCATCCGGTGTAGATAACATTATCCCAGAAGCCCTAAAGGTAGATCCAGATTTAACAGCGGAAATCATGGAACCACTTCTAACACTAATTTGGAACAAAGAACACCTCCCTGAGGAGTGGAAGAAGGGTGTCCTCATCAAGATACCGAAGAAGGATGACCTCTCAGATTGCAATAACTGGAGGGGAATAACGTTGCTCTCACATGGGGGAAAAGTGATGTCAAGAGTCATACTGAACAGAATAAGCATAGCCGTTGACAGGAGACTACGTCAAGAACAGGCAGGTTTCAGAGAAGGTCGGTCTACTGTGGATCAGATTAACACACTAAGGCTAATCATTGAACAATTTGCTGAGTATCAGACATCTCTGTACATACTTTTCATTGATTTTGAAAAGGCCTTTGACTCTATCAAACGGAGGAAAATGTGGAAGACTATGGAAAAGTTCGGAATTTCACAAAAGATAGTACGTCTTACACAGGCAATGTAGAACATAAAGGGAAGCTGTCTGAACCATTTGCTGTAAAATCTGGAGTAAGACAAGGATGTCTACTGTTGCCAATCTTGTTTATCATGACACTGGATTGTATGCTGAGAGAGGCAACGAATAGAAAGCGTGGCATTCAGTGGGGATTAAATAACCGATTGGAAGAACTGGATTATGCGGATGATCTCTGTCTTCTTGCAGAATGTTTTCGGGACAAGGAAATCAAACTGAATGACTTAAAAATAGAAGCTAAAGAAGTAGGCTTAAAGATTAATAACAAAAAGACTAAAGAAATGCGCATAAACCATCGTAACAATTGCAACTTGACTCTAGATGGAATGGATATAGAAAGGGTAGAGGAATTTTGCTACTTAGGAAGCATGGTAAGCCAGGATGGAGGTGCTTTTAGAGATGTGGTGAGTCATATAAATAAAGCCAAAGGAGCTTTTGCACAGTTACAGCCAATATGGAGATACCCTCACATTCGTATAAAAACGAAACTAAGGATATTCAACTCAAATGTTAAATCTGTGTTACTGTATGGAAGTGAGACCTGGAGAGTGACCAAAGACATTACCACAAGGTTACAGACTTTTATAAATCGGTGTTTGAGGTATATTATGAGAATATGGTGGCCAAAAACTATCTCAAACAAAGACCTTTGGGAGGCCACAAGTCAAAGTCCCATACAGGAACAGATAATGAGAAGAAAATGGAGATGGATTTGGCACACCCTGAGAAGACCACAAGAGAGTATCACAAGGCAGGCATTGAGTTGGAATCCACAAGGCAGTCGCAGGCAAGTGAAAGCATTGGCGGCAGATAGAACAAGCTGGAGAAATTTCATCGAGGCCCTATGTTCCACATGGAATTAAAGGAAATAAATCAAGTCAAGTCATTCTTCGTCTGCATCCCCCACCCACAGGGGTTGTGTGTTTGGTCTGCGAGAGGTATTTTATTTCCCTCAAATCCACCGGCAAGCCGGTTAGGACCCCACTATCCACCACCTGGGACATGCCACATGGGAGTATCACCTCTCCCCATGCTACGCCAGCATAGTAGGTTCGTGGCTTCTTTCTAGAAGACTCATAAAAAGCCTTCCATACCTTAATGGTCCTTTCTATGGCTTTTTAGCTTGATGGAAAGACAGTAGCTTGCAACTACCCTTCCCAGTGAGACATTAGTACTATGCTCTGAATGTGTACCATTAGCCAGATCCTTCTACGATAACAGAGGCAGTATGACTACTTTTCCTGTAGTCTTATGAGCTAGCTTATTCTCCCTATGCCCAAGTGGCTTAGGCACACATCCAAATGCAGCACTGGTGCTTACCTCACATGATCTAATCAGAAAACTGAGAATCCGTTGCACCGGAGGGTGCTGCAGGAAATAAGTGTCAATAAGTGACTCAGTGCACAGCAGAAAGTGCTGATGTTCAAGGGTGGAATGCCTACACACTGCAGGCTCGAGGTGGAGAAAACAGAAACCCCTCACTATTCACAGCAAACAATCACGTTTGCTTCTGCCCTTGAGCCATCCATGTAGAGAAACCTTCGTTTTGGACACTGGCTTACAACAATGGACTTGGAAGAGAAAATGATAATTGGAGGAGTCTGTGTTAACTCTTGTGCCAATGTAGAAATCAAGGATAAAGTCAGTATGATTTACTAATTACAGAAGCAACTTATTACGAGCTCTGACCATATCACAAGCACAAGATGCATTGAATATTCTGGAATTGCTATCCAAGTGCATTCCAAAATGTTGTGTAGCTTGAGGTAGTGATTTTAGATACGGAACATGGAAGGATATCTTGAATGAAGTGGCCCCTATTGTAAGTTTGCAGCACATTATACCTGTTTATAAGGTGTAGTTTTTACTATTATTATTATTATTATTATTAGAAGTAATCATGCTCATATTGGTCCATACTGACTATATTGTGTATTGATTGTGTGGTTAATCTATATATACATTTTTTCAAAATTTTTATTATTATTGTTATTATTATTATTATTATTATTATTATTATTATTATTATTATTATTATTATTATTATAATTATAAAAGAAACATACTGAAAGATAATAATAACTTCACCGAGACCCTGGCTAAAAACAAAGACAAAAAGATTGGCCCCAACTACAGAAGGCACTAATAGATGCAGCGACAACCACCATCCCGGCGGTCAGAAAGAACAAACATCGATGGTGGACAACTATTTGTGACAAAGCAATAGAAGAGAGAAAGCAAGCATGGCTAAAACAGAACCGTAACAAAAGTCTGGATAACCATAAAAACTTCTTAGAAGCTAGGAAAACTGCTACTAAAATGATCAGAAACACCAAGAGGCAGTACAATAAAGATATCATTGAACAAGCAGAGAGGGATTTTCAAAGAAACAACACTAGAGACTTCTACCAAACTTTTAAATCTCAAATAACACTCTGCCCCTACACTTCACCTTCGGGGAGCTGACGGAAAGCTGAAAATGAACATTGAAGAGTGCACCACAGTTCTAGCAGAGTATTTCAACAACCTTCTAAATTCGAAGGAACCCAAGCAGAAACTGCATTTCGAACCTCAGAATGTTAATAAGTCAGACTCTCTCCCACCAACAAAGGGGGAGATCCAGAAAGCCATTTCAGAATTGAAATGTAACAAAGCAGCAGGCGAGGATGGAATCATAGCAGAGCTCTGGAAATATGCTGATGAGGAGTCAATCCAAAGTATCCATGAAATCATATCTAATATCTGGAAGATAGAAGCATTACCTAGCGACTGGACCTCAGCTATCATCCACCCGTTACACAAAAAAGGTGACAAATCAGATCTCAACAACTACAGAGGGATTTCCCTTGTATCAGTGACGTACAAGATACTCTCCAAAGTATTACTCACAAGAGTAGAGGCTCAACTAGACTCCTGCATCGGAGAGTACCAGGCTGGGATTCGCAAGTCAAGGTCATGCGCCGAACTAATCCTGAACCTCAAAACCATGATCACTTACAAAAACCAAGCGCCTCATCCTATGTGGCAACATTTGTTGACTTTCAGAAGGCCTACGATTCAGTAGATAGAGAGTCACTCTTCCAGGCACTTGCTGAACTGGGACTAGATAAGAAAACCTTGAATCTAGTGAAAACAACTCTTACCAACACTACAGCCAGAATCAAATTCAGAAGGGAACTGTCCCAGAGCTTTGAGATCAAAACAGGTGTTATAGAAGCGATGGTCTATCTCCAATCCTCTTTAACTGCCTACTCGAAAAAGTCATTCGTGAGTGGACGAAATGCTAAAGGATGACTCTGGATTGAGAATAGGCTACAAGAAAGACAAGTTAACAGTCAACTGTTTAGCCTTCGCAAACGACCTTACACTCCTGGCATCCAGTGTGGAGGAAGCTATCCATCAACTAACCTCTCTTGACCACATAGCAGCTAAAGTAGGGTTGAAGATCGCCATCAACAAAACACAGTTTATCACCAACATCAGAGATGCACCCAAATCAATCCCACTGGGGGACAAAACAGTACAAAGGACTAACTCCTTCAAATACCTAGGAGAATGGATAACCCCAAACATGAAAGAAGATCAGGCCATGAACAGCAGATGCATCAAATTGGAAAGCGCCTACCACTTCTGTAAAAGTATGTACAAATCCAAATCCCTCTCCCTTAACCTCAAAATCAGGCATTGTACTGCTGTAGTGAGACCGTCAGTACTACACACCTCAGAATGCCTAAACACGGTAAGAAAAGGGCAACTTAGAAAAGTGGAGCTGAAGGACAGGAAGATCCTGAGAAAAATCATGGGCCCTATTAAAGAAGGCAAGTACAGAATCAGGCACAACAATGAACTGCACCAACAATTGGAGAGCATTACAACAACTATGAGGAAGAGGAGATTGGGTCATGCCATGAGAATGGACAATCAGAGGCTCACCTCCAGAATCTTCCATACCGTCTCTAGAGGAAAAGCAACTAATGCCAAGTGTGCAAGACTTGTCAGAAAAGACCTTCAAGAATTGGACATTGCTCCCAATGAATAGGTACAGAATGTTGATCAGAACATCAAACTCTCTCCAACACTAGAAGAAAAAAACAGTACGTCCGGGAGGAGGTGTGAAATGGACTCAAGAATGAAAAGACGTTCACAGTGCAAGAATGAAGGAATACTGGTCAAAGAAGAAAGCTGGTAGAGATAAGAACCATGTGATCCATAGCAGGCCCAAACGGAACTACAAAAAAAAGCACTTTCACTAAAAAAAAGGCTGCTGCGTGTTATTGTAGCATGCAAAATATAACCATGTGGTGTAACAAAGACCTATTTGTTAATTGTGCTGACCAGGCATGCTGCTAACTGCTGATCTCACATTTAATTTGATTACTGGGGTGTGCACATTAACGTGCATAATCTCCTTATGAGGAATTTTCCAGCAAAAATTATTACATGCTTCTCCTTCTTCTTCCGTTCGCTTTTCCAGATTCTCTCTGGGTAGGGTAGTGTACCAAAGCCCTCCACCTTACTCGATTTTTCCACCACTCCTCTTCTAGTACTATACTGCTGTCGACTCCTGTGTTTGCAATACAGTACACAACAGAGCTCCTCCATCTCATTCTAGGCCGTCCCCTAGGCCTCTTTGCAGTCTCTGTATCCATGAATGTTTTCTCTGGTATTTTCTCTCCTGGCATTCTCATCATGTGTCCAAACCATTTTAGCTTTGCTATATCAATCTCTTCTTGAAAGTTACACACTCCCACGCTTCTCGTTGTTTCCTCATTTCGTATTCTATCTTGTCTTGTCTTTCCCTGCATGCTCCTCAAGAACCTCATTTCAGCTGCTTGTATCTTACTTTTGTTCCACTTAGTCAACGTCCAGGCTGCTGAAGCATAGGTCAATATAGGTTTATAAAAGGACGAGTATAAAACCTTCCATCGTTCTACAATGCTATTTTATTTTACGTAAATAAACATCACATGAGAACTCTTTCACTTCCTTATATAAATCACTTTATTCACACTGTACGTCACAACATACAACTATACACAGTAGCAAATGACACTACAACACTCAATAGTGGAGTACCCTGAAGTCGATTCTGACAAGTACAGATATCAACAACACTGACTCGCGCACTATAATATGCTCTCTCTTGAATTCACCGCCTCACTCACTGACGACTCGATATATATACTGTTTGATCAACCATCTAGAATTATCAATTTCTGGAAGGGTTCTTACACTCTAATGGAACACACTCAAAACATCGATCGACCAGCTAGTCGAATGGGTACTCGAACTTTCATTTACTATTTACAAATAGACATGGAAATATCTACAACATTCGTAATGTCCCTACATGTATCTGGATAATAAAACCTTACAGTAAGTTTCCAGAACCCTTCATATATACCAAATTATAGTACAATAAGTCTAACATACGAAAATTATGGAATTTTCTACCGCTTTCGACTCTATATATTTTGAGGTTAAACTTATACACAATACGTATTTGAGGTTATACAAATTTAGACTACATATTTACAGGGAAACCATGTACTAGTCATGTTTAATATTTAATAAAAGATAATTTAGCATTAAATAAACTATAATTAAAATATATTAAACATAATAATTGAAGGTTTTACACCAGTTACAATGTCGTACGTACGACAATTAACCCCCTAAAACCTTCAACATCGATCCTGTACATTCCTTACTCTAAGTCTTAAATTATATCTAGGTGTCCTTATATCTATGTCTTCGCCTCGCTTATCCTCCAAGGTAGGTATCGGTGTGTGCTGATCCTCCATGAAGTCCGCATTCTTCTGGGGACCCGTAGAGAGTGTCGACTCCTCTGTCTCTCTGACTTCTTGTAGGGGTTGAGGTAACGCCTTCAATTCCGATGCATGCAACTTCGTCGGCGGTGTAGTCTTCAGGAGATACACACCATTTCCCAACTTTGTATCGACTTCGAAAGGTCCGAGCCACTTTGGAGCCATCTCAGTGTGGAACTTCTGAAGTATGTTGCTGAGGGGATGGTTTCGACGAAGAACTAGTGTTCCAGGTCTAACTCCCTTTCCTCTGGCGCATCGTTGTTCTCGGCTTCTCTCCTTGAATGCTTTTCGGCCTGGCAGTGCACCTGTTGAATCTGCTGCTGGTTCCATGTATGCCAGGTATCAGGATCCTCCGGTCCCTCTTTTTGTCCATGGACAAAATTCCAGTCGCCAGTTCTCTTTATTGAACGTCCAAGGAAAAGTTCTGCAGGTGAGAAAACCGTGAAGCGGTTAACCCGTTGTCTGATGGCCAGAAGGAACTCGTGTAGGTGTTGGTCCCATTTGGTATGTTCTTTGTCGACCGAGTGAATCTGGAGCATCTTCTTTAGCTCCTGGTTTCTCCGTTCAGTGGGATTTGCTTGTGGATGATAGATCGGTGTAGTCCAGTGTTCAATTCCCAACTCCGACAGAGCTTGCAACCACTGTCTTGAGGTGAACTGGCTGCCATTGTCTGTGAGTAGACACCGAGGATACCCATATCGACTGAAGACTTCTGTCCTTAAGAGTTAAATGATATGTCCCAATGTAGCTTCAGGGATGGCGAATGCTTCCACCCATCTGGTGAATAGGTCAGTCACCACGAGGATCCCCGTCTTTCCCCGAGATGTCCTAGGGTAGGGTCCCATAAGGTCAAGGGTGAGAACCTCCCAAGGCTGATGCGGTCGGCATCCTCTCATGCTGGTACTCGCCTTCTGGTTGTTCGCTTTAGTGCGAGCACAGATTGCACAGGCTTGGACATAGTTCTCGATGTCCTGACGCATGTGTATCCAGAAGAAACGTTGCCGAATTGAAGAGTAGGTTTCCTTTTGACCAGGATGACCGGCTTCTGGATTATCGTGGTATTTTCCCAAAATCCTCGCAGTCTGCAACCTTGGAATGACGATGACCGGGGGAAGATCCAGGCAGGTGAGAAGTATACTTAAGTATATCGTCTTCAAGTCGGAAGTTCTTGTACCACATCTTAAACTGAGCTGGGACAGATCGACAATCAGTGCTACGTTTGCTGATCCAGGATGCCATTCTGTTACAGGATATGTCCTCAGTCTGCCACTTCCTTATTAAATCTACATCGATCTCATGGTTTCCTCGTTGGATAGCGAGAAGCACGGGGTCGGTTTGGGATTTCTTAGTTGGCCCAGGAATCTCTCTCTCTGGTAAGTTTGTCGTTGATTTCTGTCCGTCCTCAGGATTTCTTGATAGATTGTCAGCAGCTTGATTGGCTACGCCTGGAACATGACAAATTTCAAAGTCAAAATCGGCAAGGATCAAGGCCCATCGCATCAGTTTGGACTTAGTTCCAGAAACTCGATTCAACCACTGAAGTGAGGTGTTGTCTGTAAAGAGTCTGAACTTCCTTCCTTCTAGATATCCTCTGAACTTCCCGACCGCCCATACAACTGCTAATGTCTCCTTCTCAGCAATACAATAATTTCTCTCGCAGGCAAAGAGTTTCCTACTGGCATACTCAATTATATCCTTGCCGCCACCTTCCCTCTCGTGGAACAGTACAGCCCCAAGACCAATGTCACTCGCATCTGTCTGCAAGCAGACCTCCTGGCCTGCATCCAGATAAGCTAGACTTGGAGCGTCACAAATAGATCTTTTTATTTCCTGGAAGGCTGTTTCTTCCCTTTGGGTCCATTTAAATGGTATGTTTTTATTGAGGAGGTTGGTTAGCGGAGCAGCTTTTGTTTCAAAGTGTGGTACAAAGCTACTGTACCACCCACAAAGGACTAAAAATTGACGTACTTGGCGTTTCGTGTACGGCCTTTCCTGTTCCTCAATGGCCCTATTCTTCTCAGTCTGTCTCTCCAAGTCTTTGTCCGTTAATACATGACCTAGGTACTCGACTAAGTTTGATGCGAACTGACATTTCTTGACTTGGCAGGTAAGTCCGTGAATCCTCAACCTCTCTAGGACCCCAGCTAGGTGTTCCAAATGGTCCAAAAATGACTTGCTGTACATGAGGATGTTGTCCAGATAGACCTGGCAAAATTAGTCTGTGTATCCAGACAAGACTTCGTCTATCAGACGCATAAAGGTGGCTGGAGCATTCTTAAGACCAAAGGGCATGACTCTGAATTGATAGAGTCCTCTTGGGGTGGAAAAATCGGTCATCGGTAAAGACTCTTCGACTTCTACTTGCCAGTAGCCAGAGTTCAAATCGAGGATACTGAAGACTTTTGCCCCACTCACTTGCTTTATCAGATGTCGGAGATCCGGCATGGGGTAGGCATCTGATATAGTCTTGTTATTTACCTGATGTAAGACTACACAAAGTCGGTAATCACCATTTTTCTTCTTAGGTAGTACTATTGGAGAAGCCCATCCTGATGCTGAAGGTTCAATCAATCCTTGGTTTTCCATTTCCTTTACTTTCTCTATTACAAATTTCCGTTTATCTGGTTTAAGTGGGTAAGGTCTTTGTTTAACTGGGACATTATCCTTACAAATAATTTTATGTTTTACCGTTGTGGTAAATCTAATCCTATCAGTAATGACCTCAGGGAACTTCTTCAGCAACTTTCAAGGTCTTCCTTTTCCTCCACCCTCAACAGCCCTGTTTTCAGTTCGGCCAATACATTGGTTTCCAACGTTTCCGACTCAAAGGCTTTATTTTCTACCCATGCCAACATAATTCTGTTTTTATTACCAAAGAATATTTCATTGGCTGTTAGTCTATCACTACCCCATATTTAGTTAGGAAGTCGTGTCCTAATATTATGTAAGGTATCAAATCGTTGACAACCTTTACCGGTATATCTATGACTTCAGTAGAGCACTTGGCTTGAAGAAGGGTACAACCCTCAACCTTGTAATGTATGTCATGGGTTGCTCCCTTGACTGTTGCCACCGTAGCAGGATGAAGAGGATTTAATAGCTTTGCTACATTCATATTCACAAACAAGCGTGAAGCTTGAGTATCCAGGATGGCGATGGAAGGCTTGTCATTAATCGTCAAGTTAATAGCCGGGTGGGGTGGATCACTATAGATTTGACCAATATGTTCACCTTCTCGCCAGGTGTAATGTCTCTGGGGCTTCTTAATTCTTCCGGAACCATCCTTGCCCCGACTCGAACGGTCCCGATCTAGTTTTCCGGGCAGCGGTCTTTTAGATGCCCGATCCGCCCACATCGGTAGCATTTCCAGGGTTCTTCCGCGATTGAGGCTTTTGTTTTTGAGGCATGGTAACTTGTTTCTTCATCTAATTTTGCTACGATGTGATGGAGCTCTTCAAATGCTTTTGGTTGTGCCACCTTAACAAGTGATCGAATATCATGTAGCACTTCAACTATATAGGGGACACTCGTGTCAATATTTTTCCCTTCGCGGACTCTCTTAAAGAGCTGGAGTTTTTTAATTACGAAAGCTCCTGCCCTCATTCCACTGGGTTGAGCTTCAGTTAGGAACTTATTTTGTACTGAAGTTTGGACAGCCTCCGGGTCAAATCTCTGGACGAATTCTTTCTTGAATTCCTCCCAATATAGGCTGAGCCCTTTAATGTTCTGCCACCAAGTCCCTGCTGACGCTTTTAGTTGCTGGCTGACAATTTGCAAATATATTTCTGTAGGTATATTTGTCCTACCCAGTAAAGACTCTGATGTCTTTAGAAATGTTTTAGGACACTCCTCGAGCCTCCCATGAAATTCCGGTAGGCTGTCTTTGATAACTAGGATCAACCGGTATCACAAGGGGGAGGTCCATACCTCTGCCAGGTTGACTACTGCCTGTAGATACGTGTTTCTCCAGGGATAACATTTTTCTATTAACCTCGGTTTCAAACTTCGTAATTTACTGGCTTACTTCGGTTTTAAGATCGTTAGATTCCCGCTCAATTTCTCCAATCTTCTCCTCGACTTTGTTTTCCAAGATGTGCATATAATTTACTACTTTATCTATGTCTAATTCTAAGCTGCTGATTTTATCATTAATTTTTGAAATATCTTCTTTCAGATCTTTGATGAAGGAATTGATTTGGCCCTTTATTTCTTGAGACTGGGCCTCAATTTTACACTCGAGTTTTTCGGATTGGGCCTCGGTTTTTTTAGACTGGGCCTCGATTTTTCCAGACTGGGCCTCAATTTTTTCAGACACGGCCTGAATCAACGCAGTTAGTTGTGCGAACATAATGCTTACCCGGTCGTTGGTTTCTTCCTCCGAGGTGACTTCGAAGTCAAAACTGCCTGGGTCCTCCTCGTTGTCTATCAAATCCTGGCGCAGCCTCTCCTGTAGGTCCGCTTTGCTTCCAGCCGTCAGTAAACCTTTCCGTAACATCGCCACGGTCATTTGTTCGATCTTGATTGCCGAGTCTTGAAGTGTCCTGTCACGGTCGCCAATTTATCGTTCTGCAATGCGATTTTATTTTATGTAAATAAATATCAAATGAGAACTCGTTCACTTCCTTATATAAATCACTTTATTTACCCTGTACGTCACAACACACAATTATACACAGTAGCAAATGACAATACAACACTCAGTAGCGGAGTACCCTGAAGTCGATTCTGACAAGTACAGATATCAACCAACACCACTCACTCGCGCACTATAACATGCACTCTCTTGAATTCACCGCCTCACTCACTGACGACTCTATATACATACTGCTTGATCAACCATCTAGAATTATCGATTTCTGGAAGAGTTCTTACAACAATCTAATGGAACACACTCAAAACATCGATCGACCAGCTAGTCGAATGGGTACTCCAACTTTCGTTTACTATTTACAAATACACATGGAAATATCTACAACATTCGTAATGTCTCTACATGTATCTGGATAATAAAACCTTGCAGTAAGTTTCCAGAACCCTTCATATATACCAAATTATAGTACAATAAGTCTAACATACGAAAATTATGGAATTTTCTACCGCTTTCGACTCTATAGATTTTGAGGTTAAACTTATACACAATACGTATTTGAGGTTATACAAATTTATATTACATATTTACAGGGAAACTATGTATTAGTCATGTTTAATATTTAATGAAAGATAATTTAGCATTAAATAAACTATAATTAAAATATATTAAACATAATAATTGAAGGTTTTACACCAGTTACAATGTCATGCATACGACAATTCTTACACTTCATTGGCTCATCTTTGTTCCATACAATGTGTCTCTCACACACTGGCAGAAACTTGCAGACTGCTGTATTCTTAAATCAATTTCTCCATCCAAATTTATATCTTGTGACATCATGCTGCCCAAATATTTAAAATTTTTCAATACTTCAAGGAGGTTCATTTCCTATTTTTATCACTCCCCTGGATTTTCTGTTACCTCTCGTCATGATCAAAGTTTTGCTTTTCACAGTACTAATCTTCATTCTAAAATGTCTCATTGCCTCATTCCATAAATCAAGTTGTGTCTGTACTTCCTCTTCATTATCTCCCCAAACTACAATGTCATCAGCAAAGAGCATAGACTTTACTTGCTCGTCCATCATCTCCTTGATATTATGTAGAATTCTATCCATGATAATAATGAAGAGTAAGGGAGATAATACACTTCCCTGTCATAAGGCTGTCTCAACTCTGAACCATTCAGTTTGACCCACTTTGATTCTAACACAGCTATTGCAACTTTGATATGATACTATTACCATTTACATTGTTTCATTCCAAATCTGTGCCTCTGTCAATATTTTCCACACCAAATTCCTTGCGACACTGTCATATGCCTTTTCAATATCTAGAAACGTTACTACCACGTCCTTCCCACATTACCAATATCTTTCCATCATTTGATGCAATGTAAATATTGGGTCTAATGTGGAACTGCCTCTTCTGAATCCAAACTGGTGTTCTGCCAATTTTCCCTCTACTCTGTCTCTTATTTGTTTATCCAAGATTCTTTCAAGGAACTTAGCTGTATGAGGTATCAGTGTCACTCCTCTGTCATTTTCACCTTGCTTCCTGTCTCCTTTCTTGAACACTGGTATAATGACCTCTTTTGTCCACTCTTTCAGAACAGTCTTTTCTCTCCATATCACACTGAAGAGTCTATACAACTACTGTAGACCAACTGCTCCTGCTGCTATTATCATTTCTATGGTGACCTCATCAATTCCAGCTACCTTGCCTCGTTTCATTCTTTTAGTGGCCCACTCAACCTCTGCCATGGACACCTCGTTTTCCTTATTTTCTACCTGCACACTAAATCTGGTTCTTCGATTTCTCCTTGTACCGAGGTATTTTGCACGTTGTAAAGCTGTTCAAAGTATTTTTCCCACCTCTGTAATATATCCTGTTTCTGTGTCATCACTTCCTCCTATTCATTTTTAATGAAGTTAGCCCCTCGGTTTTTCTTCTTTTTAACCCACTGGAATAAGATCCTTTTGCTTCCGGTTGTATCTTCTTGCAGAGATTCAGTGAATTTTTGCCAGCATTTCTTTTTTCTTGGACCACCTTGGAGCACTCCTTCTTGCAGTGCCTGTATTCTGTTTTGCATTCCATTGTTTTGTTTCTCAGGCATCTTTTCCAAGCTTGGTTTGTTTTTTTTTTTTGTTTTTTTTTTGTTTTTTTTCAGTTTAACTATATCTTTTACCCTGTCATTCCACCAGGGTGTTTCTTCATCCTTCTTCCTTCCTGATACTCTTCCACAGGTCTTTTCTGCGGACTCCACCATGACTGTTTTAAAGTACGTCCATTCTTCTTTGACTCTTCCAATGTCTTCCTTAGGTATACTTGTTTTAATATGTATCTGGAACTCTTCATTTATTTCCTTCTCCTGCAATTTCCACACCCTTAGCTTTCTCTGCCTAATCTCAGTCATCTTTTGTGTCTTTCCCATCTTTAACTTCGCTATCACAACTCTGTGATCTCCTTCAAAAGATTCACTTGGGAGGGCTGTTACATCCACCAACATTTTCCTGTTACCCTTCTCAACCAAAATCCCATCTATATCTTGTTACCTTCTGACTGTTTTTCTTTTCAAACCATGTGTTACCAATGATCAGCTCATTTCTTCTACAAAAGTCTACCAAAATATCTCCAGCCTTGTTTCTCTTCCCATATCCAAATGGTCCTATAATCTCATCTTTTTTTCTTTCTTGACCTACCTGGGCATTCATGTCTCCTATGATCACAACTTGTTTGTCCTGTATATGGCCTTCCTGATATTTAAGGTATTCCTCTAGACCCGTATCTGTATTTCCTGTTTGTGAAGCATACCCTTGGATTATATCTGTAACACCAGTTTCAAGTCTCAACCTGACCTTAATCAACCTGTCATTTATGTTTTCCACCAATTTTAGGTATTACTTTAGGTCTATTCTAATTTTGAGACCTAGACCATTTTTGGCTTCTCTTCCTCCACTATAGTATAAGGTGTATTCTTTCTTTAGTTTCCTCTCACATTTACCTTTCCGTTTGGACTGACTGATTCCCAGAAATGCTATATCTTTTTCAATCATAAAATCTACAATGTCTTCCACATTCCCTATTAGTGTCACTACAATGATGCTCGCTATCTTGATGTATTTGGTTGCTGGTCGCCCATTTCTCACATTTCTTCCAGCATCACAAGAACTGGACGTCGCTTGTGGGGAACGCCCTAGCTTTTCCGAGGCTTCAGTACACTTATCATATAGGCTTTTATTACGATGGGCTTGCCACTCCCAAAGGCATTTTAGAGCTACTGCCATCCAAAACTTGTAGGCTGCTCCTAACATGGAGAACAGATGCCTTCTGTAGCCACTCCTCTGGAGTACAGACGCTACAGTTGATATGGGGTTTCAGTGGCATTTCCTCCACAGAGGGCCCATTTCCCCTCTATAAAGACTCCTCCGCCCTTAGCCGTTGGTCCCTATAGTGGGTCAGGCTATTTACCGCCGCCCAACACTCGGCGTGGAGACACTGGCTGTATGGTTTACTCCATTGCCATAGCAGATTTAACTGGCCAGACACTATTATTATTATTATTATTATTATTTATTATTATTATTATTATTATTTCATTATTACTGTAAATTATGTATTCCGGACCTATCTGGTCACCCTCACTGGAGAATGGATGATTTACTTCTAATAAATCTTACTACTACAACACACAATTACTATACAATTTAACAGTTATAGTACAAACGTTATTGGTCTTTGTCCTCAAAGTCACTTCCTCCCAGCTGTATTATGAAGTAGCTGTTGTCATTTGCAAGATTCTGAGCTTTATATTGTCCTAATTCAACTGCTTTTGCATACATTTACTCTGTAAATTTAAACCAATATTTTCAACACACTCCCGTATTAGTTTACAGATGCTGTACTGCAATACGGAGAACATTTGTTTTAATTCAGTATTTAAATTAAAGGGAGGGGATGTTCCACATGATTAATTCCGAAAGATATAAATTCAAATCTTATATTTCACACATTAAAACACTAGAACTAGTTTAGACCCTGAGGTGGGTCATCCTCACCTAAATGCATAAATAATCCTTAAAAACTATAACAGCACTCTTCAAGGTAGTTTAAAAGCATAAAATACCATGGTTGTTGTTGTTGTTGTCATCCGTAAAAATGTTCACAAGGCTGGTAAAATAGGACTTCTTGCAATGTACCAGAAAATTATAAAATGCCCTTCATGAATTATATAAGCATGTATGCTTAAACTGTGTGTAAGAACGTAATTTTTATGCAGTGTGCAGAGCTTAGATTTAGCATATATAGTTTAGTACATTATTGTATGATAGTTGATCTGAGGGAATATCCTTTAGTTGATATGAAGGCTGATGGTGAAAATGAGAGATTGTTGTAGATTTAGGAATAGTCAATACGTGTTGTTGCTATTTCATATCTGGATTGAAATGAGTGGAAAGATGTCTGGAAAGAGGGAGAAAAAAAATGAAAGAATGCCAAGTAAAATAGAAATCTAATTAAAGAGGATCAACGTTTAAATTTATTCCCTCAGTTTCGCGTAGTCTTGCTCCCAGCGGCTGACTCTGTGGTGCACTTAATGTTATCTACTGCTCGAGGCAAGCTGTTGCCTGGATTGTGATAGGGAGGGAGGGGAGGGGAGAGAAGAGGAAAGGCAGATAGAGGAGGTTGGCAAGACCTTATACTGTACTGATTAACGAACTGTTTGGAATAACAATTAGCCATTAATGGGACAGATGTATTGAATAAAATATTTAGTGCCATTGATGCTTTCACGGCCCATACTTATAGACATGATATAGGCTTTTGGGCTTATGTCGTGTCAGAAAATATGGTGAAATTCTTTACGTTTTGCAGAGAACTTTGCTCTGTGTCATCAGAAGAAAATCTCAACTGTCCATGAGAAAGGCTTCTCAAACAATGAGGTTTGAACTTACACGTTATAATAGAAGTGGAAATATTACGTTCATCACCAGATGGCTCCCCGGACGCGGTACAGCACTAGCGTTTGAAGCGGAAGCTGATGGAACCATAAGAATAGTCTGAGAGGGTCACATAACATAACAGGTATACCACATCCAGGGAGCCATCTAGTGACGAATGAACATACCATTTCCACTTCTATTATAACGTCTAAATTCAAACCTCATTTGCGAAGCCTTTCTCGTGGACAGTCAAGATTTTCTTTTCATGACACAAAGCAAAGTTCTCTGCGAAACGTACAGAATTTCACCTTATTTTCTTGACACGGAATAAGCCCAAAAGCCTATATCATGTCTATAAAATATATATATATATATATATTTTTTTTTTTTTTTTTTGTTCAGATTGTGGTTCGGGTTAGCATACTGATCTAAATGTATGAAACATTCCTCGACAATAAGCAAAGTGCCTTTTTTGTGTAATAGTGAGAATTTTAAAATCCGGTTCAATGGAACAGAAACTGTGTTTAAAATCAGCCATATGTTGTCTAAGAGTAGCAGTTGTTGGACACTTATTGGCAGGGATGGACCAATACCAGGCACCTGAGCAAGGAAAAAATGTGTAGGCATCTAAAATTTACGAATGAATGAAATATTTTGTTTTCTCAGGAAAGTAATCAACATTGTTTTAGTCCCTGTCAATGTCAACAGTTTCAAATGAAAGGGGATTTTGCATTAAGAATCTACTCAAAAATTAGCTGAGATTTTCACTGCCAACAGATAACATGACCTAATGTTATCAATACGAAGGACCCAAGCTTAGAAGATTATGAATTGAAAAAATCAGCATAGTACTGGTGTTTTAGCAGAAAAATAAGCTTGTATGGAGTTTTTAAAGGTAGGAAAAATCATAAAATGAGGATGAAGTTTGAATTCAAGAGGACAAATTGGGCAGATACTGGTTTATAAGAAGAGGAATTAGGGATTGGAATAAGTTGTCAAGGGAGACGTTGGATAAATTTCAGTCGTCTTTAAAATCTTTTAAGAAGAGATTAGGTAAAGAACTAATATGGAATCTGCCACCTGGACGACAGCCTTACATGCAGATCAATACTGAATGATTGAACGGTTGGAAGAAAAGGGATACAGGTATGTTACAAGGAGGGAATAAGAAGGTAGTAATGATGATGGCTGAAGGTGGTAAGATCAAACAGGTGAATAGTACAGAGTTACAGAGGTGAACAAGTGAATTTTATTCTTACTCTTTGGCTCTTAAGAAATTTTGAATGGTTACTACATTTCTTTCCGATATGTCCAGCCCTGCCTACGGGTTACATTTAAAATATTCATCCAAGTTACATATCATTCTTTGTGACTACTTGTGTTAAGTCCCTATATACACAGTCAAATCACATTATTATGATCACCTGCTAGAAGTGCAATCTACAGTGTGTACATACTGCGACCATCAGGCTGGCTGTATTACATTGCACTTCCTGCTGTTATGGGTAAGGGAACTGATTTAACTGGGTAGTAAAAAAGGATGGTCATTGGGTTTTGGACCAAGGGGTGCAGCATTTTAGAAACAGCTACGTTTGTGAACTGTTCATATGCCTCTGTGGTAAAGGTGCAGTGTGAATGGACGAATGGCACCATTGGAGATAACTGTCGTATAAAAGGTGAAGCTCCACAGCCCATTGAGGCCTAAGATGAAAGTCGATGACGATGCGTGAAGGCCTACCAACATGCTACAGTGGAACACCTCACCGTCCAAATGAACTAGGGAGCATCCGGACACATTTCTACTGAAACAGTTCAGCGAACTCTTCTGTGAATGTGGCTCTGGAGTAGATGGAGTGTGATTGCACCCATGCTAAAATAGGTGCAGACGACTGGAATTTTGCTCGACAGTATGATAGATAGCTGCTGACTGGCAGCACGTAGCTTTCTCTGAAGAGTCATGTTTTCTGCTGTATAGACTGGATGGATGTCAACGTGTCCAGCTTAAAACACCCTGCAACCATTGCTGGATGTACATAAGGTGGTGAGAGGGAAGTTCTATGGTCTAGGGAATGCTGTTGTGTTATTCCCTACGTCCCATCATCCATGTGGAAGGCATTCTTCATTGATCTGATTATGAATCCATGCTCAGCAATCACGTCCACTCATACTGGATGATTGTCTCTCCTCGGGAGGATAGAATCTTCCAGCATGATGAGCCTTGCCACATGGCTGTAAGTGTCAAAACATGGCTGGAAGAACACAATCATGACTTCAAAGTTCTTTCCTGGTCCCCAACAGTCCCGATTTAAATCCAATTGAACCTCTGTGGGACCACCTCAATAACCGTGTTCGCCAACTATCTCCTCTGAAATAAAGAATATTTAAGATAAATATTATAAACAAGTGGTCCACCTATTCAATATAATTTATAATTTATTATATTAGTACATGTTTCGTCCCCTAAAGGACATCATCAGCTATAATAAATTAATATTAATATATCAGAATACCAAATAAACATCATTAAAATTAGCAAGACACATTAAAAAATCATTGAAGTATGGTACGACATTTAAAATAATATCTTACCAAATTTTGTTAAAATGATAAGTCGTATGATCGACAAAAACAGTTGAATTGTCCATTAAACTCTTGATAATGTTCTTGGGAATAATTGTTGTGCTTTATAAATTCTTAAATCATCACTGTTGTGAAAAGCACTCTGATGAGACCTCAACTTGAGTATGGTTCCAGTGTATGGGACCCTTACCAGGATTACTTGATTCACGAACTGGAAAAAATCCAAAGAAAAGCAGCGCGATTTGTTCTGGGCGATTTCCGACAAAAGAGTAGTGTTACAAAAATGTTGCAAAGTTTGGGCTGGGAAGACTTGGGAGAAAGGAGACGAGCTGTTCGACTAAGTGGTATGTATGTCTCAAATATTATTACAATATTATTAGCCCACCTGTTCAATACAATACAATATGATCCACTATTTCATATGGTCAAATTTTTTTATACATAATACATAAAAGTCAATGGTACATGTTTCACCCTCCTTACGGGCATCATCAGCCTATATCAATCTTAAAAATAATACATGTAGAGTCATTCTAATCTTATAAATTATAGGTTAAATGTTGATAATGATTTTGTAAAACATTATACAATAACATCTAAAACAACGATAATGCACCAAAGTATGTTAAAAGAGAGTAAATTAACAGTTTTGAAGATTAAAACGTGATTAAACATGAAATTTTGAGAGTTTAAAACTAAAATGGATCCTTTTTTTATAATATCATTAAGACTGTGATGGCCTTGAGTGTAAACACAATCATCAAAGGGGGATGTTTCTTCAATTCCCAAGTTGAATCCAAGATGGTAAAATCACTGTCAGTTATTTAAAACGGAAGTGTGAACGTAGTAAACATGTTAAAATGTACATGGTTAGGATATCTGAAAGTCGAAAAGAAAATGGAACGTCTTGTAGAGGCGTTGCTAATGATAAAACGTATGTCAAAGCTAGCGGAGTTCAGAAATTATGTGGTAGTCGATTGGATCTAAAAGATAGTCACGTTGATGTTATAATTCCGTTGAAACATTTGTTGGAAGAAATGATCAGGATTTTCTGAAACAAAATGAAAGATGGTGAATAATACCGTACTGTACAAGAGACTTCCTGTACGTCAAAAATGCCTAATGCGGTACTTACATCAATTGATAAAGATCTCACTATTCTGAAATGCATAGGCAAAGGAAAGCTTATGAATGAATTAGAAAATCTTTACATCTTTTTAGACCAAGCCTATAACAAAGACCATAATCTTAATGATACCACGGAAGTAAAAAATCCTTTATATGACCTAACTCCAAAGTTATTAGGCATGGTGAATTCAAAACATAATACAATCCCGCAAACTTTTAGAACTTCTTGTTCTAAAGCTTCTACCACCTCGTCAAATGATAGGCCCGCCCATCTTGCTCCTAACAGCCCTCCAATAACAACACATGCGCGCAAGGCTCCACCCACCATTACCCCCCCTCCATGTCCTTCACTGCCTCAGCCACACCGTTATAATACTAGAAGTCGAAAACCCAGTCAAGCTAGCGTTGCTGAAACAACCTGACGTACTTAATACGCACCGTACGAGTAAGTACCGCATTAGACATTTTTGACGTACAGGAAGTCTCTTGTACAGTACGGTATTATTCACCATCTTTCATTTTGTTTCAGAAAATCCTGATCATTTCTTCCAACAAATGTTTCAACGGAATTATAACATCAACGTGACTATCTTTTAGATCCAATCGACTACCACAATTTCTGAACTCCGCTAGCTTTGACATACGTTTTATCATTAGCAACGCCTCTACAAGACGTTCCATTTTCTTTTCGACTTTCAGATATCCTAACCATGTACATTTTAATATGTTTATTACGTTCACACTTCCGTTTTAAATAACTGACAGTGATTTTACCATCTTGGATTCAACTTGGGAATTGAAGAAACATCCCCCTTTGATGATTGTGTTTACACTCAAGGCCATCACAGTCTTAATGATATTACAAAAAAAGGATCCATTTTAGTTTTAAACTCTCAAAATTTCATGTTTAATCACGTTTTAATCTTCAAAACTGTTAATTTACTCTCTTTTAACATACTTTGGTGCATTATCGTTGTTTTAGATGTTATTGTATAATGTTTTACAAAATCATTATCAACATTTAACCTATAATTTATAAGATTAGAATGACTCTACATGTATTATTTTTAAGATTGATATAGGCTGATGATGCCCGTAAGGAGGGTGAAACATGTACCATTGACTTTTATGTATTATGTATAAAATTTTTTGACCATATGAAATAGTGGATCATATCGTATTGTATTGAACAGGTGGGCTTATAATATTGTAATAATATTTGAGACATACGTCAACTTCAATACGGAACCAAAATGAGAATAGTTACTTGTAAGTGGTATGTTCCGAGCTGTCAGTGGAGAGATGGCGTGGGAGGACATCGGTAGACGAATAAGTTTGGATGGTGTCTTTAAAAGTAGGAAAGATCACAATATGAAGATAAAGTTGGAATTCAAGAGGACAAATTGGGGCAAATATTCGTTTATAGGAAGGGGAGTTAGGGATTGGAATAACTTACCAAGGCAGATGTTCAATAAATTTCCAATTTCTTTGCAATCATTTAAGAAAAGGCTAGGAAAACAACAGATAGGGAATCTGCCACCTGGGCGACTGCCCTAAATGCAGATCAGTAGTGACTGATTGATTTAAAGTATTTCTTGATGAAAGATTGTTAGGTCTTTGATATGAATTTCTTAAATGGTATATACATTGAATGCTTCAGAATTTAAAGTCAACTCGGGGCCGTAGTGGTAAAGCTCTTTGTAGTAATGAATATTTTAACTTCAGACACAATAATATTCATTCCCAAGAACATTATCAAGAGTTTAATCGACAATTCAACTGTTTTTATTGATCATATGACTGATAATTTTAACAAAGTTTGCTAAGATTGTATTTTAAATGTTGTACCATACATCAATGTCTTTTTAATGTGTCTTGTCAATTTTAATGGTGTCTATTTTGTATTCTGATATATGTTTCTAATATTTAAGTTTATCTTCAATATTCTCTATTTGATATATAGTCAATACAGGATTATTGTTATTAGAAATTAAGCTGTTAAAGCTTGTTACACGTAACTATCTTCTCTGCCACGCACATTCAAGAGTTGTGGGACACACTGCAGACGGCATGGCTCCAGATACCTGTGGAGACCTATCAGCACTGAACTTAGTCAGTGCTAACATGTCTAGCTGCTGTCCGTGCTGCGAAGAGCAGTTGTTCTGGATACTAGCAGGTGGTCATAATACTGTATTGTGATTTGATAGCGTATTTGCTGCTTGTAGAACTCCGTTCACCTACACCGATTTCCAATAAAGGAGAGTACAAATGATCCGCCTTATATCAATACAAAATATGTTGCTAATACAAGATCACAACATTTTTATTACGTACCGGTTTCGATGTCCTTGGGCACCATCATCAGCCACAATAGGTCAAATGAACGAATATATATATTATAATACAAAATATAGACCATTAGTAGTAAAATGACATTATTGGATGAAATATACATGATGGTGCTTAATAGTCATTCTTACAAAATTTACAAGTTAGGAACTTGATGGTCCAATAATAAAATAGAAGTGAAAAAATGAACAAATGGTTTAAAAAAGTTTTTGTCATTGTGCAATGCCTAAAAGTCTTGAGCATGGCGTGAATAAACACTGGATGAATGTTGAAATCTAAAAGCTGACGTAAAACATTGTTCCTCTGTTAAAAATAATAATAATCGTATGGCCTCAGCTACCGTGTGCAGACATTTCAATTTGACGCTATCTGGCTGCCTGCTCGTCAATTTCGACGTTCCGTTTTACTCTAGGGCCGCTAGATGGCAGTCAGAGTAAACCGGATCTCTCTTGGGCGTCTATGGCTGAGATTTAATTAATTTTGTCGGGTAAATACCAAATGTATCACCAGAGATCTTTTATATGCCGACATCATACAACATGGAGTGTCGAATGGGCTTTCTTCCGCCCTTCAAAAATCCGACTACCTCTGCCGGGTTTGAACCCGCTATCTTGGGATTCAGAGGCCGACACTCTACCACGGATCCACAGAGGCAGCTTGTTCCTCTATTGATAATGTGTAACTTGGTAGTGGCCTGTAGCATCGGTTTTTATAAGGTAAACAATAAATTATAAAGTAATTAAGCAAGTGGATCATGTTAACAGCATTGATAGAAGTATTGTTGTGAAACCAGAAAGTTCTCGATCCAATGCAGGACCTTGATGCTACAGGCCACTACCAAGTTACATATTATCAACAGAGGAACAATGTTTTACATCAGCTTTTGGATGTCAACATTCAACATTCATCCAGTGTTTATTCACATCATGCTCAAGACTTTTAGGCATTACACATTGACAAAGACTTTTAAAACCATTTGTTAATTTTTTCACTTCTATTTTATTATTCGACCATCAAGTCCCTAACTTGTAAATTTTGTAAGAATGACTTAAGCACCATCACGTTGTATATTTCATCCAATTAATGTAATTTTATTACTAATGGTCTATATTTTTTATTATAATATATATATATCTTTGTTCATTTGACCCATTGTGGCTGATGATGTCCAAAGACATTGAAACCGGTACCTAATAAAAGTGTTGTGATCTTGTATTAGCAACATATTTTGTATTGATATAAGGTGGATCATTTGTACTCTCCTTTATTGTATGTTAGTCTCCTTTCAATATGGACCAAATATGTAGTTTTTAATATTAAATACACCGATTTCTGCACAACAATTCCTGGAACCCCTTCATCCACATAGTTTTCAGCACTATCATTATCAACAAGATCGGTATCGTCACTATTTGCCACCGTTGCTGAAGAGCTGATATAAGGATGTAATGTTGGTGGGGGGGACTTGTTACAAGATCTGACACTAGCTGGTTAATATCCTTTCAGAAGAATTAATGTTGCAGGTTGGTTAGTGTCAGATTTGTATTGACCAGCAAGATTGATAATGTATCTTTCAGTTTCGTGTTTGAATCTCATATTGATCCTGCAGGTGCATTTGTTCACCAACAAGCCATGAACTTTGGAGCAGTACCTAAGGATTTATAAGAGTTTTATCTTGTTGCTACAATACTGACAAAAGTTGTTGTTTGGGAACCTGCCTATCACAGCCTCAAACTGCTATGTCAGTAGCTGTCATTTTTTGGAAAGTTAATTTTGGATCAAAAGTTTGACAAATCAGGTGTCATCTGTAAGAGAATACCAAATATTCTAATGAGAGATTCTTGTTAAACACTGGATTCATTTTCAAGAACACTACAGATCCTCACATATCTCCCAAGTTGTGTCACCATCACATTCAGATTTGAAAGATTTGAGAGAGTAAGTTTTAAAAACAAATCACAATTACATTTAATGAGCTTATTCAACATACTGGAGCCAAAGGAGGTTTGAACTCTGTGTCAGTGTCAGTCCTGTTGCTGTTACTATTGCATTCATCAGGGTCCTCTTCCTTGATGCTATCAACAGGCAACTGGGGATGACTATCTCCAAGAGGAGACTTTGGGACATATGCATCAACTTCACTAGTTGCAAGTTTTCCAGTTTCATTGCTGCAAGAGAAAAAGAAAAACATGAAAAAAAATTAAAAAGGCGTATTTAATTTTCCTGATAGCAATAACAGTCTGCTTCTGGGACAAGTTTTAATAAAATGCAAATATCTGAGTTCCTATTGAGTATGTGAACTTAAAAATACCAACATTCATCTATTTCTAATTCACATCAACTAGACACAAAGTAAATATTATTCAAATTATGATTTAGTACACAACACTTAGATTCACAAAACCACTATTGTATTTATTTACATAATTTCCCCCTTAGCAGAAATTTCCACAAGTTTGTTAAGACTTATTTTCTAAATCTTAATTTTCTTGCATTTCACATTAAGAAATTTGACACCCCTTGCACCAGACTTGCAAGAATGATCTGAAGTCTACTGGAATTAAATTTTATCTTCCAAGAGAGATTAAATATCTCCCAGAATTATGTTGCATCCACAGTACTTTTACATAGGCCTATATACAGTAATGTCTTGTCTTATTTTTTTAAACAATGTACCCATATCCAATCAGAAGAGGTTACAAGACTGAGTTATAACTAGGGTCTGGATTCTTAGGTCTTAACCCATTCATTTCCTTGCATTTTAATTTGAAAATTTCAAAAGACCGAACAGAAAGCCTGAAACAGCCCTTTTCAAGTCCTAAATCCAAGCTTCTTTTTATATGGGGCTACCAGTTATTTCTATTTTTACATAAACTGCATATGTTATATGGAAGCCACAGAACTGTTCAGAATTTTCTTGGGAACTGCTGACAGAATACAAAAGAAAAGAATATATTATTCTCTGATAAGAGAATGGAAATGGGCCGATCACAGAGTTAGTAAATAATACACTAGAGGTAGCATCAGTGCCACCATCTGTGAGAGAATCACTGTTTCTTACAAAATTGCACAAAACTATTTTAATCCTCCTAGTCGGTACTATATATTTTATGTCCAATTAAGATGAAACTTCACACATAGACAGACATGTTTCGACCCAGCACTGGAGCATCCTCAGTAAGACATGTAAAATGCATTAAAAACATAGGAAACTCACAAAATGAAACCTTAGTTAAAAAGTTTTTTAAAAAGCATGACGAAAGTTAAAAAACTGTGAAATATTGATCGTTAAAACAGTCTTGAGCTGGAGGTCTTTCTGTTTCAATGTTCTTGTTGTCGTTTGGTGTGGTTTAACTGGTATCTGCGTACTGTTGGCTTAGTTGTTGTATTCCAACATGGGCTGATATACATAAGCATTATTGAAGTTGAACCGTCTGATTTTTAGTCTATAAGATGGGTAATACAAATCACATTAAGGTTGAAAAATGGTGACCAACAGGAACAATATTTAGATTAAGTTATGAAGAACGAAAATTAACTTACGTTACGTGGCCCGCTTGTATCACCCGTGTTCTCTGACTACGGAGTCCAGCTCTCGACTGACTTGCTCCCGCAGTCGAGATGCAAGACGTGTTGCTACAAGGAAGTGGAGTGGGGAAATGGGGTGGGACTTGCGGGAGAGTGGGAGTGCTCGGAATAATGGGGGCGGTGACTGAAACAGAGTGTAATAATTGTGAGTTCTTATGTTCCTGTTTTTTACTAGAAATGATTTGAATAAAAGTTTCGCATATTACGTTTCTTTTTTTTTTTTTCATTTATCTCATTTAAGTTGAGGGCTGGGTTCTTATATTGATCCATACTGATGTAAAAATCCTTTAAAATGTTGTGTAGTGGACCTTTTTGTTCACATTGTGGAACTTTTAGATCTTGATCTATTGTAGTATAATTGCGGTTATAGTCTTTGTGATGGTTACTCATGGCAGAGAAACGATTATATTTTAAAGCGTAGCGATGTTCTGTATATCTTATGAGGAAGTTCCTAGCAGTTTTTCCGACATAACTTGACCTACATCCCTGACATTCCAGTTTGTATATCCCAGAATTTGTGTATTTATTGCTAGTATTTAATATACACAGAACCTAAAAATTGCTTTCAAAACCAGCAACACTAATGAAAGAATATTATTTAACTTCACACAATAATTATTATTATTATTATTATTATTGGTAAATGTGTATGTGGCATATTTTTCTTTAGTTTTTGACTTGTTAAAGTAGTTGCGGGCTTGTTAGTATGTTTATTGATTCGGTTATTTATAAATTTTGTGCTGAATCTGTTGTTCAAAGCTATTTTGTGGATGGTCATGATTTCTTTTTTCAAATTTTTCTTTGAGAGCAGGATTTTTAAAGCTCTTTCTAACATACTATTGTAGGCAGCCTTTTTGTGAGCTTCAGAATGTACTGAATTTTGTTTAATAGTGTTAGCAGTGTAACTTGGTTTCCGGTAAATGTTAAATGCCAGGTGATTATTCTTATGACATGATAGTGTTATGTCTAAATTATTAAGCAAGTTATTGCTCTCCATTTCCACAGTGAATTTAATATTCTGATCTAAAATGTTGAGTAGTTCCAAAAGTTCCTTTCCTTTGTTATCGCTGCTATCTATGATGGCTAGCACATCGTCAACATAGGCCTATTCTCTTTAAGTAATAATTATTTCATTTTGAGAATAAAATATACCAACAGACAGGTTTACCTAAGGGAGCACCGTCCTCGAGTATTTTGGCGAACATATATATGGACCACTTAGAACACACAAACATCATAGATAAGATCAAAGCTATAAAATACTGGACACGTTACCATGGGATAGGAAACGACTTAGGACTAAGAGTGGGAAGGAAACGCCTGTGGGCTTAATTAAAGGTACAGCCCCAGCATTTGCCTGGTGTGAAAATGGAAAACCATGGAAAACCATCTTCGGGGCAGCCGACAGTGGGGTTTGAACCTACTATTTCCTGAAAGCAAGCTTACAGTTGCGGGGCCTTGACCACATGACCAACTTGCTCGGTCAATATTTTATTATGCTTGTATACAGTCCTATATAACATTTAAAGGAATAATACCGACGAACGTAATGGACTTAGATGTTCACACGGTGTTGCACATCTAGTCTCTAAATCGTAAAATCTGGTAAGGTATGAATGCTACACGTATTGTACAAAGGGAAAGTAACAAACTGTATATACTATAAATACACACAAAAAGTGAAAAACGGAGCACAATTCCAGGCTTTCGTGCATATCTTTTCTCATTTTCTTTTTGTACCAATTTGCTTTACGTCACATTGACACAGACAGGTCCTACGGTTCAATTGTCTTAGGTTTATTTCCTGCTGATATCACTTTAGTTTTCAAAATGCTCATTTTTATATCATACTCACCGGACCTCTTTTCAAGTTGCTAGATAATAGACTGCAGACTATTGGCTCAGTCTGCCATTAAGACCAGTTTATGGCTTAGGCAAACTGCCAACTACATTTCCACAAAACTAATATTTTTTGGTAAACCTGTCAAACATACCATCTGGCCATGGTTAGCCAGTTCGAATCCGGTTGGTCAGAAAAATGTTGACCCTCAGAATGTTGGTTGGCAGGGTAGGAGAGATGGTAGTCTACAATTTCAAATAAACCTAACACAATTGAATATCAGGTTGGAAATGCAAACTGTAACAGGTAGATCACTTCAAGTACAGTATTTAGGATGTGAATTTTCCAGGATGGTAGTATAGTAGTTAAATTTGAAGGAAGGTGCAGCAAAGCTAATGTCGTGAGCTCGGAGCTGCGATCAGCAGTATTCTGTAACAATGAAGTTAGCTTGTGGATGAAACCGCCTTTACATCGGTCTGTTTTCAGACTGCTTGGACAGACTTCGCTGTATGGGAGTGAAAGCAGGGTTCACTCAAGATATTTATTTATTTATTTATTTATTTATTTATTTATTTATTTATTTATTTATTTATTTATTTATTTATTTATTCAATAAGTCTATACAGAGTTATCCTCCCATTTTAGACTCTTTATTATATGAAATGAACAGATCAAAACCAGGTTAAGAATATAATACTATCACAAAATGAAAAGAGGAACTGCAAACTTGGTCCTCAGCACAAAATAAATGAAACTATTAAATTACGGCAATCAGCAACTTGGCAAATGATCCAAAGTAAAGAAACTGTTAAGACTTATAAAAGACTTATCCATGCCAAAACTTGGGCATGTGAAAAATATATTGAGAATGCACCTAACAAATGCAAGGCGGCATGGGATGTTATAGTACAAGAAAATATCCCTACTCGTACTCGAGACACATTCCTTGATCCTGAATAATTATTTCTTAAACTCTGTAAAAGAAATTGAGGATCAAATTAAGGCAACAGGTACATCTGCGAGTGACTTTCTTCTTGATCAACCCCTCTGCCGAAACACTTTCCACTGGGTTGAAATCACACCTGATATAGTAATTAAAGTTAGCTTAAAATTATCAAACTCTAAGAGTATGGATTCTTATTGGTTATCTAATTACATCACCAAAAGAATAATACATTTGATTTCTGAACTCTACCTTTTATTTTTAATAAGTGTTTAGAGTTTGGAGTTTTTCCTGATTTCTTTAAAATTTCTAGTTATTCCAGTATTAAAAAGTGGGGACAAACAATTTCTTCAGAACTATCGTGCAGTCTCAATTGTTTCAATAATTTCTAAAATATTTGAGTAACTTTTGTACAATCAACTTTGCAACTATTTTAAAACTTACAATCTCCTATCTGACAGTCAGTTTGGGTTTTGACAAGGTAAATGTACTACTACTACTACTACTACTACTGTTCTTGAAATTGTTAATCAGATATTAACAGCTTTTGAAAACAAGCAGGCCATCTCTTTGGTGTTATGTGATCTACGTAAAGCTTTTGATTATATTAATCATGAAATTTTATTTGAAAAGCTTGAGATGGATGGTGTTGAGTATCCTTCACTACACATAATTAAGTCATGCTTAAATAAGAGATATCAGTTTCTCTATTAAAAATAGGTATTCCACTTTGAAGAAAGTTACAACTGGTGTGTCACAGGGCTCTGTCCCCAGTCCATTTTTAATCATTCTGGCATACAATGATTTAATTACAATAAACAATGTTTTATTATAAACCACCTATTCAATACATAAAAATGTTATTACATTTAGAGTTTCATCATTAATATAAAGTTATAAGCGGGACATGTTTCACTCCCTTATAGAGCATCATCGGTCATTAGTCAGAATTGTCTCCATAAGGCTCCTAAAATTTCTAGAAAAGTCACTAGTCGTTATCATTGAAATTCTGTCACTAAATTACTAAAAAAGACTCCATAACTAGCGACTTGTCTCTAGAATCGACTAGACTCATAGACTGATGTAAACAAACATGAGCATAGCACATGAGAACGAGAGATTGATGCTCATAATACGCGTCGCGATATACAGGTTTCAATAAACATTGCACATTCGTGCACATTTCTCACATTAATAAACGTAGATATTTCGTTTTAAAGCAGCCAATGAGAGAAGAACTTCCGGCCACTGGTGTAAAAAAGCTGAAATGGTGGGATTTGAAAACAAATGTTTGAAGTTCACCAAAATATAAGCTAAAATCGGGAGAAATAATAAAATAATCAGGAGCGGGAAAAACTGTCGAAAATCAGGAGTCTCCTGCCAAAATCAGAAAAGTTGGCAGGTATGCATGAGCATTCAGATCTCCCACTATCATAATGCCATCTCCAACAATATGTGTTTTCAGTTCTTTGAGGAACTCTTCTTTTTCTTTCATGCTACATCCTGTCTGTGGAGCATACACCTGTACTATCTTCAGTAGTTCCTTGTTTACATGTATGTGCATTATTATAATTCTTTCATTTACAAATTCAACATCAGCTATTGGTTCAACATTCTGATCCACTACAAATCCCACTCCATTTATTTTCTCTTGACTGTTACCCATCCAGTACAAGGTGTACCCCTTTCTTTATTTCTTTATTCCTTTCCATTTCCATTTTACTTCACTTAATTCCAGGATGTCGAGTTTTCGTCTCACCATTAGGTCAATCAATTCATTTTCCTTCCCATTCATTGTTAAAATATTTATTGTTCCATATCGGCTTTGTTCTCTGATCTAACACTTGCACGAACATCAGCATTACCATCATACTGTGCAACTGTAGTCAGAGACTTGTCAGTTCCATTTCCATTTTTAAACTTCCACCTGAGGCTTGTATTATAGTTGAAAGCAAGTACAAATTTACTCATTTGCTGACCTGCTAAGCCTAATGCATCTGAGGATTTTCTTTCAGGGTTTACTCCCTTAGCCTTTGAAGATCCCTCTTCTCCACAAGGCAGTGGTTTCCTCTTCTAATTTTCCCCAAAGAGGATGGGTTGAATCATCCACCATCTTCACCATTCCGAAGGTCTCCTTCTCTGCCTAAGATGCTGTTATGGTCTTCACCTGAAACCCTGGGCATGGGTTCCACGTTATACCCCATGAGACTGGGTCCCTGCCTGAACTTAGCTCTCCGTCACACCGGCCTTCTGATGTGAAGGATACCCACCCCCGCAACGTGGATGCGTCAGACAAGAATTACTCAAGTGAAGGATAGGGAAGGTGACCCTATCTCCCTTGAGCCGAGTTAATGGTTGTGTATGATGCCACAACCAATGGCCATAATGTTAGTATTAAGTTTTAATGAAAGGTGTATGTTCATTTAGTCTTAGTAATATTAAGTACTAAATTATTATCAGTTGACGAAGCCTATTTCATTGTATATGGTCAATGGCAAATAAAGATTCTTGATTCTTGATATTCAATACATGTGTCCATCTTCTGATGGAGTAATTTTAATCAAACATATTTTGGCTCATTTTAAGCCATCTTCAGTGAAAAAATGTTAAAAAAACTACATGAATTAATGTTAAAAGATTGTTATTAAAACACGATGAAAAAGAATATATAAAAACAAGTGAGACATGATGAAGCTAAATCAGTAAGAGGTTGCAGCAAGGTTGAGAACCTCTTAGTTTGAAAGTACAGTATGTCACACTAAAATGGGGACGAAATCACAAATTAAAACTTGAGAACAGCCTATCTTCAAGGCTCTGAAGGCTTTGAAATTGTACCTGGAATCCTGGTACGCAAGCACGACGGGTGGAGCAGAACTTCATTGTCACACTGTTCTTCACACGTTTCTTTCTTCTTCTCTAAATATTTAGAGAGCACTAAGAACTCGGGACCTCGTGCAATTCATTGCAAATAAATATTTTATCATATCACAAAATCGTGGAGATGAAAACTGAAAATGTATGAAGGACTGCAGTTTAAGGATTGTATCTCTGTGGTAATGAAATGAAATGGCATATGGCTTTTAGTGCCGGGAGGTGTCAGAGGACTTCGGCTCGCCAGGTGCAGGTCTTTTGATTTGACACTCGTAGGCGACCTGCGCATTGTGATAAGGATGAAATTATGATAAAGACGACACATCAGGGGAATTAACCAATTATGGTTAAAATTCTCGACCCTGCCGAGAATCAAACCCAGTACCCCTATGACCAAAGGCCAGCATACTAACCATTTAGCCATGGAGCCGGACATCTCTGTGGTGAACCTCAATTTAACATCAATGCAAGAGGTTAGAATTTCTATTAATCGGTGGTAAAAAGCTTTCCACTGCCAGAAGAAGAATTTGTCTAAGCGTTGAATTATGCCCATGATACCTAGAGTAATCTGAAGCAGTTCGATTGTTTTGTATGGGGGGATGTCTTCATGACAAGTTGTATCACTGTATGTGGTCCACAAATCGAAAAGAAGGACACAGTTGTCTTAGGAGAATGGAGAAAAGGCTTCTCTAAACTATATTTTCAGTTCTGTTTTCCCCACTTATTCTGATTTTGTGGCAATGACAATGATGTTACCTGCTTTAAACATATTTTTTGAAACCAGAGAATTGGAGGTCCTGGTTGGCTCCTGTAATACAATAAATCATTTAGGGAACAAAGAATTGTCCATACTAATTGTTAGTATTATGGTGTAAAAAGGTCCTACAATAGATAAGAGTCCTTTTTGACCGCATTTGCGCTCGAACCCACTTTGATCAGTGTTATAAATAGAGAATGGGGTGTAATGGAGAATCGTTCTCAAGCCATCTCCAGAAATTTTTCTGCAGCCTTATTCATTTGTTTTTCGTCTTGAATATGTGAACAGAGTACACATTTCATTTTCCTACTCGCAATTCTGTGTTGTTTCTTAAAACAGGTGATCCAGGCATGAGAGTTGGAGAAATTACTTTTTTTATACATAGTTCTCGTGCAATTTCCAGAGCTCACAATCATAAATCTTCATCACTTACATTTTGCCTTCTCTTTCTTGCCTCCTGGAAACAGGAACAGAGTTTTTCATACATAATTTTTTAATGTTCAATCGGACTTGCCGACATACCCGTATTTTTTTTTTGTTAGTTGCTTTACGTCGCACTGACACCAATAGGTCTTATGGCGACGATGGGAGAGGAAAGGCCTAGGAATGGGAAGGAAGTGGCCATGGCCTTAACTAAGGTACAGCCTCAGCATTTGCCTGGTGTGAAAATGAGAAACCACGGAAAACCACCTTCAGGGCTGCCAACCGAGGGGTTGAACGTATTATATCCTGGATGTGAGCTCACAGCTGTGCGCTCCTAACCGCACGGCCAACTGCTTCTTCCACAAGTAAAGATATGACTCCAACTTCACTAAACCAAAATATCTGTGGATGTGCGAAAATGATAATCACTTTTTATCACCTTCGTTAAGCCAGAATTTTACAGCCCTCTTCATTGACCCCACACTGATGTTTTCTGACACACTTTCTACGTGACAAGGAACATAACTAGAACTAGACGATTTGCAAGGCAGCGGACTCGGAGCATCACTAGATTCCGGGGAGTCTTATTCTACTTTCGAACCGGGACCTGCAGATTTGCTTGCGATTAACAGAAGGTTTTGACAAACAGAATCACTTGAGTTGATTTCACTGTCTCCACTGTGGAGATTATTTTCCATAAAATCAATCAGATATTGTCCTGTTTCCTTTTCTTTGGATCTAATTTATCCTGAAAACAAAAACGCCTTTTCATGGAAATAACTCATTACAAACTCCGCTACATTAATAGAATTTAAAACATCATCTTCCGAGAACTCATTTTAACTGTCTTGCTTTCTTTAAAACAACCATCAAAACCATTACGTTACTGCTGAATACAGTGAAACACCCCACAGCTTACTAGTACATGCAGATCCGCTTATCAATGGCCTTGGGTACATCGGCCACCAGGGCTGTCCACTCCAGCCATGTACATATACAGTACTCGTGCCATATCCCATTAATCTATGTGAGAGATTCTCTACATGATTTCAGAGACTTGCAGTTAAATCTGGAGGCTGATTTTCTGCATGTTGTCCTTTTATAGTACAATGACTGTGTCAAAAAAATTTCTACATAGGTTGCGACCTATCTCACCTGATACTTCCCTTGTGAGAATGAGGAGCAAAGTGAGGGACATGACATAATTATATGCACCAGAGACAGGGAATGAAGAAGAGCATATCAAAGAATTCCTGGAGAAACTAGAAAAGGAGATAACTGATGCGGGAGTGATTACAATGGGAGAATTAAATGCACGAGTGGGAAGCGAAAGAGAGGAAAGGAAGAAGTAATTGGACCATATGGGTATGGGAAAAGGAATGAAGGAGGAGATAAGCTAGTTTAGTTTTGTGAGAAGAATGGAATGATTGTGGGCAACACATAGTTTCAGAAGAAAAACAGCAGGACAATTACAATTTATGGTTGGGGTGACGGAAAAATAAAATGTGGTGGAAAGGAAAAATTGCAGACGGTTGATGGATATTTACCAGGAGAGGCATTCTATGAAGATCATAGAGTTGTAATAGCAAAAATGGGAATGGGGAAAATGGAAAGACACTGGCTGACAAAAAAAGTTAAGCACCCAGAAGGAGTGATTGAAAGTGAATGAAACCACATTGCTGAAAGACTTACTGAACTGATTACAAAATGGGATGAACGAGACAAAGCCGTTGGCAGTTACAGGTGGAATGTGGGCACCAGGTCAGTAGGGTGTTGCACACCCCCGGCCGCAATGCATGCCCTTATGTGGTTCGGAATGGTGTCAAATAGCCTTTGGATCCCCTCCTGAGGCAAGTTCATCCATAGTTGTTTCAGCTGCCCCTCCAGATCCCGCAGATTGGTACTGGGACGGAGTCCCCTTCACATGTCATCCCACGTGTTCAATGATGGAGAGGTCCGGGGATGATGCTGGCCATGGGAGGACCTCAACATGCTCTAGGCAGTCCACAGACACACATGCCATGTGTGGACATGCATTATCTTGTTGGACCACTGTCCCAGGGTGCTGTGCCATAAGGGGTAGGGTGTGCGGACGCAGAATGTCTGACGTATCGCTGTGCCGTGAAAGTCTGTTGAAGCACAACAGGTGACCGGAACGCATATCCAATGGCTCCCCACACTATGATGCCAGGGATTACGCCTGTACATCTTTCCACAATATGGGCAGGATCTGCCCTCTGCCTTCGCCAAACCCGCACACGATGGTCATCCAAGGTTATGGAGAAGCGGAACTCATCACTGAACATGATGCGATGCCAGTTGTCCTCTGTCTATGCCTCCCAGGCAAGGCAATACTCCAAATGAAGGTGTTGGTGTTCTGGTGTCAATGACAACCGACGCATGCATTGGTAGGACCCTAACCCAGCGGATGCGAGTTGTTGACACACTGCGCGGGAACTTACAGGATGTTGTAGAGTCTCCAGTATATGTTCGCCGATGGCGGATGGCGAAGTTATGGGATCCCGCAATGCTTGACGCACCATACGACAGTCCTCCCTTGGGGAGCTGTTTCTTGGTCGACCCGAACCTGCACAATGTGAATGAGTACCCTCATGTACACATTGAGTCAAACATCGGGCCACTGTGACATCTGAATAGCCCACATGCCTGGCAATTGCACGATACAACCAACCAGCCTCGTGCAGTGCCACAATGCAGCCTCTGTCAAATGCTGTCAATTGGTGGATAGGCTGTCTAACACATCTGCAAGGCATCGCAGGTGCTTCATACTGTACGTAGTCCTCACTGCACGTCTTGCTTAAATGTATGACTCATAGCAGTCCACTGGTAACAACTTATCAACATCAGGATGGTGCCACCATGAATGCACTCTGGTGGATGTTATACACATTACAGATACTTGTAAATCTAATCATTTACACACACATCAACGGTGTGACAATAATTTATGCTACCCTCATTTGTTGGACATATGTATTTGTGTGTGTGGACTTTATCTACCATTCTCGGCCATTGTTTGAATTGCCGTTAATTTATGTGCCTGAACTATGCTTATTTAAAATGCATATTTTGCCATTGTTGCGTCGGTCCTTCGGTTTCTCTGATTCGCTCAATAAGCTAGTTGATTCGAGCGTGCAAGCGCACTTCTTCTTTTAACTGAGCGATGCGCGGCTTGCTCTCCTGCACGCCAGTCTGTTCTCGGCTAAACGCCATGATGGACGCATTTGGAGAAGTCGTGACGTACAAGACGCCATTGGCCTTAGTTTTTGTGTAATTATTTACCTAATGTAGTTTCTATTCATCGTTCTTTCGTATTTGTGTTGTGGAATGAATATCTGAGTGAGTGTACCTTTTGCAATATGAGCTAACTATGTAACTATTGGATTGCCGTATATTAAACTGGACACCCAAGGATGTAAGTACAAGTAAATTGTTTCGAAACTGTTCTACTGCCGGATTATTTCAAGAAGAAGAATGTGTGTGTGACACCTATTATATAACAAAAAAATTTTTTTGGCAACGCTGCTAGTATTGTTTCGTGTATACTGCGCAACTGTAATTGAAATTAGGCCTATAGTTTATGGACATGTCGACCACCGTTTATTCATTAAATTAACCTGGAATTTCTTCGGCATCGGACATTTTAATGATACTTGTAGTACGCGGTAATAGGGAAAATAAGTGATGCAACAGGTATGTTCCTAATCCAGATATAGGCTACCGTATGACACGACAAATAGTAGCTACATTTCACTGCACCACTCAACACAAAATAAACTTCTAACTTCTGCATGGAATGCGAAAAAGAAGCACATATAGACTCAATGAGTTATTCAGCAATCTTGCTGCCAACAGGCAAGCAAAACTGAACATTTCTAGACATGTTAGACCACAAACAATGGGTGTACAGATTTGTAAAAGTGCATACGGAAACAAAAACCTGAGCCAGAAGACTGGGGGGAGGGAACAGTAATACCAGTCTTTAAGAAGGGGGATGATAAAGTGTGTGATAACTATAGAAGGATCACACTCTTATAACAAATGATAAATACAGTATACTGGAAAGGAAATTAGAAAGAAGAATGAGAAGAAAGGTTGTTGTTGCTATTTGTTTTACATCCCCCTGACAGATAGATCTTATGGCGATGATGGGAAAGGAAAGGCCTAGGAATGGGAAGGAAGCGGCCGTGGCTTTAATTAACCCTTTCGCACTCAGCGCGCTGATCTATTGGCGCGATAAGTTATGGCGAGAAAGCTCCCGACACTGGTACATCGGCTCAGTCCTATTTAGGGATTTTGGTCATTTGCGTGGCTGTTAAATCGTAACAGTTAATCGTGAAGCGTTGAATTTGCATTTTACTCTACAGATATATCCACCAGCCATACAAAATATTTTTATTTTCGACAAATGAAATCTGTTGACCGTGAATGTTTATGTTGTGGTTATTTGAAGTTGTCATTGCGAGGATCTGTTTTGGTTGGCTTATGAATACAACAATTTGATATTGATATGAGTTTAGGTTAGAGTATATTTCGTTTCTTTGATATATCGTGTGTTCGCTGCACTTCGCAAACTATAATTTTACTCCTTTTCATAATTCCGTTGTTGCACGTGCTTGTGTCATCTTTTTATCGTAATGGCTAGGCCATATTCAAGGCCAAATGAGGCCGATATCATTGAATTTTCAGATGATTTAGACAGTAATAATGAACTTCTTTTGCCAAAAGTGATTTGTATTATGTGGGAAGTGACACAGTCACAGCTGCTCACTGTGCATCGGACCGCGAGGACCCAACATCGATGACCGTTACATGTACACTGAATAACTTTTTTGCCATGCTTCATGAGTGAATTGCAGCATACACGTAATACTGATATCAAATTATACAGAATTAAATGTTATTTCTTTCACGTCTAAGAGTAAAGAAGGAAGACGCAATAATGTCTGATTTTTCAGTCATTGAAAACCGAAAATTATTTTTTTAAATTTATTTTCAAAATTTAATAATTTTTTTTTTTTTTTGCTTTACCAATAACAATACGTCCTAGGTATATTCATTTCTGAAATGCTCATAGTTTCCTGTATTAGTGTGATTTATTTTATTTTCACGTGTGTTAAAGTGTTCGCGTGTTGATTTTTTGTAATTTGGTTTGGTTAATGACAGTCTGAGTGTCTTTGAGCAAACCCCTGCATATAGGCTGAGTGCCAAAGGGTTAAGGTACAGCCCCAGCATTTGCTTGTGAGAAGAAAGGAAAAAGGAAAGTTGCAAGAGGAACAGTATGGTTTTAGAAGTGGAAGATCTGCAGTGAACCAAATTTTCAGCATGTGGCAATTAATGGAAAAGAATTGGGAATATGCAAATTAATGTCTGGTAATGACATTCAAAGATCTAACAAACGCATGCAATAGTGTTCCCAGGGAGAAGGTTTGAGAAATCATGGTCAAAAAGAGACTAGGTACACAAACTATACAAATGGTGCAAGCGATGTACAACAACTGAATCAGCAGCATACAGACTCCGGTTGGAATGACAGAATGGTCTAGAAATGAAACTGGACTAAGACAGGAGAGTGTGCTGTCACATCTTTGTTTCTACACGTTATGGACGATACTGTAAAGGAGACAAAGGAAGCACCAGGGATGGATGAAATTAGTGTGGATATGGTAAAGACTGCTAGACATGTTAGACCTCAAACAATGGGTGTACAGATTGTAAAAGTGCATACGGAAACATAAATGTGAGCCAGAAGACTGGGGAAAGGGAATAGTAATACCAGTCTTTAAGAAGGGGGATGATGAAGTGTGTGATAACTATAGAAGGATCACACACTTATCACAAGTGACAAATATACTGGAAAGGAAATTAGAAAGGAGAATGAGAAGAAAGGAAGCAAATGGGAATAGGGAGATGAAGTTGTTACTGTTTGCAGACAATAACGTGGTATGGGCAACAAACAGCAAAGAAGTACAAGAACAACTTGACGCACTGAATGAAAATATTGAAAACAAGTCCATGGTGATATCAAGAGGAGAAAGACAGAGGAAAGGCATTGTGAAAAGTGGTGGTCAAAGCCTTGAAATTGTGGACAGTTTCGAATACTTAGGGAGTGAATTATTGCAGAATACAAGGCTGGACATGGAGATTAGCAGGAGGGTGCAACAGCGCAATGCATTCTACTAGTGTGTAAGAAACCTTGTCTGGACTAAGGAAGAACTAAGGAAGTGTTTTAGGCCAATTCCAGGAGTCGTGTGTTGACATTTCTTTTTAACATATATATGAAACTTACTATCTAAACAAATTGAGATTTATGCATAATAACGTCTAGATGATACTGAACAACCTCCACAAATTTCATTGTTGTAAACCTGATGTATGAGATTTTATTAAATTTTAAACATAGCGATCAGTGTTTACATGGAACGGACTATTAACTTCACATACCTTTACGAAAATTTTGCGAATTGTTGCAACTTTTATTGGTAATGTTAAAATGTATTTTACGAGAAGGACAAAGGTACATTTTGCAAAAAAAAAAAAGTGTAAAAAAGTGTAAGTTTCGCAATGTCTCCACAATATAGTTAACCCTGCTGTTCTGTTTGGGTCTATAGGACCCTAAATGAACATGCGCGTCAATTCTCATATTTTAAATGTTTAATAAATGTTTATGAAACTCGGTGACTTTGTCTGAAAATAGAAGAGCAGCGTGCGTTTAAAAAGGTTTTAAAATAGTTTAAGTAGAATGGGCATAAACTGTAATAGTTTCATATGTATCGTTCAGGTCAGTGTGACCCGACACAATTATGATTACGGTTATTTGGTTTTTTTTTTTTAAAGAATGGAAATGTTGAACTTCGTTTTTGTTATATTTTATGGGAATATTGATATTTGTCATTCCAACCTACTCAACTATCAACGAAGCCTCCATGCGTTTACAACAACAGGCTTGTTTCTTGCTCTTCCTAGGTAGTCATAATTAGCAGCTCTCAACAATCTGAATGCTTTGTTTCTGCTCAGTTTGAATTGTGAAACCATGGTGATTAGATCATTGACTGATGATGAGTTGGAAGAATTACTAAGTGCCTGGGGAGATGAAGCATTACTTTCTGAGTTCGAAGTCATGTCAGTAATGCATCTGAAAGAGTGTGTTCTAATAATACCAATGTAAATGGTCCGTTATTGGACATTATAAATTCAGCTAACTTGAAAATTTAAAACGTCCACTAACGGACCATTTACATTGGTATTATAAATTTACTCATTCGGGACAAATATTTCAGATTCCCTATGGGAATCAGCATCTATATCAGTGTGTTCTGATGACATTTACAACAGTCCACAGCCTGCACAAGATGGTGTAGAGACTTTTCTTTCTAAAAATAGGAATATAAAATGGCAGTTGGATCTACCAGCACACCACCACCACTTACCAGCTTTGGACATCATCAAGAGTATCCCTGGAGATAGCAGGCAATTGGAGTGGCACCAGAAAGAAATCAGGGAATGAGAGTAGTATCTGATCTCGCTTTTGAGGTATATGGTCAGAATATCACATGTGGCAACTTTTTTATATCATAAAATTAGGAACAGCTGCTTCTGAAAAGGAAATTGACTATATTGGGAACTACACGGAAAAAAAGCCTGAGTTTCCACATAAAATGACCTTCAAGGATATACTAGCTTTTCATTTTCACAAATGACAGTACTGTGGTCAATTATATTTCTAAGAGAAATAAGAATGTTGTACGTATGAGCACTCTCCACCATGATGAGGAAATCAGTGACACGGCTGATAAGAAGCCAAAAAGGATTTTGGACTATAATTCAACCAAAGGGGCTGTAGACATGCTTGATCAGCTATCAGGTACATAGGCCTATGCATGCAAATGAAAAACCAAAATGTGGCCAATGTTAATTTTCTACAATATTCTTGATGTTTCAGCTTATAGTGCATATCTTGTGGACTTGATTGACTCTAAATGGAATAAGAGCAAACTGACTAGAAGGAGAATATTCTTGGAGGAACATGGAAAGTCACTTATAAGAAAACACGTTGCACCAAGAATGCATTTTTCAAGAACAGAAGATTCTGTGAGAATGGTCAGAAGCATCCAAAAGCCTAAAGATGTAACCTGTGTGTCAACGTCAGTAACAACAAGAAAATCTACGAAACGTGCACGATGTATGTTCTGCCCATCAAACAATGACAATAAAAGAAACACATTGTGTGTAAAATATAGTAAACATATTTGCATAACGCATGTCACCTACTTGCGTCCACACTCCAATCAGTAAGAAGAAAAGTAAGAAAAGAACTGCAGTGTTTGCTAAGATAATTGTATTGAAAACTCTCTGGTCTTTTAAATTTATGTGAAAAAGATTTATGTATTATTATTATCAAGGTATTGGAAAAGAACAACAATGTCGATACCTAACAACTGTACAAATTTGTATGTTTTTACAAAATTTCTACAGCATATTGACCCGAACAGTATATTCATAAAGTAAAAGTGGACAGAACAGCAGGGTTAAAGGTGATCGTAGCGGGATTACACACGTGAATCGGTGCTATTGCGACATGGCATGAGGGGCTAATAAAAAACTCTGCATCAAATACGATTACTGAATGATAAAATGTATATTTAACAACGCAGTAAGTAATAATAAAGAAGGGGAGTGATGGCGCAGCGGTCAAGCTGCTTGGAACCATCAAGACGGACTGGGTTCGAGTCCCAATTAATGCATGTGCGATTTTTTTTTTGCTATTTGTTTTACGTTGCTCCAACACAGATAGGTCTTACGGCGACAATGGGATAGGAAAGGCCTAGGAATGGGAAGGAAGCGGCCGTGGCCTTAATTAAGGTACAGCTAATTAAGGTAAAACTACAGGCTTCGTTCCCCTCCCAATAATAATAATAATGATAATAATAATAATAATAATAATAATAATAATAATAATAATAATAATAATAATAATAATAATAATACACTGACTTACAGAGCAAATGCAACACCAAGAAGGAGTGGTCAGAACTTTATGCCAATTGCAGGGTAGACTGTCGTCACTGAGGTATGCTCATGATGTAAAATGCGCCGCTGTGCTGCGCACGTAGCGAACGATAAATGGGACACGGCGTTGGCGAATGGCCCACTTCGTACCGTGGTTTCTCAGCCGACAGTCATTGTAGAACGTGTTGTCGTGTGCCACAGGACACGTGTATAGCTAAGAATGCCAGGCCGCCGTCAAGGGAGGCATTTCCAGCAGACAGACGACTTTATGAGGGGTATGGTGATCGGGCTGAGAAGGGCAGGTTGGTCGCTTCGTCAAATCGCAGCCGATACCCATAGGGATGTGTCCACGGTACAGCGCCTGTGGCGAAGATGGCTGGCGCAGGGACATGTGGCACGTGCGAGGGGTCCAGGCGCAGCCTGAGTGACGTCAGCACGCGAGGATCGGCGCATCCGCCGCCAAGCGGTGGCAGCCCCGCACGCCACGTCAACCGCCATTCTTCAGCATGTGCAAGACACCCTGGCTGTTCCAATATCGACCAGAACAATTTCCCGTCGATTGGTTGAAGGAGGCCTGCACTCCCGGCGTCCGCTCAGAAGACTACCATTGACTCCACAGCATAGACGTGCACGCCTGGCATGGTGCCGGGCTAGAGCGACTTGGATGAGGGAATGGCGGAACGTCGTGTTCTCCGATGAGTCACGCTTCTGTTCTGTCAGTGATAGTCACCGCACACGAGTGTGGCGTCGGCGTGGAGAAAGGTCAAATCCGGCAGTAACTGTGGAGCGCCCTACCGCTAGACAACGCGGCATCATGGTTTGGGGCGCTATTGCGTATGATTCCACGTCACCTCTAGTGCGTATTCAAGGCACGTTAAATGCCCACCGCTACGTGCAGCATGTGCTGCGGCCGGTGGCACTCCCGTACCTTCAGGGGCTGCCCAATGCTCTGTTTCAGCAGGATAATGCCCGCCCACACACTGCTCGCATCTCCCAACAGGCTCTACGAGGTGTACAGATGCTTCCGTGGCCAGCATACTTTCCGGATCTCTTACCAATCGAACACGTGTGGGATCTCATTGGACGCCGTTTGCAAACTCTGCCCCAGCCTCGTACGGACGACCAACTGTGGCAAATGGTTGACAGAGAATGGAGAACCATCCCTCAGGACACCATCCGCACTCTTATTGACTATGTACCTCGACGTGTTTCTGCGTGCATCGCCGCTCGCGGTGGTCCTACATCCTACTGAGTCGATGCCGAGCGCATTGTGAAACCTGCATATCGGTTTGAAATAAACATCAATTATTTGTCCGTGCCGTCTCTGTTTTTTCCCCAACTTTCATCCCTTTCGAACCACTCCTTCTTGGTGTTGCATTTGCTCTGTCAGTCAGTGTAATAATAATAATAATAATAATAATAATAATAATAATAATAATAATAATAATAATAATAATAATAATGTATATAACTACAGATACTGGTACTGAAATATGGCCTACATAATAAAGTGTTTCTGTGAAGTGTCACACATTTAACACTAATAACAGTGAATGTGAAATGAACTAAAACATTTAAAAATAACTGAACATTCAACACTTACGCAGCCTACAGTTTGAAAGAAAGCTTCGTCAGAAAAAAATATAATAAAATGAAAAAACATCTTTTATTCATTCTGCTTCTGGTACAGACTCATCAAAATATAATTTCCCACGAGTAAAACGAGCCACCGTTAATTTTCTTTCGATTTCACATACATTTAATAGGCACTCGTCTTTCGTCGATGGTTCACAAAACAGTTCAGCTTTTCGTTGCACTTGTGAAAACTGGATACAAATTAAATATCACCATTACTTTCAGTTATGGTACAAACAATATTTTGAATGTTCCTTTCTGCTGTATTTTCCGAGTACGAAATCACCCACTTCAAAAGCTATACCACAGGGTGGATTTTTGTCATCTGCTTCGATCTTGTAGTCTGGATGTAGAGAGTGTGTGGTAGTAGTTTCAGAATATTTTCTTTCTTGAACTATATATTTTTTGAATGGCCCCACAAAATGAATATGAAGTGTTCGTGGTAGTGCGCAGGAAATGTACTTCGGTCGAAGTCCACAAAAAGAAGACCGACCGATTGCGTGATGTGGGTATTCTTGTTTAAAAACTTTGTATGCGTCTTGCAATGTGACACACATGAATCGTTTCCGTTTTTAATTTCTGTTCAGAACAATCCTTTACGGAGATAAAATCTCTTGCTCGAGGAAATGGCCAACTGATATGATCCGGATTGAAAAATTTAAGCTTGATTTGGAAGTGAAGACCCTGTGCCTGCCAGAGGTAGATGAACTTAACACCGAATTTTACACTCGACGCAGAAACAACTTCCGTTTCTTCCGCAGACTCGCTGGTAAAACCTGCTCCAAACGCTTTACAGCTTTCCCCTGTTCGTTTGCATTTATAAGCAGATGCTGGCATACTCGGCTCTGCAATCGATGTGATGGTTGTGTTGTTGGACTTGTAGAACAGGAATTAACTGTTGATAAGCCCTGAAGTTTTTTCTGAGCTTTGTGCTTCTTCACCGATTATCGTGCCTGTTGGTGGCGCACGCGTAACTGGGCAGGTGTCATCTTCCTTCTTCTCCTTGCATGCCTTTCCCTATCCTTTCTTTTAAAATGCTCCTCATTCTTTTTCTTCTTGTGATACCGTTCACAACATTCCCTGTGAGTAAGCTGCATTATTAAATATCACCCCAGTGTGAACACCGACTGCCATTCTAAAATACGTTCTTTACAAGTGAGTGTGATGCAGAAATTGAATCTTGTGGGTAGCGTGCTGCAGCAGCAGGGAACTTCCCGAATGCTTGCTCGCGAGAACGCCGAAATACGCGAAGTATTTTACTATCAGCATCGTATGAATCCATTTGAAATTTTAAACGAATGATATAGCTAGCACCTGAAAGGGTGTACCGTATTGGCTTTGAATACCAAGTTTTATTCAGAATGAGCCAAGCACTTTTTGTCTACAGAAACTTTTATACCTTTTTTGCCTCGTGTTTACATGGACTGCAGCAATAAATTCGTCACTTTATTACACCTTATATAAACTGTTAATAATCTAAATAAGTACTTTACTGTGAAGAGAAAGAGCATCAGAATTAACATTTACTATAATTATTTTCATAACTTTTCATCATAATAAATCATAATAAACAGGAATTCCTAAAACTAGTGAGAAATATCAAATGAATTTAGCCTCTACATAAAAGTTCAATTAACCACACAATTAAAAACTGAAAGACATCCATAAATTAACATATATCATAAAATTAATACAATTTCATGTTTTATCAATCATAGAAACAAATTGTTGAGTTTTATTTTAAAATTTACTTTTTCCTACTTGGGTGGACTATTCTCTGGAATCAGCCTAACAACAAGTGTTAAAGTCAGTGAACACAGTATTACTAGGTACAGTATCTGTGTGATATTGTAAGTGCTGATTATGAGAATCGGCAACTCGAGTTGATGCAGAGACAGTAAAGGGTTCTTATCTACAAAATGTATTATGCACCCATATTGACTTATGCGGCTGAGACCTGGAAAGTGGCAAATAGGAATGAGAGCAGAATTCAAGCCAGCGAAATTAAATACCTAAGTAGTACGATATCAAAGTCAAGGAAAGACAGAGTGAGAAATGAAGATGTTAGGAAGGAAGTCAGAATAGGAAACCTAAATGAGAGAACTGACAGGAGTAAACCAACATGGTTTGGACCTGTAAAGAGGATGGAAGTGAAAAGAATAACAAAACAGATAATGGAGATGAAGTTTTAGTGAAAGAGAGTGAGAGGGAGACCAAGCACAAGGATTATTCTTATACCTATTTTCCGAACAGTCCAGGTGAGGATCGCTAAAGCAAAACCAGCACTGGAGCTCAATTAAATTACTGCACATTTGGACGTGGACAATGTCAGCATGTAGAAAATATCTGGTGTCACACTTGACACATTCATTGTTTACGAGACATAACTAATCAGAACACAATACACATCAAAAATCATCGTCTCCACCCATTCCTGTTTCCAGATAGCCTCTGGGTAGGATAGTGAGCCAAAGCCAGTAATTTCATTCCATCTGTCCATCACTCCCCTTATATGTTTATGAAACCAATGTCAAAATCAAGAAGAATGTTGTGATAGTACATATATCACACCCTCACACTACATGTAGAAGTGAGAGATAGTGTCAGTATTTGATTTATTATTATTATTATTATTATTATCGTCAGTATTTCATTTGTATATTTTGTCATTAATATTTGTAAGCTGAGAAGTCTCCACATATGTAGGTATTAGTAATTTGTTTGTACATACGGCTGGGAAAACATTGCTATATTGGGCTTTGATAATTTGTATGACTCATGCGGACATCCCAGTGTCTTATGAAATGTACTTGTTGTTGTCGTCGGGAAGTTCTATGAATCATGTGAATAGCCCAGAATCACGTGAGCTTGATGATGTTGTACTCGGAAAGTTCTATGACTCATATGAAACACCCCAGCGTTTGTTTATGTCTTGGGACCAAGAAGTAGTTCAGGGCATGGTGTTGACAAGAGGATCACTCGTGACTGGCTGGCAAGGATCAATCTAGGCGTATCATGTGAGAGGAAGGGGAATGCTGAGGTCTTTACATACTTCGACGCCACAGCGGAAAAACTACAACCAGAGACACTGTACGAGAAGGAAGGAGACCATACACGGTACAGGAAGAAAGTGGTGTTAACACCATACGGGAGTGAAACTGGATATGCGGTGCTGGAGTGACGCTGTTGCAATATACTGACTGGACTTCAAATGTTCGTGGAACGCAGTCTTGTTATGTTCATGGAAAGTGGCTGATCGACAAATTGTGGAGTGCTTACGCATTAGGTATTGTAGCACTTTTGGCGGTCTGGCATTACATGTTGGTGAAACCTATCTCAGACTTTCCATAATTTATGTTCAGGATCGATAAGCGTGTGCTGCTCAAATGTATATATCTTTCCAACAAGTGTTAAAGTCCGAGAACACAGTATTACTAGGTACAGTATCTGTGTGATATAAGTGCTGATTATGAGAATTAAGTCGAGCTGATGCAAAGACAGTGAAGGGTTCTTATCTACATATATGTACATTGTTCAACGAACTAACTACAAATGGTGGTTTAGTTCTCACTTTTGTTTTCCCACTGTTTTCTTTGTTGTTGTTGTAAATATGGAGTCTTCCAGCAATCTTTTGTTTGTGTATTATAAGTATATTTTGGTGTGTTGATGAGGTGCTCATGCACGGATTTTATTGAGAATATAGTTCGCTATTTTAGAATCAGTGGAGTTATTGATGAACCTAGGTATTTAGTCGTTTTCAGAAGGTTAGGTAAGGCCTGTAACAGATGTACCAGTACGCAGCATTATGTACACGCCCTGGGAGATAAAGAATTATCATGCTCTATCTAAATTCGAGGGATCCATTCTGGTGAACTCTGGTGCCCATACTACGGACATTTCGATTATTTATTTTTATTAATTTAATGTATTTCAAGTATTTTATGAAGTTTTATTATTTCAGTTAATTATTTATATATTTTATTTATGATATTATATTATTATTTATTAGTATTCACAAATTGTTACAATTGGCACCCAGCATGGGCCTGAATGATTGGTACATCTGTTAGGCTTAGAAGCGTAGGTGCACTTGTCAGGTGTCGTTGGAATTCTGCAAACTATGTCAGTGAAGTGTTTTATATGTACGTGATATGTATGTTGGAGTATGAAGAAATGTTGTAGCGAGTTGAGTATTATAAAATTAAGAAGTAGAGAGGTTGTTAAAGTTGCTGGTACTAAGAATCAGGATAAGAGAGGTCAAAAGAATTACACCACATTGTGTTTATCTAATTTAAGTGAGACTAGCGAAATGGCTGATAGTAGAAAAGATCAATTGGCAACGATAGGTGAGGAACCGAGTAACCCGCCTCAAACTCAGAAAGTAGGGGATCTAGAGGAGGCTTCCATTCGTAGTATGCTTCAGTTGCTTCTTAATAAGAACGAAGAGTTGAAGGGTGAATTGTACAGTACGATGGATAGTCAGAGTAAGGAGTTAAATTCAGTGAGTGTGGAATTAAATGTTGTTAACAGTAAGATTGATAGTCAGAGGCTTGAACTGTCCAGTAAAATTGATAATAATAATGTTCTACTGTCTAGCAAAATCGGTAATATGTTTGATGGATTGTCCAATAAGATTGACGAGCGAGGTAAAGTGTTAAGGGTGGCATTTGATCAAGTAGAGAGTGAAATTGACTATCAGAGGGATCTTCAGAATAGGGGGCGTGATGAAGGTAAGAAAGATGTGTCGGATGTCTTACTTTGTGCTAGTGGTGATGGTAATAACGGTGTTGCGATCGATAAATTTACAGAAGTTTCTGAAATTGAAAGTGAAGTTTTAGTGAAGTTGATGAAGGTTGTTTAGTGAGTGAAGAGTTTTTACGGAGTATACATCATGAGGATGTTTTTGTTGATTTAAGTGGACGTGAGAAGAGTAAAATTAGTCGATTATGTGTGAAAATGGTGACTGAGATTAATGAAACTTCTGGTAAGAGAGTTGAGAGTAGCAGTGTTGTTGGCATGAAGCTAGTGAAAATAGGAGCCGGTATGGAAGGTGGTGAAGATGGTTTAATTGTTGGGGCATTAAGTAGTAAAGATGGTAATCTGAAGTGAATTATGGTAACGATTTCAGTAATAGAGTGAGCGTGAGTGATGGTACGTGTGCTAAGTGTGGTGTGAATGAGATTGAGGTAATTGAAGTACATGTGTATGATAAGTGTGAGTTAACTATGATCGTTGTTCGTAAAGGGTTGTTTGAAGCGAATAGTATGTCAAGTTTTGTGCTTAATGAGATTCATTGGAAGGGTGGTAAATTGTATGGTGATTCAGGGTTTGAAGATTTTGTGAGAAATTCTTGTGTCAGAGATCATGTGCATGTGTTGGAAATGTTTAAGGAAAGTGAGAATGGAAGTGTGCGTGAGATGAAAGAAAGTCTGTTCAAGCGAATGTGTAAAGTTTCATTTAAGGCTGAGAGTTGTGCGTATGATTTGAATGACGTGTTGTATATCGATGTGGAATGTGTGAAAAAGTATGTGATCTGTTTGCTTCCATTAATTATGTTTTTGTGGAAGAGGAAACATAGTGAGATTCCTACGTATTTCAGAAATAGGGATTTCTTGGTTATGAATGTTCCAAATGAAAGTTTGTATGATTCCTGTGTGACTGGATGGGATGAATGTTTGTGAGATAGATTGGATTCGAGATATATTTAGATTTTATTGCAGTACGTATTCCTCGTCTATCGATGTTGAGATCTTGTTAAGTTTATATATAGTTTTCTTTTCCATTTATATCAGGGTCCGTATACTGTGGACAGTAGAACAGGCAAGTGTGCTTATAGGCTCCTAACCGCTGACAACAAGGTCCTTGGGACATTTAATATCTATAGCCTTCGCAGATTTAAGAGATAGGATTTGCACCTGGGATGTATATATTATCAATTTTGAGTTAAGTGTACAGTAGTAAGAAGGGATTGTGTTCAATGGTATATGAAACAATCAGTGTTGCTTTTATATAGACATATTATTATTATGATTATTATGATTATTATTATTATTATTATTGTCAGTATTTCATTTGTATATTTTGTCATTAATATTTGTAAGCTGAGAAGTCTCCACATATGTAGGTATTAGTAATTTGTTTTGTACATACGGCTGGGAAAACATTGCTATATTGGGCTTTGATAATTTGTATGACTTATGCGGACATCCCAGTGTCTTATGAGATGTACTTGTTGTTGTCGTCGGGAAGTTCTATGAATCATGTGAATAGCCCAGAATCATGTGAGCTTGTTGATGTTGTACTCGGAAAGTTCTACGACTCATATGAAACACCCCAGCGTTTGTTTATGTCTTGGGACCAAAAAGAAGTTCAGGGCATGATCTTGACAAGAGGATCACTCATGATTGGCTGGCAAAGATCAATCTAGGCGTATCATGTGAGAGGAAGGGGAATGCTGAGATCTTTATATACTTCGAAGCCACAGCGGAAAAACTACAACCAGAGACACTGTACGAGAAGGAAGGAGACCATACACGACACAGGAAGAAAGTGGTGTTAACACCATACGGGAGTGAAACTGGATATGCGGTGCTGGAGTGACACTGCTGCAATATACTGACTGGGCTTCCAACGTTCGAGGAATGTAGTCTTGTTATGTTCATGGAAAGTGGCTGATCGACAAATTGTGGAGTGCTTACGCATTAGGTATTGTAGCACTTTTGGCGGTCTGGCATTACATGTTGGTGAAACCTATCTCAGACTTTCCATAATTTATGTTCAGGATCGATAAGCGTGTGTTGCTCAAATGTATATATCTTTACAACAAGTGTTAAAGTCAGTGAACACAGTATTATTAGGTACAGTATCTGTGTGATATAAGTGCTGATTATGAGAATTAAGTCGAGTTGATGCAGAGACAGTGAAGGGTTCTTATCTACATATATGTACATTGTTCAACGAACTAACTACAAATGGTGGTTTAGTTCTCACTTTTGTTTTCCCACTGTTTTCTTTGTTGTTGTTGTTGTTGTTGTAAATATGGAGTCTTCCAGCAATCTTTTGTTTGTGTATTATAAGTATATTTTGGTGTGTTGATGAGGTGCTCATGCACGGATTTTATTGAGAATATAGTTAGCTATTTTAGAATCAGTGGAGTTATTGATGAACCTAGCTATTTAGTCGTTTTCAGAAGGTTAGGTAAGGCCTGTAGCAGATGTACCAGTACGCAGCATTATGTACACGGCATGGGAGATAAAGAATTATCATGCCCTATCTAAATTAGAGGGATCCATTCTGGTAAACTCTGGCGCCCATACTACGGACATTTTGATATTTTATTTTTATTAATTTAATGTATTTCAAGTATTTTATGAAGTTTTATTTATTCAGTTATTTATATATTTTATTTATGATATTCTATTATTATTTATTAGTATTCACAAATTGGTTAAAATGTACCTTCCTGGACATAGCACACAAGAGAACCAGTAAGTAACATATTTAATCTTCCACATAATCACACACATCCTTATCCATATTACCTAATACAAAAATTGTAGTTTCCTTCCCAGGAGAAATAACCAAAGGATTTAGCATTAAAGAAACCTACAGAAAATTAATTTACTTTGGCTATTATCATATCAATTTCAACAACAGATAGCACAGATACATGAACTGGCACAAAGGAGATAACTGTCTGCAAGCAATAATTATAAAAGGGGAAAAAGTGTGTGGTAATAGAAGAGGTTTATAAAAAAGAATACATACTTCTTTATCTGTCCAGGCATCGATACCTTCGCAGACTCAACATTTCTAACCTGTCCACTTCGTACACTGCAAAGAGAATATGAATATGAATTAACAACAGAATAAATGGTTTATAACACACAGATGACTCTTCAAACTGAGAAAGTGTGTCTCTAAACTAAACACTCAAAGAAAACAGTATTTTCTCATTAAAACTTAGAATACTGTACTAACTGTAATATTACAAAACTCAAAATGTATTGCTATGTTACGGAAAAGAAGTGATGTAGCAACCAAAGATATTTCAAAAGGAAAAGAAAGTTAAAAAGTTATTTCACTACGTGCAAAATAACACTTAAGATAAGCAGAGAGAAATTATATTTCTAATTTATCTGCACCATGGTAATTTCAGTGGCATTCCAGCTACCTAAGATTTGTGGTTCTGTGTTTAAATGAAGGCACTGGTAACGTAAAATGACTATTCAAATCCTATACTTAAATCTCCTGTCTCATTCTTCTATCTTATGATATCATACTCCCAAGGTACTGATACGTACATATTTTCTCTAGAGGTTTCCCATGGACTGTTATACCTCCCGTTCCCAATCTGTGCCTCTGCCAATGTTTTCAATTCCAAATTCCTTGGGATACTGTCATATGCCTTTTCAATATCTAGAAATGTTACTACTATGTCCTTTCCATATTCCCAATACCTTTCCATGTCCGGCTTCATGGCTAAATGGTTAGCGTTCTGGCCTTTGGTCACAGGGGTTCCGGGTTCGATTCCCGGCAGGGTCGGGAATTTTAACCATTACTGGTTAATTTCGCTGGTACGGGGCTGGGTGTATGTGTCGTCTTCATCATGACGTGCAGGTCGCCTACGGGTGTCAAATCAAAATACATGCACCTGGCGAGCCGAACATGTCATCAGACTCTCCCGGCACTAAAAGCCATACGCCACTTCATTTCAATACCTTTCCATCATTTGACGCCATGTAAATATCGGATCAAACATGGACTTGCCTCTTCTGAATCCATACTGGTGTTCTGCCTATTTTACCTCTACTCTGTCTCTTATTCGTTTATCCAAGATTCTTTCATTAATCTTAGCTGTATGAGGTATCATTGTTACTCCACTATCATTTTCACATTACTTCCTGTCTCCTTTCTTGAAAATTGGTATAATGACCCCTATCGTCCACTCTTTTGGAAGAGTCTTTTCTCTCCCTATCATTCTGACGAGGTTGCCATAGAGGATCAAGAAACGCCCTAGTGGAATGTCAAGGTAAAAGATATAGTTAAACCGAAGAAACAAACTAATGGAGTGCTGCAAGGTGATCCACTCAGCCCCATACTATTCAATATTGCCACCGCGTACGTAACAAAAGCAATCAGAGAAAGAGCAAAGGATGCAGTGATCTACATATATGCAGACGACATGGTCCTAGGGTCAACAAAGAAGGAAGAGCTCCAACACGCTTTCTCAGCGCTGGCTGAATGGGCAGGAAATAACAGCCTGAAAATAAACTGGAAAAAAACTCAACAGATGGTCTTTCGGAAAGGCGGACGAAACGCAGCAAACGCAGAATACGAAGACGGCAAAGTGGAAATAGTAAACTCATTCAAATACCTGGGAATAACCTTACAGACTACTGGGACATTCAGACTACACATAAAAGACAAAGCAGTTGCAGCCATGAAAACCATGTACGACATCAACAATCTACAGCAGTTATTCTTAAAAACAGCTATGCGCCTATTTGACACAACGATCCTACCAATACTCACCTATGGAATCCACTTGATATGGGAAAGACTAACAAAGAGAGACCTGGCCACCATAGAAGGAGTTAAGGCAAAATTCCTAAAGACCATAATGGGCATCTCAAAATACACGCGTTCCCGCCTAACATACGAACTAGCACGGGAACCCTTTCTTATTGAAGAACTGAGGATAAAACTACCACAATGAATGTAGAAGCACACCTAGCGGAGAGGCGGAAGAAGAGAGAAGAAATTCCGCTAGAGTTCTACAGCACAGATGCCATGTGGGATCGAAATTGGACGAACGCCAACCAGAAGCTAAGACATGTGATAATAAAACTAGCAGTACACGGGTACCACCATAAAATATGTAAAAATATGTCTTATCACGACCCAAATGAAAAATGTGAATGTTCACTGTGTGATCAGTTCTGTGACATGTATCACATCACAAGATGTAAAAACAACAACAAATCTCTATGCGATTATAGCAAAGACTAAAACGGTCAATGATCTTTATAATGCACATTCGTGCGCTTTTCTAATAATAATAATAATTATGACTTTATGTAAGGAGTACAGTAGGAAGTGTTAAGGACAGGAAATGTAGAAGTAGGACTGGAATCCAACAACAGAGAAGCCGCCGGTACGAGATCCACACATCATCAGCTTCAAGACAACAGAGTCTACATATGGTGAGCTTATGGCATAAGTTACTGCAAGTCTTCGCGCAACAGTTCATTTTAAAAATTAATTTCATTCAATTTTTATTTTGCTTCCATAAGTTCAGATGACGTTAAAACGCCGTTACGTCACGTTTTTCATCTTAATAAATAGCTGTTTTAATTTGTATTTTATGAAATGATTATTAATGATCCTTAAATTCCAAGTTAGTGTACTTAATGGTCTGTGTTCCGTTCACCTCACCCCTGGGAGTTTTTTGAGTCTCATTACGTATTATTATTATTATTATTATTATTATTATTATTATTAATTATCTACTTTTGTTTTCAAGCCATAAGCTTGAAGACTGGTGCCCTTGGGGTACTGGTTATGGAGAAACAATGACATATCATTTATTTATTTTAATATTAAAGTGACCCGCCACGTTATAATTTTGTCATACATCCGTGGGCCAAGTGGGTACATCACATATCTTCCAGCTGGCTACAATGAAGACTGGAGTGTTTGGAGGTACCTTAACCGATTAAGAACTGGTGTCGGCAGGGACATCAGATATCAGAGGACAGCAAGTGTGACTGCGGTGAAGAACAAATAGTGAACCATATGTAACAATGTCATCTCTGCCCATTTTTATGCTCAGAGCAAGATTTAATGCTTGCTGATGACAACGTCCTAGTTGCGGCTCAGTTTTGGAAAAACACCATCTGGATCAGGGATGGCGAACCTTTACCAGCTAGTGTGCTATTTTAAGTCTGGTTTATTATTCTCAACTGTTTACTGTGCCACTTGTTATTTTCTTTTAAGGAATGGCTACAATATACCCCCCCCCCCTCCGATTTCCTTTCTTAATTCCCAATTATGTATCATAATATGTTATTTATTCATTTAATGATTTATTTATTTACTTACTAATTTAATATATATCTTGTAAATACATTTGATTGCATGCTTCGTGGTTGTATTTTGCAAATATATCAAAAATACATTTTTAAGTATTTGGAGAAAACCTAACATTACTTGTACATATATATAATAAGCTCCCATTGTAACACACTTCGTCATTAAATATTATTGGATATAACAATTGAAATCACGAATATTGCTAATGGACTTTAAGTGAAATATCGTTCACACATTTAGTACCCATGTCATTTATATTAGCCTCATAACTTCTTGTCTTCAATAACACACAAGAAGCACTCATGTCTGAATCAAGACGGCTTCTAACTGTTGACTTCACAACGTTCATTGTAGAAAATAGTTGTTCGTATGCATATGATGACCAAAACAAAGTAAGTAATGCTGTAGCAAGTTTCTTCATCACCGAAATCTTTAGTGGTAGGCTGTCCCATTGTTCACGTATTAAGTTATCTGGCTTCTGGAGATAATATTCACCATCAACAACACAGTCTATTTTCACCCATGCTTCACCAAGTTGTACAAATTTGTTCACCCATGTACTGCTTTCTTCACATTCAATCAACTCCATTTCTAAATGGTCAGTAAAAAATTGACCTTAATGTCACTCATTTGTGCAATATGAGTTTCTGTAATAAAGTGCAATGTTTTCACCAAATCTCAAAATTGGAAAAATCTCTTGGAAATTATTTGTTTCGATTTTTGTGAGATGTCCACATACTTCTTACAAATAATTTTTTTTTGCCTTCAAAAGTTAATTGATTTGCAAAATTTGACATCAGTTCAAGTTGTACTTTAAGTGAAGGTAAGTACTTAAAACTGATGAATACACGTTTTCTCTGGAATTATTTTATGATCTCAAACAATCTATCTGCAGTATGTCCCTTTCCTTGCAGTTCGTTATTCATATGATTGTATACTGCTGTAAAATCACGGAGAAACATTCATTCGCACAGCCAAATAGGGTCCGTGAATTCTGGGAATTCTTTGTGCTTTTCTATCATGAAGAAGCGAATTTCATCCAAGAGCTCGACAAGCCTCTGGAGTACTTGCCCCACGACTCAGCCAGCAAACATTATTGTACATCACAAGTACACCACAGTGAGATTCCACTTCGTGTAACATTTTCAAGAACTGGCAATTATTTAGAGCATGTGCCGGTATGAAGTTCACAATTTTAGATACTCTTTCAAATTACTGCATACCTTCTTTTGCACATAGGGCTTCCTGCTATAACATACGATGGAACTGTAAAATAGGGTGTTTAATTTTTCTTTAAGAAATTGCACAAACCCATTATGAATACCCACACTTGAGGCAACATTCTGCAAGTCAAACCCCATTTTTTAATACAAGTTCTTGCTTCACATCCTTCATTACATCTTTACCTATTGCCATACTTCGTAAACTCAACAATTTAACTAATTCCTCCCTCATCACATTTCCACCAGAAAATCAGGCAAAACAGCAATCCTTTCTTGTAAGGTCACATACGTGCTTTCATCAAGACATACTGAATACATCTGGAAGTTATCCGAATCAGCTTTCAATTGCTCCGAAACATCTTCACTCATTCTCATTATTCTACCCTTGACAGTACTTTGGCTGGCTGGCATTTCTTTTAATTCTGTTAATTATTTGTTGTTTGTTAGGAAAGTCTTCAGTTAATGTATCGGACATCAATAAGAAATTTTGTTTCAAGAATTCACCATCAGAAATCGGTTTCCCATGCTCTAATGTGTAGTGAGGCAGATGGAAACAACTGCACTGATATTATTCCTTGGCATGAAAGATGATACAAAACGTACTGTTTGATTTTCTGAGAAACGAGCTTTCTTATTTCTTCACTTGGCATGGAACGAACATTTAAACAATTCGTCTTGAAATGGCGCTTTATGCCTACATTAAATGTGTGGGACACAACAGTTTTCAAGTACAGGCAACACAAAGCTTTATTGCTTCTATCACTCCAAATTCCCTTGTCCACTGTTCTTGAAGAATCTGGTCACTACCATTGTTAAGTTTCCGTGGGGTTTTTTTTTTCAGCACCGAAAACATGTTTGTGAAATCCATATACAAATGACATTCAATAAGCAGTAATACACAACGAACAATTACGCGCTACTGGTTACCACACACAAGTCAAACTTCACTCACTGACTGACGGCCAGGTTTTCGATATTTATTTCTTACACATGAAACACTGACTATACGATCCATGAGATATGTATAGTCTGTAGCACAAGACGTATACAAAAACTTTAATATGTTCATGTGGCGTGACACCGAAATCGTGTTTGCATGTCACCTAGTGACACGCGTGGCATAGGATCACAATCCCTGATCTGAATGTACAGTAAATTTGGTCAATTTCCTTTGCTTGTTAATTTTTGTAAATAGTTTAATTATTATTTTAACTGTATGATTAAGAATGATTCTTACACGAGTAAATAAATGAACAGACTTCGACTGAGGTAGTAAATATTTCATTATCTGAGGAGGATGGCAAGACTTGACAGTGGGTGATAGGGTGATATCTGGTTTAAAAAAAAGAAAAAAAAAATGGTATCACAGAACACGATATCTCTGTTGTGACAGTGCAAGGTACAAAGTAAACTGATTAATTGATGACACTATTTTAAATCCTGGAATTCTCCCTCTGGATTGCAGCTGGAGATCATTTTCTGTGTGGTTTCTTGAATCAGGATGATATGAGCCTGGTGTTCTTTGAGAATCTTTGCTAGATGTTCACAATTTGCTCTGCTTATGCCCTCGTTGTAAAGTTGGCATATTTTCGTTGAAGGGCCAATGTTACGAACTTGAGGGTCCTGAAAAGGGTCTCTAGGTGTGTTTTCTCCTCAGTTTTCCTTGACCAAGAGGTCGTATACGACAGTTCACAGTTCGGTCTCCTCTTATTCTAATGTTGCACACTTTGCACTACCTGGGGGACATGTGTACGGTAATTCAAGGTTAAACCTATGAGCATGAGCAACAGTGATCCCCCTGTATTTTTTTTATATAAAAAACAATGACAAAACTTATACAATTAGCAGTGACAGTGCTACTGTAGGCAAGTCCTCTTAAACACATTACTCACACGTCCAACATTGGTGGCCTTCTACAAAGAGAAAGAGGATATTCAGAAATGCAGTAAAATAAAGAGGGATACAATTATCACATTCAATGAAACAACGGGAGTGAATCATTCAGAAAAGGCTCAGTGAAGAACAGTTTGGATTCATGCCTCGTGAGGGAACCATGGAACCAAGGTTATGGAAAAGTTTCAAGAAAGAGAACTGCACTTTGTATTTATCAACCTGGAGAAGGCATAACAACAAGGTACCTCGGCAGGATGTTTGGAGGAGCATGAGCGAAAGATGTGTATCTGAAAAGTATGTACACTTGGTGCAGGACATGTATGGAGTAGTGCAGACGAGGGTTTACACTTGCATAGAACTGTAAGACTGGATGATTGTACAAATGGGATTTCACCTTTCATCAGGAATCTTGATTAAGTCCATACATCTTTGAACTTGTGATAGATGTATTAAGCGGAAGAATCAGGGATCAAGCGCCATGGTGTGCGCTGTTTGCCGATGATGATGTACTGTGCAGTACCAACAGGGACGCGTTACAGCGAAAGTTGGAATCATGGTGTACAATATAAGAGGAAAGAGGATTGAAGATAAACAGAAACAAAACAGTGTACTTCAACTTTGGAGGGCAGGGAGAGGGATCGATCAAAATTAGGGATGAAATATTGGACAGAGTGGAGAAATTTAAGTAACGTGGTTCTACAGTGGAAAAGAAGGAGAATTTGGACTCAGAGTTGACACATAGGATAAACGCTGGCTGGCTGAACTGTAGGAAGATGTCAGGTGCATTTTGTGACAGGAGATTGAATATAAAACTGAAGGAAAAGGTTTATAAACTTGTGGTTACGCCTGCAATGGTGTATGGAGTGGAAACATGGGGGATCAAGAAGTATGGAAAAAGAAAATTGATTTGGCAGATTTAAAAATGTTGAGGTGGATGAATGCAGTCATGAGAATGGATAAAATACGATATGAAAAAATCTAATGATGGCCGCAATTCAAAAAGTGGGAGTTTCTTAATGGAATTATGTGGGTTTACTACTTATTGGTTGGTTTAAATAAAAATGGGTACTCATGTAGTATTTTATTGATAATTGTAGAAATTATGACTGGTATGTCACATACAGTCCATGGTCACAAGGGGGGTGATATCATCTGCTATGTGTACGAAGTCTGCAACAATTATGAACTTCAAAAATTGCTGTATTTTAACTTGTAAAACAGGTCTATCTGTAATTTCACTTCAGTCATGTAGTGCCTCAAATGATAAGATATGAAACAACCATTTGAATGGAGGCCAGCTTTACACTTCATACACAGTGTGCATTTTCTTTGCTTTTGAATGAAATTTGTCATATTGTCAATGTTATCGTAACGTACTTATCCAAAATTTGTTTATGGGTTTTCAACTTCATTCCCCTTTGTACGATATGAACTTCATATGCTGTTATCTTCATTTTGGCCCATATTTATACAATAAGCTGAGATAAGGATTCCACTCAATACATGTTTATTATACCTGACTATTTATACAACACAATGTGGGACTAGTTTCAATCATATACTGTAATGATCATCCTCAGCAACTTATAGTAAAAAATTTAGACTTTGTATATATACATGAAACAATGATGAAACTTATACTTAAAATTGGGTGAAGTGCTCATGAGCTGTGTTATGAAGTTTGATGTGTCTTAAAAAATAAAATTTTGTGTCTGGTGACATTGCAACAGGTATAAATTCTTGAATACTGTAATGTTATTTGCTTTACGTTCCACTAAGTACATTTTTTACAGTTTTCGGAGATGCTGAGGTGCCGAAATTTAGTCCCAAAGGAGTTCTTTTACGTGCCAATAAATCTACTGACACGAGGCTGAAGTATTTGAGCAACTTCAAATACCACCGGACTGAGCCAGGATCGAACCTGCCAAGTTGGGGTCGGAAGGCCAGCACCTCAACCGTCTGAGCCACACAGCCCGGCAGTATAAATTCTTGAAATTACTTCTAATGATATTCACATTGGATAAAATAATATTTTGATGAATGTCAAATTCATCCCAATCTGTGGAAAGTACTTCTATAAGAATTTCAGCATTCACTTAATCTTGAATGTTGCATGTGTGTTATTGATTGAAATCTACAAATTGGGGTAATAAGATGATGATGAGGAGAAATCCAGTTTTTCTTGTGAGAGCTTCAATAAGGTTGACTGCCTGTGTTTAATTTGTAAACTACCATTTTCTGGGAATTTGAAATCTAGGAGTGGTTAACTGACATTAGTAGAACCTCATATACTGTAAGTAAATTTGTGAATTGTGCGAATACAGGTTGTTGAAGATAGCATCTGAATGGGAAAGCAAATAAGAAACTTAATGGAGCTTGTGACCCAATGTTGGATAAAAGTGTATGAGTAATGTGTTTTGCAGGACTCACCTCCAGTAGCACAGTCACTGCTGACTGCATACGTTTTGTCGTTTTTTTATGTATATACAGAGTGTAATGTTTTGTTATTGACATTTTTAGAACCATTGTCCAGGTACACTCTCTTCTCTATAAATCTGTTGCATCAGATCCCACAACTGATCAATATCAATACCTTCTTCACAGATACACTTCCACATTTCACTGGGGATATCGTCAGGGCCAATCGCTTTTCCAGTCTTCATTTTTCTTAGTGCCATTACAATTTCTTGCCTGCTAATACCTAGAGCCCTGCGTGGATATACAAAATATTATTCGCATTCGCTCCGTATGTGCACTTCCTTCATCCGTATCTGCGAACAGTTATCCGCGGATATTGTAAATATTAAACTACCCCAAGATACTGAAATGGATAGATCTGTTAACATAACATAATAGCAAAGATGCCAACTTTCAAGAAAGGCAATTCGTAATGTAGCCGTTCGGGCAAAGGGTGAAAGGGGACGGGGGGGAGGCGACCGTAGAATTTTTTTTGGAGATCTTACTAACTTACATATCATTGAAAAATCAATGAACAACACACAATTCAACCAGATATTCAACGACTGGCATATAAAGAGTGTATGATTCTTACCAGCTAAAGCAACAGGTGATCTGCAGTACATATCTGAGTGGAGGTTGAAGGATCCTTTCTTTTGTTGAGTACTGTAGTTGCTCTCCTAGTAGCTTGTAGTTGCTGTTTGGTAAACTTACACTGGTTACATGCTTTTCCTTTTGATATCATGTGCATCCTCTGCACTAACAGAGCACTTAACAATTCGGTGCTCATATTAGCACGGAACTCAGTCTTGTTCTTCATCACCATGAAAATGAAAATCCACAGCCTGTTTCCAGTCATTTGATAGGGTCAGGAATGAAATAATGAAGCCCCCATCTAGCAGCGAGGATAGGAATTGTGACGGCTGCCGAAGCCTGTCGCACTCCTCTGGGGCAAGGATTAATGAATCATAGATGGAATGAAATGATATTGGAGAGTGTTGCTGGAATTAAATATGACAGGGAAAACCGGAATACTCTGAGAAAAACCTGGCCCACCTCCGCTTTGTCCAGTACAAATCTCACATGAAGTGACTGGGATTTGAACCATGGAACCCAGCGGTGAGAGGCCGGCGCACTGACGCCTGAGCCACGGAGGCTCTGTTCTTCCTCACCATGCGCAACTGAAAAATCACTGCTGCACACACTACAAAACACGTGTAAATGAGATTTTAAGGAACACAGTAAACAGGGACAGTCTTTCGAGTATTCCTCCCAAATTTTTAAAAACTATTTTTGGTTTATTACTAGCGTCACTAATCACGGCAACGTCACCACGCGTATTTTCCTGCACAAGAAATCGCTTCATTATTTCAAACTTTTTGCACTTTGTAACATGATTAGCATATATCCTAGAAGAACAATACATGTAAATTTGGCAACCAAAATCGCAATACATACTTCAACAGTCACACACACAGTATCCACAATGAAACGGAGTTTGACACCACTTTGCCGCCAAAACAAAGACAAAAGAACTTGTATGGTTGCATGGAAGTCTGGCCATGTGACGAACAAAGACAACTATTCCGCAAGATATACCACTTCACAGGTGCCTATTTTTCTGGTACTGGAAGCACACACTGCATTCAGCGCGTGAAAACTCGAAATAGTCCTACACGTGGGACAGGAAAGGGGTATAAATCATTACTGAGAAATATGAAAATAATATTCAGAGAATTCAAGCTGTAATGGCATTCCTTGTGTATCCTTTTGAACACTTCTTACACTTAGATTTAAAAATCAACAAAAAAAAATCATAATTTGTGGTGTGTGATTTGTAAAAGCGTAATTGTGACGGGTCATTCGTAACTATTAAGACTGAATCATAATAGTTGACATCTCTGCAATAGGCCTGATACCTGGCACCAGAACCCCTTCAGTCACAGGTTTATGAGGGAATTTCTCTTGGAGTAACTACCGACCTATTGAACTTTGTTCCTTCCTTCCATTAATTGCGAGCAGAAGCCAGTTAGGCTTACATCAAATTTACGGCTTTATGGTCTCAAGGCTCTTTATATATCACCATTCTCCCATAGCACTGCCATGGGTCACCTAACCAGAAGCAAACATAAGAGTATACCTGAATGAAAAGTAATAAACTTCATTATTTAGAAAATATCACCAAAATTATCTGCACTGCCATTCAATTTGCATCCGCCAAGAAAATAATTTCGCGGACATCTGCATCCATGCAGGGCTCTACTAATACTGCCCATCACTTCTAGATCTGGTACACCTTCTTCAAGGGTGGTTTGTGGGTTCTCTTCATTAAGTAGATGCTCACTGCTGTTCTTCTATCACCTCCATCACCTCTTATCATCAACATTTTTCAGCACAATATATCGGTACTCTTCATCCATCCTTAGGTGGGTAAAGTCCTTAGTTGCTCCATCTCTTTGCCTGGCTATCCTGTAAATTTTCTTCGGGTCTTGTTTAGTTTCCATCTCTTCGTACATTCTATCTACTGCTACTGCTTTTGCCTTTCCTAAGCCCTCTGAGCCCTCTTATTTGCTAATGTGTACTGTGTTTTATCCTCGTTATGTTCCAAACTGTTCCACATTTTCTTAGCTTCCTTTTTCTATTACAATGCCTTCTGCAGTTAGTCGTTCCACTTTCCTTATCCACTGGAATTCCCTTCCGTGATGTTTTATACAAAAACCTCTACCCACACTTCTCTAAAATCTGCGCTGTTTACTTCCCACCACTTCTGCACACCTTCCACTTTTGGGTTTTTGTTTTAAATTCCTTTTCCAAACTTGGGGCTTTCCCTTTCTACCAATTGATTCTGGACATCACCTTCAGGAATCTACTTCTGTTACCAGTTTGAAATTTGCAACTCATAATGAAGACTCTACATGGAGTCCTTACTACTTTACCATTTACAGTTTCACAGCTCCTTCAGAATTTGTCTTCTACACATAAGAAAGTCTATCTGACCTTTCCCAGGGTAAGAAAACAGGGAAGATTCCAGAAGATATCACTACCAAAGTGATCTTTCCACTCGCTTCTCATTCAAGTCCAATGCTGCAGTTATAACAAGGCCGAGTGTCAATGCTGGAATGACCTGGCCACAGACAACCTTTGCTGTATTCTGTTCAGTGTGTAAACTCTCAATTCCTGTCAGCACAGATTAAATAGCTTGAATACTATGGTCATCTGACAAGAAGTCGCGTGCATGAGGGGTAAGAGGTGCAGAGGGTAAGCATGGCTGCTGCGCATGCACCAATTTCAAGTCTCGAGGCCTGACAAGAAACATCAGTTCCGTCCGAGGTGATTCTTGTGAACTAAGGGGCTGCTGAGAAGTTTCAAACTGGTAGTGCAATTGTGCTTTAAGTAAACATTTACTCATGCTGCATAATGAACAGTTTAATAATGAACACACATCTCTTTCAGAGAGCTTGCACTCTTTATCACGACTAATGTTTATAGCTTGGTGTAGTATCTGTTATTCTGTACCTACAAGCTGCTGCAACTTCTCGTGAGATGCAGAGAGTACAATGATGGACCAGCATGTCAAGTACCAGTAGTTATCAGAACATGTATGAACCGGGGCAACATAAAAAAGAAAGTTACTTAACTTCCCAGCCTCTCCTTACCAATATTCAGACAGAGGCTGTACCACTCAGTGAAATAACTCCCCTAGATTGCACACCATGCAGATGTCCACTCATGGCCAGCTTTGGACATAACACATTCAACCAGTAAACTTTCTACCATGATAAAATTGTATGAGGCATGGAAAATCAGAGATAACTATTCCTCCCCTCCCTCTCTGTTACAAAGGATTCTTCACCAAAATTAAAACACTAACAATGCTATTCCTCCTCTCTCTCTGTTACAAAGAATTCTTCACCAAAATTAAAACACTACAATGCAGGAAACAAATGTTTACAAAACATCTTAAATATGTTTGTTATTCATCAGAGGATCAATTCATATTGCGTGTAAGATTGGAAATTTTGTTTTCTACAACTATTGTTGTGTAGCATATACCAATAGCAACAGTATTAACAGAGATCTTCTTCCTGGCCGCTTTCCCAATTAATTGGAATTGGCACTTGATATAGCCATGTTTTATGGTCAGATGCCCTTCCTGAGACCAACCCTTTGTAGAAGAATGACGAGAAGTGTAATAAAATGAACACAAACACCTAGTTCTCAAGCCATAGCAATATGCAGTTAAAATCTGTGACCCAGCCAAGAATCAAATGCAGGAGCCTCTGAACCGAAAAACAGTATGCTGACCATTCAGCCAAGGAGCCAGAGTATTAATGGAGATATCTGAGAATTAACTTTTAGACTTTCCACTAAACTACTAATTCACCCAGAAAGAATGAAATTATTGATAGCCTAGATTGAAAGTATCTTCTCCCCTGACCTTAAATACTTATTTTCATTCAATTTTGTTCAGTAATTTACTCATAATGTGCGTACATACAGAGAGATATGACAGAAATTTTAAAACTGCATTTCTCTCTTATTCTGGGCATGGCCAACACAAAAATACCAATGTTTTATTTGCTCTGACAAAAGTACAGATAAACTCTTGTGATGTCTCACACACCTAGGTCAGAACTGAGTAATTAGCATTACTGAACAGTGGGAAAGAAAGCTGCAAAAAGGTATTTCATGTTAAAATACACACACACACAAACGTGAGACACACTGTCATTGGAATTCAAAGGAGGCAAAAAAGTGTGTTTTGAGAAAACCAAGGTTAAAGTTTTTTGCATGTGGAAGGGTTCAGAAAATTTTATATACAGTAAAACCTCGTTAATTCGAAGTCGTTGGGACTCAAAAATCGGACTTCGAATTACGTGATTTCGAATTAACCGCCAATTCGCAATTCAGAAGTACCAACCCTTGCTGCGTTACAAAAGGCCCGTTACTGCATGCAGTTAACCTTGATTCACAGTTTATACCTTTCAAATGCCATGAAAAAAGAACTTTTTCAAAAATGTATCCAAGAAGGTGCATTTACAGTATTCAAATAATGCACTCGGATATCTCACTGGTAAACATAACCTCACGCAACGAACGAAAGAAGAAAAAGCACGATTCAAAGACGAGGAGAAATCTATGCTCGCTCCCTTGTGCAAGTGCTTTATTAATTGGATTACTATACTGTATGCATTTTAGATGCCTTGTATTTACACAGAAAGTACCCGATGCCCTTAAAATCGAACTTTCCTATGACTCTATCCTTGTACGATTTCCCGCCATGGCACTTCTCTGTTCTCTCGTACTTCAGAAATGTAAACACTTGCCGCGTCACGAAGTATTGTAAGACCCATTAATACATGCAATCACCTCGATTCACAGTTTAAACCTTTCCAATGCCATGGAAAAACTATTTCCGAAATGTATCCAACAAGGTGCATTTACAATGTTCAAATAATGCATTTGGATAAATCACCGACAAACATAACCTCACGCAACGAAAGAAAAAAAAACGCACAATTCAAAGACGAGGATAAATTATGCCGGTTCCCCAGTGCAAATGCATTATTTTTTGGATTTCTTTACTGTTTGCATTTTTATTATAGATGCTTTGTACTGGCATGGAAAGTGCCCGACGTTAAAACATCGTGGCTTATCGAAGTTTCTTAAGACGAGGGGATAAAGTATCTCGCTTCCATGTGCATTGCAACGCACTACTATGACCCCCATCCCTCACACTGTACAATTTCCCGGCTGGCAATTCTCCTTTGAAACCATTAGACCGTTTGGGCTCGCATTAAAATAAAGCAATGCAGTTTCACCGGCAATGACAATATTGTTCGGTGCCTACGAATTTATTATATTTGCCACGTTTTTTCGTCAACTGTCGGCATCGCCAGTGTTCGCGGATTCTGTTTTCCCGCACACAGTCTGTTGTGTGATATTACGGCGTTCCTTAAAAGGTTGAACACAAAAGAATTCCGATTTCATTCAACTTAGCAATCATGAAGCGCACTGTAGATCCACCGAAGTGAGTGTAAGTGCGGAAAGCTACCCCTCCACGTTCCGGAACGTGCGTTCTATTATGACGCGGAGCGGATAAATTTCGAGTTGAAATTACTCTGTAACGTACTATTGTTTTAAAATGTAAAGGCAGTTTCGAATTAAAAGTCTGAATTTCGGTAATGGGGCCGACATTGTACTTCGAATTACGAATTATCCGTATTTCGAATTAAACAATTGAAATAACATGCAAAACTGTATCTCATGTTTCCGGGAACGAGAGCTTCTTCGAATTAGGCGGGATTTTGAATTAACCGATTTCGAATTATCGAGGTTCTACTGTACATACCATCTAAGAGACTAAACCATGAAACCAAAATTATGTGGGTGGCATCTGCTGGAAGAATTTGATATCATGAAATTTTGACTCTCAACACTACTTTTGGCTCTCACTGAAATTTCACAAACAAATTTACTAAGCTGAAAGCTTGAACCATTTGCATCCCTATGTACATATAACCTTTTTCCTTTGCCTCATAAACCTTAAATCATTGAAGCTAAAAAAGCAGGCAGGAAAAAGCCAGAAATAAGGAACCACATTTACCAGATGAAAGTTAACAGTACCTCTTATATTGTGGTAAAGAACATAAAATGAGAAAACTACTTACCACCACTCAATGGCGTGCTCCAGAGATCTGAAGTATGCAGGCCGACCACGTAAAAAGCTCTGCATACTTGCAAGAGCATCTAAAGCAGTTCCTTCAACTACGTCAATTACTGCAAGTCCTATCAATGATGGAATGTGATTTCCAGCAGCAGTGTGAACAGCAATAGCACCACCCATGCTATGTCCAATTAGAATGATAGGTGGAGCATCTGAGCCATAAAGGGCACCAACAATATTACCAACATCACTGAAACATTGAAAAGAAAGCATTGATAAAAAGGAAGAGCAAAAGAATTTTAAAAACCACATGGTTTAAATAAAGCTGCAATAATCTCTTCTTGAGCTGCCCTACTGTTACATGTGCTCTCTCAATTTAAGGACTTTATGACATACCATATGCTACCCTAACCTTTTAATCTTTTAATCCTCTAATCTTTTTAAATATCTCCCTGTAAACTTACATCATTGCACAACATTCTCACTCCACTGTTTGCTGTATAACTGGGTAATCCCGTAATTATTTTAGTATATTTACTTGTGATTGGATCAAGTGTGGGAACTTTTCTTTCAGCTCCCCAGATCTCTGCTCCGTACAATACCCTAGATTTAACTAAAGCATTAAAAACTTTTTTATACATTCTGTAATCAGCGTTTGGCATCAATTTATCCCAAACGTTAATAGCGAATCCTCCTCTTGCATCACAAAAGCCTGAACTTGGAACTGATATTAAAAATCTTCACTTAAATTGTTACAAGCAGTTTTCTTAGACCCGACTGTATAAAGCAGTTGATCCTAGATCAAGGTCTAATACCGATACCAGATTATGTTGATCCTAAAATATGTGTTGTTGATCCAAGATTTCTCCTAGATCTCGAATCAAAATTGATCCACAAATTCCTTGAATCAAGCCTTGCAATCTGCATCAAGTAGTGTTCATGTACTGTAGGCCACATTTATCAACGTTAAAAGAAGAAGGCTGCTGCAGTGAAAAACAGTGCCATAACAAGAAATCATGGTAAGAAAATAAAATAGAGTTATGCTTTATTATTTACTCTGGTGAATGGATTTTTATCGCGATTCTTTCTTTGAACAACAGATGTTGGACTACTCTGATTTTTCTTCAGATGACGATAATGAAGAATTTCAGCAGTCCCCTTGAGTATTCCAAGAAAGAGGAAGCCCATTCATAGAACCTGGCAACAAAGCCTTTAAAACGGGATTCCGTTTACCCAAACACACTGTTGAGGTTATGAAAGGTAGACATGGAGAAGCTTTAATGAGACGATAGAACAGAAACCGCCCACTTACTCCGATATTCCAAACTGTATTGACTCTGCGATTTTACGCGACCGGGAGTTTTCAAATTGTAGTTAGTGACTTATTCGAAATTAACAGAGCTATGGTTTGTCGAATCATCCATAAAGTAACGAAAGAAACTGCAGCTTTGAAAACTCAGTTTATCAATATGTTGACTGACCAGAGAGAAGCAAGAAGAATCACAAGTCACTTCTATGACATAGCTCATTTCCCAGGAATTCTTGGTACTATATATTGTATACATGTAACTATCATATTGCCAGAGGGTGACAATGCTGAAGTATTCAGGAACAGGCATAGATGGTTCTCCTTGAATGTACAAGTTATATGCAATGCTAATCTGCTTTGTCTTGACATCGTAGCAAGGTGGCCTGGATCTGAACATGACAGTAGTACATTCAAAGACCCTAGAGTTCATGCTCTGAGGTGGAGGAAATACCCAAAGGATTTCTTTTCCGAGATAATGCCTTCATTAATTTTAAAAATTAAGAGTAAAATATTTCCACTTTTTCAATACAAAATCAAGTAATGTGGGTTATATTACAGAAGAAATATTCATGAAAACACAGTGGTTTGACACTATAAATGTGGAAAGGTCAAAACTGTTGTAAAAGTTTTGGATAATGCATAAAAATGCATAAATTAATGCACTTAACTGTTGAAGGAAGAATTCAAGAAGAATAAATTTGGGCATTGAAGATTCTTGAGGTTTGTATATATCACTCCTTAGAGATAATGCCTACCATTGATGCAAGTACCTCCTCACTACAGCATTACACGAAGCGACACCTGCAGAGATGTCATACAATAGACCTTATAGGTGATCGTGATCCACAATTGAAAGAACTTTCAAGGTTGTTAAAAGAGTATTTCCCTGCTTGAAAATGGGTCTTCAAGTCAAATTATCCTGGATTCTGCATATTATAGTGGGAACTTTTGACCTATGTAACATGGCCTTAGATTCCATTGATGGTGAACCTGAAGTGGAAGGAGATGTTTTAGCAGAAAGAAGGAAGCTGGGCTAAATGGAGGAAATAATACTACTGTTAGGAATGAAATAATTAACGATGTATTCAGGTATGATTTTTTAAGATTAATAGTATTAAAAACAATATTAATTTGCTCTTGATTTAGCTGCTGCTAGCTCATTTTTTAATTTTGTGATTAATTTCTAGATTTTCCATTTTTATGGTGTGTTCTGCCTCCAGACATTCCATCTTCTCTTGTAGAAGTTTTCCCTTAAACTTCGCTCAGTTTCACGGCTTCTCTTTTTTAGGAGGTAAAGTTCATCCGCTGGGAGCAGGACTGACATCTGTTTCTGTTGCTTGTTCCTGATATCAGCCCGTCAGAACTGAAATACGAGAAGGTGATGATAAAAAATAAGAATGGCTTTGGTGTAAAAGCGAGTGGAATAGTAATGAGGAACAGTTAAGTTTGTGAAAAGCGTCTTTAATTTAATATGTAACAGCTATCTGAACTTTTTTTAACACGTTGGTTTACGTCGCACTGACACAGATAGGTCTTATGGCGACAATTGGACAGGAAAGAACTAGGAGTGGAAAAGAAGCATCCGTGACCTTAATTAAGGTACAGCCGCAGCATTTGCCTAATGCGAAAATGGGAAACCATAGAAAATCATCTTCAGGGCTGCCAACAGTGGGGTTCGAACCCACTATCTCCCAAATACTGATACCAACCACACTTTCTATCTGAACTACACCTACATAAAGTTTGTTGCAACATACAGCAGTCACATAACTTGATACATTACCACATTGTAAGAAAATCCACTGACAGCGATTTCCTCCTCAGAAACAACTGATCGCGACTAAAACTGCGATTATTGCACTGCAGTTTCCATTGCGAGTGCAGGATCCTCCACACCACATTCACCTACAGTATATCTCTATAATAAAAGTAGACATCATGTACTTCCATAGTGAATATGCACTGTACTTAGTTACCTGTCATAAGTCATCATGGGGTAGTTTGTAATTTTTATTGGAGTTACTGATGACCAATGAATTAAGGAAAAGGTCATATTGCAATATTCACTAGAACAAAAAACGAACTCTTAGTCCTGTGTGTCAGTAACTAATTTACAATGCCATATGGTAGTGAAAAAAGTAGTTTTGTATATTTTGAACACCCCATATTCCTAGTTATTCATATCAGAATTTCAAGGTTAACATATTGCAATTGTACCCACAAGCTACTGGGCCAAACTGAGGATTTAATGCTGCCACGAGTTTTTGTCCAGTTTCATCCACCATAGCTTGTATGAATGGACCTCCACCTGTTTTATGAAAGTTGGCCTTGTAAGAATATACAGTTGGTTAAGTACGGTACTTCAAAGTCTCAACTAATGATTAATACATAAACAGCCTATAAAGTATTTCTGTACTTGCCTAATCGTCTGCAGCAGACTTTTTGTTCTTCATTTGACATTCTTGTAACATACAAGGTTTTCCAATCCAGTTGCATCATATCTGCGTAGGCACTGAAGTCTGTGGCTAGTGGTTTCCAGGAATTTTCTTTCTCTTTCTTACTTATATCATCAGTCTTTTTATTATCCATTGTATTCTTATACTGCATAACAACTAAATCAATTAACAAATCCTTTCTGTTTGCTGTAAAATATGGCACTCGATTTTCTCGCTAAGGCACATCCTTACAGTAAAAATTGAAATAATTGAAATATTCTTCAATACGGAACAATGAAATTTTTAACTTTAAAGGCACATCCTTGTTATGATTTTTCCATGCCATGTCCATTTTTCAGTCAATGTCTTTGAGATCTTATTGACACATCACAGAGAACAAAAATATGAAATAACTTAACCACTACCAACATAATCCTGATTAGCTCCAATTCCCCAAGCTGTTTACGACATTGTCAAGCGAAATTCTATGATCACAGATCAAAGCTGATCCAGATCACGAGATCTGTGATTAATGTTATAGTGTACAACACAACGAGCATCTTGGGAAGGATCATTTTCTGATCTCGAATAAAAATTTATCAAAGATCAGCTATGTTTATACAATTGGGCCTTAAAGAATATTAATATTAATCCACACCTTGCCATGGTATGAGCAGAGAGATCATCTTCATCCCTTGCAATGGAGTCTCCATGGCCACGGAGGTCTATAGCTAGAATCTGGCATTCCACCATACTTGTTACAGATGCCTGAAACATTACACAATTCTAAGAAAACTTTTTTTATTTTAGAAAACTTCCTAACATTACCACAGATTGAAGGCAAAAGTTGATGTTTCCAATACTAGTCATATTTAAATGAACTAATTTATGTTATGCTTCCATTACTAAACAACTCTTGAGTTGCATGTCTTAATATTATTGATGAGAACTGACAAGAGAATACATAGCAAATATAACCCAATGTTTACTCTAAGGAAGTCTCTGAACAAGTTTTCTCTGGCTCACTTATTCTGAAGAATTTAAATAAGACAAAAGTTTTTGAAAACATCAAATTGGAACCAAGTACACATATGCCTTAGAAATAGTTAAGCCAATAAATACAGGATTGAATAAAATTATACAGACATTTACCACCACAGGATGAACAGAAATCATAAATTCTGATATTGAGATTATCTATCTGGTAAGAAGAGAAAAGAAAAGCTTATTGTTTCTTGCCACTTAATTGTATGATTGGGTCAAAGAGTAAATAATTTTATAATAAAATCTGGAAAACATGGCTATGACTTTCAATACCACAATTCAAACTGCAGCAAAAAGTAATTTGTTAGTAATGCTTATTTTATGTCAGCCCTGTTTTTGATGTTACTAGGGGTTCAAAATTAAGGGCATAATATACATAGAGTGCTATTTGCTGATGATCTGAAGATACAAGTACATTTTCTTATAATGTGCTGCTGTGGAAGAGCAGATTAATTGAAATAGCAGTTCTTTATTAATAAGTATTCAGTAAACATATCTAAAAATAAAAGATGTATTACACAAGCAAGAATTAATGGAGATTTTGCAAAAACATGCAGGATTTACAGATGTTCTTGAGTTCAGACTTTTACTTAACATTCATATTCATCAAAACAAGCATTAGTATTTATTAGTATTTTCTGATGGGTACTATTCTTAGAAGTTACTAATTAATGTCCTCAGGGGAAGTGAACAGGTTGGTATATGCACTGTTGCCTGGATGCCAATGAACAAGTACTATTAATACAGGGAGAGGGATTCTGTGAAATATTCAAACTCTTAGGTCTTTTCAGTTGCAAAATTACCAGTGTTTTGTCCCAGTGTGGCAGTGGGGTTGTCAGATTGCCATGCATTTCCAAGAAACAGGTAGCTAGTGTGCTGTTGAGACACGATTGCAAGCCTCCTTAGTAGGACAATGCAGCAAAGGTGCACAAAGGCAGATATGTACCTACACTTCTATACATGCCTGCCTTTGGTTTTTATATCAGATTTTTTTTCAAAAGGGAATCAAAATTTAATTTCACTGAATGCAATTACTGTACCTATTTAAGAATTCAAGCTCTAGGGCATTTTCAATTGTGAAATCACCAGAGTTTCGGCCCAGTGTGACAATGGGCTCATCAGTTTGACTGCCACACATTTCCAAGACACTTGCGGCTAGTGCACCATTGAGACATCACTGTAAGCCACCTTCATAGGACAATGCAGTATTGATTGTGCACTGGGAGAGATAAATGTAAGCCTTTGGCTTTTATATAAAAAAATTTCTCAGAAGGGAATCATGATTTAATTTCACCAATTCAAACATTGAAGTATTCAAGTACTCAGCATGGCAAGCGAGTCATAAAACTCAAGTACTTTGGAATGTTAGGAATGGCAAAGAGTTTTTAAAAAACAACAACAATCAAGGGTTGCGAGTTTGCAAGCAACTGTAAGCCCGAGACACCACTGAAGAATGGTTCTGCTGCCAATCACGAACTTAATTCGCTCAGAGTATCCATCAACAAGTAGACCGCTGGGACACTCGCTTGAACCAACAAGGAGACTATATTTAAGCAGGTATGTCACTTCCTATATTTTCACGCATTCGAAACAAAAAATCATTACAGAAACCAATAAAAGTGTTTCATCTGGGCAACCTTTATTGCATCTAACAGTAACTGGGATGGAAAAGACAAGCAAACAATGGAAGGGTTGGCCACTCTGCCTAGCACAAGATGTTTGAAGAGGAAAATGCCAGTAGACATGATAAATTACAAACTTCATTATCTATCTGCACTGACAGGTAACTATAAGATTTATTTATTCCAATATAACCTCCTATTCAACTCAATTATATTTTACTTATAATCTATACATGCTTCAGCACTATGTTTGGGCCATCTTCAATAGATATAATAGCTTATTATCTTGTCTACAATTACAGGCCAAATACTGACTACAGTATAAGGAACAAAAAAGCACTCTAAATTTCCTAGAAAAAAATCCAGAGCATTGTATGAAGCAGAAATATGGGGTAATGTATACAAAATATAAGAAATTGGTAAGAGAAGAACAGATGGGTAGAATTTACACAAAAGATGGAAACAGATAGAGCTGGCAGTAAAGTAATGTTGTATGGAATTATACGAAGTAATAGGAAAGAGTTTATAAAAAGTTGATGAAAGAGGAGGTTGGACAGTAACCGAGCCGACTGACACCATAGCCTAAATATGTATGGATGTTCAGTCCGTCAGCGATTCCGCTGGTGGGATCCTCAACAGCTCTGCCATCAGCTGTCATAGATGGCCTAGGCATCAGTGAAGAGGCGTACTAGGGAAATGAGGAGTGAGGTAGTTGCTTTCCTAAATAAAAAGATGTTTAATCAGAAAATCAGAGGGCTACTGTGCATCTCGGTAGCCTATAAAACATATGACAATTTAAAAAATCCTAGACTGATAGAAAAAGACATATTTTCAAAGATGACCAAGCAAGTTGGCAATGCGGGTGGGGTCGCATAGCTATGAGCTTGCATTCATGGAATGGTGGGTTCGAATCCTACCGCAGGCAGCCTTTAAGAAGGTTTTCCTTGGTTTCCCATTTTCACACCAGGCAAATGCCAGTGCTGTACCTTAATTGAGGCCATGGCCGCTTCCTTCCCTCTCCTACCCTTTTCCTATCCCATCGTTGCCATAAGACCTATCTGTGTCAGTACAATGTAAAGCAACTTACTTGATTTATATAATATGTAGGCTACTTATTGTCAACACATGTATTTTTACATCTAATTCTAGATATATATAAAAGAGTTGTGACTTCCAGAGTGGAAAACCAGAAGTTAGTGTATAAAATTTGAGTTATTATTATTATGAAATTTTGTACTGTCTTAGTACAGTATAAGGAGGTATAGATCCACCAAATACGTATTTTTTCATGTATTTTTTCAACTAATTTGTTTTATATTAAAACTTAGGCCTAGGTTATTGGGATTACGAACATTCATACATCTAATTCTGTATATTCAATGGAGTTATTACTTCATGAGAACCACGGAAAATCACAAGTGAATGTAAAAAATTTGAGTTCTGTCTTATGTATTATTATTATTATTATTATTATTAACTATGTAAGTTTTGTACTCTAATATAATAGGCATGAATTGTACTGCACAAGTACACATTTTTTCATGCCTTTCGTTTTTAACTTATTTGTTTTGTATTGTGTACTTACTGTGAATACAATGAAATTTCCATGTTCTTTGAAATCATTTAAGATAAGACTAGGCAAATAATAAAATTGACAGGAAATCTCCCAACCGGGCGACAGCTCTAAATGCAGATCATTAATGATTGTGTGTACAGATTTTTTTTCTCTTCTAACTCTGTATACTTATTTAATGGAGTTGTCACTGTGGGCGAAAGGCTTTGTAACATCAAAACTTGACGTGAAGAGGAGGCTGCAGGAGAAACTTGAATCTCAAAGCTAGATGACTCATATGAAAGCAGTTCACAGAAAGAAGACCACATGGCAGCAACAAGCACTGAATGTTGCTGCTGCTGTCTGAGCAGTACCAAATAGCTTAATAAGATAATAGTGGAAACTCCTGCGAGAAACTGGTGACACTGCACCTGCGTGCCATCTAGCGGTTCGAGGAGCTAACTACACTTGCTACTGCTGTCAGCTGTGTGTGTTAGAAGCGTCTCATTTGTAATTCAGATAGTTTCATGTTTGTTATGTATCACTATTTTGGAAATGGCAGGAAGAGGAGTTATTTGTGCTATGTATGGTTGTTTTAATTACATAAGAAAAAGTGATCGCAAGTTATTTTACAGATTTCTTAACAACAAGGTGCTGCGAGTATAAGCCTACCTGTTAATGTTTATGTGCCTGTATTTTTTTCTTTTTATGTGAATGTACTTTCTTTAAAACAATGTTATGATTAAATCTATGCACTTAATCAAGTTTTAGGTGTACGCAGTGGGTTGTGGAGAGCAGAAGGGCAGATTCAGATGAAATTCTGAGGACCAAAGGAGCAGAACATTAAAATAAAAGCTATGTAGTGTGCTCAGACTACTTCACAAAAAAGGAATAGAGAAACAAAAATCTATTAAACCAAAGGTAGGTATATGATTACCTATATTTTCTTCTGGTTTTGCTAATGAACTTGCTTGAAGTACAAGCATTGCATTCTTCCATCATTACTGCTTTTTTCACTTGTGAATGCCTGATTATTAAATCTTCATGTTTGTTACAGAATCTAGCCAGGTGTAGTGCCATCAGTGTTATGCCACAATTTCAAATGAACAAACTTGAGGAGTAGCCCAAAGAAAAGGAAACGAGAGCATGGATCTACCCCAGAAATTTCAGATGATTTACCAGTACCAAAAGAAAGCGCAGACCATGAAGATGATAAAGTGCCCGCAGAAGAGAGACTGGATAAATGCTGTTCAAACTGAATGTTGAAATATTGGAATTCTCAGAATTTGTATCCAAGTACAGATCAGTGAATACAAGTTTGAGAAGGCAATTATGTGTGGTGCAGAAAAATCAATCACAGTATAACTGTGAGAGAAGTGTTGTTAAGAGAGATGCTCAGAACTCTATAAATGTTCAACAAAATCAAGACAACCCTAAAGCTCAGGACCGAAGATACTCAAGTACTGACAAAAGTTTTGCCATAGCTTTGCATTATTGTTCACCTGTCATACAAGTTCATGTAAAAGCATTTTTCTTTGCCCAGTACCAGGTCATTAAGTTACAAAATGCTCAAGTGGAACCTGGAGTAAATAAAATGGGTCTAAGCTTGCTGGAAATTAAAGCAAAGAAAATGAGAAGGGAGGAGCAGGTTATTTCATGGTATTTGATGAAATTTCCATTAAGTCATCACTGTCACATGATCCTCAGAAGAATTAACTGGAGAGCTATTAAGATTTTGGTGTTGATACTCCTGTACAGCCAACAATGTAACGAAGGATAAAAGATATACATATCTACAGTTACAATGTGAATTGACTATTAATTTTAAAATCTTAAACTAAAAAAAAAAATATATAGTATTTTTGATTCAAGGTTTGTGCCTCAATTACAAACAAATAATCGAGTACTTCCTAACAACATAGCTGCCAACTTTTAGAAATCAAAAATACGGAGATTTTTTAATTCTTGGATTTCATCAGATACATTGTGCCATGGTCTAAGTGAAAAAAGGACAGGATAAAAGGCATACATATCTACAGTTACAATGTGAATTGACCATTAAATTTAAAATCTTAAACTTAAAAAAAAACAAAAAAATGGTCACAAGAAAATGTACCTAATCGTAATCACTCTCATTTTATGACACATACAGTACATAAGAATAATAATATTTATATCACACTGAGACACACAACAAAACGCATAATAGTTTCCTTTATTTTAATTTTATAGGGATCTCTGAACACTTGGAGATAAGTTTGTTATGTTTCTTGGCCATAACGTAAAGAGAAAATACCAGAAACTGTCACCGACACAACTCCCTGAAATCCATTCAACTCATTAAAATTATGAAGTAACAATGAACAAAAAATATACTGAAATACGCAAAAATACCACATACAAAACAGATCGGTATGTCTCATACATTATTAACATACGACTTTGACACGGGGGTAAGCACAGAAAAGAACCAAACCAAACCCCATGGCACTACAGCCCTTGAAGGGCCTTGGCCTACCAAGCGACCGCTGCTCAACATGAAGACCTGCAGATTACGAGGTATCGTGTGGTCAGCACGACGAACTCTCTCTGCCGTTATTCTTCGCTTTCTAGACCGGGGCCGCTATCTCATCGTCAGATAGCTCCTCAATTCTAATCACGTACGCCGAGTGGACCTCGAACCAGCCCTCAGGTCCAGGTAAAAATCCCTGACCTGGCCGGGAATCGAACCCGGGGCCTCCGGGTAAGAGGCAGGCATGCTACCCCTACACCACGGGGCCGGCTGGGTAAGCACAGAACAACTAGAAAAAACACGTGGCCTACAACTCCAATGAAATTACGTGCAGAAACGACATTAATAGTGCGCAAACCACCCAATAACAAACTCATTCTTTCATCCCGATTAACTGAGTCACTAGCGCGCACTAGCCTCTCTTGCTTGTAGGACAATTGCCGTCCCGAATCCCCAGCCGTAAAGCACACATGCTTCTGTAGCGAGCAGGAAACACGATACATGAAGGTGTCAGACGATACACTCGCGAAATAAAGCATCAAATAAATATGCTTAAAAATGAGGTTGGGTAAATTACACAAACATAAGAATTTATCCTTTATCCTAGGGGAAGATTATTGACCATACTGGAGGTTATATTGGTCAAATACAGGAAGAATTAAAAATAAATTGGAAAATTGGAAGAAGGGTTAAAAAACGGAAAGTTTCCGGGTAAATCGGAAGGGTTGCCAGATATGTAACAAACAATGCTATGGCAGGACACTACATCAAAGAGCTAGTGCTATTTATTGTCAGTCAACTTCAGGCAATAGGGTTAGTTCTTAAAGCAGTTGTGTGTGATCGAGGGAGTAATAATATGAATGTGAGGAAACTGTTAGATGTGACTGCAGAGAAGCCATTCATTCAGGTAAATGATGAGATTTTTTTTTTTTTTTTCTCCATGATCCACCTCACTTAATCAAGTCAGTGAGAAACAATCTTCTGAAAGAGTATGGCTTTCTTTCTAGTGGTAAAATATGTAGTTGGTCTGACATAAGAGAATTTTACAAAAAGGACTCAAAAATCATTCCAAGGTTAGCCCCAAAGTTAACAAAGAAATGTATCACACTTCCCCCATTTTCAAATATGTGGGTAGGTTTAGCCACCAGGGTCCTCAGCCATTCTGTAGCTTCTGGAATACTAGTATCATTCAATTCTTTGCAATCAAGTACTGCAAACAATGCAGAGTTCATAGAAATGTGGGATACATTGTCTGATATTTTTAATTCTTCAAGTCTCAGTAGTCCCAAAGAGTACAGGAAACCTTTAGCAATGGCACAAGACATGAAAAAACTGGACAAAATTAGTGATTGTCTAAAACAACTCAAAGTTTTGAATGATCACAAAGGGTTAGATTCAGGGTTAGATAGACAATATTTCTGCACCAAAACTATTGTGGTCCAAATTACACATAGATTATGGTTTCCATTATTTGCTAACAAGGAGGCTCACACAGGACTGCATTGAAAACATTTTTTCCATCATCAGAGCAAGAGGAGGCAACAATGTAACCCCAGATGCAACAAAATTTTGCAGTGCCATAAGGGCTGTAATGATAAATCAACTGCTCTGTGCTTCTGATGACAGCAATTGTGAATCTGATGCTGCAGACTTTCTACTGACTCATAATGATGTGATGAAGTGCAATTTTGTTGCTAATGTCACTCAACAGTAACTAATTATGACTATGATGTAATACAGGAAAATGCAGACCATTATGTCATGGGCTAGGCATGTAGCAAGTTTCCCCATGCTGAGTGTAGGAATGTATTTTCATCTTATGATAATGATTACAGCATGGGAAACTGCACATAGAAATGAAAAAGTATGATAATTCTACGTAAATATTGATGTTTCCAAATACGTGTGGGGGGAAAAATTATGTACTAAAATATCAGGAACATTTGAAGACAGATTTTGTCAGTTTTTGTTAGAAAGCACACATGGAATTAGAAGTAAATTAACTGACAGGTTTTCGTCATTTAATGAATGTAGTGAAGGCATATGTAACATCCCTCTTGTATACCTACAGTACCCTGTACATTGTTTGAGGGAGACCTACCTTCCTTCCTGTCCTCTGTGAGAATTCTAATTATCTCCTTCAAACTCTCCAACTCATCCCTCATACTGTCCACCTCCGTAGCGTATAGCGCTATTAGCTGCTGTCCTCGGAGGCCTGGGTTCGATTCCCGGTACTGCCAGGAATTTAAGAATGGCAGGAGGACTGGTATGTGGTTAGAATGGTACATGCAGCTCACCTCCACTGAGGGTGTGCCTGAAAAGAGCTGCACCACCTCAGGATGAGGACACGAGTTTACTTACTATCCCTCATACTTTCTACTCCCCACTCACAGTCCCTACACCTGCATTCCTTGGACATTCTTTACTCTACAGAAAAAACGAAAAATCACCAAAAAATAAAATAACGTATTCTGCGAATAAAAAGAAATTGTCTAGGATAACACAAGGATCACATGGCAATAAAGTAAGCAATATACTATACTCCCCACGGCCTTACTTCTAAATTGAAGTTTCGCAAAACAAATGAGCATCGCCTTTCCTCTGTTGCCAGCGCGCTACACCCACGAGAACAGCTGATGCAATACTACCGCGGTAAACAGCCCTTGTCAAATGTAACACCGTACTCAGAAAAACTAATGAGTATGGATTGAAAACAAATGCACAAAAACTACACTTACTAACAACATCTGACACTAAAAGAGAATGTTTTATTAAGAATAAAAGAGAATGAGGAAATAACGCATCACTCACCGCTAATTGTTGGCACAGGAAGGAGGTTATGACCTACAAAGGGAACACTCTACTGATCTCAGAGTCACTGGAACCCTCCAACAATATGAAAAACACACCAATTACTGAAGGAAAATGCAAAAGATCGCGAACAGTACCAAATACCATACACGCTGAACGAGATAGGTTAACCACATGGTGAATGTAAATATTAGAGTTGTCAACTAGGTTTCGAGATCGTGTTCTGCCGATATAAATCGATATGAATGGCAGCTTGGGACTGGTTGGATGTCTATGCTTCAGCGCATAACCACCAGAGCCAAAATCTGCCAAAACGTCAATTTAAAAGTAGAGCCGTGCGAAGTATAAATAATAAACTAACTTCACTACAATACTACTTAGACATATTATTATTATTTTATTCTATTATGCCCTAACAGAAATGAAAACTGCCACTGCTAAATATCGGAAGGAATACACAAGAATTACATAACAGTAAAGAATGCAAGCAAGATATTACTGTATCTAATCTAATAACTACACTACAATTCTAAAATGCACTTAAGAATTAAGAGTATCTTAATTTCAACAAGTTAATGGGAGTAACAAAAATGTGATTAAAACTGAATTCTTACTATAGCTGGTAGATTATTATTATTATTATTATTATTATTATTATTATTATTATTATCATCACCACCATCAATTTTCCTATTACATGAGACATCCCTTAAATACTGAAGAAAAAAAAAGTCAGAAATGATTTCTAAAAACTTCTCTGAAATGCAAATATTGGGATTATTATTTTTTTATTAATTTTTACTCAACCACATGCTAAAAATGGAATACTGGAATGTGATATGCAACAATAATCACTAATAATACAAAGACGAATCTATCTCGAAACTATTTTATTCATATTTTGTTAATTCACTTGTCAGAGAAATACTACATATTCTTTTGAACTCTATATTAACCAAAGTTACAAAGATATCATTTATATTAAGAAACCCTTTGTTACATGTGCTACGGACCTTAAAGTGCTAGGTACTGTTTACGAAATACCATGTCTAATACCTAGGCCTATACGAATATAAAAACTGAGGAAGCTACAACTCCACGTAATAAACAGTCTAAATAAGTAGACCAGTGGCATTCTTCTCTAGAACTCTCTCTGAAAGTGAATGTCAGCATTTCGCTATAGAAAAAGAGGCATATGCTATAGTTGAATCACTACATAAAAGGAGACATTATCTTATAGGACGTCCATTATCATTCATGTTTAACTGCAAGCATGGAAAAATTAAAAATGAGAAGATCGAATGCTGGAGGTTGGAATTATCATGTTTCAAATTTGATGTCTACTGTCCTGGGAAAGATAATCCTGTAGCCGATACACAGTCCAGAATCTGCTCATCTACTACAATTCCTACCCTTTTTCACCTTCATCAGTCAATCTGCCATCCAGATGTAATGCAAATGGCACACTTTATTCGTTGTAACAATTTCCCATACTCTTTAGAAGATGACTGCATCGCGCCCGGTGTGTGCAGAAATTAAACCTTGTTTCTATGAAAGAGAAGACCGATTCATTAAAGCAACATCACCTTTGAAACGTCTAAATATAGATTTAGGGGACCATTACCATCAAAAACTAGTAATCGATACTTGCTCACAATTATCGATAAGTATTCAAGATTCCCATTTGCATTCTCTTGCAGTGATGTTTCAGCCTCAACCAACAAAAGCAAATTATCCACTCTGTTCTCTGTATTTTGGACACCATTATTTACCATCATTTATCCATTCTGTTTGAGGTTCTACATTCATATTGCAACAACTTAAGCAGTACCTTTGTTCGCAAGGAGTAGCTACCAGTCCTACTATGGCATACAACCATACAACCTTCAAGGAAATGGACAAGTTAAGAGATATAATTAGAGAATCAGGAAATCTATAGAACTCACTTTATAATCTCAACGACTTTCCATTATGCAATGGGAGACTGTTCTTCAAGAATCTTTAAACGCTATAAGGTCTTGTTTGTTCACAGATACTAATATGACACCTCATAAACATATTGAAACGGGAACGCCCTACGAGCATTCACGTTTCATTCTTTTATTATGAGGAGCTCGCTAACACCCGGCCGTAAGCATTTAAAACTTGCGCCGAGCGCACAGGCATAGTGGGAGCTGCAAACAAGCTCGCGATGTTCTAGAACACCGGCCAAGGACAAGCGACGTCACGCAGAAGGTTCCTTCGTGTTCCATAGCATTGCTGCATGAACGAAATATAATCTCAATATTTCAATAACGTCACCTTGCAGGCAGGAATAATGAACTCTGCTAGCCGAAATTTCGTGTCAATCGGTATGAAGATGGCCAAGATATAAAATTTTCTTGGGGCCCACATGTGTAGCCACGCCCACCGGCCTTCGGCAATATAAGCGAGTCGCCAGCCTGGGGTAAAGCAGAGAGAGTGTGCGGTACGCAGCGGCAGTGTGCTGTAGGCAATGAGTGAATGGAGTCGGCAGTAAGCCGTGAGTTTAGTGAGTGTGTGCAAGTAAGCACGTCGCGACATAATCGTCACTCGGTCCGGCTGTATACTTGAGTTCAGAACGTTCGTGTTAAGAGCTTTCTCCGTGGCCTTGATTTCATTTAAAGACTGTGTTTCTCGCATAAACTGTGCCAGCCTTGATTTCATTTAAAGACTGTGTGAAAACAGCGGTAGTGTTTCTAGCCAGCCTTGATTTCATTTAAAGACTGTGTTTCTCGCATAAACTGTGCCAGCCTTGATTTCATTTAAAGGCTGTGTGAAAACAGCGATAGTGTTTCTAGCCAGCCTTGATTTCATTTAAAGACTGTGTTTCTCGCATAAACTGTGCCAGCCTTGATTTCAATTTAAAGACTGTGTGAAAACAGCGATAGTGTTTCTAGCCAGCCTTGATTTCATTTAAAGACTGTGTTCTCGCATAAACTGTGACAGCCTTGATTTCATTTAAAGACTGTGTGAAAACAGCGACAGTGTTTCTAGCATAGACTGTGCCGATCTTCATTTCATTTAAAGACTGTGTCTATCCGTTGAACTGTGTTTATAATAAACTGTGCCAACATTCCCTCTTAAAGACAGTGGAATGCAGTATCGTGATTTCTTTCCGAGGAACCATGTCAATTCCCATCATAACCTGTTCAGAATCACGTATGATCTTAAGTGCCAATCTTCTAAAATTTACGACGTAATGGAACTTGGACTGTCATTTCTTTCAACAAGTGTATTGTGCTGATGGAGTACAGTGCAGAGACTGTACCCGGTAAATTTAATTTTCTTTATGAAGTGCTTAATCACTGCACCTCGGAAGGTCCTAGATTGTTTTCGTTTGTTTATTATTCCAAATACGATAATTCCTTCCATCTTATCCTCGTGGAACTGTGACTCTAAAGTGCGTTCAACATCATTGACTGTGGGAACTATTTCGGCGTGCTTCGCCTTCGAGAAGTGTCACACCAGTGCCCCATGACGTCCAATGTGGAAGCTCCACATTTCCCCGTTCCTGCCTCAGGTTCGAGTCATCAACACTAATACAGAGAAAACCCCAACGACGGAAGACAACACCGACGCCGACCGCAGGACGACACAGCCGCCGCAGGACGACGTCCTCTCCACGCCTTCAGGGATAACTCCACAATTCAGCTGTAAAAGGTGACATAATTCTTTGCATATCTATTGAATAAACTGAAGGATCCACTTAATCATGAATTTTTTTTTCACTACCCTTCTCTCTCACTCTCTTAGCATGGGCCGTACACGCCTTGTCGTTCCTCATGCTCTCCGATAAACTGAAGTACGGGCGTTCCTGTTACAATATGTTCACTCACACTAGACGCAATGCGAATGGATCAATCCTACCGTCATGGCTAACAATGCCTGGCCCTGTTTTCTTGAGAAGAAACGTTCATGCTAGTAAGTTCGACCTATTGGTTGAGGAGGTTCAACTTATAAAAGCAAACACTAATTATTCTTATGTTCATACGTCTCATGGAAGGGAGATATGAAAGCTATGCCGAAAGTATTTAGCAGCCCGTAAACAGTAATTCTGAGGACAATGGGATTCTTTTCATTTGAAAGAGCATTCTCGACCTTGGAACAGGCACACACAACCCCTCCCAGCGGTGGATCCTCCACAGTGCTGAGTCAGACATGGTGCAAGATGGATCTGTCGCGCCGCGATTTTCGCACAATGATTTTTTTATGATTATAAAAAGAATTTAAGTGCTAAAGAATGCTATTCTTCTTTGCTGCGTACTTTTGGTGAGGCTTCCTCTTCTTTAATTAGTTAATTAATACTTTATTAACGGTAATACCATTCTAGGGCCATAGTTGGAAATTGGTTTCATAGGTTTTCAAGGGGTCGGCAGTCAATTGAAGATGAACCTCGTCCCAGTCACCCAGCAATAGCTGTGACTCAGGAAAACATTGATGATGTGAGGAAATTGATCAAAGAAGATCCACATTTTACATTTTGTGACATTGAAGGAACCCTAAATATTGAGTCAACAGCAGCGCAGACCATAGCTCACATTTATTTAGGCCTTACCAAGAGATGTGCCCGCTGGGTGCCACATTCCCTGACAGAAAGCCAAACGGAAGCGAGAGTGGACTGGTCATTTCATGCTAGAAAACTTCAATGGAGGGCGGTCCCAAGACACCTTCAATATCATCACAGGTGATGAAACATGGGTCTACCATTATGATCCTGAAACAAAGAGACAGTCTTCTGTGTGATGCTTTCCAGGGGTGGAAACACCCACAAAAGTTTGACGAAGTCGGAGCTCTGGAAAGAAGATGGTGGCAACTTTTTGTACGAAAATGGGGCATCTCACATCTGTGACCTTGGTGACACATTGTACGGTCAATGCTAAATGGTACATGAATGATTGTTTTACCAAAGTCCTCGCCACATGGAGTTCACAGTACCCGAAGAATAAGAGTGGGCACCTCCTGCTGCTTGACGACAATGCATCTGTGCAAAGGGCTGCCAGAACAATGGATTTTTTGGAAAAGGAAAAGGAGCGAGTGTTACCTCATCCCCCCTATTCACCTGACTTGGCCCCATATGACTTCTTTCTGTTCCCTAAGACCAAGGAAAAAAATTTATGGGCAGTGATTTTCGTCAAATGTAGAGGCCATTAAAGCATAAAAGAATATACTAAGTGGTATCCCGAAAGAAGCTTGGACTGAGACGTTTTTAGAGAATGGAAAAATGTATGCGTGCTAATGGAGAGTATTTTGAAAAGTTGTAATTGTTGTTTTAAATATAAATCTTTTCTCTCACACTCTGCAAAAAACTTTCGGCATAATCCTCATAACTGTATCTAATCGACACCTTGCTCCAAAGGGACAGATGCCTATTTTAGAAGACGGGGATGGAATTCAAGTGGAAGATGTCAAAAATAATGTGAACAGGGATATGACACCTCCTAAGCCGCTTTGAAGTTCAATCACGATGGAAAGTGATGATGCCAATCTGAACAAGAACAACTAAGGAAGGGAGACAAAACTGGATGGGAACAATGTACCCTGCAATTCTGGCATAGTAGTGAAACCCCCAACTTACTTATAGGACTATGTATTAAATGGAACTGGGGGAGAATGTAATAAGCATAATAGTAACGTTGATTTGTTATTAACTTATTATCATGATCGATTCTATGTGAAGATACAAAGAACATCTAGCATGAATTGATTCTTTAGCTGTTTATGTATCCATAGCACCTAGAATTTATATGTTGAATAAAACCAACATTCGGTGTTAACTTTATTGCAAATGAGATAAGTAGTAGTAATCACCAACGATACAAAGACCATTAACTACCTTGAAACTGTGAGTAGGTTCGAACCCCACTGTCGGCAGCCCTGAAAATGGTTTTCCGTGGTTTCCCATTTTCACACCAGGCAAATGCCGGGGCTGTACCTTAATTAAGGCCACGGCCGCTTCCTTCCCATTCCCAGCCCTTCCCTGTCCCATCGTCGCCATAAGACCTATCTGTGTCGGTGCGACGTAAAGCAACAAGCAAAAAAATAGAAAAAGAAACTGTGAGTGGTGATGGTGATTACTGTTTTAAGAGGAAGTACAACTAGGCAACCGTCCTCTATTATCACTAATCAGAGAGGAAAAAATTGAAGGGGCCCAAAACTTCAAAAAAAGAAGGTATCGGCTAAAGGAAGACAAGCACAATGAAGGGCGTGAAAATGAAAGACTCCCTAGGTCTCACAACCTAATACAGTCGGGGTCAGAAAAGAACAAGTGTTGGCCAAGGGAGGCCGGATAGAATAGATGAAAATAAGGAGCCTGGCACAAGTGGAAGCAATGCCAGGACTCAGCTAAGGGCCTCATGGTCGCCAACCCACGCTACCAAGTTTAGAGTCTCTGGGGCCCCGTTTAGTTGCCTCTTATGGCAGGCAGGGGATACTGTGGGTGTTATTCTACTGCCTCCACCCACAGGGGGTTTGAAACTATGAAATTCATATGTTGTTAATTAACTCGTCAGTGCAATACCATATATTCTTTTGAACTCTTTATAAACCAAGTTTACAAGGCTATTATATAATTTGTATCAAGAAATTTTACCCTTCATTGCATGTGCTATGGATTTTGAAGTGCTAGGTACCGTTCACAAAATACCGTGTCTAGTACCTAGGCCTATATGAATACAAAAACTGAGGAAGTTACAACTCCATGTAATAAACTGTCTAAATAAGTATTCTATCAACATTATAGATATTTAAACCAAAAAATATAGTATTATTTCCTGTTTCCCCCAACTCAGATAGGAAACAAAGTATAGTAAAATACCAGAATAATATCATTTTGGGACCTCAGAAATTAATTTGTTATAAAGAAATGTTGTTATACTGAAATAAGTACCAATCACATACATGTATGGAAAATAGCTACCATGCATATGCAAATAATCCAATAATCTGCACACCCTAATTTTAGAAGAAAATTGGCTTTGTTTAATTTACAACAAATTAATCCTACATAATGATTAACTCCAAAACTGAATAAAATGTAAATTTATTTTTCCCCTCACATGGAGGACAGTTGCCCAATTGTTGTTATCATCATCATCATCATCATCATCATCATCATCATCACTGGTGGTCTGCCTATCGGCAGGTCTTTGCATGAATTCTCCACGCTTTTCTGTCTTCAGCCATTCTCTTTGTCTTCCAATAGCTTCTATTCACCTTTACAATGTCCACTAACGAATACCTCTTCCTTCCTCTCTTCAGTTTCCCTTGTATCTTCCCTTCCAAGGCTTTGGTTATTAAACAATTTCGTCACAAGCAGTGGCCTAACCAATTTTTCTCCCGTCTTTGAATGCATTCCAATATCGTTCTCCTTCCTTCACCCACTCTTTTTAATACTTCCTCATTCCTTACTTTTTCCTGCCAGCTGATTTTCTCCATCTTCTGCCAGATCCACATTTCAAATGCTTCTAGTCTTCTTTCTTCCTCTTTTCTCAACGTCCAAGTCTCAGCCCCATAAAGCACCACACTCCACACAAAGAACTTCACTAACCTCTTCTTAAGGTTCTTATTTAGAGGCCCACTCAACAGAATGTCCTTTGTTTCATAAATGCTTCCTTGGCCATTGCAATTCTAGCCTTCACTTCATCCAAGCAATAAAGATCACTTCTGATTATGCTTCCCAAATATTTGAATTTAGACACTTGTTCGATCTGCTCCCCCCAAAGTATTATTTTAGCTGCTGAGTCCTTCTTTGACCCCATGACCATTGCCCTGGTCTTTTTCCTATTAATTTTAACTTCTTACAGGATCTGTTCAATTTTTCCAACATAGCATTCATCATTTTCTCAGTTTCTGCTAGAACTGCCATGTCATTTGCAAATCGAATGCATTCACTTCTCTTTCCTCCAACTGCCACCCCTTGCTTTCCTTGAAAGCAATTTGCAATCAATTCCTCCAGGTATATATTAAACAGCATTGGTGAAAGAGAACAGCCTTGCCTCACCCCTCTGCCAATTCTGCTCCCTTCTGACAGATCATGTTTTATTCTGATTTGAACAGTTTGGTTTATGTAAAGGTTCTTAATTAGCCTTCTTTCCAGTCTACTCCATTTTTCTTCAGTATGTCCATCAATTTCTCCCATTGAACTCTGTCAAAAGCCTTTTCCAAGATATCTTTCTCCAGTGAATGCTGGATTGTGTAAGTTGTCAAACAAGGAGACATGCCTAGAGCAGGGAGAGCCATGCTACAATTTTGAATGTGGAGAGCCCATAACTCTTATCAAAAGAAGCAAACATTTCCAGAAAGGTGTCATTCCTGATCTGATTCCAAAGAGGGTCAAACTGAAAACAGCTCAAATAAAGGACATCAGCAAGATCCTAGAATAGCACTCAGGAAATCATGGCCTCAACAGGAGAAGTTGGATTTCTTCAAAGAAATGCAGCAAGAAAGCTAGCAATTAGACATAACTCCAAATGAGGAAAACGACACTGAAAATACATTGACTCAGTGGATGTTTTTTCCAACGTTCAATTAAGATCATTTTTCTTGTGAGCTATGTTTATTACTGGTTTTTTTGTTTTGCATGATTATTGTGCAAAAGTGACTCTTATCTTAGCATGGGCACTTGACTATACTATGTGCCTGTGACTGTGTCAGAATAAAAATAAAAAGTCTCAGTTAATAACATTCTATTTTTAAACAAAAATACCATATTTACGTGAATAATACCTGCATTTTTTAAAAATAAGGCACGAAATTGGAGTGCGGGTTTTATTTGAGTCAATGTTGGCTTTTTTTTTTTTTTTTTTTTCCAAAATCAGCCTTCCTTAGGTTAGGGTGCAGGGATTAGTCGGTGGTGGGGATTATTAGCGTAAATACGGGTATTTATGCGAATAATATCCGCATATTTTTTTTAAAAACTGAGGCACGAAATTGGGGTGCAGGTTTCTTTTGAGTCAATGTTGGCATTTTTTTTTTAAATCAGCCTTCCTAAAGTTAGGGTGCGGGGATTATTCGGTGGCGGGGATTATTTGCATAAATACGGTATTTGGTCATTACATTTTTCCCCATAGGCTATATTTCCCAACCTACTAGAAGCAGACTGAAACGTTCCTGACATGGCCGGTTTCGCAGCCGATTTTGCACCCATTATGGCCACCCAGGCGTTTGCAAAGCGGGCTAACTCCATTCTTCGGCTGCAAAACGGGTTAAATGCAAATTTCAAATAAAAATATTAAGTTAACATTTGACCACAGATTTCACAGCTTCAACAATTTAAACCGCTTATTTCTTAGCTATTTTATGATTTTAGGTTAGCTGTGATAGTAGAAATCAGTTTTACCTCATTTACTAGCATTCTATTAAAATAGACTTGGTCCACTTTTCAAATGGGTGACTCATTTATGAATAGAGGAGGTTGGAAGAAGCTTTTTAACAGTACCTGGATAACTGGGGTTGTAAACCAATGGTGGTGGTGGTGATTCATGGCCCTTTCATTAACTGATATCCTCATTTCTCAAGGGCATGAACTCTCTTTCTTTCTCTTCCACATTCTGTTAATGTTACAAGGGGCTGATAATTGGTTGTTTTGCCTCTTTAAACAAAAATCACCACCACTACCACTCTTTTACACCTTAATCAGCGTAAAGAAGTACTTACCGAAAACAATGCCCATGTTAAAGATGAGAATCCCCCACCATGTAACAACACCAGGACGGGTCCACTGCTGCCTAACTGGTAGACACGAAATTGATCTCCATCAATAGAAATATCTCGACACTCTTTAAAATACTGATTCCAAGGTGTAGGAGTATAGTCACGCTTCCTTGAACTTACACCACGACGAGCACCTCTGTAACACAGAACAATTTTCAGGTTATAAATTAGTTCTATTTGAATATGACAGCAAGACTAAATGACCAAGTTACTAAGAGGCACTGCATTAATGCTATGTAAGAGGTATAAAATCATTAGTATCTCTTACTCATCTTATTAATGTAATGGTAATTTCTGTTACAAACATATTTCTACACTTAACGTCCCCATAAAATAACATCTCCCATTTTCACAGCAGGCAAATGCTAGGGCTGTACCGTAATTAAGGCCATGGCCGCTATCTTTCCTATCCTAGCTCTTTCCCAGCCTTGTATCGCCGAAAGAAAGCAGAATACATACATCTTCTTTAGAAGAGGATACACCCCTTTAGTGATATTTTCGCAAAACTATTAACTGTTAAATACAAAACAATGCACAAATGCATAAACCTGCTAAAAAGGGTTTCAATCAATATGATTGTTCATGAAATACATGCTTCAGCTGTATTTATCAGGTGTAAATATTCCCAGGGTTTAAGTACTTTTATTTCTGGTCATTAGCCATTCAAAACTAGTTGAACTGTTTCCAAAACAACAGTTTGAAGTTAAGGAAATAAACAGTGTTCAGTATAACAACACAATATGGACATCAAATTATGGAAGTATTTTAAAAGAACATATTTTTTTCAATTCTAGATAAAGAGTGAATAGTTTTACATAACTGTTGATATCATAATCATAGGCAAGGTACTTCCAGTTTTACCTGGAAACTGAATGACATTGACCTGAATTTTAATTTCAAAAATTTCACATGAATTATTGGCTGGGGTCTGAGTATGGCTGCCATGTTGAGAAGTCTGTGACAAAGCTACTCGTCTATCATGACCCATCTATTCGTTTACAACCTCAATTTGGGAAAAAGTAAGTTTAATTTTAGAAAAAGTAATTTTAATTTCAGAAAAAGTAATCTCAATTTCAGAAAAGCTAACTTCTATTCCAGAAAAAAGTAAATTTAATTTAATTAAAGAAAAACAGCTGAACTCAAAATATAAGACAACATGAACAAAGTGTTACTGTATTAGTGTATTATTTTATTCTCAGCACTGAGATGCATAACAGTGGTATGGTTGTCTTGACGATAAGTAAACAGACTGTACAATTTCAGGTGGTGGTGGTGGTGGTGGTGGTGGTAATTTTTGCTTTAAGAAGAAGTACAACTAGGTAATCATCCTCTGTAAACAAATTAGTGGAAAAGAAATTTAAAATAAAACAAAATAATTTATACAAGAAACGAATTTGGAAACGCAGTACAAAATAAAACAAAAAATTATTAAATAGGCCGAAAAATTACTAACGAATCAAAAGGGAACATGCATTCCCTGAGTAACACTACACTTGTAATTTACATACCCTTGGTTAATCCACTGTCACACATAAAGCGGATTACTATTTCATGTACAACATTTAAGTAGGTTCTTTTTTTTTTTTTTTTTTTTTTTTTGCTAGGGGCTTTACACGCACCGACACAGATAGGTCTTATGGCGACGATGGGATAGGAAAGGCCTAGGACTTGGAAGGAAGCGGCCGTGGCCTTAATTAAGGTACAGCCCCAGCATTTGCCTGGTGTAAAAATGGGAAACCACGGAAAACCATCTTCAGGGCTGTCGATAGTGGGATTCGAACCTACTATCTCCCGGATGCAAGCTCACAGCCGCGCGCCTCTACGCGCACGGCCAACTCGCCCGGTCATTTAAGTAGTAGTAGTAGTAGTAGTAGTAGTAGTAGTAGTAACAACAACAATAATAATAATAATAATAATAATAATAATAATAATAATAATAATAATAATAATAATAATACACTGGCAGAAAAAAATATCCAAACACCATGAAATAAGGAATACAGAATACAGAAATTCTGGCAATAAATTTGTTGAGGTAACATATTTAATTGATTAAAGATACAAAACTACATGTTAATATCCGCACGAGAAAAGCCATCGCAAATGCTGGTCCATTAATAACCAGTGTAATCGCCTGACTGTTGAATGGAGGCATGCAAACGTGCATGAATTGTGTTGTACAGGTGCCGGATGTCAGCTTGTGGGATGGAGTTCCATGCCTGTTGCACTTGGTCAGTCAATACAGGGACAGTTAATGCCGTTTGTGGATGACGTTAGAGTTGTCGTCCAATGATGTAACATACGTGCTCGATCGGACACAGATTGAGAGATCGAGCAGGCCAACGCAACATGTCAACACTCTGTAGAGCATGTTGGATTACAACAGCAACATGGAGGTGTGTATTATCCTGTTGGAAAACACCCTCCCGGCAATGCTGTTCATGAATGGCAGCACAACAGGTCGAATCACGAGACGGATGTACACATCTGAATGTCAGGGTGTGTGGGATAACCACGAGAGATACTCCAGCTGTCATAGGAAATTGCTCCCCACACCAGAACTCCCGGTGTAGGTCCAGTGTATCGACGCCGCAGACAGGTAGAATGCAAGCGCCCACCTGGCCTCCTCCTAACCAACACACTGCTATCACTGGCACCAAGGCAGAACTGGCTTTCATCAGAAAACACAATGGACCTTCACACAGCCTTATTATACGGACTCGTTCAACCGCCTGTTGATACTGGCCTCTTCGTCGTCGTAAATGCTTTCTTGACACACACAGTCACTCCATCCAATCTCACAGGTAACTAACGCTCTTGCACAGTGCAGCCCAAAGCAAACCTGCCTGATGTGCAACATCATGGGGCCGATACTAGCGCCATGCTAATGCAATTTGCGGAAAATCTGAATAAACATCATCTTTCAGATGTATAAACATGCCTACCAACATTTGTTAATCTAGCAGAACCCCCTTCTTGGTGTTTGGATATATTTTTCCACACGTATAATAATAATAATAATAATAATAATAATAATAATAATTTTTCTTGTGCGATATGGAAAACAGTGGAGAAGTTATTCGACATCGAAGAGGAAAATATCAAAAGGTATCCAAAAAATGTTAGAGCCAAATTCTGAATGCAAAAGAAAAGGGGGTAAACTGGAAACAGATGGCTACAGCTAATGGAGTGAAGAACAAGACTGCTCACGGAAAGGTAAAGTCTAATGGAAAGAATATGGCAGTAAGCAGCATCCTAAACTGTCTGATGAAGATGTTGATTCTATTATTCAGTGGATAGCTGAAAATTCACAGTTTGCATTAAGGTAAGATTAAAAGCCCTATACCGACCATGTTAAATATTCTACATTGGTGACCCATTATCTTAGGAACTATTCAAAATAGAAAGCTGTAATTTTCGTCAGTTTTACATAGAACCCGTGACAGTTTACTGATCTAGATTCAAGCAGATCAGATGATTAGGAAAGAAAACTGTATTTTTTAAAAAATAATTATTTTTTAAGAAAATATTTACATATTTCTCGTCATAAAATGAGTTCTACCGGTGAAATACAGCTGAGTGTAGATCTACATATGCAGTACCTTATATTGAATAATATGTGTAAAAATTATATTTCTGTTGTGTCTCATTTCTGAGAAAATGGGACAAATGTGCAGGAAAAAACTAAACTGAGAAAAAATGGGTTAAAGTTTCATGATGTCAACATTCCTATTGTTTGTTGATGCATTACTGCTAATAGCATCCTGCTTCATAGTCTGAGCCTTCTTCTTCATCCCTGATACCTAATTTCTTCCTTCTTATCTTCTTTCTTGCCACCTTAATCATTTGTTCAGCCGCAATTTCAGCTTTGCGCACTCGTAATTTGTCAAGGTGCAGCAGGGCTCTTTCCGTGTTACGTCCTATCTTCACTCCCAGCTTATGGAGGACCTTCATCCTACTCTTATTGCCATTATTGAAAGTGATTACAGCATCTGATACACTCAGCCTCAATGTTTTTACGCCAACAAAGGTATTTTTTTGTATTCGAGACCAGATAACATTGTTGAATGCCTCGTTGATATTCTGTGTCCGCCCATGAAGACACTTTTTCAGTAAGTTAGGGTGTGCTAAATCTCTGAAAACTGGATTCACTGCCTCCATTACTGTCTCAGGAATGGAGTGTTTATGGTGGAACTCATTCAATGTGCCAGCTGCCTGCGCTTTTATGTACTTACATTATGTGTTTAGTGCAGGTGGGCACAGGTGGTGAACTGGGTTCTTATCTGTAGACAACCTATGGAAGTAGGTTGCCCACACAACCCTTTTCATTGATTCCAAATCATGGGTATTTTCTCTGATAGCTTTTCCATAGTACTCCTGGAATTCATCTATGACCACATCGGTAAGCCTACCAGCATTTTTTATGCTTTTGCCATCAGATAATTTTGTGTCGTGCGGTTTGCTTTTCAGTTGACAAAGTCGTGCTCCCAGACTGAAGATAAACAAAGGACAATCACTAGAACTCCAAGGAATAAATAGCAGAACAATTCACAAAGAAATAATCCAAACCACAGCCTTCTAGATCAAATAATATTCTGTAGATGAACAGTTTTCCAGTGTGATGCCCAGAGGCCATATTTGCAGTCATGTCACATAATTTTAAAAAATCTGTATAAAATATTTATAATTAGATTTTTATGATAAATAGTATACCATAATATTCAGAAAAGTCCAAATAATTATATAATGCAAAAAAAAAAATTTTCAATATTTTGAAAATTTGGCGTCTGATCTTACCTTATACTATATGCCAACGTTTAAGAAAAGAGAGGTGGTGGTGGTGATTATTGTTTTAAAAGGAAGTACAAGTAGGCAACCATCCTCTATACAACACTAATCAGAGAGAAACAATGAAAGGGATCCGATATTTCGAAAAATGAAGGTATCGGCCAAAGATCCGGCTCTGCGGCTAAATGGTTAGTGTACTGGTCTTTGGTCACAGGGATCCCAGGTTTGATTCCCGGCAGGGTTAGGAATTTTAACCATCATTGGTTAATTTCCTTGGCACGGGGGCTGTATGTGTCGTCTTCATCATCATTTCATCCTCATCACGACACGCAGGTCGCCTACAAGCGTCAAATGAAAAAGACCTGCACCTTGCGAGCCAAACATGTCCTCGGACACTTTCGGCACTAAAAGCCATAAGCCACTTCATTTCATCGGCCAAAGGAAGACAAGGGCCACAAAGGGCATAAAAATTAAAGACTCCTTAGGCCTCGAGCGCCGGGGTCAGAAAAGAACAAGAGTTGACCAAGGGAGGTCGGGTAGGATAGATGAAAGTGAGGAGCCTGGCACAAGTGGAAGCAATGTCAGGAGTCAGCTGAGGGCCCTGTGGTCACCAACCCACGCTCCCGAGTTAAGGGCCCCTATTAGTAGCCTCTTACGACAGGCAGGCAATACCGTGGGTGTTATAATCTACCTCCCCCACCCACAGGGGGATAAGACAACAGAAAGGCCTAATTGTTTCACAGCAGACTGTGCCCCAAACTCTGGACGGACTTTTAATAATGTTGAAGAAGTTCACAATTTTGCTGATGGGAAGAATTCAATTGAAAAAAAGATGAAAAGGAGAAGGTACACAGAAAAAATACTGGAATTTGTTGGCCAATAGAAGCATGAAGTATTCATTGATGAAACAAATTTCAACCTGTACTACAAGAAGAAGAAGAAGAAGACAGGGAGAGAGGGAGAAAATGCCGCTGTTAAGGTACTGAACAATAACAGATCAAATCTTCGTATTGTAGACAGCATTTCTTCCATGGATTTACAATTCTGGCAATGTAAACAAGGTGCTTTTAGGAGAGAACTCCTCCTCGAGCTTTTGAGGCACTGTATATGAGTAATGGCAAATAATGGACACGACGTGGAAGACATTTTCATATTTTTTAGACAACGCTACTACAGCTTTATGGTGAACCCAACTGAACATGTGTGGAGTGCTGTAAGGCACACATTAAGCAACGCCTGAATGAAATCCACAACATTTTAATGAAGGCTGATCCAGCTATGACGCAAAATGAATTCAGACTTTGCAACCTGGAGATTATCGCTGATGGCACAATACAAACTGTCACCGCTCAGATGTGCCTAGAGGCTGTCAAGCATGTGCAGATACATTCTCCTGCTGTAATGCGAATGGGTGACATAATTTTGGAAAATTCAAAAAAGAAATTATATAAAGTGAGAAACTTGTTGTTTAGTTATTAATTATTAAATGATTTAATTTATCTTTGGGCACAGAATTTTTTCAGCATATACAGAAAATGTAATTTTTAGTTATATTTATGCTGAAATTAAACTATTAACTGACTTTTTCTGAAACTGAAATTACTTTCTCTGAAGTTGTGATTCTGAAATTAAATTAAACTTACTTTTTTCTGAAACTGAGGTTGAAAACCAATAAAATTGAAAAATATATGTACAATAAAAGTACCTCCGTAATTCTACGACTATAATGGATATGCAATTTTTTTTTTATTTATTTATTTATTTATTTATTCATTCAGGATCAGCAACAGCATAATGCCAAATTACAAAGATTCAAGCTATGTACAATAGAGATTAATCTAAAACGAAAGATATATAAATATTTGCTAAGGGACACAAATATACACAATAAAAACTGTACAATCCTATTTAATACATATTTACATAAACAACGACATTAACAAAGGAAAATACATTTACAGTAAATACAGGAGTAGAAACAGGAAAGAACAAGAAGGAAAACTAAGTTATATGATAAATATCATGACGGAAAGAAGGAAATGATACGAAGATGTCTAGGTTCTTGTTGATAGATAAGGTATTAAACATTGCTGGAATATGTACAGAAAAGGACCTTTTAGTGAGAGAAAGCCGGGAGTATGGAATAGGGTCTTCATTCTGGTACTATGGGATAGGACGTGGAGGGGGAATAAGGAAACTAAATCTAGAGACCTAAATAGACCATTAGCTGCTTTGTATAGCATCTTTAGTTTGGCTACTTTTCTCAGAGCAGAAAGAGTTTTGAGTTTCAATTTCCAAAGCACTTGGATAGTGCTTAAGTTGCGACACGCAGGGACCCTGGCTCTGACAATAGCACAGAAAAAAGATTGTACACGGTCAAGGTGGCTGAGATTTGAAGAAGCAGAAATGGTAAGATACAGGAAACGTAGAAATGTTCTGAGGGCATTTATATCTGTGATGTCAGAAAACCTGTAGAGGAAACCAAGGAGTGGCATAGCATGTGAGGTGACCCTATTTATGTGCGAGACAAACAACAATTTACTGTCAAAACTGATTATTAACAATTGCAATTGGTTGGTTCAGTAGGTGATATTCTTGTAGAACGAGGGATTTACGAACTGTGAATGAAATGGTGGAACACTTTGAGGGATGAGGTTTAAGACGCCATGTAGTACACCGACCTGACAGTGAATAAAGTGCATTTTGCAACTGGATTGTATCTATGAGAGAATCGATCTGCTTGAATATTTTACAATCATCTGTAAAGATAAGGATTTCACATGAATGGTGGGAAACAGTATCGATAAGGTTATCAATAAACAGGGCAAAAAGAAGGGGACCTAGGACACTACCCTGCGGGACACTAGAGAGGGTGGTGGAAGGAGAAGAACTGCATCCATCAAGGACCACGCGCTGTAGTCTTTCAATCAGAATGCTGTTAATGAGAGCTAGGAGTCTCCCATGCACATTAAACCGCTCAGAAAGTTTGTGTGCAAGAAGCGTGTGATCCACGGTATCAAAAGCCTTCGCGATGTCGAATAGCATACATCAAGTTGAGAGCCCGCGTGAATGGCAGACGTGGCATGATGGAGAAGTACCTATTCAATACCACTAACTTAATATAGTGTCCTATATAATTGGTACTACTTTCGACCCCACATGCACTGGGTCATCTTCTGCCATGATCCAACTGGAAAACATATGCTCACATACACCCAATAATAAAGAAAACAATCTGGTATGTCTCAATTTAAAATCCAAGTCTAAAACATTGGTGAAGTCCGACAACACATCCAAAATTGAAACCAAATGACACATCAAAACTGCTGCAGCTGGCGCCGAACTATGCCGTCGCTCTTACAGCAAACGTTCCTGAGTTGATCTGGGAGTTGGCATTCCCCATCCGTATAGTCAAGCCACATAATTTATAGATTATGTCTTGTTGAATAGTAATATGGGTAATGGTTTGTACGTAGTTTGGAGGAGAACATTCATAACTTGAATAAGTATTCCGTTTTATCAGATGTAGTGGTCTACTGTTTAATTTGGTTTGAAGTGAATGTCCCTATGTTCCTTGTAAATTGTGTGCACTTGGCAAAAGAATGCACTTGACCTTCAACAGCACGTGCATGCTCAGCGTTTGCCAGTACGGTGCCAGCTGCCATGGAGCTACCACTTGAAAGCGTGTTCACTTGTGAACTCCGTTCTGTTATTCGTTTTTTCATGGCGAAAAATGAAACTGCTATCAATATTCATCACCATTTAGTACTTATGGTGAAGAATGCATGAACATCCAAATGGGTCGCTGCTGGCGTTCATGGTTCCTGGAAGGACGGCAAAATATGAATGATGAAGAGCGCAATGGTAGGCCTGTTACCTCTACAGGCAATGCAGACACTGTTGCAGTTCGGAATGTGGTGGACAAAGATCAACACATCAGCACTGATGAGATAATGAATAGACTGCCTCCTGGTATGGACACTGGATGCTCCTCTATTGTGACGATCCTGTCAGATGTCTTGCAGTATTGAAAAGTCTGTGCAAGATGGGTCCCACGTTTGCTTACCGATGTTTTTTGCTATTTGCTTTACGTCACCCGACACAGATAGGTATTATGGCGACAATGGGACAGGAAAGGCCTAGAAATGGGAAGGAAGCGGCCGTGGCCTTAATTAAGGTACAGCCCCAGCATTTGCCTGGTGTGAAAATGGGGAACCACAGAAAACCATCTTCAGGGCTGCCGACAGTAGGGTTTGAACCCACTATCTCCTGGATGCGAGCTCACAGCTATGCGCTCCTAACCGCACGCCCAACTCGCCCGGTACTTACTGATGTTTACAAGCAACAACGGATCGAGGCGGCCCGAGCTTTCCTGCAAATGCTTCAAGAGAGGGAGATCAACTGTTTTCATGCATTGTAACTGGAGATGAAAGTTGGGTGAATCATTCAACTCCAGAAACAAAACGACAAAGCATGGTATGGAAGAAACATGGCAAACGTGCACCAAAAAAGGCCAAGACCTCAGGCTCTGGGGGCAAAGTTATGGCTTCTGTCTTTCAGGACTGTAATGGTGTTATAATGGTTGACTACCTGCCTCGACGCACTACGGTCACAGCTCAAAGGTACTGCACGGCCCTTACGAAGCTCAGAGCTGCAATCAAATGAAAAAGTCCTGGCCTTCTGTCTCGGAAAGTGTTGCTCTTTCATAACAACACGCGCCCCATTCAGCTCAAAGGACCAAGGATTTGCTGCAGAACTTCAATTGGGAACTTTTCCCCCATCCACCTTATTCTCCAAATCTTGCTCCGAGTGATTTCCATCTCTTTCCACAACTCAAGTTGAACCTTGGAAGCAAGTGGTTTGCGACTGCTGAAGAGGTAGAAGCGGAGGTGAACCGCTGGCTACGGAGACAGGACCCGACCTGGTATGACGAAGATATCAGAAAACTGCTGCCAAGATACTAAAAGTGCTTGGGCAGAAATGGTGACTATTTGGAGAAGTAGTGTACGAGTTGTAGAATGAAAATAAAATATTTCACAAGTATAAATAACCCGCTTGTACTTTCTGTAAAATAGGGAAACTTATTTATTGAATGAACCTCGTATATTGTTTTGAACTAGTGTGTTCGACAAACTGACAAGCTTTTAAGTTACATGAAAACATTTTGGAGTACTCAAACATATGTCAAACAAAACCAATTATTCCCAACAAAAACAAATGCCCAATCTGCCATGTAACCTTGCAAGTACTAATATTTTTGCATTTAAAACAACCACCACCATAACCGTCATCATCTACAGGGTCTCTCATATAAACTAAGACCGTCAAAGCAGCGTTTTTACTCTTTGATATGTATAAGCTCCAGTATGGGAGGCGCACGCATAGTTCTTAACCTTGCAAGCAGCTTGTAAGTGTTCAACCTGGCAAGCATCAGTATGAATCTCTGCTGTTAACTTGGTGAGACAGTTATCTTAGCAACACCGTATTTTCGTATGTAAAAGTTCTGGTTTCATTTTAATGGTCATGTGAACAGTCATAACTCTTGCTATTGGTGGGCAGAAAATCCTAATGTTGTTTATGAAGTCCCTCATTACAATAAGAAGATTTGTGTTTGGTGTGCTGTTGGTGCAAGATGAATAATTGGGCCTATTTTTCTATTTATTTCAAGACGACAGTAAATGCAAAGAGGTACCAAGATGACATTTTGTTGCCGTTCTTCCATCAGTTAACGGAAGAAGAATCGCGTGGGTGGTTTCAACAAGATTCAGCCCCCTGCTCATACAGCAGAAGATTCCCTTCTTACAATCTCAGAAAGTGTTTGCAGATAGAGTGATCAGTGCTGGTCTATTTCCCTCTCATTCTCCAGATCTAACAGTGTGTGGTTTTTTACTTGTAGGGTAAACAGAAAGAAAAAAAAAAGTATTGAACAAATCCTCACATGTTGGAGGAACTGAAAGAAAACATTATGAATGAAATCAGAAACATTACAGTGGCAGAACTCACTCATGTCAGCCAGAATGTGGTTACCAGATACAATGTCTGTATAACCCAGGAAGGCGACACTTCCACCATCTTTTATAAGGAAAGATTTCATATAAGATTGTATACACGCTTAAAGCCGGCCAGATGCACACTATATCTGCCGTAGCACAGAGTACAAACACTGTGCGTTCGGTCTTGGAGTATATGAAAGATGCTATATACGACCTGCATGGCAAATGTTTAATGTGCTCGAAAGTACTTGCAATTTTCATACTCTTGTTTCACTTATCTTAGACATAGCTTAAACAAGTCTCTGAAGTCTTAAAAATAAAAATTCTACACTACTTTCAAAATATAACAAACTTAACAGATTTTAAAATATAACTGTTACATCAATTACGGAGGAAATGCTGTAATTTCAGCTAGTCCACTAGCTGAGAGGTGGCAGACCCACCAATGGTCTTACTTCCTTCAGGCTAGCAACCTGTCAGAAGGGCATTTGATTGCTTTCAAGTCTTGCAAAAAGAAAAATGCAAGACCGTAACGGGACACATGGCCCAATACTTGCAAGGATGATGATGATGATGATGATGATGATGATACATTTTAGTAAACCTCTAGTGATAAGATGTCTGAAGTAAATACCAATGATGTATTGCTCCACAATTATGCTCCAAGGGTGAAAAACCACTGATATTCAAAACTTCTAATATGAGTTATCAATAGCAGTAGATCAAAGTAGGCCAATTGATTAAGTTACACAGAATATTCATGCAAGCTCACAATATTTCTCATTATGTATTTGACTCTCTGGAAAGAAAACTGAGGAATAACAAATGGAGACGACAATGTGCTCCTTGGCTCATCATACACATGCACTTAATAATAATTCTTCAGCTTCACATTACTATCCTGATAACTCCACCAAATTCTGTTAGTAACGTAAACGACTGCAATAAAGATTGGAAATATTCCAATAAAATGTCAGTATTTTGAGATAAGCTAGAAGATGATCTGGAATTCGTCTAGGGTCAGGGATTACAACAGCATTCTAACTTACAAGTCACATGGGTCTATCATGACTATCCAACATTATGGTTTCCATAGATATGTGGTACAGAAGAAGAGGTTTAAATAAAAAAGCCAGCTATTTAGGATAATCCTCGATGCATAATTTACTAGTGATAAAACGTGAACACGAAATGTATGTTTGTTTATTTTAGTAACTCACTTGAAAAGGTTGTTTCTAGCTAAAATTAAATTAAACTACAGAATCAAATATCACAATTATTCAAACTTTGTTCTCCTTCGAAAAAGCTCACCTGGACGATAACTGTCCAACCGGTGCAATTGGTGGCAATTTAGATTTTTGCACCCACTTTTGTAATGTTGACATAACGAAGATAAGATAGATCGGAAACACACAGCCTTTTTCGCTTTCGCGAACAGTTTTAAGTTCTCGTCATCAGACTGCCGGACAGTCCGATTCTTCGTCTTATACAAACAAGAAGGCCGTGGAAAGAGTAATACATTGAACTTCAGTGTATTGTATGCACACTTTGGAAAGCCACTAACTTTATAACGTACCTACCTGTTGCGCCTAGTAAAACCGCTATGTGAGCCCCCATAGATTTGGAATGTTTTAAAACCCTATATTAATAAACATCTATAATTCCTCGTTATTAAGGTATATTACAAGGGTCTTTGCAAAGTGTCGTGAAAGATTAAAAAATAGCACCCCGTAGCACATTTCAGCTCAAACACCTGCAGATTACGAGGTGTCGTGTGTCTCGGTCGTTATTCTTGGCTTTCTAGACCGGGGCCGCTAACTCACCGTCAGATAGCTCCTCAATTCTAATCACTTAGGCTGAGTGGACCCCGAACCAGCCCTCAGATCCAGGTAAAAATCCCTGGGCTGGCCGGGAATCGAACCCGGGGCCTCCGGGTAAGAGGCAGGCAAGCTACACCTACCGGTAGCTACCGGCTAAAAATAACTACATAACATTGCTTTTTTTAACACATTTTTTGTAGGGAGAACACACAGTGGATGTAACAACCATCGTTCCGTTGCTTTACTTCCTTTTCCTTCTTCTGTGTTGCTCTGGTACAAGCCTCGTGTAGTCAATCACACAGTGAACAGCGACAACTCACTTCTGTAGTGAAATCATCTACAATATGTATTTGTTGCGTGTGTGTTTTTAGGCTTATAATCAGTGCGTAATTGTCTTGGGTTGAATGAGAGTTATGCGATAAGCATACGTATGAGATTTCTTTCATTTGTAGAAACATCTACAGCATTTATTTGTTGCGTCTGTTTTCTAGCATTTATTGCCAGGAGAAATTGATTAAATACAAATAAATACATCCCTTACCCCACGACGGCATAAACATTATTTGGCTTTTTTCTCCCCCAAGTTACCTTACACTACAGTGCCGAGGTTTTTTATGTGCCATAGTTTACCTCCGATTCAATACAAATCAAAAATAGCCCATGTAAACACCCCATCCCCTTTAGTTCATAAAAATAATTTGCAGCTTCGTTTCTTTCACTATTTCTTCTCTTCAACTAAAATAGGGGCCTACTGAATTTCACAATAGTTTGTATCGCCGTTTTCCAGTGAAACTTTTGAGCAAAGCGTTCGATATGGCATACCTTTTGTCATAAGAGCAATACTGTTTTCTTAAACGTTGTTTCCATTTTGGTACGAAGCCCAAAGCTCAGGATTGGAAATCGCCCCTTCCACACAGCAAACATTCTCTCAACAAAGCTCCTTGTCCTTTTATGAGCTCCATTATATCCTTCTTGAGTTCGTGTCAGTGGTTTCAAGAATGGTGTCAGTAGATAAATCCTTAAAGGATAGCCACTGTCACCTAAAAGAAGACCACCATTAATCCGTGCAGTCTAAAAGTCAGCTCTAATTCTGCTGTTTTTAAATATTGTGCTATCGTGCACAGAGCCTGGCCAACGTACAACAAGGTCTCTTATTAAGAGATCTGAGTCACAGACAGCATGGATGTTTAATGAGAAATATCCCTTTCTATTTCTATATATTTCACCCCTGGCATGGCCAGGAGACTGCATTTCTATATGTGTACAGTCTAAAGCACCCACCACACCAGGAAAATGTCCACTTCTAAACAATCCACTTCTCTCCTTTGCTTCTTAATCACCTTGCAGGAAAGCAATGTAAAGAGGCATTAGATTTAGATTTAGATTTAGATTTATTATTTTTCTTTAGATCTACAGTAATAATACCCATTTGATCCGTTATAAAGAAAAATAACAATGTCCAGCCTAAGCCAAATTTCATACCACTAACTTGGTGGACCCCCACACAGGCGGAATACCAGACAACCATGCAAGGTTCCACCCCTAGCTAAATCAGTTAAGCTGCCTCTAACATGGACGGATGACCAGCTCACATGCTAGGGCACCCCCTACATCTAAATTAAGCCTATAACTAATTACTTACAACATTAAATCTATACTAATTCTATCCTAGTACCTCTTGTCATTAACTCATAAATCACTCACCAATACTATCTCAATACACATAAATACACATTCACTTGAATAAATACCCTCTAAACTTCGCTATCTCTCTTAATATCCATCCATCGAACTCAACAATCATTCACTTCATTTCCATGCCACATATCATTACATATCTACCTCTTATCATAAAGACACCTTTACTAGAATAAATACCCACTAAACTTCGCTATCTTTCTTATCATCCATTCGCCACCATGCCCCTGCTGAGTATACACACAAACCTTTGCACATTCTATTCCTCCTACATTTCCTCTACTTGACTCTCTCAGGGTTGCTGATTCCATGCTTCAGCGGTATTATGAATGTCACAGACCTCATACACGCTAACCTTAGCACATTCCATTCCTACTACATTTCCTCTACTTGACTCCCTCGTGGTTGCTGATTCCATACTTCCGTTGCACTCACATTCTGCTAATACGTATTCTACTCATGTTGCAACTTTATCACTGCACTACCTGTCTGTTCCTGCTCATCTTATTCAATCATGCTTGATCTAATTAAATAATCATCTAAAACCAACTTCACTTGAATGAATACCCTCTAAACCTCGCTACCTCTCTGATCATCCATCCATTGAACTCCACCATCATTCACTTCAACTTTGACACAACAATCACTTATACTTAACACCGCTCCTTACAGACATCTATTTCATAACACAGGCAAACCATGTTACTTACTACTGTTACTTGTCTTTTTACTTCTCGTAATTACTCCTTCTTCCATTTTTCCCTTTTTACCCCATAGCTCCTTCAAACTCAAGCTTCTCCCTTTAACCACGGCACTTCTTACTTCTGCTTCCTCCCTCAAACCATTATTCTCGCTCCGATTCTGTCCACTTGTCTTTCCCTGTGATTCTTCTTCCATCCTCTCTTCCTGCAACCTGCTTTCTTCACTCGCGCTGACCTCCGACACTAGTTCGTTCATTAATTTCCTGACTACTTCCATCCTCCTTGAATTTCCTTTTTCTTCAGCTCTTTTTACGATAGCTTCCCAGGAACCCCATCTACTCAGTGTTCCTCCCTTTACAGTATGTACATCAGCCCTGGTAGTTTCTTCTTGCCTCGAACTCTCAGCCCTGCTTTTTTCTTCTCGCCTCAAACTCTCATCCATTGATTTCAGTTTCGATACTGTCCACTTCCGGGTCCAATTCCTGTCGCTTACCACAAGTATCTGACCACTAATATACGCTCTCAGCCCCTGGATTTTCGCTTTCACTAAGTGTTTCTTTAGAATTTTGAAATTCCTACTCTCTTCTCTTCCGAAATCCCTCTTCACTCCAATTTTCTCACTCTGCAGATTACCAGCGTTCCTTATCACTATATCTGCCATCAATGAAGATAGCAGCGACACTTTTATGGGTCTGTACCCTCCCACCTTGCCAACTCTCTCCACATTGTCTATATCGACCTCACTGAAATTAATTTTCATTTTATTTTGTATGAGATCTGCCACTTTGTAAATAATGTCCACTTTAGATTCTGACTTTTCTTCCTCCACCCCGTAAATAAATATGGATTTCTTCTTGCGCTCCTGTCTGCAAACTGCTATTTCTTTCTTCAGGTTTACCACCTCCTCTTCCATATTTTTTATTTTCTCCCTTAGTGACACCAGATCTTTCTCGCTATCTTTCATTATTGCCTTCGTATTTTTCATGTAATCCTGGATCCACTGTCTCGTCTTTTCGTGCTCCTGGACTTGCTCCTGAAGCATCTTTTTTAATTGCTCGAACGGGCATAACTCCTGTACTACCTCTTTTACCACTTTTCTCATAACTTCTACGTCTACCCAGCTCATCCTATCCGTCTCTTTGCCGTCCACTTGGCCCGACCGCTTCCCCACTCCTACTCCACTCCACTCCACAGGCGCACGTCACACGACACGTCTACTCTCCTTACTGGCTTCCGCTAGACTGTGTAAAGAGGCATTAATGCTGCAATTGGGAACATGCATCATTTTCAGAAATATTTTTTTTTGAAAAGTACACCAATGAAATAGTACGTAAACGTATTACATTGTGGTATGTTGCCTTGTTTTCTACCATTAAAAAAATATTTAATAGTGCCTTTCCGCAAGGCGAGTGAAACGGCCTCTGACGTAAGCGGCGCGCTGTGACGTCACGATCCAGTACCTCATGGAACTCTACCAGCCGTTGTGCATCAACCGTTGCTAAAAGCCGATTGTTTATTATTCATGATCGCGAATAACTTCAAAATGACAGAAGAAAGGTTCAAAACAGCACAGTCAGACAATCTATCATGTGTAAATGTCATCATTCTTGAAAAATAGTGACTTTTGTGGCCGCAGAAATTCGCGGATAGAAAGCAAGTTTGTAAGTGGAGTCTTTTATATACGTGCAATGTACTGTAACCCATAGTATTAGGATAACAACGAACCTGGATAGATATCACATCACTTTCAACATTTCCTTCTAGACTGATTCCCCTATTAAAGAATAACATTACATTTTCGGGCTTTCAGCATTAGTAAAGTAAGAAATCGGATTTCAGCACTAACATAAACATATAGGCTGCATTATAGTACTAGTCCGCTTCTGTGGTGTAGTGGTTAATGTGTGCCACTCCCGGAGGCCCGGTTTCGATTCCCGGCTCTGCCATAAAAGTTGAAAACAAATAGTACGAGGGCTGGAACGGGGTCTACTCAGCCTCGGGAGGTCAACTGAGTAGAAGGGTTTCGAATCCCACTTCAGCCATCCGCGAAGTGGTTTTTCGTATTTTCCTACTTCTCCTCCAGGCACCTAAGGCCACGGCCGTTTCCTTCCCTCTTCCTTGTCTATCCCTTCCGATCCTCCCATCCTCCAACAAGGCCTCTGTTGAGCATAACAGGTGAGGCCGCCTGCGCGAGGCAATGGCCCTCCTCACCAGTTTCATCACTATACTCAAAGTCTCACGTTCCAGGACAAGCTGCCCTTGAAGTGGTAGAGGTGAAATCCCTCGCTGAGTCGGAGAGAAAACCAACCCTGAAGGATAAACTGATTAAGAAAGAAAGAAAGAAGGAAAGAAAGAAAGATCATAGTACTATAGGGCTATAATCTATCATTCCCCCAAAAATATATATTTATGGTTGGGACAACTGGCCTACCCTCTTCCGGGGCCCATGAAAGAGAATTAAATATCTTTGTGGAGGGAAAAAGTTAAACATGATAAAGATAAATATGACTTCATCTAGTTTTCACAAGTCGGGCTGAGTGGTTCAGACTGTTGAGGTGCTGGCCTTCTGACCCCAACTTGGCAGGTTCGATCCTGGTTCAGTCTGGTGGTAGTTGAAGGTGCTCAAATACGTCAGCCTCGTGTCGGTAGATTTACTGGCACGTAAAATAACTCCTGCAGGACTAAATTCCTGCACATCGGCGCCTCCGAAAATCGTAGAAGTAGTTAGCGGGGCGTGAAGAAAATAACATTAATTACATTTGGCTTTTAACAAGCTGAGCATATCAGGAAAGAAAAGTGTCCTGGTGACATTTTAGTCGCTCAATACAGGAATGTCTTTGGGTGCTGTGACTTTTACATTTTTTGCTTTACGTCACACCGTCACATATAGGTCTTATGGAGACGATGGGACAGGAAAGGCTTAGGAATGCGAACAAAGCGGCCGTGGCCTTAGGTACAGCCTCAGCATTTGCCTGGTGTGAAAATGGGAAACCACGGAAAACCATCTTCAGGGCTGCCGGCAGTGGGGTTCAAAACCCACTATCTCCCGGATGCGAGCTCACAGCTGCGCGCTCCTAACCGCACGGCCAACTCGCGCGGTATTTTTACCCTTCGGTTTATTGACTTGGCTTGTATAACCCAAAACTTAGGCTAAGTTGGATAATATTTTAAACACCTACATCACTATTTTCACCTGTGTGCAATTATGTTATTTATTTCATTAATATTATGATAATTATTATAATTGAGCATTGTTAACTTATAAGACCCCAACAGACAAGCATTGGTTTTGTGTAGAGTTATACATTTTTTAAATTAACGTTGTTTCCTTTCATGATGTACACGCCTATTCTTTGTTACATTATAGAGTATTTAGATATAGCCTAAATTTCTTTTTTTTTTTGCTAGGGGCTTTACGTCGCACCGACACAGATAGGTCTCCTGGCGACGATGGGACAGGAAAGGCCTAGGAGTTGGAAAGAAGCGGCCGTGGCCTTAATTAAGGTACAGCCCCAGCATTTGCCTGGTGTGAAAATGGGAAACCATGGAAAACCATTTTCAGGGCTGCCGATAGTGGGATTCGAACCTACTATCTCCCGGCGCACGGCCAACTCGCCCGGTCTAAATTTCTTTACCAATTAAGCTCTTCAATAAAGACATACATAACTGTCCCATGCCAAGATATGTTGGTAGAATTAGAGCTGTCAAATGGTTCATAACCCCTTTGATTTATTATCTTGATATGGATCACCCAAAACACAGGTTAGGTTTGGAGATTACTTTAATAATCAGCATTATTTAATGCAATGTTTGTTACTTTCATATTCCAAGATGTAATTGAAGCATTTAAATAAAGCACCATACATTAAAATTTAAAGTTTTACCACTAGAACAGCTGACATCGAAAAGTGATTTGAAAATTCAAACAAATTCATCTTACGTTAAAATCTTCAAAAAAATAATCTGTAGACTTTTCCGATATATCACCAGCATTTCTCCAGCTCGCCAAAATCCAATTCTCCCTAGTTTTAGCGTCTTTGGAACGTTTATAAACAATTTGTTTATGGCATGCGATGTGCTATTGCACATCGGAACTCTACACCATTTATAAGTTTTCTGCCTCACTGTCTGCGCAGGATTCATTTTAAGTCTAAAATATACCACTCAGATTATTATCCAATGTATAGACCTCGAATTTAACCATAGTAGACACTAACGTAAAGTAGAAATACGCGAAGTGTATCCTGCTTCTCACAGCACACTATGTGTTATTTCGTCTGCTAATTCAGTCAACCTGTACGATGACGTCAGGCCAATGAGATCGCGTACTTGCGTGACGTGACATTTTAGTATATTTTTATCATGTTTGGAGTTATTATTTGTACATTCTGATCACATTTTTGAATTCTGCATGCAATTTTGAATCAAATTAGCATATTTTTAATTAAGACCCCGGATCATGCATGTTCCCTATTGCAGCAGAAACACTATCCACAACCCTACTAACTGCAGCTTTGGAAGCACCTGCCGCATCGCACATAATGATTTGAAGTGACCCTGTTGCATAATATCTCAATGCAATTAGCAATTGCTGCATTGGAGACAGAGGTGAATTCCGCGCTGTGAGGAATTCTAACCTCTCCTCTATCTCTTCAAGAACTTTTCTCACGGCGGGCTTAGATAACCTGTACCGCTCCAAAAACCGCATTTCCGGGAGTTCAAGCAGGCCATTACTTCTCCGGGGAACATCTTGTCTCTCAGCATTTTCGAGGTAATCTAAATAGAGTACCTGAGCTCGAAACACAAAATCCCTTCCAGCCGTTTTTATCTTAACAGGACGGGAGGGCCACGTTAAAATAACAGAGAGGTTAACGTAGCGTTAGCGTTAACGAAGGTTGATAAAATAGCCATTCTGTTAACGATCCCGTTAAAGCAGTTTAATGTGACGTTAAATCCTTAACGGAGTTTGATGAAACCTACCCTTAGAGAATATAAACAAATAAAATCAATATAAATCTACTATGTGGCCTCTCACATATGGGCGGATAGCCAGCTCCACATGCAAAACACCACCCTTATATTTGCCGAATACAAACAAATAAAATCATACGCACCCCTACATCTAACTAAACTCTGAAATACTGAATCTACTATGTGGCCTCTGACATGGGCGGATAACCAGTCCACATGCAAGACGCCACCCCTACTTCTTCACTAATCTATATACAAAATAAGTGTTCTGTCTGCACATTGCTCAGAAATGGAAAAGAATGGCATTTCTGTATCGGTCTTGTCCACAGTAACAAGGAAATGCACTTTTTACTTTTCAGTAATGTCTGTCTGTCTGTCTGTCTGTCTGTCTGTCTGTCTGTCTGTCTGTCTGTCTGTCTGTCTGTCTGTCTGTCTGTCTGTCTGTCTGTCTGTCTGTCTGTCTGTCTGTCTGTCTGTACAAGCATCACGAGGAAACGGCTGAAGAGAATTTAATGAAAAACGAAATGAAAAGACGGGAGATGAGCCACTACAATCTAGGCTATAAATCATTTTACTCACACTGAATGAAATGGTAGTTTAGGGGAAGGCTATATATTATTATTGGTTCTATCTATAAATACTACATAACTGAAGTTAGATATAACTAGGAGCTTCGCGTTGGCTCCACCCGCAATGTGCAAAGTATGGTGTTGTTCGTTAACCTCCTCACGGATGTATTTGCAAAGTTCCGACTTAATGAAATAAAGCACATGATCTGCTGCGGTAATAGAATGTAATATTATGTAATATTACAGTGTGTCAATAAAACACTTGAAAATACATCACACAAAGAAATTGAATTAAACGTCCCTTGGAACAAGACTAAGCGCTGAATTGTTGAAAAGTCCTTGAAAGATCTTCGTCACGGACACTCATAACTTTCCTCAGAATCAACCAATTTGAATAGTTAAGAGCTGAAATGAAAGATCTTGATCCACTGAGTGTTCTTAGGTCAAAACGAACTCCGTACCTCAATTAGAGTCAAAGATATGATTGCTTCAAAGAGACAAAAAATTGAAAAATCAAATAATTTGAGGAAGGTGAAAGTTAAGTGATTTATAGTGCCTGATGACAAATCTGTGCATGAATACCTTTCAGTTTTAAAAAATGAAGGAAATCGACCGGATAGAATGGACGTACTGACTGACTTTAATTTTCATCATTTTTTTAATATATAGATTACATTTCCGATCATTTATGTCTTATACACATTTTTGCCCTGGGACTCTACACTATTCGACACTCCCCCCCCCTCCCGACGAAAAAACGGTGAGTGTTCGCGCATCACGGCTGTGCGCGGGTTGGTCGTTCCAGATCTGGAACTTTGCTTTGGGCTGTTACATCGGCAGCATAGTACTGTTGGCAGTCTTCATATGACAAAAGACGCTTGGTGACTTCTAAGTCGCGTTTCTAGGGTAACGTTAAGAGCTATGCAATTAACGTACACAATGTGTACAGTCGCTAACCTGGAATTCCGCATACAATGTTGACTTCCGTAGTGAAGCACTGGTATATCAGCTAGTTATATTCTAAATTTGACCGGCATTGTCATCTCACACTGGTGAGGAACAAGCCACCCAGCCTGGGATGACACGGCCAGGCATGTCTCGTGGGACCAAACTGTGACCTCACAGACCCTTATAGCTGACAAATCTAATTCTTCAGCACTCCATTATGCAACGGCCCACATTTGAGCGGATAACCAACTCTACACGTGGCCCGCCGCAACTCAATTCTCCTACAGAGAGTGATGACACGACTCGTCTTTCACTGCCGCATTGAATGCTCACTTCCAACCACCTATTTTACACATACAAAACCTCTGACAATACTTACATGGGATAGGGCAGGCCTACCCCTCATTCTTCTAGCTACGTCCTACACTCTACCATCCCACTCCTTCGAACTTACCTCTCACTATTCAATTAATGGTTTGGAAGTACCAGGACTGATATTTGCGGATGATGTGTTATTGATGACGCTAACTTCAGGGGCGATGAATAGGGCCTTAGAGTCAGTGATGCTATTTGCGAGGAAATGGGGATTGAAAATTAATGGAAATAAGTCTAAAATATTGGTAGTACAGGTGGACAAAAGAAGAAAGATAGAAGGGAATTGGGTAATTCAGGGAGAAAGATTGGAACAGGTAAGGAAGTTGGAATATCTAGGAGTTATTTTTAATGATAAAGGAACTTGGAGTGACCAGATCAAAAGAGTGAAATATAGAGGATTGGCAGCCTTAGCCTCAGTCAGAAATTTGCTACTCAAGTACCCGGGGATCAGTTATAAAACACTGAGACTCGTGTTCAGGTCGGTAATCGTTGGGAGGGTATTATACGGAGCAGAAGTTTGGGGGCTGGATGAGAAAAGAGAGGAACTAAGAAGGATTGTTAGTAGTTTTGCTAAGTTAGTGATGGGCTTACCGAGGTGTACAGCAAATGTAGGGGCGGAATTAATGTGTGGGGAGGATTTGGAATCAGAGGGTGTGAAAAGAATAGTTAGATACTGGATGAATTTAAAAAGACAGGAAGGTGGGAGAGTATTACAGGCAGCATATGTACAGCAATTTAAGAGCATGTATAAGGGTGGATGGTTAGAAAAAATAAAGGGATATTTGGAGAGGATAGGATTAGGACACCTGTGGGGGGAGGTTTGGTCAAAGACAGAAGTGAGAGGGATGAATATACTGGAAAGGAGAATTAGAGATATCCATAGGCAGAAATTATTGGGGGAAAGCAGACTAAGAAATTCGCTGACTGTTTTTACGAAAATAGAGGAGATAGCAGGGTTGAATATTAGATACGTCGATAGGTCAAAACGATATGGGATGATGTGGTGGCTTTTAGGTTTGCCAAGGAATACAGGCTGGTTACAGGGGAGGGATAAGACAAGGTGTGTACTTTGTGGAGATGTGAATGATGAGTTTCACTTGCTAAGAGACTGTGAGGTAACGAAGGGGTTAAGACATGGATTATTGAGTGCCGAGCATCGGGAAATATTGGGGAGAGGGGATGAGAACGCAATACTGAGATGGATTATTAAACAATGGGAAAAAGGGGGTGAATTGAACAGGTATTTTTGTGCGACAAAAAAGGCCTGCGAGAGTAAAATGAAGGAGAGTGAGTTAGAGGGTGGGCAGGGGAATAGGGGGGTGGAATAGTTATCTGTATAAGGGAAGGGGATAGTATGTTAAAATTCTAATGGATTAGGGAATATAGGGACTGAGTACTTAGTTAGGTGGAGTTGGGTAAGAGGACAGGATTGCATGGTCTGTTTGTTTTAAAGTTAGCTGGAATGCAAGTGCTGAAATGCTGAGTGTTGTTGTTTGATTATTGATCAGGTGTAGGTCAGTAACAAGAATGTGATGCAAGTACAGAGCATAATAAGGACACTGGATAAACACTGAGTGAGTGAACTGCTTCAGCTAATGACTGCTAATTATTCTTATTATTATTATCCTTATTATTATTATTATTATTATTATTATTATCCATTTTAATAATTTATTTTATCGTTATTATTATTATTACTATTATTATTATTATTATTATTATTATTATTATTATTATTATTATTATTATTATTATTATTATTATTATTATTATTATTATTATTATTATTATTATTATTATTATTATTGCATGTGAACATGTATAGGGGCGAAGTCGCCTGTTATGTTCAATAAATGTATGTATGTATGTACCTCTCACTATTCATACAATTTCATTACTCATATACCTTCACAATATAGTAAATCACTACTACAAGAAAGTCTAGGAACCTGTCACTTTTTTCCTAATTGATACAGTAAGACCCAGCTCCTTACTTTCCTTACTCACACGTCATGCGCCGGGACAGCTCAGCCCTTGTTCTTGACTGCTATTGTTTCCCGACAAGGCTGTTCCCCTTAACGTGACCTATGTCACTACTTGCTGAATCAATCTTGTCATTCCTACAGTCTGCTGAGTTCGTGCCTTCATTCCTCCCGAGTTTCAGCTTACTGCCTTTTCAATTTAAGTTTTTGATTCATGTCCAATTGTCGCTGTCTTATTTAACCGCGCCTAGATCTGGACACCGCAACTTAAAATTTAAATTTGTGTCCAACTGTCTCTCTCTTATTAAACATCACCTAAATCTACACACAGATATTTTTTTCATTTAATACTTCCCAGATTATTTTACACTACTTTCGATTTTTTACACTTAGTTTTTCACCGCACTTAAATACCGATTCAAATTTCCTCCCCTAAACCCTTCTTAAATCACCACCCTATAATTTTTTGCTCATCGCCCAGATTTAATCTCTCTCGTTGTCTTATACTCAGGAGTTTCATTCTCATATTTTCTGTTCCTTTGCATTGACCTACCAAGTGCAGGTCACTGTACATTTTTCCACACAAAATACACAAGGAATTGTCTTTATTCTTAATCCACTCCTTATTTTTATTCAAGCCCGTAAACCACCACAAGAGCCCTCCTCTCTGCGATCTACACACGTTACTAATTTTTATCCTAGCAACTTGAATTATCTTGTTAAATAAACCAAGGGAAGCTCTCTCTCTCTGCATTCCTCCACCTGACGTTGCCTTTTTATATCTTTAACACTCCTTATAATCGATCTCTGGTTTATACTGCCCCTAGTAATCCCGACCGCCTGACATATGTAACCCATACACACCCTATCCACATAAATTTTAATCTCCGACAGTCAGCTTCCAGCATACATACTTTTCAGTTGTTGCTGGTACGCGGCTAGCAGCTCTATACGCCCTCCCCGCCCTTTAGCCTCACCCAATATTCAAGTACCCTTTTTACACATTCCACTTCTATGTAGACCCCACACATTACCATCTCTCCGACATTTGAAGTACATTGCGGTAGGCGCATTAAAGTACTACTAAATTTACAAATGATTTGATTTAATATATCACTTTTCCCCTAGACCCCATAATTCAGCCCCATAGAGTATTCTTCGTAACGCCATTGTCTTTAGCACCATTTTTGAATACTATAATTGATGCCGGGAACTTAGTCTCGAGAATATTTACGTTTGAGAGAGACGCCCACTCCCCTTCAATTTCAAATCTCTTAATTTGATCCTCCCTTCCCCCACTTTATTTATAAGAACTCCTAGATATTTCAACTTTTCTACTTCTTCAATCGTCTCTCCCTGTTCCACCCGTTTCTTTCCCTTCTTACTCCCCCTAATCTTAGACACTATCATCACCTTCGAATTTTATCATTAATTTTCGGGGACCACTTCCTATCGTATTCCAAAACCACATCCAAACTATTCTGCAATCCCCCCCCCCCCTGAAAGGTCAACAAAATCACCTTATCGGCAAAAATCAACCCTGAGATCTCTAAATCTTTCACTACCGGCGCCGCCTAGTTATTTTTTTTCTCCGTAGCCTTGCAGTATGTCATTTATGAATAGTAAAAATAGAATCGGCAATAGCTTGCAATCCTCTTTTAATCCTATCTTGCAATCTATCACACTGCTTACTAAATGTTCTTACATTTTAATGCAACGATAGACATTCTCGTATAGTGCCCCAATCGATCGAATAATTTTCCTAGACACCCTCAACGTTCCTAATTGGTCTATTAATGCTCTTCTACTCACTGTATCGAACGCTTTTTCAAAATCTATGGCGGCTACATATATTTTCCTTCTTCCCTATTCAGATATTTTTTCAGGATCACCTTCACTGTCATTATATTATCTGCCGTCCTACTGCTCTTACTAAAACCACCCTGAAAGATTGGGAGTATCAATTGTTCCTCCGTCCAGTCTCTCTGTCTATTTGCTAGTACCCCTGTGTAAATTTTGCTCAAGGCGACTAGAACGGTTTTACCCCTATAGTTACTCGGAAAATTCTTGTCGTATAATCCCTGTGTTCCGCTCTTCAGGGAACTTACCACACTCAAAGATCCTATTGAATTTTTTATGCCCTCTATCATCTGCCTGTGTTTACCTATTTATTTCCAATAGACGTTGTTGATACTACTGTTTCCACCACCGACCTTCACTTAAGTTTACCTATCACCCCTAGCACTTCCTCTTTTGAAATACTTACATGGGACAGGGCAGGCCTATCCCTCCCTCTTCCATCTACGTGCTACACTCTACCATCTCACATCATCGAACTTAACTCTCACTATTCATACAGTTTCATTACACATATACCTTCACAATATAGTATATCACTACTAAAAGAAAGTCTAGGAACCTGTCACTCCTTGCATGATTGTTTCAGTAAGACCTAGCTCATATATTTGTACCTCTATACCCCTCCACAAAACATTTTCCCCCTTTATAGAATTCCATTCATCCACTCCTCCTAATAAGTCTCGGAAGTAATCCACCCATTGGTCGTAATCGATACTCTTACCCTTTTATTAATTATATTTATTCTGCCCCATACTCTCTCAGGTTGATTCATTCTGCATTCCCCCTTTATTGACTCTGTTTGTTCCCTCATCCACAATTTAATCATCTCAGCAATTTTAAGTTTGTATTCTTTCCTTAGTTTACAGAAAACTTCTCCTTCTGCACTCGTTCCTTCCTTTCTATATGCTTTTAGCGACCTCATGACTATTCTCCTTAATTCCTTGCCCTCCTTGTTGTACCATCCTCCTTCCCCTTCCGTCTTCCTTCTCTTGCCTCTGTCAATCTGGGCCACCATTTTGGTTGGGTATTCAATTATTTCCAACGCTCAGTCAATATTATCTTCTCTCAGTGCTTCCTCCCAATCACCCTTAATTAGTTGTATTTCAATTTCTATGAGGGCATATAATTCCTGTTTTACATTTTATGACCATTTATATTGAATATACCCTCTACCATTTTCAACGTACCTCTTTTTCTCTACATATTTTACCTCTCCCTCACTTCTTTCGATCGTCACCCAGAAGATCAGTGGATTCAACCATTTTCCTATTTCGATCCTTCTAATTCTCTCTAACATATCTTCTGAGCAAATTACTAAATCAATAACGCTACCCTGCTGTGCTGTGATATATGTCAACTTACCTTCCCTATCCCCTTCCCACCAGCCATTCGTCCGACACGTTGGCTGAATGGTCAGCGTACTGGCCTTCGGTTCAGATGGCCCCAGGTTCGATTCCCGGCCGGGTCGGGGATTTGAATCTCCATTGTTAATTCCAATGGCCCGGGGGCTGGGTGTTTGTGCTGTCCCCAACTTCCCTGCAACTCACACACCACACATAACACTATCCTCTACCACAATAACACGCAGTTACCTACACATGGCAGATGCCGCCCACCCTCGTCGGAGGGTCTGCCTTACAAGGGCTGCACTCGGCTAGAAATAGCCACACGAAATAATTATTATTACCAGCCATTCAGAATACAAAAATGACATGCGGCACATAATTCCAGGTGTTTTAGCCCATAACTATTTCTCTCTTTATCATCAATACGTCTTCCTTCCCTCATTATTATCCCATCCCCTTTGCTGAATATTGAGCACAGCTCACCTATTCTAGCATACCAGTCACCAAATAGCAACATTCCATCTTCCTCAAATTTCCCACCTTATAATACGTGTTTCCAATAATAAATCTTTAAAAAATGCATTTGCGTAAGGGGAGCACTTGGGGTGACAGTATACAAAAGCCAAACATACATTTTTATCTCTCCCTTTCACACTACCCATATTGAAACTGACCCAGGCCACTTCTTCCATCTCATTCTCAATGTCCTCTAGTAGTTCGCTAATCTCTTTCTTTATTAAAACAACTATCCCCGCGGCGTTCTACTCTCGTTGCTTTCTTTTCTCTTGGATTTGTACTTGACCACAAACCCCCTCCATGTAATTATCTACCCTATTTCTAACAACGTCTCTAGGAGCCCAACAATGTCAAAGCTTTCGAATACCTTTGTGACCTTCTCATTGGCTAGCTAGCTTAACAATCCTTCGATACTTACAAACCCAATTTTCCAGTCAAGTTATGACTTACTCTCCTTTGGATCCCCGTTCCCTCCCTTATTTTTACTTCTCGTTATTATGGCCCTCTCTAATGCTTCCATTCCTTCTTCTTTGGACATATTAGGGCGCTATTTGCCCTCCTTTACCTCTGCACCTTTAGTTTTCTTACCCCACAATTCCCTTAAGCTCAAACTTCTCTCTTTGTTGAAGGCTTCTATTCCTTTTATTTCATCACGCGTACCATCATCTTTGCTACCCACGTGTCCACTGAACGCTTGATTTGCCGGTTCTTGAGTTTTTCCCTCCACCGAGGCCTGCTGACTAATCATTTCTATTCCTGAATTACACTGGATACTGACCCCTGCCATGCGCTCGTGTCTTACCTCGTCACTTCCCTCCACTCGCTCTGCAACCTGCCTGCCATCTTGCCTTGTCACCATGGTTTCTTCCTGCTTGAGCTTCTCATCCACATGTTGCAGCTTCCTCACATGATACGATCTCACCCATCTCCCGTTGGATACCATCAGCTGTTGGTCCCTGATGTGCGTCCTCAGTCCTTAGTGCTTGGCTTTCAGTAAATGCCCCTTAACATTTTCAAGCACTCTATCTTCGCTTCCGATTTCTCTTTTAACCCGTATCTTTTCAACTTGTAACTTCCATGCGTTTCTCACAACAATATCAGCCATCAAGTTAGATAACAGTTTCACTTTAATTGGCCCACCCGTTCTGCATCATCGACGTCCACTTCACTGCAGTTCATCTTAATTTTATTCTGAATAACTTCCACCACCTTATGTATTATGTCCACTTTGTTTTCATTCACACCTTCCGGCAAACCGTGTATAAATATACATTTCCTCATATGTTCCTGAATGCTATTTGCTTCTTCTTTCTTCATATATGCCACCTCCTCGTCCAGATATTGTACCTTCTCTCTCATTATCACGATTTCTTCCACGTTGCTTTTCGTCTTGGCCATTGACTCTCCCATTTTCTCCTGGATCCACCTCCTCATACCTTCAAACTCCTTAGATTGGTCCTGGATCATCTCCTTAATCTGGTCTAATGGGCAGGCTTCTTTCAGTACCTCCTCACCACCTTCTTAATAACTTCAATGCCATCCCAGGTAATATTGCCAAGTGTATTCAGGCCGGGGTTAATTAGACTCCCCTAATAACTAGTGTTACAATTGTCACGGTTGCCACCATACCCACCTCTCCCATCTTTCCCAGATGCTCCTTATACTCCATTCTTGAAATTGATTGCTTTTTCGGGCTGCACTGCCATCTTCCAATCGCGGCCCGATATTGCTCAACTCTAATCATTGTTCGGCACTGGCCACTCAGCACGTTCGCTTCCACTGCTTGCTTTAGCTAGACTGGTGTCATAAATAGTAGCCCAGTTTACTTTATGAATTATATCTAGAGTAGTTATAATCCAATCAAAAGGACTGCAATATGAGTTAGGACTCGACAGTCAGATGGTGATCCATTATTTAAGATATATAGGTGTTATTTATAGTCTCATATTCTTTTGTTTTTGTGCAACAGTATGCACTTTCACATAATAAGTTCTGTGCATTGAAATCACCTCCTAAAGTAGTATGTTTTTTGAATGACAAAAATCCCCTTGATTATAGGCGATTTTGCGTTTGGAAGGGATGTTGATTGAGATTATAAGCTGTTTCATGGTTAGAATAGCTATTGATTGAACCTTTAGAATTTCTTATTCTAACGTTACATGTTCAAAATTAAAATATTTAATGATCCGTTGACCTCGAGTATTTTCCTAACCATCACGTCTCTCAACTTGTAATTATTTCAGTCAATTTTGATATGTATTTTGAATGACTTAATCGCATGTTTACTACAGTTATATACAGGTTCAACATGCAAAAAATATTGTACACAAAGCCATAAGAAAGACAATGTTTTTCACATTTTCATCGGAATTTCTGGGGGTTATGATACTGTGTGAAGTACTGGCTGCTTCTTGCAGGTTTTGTAGAAGTGAACCGCTTGTCGCCTTCCCCCTCCAACTTTGCTGCTCCTGAAAACCTTGCAGTCCTCCGTTTTTCATTGGTTATGGGGGATAAAACAGATGCAGCTTTCCATTTAATCGCACTTCATCATCTGTAGTTAATGGCCTGCTCCTTTTTCTGTTCTGAGTTCCCAACAAGTTGGGTTACTAAGTTTTTCCTGAACTTCAGATGCGACCTTTTAGTACTGGATTCCCTTAATAGTATATAGGAGTTAATGTTGGATACCTCCAGGAGCAAGAATAACATTTTCCGCCACCACTTAACTGATTTCCGCGTAAATGATTATGAGTTCATGTAGTAGTCAGAAACATCAAATCCCTCCATGTACCACATTCGATAACTGGGTTATTGACAATTTCCTTAATTCCTTTCCTTATTTTCCTTATAGTAATCGACGTATATAGCATTGAGAGCCTGGCAACATTGGAGTCCCAGAGCTCGCAAGGCGTCGCACTAAGGTTATAATGCCAAGATTCGTCCCCACTCGTCTATTTACACGCAGGTGCTTGTTGTTGTTACTGGTGAGGCGGTAGTTGTGGTGGTGATTATTGTTTTAAGAGGAAGCCCAGCAGTTCAACCACCTTCTGTTAATACTAATCAGAAGGAAAATTGAGGATATTCGACACTTCGAAAAGTGCAGATATCGTCAAAAGAAAGGAAGGGCAACGAAGCAAGTAAAAATTCAAAGGCTTGCTAGTCCTCGAATACCTAATTCCGTGGATCTACGGAAAGAACAAAAGTTGATCAAGGGAGATCAGGTAGGAAATCTGGAATCGAGTACAGTAGCCCAGTTAAGTGGAAGCAATGCAGGCTCAACTAGCGGAACCGTGTTCGCCAAAGCCTGCTCCCGATTGGATGCTATTTTTCCAACCCTCATCCCCACCCACAGTGGTTTCGTGGTCGAGAATGGAGCCGGAATAAACTTATGACGGTGGTTAAGGCATTTCCATTCCCTTATTTGAAAAACAAGTTTTAATTAGTTATCCTGAAAGTAATGGAATCACGAAAGTGGCATCCAAATTTTTCTTGGAAGCTATCATATTGAAAGACTGGTTAGTCTCGCCTAGTGGTGATAGTAAGTATCTCTATGCTAAAAAAACACAAAATTATGTAATGTATTTTTCCTTTCAAAATTTTGTATCATTCCATCCCATTCCATTCCATGAGAAAAAGTTTTTTTTTGCTAGGGGCTTTACGTCGCACCGACACAGATAGGTCTTATGGCGACGATGGGATAGGAAAGGCCTAGGATTTGGAAGGAAGCGGCCGTGGCCTTAATTAAGGTACAGCCCCAGCATTTGCCTGGTGTGAAAATGGGAAACCACGGAAAACCATTTTCAGGGCTGCCGATAGTGGGATTCGAACTTACTATCTCCCGGATGCAAGCTCACAGCCGCGTGCCTCTACGCGCACGGCCAACTCGCCCGGTATGAGAAAAAGTGTCTGTGATTCCATGAAGACTCGCGTTCTATGAAGTAATTGTAATTGTAATTTTACTGATTAGTTTTGAAAAGTAATTACTAATTGTAATGGAGTAATCTTTTCTCAGGTAAATGTAATTGAACACAATTACATTTATTTTGTACCTTTCCCATGACTGATTGTTACTGTGTCGTCTTTATCTGGGATTTGCTTCACGGGCTGACGTAATTGATATCCCTTGGGAACACAAGCCCTTATCTGTTGTGAAAGCTGGTTCTATCAGCTGTATTGTGCGGAGCGAATTGGAATGTTTCTGTTCTGTTTGTTTTGGTTGAGCATTAAACGCATGTATTGATATATTTTAATGGACGTGTGCATCCCACATTCTGTACTAAGCAACTAAGGTAAAAGTAAGGTGTTTTTCATGACTGTATTTATTTAACGCCACATTTCTCACTTTTGTGTATCTTGATGTTTTTGGCCCTAGTTTTCTGTCTTCAGTTTTAATAAATCCTATTGTTTTCCTGCTTCTTCTCTCATGTAGGAACTTGACGTGCATTAGCTAGATTTTCCGTTTATGTAGGAAAAACGAGTTCGAATTCCGGCTGTTACATATGTCTCTATTGGCTGAAATCCATGGACCTATTCTTATACTATCACTTCTATGTTTCTGCTTAGATTTAGGTGTTGTGTTTGTAGTTTGAGTTTCCTGTCCGGCGTATTCAGGGTTATATAGTAATATGGGTGGGGTTCCTGCAAGCTGCATAGGAAGCGGTAATTTTACCTCCTAGACCTGTGAATATCTGTGTATCTGTTTGGGATATCTGTTCTCAGCTCCGTCGAACTACCTTAGCGTCGTGGGAATAGGATTGGCTACTCCCAATAAGCTGAGAGCAACTAAGGAGACAACTACCGTGTGGCGGTCCTTTTTCTGTCTGCACGGAGAGAGGCAGTAGTTTTTCTAGACTAAGGTTAGGTCATGGAATATCTTCTCACTCTTACCTCCTAAGAAAGGGAAGATCCCCCCACGTGTTCTTAATTTCACAGTGGCCTACATTCCTACAGGGTGCGCCAATCTCTCTGTTCTAAGACGGAACCTTGGCCCACAAGAATCACTGGAATTCATACTAGCCGTTGACGTGACTTCTGCTGATCTCACCATACGCTTTATATACGAGAGGGATTAACAAAGGATATGTAGTTTTCAAGTGTTCTTTCACTCGGGGAACTTACTTGGCCTTTTGATTGTAATTAATCTTGAAATTCCTTCGTTGGATACATAATATATTTTATTTTAAGTTTATTTTCTTATTACTTTGTCCAGAGAGGATGATTACCCAGTACTTCCTGTCAAAGAAAATCCACCACAACCACCACTTTTACTTTTATGTGAAGCCCCAAAGGAATCTGCTGTCGTCTGTAATCTCCAGCCGAGGAATTTAAAACAGTTTACGGTGCTATACATAATAACATGCTTGTGAGTCAGTTTGCCATATGAAGATACAGTACATGACCTCCCTTTCTGAATCTAATCAATCAATAATGATCTGCATTTAGGGCAGTCGTCCAGGTTGCAGATGCCCTACCTGTTGTTTTCCTGGAAAGTTTGAGGGAGATAATTAGGATTCTCACAGAAGACAGGAAGGAAGATAGGACTCCCTCAAACAATGTACAGGTTACAGTAGGTGTACAAGAGGGAGGGGAAGGAAAGGGAGGAGTTGTAGAAGACAGGTGGTCTAATGTTCTAAGGGGAAGGAGATTGCAGGCCAAGGGCTCTATTCAGGATCAGAATTCAGGACAGGTGTCTGTACGAAATCGGTACGAGTCACTCCAGGTAAAACAACAGAGGGAAGATGAGGGACAGGGAACTGTTGCTGAGATGTGTGGAAGTAGGAGGAAGGGAAAAGGTAGAAAAGGGAAATGTAGAGTAGAGGATAGGAATAGACAGGTGGAACAGGGTCATGGGAAGGAGAAAAGGGAGGAGGAAGTAGCTTCTGCAGCTATCAGGAAAGATAGGGCTGCCTAAGAGGGGAGGGGATCAAATGAGGTGGGTAGGGTTGAGGCTCTGGTCATGGGGGATTCCATCGTTAGACACGTGGGGAAAGTGTGTGGAGGAAAGGGAACCAGGGTAGAATGTTATCCAGGAATTAGGTTGAGGAAGATGTTGAGGAAAGTAGAAGAGAGGGAGGAGGGGAAGGAGAAGGTGGTAGTGTTTCACGTTGGTACCAACAACGTAAGGCAAGCTGATATAAGTACCAACATAGTTGGAGATGTGTGGGATCTGCTAAATGCAGCACGGGTGAAGTTTAAGAAAGCGGAGATTGTTATTAGTGGAATACTGTGTAGGAGGGATACTGACTGGAGAGTGATTGGGGATTTAAATGAGACTATAGAGTGGGTATGTGGGAAACTGGGAGTGAAATTTCTAGATCCTAATGGGTGGGTAGGATATAGGGATCTGCGCTCGGATGGCCTTCATTTAAACCGCAGTGGTACGTGTAAGTTAGGAAATTTGTTTGGAAGGGTAATAGGGAGGTACATTCAGGGAAACGGGATGGCCTAGGGAGCGGTGATAAGGGAACAGGGAACTGGAAATCAAGTAGGGATGATATAACATTGTTAGTGTTGAACTGTAGAAGTATTGTAAAGAAAGGAATAGAATTAAGTAATTTAATAGATATATTTATACCAGATATTGTAATAGGAGTTGAATCATGGCTGAGAAATGATATAATGGATGCAGAAATTTTCTCACGGCACTGGAGTGTGTAACGTAGAGATAGGATAGGAAAGGTGGGAGGGGGAGTTTTCATTCTGGTGAAAGAAGAATTTGTAAGCTACGAAAAAGTTAAAGATGTGACACATGAAATTCTAGGTGTAAGGCTCATTTCTAAAGATAATCGGCAACTTGATATATTTGGAGTGTACAGATCGGGAAAGGGTAGCACTGATGCGGATTCGGAATTATTAGATAGGATAGTCAGCTATGTGGGAAACGACATGGAAAGAAATGTGATTGTAGCGGGAGATCTGAATTTGCCAGATGTCAATCGGGAAGGAAATGCGAACGACAGGAAGCATGACCAACAAATGGCAAATAAGTTAATATGGGAAGGACAGCTGATTCAGAAAGTGATGGAACCAACCAGAGGGAAAATATTTTGGTTGTGGTGCTGATAAAACCAGATGAGCTCTATAGGGAAACTGAAGTAATAGATGGTATTAGTGATCATGAAGCTGTTTTTGTGGTAGTAAAAAATAAATGTGATAGAAAGGAAGGTCTTAAAAGTAGGACTGTTAGGCAGTACCATATGGCTGATAAAGCAGGTATGAGGCAGTTTCTAAAAAGTAAAAGTGGAAAACGGTAAATAAAAATGTAAACAGACTCTGGGATGGGTTTAAAGAAATTGTTGAAGAATGCGAAAACAGGGTTGTACCTTTAAGGGTGGTAAGAAATGGTAAAGACCCACCTTATTATAATAGAGAAATAAAGATACTAAGAAGGAGGTGCTGACTGGAAAGAAATAGATTTAGAAATGGCTGTGGAAGTAAGGAGAAATTGAAGGAACTTACTAGAAAATTGAATCAAGCAAAGAAGGCAGCTAAGGATAACATGATGGCAAGCATAATTGGCAGTCATACAAATTTTAGTGAAAAATGGAAGGGTATGTATAGGTATTTTAACGCAGAAACAAGTTCCAAGAAGGACATTCCAGGAATAATTAATGAACAAGGGGAGTGTGTATGTGAGGATCTTCAAAAGGCAGAAGTATTTAGTCAGCAGTATGTAAAGATTGTTGGTTACAAGGATAATGTCGAGATAGAGGAAGAGACTAAGGCCAAAGAGGTGATAAAATTTACATATGATAACAATGACATTTACAATAAGATACAAAAGTTGAAAACTAGAAAAGCGGCTGGAATTGATCAGATTTCTGGGGATATACTAAAGACAATGGGTTGGGATATAGTACCATATCTGAAGTACTTATTTGATTATTGTTTGGCCGAAGGAGCTATACCAGATGAATGGAGAGTTGCTATAGTAGCCCCTGTGTATAAAGGAAAGGGTGATAGACATAAAGCTGAAAATTACAGGCCAGTAAGTTTGACATGCATTGTATGTAAGCTTTGGGAAGGCATTCTTTCTTATTATATTAGACATGTTTGTGAAATTAATAACTGGTTCGATAGAAGGCAATTCGGTTTTAGGAAAGGTTATTCCACTGAAGCTCAACTTATAGGATTCCAGAAAGTTATAGCAGATATCTTGGATTCTGGAGGTCAAATGGACTGTATCGCGATTGGCATGTCTAAAGCATTTGATAGGTTGGATCATGGGAGACTACTGGCAAAAATGAGTGCAATTGGACTAGACAAAAGAGTGACTGAATGGGTTGCTATATTTCTGGAAAATAGATCTCAGAGAGTTAGAGTAGGTGAAGCTTTGTCTGACCCTGTAATAGTTGAGAGGGGAGTTCCTCAGGGCAGTGTTATCGGACCTTTATGTTTTCTTATATATATAAATGATATGAGTAAAGGAGTGGAATCGGAGGTAAGGCTTTTTGCAGATGATGTTATTCTCTATAGAGTGATAAATAATTTACAAGATTGTGAGCAACTGCAACGTGACCTCGAAAATATTGTGAGATGGACAGCAGGCAATGGTATGTTGACAAACGGGGCTAAAAGTCAGGTTGTGAGTTTCACAAATAGGAAAAGTCCTCTCAGTTTTAATTACTGCGTTGATGGGGTGAAAGTTCCTTTTGGGGATCATTGTAAGTATCTAGGTGTTAATATAAGGAAAGATCTTCACTGGGGTAATCACATAAATGGGACTGTAAATAAAGGGTACCGATCTCTGCACATGGTTATGAGGGTGTTTAGGGGTTGTAGTAAGGATGTAAAGGAGAGTGCATATAAGTCTCTGGTAAGACCCCAACTAGAGTATGGTTCCAGTGTATGGGACCCTCATCAGGATTACCTGATTCGAGAACTGGAAAAATCCAAAGAAAAGCAGCTCGATTTGTTCTGGGTGATTTCCGACAAAAGATTAGCGTTACAAAAATGTTGCAATGTTTGGGTTGGGAAGAATTGAGAGAAAGAAGAAGAGCTGCTCGACTAAGTGGTATGTTCCGAGCTGTCAGCGGAGAGATGGCGTGGAATGACATTAGTAGATGAATAGGTTTGAATGGCTTCTATAAAAGTAGGAAAGATCACAATATGAAGATAAAGTTGGAATTCAAGAGGACAAACTGGGGCAAATATTCATTTATAGGAAGGGAAGTTAAAGATTGGAATAACTTACCAAGGGAGATGTTCAACAAATTTCCAATTTCTTTGCGATCATTTAAGGAAATGCTAGGAAAACAACAGATAGGGAATCTGCCACCTGGGCGACTGCCCTAAATGCAGATCAGTATTGATTGATTGATTGACTGGACATTTATTAAATGATTTCAAAGAAATTGGACATTTATTGAACATATCCCTTGGTAAGTTATTCCAAACCCTAACTCTCCCTTCCTTTAAACGAATATTTGACCCAATTTGTCCTCTTGAATTTCAACTTTATCTTCATATTTTAATCTTTCCTACTTTTAAAAACACCGCTCAAAGTTATTCGTTTACTAATGTCATTCCACGCCATCTCTCCACTGACAGCTCGGAACATACCACTTAATCGGACAACTCGTCTTTTTCTCCCAAGTATTCCAGCCCAAACTTTGCAACATTTTTGTGACGCTACTCTTCTGTCGGAAATTACCCAGAACAAATCGAGCTGCTTTTCTTTGGATTTTTTCAGTTTTTGAATCAAGTAATCCTGATGAGGTTCCCATACACTGAAAACATACTCTAGTCGGTGTCTTATCAGAGGCTTATAAGCTTTCTCTTTTACAACCTTACTACAACCCCTAAACACCCTCGTAACCATGTGCAGAGATCTGTACCGTTTATTTAACTTGACTCTATGAATGAATGAATTAATTTATTGAACTGAACATAACAGGCTTTCGCCCAGTTACAATGTTCCAATAAAATAAACACTCACAGACTATTTATAGCTAGACACTAACTACTTACTACTTAACTACTTCTAAATCTACTTTGTAGCATCCTGCACATGGGCGGATCGCCAGCTCCACATGCAGCACACCACCTAACTAAACTAACTACTTTACTACATGAATATACTACTTAACTATTTCTAAATCTACTTTGTAGCATCTTGCACATGGGCGGATCGCCAGCTCCACATGCAACACACCACCTAACTAAACTAACTACTTTACTACATGAATATATACTAAATCTATCCTAAATCTGTCTGGCCGCGACATCACCCCTGGTGAGGAACTGCTACCACCCTTCCCTGGGATGTCACGACCAGACATGTCTCATGAGGCTCGGAAACCGATACCTCATAGACCCTTTAAGCTGTCAATGTTATTTCCTCACCACTCCTTCCTGTAACAACCCACATGTGTGCGGATTGCCTAGCTCTACATGTAGGCTGTCACACCTATATTTCACTGCCGAGACGGATTCCATAACTCGGCTCATCTTTCACTGTCTCATTGACAACTTACTTCCTCTAACCTAACACTATTCACTACTTTACTCTACTTTACATGTGCAGACGTACCAAATCAACACTTTAGCTTGAGATAGGTCAGGCCTATCCCCGCCTCTTCCAACTCCACTGTACGTCATCAGCCAAAAACAAATAAACTAACAAAACCAAAGTAAAATAAAACCAAAATAAAATAAAACGGGCAGACAAACAACCAACAATCTCATTAGAAGGTAGCCAAAACAAACTAACTAACAAAACCAAAGAAAATAAAACAGGCAGACAAACAAAAATACCTAAGGAACAAGGGAACAAAACTGAACAGATATGAAAAACGAAAATAATACTAAACTTATAATTATTGTCGCCCTTAGTTATTAGTGAGTTAAACTCTATAATGTTCCATATCTGTGAATCAAATTTGTTTTATGTACATACATGATTACAAAACTTCGTTATTATTAACCCATACAGAGATGATACTTCAGAGATAACTACTCTCCGTATGTTTTCTTCTACTGACTATAATCAATTTTAAACTTCTTATTCAGTGTACGGGTAACTGGTCGATTTGGAGTCTCCCTCTTTCAACTTCGGTCGTCCGAAGTAGGAGAGCCGAGACTTGGTTCAACCTGAAATACTAGCATGCATTCCTGTATGTGTAGCTTAAGTGTCCCATAACATCCTTTTAACCATGTGTACTCGTGCTGATTACGCTGTTTCATCATTTTTTTTCAGCAGCATGTGCCCCTTCCCTCATGCACTAATTTCATTTTTTTCTCCCACAAGCTTTTTATAATTGTGAATAATTTTAATAGTTTCCCTGGCCTTCTCCATTCCCTGTTTATTAATTTGACAAGAGTATAGTACTCAGATTCTCTTTCCATTTTATTTATCTCTTCCGCTTCCAAGTATTTAACCCGTAATGCTCTTGTACTTTCACACTGTCTCAAGAAATGTGCATTTCCTAACTCCTTTTCACACAATAAACATGTATTTGCGACTTCTGTAAATGCCTTATTTTTATAAACTCCCATCAACCAGCATATCATTCCCCTGTATTCCCTTTTGGTTAATTTATCATGTATTATTTTCATACCTGGGTATATATTCATGAATTCCTCCAGAGTTCTCCTATTATTACCCTCAGCTCTTAGCCTTTGTATTTCTACATCTGCTACCCTCTGTGCCACTCTCTCACAGACTTTTCTTTCTTCTAAATCGTTGTCCCAATAGTTCCCCATCCCAATTCCTTCTAATATTTTCTTTAAGTTGCCCGCCCAGTACCCATCCTCATACCTCATTTGGTGTCGGTAAGCTATATCTAGAATTTCTCCCCATCCACCCCTTTTTAACCTAAACCAATATTTTATTAATCTCTTAATTATATCCACTTTTATATTAATGTCAGTACACATTAATCTTGCTCCACTATTCGCTGTACATATTGCTAAGCCTGTAATTATTTTAATAAATCTACTAGTAACTGAATCGAGCATTACTATTTCCTTTTCTGTGCCACATACTTCTGAACCGTATATCATTTTAGATTTAATCACAGCGTTGTATACATTTCTTTGTACCCTAAAATCAATATTAGGCGTCCTGTTATCTAATATTCTTATACTAGCTAGGGCTGCTGTACCAAACAGTTTTGCTCTCTTGACGTGTTCAGACCAATTTCCATTTCCTGATATGATAATTCCTAAATATTCTAACTTATTAACTACTTCCAGATTTACTCCTTCAAGATACCATTTTTCCTTTTTTGCTAATTTGTTCCCGTTTTTGCACACCATTACTCTAGTTTTCTGTGCGTTAATTTTCATATTCCACTCTTTACAGTACTTCTCGATACCATCAATACTTTTTTGCATTGCAACTGGCGTTAGTGTGAACAGGAGTATGTCTTCAGCAAAGACAAGACCAGGAATGTCCTGATTTTCTAAACACGGCAGTGCTAATCTTTCCTCAACTTCAAATTCTAGTATATCGTTAATGAACAATAAAAATAAAATCGGTGACAATTTACCTCCCTGTTTCAAACTCATTTTAGAAATAATATCTCCTACTACTACTCCTTCTTTGACTCTCACAGTACACTTTAATTCAGCATATATATTTTCTATAGCCCTTATCTTTTTACATGACATTCCTACTTGTACGTTGAAGGTTAGGTCAAATGTTCCACCTTTACAATACTAAGATTCTTTATTAACTAAATATTTACATGATTTTTAATTATATCGGGACATGTTTCGTCTACCTTGTAGACATCATCAGCCATAAAAACTTTTGAGAAAAAGCTACAAGGACAAGGACAAAGTAACACATTAAAATAATTCGGATAACCGAATATGTCATTTAAAATGGTGAAGAATTCAGAACTGTTTTGAGCACAGCACTTAAGAATACCGTTGACATTAAAATTAAAATTGTCCACATGGGATGATTCAGTAAAAACTTTGCGTTAAAATTCTTCCTTTTTGTGTGATGTGTTAATATATAATATTCTGTTATGTCGTGAAGGCTTGATAATGAATTGCACAATGTTCATTCCAATAGGATAATAACGATGTATAAGAAATCCAGCGAGCATATGTTAAAGCCGTCTTATTGGTGTAGTATTGGCATTTCCTGTTGAGAAGTTAGGTGGAAAATTTGAACGTGATGACGTAATGTGGAATGTGCAGTAGAGGGCTCTGGAATAAGAAAGATGGCTGTTGTTAGTGTTAAAATAGGCAAGTTTTTGTGTCTTGAGATGTAAAGTAATGAAAAAATGAAAAATGAGAAGTGCGGCACATCTGATTACTTACGTTCTCGCCTGTCTGACAGCGACTAGTTCAGTGTGGAAGCCTGTGGTTGACTGAGAGCGAACTATGGAGGTTGTGTGTGAAGGGAGCCGCCATGAGGGGAAATTAGGGGAAGGTTAGGATCAGTAGGCGGGAAGCCGTCACATGGAAGCTTGTTATTGGATTTGTCAAAGTAAGAACTATTGAGCAATGCCTCAAAAATTACGTTCGCAGTTTCGGAAATTTCATTCAAATTGTGAAAGGGATTGCATTTATGATCTATATTAATATAGATGTTTTCTAAAACATTGAGTAAAGTGCTTTTATTATGAAAATAAAGAATTTTTAAGTCCTGTTCTATGGAAGTGAAGGAATGATTGGATTCTGTCATGAGAGTACTCATGGCGGAGTACCTTCTATGTTTAGCGGCGTTGATATGTTCCTTATATCTAACTGAAAAGCCTCTTCCGGTTTGCCCAATGTAGCTCGCGGAACATTGGTTACACTTTAACTTATAAACGCCTGACCTATTATATTTATTCGTAGTATTGTTAATTTTATGTTGGTTGTAAAAAAGATTAGTATTATTGTTGACTGTTTTAAAAGCAATGTTGATCTTATGTTTCTTGAGGGTGTTGGTGATATCATAAATCTTACTATTTGTATAAGTGAAAGCGGCATATTTGTCTGTTTTTCTTTTTGTTTCTCTAAGTAAAGTTGAACTGGATTTGTTAGTAACTTTATTGATTATCCTGTCAATGAAATGCTTGCTGAAACCATTTTTACTCGCTATTAAGCGGATAAATTCAAGTTCTTTTTTACGATTAGCATTTGATAAAGGGACGTGAAAAGCTCTGTGGATTAAACTATAAAATGTTGCTCTTTTTTGAGATTCCGGATGCGTTGAGTCTTGTCGAATAGTATTAATAGTTTGGGTGGGCTTCCTAAATATGGTATAAGAGAATTTGTTGGAGCTATTGTTAATAGTGACATCTAAGAAGTTTAATGAATTATTGACTTCCGCTTCGGAAGTAAACTTGATCCATGGATCAACTGCATTCAACTGTTCAAGAACGATATCGCCGTTGGAGACGTTGTGATCTATTAAAGTAAATGTATCATCAACAAAGCGTGTCCAGAATACGATACCTTTAATTTTGTTAAGAATTTTGGAATTTTCCAAGTGGTCTAAATAAATTTCTGCCATTATTCCTGAAGCCTGTTATCTTTCTGATAACTCTTTTAAACTGATAAAAAAAGATCCTACTAACAATATCCAAAAAAACTTAAAACAATTATTGAAACAAACGTCCTTTATTCTTACTGAACATGATTCTCAAAAACTCATTAATATGAATCCCAGTATCCCCACATCCCTAAATTCAATTGGCCTACTGCTTTTAAGTTGAAAGATGCCATTACTATCACTGCCGAAACTGAAAACGCCATACAAAAACTACCAATTGACAGCCAAACAGAAATTAGACTAAATATTCGCAAAAAAATTGCTAATTTAATTAAAGTCAGCAAATCTACAGCTCCTTTATTTCCCAAAAAAGCCATAGACTCGTTAAAAAAGAAGATTAACGAAAATGATCTAATAGTTACGAAAGCGGACAAAGGCAATGCCACAGTTATTATGAACAAAGAAACTTACGTGCAAAAAACTGAAACCTTCTTTTCTGATAACTCTTTTAAACTGATAAAAAAAGATCCTACTAACAATATCCAAAAAAACTTAAAACAATTATTGAAACAAACGTCCTTTATTCTTACTGAACATGATTCTCAAAAACTCATCAATATGAATCCCAGTATCCCCACAACTAAAGCATTGCCTAAAGTCCACAAAATAGATATTCCCACAAGACCCATAGTTAACTACAGGAACAGCCCGACTTACAAAACTTCCAAATTTATTCATAATTTCTTGAAGAAATACTACAAATTTGAAAATCCCAACTCCATCAAAAATTCTATAGAATTTTGTAATTTGACAAAAAACCTAGAATTACAGCCGCAACAAAAAATGTACTCATTTGACATTAAAAACATGTATTCCAATATACCAGTCAAGAAAACTTTAAAGATCATCAAGGATAATTTTCTAAAACACAGAAAATTAAGCATACAAGAAATAGAAGAATTTTTAAATATTTTAGAATTTGTAACTTCCAACAACTATTTCACTTTTAATGGGAAAATTTATAAGCAGGATAGTCTTCCTATGGGCTCCCCGGCTTCAGGAATAATGGCAGAAATTTATTTAGACCACTTGGAAAATTCCAAAATTCTTAACAAAATTAAAGGTATCGTATTTTGGACACGCTTTGTTGATGATACATTTACTTTAATAGATCACAACGTCTCCAACGGCGATATCGTTCTTGAACAGTTGAATGCAGTTGATCCATGGATCAAGTTTACTTCCGAAGCGGAAGTCAATAATTCATTAAACTTCTTAGATGTCACTATTAACAATAGCTCCAACAAATTCTCTTATACCATATTAAGGAAGCCCACCCAAACTATTAATACTATTCGACAAGACTCAACGCATCCGGAATCTCAAAAAAGAGCAACATTTTATAGTTTAATCCACAGAGCTTTTCACGTCCCTTTATCAAATGCTAATCGTAAAAAAGAACTTGAATTTATCCGCTTAATAGCGAGTAAAAATGGTTTCAGCAAGCATTTCATTGACAGGATAATCAATAAAGTTACTAACAAATCCAGTTCAACTTTACTTAGAGAAACAAAAAGAAAAACAGACAAATATGCCGCTTTCACTTATACAAATAGTAAGATTTATGATATCACCAACACCCTCAAGAAACATAAGATCAACATTGCTTTTAAAACAGTCAACAATAATACTAATCTTTTTTACAACCAACATAAAATTAACAATACTACGAATAAATATAATAGGTCAGGCGTTTATAAGTTAAAGTGTAACCAATGTTCCGCGAGCTACATTGGGCAAACCGGAAGAGGCTTTTCAGTTAGATATAAGGAACATATCAACGCCGCTAAACATAGAAGATACTCCGCCATGAGTACTCACATGACAGAATCCAATCATTCCTTCACTTCCATAGAACAGGACTTAAAAATTCTTTATTTTCATAATAAAAGCACTTTACTCAATGTTTTAGAAAACATGTATATTAATATAGATCATAAATGCAATCCCTTTCACAATTTGAATGAAATTTCCGAAACTGCGAACGTAATTTTTGAGGCATTGCTCAATAGTTCTTACTTTGACAAATCCAATAACAAGCTTCCATGTGACGGCTTCCCGCCTACTGATCCTAACCTTCCCCTAATTTCCCCTCATGGCGGCTCCCTTCACACACAACCTCCATAGTTCGCTCTCAGTCAACCACAGGCTTCCACACTGAACTAGTCGCTGTCAGACAGGCGAGAACGTAAGTAATCAGATGTGCCGCACTTCTCATTTTTCATTTTTTCATTACTTTACATCTCAAGACACAAAAACTTGCCTATTTTAACACTAACAACAGCCATCTTTCTTATTCTAGAGCCCTCTACTGCACATTCCACATTACGTCATCACGTTCAAATTTTCCACCTAACTTCTCAACAGGAAATGCCAATACTACACCAATAAGACGGCTTTAACATATGCTCGCTGGATTTCTTATACATCGTTATTATCCTATTGGAATGAACATTGTGCAATTCATTATCAAGCCTTCACGACATAACAGAATATTATATATTAACACATCACACAAAAAGGAAGAATTTTAACGCAAAGTTTTTACTGAATCATCCCATGTGGACAATTTTAATTTTAATGTCAACGGTATTCTTAAGTGCTGTGCTCAAAACAGTTCTGAATTCTTCACCATTTTAAATGACATATTCGGTTATCCGAATTATTTTAATGTGTTACTTTGTCCTTGTCCTTGTAGCTTTTTCTCAAAAGTTTTTATGGCTGATGATGTCTACAAGGTAGACGAAACATGTCCCGATATAATTAAAAATCATGTAAATATTTAGTTAATAAAGAATCTTAGTATTGTAAAGGTGGAACATTTGACCTAACCTTCAACGTATACTCACGACAATACGGGCTTTATAATGAAGTTTATTTTATGTAACTCCTACTTGTCTCAATCTAGTAACGACTGCCCCTCTGTTCACAGTATCGAATGCTTTTTCTAAATCTATTGATGTAATATAGAGCTTTCCACGTTTTTTCTTTACATATTTGTCAATAAGAGTTCTCACTATAAAACATTATCTGGTGTTGTTCTCCCTCTTCTGAAGCCACTTTAAAATTTCGAGAGGATTGAATGTCTCTCTGCCCAGTTCCTTAGTCTATTTGCTAGTATACCCGTATATACTTTCCCCAATGTGTCTAATAAGGTAATTTCCCTATAGTTTCCTGGATTTAATCTATCCCCTTTATTTTTGTATATAGGGCATACAATCCCCTCTTTCCAAGCTTTTGGAAATATCCCTTTCTCGAATATTTTATTGAATATCTTTGTCAAAATTTCCAACATGCCGCTTCGTTCTCCCACCTCTTTCCAAAATTCATATGTGATACCTGAAATTGCTCCTGATTTTCCCTTTTTGGCTCGTTGTAACAGATTCCTTATTTCATGAGTCGAAATAGCCTCATCTAATTCAGGCAGAGTGACAGTCAAACCCCTCGAAACAGTAATCCCCTCATGCTGAGCTCTCCATGTGTCTTCTTTATTCAATATTTTCTCGAAATACTGGACCCATGTACTATAACTTATATCGGTCCCCCCAGAGCCCGACTTCTTCTTGGTTATTTGATTTATTTTATCCCATACTTTCCTACTGTCATTGTCCTTGCACTTTTTATTTATATCTGCAGCCAACTTTTGTTGCCATTCCAACATCGTCTTTCTTAACAATTCTCTGTATTCTTTCCTTTTTTTACAAAATTCGTTTCTAGCTACTTGACCACCATCCACCCTGTATATCCTAAGTACCTTCATAACTTGTGACTTTTCTTTACACATTCTGTATTATACCATCCACCTCTTATCTGCGTTTTACTTAGATTTTGCCTCATACCTTTTCCTGCCATTCCTATTAAATTTTCTATCCTGGTTAGGGCTTCCTCCACTCTATTCTCTTCTATCAATATTACAATACCTGTTTTCCAAATCTCAAAATTTTCTCCATTGAAGTACTCTCTGAATTCATTTCCTAATTCTTCTCTCCAACGATACCTAGCTATTTTCCTCTCCTGTACGCTATCGTAAACGATCTCTTGCGCTCCTATCTCTTGAATAATTAATTTTATAGATACTGGCATATGATTTGCCTCTGCCTAATCCTTAATGCTTATCTCTTTGATAATTTGCAAACTATCCCTACAGCATACAACTAGGTCAATTGTACTGCCCCCATTTTCTACTATATAGGTTAGTTTTCCACTCTCATCTCCAAACCACCACCCATTCAATATATAAAGCTCCTCTACCGCGCATAACTCTAGTAGTTTTTCTCCATTTCTGTTACATTCTTTATCCTGGCTATTTCTATTAACTAGTAATACCCCGTCCTCAAGTTGACTATAAACTGGTTTCTTGTCCCCTATCCTCGCGTTAAGATCGCCCATAATAATAATGCTTGCCTGATCATACGCACTTTTCATTCGTCTAATTTCTGTTGCTAAATTCTCAAAAAAATCATTCTGCGCAAATGGAGAGCTCAAAGGTGGATTATATATAAAAGCTATACATATTTCATTCCTCCAATTAACCCTATCTAATATTATTATCCAGATTAATTCCTTAAACTCAGATTCTAACCGCTGTATTCTATCTTTTAAGTTGTTTTTTATAACCACTGAAATTCCGCCCGATATCCTTCCTCTATTGGATCTCCTTGATCCATATTGACTCCATACGATACACCCTTCTATCTTTAAATCTTTCTTGTAATCAGCCCAAGTTTCTACAAGCCCAAGGATGTCCATTTCTTCCAGTAGCTCTTTAAAGTCTTCGTTACCTATTTTGCTCCATACTCCTTCAATGTTAACACATGCTACCTTTAACTCTAGTTATTTTTTACCTCTATGTTCTAAACTCCCTGACTTACTTCTAGTTATTCTAGATCTTTCCACTTCCATTATACTTCCCTCCGGAGAGCAAATAACGTCCTTCTCAGATAGTTCTTCTGTGAGTTTTAATCTACTACCTGAACCCATCCCCTTCTTCTGAAAAAATTCTTTTAGACTCACTGACCTACGCCTGGAAATATCCTCAGCTCCTCCACGCGGCGCCGCTGTTGACATCCGGCTCGCCTCGTCGTTCCTCCCACTGTTATTTAACTCCGCTGGAAGATCTTTCCCAGCCAGAGTCTTGGTTCTGTCATCAGGTGTGCCGCTACTTCCTGGATTCGTGTCGACTCGTCAGTCAGCTGTTTGTCCATCCTCCTCCACTAGGTGTTCGTCCCTCTGCCGTCTTCTGTTCCTCTGTAGAGTATGCAGATCGCTGTTGTCATCAGATTGTACGTTATCAGCCACTGTGCAGGCAGCTGACTGCCACATTCCTTCCTCTACAGGCCGTTGCACTTCCTGGTGTGATGAACTCAACTGTCTATCCATTTCTCGTAGCTGTGCAATTGACCAGATACGCGACCAGTTACTGTCACCTACTATAAGACGTTTGCCTCTTATGTATGCTTTTAGTCCATAGTTCCTAGCTTTTACTAGGTGAAATCGCAAGACTCTCTGTTCCATGATTGTCTCTTTATCCGTATCTCTTCTTACCCAAATCCTTTCTCCTTTCAAGTTCTTCCCATTGAGGATAATTTTGTTCGCCTTCAAAGCAGAAATCAACTTAACCTTAATAGGTCTTTTCCCTTTGACTCTCCCCAGCCTATATATTTCATCAATATCTTCTTCTTTACAATTTATCTTGATATGGTTATTTATAATATCCAACACTTTATTCGTTAGATCATTCGAATCCTCCTTTTCCTTCTCTGCAATGCCGTATATGAAAATATTTTTCCTCTTTGCGTCCTGGATAGTCATTTTCAGTTGCCACTTTAATTTATCAGTTTCTCCTTCAATCTCCTTCATATTCGACTTCAATAATTCTATTTCCCTAGAGTTTTCCACCACCTTTTCTGTCATAATTCTTCTCTCTTCTTTTATGCAGTCTTTCATTTCTGTCATGTCATTTCTCAGCTCGCGAATTAACTCCCTCGTTTGCTCAAACTGGCAAGCATCTCTGACTATTTCCCTAATCTTATCTATGTCCTCCCAGCTCAATGAACCCGTTGGTCCAGGGTTCATTTCTATGCCTCCTATTATCAGAAGAATTGCCACCACTGCTGCTACCATCATAGTTCCCTCAAGCCCAGATTTTCTTAAATGAACCTTATCACTTGGCGTACACACACACTTCACTCGCCCGTGCCATCGACCTATGGCCGCGCGATATTGCTCTAAAGCAATATTCATACTTCTCACTCAGCACTCACTGCACAATACAACCTCTCTCTTCGCTAGCTCGATTACAACTGCTTATTTAACTTACTATCCCATTTATGTGATTACCCCAATGTTCATGTATACAATCTTTTTAAGGTTCATCTGCAATTTGCTTGTATCTGACAAAAATTTCAGTGTTTCCAGTGCATTTTGCAGTTCATTTAAGTTATACCCTGCGAACATATTATCACATCAGCTCACAAATATACTGTTACGTCATTTGAATTATCCTTCACTATCACCAGTGCATCAGCAGCCACGTCAAACAATAAAGGGCTGAGTGGGGACATTCTGTAGAACACTGTTTGTCTGTGTGTTCTTCGATGATGTTACAATGTCGTAGATGACGTCACCAGGTATTTTTTTTCAACATGTTCTGGACCAGACTAATGGAAGCTTTGTCCTCCACTAGCGTATCAAGTTTCGACGCGATGATGTTCTTCTTGAGATTGTTGAAGGCATTAGTGATATGTATAAACAATGCATGAAGTATTTCTTACATATTAACATGGATATATATTTTGTCTGGGAGTCTTTCTGATGTTAGATTGGACAAAAAATCGACACCGTGATTGAAAACATGTTTTCGGAATATTTTGATGTTGGACGTTTTAGACCTATAATGAGAAGGAGCTTAAAACATATCCATGATATGTTGTTTCTCTCTGTAGCTTAGAAAATATTAACTTTCCTACAATAGCGTTTAAAATATTTTTATTTGTGTGTACATTGTAGTTAAAGCACTCTTCTTATAAACAGATTGTTAATTCGAATATTGCTTTTAATTAATAATAAAAATAAAAATAAAAATAAAAATAATAATAATAATAATAATAATAATAATAATAATAATAATAATAATAGTGTCGTTGTATGACGAGGCACAAAAATACATGTGAATCCCTCCACGCACACCAGAAGGAAAGAAAGCGTACCGGTACCAGTACACCACTCTTATAACATGATAGTGTACATTTGTGAACATGACAAGTACGGAGCAGAGTGGTTACGCGTGTAAACACGCTGCGGCTATGGAGCCAAGCTCTGTATTCGGTAAGCGGGTGGGATGGAATTCCGCTGTCAGTTATCCTGAGAATATTGTCGTGTAGTTTCCTATTTTCACTTCCTGGCGAATGCCGAGACATTTCCCTTTCATTGCGCACATCCTATTCCTTCCAGCTCCTTCACTCAACATCATAATTTATTTGACCTTCTCTAGTTGCTCAATTGATGTGGGCCTCAGGAAGGGCATCTGACCATAAAACACGGTATTTAATTTAACCTCATCTCATTCCCAACCCCGTTCGGAAACGGGACTAAGCGGTAGAAATACAGTGTATAGTCCAGTCTTCTATAATTCAGTAGTTATCTAATCGCAATAATGCTGCAGTTACATTGGAATTCTGAAAATTAGTCAGACTGATGTTATTGCCACATGTTCCTACTTTTTATAAATAAACGGTGGCACTGGAAAACAATCTTGCTTCACATAGGTTTACAAGTTAATGATATCTAGCAAATGTACCCGTGCTTCGCTACGGTATTCTATGTTGTATATGGATATCGAAGTAAATTACTGTACACGTAGTGAATACGATTGTTTAAATTGCATGTCTCTTAGCGTTATCCAAAAAGCAGCTTGTGGAGGTCCCATAGCTTGTTTCCGTTGTAGAGTGTGAATTGCGGAGTCATGAAGATAACGGAAGGCTCACTTAGCTACTGCCATTCTCAATCGAGTTGGGGAAGTTTCCATTACAATAGAAGGACCCTTGTCTACTGTGTGCGGTCGCAGTCTATTTGGGGTGTTTTCGTTACAATAGTAGGCCCCCTTTCCTACTTCCAGACATAATTGTGTAGGGGAGCTTTGAAGAAAATTGCACGTTCCTTTACCTTCTGCCAGTCACATCGACAAGGGAATTATTCATTACAATGGAAGGCCATCCTTACTAATGCCAGTTACACAGGAGTTGGAGGACCCCATTCCTATTGACAGTCAAATTCGATATGGGGAGTATAGATTACAATAGCAGACGTCCTAGTGCTGGCAGTCACTATCGATTCGTAAATTATTAATTATAATGGCAGACACCGAGACACGCCCCTCGTAGATCGCTACAAATTGACTTCAGTGGATATGTTCAGATCGACATACGAAAGTATTTGCATGATTACAACATTGCAGACCCTCATTTACAGATTAACAGCTGCTAAACGGTACGTTATATCGACACACCGATTGCACCATAAGTCGCCTCTTTTAACGGCTGAATGGTTGATCCGAAAATATTTCCCCGTGTCTCCTCAATTTTGAGTTTGATTGAGTCAGAAACTTAGAATCGTAGAATAGGGAGAAATTTGTGTAAAGATTCCGCACTCTGCATTACTTTTCGGATACATATGTGACAGCTGGAAACATACGGTATGTACTGTAATTGGCTCACAAACGGCTAGCAGGAGGACCACAGTTCGTGCCGAATTTTATGATTCCGAATTACATATAAGTGTGTGAAAATTTGAAGTATACTTGTAAAACATCAAAATTTATGTACAGTTGAGAAATAAAGCCAAATCTAAGGCATAAAGGATAGAGATGCGACAAAAAGTCAAAGGACCAAAGTTTTAAATCACTCCAAATTGAACAGAGATTGTACAATCCGTTATGTGACGACTTACCGTTTAGCCACGAAATATATTGAAACGAAGACTTGCACCGTTATTAAAACTGAGTCCTTATTTCGATATTTTCGGGGTGTAAAAATGGAAACATTTAAACATCTTGGAATTTTCCCGTCAGTTACAGTCTAAAAGCTATAATTTTGCAAAATTTCAATTTTCTACCTCGTCTGGCAGATGGTGTCACCATTCTGATGTTGGGGAGGGGGTAAAATGAGGACCTTTAAGAAACGAAGCTAAAATATATGCAGATGGTCACTGTTGCACCTGAAACGAATAACTGTACAAAAAATTTAACCAAAATAGCCATTGCACAGACACACGGTTTTACGATTTACGATTTTCTTTATATTGATAAATATCAACCCCTATTTCACTTCTTTTCAAGCCGCCCTTAAGTGAATTTTTCGAAAACAAAAAGTACGTTTTTCTTTAAGTTTAATGATTTCAAATACCAATTTTCAAATCTGTAATATCTTCAGTTTTTGAGATATAAGTATGCTCATAAAAGGTATTGAACCGCTTTTTCACAATATTTTACCCCCCTTAAGGTAATTTTCTGTAAACAAAAATAGGCACATGTTTCTCCATTTTTGAAGTAGATTCCAAACAGCAATTTTTACGTCGTTAAACTGTAAACTTTTGAGATATAGATAGTGAGCACCTACACTGTAATGTAAATGTATATACAAAAATTATTCCTTTAAGTCGCGTAGTTTTGGCTGGGCGTTGATTACAGCCAGTCGGAATTAGCCTTTTTATAGAGAAGATATAGATGACATAAGCATGGCCACGTTTATAAGTGCAGATCTTCATTTCGAGATTTACTGCTCCTGAACGGTACATCATATCGACAAACGGCTTGCACCATCAGATGCCCCTTTTATCGCTCTACATGGTTAAGTCTTATAACATTTTCTTGTATCTCCCATATTTATGGGTTAGATGGAGCTATAATCTTTGAACAGGTTGAAATTTGTTACTTTTTTAACACTTTACATTATTTTTCGCATACTTATATGGAAGCTAGAATAATGAAATTTGACTCGTATATGGCCATGGTTTGTGTGAATATTCGTACAAAATTTGATGACTCTATCTTTACTATAAGTGTGCCAAATTAAAAAGAAAATGTAAAAAGTACAAATTTATATAAAATTGAGAAATTCTGTCTTTTATGTTGAGTTCGATTGTGCTATCCGGTTTGTGATACGACTTGCCACGAAATATATCGAAACGAAAGTCTGCACCGTCATAAAAATTGAGTCCTTATTTCCATATTTTCCGGGGGTAAAAAGTGAAAAATTGAAACATCTTGGAATTTTTCCTTCAGTTATAGGCTAAACCTTTAATTTTGCAAAATTTCAATTTTGTACCTCGCCTGGCAGATTGTGCCGCCATCGTGAATTTGGAGCGAGGGTGTAAAATGAGGACTTTCAGGAAACGAAGCTAAAATATTTACAGATGGTCATTGTTACACCTGAAACGTATAACTGTACGATCATTTCGTCAAAATAGTCAATGTACAGGCACACGCTTGTACGATTTTCTTTATATTGATAAGTAACATAATATAATTACTTCAACCCCTATTTCACTTCATTTCAAGTCCCCCTTAAGTGGATTTTCTGGAAACAAAATAATACCGTACGTTTTTCTTGATTTTTAAAGTAGATTCCAAATATCAATTTTTATTTCCGTGAAACTGTCAATTTTTAGATATATATGTACGCATTTAAACAGTTCATCCCCCTTTACACTCCTTTAGCGACGGAATATCCAAAAATCCTCCCTTAGTAATCACCTACACTGTAATATAAATGTATACCCAAAATTTCATTTCTTTACGTCCCGTAGTTTTGGCTTGGCGTTGATTACAGCCAGTCGGAGTTATAGGTTTTTATATAGAGAATGATACGCTTATTAATTGACGTCAGAAAAGTTGGATGGCGCAGCCACGCGGTAGAATGTTGAAGCTGCAACATAGTGACTGGTGAGGAATATTTACATGGCGAAGCATTGACGTCGTGATGGAAACAGAAAGAAAATTGTCAAATTTGAGGAGGTACTGCTCTGTATAAGGTTGCAAATCGTATAAAACGGATGCGAAATCTGGTCACTACTTTCCTGTACAAAAATTTCAGAGAGAAAGATGGGTTTCCGCGCTGTCAATTGGAAAACGCGTTGCGCGATACATGACAGTGCGCAGTCTGCATTCTCGAGAAGACGACTTCTTTCCACAGCGTAGGTTCCGGTACTGTTTATTGTACTCATTGATAGTTATTGTCTCTAATTTGTATTCACAAAGATTTAGCTACATCAAAAATACTGATAAACTTGTAGCCTAGTACTTCTGTGCCGCACATAGAATGTTATCCGCTCTTTGTAAACTTCTTCATATGTGTAACAGCAGACAGTAAATTAACTATCTACATGTGAGTAATATCTTTAACTGATAGTAATTAAGCACTGAATTTAAATTGCCTATATAATACTTCTATCAATGAAAGAAAATATGTAGTATTTTGCCGTCATAAATTAGCTTCTTTTGCTATTTGTTTTACGTTACACCGACACAGAGAGGTCGTATGGCGACGATGTGAAGGGAAAGGTCTAGGAATGGGAAGGAAGCAAGCGGCCGTGGCCTTAATTAAGGTACAGCCCCAGCATTTGCCTGGTGAGAAAATGGGATACCACGGAAAACCATCTTCAGGGCTGCCGACAGTGGGGTTCGAACCCACTATCTCCCGGATGCGAGCTCACAGCTGCACGCTCCTAACCGCACGGCCAACTCGCCCGGTCATCATAAATTAGAAGCCATAACCTAATTATTTGGTAGAATTGGACAAAGCAAGTATTCTTCAACCCCAAACAGCTGTGACTGTAGAGGTTATAGTACTCTTAAATTATAATTTTCCAACTTTGCTCTGCATATTCTGTAGGTACTTATAATTTTTTATACGGTACTTATTATTGTCGGTTCTAAGTTCTAACTTTTGTGCTGATGGTAAAAATGGAAGAACATTTAAGTTTATGTGGGCTGTTCCAACACAAGCCTGTATAAAGCCTAGATTTATTTGCCTTACAACATTTACTTAGTAGAATTATTATTTTCTTTCTTCCCCAAGATTACAGTTTACAAAACAGGTAACTCCCCCGTCACCTGGCTAAGAAATTACTCCATAACCTCTAATAGTGGAAAATTACAGTAGCTTAACTATTAAGGTGAATTAGCGTGTCAGCGGTAACATTTCTCTGACAAACCCGCTTTACATATCCAGTTGCACTTCACATTTTCACCCCCTTGTTCAAGACAACATTAAATTTGTGCTGTTTTGAATCGATGTGGGATGATTGTAAACACAACCAGTTTCATCTTCTGTTTTAAACTTTTTACCTACACACATCAGTAATTACGCTTGAATATTTCTTCCCCTTCCACTAATGGACGCATGAAATCTCCGACAACTCTCAAGAGTTGCGCATACGACACCAAAGACATTTTGAACACTTAATAAATCCTACAGACGCACACCCGATCACTGTCGTGTTTACATCCCGTCACTATCTCGCCGCCATATTGGAAACAGCTGACGGTAAGCTCCTCCCCCGTTTCGGACGTCAATACTTTATTCTTTGGATCACAAAGAAAATGGTTTCTCATTTTCGAACAGGTGTGTCTTTCACTGTGTTAATGTTGTGGTGTTTCTGCGCTGTAAATTGAGAGTTAATTTGTTATGTTCTGGTGATTGATATCTTATAGCTGAAGGAAGGTATTTTTAAGGGGCATTAATTGTTTTATTCTTAATTCAATTACTCGATTACCATTTACGTAAGTTTGTGCTCGAGGTCGTATATTTACTGACATCTGAAGAAATGTCATAACCTCATAAATTCATGACAACTTTTTGAATAGCATGATTCGTAACTGCATCCTAGCAAATTTTTGGTTCTTTATATTTTTTTCTCGAAGGAGTAAAGAAGAACTCGTGACACTGGCTGTGAGAAATTCTTGTCATGTTTGTGCAACGGATTGGGTTGATATTCCCTTGTCCATTTTGATATTTAAATTAATTGATAATGACGTGGGTGTAAGGTGTTCAGTATTATTTTTTTGTTTGTTTATTAGCCTGTATTTGTTTATTGTATTCTACCCGTTAGTAGAGTATTACATTTTGGTATTGAAGTTGACAGGTAGATTTACATATAGGTTGTCTACCGTATGTGGTGTATGTTAACCTTATCACATAGACTGTAGATGTGGATCCCTGTGGTAGACCTACCGCAAATTGTGATTATTTTCAAAAATTTATTTTGTTTTACTGTCATAGACCTAACTGCTTTTAATTCGTGGCTTATTCTGTATATAACTGCATGCGTTGATGCATTTCTAGTGATGATGATCTAAACGTGTCTCCTACAGGCCTGATTTTGTGAGGTTAAGGAAATTGTAATGGCCAAAATTCAGTGTCAACTGTGTGCAATGTGGTTGAGGGTTTATTCCAATGTAGACCTGCCTATAATGCAGTTACTATCACATCCTGACTTTGAGGCATTCTGTCAAAGGGTCTACATCTTCATTGAAGTTCAGCTTTTATAGCTTACAAGAGAAAACCTATCAAACTTTTAACAACTTATCACTCAATCTATGAAACAGAATAAGGAACAGTGATAAATAAGTTATTATGTAGAGAAATAGTTAAACCTATATATAAAAGTTCATAATCAATCTTTACACTCTCTAGACTCACAGAGATTGCATGTTAAGATAGCCTTGTACTATATGCAGGCCTACTCACTTCTAGTAATACAGTATTTCTTGTTACTGTGCTCCATTTCCTTCATCTGTAGGCAAGAACTAGCCAAATTTGATCCCTTATATTTTACATACTGCTGATTTTCCATAATCCACAAGTATACCAGTGTCGAGTTAAGAAATTAATAGTAGCCTGAATTCATATCAGGATCAGCTACAGACTTCTTAAAAACATCTATAAACCAAGGTTTAGTACTACTAACTTGGTTATTTTGTTAATATTTGTAATGACATTGTTTGAATACCAAATAATTTGACATGCCACTTCAACACCTTTTTTGACACATAGGCCCATATTGCAATTTATTAATCAAAGTGTTTCAATACTCGTTATGGAGGTTATGAATTTACTGGTAAAATCTCAACTGAAGTGCCTTATCCAAACCGCGACCTTTGTGACCTAGTCACTGCCCCGCAGCTAAGCCAGAGCGCTACTGAAGAGGCCTCCTGGACCCGAGTTTACTTGCTGTAGGGTATCTTTCTGCTCTTCCTCTAGTTAGTAAATGGAGACTTGTATCCAATGTTGCTTAACTTCAATGATCTCCTGAAACTGGTGTTTCAACATAGCTATGTCATTGGCCACTAAGTAAATAACTAACTAAATTAAAAGACCATTATACCAGATTCATGTTTTGGCATTTTAAACATTGCAGTAATCAATAAGTTTGCTTGATTGGATGTGAATGAAGGTATTAGAACTGTCAATGAATTTGAAAAAACCTATTTATTTCTGATGGATGACATACGTATGTAATAGAACGTAGCTCTATCGTTTATAACAAATTGAACATAAGGTTGGCTAGGGCATCTATAGGCTAGTGGTAAATTTTTTGAGTACTTTGATAGAAACGGTTGTCAATAGTGAAGATATTCATAATTAGTGTGAAGAGTAGAAATTCCCTCCAGAAAAGACTTGTTGGCATTTGATTTGTTACCAGTACCAGTACTCATCTTTAATGTCAAAATAGTGGCTCAAAATTGATTGAATTTGGATGATATCCAGTGGGCTTTGACCTGATCCTAATATTAATTTTACTTATTTGTTTGGCATACCAATACAATTATTTTTTCAAATACATTATAACTTATATATACCGGGCGAGTTGGCCGTGTGGTTAGGGTCGCGCAGCTGTGAGGTTGCATCCGGGAGATAGTTGGTTCGAGTCCCACTGTCAGCAGCCCTGAAAATGGTTTTCTGTGGTTTCCCATTTTCACACCAGGCAATTGCTGGGGCTGTACCTTAAGGCCATGGCCGCTTCCTTCCCACTCCTTGGCATTTCCTGTCCCATCGTCGCCATAAGACCTATCTGTGTCGGTGCAACGTAAAGCAAAAAAAAAATTGTAATGAATCATTGTTTATCATGATGACTGACCGAATAGTAGATGATTGAATAGCATAGCATTAGAGTTACTCAGGTGGCCGAGAAAGCTTATTGTTAAATCTTTTCTTTGATATGTCTGTTAGGTCATCAGCCCAGAGGCTGGTTGGATCCTCAAATAGCACCATCAAAGGCTATGCAGTTATAGGGAAACAGCAAAAACCAATGGCAGAGCCCAAATGAGGCGTACTAGGCAAGATGAGGAGAGAGATAGTTTGCCATTGCTTTCCTCACTGGGCCAGAATGTCCCACTGCAGCACGACTGACCCTATGAGCAACACCTTTCATAACACTCAGACACTATTTGTGCTCTGAATGTCATTATTCAGCACCACCCATACCCCAGCAACTTCTATATTGTCACAGCCATGGATGAGCCTGGGACTTCAGTGGAAGCTACACTTTGCTCTGGCCGGTTCCAAGAGACTGATACAAAAGTACTGCATCCATCAAGTAATGGCAACAGGCAATTTCTTTGATATACCTGTGTACAAAGTATGACAGTAGAATGTTATAGCTTTCAATCCAGTAGTGTGCATTAAAACAGTTGTCGGTTACTTGGAAAACAACTGTACAGTGCAGTGCATGATTCTAAATTTATTTCTTAAAAATGAAATTATTCAAATTAGTTCTGTTGTATGTTAAGAAATTAAAAGCCTTTGAGATATGGTGCTGGCACCATTTGGAGAAAACAAGCTGAGTACAGAAGATGATCAATACATGTGTGCTATATTGTGTTAGTGAGGCTCCCCTGTGGGTGGGGGACACAGATGAATACACCCACGGTATCCCCTGCCTGTCTTAAGAGGCGACTAAAAGGGGCGACCAAGGGATGATCCAATTAGAACCATGAGACTACTTGTAATTAGTACCATCATGCAGGGAACACCATGGGTCACATTTACTTGCGCGTAGAACCACTATGTTAGGTATGCAATAGGTTTGTGATTAGTAGCAACATTGTGTGAATCAGGAGGTGGGTCCTACAGTACCTGTGATTCGTACCCCTATATGAGCGACATCATGGGATTAGCGACACCATTGTTCTGCCTTACGTATGCTCAGTTCCCACTGTGTGAGGAATTCCACGGGATAGTACGAGACCCTGTGGTTAGTCTGCTTATGTGAGGAACGCCATAGGCTTGCGTTGCCTGTAAATAATCCGCAATGTGCGAAACACCATAGGTCTGTGTTACATGTGCGCATTACACTGCCTGTGAATAGTACCATAATGTGTGGAATACCGCGAGTCTCTGCTCCCTTCGATTAGTACCGCAACATGACAAATAGCATGGTTCTACTTTCCTAGCGATAAATACCATTATGAGGGGCCGATGCTGGATTTTAGACCTGTTTTGACTCTAAGCATAATCGATTCAGCATCGTGCTATAGAAGCAGTCCCTTTGTCAGTAATACTGTTGTTTTGTGCCAGCTGTGCATGTGAGGCACTGTGGGTCGGATCCACTGATCGTTTTAAATCCGTCCGTCCATTTATTTATTTTCATTTTGTCTCATTTTGTCTCATTTCATACCATTAGGGGCCGATGATGTCGATGTTAAACCCCTTTAAACAACAAACATCAATCATCAATCAATGTGTTAGTGAGGAACAAGTGCTGATCAACCTGATCCAGAGGAGGAGGTTGTTGTTGCCGAGGCAATAACTGCAGCATGATGGATTAATAATCGTTGTCCAATAGGGTAAAAATACCTGGGAAATGTGCTCTTTGATGGCCAAGAAACACTAGACGTTCTCAGTGATACATACCTTACATTTAGAGTTACGAAGATGCTTCTTCTTATTATTATTACTTTTTTTTTTTTTTTCTTTTCAAATTGAGCGTCTATGGACTTTGTGTTAACAACCAATCCCCTTTTCAGTGTCTGTGTCTTGTTTGTCTGCCAGTTTTGACATCCTGTCAGTATCTCTTGAGCCCATCGATCAGCGCTTTCTTCCGCTCATCTGGTAAATGGCCTCCCCATCTTCTGGGTTCTGTCTCCACCATAAAACCCTGATAGCTTTTCATCATCCTTCTGAAACTAACCCTGTCATTGATTTTATCCTCCGTAATGCCCACCTCTCTCAGATATTTCTCACACTCTTGGAACCATCTCAACTTAGATGCCCTTGCTTTTAGAAAATTCAAGTTTTTCTGTGTGAGCTGGTCATTATTCATATGGAAGATCTGCCCATAAAACAACAATCTTCTCTTTCTAATTGTTGTTGTAATAATGATAATAATAATAATAATAATAATAATAATAATAATATGTTATTAGTTTTAAATTGCACTCCACAATGTTGACACGTTAGCTTTCATTTTTTCCCTTTTTTGTAGTTTGTTTAAAACTTTTACGTTTGGTACATGGATAAGAATAACAACAAAAATTCTGGCTTGAATTATATGCTGAATTATGGAATTATGGGTTTTCTATCTTTTAAGATCTGCTGACCTTGGATGGGATTGAACTCGCACAAGAAATTAGTTTTCTCCCACTTGGCAGCTCGTGCCAGCCTCTTTAACTGTTGAGTATAAGGTTTATTGGTGATCAGTGTAATGAAATAATGAAACTCTAATTACTGGTAGGGTGATTTAATCCTGTTATATACAACAAAAATTACATTTAGTTATTTTAATGTGAACAGCACTGTAATGAAGCACTAACGCCCTTCTTGTGATATTGACAGACATGAAGATTCCAATCCGTCCAGCTCCAGCCCCACCAACTGACAAGCCCAATGGAGTTCTTCAGCGAAGTTCTACCTTATTTAATAGCTGGGATGATAGGTAAGTTTCAGAACTTTTTGTGAAATATTGTCATCATATATAGTTCCCAGCTGTTGGCCAGGTATGCTTGGAACATATGCCTCTCCATCTTCTCTTGTTTTCACACCACTTCTCCCTCTTCACTCTTGCCCAGTTCTATCCTCTTCTCTGCACGCACTCTTCCATTCCTTTTATCCATTTTTAGTTAGACAACACTTTTAAGGTCTAATGTTTAGGTTCATACACACTGTCATTCATTTCTTTATTTTTGCAATTTATTTCATCTGGGCTCCATTTTATCTTGATGACACACCATGGATTGAAAATGAAAATCCACAGCCTGTTTCCAGTCATTTGACCGGGTCAGGAATGGAATGAATGAAGCCCCCATTTAGCAGTGAGGATAGGAATTGTGCTGGCTGCCGAAGCCTGTTGCACTCCTCTGGGGCAATGATCAATTAACAGGGACCTGAAAAAATCGCATTTGCGATAAATGTGAATTTTTGAATCTTGTACTGAATCCAAGCCTACGGTAATTCTAATGTGGAATAAAATAATTTTTACGCATAAATAGAAGTGCGACAAAATGCAAATTGTGACCCAAAATGCGAAGTTAGTATGAATATGCGATTTTGGTGTGAATTCTGCAAAAATATGCTATTTTACTGGTGAAAACAACATATTTCGGCAAAATCATCAGAAATACTCAAAATATTATGCATAAATCTTTCGACCGTTCCGATCAATGAAGGAAAGTAGCCAATCGATTGCTGCTTACTGACATTAATCAATATTTACAATGGGAATAGCATGGGGAATAAGATCTATATTGATTATTATTGAAATGTAAATCGAGTGTCATGGAGATAACGAGATAGTCGCAGCGTTGTTTTCCTGTTGTTCAAAATTGAAACTAGTGAAGAGTAGAAAGTTGAGCGATCGTTTAGGTTATGGGGTGCACGACAAAAACTGTGCACGAAAGGGCTCAGCAATATGCAAAGGATGGTTTGTATGCCACAGATTAAGCGGCAGTGTTTTGCAAGTATTGTAATTCCCGAGTTGTGTGGGAGGGGGGAAAGCATTGTGAAACATGTTAAATCTGAAAAACACGTGGTTAAGCAACGCGATAATGAAAGTTCAACCCCTGCTGCTAGTACGTCTCAAAGAAAGCAATCTTCTGTGCTTACACAGTTAGATAGTTGTAAACGACGAAAAATTTTCAGAGTTAACTTCTTGAAACACACAGTTGAAGTATTTGCCAAAGCAAATATACCTCTGGAAAAGCTGGAAAGCAAAGAGCTAAGAGCCTGGATTACTAAGTTTTCATATGAAGAGCTGCCATGTGTGAGAACTCTATGTGAAGTATATTTACTGGGTAAGTTTCGATTTCATTGATCGGGTACGGTTTAGGTATTACGATATTAAAACCACGCGCAAAATTGAAGGTTACCGAATTTGAGTGCGATTTCCATATCACACTATCTTACCCGTACCCCATTGATCCAGTAATTTTAAAATTATTTTGTTATGATTTGAGGTCTTTCTTCCTTTCTAGAAGTTGCATCTGACCACTAGAAAAGAACAGCAGAGGTTCTAGTGGGGAAGAACATCAACATATTCTGTGATGAAACTACAGATAGAATGGGCTGTTGTGTTTTTATCATCATATTCAAAGTCCTAGCCGGATCGAAAAGAGAGTTGCATGTTGTTTCTGTGAACTATCTTGATGCAGTAAATGCTACAAACTGCTCTCGTGCTGTTTTAGAAGCTCTGCGCAGTTATAGTATACCATATGATGCAGTTAAAGTGTTTGTTAGTGATAGTGCCCCGTACATGACCCGGTGTTATGAAACGTTACGTGTGCTTATAGGAGATCATTTAATGCATGTACAGTGCTGGGCACATATGATCAGCTTGGTTGGCAATAGTTAGGTCGCAGTGATGACAGATTTAAATCATGTGGTTGAGATGGTAAAGACTGCATTTCTGAACACACAAAAGCAAAAATATAATTATTTACCATTCTTAACATCAAAGTATGGTGCTTCAAAGGAAGCAAATCTTTTTCCTGCACCTGTCATAACCCGATGGAATAGTTGGTTTCAGGCTGTCTTCTATACGAGTGCTTACTTTATTGATGATGTTACATTTTTGAAGATGTCTGACATGAAAGACATCAAGAACTGTGGTATTAAGTACCTGACTGATCTGAGTGACCGAGAAGTGAATAGGCTTCACTCCCACATGGTTTTTGTCACAGATCATGCAGCTGGATTGGTTGACCTTCTTACTGAATTTGAAGGGTCTCTGTATCCTACCTCTCAACCCCCTTACCCCAAACTGCATAACCTTGATGCCAGTTTTGTGAGGGGAATTTTTCTGTGGCAGCTAATGATGCTTTGATTAAGCTCAATCTTTTACAGCAAGCTGCATGTAGAGAAACATTTATCAAAACTGCTCATTCTTCACAGTGCAAGCTAGCAACATTAAAAGATAACCATAAGCATTTTGTTTCAATTTCTCAAGCTTTGTATCCAAAAAATATAATTTTGAATAACACTGATAAATTAGATGAGCTTGAGAAATTGTTTGGAGTAACAGATCTCTCACGAAACGATATCTGGTCTGGTTACTGTTCTCTGAAACATGCAATTCAAACCCAGATGAAAGAAAGTTAAAAAATGTGATGTCATGCTTGCATTAACTGCAGTTCAGACAGAGTTCAGCATATTTGGTAAATACTGTCTTGAGTTGTTGTGGACCCCAACGAACAATGTAGATAGCGAGAGCATGTTGTCTCATTACAACACAGTGTTTACAGATAGACGGTGCAATTTAGAAAAAAACAATGCTGAAGTACTGACAATGCTTTAGTTGGAACAGTGAATTTGTATTGTGTGTGAACCAAGGACAATAATTGCACTTCATAAACTTGGAATCGTAAAAATTAATACCACCATGCAATTATTTTAACTTTGTAAATAGATGCAAATTTTGGAAAAAAAAAAAAATGCTAATTTTAGAAAAAAAATAGGTGCTAATTTTGAAACTAATAGATGCTAATTTTTCAGGTCCCTATTAAAGAATGACAGGTGAAATGAAATGATATTGGAGAGTGTTGCTGGAATAAAATATGACAGGGAAAACTGGAGTACCTGGAGAAAAACATGTCCCACCTCCACTTTGTCCAGCACAAATCTTGCATGGGGTAACTGGGATTTGAACCACGGAACCCAGCGGTAAGGGGTCGGCACACTGCCGCCTGTGCCACGGAGGCTCTTATCTGGATAGAGATGAGCTTAAATGATATTTTGCAATATCTGTGACCAGCGTATTTGCAACACAAAAATATCTGTGACTTTTATCTGTGATTCAGGCACAGAAAGCACAAGAATATGATTATAGTCATGGTCACTCTTTCCTCGCGGGCGGCCAGTATGGAAATACTTCTAGTTGATGTGATGACAATATTAGGTAGTATTTTTTTTGGAAAATTAGGGACATTAGATATGGGAAATTTATATTCACCTTTATAATTTTAAAGATTTAATTATGCATAGGGAAAAGGTTAACATGATGTGCAATAAATTAACAAACAGAATGTGATTACCTGTGTCGTGTCTCCAGGATACCAGTTATTTACAGTACTTAATGTAGGTTTAAAAATAAAATGACTGACTTTTATGACGAATGTTCGTATGATGTTATATATCTAATATCATACAAGTACAACATACAAAAGGGACTGGTACTCAACCTGGAGGTTTGTTGCAGTAACAGTCTGAACCTGAGGCAAATTATATTCGTATTTTCTTTGCTAGTAACTAATAAGAATTTTATGAAAGTCAAAGATTTCTCCCATATACAGGGTTATTCAGCTAAGTTGTCCACATCAAATAACTCTTGAACGGTTGAAGATATTGACATTTTGTTTTCACTTTCAGTAATAGTACCAAGGGACTAATAATCAGACTTACAATACTGATTTATGGCATTAATATTTTCTGAGATCATGGTACTAACTTTGCTCTTTTAAACAGTACCACACTATTTTGTACTCAAAGCCTTGAATCTACAAACATTACAAATTCAACTTCGTGATTATTTTAAAAATTGGACAAGTACTTCTCGCAAAAATGATGTATTCAAACGTCCTCCATTTGCCTGCTGAGGACTGCCCTGTTTGATTTGTGCTACGTATGAAACATGCCTTAGCTGTTGACATACAGAGTTGCTAGATGAGTATTTTCTTTTCTGTGCTTAGAAATACACTATGATAAAATGTATTGTTTAACACCTTTAATATTGCTGTAGATAACAGCTAAATAAAAAAACGGATATAGACCTTGAGCTACAGTAGATAATATAGCCCTATGAACGTGATCCAAGTACACAACTTGAACAATATTTTGTCACAGATACTTCCATGACTGCATATCTGATATATCAGTGACAGAAAAATATTGGTGAAAAAGTAGCAGGCTGAGGTTTATTGACCATCTCCACACATGGATTAACATGTTTTAAATAATGATGGACCTTAGTGTCCCAAAATTGGTAATGAACTAAACACTTGTGTGCTGATATTGCTGTTTGATTTTAGTAATTAATAATGATGATAATAATAAAGGGCGCCAGGAAATGTTCTCCGCAGCACCTGCGTGCTGCTGCGCGAGGTGGCATCAGCAGTTAAGTTGGTAGCACGGCTGCTGCCTCTTGTATCAAAACAAACAACAACCAGTAAACTTTGTACTTCACCGGGCGAGTTGGCCGTACGCGTAGAGGCGCGCGGCTGTGAGCTTGCATCCGGGAGATAGTAGGTTCGACTCCCACTATCGGCAGCCCTGAAAATGGTTTTCCGTGTTTTCCCATTTTCACACCAGGCAAATGCTGGGGCTGTACCTTAATTAAGGCCACGGTCGCTTCCTTCCAACTCCTAGGCCTTTCCTATCCCATCGTCGCCATAAGACCTATCAGTGTCGGTGCGACGTAAAGCCCCTAGCAAAGAAAAAAAAAAAAAAAAACTTTGTACTCACAGCAATTCATAACAGCTGCTGGAAGTGTTGTCCTTGTGTTCGAAGACAGACTTCAGCATGTCTACACATATAGTCGAAGATTTTCACTAAAGTTTCTTGCGTAATAGACTGCACGTAATTAATTATATTCACTTTATGTTCATCAATCTTTTTTCGTCCGTTAAAAGTGTAGGCCTACCTGTTCCCGGTACATCGTAAACTGAGCCGGTCACACAAAATTTACTTATCAAATCCCGAACGGTATCCTGGTTTGGACACTTTGAGTTAGGAAGCCGCACCTGAAATTTTAGTTCTACATTTTCTGTAAACCGATTGCCTTCGCGAAACACGTATTCCACCAAAAAAAGCTCTCCCTTCAGTAGTAAACATTACCGCTTGTATCCTGTTGCACTATTCCAATAATCTATCAGAACATTCGCTTAATGCAATACACACTGACGATTTCGACAGCCCGCAACTCACACGTGTTGCTTTCCCTGCACTGCTATCCTGTTGACCTTGGTCTGTCGGCTAGTGAGCGTGACAGATACACCGTGCTGCTAACTAAACTGCTGATGCTCCCTTATGCAGCAGCATGTAGGCACTGCGAAGAACATTTCCTGGTGCCCGTTACAACCATCAGTGCTGTTTTATCATGATGGCCTTGATATTTTATAATTCAGTGATTGAATGCAAAATCTCCACTTTATTGTAATAACATCTTTAAAATCTTCAGTCACTCTAGATGTCTTTCAGTTTTCCTCATTTTTATGGTACTTTCTTTTTCTTCTTTGGTATAGGTACACAAACAGATTTTGAATCTATTTCTTTTGCTTGCTATGAATATTTGGTTCCAGCTTGTTCATTCTTCTTGCATCACAGCTTGTCTACTGTTCCATTTCCTTATCTTGGTGGGGGAGCAGTCGTGCTCGTGGTGCAACTTAATGAGGTGGCACGAGGTCATGGTGACCCTTCATGTGTTGTGTATTTTAATCCTGTTTATCCGGGCTGAGTAGCTCAGACGTCTAAGTCCAAGTTGGCAGGTTCGATCCTGGCTCAGTCTGGTGGTGTTTGAAGGTGGTCAAATAAGTCTGCCTCCTGTCAGTAGATTTACCAGCACATAAAGTAACTTCTGTGGGACAAAATTCAGGCACCTCGGCTTCTATGGAAGCCTTCCAAGTAGTAGTGGGATGTAAAACCAATAACATTATTATTAATTCTGCTTATTTTTGAAAGTTCTGTTCAGTAAACATAATTTCCATCATTATGTACATATTTCAGTAGAATTATTGAGTACCTATTACTCATTTGTTTGATGTAATTATGCAATAGCTATCTACAAAAGATACTTCCTTCATAAGAAACACTTATTATTGTAGATAAATGAGGTAATCCACCTAATCAATACAATATAAAATTAGTACTTCAATTTATTTTAATCATGGTACTAGTTTTGGTCTCTTGACCATCATCAGCCATGAGGTCTTAAAACACTTAACGAAGCTAATGGCTGATGATGGCCTAATATCTACAATAATTGTCATCAATATGGGACATGAAAATGATAAATTTTGAAAACACACTTTTCGTTAACTTGTGGTTTGTTAACACTTTTGGGGTATATTGAAACAGTATGCTATAATATATGTTTGTGATAATAAATATATCATTTTTAACCTATTACAGAAAAAGTTATGTAACCTACAAAAAGACATATCACAGACTTTTAATGTAATGTGTATATATAATTATAAAAGAAGAATAACAGAAGATACAATAAGAGTGAAAATTCAATACTATTTACAGTATAATGTAATACAAAATACTGTAGTTATGTTTTGACCTGAAAAATAAAATATAATAGAATAAAATTAAGTGACTTGGACTTGCCTGTCGTCTTTTCTTACTGGGGCGGCTACTTTAAGTACTTTCAAGAAATTCTCTCGTGTGAGCTTCCCATGATTCCCACAAATGTACTTCAAGTACAGCGGACAGGCATGGTAGGTCTTGTTTCCTGAATTTGGTGTACGTTTCTCACAGCGTTAGCATTTTCTTGAAACTTCAGAGGCAGGTGGTACTTCCCAAAATCGCCATGATATCAGCTTTCAGTTTTCTGAGAAGTCCTGAGTTTCCTAGTCAAGAACTCATATTTCCATGACAAGTTCCTTTCTAAGTCTTTTCTAGAATTGTCTTCTCAGTAGTGGTTTCTGACACTCCTTGTCATTGCTGGTTAATACAATGAAACTGTTGACCACTGCAATGTTTAAAAGATTAAAAAAGGCAGTGAGAGGTCATCTGTTTGATTTTCTTGCTACTGTGTACTTGCCTGCTATTTCATCTATGTCAACTCTGTCTTTAGTTCTGTTGTAGAACATAATCAATTCAGGCTTCTTATCATCACCGGTCTCCAGCCAGCTCTGGAGACATGAGTTGTAATATTTTTCCTGAATACAGGAGATTTTACTTCCTGTCTTTTGTTAGTTTTGAAACAGGCAGGTAGTTCCCTCTCAGTTTTCTTCACTGTCCTCACTGTAGTAATATGGTGGTACTGCAAGAGTTCTGCAGCCAGTGGGATGCCAGTAAACCAGTTATGTTACACTACCAGGTATGGGAAGAATTTGCCTTTTCACAACTTCAGATGAAATTTGGAGTATCACAAATGGGTCAGTAGGTTGTATTCAAGCTGGGCTGATTGGCTCAGGCAGTTCAGGTGCTGGCCTTCTGAACCTAACTTGGAAGGTTCGATCCAGGCTCAGTCTGGTGGTATTTGAAGGTGCTGAAATATGTCAGTCTCGTGTCGGTAAATTTACTGGTGCATAAAAGAAGTCCTGCAGGACTAAATTCCAGCACCTCGGTGTCTCTGAAAACTGTGAAAGTAGTTAGTGGGCTGTAAAGACAATAACATGATTATCCTCTTATTTTCCAACATAAATTTCCACTTTGAGAAAATAGAAAGTTTTTAGAATTGACCAAATGAAACACTTTGATGCTGTATTTGACAGGCTTATAACTTCTGTACTGTCTGAATGGACAAATGACGATGTTGTGCTGCCCTGTGTGAACAGACTGTGTTGATTCAGTAAATTTCCACTTTATACCATCTTTACTTATGAAGTGTCACTATCTGATGATGGTCACTGTCATTGTCATTTTTCACTATTGTCACTATTATAATTCTGTTCAGAGTCAATGTTATGGTTGCAATCATCACGTGTCTCTTCCACTACCTAGATAATTTTCAAAATAGTTATATGCATCATCAGATAATTTCTCATTAAGTAAGGAGAGAATCCACTCTTCATTTGGTTTTGGTCGTTTTAAATATAAGCCACATGTTAATATTACATATGAATTCAAGGAAAATTTAAATCAACATTAACGGCCGTGTGGAGTCACGGTGACACAGGGGCCTGTATTCTCAACAATTGCTAAACAGCAGCTGAGCAATAACCTCACCTTTAGCAAGTGGGGAGGAAGTTAGAAAGCTGCAAGAAGGGAGGACCACCAGATGTGTTTGGTGGGGGAAGAGCAATGGACCCTGCACGACCATTTGTGGGTTAAAAGCTTTTAACTTTTCATCTGTGGTTAATGATCTGCCATCTGAGAGGCTTCCACATGTTTTCACTTCCTTCTCCTGCTTAAGTCCAGAACTATCACCATAAGATTCAGCACCCTCGGATTGGTGCAATGAGCCAGGCTTCATTTGTTTTCAAGTGTTCAGACCAAGAGGCACCTCACATCAGCCACAGTACCTGTTCTGGTAGAATTTTGCTTTTGTTGCTAGATGGCAGCAGAATGAGAATGTCAACATTTGTGAATAAACCAGCCATACCACCACCACCACCATCATGATACCTCTGTATTCTTGTTCAAAGATTGCTATTTTTTGAACATCCTGTGATATCACCCCTTGAATTTGTTTTTGTTTTTTAAACATTATTGCCTCATTTTTTTTGCTACATTTTGATCCTTAATAGCCTTTTTTTCACTCTTTCATTCCACCAACTAGCTTCCTTCTCCTTTACTCTTCTTCCAGTTTTACCATAAACTTCTACCGCAGAGTTACAGGTTGTTTTAAACATGTTTCTTTCTTCATTTGCACTTTTTGTTTCATTTCTTGGTAACTTTTGTATTTCCAGGTTTTTAGAGGCTTTCTTCTTATCTTCTTCCTTTAATTTCCATTCCTTTATTGCAAGTATTGTCATAGTACTTGATGTAAGTCCAACCTTATAATTTTGGTCAGCTGCTAGGAGCTCATAGTCACTCTAAGCACTTGTCTAAAGATGACCTTTGTGTCCCTCACTCCTTCTCCAGTTAGTCTCTCTCTTATCAGCACCTGTTTTAAATCTTCCATCCCAGTTATATTTGGTTATCTTACGACTGTATTGTTTTTGTGATGAACACATTCTTCATTAGAATTTTATTTCTTACACAGAGGACTGGAACATTTTCACTCTCAGTATTCCTTACTTTATACCCAAAAGAGCCCATCATCTTTTCATAGCCAGATCCATATTCTCCAGCTTGAGTGTTCAAATCCCATTTACCATGATATCTTCTTGTACTTCATCACCTAGGTCTTCTAGGAACTCTCCTTCTCGTCCTCATTGCTTTGTTGCTATGGGGCATGTACTTGAACTATTGTGAAACTGATTTTTCCTAGATTTACTCTGGCTTTGACGATTCCTTTGTTTACAAAGGAGACATCTGTGATGACCACATTATCTTTGTGTAGCACCAAACCCACTCCATTCCTTACCCCCTTGCGGTTATCATTCCAGTACAACTTGTAACCTCCTTTCATCTTCCTTGAGTTGGTCCCCTTTCACTTTCTTACTCAACCCTGATTGATATATATATTCTCTCCACTGTTCCATCATGTTGACTGTTTCTTCATTCTTACCTGTCAGTATAACAACATTTAGGGTTGCCACTCAGTTTGTTTTTATCATAAAGTCCATTTCGAGTGCTTATGTCCTCCACTAGCAAGTGTTCTCGCATTCCCAGGATGAGCATCAGATTCTAAAAATCGTCATTTAACCCTGGGACACCGGAAGTGGAGTTTACATTTGGTTTAGTATTTATTTGAGGCTAGTTATTACTTTGAAAGCATTGAAACATTACTGTACTCCTCTACTGAATCACTAGGCCTAGCATAGGATTTTCATTCAAGGTTTACTCCCTTAGTGCCTGAAAATCCCTCTTCGCGACAAGGTATTGGTTTCCTTCTTCTTTTTCCCCAGAAGAGAGGGGTTGCCTCATCTCCAAATTATTCTGTACCAGAGGTATTTTTTTCCATGTACCGAATTATTTGATTGTGTGGTATGGGCCGGGTAACTTTGAGCTTGCATTTGGGAGGTAGTGGGTTCAAACCCCACTATTGGCAGCCCTGAAGATGGTTTACCATGGTTTTCCATTTTTACATCAGGCAAATGCCAGGGCTGTACCGTAATTAAAGCTATGGTTGCTTCCTTCCCAGTCGTAGCCCTATCCTATTCCATCATCGCTGTGAGACCTATTTTTGTGTCTGTGTAATGTTAAAAAGGAGAAAAAAGAAAAGAGCAGCTTCTCTGGTTGAACTGCCATTGAGGTGTACACCATAATACTGGTAAGGGGCCTTTACAAGGTGCTACCAGTTGGGCTAAGATTTTTTAAAGAGGTGTTACTCTTGTATCACTCACCCATTATTCGGGCTTGTGACACACACAGAATCTGGCCTCCTAGCATTGGGCCCAGGTTAGCAACAGTTGAATTGCAACTAATAGTTAAATCACCATTTTAAGTATTGATGACAGTAGATTGATGCATTCACGAAGACACACACAAAATGCTATCAGTTGCATACACTTTTGTATTCTACAACTTATATAAGTTTTATGCAAATTCACATGCATAAACTAATAAGCTGCCATCATTAAAACAAAGCACTACTACAAGAAAAACAGAAGAATAAGACTGCCATCTTGAAACAGTTGACTGTTACAGGAGCATGTCGACAGTCACAGGAGTTCACAAAAATAACTCCTGTAAACAATAACTCTCACTCACAAGACTGTCTCTTTATATATGTTGCCTGGCCATGCTTTTAAAAAATTATTATACAACATATTTTCTCGTACATTCTAGAGTGCCCAATAGCCTAGTTATAATGTGAAGAACTTTCTACAACTATCTAGTGCCAAAGATATGTTATTCTGGATATTACAGTGTGTTGCACAGTATTGTAGTGGATTATAGATCATATATACAGACAATAATAAATTATATACTATTATGTGTTCCTACATGAAATAAATTCATATTAATATATAAATACCGGTACAGCACGTTTCATGACATAACCTCACAAATAATGCGATTGCCAGTAAATAATAATTATACTAATAAATGGATGTAAAAACTTCATAGCCATACCTCACAAGTCATAATAATAATAATAATCATAAAAATAGTAATGATGATTTCAGCTCGATACTTGCATTATTTACCCACAGGTTAAATAATATTGTTTTCAAGTTATCTTAGTCTATTACACTTGCGTCAATATCCCCCCTATAACTTGAAACAATTTTAACAGTCTATCACACTCACCGACTTTGCCTTGGTCATACATTGTATCTTCTCTCTTCCTCGACGTTGCTGGATGTGCTCTCCTCATCTCGACCGGGTCATGCCATGTTGGCAGTCAGTGTTACCTTGCTGCCAGTCTCTTCCTCAATGATAGTTGTTGCGTTCTCATGATGACCGGGTTGTGATGTGTCATTAGTAGCCTCTCCTCCAGGTGGACCCGTGGCAGTACCAGGCTTACTCTGTATGCGCAGTGGTTGGGTGACTCGCCGCAACTCTGCTACGTGGACCTTGACAGGAGGGTTGATCTTTAGTAAGTAGACCCCATGGCCCAGCTGCTTATCCACCTCGACGGGACCAACCCACTTAGGTGTGAGACCTGCGTGAAACCCTCCAGTCTTATTAGTGACTGGGTGGTTACAATGCAGTACTTGCTGGCCTGGTTGGAAGATCTGGGTCTCTTCGACATCTTGAGACTTGGCCTGAGTAAGGGATCTCTTCTTGGCGAAAGCTTGCTTTTCCTTGATGTCCTGCTGCTGCTGCTGCTGCTGCTGCCACTCTGCTAGGGAAGCAGCTGCATCATCTTGACCAGAAGTGGGTGGTGGATGAATCTCCCAATCCCCGGTGCCGTACTACCGCTGGGGAATAGACAGTGACACAGTTGATGCATTGTCGCAGGGCAAAGAGTGACAGCGGTATCTGACGGTCCCACAGCCGATGTACCTTGTTTATTAGGTGGACCCGTAGCATCCTTTTTAGCTCCTGGTTCTGTCCTTCCGTTGGATTGGCCCTTGGATTGTACATAGGGGTGGTCCAGTGCTCTGCACCCCATTCTGTCATCATTTGCTGCCACTTACTTGACGTGAACCGGCTCCCGTTGTCTGACAGAATGCACCGTGGATAACCGCAGCAGCTGAATACCTCATCTTGTAGAAGGCTGGTGATGCGCCCTGTTGTGGCTCCTGGTATCGGAAAGGCCTCTATCCAGCTTGTGAATAGGTCGGTGATTACTAGAAGTCCAGTTTTTTTTTTTTTTTTTTTTTTTTTTTTTTTACACGTCGCTTCGACACAGATAGTTCTTATGGCAACGATGGGACAGGAAGGGCCGTGGCCTTGATTAAGGTACAGCCCCAGCATTTGCCTGGTGTGAAAATGGGAAACCATGGAAAACCATCTTCAGGGTTGCCGACAGTGGGGCTCGAACCCACTATCTCCCGAATACTGGATACTGGCCGCACTTAAGCGACTGCAGCTATCGAGCTCGGTGAGTCCAGTTTTACCCCGTGGTGTTCTAGGGTAAGGACCCATCAAGTCCAGGGCTGTGACCTCACAAATGCGTTGCGGCCGTCTTCCTTGCTGACTGAAATCTGCCTTCCTGTTGCTCGCCTTGGGGCAGGCGCAGATTTAGCACCCCTTCACAGAGTCCAGGATGTCTTTCCGCATGTTGACCCAGAAGAATCTTAGTCGGATAGACTGATGTGTCTCTTCACCTCCTGGCTTCTGTGCTGTCGTGGAACTTCTCAAGGATGTCCGTCGTGTGCTGTCTAGCGATCACCACTATTGCAGGCGTGAGGTGCGATCTGTACATTAAGAGTCCTCCGTCAATCCAGAATTTCTTGTAGCACATCTTAAATTCCATCGGGACAAGTCGACTATCGGTGTTCTGTCTCCTAATCCACTGCGTCATGGTCCTACAGGGCTTGTCTTGTTCTTGCCATTGGTGTTTTCGTGGATCTTCCTCTCGACATTGGTGCTCCTAGCTTCAGGTTTCATCGCCAGGTGCCTAGATAAACTGTCTGCTACTATGTTCGTCGATTCTGGGATGTGACACACATCAAAATAAAATTCTGCGATTAACAGAGCCCATCGCATCAGTTTAGATTTTGAGCCAGGGACAGAGTTCAACCATTTGAGAGCTGCGTTATCGGTGTAGAGCTGGAGCTTCCTTCCCTCCAAGTAGCCTCTGAATTTGGCCATGGCCCACACCATGGCTAAGCCTTCTTTCTTGGGAGTGCAGTAGCGTTGTCTGGTGGGTGATAGCTTTCAGCTGGTGTACTCGATGATCTCCCTTCCGCTGCCACTCCTCTCCCGGAATAACACTGCTCCTAGCCCGGAGTTGCTGGTGTCTGTCTGCAGGCACATCTTCCGTTGAGGGTTGGGATGGGCTAGACTGGGTGCATTGCATATCGCAGCTTTAATGCCTTGGAGTGCTACTTCTTCCTTGCTGGTCTATCGGAACGGGCGGTTGTTATGGAGTAGATCGGCGAGTGGTATTGCCTTCATCACAAAGTGTGGCACAAAGCTGCTATACCATCCACAAAAACCAAGGAACTGACGTACTTGTCACTTGGTCTACGGGCGCTCGGCTTCTTTGATAGCTCGATTCTTCTCCGGTTGCCTTTCTAAGCCTTCAGATGTTAGGACATGGCCAAGATATTCTATGCGGGACTGGGCGAAGTGGCACTTCTCCAGTTGGCTGGCAAGTCAGTCCATGAATCTTCAGTCTTTCCAGCACTTTCCTCAGATGTACAAGGTGTTCTTGAAAATTCTTGCTGTGAATTAAAATGTCTTCGAGATACACTTGGCAGAAATCTCCAACATATCCCGACAATACCTTATTCATAGATACTTGTTTTCGCAAAGCGCAGAATCGCAAACATTTTGCGTAATTTTACAGATTTGGCTAAAAAACAAGAAACTATTTACATTTAAGTGAAATCGCAAAATAATTTACGAAATGATTTGGAATTGCATCATTTGAAGTTTACGATGGAGTTTCGAGGCAAGTTGTGGCAATAAAATCAGATAATCGATGCCACAATCAACTTTATACTCTTTCGATGTATACCGAAAGCTAAGATATAGTATATTGATTATCGCTAAATTAGCTTCCTGTGAAGCGAGAAATTTATCATATTAAGTATTCATAATTATGTGTAACGTGACTGTGTATTTCCTCTTGCCTGTTGAAAATCGCTGCTGATCGGTGTGTTTAATTTCCTATTTTGTGCTCAGTTTATTAAAATGGTTGTGACTGTTTTTGATCGAGAAAAAGAATTTGCATCGGAAGGATTTTGTGTGTTTGACATAACTAGAAAGATACCGATGTGCAGATACTGCAGTGTGCGAATTGAATGGCAGAGAAAGGACACGTGCCTGAAACATATCAATAACAGAGTTTCACATAAGAAGAACAAGGAAAAAGCACTAACGACAGGCATCGGAAGACAAACTAGTTTTGCAGACACTAGTTCAGCGACCGGGTGAGTTGGCTGTGTGGTTAGGAGCGTGCAGCTATGAGCTTGCATCCGGAGATAGTGGTGTCGAACCCTCTGTCAGCAGCCCTGAAGGTGGTTTTCCGTTCTTTCCCATTTTCACACCAGGCAAATGCTGGGGTTGTACCTTAATTAAGGCCACGGCCGCTTCCTTCCCATTCCTAAGCCTTTCCTATCCCATCGTCGCCATAAGACCTATCTGTGTTGGTGCGATGTAAAACAAATAGAAAAAAATAACTTTCAGTGGCAAAATTAATGAAATATGATAAAGACGCATTCATTTTATCTACAACTCGAGCTTTTATGGAGGCAAATATTCCAATGGGAAAAGTTGATCATCCTAAGCTGAGAGAGTGGATGGAGAAATATAAACCAGGTTTGCGTAATACATTTTTTTCTGAGGAAGGGATGTGAGGTTATGTTTTTCTAATATCATTGTGCGGTTATGCTAGTTTTCTTGTTTGACATTTAGGCCTAGATAATGCATGCTGGATCCCTCATTTACTTACAATTATAAATCATTTAATTCATTCAAATGATGTTAAATAGCCCTCTAATATTAGACCTATTGATTTTTTTAAGTGCTGGAGACTTACCCACAGCTGGAAGACTGAGGGAAAGTTCTGTACCTAGAATCATCAAAGAGGAGTAAGAAAGATTAACAGAAGCTGTGAAAGATGAGAGTTTCAATTCTTTGTGATGAAATGACTGATAAAAAAGGGCAATGTCTATTTATGGTTCTGCTTAAGTGCTTAATTGTGGCAATAGTACAGTTCAGAAGTTATTTATAGGGGGAGTGAAAGTTACTGCAAATGCTTGTGCTACAGAATGTTCACAAGCAATTCACCAACTCTATTGGTATTATAAATTTACTAATTCTGGACAAATATTTCAGGTTCCCTATGGGAATCTACATCTATATCATCTGATGGCCAGGCAGGCATCAATTTTTAGAAATGAGACAAAGTCTCTCATAGTGAATGCTGGCAACAAGGAATAGTTAGCTGGGAAATTTATAATTTCCACTAACGGACTAACTATATTGGTATTATAAGCTAAAAATATACCGAAATGACTGTTAAAAAATGACAGAATTAGGCAAAAATTTTCAACACAAACGTGCTTCTACTAATCATCAGTCGCATGAAGGTTGCAGGAGCATTCTTCAATCCAAAAGGCATTACTGTAAACTGGTACAATCCTCTCGGTGTCATGAAGGTGGTCATTGGTCTAGAACTTTCCTTGGCCTCCACTTGCCAGTATCCGGAATTGAGATCCAGCGTGCTGAAAATCCTTGATCCACTTACTTGTTTCAGCGAGTCTTTCAGGTCAGGCATGAGGTAGGCGTCACTAACGGTCTTCTCATTCAACCTGCTGAAGTCCACACACAGTCGATACTCCCCATTCTTCTTTCTCGGTAGGATGATAGGTGAAGCTCAACAGGATGTAGAGGGTTCAATGAGACCTTGCCCTTCCATCTCTTGAAACTTCTGGATGATGAAGTTGCGCTTATTTGGGTCGATTGGATATGGATGTTGCTTGATGGTTGAGGAAGTGCTGCATTCAGTGGTGTGCTTTACAGTGGTAGTCCGTCCTATTTTCTTGGTGATGACTTCTGGAAAGTCCTTTAAGGTGCGTCTCAGCTCCTCTTCTTCACTCGGTCAAAGATGCATTAACTGGATATCTCCCAGTTCTACGTTGACTTCTGCATCCTTGCGAGTCCGGAGATTTTCATCATGCCAGGCGACCTTCAGATGTCTGTCCTTTCTCAAAAAGACTTCATGAGCTGCATAGTCTAGGATCACCTTGTATTTCAACAGAAAGTCATGACCTAATATGTCAGGTATTAGGTTCTGAATCACTGCAATGTCAGTTACAATAGGTAGGTCCATGCATTTAGCGGTTAGGTTAGTCTGTCCTTCGATGACATAGGTTACTCCGTCCGCTGCTCCTACTTCTCTTCCGAGATGGTGAGACTTCATAGGCGGTAGTAATCTGGTAACAGTCCCATTGACAAATGAATGGCGTGCTTGGCTACAGCGTATGGCTGAAAAATTCTCCTCGCCTATCCTCAAGATAACTGCGGTTGGTTGGCCTGTTCTGCTCACAATCTGACCAATCCCTCCCCTACTTGACCAGGGTTGCTTGTCTGTCGTGTCTTGAGGTGCATTCCTGTACCCGGCCCCATCCCCCCTCAATCCAGAATGGGTCGGTCCTAGTTTTCCCACGTCAAGTTTGGGCACTTGTTCTTCAACTGTCCTGTTCTTCCACACTGGTAGCACTTCCTAACCGAGCTGGGGCCTATTCCACAAAAGTATGGTCTTGTACATTACAAGTAAATTCTCTAGTAACTTGTACAAATACCAGAGTTTCTGTTCCACAAAAGAATTTTCTACTGTTGTACTTTACTACTCCATACTTACAAATTACCAGTGAATTTTTATAGGTATTTTCCACAAAAGGACTAGTACTTGTAACTTACTAGTGAATTGGGAGGTATTCTCTACCAGTGAAAGGACAATAATATATAAACCTACTAGTGCTAATTAAATATACTTATTTCAGATACAATTTGATAAATATGTGGTCTAGCAGTAGTGATAGTGATGGTGATAAAAATGAAAACTACCGCCTGTATAGAGAAAGAATAAACTTCCAGTTTGACTATTTGAATACAATGAGAGTTTTAGGTTAAGCACAATACAAGTGGAAGAACTTTTAATGGATATTGGGCCTAGGTTAGAACATCGTACAAACAGAAATAAATCTCTCTCTGCTAAACAACAGTTACTAACAACACTATATTGGCTAGGAAATGGTGGTCAGTACCATGGTATTGCAGATATGCATGGGATGGCAAAATCTTCAGTCTGTAGGTCAATACATTCTGTGGTAGCTGCAATAAATGATATAAAATTTCCTCAAATTGTTCGTTGGCCTGAAAATACTGAGCAAATAGTGCAAGACTTCTACAATATAGCTCAAATGCCTCAAGTTGTGGGCTGTGTAGGTGGAACTTTGGTGAACATTGATGCACCCCATGTTCATGAAGAGCAGTATGTTGATCGGTATGGAAAGCATTCTATTAACAGTATGCTTGTATGTGGGCCAGATATGAAGTTCTATTATGCCAGCGCAAATTGGCCAGGTAGCATCCATGATGCTCGTATCCTGCGAAACAGCAATCTCTTTCGAATGATGGAGCAAGGTTGGAGACCCTTTCCGCAGTCAGTATTGCTTGGCGATTCTGCTTATCCTTTGAAGGATTGGCTTATAACACCTAAACTGGTCGATTTAGATGAACTCAGATTGCAGAGGTTTAACAGGGCCCATAAGAGTACAAGGAGATTAATTGAAAATGCTATTAGTATTCTCAAAGAGAAATTTCCCTGTCAACCATTTGCGAGTACATCCCGTTTTTGCAGCTAACATTTTCAAATGCTGCGTAATACTATGTAACATTTTTCATGGAGAGTTACAAATCAGTGCAATAGACCTGCAGGAAAACAACATTGTGGATGACTTACCTGAGTCAGAAGATGAAGGTGAAGAACTTGCCAAACCGGCTGTAGCTTACAGAAGAGATCAGCTAATTAACACTTTTCAGTGAAAGAGTGATAATTCATCTGTATATCCTATTTATTAAAAAACTATTAAATACTAAATACTACATTGAAACAATACACTCCAAGTTATATTACAATATTGTTAAAGAAATGCAAAAACTAATCTAAGACATTACGACCTAACTTTTAACCTATTATTGCTATTTTAATCAATCACTACTTCACAACCTTCTTCTTAAACTACAACACTGTCCACAGATAGTTTGGGATAATATTTTTTCACAGTGTCACAAAATTGCTTTTCCATTGCTAGCACTTCAAGGTAATTTTCTGTTTTTTAGGGTGAAGAAATCTATTTGCAAATCAATTTTCCTCCTTTTCTTTTCTGCCATGCTTTCTTCATGACTCTTACTGTTTTCCTTGGTTGCCTCTGTTCACTGCAGGAAAATGTTTGGGTGGAGATATGTACAACAGCTGTTGAGGGTGATTCATCATAAGATTCTGGGACACTGAGGCTGTCAACGGACGGTGAATTTTTTCCAAGAATGTCCAAAACTTTATTGTCAATATCAGTCAGTTTGGCATGTTTTCCACGACCTGTGCCAGTCTGTCTTTGATTATCAATCTTTGCCTACAAAAAAGAACTGTTATGTAGTATATGTTAATATAATTACCCTAATTAAAATTATGATTAAACTAAATTAAAATAAACCTAATTGAAGAATTTAAATAAAAACGTACTTACTAGTGTCACGTTCTTGAAATTAGGCCAGAATATATCTCTTACGTACATCCAACTTTTCCCCTCAAGAGCTCCATGAGCTTTTCCCAAGTCAAATATTTCCATCCAGCCATTTACTTTGTCTTGTTTTTTCAGACTCTCACTGAATGCACCGAAAAGAATATCTTTCCTTCTTTCTATTTCCTTCAAAAGGAATAACTTCGTTTCTCTTGACACCATTTTCACAATTCCTGCAGAGTTTGCAATTTCGTAACAATTAAGTTTGGTGCCGAATATCGTTACTAGCGGCATATGCTGCCTAATATGACAGACTATCGCGGAACACATGTGAGCATGCGAGGATCGCGGAAGAACAGAATGGGTGATATCGGAGTAATTTCCTATCATCAAAGAAGTAAACTGAAAAATAACATTGTAGCATTACGAAATTCACAGAAATATTAGAGTTCTTTGAATGTTTGCCGCATAACTTACCTTAAAATACGATATTACGATAAATGAGACAAACATAACCTAATTCAATGAACGGAATACGAAGATAAACAGCTGATTCATGTTGAGACGTAGTATGTTTATTAACTATGTCATCACTTGTAAAACTTGTAACAATTCACTGGTAATATACAAGAGACTTTCAGTCTTTTGTGGAACAGAAATGTACAACTCCATACATTACAAGAATCCACACTAGTAACTTGTAATGTGCAAGACCATACTTTTGTGGAATAGGCCTCTGGTCTCTTCCGTAGCTTTGCTCTTGTGTTCCTCTTCCAGCTGGGCGATGATTCTATGTAGATCATCAAAGGATCTCGGTTGTGATACTTTCAATAGGGTTCGCATCTTATCGTGGAGTAGCTCTGTGATGTCGGGTAAGATCTTGTTCTCGCTTCCTTCCGGGTGCAGACGCTTGAAGAGCTGGTACTTCTGTAGGACGAACACGCTAGCTCTCATGTCAGTGGATTGTGCCTCAGTCAGTAGCTTCCTTTTCACAGAGCTCTTCACCCCTTCAGAATTGAACCTAGCAAGGAATTCCCTCTTGAAGTCCGCCCAGTTTAAATTTAAGCCCTTCAAGTTATTCCACCAAGTAGCAGCTTGCCCCTTTAACCGCGGTGTGATATGTTGATCGAAAATATCCTCTGGTAGATTAGTCCGTCCTAGTAGACTGACCGATCCCTCGATGAAGCTAATCTGGTTCTCTTCCAGTTGTCCGTGGAATTCCGGAAGGCTCTCTATAATCACCTTCGGTCTAGGTGTCCTGTATATTGCTGGTTACGTTTGAGGGGTTTAGAGGCATGGCGATAGGTCCTCTTCGACTTAACCTATCTTCTACCGCGTGAAGGATGCTCTTTCTCATATCCTGCACATCTCCCTTGATGGTCAAAATCTGGTTTCCTAATCTTCCTTCAGTGGCAGAAATACGGCTCCCAAAATTTCCCTCAGTGGTAGAAATTCTCCCCTCAACCTATTGTTTTATGCCGGAAACCTGGGTATCTTCCTCCTCCTCAAGGCTCGAGATGTCCCCTTCCAGCTGGCTTACCCTGCTATTGATCTGCTCAACCTGATCCAGTTTTGACCTGATGTCCAATATCTGCTGTGTTAATTGATTGGTGATGTCACTAATTTCGGATGAAATTTTAGCATCTACAGTTGAAATTTTCGATTGTAAGCCCTGTTCTACTTTGTAAACCTGCGTGTACACTTGTGATATTTGTCCAGTTAAAACTGTATTAGCTTGAGAAATTTCGTGTGAAATTTTGTCGTTTACTTTCGAAATTTGGTCTTTTAAGGTGGAATTGAGTGTCTGTGTCATGTTCGTTAACTTAGAACACATTTTAATAATTTTTACCTCATCTTCGGATGTTTCATCGACCTCAAAAAAATACTTTTAGGGATCTTTGCCTTTTTCAAAGAGATCTTCTCGTAACCGCGTCTGCAGCGATTTCTTCTTGCCGTTTGTTGGAAGATTTCTCTTGGCGACTTCATCTTTGAGTTGTTATATGGACATATTTTCTAGTATCAGTTGCATTTTGATTTATTTTGCACTTACACTGGTATTCACTCATAAATTCTTACGTCCTTGTCATGGTCGTCAGTTGATGTATTCACAAAGACGCACATAAAATGCTTTCAGTTGCATACACTGGTTTTTTTCTACAACTTATACACACAAATTCACGGGCATAAACTAATAAGCTGCCATCATAAAAACAAAACTCTACTACAAAAACAATCAGAAGAATAAGACTGTCATCTTGAAACAGTTGACTGCTAGAGGTGCATGTTGACAGTCACAAGAGTTCACAAAAACAACTCCTGTTAACAATAACTCAACTCTCACTCACAAGACTGTCTCTTCATATATGTTGCCTGGCCAGGCTTCTAGAAAAATTTTCTACAACGTATTTTCTCGTACATTCTGAGGTGCCCAATAGCCTAGTTATAATGTAAAGAACTTTCTACAACTGTCTAGTGCCAACGATATGTTATTCTGGATATTACAGTGTGTTGCACAATATTGTAGTGGACTATAGATCATATATACAGATAATAATAAATTATATACTATTAATTGTGTATTCTTACATTAAATAAATTCATAATATATATGTGCACACGAGGATTGGGGCAAAAGTCACGGCAAATTTTTTTTTTCTTGTAGATATGTGAACGGATCACAAACGTATATGTGTCGTGTGGAAGTTCTGCAGGCATAGTGTGTATGCAGAACAACAGGTGGCTATGTGATAGCTGGTAGTAGCGCAGCGAGGGCTGTGAAATCAGTCAGTTGGCGAGTGTCGTGCGAGGTGGAAGTAGCCTGTGTTGAGCAGTGCGCTTACATCAAAATAGCTGTTCTCCGAGGGTGAAATGCGATGGAATGTCACAGTGTAATTAGTGGAAGCCCTTGGGAATAATGCTCTTGCCATACCGTACAGTAGCACGGTTGATAGGAAAGTTTCAGCAAGGACGTGTGTCAACCAGTGATGAGCAATGTTCGGGACGACCTGTCAGTGTGCGGACCGACGTGGCACATGCCGTCATCGAGCAACTCCTGGATGAAGACAGACGATGGACGCTACTGGAGTTAGAGAGGGCAAGTGGCATTGAGAAACGCACCATCCACAGGATATTGCGTAATGAGCTGCAACTGCGCAAAATCGCATCGCGGTGGGTACCGCATGCACTGACGGAAGTTCAAAGGTGGGTGCGCTATGCAATATGCTCCGACCACCTTGCACACTGGCAGCAGGACGGTGATCAATTCTTGTCACAAATAATCTCCATCGATGAATTTTGGGCCAGGGCATACGAACCAGGACTGAAGCGTCAGTCCGCAGAGTGGCGACATGCTGGATCATCAAGGAGGCAGAAGGTCCGTCAGAATCCTTCCCCAGTCATATTGATGGTGATCGTCCCTTATGACGTCAGGGGTGTCATTGTTTGCCACTTTGCTCCACATGGCAGAACAGTGACCGCACAGTACTACAGGGAAATCCTGGTACGACAGGTAAGACTTAGCGTTCGGGAGAAACACCTGGATGTTGTGGACAGTGCAATAATCCTGCACGACAATGCAAAACCACATAAAGCAGAGTGTGTAGGGCAGCTACTGTGATGTTGGGGATGGGAAGAATTGGAGCACCCACCGTACTCTCCTGACATTTCGCCCTGTGACTTTGATCTGATTTGAAAGATTAAGGAACCACTACGCGGAAGGTGGTTTGCAACACGAGGACATTGCTAATACTGTGCGCCAAAATGTGACCCGATTCACACATGGTGCAGCAAATGCTGAGGCAGATGGTATTCAGCACCTCCTACATCGTTGGCTGCGTGTGGTGTCAGTAGCAGGGGACTACTTTGAGTGTCTTTAGGCCCAGGTTTGTCATGTCAACTTTATGTGTACTGTGTTGTCATTCTTTTGCACCGGGAAGGCCATATTGCCCTGTATGCTACCGTAATAAATTAGTGTGTTACGATATTTCAGTACTATTCATTGTCCACACATGTAGTTAACACCTTGTCCTTTCGTCTGTATATGTCACATTTTCCAACCGGACTGGTATCTTCAAGAAAAAAAAAAAATTGCCATGACTTTTGCCCCAACCCTTGTATATATACCGGTACAGCACGTTTCGTGACATAACCTCACAAATAATACGATCGTCCATAAATATTAATAATAATAATAATAATAATAATAATAAATGGATGTAAACACTTCATAGCCCTATCTCACAAATCACAATAATAATAATAATAATAATAATAATAATAATAATAATAATAATAATAATAATAATAATAATGATTCGAGCTTGGTACTTGCATTATTTACCCATGGGTTAAAGAATATTGTTTTCAATTTACCTTAGTCTCTTACACTTGCATCAAGATTCATAACCCCTAACAGTTCACCAGTTAAACTACTATTTTAATAATGATGACAATATATGTATAACACCTAACAGTTCAGAATTAAACCACTACTTTGAATAATAATGACAGTAGATGTATAACATTTAACAGTTCACCAGTTAAACCACTACCAGTATTTTAAATAATGATGACACTAGATGTATAACATTAAACAGTTCTCCAGAGTTTTGTTATACATTTCATAAATGTACCCTTTCTTTTACCGATAACCTTCATTCTTTGAAAGATCATATGCCTTCCTTTTCCTGCTGAGGATAGAGTTAACTATGTCATGTATACTCTCTCATTATCTTGGACCTGTTAATTTTATTGACACGTCAATATTGTTTCAGTGATCCATTTGGGAACAGTGATTTAACGCGATCTTCATCTGTACATTTTGATCAGCCACAACGAGTAAAGAAGAAACCACCACCTCGACCACCACCTCCAAAATTTAACCAGAAGAATCAACAAAAGCAGGTTGGTCGAGAGTGAATTTCTTTTAATGTTATAGTGAAACTATATCTATTGTAGTTTATTGGTGTAGGCTTTCATGGGCAATGTCACATCAGGATATCTTGTCATTTCGATTTTGTATATAATATGTCAACTGGTTTTTTTTTTAACATAAGCATGTTTTTTAAGGAAGGCCTTGTCCGTGACTGTGAAATAATTCTTTATGAAATAATATAAACTGTTACCAGTCACAAGTTTCATTAAATTATTTTTCATTATAACTTGGCCTAGATTCCCTTTTACCTTTCTGTATGTGAAGTTTTAATGTGTACAATATAACAATCTTTTTCAGAACTGTTGTTTGGTTAAACTAGTTAGAATGTGTGAGGAACTTTATCTGATGTTGAAACTTGAATGGTCTATTTTTTGCTATCAGACTAGCTTTTATTTGGCTTCAGTTAAAGAACTTTATAAAATCCATGGAATGCAAAGGATGTATGTCAAGGTACCTGCTGCCTAGCTGGCTTTGATGGGGGGGATCATGTGAGGTGAGTGTTATGAGGAAAGGTGTATAATGGACTCAGCCATGGAAGGTAAGAGAAGTAGAGTTAGACCACGATGTTGATGGTTAGACAGAGTTTTTAATTATAAGAAGTGTGGAACTGAACAAAGCTACAGAGTTACTTACAAATAAGAGTATTATGGTTATGCTTAGTGCAACCTTACCAATTAGTAAACAAAACATCCAATGAAAAATACAAACATCAAGAAGAAAACAAGCACAATACTTACCGAAGGGCAGTAGCATTAAAAAAAAAAAAAATTGAAGCGTGGAGGGCAAAGACGAGAATAAAAAGGCCAGGGTCTTACATAACTTTGACAGGTTGCCAGGTAAATATTGCTAGCTACTAAATGACACACCAGATAAATTTAAAATGAAGAAAATTTACTAAGCAAATGTAATTTGAAAATGGTATAAAATAAGAACAATAAAAATATATATATATCCCTTTTTCTAAAATTTAAAAATGCAATCAAACTAGATGAGAAAAACAGTATTTTAAAATAAAGTTGAAATTAAGGAGAAATGGAGCTCACATTAACATAGGCTTCCGCCAAAATTAAGGTTTGAAAATTCATTAATAACTCATTACCTTACATATAGAAACATTAAAATTATTTTAAAAATTGGTTGCAACCGATATGCGGGCCCGCGATATAAAATCACTTTAAAATTGAAATTTGCTACACTACTAAAATACTAAATTACAATACGCACACTAGGACACACGAAAAAGAAGAAAATTTAGTGGCTCCAACTGCGAATAAACATTACTCCAAAGAAACGAGCTAGATGAAAACACAATAAAATAATAGCGCACAGCAACCCCAACAAAATGAAGTATATTAAAGGAAATTTACAAATAACGGTGCGCTCATAAAAATAATAAAGAACACTGAAACACCCAACAGAAGCTACCTGTTACCGACGCGAAGCCAAGATCCCATCATAATCATCAAAGCCACCCAAAATATTAACGTATCATCAGATTAGATAAGAAGGGGTGACCTGACGTAATAAAGACAAAAGCAAGGGACCCAAACAATGGGAGAAAAGATAATAAGACAACGAAAGAAAACTCCCATTATTAAACTTAATTTTGACCAGCAAATTTCAATTTTAAGATTTTAAGTTATTAAAATAATAATAATAATATTATTTATCCAAGAGGTGATAGTACCAGTTTACATTAGCTTTAGTTAATCAATTTACCAGCGGTTTACATACTTTAGAACAGAGGGGGCCGTGGAATGCGCTACGATGCGAATATGAGGTGTCATTAATTAAGGCCCGTAACAATGCGATAATAATCACGTACAGATAACCAGCCACGAAGGCAATAGGACAAAATCAGACAGCAAAAACACCAACCAGGAAAAAATTAAGGGAGAAAACACGCACCGAAATGAAAAAAAAAAGTAATAATAATAATAATAATAATAATAAGATACATCATCATTATGAACATCAAGAAAAACAGTTGGCAATAATGCACACCGACAAAAACGTAAGATAGAATCACTTACACAAAATATCACCTCATAGATGCATAACTAGCGATCCCGAGCTCCCTACATTACATTAAATTTTCTTTTTTCCAACGGATTCAGTACAAATAGATATCAAATTTTGCTTACAAGGTTGCACTATACCAAAATTGTTGTTTATAATGTTGCTCATGTCCACGATGAAATTACTCACACTAGTGCCTGAACGAACGGGATCCCTCCAATAAATTAAAATTTTCAGTACTTACTTGGAGTTAATATATCCAACTTACGAGACACTTGAAACTTTTCATACCGATAACGGTTAACTCACTGCACCAAGTTTACATGTTACATTAAGAAAATATTAAGGTTGGAGCACACTGGATAACTTTCAAAAAATAACAGGGCCTAGCCCTGACATTACGGTTTAACCGCCGGAGTCCGGCTCCATAGTAATTGCTTTCCCTTCTTGCCAAGCCGTCCGCTTGGGAGCTTCACACAACACAGCCATCTTGGAGAGTCGCAGCAAGCAGACTCCTGCAGACTACTAAGCTCACACCGAGCTAGGCGAGTAGCCAGTCCCATAATTCAATGCGTGCACCGCGAAGGTGCGCATAAGTTACAAAATGATAATTCAGCGCATCAGATCGTCCAGTCAAATGCCTGACAATAATGGATAAATAACTTGAATTAAATTGGTCTGGTAACTTCCACAGTTAGGAAACAGTTCCAACAATGGCCGATAATACAGATAACGGCTGGATACACAAGTCGACATGACAGATGAATAAATAAATACTCTTAGATGCTTTGATGTAATAATTCAGTTATGTCCAGTAAATATTAGTTCCCATTTTCACATTACAGTTCTCCCCTCCCGAAGCCAGAACACAGGGGAGGCGCAAGTCCAAAACAATGGATAGCATGCCACAGGTATAATTTCAATGTCCAAACAAATCTTCATACGTTGGATACAGGAAGAGACACACCAAATTTTTTTTCAGGTTCAAATAACAAGGAATGGTCTTACTTGGTTGCAGGAATGTTGACCTTCACACAATACTAGCAGATTACATGTTGAGTGTGAACAGAATGGGATGCAACGTGGCCAGCGTCTCATCACACACCACACAAGTTGACAGCACATGACACAGAGTAGGATTATCATACCAGTACAGAGCGTAGTAGGCAACCATAGCTATCACACATTCTTGCTCTCTTAAAATAGTTGCATGGCTGGAAAAGCGCGCGCAAAACAAACTGCAACATAATATGTGGGAGCACAGAATAATGTTCCAAAGACCGTAAATAATTTTGCAGGTCGAAATACACAACACAGGCAATAATGGCGTCGTGGCATGGCACATAACTAATCACTCGAACAGCCGAAACGAAGTAGCACTCGAAAATGTCTGATGGAGGATACCGTTGAAAATTTAGATGTATAAGTTTTGATGTCACTTGAAGTTTATAATCATAATAATTTACATAGTCTGTCATCGATAGTAATATTTGACAATGTATCTTGCGTGTGAGTAAGTTGCATAATTTTGAAGAAAGTTATTAAATGCAATTTTTAAAGAAATTCAGTTTACATGACCATAAATACGTTTACAAAATTTTGATGATTAAGTGGGCTTAATTTGACTCAAGTGTACACGTCTAATGCGTTTGGCAATAGGGTCGTTAACTAACAAGGATACTGGAGTTAAGAACTCTAATACCGTACAAGGACCGTGATAACGAGCTGCTAATTTAGCAGAAAATTTATTTACAGCTTTACTACTAGGATAAGACTTGACAAAAACAGTGTCACCCACAGATAGATTGGTAGGCCTGCGTCCTTTGTCATACTTCTTTTGCACATGATCATAGGAAACAACAAGTTTTGCTCTAGCTCTGTTCCACATTTTACGAATCTCCTCCGGGTCTGGATCATCAGGGAGGAGAGAATCAATGTTAAGCACATTAGAGATGGGGGAAAATGGGGTAAATCCAAGCATTAAAGACATGGGTGTTTGGCCATGAGACTCGTGAACAGATGAATTAAACGCATAAGTAAGCCAATGAATACAAGAATCCCATTTAGATTGTTGGTTATGGTGGTATGCAATGAGGGCAGCACGTGCGTTGCGGTTAACTCTTTCAGCAAAACTGGGGTTGGGATAGTAAGGTGTAGTGGTGACGTGGGATATCGAGAGATCAAAACAGAACTTCCTAAACAGGTTACAGGCAAAGGATCTAGCATTGTCAGACACAATAAACTTAGGAGGACCAAATACAGAAAAGATCGAATTGAGACAAGATATAGTGGTCTGAGCATCCATCTTTCTCGTCGGGAAAATCCAAGTAAAACGGGTAAAACCGTCAACACACACTAGTGCAAATCGATTTCCCTTAGAGCTTAATGGGAACGCTCCGACATAATCAATGAACAGTCTCTCCATTGGTTTAGTAGGGTGAGATGAGGACAACAACCCAACACGGGTATTCAAACTAGGTTTACTTATACTACACAGTCTACAAGCTTTGACCATTTCCCTAATGTGAAAATCCATATTCTTCCATATGAAATGCGTTCGTATCTTTTGACAAGTTTTGAAAACACCTAAATGTCCTCCCATGGGGGAGTCATGGTAATACTTAAAGATTTCAGGGATGAGGATTTGAGGACACACAATTTTGTACTTATTGTCATGTCTGGCCTTGCAACATAGGACATTGTTAACAAGCTTATAAGGCTTAACAACGTTACCATCTTCAAGTTGTTTAACAATGGAACTAATTTCAGGATCACTAGCTTGCAATTTTGACATATCATGGAACAGCAACGGGGAGTCAGTTAAGATAGCATTAATGCAATTGAACTGGCAGGCAGAATGGTTAGGAAGGAAATTGACGTGAAAATCAAGAGGGTCAGGAGGCTTTTCGCCAAACATCCTACTCAATCCATCAGCTACAACATTTTCAGTACCACGGATGTGGCGAACATCAAAATTAAAGGCGGAGATGCGAATTGCCCAACGGGTCAATCTACCCGTGCGCTTAGGTTTATTTAATACCCAACTAAGTGCCATGTTGTCAGTTTCAAGAAGAAATTTAAGAGTGTTCTACATACATGCGGAACTTTTCAAGGGAAAAAATAACGGCCAAACATTCAAGTTCGTATATGGAATACTTCATTTCATCTGAATTCAGGGTACGCGAGGCATAAGCAATGGGTCTCCTACCTAGCTCATCTTCTTGGAGGAGGACACCAGCAACGGCAGAACCAGAAGCATCAGTTTGAATAATGAAAGGTTTTGAGAAGTTAGGAATTGCCAGGACAGGGGCGTTTGCCAGAGCAGATTTAAGTTTATCAAAAGCAATTTGTTGAGGTTCCTTCCAGACAAATTTAACATCCTTACGCCGAAGGGCATTAAGGGGAGCAGCAATTTGGGCAAAATTTGGGATAAATTTTCGGAAAAAAATGGCCATACCAACGAAGCGGGCTATTCCCTTCTGATCCTTAGGTACTGGAAAATCATAGATGGCTTGGGTTCTACTCTGGTCCACAGCTACACCATTAGGCAATACGATATGACCCAGGAAAGACATACGAGGCTGCGCAAAGGAAACTTTAGATCGCTTGACAGTGAGACCAGCTTGCTTAAAGCGACGAACCACTTCCCTGATATGAGAGAGATGTTCCTCAAAGGTTTCCGAGTACACGACGACATCGTCAAGATAATTGTACACAAACCTGAACTTAATGTCAGACAATATGGAATCTAGTAGTCTCGACAACACAGCTGCGCCCGTACTGAGGCCAAACGGGATTCGTTCGTACTCGTATAAGTTCCAGTCCGTGATAAATGCGGTTAAATGCTTATTTTCCTCGGCCAGAGGGATCTGGTGATACGCCTGATTGAGATCAAATACAGAATAAAATTTAGCACCATAGAAGAATGAAAAGCAAGTATGCAAGTCAGGTAGTGGAATTGATTGCAAGATAATCTTATTGAGAAATCGGTAGTCGATCACAGGCCTGAAGCCACCTTGGGGCTTAGGGACTAGGAAGATGGGGGACGCATAAGCAGAAGTTGAAGGCCTGATAACTCCTTCCTCAAGCATCTTATCAATAATTTCTTTCAGAACCTTCATACGTGGGGGAGATAGACGATAGGGAGGAGATCGAACAGGGATGGTGTCACTCACATCAATTTTATACTCAAGCACATTAGTTACCCCTAGCTTATCCGTGAATACCTCAGGAAATTCATCACACAATTCATGTATCAGTTGAGCTTGTTCACTAGTTAAATGACTCAGGTCACATTTTTCCTCAGTAACTTGGTCGTGTGCATCAATAGAACAGAGATGTTTACCAGAACAAGGGAGATAATTGACCAATGGCAGAGCATAATCTGTACAAAACTTGAAAGACAGACAACGATTATGGGCATCAAGAATTAATCCTACATGAACAGCAAAGTCGTAACCAAGAATTACATCATGCGATAATCCTTCGACCACAATGAAATTAAATTTCTAGGTGAAATGATTAATACGAATTTTGACCTTTACATAACCTTTAACATTCAAGACAGAGCCGTTTGCGGCATGAAACACAGTTGAAAGGGGCTCAAGGTTCGGAAATTTACAGACAGATTGATTTTTAGAAAACTAAGACCAATTAATAGCAGAGGTAACACTGCCAGAGTCCACCAGTGCAAATGTAGGCTCATTATTGATTTCTACAGGAATAATCGGAATTTTAGAATGGACACTCCCTGAAATACTTTTACAGTCACCAGGACAAACAACATCATTATCATAGACATAAGTATTATCATGGTCATTCAAATTACTCATGGAGGGGCTTGCGTTATCAGTACTTTCACCTAGTCAGATGCGCTGATTAGTATTACTCAAGTTGAAATTAGCAGAGGGAGGTGGATAATTTGGCACCGGGTAAGCAACGCCTTGAAATTGGGGGCTTGGAAAATTATTAGTAGGCAAATTCTTCCTCTTTACCAATGGGCATTTGTTCCTCAGATGGTCTTTAGACCCGCAAGCAAAACATTTTTTGAAACAGCACCTAAACTACTGGCGTTCAGACCAGAGGACTGCCTAGGAGAAGGACCAGTTGGAGGGGGTACATTAACAGGTCTACAACTATCACCATGTTTGGCTTCTTCAGCTTTAATACAAGCCACTTTCAGCTCACTAAAGGTTTCAGGACATTTCCTAAAGGACAGGTATGAACGGTACTCAGGGGATACACCACTCATTATACTATCTACCATATTTGCCTCATCAATAGATAGCCTGAACACATTACAATAAAACTTAAGGTCATTGACATAGTTAAACAGGCTTTCAGAATACAACTGTACCCGAAAACAATGTTTTGCAGTTAAATCCTTGAGCGCTCTGAACGGTATAAACTTCCTTAAAATCCCATCATGAAATTGGTCCAAGGTAGTATCACCCGAACAAGCTTCTAAGATCTCAGATTTAAGGATACCAACACAATGGGAAAATAGGGTTCGGAATACACTGGAAGAGCTAAGTTTAAAACAATTTGCGGTCTCTTTTACCTCGACCAGTAATCTCAAAAAGGACACTGTTTCCTCAATTGAATCTATGGACAACTTGTTAACCCCTTTAAGCAAATCACAAACAGGGTTCACATTATCGCACCTTAGCATGCCAGGATTATCAACCAATAATACAGGTTGGCCATGAAAAGCAGCTAATGAGTGATTACCCAAAACAGAGCTAGAAATGGGTTGGTTAAAATCATGAGCAGCAGAAATATTGGGGTCATTATCTTGAGAACCAGCATTAATATTAATACTTCCCAATTTAAGAGTTTGCATGATGACGTTCAAATCAGCAGATATGTTAACAGCCCTAGTTAGCAACACAGTACATTGGTTCAGAGTGGACCGATCCATTTTTAAGGTAAACAGATCCTGGAGGCGATTCGTGTAATGCGTTACACGAGCTATTTGTCTCTGTACCTGGTACTCTGAAGGTTGAGATGTTTTAAAGGCTTCAGTTAATTCACTTATTTCATCTAAGGCATCAGTAATGAACAAAACAGACTCACCAATCTCTGCTTCTGACATGTCAGGTACAACAATGGGGAGATCAGCAATTTCTGAAAGTAATTCTACATCACCCTGGATAGTACCGGATGGCTTCCTACCACGAATCTGCACCTCATAGCTTAACTCCAGCTTCCGCAACATTCTAGGAACTGGCAAGGGGCGAGACTCCATGATAGACATGAAACAGACAACAGTTAGATTAGACTTTACACTTGGTCTTACAAATACAAGTTTAAATACCAGTTATTTTATTTTTAGCAACTAGCAATGTTGACCTGGGCAACTTATCAAGGTGTTAGAATAACAACAACAACAACCACAGCGAATTGCTACCACACACTACTGCAACCTTACCAATTAGTAAACAAAACATCCAATGAAAAATACAAACATCAAGAAGAAAACAAGCACAATACTTACCGAAGGGCAGTAGCATTAAAAAAAAAAAAAATGAAGCGTGGAGGGCAAAGACGAGAATAAAAAGGCCAGGGTCTTACATAACTTTGACAGGTTGCCAGGTAAATATTGCTAGCTACTAAATGACACACCAGATAAATTTAAAATGAAGAAAATTTACTAAGCAAATGTAATTTGAAAATGGTATAAAATAAGAACAATAAAAATATATATATATCCCTTTTTCTAAAATTTAAAAATGCAATCAAACTAGATGAGAAAAACAGTATTTTAAAATAAAGTTGAAATTAAGGAGAAATGGAGCTCACATTAACATAGGCTTCCGCCAAAATTAAGGTTTGAAAATTCATTAATAACTCATTACCTTACATATAGAAACATTAAAATTATTTAAAAATTGGTTGCAACCGATATGCGGGCCCGCGATATAAAATCACTTTAAAATTGAAATTTGCTGCACTACTAAAATACTAAATTACAAGACGCACACTAGGACACACGAAAAAGAAGAAAATTTAGTGGCTCCAACTGCGAATAAACATTACTCCAAAGAAACGAGCTAGATGAAAACACAATAAAATAATAGCGCACAGCAACCCCAACAAAATGAAGTATATTAAAGGAAATTTACAAATAACGGTGCGCTCATAAAAATAATAAAGAACACTGAAACACCCAACAGAAGCTACCCGTTACCAACGCGAAGCCAAGATCCCATCATAATCATCAAAGCCACCCAAAATATTAACGTATCATCAGATTAGATAAGAAGGGGTGACCTGACGTAATAAAGACAAAAGCAAGGGACCCAAACAATGGGAGAAAAGATAATAAGACAATGAAAGGAAACTCCCATTATTAAACTTAATTTTGACCAGCAAATTTCAATTTTAAGATTTTAAGTTATTAAAATAATAATAATAATATTATTTATCCAAGAGGTGATAGTACCAGTTTACATTAGCTTTAGTTAATCAATTTACCAGCGGTTTACATACTTTAGAACAGAGGGGGCCGTGGAATGCGCTACGATGCGAATATGAGGTGTCATTAATTAAGGCCCGTAACAATGCGATAATAATCACGTACAGATAACCAGCCACGAAGGCAATAGGACAAAATCAGACAGCAAAAACACCAACCAGGAAAAAATTAAGGGAGAAAACACGCACCGAAATGAATTACAAAAAAAAAAAAAAAAAGTAATAATAATAAGATACATCATCATTATGAACATCAAGAAAAACAGTTGGCAATAATGCACACCGACAAAAACGTAAGATAGAATCACTTACACAAAATATCACCTCATAGATGCATAACTAGCGATCCCGAGCTCCGTACATTACATTAAATTTTCTTTTTTCCAACGGATTCGGTACAAATAGATATCAAATTTTGCTTACAAGGTTGCACTATACCAAAATTGTTGTTTATAATGTTGCTCATGTCCACGATGAAATTACTCACACTAGTGCCTGAACGAACGGGATCCCTCCAATAAATTAAAATTTTCAGTACTTACTTGGAGTTAATATATCCAACTTACGAGACACTTGAAACTTTTCATACCGATAACGGTTAACTCACTGCACCAAGTTTACATGTTACATTAAGAAAATATTAAGGTTGGAGCACACTGGATAACTTTCAAAAAATAACAGGGCCTAGCCCTGACATTACGGTTTAACCGCCGGAGTCCGGCTCCATAGTAATTGCTTTCCCTTCTTGCCAAGCCGTCCGCTTGGGAGCTTCACACAACACAGCCATCTTGGAGAGTCGCGGCAAGCAGACTCCTGCAGACTACTGAGCTCACACCGAGCTAGGCGAGTAGCCAGTCCCATAATTCAATGCGTGCACCGCGAAGGTGCGCATAAGTTACAAAATGATAATTCAGCGCATCAGATCGTCCAGTCAAATGCCTGACAATAATGGATAAATAACTTGAATTAAATTGGTCTGGTAACTTCCACAGTTAGGAAACAGTTCCAACAATGGCCGATAATACAGATAACGGCTGGATACATAAGTCGACATGACAGATGAATAAATAAATACTCTTAGATGCTTTGATGTAATAATTCAGTTATGTCCAGTAAATATTAGTTCCCATTTTCACATTACACTTAGTTAATTCTGAGAGGCTTGCAAATGCAGACTGAAAGCTGAAAGGAATAACAGTCTAAGGTATATGTACAGATTACTAGAGTAAAAATTTAAAAAATACATTTTTCCAAGTTCAGTTGAGAATTATACACATAACATCATAACATATTACCAGTGATTAAGTTCATGACTCATCTCTCTTTCGCCTCTAATGCTTCACATCCCTACAGCGTGCCTTTCACGGAGTGGGAGTTGCGGAGTGCACTCGCGCTATGCAGAGACACGTCTTCTGGTCCAGACAAAATCCACAATCAATTCTGAAGCATTTGAGTGACAAATGTCTCAAGGGTATCCTCACCCTATTCAACAGAATATGGAGTGAGGGTGTGTTTCCATCTCAGTGGCGTGAGGGAATTGTGATACCGATTCCCAAGCCAGGTAAAGATCGAAAACTTCTGGATAGTTACAGGCGAATATGCCTTATAAATGGCCTTTGTAAGCTATTTGTAAGGATAGTTAACTGGTGTCTTGTGTGGGCCATGGAAAAGGAAGGTCTCTTGTCTAACTACCAGTGTGGTTTTCGCTCTCATTGGTCTGCCACTGATCATCTGGTCAAATTGGAGAGCACCATTCAGGAGGCCTTGCTCCGGAAGGAACACGTAGTCACTGTGTTTTTTGACCTGGAGAAAGTTTACCGATACTACCTGGCGATATGGGATTCTCTCCACACAACACCAGTGGGGATTTCGGGGAAATTTGCCAACGTTTATTGAGAATTTAATGTCCCTCCGGCTCTTTCAAGTCTGAGTAGGGAATGCATTATCTCAATATTACGTTCAGGAAAATGGAGTACCTCAAGGATCGGTACTGAGTGTCATGCTGTTCGCAATCACTATCAATGGCATATTTGCCGTTGCTGGGCCCGCAGTCGTTCCATCACTCTATGTAGACGATTTAGCTCTACATTACATTTCCAGAAGAGTGGCGTTTGCTGAGAGACAGCTACAGCAATCTATTAACTGAGTCAACAGATGTTCCCTGCAACATGGTTTTCAATTTTCAGCGGCGAAAACCTCAGTTTTACACTTCTGTCGACATCGGCTTGAGCATCAGAGCTCCACTTGCGAAACAGTGTCTTACCAGTGGTAGATACCTGCAGATTCCTGGGTCTCCATTTTGATAAGAGACTAATGTGGCAGCCCCACATCCATCAGTTGAAGGTTGCCTGCATGAAGGGACTTACCATGCTTAAGTTTCTCAGCATCACTTTGTGGGGGGCTGACCGTGCGGTGCTGCTACATTTTTATACGGCAGGGGCACTAGAGAAGCAATATTTAGTGTACAGGTACTGTTCCAAAGATGTAGGGATATCAACTGTAATGTATTTGCATGCCTCATTATCAAAAGGCGTTTGATCGCGTGATTCATGAACACCTGATAGACGTACTCAAGAAAACAGAAATTGATGGGAAAGATCTAAGAATAATAGCAAATTTATACTGGAACCAATCTGCAGTCATGAAAATAGATCAAGACCAATCTGAGCAAGTGAGAATACGCCGAGGGGTCAGGCAAGGATGTATAATATCACCGATACTCTTCAACCTGTATTCTGAGCACGTATTCAAAGAAGCCCTATTTGATGTGGAGGAAGGAATTTCAGTGAATGGTGTCAAACTCAACAATTTGCGCTACGCAGATGACACAATTGTCTTTGCAGATACGATGGAAGGGCTACAGAAGTTGATGAACAAAATTTCTGAAACAAGCAAGAGATATGGTCTGGACATCAACACTAATAAAACAAAATTGATTATCATCAGTAAGAAGAACATCCGAGGCGTGAATCTTTTCCTCAATGGAGCAAGTATAAAGAGAGTTTCACAGTATTCGTACCTGGGTACCATCATTAACGAAGCATGGGACAATTCGCAAGAGATAAAGTGTCACATTGGAAAAGCGAGAAGTGTTTTCAATTCAATGAGCTCAACCTTCAAGAATCGCGACCTTACCGTGGATACCAAAATGCGGCTCCTTAGGTGCTATGTGTTTTCAGTTCTCTTTTACGGTGTGTAAACATGGACTATTACAAAAGCCACCACTGCTAGACTGGAAGCATTTGAACTCTGGCTATACAGAAGAATTTTGAGAATATCATGGACTCAGAAGATTACAAACGTTGAGGTTCTACCCCGAGTTAACAAGAGACCAGAGCTGATCAACATCATCAAGTGTCGTAAACTACAATATTTTGGACACATCATGAGGAATCAGAAAAGGTATGAGCTGCTTCAACTTATCCTGCAAGGGAAAATAGAAGGTGAAAGATCTCCAGGGCAAAGAAGAATTTCCTGGCTTGACAACCTTAAAACCTGGTTCAACAAAACATCTGCAGAACTGTTCCGAATTTCAATGGATAAAGCCCGAATAGCCATGTTGATCGCCAACGTCCGAGGCGGACAGGCACGCTAAGAAGGAGAAGAAGAAGAAGGGGGTCCTCTCCCAAATTGACTATGGAAGTGCGGCTCGTGGCTCAACATCAAAATCTACGCTGAGTCTTTTAGACATTATTCACCATAGTGGAGTTAGGCTGGCAACGGAAGCTTTCCGTACTAGCCCCCTTCCCAGCCTACTCGCTGAAATGAGAGTTCTATCTTTACGGATAAGGAGGCAGCAATTACTCCTAATGTATGCTGCCAAAATTCGTGAAATGCCGCTACATCTAAGCTATCATTGCATCTTTAGTACCCAATACCACCAAAGGTACCAAGACTGGCTGAATGCCACATGGCCGGTTGGGTTTTGAATTGATAGCTGGAGTTGTGATTTAAATATAGATATCGGTGGTTGTCTTGAACAAACTTTTAGTGTACCTCCGTGGTTAGTTCCGCGACTGGAAATATGTCTACATCTACTCCGTGGACCCAAGGTGAACACGGATACCTCACAAATGACACATGACTTCTAGGCTATAAAGAGCTATAAATTGTACGTGTAAACATTCTATACTATTATTTAACAAACCTAGAATGTACTTAAGTTACACTGGCTATTTTCATCGGAAGGTAGTATTCCTAAACGTAAAAAGACAATAAATGGTGAACACGACTTTTGGGCGTACGGTACATATAAAAGTCTGTTTTTATTACCCATATCACATCATTCGTTACATCTCATTAATTCCTCTGGTGAGGTTTACGTCAGGCAGGGCATACGGCCATAAAAACTTGCTACGAAGATTTGTCTTACTTCATACTCGACCCCGTAGAAAAAAGGAATAAGGGTATCGTGTTATCATATAATTAAATATTGATACAAAAGAACTTAATGGCCAGTCATTTGTCTCTTAGTTCATCATTAGGCCTACCACACAGTAAACCTGATCCCTGCTTTCATTTGAATTATCGCCTTGCGCCTCCAACTTCCCTGCCCTGCTAGCGGCGTGTCGGCATTCCAAGTGATGTCATCTTCACTGCCATCTCGTCAGTCGTGTCAGTCATACTTCATTCTCTTTGAACCATGCATTGCAGTCGAGAGCATACGAGGTCCTGTCTTTTTTTACGTTTTAAAAATAATTTTTTTCCCGACTATAGAGTCTAAACAGTGTGAATCTATTCCCAAATGGTTTCTGGAGATGATCTCTTATATTCCCAGTTGGTATATGTAGCAGAAGCCACTCCTTCTGAATAAAGCCGTGCTGTAGAAGGCATGCCAAACCATCAGCTGATCACAGCTGATAACTAGCGTATTTTACGTGTTGTACTTCCAAATGTAATACATAGTAACTGGAAACATTCTTTTGATAACTGCGGCTGTTGAAACACAGACCCTTATTTTTTAAGTACATTTCATGCTTGTTCTCTACATTTATCACATCAGGATTTACGTAAACAGCTGTCCATGAGATAAGACAGACCACATTATTTAGGTTAGGTATATTATCGCCCTGATAGTGCCAAAGGTTCCTCGACAGAAAGAATAAAAATAAACAACAAGAAAATATACCATATTTATGGATATCTAGAGGTGTGGCGGTAATGCGTTTTATTATCATGATGTTTAATTTCGTACGTTCGTTGTCTCATTTTATTTAAATAACGCATACCCTAGTATGTTTTGTTTCGCATCTCCGAATATCGTTTAAAGTACGGGAGGGGGGGGGGCAAATAAAATTATTATTAATATTATAATTACAGTATTATTATTTGTTAGGTACGTTGGCGAATAAAGCAGTTGTTTTAATTGGATAGCTTTAATCACGTTTTAAACTTCTTCTCTCCAAATATATACCTATATTGGCCCGAGTTACGAGATATTAAACGACCAGTTTGTTAATGATCTCGCCTGCTGTATAAATAGCAATAACCGCGAATATTTCTCAACTAAAGTAAACTCGTTTCCTCATCCCGAAGTGGTACAGCTCTTTTTAGACACACCCCCATTGGAGGGGAGTTACATGTACCGCTTTTACCGCATATCAACCTTCCTGCCATTCGTAAATCTCTGGCAGTACGGTACCGGGAATTGAAGTCAGACTCCCGAGAACAGCAACTAATTGTGCTAACCATTACGCTGGTGGACATTATTAACTACAAAACACAGATATATAGCATGACTGATACATGGTTGCAATGCGCGGGTCGGACACGAAGCTAGGCCTATTCACCTATTTGTGCGATGTTATCAGAAGCTGCAGTAGGCTACACTACAGAGGTAGACATTTCTTAACTACAAAACACATGTACTGCATGGATTCCATGCGTTTTCATTGCATAGGTTGTACGGACGAAACTATTCACAAATTTGTGCAATGTCATCAGAGCTGCAGTAAGACTTGTACCCGCTTCGAAGCGGAATCCTTGTACTTTTGTGACGAATTACGTTGGGTTGTCTTATATGCAAGATTTTTTTCATTTTCCTCGTCTCGAAAAGCCAGGGGGGGGGAGTCTTAATACGCGAGGGGGTCTAATGCATGAGTAAATACGGTAATTGCGTTATTTGCATGCTCTCGTATCTGACTCACAATCAGATCGTACCTCTGAAATGCAAGTGAAAGTCTTTTGAATATACTCAGATAGTCAAACAAGAAGTGAATTGTGATGACAAATCTGAAGTGCTTGATCTTCTTTAGAAGACCATTAGCCATGATTCCTTCTTCACCCTTCCTTTCAGAAATATTCTCTAAATGCACCACTAGGCATTCCCAGTCTTTGACAACTGCATGTAAAGCATGTAATTTTGCTTGCTACCCATCTAACTTGGTGTAAGTACTGCAATTTAGATACTACACATTCCAGCAACTCCAAAATTTTCGTCAGTTTGCAAAATCATTTTGGTGAATGTCGATAAAACTTATATAGTTTCCTGAGTATAGAATCAATTTCATTAATGATTTTAAGTTTCATATTTTTCAGTGAGTGATGAACAATGAGTTGGAGTTGATGTGCGACACAATGAACGTTTTACTAAGTTCTCAATTTTTCAGATATTTTTGTAAGCAAACCATTACGGACACCAATCACACATGGGGCTCCATCAGTCCCTGTACCTATTAGTTTTGTAGGTGTGAAGAGTTCTCCAAGCCCTAATTGAAGCAATTCTGTTTCTAGAACTTCCATATAGTGTAGCTATCACTTGTTGCACCCTCCAGTGACACAATAGAAAGTTATCTTATTTTCTTAAAGAAAAAAACTAATGTAAAGTATCAGCTTCTCATCATCAGATTTATCTGTTGATCCATTGAGTAAGATACTGACATGAACTTTCCTTAATTTCATATATCAAAGCTTCACAAAGACCAATGTATGAAATAAATTCTCTGCATTGTGTATCATTTACATACTGTACTTCTCTGAATCGGTAACATTCAACTAGCTTAACAATGCAATCAAACCGTTATTTTTTGCAATATATGTCATGAGCAATGAATTCATATGCTGTAACATATTAGCATTCATTTTCTTTACGCACTTCGCTAAAAGTGCACTTTTGGCATTTTTCTTAAAACTTTCAGCCTCTTGACACTTCAAGTGAGGATAGAATTTTTTGTGTGTTTTAAAAGTTTCCAGTTTTAATGGTCGTGAAAATTCGGATACAACTTTAGAATTTTGGTCAGCAATAGTACGAAAGTTACTGCACAATTCACACCTCGCAATTCCATCTTCATAGCACAGCCATGGTAGTAATTCAAGCTACGATTACTGAAATTTCCATTTGCCTGAAAATTGAAATGTTGACGTTTTTTAATGTTTGACTTTTCATTGTCTTGAACACCATAAATTTCACACTGGTCATTGTCGTTCTGAACACTACAATCAGCTCTTCCATCAAGTGTTTTCACACATTCATTCGCTTCTGTATCATTTTGTGTTACATTTATGGGCCCTACTTACGAAGAAATCTGAAAGAGTACAGTATTTTTTTACTCGCATGAGTCAATTTGTGCAGCTTTGTTCATTTCATTTTGGCGATTTTCTCAAGTATAACACAGAAACGTAAAACATGTAATAGACTACAGTAAATCACCAGCGTTAAATAGCTTCCGAGTTCGTAGGCTTCGATGTCTGATGCAATGTTGCCAATCTTCCATAAACACACAGGAATGAAAACGGCCGTATTTCTAAAGTGCAAACCGTTCAGTACCAAGATGCTGTAATTACATTAAAAATATAAATATAATGTTCAGCGAAAATACAAGAATTGTTAAACACGTCATTCCATATGTTTTAAATACAAAGAATGAATTTTACTGGAATTAACAGCACTGCTTTGGCTGCAATAGTTTAGGATCGGCTAGTCACGGGAAGAAGGGCGGTAATGTAGTGTTTGTGGAATTATTTAATGTAGTAGTTCTCTGCATTTCTCCACAACTCTGGTTTGATCTTTGTATTCGGCTACCGATAGCTGATTATCTGTAATGGAACTCGATGTGTTACTTGTCCACATGAAAGGATACTTGTTTGACAGGTTACAACGTCTCCCATGACCGCTAGGCAGCTCTTGCACAGAACTGAAACGTCCAGTTTCAAGGTACAAAGAAGTATTACGGAGTTCAAGACTCTGCCAAAAGCAGTGAAAATGTTTATTGCACACATTAGAATATATGAGAGGTTCGTCGCCATAAGACATCTGTGTCGGTGCGACGTGAAGCAAATAGCAAAAAAAAGAATATATGAGCTACAGAAAACACGTGAATCACCATACAACTTGTTACTTTATAAAGTGGTGGAAACGTACATGTAAAGGAACTCCGGATTTCGAAAAAAAATATTTCAAAACCGAAGTTGAGAACTCGGGCACCAGGTAAAAATTTTTGGGCACCTGGTATTTTTCGACCCCTGTTTATAACTCTCACAAAACAGACGGAAAGAGTTGACTTGGCCATGTCAAACTTTTCCCCAATAGATCTGTATGAATCAGGCGTTGCTAAGAGCCCAATTACAGCGAGAAGTTGCTTTCGTGGATCTTGCAATGGTCTTCCTCGTTCCCCTATTTTGGATTTAGAAAATTTAGGACCATGACTCTCAGCAGATGTTCGAATGCCGATCTCAGCGATCGGAAATTTTGTTTAAATTCAATTTCGTCGTAGTTGTTAACAACGTATTCTACATTTCCAGTTATTCTAATTGGCTTATCATGCACCAGTGCAGAGCAGATATATTGGTATTCGTCATCGTCATCAGATTCTTCCTGCGAGATAAAGAATAACGGATACTGTTTTAAGACACAACTTGGTGAGGCAAGTAGTAACTCATGTAGCACACTGTTATTAACTCACCTGAAAATTATTCATTAAATTCCTCACAAATGAGGTTATGGTGAAACAAATAACCTTTCATAATTGATTAGCCATGTTCTGTTACTGTGTATTCACTCCAAGCATTCACGAAATACCGTTACTCAGAGTTAACCTTGCTAGTTACTCCACGATACTCTACTCAGAGTCATGTTTTGTGAACTCGGTCCTAGTTGTGAAAACAAGATGGTGGAGACTAGAGGGGGATTTAGTGACTAGACTCCGGGAAGATGTTTGCAACTGGGGTGTTTTGCAGTATCATCATTAAGAAGCTACAGGTGCAGAGCAACAATGGTGGTGTGTTTTCTCAGTTGTTTGAAAATCTGCCAAAAGAGTCATTTTTCAAATAAATGGAAAAACCATTGTGAGAAAGGAAACCCGGTGGTGGTCTGAGGAAGTGCAACAGGCAGTTAAATAAAATATGCTCGAAGAACTGGCAGTTCGTAGTTCATTAGCTTCATTAGCCCTTATTGCTATTTCCAACAATCACAATTATGAACTGGGATTTTCCACCTAATCAATAGTTTATTTATTTCTGATGTATTTACATTACAAATACATTTAGCAGTACTGGTTTCGGTCTCTATTAAAGGCCATCTTCAGCTGCTGAAGAACCTTATTTGATAAAACAACATACAGTTTACAATAATATCTAAAACACTACTTATTTCTAAGTTCATATAATACAGTTTGTAATAAGCTTGCATCAGATTAGAGTTATAAACTTTCAGGTCTAAAATTTCATTTGCACTGTTCTTGAATACATTAGATCTATTCTGTTGATCATGATCTCTAGTATTATAGCATGTAGTGTCACTGGTATGGCCTTGATGCTTTAGTTACAAACACTTGCTGAATTATACAGTTCTATATTAAACCAGGTGCGTGTTTTTTGCATGTTTTAAATGATGCAAACTTTGATAAAATTAGTTAAAATCTTCTTATCACTATATTTGAGTGCTTGTCGACATCATCTTTTTTGGTGGGTTTAATTGTTCTATGTTTTGAAGTAAATTGTGATCTGTTGGAATCTGGCATGGAGTTGTGTTGGAATGTCTAAAATAAAGAGAGAGAAAAGCGTTTTTTTGTTAGAGAATGTTTGTATAATGTGTTTTGTGAGCGCAATATGTTTGAACTTAATCTCCTTTTGTATCCAGCCAGTCGCTTGTTTGCTTGTTTGGAGCATGTCGTGAACTACTCCTTGTGTGGCGAGGGCTGATGTTAGCAACAGTGGGGGGCAAGGGGTCAGAGTAGAGAGAGGAGAGTTTGAATAGGAAGGGATGTATCCTGCGAAGTCTTGATTGCATGTTTTTGTTTGTATTCATTAACATTCTTTAAATATTTTTTAACAGAGGAATAGTGGCATCAAAATGAATGTTGGTTTTGTCCGTAATCACGTTCAAATTAAAGTTTGAATTGGCAAACTGGTCAATGTTGATGTAAAATTCTTCAATAATATTGAGCAAAGGGCCGTTGGAAATTGTTTTCAGAATATCCATGTTGCTTTCAATATTGGAAAATTCATGTTTGGATTCTCTTATGTGTTGCCCTATGGACAAAAATCAGTTATATTTCAGTGTTTATTGTAGCGGGTAAAGAAACTCCTGCCAGTTTGTCAACATAACTTGCTTCACATTTGGGGCATTTCATTCTTTATACTCTTGAATGGTTGTATTTATTGTTTTCATTGACGGATTTGGTGTTGTGTAGAATAATAGCATTATCACTGGAAGTTTTGAAAGCTAAATCTTAAGTTACATCTTTTGAATACCGGTATGTTAGTAATGAGATGGTATGTTAGTTGGCATGTACTCCGGCATTGTCTGTGGCGATCTCTGTGGCATGTGAAAAGGTGCGATGGCATTTGCTTCTTCTAGATTTAGTAGAAGTGGTCGGATGCCTGGGCCTGGAGAGCTCAGTGGTTTCAAATTTTATACCACTGAGCTAGGTAAAGTGTAGTTTGATCCGGTTGCTGATGACGTTGAGTCACTTGAGGTGTTCTTGTTACAACGCCTTTTATCTTTGGAGGTTGGTGATGGCGATGACATTCTTTGCAACATGATGTTCTCATCATTTCTATTTCCATATCTGAAGTACCATATTCACTTGTGTGTTAACCCTGCCCCCCCAAGCATTTTGGGACAAAGAAAATGAAAAAATTAATCACGCATACAAGACGCCCAACGTAATTTGTCAGAGAAGAACAACGATTATGCTTCGAAGTGGGTACAAGCCTTACTGCAGCTCCGATGACATCACACAAATTAGTGAATAGTTTCGTCCATACGACCCGTGCAATGAAAACACGCATCAAGGTCATGCGGATGTCGCCTCCATAGCGTAGGCCTACTGCAGCTCTGATGACGTCATACAAATAGGTGAATAGTTTTGTGTCCGACCTATGCAGTTACAGCATGCATCAGTCATCCTATACAGTATGTCAGTTTTTTGTAGTTTAGAATGTCCGCCAGCCTAATGGTTGTCACAGTATCTGCCGTTTTCAATTCCCGGTACTGTATTACCAGAGATTTAAGAATGGCAGGAAAGTTGACATGCAGTAAAAGTGGTACAGGCAACTCCCCTCCATTGGGGGCTGCACCACCTCGTGATGAGGAATCGAGTTTACTTTAGTTAAGAAATATTCACAGTTGTTGCTATTAATATAGCAGGCAAGATCATTAACAAAGTGTTCGTTTAACATCTCGTAACTCAGGCCATTATAGCCTACGTAATCTTTGGAGAGAAGTAGGTTTAAAACGCGGCGATTGTTTTACTCGCCAGTGTACCTAAATAATAATAATAATAATAATAATAATAATAATAATAATAATAATAATAATAATGGTATTGATTTTACGTCCACACACACTACTTTAACGATTTTCGGAGATGCCAAACAGAACATACTATGCATTAATAAAAAAAAATTGGAGGCAACAAATGTGCGAAATTAAATGTTATGATAATAAAATGCATTACTGTTACACTTGTAGATATCCATAAATGCAATAAGCTTTCCTGTTATTTATTTTTATTCTTTCTGTTATGTAACTTTGATGCTAGCTGGGCACTAAGTAGCATACCTAACCTAAACAATGTGGTCTCTCATCTCATTTACAGCTGTTTAGGTAAATCCTGATGTGATAAATGTAGAGAACAAGCATGAAATATACTTAGAAATAAAGGTCTGGCTTTCAATAGCCACAGTTGTCCAAAGAATGCTTCCAGTCACTATATATTACATTTGGAAGTACAACTTGTAACATATGCTAGTTCAAATCAAAATCAAAATCTCTTTATTTGCAAATGAGGTGTCTACCTCGGTGGCAAATGGTACACTAAAATACATTATTGTCAAGCACTAAATTTTAAATTAACAGGAGACGAATAAAATTTTCCTAGAATACAATATTATACAATTTACGCTAATAATTTTTTCTATTAAACACACGCATCATCCTTAATAAATTGATATTGTTTACAAAATTCTACTTATAATATCTTACAAACATAGTCAACTCATATACAGTACGGTATGTGAAATTACTTCTAATAATACTATACAACTGGTATAAGATTAAGATTTACATAGCATTTATTTACATATTTATATTTTACCCATTTTGGAACCTAAGTAGCATAACGACCTGCTGCGTCTTAACCAGAGCCCCTTTTGCCACCACTTTTCAGAGTTCCTGAAGGGCCTTCACAGCTACCGTAGCGGTCCCAGGGCCCTCGATGTCCCCACTGTACTTCACCCCTACAGGCAGTCCCCTACTTGGGCTGTCCAAACTCCTTAGAGCAGGGGATGGAATTAATTTAATCACACACATTTATTATTTACAATATCCTGCACTGGTCGAATGCCCTCTAACATTTAATTTATTATCTCTGTTGTTGTTTATTCTCTTCTTGAATATCTGTACAGAATTTGGAAAAGGATCAAACACTACCCCTGGTAAACTGTTCCACTCCTTCACGCCCTTCCCAATGAAAGAAAATTTACCCCAATCGCTTCTGCTAAAATTCCTTCTAATTTTGTACTTGTGGTCAGTTCTACCAATATAATTATTTTCCAACCGAAGCCTCTCACGGATATCTCCCCATGCTTCTTCTCCTGTATAGGCTCTATATAATCCTATAAATCTACTTTTCTCCCTTCTCTTACTTAAAGTTATCAGCTGGCACGGCTTTATTCAGAAGGGGTGGCTTCTGCTACACATACACCAACAGGGAATAACAGAGACCATCTCCAGAAACCATTTGGGAATAGGTTGTCACCATTTGGAATCTATAGTCGGGAACAAAACTTTTTTTTAAGTTGCAAAAAGACAGGATCTCGAGTACTCGCGATTGCCGTGGAGATGACATCATTTGGAATGACGACAGCGCTGGTAGCAGGGAAGTTGGCAGCACAGGACGACGATAATTCAAATGAAAGCAATGATGTTTACTGTGTGGTAGGCCTACTGCTTAACTGACAGACACAAATGACGGCCATGAGTTCTTTTGTATTAATATTGCATAATACGATACCCTTATCTCTTTTCTGTACGGGGTCCAGTATGTAGTGAGACGAATCTTCATAGCTAGTTTTTACGACTGCATGCCCTTATCAGAGGAGTAAATGAGATGAAACGAATGACGTGATATATAACTGAAACTGACTATATTTACTTTATATGTAGGCCTGAAAGTCATGTGTTCACCATTTATTCCTTTTAAATTTAGAAACACTGCCTTCCAACAAACATAGCCAGTAAAACTTGGAATATGTTCGTAGGTTTGTTAAAGAGTAGTGTCGAATGTTAACATGTACAATTTATAGCTCTTTATAGCCTAGAAGTAATGTGTTTACTGCACAAAATTTGAGGTTGTCGCATGTTGGACCCTCCTCCCCCCCTCCCCCCCTCCCCCCTACTTTTCTTGCCTGTAAATGTGGGGGGAAAAGGCTGTCTAATATGCGAGTAAATACGGTACTTGGCGATAATGGTGGCGAAGCATTACTCATTGTTACCACGTGATAATGTAGATTTTTTATTTTGAAAATTTGTCGTTTTTTGTGTTTTAAATGCTATTTGTTCGGGACTTTGACCTATAGAGAATTTTTTTTGCCCCTACTTGCACCATATGATATGAACCTGCGTGTAATTGGAATGGGGGAAGTGTAGAGTGTTGAATGTAAGAAATGGAGCGTTAAGGACGACACAAGCACCCAGTCCCCAGGCCAGGTATATTAATCATTTACAATTAAAAATCCCTGACCCAGCCGGGAATCGAACCTGGGACCACCGGGTGACAGGCGGACGCATTGACAAATTTGTCGTTAGAACGATGTACTTTCTCTTTCACCTGCTGGCTGAATGCTGAACTTGGAGAAGTAACAAAACTGCTGCTTAGAGACGTCTACTGGTAGAGACAGGAGTATCGTATATGGTGGAGGTCACCGCGTAGGCTACTTAGAGCTACAAGCAGTGGCAATGCACTATGAAAGACTTTGTCTTATATACAAAATTTGGTGCCTGGTAGGCCGTCAGATGATGTGGATATTGATTCCCAATGAGAATCTGAAATATTTGTCCTTAATAAGTAAATTAATAATTCCAAATTTTATGCTACAAAGGAAAAAGATGGGAAGGGTGAGAAATATTGATTTTTATATTTGAACGCCATCTGTTAGCCTGATCCTTGAACTACGTGATGAAAGACATGACAGTGATGTCAGCATACGGTAAAATCTTTAAAATAAACTTGGAAACAAATTGCGCAGTCTAACAAAAACATAACTTAAGTCGCAGTGGGAATTTAACAATGGCAACTGAAGGTATGGTTTCTTAATTGAACTTCCTGCATTGTCTTCTTGTGCCAAAATATGACATAACCAGCTTGTGCATCAAGATATGTGGTTAATATTAAAGATGTTTACTGGGCTGCATATTTTACGAGTGGTAATTTTAACTAAGGTGGACTGCCTGCACAGGAGCCCAGTCATAGTGCTGTGAATTGTTTTATCATGCTGACAAGTGCATCACACAAAATCAAAATAACATCATCAAGTAGAGTAATGTCAGGTTTACATGAATAAATAACAATTTCTTTTCAGCTAGTGGGTCATACAAATTTTTTTCGTGACTGATCTTTGGTCTATTGGAAAGGAAGTAACGCATGACACATACTTCTTCTCTGACAGATATTTTCTTGGTCATTGAAGAAGCTCCTCAGTCAAAACTTAACAAGGCTGTCATCATTGGAAAAGAAACTGGTGAGCTGTTAGTAAATATGTATGACTGGCTACATGGTTGGAAGAAAGTTCCACGGATCACATCTTTCAGTCATTTTACTGTGAAAAAGAATATACCCTGCATCATTACACGTCAATGAAAATTGGATGTTCCAACTGTAATTGTGAAGATTTGCGAGGCAGGTAATCTTCCTCTGAATCTACCTAAGAAGTTGGAAGTAAAATGCGTGACTGCAGAAGGGACGAAATACTTTTTTTTTTTTTTAAATCTCCAAAGTGCTGTGAACCCTATTTTACCATAAGGTATGTTAGGGTTGTAGTTTATACAAAATATACAATTTCTCTGATAAAATTCAAAATACATGAACAGCAAAATAGACATGAACAGAAATGGAAAAATAAAAGTATGATATATACAATCCTTAATACTAAGAGTACCGTACTAATATTTAAAAGTACCAGACATACAATATATACAATACATATGTTAAGCAGCTAATAAAGCAGACAGTATCAAATTATATATGTTTAAATACATAGTCAATAAATTCAGAAAACTGAGAAGTACAGCATTTTTTATAAAATGAAATTTAGTGGTTTTTCAAAATAGCAACTGCAAGTTAACAAATGCATCTTAAGTTCAAAACGTGCTCTCTCAAAAGCAGGACAGTTGAACAGAATGTGCTCTACAGTTTGAATGTCTTCAGTGCAGAAGCACAGTGAGCCATTTTGTGCTGGAATTTTGAATCGCTCGAAGTAAGCATTGAATTTACCATGACCTGATAGCACTTGAGTTAAATGAAAGTTGCACACTATATATTTACATCCCAGCCTACTATATACATTTGGAAAAAACAGGTTACTGAGCCATTTTTACTTGTTAACTACAGTTCATTCCAGCGAGAGAGCATTTTATCCTTTACGGTTCTTTTGACAAAAGAAAATGGGCATTTAGTATAACACTCTGACAAGTTAGAATTACAAGCTTCTTTGGCCAATTGGTCAGCTTTTTCGTTCCCTTTTATGGCGGAATGACCTCGCACCCAACCGAAACATATATGTTTATTGTACTTTGATATATTCTCTCTTACATGTACTGCCAAATTGTGTAAGTTATATTTATCTTTTATGGAGTTCAGCGCCGCTTGTGAGTCACTGAGTATAGTCGCACACGTATTTTTGTTTATGCACCACTCGACTGCTTTCAGTATTGCAAGCAGCTCGGCTTGAAACACGGAACAGTATTCCTTTAGTTTTATTTTCTCAGAATGAACTTCGTCTTCACCCTCATATGCCACGAAGGCGCAGCCCACTAGTGTTCTGTTGCTGGAAATGCGAAAACCATCTGTGTATATTGAATGGCTGTGATCTCTGGTACATGGTTGGTCAAATACAGATCTCATATAGTCTGCTGGAGGTCCGGCGGCAGTATGATGTGCAGCAAGTTCAAGTTCCACTCCTTCCAAATCCCGCGGATGTATTCTGTTCTTCTTACAGTTGACAGAAGTTGACATGCTGAGTCCTGTGAGATGCAGAGGTTCTATACCGGAAATAATAAGGGCAGCGTCTGTCGTTATTGTACGGTAAGCGCGTGTGATGCGTAACACGAAACCTCTTTGAATTTGAGACAATTTCTGTTGCGCCCATTTTTTATGCAGAACATGTTCGAAAGCAGTGACACAATAAAGCACCATTGGTTCAACAGCTCCACGATATATAATCTTCAAAATTTCCGAGTTTAGTCCCCAGGTGGGTCGTGTTACCATTGTCAGGCTCCTATACAATTTGGCTGCTTTAGTTTCCAAATGTTGAAAGTGCGGTCTAAATAAAAGTTTGCTGTCTAAAATTATTCCTAGATACGTCATGCTATCTACAATATCTCATTTTTGGCCGTCTAGTTTAACCACCGGTGTCTCAAATTTCCTTTTCTTGGTGACTAGCATAGCAACAGTCTTATACTCCGTACGGCTCTACTTCTAAATTGACGTTTTGGCAGATTTTGGCTCTGTCTGGTGGTTATGCGCTGAAGCATAGACATCCAACCAATCCCAAGCTGCCATTCATATCGATTTATATCGGCAGAGCACAATCTCGAAACTTAGTTGCCAACTCTAATATTTACATTCGCCACGTGGTTAACCTATCTCGCTCAGCGTGTATGGTATTCGGTACGGTTTACGATCTTTTGCATTTTCCTTCAATATTTAGTGTGTTTTTCATATTGTTGGAGGGTTCCAGTGACTCTGAGATCAGTAGTGTGTTCCCTTTGTAGGCCATAACGTCCTTTCTATGCCAGCCGTTAGTGATGTGTTATTTCCTCATTCTCTTTTATTGTTAATAATATATTCTCTTTTAGTGTCAGATATTGTTAGAAAGTGTAGTTCTTGTGAATTTGTTTTCAATCCATATTCATTCGTTTTTCCGAGTATTGTATTACAATTTAAAAGGGCTGTTTACCGCGGTCATATTGCATCAGCTGTTCTCGCAGGCGTAGCGCGCTGGCAACAGAGGGAAGGCGATGCTCATTTGTTTTGCGAAACTTCAATTTAGAAGTAAGGCCGTGCGGAGTATAGATGCGTTGAATTTCAATTTGTTGTTCTGACCCCACCTTAGAAGTATGTCGAGTGCTTCATTTGCTGCAGATGTTAATGTATTTGTTGTTCTACCCCTAACTAGTAGTAATGCATCATCTGCATAAGCAGTTAGCGAACAATTATCGGGAAGCTTCTGTTGAAGAATGTTATCATAGAGTATGTTCCAGAGACCCGGGCTACAAGCAGAGCCTTGTGGGCATCCTCGATCTACGTTTGTCACAGTTGTGCCACAAATGGACAGGTGCACTTTTCTATTTGGGAAGTAATTTTGCATTAATGATACTAGTAGTCCGAATTCTTTGCAATCGTAGACAGATTTCATCCACCTTATGTACTGCATCCTCCGTAGATTTTAACGGCATAAACCCAAATTGGTTTTCATGTAAACTGTTCTTCATCGCGAAGTTGAACATCACTCTATTAATTATGAGTTTCTCTAAGACTTTTCCTAACACAGGGAGTAGGCTTATTGGGCGTAGACAATTGGCTGTATATTTATTTTGCTTTCCGTGTTTAGGGATCATTTTTATCGTGGCCTCCTTTCAACAGTCTGGAAAAACACGAAGTTCTAAACATTTATTGAACAATTTCAGGAGAAAGTCAGGACAGGTACTATGAATATGTTTCACAATATTTGCAGATATGGCATCAATTCCTGGGGCTCTCTTATCATCTAACTTCGAGATCACATGATTAACTTCTTCCATGCTAAAAGGCTTTTCTTCTTCTGTTTCTGGTGCAAGCATGGTGTTCGATAACATTGCTGCACAGCAGAAACAAGGGAGTTGTTGTACCTACTACCAGGCGCCATTACGACTGCTGAACCTGGGCCAAGTAGCGAGATGGATTGTGTATGCAGAAGGAAAAGACATACATACCTAATTAAGAACATTCCAGAAATATGAGCAATTCGGTTTTGTTACTACAGGATACAAGATACTGTAGATTAGTAATGTAAATCCTTAATTGGATACTGAATGTATGTAAGTTTCAGAATGATCTTTCAAAATTCCAAAATTGATGTTATTATTATTATTATTATTATCATCATCATCATCATTACTACTATATATATATATATTTTTTTTTTTTTGCTAGCTGCTTTATGTCGCACCGACACAGATAGGTCGTATGGCGACGATGGGACAAGGAAGGGCTAGGAGTGGGAAGGAAGTGGCCGTGGCCTTAATTAAGGTACAGCCCCAGCATTTGCGTGGTGTGAAAATGATAAACCACGCAAAACCATCTTCAGGGCTGCCGACAGTGGGGTTTGAACCTACTATCTCCCGAATACTGGATACTGACCGCACTTAAGCGACTGCAGCTATCAAGCTCGGTAGCATTACTACTATTATTAGAATAATTATTGTATCCTTATCTTGTTTGTACATCTTAAGACAGATGCATATATGAGTGTTGCAAGACTAAAACTTCCTTTTCCACTTTTTTCAAATTTTGGACATGTTTTCATATTTAATTTCTGGAGAATAAAACTCCTAAATATTTAAAATTATTTTAATACGCAAAGCTGATATTCCTTTATCCAGTGAAACAGTTAGATTTTTAAAAATCCTTAATGTATTCTCGGAGTATTATACCCCATTTTCCAATTGATTTTCTCAAAATTTAATAAATTCCATCTTACAACTTCAAAGTTACATAAAATGATCAGTTTTTAAGCTAGAGACTTTTGGTTTTCACGAAAATGGTCGTAACTTGATCCACTATCAAAATATAAAATTAACCAAAAATGCCATTTTCCACCCTGGAGAATTTGGAACTCGTACAGAACTCTTCAATTCCTTGTAATAATGGTGTATGGACTCCAGAGATGCTGGTGCAGGTATTTCAAGTTGATGCTCATGGGTGAATGCGCATTTGTGAGGATGGGCTCCATCTAGGCTGAATTGAGGAAGATTGCACACACACATCCAGCCCCTACCTTGAGGAATTAATCAATGAACGTTAAAATCCCCAACCTGGTCAGTAATCTAACTTGGGATACCTTGTACCAAAGGCCAGCATGCTAAACAGTTAGCCATGGAGCCAGACTCGATTCCCAGTCAATTGTACAGATACAGGATTAACTTCTTAATTCAGATATTTTATTTAGCATATCAAAACTTTCAGGGTTGAACAGCTCAAGAAAAAAATTCAAACATGTTGAAGAAATTTTCCTGCCTTGAACTTCAGTAAATAATCTGTGTAAATTAAGCCCTTGTATTAATTACAGAAGAACATGTTATTTGTAAATTTTCTTATACGTATGCTGCTTTAAAAAAAATAAAGTGTGTTGTGACATTAATAGTAGAATTTCTTGTTGTTTTTAATGAAGAAATATTTTGTTTTCTTAAATAATATTGCTTTAAAACTCCATGAAATATTTGCATGGGTGTTTAGGATATAAGCAGTTAGATAATATTTCATCTTAATTGTGTGGAGCTTGGTATGATAAATGATTTTATTCTAATTCATTTCTATGTTCTTCTATGTTCCAGGGTGGATCACATTCTAATTATGTGCTGTCAGGATTATTTTCTCGTCGATCTAACTCTGGACGATCAGTGAATAGTTCATTACAAAAACAGTCTGCACCAAAAGAATCAAATATATTTACTGCCTCATTAATTGATCTTCATTCTCCTGCCAGTTCACCTACACCAACTACTAGATCAAGTAGTGATGGTGTAAGTGTAAACAGTTTTGGGAGTGATGGATCAGCTTCAAATAATGGGCACACTACCATTGGAAGTCATGCCTCAGGTTTTGAAAATGGATTTGAGGATGATTTTGATTTCTTTGGAGGGCTCTCTGCCAGTAATATGAAAACACCACCAGTGTCAGATCAGAAGGATCCCTGGAGTGTATCATGGGATCCATTCTCCCCACCACGACAACCTCAAAGCACTGAATTCCCAACGAACACTACATGGTTTGAAGAACCATCTATTGAATCTCTCAGAGCCACACCTCCTATTGTAAAGCCTCCTGCTGTTACTAGTACAATTCCTACCATTATTAGGGTAAAACCTAATAGGCCTCCAGCTCTCCCAAAATCTGTCCTGGGTTCGCAGACGAAATCCAGTATATCATCTCCCATCTCTGTGCCTGTTACATCACCTCCTGAAATTGTAATTAATTCTTCTAGTTCAAGAACATCAACTCTTTCAGAAAATTTTGAATTTGATGTAGATACGTCAGATTGGTCGCCACCAATGCCGTCTATACCTCCACCACCCCCTCCTCCTGAGGTGTTAGAAGAATACGACTTTCAAGATCCACCTAATATACCACCAAGACCTATCCAATATCAGGTAAATTCTCTACATACTTGTTTTTCAGTTGTAATTTGTTGAGCTTAATCTTCTCCAAACTATCTTTGTTATGTGAGAGCTTCAGCTCTTTGTATGTATAGCTATGTATAGCTTCTGCTTGATTCAGCCTTGTGTCATGGTAGTGGTACACCATAAACTAGCTGTAGTTACGACATGCAGGTCACTTATGGGCGTCAAATCAAAAGACCTGCGCCTGGCAAGCCGAACATGTCCTCGGGCACTCCCAGCAATAAAAGCCATATGCCATTTCATTTTTTTGCTAACTATGGTGTTGAGTGGTGATGTAATGAACCTTTTATGGAATCCAATGGCTTCAAAAACACCTTAACCTTTAATAGTTCAGTGGCTAAATATTTAGTCACCTGACTTTTCCCTTAGTGATCAAATTTTATTTTTTATTGGAAGAACATTGTTTATAGCAGAGGTAACTGTTGGTTGGATGTCATTTGATGTGATACTGTTTCTTCATATAACCCTTTCAAACAAACTTCAGAACTTGGTGGCTTAATATTTAGCCACTGTTCATTTGAACTGACAGTAGGCTGGTGGCTAAATATCTGCACTATTAGCTATTAGCTCCACATGGATTATTGACAATGGTTAAAAATCATTATACTTATATGAATATTGGGATATAACACGACAATCACTCCAGAACACTCGATAAATAGCAACAAACTGAGAATATACACAACACATGTTACTGCTAGGTATGCAAGAACTCTGTGTCTTAAATATTTAGCCACATTCATCCCAAATGGCTGCACAGTACAGGAAACGACATGGAGAACAGAAAGTGGCCAAATATTAACCCATCCACTTACCTTATAAACATCAGTTGCGGACCTTTAAATTACCATTTAAATGCTGGTGTTTATAAAGTCCATGCAAGACTGTGCTTAAATGATATCACTGCAACTACTGGCTCAAATGTTATTACATAAAATCAGCTTCATGGTCCGTATCGCACTTCAATAGATTCACAATTAAGTATTTATTTATTTTCCACCTAGTCGATACAATGATTGCTTAAGGCAATTTTTAATGGTCAAAAGTGGTACATGTTTCGTATATTATCAACATCTTCAGCCACATAACACTGTTTAGATGAAAAATATATAAAATTGACAAAGTAATGCTTTAGAGGAAGTGTCCTTAAAATTAACATAAGATTGACAAGATTAAAACAAACAAATAACTCAAGAGAAAATATATAAATTATTTTTACAATAGAAAGCAGTTGTCAAGGAAACACTTGTACAATATTTCATAGAGAAATTGTCCTAATAAATATTCTTTAATTAATAATTCATGAAAAAAGATCAATTTATAAATTAAAAATTATACAATTTATAAGTAATTATCGAAATGAAGAAATCCTGATATCACAGTGCGGCTCTTATTATTAACGTAGATGAAAATATAACTAATTCCTAGTTGTCAAATCTTATTAAGCCTGCTTTCCTTTGGAACAGTAACTCCTGTCATTCTTTCACAGTCTTGCGCCGGGTGTAATATTGATGATGCGTTCTTCCTTGCTCTTGCACCTGAGGAGGTGGAGGAGCGGGGGATATAGGTGTGTCAAGAATTTCCTTGCTGTCACCTATAGCTTCAACTGAGGAGGAATAAGTTGTAGGGCTATCTGTAGGTGGAGAAATTCCAATTCTTTTTTCTTGATCCTTCTCAAGCATTTTCAAATATACTAGAATTTGATAATATAATGGATTCTTATATTCTACAGCCTCATTAAGGTTATCATTTTTCTTTACAAGTTGGTCTAGATGAATGTACAGGTCTTCATATGTGTTCATTAAGCTGCCCTTTTTTTAACTTTTTTATGATGGTCAGGTCTTGTTCTATGTTGGTAAATTTATGACCTGTGGCAGTCATGTGTGATCCCATTGCTGAGAATCTTCTATGTTTTGGAACATGTGAATGCTGAAAAACATAGAAGATTCTCAGCAATGGGATCACACATGACTGCCACAGGTCATAAATTTACCAACATAGAACAAGACCTGACCATCATAAAATAGTTAAAAAAGGGCAGCTTAATGAACACATATGAAGACCTGTACATTCATCTAGACCAACTTGTAAAGAAAAATGATAACCTTAATGAGGCTGTAGAATATAAGAATCCATTATATTATCAAATTCTAGTATATTTGAAAATGCTTGAGAAGGATCAAGAAAAAAGAATTGGAATTTCTCCACCTACAGATAGCCCTACAACTTATTCCTCCTCAGTTGAAGCTATAGGTGACAGCAAGGAAATTCTTGACACACCTATATCCCCCGCTCCTCCACCTCCTCAGGTGCAAGAGCAAGGAAGAACGCATCATCAATATTACACCCGGCGCAAGACTGTGAAAGAATGACAGGAGTTACTGTTCCAAAGGAAAGCAGGCTTAATAAGATTTGACAACTAGGAATTAGTTATATTTTCATCTACGTTAATAATAAGAGCCGCACTGTGATATCAGGATTTCTTCATTTCGATAATTACTTATAAATTCTATAATTTTTAATTTATAAATTGATCTTTTTTCATGAATTATTAAGAAAAGAATATTTATTAGGACAATTTCTCTATGAAATATTGTACAAGTGTTTCCTTGACAACTGCTTTCTATTGTAAAAATAATTTATATATTTTCTCTTGAGTTATTTGTTTGTTTTAATCTTGTCAATCTTATGTTAATTTTAAGGACACCTCCTCTAAAGCATTACTTTGTAAATTTTATATATTTTTCATCTAAACAGTGTTATGTGGCTGAAGATGTTGATAATATACGAAACATGTACCACTTTTGACCATTAAAAATTGCCTTAAGCAATCATTGTATCGACTAGGTGGAAAATAAATAAATACTTAATTGTGAAGGCTCAAATGTTGTCAAACTTTCATAGAAATACTCAAAAATAATCATTTCATTGGAATGTGCTACATTACTGTGAAAAATATATGAACTATGCACTATAAACTCACCTAATAATTCTTGTTAGTGTGGAATGTCATGAAGCATTCAGGCATGTGAAGAGCTACTTTGCAGAACTCGCACTCCCATGTTTAGGCGTAATTTTGATATTTTGAAAAACAGGATTTACCCCAGGAATTCCAGTGAATTTCCACTCTTCAACTTCTTCAACTTTACGTTTGTAATACTTATATCTGCTTCTTCACTAAGCACAGATAACATATCCACATCACTAGATTCACAGGAAGAAATTTCAGATACACAATCACTATTCAGTAAAATATCCACGACTTCTCGCTCGGTAATAGCCTCATGCGTGCTCATCTTTACTCACTGAATACCCGTGACATCAGCTCAATGCTATCTTCAATTTATGTGGTAAAACCTCTAAACATGACTCAAATACAGCTGAAGAGACTTCCTTCAGATATAAAGAATGATTGTAATGCCATCTGTTGAGTTTTTAATGTACTACCGTCCCTTTACCATCGATAAAGCAGGACACTTCATTATCCCGTCGATTCAACGGTTAGGTAAGCCGGGCAGAGGCTCGCGCAACCCGTCGATTTGACGGTTAGGTAAGCCAGTGGGTTAAGCCACTGAACGTCTGCAAACACCATCAAATTCAATAAGGCTCAATATCAGTGGCATCTGTCAAGCATATTCGACTGTATTGAAGTGTCCATATATTTAGCCACTGTTCATGTGTGCAAACTAAACATAAATTAATGTGAGCATTAAAGGGTTAAATACTACAAAACTAGCTTAATGATGAAATTTAAAAGTGGACATAATGTTTTTAATAACTATTAAAACTTAACATAACTGACTCAGGATATTGCCTGGGAACAAAAACAGTATATGCGTAAGAGTGTCTAATGTGTGTCGAAGCAAGTGGCCGCACGGTTTGGGTCACATAGCTGTGAGCTTGCATTTGGGGGATAGTGGTTTCGAACCCCACTGTCGGCAGCCCTGAAGATGTTTTTCTGTGGTTTCTCCTTTTCATAACAGGTAAATGTTGGGGCTGTACCTGAATTAAGGCCAGGGCTGCTTCATTCCTATACCATCGTCGCCATAAGACCTATCTGTGTCAGTATGACGTAAAGAAAATTGTAAAAAGAAAAATCTAATGTGTGTAATGTAAGAGCTCAGTGTGTAAGTGCAGCTGAAGAACAGCAAATGAATGGAAGTTATAATTTTTTCGGTTTGTTTTACAGTTTGTTACGAATAGCAGAATGGACTCTAGAGGACATTATTGTGGGTTATCAGGGTCCTTAAAACTTAACCACTACACTAACCACTAAATTTATTGAACTACTATGTATCTTATTATTTTCTTCTTCTTCCAGGCATTTTACTAATATAGAGTCTGCTCAACTGATCAAGGAATGCCATTTCCTATGATCAAAAACATTGTTATGCTGTAGGTGGAAATTATGTCATTAGTGATGGCACCCTGCTAATATTGTTTTGGTCTTCCAATTAGTCGAGTTCTGCTGACTTTAAGATGGTAGGCAGTATGGACGATGGTATTAGGTACTGCACACATGTGCGGCTATACCATAGAAGACATCTGTAATGCCAATATAAATGGTCCGTTATTGGACATTACAAATTTTCCAGCTAACTCAACTTGGTTGCCAGCGTTTCGCCCTCATGTGCTAGGGTGGGCTCATCAGTTGGTACCTAGCACACCTACCAATACGCTGGCTAGTGCATATCGTGGAGGCCACTGCGTAGGCTAACTGGAGCCACCGGCAGTGCCAATGCACTAAGAGACTTTGTCTTATTATCAAAAATTGATGCCTGCTTGGCCATCAGATGACATAGATGTTGATTCCCACAGGGAATCTGAAATATTTGTCCTGAATGAGTAAATTTTTATTGGCCATTTACTCATTCAGGACAAATATTTCAGATTCCCTGTGGGAATCAACATCTATGTCATAGAAGACATCTCTCACACATTTTCTCATTTATTGAGGCGATGCCAATTTTCCACCAAATAATGTTGTTTGTAATGTTGTCAAGGTGAAAGATTCCCATCAACCAATGTAACATATTTATTACATATGACAGTGCAATTTACTGATCTCTATAATGTAAGTTACTGCTCTGCTTGTCTTGTAACTGGCCAGCACTCGGCTCCCTAGGCAGCGACTGGACAAACAACTATACGGTATACTTTCAACTTCAGGTGTATCGACATTCTCTTCCTTACAGAGCACTACCGTTACCTCCTACCTCCCTCCGTCACATTCATCCAGCACTTTTTCTTGCTGGCACTTCAGTATTATTGTTGTTGTTACTAAAGTGGGATCCTCAGTACAGTAATAGAAGATATCGGTCTTCAGTAGGTATTCACCATTGACTTATCACCGTCATTCTGGTTTGATTGGTATTCTGTCTACTTGATGTTAACTCTTTCACTGTCCTAGTCAGATTGCCTTGCTTTCTCCACAGTGTTCTAAAAACTCATGCACATTGCACATAAACAAGAAATACGGACATAGGTAAAAAATTTGTTTTCTTAAAATCTAGAAGAGTCATTAAAGAAATTAATTTGAAGAAGTCAGGACGGTAAAACCTCGTTAAGACGTTTTTGCAGGAAACAACAAAAATGAATGTGTTAAGCAAGAAAACGTACTAATGAATATACAAATAAAAAGTATCCAACAGGGATATGGAAACACCAGATACGATTTTTTCTGACATGAGGGCATTTTACATCGTGTAGTTGCAGGAACAGTGAAAACTATATCTACTATTTCTAAAGATGAGAGGAAAATATAAACATGAGAGAACAAATATGAAAACCTGTGCACGGGGGCCAATAAAAATATCAAAGTATTATTGCAGATTGTACTCTTTCTAAAAAAAAAAATGTTAGTAGAAGCCTTTTATTTCGCACCAGTGAGTAATTAAACATTATTTTCTCTCCCACTTTTAGACAATGAATTGGAGGTGTCACTTGACCATGTGCGACCAGGAGCAATGACTTTGCCCGCCATTTTGAATAAACTTCGACCAATTGGAGTGATCGAGTTGAAACTCTGCACGCTTTAAGATGCGGACGCCAGACCACTTTCCGACTGATTTTAATTTTGTATTTGTTATATAAATTTAAAGATAGAAATTTCATAATGTTCCATATTGAACTGCATCACAATTAAATAGAAAACAAGAAATAAAGTGGTTCAACCTATTCAATACAAGGAAAACAAGAAATGTAATGTTACACTTATTTGATTAAAAGCAGTTAAAAGCGGTACCGGTTTCGACCACTATTCTGGGTCATCGTCAGCCGATTAAATAAAAATATAAAACAATGCATAGGAAAACGATAAGTAAAGGATAAGTCTTTCACTAAAAGCAGTTCAAGAAGCACTATAACACTATAGAGATTAGCACTGTGTGATGTAAGGTCCTAAAATCCAGAAGTCGAAGATCAGTCATTTAAATGAAGCAAGGTACAAGTTCTTGAAGAGCAGCATAACATATGTAATGTCCGGCACTATGCTTCAAAATGTTTATGAGAATTGGTGAATAGTTCAGCGAACAAGCCTGCAAATACTGCTAGGCGTGAAGTTGTAATACAATTTAATAAATTTGAAAAGTCTTAAAATTATATAGAAGTCAAAGATAAGTCACTTAAATGAAGTAAGATGCAAGTTCTTGAAGAGCAGCACAACATACGTAATGTCCGACACTGTGCTTCTAAATGCTAATGAAAACTTGGTGAATAGTTCAATGATCAAGCCTGCAAATGCTTCTAGGCACGAAAATATATAATACAATTTGATATAATTGAAGTATATATTAATGTTTATAGGATCTTGTATGATCTTGTATCTCTAATAAAGAGAATTCAACTCCTTCTTCACTTATTTTTGATCTCCAGCTTAAGTTGATTTTCCAAAAACAAAGAGTGTGCATTTCTTCATTTTTAAAGGGGATTACAAATACCAATTTTCACATCGGTAACATGTTAAGTTTATGAGATATACGGTAGGCATACTCATTTAAAAAACTGCTTCACTCCTTGGCTGATTGATTAGCGTTGAGGCCTTTGGTTCACAGGCGTCCGGGTTCGATTCCGGGCTGGATTGGGGATTGTAATTGCATGTGATTTTATCTGGCTCGGAGGCAGGTTGTTTGTGTTTGTCCCAACACTCTTCTCTTCATATTCACTCAACACACCACATTACCAACCACAACAAGAACATGCAATAGTAATTACATCCCTACACGCACGCACGCACGCGGTTGGTGTCAGGAAGGGCATCCAGCTGTAAAAAAGGGTCAAATCCACATGTTCTACACCAGTTCACACCCGCGACCCCACAGGTATGGAAAAAGCGGTAGAAGAAGAAGATACTAATTTTAAAAATTCACCTGCCCTTTTATTATTTCACCCCCTTAAGTGGATTTTCCAAAAAAATTGTGTTCATTTATTTTTAAAGGAAATTCCAAGTACCAGTTTTAACGTCTGTAACATCTCCAGTTTCTGAGATATATGTATCCTTGTATAAAGAATACAACTCCTTCCTCACTTCCTGAATTTCTGAAAACAAAAATTTGTGTTCTTTTATTTTTAAAGGAGATTCCAAATACCAATTTTCATGTCTGTAACATGTTAGGTTTTTGTAATATATTGTAGATAATCTCGCTGCTGTAAGAATGCTGGAGCTGACGTTGCCATGATTAAGGCAGTTCATTTCTTTATCCGGTTTCTAGAGCAGGGATAGTGTGGTGCTAGTATCTCCGTAACGGTTGGTTTTCGGGCCGTAGGGCTTACCGAGTATTGTCCTTTGCGTTAAGGGGCTTATATTGAGCTTTGTCCCATACTAGTGCGACAAATTTGATATTTTGCCTATATTAGCCTGTATTTTTACATCTCCCTGTGGCCCTCCCTCCCTCGAATTGTTTTGAAAATAAAATTTTAGAATCGGTTCAGTAGTTCCTGAGATTAGCCATTGCACACAAACTTTACCTCTTTATATATTATTAGTAGAGACTAAAGTGCATGCATGTTAAACATCATCAGATGGAATAGTTGCTTGACGTAAAAAAGCAAACAAAAAGAAGAGCAAATTCATCTCCCATACAGGCCATGAAGGCCCTTGGAGGGGTGGAAGGTAAAGGCTTCCACTATCCGTAACCTCAGCACTTGATGGGGTAGAGTGGTTAGCTCTACGCCTGGCCACCTTTGCCCCCAGGAATTAACCTGGTACTCATTTTTGGTTTAGGCTGATTGAACCTGGCCATGTGAGTTGCTTGATGTAGTGTGACAAAATCAATTTTAATGAATCAACTGTCAATGTTTTAACGTGAAGAAAATTTAAAGGAACAGAAGAAACATTTAATTACATCATCGTCATTTATTATGTAGTACCATGATGAATATGGTAGTACTATTCAATGTCAGATTCATTCTGACTTCATCACACTACATCAGGTGACTTTTTCATCTGATGATGTTTCAACATGCACTTATTTAAATTTATAAGTGTATATCATATGGATGTAAATTTTATTCATGTTTTGTACCTTTTAATATATTCATTTTAAGATATTTCTATACAGCTGAAAATGTAATGCGGTCAAAACATGTCCTGTTGTTTTAATATCATGTTTTTACAACTTTGAATTGTAAATAAACTTTGGAGCCAATATGCTAGTTTTTCATCTTTTATAACAAAATTGTCAATACTGATCCAAAAAGAAATTTGTCTTCATTAGTAAGGAATTTCACAACTTTTTCCATAACGATAACTAGGCTATCACAAGACAAATATGCACCACACTAGTCACTTTCACATGATTATGTTCCTAATCCAGATATAGGCTACTGTATTACGCAGCATATATTTGTTACACTTCACTGTACCAACTCAAAATAAATTTCTGAATGGAATGCAAAATACAATCAATAGGCTCACTGTGTTATTCAACAATCTCGCTGCTAACCGTCAAGCAGAACTGAACATTACTGAGGCTAACGGCTTGCTCCCTGAAGGTGCAACTTATCCTGCGAATTTCAGGAATTCAAGGCCTTTTCCTGCAGTCACGCAACTGTAGCGACGGGTCTTACCTGAGTTGGAAATCACATTTCTTTCACAAGGGATGACAAATAACATTTGTAGGGCTAGGAAAAATGTGATCCTACTCATACTAAGCTCATACTAGCAAAAATTCTTGATGCGATAGATGGGGTATTTTTATATAGATGTAATAATATGAGAATTGGGACTTTGAATTTATGATGTGTTAAGTGGGAAAACATGTTGAGGAATGCACTGACGAGATTTCGCTGTACATATTTTCAAACCTGTTTGCCCAGTAAATTGTAGTCTATCAGGGATACGAACAAAATCTATTCTGAGGCAAATTATGGTAATGTGAGTCCTGTCACCACCGCCTGTTGCCGGTAAAACAATATCAAGAATACCGCTGTCTTCTTCATCACGATTGATATTTTTAACATCACTAGGTTTACTTGAACTCTCACTTTCACTAAATAAATTATCATGATACATTTCTCTTTCAGTATCACAATTTAGCAAAGAACATGAAACACCGCATATACGGACTCCATAGTATAAACAAATGGCATTTAGCGTCATTCTTCTGTCTCTTGTTCAGCCACACAAGAAGGATAAGTACTTAGAGCAGCGCTGTTGCAAAGAGAATATCTTCCCGATTCCAATTATGTACATCAGATCGCATTTGCATTCATTTTCTGCTACAATAAAACCATTTAAAGCAAAGTTGCACAAGCCTGAGTACGTATTCGGGCTGACAACATGCGGTGGTAATGGGGAGCCCGAGTATGTACTCGTGCAGATAGCAAAGGAGTTAAGATGAAGACCAGATCTGCTGAGGGCATCATTCTAGTCTTGGACCTGGTGTTGCAGATCATGTTTATAGGTGCTGTCAAACATAACACTAACTACATAGAGTAAGTTTTACGAAACTTCGTGCTGTAGATCTCAAGTGATCGTGTTCATTACACAGAGAGTAGGAGTGACAAGGCAGAACCTTAATGGACACCAACTTTCATCATAAAGCTGTCTGATGTACCAGCGGTGCATTGTATTCTACTACCGGTGTTTGAACCCAATTAATGAGTTTTTCTGGAACTCCATGATCTTGCAATGCATATCATATTAGACTGTGTGGTATGCGGTCAAAAGCTTTCTCAAGATAAGAAAGGCTTCTCAGTGAGTTGTTGGGCTACAAACATCGCATTATTGGTTCCAAGTCCTCTGACGAAGCCATATTGGTTTTGGCTGTGATGTACATCATCATGCAATCGTTTCAATTAAAATACAGTAAAACCCTGCAGGGGACAGGGAAAAAGGACGTGTTAAGTGAGAAAACATACTACAAACAAAAACTATCCAACAGGGATATGGAAACACTAGATATGATGGCATTTTACGTTGTGTATCTGTGGCTACAGTGAAAACTATATCTACCATTTCTAAATATGTGAGGATAATATTAAAAGAATCTTAAATTTATAGAAGACATCAGAATGCAGAGACACCTGCCAAACACTAAGGCCTACGAGGAGACATTCCAAATTTTCATAGAAAAACGCAGCTATATCTGGAACGACTTGATATCAAGAGATGCCATAATGATGGATGATTGGAAATGAGGAAAATACGAGCTTTGACACGTAATAACGTAATATGCAACACATGGTTTTCATCACAAGTTCTGCCAAAATAAGAGATTTCATCGCCCGAATGAAAATTGTGTGTGTGTGTGACTTGTGCAATGAACACTGTGAAAGACATGCAAATATCTGCAGTAAAAGACAGTTCGAGGGCTCAGAATAACGAGGTTTTATCAACGTTTGGTAAATTTTACAGGAGAGCATTTTTGATGTTTGGTGAATAATAAGTTCAAAACCAATAATGATATTTAAAACTATTCTGGCTGGTTTGTTGACTTGACTAATTGCCTGTGATTTATTGAGAATAAATTGTCCAAAATGTTTTGCCCTGGTGGTCTGGTTTGTTGACTTGACTAATTGCCTGTGATTTATTGAGAATAAATTGTCCAAAATGTTTTGCCCTGGTGGTAAAATAAAATAAAATAAGAAGGTTGTTCTCAAATAGAACCTTTTGTTTCCAAACTGTAACATTTATTTCTCAGTTTTTACTTTGGTCTTCTGAGATGTTTCTTCTCAATAATTTTTTAATGAAACATGAAACCTGGTCAGTCATTCTTGGAAAATGTTTATACATATTAAAGCTCTTTTTTTTTTTTTTTTAACAATATGCTCTACGTCGCGACGACACAGATAGGTTTTTATGGTGATGATGGGATAGGAAACGGCTAGGAGTAGGAAGGAAGAGACCGTGGCCTTAATTAAAGTACATTTCCTGCATTTTGCCTGGTACGAAATTGCGGAAATCACGGAAAATCCTCTTCAGTGCTGCCAACGATGGAGTTCAAACTGACCATCTCCCGATTACTTATCTTCCTGATTACTTATTCCTCTAAGTTTAATTAAGGATTAATCATTAAGGAAATTAAGGGATCTTTTATCAATGTTGCGACTGAGACTAAAGTAAATTGTACTGTTATAAATTAATGTGTTTATTGATTTAATTATCTTTAAACATTACAATACACAAACAATAGGATTGCACTTTACAAAGATTACAAAAATATATTCTGTTCTTTAACAACAGTGTTGAAACAAAAAACTGTAGCAATTTCCTATTTTACATTCTTTTTTGTATAGATTTCTACTGTTTGAAGAGATTTTCAAAATAAATTTAATCAGTCTGTGGTATCCACTTACGCATTTTATATTTCGCGAGTTTGGTTCTCGTTACAGTTTCATGTATATGTGGAAATCGTAAGTTCATTAATATTTAGTTTTCATGTTTTCACTGCACAAGTCAAGTTAGCAGTATAAAATTCAGATTCTCCATGAGAAAGCTTATATCCTGTTTTAAATGGGATACCTTGTTCAAAAATCAATTGATTAACTTTACTAAATGGAATATTTACATATGAAATTGCATTCATACTAATGGCCTTTTTGTAATCCCTAAAGTTTGGGGCTAACATTTAAATTATTGGATTTTTTTTTTTTTTTTTGGTGCAGTTAATGTTCTTAAGTATTCTTGAAAACCCTATTGGAGACCAAATTTCAGAATGACTTAGTGTCTTTTCTATATTAGAATGTATATTATCTACTTCCTGTATGGCAGGATGCCCTGGTGTGGAATATTCACAAAAGATTTTATTTTTTCATGTCTTTTTAAAACATCAGCCACTGCTAATGAAATAATTGAATTACGATTTTGGGGAACACAGCTATCACTCCATGTTACCACTTACTCAACATCAGGATGATCTTTGAGAATTGTTTCTAATACCTTCACAACAGCACCTAGCAATGTCATTGCCCGAACATCCAACTAAAACTTCAGTCCATATCGCACGATAACCTTTCCTAGATACTGATACATGAGCAGTCATATTGTACATACTCAGTTTCCTCTTATAAAATGAAACACTAACATTTGATTGTGGAACATTAATAACATTCTGTAAGTCAAAATAAACAACAATGGTATCTGAATCTCTTCAGCTACTGACACACATCTTTTCTCATTACATTTTCAGACTTCAACACACGACATTATTGCGATTTTTTCTACATCTAAGGCTCAGTTGATCTCCCTACATGGAATTCAAGCACGACAGTTTATGGCTTTAGCTCACCACCTGGAAGAAAGTTGGACAAATTTCCACACATTCACGCCCTTTCTGGTGGAATTTAACTCAACTTTACAAACTTTCGTTTTTCAACCAACTATTCTGTGAATTCCTTTTACCTGACTCTGGTTTTTCGACATTTTGGTATGAGATTTTAACCAGTGATTTTATTTATCTATACTTCATTTAATCTGATGTTTTTAGAAGGATTAAAGAACACAGCTATGAACTAGTTGTATTATTAAGATTGTAATAAATTTGGTTACCGGTACTTCACACATGGTCAAATTTGATTTTGACATATTTCGTATTATTCTCCTTTTATATGGCATAAGCAATTCTAAACATTCACTTATAATTAATTTAACTTAATGCAATTTATTGACTAGTTTTTATGGTTGATTCAGATTTTACTAATGTGAACTATTGGACCTTAGTGAACAATTCTACTTTACGCGGATTAAGGGCCCAGACCTAACTTTGGGGTTATGTTTTTCTGGCTGATGATGCTTACTATGTTTAAGCGAAACATGTTCCAATTTTTAACATCCGTATTGTACCCGATCCTGTCCATGTGCCTAAGCCCTAGCTCAACGGAGACACACGTGGTTTGTCCGGAAAAAAAAGAAAATGGGTTCAAAATTCCATCCAAAGTAAATATACGCACCAAAGAGGACAGGTCTAAGAAATACATAGTATTTAAATGAGAAACTTGGGTTAAAGATCACACAAAAACTTTAATTATGAAAAATGCATGAGAAAATTACGTCAACGTACAAACTTTACAAGAATATGCACAAATACAACACGGTATCACAAAGCGTGACCCTTTGATGTGAGTATAAGTGAAAGTCTTTATAAGTGGTGAATCAGCTGATTCAATATGCCTGTTCAGATTTATGTTAGTTGAATTCAATCAGCAAGTGGCGTAAAGCCTTAAAAAAGGTATATAAAGAAAACGCAAGTAAACAAGATACCATTCGTATTGTAACATCCAAATATTTACATGAATAAAAACCGAATACATCGGTAAACATAAATACACATGCAGTCTTGGGACTGATGGCACTAATCCTACAATAACACAGAAGTCAGAACTTCCACCCCGGCAAACAGCCCGTACTGTCTCCCATAAGTTAACACAACGCTGAATGCACAAATATGACATCACAGAATATAAACATACACTTCAATATCACAGATATCTGAAAGGGAAATACATGTAAATATACACTTAAATAACAATTGGCACGTTCCTCAGTCATCTCCAGGTTGTCCGACTGTGTGCTGGCACGCCCCCTCGGCGTGTCTTTGTAATAACCAAAACAAGGTCTCATCTGGAGAGCATAAATGAATGGCTAGTTTGAAAGTGATCAGCTGTCAGAACTTCCCCTATGCTTTGGGACAAGTTAACGGGACCTGCCTGGGTTCCCCCGGCCGCACCTTACTGCCAGCCATCTCTTGTACTTTAATGCCGTACAAACCAACTTTCATGGCTGCTAAATAGCCTCGACTTCCTGCTCACATGCAGAAGCAAATTCCATTAAAGAAATTTTCCTCGGAAATTATCCCTTCCGGTAATACTAGCCATCTGAGCTCCTTATTTCACGTCTTCTCATTAGCACTCACGGCCAACACAAAATCTCTATCAGCGCTCTCGGCTTTCACAACAACAGTATGTCGGTTCATAACTTGGCCATATCACGGCTTTTCACCTTGTTGCCTCGCAACTCGATATCTGTATCTCCACGGCAGTGCTAACATAACATGGCGCATCCTGGCCATCTAAATATGCGCCTACCAATCACATCTCATATCCCTAGCTACAGTTCAGTTCCTCGCTTAATCGTATAGAAAATCTTGCTACAACGGTGTTAAATAGTTCAATACACTCTGCTCGAAGTACAAGCTGTAAAAACATGCAACACAACCCTTCCTATCCTTAACTATCTCTTGTTCTGGCTTCATTCCCTGTACAACATCTGAGGTCATAGCACCACCACACATTAAAATGATCATGACTTCAGTATAATCTTGCACCAGCAACACGGTGCCATAGGAATATTGTAAACAGACACGATAACTGACTAAACTACTGTTCCCTTTAACCAATGATAAACAAAACTAAGTATAATATAAAGAAATGGATTGTCAGCCCCAAGTACTAATTAATTGATGAAGAAAAATCATATATGTGTAAGGCATCAAAGTAAAGCAAACTAACATGCATATTTACAAATTAACTTAATATAAGATAGGGCACAATTCGAACGATCTTATTTAGCATGCAAAAAAATGTGGATCAAACTCAACCAACTTCTGCTTCATCACTTCCGGCTCGATAACTGGGACTCCTGTTTCGCCTAGCCCATCATATTTCTGGTGACGTCTGGTCTGGAATGATGGTCTTCAATCCCCGGAACGGTCTGGATCATCTTCTGGGTTTTCTTTCTTGCACAAATACAGGAAGTTCTTCCTTCTTGAACCTAAGTAAATAGGTACAGCTGACTGGAACACGAACACAGTGATATCATTTGCCTATTATGCACTGATCATTACGAGATTGTTATACTCGATCTCACATAATGGACTGGCTATCACTCGTAGTGCTCACGTTAATTAGAGACTTTCAATTATAGTTTAGTTTATGAAGGCAATAATTTATGCACAAACCGCACGTGAATTCCCTTAACACGGCTTCCCTTATGTCTCCACCTATCACTGTTTCTCGGATGAGCTTCTAACACTCTAGTAATTAATGTCACAGTTTATTAATTCATTAATGAACCACAGTCTAATTTCTGCATGAATGGATCATATCTATGACGCTTAATATAAATGTTCCTCTTGAATTGTTGCACGAAAGCACGCGGTCTTACATTATTATGAGGACAGTTTGCGCAGCACACTGAATATCACACAATGGAAAGTACTATCGCGGCGTGACTGATCAGCTTCAACCGATAATGACAAGTCGCTGCAGCAGACTGGGCGGTGAGGTTCGCAGCTACTATTATCACATCAGGCTGGAGACGCCTAGATCATAGATTCCGTTAGGTTCGTTTGAATCTTCTTTGTAGTATCACCGTTGCCTCTTCAATCGCTGCTTCGTTTGAATTTCATAATGATTAAATTATTCGCATGCTATCGAAGTGATATTTTATCAAAATCCTAAATTACCAGCGTGCAGCATCTGGCCAGATCGGCATTAACTATTGCTCCTGTTAATAAAAAGAGTGTAACAAATGACAGTCTATCGGTCCTGGACCTCTCATATTTCCGTGCGCAAGGTTGGTAGTCTCTCTTCTACGTCATTACTTTCAAAGTTCTCTGTCTCAAGCCTCAGTGATCTTACCCTCGCCAGTTTGGTTTCCTATGTCGTACCGTTAGCCTGTACCTGCGTAGGCGGCCCTCCCTAATTCACACAATGCAAGTCTTACCCAGCCTCTCTTCACTTTTCAGGATGATAGAAACTGGTGAATAAAATGAAATATACTGTAGATCCCATTGCTCTTATGGTAGGTATATTAATTGAACCGTGACCAGGTGATATGGTTCAGAATAATGTTTGTACAGCTGGATAAAGGGAAATGATGATGATGTTTGTACCCTAAATATAAGGCTTGTGAAGTATTGTAAAGGTGGTATAATTCATTTGTTTGTAAACTTTGATATTCTGATCTCAAATACGATTTATAATGAGGTTTATAACTTGTAATGCTCACTTTGACCCAAACTTCATACTGATTTTGCTCCTTTGAAATAAAGGATTCCCAGTGTCTGAAGCTCTTTTCGTATACCACTTTGATCGGTATTATATCCAGTAGAACCTCAATGCATCATTCCCGGAATTATCGTTTTCCCGTATTATTTGTTCAATTTGTTCGGTCCCAAAGATGTTTAACGCAAACCAATATTAAATATCCCCACATCTATTGTTCCTGGAACTATAGTTTTATCACATTGATCGTCAAAAGAATATTTGTCCTCGGCCACAATTTTCCCACATTGATTGATCATTTGTAAGAAAAAATCGCTAACATTAAAAAAAATTTAAAGTGACAGCTCAGTATTCTAGCTTAGAATAGCGGCAACCTATATGAGAATATATGAGCAATTTCGAGTTACTAGTATTGCAACTTTTATTATAATTTGGATCCACCTTATTCAATACATAAAAACTGTTGTTTAGATGAAATTATAAAATATATTTCAATCAGAACTAGTTTCGATGCCCTTTTTGCGTCATCATCAGCTGATATAGGTTCTTGGAAAAATTGGGAATCAGATAAGTTATCTACGTCAAATTGAACACAATCTAAAACCATATTAACAACCTAGAACTGTGTTACGATTATACTGTCTCAAAGTCCATATTTTCTACTCACCGAGCTCGATAGCTGCAGTCGCTTAAGTGCGGCCAGTATCCAGTATTCGGGAGATAGTAGGTTCGAACCCCACTGTCGGCAGCCCTGAAAATGGTTTTCCATTTTCACACCAGGCAAATGCTGGGGCTGTACCTTAATTAAGGCCACGGCCGCTTCCTTCCCACTCCTAGCCCTTTTCTGTCCCATCGTCGCCGTAAGACCTATCTGTGTCGGTGCGACGTAAAACAACTAGCAAAAAAAAAAAAAAAAAAAAAAAAAAAAAAAAAAAAAAAAAAAAAAAAAAAAAAATTCTACAAGTCTACGAGTCTTAAACCTTAAATTGATGAAAACATATGTAAACCGGTTTGCTCACTAATAAAATAAAATAGTCTTGAAGAAACATTAACTTAATTTATCACACTTCTTAAAACGTGACGTAGAATTGTATTAAAATACTTCAATAAAATCTTCAGAATCGCTTTAATGGAGCAATCCTAGTGAGGTGGAAACAAGCAATCAGTCCTTTAAGGTGTTAACAAGTACAACATTCCCAGTTCAGTGCGGACCTGAAATAATAGGGATGTAATAAACTATCACTTGACTGAATAAAATCTTCAGAATCGCTTTAATGGAGCAATCCTAGTGAGGTGGAAACAAGCAGTCGGTCCTTTAAGGTGTTAACAAGTACAACATTCCCAGTTCAATGCGGACCTGAAATAATAGGAATGTAATAAACTATCACTTGACTGAAGAGGCAATATATAAAATTACGTCTTATAACGTAAACGTTTTTACGTGACTCACCTCAAAAGATCGCTGTCCATGCGAAGCACAATGAAGCCTAGCGAGCAGTGTTGTGATAGTAATCAAGTGTCCAAGGTTAGTCGGGACCGAAGGGAAGAAATAGGGGAAAGTGGGAGGAGCAACTGAGGAGCGGCAACTTGTTGGAGCTCCGGAGGGCGTGGTCGTAAAAAGCAACTAGTAAAGCTATTACACATAATATGAAACACCGTCCTATTGAGCGGGATATGTACATTTTAAAAAAATTCCTTAAACAAGACTATAAATTTATGGCAAACAAATCCATAAATCCATCAACATGTTTCGTCATTTATAAACAGGATGGGTTGGCAATGGGATCTCCGGCCTCGGGAATCTTGGCGGAGATTTATCTGGATTCTTTGGAAACATACATGATGGAGAACGACAGAGAATTTGACAACATTCTGTTTTGGTCTAGATTTGTGGACGATACATTAGTAATTTTAGACGAACGTGTTAGGGATGCACCGGCTACTCTAGATGTACTTAATAACATTGACCCACAGATTAAATTTACTTTGGAGTCAGAAAGTAATGAATCAGTTAATTTTCTTGACTTAAAAATCAACAGATCGGATTCATCTTTCGCTTATAGTATTTTGAGGAAGCCTACACAACCGGCAGTCACTATTAGACAAGACTCAGAACACCCACAGAATCAAAAAAACTCTACATACAATAGTTTAGTAGAACGGGCTTTTAGGATCCCCATGACAAAAGCTAATTTGAATAAAGAACTCAATATAATCCGTTCAATGGCCAAGGTTAATGGTTTTAGTGAAAGCTTTATTGAATGTATCATCAACAACTTCAGGTACCGTTTACAAACCACTTTGCCCAAAGACAAACCTAATCAAAAGGCATTCGCAATATTTACAGTACTTATAATAAGGATATATACATAAGTTTACTAATATTTTCATGAAACATAATGTTAAGGTTTCGTTTCGTACTGATAATAATAATACAGTTGTATTGCACAATTCAGCCTCAGTTAATAGATCGAACCCATATTCCAAATCGGGTGTGTATAGATTTAAATGTAACGACTGTGGGTGCACATATCTAGGTCAAACAGGACGAAGTTTTAAAATTAGATACACTGAACATACCAATGCTTTAAAATATAACAGATTTTCCGCGGTAGGCCAGCATGTACATGATCTAAAGCATAAATTCACATCTATAGAACAGGACATTGAGATCGTGGAGAACAGTTTGCTTTACGTCGCATCTACCTACACGGGTAGGTCTTATGTTGATGATGGTACAGGAAAGTGCTCAGAGCGGGAAAGAAGCAGCCTTGGCCTTAATTAAGGTACAACCGCAGCATTTGCCTGGTGTGAAAATGGGAAACCACAGAAAACCACCTTCCGGGCTGCCAACAGTGGGGTTTGAACCCACTATCTCCCGATTGCAAGCCTACAGCTGTGCAACCCTAACCACACAGCAAATTCACTCAGTGATTATTATTTTAAGAGGGAAAGAATAGAAGGAATCCAACACTTCGAAAAATTAAGGTATTGGTCAGAAAAGGACAAGGGCTGCCAAGGGTGTGAAAATAAAATACTCCCAAGAACTCCTTATATATAATACCACCTAGGTCAGAAAAGAATTAGTGCTGACCAAGGGAGGTCGGATCGGATAGATGAAAGTGAGGAGCCTCGCACAAGTAAGTGGAAGCAATGCCAGAAATCAGCTAAGGGCCAACTAACACTCTCAAGTTAAGAGCTGCTGGGATCCCTTTTAGTTGCTTCTTACAACAGCCTGGGTTTACCGTGGATGTTATTCTACCTCCCCTGTCCACAGGGAGAGGTCTTCCTGTCCTTTCTGTACCAGGTGGCATGGACATCATACATGATGTGTGTCTGGCACAATACAGTAGCGTTCATGAAACGAATCCTGAAACAAAATTATTTCCTTTTCTATTTCCATTGGAATATCACCCCACTTCTTTCCCTTATTTGGGCTTTGCAGAAAATCAGACAGCTGGCTTTCATCTCTTACTAACATCTCTTTATCAGGTTCTGGATGTCTGTTTGATTGTCATCAGTTTTTTCCTGGCAGATCGTCATCTGCACATTCAAATTCTTCGATGTATGTTCTCTCCTTTTCTGTAAATTATGTCTATTTTCTTTTGTATTTGTAATGAATAAGAATACTATGCTCACGATATTTTCAGGATTCATAGCAAGTGAGCCTGGTAGTGAAAGTTAACTATCTTGTTATGTAATGGATCACAGAACAAATAGAATGATTGTGTAGCTTTACAATTGGAGAACATACTGGTTGTGAAGGTCATGTGTAACATCTTCAGTATACAGTACAGGTACAACTAAATGTCGCTCTGGTAGCTTTATCGTATAGCCTTGGATGATGCCTATTTCGACTACAAAAAGTGATAATTATGTTCTGAAACACCTAGCGACAAAATGTTTAACACATTGCTGATGGTCATATTTGAACAAGCTACCATCCAGAATCGCAGGATTTTTAATGGTTTTAGAAATTTTTTCAATGCTAGGGTAAGTCATTATTATAACAACTTTTGGAATATTTAGAAAGATCACACTTTCTTCTACATAGAAATGAGTTTTAATTATCATAATAGTGCAGCAATTTTTAAATATAAATTTATGAAGTTAATGTGTTTTACAAACAAAAAAAAAAGAATCAAACTCAGCTATGGATGCCAGTTCGGTTTATATTTCGAAATCTGTCTAATATTGTGGACACATCTACTGAAACACACTAATACAGATTCTAACCTAATTGGTCAACTGGCACCGGTATCCTTGTTTACGACCAGTAATTTTCTTTCCCACTGCTCGTTGTTTGACAACAGGGTTGCTTCGGGTAGCTGCAGGTTGTCATCTGTACACGGGAAACACCCACATTTTTAGGAAGAGGTATAAAACTACATTACACTTCACGCCAATTTGAAATCAGCTCATTATCGACATGATGACAATCATCATGTTTACTTAGCGTGTAATTGTTATCCTCATCCTCATTTTCAGAACTCGTGTCTTCCATAAGAACATCCATTATAGATTTGTTGTAGAAATTTTGTACACTTGATTAGACATGCTAACTATTACACAAACAAGCCTGCCTCTCGATGACACCCTTCCAGTCCGCATGTACCATACATTTTTTCCCCGCCCATTTCACAGCTGAGAGTCAACAAAGACGCAACCCCAGGTTATGTATGAACGTGGCCGTGTTATCAATGCCTTGAAAGTAGAGCTCTCGACTTATGCTCATAACTAGTACATTTTATGCTTATAGAAGTATTCAACAGTATTCTAATGAAGTCACAGCTCGCTGAAACGGCAGCTACTGTTTTTTATTTACAGTGAAAACGTGCCCATAGATTCTCCGAGCTCCTTCAGCAGCAACGAAATAGCGCACCCATAGTTTCTGCGAGTGGCGTCTCCAATGTGTTAAATGACTACAGGGACTTCACTTATTGTGATGTGATGTTAAACGTGGCCCTTTATCAGTGAAATATCAAATATTTGTAACTGATATGTAATTCTCGATGGCACTTTTGCTTTGCGTATTTGTTTTTTACACATCGTGAGCGTTCATCTGAGCCACAACTTTCTTGCCATTGCAACTTGCACTAACTCCCTTGTAAGAAATTTATTGAAGAAAAAGATGTCAGTGGGGGCTAAAGATACAATATTCATTAGTAAACATACCTGTTATATGTGGCTGAGACCTTCTAGTTGTTCTTCCTGGCCTTTTCCCAATGACTTGGGTTCGGCACAGCACGTGGATTAAGCCCAGTTTTACGGATGGATATCTTTTCCATCACAAACACTATTTGGAGGGATGTATTCACGACGTGTGCTTCTGTGGTGGTTGGTAGTGTGATGTGTTGTTTATGAATTTAGACGAATGCAAACTCCTTGTCACCCCCTGTGGGAGGGGGACGCAGACGAAGAATACACGCACTGTATCCCCTGCCTGTCGTAAGAGGCGACTAAGGGATGATTATATTAGAACCATGAAACTCCTCGTGATTAGTACCACCACGCGGGGAACACCATGGGTCGCTTTTACTTGTGCGTAGTACCACTGTTAGGTACCAAATAGGTTTGTGATTAGTAGCAAACAAGAGCGCGACGGCTTTTACAGTACCTATGATTAGTAGCACTATATGAGCGACACCATGGGATGACTGAACCCATGGTTCTGGCTTGCCCATGATTAGTACCCACTATATAAGGAACACCAACGGGATAGTACGAGTCCCTGTGGTTAGTACACTTAGGTGATGAACACCATAGGTTTGCGTTGTCTGTCAATGGCGCCGCAATGTGCGAAACACAGTAGGTCTGTAATACATGTGCAAATTTCATTACCTGTGAGTAGTACCATAATGTGTGGAATACCGTGAGTCTACACTACTCTTGATTAGTACAGCAACATGACAAATACTATGGTTCTAACTTTCTAGCGATAAGTACCATTATGAGGGGCCGATGACTTGGATTTTGGACTCCTTCCCACTACAAGCATCATCGATTCAGTATTGTGCTATAGGCTCCGTGCGTATAGCACTGTGCTGCTGCGGGTGGTTACTACGAGAACTACTTAGAGGCAACTTCATCAGCAGTTCACCATAAGCTGGAATATGTGTGACGTTTACATGCATTTATTAAATACACAACAACTCTTTACACAATGTAAAGGTTAACAGTTACAAACAAATCATTATAGCAGCGTTAAATTTCAAAATAAGCTACAATAGGCCATCTTTTTTAAAGCACACACATCACACTGTAACAGATACATTGTAATCTATTAACATAATCTCAATGATAGCCATAATAATAATAATAATAATAATAATAATAATAATAATACTGAAGAAATTAAATGCCAACACCAACATCTACAAGACCATGCAGAAGACGGTTGTATTTGCCACGTCTGGAATTGTACAGAAATTTAATGGGTTCAAATTCTACATAAAACAGTACTGTAAATTAAGGTTTATTCTGCTTTGATTTCCTAAAATCTGTACAAGTGCTTGAATATCATTATCACGAAAGATTGCAAAAGAAATCATAATAATAATAATAAGAAGAAGACGAAGAATAACATACCGTACTGTTCTACAGACCACAGTGTGAAATTTTATAGTATTCTGTCACAACCTCACAAAATGAATTTAAAAAGGCAGTAGACAAATATAGGCTAATTATAGAAATAGGCCTCCATTACACAATATCAACAGCTCACAGAAATACCGCATTTTACATACCTAAAGTTCTGTCCTCGCCCCGAGATGGTGCAACACTTTTCAAACAACCCGTAATGAACATGATCTGCATGTACCCTCATGTCAGTCTTAAATTTCTGTCTGTATCGGGAATCAAGCCCTGGGCACCTGACGAAGGAAACTAGTAGCACTAACTGTTGTATAACAGAGGTGGTCGTGATCATATTATTAAATAGACACAATAATTTATTGGCAATGTTAAGATATTCTGATATTTTCAATTGGCCCAACAGTAAACCTATGCCGTTTTATCGGATAAAGTTCCTTTCTTCTCCTTGTTGTATTTCTCTTTCCCCTCCTTTGAGATGCGAGGTCCAGACCATTCACAGGGTTGAGCAGTACGCGAGGTTACATGTGCTGAGTAAACTGTATGTGCTTACATTTCATGGAAATATTTTTATTCTTATACCAAGGCCTCCCTCGCAACATTAACCTACGCTAACATGATATTGTATTAGAGATAGGCCAAATACATTTTTCTGAAGACAGCATTGTTGAATGTGTATGTGTAAATTAATCTCGTTATCACCAAAAATAATAAATACATTACTATGTTGCCTCTATTGTGAAATGGTAGTGTCTCTAGTGAACCAACGTTTTTCCCTTATCATATTTGCAGTTATTCTCTCTGTTGCTATTTCCTGCGAACAGTTTTTCTTGTAAATTTAATACATGACCACTTTCTGGAAGTTGGAATAATTTGGCTGATTGTTGTTGCATAAAACACTGCGAAATCCTACTGTTATCATTTAGTCGGCCATGGCAGCACTCTGCGAAACGATAGAGATATGTGCACGGTGATCGCATTAACTTACAATGTTCGCCACTCGCAGCGCACGGAGCCTATAGAAGCAGTTCCTTGGTCAGTAATACTATCGTTTTACGCCAGCTTCTGTGCGTAAGAGGCACTGTGGGTCGGTTCCACTGATCATTTCAAAATTCATATCCATCCATTCATTCTTCGTCCTCACGTTTTGAATTGTGGTCAGTGGAGGATTTTGGGTTTTTAATTTGTCATTTAATTTCGTCTCCTTTCGTACCATTAGGGGCCGATGACCTCGATGTTAGGCCCCTTTAAACAACAAGCAACAATCAATCAGTCAATCAGTCAAACTCCTTGTCCCCTGGTAAGAGGAATTAACCAGACATGGCCAAAATCCCCAGCCTGGACAGGTATTGAACGCAGGGCCCTCTGAATCAAAGGTCACTACATTGACTATTCAGCCAAGGAGCCAGATATTTTCATGCTCCAGTGGAATTTGTTAATTCATACACAGTTGACACCTCTTGGCTATAGTTTAGGTAGCATGTTATTTACCTTTCAAAGGATATGAATCAAATACAGGTAGCAGAAATAAAATATTAATTAAAATGGAGAGGAACAACATTTACCTGTGTGGATAAGGAAATATGATGATGATGAAGATGATATGTAAGTCATGGATATCCAAACCGAATGAACACTGGTGTTGGTATCTCTAAATTGTTTTTCAATACCATCTGCATTTTCTTTTCACTGGTTTAAAATGGACCCTTTCTTTTTTCCAGACTAATGAAAAAGAACCTCATGGAATTGCACTTTATGATTATCCTGCAACTCATCCAGATGATCTAGCTTTAAAGGTATGTAACCTTTATATCTATGGATTTACACCTTTAGAATGTAATTTGTTATTCCCCTTGCTGAATATCTCAGACAGTAGAGTGGTGAACTCAGATTTGTAGGTTCGATCTCGGCTCATCTATTTATCTATTTCATGGACTCAAAATAATGGAATGAATCACAGAACAAAGATTAAGAACCATAATTGAACCACAGCTTGAAGCGGAGCAGTATGGTTTTAGAAGGAATAGGGCAGCAACCGATCTGATATTTTCTGTAAGGATGATCATGGAGAAGCACCAGGAAAAAGTAAAAGATGTCTTCATTTTCCTAGACACTGAGAAGGCTTACCTGGGAATGCATTGAGAATAGATATATACCATGTGCTTTAATAAAGTTCAAATGCTGTATGAACATTGCCAGAATTGTGTGTCCAAAGGTGACGAATATTCAGAGTGGTTTGAGTCTAGGCAGGGTGTACAACAAGGCACCCACTGTCGCAACAACATTACTGTAATGGATGAAATATGAGAACAGTTAAAAGACTCGCAATATTTCAAAACATAGCAGCCTGAGTAAGCTGGAAATTGATGAATTTATGAAGATCCTGAATTTTGTATTGGATAACAACTTTTTCTCCTTTAATGGTAAGATTTATCAACAGACTGGCTTAGCCATGGGTGACCCTTTGTCTGGCATCTTGGCTGATATTTACATGGACTCAATAGAATACACGAAAATCAAAGAACATATAAAAGGTATATGTTTATGGCTGAGATTTGTGGACGACACTTTTGTAGTTATTGTCAAAAATGTTACTAACAGCGACGAAGTTTTAGAGATTTTAAATAAAATTGACCCTAATGTAAAATTCACTAAAGAAGACGAAGTTAAACAGTCCTTAAATTTTTTAGATATAACGATCAAGCGCACCAATAATACTTTCGATTTTCAAATCTACAGAAAACCCACACAATCTCCTATAACCATAAATAATTCCTCTTTACATCTTAAATTTCAAAAACAAGCGTCATTCTATAATTTAATACACAGAGCCTTAAAAATCCCACTCTCCCCTAACAACTTAAAAATAGAATTAAACTATATAAGGAACTTGGCTAAGCTTAATGGGTTCAAGGCTGAAATGATTAACCAGTTAATCAATAAAGTTAAACATAAACTATCTACCAATCTCATTCCGGATAAACCTAAAAAAACTAGTTTCGCTACGTTTACATACAATAACCCAGCCATCCACCAGATCGCCAACACATTGAAGAAATACGACACTAATATTGCTTTCAGAACAGTAAATACAAATCAAAGTATATTTTTTAATCATAATAAAGTCAATTATAAAAACAGCCGTTTTTCGAGGTCTGGTATTTACAGACTTACTTGTGCTCAGTGTGGATTTAGTTATGTTAGACAGACTGGGCGCAGCTTTTATACGAGATATATGGAGCATTATAATGCCTCAAAGCACAACAAATATTCAGCGATGAGCTCACACATGAGTGAAACAGGACATCAGTTTACATCAATTGATAAAGATCTCACTATTCTAAAATGCATAGGCAAAGGAAAATTTATGAATGAATTAGAAAATCTTTACATCTTTTTAGACCAAGCCTATAACAAAGACCATAATCTTAACGATACAACGGAAGCAAAAAATCCTTTATATGAGCTAACTCCAAAGTTATTAGGCATGGTGAATTCAAAACATAATACAATCCCGCAAACTTTTAGAACTTCTTGTTCTAAAGCTTCCACCACCTCGTCAAATGATAGGCCCGCCCATCTTGCTCCTAACAGCCCTCCAATAACAACACATGCGCGCAAGGATCCATCCACCATTACCCCCCCTCCATGTCCTTCACTGCCTCAGCCACACCGTTATAATACTAGAAGTCGAAAGCCCAGTCAAGCTAGCGTTGCTGAAACAACCTGACGTACTTAATACGCACCGTGCGAGTAAGTACCGCCATAGGCATTTTTGACGTACGGGATGTCTCTTGTACAGTATGGTATTATTCACCAACTTCTTTTACATTTTGTTTCAGAAAATCCTGATCATTTCTTCCAACAAATGTTTCAACGGAATAATATCACCTTGACTGTCTTTTAGATCCAATCGACTACCACATATTACTGAACTCCGCTAGTTTTGACACACGTTTTATCATTAGCAACGCCTCTACAAGAAGTTCCATTTTCTTTGCGACCTTCAGATATACCAACCATATACATTTTAACATGTTTATTACGTTCACACTTCCGTTTTAAATAACTGACAGTGATTTTACCAACTTGGATTCAAACTATGGGAATTGAAGAAACATCCCCCTTTGATTATTGTGTTTACACTCAAGGCCATCACAGTCTTACCCTTTGATTATTGTGTTTACACTCAAGGCCATCACAGTCTTAATGATATTATAACAAAAGGATCCATTTTAGTTTTTAAACTCTCAACATTTCATGTTCAACCACGTTTTAATCTTCAAAAACTGTTAATTTACTTTCTTTTAACATACTTTGGTGCATTATCGTTGTTTTAGATGTTATTGTATAATGTTTTACGAAATCATTTTTCAACATTTTAACCTATAATTTATTAGATTGGAATGACTCCATATGTATTATTTTTAAGATTGATATAGGCTGATGATGCCCGTAAGGAGGGTGAAACATGTACCATTGACTTTTATGTATTATGTATAAAAAATTTTGACCATATGAAATAGTGGATCATATTGTATTGTATTGAACAGGTGGACTTATAATATTGTAATAATATTTGAGACATACGTCAACTTCAATACGGAACCAAAATGAGAATAGTTACTTGTAACATCTCTTAGTCTCCGAAAACCATCAGAGTAGTTAGCGGGATTTAAAAAACAATAACATTAACAACAACTCTGAGTTTAAAGATCTTGCTTTTGTAGGTGATGATGTGATATGGGGTGATAATGATGCTGAAGTATAACAGAAACTGAATGACTGGAATGCTGGAATTTGGTAGTCGACAGAACATCTGCACTAACATCACTCTACATGGATCGAAGTTGCACCAAGTGCATCAGTTATGCAATCTTGGCAGTGTAATAACAACAGGTAGCCTGTCATCTTTACAGAAACCGCTGGTAGATTTACCGGCATGTAAAAGAACTCCTAGACAAAATTCCAACACCTCAGCAACTCGGAAAACTGTGAAAGTAGTTAATGGGATGTTAAACGTGTATTACTGTATTTACTCGTGTAATAGACTGCCTCGCGTATTAGACCCCCCGCTTGGCTTTTCGAAACAAAAAAAAAAATCTTTCGTACAAGACCCGCCAACGTAATTCGTCAAAGAAAAACAATGATTCCACTTCGAAGCGGGTACAAGCCTTACTGCAGCTTTGATGACATCACACAAATTTGTGAATAGTTTTGTCTGTACGACCCACACAATGAAAACACGTGTCGAAGTCATGCAGTACATCTGTGTTTCGTAGTTAAGAAATTTCTGCATCCGTAGCGTAGGCCTACTACAGCTCTGATTACGTCGCAGAAATAGGTGAATTGTTTCGTGTCCAGCCCGCGCATTGCAAGCATACATCAGTCATGTATATGTCATGTGTTTGTAGTTAAGAATGTCCACCAACGTAATGGTTAGCACAATTTGCTGTGTTCTTGGGAGCCTGAGTCGATTCCCGGTACCGTTGTCGTATTCACAAACACACACACACATGATGCTGTCAATTGTGTACACTGTTTTATTTACAAATTACATACACATTAATAGTTGCACATCAAATGAACCACCATCTTGAACTCAATGTACTGCCACATTAGCATGTCAACCAACTACTAACTTGACAAGATCACATGTACCAACACAACATAACCACAAACGGAATTACCACAACACGAGTTCACATACTTAACTCGACTAATGACTTCCACTAACAACTCGACTTAACAACCCAAGACTGTCCTTGTATATACTTTGCCTGGCCCGGCTTCCAGAAATGTATGACACAACATGCTTTCTCGTATCTTCATGAGTCTCCAAAAACCTATATACAGGGAGAATAATTTAAGTGTTCAGACTACTTCTCACATGCCGCGGGAAGTCCCATGCAAGTGCCGTATGGCTTCTGTCAACACGCCGAGATAAGAAGTGTTCACTGCAGCTGTTTAGCACTCTGTCCCTCAGTTAGTTAGGAAATATTGGACTTTTAAGGTGTGTTGTGAGGTTATTATCACGATGATTAAATACACTATAGAGCAAAGAATATTTTTGGTCCAGTGTTATTTGCACAAGAAGAAGAAGAAACCAGTTAAAAGATGCCTTCGAAAATTCCGTAGACAATTTCCCGGTGCGACAGTACCATCAAAACGTTACATGCATCAGCTCATTTAAAAGTGGCGTAGTACTGGTTCCGTAAGCAATAAGAAAAAGAAGCGAAGGAGACCAGCTCTCACACGGGAGAGGTTAGAAGATATACAGGCAAGACTCCAGGTCAGCCCACATAAGTCGCTTCGGAGAGTAGCTCAGGAAAGTGGTATTTCACCTTCTTCAGCACGTAATGCAACAAAATTGTTACGTTTACGATCTTATCGGACTCATTCAGTCTATAACATAGTGCCTACAGATTTCAATGCAAGAATACGATTTTGCAATTGGCTAATAAATAGTGTCCACGACGGTATTGTGGATCCGAACTTTCTTTTTATGAGTGACGAAGCCTGGTTTCATTTGAGTGGATATGTCAATTCACAGAACAATAGAATCTGGGATACAGACAACCCGCACATTTTACAGCCGAGACCTCTGCACGATGTCAAGGTGGGTGTGTGGTGCGCTATCAGTGCCCGACGAATTATCGGTCCAATATTTTTTCAGGACACGATTACTTCTGATCGTTATATTCACAACATTCTGGAACCAGTTTTTGCTGAACTGACTGAAGAAGAGAAAAGGTACGGCTATTTCCAGCAGGATAGTGCAACGGCCCATACGACGCGTAGCTCTATGCGACGGTTACGGGAAATGTTCGATCAGATCATCAGTAAAGGCTTATGACCCCCTCGTTCGCTTGATTTAAGCACATGTGATTTTTATCTATGGGCAAATCTTAAAGGAAAAGTTTACAGGAATAATCCTCGAACTGTAGAAGAATAAAAACTGAAATTAGGAACATTGTGCGTTCTGTCGGTGTCCATGAACTACAAAGTGTGTTTGGAAATCTCATTACAAGATATGAAGCTTGCATTGCAACTGAAGGAGATCACTTTCAGCATCGTCTGTAAATACTAGTGAGTTCAGTTTAATTTCCTAGTTGATTTATTTATTTGTTTATTCAATTACTTATTTGTCCAGAGCATCTATGTAGCCGGTGAGTTCAGTTTTGTTTAGTTTCTATAAGCGTAATCGTGCCGCTTCTTTGAACCGACTATGCCTGCTTGTCCTGGCAGGCACTACGCTCGCTGTCTCCGCTTCCCAGCATGCCTAATCCTCGGCACTCCGCTCTGAACTTTCAAATTATTCACCCTGTAAAACTTGAGTGATAAAGGTGCGTTGTTCTAAAATCTTACCCTGTGTTGCACAATGTTGCATTGGATTTATACATCATATTTACAGGTAATGATAAATTATATGCTATTAATTACATGTTTTTACATTAAATAAAGTCATATTAATAAACATACAGCAGAAGTATCGTGACATAACCTCACATGTTCTGTTACAAAAGACAGATCATACACCACACAAATAATAAATATGACCACGATTTATACCAAATAAAGTCCGTACTGACAACCTGTCGTACATAACTACGTAGATAATAATAATAACACCACCTACTAATCGAGCTCGATATTTTCATTATTTACCCATGGATTTAGAGAATTGTTTCCAAGTTATACTAGTCCATTACTCACTTGCATCACCGTATTGCCAGAGATTTACGAATGGCAGGAAGGTTAATTAGCAGTAAAAATGGTACATGCAACTCTCTTCCATTGGGGGCTTGTGTAAAAAGAGCTGCACCACCTCGGGATGAGGAAATGAGTTTACTTTAGTTAAGAAATAATCACGGTTGTTGCTACTAATATAGCAGGCGAGATCATTAACAAAGTGATCGTTTAAAATCTCGTAACTCAGGCCAATATAGGTTTTTTTGGAGAGAAGTAGGGTTAAAACATGATAAAAACAATCCAGTCATAACGATTGTTTTATTCACCAACATACCTCATGAATAACTATTATTTTACATCCCTACTTAATGATTTTTGGAGATGCCAAACAAAATAAAAAATTGGAGACTTCGATTGTACAAAATTAAACATTATGATGATAAAACACATTACCGCCACACCTGTAGATATCCATAAATGCAGCAAACTTTTCCGTTATTTATTTTCAATCTTTCCGCCGTGGAACTTCTGGCACTATGCGGGCACTTGATAGCACATCTAACCTAAACAATGCGGTCTCTCTTATCTCATTTACAGCTGTTTTGGTAAATCCTGATGTGATAAATGTGGAGAACAAGCATGAAATATACTTAAAAATAAGGGTTTGGTTTTCAAAAGCATCAGTTATCCAAAGAACGCTTACAGTCACTATGTATTACATTCGGAAGTACAACTTGTAACGTACACTAGTTATCAGCTGGTCGTTTGGCACGCTTTGTACAGCACGGCTTTATTGGGAATGAGTGGCTTCTGCTACACATACACCAACTGGAAATATCAAAGACCCTCTCCAGAAACCATTTGGGAATAGATTCTCACCGTTTGGACTCTATAGTCTGGAACAAAACTATTTTTTAAAAGTTTCAAAAAAGGACGGGACCTTGAATGCTCTTGATGCATGGCGTATGAGATAGGAGTTAAACATGATGTCATTTGAAATGACGACATGTCGGTAGCAGGGAAGTTGGCGGCACCAGACAATAATTCAAATGAAAGCAGTGATTAGGTTTGCTCAGGTTTGCTGTGTGGTGGGCTCAACTGACAGAGACCAATGACTGGCCATTAAGTTCTTTTGTAATTATATTGCATAATATGATAATACAATACCCTTATTGCTTTTCTCTACGGGGTCAAATATGAAGTGAGACAAATCTTCATAGCGAGTTTTTACGACCGTATGCCCTTCTTGACGTCAACCTAATCAGAGGAATAATTAATGAGATGAAACGAATGACGTGATATGAGTAACTATGACTTTACTTTATATGTAGGCTTAAAAGTCATGTTCACCAACTGGGAATATCAGAGACCATCTCCAGAAACCATTTGGACTCTGTAGTCGGGAACAAAACTATTTTTGAAAGTTTCAGAAAAAGACAGGACCTCGAATGCTCTCGATGTATGGCTGACGAGATTTGCGTTTTACATTTAGAAATACTGTCTTCCATCGAAAATAGCTAGTATAACTCAAATGTTGTGTTTGAGTCATCAGTCCATAGACTGGTTTGATGCAGCTCTCCATGCCACCCTATCCTGTGCTAACCATTTCACTTCTACGTAACTATTGCATCCTACATCTGCTCTAATCTGCTTGTCATATTCATACCTTGGTCTACCTCTACCGTTCTTACCACCTACACTTCCTTCAAAAACCAACTGAACAAGTCCTGGGTGTCTTAAGATGTGTCCTATCATTCTATCTCTTCTTCTCGTCAAATTTAGCCAAATCGATCTCCTCTCACCAATTCGATTCAGTATCTCTTCATTCGTGATTCGATTTATCCATCTCACCTTCAGCATTCTTCTGTAACACCACATTTCAAAAACTTCTATTCTCTTTCTTTCTGAGCTGGTTATTGTCCATGTTTCACTTCCATACAATGCCACGAAAGTCTTCAGAAACATCTTTCTAATTCCGATATCAATGTTTGAAGTGAGCAAATTTCTTTTCTTAAGAAAGCTCTTCCTTGCTTGTGCTAGTCTGCATTTTATGTCCTCTTTACTTCTGCCATCATTAGTTATTTTACTACCCAAGTAACAATATTCATCTACTTCCTTTAAGCCTTCATTTCCTAATCTAATATTTCCTACATCACCTGCCTTCGTTCGACTGCACTCCATTACTTTTGTTTTGGCCTTATTTATTTTCATCTTGTACTCCTTACCCAAGACTTCATCCATACCATTCAGCAACTTCTCGAGATCTTCTGCAGTCTCAGATAAAATAACAATATCATCAGCAAATCTCAAGGTTTTGATTTCCTCTCCTTGGACTGTGATTCCCTTTCCAAAATTCTCTTTGATTTCCTTTACTGCCTGTTCTATGTAAACATTGAAAAGGAGAGGGGACAAACTGCAGCCTTGCCTCACTCCTTTCTGGATTGCTGCTTCTTTTTCAAAGCCCTCGATTCTTATCACTGCAGACTGATTTTTATACAGATTGTAGATAATTCTTCGTTCTTGGTATCTGATCCCTATCATCTTCAGAATCATAAATAGCTTGGTCCAATCAACATTATCGAATGCCTTTTCTAGATCTATGAATGCCACGTACGTGGGCTTGTCCTTCTTGATTCGATCCTCTAAGATCAGATGTAAAGTCAGGATTGCTTCACGTGTTCCTAGATTTCTTCTGAAGCCAAATTGATCTTCTCCCAACTCAGCTTCAACTTGTTTTTCCATTCTTCTGTAAATAATACGTGTTACAATTTTGCAGGCATGAGATACTAAACTAATGGTGCGGTAGTTTTCACACCTGTCAGCACTGGCTTTCTTGGGAATAGGTATAACAACATTCTGCCGAAAATCAGATGGGACTTCTCCTGTCTCAGACATCTTGTACACTAAATGAAATAACCTTGCCATGCTGGTTACTCCTAAGGCAGTCAGTAATTCAGAGGGAATGTCATCAATTCCAGGTGCCTTGTTCCTATTTAGGTCACTCACAGCTCTGTCAAACTCTGACCTCAAAATTGGGTCTCCCATTTCATCAGCATCAACAGCCTCTTCATGTTCTAGAACCAAAATATCTAAATCTTTACCTTGATACAACTGTTGGATATGCTTCTACCATCTTTCTGCTTTGTCTTCTTTCCCTAGAAGTGGCTTTCCACCTGAGCTCTTAATATTCATACACCTAGATTTCCTTTCTCCAAAGGTTTCCTTGATTTTCCCATATGCAGCATCTACCTTTCCCAGGACCATGCAGCCTTCGACATCCTTGCATTTCTCCTTCAGCCATTCTTCCTTAGCTACCTTGCACTTTCTATCCACTTGATTCTTTAATCGCCTGTATTCTTTTCTGCCCTCTTCCTTTCTAGCATTTTTGTATTTTCCTGTTCATCAATCAGGTCTAGTATCTCCTGAGTTATCCACTGATTCTTAGTTGATCTTTTCTTCCTTCCTAACATTTCTTCAGCAGCCCTACTGACTTCATTTTTCATGACTCTCCACTCTTCCTCTATAGTGTTTCCTTCAGCCTTTTCATTTAGTCCTTTTGCAACATGTTCCTTGAAACAATTCCTCACACTCTTTTCTTTCAACTTTTCTAGATCCCATCTTTTTGCATTCTTTCCTTTCTTCAATTTCTTCAACTTCAGATAGCATTTCATGACCAACAAGTTGTGGTCAGAGTCCACGTCTGCTCCTGGGAAAGTTTTGCAATCCAACACCTGGTTTCTGAATCTCTGCCTAATCATAATGAAGTCTATTTGATACCTTCCAATGTCTCCAGGTCTCGTCTACGTATACAGCCGTCATTTGTGGTGTTTGAATGAAGTATTGGCAAGGACTAAATTATGATCAGTGCAGAATTCAACCAGCCGACTTCCTCTTTCGTTCCTTTGTCCCAATCCAAATTCTCCTACTGTACTACCTTCTCTTCCTTGGCCTACCACTGCATTCCAGTCTCCCATCACAATTACATTCTTGTCACCTTTTACATATTGTATTAAATCTTCTATCTCCTCATATATTCTTTCGATTTCTTCATCATCCGCTGAACTAGTAGGCATATAGACCTGCACTATTGTGGTGGGCATTGGTTTGGTGTCTATCTTGACGACAATAATTCTTTCACTATGCTGGTCATAGTAGCTTACCCGCTGCCCTATTTTCTTATTCATTATTAAACCAACTCCTGCATTTCCCCTGTTTGATTTTGTGTTGATAATTCGGTAGTTGCCTGACCAAAAATCTTGTTCTTCCTGCCAACATACTTCACTTATACCAACTACATCTAACTTTAGCCTATCCATCTCCCTTTTCAGATTCTCTAACCTACCGCAACGATTCAAACTTCTAACATTCCACGCTCCGACTCGCAGAATGTCAGTATCCATCTTCCTGATGATCGCCCCCTCTTGTGTAGTCCCCACCCGGAGATCCGAATGGGAGACTAGTTTACCTCCGGAATATTTTACCCGGGAGGAAGCCATCATCAGTACATTATTCATACAGAGAGAGCTGCATGTCCTCGGAAGGTAGTTACGGCTGTAGTTTCCCGTTGCTTTCAGCCGTGTAGCATTATCAACACAGCTAAGCCATGTTAAGTATTATTACAAGGCCGTATCAGTCAATCATCTAGACTGCCGCCCTTGCAACTACCGAAAGGCTGCTACCCCCCTTTCGATGAACCATTCGTTAGTCTGGTCTCTCAACAGATACCCATCCGATATAGTTGCACCTGCGGCTCGGCTATCTGCATCATTGGGACACGCAAGCGTCCCCACCGTGGCAAGGTCACATGGTTCGCAGAGGAGGATAACTCAAATACATTCATTAAAGAATAGTGTAGAATGTTTACATTTTAAATTTATAGCTCTTTATAGCCTAGAAGTCATGTGTTCACTGGACAAAATTTGAGGTTATTGCATATTGGATCCCCCTTATTTTCTTTGGGGCAGTAAAAGTGAGGAAAAATGGGGTCTAATGTGTGAGTAAATATTATTATTATTATTATTATTATTATTATTATTATTATTATTATTATTATTATTATCATCATCATTATCATCAGTCTACTGAAAATAATGCAGAACATTAAGTCACAAGTAAAATAATCATAAAGCATTATATTTATTGAGCTGCAGGATTCAGAAATCTAATGCTCAACTGTTCATAATGCACAAGGGCTATATTATGTTCAGGGAAGACTTTGAAAACACTCATTAATAGCTGGTGGTAAGCACAGAATTAGTATACGATTTCAAACTCTCTATTTCAAATTGTAATCAAATTAGGTAAATTAATTATGTGATACATATAAAGAAAATCTGTAAATTTTAGATCAATATGTCAGCCAGTTATGAAGTTTTGGCACGTACAGCATGACCGACATGAGCACTTTTCAATATCTCTGGACTGAGTTAGGATTGAACCTGCCAATTTGAGCTCAGAAGGCCTGATCTCAGCCCAGCTGTATTGTGACAATACTAGAGCACTTTACAAGTGCCTTACATTTCTTTAATCCTGACGTGATAGTTCCTAATTTTAAATAATTGTAACCGGTTTTCAGTGGTTGCACGGTACACAGTTAAGTAAAGAGGAAAATAAATCAAATTACACGGCACTTAAAAACCTTAACGAACAACAAACATCAGATGAACAGCGATAGTACACACAAACCCCCATACAAAGAGAATGAGTAGCACACGTATCAGGTTGGGCAACGTGACGACTATAGCAAAGGAAACGTGGAATGGGTCTGGGCAAACCTACCTGGGCCTTAGAGATACGATGGTTGCGGGTTTCCAGAAAAATCAACGGTGATCTTTGATTCAAGATATTATTTCCAAAGTGAACATTACAAGGTGTTTCGAACAAAATTCATCTATCCAAACAATCCAGATACATAATTTACGAATACAAGATTAGATGTTGTTTGACAAGAGCTTTGCTATTAGGCCAAGAGGTTAACTTAGGTTATCTTAGCATAATCTAAGTTTTACTATACAATTATTTTGAGGGTAAGAGGAAACACAGCATTTAAATGGACGTTAACGTGCTTTCTAAGACATCTGTGAAACATAACGGAAATAGGGGGAAATCAGAAATATTTAAACTTGGCGCAGGGGCCAGTTTAACTTGCTCCCACACCAAAAACACTTCTGATGCGGGGCAGTGGAAAACTAGTGTGCATCAAGTTACACGGAGTTACTAAAGGCAAACCCCGAGGGAAATTAAATTAATCTACAAATTACATGTTTAGCAAAACAAGGAAAGAGGAATGCCTCGAAAGCAAACAGGCAGGCCCAGCTGAAAAGCTAAGGCATATGAAGTAATTGAGTGGCGAGTCTGGACGAGTAGGGCAAACTCCTATGTGAAAATGCAAGCGAACATTAAATATAACTTAAGGTGGAACTGAGGTTAACAATGCTACCCCAAGGTAGCCCATCTCGGGAGCGAGGATTCACCGACGTGCGTCAAAACGCTGGACTGACGAGAGATCGAAAGGCCACAAAATCCTGCCTTGCTCACTTAAAAAGGGAAGTCTGCCTTGGAGTGATTACCGAGTGACCAATCAGAGCATAGGAGCTTGCCTATCGCCACCCAGATCCACCAATCATAACTCTCATCCACTCGCGATGTTTTCACAATATCCGAACATAGACAGACACTAATTGCGAACTTTCCATCTTCCAGAATTAGAAAGGACACGTTGCTAGAATCGACAATCGACAGGGGCCAACACATCCTGTTCTAAAAGTCTGCGTCACAACCTTTCTGGATTGTTCCAGCTATTACGGAACAATAATTTACAATCTAGTAGTTACTTAAGTAGATAAAGGGAATACAAATAAAATGTACTACAACAACATACAGTAAACATTCCCTAAAGAGATTCTGCACAGGTCTCAATAATAATGATTTCTTATTTTCTTGAAGCTCTATGGAGGAAGCATGGATTGGTAAAAATACTCTAAATAAGAGTAGAGCAGAATGTACAGTGGTGTGTTTGCTGAAATATAGCACTGTTGCAGGTATAGAGATAGTGACTGACAGTTTTGTGTAAAGTAGTTATGTCTTACTTTTGGTTGAATTTTACTTTTATTAAGAACTATTGTTTGTTATTTCATTGATATAGTTCTGTTATCTATAGTTGATTAAGCTTTAATGGTAGTCTTGTTACTCCTTGTTATTTCATTGATACAGTTCTGTTATCTATAGTTGATTAAGCTTTAATGGTAGTCTTGTTACTCCTTACATACATACATACATACATACATACATACATACATACACACACATCCCATGTCGTTCCATCTATACGATGGGTTGGCGAATGAAGCCCCTCCACCAACTTCTGTCTGTGAACTTTTCTCCTTCTTCACTGTTGTTGCAGTCCCCTCCAAGTTGCTGAATGTCGTTTTTCACCATATCTGTATATTGCATTCTTGGCCGCCCTCTTGGTCTTGAATATTTTAATTGCAGATCTTATATTTTTCAGGGTATGCGATCAGTATCCATCCTTCGCATGTGACCATACCATTTGAGTCTACGCAGAGTTATGTTATCCTGCATTCTGCCAACCTGAGCCATGTCCCTGATGTTCTCATTACAAATTTTATCTCGTCATGTTTTGCCAACCATTGCTCGGACAAATCTCATTTCAGCTGCCTGAATCCTTGCTTCATTCTTTTTCCTCATGGTCCAGGTCTCCCTCCCATATGTCAAAATTGGCATGTAATAAGTCAGATAAATTGCTCGCTTGCATTTCAATGGTACTTTCACATTCCATATTAGGTCTCGGACAACTCTATAGAATGTTCCTCCAACTTAAATCCTGCTGGTAAGTTCCTCTTCAATGGAGCCTGTTGCTGATATGCTTCCTAAATATTTGAATTTGTTGGACATCTTGAGTTGTTTACCTTCTATTTCAATGTAACCTTCAGGTGACATATAGTAGGTTCGAATCCCACTATCGGCAGCCCTGAATATGGTTTTCCGTGGTTTCCCATTTTCACACCAGGCAAATGCTGGGGCTGTACCATAATTAAGGCCACGGTCGCTTCCTTCCAACTCCTAGGCCTTTCCTATCCCATCGTCGCCATAAGATCTATCTGAGTCGGTGCGACGTAAAGCCCCTAGCAAAAAAAAAAAAAAAAAATTCTCGGCATAACCAACACTTAACTTTTTTCCTTTCTGAATCTTAGGCCGTACCCTTTAGCTGTTACTGTCCATGCATTGATCTGATCATGAAGTTCCTCCTTAGAATCTCCCCATATACAGATGTCATCAGCAAATAGCATGACTTTCATTTTGTTCTCACCAACGTTTAGGCATACTTGTTGTTGAATCACATTCATCACAGTAATGAAGAGAAGAGGTGACAGAACTCCACCTTGTCTTAGGCCCGTAGTTATTGTACTGTAAAGTGTTCCATCATTCCTGATGGTGTTTTGACGCGACTACTGATGACTTCATATAAATTCTCAATTCGTTTTATTATGTCGTCATTGATTCCACTGTTTCTCAGCACTTCCCAGTCTTTGTCCCTGCTTACAGCATCAAAGGCCTTTTTGATATCCAGGAAGGCCAGCCAAAGGACCTTATTTTCATAATACTTCTCCATTGGCTGGCACAGATATTAGATCAACTGTTGATCTGCCTTTACGGAATCCATATTGTTCCTCTGATAACTTAAATTCTATCAATGGTCTTATTTTCCTTTCTAAAATCCTTTCATACAGCTTTCCCACTTTGGAAGTTAATGTAATTCCTCTGTAATTGGAACATTTCTTCCTGTCTCCTTTCTTAAAGAGTGGAATGATGATACCTTTTTTCCAATCTGCTGGTATCTGCCCATCCTTCCTGATCTTGTGAAAAAGTCTATACATCCATTCCTGCATCACCCATAGACTTGATAATTTCACCACACATTTCATCAATGCCTGGAGATTTTCCTGTTTTGATGTATTTCCATGCGCATTCTATATCATTCCATGTCAGATCTGTTATAGTGTCTTCCATCCTTCCATCATTAACTAATCTATCTAATGGATATTCCTTCACTGTTGTAATTGATTGAGTTTTATTTGGTTTAATTGCCAGTTTGGAATTATCATTGGATTAAGCTGAGGATTAGTTAGATGTCCATGGTACATGTATCAGTTCTGGATGGTCATATGGCATTATTGCTAACAAATAGCAATAGAGATATTTGAATGTATGTTGATGAATAGATTCTTAAAGTAATTCTCTGATATAAAAGTTTGGAATTTTCTATTTTATGATATTACAGCTTATGACATTCCAAAAAATCAATTTTTCAAAATATTTTTTTATTTTATGCTCCTGTCCTTTAGGAACATTTTGGTGAAAAAAAATGTGTGAAGTGCCACAGTGCCACGCCCCCATGTACTCTTTCCCTTTCATTTAAAATAATACACATAAGAATACCTTACCACCTGCAGTAATGGAGGCAATCAAGCCTGTATTTAAAAGGTTAGTTGCAACGGAACTGCTGTCAAGATGTGTGGGATCAAACACTCAAAATGCAAATGAGTCTTTGAACTCAAAAATGTGGAAAATTTGCCCTAAAACTGGCTTTTGTGGGAAGAATATGGTGAAAATTGCTACAAATGATGCAACTATCACATTCAATGATGGCATGAAGAGTAGGCTGCTTGTTCTGAAAGCATTACGGGTAGAACCTGGAACATTTCGTGAACTTGCTCTACGTAATGAAGATGAAACAAGAGTAGTGACGGCAGAGAAAAGGAAATGTCAAGCAACAAAAGAGGCAGGAAAAAGCAAGAAGAGGCTCAGACTGGAAGAAACTGCACAGAAATCAGAAGTTGAAGGCACAACAGCACAACTTATGCTGCAGGGGCATTTTAACTTCAGTAGCAAGGTTAATGGTATGTAAGATTTATGCACACATCTTTATTGCTCATTTTCTCAGAGTTGTGTTTTTGACATCCATTTTAATGACAACTCAAAAACTAATTGACATGCACTAATGAAATGTTTTGTGTGCATTTCTGTTTACTATATCTACAAAATGATGTAAATTCATGTCTCTCTCTAAGATAGTTTCTTTTAAAACAAAATGTAGCAAAAATATTGTAAAATTTTGACATTTTTTTAATACGTGCATTTCTAGAGGGATACATTTGCAATAAAATACAATTAACAGAACCTAAAAATGTTTAAAATTATGGGAGTTATCACTAAAACGCTGCAGCCTTGTATGATGAACTACCATTTTGAATTTTGAAAAAAAATACACAAATTATTTTTTAAGATGATGGTAATGTTGTTTTGCATATAAAATAATGTCAGTGCTTCATGTGCACAAAATTTCATTGCTGTAACTGTTGTGGTTTTGAAGGGGAAAAAAATTTATAATTAAAATTTTACCATGGTAACCTGTTACATGTAATTAATCTCATAATGGGACCGTATTGAGGACAATATATTAAAATTATAAAATCCTTTTAATCACAACCACCTACTCAATACATTATATTACTCATTGAATTATAAAACAATCATGAGGTGTCTTAAATAAAGGAACATGTTTCGTTCGACATAGCGAACATCATCAGCCTTAATTTACAAGGATTAGGTCAGGGCCCTGAACTGAATGATAAAAATTATTAAAAAGGTGACAATACCATAATAAAAAGTAAAATGATAACATTAAACATGAAATTATAACGATATGTACAGATTAACAGCAAGAATGCAGAGGAATACTTTGAATGATGGTAGTCTATAGAGTTAAAACAAACATGAGGTTGTAAAAGTAAAAAGATACAGATGTAGTAGATCCCAAATTATAAGTCAATGTGTGAAGCGTGGACCAATCGCCGACCATGGAGCTCCTAATTGAGCAAACCAAAAGTTAAAATAGAGTCTACTGAACAGCGCGAGCCAAGCTGAGTCAGTCAAAAGGCGCAAAGCGACGAAGCTAAGGTTGAAATGACGTAAACTTCAGTAGTTAGGAATTCTGTAGGAGAGCCAACACAATGCCAGAAGGAAATACAGGTTGAACTAGTCCGTATTTACACGCTAGCAGTAGAATTAAACTTATACAACGTAGGACACCAATGTGGACTCGTTAAGTAACTATAACTTGAAAGTAGGGAGAGTTCCAGCAAACCAGATTGAATGGAGCAGATTATGGCACAATTGGAGTTAGAAATCTGAAAAGAAAGAAAAGGGAGGAAATATAAAAATATGTTATAATGAAAAAAAGGTTAGTAAAAGTTAGACGGAGGCTTACCCTTGGGACTAGTGTGAGGTGTTCACTAACGTTGGCTGCGCGAATCAAACTGGCGAGTAACCTTATTGCTGCTTCTAGTATTGTATGTATGTATACGTAGAGGCGGGGAGTGAGTCATGTGAGGAGGAGGGGTGACCGATTCCTTAGGCGGGTCGGGTAATCGTGGAGGGGGTGTCGCATGAGAGGGCAGTAGAGTAGTAGTTGTTGTATTATTAACAGTTGTATAATTAAAGATTCTCGTAAAGTTATTATTATTTATATTGAAAAGAGAGAGTAGTTCTGGAATTTTCTCGATTATTGGACTTTTAATTTCTGAAGTATCATTTAAATTTTGATGCCCGTTGAAATGCTGGTCTAGGAATATGTAAATGTTCTCAAACTCTGTCATAAGTTTACTTTTATTGACGTATTTCAAGATTTGAAGGTCTTTTTCAATTGTAGTAAAACTGTGGCCAGTCTCTTCCATATGGGTGCTCATGGCGGAATACTTTTTATGTTTCGAAGCGTTGTAATGTTCAAGGTATCTGGTCAAAAAGCTACGTCCAGTCTGTCCGATGTAGGAGAATCCACAATGGGTGCATTTAAGCCTATAGATACCAGAGTTCGAGAATTTATTGTGATTAATGTTAACTATATTTGAATTGAAAAATATGTTACGGTTCGTATATCGGGTTCTATAAGCGATATTAATATCGTATTTCTTTAGAGGGTTAGTAACTTGAAATAGGCCTGGATTTGTGTAGGTGAAGGGAGCATATTTCGTTTTTTTAGGCTTGTCTGGAATCAATTTTGTTGCAGTTTTTAATTTTATCTTGTTAATGATTTTATTAATCATTAAGGGGTTATAGCCGTTAATTCTGGCTAAATCCTTAATATAGTTTAGTTCTTTTTTGCGATTATCAGTTGTCAGCGGGATTTTTAATGCTCTATAGACAAGACTAAAAAATGCAGCCTGTTTATGAGATTGCGGATGTAAGGAATCGTTTCTTATAGTGATGGGGGCACAAGAAGGCTTTCTAAATATTTGAAAAATGAACTTATTATTCTCTCTTGAAATGTTTAAATCCAAAAAGTTTAGAGAACCATTGATCTCATCTTCCTTAGTGAATTTGACATCATTGTCAAGCTCATTAAGGGATGTTAGCACACTGTGACTATCGTTTTTCTGTGTATCTATAATGGCAAAAGCTTTGCCTAAAATCCATAAAAAAAAAGACGTACCTATACGCCCTATCATCAACTGCATGAACAGCCCTTCTTACAAAGTTTCAAAATTTTTGCATAATTTTCTCAGTAAACACTTTAAATTCAATAATACAGCCTATATAAGAAATTCCGTTGAATTTTGTGAAAAATTATCGAAATTCAATCTTGAGCATAATCATATAATGGTATCCTATGATATTACCAATATGTATTCCAATATTCCGGTAAGCAAAACTGTCAAGATTATTAAATCAAACCTTTTAAAACACAGTAACCTTAGCAAATGCGAAATAGATAATTTCATCAGTCTGTTAGAATTTGTACTTAATAACAACTATTTCACCTTCAATAATAGAATATATCATCAAAAGGGCCTAGCAATGGGTGACCCGATCTCGGGCATTCTAGCTAATATCTTTATGGATGATTTGGAAAATAACAAAATAATCAATAATATTAATGGTCTTCAATTATGGTTAAGGTATGTTGATGACACTTTTGCCATTATAGATACACAGAAAAACGATAGTCACAGTGTGCTAACATCCCTTAATGAGCTTGACAATGATGTCAAATTCACTAAGGAAGATGAGATCAATGGTTCTCTAAACTTTTTGGATTTAAACATTTCAAGAGAGAATAATAAGTTCATTTTTCAAATATTTAGAAAGCCTTCTTGTGCCCCCATCACTATAAGAAACGATTCCTTACATCCGCAATCTCATAAACAGGCTGCATTTTTTAGTCTTGTCTATAGAGCATTAAAAATCCCGCTGACAACTGATAATCGCAAAAAAGAACTAAACTATATTAAGGATTTAGCCAGAATTAACGGCTATAACCCCTTAATGATTAATAAAATCATTAACAAGATAAAATTAAAAACTGCAACAAAATTGATTCTAGACAAGCCTAAAAAAACGAAATATGCTCCCTTCACCTACACAAATCCAGGCCTATTTCAAGTTACTAACCCTCTAAAGAAATACGATATTAATATCGCTTATAGAACCCGATATACGAACCGTAACATATTTTTCAATTCAAATATAGTTAACATTAATCACAATAAATTCTCGAACTCTGGTATCTATAGGCTTAAATGCACCCATTGTGGATTCTCCTACATCGGACAGACTGGACGTAGCTTTTTGACCAGATACCTTGAACATTACAACGCTTCGAAACATAAAAAGTATTCCGCCATGAGCACCCATATGGAAGAGACTGGCCACAGTTTTACTACAATTGAAAAAGACCTTCAAATCTTGAAATACGTCAATAAAAGTAAACTTATGACAGAGTTTGAGAACATTTACATATTCCTAGACCAGCATTTCAACGGGCATCAAAATTTAAATGATACTTCAGAAATTAAAAGTCCAATAATCGAGAAAATTCCAGAACTACTCTCTCTTTTCAATATAAATAATAATAACTTTACGAGAATCTTTAATTATACAACTGTTAATAATACAACAACTACTACTCTACTGCCCTCTCATGCGACACCCCCTCCACGATTACCCGACCCGCCTAAGGAATCGGTCACCCCTCCTCCTCACATGACTCACTCCCCGCCTCTACGTATACATACATACAATACTAGAAGCAGCAATAAGGTTACTCGCCAGTTTGATTCGCGCAGCCAACGTTAGTGAACACCTCACACTAGTCCCAAGGGTAAGCCTCCGTCTAACTTTTACTAACCTTTTTTTCATTATAACATATTTTTATATTTCCTCCCTTTTCTTTCTTTTCAGATTTCTAACTCCAATTGTGCCATAATCTGCTCCATTCAATCTGGTTTGCTGGAACTCTCCCTACTTTCAAGTTATAGTTACTTAACGAGTCCACATTGGTGTCCTACGTTGTATAAGTTTAATTCTACTGCTAGCGTGTAAATACGGACTAGTTCAACCTGTATTTCCTTCTGGCATTGTGTTGGCTCTCCTACAGAATTCCTAACTACTGAAGTTTACGTCATTTCAACCTTAGCTTCGTCGCTTTGCGCCTTTTGACTGACTCAGCTTGGCTCGCGCTGTTCAGTAGACTCTATTTTAACTTTTGGTTTGCTCAATTAGGAGCTCCATGGTCGGCGATTGGTCCACGCTTCACACATTGACTTATAATTTGGGATCTACTACATCTGTATCTTTTTACTTTTACAACCTCATGTTTGTTTTAACTCTATAGACTACCATCATTCAAAGTATTCCTCTGCATTCTTGCTGTTAATCTGTACATATCGTTATAATTTCATGTTTAATGTTATCATTTTACTTTTTATTATGGTATTGTCACCTTTTTAATAATTTTTATCATTCAGTTCAGGGCCCTGACCTAATCCTTGTAAATTAAGGCTGATGATGTTCGCTATGTCGAACGAAACATGTTCCTTTATTTAAGACACCTCATGATTGTTTTATAATTCAATGAGTAATATAATGTATTGAGTAGGTGGTTGTGATTAAAAGGATTTTATAATTTTAATATGGTAACCTGTACCAGGCCCCTTAAGTAATTCAGACATATCTTTTTTAGGCAGTTGAATATTCAAGAAGCCAAAGTTATTGTAGGATAATTTTTTACTTGATTCTTTTCTACTTGCTCTTACAACAAAAGTTGCTCAATATGTAAAGCAGTACATTTTTTTATTTTCAAGACTTATTTCACTGAAAAATATTTTAAATACTATTATAAATTCATGTGCCATGGACACGTACTATAATTCTTTGTGGAGTTCAATGTTTTGCCAATGCAGAGCAAGTGAATGTATGCATTATCTGCACCAGCTTCTGTCTTATTGACAGCAGTGTTCTTACTCCATTAATAATAACCTCACCACCACCTAACTTTGTCCCCACTGAGTGCATCTTTAACACAGTTTGTTATTAGATGCCTTGCAAACTTTGGAAACATTGGCTGTGAATATGAAGTACAGTAAACTCTTGATTTAATGGACTAAGGAGTTTAGGGTTGACTATAAAATCGAATGTCTGTTATATCATGAATTTGAAGAATTGCATAAACAATGAAAAACTTTCAATGGTGTTAATATACATTAATGGCAATAGTTTTATATGCATATCATTTTATAGTGGACTTGGCTTGGAAAAATATTCATATTTCAGTTGCTTTCCACTTCTGTACTGATTCTTGATAATTATTGATGGAAATTACTGAGAATGTTCATGATAAACAGCCCCTCTGGATCTGATTGGGCACCTATGAGCATGATAATATTGTCCATGTGTTGTCCAACTGCTGGTAGTATCAGACCACCATCCAACAATTAAATTTTAAATATTTTCATTATCTGTATTTATTTGTCAAATTATGTCCATTAAATCTGAAGTCTGTTGAGGGTTTACTATATGTCTGTAGATGATTTTCAGGTGAGGAAGTTCAGAGCAAAGCACCTGGTGAATCTCATTCAATATCAAGTCTAAATGAACACTAGAAACATTATACAGTATGTCACAAAGAACAATTGGACTTTCAAAAAATTGGAATTTCAAAAATAAGTAGTGATGTGGTGAGGATTATTGGCTTAACTGTCTCTCGGTTTTTGTGAAATAAGGATATTTCTCTTGTACTTTTATGAAAGAATTTTATTTTTAAAAATTGTTTCCTATTTTACAGGTGAATGATGTAGTGTATATTACTAAGAAAATAAATGCAGAATGGTTACATGGTCGTATAAATCAACGAGAAGGCATGTTTCCTGCTAACTTCATAAGAATTGTAGTTCCTTTGCCATCTAAGGAAGATGATACTGAGTCAGCAGTGCCTACTGTCACAGCTTTGTACCCATTCTCTGCAGAAAGTTGGGATGACCTTGATTTTCCAGTAAGTCTTGACATGTTTTTCAACATTACTTGCCAAATACAAATACTGATACTTTTAAATTCATGCTTCTTGAAACAGATATAATAAGAAATTCTTGCATTAAAGTCTCCTTTCAGTTTGGTTCACAGTAGCGCTGTGTCTATTCCTTGTCCAGTATTTATGAATAAAAATTATGCTATAAGGATCTGGTAATGTGTTTATGTTCAAACCCAGAGTGATCTCTCAACTCTTACTGTCTTTTATTTTTGTTTACATACATCTTTCAAATATAATCTGTTTTGAAGCACTATAGGGTCTCTCTTATAAACCCAGACTGAGCTCACAGTGTTTGTACTCTGCGCTACAGCAGCTGCCTCAGCCAACTTACGTCGTGCACGGCTGCTTTAAGCGTGTATACAATCTTACATGAAATTTTACCTTATAAAAGATGCTGAAAGTGCCATCCTTCATAATGAGGGACTTCATAAACACTATTAGGATTTTCTGCACGTCAGTAGCAAGAGTTATGACTGTTCACATAGCCATAAAGATGAAATCAGGCCTCATCCCAAAAGAACACAAGCTGTGGGTCGAATAAACTATAATTCAGTGATGCAAGATACCGCTCACAATATCTCACTCATGTGGCTGGATCAGGAGGTTTCAAACACTGGGCCCGCGTAAACCAGTACGGTTTGATGTGCAACAGCTTTGTAGCTCTGTATGCAGAAGAAACCAAAACCCCTACTTTTTGTGCTAATTTTGTGAGTGATTTATTCGGTGACTGTTCAAGATTCTCACCAATGTCATCTAGCTTTTTCTCTTTGTTTTGAGCACTGAGCCAGTAGTTTCAAATTTATTTACATTTCGTGAGTCTGTGCTAAATGAATGCATCACGTACCCGTCGAGCCAACTTGTACTTAAAATAACTTTAGTTAAATTAATAAACTTCATTGTTTGTCCGTATTGAACCAAGATTACAACTTTCATTATAATTTGGGTCCACCTTATTCAATACATAAAAATTGTTGCGTAGATTTAATTACAACATATATTTCAATCAGTACTAGTTTTGACGCCCCTCTGCGTCATCATCAGCTGATAGAAGTTTATAGAAAAATTTATAATCATATAAGTTTATAAATGTCAAATTGATCACAATTTAAGACCATATTAACAACATGAAACTGTGTTAAAAATATACTGTCTCTAATTTCATATTTTCTACAAGTCCAAGATTTGCGAGTCTTATGCCATAAACTGATAGAAACATACGCAAACCGGTTTGCTCACTTATGATATAAAGTGGATTTAAAATAACAACAAAATAAAATAGAATAGTCTTGAAGCACTATGTGCTTTATTTATCGCACTTCTTAAATCTTGACATAATATCGTAGTATAAATAATTCAATAAAAACTACAGTGTCCCTGTAATGGAGCAATCCTAATGAGGTGGAAACGAGCAATAAGTTCTTTGAGATGTTACCAAGAACAACGTTCCCAGTTCATTGCGGACCTGTAATAATAAGATTGTAATAAACTATCACTTCACCGAAGAGGCAAGATATAAAATTTTGTCTTATAACATAATTGTTTTTACGTGATTCACCTCAAAAGGTCGCTGTCCATGCGAAGCGCAGTGAAGCACAGCAAGCAGTGTTGTGATAAAAATCGAGTGTCCAAGGTTGACAATATTATAGGGAAGGATCCACCTTTCAATACTCCGTAGTAAGTTGAACTAAAAAGTAGTTACAACCTGTTTATTGGGACCGGTTTCAACACATTTCAAGTGTCATCATCAGCCAATTAGCGAAGATCTTAAAACAACTAATATATTGAACACAGGCAAAAAATTAACATTGTATCATATCGTAGCAATTCAGTTAATGTTCAAAACACAATAATCACAGTCAAGAGAGTAAACAGAACATCACTATCTTGCGCCGAAAACAAATATAGTTGAAGTTCATAATCAGGTCAAGTATGCACTTATGTAAAGTCGTTGCTAAGCAGGTCTTGTAGGCATTTGTTTCTCCGGCCGAAGAGTAAAAGGTGACGTGAATGAAGTCTTAGGAAAACAGTGTAGGATTTAATTTCGTCAAATTCAAAGTGGATATATAGGTTTTAAAATAATTTAAAACGTTAAGAAAGGAATAAAGCCAAATAAAAATATATTTAAAAATAGGAAGAAATAATGAAAGAAATACGAGGTTCAACTCGAAACAACTTGCCGTAGTAATTGATAAAGAAATGATAAATAGAGAAAGGGGGTGGGGAACGTTTATTAGAGGGTGGTGGTGGTGGTGGTGGTGGTGGTTATTGTTATTAGAGGAAATACAATTGGGCAACAATCCTTTATATAACACTAATTCGAGGAAAAAAAACGAAGAGAACCGACACTTCGAAAAATGAAGATATCGGTTAAAGGAAGACAAGGGCCACGAAGGGCGTGAAAATGAAAGACTCCCTAGCCCTCGCAAACCTAATAGCATTGGGGTCGGAAAAGGACAAGAGTTGACCAAGGGAGGTCGGACAGGATAGATGAAAGTGAGGACCCTGGCACAAGTAAGTGGAAGCAATGCCAGGACTCAGCTAAGGGCCCCGTGGTCGCCAACCCACGCTCCGAAGTTCAGAGCCCCTTGGGGGGGAGGAGGGGGGAGAACTAAGGAGGATCAAGGGGGGTGTTGCGGAAGGGGGAAGTGGCATGAGAGGGTATTGTGTAAATTGTGAAAGATTGATTCCTTATTCGTTGACTTCAGGTTATTTAAAAAGGAGATGAGAAAATCGAAAAGGGCATTGGGTTTCTCAGAAATATCATTCAGATTAAGATTTGGATTGAAAAACTGGTCAAGGTGTATAAAACAGTTTTCGGTGATGTCTAGGAATGGGCCTTTATTTAGAGTGCTGAGAATTTCAATATCCTGGTTTATTGTAGTGAAAGCATGTTTTGTGTCATGTATATGTTGTCCCACTGCCGAAAATCTGTTGTGCTTTATTGCATTAACGTGTTCAAAGTACCTAATTTTGAAGTTGCGACCAGTTTGACCTATGTAAGAAGAATTACAGTTGTGGCATTTAAAACGGCCACGGGGCCCTTAGCTGAGTCCTGGCATTGCTTCCACTTACCTGTGCCAGGCTCCTCACTTTCATCTATCTGTCCGACCTCCCTTGGTCAACTCTTGTTCTTTTCCGACCCCGACGCTTTTAGGTTTGCGAGGGCTAGGGAGTCTTTCATTTTCACGCCCTTCGTGGCCCTTGTCTTCCTTTGGCTGATATCTTCATTTTTTGAAATATCGGATCCCTTCCATTTTTCATTCCTTCCCACCCTCCATCCCCCAGGGGCTCTGAACTTCGGAGCGTGGGTTGGCGACCACGGGGCCCTTAGCTGAGTCCTGCCATGGCTTCCACTTACTTGTGCCAGGCTCCTCACTTTCATCTATCCTGTCCGACCTCCCTTGGTCAACTCTTGTTCCTTTCCGACCCCGACGCTATTAGGTTTCTGAGGGCTAGGGAGTCTTTCATTTTCACGCCCTTCGTGGCCCTTGTCTTCCTTTGGCCGATATCTTCATTTTTCGAAGTATCGGATCCCTTCCATTTTTTTCTTTCCTTCCCACCCTCCATCTTCCAGGGGCTCTGAACTTCGGAGCGTGGGTTGGCGACCACGGGGCCCTTAGCTGAGTCCTGGCATTGCTTCCACTTACTTGTACCAGACTCCTCACTTTCATCTATCCTGTCCGACCTCCCTTGGTCAACTCTTGTTCTTTTCTGGCCCCGATGCTATTAGGTTTGCGAGGGCTAGGGAGTTTTTCATTTTCACGCCCTTCGTGGCCCTTGTCTTCCTTTAACCGATATCTTCATTTTTCGAAGTGTCGGTTCTCTTCGTCTTTTTTCCGCAAATTAGTGTTATATAAAGGATTGTTGCCCAATTGTATTTCCTCTAATAACAATAACCACCACCACCACCACCACCACCACCACCACCACCACCACCACCATCACCACCCTCTAATAAACGTTCCCCACCCCCTTTCTCTATTTATCATTTCTTTATCAATTACTACGGCAAGTTGTTTCGAGTTGAACCTCGTATTTCTTTCATTATTTCTTCCTATTTTTTAATATATTTTTATTTGGCTTTATTCCTTTTTTAACATTTTAAATTATTTTAAAACCTATATATCCACTTTGAATTTGACGAAATTAAATCCTACACTGTTTTCCTAAGACTTCATTCACGTCACCTTTTACTCTTCGGCCGGAGAAACAAATGCCTACAAGACCTGCCTAGCAACGACTTTACATAAGTGCATACTTGACCTGATTATGAACTTCAACTATATTTGTTTTCGGCGCAAGATAGTGATGTTCTGTTTACTCTCTTGACTGTGATTATTGTGTTTTGAACATTAACTGAATTGCTACGATATGATGCAATGTTAATTTTTTGCCTGTGTTCAATATATTAGTTGTTTTAAGATCTTCGCTAATTGGCTGATGATGACACTTGAAATGTGTTAAAACCGGTCCCAATAAACAGGTTGTAACTACTTTTTAGTTCAACTTACTACGGAGTATTGAAAGGTGGATCCTTCCCTATAATATTGTACATCTTCTTATTTCTCTATTCAATATGGAACAATCATGAAGTTTTTAACTTTAAATGTCCAAGGTTGGTTGAGATTGAAGAGGGGAAGTAGGGGAAAGTGGGAGGAGCAACTGAAGAACGGCAATTTGCTGGAGCTCTGGAGGGCGTGGTCGTAAGAAGCAATTAGCAAAGCTATTACGCATAATATGAAACACCGAACTATTGACCGGGACAGGTACGTTTTTAAAAAACGCAATAAGGAAATCAAATAGAATACGGTATTTTATTTTTCAGAAATCTCATTTAAATTAAGGTTTGGATTAAAATACTGTTCCAGGTGTGTATAGCAACACTCCGTAACATCCAGCAAACTTCCTTTTGCTAAGTTCTCCAAGACCTCAATGTCCTATTTTATAGATGTGAATTTATGCTTTAGATCGTGGATATGCTGGCCTCCCGCGGAAAACCTGTTACATTTTATGGCATTAGTATGTTCTGTATATCTAATTTTAAAGTTTCATCCTGTTTGACCTAGATATGTGCTAGATAATAATAATACAGTTGTATTGCATAACTCAGTCAATAGATCCAACCCATATTCCAAATCGGGTGTGTATAGATTTAAATGTAACGACGGTGGGTGCACTTATGGTTTTAAATTGTGATTAAGTTGACGTTGATAAACTTATATGATTGTCAATTTTTCTACAAACTTCTATCAGCTGATGATGACGCAGAGGGGCGTCGAAACTAGTACTGATTGAAATATATGTTGAAATTAAATCTACGCAACAATTTTTATGTATTGAATAAGATGGAACCAAAATATGATGTTGCAATGATAACTGTCTCACCATGTTTACAGCTGAGATTCGGACTGGTTATTGTTGCTAGGTCGAACACGTGCACACTCCTTGCAAGGTCAAGAACTATGCGTGCACCTCCCATACAGCTTCTTAGGTCTCTGAGAGTAGAAACGCTGGTGGGTAGTCTGGGTTTATTAGAGAGACTCTGTATTTCTTAAGATATGTATGAAATCTGATTATATACTGTGTGATTTAGTTATATTTTGATCCTGACAGATTCTTTTTAAATCATTTTGTCTTATAATCTTCATTTAACACTTGGATGTGTAGTTGGTGAAAGTACAGTACTTTCGCACAGTTGCCTCTTCCCCTATTTAACGTACTGTTCTTTTCCCATTTTGAAACTACTGTAGGTGGTGATATTTAATGTGTTTCTATCCCTTCATGACGTCACACTCCTCCTAATGGCAGTTACGTAGTTTAAATGTACATTTACGCTCAGATCTTGAATGTATAGTCAGGCGAGAAGTTATAATAAAACAGTAACTGCCTATCTTGATTTGATTATCAGAAAAAATGCTTCCTGTGAAATCAACAGTTCTTTTGTTTTGTAATTTCTGAAAAGGCATGTGAAGCAGAGCCCGTACTTGTTAAATTCAAAATCACTTTGGATTGTAACATTGTAGAGTAAGTAGGAGGTTTTGAGTAATTTTTCTTTCCATTAAATATTAATGAATTTAATCCTCAGTGCTGGGGACTTAGTACTACTGGGTGAAAAATGATTATCAAAATTTCTCCATTCTGCAGTTTAATTGTAGTCGTTTTATTTGGGGAATTGGTTTAAACCTAGTGATTTGTGTTCTTGGTTGTCAGTATTCACAGGTGTATTAGACCACCACTACCACCACCACGTAGGTTCTTCTTTGATAATATTCCCAATTCCTGCAGTAATATTCCTCTGCAGTTCCTTTATAATGTGAGAATTATTCCTATAAATTTTATTTTTTTAAAGAGTTTTCCACAAATAAAAGTCTCGCACAGCAATAGAGGGGCCATAATTCTCTAGAAAAACCCTGCCAGCAAAAAATATGTTTTTGCTATCTAAGGAATCATCGTCAGTGTGGACTGAAGCAGAATCTTGTTGGAAATACCTCTTGTTACATCATTTGACGTTTAAAAAAAGGAAAGGCACTGGATATATTTGTACGGTACGCCTATCTGTGTCCATTTACTCTATTATTAAAAAACAATTGGTCCTATTGTTTGTCTTGCAGTTAGAGCACACCATACAACTATTTTTTCATCATGTAATAGTAATAGAACTTAATTAGTTAATCAGGGATTATCTGTGCTTCAGTATCTATTGTTGTATGAAGCTATGTGACCATGCAAATGAAACCATCGCTCATCAGAAAAAGTGATCAAATGTGAATCAGCAATGCCATCAACAATGGCATCACTTGTTTTTTCATCATCATGGGACCGTAATTCATGCACTAGTCACTCTATAAGGTTTCAGGTTAATAAATTTGGCACCCATATGGACGGAGGCTTTTGAAACACCAACTTCTTGCATTACATGTCATGGACTGTGCAAACAATGCACTAATCAGAACTTTTCATTTTGGCTTAGGAATTTTAGCATTCAGCAATCCTGTTGTTCTTAGTTTATCAACAGTTTCTGCGCGAGTCTGTTTTTACATATGTGCTGTACACAAAGAGTCTTTACTACTACTACTACTACTACTACTACCTGCATCTCACAAGATGCCGCGGCAGCTTGTAGGTACGGCATGAGTAACAGATACTATACTAAGCTACAAACAGTAGTCGTGATAAACAGTGCGAGCTCTCTGAAAGAAATGCATATTCATTATTAAACTGTTCATTATGCAATACTTACAGTAAATGTCGTTATTAGGAAGCAGATTTTTATGTGCTAAAAATGTAAAAAATATTTATTTTTTGTGCTGAAAAACTTTAAAATATGTGATAACAAATTAAAATTATTTTCCTTTAAATATCACATAACTACTCGCGCTCAAGAAGTAAATAAGTATAACGTTTTGTATTAGCATATGGTGCTACCAAACGTGCTCCTTAAGGCAAATTGGTGTCTGTGTATGGAAACGTGCAGTGTGGCATATTAATTTTTGATATGCCAGAGTAGATATTATGATTTTTTTTTTAAAGGTAATGTTTTGTTTAAATATGGCAAAAGCAACCTATCATCTTTGAAAAAAATGGTACCTCGTACTCACCCATCACACGCTGGAATATTAGTTACTAGAAGTAGTGTCAGAATTGCAGTGAACAACAAAGGTCATCTCCAAATTGTCCATCACAAATGCATGCCGATTATCTCTAAAGAATGCCTTATACTGCAAAAACGATCACTCCGCATCACAGGAAGTCAGACGTGCATAGATAAAGAGAGGAATGTCATCAACACTAACGCCATCAATTTCGCCAACATGAGCACCCTCTAATACATTAGAAATTTGGCACATTGTTTGAAATCCTCTGTTTTTCCTGAACAAATTTTGATATTTGACCTTTAACAGTTCCTGTATCTGCGAAGCCGGGAGTGAATCTAATTTATTTTCAACAGCGCGCACTTCCTTTACTGTTTCGGACAACAGGTTAGTGGATTTTTCAAGTATGTCTATAGTTGTACACAAGAAGGTTAGATTGGTAGATATAAATGCCAAATCATTTTTAATAATAATAATAATGCTATTTGCTTTATGTCCCACTAACTACTTTTCCAGTTTTCGGAGACGCCAAGGTGCCGGAATTTAGTCCTGCAGGAGTTCTTTTACGTGCCATTATATCTACCGACACGGGGTTGGTGTATTTGAGCACCTTCAGATACCACCGGACTAAGCCAGGATCGAACCTGCCAAGTTGGGATCAGAAGGCCAGCGCCTCAACCGTCTGAGCCACTCAGCCCGGCAAATCATTTTTTCAAAGAACTGTCTTTCAGTATCTCTTGAAGAATCTCAATTGACGATGTGTCGTTTTTATCTAGTGCATTCACAATGGATGCAAAACTTATGAAATTGTGTGCGTAGTATACCACAGCGCTAAGCCAGGTACCCCACCGCGTAACAATAGGCGAATTACAGAAGAAGAATGCAGAGAAGTCTCAGTCATAATAATTCAGAATATTGTCCTATAACTATGTGTTTATGAATAATGTGTAAAAAATTATATTTTTTTCATTTGGAGATATTTTTGGCCGAGCAAAGTGTATGCTTGCATACCTGAATAGAAAGAGCTTCAGAAGTGGTCTTACTTTTGGCCGTCTTTGATCGTCTTTGTTCCTCACATGATCTGTCTGACTCGTTGGCTGAATGGTCAGTGTACTGGCCTTCGGTTCAGAGGGTCCCAGGTTCGATTCCCGGCTGGGTCGGGGATTTTAACCTTCATTGGTTAATTCCAATGGCCTGGGGACTGGGTGTTTGTGCTGTCCCCAACATCCCTGCAACACACACACCACATATAACACTATCCTCCACAACAATAACAATAACCCTCATCGGAGGGTCTGGCCTTACAAGGGCTGCACTCGGCTAGAAATAGCCACACGAAATATAAAAAAACATGATCCGTCTTATGTACATTGGTTGGTGGCTTGTGTAGCAGGAACTTGGCAAGAACATGATGAGGACCGGCACAGGAACTCTTGTTTTTATGTTTGGATAGCAAGAAGTTGTGGGTGTAGTGCCATAATTGAGTGTGTCTTTCTGCCATGTAAAGCGTATTGGAGAGAAAGTGTGAACAAGAAATGATTTCTGGTGCAACAGGAAGCATGCATTAATGGGGTAACATATATATTGATGTAACCAAGAAGCCGAAAATTACCCAGAAATTCAAGGAAGTGTATACTGCGTTGTTCTTCGAAAGCTGTTCCTCACATATTTTGTAATGTGTGTTCCCATCATTTTTACATTGCATATTATGGATGAGATGATTGCCAGAAACATGCAACTACTAAAATGCATAGAGATGCTGTGAAGGTGAGGGACGCGAACATGGATTTTACGTTGTAGTTCAGTTTGATTCCAAAACAGCTCTGTTCTCTCCATATATCTCGACACTACTGCAATAATTTTTTTGCACGTTACTTGCACATATTCTTTCATTTATTTTCCAAATCCTTTCTGTTGCATTACTTTGCATACATTTGCTCTGGGTACACTATCGTATTCCTTTTCTAAATCAAGGAATGTCATCATGTCTACTTGTATTCCCAGCACCGGGCGAGTTGGCCGTGCGTGTAGAGGCGCGCGGCTGTGAGCTTGCATCCGGGAGATAGTAGGTTCGAATCCCACTATCGGCAGCCCTGAAAATGGTTTTCCGTGGTTTCCCATTTTCACACCAGGCAAATGCTGGGGCTGTACCTTAATTAAGGCCACGGCCGCTTCCTTCCAACTCCTAGGCCTTTCCTATCCCATCGTCGCCATAAGACCTATCTGTGTCGGTGCGACGTAAAGCCCCTAGCAAAAAATGTATTCCCAGTTGATTTTTTTTTTTTTTTCTTTCTTTCATTAACTGCCTCATACTGAAGATGGGGTCTGCTGTTGATCTTCCATTTTGAAAACCACATTGCTCTTCTTGTAATTGCCATTCCATCTTTCTTATCATTCTCTTTTCTAGTACCCTTTCAACTATTTTTGCTACCCAAGATTAGTGTAATTCCTTGATAACTATCATGTATATTCTTGTCCCCATTTCTTGACTATAATATGTATTATTACTGGAGTTATTTTGGGAAATTTGAAATGTTATGGACCATAAAACCTACCTATGGAGACATGGATGCCAAATATGAAGTATGGTTAAAATATCTCTAGTAGTTTTCCACTTATAAGAAATATGCTTTACATGCACCCACTTTTGAGCCAAGTCTGCTGGGACTTGTACTGAAAAATCGACTGTTAGTAATATCTCCTTTATTAATCCTCCTACTAAAATGATACACATATGAAAAAAGTTTTAGAAATTGATTTCCATTGAGGCAGGTAGATTTTCATTACGTTTGATTGTGTATATTTTGTGGGAGTGCAAAATCTGTTTTGTATAAACCCCCAGACAGTTTAGGGATTCAGAAATAGAATTGGCCCTAAAACCTATCCAGTTTGGTAGAAATATATCCAATAGTTTTCAAGTTATAAGAACACAGACACCAAAGCTAAAAAGTATGCAGATTGTCATTATTACACCTGAAATGGGTAACTATACAAAAATTTTGCCAAAATAGTCAATGTACAGACACATGGTTGTTACGACTTCATTTATTTAGATTAATATTTGCTGCTACATGATGGAATCACTTGGGCAGGAAACTAGTTCCATATTGTCTAAATTACAACTGCTTTACTTTATTTCAGGAAGGTGCAGTTATTCATGTATTGAGCCGAATCAATGCTGACTGGTTATATGGAGAGTATAGAGGTAAATCTGGTCAGTTCCCTTCCTCTTTTGTGGATCACATTCCAGCTGATCTTCCTCAACGAAAAACATAATTAGTTTATTGCATTATCTTCATTGTCTTTCTTCTTTAACTCTAATAATATTTCTAACAGAGAAACATCAGTCTAAATGCAATATTTTAAAATATTAGGAAGCAAGCAAGAAGAAGTATCAGACATTATATTAATTTAAGAAACTGTTTACATTGGTTTAAAGTTAGTTTGGCAAATTGAAGGTTGGTTGTTGTTTCTTTTCCCTTCTCTTTTCCTCCTCTTATCTGTATAAATATATGAGCCAATACTTCTTTTTGCCAGGCTTTGTTAAGTAACTCATTGCTCATGATTAATTGTGCCTGTACATTAGTTTTATACCTGTAATCAGTATTGTTAAGACTGTAAGAAGTGGAAAATCTTGTAAAATGTGTATGTGTATATGTTGTAGTCTCATTGTAAATTGTGCTATTTAATTTGTGTAGAGTTTTAAGTGTTATATTTTGCAGTGTTTATTGTGCGAACTGTTTGACAGTTATTCCTTTAAGCTTATGAATAAATTATTACAATGTTTGTACATTTTTTGTAACTGTCTTCAGTTTTGCAATAGAGATCATATATTTGTTATTTTGACAAAAGCCCTTTATTCAGTAGTATTTTGGTGCATTAGCAGAGCTTTAAAGTGGAGTATTATTGTTTCTGAATGCAGCTTAAAATAGTGAAACATATCATTTTATAGGTATATTATCAAATTATATTATCGATGTTGCTGATATTACATATGTTATCTGTGCAGAAGTAGTTTTGTTCTTATGCAGTTGAAGTTTTAGATTAACTAAAACCATCTTCTTTTATCCACTGCTCTTAGTTTTCGAGCAGCTTAGCTTGTTTTCACTCATCATGTAAACACTTTTTAAGTCTGTGCTCTCAGTGTTTTAATCATTCACAGAAACTACTTCAGATAGGCTAATTTTAAAAAGTATAAAATTCTACAATCACTAAGATATGGAATGTTTTAAATCTAGCTAGGTCTGCACTATTCTTCAGTAGAAATACGTTGAAGATTATGGAGCAATACTGGGATGAGGTGATACAAAACTAGAGGTCATGTGATAGACTTGTCTTGTCTCCTTTTGTCCATTGCAATGTTAAAAGTTTTGCCTTAGACAGTTTAGCAACTGCTGACACTTTCTGGGTTTATTATTGAGCTTCTCTGAAATGAAGGTGTCAGGGAAACCAAAGGTCCCAAAGGCTTTACTGCTCCACTTTGTCGTGCACAGATTTCACATGGACTCGCACAGTTTTGAACTTTGAATGCAGCTATAAAAGGCAAGAGTCTGACCAATTCATAAAGGTCTCTTATTAACAGTTACTAATATAAGTAATGATATTTCAGACCAAAATACAAAAGTTCACCAATATACAGCTGAAAACCAGAAGCTTAGGAAGGCCACCATGTGTATAGTTCTTTGTCTCCTTTGTATATATTATTGTCTCCTTTTGTGTGTGTTACTATCCTGGTTTCCTGTCTTTAGAGATAAAATTAATTAAAGTACTTGCTGTACTTGGTCTTCATGAATTTTGTAATTATTTCATCTAGTAGATTAAAGATAAAATCTAATTAGAAAGGAAATATTCCTTTGCCTTATTACTGAAAAAAAGATGAAATGACATTCTGTGGAACAAAGTAGTATCATTCTAGGAGTTGTGTTGCTGCAAAGAATATTTATGTATATTCCATATATCTCTGAACTAACTTGCTATCCTCCCATTCAGCCCATCTCATAATCAGTAAAATTTGATGTGCTGTTATTCTTGTAATCTTTGTTAATCTTAAGTGTAATGAAGGTTCTAATGAAAATTTGCACCTCAAAATCAAATTGTTATTTAAGACTGGTGTATTATATCGTGATTTGCTATATAATTATGCTTCCTTCATATTATAATACAAAATATTGGCAAAACCACTGAATATATTCAGACATATTATTACAATGTTTACTAGACACCATATAGATTGCATTTGGGTGTCTGATAAATAAAAAACTAATGAGATAAAGGAGCAAGTTGCTCATAACTTGACAGAATAGATACATGTTAAACAAGTGCAGAAATTTCATATTTTACTATTCTTTTTAAGATGGTGTCTTTCTAGTGGTGCCAGTATCATCAAATACAGAAAAGGGCTCCATTAACCAAAAATCAAATTTTTTAAAATCTCTGCTCTTGGTAAAACCTTTAAAACAGTATATAACTCAGTAATGTTAGAATCACAAGTTTCTGTAGCATTTGATAAATTCTGCCTCTAGAACTACAAAGTCAGTGTGAAATTTTCAACATAGAGGCTTCTAATAGTATGACAGAAATCAAATAACTTGAGATACAATATTATATACCCTTAACATAGCTAAAAATATAAATAGATAGGACTGAAATATTCTGTGATCCCTGTTTTTGAAGGGCATTGAAACTATAGATATCGTTATATACTTAGGCAATGGTCATGTTTATCCACTATTTTCCCTTTGATTTTGAACTGAAATTTCAATTTTTTCCTTGAAAAGAGTCCCCTGCCCCCCCCCCCCCCCCCCCTCATTTTTTTACTCTCCAATATGGATGATACAAACACTCCAGCTGCCATAGCAAATGCTTCCTTCACCAGAACCACAGTAGATCTGTTGTGAAGAATTCAAACAACCTATCAGTTTCAAGGAATTATATTTAAAAATTAGTTGGTGTTACTTTTTGATCCTCCAAATGTAGAGTTCATTCACATCTTAAAGATGACTTGCCAAATGATGCCTTAACATGAAGAATTTTTGGACTCCCTTTGCCTTCTAATCCTTTACAATTTTTAGAAATAAATTAAATCTGTATCACATAAAATTTCATAGATTTTTGTTGAATCAGGATTGTAAAATTGACAGGAGTCATTTCATTTGTATTAATTTAGATGTTTGTGTTTTTGAATAAGTGTGTGCTATTTATGGCAGCTGAGGGTGAAGCTGTTGAGGATCTAGCCAGTTTTTGGGGTGAAAACTCAACATACATGCATTTTAACATTTTTTGCTGTTCACTTTAGTTCATGGCTTCTGTTGGAAAGATTTTTCTTGGGGGGGGGAAGATTGAAATTAGTATTTGAGCCAGTTGATGACAGTTAAGAGCAGTATTTTTAATTTAGTAAATTAATCACTGTGTTATGAATGTACAACTATAGCAGGAATCTTGTGATACTAAAATCTTCGATATGAGTATTGAAAATCATGATAGTACTACTATGCTCATATGATTTAGTCAGCCTTAAAAATTAATTCCATGGTAAATATCACAAACTTTCTTCAGAAAATTTTATTTTGGGCAAATAGCAGGAGCAAAGGGAGATGTAGGAGACATAGATTAACCTATCCTTTTTATGATTTCAAGGTAAGACACCTGACAGGGGATTATACCACTGATAAAGGTGGATGTATAGTTTGTTCATAGAGGCAAAACTCGTTATAATCAGAATGAATGAATGAATGAATTATAATATTATGTATTATCATTTATGATCTCACCTACCATGGTACAGAGCTTCTGAAGTGGTGCCATCTAGGCAATCTACTACCAATTTTGACATTCCAGTTGTCCTGCTATCTAGCAACAAAAGCGAAACTTGGCTGGTAAAAAATACTATGCCTGAGTTGATTTAATTTTGTCAAATGACACTTGAGTGCGCCGTCAGAGATCTTTAACATCCTAACAATGATTTGGAGTACCAGGATTTTGACTGCCCTTCAAAAATAGACTACTTTAGCCGGGATTGAACACATGAACTTGCGACAACAAGTCAGACACTTTACCACTGATCCACCGATGCAGCTTATGAACGAATGAATGAATGCATAAATGAATATGCCTGTATGTTGTATTCATGCCCAGGATTCTGGGGGATTGTTCATTCATGGGTGCTGTTTTGTCTTTTTGTTAAAGAAAGATACTGGCAACATCATCAAACTGTAAAAGGAGAAATAGATATAAATAGCAGTTTACTTATATAGTAATGTAATAAACACACTCATCAGAGTAATGTGACACAGAGAACAAATGTTTTGACATTCTTCATTTGTGATTGTATTCACTAAAAAGCCACAGAGAATTCTACAAGCTGCCATTATTTCTTAACAGGATGAAAGGAACTATTATTTCTACTATTCTTACATGTGGGTGGGCAACTTACAAGTTATCTTTTGAAACATATTTTCTTATATGAACATCTGAGTTAACTAAATAGAAGCTAAATCAATATCCTTTCATCTTTGAGACTCCAAAACATCAGTCTATAGTCTTCTAGAACAACCTTATTCAAAGTTCAATGGTCATAAGGTGACTGTGACTGCTGATCATTAAGATTGCTAATCACATGTGAAGAAAGTGTAACAACTGGATAAAAAATGTGTAGATAATGGTGCTCATTATAATGCTGATATTTATTTGCTGGGTTGTTTGATAATAAAAATAATCACCAACCCCTGCGGTCTAGTGGTAGTGAGCCCGTCTCTTACTCAGAGGCCTCGAATTTGATTTCTGGCCAGGTCAGTGATTTTTACCTGGATATGAGGGCTGGTTTGAAGTCCACTCAGCCTATGTGAGAAGAGGTGAGTAGCTATCCGATGGTGAGATAGCGACCCCCAGTCTAGAAAGCCAAGAATAATGCAGAGAGGACTCTTCACTGACTATGTGTCACCTCGTAATCTGCAAGCCTTTGGGATAAGTTACAGTCGTCAGGGCTGTGGCACCATGTGGTTTGGTGTTTAGTATGCTCTTGCAAGTGTTGAGATTTGTACAAGCTTCTGGAAAATATATATGTTGGTGATGTCCTAAGTTTTATGTACAGTACAAGACCCTTTACTGGTACTAATTTTTATAATTGGTGTGAATGTTATGCTACTGTTGAATATTAAACTGAATATTTGGTCATTCTTGTTTTGTTTTATAAGGGAAAATTTCATTAGCATATTAGATTTCTTTGTGGAGACTTAGCAGTTAACAAACCTCTAATAATCTGATGAAACTTGCAGGGTAACTTGGTGCATATCTAGGATATTTCATTTGATGTAACAGTTAATTTTAAATGATTTTATGCATAATTAAAGAAGAAGATGCCATGTAGACAGTCATCACAAGGAAGACTGCCTTGAGATGATTTTACTTGTGGTAGGTTAGGTAGTTCCTTTCTGTTCCTTCTCCTTTCCTAATCAAAAGCATGCACTTATCAAATACCATACCTCATTCATATGTTGATTATACCCACTATGAATATTCCACAGTGTGTAGCATTTCAGCATACATAATCAATAATCAATATTAACTCAGAATCCTTTCTTGAGTTTTTTAACTTCTGATTTTAAATAATTCTTTTGCAGTGTATAATGGACTAATTGTGTATACAGGATGTACCATACTAGCTTCACCGAATATTAATGAGGAAGCTAATATTGTAATAAATTATAAAGTTGTTATATATGTAGTGAAAGAAGAAACAAGCTCTTGAGAAAAGATCTTAAAGGAGTTTTAAGAATTGGAGAAGAAACTATCTAGCTCTTGTGGAAAGAGCTTGAAGGAGTTTTAAGAATTGAGAATGAGTTCATAACTTAAGAGTGAGCAAGCTTGTAGTTTTATATAATTTTAAAAATCTTGTTTCAACTATGGAATCCCAGAGTAAAACAGAAATACACTCCTTATGGAACAGCTCAAGAAGTACCTTTTCTCTGAGTTTTAGGTTATTACATACAGTGAGTTTCTCTCATCGGCTGGCCAGCAGGCGCGCCCAGCTTATCTGCCCCCCTTTGACTCATCACTCCCCACTCCGCAGCATAGCAACAAGGACAGCACTTCGCTCACTTTATCCATGCATGATATGAAATAACAATTAAAATTAAGAAAATAAGAATTAAGAAAATTAGTAATTAAGAATTAAGGAAATAAGTTCATACTTTATGACAGGAGAAGTTGGAAATGTTCTCCTCCTGCATCCACGTGTTTCTGGCATCATCTTAGGAAACTCTGATTCACATGCATAAGTTCGTCTTCCGTAATTGAGGCTATTTCTCTCTGGATATGTTCTTTGTTTGTCCAGCGTGCAAGGGTTTCTTGCATACACATTGATTTTTAAGCTCCCCCATAAATAAAAGTCACAAACAGTTAAATCCGTACTAATAACAGAGTCTTCAAAAATTTCCTCATTTAATTTTAAGGTGTCATTAACTTTATGCGTGGTACAACAACAGTCACCGGGCGAGTTGGCCGTGCGCGTAGAGGCGCGCGGCTGTGAGCTTGCATCCGGGAGATAGTAGGTTCGGATCCCAGTATCGGCAGCCCTGAAAATGGTTTTCCGTGGTTTCCCATTTTCACAGCAGGCAAATGCTGGGGCTGTACCTTAATTAAGGCCACGGCCGCTTCCTTCCAACTCCTAGGCCTTTCCTATCCCATCGTCGCCATAAGACCTATCTGTGTCGGTGCGACGTAAAGCCCCTAACAAAAAAAAAAAAAAAAAAAAAAACAGTCGCCACTGATCTGCATTTAGGGCAGTCGCCCAGGTGGTAGATTCCCTATCTGTTCTTTTCCTAGCCTTTTCTTAAATGATTGCGAAGAAATTGGAAATTTATTGAACATCTCCCTTGGTAAATATCCATTTCGTCAGTTCATCAAAAAATGGTTGGAGTTTATTATCCCTCTATCTTTGTGCATTAATTGTGTCCTGAAGAAAGATATGTCCTGTAATTCCGTATTCATTCACTGTGCACCATACTCCGATCTGTTCGACATGTAGAGGAATTTAGTGTAGGCTATGCTATGGGTTTTTTCTCTACTCCCAATATTTGTTATTCTGCGTGAAAACATACCGGTGAAAATAGAACCCTGCTTCATCAGAGAAAAGTATTAAGTGTGGGTCAGTTATTTCATCATGAACATTTCATAACATCCAATTACAAAAACGTACCTGTTTATCATGATCATGTGGATGCAGTTCATGTGCTACAGTTACCTTGTATGGTTTCAATAACATTTTCGTAGCCCGCCACGATGAGCTTCTCGAAATCCCGGCTTCTTGTCCAAGTCTTAGGGATTTTGTAGGCGTATGTTCTAATCTTTCTGCGATTTCATTTACTTTTTCCTCGTTAAGTACACGTTTTTTAATATTTCGCTTCTTATCGAGTAAAGAACCAGTTCCTCTCAATTTGTTTAAGAGGTTCCGCATGGTCTCTCTATGTGGAGGGCGTACACCTGTAAATTGTGTTACAAATCGCCTAACGTCTTCCCTGCAAGAGTCTGTTTTCGCATAATTATCGTACAAAAATACCCTTGCCTCTACCGTGTATACATGTGGAGGTGGTATGAGAATTATACCCCGAAGAAACACTTCATAACTCAAACAGTTGGAGCAACAGATCAACACTTAATACATGTTCTAAGCACGGATCTGAACTGAGAAGTTCGGGCATTTCCTTGCTGTCACTGCACTGTGTAACGGGAAGTGATGAGTCAACGAGAGGCAGATAAGCTGGGCGCACTTGCTGGCCAACCGATGAGAGAAACTCACTGTATTATGAATAAATTGAATTTATTCAAAACAGTTTATTCATTAGTTGTTGTATGCAGGAGGCAGAAATGGGAGCACTGAGCGAGTGGCAGTGTGGTTTGGCTCACATAAGCGGTCAGCTTGTATTCAGGAGATAGGTCCGAAAATCTACTGTTGGCAGCACTGTTTTTCCGTGGCTTCCCATTTTCTATAAGGCAAATAAAGGTCAAGGCTGCTACCTTCCCAGACACAAATCTCAACAGGTTCATAAATATGGTATCGGAAGACATAACTTTGGTTATTCTGTTAAGGAATTATTTTAAATGAACCTATAGAACCGTTATGAGTAGGGCTCGGATGTTTAAGACCTAAAAATAGCCCAAATAAGCAAGCAAATGTGACCTCAAAAATGAGGAAAAATGACCTCAAAAGTGAAATATGACGTAAAAATGACAAAATATGACCCAAAAATGATTAATCAAAATATGGGCATTTTAAAATGAATTATAAATCTGAACAGTAATTCCTCTAATACATATTTGTTAACTAAATTCTGTATTCTAACTTTAATATTAGTTTTCTGAATATACATGTGCAGCAATTATTCACTGTCTATTATCCTTGATTCACTTATCAAACTTTTCTGAACTAAGTTTGCTAAGTTTATCAGATCACACAACATTGTAGAAGTCCATGTTTGCACCCTGCATTGGTGGTTTGAAATACGAGAAAACTAGAAATCCATCTGTTTAAAAATATATATTTTGGAACGTTTAAGCCCAGATTTCATTAACATTATTCAAATGCGTTAAAGTTTAAACTGAGCACCAAGAAACGAATTAAATAGATGTCTTTCAGTACATTATGGTAGGGCGTCAGAGCCTATAGTGCAAACTCACATACCTTTTTCATTCTTCTCCGTGGGTGGAATTGAAATGTATGACAAGATTCATCTTCAAAGCATTAGGCGCGAAAGACCTCCGATTATCACTTAACACATTCTTGTAGGAGGAGAAGCTCCTTTCTACATCACAAGAAACGAATTAAATAGATGTCTTTCAGTACATTATGGTAGGGCGTCAGAGCCTATAGTGCAAACTCACATACCTTTTTCATTCTTCTCTGCGGGTGGAATTGAAGTGTATGACAAAATTCATCTTCAAAGCATTAGGCGTGAAAGACCTCCGATTATCACTTAACACATTCTTGTAGGAGGAGAAGCTCCTTTCTACATCACAAGATGTTATTGGGCATATTTAAATAATGTTAAATCACTGCTATCGAGTATGCACTCATCTTGAAGTGTACTGGTGCCGTCTCCTCTAAGAACATCATTTATCTTGCACACACGGTGAAAACCATTTCGATTAAGCATATTTTGAAGTTTCCATTTTACACTGTCACCAGCTATTCCATGTGATTGTTGTACTGAAAGTTCAACACTTCTCACAATGGCAATACTTGCATGAATTTCTAAACGAGTAATTGCACTCGATATAATTCCAAAAGTTCTACTTAATATATGCCAAACTATCTGACAAACTGTTGGAAAACAATTCCTGGGCAATGTTGATAGAAGAGGCATCATCTTTGTTGAAGCCATTAACAATGTTTTTGATAGTGTAGTTTACGCAATAATACGCAGAAACATCAAGCCACGTCCCCCACCTAGATAGAACTGGCTATGGAGGGAGTGGCGTCAACTGAGCTAACTCCTGGAAAGTCGCAACCCGCAGTGGTGCTTTCAAAAAAAAAAAAAAATTGACGTTAGATATTAATTCATCGACTTCTGGAAAATGTCCACAAATTTCTTCTGCCACCCTATGCAGAGCATGCGCAAGGCAAGTGACGTGAATCATTCTTGGATAAAACAGCTTGAGGCCTTCAGCAGCTTTCACCCTGTACGGAGCAGCATCGGTAACAAAGAGAAGAACGTTTTCCCGCATAATTGCATCCTTCCTCAAAATTTTTAGTGCATTATCAAAAAGAATTGCAATCGTTGAATGATTTGCTCTCTCTAAAACTTCTGAGGTTAGTAGAAAAATATCCCCAGGGTGATCAGCACGGAGTGTTCCAATAATTACATTCCCTATATATCTACCTGCAGTGTCCGTCGTCTCATCAATACATATCCAAATCTTATTGTCTGCTACACTGTGTTGTATTTGATTTAGAGTATCTTCATAGCAACACGATAAATAGCTGTAGGAACAGATTTTAGTGTATTTCTCCAGAAAATTCTTGGAATGGGTATTGTTCACCTTGTTTAGAGGAATGTTTGCAGACACCACCATCTCACAAAGTTCCTTTTAAAAATCTGAACATCTGTCCATCGCAGAAGATGTAACAGCCTTATCGAATATCTATTGCTGCTTCTTCTTATCGACATGTTGTTGTTTGATATTGTTGCTGTGTTTCGCCATGTTACGATGTTGTTGCACATTAAAACGTTTTTCAGCCACGTCTTTCACTTCACACAACTTGCAGAAGAGAACTAAACTGTCTGTACAGAAATATTCTTCTCCAAATTCCTTAACAAAGCTTCGTAACTTAACTCTAGTAGAAGACTTTTCCTTACGCATATTCCTTAACAAAGCTTCGTAACTTAACACTAGTAGAAGACTTTTCCTTAGGCATACTGGAATGTGTGCTGGGATACGATTTACTGTAAACTAACGCTTGTGTAAGTGATAGGAGATTGAGGTTCTAATATCTGACCAAAGACAAGTGAGCGATTATCAGAAGTAATTAACTCACTGTTGAGACGGGATTTTCTGGATTATTTCTGTCTCTACCTGGGAGACCAGGTTGCCGAGCAGCGGGTTGGTTATTCGACTATTCGACTTGTATCAACAGCGTGATGCCGAGGAGCAGTTGAAGATGATTTTGCACACCTAGAGCTGTCGTCAGACTGCCGAAATATGACGTTTCTACTAAAATAGCTCAAAATATGACAAATTAAAATCACTTAATTGTGACAATAATCACCTGATTTGCACCGAAATCCAATCAGACAAGAAAATAGAGACAAAGAAAAAAATATGACTTTTCCTAAACATCCGATCCCTAGTTATGAGCCTGGCTATATTTTGCTCTTAAGTATCTCTCATTTTTAGGCAGATAACTTGTTACCTTTTGTACATTGAGGTAATTGGAGAGTTGTTGGTGTAATGAAATATAATGTTGAATTTATCATTAAGCAATGTTAGAAATATGTATAAAAGAGCATTCTAAAAATGTTATACAGCTAAATGGTGATGATGCTGGAAGAGAGAACATCATTTCCATCATATCACCACTTATTGTAAAATTTATTGAAGGGAGTGGCTTATTTATTTCATATATTTATTAGCTGAGTGATATTTCTTATTAATACATCTGGAATCCTGGCTCAGTCTGGTGGTATTTGAAAGTGCTAAAATACGTCAGCCTCATAGGCATAAAAGAACTCCTGTGGTACAAAATTCTGGCACCTCAGCATCTTCAAAGGAGTTACTGGGAAGTAAAGCAAATAACATTAAATTATCATATTATTAAAATAGAAAGTGATATCAGTGTGGTTCAGATTTCAAGTGGCATTTTGTAAGATGTGAAACTCCAAGCTAGCTTGCTGAATACTTCCAACTAAATAGACAGTATGCTGATTGTATATGGTTTCTTATATATTCTTACCATTTAAAATTCCAGTTAGAAGGGGCCTAACACTGGATTTGGTGATATTCTCTCTTTATTTAGGATTCTAATGATACTTCGTAATGGAAATATTAATGATGAATTTTGAGACCTTCGTGGATCTGACATCTTGTAATAACTCTATTGTTGGGCACCAATTAAATCTAATATCATTGTAACTGCATATTGTGTAGAAATGCTAATGCTTTGTATAAGAATGTAAAGAAACAAGTTTATTTAGCTTTCTCATCCATGACTTAGTTATGTAAAAATAATAATTTTAGAAAATGCAAATACATTTGTAAGTGGTACATGTTCTTTATGGTGATAGTAAGTTCATCTAATGAATCAAAAATAGAAAATTGAATCCATTAAAATAATATATACCATATCTTTTTTCTTTTGTCAGAAGAAAAAGTGAGTGTAATTTTAAATTTGTTTAAGTTACCAGTGTAAACAATTTCAAATAATAGTAGCTTATTTAATTCATTATGATATTAATTTCCCACCTAACTAATCCATGGTATTGAAGTAGAATATTTATATCTCAAGAAACTGTATATATTTTTAGAGGGACCATTATCAAATGGTATTTTTAATGCATTCATTTTATACAGCTCAAGGGAATAACAGCTTCAGAACAGAAGTGAAAGCAATAATTTTCTTATATTATGACTGAGTGGAACATATTTCTAAGTGCATTTGTGCTGTTAAATATACACATGTAACATAATAATGCAACAATTTTTATAGCATCTTCAATTGATGAATCACTAGGCCTATTGGTAATTGGACAGTATATCCTGTTGTATGTACTATTCACCATTCATCCTTTGATAGAACACACTGCAACAGCATTTGATAACCAGATTCTTTTTTAAAAATAATGGCTGGAGGATATTTGCAATTGTTAGGAATGAACACTTTGTATGTAGTGCATATGAAGTGACTTTGATAGTTGGGATTATGTGTGGTGAATGGAAGAGGATAATTGACTCGACCGTGAAGGGAACCCAAGACTCTCTGGAATCAAAGTCCACAATGCACAGGTTGCATTCACTTGACATTTGCATTGCGGAAAGTCAAGATCATTCAATATGTGTACTATCTATTTGCAAGAAGTACATTTTTGCATATTTGTAATGATTACTTTTCTTTGTGCAGTGTCCAATGGTAGTGATTATAATAATAATAATAATAATAATAATAATAATAATAATAATAATAATAATAATAATAATGGTGGTTGTTTTAAGGGACTAAACTACAAGGCTATTGCTCCAGCAATGTTTTTACAATTTGTGCACTGAAAAAAAATATTTGTTTTTAATGAAATTACCCATAATGTCTCACCTGAATATACTGTTCTTTTACTCCTTAAAGTGAGGGTTTTTGTTTTACAAATTGTGGATATCGAAGATCGCCCTCAACTAATTGGATCTCACAAGCTCTTTGCGACATTTTTTGAACAAATTTATTGAAGAGGTTGCCTTATTTTGTATTAGTAAAGAATATTTGTATATAAAGACTAGTTTTATGTATATATATTTGTTAACATTTTCTCATGTATTACATACATTGTGATAATATTGTGGTATCTTTAATAAAGAATCCTTTATGACTAATTCTTTACATTCCTGTTTCTTTTCAAGAATGATACAGAAATTTTTAAATAATATTTTTATCATCATCGTCATTTAACGTAAGGAATTTCATTTTTTGTCCGTATTGAACTGAGAATTACAATAAATAAATAAACTTTATCTGTCCACCTATTCAATACAATAATAATGTTGTTATATAGATATAATTACAACATATTAATCATTTACAGAACTAGTTTCGACGCATATTTGCGTCATCTTCAGCTGTACTAGGAAAATAGGCAACGTTAGATATAAAATTCATGACATACCTAAAGTGCATTATATAAAACACAATGAAATCTACAATAAAAACATGACGCATAATAAAAACTTATTGCACAAGTAGAATACTTGCGAGTCAAACATATACTGAAAAGTTCACAAGTTGAATGATGTCCTTATGGACATACAGTAGTAAGTTCCTTAAGTTTGCTGTGTGGTTTACATTAATAAAACATTTTGTGTCCATTCAACTACGGTATATGAACTGCAGAATCATCTTAAAAATCGTGAAAGTTTGTTGGATAAAATTTTAACTAAGGAAAAAAAAAAATTTTTTTTTAATTATCCAACAAACTTTCACGATTTTATAAGATGATTCTGCAGTTCGTACACCGTAGTTGAATGGACACAAAATGTTTTATTAATGTAAACCGCACATCAAACTTAAGGAACTTACTACTGTATGTCCATAAGGACATCATTCAACTTGTGAACTTTTCAGTATATGTTTGACTTGCAAGTATTCTACTTGTGCAATAAGTTTTTATTATGCGTCATTATTCTTATTACCGGGCGAGTTGGCCGTGCGCGTAGAGGCGCGCGGCTGTGAGCTTGCATCCGGGAGATAGTAGGTTCGAATCCCACTATCGGCAGCCCTGAAGATGGTTTTCCGTGGTTTCCCATTTTCACACCAGGCAAATGCTGGGGCTGTACCTTAATTAAGGCCACGGCCGCTTCCTTTCAACTCCTAGGCCTTTCCTATCCCATCGTCGCCATAAGACCTATCTGTGTCGGTGCGACGTAAAGCCCCTAGCATTATTCTTATTGTAGATTTCATTGTGTTTTTATTACGCACTTTAGGTATGTCATGAATTTTATATATAACGTTGCCTATTTTCCTAGTACAGCTGAAGATGACGCAAATATGCATCGAAACTAGGTCCGTAAATGATTAATATGTTGTAATTATATAACAACATTATTATTGTATTGAATAGGTGGACAGATAAAGTTTATTTATTTATTGTAATCATTGTCATCATTGATCTATATTGCATCCCGACTCCCACCCCAGTTTTATCATATCAAAATACTTGCAAGGGTCTTAGGGGTATCATGTGTATGCATATTACTCCACAGCAGTCCCTTAGCTTGCCTAGCAATATAATGGAAGTAGATACTTTGTAATCATAAGGACTACAATGCCTTGATGGAAATATTGTGTGTCTCGAGCGACCACCGTGGTGTTCAGCTTGTTGATATATGGCTAGTTCTATCAATGGTGTGTAGACTAGACTGTATTGCTATTGACCTATCCAAGAATTTTGATTGATTAAATCATGGGAGACTGCTGATGAAAATGAGAGCTATTGGACTAGACAAAAGTACTTGATTGGATAGCTAAATTTCTAGAAAACAGAACTCGGTGAACAAATTCAGAGTAGGGCAAGTGTTATCTGAAACAGTAATGATCAAGAAGAGGGTTCTGCAAAACTGTATTGTAAGGCCTTTATTTATGAGGGTTGATCAAAAAGTAAGGTTACAAAGCCTGCAGTGAAATGTGTACATTTTATTCCACACAACCAATGCAGCCAACAAACAGTACATACATTAGGTTATTTTTTGATGTCTCCATATAGGTTTAGGCACTTGTCGCTTCCTGGGATGAGTTTGAATATTCCCTCCTGGTAAAAATCCTGTCCTTGCCACGTTGTTGTGAAGTGTTTCACCTCATCATATGCTGTAACGTGATCTTCCTGTTGTCCCGAATCAGCTCCTCCACGCGACCTGTGTTCAGATATGTTGATGCCATGCTGGGTCGGCCGCTGGGATACTCCTATGTGACCTTTTCTCTACCGGCTGCAAACTCTCGGCACCATTCTGCGACATGCTGACGAGACATTACCATTTCTCTGTAAACCCTTACCAACTGTCGGGGAATTTCAGCCGCAGTTACATGTTTCGCCCACAAACATCGAATAACTAACGAGGGAACATATACATGTGCTTCACTCAGATTCGGTTGAAATTTGGTAGGAATATTCGTGGGAGGCAGTAGAATGCTAAGGTGAAAACTGCATGTCCCCAGCGCAAGTTTAAACGCCAAAATAGAACAAATAATTAGTCGTAAAATTAGAAGTGCCACGGGAGTATCTGGGTGTTGCGGAGAGGGAGGGAGGAGCGAAGCAGCGGACGTGAGCAGCGTATAGTCGGGCTGCTCGCTCGAGTCGAATGAATGAGCACCCACCCCCACCCTCCCGGCCACTCTTCTTTACTACACTGCACTTCGCACATGTCTTGTATCTTCCCGATTAGAAACGTCAAAGCAGATCGAGAGGTGCACATTGATTAGTCGTCCGATGAGACAACGTTCTTACAATGACAGGTAAAATCTGATGTTCTTATAGTCATTTTTATGAAAGGTGACTGTATATTTACTTTAACCATGTATGGTAATAATTGATTTTTTACACGTAGATACAAAAAAAACGCCCACTACAGAAGTCGTTCAATCCATGGAATGTAGTAGTGTGCCTTCAGAATTGATGTCTCCATATAGGTTTAGGCACTTGTCGCTTCCTGGGATGAGTTTGAATATTCCCTCCTGGTAAAAATCCTGTCCTTGCCACGTTGTTGTGAAGTGTTTCACCTCATCATATGCTGTAACGTGATCTTCCTGTTTTTATTATGCGTCATTATTCTTATTACCGGGCGAGTTGGCCGTGCGCGTAGAGGCGCGCGGCTGTGAGCTTGCATCCGGGAGATAGTAGGTTCGAATCCCACTATCGGCAGCCCTGAAGATGGTTTTCCGTGGTTTCCCATTTTCACACCAGGCAAATGCTGGGGCTGTACCTTAATTAATTAACTTATAAGAAGGATACTAATTGTAACGCCACACTGTTTGTTGAAGTGTTTTAGAATTGTTTGTGTGACAAAAAAGACACCCCATTTTCTGAAAATGAAAGGAATTTGGAATTGGAATTATATCGTAAGTAGATCAATGTATTTATATATGTTTACTTTTACGAGAAAAACAAGCGTTCACAGGAATTGCGTTCTTGTCTCTGTTTTACAGGTCTAATTGCCGACAGGGTTTTGGATACCGATATGACAGTGGAAATGGATGGCACATTGGATATGTCAGATGATGACTTTGATTTCGAGGAAGACAATATTGAAACACCGTTATTTGACCTCATCTCCAAAAATGTTGCTCCTAACCCTGCATCCACAACAACGGCTGAACGATGCCTAATCCCAATAACTTATAAGAAGGATACTAATTGTAACGCCACACTGTTTGTTGAAGAAGTGTCGCAATTAATAGAAAGTCATGGCCCAGAGTGTGTGTTTAATACTGATCAGTCTGGTTTTCATGAAGAGTTCCATTCTGGCAGGACTCATAATGAACGAGGAGAAAAAGTCGTATTAGCGGAAGCACAATCTATTAATTCACTAACTCATAGCTACACAATACAGCCAATAATTTCGGACAACTCCTGCCGAAATTGCTAGTGGTGTTGAAAGAAAAAAATGGCAAATTTGGTCCTAATATAGAAAAAAACTATTTACCGCACCAAATGTGTACACTTTGCCTTCAAAGTCTGTAAAACTGACCAAAGAACTTGTACAGGAATGGTTACGGGATGTTTATTGTGAGCTAGTGCCAGAGTACAGTGTTTTAGTTCTCGATTCCTGGACCAGACAGAAAGAAGAAAATATTTTAAATGTCAAAATTGGGAGTTAGAAAATCATTAATGTTCAAACAATTCCGAGAAGAGCCACTGGACTTATCCAACTGTTAGATGTTTTGGGCTTCCGCATTTGGAAGCAATTTATACGTATTTTGTACGATTTAATTTTGTTAAACTCGTTAGACATCAAGGTACATTTAAGGAACAACATTTTAAAAGTGCAATCTTTGACGCACAACCAGTTATCTTCTCCGCGTTTTTGTAGCATGTGGCTGTACAGTTGGTACAAATGTGGCTATGTTAACAAGAAACCTTCACAATTTGTTAATCCAGTCGATTATTGTTTCAAAGAAGAGCCTTCCTATAATCAATGTAATACGTGTGAAAGCGACAACGCTGAAAGATGTGCGTGGTGCCTTGTACACTTTTTTGTACACAATCACTATTGCACTAATTACGACGAGTAACAAGAACTCGGGCGTGAATTCTTCAAACCTTATTGGCATCGTTGTTCAAACATCGTCCTTTGTACACTTGTTTCATGTGCTGTTTTCATATTTACGTTTTGCACATCTAATCAGGAAGTTAAGGGGAACGCACTAACTATAGGCTGCCTGGCTGTTGGCGCAGCTCGACACAGCCCGGTTGGCTCACGTCCGCTGCTTTGCTCTTCCCTACCTCTCTGCCAAACCCCGATACTCCCGCGGCACTTCTAATTTTACGACTATTTATTTGTTCTATTTTAGCGTTTAAACTTGCGCTGGGGACATGCAGTTTTCACCTTAGCATTCTACTGCCTCCCACGAATATTCCTACCAAATTTCAACCGAATCCGACTGAAACACGTATGTGTTCCCTCGTAAGTGGATTTCTTTGTGAGACCAGTTTTCCAAACGAGTCGCGTTTGTGTTTACCAACAACTAGCGCTGTAGGTGGCGGGTGGCTGAAACTCTGCACAGTAGCCAATGGCATGTATTAGAATTACTGCACACTACTAATTTCTCTATAACAGACGAAACTCCGGGAATATTGACCATGTAACCTTAGTTTTTGATCATCCCTCATGTATATATATCAGCAGTGCTCTTTTTCTGGGAGAAAAGCTGCCGGTACTCACCATGTAGGTACTATTACAGCAGTTTCCACACATTTAACATGCACTCCGATACTTCCTTGTCATCACCATCCACTCCTTTCTCCTGCTGAAGCAATTTTTTGCAAAAGTGTCCAGCAGGCTGACCATTCATTAGCAGAATCTGTTTCTTTTCAACCCCGTGGATCTTTGGTCTTGATTTTGTGATCCTCTTTACCATGTGTATTTCTGGTGCTGGTTTTATGTTTTACAGGATCGTAAATGGATTTGACAGTTTCTACTTCTTCATCCTTCCATATTTTGATCATTGCCATAAAATAACTATAGTACTAATTTTACTCATTTTATACAATGATTGCACTGATTGAACACACAGTAGATTAATTCTAAAGTCACATGAATAACTGAACATTGCAGAGAAGATATAGAACTTATTGTTTGACATTGGAAACAATCGGAAAGGAAGCTTCCTGTTACCAGCTACGTTACCAACCTGTGGAGTCTATGAAACATGTAAGTATGGTATGCAAGAATCAAAACTAAAAATTCTGTTCATGAACATCCATCTGCTGGAGTATTTATAGTAAATTTCTCTGTCAATCAAACGCAGTTCTTTTTAAAATAAACTTGGGAAAATAAGGTGCCAGTACTGTGTACTGTTGAATACTGGCAGAAAGAAAGCACAGTACATAAGTACTGGATTCACAGATAAGGCTTTTTGCATATGATGTTACAGTGTATAGAGTAGTGAATAAGTAGCAGAGTTGTGAGCGACTGCAAATGGACCTTGACACAGTTGTGAGATGAACTACAGACAATGATGGTAAACAGGGCGAAAAGTCAAGTTGTAAGTTTCACACAGAGAGGAGAAGTTCTTTCTGTTAATATAATGAAAGATCTCCATTGGGGCAATCAAATTAGCATGGATGTAAATAAAGGTTGCCGATGTCTTCATGTAGTTATGAAGGTATTTCAGGATTGAAGTAAGGGTCAAATCAATCACTCATTAGTGATCTGCATTTAGGGCAGTTGCCCAGGTGGCAGATTCCCTATCAATTGCTTACCTCATATTTACATTTATTTAGAATTGTTTACCTAGCTATTTTTAAAATAATTTTCAACGAACTTGAAATTTATCGAACATTTCCCTTGATAATTTATCTCAATCCCTTGCTCCTCATCCTATAAATGAATATTTGCCCCAATCTGTCCTCTTGAATTCCAACTTTATCTTCATATTATGATCCTTCGTACTTTTGAAAGCTCCACTCATGCTTATTCTACGTGTCATTCCACGCCAGCTTACCATTGACAGCTCAAAACATACCAATATAAATGGTCCATTATTGGACATTATAAATTGTCCTGCTAACTCAAACCTGGTTGCCAGCATTTCACCCCTATGTGCTAAGTTGGGCTCATCATTTGGTGCATAGCACACACACCAAGACGCATGGCCAGTAGAGTACCGTGGAGGCTACTGTGTAGGCTACTTGGAGCCAACAGCAGTGCCAATGCACTACGAGAGACGTTGTCTCACTACCAAAAATTGATGCCTGCTTGGCCATGAGAAGATACAGATGTTGATTCCCATAGGTAACCTGAAATATTTGTCCCAAATTAGTATTTTTTTTTTCTATTTGCTTTACGTCGCACCGATGCAGATAGGTCTTATGGCGACGATGGGAGAGGAAAGGCCTAGGAATGGGAAGGAAGCGTCGGTGGCCTTAACTGTGCAATTAGGGGCGCGCAGCTATGAGCTTGCATCCGGGAGATAGTGGGTTCGAACCCTACTGTCGGCAGCCCTGAAGATGGTTTTCCGTGGTTTCCCATTTTCACACTAGGAAAATACTGGGGCTGTACCTTAATTAAGACCATGGCTGCTTCCTTCCCACTCCTGGAATTTTCCTATCTTATCGTCGCCAAAAGACCTATCTGTGTCGGTGTGACATAAAGCCAATTGTAAAAAAAATTCAAATATGCCTAATATAATCAGAAAGAATGCTTTCTAGAGCTAACATGCAACACGTCAAGGCGATCGACCTGTAATTATCCGCTTTATGTTTATCACCCTTTCCTTTGTACACTGGGGCTACTATAACATCTCTCCATTCATGTGGTATAGCTTCTTCATATAAATAATCAAAAATAAATATTTCAGATGGTCCGTAATGGTAGACTTGATAGCAAGCTTTTGGGCTTTTGCCATCCAGAAAATGAGGTGAAATTCTTTATGTTTCGCAGAGAACTTTGCTCTGCATCTTCAGAAGTAAATCTCGTGAGCAAGCCATCTAGTGATGAATGAAAGTACTATTTGCTATAAATCAACGGTAAAACATTCTTAAATTCAAAACTTCATTATTAGAGAAGTCTTGCTCATGAACGGATGAGATTTTCTTCTGAAGACGTGCAACCTTGCTTTCACCTTGTTTTCTGACACTGTAAAAGCCCAAAAGCTTATTGTGTCTACAGTAAATATTTCAGATATGGCACTAATCTCAACTCATTGCCTTTAGACTAACCCAAGAAATCTTTTCAGTTCTAGCTGTTTTCAAATTTTGTGCCTTTTTGTAAATGCCTTTCAATCAATCAGTCACTACTGATCTGCATTTAGGGCAGTCGCCCGGGTGGCAGATTTCCTATCTGTTGTATTCCTAGCATTTTCTTAAGTGATTACAAAGAAATCGGAAATTTATTGAATATCTCCCTTTGTAAGTTATTCCAGTCCCTAACTCCCCTTCCTATAGACAAATATTTGCCCCAATTTGTCTTCTTCAATTCCAACTTTATCTTCATATTGTGATCTTTCCTACTTTTAAAGACACAGCTCAAACTTATTTGTCTACTGATGTCCTCCCACACCATCTCTCCACTGACAGCTCGGAACATACCACTTAGTTGAGCAGTTTGTCTCCTTTCTCCCAAGTCTTCCCAGCCCAAACTTTGCAACATTTTCGTAACGCTACTCTTTTGTTGGAAATTGCCCAGAACAAATCGAGCTGCTTTTCTTTGGATTTTTTCCAGTCCTTGAATCAAGTCGTTCGCATTTCCTTCCCAATTGACATCTGGCAAATTCAGATCTCCTGCTACAATCACATTTCTTTCCATGTCGTTTCCCACATAGCTGACTATCCTATCAAATAATTCCGAATCCGCATCAGTGCTACCCTTTCCCGATCTGTACACTCCAAATATATCAAGTTGCCTATTATCTTTAGAAATGAGCCTTACACCTAGAATTTCATGTGTCTTATCTTTAACTTTTTCGTAGCTTACAAATTCTTCTTTCACCAGAATGAAAACTCCCCCTCCCACCTTTCCTATCCTATCTCTACGATACACACTCCAGTGCCGTGAGAAAATTTCTGCATCCATTATATCATTTCTCAGCCATGATTCAACTCCTATTACAATATCTGGTAAATATATATCTATTAAATTACTTAATTCTATTCCTTTCTTTACAATACTTCTACAGTTCAACACTAACAATTTTATGTCATCCCTACTTGATTTCCAGTTCCCTGTTCCCTTATCACCGCTCCCTAGGCCATCCCGTTTCCCTGAATGTACCTCCCTATTACCCTTCCAAACAAATTTCCTAACTTATACGTACCACTGCGGTTTAAATGAAGGCCATCCGAGCGCAGATCCCTATCTCCTACCCACCCATTAGGATCTAGAAATTTCACTCCCAGTTTCCCACATACCCACTCCACACTGGAACCATACTCTAGTCTTACTAGAGACTTACATGCCCTCTCCTTTACATCCTTACTACAACCCCTAAATACTCTCATAAGAATGTGCAGAGATCTGAACCCCTTATTTACAATCATATTTATGTGATTACCCCAATGAAGAACTTTCCTTATATTTATACCTAGGTATTTACAATGATCCCCAAAGGTAACCCCATCAACGCAGTAATTAAAACTGAGAGGATTTTACGTATTTGTGAAACTCACAACATGACTTTTAACCCCGTTTATCATCATACCATTGCCTACCCAACTGTCCATCTCACAACATTATCGAGGTTATTTTGCAGTTGCTCACAAACTTGTTACTTATTTATTACTCTGTACAGAATAACATCATCTACAGAAAGCCGTATCTCTGACTCTACTTCTTTACACATATCATTGATATATATATATATATAAGAAAACATAAAGGTCCAATAATATTGCCTTGAGGAATTCCCCTCTTAATTATTACAGGGACAGATAAAGAAAGTTTTATTCATGCTTAATTGTTTACTTTTTATATGTTCACCTACTATAATTCTCTGAGTTGTATTTTTTAGAAACAGAGCCACCCATTCAGTCACTCTTTTGTCAAGTCTAATTGCACTCATTTTTGCTAGTGGTCTCCCATGATCTACCCTATCAAATGCCTGAGACAGGATAATCGCAATACAATCCAATTGACTCTCCTGAAACCAGGATATCTGCTATATCTTGCTGGAATATCTTGAGCTTCAGTGGAATAACCTTTCCTAACCCCAAACTGCCTTCTGTCAAACGAGTTATTAATTTTGCAAACATTGCTTATATGATCAGTAAGAATGCATTCCCAAAGCTTACATGCAACGCATGTTAAACTGATTGGCCTGTAATTTTCAGCTTTATGTCTCACCTTTTCCTTTATACACAGGAGCTACAATAGCAACTCTCCATTCATTTGGTATAATCAAATAAGTACTTCAGATATGGTACTATATCCCAACCCATTGTCTTTAGTATATCCACCAAATCCTTATCAATTCCAGCTGCTTTTCTAGTTTTCAACTTTTATATCTTACTGTAAATGTAATTGCTGTCATAGGTAAATTTTAATACTTCTTTAGTATTAGTCGCCTCCTCTATCTGGACATTATCCTTGTAACCTACAATCTTTACATACTGCTAACTGAATACTTCTGCCTTTTGAAGATCATCGTATACACACTCCCCTTGTTCATTAATGATTCCCAGAATATCCTTCTTGGAATCTGTTTCTGCCTTAAACTACCTATACATACTCTTCAATTTTTCACTAAAATTTGTACGGCCGCCAACTATGCTTGCCATCATGTTATCCTTAGCTGCCTTCTTTGCTAGATTCAATTTCCTAGTAAGTTCCTTAAATTTCTCCTTACTTCCACAGCCATTTCTAACTCTATTTCTTTCCAACCTGCACCTCCTTCTTAGTCTCTTTACTTCTCTGTTATAGTGGATCTTTGCCATTACTTACCACCTTTAAATGTACAAACCTATTTTCACATTCCTCAACAATTGCTTTAAACCCATCCCAGAGTCTGTTTACTTTTTTATTTACCATTTTCCACCGATTGTAGTTACTTATTAAAAACTCCCACATGCCTGTTTTATCAGCCATATTGTACTGTCTAATAGTCCTGATTTTAATATCTTTGTTTCTTTCTCTTATTTTTAACTACCACAAAACAGGTTCGTGAAAACTAATACCATCTATTACTTTGATTTCTCTATAGAGCTCATCTGGTTTTACCAACACCACATCCAGAATATTCTTCCCTCTAGTTGGTTCTGTCACTTTCTGAATCAGATGCCCTTCCCATATTAACTTATTTGCCATTTGTTGGTCATGCTTCCTGTTGTTCACATTTCCTTCCCAATTGACATTTGGTAAAGTCAGATCTCCCGCTACAATCACATTCCTTTCCATGTCGTTTGCCATATAGCTGATTACTTATCAAATAATTCTGAATCCGTGTCAGCGCTACCCTTTCCCGGTCTGTACACTCCAAAGACATCAAGTTGCCTATTATCTTTAGAAATGAGCCTTACACCTAGAATTTCATGTTTATCATCTTTAACTTTTTCGTAGCTTACAAATTCTTCTTTCACCAGAATGAATACTCGCCCTCCCACCATTCCTATCCTATCTCTACTATACACTCTCCAGTTCCGTGAGAAAATTTCTGCGTCCATTATATCATTTCTCAGCCATGATTCACCTCCTATTAAAATATCTGGTAAATATATATCTATTCTTCTTCTTCTTTTCCTGCCGCTTTTTTCCACACCTGTGGGGTCGCGGGTGCGAACTGTGTCGCACATGTGGATTTGGCCCTGTTTTACGGCCGGATGCCCTTCCTGACGCCAACCCTATGGAGGGATGTAAGCACTATTGCGTGTTTATGTGGTGGTTGGTAGTGTAGTATGTTGTCTGAATATGATGAGGAGAGTGTTTGGACGGACATATACACCCAGTACCCGAGCCAGAAGAATTAATCAGAAGCGATTAAAATCCCCGACCCGGCCGGGAATCGAACCCGGGACCCTCTGAACCGAAGGCCAGTACGCTGACCATTCAGCCAACGAGTCGGACGGTAAATATATATCTATTAAATTACTTAATTCTATTCCTTTCTTTACAATACTTCTACAGTTGAGCACCAACATTTTTATGTCATCCCTACTTGATTTCCAGTTCCCTGTTCCCTTAACACCGCTCCCTAGCCCACCCCGTTTCCCTGAATGTACCTCCCTATAACCCTTCTAAACAAATTTCCTAACTTATATGTACCACTGCGGTTTAAGTGAAGGCCATCTGAGTGCAGATCCCTATCTCCTACCCTCCCATTAGGATCTAGAAATCTCACTTCCAGTTTCCCACATACCCTCTCCATAGTCTCATTTAAATCCCCAATCACCTTTCAGTCAGTATCCCTCCTACACAGTATTCCACTGATAACAATCTCTGCTTCCTTAAACTTCACCCGGGCTGCATTTACCAGGTCCCACACATCCCCAACTATGTTGGTACTTATATCTGCTTGTCTTATATTGTTAGTACCAATGTGAAACACTACGACCTTCTCCTTCTCTTCTACTTTCCTCAACATCTGCCTTAACTGAATTCCTGGAAAACACTCTACCCTGGTACCCTTTCCTCCACACACTTTCCCGATGTGTCTAACGATGGAATCTCCCATGACCAGAGCCTCAACCCGCATTTGATCCCCCCCCCCCCCCTCCTGGTCAACCCTATTTTTTCGTGACAGCTGCAGAAGCTACTTCCTCGTCCTTTTTCTACCTCCCATGACCCTGTTCCACCTGTCTTGTCCTATCCACTATTCCACATTTCTCTTCCCTTTCTCCTACTTCCACACATCTCAGCAACAGTTCCCTGTTCCTCATCTTTCCTCGGTTGTTCTACCCGCAGTGACTCGTACCGATTTCTCACAGACACCTGTCCTGAATTTTGATCCTGAATGGAGCCCTTAGCCTACAATCTCCTTCCCCTTAAAACATTAGACCACCTGTCTTCTTCTTTATTATTATAGGTATATTTCAGTATTTCACCGGTAGAGTGTCGGCCTGCGGATCCCAAGATAGCGGGTTCAAACCCGGCAGAGGTAGTCGGATTTTTGAAGGGCGGAAAAAAATCCATTCGACACTCCATGTCGTACGATGTCGGCATGTAAAAGATCTCTGGTGACATATTTGGTGTTTACCCGACAAAATTCATTAACATCTCAGCCATAGACGCCCAAGAGAGTTTCGGTTTACTCGGTCTGCCATCTAGTGGGGGCCTAGAGTAAAACGGAACGTCGAAATTGACGAGCAGACAGCCAGATGGCGTCAAATTGAAATGTCTGCACACAGTAGCTGAGGCCATACGATTATTATTATTACCAGTATTAGTCACCTCCTCAGGCTTGACATTATCCTTATATTGAACAATCTTTACATACTCCTGACTGTAAGTCCTCACATAAACAATCCCCTTGTTCATTAATGTTCCCTGGAATGTTCTTCCCAGAACCTGTTTCTGCCTAAGTACCTATACATATCTTTCCATTTCTTGGCAAAAATTCATATGGCCACCAACTATGTTCGTCATCATGTTATTGCTAGCTGACCTTTTTTGTGGCCAAAAGTCAATTTCCTAGTAAGTTTCTTCCATCTCTCCTTACTTCCACAACCATTCCTAACTATTCCCTTCTAACCTGCACCTCATTCTTAATTTCTCTTAATATAAAAGGTTTTTACCATTTCTTACCACCTTTAAAAATACACACCTGTTTTCACAGTCCTTAATCATTATTGCTTTAATCCCATCACCTTAGTCTGTTTACATTTTTTTTTTTTTTTCCATTTTCCACTGATCATAATTACTTTTTTTTAAACTCTCACATACCTCTCTTATCAACCATATAGTATTGCCTAATAGCTCAACTCTTATAACCTTCTTTTGTATCGCCTTTATTTCAGTGGCGGCTGGTGGTTTAAAAGTTCAGTGGTGCTCAATGTTTACCATTGATATAATATGATTACAGGCTAATTTTCAAATCCAGGTACATCAACAATACTTTTTATTATTAAAAATAAAACAAACATTTTACATTTCTATTTTTGGGAATATTACTACAACTCAGGGACATTTCTTTCATTTAAGAACTCTTTTACCATATTGAAATGAAACACTTTGGGGAAGCCTAATTCCGGTGTTGTATCTGGTTTCAAAATTAAACGTCGCGTGGGCCTACCCATTCATTTCACCTCGGATTTTTCTTCGGCAGTCCTTTGCAGAAATGGCCCAGACATCAAAGACTGCACCGAATTCATGATCTGGCAAAATATCACTAATTGATAAAAACGTACAATAATAAAAACACACGCTGACACAAATGTTTACACAGGGAAATCAGTAAGCTACTAAGCTTGTATGCACATAACAATGTTCACAACTATACTGAAAGAAATGGCGGTTTTTAGTTTCAAATTTAAAGCCATTAATTATATATCCAGCAGATGAACTTCCATCCAATGCCGCTAGGTGACATCCCTGTTCTATAACAGACTCTCACATTGAGTGCCAACGGTCTCTAGCGACTTTGCTAGTAGTTGGTTACGTAGGAGCACGACTGACTGGATCCCTCGCTGCGCTGCAAGGAGCTAGCTAGGGCGACGCATCAAGTCGGCCGTGGTAGGAGGAGCCAGGTTGATAAACCTCCATTTAAGCAATATATAAGAAGCCACGCCTATCTTTTCCTCTCAATGCGCACCCTTCTAGCAGCCTAAAAGCACCCCTCGATCAGCCCCGTGCACCCCTCTGGCAGCCCAGGTTTCACCCTACCTCAGGTTGACTCTCTGCTGCAAACTTTTCGGCTCCTGCAGTGAACATCTAAAAGTACCGGCTTGTAGTCTACTCTAGTCAGTACTTGCTCTTTCAAGCTCTTGAAAGGTTTGTCTTGTTGAATGAAAATATAGTAGTTGAGTAATCCAAATTATAAAACTTTACCTAAAATAAACATAAAACATTAATGGGGGTAGTGCAAACCTGCAACCTTATGGAGGAACCGCCCCTGCTTTATTTTAAACTACAACAAAAACAGCTTTGTGATCAGTTATACCATCTATAACTTCAGTTTCTCTATAGAGCTCATCCGATTTTATCAGGACCACATCTAGAATATTTTTCCCTCTATCTGGTTCCATATTTTTGATTCAGTTGACCTTGCCAGATGAACTTATTCACCATTTGTTGGTAATGCCTTTTGTCATTCGCATTACCTTGCCAGTTAACATTTAGTAAATTGAGATCACCTGCTACAACAACATTCCTTTCTGTGTTGTTCCCCACATGGCTTATCAAATAATTTGAAGCGCTCAGTTCAAGAAGGGGACTAGTCCACTATTTTATGGTATCTGAGTTAAGAGTTGTGTGGTGCATACCAGTGCACTCTGCAATATTTAACATGAAAACGAGACTTGTTGTACACTTGGTACGTAGGAAAATTCATGCATTAAGTTGGAAAAGGGGGCTGGTCCTCTTCTTGCACGAATCTGTCTGCTGCTTGATGGAAACAGTGCCGCGCGCACTCTTTCATTTGTTTGGAGTGGTGAGAAAATGCAGACACTAGCAGTGATAGTGACAATCAATGCTCTGAATTCGTTTGAAAAGAAAAACGGAGACCTGCACTTTGGAAAATAAATATTTTTAAAATGAAGAACGTAAATGGTGAAGAACATGAAAATTCTACAGGAGAATGTGTTCCAGCAATACAAACTGGTGCAGACTGCAGGTAAATATTTTTAAGAATAGGCTAGGTATTCATTTATAACCATAATACCGAATACACTGCTGAGTGAGGGCTACAGTTCTAAAATGTTTTTTGAATGTTCCCTTAAAGGATCAATATCAAATAGTGATTGCCCTGTTTTTTCTACTTACAGATGCAAAAGGAAATGTTTCAATAAGATATCTCACGATTCGAAGATTCTATTATTGAATGAGTTTAATAGAATGAAACGCAAGGATGCACAGGACACTTATCTATGTTTCCTCATTGTGCCTTACATACCTAAGACCAGAAAACCACAGGAAAATAGTTTCCAACACCAACCAAGGTCAGCAAACTACTACTATAAGGTGGGTAGGAAATCTGTGAATGGATATATTATAAGCTATAACAGAAAAGTTGAATGGTAATACATTAATACATTTTATTCTCTCTTAGGTTAAAGTTAGTTTCCAAGACGCTGTCGTATGCGAAAAGCCATTTGTAGCACTTCATAGCATTATGAAGCGACGATTAGGAAGAATATGTCAACTTTTCCGGGAGGGTGTGTGTTCGCCAACAGATGGTCGAGGGAGGCACAACCAACAGCGCAGGATTCCGGAGGATACCAATATGTTAATACAGGAGTTCATTCGTTCATTATCATATAGGGTTGTGCATTATGGAAAAACTGGTAGAAAAAAAGAAGTATTTATCATGTAACCTATCAGTTCAGAAGTTATGGGAACTTTTCATGGAGAAGTATGATCCAGAAATATATTTGATTTATCAAGATATAAAATCCAATGGAGCTGATAAAAATGTATTCAATCCCAATGTGAAATACCATTATTTCTATGACTATTTCAAAGACCATTTTAACTATGGATTTCGTCATCCTGGGGTGAATATATGTGGGATTTGTAAACAACTTAAATGTCAAATCAACAATGAAACAAACATGGCTTTAAAGATACAAGCAAAAAATGTACTTAAACTTCATAATTTAAGAGCAAAATCATTTTATGATAGCGTGAAAAGATGTGAGGAAAATGAGAAAGGAAAAGCAGAAATGATTACTTTTGATTATATGCAGAACATTCCAGTTCCACATATACCTGTTGGGAACAAGTTTTATTACAGGCAACCTTGGGTTTTTGTTTTTGGGATACACAGGTTCTCTGATAATAAAGCCTCCATGTATGTGTATGATGAGACAACTGCTAGGAAAGGACCAAAGGAAGTTGTTTCACTGCTAATAAGTTTTATTGAAAATTATGTAGCTAGTACTGTAAGAGAACTGTATGTTTTCTCGAATGCCTGTGCAGGCCAAAGTAGGAATCGTACGGTTGTTCATTTTTGGTACACTTTGGTACACAACAGTAGGTTTTCTGTAGTACGCCATATGTTTCCTTCACATGGCCATTCTTACATGGCATGTGACTGAAACTTCTCTATAATAGAACTCAATAAAAGGTTGATGATGATGATGATGACAATTATGCTAGTTGTTTAAAGGGTCATCAGCCCCTCAATAAAAGGAAACAAGACACAGTGTATACTCCTTCACATTGATATGACATATTAAGTACTAGCCTGAAAACGTTGGTGTTCCAAATGTGTCCTCAAAGTATATATTTTTATTTTTCTACACATTTTGATTCCTTTTTCAAAAAAAATCTGTTACACTGAAAGGGAATAAATAGTCTGTGACTTCATTTTTTTGAATTCTCATCAACATCAAAATGTGTAATAGTATCTCCTCATTGCAGTGGCCTAGTGACATATGACTTCTCACTTGTAAAACCTGTCAACTATGTCAAGTGTACCCTCAGCCTACTTTGACCTAGTACCAATAAAAGCTGCCAAGGCCAATGATGTTTCTAAAATGCTTGAAATAATTCCCTCAGAACATCAGGATTATTTTACGATCATTGCTGAGCGATTTTCTGACAAAGGAAAACAACCAGCAGAGCAAGATTCTGAAAGTGTAGTATGGGACATGGATTGATTTCAAATTTGCTTGTAATATACATTTGAAAACTGCTGTAATAAAACTAATTTTGTTCAGTAATGTTTACTTCAATGTGTCAGAGATTAAATATATAGATAATTTTTATATTGTGTACTTATTCAATATAAAGCCTCCCTCCTTAGTGCAAAAAGGGGACTTGTTTGCAATTTTTAAATTCATTTTAATGAATGAAAAACTTCCTAAAGTTCAATAATCTATATATATATATAAAATAAGAGTTTTGTCTGTACATTGCTCAGAATTTGAAAAGAATGGTATTTCTGTGTTGGTCATGTCCATAGTAATAAGGAAATGCAATTTTTACTTTTCCATAATTTCTGTCTGTCTGTATGTATGTATGTATGTATGTATGTATGTATGTATGTATGTATATATGTATGTACACGCATCACGAGAAAACGGTTGAAGAGAATTTAATGAAAATTGATATGTAAAGTTGGGGGATGAGCCACTACAATCTAGGCTATAAATAATTTTTACTCATGCTCAATGAAATGGTAGTTAAGGGGAAGGCCTAAAATTTAATTCTCAAATATTTATATTATTAGTCATCCTATCGATAAATACTACATAACGAAAGTTATATAAAATTAAATTTCCAATCATTTATGTCATACATTGTTACCGTACCGGCAATGATGACACAGATATTCATGAATTTGTATTTTTGTTGCTAAGTCCATATCAACGCCGAGCCACGAGAAAACGGGTTAACAGAATTTAATGAAAGTCGGTATATAGAGTCAGGGAATAAGAAACTACAGTCTAAGATATAAAAAATTTATTCACCCTGCTTGAAATTGTAGTTTAGGGGAAGGCGACTAAAATTTAATATACCTATGTTACTGGTTCTATCGAAAAGTACTACATAACAAAAGTTATTGAGAATACAATTTCCTACCATTTATGTTTTATTCGGTTTTACCATACCGACTATGATAAGAGTGGTGTTTCAGAGTCAGAAAAAAACTAAATGTGAAGGCCAAAAATATTGAAAGCGCGTAACATTGATCAACAATAACATTTCATTGACCATTGTTTGTTGTGATATTATTTGTCTCTTATGCTGTCGCTCAACTCAGATAGATGGGATTATTGCTATGTACCGAGTATAACAGCCCGACTGAATATTGGCGGAAAATAGGTGGGGAGTTGGAAAACTTTCCCCTGGTTCATACATTTTCTGATATTGCCGGTACGTAACAAACTGGTTCATTATAGTATTCCAGCTATTCGATCCCTATTCTGACGTGCTGGTTTGAATGAACAGTGTGCATACTTAAGGCAGAGGGTCACTTAGTAGTATTATGACCTGGTCTAGAATTACAATTTAGGCCTATTCCAAATTATAGCACCACAGTTCACTAAACGACTCAAAATTCAACCCTGAAAAGAGCCGTTCCTTAAGAAAAGCTTCTTCCTCTTCAGTTTTATTAAATTCTACATTCATTTTATTCCAAATTAGCAGAGAAGAGGGGGTTTCTCCTCTGGCTTGGAGGAAAAATTTACCTCCAAGTAAGATAGATTTTTCCGCCGCCTGCGTGGTGAACTGAGATTTTTCCGACTCATCGAGTACTCCTAGAAAACAGATTAGTAAAAAGGCATAGTTTTTGCCGTGGGAGTCTCCACTGTTCGACAACCCCACCCGGTCGAAATAAGATTAATTGTGTTCACGGATCATGGCTGTCTGCGGCTTGGTCATTCTAGCTCTGGAACTTTCGACTGTTAGATCGGCAGCATAGTACTGTTCATTAAAAGTGAGAAAATGTGTGGTTTTTCATTTGATCGAGTATTTCATATGAAAGCATTTTTTTAAAATCGCGCCACACCTACTGACATCACTGTAATTACCTATGTTCATTTCAGTAGGGAAAACTACTAAGACAGTCTTTGTAAGGATGTAAAAATGCAGGTGGATAGTGAGTGCCTGCCATTATAATGAAAACTTCCCAACCTGATTGTGACTGATAGTAGGCAAGGGGCCTACTATTACAATGAAAATTCCCTAACCCAGTCTTCAGATGTGAAAAGACGTTTGGTGACTTCGTCGCGTTTCTAGGGTAATGTTAAGTGCTATGCAATTTAACACAATCTTGCTCACAACGTGTACACTACCTAACCTAGAATTCTGCATACAATGTAGAATTCTGTGGCGAAGTACGGGTACATCAGCTAGTTTCTTCTGAATATGTGCCTAATGACATACAAAACCTGAATGTACAAAGCAAATTATAAAGTTTGTGTTGTTTTTCTCAAAGTGATTGCTGATGGACTAGTCTCCTTCTTGAACTCAACGCTTCAATTCTATTTCAGTGTCAGCATCATTATCACCCCTTCCAGGTCTGTGCACTGCAAAAACATCAAGTTGCCTATTATCTTTACAGATGAGCCTCTTACACCTAGAATTTCATATTTCTCATCCTTATTATTTGTGTAGCTTACAGATTCTTCTTTTACTAGTATGAATAATCCCCCTCCTACTGTTCCTATTCTGTCTCTATGATAAATACTCCAGTTAAGTGAGAAAATTTCCTCATCCATAATATCACTTCTCAGCCATGATTCAACTCCTATTACATCATCATCATCATCATCATCATCATCATCATCATCATCATCAATATCATAATCTGTTTTAATGTCCAGGTTTGGCTCTTCCCCCGGACTCAGCAAGGGATCTCTCCTCTACCACCTCAAGCGCAGTGCCCTGGGGAGTTAGACATTTTGTTGGGGATACAACTGGGGATCAGGACCAGTACATCACCCAGGTGGCCTCACTGGCCATGTTGAACAGGGGTCTTGTGGGGCATGGGAAATTGGAAGGGATAGGGAAGGAAACGGCCGTGGCTTTAAGTTAGGTACCATCCCAGCATTTGCCTGGAGAAGATGTGGGGAAACCATGGAAAACCACTTCTAGGATGGCTGAGGTAGAAATCAAGTCCTTTCTACTCAGCTGACCTCCTCAGGCTGGATGGACCCCATTCCAGCCCTTGTACATGGCAGAGCTGGGAATCGAACCCAGGTCTCCGGGGGTGGCAACAAATCACTACACAACAGAGGTGGACAACTCGTATTACAATATCTGGTAAATATATCTATTAAATTACTTAATTCTTCCTTTCTTTTCAGTACTTCTACTGTTTAACATTAACAACTTTAGGTCATCCTTATTTGATTCCTAGCTCCCTATTCTCTCATCACTGCTCCCTAGACCACTCCATTTCCTCGATTTTCTTAAGTTATGTACCAGTAATGTGTAAGTGGTCTGAGTTTATCAAGGCAATGCCAGTGATGGAAAAATGTTTGAGCTGAATGCATTGCTTCATTTCATTCTCCTTTGAAGGGAGAGCAAGCAGCCAGCACTTGCAGTCAAGGTCATGATACAATTGAGGCTATCAGTGCATTAGCCCTCTATGGTACCATAATCTGGTGCGCAAGCATGTTGTTGTGCTGAAACATTATGAATGTTGGCTGCAGATGGCTTTGGCCACTCTAGACAATGAGATTAAGCTATTAAAGGCCAATACTGTGATAGCTTCAAATAAGAAATAAATTCATTCTAATTTTTTTTCATTAATATGTAGGTTCATTGTTTAAAATGAGTTTTTGGACTGAAATGAAAAATTTGAGTGAAGGAAAAATAACAGGTTATGTATTTACAGCAGAATTATTGAAAATATGTATTTATAGCAGAATTGCTGGAATTACATATTCACATTAAAAAATAATTATTTACATAGCAATAAATTTGAGTGAAGGAAAAATAACAGGTTATGTATTTACAGCAGAATGATTGAAAATATGAATTTATAGCAGAATTGCTGAAAATACATATTCACATTAAAAAATAAGTATTTACATAGCAATCTGTTCACTAATTGTAACAATAATCCAAGTGGGCATCAAAGAATATAGTGGGTGTTTTAAAGGCGATTCAAATTCAGATGTTTCAACGAATTCATATGCTCAGGTGAAGGCTAGATTACTAGATGCGTTGGGCTACTGAACAGCTGGACTATAGAGATGGCACTGTATTATTAAAATACATGTGTAATAGTAATAAGAAGCAAGCAAACCTATCTGCAAATTCAGCTATTTTAAATATTTTTTTCTAAAATTTGAAGACCAGTCAACAGTGAAAAATGACCCAACTGGCTGACAGAAAGAAATGAGTTTACAACAACTAGCCTATGGACAATAAGGAGATCATGTCCTTTTCTAGAAAAGATTCTCAGCTCAGTCTAAATGCTGTACATGATGAACTATTGGAAAAAAATTGCTATTTACATGGAACACAAATATGCTACTATTTGCAGCTTCAAGGAATTTGGTGCAAATACATTTTTATAACATATCAACATGTTTTGTCTGTTTAGGATAAAATTCGGAAGACCCTCTTCTTATGCTGCTCAGGTCTTTTGCAGACAGTTGACTTTGCACTGTACTAGTCCAAGATTTAAGTTATTTCTTCATAAACTGCTATGGAAAGGAAGTCTCCCCACTCATATTAGTAACCCTTGAAGAGACAACATTTACTGTAAGCTGAAGTTTGGACGAATGTGTAGAAGGAGAATGCCTTTTAATCACTACTCTTCTACTGGGAATAAAACAGTGTCCCATTAACCATTCCTTTACTGCAGTACGGAACTTATCCCCTGAGAGACAGTATAAGAAGAAGTTGCAAGCAAAATTCCATTGATAAAACGAGAAGCAAATACCACGAATCCATTTCAGAAGCAGCTTCCTTTTCAACCTGTAAAGAAAAGAACAAAACAAGAATATTATTTGTGCTAGTTTTGAGGTTGAAATCTTAGTTGCATTTTTAAAATAATAATAATAATAATAATAATAATAATAATAATAATAATAATAATAATAATAATAATAATAATAATATAATTATTAATTCGGGAATATTTGGATATTGGATATTAATATTGGATATTAATATTATTATTATTCTTTCGAATGGGCCACCAGAGGACCACGTGCCAATTTCAATTCCTTCTTCTTTGTTCTTTCCTTTTCTTCCAGTACGCTTATTATTATTATTATTATTATTATTATTATTATTATTATTATTATTATTATTATTATTATTATTATTATTCTGTGATTCACCTTCTGCCACTGATAACTTGCTTGTATAAAGAAATTAAAAATTAAGTTTTACTGTGGTGATTTATTTTTATATGTTGAGAAACAAAATGAACAAACCATGCTATGTAGAGCTGTTTATCAGGTCCTCCAGCTGAAGGTTTCACACTCTTCTCAATTTCCCAGTTCATTTCAACCATTTCTACTACTCCAATAGGTAGCAAGAATATAACATAAGTTGCAGACACCAGAAGTAGAAGTCTTGTCATCTTATGTATGTCAGAAGTTAACTCAGAGTCCCACCCTCCTGCTGAAATGTAGCAATAAATTTATAATGGTATATCACTGAACAACAATGTTTTATACACTATGAAAATGGAAAATAACTAGGAGGATATACTGTGCAAAAGAGATACAAGGGCCAGTCAGAAAATAATTTTCTTTATTCTGCCATCTGCCAGAAACTTTATTGACGAAACATAATGTGATATGGGCAAAAAGGGCATTCGTTCTCTATTTTTCTACATATGCATGGCTAGTGCATATACAGTAGATCCCCACTTAACCCATAACGCGACACGTGAGTCTATCAGATTCATATGATTTCTTTCATGTTAAGTGTTGGCTACCCTGCGCCTCTAGGCGGTCAGAAACACCTACGTAAATTCGCTACAGTCAGTTTTCATGCAACTGTGGCATATGATGCACCGGTTGACAGCAGCCGTTGAAGGTAAGGGAAATATTTCTAACAGCTAGCGAGTCTCGCAGGCTCACTTATCGCAACAGGTTGTAAAATAATACGAGTCTGGTGTACTCACGTGTCATCACGGGATGGTGACAAACTGTAGTTATGTGTATATGTGTGTTTCCTGACCGCAAATACTTAATTTTTTCCTAGTAATTCACATTTATTCTTCATCGTAGTATTATTACTATTCCTATATATGAAAATAAGTGAGATTTTCGTTCAATACATGGTAAATTAGTTTTGTAATTTATACTTTTATTTCCTTCTTTATTCAGCACTTTGTGCAATGGATAGGAACAAACTGAGAAGATTCCAACCCAGTCTTTCACCCATCGTCCTCAGACCCGGAGTTGCATACCAGCAGTTCAGACAGATCCAGCAGTGATGAAGACAGCTCGGTCAGAGATAAAGGTTTGGCATCTGCAGGTAGTGTGTATTTCAGATAGTGAGAATAACGTAATAGTATACAAAGATAAAAATGGATTGCAGCGGACATCCGAGGAACCTCAAAGAAGGGGACGGCCCCAAGCCCACAACATTTTGAAATGCAAATTGCCAGGGCTAACTAGCTATGCTTTAGATACTTTAGGGGAGTCACCCTCTGAACTAGATGTTTGGCGGCAGTTTATAGATGGTGAAATGATCCAAGACATTCATAAGTTCACTACCATTCACATGTCACAATCCCGAATCAAGGAAAGCCTTTCTAATTGGAGGAATTACTATGATATTTCAGATAACAAAATAAGTGCTTTTATTGGTTTGTTACTGCTCACGTCAATTTATAAATCAAATATAGAGAGTAGTAAGGCTCTTTTTGCTACAGGCTATAAGGGTCACCCAATCTTCAGGGTCATCCTGTCTTACCGTCGATTCACTGTATTGAAAGAAGCTCCACGCTTTGATGGTCCTGCCACAAGGGCTGTTAGAAGACAAGTCGACATCGCTGCACCCATTTGGGAAATATTTTCAAAACTTGTGGCAAACAGCCAATGCTTGTATTATGTTAGTGACAGGTGCACCATCGACGAAACCCTTCTTTCCTTCCGGGGTTGTGTAAAATTTTGGATCTTCATGCCCAGTAAGCCGGCGAAGTGCGGTATCAAGCTGATGGCTATGACAGATGCTAGGACCTCCTATTTTTATACTGGGAGAGGATCAGATGGAAAAGGCCTCACAGATGCAGAAAAGTCTCTTAGCGTTCCAACACAATCGCTGATTAAGTTGTCAAAACCTATTCATGGTAGCAACAGGAATATTACTGGTAACAACTGGTTCAGCTCAATGGAAGCAGTGGTGGAGCTCCGAGAAAGAGGGTTGACATATGTAGTTACTGTGAAAAAGAACAAAAGACTGTTGCCACCGGAGTTCACGGCAATCAAGGGCAGAGCTCTGAAAGATGAGTTGTACGGTTTTACCCTCGACGGAAAAACAACACACTTTTCGTCAAAGGTGAAGAACAACAAGGTTTTGAACATAATTTCTTCAATGCATCATTCCAAGGGTAAAAGTGAAGATGGAAAGGCTGTCATGAACAGTTTCTACAATGAAACAAAGGGTGGCGTAGATGCTCTTGATTACAAGTGCGCTCTCTACAGCACGCAAAGGAAGGATGTGAGGTGGCTGTTATGTGTCTTCAGTGCAGTGCTGAATATAGCACTGGTTAATTCCTTTATAGTTCACAAATGCTTCGTTTAAAGTAAATTCGAACCCAGATTCAACTTCATAGAAAAGCTAGCCTTACAACTCATAGAATCTCACCTGAAAGGCAGAGTTTTGAACCCACGCATCAGTAAAGACTTGAAGATGTGGATCAAAAAAGTACTGAATATTGATCCAGAAACGGTCCCCCTTCTTTCATCTCTCAATGACAGGATTCCAAAGAAGAAGTACTGCTCATTGTGCTCGTACAAGAAACATCCGCAAACCGGTTACAGGTGTGTGAAGTGTAACAATCCTATTTGCCTTGAATGTTCACGGAAGGTGTGCTTGAAATGACTGCAGGAAACTAAAAGTGGTCTAGTTCTTATTCGACAGAAGCTTTCAGATGATAGCAGCCAAGGAATAACATCCTCCTGTGGGTGGGGGCGGTAGAATAACACCCACGGTATCCCCTGCCTGTTGTAAGAGGTGACTAATAGGGGCCCCAGGGACTCTGAACTTTGGAGCGTGGGTTGGCGACCACAGGGCCCTCACCTGAGTCCTGGCATTGCTGCCCCTTACTTGTGCCAGGCTCCTCACTTTCATCTATCCTATCCGACCTCCCTTGGTCAACTCTTGTTCCTTTCTGACCCTGACGGTATTACGTATGGAGGCCTGGGGAGTCTTTCATTTTCATGCCCTTCATGGCCCTTGTCTTCCTTTGGCCGATACCTTCATTTTTCGAAGTGTCGGACCCCTTCCATTTTTCGCTCTGATTAGTGTTATACAGATGATGGTTGCCTAGTTGTACTTCGTCTTAAAACAATTATCATCACCACTAGGAATAACATAGGTGCAGTTTTCTTTCAGATGATGACTGCCAGTAACTGTCGAAGAATATGAAAAGTGTAAATTCTGTTCCTCTTTAGTCTCTGTTTATGAACATTATTTCAAAGAATAACAGTTCTTGCAATTTTTCCTGTTTATGAAGTTCATTTCAAAGTTCACAGTTTCTGTATTTTGTTTCTGTTTATAAATTTTATTTGAAAGCTTATTTTCTCCCTCCCTGTGGAATTTAAAATTCCTTTAAAATGTGCAATTTTAATTGAATCGTTAGTAAGTTCAGCTTCAGTTTCATATTCTGGGAATTCGTTGATATTTTGAATTTTCGTGGATGTGAGTCTCTCATGCTCACGTGTCGCTACGGAGTGGTTAAGAGTACGTGTTGTGTTATGGGTTAACCGAACTTTGCTTAACCGAAACCCGACTTAACCGAAATGCTGAGGCAAAATTGTATTTTAATATTTTGTTTTTACCCTCTCGTTCTTAGCCGTCGATATTAGTAATTCTCTTGCTATATGTGCTGAGAGCTACTAGGCACACCCTACGGTATGTTTATATTATGACTTATGCCAGAGTGCATGTGTAGCATAAAACAAAACAGTTTCTTAACCTCTAGTTCGTTCCATGATACATTTTTTCTTGAACAAGCATGAATTATTATTATTATTATTATTATTCGTCATGAAGATTATCCAGACGACTCTCACCTTGACAATAGCAGTTCTGAGATTCGAGTTATAGCAGATGATGGATTTAATGCATTGATCTCAAATTTTTATTAAAATACAACCACATGGTTTAATTACAGTACTGTAATAAAATTACTGTATACAGTATTCAGTTCAGTAGTAACAAAAAAATTATTTCATTATTTCAGATTGCTTTGCACTTTGTTGAACAAAGCAATGAATCTACACCAGCTTATGTATTGTTGATCAAACGGTGGTGTGACATAGCTGCAAGACAGTGCTGCAGCAAGAAAATTCAGAAGAAAATCACTGATTTTATTCAATGAGTGACATAATGTAAACATTTTAATGTTAATATACAGTATGCACCTTTGCTTAACAGAGTTTATGCATTTTTATTTTGACAGTTAAGTTCCGAAAATATTTACCATGTGTCATCCAAAAAAATGCATCAACCGAAGTGGCTCCACCCCCTTTATTTTGGATAAACGGGGTTCTACTGTAATGGAGGCCACTGTGTAGGCTACTTGGAGCCACAGGCAGTGCTAATGCACTATGAGAGACTCAGTCCCTTTTACAAAAATTGATGCCTGCTAAGCCATCTGATGGCCATGCATCTCATTAGGTGTACTAGTTATCAACTGATGAGCCCAAATTGGCACACTGGGGTGAAATACTGGCAACCAAGAGTGAGTTAGCTGGAAAATTTGTAATGTCCAATAACGGACCATTTATATTGGAATTAAGTGGTATGTTCCAAGCTATCAGTGGGGAGATGGTGTAGAATGATATTAGTAGATGAATAAGCTTGAGGGGAGCTTTCAATGGTGCAAAAGACCATAATACAAAGATAAAATTGGAATTCAAGAGGACAGATTGGGGTAAATATTCATTTGTACGAAGAGGAAATAGGGATTGGAATAATTTACCAAGGGAAATGTTTGATAAATTTCCAGTTTCCTTAAAATCATCTGCCACTTGGGTGGTGGCTCTAAATGCAGATCAGTGATTGATTGATTGATTGATTGATTGATTGATTGATTGATTGATTGATTGATTGATTGATTGAACTCTGTTGGTAAAAGTCTGTGTATGGATAAATATCAACATCACTGGTGGTTAAGCGATGCCCTTCTATTGTCTTCTTTAATGCAGGGAAGAATTGGAAGTCTCTGAGCAACAGGTTGGAACCATAGGGGGCATGGTTCAGGCGGTCCTGACCGAAGGTGGCAATATGGTTGACTTTAAATACTACAATGTGCCGTATCACATTTTTGTGCAGAAGGATGATTCCTGCTGTGTAAAAAGAGAGGTTTCTGTCATCTAATTGAATTTTTTAGTCGTGTCATTGCAGTAGATGCCCATTCTCCATGCTTGCTGGTACCGGTACACACTATTCTGCTGGCCTGTCTTTAACACAGCACTGCACCTGAACAATGAAATTCCACAACAAACAAGGAAGGATGCTTGTGTAACACAACACATTGACAACCCATCAGGTTTATGCATTCTCTGGAAATAAAATGGCAAAAACTTATTTTCCGACTATCCTAAGTAGGTAAGTATGACATTATACTAATTTATTTATTTATTTGTGTCAGTAGCACAATATAAATTATAGATGCATATTGCAAAATTAAATTAAATACATGAAATTACAATATTTACATAAAATTATACAGTTATTTACAAAATCTGCATCATTTGTTTTCATTTCTTTTCTTCTTAGGTTAACACAGTTTTTAGATTCAATTATGTTTTGTATTAACCGCTGTTTTCACTGAATTTTATCACAGTGCGTTGTTTTTTGCTCCATATGATGATGTTCTTTTCTGACCCAGGCAATATTAGATTTGCAAGACCTAGCGAGTCATTCATTTTCACACCCTTCTCGTCATTACCCTTTCCTTTTCAAATACCCTACTTCTTTGAAGAATCAGAACTCTTCTGATTAGAAATAAGAGCAGATGATTGCCCAGATGTGTGCTTACCCTTAAAACCTATTACCACCACTACCTTCTAACAAAAGATGAGGATATTAATTGGCCCTGGTCTGTGGACAAATAACTATTGTGGTAAGATCAAGTTTTAACAAAGCTACTGAACATGCTTACATACTGATCAAAATGAGTAGTTTCTCCTAATAACTGGCATACCATACTTCGCTTTTATATCTGTACTGTCATTTCACTATGGCATTCTGTGAAAGAGACATTGCTATATGGAAGACATCCAACGTTTCTACAGTTCAATGATGAAAAGGGCAATTTGCTGGTCGAATGGAAGAAAGTGAGAGATTGATGATGAAGCTACTTCAAGAGAATCTAAACTGAGGAATAACATTGGTCAACATCATACATTGATGGCAATGAAAGACAAATAAAATAACTGAATATCATTAAGTCTACAGACTGAGTGAGCTGGCTGCACAGTATAAGTCGTGAAACTGTAAGCTTGCATTCAGGAAATGATAGGTTCAAACCCCACCATTGGTAACCTATAAGATGATTTACTGTGGACTCTCCATTTTCATACCAAGCAAATTCTGGGACTAGCACATGATGTGGGCTTTTGGGCTTATGCCTTGTCAATAAAACAAGTTGAAACTCTTCACGGTTTGCAGAGAACTTTGTTCCACTTCTTCAGAAGAAAATCTTGACTGTTCAAGGAAGTTATTTATAAGCTATAAATTTCATTTTTGTTCCATGTTGAAGTGCAATTATAAGAAATAAATTCACAAGAAGGTCTATCTTTTCAATACAATATATCAAGTAAATGATATCACATCAGTCTTGGGACTACTTTCAGCCACTTAGTGGCCTTCTTCAGCCAAATATGAATTAAACAGATTATAACTAAAACATGAATGTATACCAGACAAAGACAATGTTGCAGGAATAATTATAACACTAAAATACATATAATAACAAGAAATATGGTTATGATCTTCTTGTCATTCATATGATGTCTTCTTTAGGTTGACTTAGGACCTCAGGCAAAGAAGTAAATCTGGAAATGATAGTCAGAATTAGGAATGAATAAACATACAGAAAAGAAATTAAAAAGGAGAAAAATTATTTATGAGACTCATCTCTAATGTCTGATGTAGAACAAGCACTGATTTGCTGGAGGAATCAGGCAGTCCATGTAAACAAAGGAGTGGATAGGGAACAAGCAAGCACTGACTTGTAGGAAGGAGGCAATGTAAACAAAGGAGTACATAAGGAGAGGAGGGGGAGGGGTAGGAGGAGGGGGAGGGTAGGAATGTCTAAGGTGGGGCTTAAGAATGTGGACAGAAAAGACTGCTACTGAAAGGGGAATTTAAAGAGATTATAAAAAAAGGAATTATTTTTATCTGAGACATGATTACTAAAGATAGGAATTAAAAGGACAAATAAAATGTTTGATTTCTATGAAATTTCATTTAGATTTCAGTTAGAATTGAAAAACTGTTCCAGGTGGAGAAAACAATTTTCTGTAATATTGAGCAGGGGCCTTTTTGTATAACTTTGAGAATTTTCATGTCTTGGTTGATATTAGTGAACTTATGGTTAGTATCACCCATGTGCTGTCCCATGGCCGAAAATCTGTTATGTATCAGGGCGTTAACATGCTCTAAGTATGTTATAAGGAAGCTCCTACCTGTTTGACTGAAATAAGAAGCATTACAATTATTACAATCGAGTCTATAAACACCTGACTTGGTGAACTTATTGCTATGATTAATAGAATCGGTATTGTGTAAAATATCTATATTTTTGTTGCAAGTTTTGAAGGCTATTTTGACGTCATGATTTTTAAATATATTTGTGATTTGGTAGACTTGTTTATTATTAAACATAAAAGTAGATAACAAATTGTTGTGAGTTTTTCTTTTGTTAAGGTGGTTGAAGGTTGGTGTTTATGTTTATTAATGATTTTCTCTATAAAGGAGCTGTTGTAACCATTAAATTTAGCTATACTGTGAATGGTGTTTAATTAGTTTTTTAAAGTTCTTTTTTAGACAGCGGGATGCTAAATGTGCGGTGTTCCATACTATGGTACGCTGCACATTTATGGGCATGTGGGTGTATGGAATCTTGATGGATTGTGTTAGCGGTATGTGTTGGTTTTCTAAAAATCTTGTAGCTCAGTGAACCAGGTTGTCTGATGATTGTTAGATCTAAATAATTGAGTATTTTATTGTTCTCTGATTCTAGTGTAAACTTGATATGTGGGTCAATGTGATCAAGATTGGATAGATTGGTGATGGCACCAGTTGCACTTTCGTTCATGATCACAAGAGTGTCGTCCATGTATCTTGTCCGAAAAATATTACTAAAGATGTTATTATTATTATTATTATTATTATTATTATTATTATTATTATTATTATTATTATTATTATTATTATTATTATTATTATTATTATCATTATTATTATTATTTTGGTGTGTTCTAAATGATCTAGATAGACTTCAGCTAGGATGCCTGATGCCAGAGATCCAATAGCTAAACCATTTTACTGATAAATGGTATTATCAAATATGAAATAATTGTTATTCAAAACCATTTGTAGAATAGAGATGAGGCCACTGTGTCTATATAAATTGTTGTGATAATGGAACAAATTTTTGAAATTGGGATGCTGGGGTACATGTTAACAATATTGACGGAATGGAGAGAATCTTCTTCTTTTTTTGCTACTGTTTCTTCCCACACCTGTGGGGTCGCAGGTGTGTGAACTGTGTCGCACATGTGGATTCGGCCCTGTTTTATGGCTGGATGCACTTCCTGACACCAACCCTATATGGAGGGATGTAATCACTATTGTGTGTTTCTGTGGTGGTTGGTAGTGTAGTATCTGAATATGATGAGGAGAGTGTTGGGATGGACACATACACCCAGTCCCCGAGCCAAAAGAATTAATCAGAAGCGATTAAAATCACCAACCCTGCCGGAAATAGAAGCCGGGACCCTCTGAACCAAAGGCCAGTACGGAATGGAGGGAATATTTGGGTTGAATAGCAACATGATTTAGTTTTTCAACCAATTCATTAGTGTCGTTAACGGAATTCCCAGGAAAAAAATGGTAATTTCTTTTGAGGAAATGTTGGATGAACTGTGAAATTTTATATAAAGGACTGGGTCTGTAATTAATGGAAGTACAACTGATGCCATCACCATTCTATCCAATCTTAATCACATTGACCCACATATCAAGTTTACACTAGAATCAGAGAACGATAAAATACTCAATTATTTAGATCTAATGATCATCAGACAACCTGGTTCGTTGAGCTACAAGATTTTTAGAAAACCAACGCAAATCGCTAACACAATCCATCAAGATTCCATACATCCACATGCCCATAAATGTGCATACAATAATATGGTACATCACGCTTTTAGCATCCCGCTGTCTAAAATAGAACTTAAAAACGAAATAAACACCATTCGCAGTATAGCTAAATTTAATGGCTACAGCAGCTTCTTTATAGAGAAAATAATTAATAAAAATAAAATAAACACCAACCTTCAACCACCTTAACAAAAGAAAAAACTCAAAACAATTTGTTATCTACTTTTCTGTTTAATAATAAGCAAGACTACTGAATCACAAATATATTTAAAAAGCATGACGTCATAATTACCTTCAAAACTTGCAACAGAAATACAGATATTTTACACAATACAAGTTCTATTGATTATGACAATAAATTCACCAAGTCAGGTGTTTATAAACTCAATTATTGTAATAATTGCAATGCATCTTATGTCAGTCAAACAGGTAGGAGCTTCCCTACAAGATACATAGAGCATGTTAACCCCCTGAAATATAACAGGTTTTTGGCCATGGGACAGCACATGGGTGATATTAACCATAAGTTCACTAATATCAACCAAGACATGAAAATTCTCAAAGTCGTACTGAAAGGCCCCCTGCTCAATATTGTGAAAAATTGTTTTATCCATTTGGAGCAGTTTTACAATCCTAACTTCAATCTAAATGAAATTTCAGAGAAATCAAACATTATATTTCACTTTTTCATTCTATCTTTAGTAATCATGTCTCAGATAAAAATAATTCTTTCTTTTATAATCTCTTTAAATTCCCTTTTCAGCAGCAGTCTTTCTTTCCGCATCTTTCAGCCTCACCTTAGACACCCCTTCTCTCCTTCTCCCCCTCCCACTCCACCCCCTCCTTGCCCCTTCCCCACCCTTCTTTACACCCTCCCTTTCTCTTCTTATTTACTCCTTTGTTTACATTGCCTCCTTCCTACAACAAGTCAGTGCTCGCTTGTTCCCTATCCACTCCTTTGTTTACATGGACTGCCTTCTTTCTCCAGCAAGTCATTGCTTGTTCTAAATCAAATCAAATCAAATCAAATCAAATCAGAATGTCTTTATTTGCAAATGAGGTGTTTATTTACCATGGTGGCAAATGGTACACTAAAATACATTATTGTCAAGCACTAAATTTTAATTAACAAGAGAAGAAGAAAATTTTCCTAGAATAAATATTATACAATTTACGCTGACAATTTTTTCTATTAAACACACAGCTCATCCTTAATAAATTTATATTGTTTACAAAATTCTACTTATAATATCTCCTGTACAAACATAGTCAACTCATATCCAGTATGTGGAATTACTTCAAATAATAATAAACAACTGGTATAAGATTAAAATTTACATTGCATTTATTTATTTATTTTTTGCCCATTTTGGAACCTAAGTAGCATAACGACCTGCTGCGTCTTAACCAGAGCCCCTTTTGCCACCACTTTTCAGAGTTCATGAAGGGCCTTCACAGCTACCGTAGCGGTCCCAGGGCCCTCAATGTCCCCACTACATCAGACATTAGAGGCGAGTCTCATAAATAATTATTCTCCTTTTTAATTTCTTTTCTGTATGTTTATACATTCCTAATTCTGGCTATCATCTCTAGATTTACTTCCTTGCCTGGGGTCCTAAGTCATCTTGTAGAAGACATCATATTATGACAAGAGAATCATAACCATAATTTTTGTTATTATATATATTTGAATGTTGTAATTATTCCTGCAACATTGTCTTTGTCTGATATACATATGTTTTAATTATAACATAATCTGTTTAATTCTTATTTGACTGAAGAAGGCCACTAAGTGGCTGAAACTAGTCCCAAGACTGATGTAATATCATTTACTTGATATATTGTATCGAAAATTTATTTCTTATATGTTCAAGGAAGTCCTCTACAATAATGAGGGTTTGAATTTAAGAATATTTTACTATTGGAGAATTATAGTGGTACGCTTGTTCATCACCAGGTGGCTCGGGAGCCATAGTATCCCTGTAAATGAGGTCGTATGTTGATATAGATATTGATTCCCATAGGAACCTGAAATATTTGTCCTGAATGAGTAAATTCATAATTCAAATATATATGGTCAGTTATTGGACATTATAAATTTTCCAGCTAACTCATTCATGGTTGCCGGTGTTTCATCCCAGTGTGCCAATTTGGGCTTATCAGTTGATAACTAGAACACTTACCAAGACATATTGAGCTACAGGTAGTGCCAATGCACTGCCTGCCTCTTTTACAAAAATTGATGGCTGCTAGGCTCGCGAGATATCTGGTGACGAACGAGCGTGCCACTACAATTCTTCGAGGGTAAAATATTCTTAAATTCAAACCCTCATTGTTGTAGAAGATTTCCTCATGAACAGTTGAGATTTTCTTGTGAAGATGTGAAGCAAAGTTCTCTGCGAAATGTAAAGAGTTTCACCTTGTTTTCTTGACATGGCATAAACCCAAAAGCCCATATCATCTCTACAAGTATGGGCTGTGAAAGCATCAATGTTAACAAAATACTGGGACTATTACATAATTAGAGTTATGGCCACTTTCAAATCCTAGCTTTTACCCATCCCAATGTCACTGAAAAGTAACATGAGTTGGAGTGACATTAAGCAGATAGAAAGAAAAAATTTCTTCAACCAAATGAAGCCAAGGAAAGTTACTGGGCTCAAATAAACTTAGCAGAGCTGTGGTGCTCTCAATGGTGGAATGCAGCAGACTGGTAAAAATTACCTGTATTCTTCAACCAAGTAGTTAAAGAGGAACAAGTATTGACTGACTGGCAACAGAGCATCTCTGTACCCATCTTCAAAAGGAAGGAAAGTGTGGTAATTTCTAGACAATCTGATTTATAAGACATGTGATAAGGGTCATTGAGTTCATTCTTGACAAACATGTTCATGAAATTATCAAGCTGAATTTTATGAATATTGCAGTAAAACCAGTGCAATCCATGCTTCTAGTTGACAACCACAATGATTAGTGCAAGCCAGGCTATCTTGTTTCCCTGCACTCTGAGAAGGGCTTTGATTGCTTACCAGATCACTTAATTTAGCTAGCACTTCAAAAACACAATGTCCCAGAGTACCTTATCAGCCACGTGCAGCTGCCACATGCACTGCCTAGAAACTATCTTCCAGCCACTGCAGTAGCATCAATAACTTCTGCATTTCATCAAAATCTACCAAGGCTCGGCCTCATTATCACTTCAGTTCATCCTTGTAGTGAACACATTTATGGCAGACCTGAACCAACCAATACTCTGGGTCATCATGCTAGACAATAAAAGCAAACTTGATCTCCAATGCCAAATTTAAGAAAGGAATGTCTCATTGACTAATTGAATCAAGAAAAAGAAACCTAACACAATCAAATCAAATCAAATCAAATCAAATCAAATCAAATCAAATCAAATCAAATCAAATCAAATCAAATCAAATCAAATCAAATCAAATCAAATCAAATCAAATCCAATCCAATCCAATCCAATCCAATCCAGTCCAGTCCAGTCCAGTCCAGTCCAGTCCAGTCCAGTCCAATCCAATCCAATCCAATCCAATCCAATCCAATCCTGATCTGCATTTAGGGCAGTCACCCTGGTGGCAGATTCCCTATCTGTTGTTTTCCTAGCCTTTTCTTAAATGATTGCAAAGAAACTGGAAATTTATTGAACATCTCCCTTGGTAAGTTATTCCAATACCTAATTCCCCTTCCTATAAACCAGGGCCTCTCAAACGCCCAAAATCTCACACGTACAAACCGCGGCGTAGAGTTCCTGTGCACAGTGCATTGGTCCCACTCGGCTCGGACCAACGCTTTGTCTCTGGGCTACTCGGCTAAGCTTGGCTCAACTCGGCTCGGATTTGGAGTGCTACAGAGCAAATGAGGAATAGGGAGACAGGGGCAGCGAGTGAGACAGCGCTATTGCTCCAAATCGAGGAGTTGGGGTCTGCACTCTGGTCAACCAAGCGAAGTCGTCTTTTGCACCGTGCACAGTGCATGCACCCTGAGAGGCCCTGCTATAAATGAATATTTGCCCCAATTTGTCCTCTTGAATTCTAGCTTTATCTTCATATTGTGATCTTTCCTACTTTTAAAGACACTACTCAAAATTATTAGTCTACTGATGTCATTCTACGCCATCTCTCCACTTAGTCGAGCAGCTCATCTCCTTTCTCCCAGGTCTTCCCAGCCCAAACTTTGCAACATTTTTGTAACACTACTCTTTTGTCGGAAATCACCCAGAACAAATCGAGCTACTTTTCTTTGGATTTTATCCAGTTCTTGAATCAAATAATACTAGTGAGGGTCCCATACTCTGGAACCATACTCTAGTTGGGTTCTTATCAGAGACTTATATGCCCTCTCCTTTTCATTCTTAGTACACCACCTAAATAACCTCATAACCACGTGCAGTGATCTGTACCCTTTATTTACAATCATATTTATGTGATTACCCCAATGAAGAAGATCTTTCCTTATATTAACACCTAGGTACTTACAATGTTCCCCAAAAGGAACTTTCACCCCATCAATGCAGTAATAAAAACTGAGAGGACTTTTCCTATTTGTGATACTCACAACCTGACTTTTAACCCCGTTTATCATCATACCATTGCCCACCGTCCATCTCAAAACACTATCGAGGTCATCCTGCAGCCGCTCACAATATTGTAACTTATTTATTACTCTGTACAGAATGACATCATCTGCAAACAGCCTTATCTCTGATTCCACTTCTTTACACATATCATTGATATATATATAAGAAAACATAAAGGTCCAATAATACTGCCTTGAGGAATTCCTCTCTTAATTATTACAGGGTCAGATAAACATTCGCCTACTCTAATTCTCTGAGTTCTATTTTCTAGAAATATAGCAACCCATTCAGTCACTCTTTTGTTTAGTCCAGTTGCACTCTTTTTTGTTAGTAGTCTCTTCTTTTCAAAAGTGATTGTGAACAGAATTTTGCCATCATCACATTATTTCTTCACTGCATATTAGTGTTATTTTTTTTACATTAAAATACTACTACAGTATTCCACTAATACATATGGATATCCACTATCAATCATACAACATTTATGGCTTTGTGCTGGGCCAAGCATTCGGGAACTCAGTACCGTTATGCATGGAACATTGGCTGGTTACTGCCTGTAGTATGTCAACAGAATGAAGCACAACTGCATCCTGCTTGGCAGACATTAACTCCTTATGAGAAAACAGTTCTAACTCCAGGGGTCCTTCAAGCTGGCCCCAGAGTGCACTGTTGTTTAAAGTAGACTAATAATAATGCATGTCTGACTGTGTAAAGTGATCATACAGAATACTGACATAATATACAATTACAAGACAGATAAGATAGTGTTAGTAATATCTAGAGAGGCTAGATCCCAATGACACTTACACAGAAGCCACCCCTCTGTAATATCAACTGCCAAAATCTTAACAATGGAACAAACAGAGCAAACAAAAATTCACTGCAGTCTTAATACTCTAACACAGAGGTGCTCAGCTAGGCATCCGCTGAGGCTAGCCCAGTGTAGCTGGGCTGGCTTGACGTAAATGCGGGCAGCTTACGTTGCAAGCCATGTCACAGTGAAGCGAGAGAGCGAATACACTTTGCAGGGAAGTGTGGGAGCATTGATGTTCGATTGTGATTACGATGCTCTCCTCCACTACCCATCGAAGTGCTGATTGGGGTACATTATTTAAAATAACACTTTATAATTCCAACAAAACAAAAAAAAAAAACTGACCTTTTCGAGATATTCCAGTTTGATTTATACTGTGCTCAATATGAACTATCAGTTTTATTTTCTGATATTTATTCATTCAAAGAAAACTTGTACATTATATTTTTTGTGTTACACTCTATAAAGGTACAGGGTTTAAGCATACAAGCTATGATTTACAATTCCTTGGATGGGAATGACGGTATTTCCATTTAACCAAAGTAAAACTCCTGTTATACATTAAGCAAAAAGTAATATAATTACATAATGCAACAATGATTTTGCACAGTTTTGTAGTGTTGTGTGTCTTTCCCTGTTTAGTGAATGTCTGAAAATAGTATTTAAAATTTAACAGATGTCCGGTGATAATAGCTAGCCTCTAAATGGCGAGAATGAGTTTCATCATGAGTGAGGACATAGATATTTACTATCCAAGATTGAAGTACAACAATAATGTAAATGTATCTATCAGACAGATATACAGTATGTTTACAAATAAATAACCTCACTGATTTTATTCCCGGTAAGCATGATTGGATTGTTGGTGAGTTTATCAGATAATTTAAACTCAAACAATCACAAGCTGCAGCTTATCCACTTGAACTCTGTATTATATTAAAACTGTTTCTAAAGCACCTCTTAAAATGTAATAGTGTAAATTGTAATTCATTACGTACATTATAAAAATATTTGAAGTTAATAATAACTAGCAGTTTCCTGCTGGCTCCGCCCGCAATGTACAAAGTATGGTGTTGTTCGTCACTATCCTCACGGGTGTATTTGGAAAGTTTTGAGTTAATGAAATAAAGTACATGATCTGCTGTGGTAATAGAATGTAATATTATGTCAACAAAACACTTGAAAATACATCACACAAAGAAATTGAATTAAACGTTCCTTGGAACAACACTACGCGCCGAACTGTTAAAAAGTCCTTCAGAGATCTTCATCGTGAAGACAAATGTACTCATAACTTTTCTCACAATCTACCAATTTAAGTAGTTATTACCTCAAAAGAAAGCGCTTGATCCACTGAGTGTTTTTAGACCAAAACGAACTGTGTACCTCAATTAGAACGAAAGATATGATTGCTTCGATGAGAATTTTTTTTTTTAGAAATGAGACATCAAATTGAATGTGCACTCATAACTTTCCTCAGAATCAACCAATTTGAATAGTTAAGAGCTGAAATGAAAGAGCTTGATCCACTGAGTGCTCTTAGGCCAAAACAAACTCTGTACCTCAATTAGAACCAAAGATATGATTGCTTCAAAGAGACAAATCTGTGCATGAATACCTTTCAGTTAAAAAATGAAGGAAATCGACCGGATAGAATGGCCGGACTTACTGACTTTATTTTTCATAATTTTCTTAAATATATAGATAATGTTATTTGCTTTATATCCCACTAACTGCTTTTCAGATAGATATGCCAAGGTGCCGGAATTTAGTCCTGCAGGAGTTCTTTTACGTGCAATAAATCTACCAACACAGGGCTGATGTATTTGAGCACCTTCAAATACCATCGGACTGAGCCAGGATCGAACCTGCCACATAGGGGTCAGAAGGCCAACCATCTGAGTCACTCAGTCCAGCATGTTTGAAGTTGTAGGCCTAACTCTTTATTGTATCCGGTCAAAATACATAAACTCCAATGACATAAATTGAAAATGATGTGGATTTCTGCCCTCTTTCTTTCATTATTTTCTGCCTTCATTTCAAGTGATTGAGAGCGACTTCATGGCCTGTGACATAGCCACGTCACTGTGGTTGAATAACATTCGCTCATCGCTCAGTGCTGGGCGCCCACGGGATGGAATGCTCAGGGTGAGCACCTCTGCTCTAACAAGTATAGTAGTAATATTTTCTGTTAGTAAATAGTGATTATGGCTGTAAATATACAAGATCCATCTTTATCTAAATTCAAAAGCAATATTTATAAATGATTTGGTGTATACCTTGAGACACAGCATTGTAGCTTTGGTGCTTTCATTGATATTATTACAGTTATATCATTCTGTTATGTAATTTCATTGTCCTTGCCTATTAATTCCATATACCTAATTTCTCTGTATTGGATCATCACGATGGTACTCATGTACTTCTGTATAAAAATAAATTACAAGTAAAAATTAATTATCACTACCTATATTACTCATTGTGTGTCTTTCCCATCTCTGCGATGAAGAGAAAAATCTGTGTGTAACAGACACTCGATTAAGAGAGATAAGTGCTAGTTTGAATGTACAGGAAGAATAGCAGAAGACATTTCATACTGAAGATTTAAAGGCTAAATTAGAGTAGAAATACTGAATAAAGCTGTGCGTATGGATTGGCTAAAAATATAAATAGCTTTACGAACCTAAGAGTTTAGAGCGATTATAAACTGATTTACGTATTTGGAACAGCAGATTCATGTTACCGCAGACTACCAAAGTTAATGGTAACCATATTGAAACTGCCGTGTATAAATAAATTGCTGTTTCTTTTATTTCTTCGGTGTCTTCACATGGTTGGTATCCCATCACGCTGTCTTGCTCAAAACCTAGGAAGGAAAATTCTCAGTTAATACTCGAATTTTTAATATGGGTGTACATGTAATTGGTATAATTCAGTTTTCTTAGCCTGGAGGTAATAAGTGAGACTATAACTCATACCACTTACACACTACAGTGACTTTCTGAACCATGCATAGTTCTTTGTACAAAAGTTATTACTGATGCTGCAGGGGTTGAGGGGAGATAACTGTAATAATTAATCCATTTCCAGACATTTTCCCCCTAAACTATTTCTTCCCTCTATTTTCCCTAGCATGTTTTTCCCTAAATATATTCTTTCCTCATGTATTTTTGGCCTAAAATATTCTTCCCAGCATCATTTACTTCCAGGGCAATATTATGCACATTTTTCCCTAAATAGGTATACATCTTTTGGCAAAACTAAACTGTCCAAGAGAATTAGCAGAAGATGTTTTTGGACATCTGATATGTTACTGTACTTTTTGACACAATTAGTACCAGTGACCTTATTGCATAGACTGAGACTTTGTGTATTCAATGGTGATGAATCAGTGAGTGGTATTTGACTCAATATTTACTTTAATTTTTACATTATTGAAAATTTATGAACAAACATTTTTTGAGTTTCTAATAATTTTGCATGCCTCTAGAGTTAATACCAAATAGAATGAGACATTCCGCATTATGATAGGTGCTGTATGTTTTTCACAATTTTTCATAAGCAATGGAATTAGATATATAGATTTATCTGAGCTTAGTAAATTGATACATAAAGCACCTTCTGTCCTAATGCAGAAAACAATAGAAATCGACATATAATAGCACCGTGTGAATCAGTGAATCACACCTCATTTCCCTAGTACACCTCTTCAGTTATATCTTGGCAGTGCAACCAGCCTTTAAAACTGAGGACTTGACATGTACATTCATCATCATCATCACCATCATAATTTTACAATTCCAGTTTCCTGGGTACTGTTGGCAAGCCTCTGCCACTCAGTTATATTGAGATACGTTCTGTTAATGACGTCCACCAGTATCCTTCGCCGATCTACAATGTCCATCTTGCATTGTCCATCAGTGGGTTCTTGGTCTTCCCACCATCCATTTTCCTACCAGCTTTGTTTCCAACCATATCATTCCTTAACTTGTCCAGTTTTGTTTTATGAGTTCTAGACCTCAGGAACTTTATCTCAGATGTCTGTAACCTTCATGAAGGTGCAGGTTTCAATACCATAGGTTAAGATCGATATGAAGTACTAATTGAACATCACCAGCTTTGATTTTGTAGGTACTTTGGGATTCCAGAGGAATGTTCATACTTGGTAAAAGTGAGAGCTCTTCTGCACTTTTTGCCACCTCCTTTGTGGCTATTGTGTCTCTAGAAATTACTCTGCTGAGGTATATAAAGTTTTCCACACTTTTCAGTGGATGGTTTCCTAGCATGATGTTCACTGGTTGTCCCTCTCTGTTTATTGCCATCACTATTGTTTTGGCTTTGCTTATCTTGAGATTGAATTTCTGGAACTTAATCTTCCATTCATTGGGTCTCAGCTGTAGTTTTTCCTCATTTTTCCCCCAGATCATAATGTCTTCAGTGAAGCCATTGCATTTAGTTCGCCATAGGTTTTCTTGATGTTCTTCATTGTGTCATCCATGATGGTGATAAACAATAATGGGTAGTGCTCTGTCTTGCTGGACTCCATTTTTGGTCTGGAGCCAGGATGAATGTCTGTCACTAAATCTCACACAGCTTGTACAGTGCTCATACAGCATCTGAACTTACTTCTCCAGTCTCTCTGGCACTTTCCTCTTTCTCAGGCATTCCCATATCTTCTCTCTTGAAATGCTCTCATATGTCTTCTCAATATCCAGAAAATCCATGAACAGATCTTTGCCTTTCTCCCAATATTTGTCTGTTAACATACGGACACTGTTGTGGATCTTGAGGCCTGAAGCCATACTGTTCTTCTTCTAACTGGCTCTAAGATGACTCGCAATCTGCTCCCTAAGATATTCTCAAGAATCTTAAGCCCATGAGAAAGGAGAATTATTCCCCAGTAATTAGAGCATTTTTGGTGGTTTCCTTTCCTAAACAGGGGGATAATGACACCTTGCTCCAATCAGCAGATATATTGTCATCCTTTCGAACTACATTGAGCATACTGTATAGCCATTGTAAATCCTGGACTCCTGTTGCTTTACATGTACATAACCCTAACTAACCTCATAGCACTACAGCCCTGAAGGGCCTTGGCCTACCAAGTGAAGGCCTGCAGATTATGAGGTATTATGTGGTCAGCACGGCAAATCCTCTTGGCCATTATTCTTGGCTTTCTAGACCAAGGCCGCTATCTCACTGTCAAATAGCTCCTCAATTCTAATCACATAGGCTGAGTGGACCTTGAAATAGCCCCCAGATCCAGGTAAAAATCCCTGACCTGGCTGGGAATCGAACCCAGGGCCTCCGGGTAAGAGGCAGGCACTCTACCCCTACACCACAGAGGTGGCTTTACATGTACATACAGAAAGTAAAATTATATGAGAAAAACCTGGAGAGAAATTATAAACAAACAGAAAACACGAATAGAAAAATATCAGAAAAATAGGCAGAAAATCTCATTCAAATTGGTATTTAAAATATTTCTCTTTCTGACCTATGTAACATTACAAAGTCAAATTGTCAGTACTATAATGCCAAGTCATTATCTTCTTCTTTGTATTATCCTACTGTTGGACCCATGTTATAAATCAGTGAATGCCACTTAGTTTCCTTTGGGTGCAATTTCACTGTGGAATGGTCATAGAATATAGTGTATCAATAGTATTCCTTTGTCATGGGAAGTGACTATAAAAGGTAACTCAGGGGCTCATATCTTGAGAAGCTGGGTTGGCAATCATGGGTCCTGTGCCTGAACCTGACATTGAATTCCACTTATATGTGCTAAGCTCCTTGCTTTCATCTTTCCTATCCAGTCTTCCTTGGTTTCTCTGGTGGTGCATTCTGCATCTACCCATCAACATTAACTCCAAGCTTACACAAGGAGTATTTTATTACACCACCTATTCAATACAATCCACTGTTGCATGGTTAAGTGAACATAGAAACTACCAGATTTTAAGGTACATGTTTCGCCCCTCTTTTACTGGGCATCGTCAGCCTTATTCAATCCTAAACCCAATTTTGGTCTGATAAGGTTTGATAAGGTCCTCAGACCAAAATTTGTTTTAGGATTGAATAATGATGATGATGCCTAGTAAAAGAGGGGTGAAACATGTACCTTAAAATCTGGTAGTTTCTATGTTCCTTTAACCAGGCAACAGTGGATTGTATTGAATAGGTGGTGTAATAAAATACTCCTTGTGTAAACTTAGTGACATAGCTGTTTTCAGTACAGAACAATGACGAGAATAATGGTTTGTAACATTAACTCCTCCATAGAAGTTGCTTCGCTGTTAGATGGCAACAAATAAGAATTTCAAAACTGGTATGTGGGCAGGGTGACCAGCTCCCTATAATTTTCTAAAGGTTACAGGTGGAACAAATGCTGACACACAAGAACATACACAACAGTAATTTATTGGTTTTATTCCCACTGACTACTTTTATGGTTTTTAGAAATGCTGAGGTGGTGTGGGGATTCTTCTATATGCTGGTGAATTTATCCACACAAGGCTGGCATATTTGGGTACATTTAACAATGTCAGACTGAGTGGAGATTGAACCCACTAACTCAGGCTCACAAGACCAGTGCTCCACCATCTGAACCACTCAGCTAGGTACATCACAGTAAATTTGGTCATCAGACAGAACCAACACCCTTATTAAGCTCATAGAGCTGTTCACCACAATATCCCAAGTTTAAAAATAAAATAGTTAAATGAAACTGAACCCAATTAAAATCAAACATTTTAACACTTCAATAAAAGGACATCTGATTCTGATTGATGACAAACTTCTGAAGAAAATCACCTGAAAACTTGATTTTTGAGAGAGTAAAGAGCAGCAAGACAACTACTAGAAACACCACCCTAAAACAGGCTGATCCTGTTGTGCTGTGAAACATTCCACCAAATGGACATCGTACCACGAGGAGGCGTTCCCAAGTCAGAGTCACGATTAACCATGCTGATGTGAAGAAGAATAGATCTACTGTTACTTTATGCATGTCACATAACCACCAATAATCCTGCAAACAAGAAATATTATTCAAGAAAATGTAATACAGCTTATGTCCTCTTTGTGTTATTAAAAGAACAGAAAGGATGAGAAATTTTGTAATAATATTAAAATGTTCTACTCACCAAGTACCATCTTCCAACTTGAGGAATGTGTGCTCGCAATAAACCCACGCCATAATTAAAGATCAGAGCTCCATTATCAGACACAGCTAGAGCACGCAAGTATATGGAAAAATTATCATTTGGATGAGAGCCATTCAGAACCAGGAAAGCTATTGTGTTCAGTATAAGACCTGGAATACCAGGACAGGATCAAATCAACTTAAATATATCTAGAAATAATGGAAAGGAAACGGATTAGTGACAAACAGATTCACAAAATATATATGGAAAGTAGCAAATGTGCCTGATATTCTACCTTGTATACGGATTTATGCATAAATAACTGTACATGCAGTGAGTAAGATTATATTAAATTGCATGTCTCTTAGCGCTATCCAAGAAACACTCTGTGGTACTGTTGAAATACATGGGTTGATTTTTTAATAGTGGTAACTATGCTGTAAAAATGCTGTGAAACGTAGCCAGGCAATATAATGTATACCTGAGGTAGCTTAGATTCGCACCCTTCCTCAGCGTAAATTAACTCGCCGTCCACACACCATGCACTGTGGCAGCGACAAAAACAAAAATGCAGTTATGAGCGCAGGCTCGTGGCGTACAGCTGTAACGATTTCAAAGCAAGATCAGAGGAGCTGGTTGAAAATTGAGTGCGCTAGAGGACGACAAAATGTGACAGACATGCCATGGCCTGGTTATCCTGCAGTAAGTGATGATGATGTGCAGAATATGAACGCGTTAGTGCTGGAAGATCGGAACACCACAATTCCTGAATTGGCCAATGATACAGGGCTGGCGCCTTCGACTGTGTTGCAAATCCTGAAGAAGAGAAGCGGCTGAGAATGCGGAAAATTGCCTCCAAATTGGTTCCACATGATTTGACCGAACATAAAAATGGCTGCGATATGATGCAGCTCGTACGCACTTGGAGTGCTATGAACGCGAAGGTGAGGCCTTCTTACAGTGGATAATCATTATTGCCGAGACCTGGGACAGAGCTTATGAACCACAGCTGAAACACGAATTAAATGACTGGCGTCATCACAGATCACCGCGAAAAGTAACGGTTCGGCCGACCGGAACCAATGTGAAGGCCATGCTTGATCATTGTCTATGAATGGGATGGTGTTAATATAAAACACACCATTCCCAGAGGACGTACCATTAATGTGGAGTATTACTGTGCATTTTTGCAAATGAACCAGGTAGCAGCTCTAAGAAGTAAACGAGTATACTTCCTGAATAACCCACCCATCTTTCTGCATGACAGTGCAAGGCTGCATGCAGCAGGAGCTGTGACTGAGTTGTTCAGTCGCTGGGGCTGGGAAGTGCTTTACCATCCCCCTTATTCTCCATATCTTAGCCCCTCCGACTACGATCCCACCCCTAAAATGAAAGCACCACTCTGAGGGGTCTGCTTCTGCACAGTGGATGACATTCTCCAGGCCACCGACTGCTCCATCCGCAACATCCAGAGCAGCGGCATTCAACGGCTTTTACATTGCTGGGCACGAGTGCTACACAACGGTGGTGATTACTTCAAAGGCCTGCAAAACGCTTAACATTGTAGGTATGCTATGTATCAAAATAAGAATTAGTTACCACTATTAAAAAATCAACCCATGTATTAACAGCTGCCCTTAGTGTTATTCGAAGACGATTGCAACCTCCTATGGTATTCCACAAATAACCTGCAGAATGGCAGCTTGACATCTCTCTCGCCTTCTACCCAAGGAATACCCACAAGTTTGCAGGGATTATGATGAAACTGGCATTATGTTATTCACTGTTGGCAAGCAGCCAGAGATGTTGTCATGGTAACTGGTAAGTTCATTGTTGGTCTGTGAGGATGTCCATCATCCAACGCAGAGCAGGAAACCCACAGAAAATAGTAATTTTCTCCATCATTTTGAAGAGTAAGCGAAATTATGTACATAACAAAAGTTATTTAAAATGAAGTGGTGTTTCACATATAGTCTACGGAATTTACAGAAAATCAATAGTATAAGGTACGGTAAGGGTTATACTGCCCAAAGGCAGGTCCAAACCTCTGCAGAGGTGTTCCTGAGCTGGAGTTTACGTGCGGTAGAGTGGCCAGTTTCTTTCCGCTCCTTCATTCCCTTACCCCCACCAACAGCGGGTGGCAACCCATCCAACTCCTGACCACGCCCAATGTTGCTTAACTTCGGAGATCTCACGGGATCCGCTGTTTCAACACAGCTACGGCCGTTGGCAATAGTATAAGAGAATATTGAAAAAAAAAAATGTTCTGGTTTTCCTGTTAACCCTCAGTCTATTCACTGGTTTTTAAACCTGCTCCTGGATGAGTGTATTCTAAATATGAAGTTTGGCCAAGATCTATCCAGCCGTTTCACTGTGATGCCAGGACAGACAGACAAACAGACACAAAAGCTAAAAACCACTGATACAGTTTCGAGTTGACCTAAATCGGATAAATATCTGAAAAATTGGCAAAACAAACGAAATTACAAAGAGTGGACTCCTTACAACTTTGTTTATATAGATAAGCATAGTAATGTTTATAGTGCAAACCTTCATTTCGAGATTTAACTGCTTTTAAACGGCTGTCATATTGACAAACAGATTGTACAATCAGATGCCCTTTTTAGTGTTCTACAGGGTTGGTATTTTATATTTTTCTCATATCTCCTGTGTTTATGGGTTAGATTGAGTTAGAAACATTGAATATGGTGAAACTGGGTACAGTTTTCACACATTACTTTATTTTTCGTGTACTTATGTGGCAGCTGGAATCATAAAATTTGGTTAACATGTGGCCACTGCTCGTGTCGATGTGCGTGCTGAATTTGATGATTCTATATTTCCTATAATGCAGCTCTATCTAACGTACAAGGGATCGAGATATGACAAAAAGTCATAGGACCAATGTTTTAGATCTCTCCAAACTGAACAACGAATGTGCTATCTGTTTTGTAATACCGGTACGACATACTGTTTAGCTGCCAATTAATCCAAAATGAAGATCTGCACCGTCATTAAAACTGCCTCCATATTTAGATATTATCTAGGGCCAAAAGTTACACATTTGAACAGCTTGGAATTTTTCCTTATAGTGAAGAGTGTCCAGGTTTCGGGATTAGCACTCGCATACCTACAGAGAAATTAAGGAAGAAAATAATAGTTAAGAAAGTCGAAATTGACTGAAAATAGGATAATAACTGAGGACAGCAGGATAGGACAATAGCAAGTAGATGTATTGGAAGAATTCAATGTCCCTCACTAAATTGTTATGGATTTAAGAAAGCGGTAACAGAGGAGAAATTTAGGAGCAAGGAGCATTAGGCAAATAGATAAGAAGATGACTTCCGGTATTATTACGTAAGCTTAAAGAGGCAAAGCAGAGACACGCAATTAAAGCAGAAAATAGAAGTAGAAGAGAAATACAGTAAAAATTATAGCACATGCCAGAAAACACCTTATGGTGTGATTCATTTATTTAGCGTATGGCTCATATAATCAAGTTGAATACAGATATTTACTTAACAGGAAGACAATGAACAAGAAAAGTCTCCTTACAATTGAATGTCAAGATCATTGATTCACTGAGTTGCTTCTGGAGTTGCCATCAGAAAGTCAACTTTGCTGCCTGTGTATGCCCGTGTTTCACACTCTCTGGCAATATGGCGTATGGTTTGTCGTGCAGTTCCGCAGTCACACGCGGGTTTCGGCAACTTGTTCCATTTGAACAACACATCTCTGCACCTGCCATGGCCTTTTATTATTATTTTCAGAGCAGTCCATGTTTCACGTGGTAGCTGGAATCCAGTTGGAAGTTCGGCATTCGAGAACATACTGTGCAGGTGCATCTCTGTTGCTGCTTCCCACCGTCTTTTCCATTCTATAGTTGGGTTGTATAGCAACCATGTCTAAGGCATTATGTAAAGTTGGATGGCGTGAACGTAATCTATTTTGGTTGATAGTTCGTAAATCTTCATGTACAGGTAGATCGGGGTTCCTTAAGATTTTATTGAATTCCTCGATGAGAGCGCTGAATCTGCGTAAATCATATGGCATTGTTCTAGATAAAAGCGGGAGCCAGTGAGCTGGCGTAGATCGAATTGTGCCAGCTATTATGCGCATAGTGGAATTCAACTGAGTATCAATAAGTCTTGTGTGATGATTGTTCATCCACACTGGAGCACAGTACTCAACACTTGAATACACCAAGCCTAAAGCTGAAGACCATAAAACACTTGCTGAAGAACCCCAGGTAGATCCACAAAGCTTACGAATGATGTTATGCATTTTCAGTTTCTGTGCAGAGTTCAGCAGATGTTGTTTGTAGGATAGTGTTCAATCTAAGGTTACTCCAAGATATTTTGGGTTCCAGTTGTGGTGAAGTATCCTGCTGCAGAAACGTTCAGTTTAGTATTTGCTAAGTGATTCTTTCAGTGGAAACAAGACACCTCTGTTTTATTGGTGCTGAGCTTAAGTCTCCAGTTCCTGAAGTCTGTCTGTTGTCTGTTAGGTCATCAGCGCAGAGGCTGGTTGGATCCTCAAATAGCACCACCAAAGGCTATGCAGTTATAGGGAAACCGCAAAAACCAATGGCAGAGCCCAAATGAAGCGTACTAGGCAAGATGAGGAGTGAGGTAGTTTGCCATTGCTTTCCTCACTGGACCAGAATGTGCCATTGCAGCACAACTGACCCTATGAGCAACACCTGTCATAACACTCAGACACTATTTGTGCTCCGAATGTCATTACTCAGTACCATCCGTACCCCAGCAGCTTCCATATGGTCACAGCCATGGATGAGACTGGGACTTCATTGGAAGCTACACTTTGCTCTGGCCTGTGCCAAGAGACAGATACAAAAGTACTGCATCCATCAAGAAATGGCAATAGATGGGTTCCTGAAGTAGGTTTCCAAAATGGGCAAATCCCTTGTCAACATCTCTTCATTTTTCTCCAGTTCTTTGTGTTGCACAGCTAATGCTATATCGTCAGCGTAGAAAAATTTCCGGGATGTAACTTCAGGAAGATCAGATATATATAAGCTGAACAGGAGTGACGATAGGACTGAACCTTGATGCAAACCATTTTTAAGCTTCCTCTCCTCGCTCACATTGTTCCCGATGATAACCTGAAGTCTCCTATCACTCAGTATATTGTTAATAAGTCTTGCTATCTTTCTGTATGATATGGCCCGGAGAAGTTTATAGACCATACCTTCCGTCCACACGGTATCAAATGCAGCAGTGAGATCAACAAAAGCAACAGATGTTTTCGGTTTTCTTTGAAACCCCATTTTTATGAATGTAAGTGCCAAAACTTGATCACAACAGCTGTGACTTGGTCTGAAGCCTGCCTGATCCATGAGAATGTGCTGTAAAATGGCACTGTTTATTCTGTTAAATATAAATGTAATATATAAATGTTAAATGTAGATTATGATGTGAACTAATGCTCTGCACTTCGCGGGTCTGTTGAAATATCAACAGCCACCCTTAGTGCTATTCGAAGACAATTGTAACCTCCAACGGTATTCCGCAAATATCCTGCAGAATGGCAGCTTGACGTCTCTCTCGCCTTCTACCCAAGGAAAAACTACGAGTTTACAGGAATCATGACAAAAATGGCATTATGTCACTTGCCTGCAGGCAAGCAGCCAGAGACATTGCCATGGTAACCGGTAGGTTTGTTGTCAGTCTACCTGAAACCAGCAGAAAATACCTATTTAGGTAGTCATTTTCTGTCATTTGAAGAGTAAGCGAAATTATGTACATAACAAAAGTTGTTTAAAATGAAGGGAAGCTTTACGTATAGTCTACGGATTTTACAGACAGTCAATAGTATAAGAGAAAATTGAAAATACCTGTTCTGGTTTTCCTATAAACCCACAGTCTGTTCAGTGATTCTTAAATCACATGCATGCATGTATACTCTAAATATGAAGCTTGGCCTAGATCAATCCAGTCGTTTTGCCGTGATGGTGAAACAGATGGACAGACAGACACGAAAGCTAAAAATCACTGATACGGTCTTGAGTTGAACTAAAATGGATAAATATCTGGAAAAAAAGAAAAAATCCGAAATTACAGACAGTGGAACCCCTACAACTTTTTATATGAATAAGCATGGGTCGTTTATAAGTGCAGACCTTCAATTCGAGATTTATTGCTTTTAAATCGTACGACATATCGACAAACGAATTTCGCCATAAGACGCCATTTTCAGTGTTCTACAAGGTTAGTCTTATGACATTTTCTCTTATCTCCTATATTAATATGGGTTAGATCAAGTTTTGGGCACAGTTTTCACACATTACTTTGCTTTTCGAATACTTATGTTGCAGCTGGAATCATAAAATTTACCTAACGTATGGCCACTGCTCGTGTCAATGTGCGTGCGGAATTTAATGATTATACCGTATCTTTCCTATAAGTGTGACAAATGATAACATATATGTGTAAAAAGTACAAAATTAACTTAAAATCAAGAAATGAAGCCAAAAAGTCGAAGGACTAAAGTTATAGATCACACCAAATTGATCGTCGATTGTGCTATCTGTTCTTTGATACGGTTTACCGTTTACAATTATGCCGAAGCGGAGGTATGCATCTTCATTAAAATTGCCTCCATATTTCGAAATTTTTCGAAGCCAGAAAGTTACACATTTGAACAACTTGGAATTTTTCCTCAAAGGAAAGAGTGTCCAGATTTCGGGATTAGTGCTCGCATACATACGGAGAAATTAAGAAAGAAAATAAGAATACAGTTAAGAAAGACGACATTAATTGAAAAGAAGATAATAACTGAGGACAGCCGGATTGGACAAGTGAGAAAATACCGAGCGCATGTATTGGAAAATGAAATGTCCCTCATTCAATTGTGATGATATTAGTTACGGATTTCAGAAGGCTCAATGAATTTTATCTGTGCTGTCCTGTAGATGCACAGAAATAAGCCCTAAGTCCTGAGAAAAACATCTCAGCTGTTGAAGTTGTTAAGGAATTTGTCATCACTAATTTTAGAAACTTAAACAGATCTGAGAGCAAGTTTGAATCCCACTGTCGAAGATATTTTACCGTGGTTTCCCATTTTCACACCAGCCAAATGCTGGGGCTATACCTTAATTTGTTATGTGAGTCTCACAATCACGAACCATGTTGTACGATCAATCGAGAATTCATTTCGAACAGTATAAAAAGAAGGGTGCATGACGAGATATGTGAACGACTATTGAAGTTACAGAAGTTCATTCACTCACTCTGCCTAGAAGGTGAAAGACCCAAACAATATGATAATTCTGATGATAATTTAGCAAAGCCGTTTGATTCAGTTGAACAAAGGTACAGGTGTCCATTCTTTGCAGTCATAGATAAAAATGTTAATTATTTGGTTCCGCGTTTTGGCACATCTTACAAATTCTTACTTGAATTCGAGCAGTTCCTACCTGGGAGTGATACAAACAAAAACAAATGTTTACAATTTCATGAAGACTATGTAGACTCTAATCGTCTTTTACTCTTTTGCTTCGCAAGGAAATGTTTCATGAGTCGTTGCCGAATGAAAGAAGAATAAATTGGTAATTTACAGGACGTCCGCCTCTGTGGTGTAGTGGTTAGTGTGATTAGCTGCCACCCCCGGAGGCCCGGGTTCGATTCCCGGCTCTGCCACGAAATTTGAAAAGTGGTACGAGGTCTGGAATGGGGTCCACTCAGCCTCGGGAGGTCAACTGAGTAGAGGGGGTTCGATTCCCTCCTCAGCCGTCCTTGAAGTGGTTTTCAGTGGTTTCCCATTTCTCCTCCAGGCAAGTGCCGGGATGATACCTAACTTAAGGCCACGGCCACTTCCTTCCCTTGCCTATCCCTTCCAATCTTCCATCCCTCACAAGGCCCCTGAGGCCGCCTGGGCGAGGTACTGGCCATTCTCCTCAGTTGTATCCCCCGACCCAATGTCTCACGCTCCAGGACACTGCCCTTGAGGCGGTAGGGGTGGGTCCCGTCGCTGAGTCGGAGGGAAAAGCCAACCCTTGAGGGTAAACTGATTAAGAATGAAGAAAAATTCATTACGTATATATTTTTACTACATTGCGCCTACTGAATCAAATTCATGGTACTTACACTCGAGTGAATGGAACTTTTTAGCTCCCTTATCTTTAGAACTTCATTACCCAGTATCTCAATGCCGACATCCGACAGTGATGTATGGTCTTGGGGTAACGCACTGGAGTATGGATGCTGAACGCTGGAGTTCGATTCCCGATAGGGCGGGGAATTTTTACTGAACAGTAAAAGAATATAACTTTCAGGGATATAGTACCAAGGAAGTGAGAGGTGCAGAGCAGCCAATAGGAACAGATGAGTAGAAGATGTCATGGCGGCGACATGGATGGCTTCAGCAACTTAGAAGCAAATATCCGAAATATGGCGGATGAGAAAATATGAAGTAAGGAATTGTAAATAACGACAATGTCCAGTAAAATGATTCGTAAGAAATACGATGTGAGTAAGAGAAATTTTTAAAGGGTCGAATTAAAAATAGGGGTAGCGCCTGTGTGGTAGACAACCCGCACAGCAAGGGTCAACGACCTACTTTTAAACAAACCGACATAGAATCCTCCCTGTATTTTAGACAGCTGGGGCGATGGCTCCGGTTTCCCCTCTGGGGTCGGCCGACCGCTCCCTTCGACGTGTTCCCAACCACTAGCACGCCATTGGACCTACACTTATCAACAGACCAGAAATCCAAGATTTGGTTCTGGTTAATGATTGGTGTCCGCCTCTATGGTGTAGTGGTTAGCGTGATTAGCTGCCACCCCCGGAGGCCCGGGTTCGATTCTCGGCTCTGCCACGAAATTTGAAAAGTGGTACGAGGGCTGGAACGGGGCCCACTCAGCCTCGGGAGGTCAACCGAGTAGAAATGGGTTCGATTCCCTCCTCAGCCATCCTTGAAGTGGTTTTCCGTGGTTTCCCACTTCTCCTCCAGGAAAATGCCGGGATGGTACCTAACTTAAGGCCACGGCTTCCTTCCCTCTTCCCTGCCTACCCCTTCCGATCTTCCCAACCCCACAACAAGGCCCCTGTTCAGCATAGCAGGTGAGGCCGCCTGGGCGAGGTACTGGTCATTCTCCCCAGTTGTATCCCCGACCCAATGTCTCAGGCTCCAGGACACTGCCCTTGATGCGGTAGAGGTGGTTCCCCTCGCTGAGACCGAGGGAAAAACCAACCCTGGAGGGTAAACAGCGTGAAATTTTGGGTCGGAGATGGGATACAACTGGGGACGAGGACCACAACCTCGCCCAGGCGGACTCACCTGCTATGCTGAACAGGGGCCTTGTGGTGGGGTTGGGAAGATTGGAAGGGATAGACAAGGAAGAGGGAAGAAAGCGGCCGTGGCCTTAATTTAGGTACCATCCCGGCATTTGCCTGGAGGAGAAGTGGGAAACCACGGAAAACCACTTCGAGAATGGATAACTATTTATTTTAGAAATATTGGCTTGTTTAAAGCTTTTATTCATTTTAGTTCATCCCGGAGTACATAAGGACAAAAAGAGAGAGGATACACATCATCATCATCATCATCAGTCAATCACTACCGATCTGCATTTAGGGCAGTCGCCCAGGTGGCAAAGTCGTTATCTGTTATTTTCCTAGCCTTTTCTTAATTGACTTCAAAGAAATTGGAAATTTATTGAACATCTCCCTTGGTAAGTTATTCCAATCCCTAACTCCCCTTCGTATAAACAGATATTTGCTCCAATTTGTCCTCTTGAATTCCAACTTTATCTTCATATTGTGAATGTTATATCACAAAAATAAATAAATATTATGGATAAAAGTTATGTCACAACTGAAGGGTAGGACAGGCCACAAAGGGAGTTTATCTCATACTGGTACTGATAGGATATAGACAGCCAAAAAAACCATAACGAAAATATGATTATTATTTTAAATTTCGACTCTAATAAAGAAGAAGCACAAATACCTGAAAATAGCTCGCCAGACTTTTGAACAATAATGGAAAACTGTAAAGTTAAATGGCAAGGAAGGCCTAACAGGAAAACATTTTCAGTTTAATTCATACTGGATGAAACTAGCAGATGGGTACGTGGAAATAAATATGCTAGGCTTGAACACGGATATCTGAATAGAAATTGCAAGGTAAAAGAACAATTTTCCTTTTAACACATAGAGTAAAAAGTGGACTTAAATGTAATGAGAAATGACAGGATTATGGAGTAACAAATACAGTACGGTATTATATTCTTAACTGTGTACTCTAGACGATCAATGTAGGAAGAGGGGATCTCTATGTGTATTAGACGATGAATACCGGAATGAAGTGACAATCTCAGGGGTGATAGAGGTGAATAGAAATGTAGAAGTGAATGTAAGATATACAAGAGGCAATCCGTCACTTTTCTGTCTAATAATTTTATTAAATTCACAGTAAATGATACCGAAATAACTTCCTAACAACGCGGAAGCGCGATAATTTAACGTCTACTAATCAGAAGCTATATACAGATCCGGGTGGTCTGGTATGGGAATAAAATGTGTAGACGAGCGTGTTGCGGTTGAGAATACGCCAAATCCTGTGGATCACCTCATCCACTACCTTCAGCTAACCCTTGATTCTTTGTAAGTTAACTACTGACCACTACCTCACATGTACATCAATAAATTTAGGCATTCCTTTAATGATAACAACTCACTGACATGTTCTTACCTCCGGAACAAATCCGGAAAACTCCATCTATATATAAAATAACATGTCCTGACTGGCTGATTCATCATCGCCGAGCCAAAATGAAATTTTGCGGATACATTTAAATTAGAGAATTACGGAGAATTTTTGGATATTCCGTCACGAGGGGGGTGAAAAGAGAGGTGAATTGTTTAAATGAGTATATCTATATCTCAAAAACTTAGAAGTGTACAGACGAAAAAATGTATTTGGAATATCCTTTAAAAATAAAGAAATATGTATTTTTTGTCTTTTTTAAATCGCATTAACGAGAGGTGAAAAAAGGTGAAAAAGAGATTGAATACCTTTTATGAGGATAATTATATCTCAAAAACTGATGCTGTTACAGACATTAAAATTGGTATTTGAAATCTCCTTTAAAATAAAGAAAATACTTTTTTGTTTTTGGAAAATCCAATTAATAGGGGGTGAACAGGAGTGACAAAGGGGGTGAATTTTTAAAATATATCTACAGTATATCTCAGAAACGAAACATGTTACAGACGTTGAAAATTGGTATTTTGAATCTCCTGTAAAAGTAAAGAAACATTAGATAATTCGTTTTGGGAAAATCCACTTAAGTGAGGGTAAAAGCAATGAAAAATTAGTTGAATGATTTGTGTGTGGATACTTATATCTAAAAACTAAAGATGTTACAGGCGTGAAAATTGGTATTTGGAATCTTATTTAAAAAATAAACACGCAATTTTGGGGGGAAATCAACTTGAGGGGGAGGGGGATGATAAAGGAGTTGGAATTTTTTATGAGGATATAACGCCGCCTCTGTGGATCAGTGGTAGAGTGTCGGCCTCCGGATCCCAAGATAGCGCGTTCAAACCCGGCAGAGGTAGTCGGATTTTTGAAGGGCGGAGAAATGTCCATTCGACACTCCATGTCGTACGATGTCGGCATGTAAAAGATCTCTGGTGACACATTTGGTGTTTACCCGACAAAATTAATTAAATCTCAGCCATAGACGCCCAAGAGAGTTTCGGTTTACTCGGTCTGCCATCTAGTGGGCCTAGAGTAAAACGGAACGTCGAAATTGACGAGCAGACAGCCAGATGGCGTCAACTTGAAATGTCTGCACACGGTAGCTGAGGCCATACTATTATTATTATTATTATTATTATTATTATTATTATTATTATTATTATTATTATTATTATTATTATTATTATTATTATTATTTTATCAGGATATATATCACAAAATGAAGATGTTACAGTCGTGATAATTGGTATTTGGAAGCTCCTTTATAAATAAATAAACAAACACGTATTTTGTTGTTTTAGGAGCACTCAGGGTAAAAGGAAGTGAAAAAATGAATTATTTTTATGGGGATACTTATATCTCAAAACTGATGGTTGCAGGCGTGAAAATAGTTATTTGGTATCTTCTTTAAAAATAAACACGCGTTTTTTTTTGGGGGGGGGGGAGGAATCAACTTAAGGGTGGGGGCGAGAGGGGGTGAGAAAGGAGTTTAATTCTTTTAACGAGGATACTTATACACTGACTGACAGAGCAAATGCAACACCAAGGAGGAGTGGTTCGAAAGGGATGAAAGTTGGGGAAAAAACAGAGTCGGCACGGAAGAATAATTGATGTTTATTTCAAACCGATATGCAGGTTACACAATGCGCACGGCATCGACTCAGTAGGATGTAGGACCACCGCGAGCGGCGATGCACGCAGAAACACAGAGTCAATAAGAGTGCGGATGGTGTCCTGAGGGATGGTTCTCCATTCTCTGTCAACCATTTGCCACAGTTGGTCGTCCGTACGAGGCTGGGGCAGAGTTTGCAAACGGCGTCCAATGAGATCCCACACGTGTTCGATTGGTGAGAGATCCGGACAGTACGCTGGCCACGGAAGCATATGTACACCTCGTAGAGCCTGTTGGGAGATGCGAGCAGTGTGTGGGCGGGCATTATCCTGATGAAACAGAGCATTGGGCAGCCCCTGAAGGTACGGGAGTGCCACCGGCCGCAGCACATGCTGCACGTAGCGGTGGGCATTTAACGTGCCTTGAATACGCACTAGAGGTGACGTGGAATCATACGCAATAGCGCCCCAAACCATGATGCCGCGTTGTCTAGCGGTAGGGCGCTCCACAGTTACTGCCGGATTTGACCTTTCTCCACGCCGACGCCACACTCGTCTGCGGTGACTCATCGGAGAACACGACGTTCCGCCATTCCCTCATCCAAGTCGCTCTAGCCCGGCACCATGCCAGGCGTGCACGTCTATGCTGTGGAGTCAATGGTAGTCTTCTGAGCGGACGCCGGGAGTGCAGGCCTCCTTCAACCAATCGACGGGAAATTGTTCTGGTCGATATTGGAACAGCCAGGGTGTCTTGCACATGCTGAAGAATGGCGGTTGACGTGGCGTGCGGGGCTGCCACCGCTTGGCGGTGGATGCGCCGATCCTCGCGTGCTAACGTCACTCGGGCTGCGCCTGGACCCCTCGCACGTGCCACATGTCCCTGCGCCAACCATCTTCGCCACAGGCGCTGCACCGTGGACACATCCCTATGGGTATCGGCTGCGATTTGACGAAGCGACCAACCTGCCCTTCTCAGCCCGATCACCATACCCCTCGTAAAGTCATCTGTCTGCTGGAAATGCCTCCGTTGACGGCGGCCTGGCATTCTTAGCTATACACGTGTCCTGTGGCACACGACAACACGTTCTACAATGACTGTCGGCTGAGAAATCACGGTACGAAATGGGCCATTCGCCAACGCCGTGTCCCATTTATCGTTCGCTACGTGCGCAGCACAGCGGCGCATTTCACATCATGAGCATACCTCAGTGACGTCAGTCTACCCTGCAATTGGCATAAAGTTCTGACCACTCCTTCTTGGTGTTGCATTTGCTCTGTCAGTCAGTGTATCTCAATAACTGAATATTTTACAGATGTGAAAATTGGTATTTGGATTCTCCTTTAAACATAAACAAACATGTCTTTTGTTTTCGAAAAGTCCACTTGTGGGAGGTGAAAGAATTAAAAAATTAGTTGAATTATTTGTATGAGGATACATATATCTAAAAAACTGAAGGTGTTACAGACGTGAAAATTGGTATTTTGAACCTCCTTTAAAAATAAAGAAACAAGCAGTTCTTTGTTTTTGGAAAATCCACCTAACGGGGTGAGGGTGAAAATAAGTAAAGAAGGAGATGAATTCTGTTTATGAGGATACTTATATCTACTGAAGATGTTATAGACGTGAAAGTTGGTATTTGGAATCTGCTTTAAAAATACACACGTATTTTTTGTTTTAGGAAAATCCACTTAAGGGGCTGAAGAGAATTTGAAAAGCGGGTGAATTTTTGAAATGAGTACCGGTATATCTACATTATACTGTACGTCAAAAACTTAACATGTTACAGACAAGAAACTTGGTATTTGAAAGAACTTTAAAAATCGAGGAACATATTCTTTGTTTTGTTTCCGGAATATTCACTTAATGGGAGTGAAAAGAAGTGAAAAAGTTGAATAATTTTTATGTGGATACTCATACCTCAAAAACTGAAGATGTCACAGACGTGAACATTGGTATCTGGAATCTCCTTTAAAAATAAAGAAACATGCCTTTTTTGTTTTCGGAAAATCCACTTAGGTGTGGGTGGGAAAGGAGTGATAAAGGGGCTGAATTCTTTTTATGGGGATACTTTTATTATCAAAAACTTAAGATGTTACAGACGTGGAAATAGTTATTTGGAATCTACTTTAAAAATAAGGAAACATTGGGTTTTTTTTCCGACTTGAGAGATGACTGTTTCTCACATGTACAGTTCTATGTCGCATGGTCATCTTGCCTCGAAAGGCAATACCACAAACGTGGTTTACAAAGAGTTTCTGGAGTAAATGTAACTCAATTTTTCGGCGAGTTTTTATACTTCAGGGATTCTCAGATAATTTCTTAGTACAGTACCGAGGGGTGATTACTTTGATCAAATTACGAAATCCTCGCGAGCGAAGCCCCGGGTAACTGCCAATATTTGATACAGACATTCATGATGCTTACATTTATCATAGACGTATTCTATCGTTGCGATAAGATATCAAAACTTCGAAATTATTGCGAGCAATTATTGAATATTTTAACACACACACACACATGAGCAGGTAATGACGATTCTTTTCCTCTTAACGTGATTTATTTTTGTGTTCACAAACGAATACTTTAATTACGGTACCTGAAATTTACACGATAAGAATAATTACTATATGGACAGACGATTTTAGAAGTAGTGAAGTAAAATCATAAAATTTACAATAGATTCTGATAACTGAAGTCGTTTAGACATCACTAAGTTGTATCGTCAGCACTAAAAATTACGAGATGAAAAAACATAAAACATACAGGAACTCAAACAAGAAATGTAATGAAGTAGTCTGCGAGCGAAAAAGTACATACGTGTTGGTATCAGTGAAAATCCAAATGGATGTGATGGTTCTAAACAACAAAAGTAAGTTCCAATATAGTCTAGTGCGCATACGTGAGCATGTGATCGCTTACAACCAATCAGTAACAAGAACTAAATCTTGGATTTCTGGGCTGTTGATAATTGTAAGGCCAAGGGCAGGCTAGTGGTTGGGAACACGTCGAAGGTAGCGGTCGGCGGACCCTAGAAGGGAAACCGGAGTCATTACCCCAGCTGTCTAAAATACAGGGAGGACTCTAATCACTCTATGTCGGTTCGTTGAACTCATCCGCCATATTTAAGATATTTGCTTCTAAGTTCCTGAAGCCGTCCATGTCTTCGCCATGACACCTTCTACGCAGGTGTTGTATCCAACTGGTTCCTATTGGTTGTTCTGCGCCTCTTACTTCCTTGGTACTCTATTACTCAAAGTCATATTCATTGACTATTCAGTAAAAGTTTTCAGCCCGACCGGGAATCGAACTCGAAGTGTTATGCATTCGAACTCCAGTGCCTTACCCCGAGACCACACTTCACTGCCGAGTATTTACTCTGAAATCATGGGTAATGAAGTACAATAAATAAACGGCTCAAAAAATCCATTTCTACAAGTAAAATTATGGTGAATTTTGTTTAAGGGGAGGTGTTAGCCCCTATACTAACAATGTTAAATTGCCATACTTTGTGACCCGTTTTCTCTGGAACCGTTAGCCCCACAAATATCAAATTTGGTATGCTGTTATGGTGATACCTTGTATGTATACTGAGTTTGTTTCAAGAAGGACGGCACATACACCCAGCCCTCGGGCCATTGGAATTAACCAATGTAGGTTAAAATCCCTGACCCGGCGGGAATCTAACCCGGGACCCTCTGAACCAAAGGCCAGTACGCTGACCATTCAGCCAAAGAGTCGGACAGTATCTCAATGATAACGTCCGACAGTGATGTATGGTCTTGGCGTAATGGTTAGTCCACACCAAAGTTAATAAACAATGTTTACGAAACAAAGTTAATAAACAATGTTAAGAAAAACATTTCTCAAGATGTTAATAAACTTTTGTTTACAAACCTCTTTAACATTGTGTCCACACCAAATAAACTTTTGTTAACAAACTTCTTTAACATTGTGTCCACACGAAAATATCTGTTTGTGAGGTTACAATGGATAGGATCAGGAAGAAAATACAGCTGCAGCTTTCATTATTTTAATGAGTGCAATTAGAGAAAAATGCAGACGCAAAGCGTGGCAAAGAAAAATATTGGAAAAGCGTTTAGAATTAAGTTTGGAGAGGACACTTAGGCCTATATCAGAACTTTTAATTCATGATGCAGCAGGCTTTCAAAACTTTCTGAGAATGTCCCCACTAGACTTTCAGTTCTTGTTGACAGTAATTGAGTCTGAAATGGCAAGAAATGATACAAATTTATCGGAATGTCATCTGCATTAATGTTAGACTAAGTATAACTTGAAGATTTCTAGCGACTTGTGACTCCTACCAAGGATCATGTAAGAGTGTAAGAGAAATACTCCTACACTTCACTTATGTATTTGTATGGTGTATATGAGTTGCTTGCGATTCGACGGTCGATTTCGAAACATAAATAAAAAGTATTGTATTCCGCGCTACGAATTTGCGTGTTCTAATTGCGTCTTTGCGCATGTGCGAACCGAAATGTTAACGAAAATACGAAATGTTAATGAAAAGTTTCATGTTGTAACCAAGGTTGAAATTTACAAACACAACTTTTATTGCTTCACTTTATGATATTTACATAAATAACTGAAATTTATTTTGAAGCAAAAAGGAATATTGAATCTTGAGAAAAATCTGTCTTTATACAATATGTACAGGTTTACAGTCTTTATATACACTTCTATCTTGAAAAGATAGTCTTTGTGAATTGACACGTTGATAGTCGAGAACTATCTGGCACACTAACATAAATGTCTTTGAGAGTCCTTGTTTGTTGAAGTGCCTGAATTCCTAAAAAGCAAGTTCAATTGATTGAAGAAATTCCACTTAGCGAAACTAAGGGAGCTTGCGTAAATTAGGGAATGAAAATGGCTTGTAAAAGAATTACGGAACATAGGCAGCGGAAACAGGAAAGGGAGCGGTGACCAGAGGTGAAACCTCGTACTGCCAGAAATTCAGTCCACCTGGTCGAAGCACATTTTCAAGAGGAGTAGCCTCCGTGCTCGACGTAGGGTGTATTCTGGAGCTGGACACCGGGCAAGTGGGCAAGTAAGCAGGCAGGGAGCTCCTATTTATAGTACACTCGATGGTCAGGCACGCGCACTGAGGGCTGCACGTCGAAGCTAGCAGAATGATACACAGGCGCGCGTGCAGCTGGCTGGAGGAGCGAGAAAGGGAGCGCCGGACATACAACACCCTCCCCTCCTAAATACGCCGGTACGGCGTGAAACGGCGGCGGCGCTGGCGGCGACTGCGATGCTGGGGCGGAGCTGCTGATGTCTCCGTTGTATTGTCCGGAGCTGGAACTGGGCGGAGTGGCGCTGTCTCGTCCTGAAAGGAACCCATTGTTATTAAATGATCTAAAGCGCGTTCAGCAATAGATTTATCAGGTTTAGCAATAGCATCAATAGCTGGACAGGGGCGGTAGCGCAGACGTATCTGATCTTGATGGCGGCAGATACGTTTCTCCGTAGTCTGAATCTCGTATAGACGATGACCCAAAGATCTGCAGATGACTCCAGGTATCCAGAGTGGGTTGGATTTGAATGTCCTGGTGTAGACCTTGTCGTTGAGGGAGAACTTCGTTGGTGAGGTCTTATGCTGGGCCGGAAGAGGCTGTAACAGAGAAAGTAAAGTTCTGTGAGGTCGTCCATGGAGCTTCTGTGCAGGAGTGATATTATCAGCGCCGGGTAGAGTTCTGTAGTTGTTTAAGAGTTGGAGCAAGGCTTGGTCTTTAGTTAAGCCTGAAGAGACAGCTTTCTTCATACTTCTTTTAAATGTTTGTACGAAGCGTTCAGCTTCACCATTAGATTGAGGGTGAAAAGGTGGTGCTAGGATATGACGAATGCCATTATGTGTACAAAAGTTCTGAAAAGCAGTAGCTGTAAATTGAGGTCCGTTGTCCGAAATGAGTACTTGCGGTAAACCTTCTGTAGTAAAGATTTTCTGGAGAGCACGAATGGTAGTTTCGGTTGTAGTAGTCGAATGCATATCCACGACATATGGAAAGTTTGACAGTGAATCGATGACTATTAACCACATGGAATTGAGGAAAGGACCTGCGAAATCGATGTGAACTCGTTCCCATGGAGTAGTAGCAGGAGGCCATGAAGCAAGATCAGAAGACGGGGCGTTCTGATTCGTTTGACATTGCTCACAAGGACGTATTAGCTTTTCGATGGCGGCATCAATACCGGGCCAGTAGCAGTGTTGACGGGCGAGTTGCTTTGTTCTGGAGATACCCCAATGGCTTTGGTGTAATAATTCGAGGACTTGTTTCTGTAGGCTAAGTGGGATAACCACTCGGAAGATGGTGCCTGCTTCTAGTAATACAACTCCGGCACGAGTCGTGAGACGATGCTGCATACGATGATAAGGTGCCAGGTGGGCAGAAAGTGTGCTCTGAAGAGGCCAACCGTTGCGGATGTAAGTACGTACAGTAGCAAGTATACTGTCCTTATCCGTAGCTTTAGCTATGCAGGTAGCATCAATAGGAAAACTGGATACAGTATCTTCAAGTTCTATGTCCAACTGAAGACATTCAGATTCTTGAGAATCGAAGGCAGTATCAGGACCAACGGGTAAGCGGGAGAGGGCATCAGCATTACAATGCTGGGATGTGGCTCGATATACAATCTGATAGGAATAATCAGAAAGGAACATGGACCATCTTTGAAGCTTTCTGAGGGAATTCTCTGGGATCTTATTACCAGGATGGAATAAGTGTACGAGAGGCTTATGATCGGTAATGATCAGGAAACGGTTGCCATAGAGATATTCATTGAAACGGCGAATACCAAAGATGATGGCTAAAGCTTCTTTCTCTATCTGTGAGTATCGACGTTGATGGTCATTAAGTGTTTTCGAAGCGAAGGCGATGGGGCGTTCTTGTCCATGACGATCCTTCTGTGAGAGAACGGCACCGACACCGTAGTCTGAAGCGTCAGTAGCTAGCGTGATGATCTTGTCGGGCTGAAAATGAGTGAGTTGTATAGCTTGAATTAAGGCGTTGTTGATTGTTTTCCATGCCTGTTGGCATTGCGGAGTCCACTGAAACTTAACACCTTTTTTACGTAGAGCGTTTAATGGAGCTGCCACTGTAGCGAAGCGTGGAATGAACTTATTATAATAGTTCGCTTTGCCTATGAAGGACTGAAGCTGCTTGAGGTTCTGAGGTGCTGGCATGTTTACTATCGCTGAGACATTCTGTGTACTAGGACGAATTCCATTCTTATCAAGTATATGTCCTAGGTATTGAACTTGAGGCTGAAAGAAGGTACATTTAGCGAGATTCGCTCGTAGGCCATTGTCTTTCAATTTCTGGAGAAGGAGGCGTAGATTGGTTAGATGTTCCTGATGATCTTTTCCAGTAACAATAATATCATCCAGGTAGTTAGCACAACCGGGAATGGAGGCGGTGAGTTGAGCCAAATAGCGCTGAAAAATAGCCGCTGAGGATGAAACACCAAATGGGAGTCGCTGGAGCTGGAGCAGTCCGAGAGGAGTGTTGAGTGTGAGAAATTTCTTAGATTCTTCGTCTAAAAGTAGCTGGAGATATGCTTCTTTAAGATCAACTCGAGAGAAGAATTGTCCACCAGAGAGACGACGGAATAAGTCTTCTGGACGTGGAATAGGAAAGATATCTGTGTCGAGTTGTGCGTTGACTGTAGATCGAAAATCACCACAAAGTCGAACATTACCATCAGGTTTCTTGATTACCACGAGTGGAGTAGCCCATTGACTAGAAGTAACTGGTACAACAATTCCAGTTTGTATCCATCTTTCTAATTCTTTCGTGACCTGGTCTTGAAGTGCTAGGGGTACTGGACTTGAAGCGAGGCTTAGCTCCGGATTTCAGCTGTATGTGAGCTGTATAGTCTTTGGCTGTTCCGAGTTGAGAGTCGAAGACTTCAGGAAACTGCGCTAGGAGAGCGGTAACGTCAGAAGTAGGATGCAATGTAGATACGACGTTAATGTTGTCATGTATCTGGAAACCAAATAAGTTAAATAGATCCATGCCCATAATGTTTGATGCAGTGTAGTTGTTAACTACGAGAAGAGGAAAGGCCTTCTGAATTCCTTTATAACTAGCCTGAAGCTTGATTTGACCTTTGATGTCAATTTTCTTCTTGTTAAATGTCACGAGCTGGATGTCAGCTGGAGAGCATGAAGGTGAACCTAAGTTGTGGTAGGTAGTCAGGTTAATAATAGAGACAGGAGATCCAGTGTCTAATTGAAAATCGACAGATCGATCAGAGAATGAGAGAGGAATGATGATTTTGTGAGAATCCTTTGTGGGAAGAATAAGATTGATCTGATCAACTTCCATGTCTTGGCGGGGCTGTATATGCTTCCGGCGTGCTGCAGTAGTCTTAGCAGGGCGGAGCGAACTTTGACAGACAGTTTTAATATGTCCAAGTTTATTACATCGTTCACAAGTAGCTTTGAAAAAACGACAGTCACGACGTTCATGATGCTTGAAACAACCTCGGCAGGAAGGCAGGAGTTTCGAGGTGCTTTTAGAATTGGGCTTCCGTGTAGCATTACGAGAGGGAACCTGGCGAGAATGCTTGGTGGAGAGCGCCTTATCCGTACGGTTCACTGTAGCAGAGGACTTGCGGGCCTGAGGCGAGACTTGTGCAACTTCGTGTGGAGAAGCTATGGCTGCGGCAGTCTTGGTAGTAAGCTCATAAACCGTAGCAATACGCTGGACGTCTTCTAAAGAAGGGTTACTCTGCTTGACAGCATCAAAACGTATTTTGTCTTCAGGAGTATGTAAAATTATCATGTCCCGAATGAGAGAATCAGTGTAGGATGAACCACAACCGTCCTTGGAGCAGATGAACTGGCAGGGTTTAGCTAGACCACGCAATTCAGTTATCCATTCAGTATGTGTCTGATGGGGTTGCTTTCTGCTCTGAAAAAATTTATAGCGAGCAGCCACTATGTGAGGAGCTTTGGCATAGTGTTCCGTGAGACGGGCCAAGAGCTGCGTGAAGGGTACCCCAGATAAGTGTTCTTCCGGACTTAATGTACGTAGTAATTCACACGTAGCATTGCCAACCGAACTAAGAAATAGTGCGCGGCGGCGTTGATCATCTGTGACAGAATGGCAGATGAAATGCTGTTGTAAACGGGCTAAATAAACTGACCATTCTTCCGTAGCCGGATCAAAAGCAGAGAACGGAGGAATAGCTGATGGCTGTGTAGAGACAGAAATAGCTTGAATAGCCTGAATTAATGCTGCCTGTTGTTGTTGCATAAACTGTTGTTGTTGCTGCTGTAAGGCTTGGAAGATCGTAGCGAGTTGTTCCGCAGTAGCCATTGCGAGATGCGTGCAAGAAATAGTAAGGTAAGCTGTGTGTCAGAACTGGTTGGAGTGTCGTTGGTGTTTAGCACGTCGCCGTAGAGTTGACAACTGGGCCTGTTGAATTGTAGTGTCGTTGTGTACCTCGTGGCTATAGAGTTGGCGATTGGGGCTGATGACGTGTAGTTTGTTGCTGGTGACCTCGTCGCTATAGAGTTGGCAACTGGGGTCGAAGAATGGTAGTGGTGTGCTTTTTTACCTCGTCGCCATAGAGTTGTGTTGTAACCAAGGTTGAAATTTACAAACACAACTTTTATTGCTTCACTTTATGATATTTACATAAATAACTGAAATTTATTTTGAAGCAAAAAGGAATATTGAATCTTGAGAAAAATCTGTCTTTATACAATATGTACAGGTTTACAGTCTTTATATACACTTCTATCTTGAAAAGATAGTCTTTGTGAATTGACACGTTGATAGTCGAGAACTATCTGGCACACTAACATAAATGTCTTTGAGAGTCCTTGTTTGTTGAAGTGCCTGAATTCCTAAAAAGCAAGTTCAATTGATTGAAGAAATTCCACTTAGCGAAACTAAGGGAGCTTGCGTAAATTAGGGAATGAAAATGGCTTGTAAAAGAATTACGGAACATAGGCAGCGGAAACAGGAAAGGGAGCGGTGACCAGAGGTGAAACCTCGTACTGCCAGAAATTCAGTCCACCTGGTCGAAGCACATTTTCAAGAGGAGTAGCCTCCGTGCTCGACGTAGGGTGTATTCTGGAGCTGGACACCGGGCAAGTGGGCAAGTAAGCAGGCAGGGAGCTCCTATTTATAGTACACTCGATGGTCAGGCACGCGCACTGAGGGCTGCACGTCGAAGCTAGCAGAATGATACACAGGCGCGCGTGCAGCTGGCTGGAGGAGCGAGAAAGGGAGCGCCGGACATACAACATTTCATTCACAAAAGTTAAAGAAATTTTGTTTATCAACATGCTCGAAAAGTTAATGAACACGCTATTTTGTTTATTAACAGGCAGAAATGTTCATGAACAATGTTTATTAACAAAGTTAACGAAAACATCTTGGTGTGGACGCACCTTTAGGCGCTGGAGTATGGACGCTGAACACTGGAGCTCGAATACCCATAGAGGGGAGCATTTTTACTGAATAGTAAATGAATATACGGTACCTTTCAGTAATAGAGTACCAAGGAAGTGAAAAGTTCAGAGCAACCTATACGAGCAGCTGAGTAGAAAGTGTCTTGGCGGAGACATGGATGGCTTCAGAAACCTAGAAGCAAATATCTTAAATATGGTGGGTGAGATAATATGAACTACGGAATTGTAAAAAAGCGACAATGTCCAGGAAATGGTTGAAAAGAAATACGAAATGAGTAAAGGAAATTGTTCAAGGATTGAATTGAAAATGGTGGTAGCGCCTGTGAGGCAGGCGACCCTCACAACAAGGTTCAACGATCTACTTTTAAACAAATCGACATAGAGTACTCCCTGTATTTTAGACAGCTGGGGTAATGGCTTCGGTTTCCACTCTGGAGTCGGACGACCGCTGCCTCCGACGTGTTCCCAATCACTAGCCCACCCCTCACCATACATTCACCAATAGACCAGAAATCCAAGATTTGGTTCTGGTTACTGATTGGTTGTAAGCAATCACATGCTCACGCATGCACTACTGTACACTTGGATTTGGCGTTATTCATTGTAAAGTAATTTAAATCTGTAGCTCACGTGATATGTATTATTATTGTCGTATTCAAACAGTTATTTACATATTTGTTTTACCCTAGTTACTCGACAGTGGATATACGAGCATGATACTATGGAAGTCAGTAGCGTATCCAGGATCGATCGATGGCGGTGTTATAGTTACAAAATGATGATAGAACATAATGAAGCTGCTTGTGAGTGTATTTACAAGCACACTAGTAAAAGTGAATTATGTTGATATTCAGATTGCAGTTTACTACAAAATCTTACATTAAAATACAGAACGAGAACAATATGATCATAGTCAACAGTTTTACAGCGAATGATATGTTCATGTTACAATCTAAAATCCAACTTTCGAGGCTTCTAACAAAGTAGATTAAAGAGATCTGTTGGTTTTACAGTTATGTCTCTGTGAATGTTGATAAGAACCAACACATTGAGTCAACTTGTTTATTATCAGTTTCCGTTTATTTTATCTTTTAAAACTTCCGTGGGGGGGGGGGAGGGAGGGGGTCTAACCAGCAATAACCCACTCTTGGCTACACCCCTGATTACCGCACTTAAATTGATATCAGAAAACTTACAATTTTAAAGTTTTGATGTATACCTTATTCCTCCTATCCCCGCAAACGCGGATACTTTTTGCTGTTTGTAAATGTTTTGCCCTTCTCCCCACTAAGAATTGCCAATCGCCGCTACTGTGCGTCCTTATCCGTAATAGGTGGGAGTCGGTGGCAATATTCAATGTCCCAGTCAGGTAGAATTTCCACTCCACCTGCACCTGCGAGTCAGTGGCGTATGCTGCAGTCAAGACATGGGCTATCACTAGACTTAGGTTACCCATTTTCGATAGTTGGTTTAGTGAACGTCAAGCCTTAGGGTTTTGAGCTGCAGCTAATAGCCGTCGGACTAGCCTGCCCTAGCATCTGCTACTGCCAATATTCAACACCTGATCAATGTAGATGGTAGCCAACGAATCAGCCTCCTCGTACTCTTAATTCCCCTAGCTCGGGGACTGGGTGTTTATGACTTCTTCACCATTCACTTCATCAGGTCACCATCAAGCCTTTCCAGAGGCTATACATTATTATTTTTATTATTATTATTATTATTATTATTATTATTATTATTATTATTATTATTATTATTATTATTACTATTATTATTATTTCTTAATCCGTTTGTCCTCCAGGGTTGGTTTTTCCCTCGGAGTCGGCGAGAGATCCCACCTCTACACTCAAGGCCAGTGTCCTGGAACGTGAGACTTTGGGTCGGGGATACAACTGGGAAGGAGGACCAGTACCTCGTCTAGGTGGCCTCACCTGCTATGCTGAACAGGGACCTTGTGGGGGATGGGAAGATCGGAAAGAGACAAGGAAGAAAGAAGGAAGCGGCCGTGGCCTTAGGTTAGTTACCAACCCGGCATTTGCCTGGAGGAGAAGTGGGAAACCACGGAAAACCACTTCGAGCATGGCTGAGGTAGGAATTGAACCCTCCTATTACTTAGTTCACCTCCTTAGGCTGAGTGGACCCCGTTCCAGCCCTCGTACCACTTTTCAAATTTCGATGCAGGGTCGTGATTCGAACCCGGGTCTCCGGGGGTGGCAGCTAAACACACTAACCACTACACCACAGAGGTGGATATTATTATTATTATTATTATTATTATTATTATTATTATTATTATTTTCTCAGTTGCAAACAATAAGCATGGCCAACAATAAAGTTTGTGAAGTTCGCATGAGCTACATAACCACTTATACTTTTCATACTTACTTAAGTTGAAATACCCTTTGTATGGATTCTTGTTTTTCTCCTCCTGTTCACACTGTAACTGAGTAAGAGGTGGGCTAGGCTTACCATTTTTAATTATCAGCAATTTATCTTCATATTTCAGTTGCGAGAATGGTTTATCCAACAACTTACACACGGTTCAGCCATTTCACAAAAGTAACATCACAAGGTCACAGTGACGTTAAACACTATAACTTCAGATAAACTAAAATTGTTCTGAGATCAATTGAAAAATACCAATAATTTCCAACTATAAGCAACCCATAAGATGTCCTGCATATGCAAAAACAAACTCGTGATACTGTAGCACATGGGTGAATCCTATCAATTCGGACACTTCGGAGAACTTGGAGTCTTTGGGCCTTCTCTTTCCATCGCTGTCTCTCGAGTTAGCGGCGGCGATTTGACGGACCGAAGCCTACCAGAGCTCAAGGTTAGTATCCTCTCGTTCCCCGCACCATTCCGACATTCGCCAGCAAGCCTCGCGCGGTGGGTCGAGGGGAGTGGGCCGAAGGCGATGTTAGTCTGATGCCTTGCTCTCAGAAATACGAGCGACGTTCTTTCTTAATACCTTCAAGTTTTGTAAATGGAAGAATGTGTCAGATTGTTACATTATAATAAGATTTAGATTTCCATCGTTCTCATTTGAGGCTTGGGCTTCACTGATAGCCTTGGTAGCCCTCAGTATACGCCACTGCTGCGAGTTGAGTTTCTACGGTGTGTCATAAACAATCTCGATCTTAGAGACTGGTATGCCGGCGATTTCTAAATTATAATTCTTGGAATATTGCTATAAATCGTTGATTTGCTCCTTCAAATGATTTTTATTCTTTTTTTTTCTTGCTAGGGGCTTTACGTCGCACCGACACAGATAGGTCTTATGGCGACGATGGGATAGGAAAGGCCTAGGAGTTGGAAGGAAGCGGCCGTGGCCTTAATTAATGTACAGCCCCAACATTTGCCTGGTGTGAAAATGGGAAACCACGGAAAACCATCTTCAGGGCTGCCGATAGTGGGATTCGAACCTGCTATCTCCCGGATGCAAGCTCACAGCCGCGTGCCTCTACGCGCACGGCCAACTCGCCCGGTTTTTTATTCTTTGAGAGCACTATTTGCAGCCTTGTTGTTGTTGACTTCGCCGGTTAGATGGTGTATGTACTTTTTTTGGTTCACCGTTTTGCTGTAGTAGTTTATTACATTTTTTTTGGGACTGAAACTCCAATGAGCTGCAGACGTCTTTCAGGACTTGTTGCATTTTGTTTACAGCTTCACACAGGCGTGTACTGTCCACTTTGACCTTATTCTGATGAAAAGTGAATGATGATGATGGTTTAGCAGAAGTAGGGTTGTGTTTACATTGTTTACAACGCCACAACATTTCCCCTGGATTTGCCAACATTGTCTTAGAAACAGCGTTCAAAACTCCCTCATAGTTTACGTAAAACGTTTTACAACACTTTCCTTCACACTGCACTCGAGTTTCGTGCTCCTTCAGCGTTAATTTGCAGGAACTGAATGTAACATTGCTAGAATTGGGCGCCATGTTACCTAACCACCTAATCTTGCTGAGGAACAGAAATGAACTTGTCAGACTCTGCTAAGAAATAGATGTAGAAGAACTGAGATTGGTGAGGAAAGAACCTATCAATTTGGATATGCAAATATGAAGGAATGGAGAATGTCTTTGTCTCTCTCCTGTGATCTGTGTTTTTACCTCTTCTGTCCATTCCCTAGGGATGGACAGGAAGAGGAGGAGGAGGAGGTTGATTTCCAGCACTGGTACACTGAAGTGCTCTTCTTCTGGACGTTATATCATGAAAAGAAAGTAAATGTCCCTGCTGTCGACCATTACTGAGTCTGCACTACATGATTTTAAGTGATAATGCAGTGATATTGGTTTATAAGAAAGGTCATCCCTGTTCCAGACAATACTGACACAGTGCACATTCTAATTGCAGCCATTTTACACTGAATTTTTTGAGTACTGGAGTTATAACATTATGTGTGTGTCTGATAGTAAGGAGATCCTCTCGCCGTACTTCCATGTGTCACTCTTCCTTAAGGATGGTGGATGGTGCTACAGACAAACCAAGAACTAAGGATACCAAGACAAGCAGACAGGTTGATTGTCAATGCCGTTGCTCTGCTGCTATTTAGCAGTGCTAGATCTGGGTTGGTATTTCAGATGGTATAGGCCTATCTCAGCTGAAGATTAGGATTGGCAGTAGGTGCATTGCATTCTATCGACTTAATCCCGCTTCTACGTTTGATCTGCCGGAAACTTGATCTCGCATACTCCCTGACCTTTTATTTTTTCATCACTGTCCTTACCTCTTCTTACTATTATTCCTTCCTCCCAAATTTGCCTGTTTCTGTGACTTGTTTTGTTTTTATATATTTTATTTTGTTTGTTCCTTTTTTTAAATTAAAACATTCGCAACATCAAAATCATCTAACTTTTTACATCAGTATAGAAATTTACAATTCAGTAGGCCTTTGCATGACCATTTTAGAGTTTATAATGGTATGCATTAGTATTTCCTTAGATTATTAGTAGTAGTACACTCATATTTATAATATAAGAATTTACCTCATGCATAGAAGACAATGATTATTTCTTACCAATGATGATAATGATCCCATTTAGATATGAGAGCATGAACTGGACTGCTGTCACAAGACCTCTGAGCTCAACTTTCCAGTATGTTCGTACTTCACAAGGCCATATCACCTCTAACTGAGAGATGTTGGCAGACTCAATATCTCTTAGGAAATCTAAATCTGTCAGAGGAAGGCAATCCGTCCTGAAACAATAAATTCACCTAATATCTTGCTCAATACAACAAAATTACGATGCTGTCAAAATAATTTTTTGCTTTTAAGCCAACTCAGTTATTCATAGATGGATGTTTTATTGGTGGAAGGTTGTATAAATCACAAATAAAATGGGAGATAATAATTTAATTTAAACAAAGAAAAGGAGATTTTCCTTGGCATTTTCTCACTCACTCTAGATAAATATCTGCTGAGAACGCCCATTATAAATAAATAAATAAATAAATAAATAAATAAATAAATAAATAAATAAATAAATAAATAAATAAATAAATAAATAAATAAATAAATAAATAAATAAATCTCGTTTTCTGCCAGATTAGGTGTCTCATTGAGATGAGTTCGATGACTACAGTATGTAGAAAAATAATCTGTACTGATGCCATACTACAGATAATATTTTTAATATTAAGACATAAGTGATTGCTTCAAACTACATTATTAATTTAGAAGACATTTGCTGAGTAGTGGTACGCATAGGGTGAAGTAAGGTGCAGAAAATTATGTGAAACAGAAATCCAAAATTCGACGAGTTAACGAGTTTGTTTCTGCGCTTTTAATGCAAACTATTTTCAAAATGTTGATGATGATGTTTGGTGTTTAAAGGGGCCTAACATCTAGTCCATTGGCCTCTCAAAATGGTGGACCCTAAAATGATATTATCTGTTTGTACTTACAGCTGCTTGCAGTATGAGCTTCAACCTTGCTGTTGACCACGGTAAATTTTTTGTTCCAGTTGTCTGTCTGTTTATAGCGATCTTAGCGTATAATAAGCGAGTGTCTGTGATATTTGACAAGCATATAAATATTACTAAATAGCTATATTTCTTCATCAGGCTCAGTTGAGGGTGAAGTGATTCACAAAGCATTTTGAAGACTAGTTTACTATTGGTGCTTTCTCTTTCCTCAAATGCAAACTTCTCCAAGTGTGCTAACTGGTGACAACCTTTCCCTGTTATCAGCAATTGCAAGAAAAATGACATCAGATTTGTATGCAATCAAAATAGGCCTACTCTATTTACTTAATTCAACCTCTTGATGCGACTTATTTCATTCTGTGAAGAATGATTGCAGGAAACTGCTATTGGCATGAAAGAACAACAAAATAGGGTAGTAATAACAAAAGTTGAGTCCCCTTTACTTCTAAAGAAAAGGCTCTTGAACCTTACATCTAAATTAAAAGTGTTGATTCATAATGGATTTAGGAAAACAAGGTTAATCTCATTTGATAGAAATCAAGTTTTGGAGTAATTGCCAAACCATGGAATTGATGTGGTTGATGTGGAGTATAACATCAATGCATTTTTTGTGGAGATTTTGAAACATTTATTATACCGTGATCCAGTGAAGAGCTGAAAAGAAAGCTGCCAAAATATTCACATTTCACCTGGCACAAGAATTAGTGCTAAAAGTACTGATTCTAATTGATCAAGTGATGATAGCCTAAGTAATGTTGGGCCACATGAATATGGTTTCTTCAGAGAATGATGGCAGTGATTGTGAAGAAGAACCAGCAGCTCCTCCAAGATAGGAAAGGCCAGCAGACTACGCAAACCTGCAGCCATGGGATTACCTACATTATAATGGAATGAAAACTCTTAGAGGAGGTAGGCTTGACTACACTTGCTACAGGTATCCTACTCAAGCAACTTCTGTGGAAATGAACAGCAATTTTACCTTGTGTAGAGTCGAACTGATGTTTATGAAATCACACAGGAACCATGGAGATACTTTTGTCTGGCCAGATATTGATGCTATTGGTGTTGTACATCCACACAAAGTTGTTGAAAAACTGGAAATGCCAAATATGGACAAATGTTCGTTTACAGGAAGAGGATTTAGTGAACGGAATAATTTGTCAAGTTCTTCAAGTTCTTAGAAATCATTTAGAAAAAGACTAGGTGAAAAATGGGTAGGGAATCTGCCACCTGAGCGACAGTCCTACATGGAGATCAATAATGATTAATTGATTTATTGATTGAACAATGGGATCGGTAATTATTACTCGTAGAAACTGTAGTACCTTAGGCAGTAAGTTAGTGTCACAGATAAATGAGCATTATTGGCATCAGAATAATTCGCAACTCGTATTTCGATGTGAAGTTGGGAGATAAACGGGGGTTGGGGACAGGGGTATTAACAACGTGTATGGCGCTATACGAATGTTTTGCACGGGTAAGAATTTGGTCTCGAACCGCCACTGTTAGCGCCCATGAAGATAGTTATCTATGGTTTCCCATTTTCACACTAGACAAGTGCTGGGGATGTACCTTAATTAAGGCCATGGTCGCTTTCTTTCAACTTGTAGCCCTTTCCTATCCCATCGTCGTCATAAAACCTATCTGTATAAGTAAAAAAAAAATGTGATAAATAAACAAATACAGCACAGTATGCAAATGCCTATGCGATTCAAATATAGGTAGGTAAGGGTTATTCTGCCCGAAGGCAGGTCCGAACCTCCGCAGAGGTGTTCCTCAGCCGGAGTTTAGGTGCGGTAGGGTGGCCAGTTCCTTTCCGCTCCTCCATTCCCTTACCCCCCACCAACAGCGCGTGGCAACCCACCCAACTCCTGACCACGCCCAATGTTGCTTAACTTCGGAGATCTCACGGGATCCGGTGTTTCAACACGGCTACGGCCTTTGGCATTTAAATATAGCACCAGAAATAAGAATCTACTGACTAGCTAGCTTGACATGCACTTACTCAGCCCTTAGCCTCCGATTAAAGAATACAGGGGTTCTGATTTATGATGGAACAACGCCTTTGTCACAACCGAGGTCATTGAATTTTCAAAGAAAATGTTCATCTTGTAGCCGCTCCTGTTTAGATATTATGGTTAGCAAGGAAGGGGACGCCGACATACTGTTAGCCACTAGCGACTTCTCGGACAGGGATTAAATGTAAGTTTTGTGGCTATATGAAATGTAAGATCACACGAGTGTTGTACATTTCTAAGAATAAATTACTGTATTAATTGTAATCATTCGAAGCATACACATAATACGAATGTTGGGGCATATGCCATGACAACTACTATTTTCCCCCGTGCAAATGCGGGATCTACCAGACAAATGGAAATATACAGATGGGAGTGGGGGGCATAAGCTGCTCTGGAATGTATGAATAATGTCGAGTAGGTTTACCAGGTGTAGGATATAAAGCAAGGATTCTGTCAGCCATGAAATCCTTCTGATAAATAATGTTTATTCCCAGAGAGTTCAGTAACGTTTATGTTAAATCCTCAAAGTCGGCATCTAGATTGTCTACAACATTTTTCCAACGACGCGGGAGATCTTGGATGCCAGTCGTCTTAGCATATGTGAATTTTGCAATCTCATATATCACAGCTTTGTCCATATCCTGTCGTGTTCCAAACCGTCTCCCACGCAATGGTTCTTTCACTCTGGGTATTAGGTTAAAATCACATGGGGACAGGTCCGGTGAATATGGCAGGTGTTCTAGTACTTCCCAAGCCCAGCGCTGAAGTTGCCTTCGTATAAACTCTGCTGCATGCGGTCTGGCGTTGACATGGAGAACGATGGCAGAGTGGAGAAGATCCGGACATTTGTCCCTAATAGTACGACGTAATTTCCTCTGCAGGAAGGTTCTGTAGTTCGTCGCAACCGTTTTTCATGTTAAGATAGCATCAGCGACACGATCAGGTGGATATGGTAGAGTGAAATATAACAGCAGCAGGCTGAAGGAGACTACCATCAAATAAGAGTTCTCAATAGAACTTCGAAATCGGCACGAAGAGCTGGGCAAACTGAAGCAGGAAGAGATCAAGGATATCGATCAACTTTGGACTAAGGCTAAAGAAGCGTTCAACTCGACCTGTGAGGCGGTACTTGGAGTAAAATAGAAAGAAAGACCTGACTGGGTTTCACAAGACACTTGGAACTTAACTGAGGAGAGAAGAATCGCTAAAACTAAGAAAAATGCTGCTAAAACACGAGATGCTAAAGAGAGGACCCACAAGGAGTATGCTGCCATCAATCGATCAGTTAAGCGTTGCTTTCGCAGTGATAAAAGGACGTTTGTTAATAAGCTAGCCACAAAAGCAGAGCATGCAGCGGAATTAGGAGATGTAAGAACTGTCTACACCATCACAAGACAATTGGTCATCAACAAATTTGATGGTAGTAAGCCAATTAAGAATAAAGATGGCAACCTTCTTACCTCCGAAGAAGATGAGATGAAGAGATGGAGAGGGTATTTTACGGAAGTCCTGAACCGCATTACAGAACAAACTGAGGAACCAGAGGAGGAGGATGAAGAGATATCAGAAGACCGAAGGATCAGCAGTGAGCCACCAACAAAACAAGAAATAGTTAAAGCCATCAAACACCTAAAGAATGGTAAAGCTCCAGGACTAGATAATGTCATACCTGAAGCTCTCAAAACAAATCCAGAGGTATCTGCAGATTTACTGCTTCCACTGATTTATGCTATCTGGGAAAAGAGACTTTCCCAAAAGAATGGAACAAAAGGCTGCTTATCAAACTTCTGAAGAGAGGGGTCCTGTCGGTTTGCGACAACTGGCGTGGTATCACGCTGCTCTCTATGCCCAACAAGGTTCTTTCACGAGTCATTCTCGACAGGATCAAAGTGTATGTGGACAGTAAGCTGAGAAAAGAGCAGGCTGGGTTCCAAGAAGGCCACTCCTGTGCCAATCAGATCATTACCTTACGGATAATTGCAGAGCAATCAGCAGAATATCAGTCATCTTTGTATTTGCTCTTTATTGACTTTGAGAAGGCCTTCGACAGCATTTTAGAGCTAAGATCTGGAGAGCAATGAATATCTTCGGCATTCCCAAGAAGATCATCAGTCTGATTAAGTGCATGTACGATAAATATACATGCCAGGTGGAACATAAAGGACGTTTGACGGAACCAATTGAAGTTGAGACTGGTGTGAAAAATTATGTCTATTTTCACCCATACTGTTCCTTATGACTCTTGATGTTGTCATGAGAAGCGTAATGAATCGACGATTGGGAATCCACTGGGATCTTACTCAACGACTGGAAGATTTGGACTTTGCCAATGACCTATGTTTACTTGCTCATAGTTGTAAAGATTTGGAAATTAAGCTTAAAGACCTGGAAACTGAGGCACAGGAAGTTGGACTTCGGATTAGCATTAAGAAGCCGAAGGAAATGTGATTGAGAAACCAAAATAACACTCCGTTACAATTGGATGGGCATGTTACAGAGAAGGTGAATAGCTTTTGCTACCTGGGATGCATTGCAACAGTGAACTGAGGGGCAGATGATGATGTGACCAACCGTTTGAACAAAGCTAAGGGTGCGTTCGCAACACTCCGTCCTATATGGCGGTATAAAGAACTCAGTTTGAGAGCAAAACTGCGGATATTCAATAGCAATGTTGAGTCTGTGCTGCTTTCTGCATGTGAAACCTGGAAAATGACCAAATGTTTGACACGGAAGATGCAGGCATTTGTGAACAAATGTCTTAGAAATATCTTAGGGATATACTGGCCAGAAGTGGTGTCAAATGAGGAACTGTGGAAGAGAACGCACCAATTACCGACTGAACAGCAGACTAAGAAAAGAAAGTGACAGTGTATTAGCCATACACTGCGTAGACCTGATGACAAAATAGCAAAAAAAAAAAAAAAAAAAAAAAAAAAAAAAAAAAAAAAAAAAAAAAAAAAAAAGCTCTCGAGTGGAATCCCCAGGGGCAGGGTAGGAGAGGAAGACCTAAGATGACATGGAGGCGATCAGTAGAGATAGAGATTGAGCAGCTTGGGTATACATGGGAAAAGCTGAAACACATGGGACATCACAGAACCAGACTACGAAACCTTGTCTCGGTCCTATGCTCCTCAACAGGAGTTCGAGGAATTAAGTCAAAAAAAGTTTTGCATGTGGAACGAAGTGACCCCTCTGACGCCGTAAGCCACAATGGCTATTAGCTTTACGGGCGAAAGGGTTTTGCCGGAACTTCTGTCTTCGTGGTAATCCTGCATGTCACTATTCTGCAGACTGGCTTTTGAGCGGATAATAACAGGCCTTTACATGTGAAGCATGTAAGCTCTGGGAAAGCATTCTTTCTTATTATACCAAACACATTTGCGATATTACTAACTGGTTTACAGGCACACACCCACCTCATCGAAAAATTTTATTACTCATAATTAGGGCCCAAATGTGTATGACAAGTCATGTTTTTTCTTTATATTCTTTCCATTGAAGACACAACTTAAGCATGATTTTATCTACCGGTGACAAAAATATGAAATTTTTACGGGCCGTATAAAGTGATATTTTAGCTTATTTAACGTTTTTTGTCATTTTCCGGTAATTTTCCACACTGTGGTCATATTTTTCCGTAGGTGTATACGCATATTTAAGGAGCATAACAACGCAGAATTTCGATTCATACGCAGGGAGGAGTTCAAAGCATTTTAATTGTTAAAATAAGATACTGGAGGAAGATGATGGTAAAAATTATAACTAAGAATGAAAAGTGTTAGTCTCAAATATAGAGCTTAACGATTATGAGTAAGGCCCGCGTGTTTATGAACTAAAGATGTTAGAAATATGTAAGCGTTTATTTAATAAAAATGTATTAAAATATGACAGTAAATATGACTTCAGATTTGTTGCTAACATTTTCGAAGTCTTCAAAATCTTATCGCTGTTTAAATTAACATTACTGTATAGTGAAACTATACTTTAAAAAATCTAGCACATTCAGTAATAATATAAGTATAATATTATTTTTTATTATTTTATTATTATATTTTGAATTTATTTAATTACACTAATGAATCCTGCAAAAAATGAACTATATATAACATTTTGGGCTATCGGAAATAATTACTATAGCAAATTACATGAATTTTAAAGCTTTCAATTAAGAACGTTGTATTTTCACGCAACATTCACTTGTAACGGGGAAAAGACCGCTCAACATGGCAGGATGTTATTGGGGTTGAAATACATCAAATCATTAGTGTTCAACTGAGGATCACCTTCCTCTCACTTTCTACGAATCTGTCTCTTTCTATGCAGCTTACCCTTCTAATTCACATACATATATGATTATAAGAAAGATAATTGTAAGAAATTACAGACAAAAATTAGAAGATGGGAAAAATCAAGCAGGTATGCGAAAATGGAATAAAAATGTGACAAAAATACAAAAATACGGAAAAATATGACCACAATGAGGAAAATCACCGAAAATCGACAAAAACGTTATATAAGCCAAAATATGACATGCCCACTTACGTCATCATTCTTGCCTCCTCCCTCGAGAATTAGCGAAGGCTGCTTGTCTTTCTGGCTTTCGAGGAGGTGACTTTGGATTTCATGGCGCAAGGTAAGAGCAATATCTTCCTTACGGGAATTCTTCTCCTTTACTTTCGTCAATGAACGCCTGGGCAAGTTGGACTCTTTGCTTGGGCTGGTAGAAATGAACTTTAAGTTGGAGCTTTTGTGTTCTATCATGTTGTACTTTGGTGATGATTCACTCATTTCTCTCGAATCTCTCAAATATGTATATTTTTTTTTGTATGAGAGTAAAATGTTCTACACCAAAGAGTCTCGGAATAGACTCTTAATAACGGAGCTGGAATTTGTTAAATAGCTTTAAGTAGGGTAATTCCGGTACACTTACATATGGGTGGGAATGGAACACTGGTTATCATCGATTCTGTATTACGAAAGTTGTCCGTGTTGAACTGAACCATTTGTTTTAAAACTGTTCTGCAGAAGATTTTAATAGTGATTTGGGCCGTCGATTCCCACCTTAGCCATCGTCGAAGTGGTTTTCCGTGATTTCCAACTTCTATTCCTGGCAAATGGCGGGATAGTACCTAACTTAAGGCCACGGCCGCTTCCTTCCCTCTTCCTTGTCTATCCCTCCCGACCTTCTCATCCCCCCACAAGGCTCCTGTTAAGGATAGCAGGCCGCCTGGACAATGTACTGATCCTCCTCCCCAGTTAAATCCTCCCGATCCAAAGTATTACGCTCAGGACACTGCCCTTGAAGCGGTAAAGGTGGGATCCCCCGCTGAGTCCGAGGGAAAAACCATCCTGGACGGTAAACGGATTACGAAAGAAAAATAAACTACACAAATATGTAAATAAAAATGTCATTCATAATATTTTACTGTTCCTCTTCAAACTTTCATTCATCCCGAATATCAACTACCAAGGGATTAACCCTTTGCACTCGTATGTCGGGTATCTTCCGACATATGTTTATTCCACGAACACCGCGCGTTAACAGCATCATTTAAGCTTTTAGCGACTCTTGGAGAATATTACGTCTGTAAAGTACCAGTGTACGGTCTGTGGGGTGTATTTCTTTCAGTCAAGATGAGGGGCCACTGAACGGAGAGCCGCACTTCATCTAGACACACGCTCTGCATATTACAAAGGACAGTGCAAAGTGCGGTAATAGACAGACCAAAGAAAGGCGAAGGGAAACCAACTTGTTGTCCAAAATATTTGCAATGAAACTAGGCCTTCATCGAGATGCTTTCTTTGAGACGCGCTATACAGAGGGTAAAAAAAAAAACAAAAAAAAACAATGAAATCTATCTACAAACTCACGTAAAACACGCATCCATTTCAGTTATTGTTCGGTTTTAGCTGTAAGAATAGAGAGCACTGTGCCCATACTTTTCCATAAAAATAAATGCGAGTAAAGTTGTGTGACCAGACAAATTTATTCGAGTGCTAAGGGTTAAGCTCCATCGTAATCGTTTTACTAGTATTACACAACTATATACAATGTTGTTATAATAAATTAGTATTTTAGCTTAATAGATAATTATTATTTGCCCTAACCATATTTAAAATGCACAAATAGATAGACGAACATGTAGTGTGTTATCAGGATTAATTTTCACATTCTGAAACTGTACTTAAAAATTGTTTATGGTAACTGACTCCTTAGGTGAATGGTCAGCGTAATGCCCTTCGGCTCATGGGGCCCCAGGTTCAATTCCCGGACGGCTCGGAAATTTCAACCATGGTTAACCCTTCTAGCTAGTGGGCTGAGTGTTTATGATCGTCTTAATATACATATTAATTTACACACAGCACATCCCGCTACGAATCACCATGGAAACACGCAATTTAGTGAATATACTCCGTGACATAGATTTGGCGTTAGCAATGTTATCCAACCGTAAAACTGGGCTTAATATAAATTAGTGCCGACCAGAAATAATTGAATAAAAAGGTCAGAAAGGAAGAAACGCTTTATGGTAACTATGACCACGGCAGAGTACACGGTTGTTTGTAGCGCTGTCTTATGCCAATTTTGACCAAATAGGTTCTGCGAAAACATATATTCCGCGTTAAAATGACAGAAAATAAACAAAATTACAACTATATTTGTAATTGGCCAAGGAAGGGTGCATGTCATTCCAGTCTAGATAATTTCAAGGCATATTAATTGTTTCTGGAGTGATTCAAACGAAAGTATACCATTTTGGCTGGAAATGTAACCATATTTTTGTTTCAGATTATTCCGTAACCAAGAACCCAATTCAGCGAACAGAGCTGCAAGTTTCTCTACAGAAGTAGTGGAGTACAAAAGCAAAATACAATTAAACATCTACATTGTGTTTAGTACAGATCGGTCGCTTTCGAGCGTGGGATATTGGTAACATGACACACTTGGAACGCGGAGAGAAAAAACTGAATCTATAGTTTAGTCTCCTGCTTCTGGAACTTACGCCTGTATGTATGTTTAGTCCTCAGCCCGAAGGCTGGTTGGATCCTCAACAGCTCTGCCATCAGCTGTCATAGATGGCCTAGGCATCACTGAAGAGGCGTACTAGGGAAATGAGGAGTGAGGTAGTTTCCCGTTGCTTTCCTCACCGAGCCAGAAGTTGCTATTACATATCAGTCTGCCAAGCCCATTGAAATGCATGCACCAACCGACCCTATGAGCAATATTTTCACACCATTCATAGCAGGGACTGGCTGCAGAAGGAATGGCATTACTAGCATCACTCATACCTCAGTCACTTTCATTTTGTCAAAGCCAAGGATAAAGCTGAGACAGATCAATGAAAGTAACAAGATTGCTCTAGCCCATACCAGAAGACATAGTGCACTGTAAACACTAGGTCCCGCCAGCAATACGCCTATACGATTAAAATTCCGATATCAGAGAGTGACAACCTTGGCAAAAAACTTTACATCTGATTTCAAGCGTCTGTCGGACAGTTTGAGAAGTTCATTGGAACACAAATTAGGGAAAATACGTCACAAAATAGTATCTGTCAGTGCTCTAGGAATGGCGAGACGGCCAGTTTAACTTTGATTTCCTGGATGAGAAATGTTCTGAAAAAATAAGTAAAAGGTACTCTTCTCCTTTTGTTCGATTCCTCATTTTTTTTTGCTTAATTAAGGTACAGCCTCAGAATTTGCCTGGTGTGAAAATGGGAAACCACGGAAAACCATCTTCAGGGCTACCGACAGTGGGGTTCTAACCTACTATCCCCCGAATACTGGATACTGGCCGCACTTAAGCGACTGCAGCTATCGAGCTCGGTCGATTCCTGATTAGGGTCAAATGGATTTCACGCTCCCATCTGAAGCCTTTTTCGACGATGATAAGGACCTGTGCACCACCTGGAAACAACACGGTATTGTTAACTACTTGAAATGTATAATTTTCTCCACTATAAAGTTTTTGCAAGGCATTTGGAAGAAATTATAAGGTGCGAAGTAGATACTATAATACTCCAAATCTTACCGAGCGAGTTGGCCGTGCGTTTAGGGGCACGCAGCTGTGAGCTTGCATTCGGGAGATAGTGGGTTCGAACCCCATTTTGTCAGTCCTGAAGAAAGTTTTCCGTGGTTTCCCATTTTCACAACAGGCATATTCTGGGGCTGTATCTTAATTAAGCTCACGGTCGCTTCCTTCCGACTCCTAGCCCTTTCCTATCCCATCGTCGCCATAAGACCTGTTTATGTCGGCGAGACGTAAAGCCAACTGTAAAAAAAAACGGAAAACAAAAATCCCCTCCAAATCTTCGCAACAAGTTTTACAATCAGTTATGTCTTTCACGTTTGGAAGAATATGCAATGTGCTACGAACTGTACATAATACACCAAACTCCCGGTATGTCGGCAAACGTTCTACTTTACCTGTGTTGCGGGATGGTCTACTCTCAGTAAAGGCGAATGCCGCAATATAATTTATACTCTCATGTTCATAAAATACAGAACACCTTGAACGACCAGCGATAGGAAGTTCATATTCAGAGGACATATTATTAGTGTCATCTGCAGAAACGATTAGCATTTCAGTCAACTACGTTCAGCATGTGTCCTGTTGCCTAGTAGGCACTGGGTCCTGCATGGGCACTGATAACTTGTTACATACGTGATGGTGTCGACGCGTATAAGGCACGAATGGCGTCCCGGGGTACAGCCATCCATGCTGCATTCACCTGGTTCCGCAGTTCATCTTTGGTGGTTAGCATTTTGGGTCACAGCGCCGCACCCGTCGTTTCACCATATACAGGGTTATTCACCTAACATGTTACACGGAAATAACTTCGAAACAAGTAAAGATATCGAAATTCTGTTTTCATATTCGTAAATGGTATCCAGGATCTCATAAAATAACGTGATACTTAGTCTCATGGGGTGTTTAATACCCGAGATATTGATACTAACTCCATATTTTTAAATGGAATGGCACAAATTCATACACCTGGCCTAAAAGTTCAACTGCGTACAAGTTCAAATATGTAAGTATTTTCAAAATCGCACAATTACTTTTTGAGATATAAATAAGAACAGCATGCCGCATCTGAAGTCGGGCAAGGATATATTGACGCGCAAGTAGTTTCCTGGGAGTGAGTTCAGCCACAGAACGGATACCAGGCATGTACTGTAAACATAATGTGATGTACCGTAACATACCCTGGGTGTGCAACGTTATTGTATGACTGGCAAACACACAATGGGGAAAGGAGATTAAAGTTCTTCTGCTTTGTTTTGTTTTGTTTTGTTTTGACATCCATGTGTAATAGGTCGCGCTCAGTTTAGCGTCTTTTCCCACGAATGGGAATGGGAAGGATTAGGAAAGGACGTCGGCCGTGGCCTGGTGTTGAATATGGGACAATATGAAAATCACTTTCAGGTTGGGCGAGGCAGGACTCGAACATGCGCTCTCCCGAATGCACGCCACTACAGTCGCGCTTGAGCTCCGCGGAGATTAATGCGTGTAAAATAAATAAATAAATAATAGTGTTGCCATCTCACCACGGTCAGCTCTGAACATCCCACATAATAAGTCGAGTTGTTTGTCTCCTCATGTTTAACCTATCCCAACCCAAATAATCCAGCATTGGTAACACTGCTCCTTCGCCTGAAATAACCTAGCACAAAACGAGGTGCGCTTTGTACTACACACACACCCAAGTAAACGGGGCTACATGACCACGCTGACAAAGCCCCGGAAATGAAATAACAACAAACAGCCACTCATCTCCACAGCCTGTCGAGTTTCTTATTCACGTGTAGCGGCTAGCATTCGTAGCTGTCGTCGCGGTGGTCCGGGTTCAATTCCCGGTTCTGTTAAGCAATTTAATTCTGGTTGGAGGGCTGTAACGGCGTACACTCACCATCGTGAGGCAAAACGGGGAAGAGGTGGGTTCAGTACCCATCTCAGCTATCCTGGAAGTGTTTCCGTGGTTTCCCACCGCTACTCCAGGCAAATGTCTGGATGGTTGCTTACTTACGACAACGGCCGCCTCCGTCCCAATTCCTTACCGGAATTACAAATACAGTACAGTACTACAGACACCACAATAACACAGGTTATCAGACACATTCTAACAGGCATACAACACACACACACACACACACACACACACACACACACACACACACACACAAGCACATGGGGCTACACGACCACGATGTCCAAGCCCCGGAAATGAAATAACAACAACTATCCTCTGTACCCCTTCGAGTGTCTTAATCACGTACGTCTGGAGAGGAACTCGAACAATAAGATGCATTACTGGAAGTGCGACCGTATAAGCATTACTGTTCTGGAGTAAACTTAGTGTTTGGAAATGTGGATGTTATCATTCAATCGCTATTTTTTTTTTTTTTTTTTTTGCTAGTTGATTTACGTCGCACCGATACAGATAGTTCTTATGGCGACGATGGGATAGGAAAGGCCTAGGAGTTGGAAGGAAGCGGCCTTGGCCTTAATTAAGGTAGAGCCCCAGCATTAGCCTGGTGTGAAAAAGGGAAACCACGGAAAACCATCTTCAGGGCTGCCGACAGTGGGATAGCTTTCGTTATGTTCCTTTCAAGGCAAAGTACTTACTTCAATCCTTTTAAACACACCAGCCCTACATGTCCTCTCATGAGTTCGCCTGTCATACACACTTTGCAAACCCATCATATGTGTACGAGGTGCTTACATGCCTGGTAACCATTCTGAGGCTGAACACACTCCCAGGAAACTGCTTGCGCGTCAATATGTCCTTGCCCGACTTCACGCCGTCTGATGCGCATGCTGTTCTTATTTACATCTCAAAAAGTAATTGTCCGATTTTGAAAATACTTACGTATTAGAATTTGTACGCAGTTGAACTTTTAGGCCAACTGTATGAATTTGTGCCGTTCCGTTTAAAAATATGGAGTTAATATCAATATTTCGGTCATTAATCATCCCATGAGACTAAGTAGCACGTTATTTTACAAGACCCTGGGTACCATTTACGAATATGAAAACAGAATGCCGATATCTGTAATAGTTTAGAAGTTATTTCCGTGTAACATGTTAGGTGAATAACCCTGTATACCACACATTTTCGATTGTCGACAAGTCTGGTGATCGGGCGGGCCAGGGCAAGAGTCTGACATCCTATGACAACAAGAAGGCACGTGGTCCTGCAGCAACATGTGGTCGCACATTGTTCTGCTCAAATATGGAGTCTGGGGTATCGTGCAGAAAGGGTATGGCTACAGGTCACGGGATGTCATTCACGTAGGTCAAACTGGTTAGAGTGCCCTGGACACGCACCAACTGTGATTTGTGTTTGTGCCCAATAGATACCCACACCAATAAGGCCTTGCGTTAGCGCTGTATGTCTTGTGCGAATGCAATCAATGTGATGCCTTTCTCCCTGTCTGGGGCGAACCAAAATTCGGCCATCATTTTCAAACACAGAACCTGGATTCGTCCGAAAACATTATCTGCTGCCATTCCTGTCCCCAGTGACGTCGTTCCATACCCCATTGCAGTCTAGCATGTTTATGCACATTAGTCAAAGATAGGCGGAGAAGTAGACGACACACCGATAACGCAGACCGCAATAAACGGCGACAGACTGCCACTACTGATAGTGTACGATGTGTTACACTGTTTTACTGTTGCTCCAGAGCCGAGGAGGACACAGATCTGTCCTGCAATGCCATTCGGATTAGGTGTCGATCTTCTCGGAGGTGGTCTGGGTGGTGCAACCAAACCTATCTCGTCGTGTTCTACGGCCTTCTGTGAACCATTCTGTACACACCCGTTACAACGCCGATACACTTCGTCCCACACGAGCAGCAATTTACCGGATGAATGAATCACGTTCTCTCATGCCAATAATGCGCCCTCTTTGAAACTCATTCATTTGACGGTACGGTTTTCGCATACGCCTGCGAGGCATCCTGTACGTCTGCTCAAGTCACACTGATCCATTATTTCGGTTTATAGCGACGAGAGCCGCAGGCACATTTTACCAGTCGGTAGTGGCGCGCTGAGATATCGATGTGGACCTTGAACCCAAGGGCCGACATGGTTCAAATACTAATCATTTCTTCAGAACATACTAACGCACATGACCTGTGAATATGAACTTCCTGTCTTTAGTCTTTCAATGTGTTCTTGGTTTTATGGACATGAGTGCAATTAGAAGGGAACTAGTCTTTCTACGACTCACTAGAGGGAGTTAATGCTTTGTGTTCGAGGGAGAGTTAATGTTATTAGTTGACATTATGACTTCGCATACAGTAAAATATTAGTAAACGTTCTGGTTACATGCTTGTTATTGAAGAGGGCAGGGATGTTATAGTAACAGGAAGTTAGTGTATATATTACTAGCGAATGGAAAAAGTCGAAGAAAGGTGTTTCCCTTTTGCGGGGCTACATGCTTGTTATAATTTATGCAACATTGCCAGTTAACAGGGACGGTTTTTAGGGAATGATTAGGGCAGAAAGTTAAAGTGTTCAATTCATGCTGTCGAGGGTGCAAATAAAGCGTTATGAGGCCTATAGTGCTTCGTGCGGAGCAAGAGGATGGGTATTTTGAATATATTTTGCAAGTGAAATGGTACTGTTCAGTAACGAAACTGTACTGTTTATTTGCGTCTTTGTTCATTCTATTACTCGAGCCTTTATTTTTTTTAAAGCAGATCGTCGTGCTCCATAAAGAAAAACAGAGATATTGTTGGTACATCGCGAGTTTGAACTAAAACTCTACTGCTTCAAAAACTGAGCGAGTGGCTGTGCGGTTTGGGTCGCTGGTGGAGGATAGTGGGTTCTAACCCCACTGCTGGCAGTCCTGAAGATGGTTTTCAGTGGTTTACCCATTGTCACACCAGGCAAATGTCGGGGCTGTACCTTAAGGCCACGGCCGCTTCCTTCCCACTCCTAGTGCTTCCTATCCCCCATCGTCGCCATAAGACCTACTGTTTAGGCTACCCAACTTACTGAGCTGTACGCATGTATCTAAAGCGAACTGTGCGCTACACTCGTCCCATAATAATGTTGGAGTAAGTCACGAAGCACCTTTCTCAAGCTAAAACAAAATACAACTTTATAGACTATAAAGGAGCTTAGAGTAGTGGGAGATGGAGGCTTCCACTTGCAGTAACTTTTTATAGTTAGCTCTAAGACCAACACCCTTGTTCAGAGGAATTCATTGTGACCCGTTGCATGGAAAGGGACCCAAAATCGGCAATAGAAATTTTACAGCAGAAACCTGAACAAAAGTGTCTGGGGTGTAAACATTGTAAAAATATATTTCGACTTCTTGCGCTACCTATGGATCTTCTTAACAAACTATGTTATGCAGCAATTCGAGTCTTCGGCATTCGACGTAATGAAAACTTCGTACAATATTAGTAAGAAAATTAGTTAAAGCTGAAATTAGGTTTTCCTCAATATGAAGTTTTTTAATAGTAACAGTCAGTAATTAATATCTTCTGAAGTATTTCACCTAGTATGTATGTATGTTCAGTCCGTCAGCGATGCCGCTGGTGGGATCCTCAACAGCTCTGCCATCAGCTGTCATAGGTGGCCTAGGCATCACTGAAGAGGCGTACTAGGTAAATGAGGGGTGAGGTAGTTTCCCGTTGCTTTCCTCACCGAGCCAGAGTTGCTATTACATATCAGTCTAACAAGCCCACTGAAATGCATACACCAACCGACCCTATGAGCAACATTTTCACACCATTCATAGCAGGGACTGGCTGCATAAAGATTGGCATTACTAGCATCGCTCATACCTCAGTCACTTTCATATTATCAAAGCCAATGGTAAGACAGAGACAGATCAATGAAAGTAACAAAATTGCTCTAGCCTATACCAGAAGACATAGTGCACTGTAAACACTAGGTCCTGCCAGCAAAGGCACATTGAACCTAGAAGGATGAAATATTTTTCTAAATGCTCAGTATATTATGCCAATTTTAGAACCACAAAAATCTCAAAAATGAAAAATCCTACTTTAGGTCCATTTTTGCGCAACGAGTCACAATTTCGTTTTTATTTCTGTTAAAGTCCGAGGCTGTCATGCACAGTCGTCAAAACAAAGAATGAGAGTTTGGTATTTTATGTTCCTCATTTTATTAGACTTAATTTTAATAAAATGTTTTCCTAAAATGCGCCAAGTAACTGAAAATGCTACGAGAGGAATAGGCAGTTGTGTTTATGTTTCGTAGATCTAGAGAAAGCATATGACAGGGTACGGAGGGATGTTGACAATACTGGGGGACTATGGGATCAAGGGTAGATTATTAAAATCAATCAAAGGCATTTATGTTGACAATTGGGCTGCAGTGAGAATTAATGGTAGAACGAGTTCTTAGTTCAGGGTACTTAACAGGGGTTAGACAAGGCTGTAATCTTTCAACTTTGTTGTTTGTAGTTTACATGGATCATCTACTGAAAGGTATAAAGTGGCAGGGAGGGATTCAGTTAGGTGGAAATGTAGTAAGCAGTCTGGCCTATGGTGACGACTTGGTCTTAATGGCAGATCGTGCCGCAAGCCTGGAACTTAAAAATAGATGCAATGAGTATGGTATGAAAATTAGCCTTTCGAAGACTAAATTGATGTTAGTAGCTAAGAAATTCAACAGAAATGAATTTCAGATTGGTGATACAAAGCTGGAACAGGTAGACAATTTCAGTCATTTAGGTTGTGTGTTCTCCCACGATGGTAATATGGTAAGTGAGATTGAATCAAGGTGCAGTAAAGCTAATGCAGTGAGCTCGCAGTTGCGATCAACAGTATTCTGTATACTGTAGTTCCCGGACGAAACTATCTTTAAATCGATCTGTTTTCAGACCAACTTTGCTTTACGGGAGAGAAAGCTGGGTGGAAGCAGGATATCTTATTCGTAAGTTACAAGTAACAGACATGAAAGTAGCCAGAATGACTGCTGGTAAAAACAGGTGGGAACAATGGCACGAGGGTACTCGGAATGAGGAGCAATGAACTCAATGGATGAAGCTGTACGCACATAAACCGGCTTCGGTGGTGGGTTCATGTGAGGCGAATGGAGGAGGATAGGTTAATTAGGAGAATAATGGACTCTGTTATGGAGGGTAAGGGAATTAGAGGGAGACCAAGATGATGGTGGTTACTCAGTTTCTAACGATTTGAAGATAAGAGGTATAGAACTAAATGAGGCCACAGCACTAGTTGCAAATAGAGAATTGTGACGAAGTTTAGTAAATTCACAGAGGCTTGCAGACTGATCGCTGAAAGGCATAACGGTCTATAATGGTGATGCATATATGTTAATTTTATTAATTATAAGAATATAATTCATCTTTGACTGTGTCTCCTAAGAAGTGAAAGTTGTGACCCTAAATTTCTCTATTTATTGACGTTTTTCGGGTTGAATTATGAACGCCTTTCCCGCTTGGACAAGAATGTTTCCAGAAGAGCACTAAAATAATTACTCCTAGTACAGCCATTCTCTCTTTATAAGATTATTTTAATACATTCATCAAAGTGGAATTCGTGAGGTTATCCGACTGATTTCTTTTTCTTGTGGTTTAACATCGCACTCCTACATCGGCGACGCAAGGGCTAGGATTGGAAAGGTGACGGCCGTGGCCTTAATTATGGCACAGCCCTAAGCATTTGCCTGATGTGGAAATGAAAAACCATGGAAAATCATCTTCAGGGATGCTGACGATGACATTGGCAACCGCAATCTCTCAATTGTAAACTCACAGCTACATGACCCGAAACACGCGGCCAAATTCCTTGGAGTCACAGTGAAGTTCCACAGCCAGGGATAAAGCATTCTTTGTAATTGATGCACATACCTCCAACGTACAATGTTCGTATTAGGGACGCTTCAGTATTCTGTACTGAGTGAATTGGCTACGTGGTACAGGTTACGTAGTTGTAAATTTGCTTTCGAGGGAGAGAGGGTTCGAACTGTACTGTCGTCCCATTAATCCAGTATAGCAACACTGTGGCGGTAGTATAGCTGGAGTTCGTACTTGAATTTCAGAAGTAAGATAAAACGAATTTCTTACTTCCACTCTAGAGCACACATTTTATTGCTATTTATCAATTTCAAGGAAAGGGGGGTGTAATTATCTCCGTACCTTATCTGCTGGCTTCCCACCTGGAAGGATGAGGCTAGAACCCCTATCGATCCTGGGTCATGATTTTCATCTCAATAATCACGTGCAGTCAGGAAGGACGTCCGATGGTAAACCGCCGGCCAAAACAAAAAATGAGCCTTGGTGGCTTTAGCGACCCCAGAAATAGCTGGGATAAGCGGAAAAGTTCTAGTATGCCACTATTTCAACACGCATCTTTCCAATGACTAAGCAGCCTTTAAACTCTTTCAAAGACTTAACTTTATCGTTCTCCTAAGAGCTTCTTTTACAGAAAATTCTATTTTTTTTACAATTTTGCTTTACGTCGCACCGAGACAGATAGGTCGTATGGCAACGATGAGATAGTAAAGACATAGGAATGGGAAGGAAGCGGCCGTGGCCTTAATTAAGGTACAGCCCCAGCATTTGCCTGGTGTGAAAGTGGGAAACCACAGGAAACCGTCTTAGGGCTGGCTACAGTAGAGTTCAAACCCACTATCTCCCGAATTCAAGCTCACAGCTACGCGCCCCTAACCGCACGGCCAACTCTCCCGGTACAGGACATTCAAACAGCGTGTTGGCTTAGCAATTACCGTACTGTTCATGCCTCTTTTTAAATTGTTCTAACTCCATTAAGGTGGCATATTTACAAGCTTGGTCCCGTTTTAGTGAGTTTGTCAGGTTACATTCCCTCTGAAATGAATAATTTCAGTTTTGTAATGAGTTTAACCATTTTAGATGAAACACAAAATGCCGTATCAGATCTAATCGAAGTTCTCCGAAAATAATCCCTTAAAAAATCATCTCTTCCCCAACTTGTTTCTGGGACAATCGATCATTTTGGAAGTCATTGCTTGTGTTAATGTCAATGAAGATGACGAATTGCACAGAAAATTTAAAAGAATTATGTTTCAGTAATTAAGCACATACGTTTTAATTACATGAAAGAAAACTATTTATAAAACACTAGAGCTAGGTTCATCGAATGAAGGAAAGATTTGATGACAAAACCATAAAATTAACACAGCTATTGTAATATATGTAGGATACAAGACCTAGAAAGGGTTGTAGGAATTGTAGTAAGGATGTAAAGGAGAGGGCATATAAGTCTCTGGTAAGACCCCAACTAGAGCATGGTTCCAGTGTATGGGACCCTCACCAGGATTACTTGATTCAAGAACTGGAAACAATCTAAAGAAAAGCAGCTCGATTTGTTCTGGGTGATTTCCGACAAAAGAGTAGCGTTACAAAAATGTTGCAAAGTTTGGGCTTGGAAGACTTGGGAGAAAGGAGACGAGCTGCTCGATTAAGTGGTATGTTCCGAGCTGTCAGTGGAGAGATGGCATGGGAGGACATCAGTAGACGAATAAGTTTGAGTGCTGTCTTTAAAAGTAGGAAAGATCACAATATAAAGATAAAGTTTGAATTCAAGAGGACAAATTGGGGCAAATATTCGTTTATAGGAAGGGGAGTTAGGGATTGGAATAACTTACCAAGGGAAGTGTTCAATAATTTTACAATTTTTTGCTATCATTTAAGGCTAGCAAAACAACAGATATGGAATCTGCCACCTGGGCGACTGCCCTAAATGCAGATCAGCAGTGATTGATTTGATTGTTGATTGATGACCTAGATGTTAGGTCGCTTTAAATAACAAGCATCATCATCATCGGATATGTTAAGGATATGATTTTTCTGGTCTTCGTTATTTAAAATATGTTTCCTGTGATCAATAGGGCTCGAATGTTTAAGACCTAAAAATAGCCCAAATAAGCAAGCAAATATGACCTCAAAAGTGACGAAATATGACCTCAAAATTGGCAAAATATGACGTAAAAATTATAAAATATGACCCAAAAATGATTAATCTGAATATGGTCATTTGAAAATATGTTATAAATCGAAACGGCAAATCCTTTGATACGTATTTGTTAACTAAATTCTTTATTCTTACTTTCATATTAATTTTCTGAATATACATGTTTAGTAGTTATTCACAGTCTATTGTCCTCAATTCACTTATCAAACATTTGTGAATACATACCTATAAAGAAGGGCCTACAAATTTCGCTAAGATTATCAGGCCACACAACATTTTAAAAGTAAAAACGTGTTTGCACCCTTCATTGGTGGATTGAAATACGAGAAAACTAGAAATCAATCTATTTTTTGAATGTTTTGGAACGTTTAAGCTTAGAATACATTAATATTATTCAAATGCCTTAAAGTTTAAACTGAGCACCACGAAACAAATTAAGTAGATGTCTTTCGATAGATTATTGTAGGGCGGCAGGGCAAATAGTGCAAATTCACATAACTTTTTCATTCTTGTCCGCGGGTGGTACTGAAATGTATGACAAGGTTCATCTTCAAAGCATCAGGCCCGAAAGACCTCCGATTATCACTTAACACATTCTTGTAAGAAGAGAAGCTTCTTTTTACATCACAAGAGCTTATTGGTGCATATTTAAATAATATTAAATCACTGCAATCGAGTATGCACACATCTTGAAATGCACTGGTACCTTCTCCTGTAAGAACATCATTTATCTTGCCCACATAGCGAAAACCGTCACTTGGATTAAGCACGTTTTGAAGTTTCCTTTTTTACACTGACGCCAACTATTCCATGTGATTGTTGTGCTGAAAGTTCAACACTTCTCATAATTTCAATACTTGCATGAATTTCTAAGCCAGCAGCTTCTAAATGAGTAATTGCACTCGATATAATTCCAAAATTCGACTTAATATATGCCAGACTTTCTGACAACTGTTAGAAAACAATTACTGCGCAATCTTGATAGAAGAGGCAGAGTATTCCACTTGGATTAACTACAGATGTGATAGGTAAAAGCAGTTTTATGAATACTAGTTCTCATTCGGAAAGTTGACGATGATTTTGCACAGCTACAGCTGTCGCCAAACCGCCGAAATATGACGTTTCTACGAAAATAGTTCAAAATATGACCTTATGACAAAAAATAGACAAAATATGCATTTATATGACAAGTAAACGTCACTTAATTGTGGCGATAGTAACCTGATTTGCACCAAAATCCAATCAGGCAAGAAAATAGAGACAAAGAAAAAATATGACTTTTCCTAAACATCCGAGCCCTAGTGATGAATTAGACTAGGCCTTATACTAGAGCAGACACTTTTGCTTTCTTCATTATTTTTAACAGCTGATATTAGACAAGATACTCTAGAAAAGCTCGCCAAGTGTGTGTTGTGAGTAATTTTCAATTGCTGGTGTTTAACGATCATTCAGTACTATAAATAAAATAAAGATAAAACTCAGGGATCGCGTGGGTGGTTGGAGGTGGAGGAACGGACAGATGAATTCATCGATCAAGTGATCAACAGTTATACTTCTGCAACACCAGTTCAACAGGCCAGTAATTACTTATGTACAACTTAGCATCAGATTGTCCTGTTTCGTGTCTGAATGGTCAATGCAGTTGCCGTCGTGTCAGAGAGCCTCGAGTTCGATTCCCCATGTATAACACCACTGTCCACCACAATACACGTAGATTCCTATACTCAGCACATGCCGCCCACTCGTATTGGAGGATCTTTTTTACAAGGGCTGCACCAGGCTAGCCATAGCCACATGAAATAATAATAATAATAATAATAATAATAATAATAATAATAATAATAATAATAATAATAATAATAATAATAATAATATGCCTTTGCTGGCAAGATGTAGTGTTTACACTGCACTATGTCTTCTGGTATGGGCTAGAACAAATTTGTTACTTTCATTGACTTGTTTCAGTCTCATCCTTGGCTTTGACAAAATGAAAGTGACCGAGGTATGAGTGATGCTAGTAATGCCATTCCTTATGCAGCCAGTCCCTGTTATGAATGGTGTGAAAATATCACTCATAGGGTTGGTTGGTGCATGCATTTCCGTGGGCTTGGCAGACTGATATGTAACAGCAACTTCTGGCTCGGCGAGGAAAGCAACGGAAAACTACATCACTCCTCATTTCCCTAGTATGCCTCTTCACTGACACCTACGCTATCTATAACAGACGTTGGCGGAACTGTAGAGGATCAAACCAGCCTTCGGGCTGAATACCCAACATACAACATTATTATTATTATTATTATTATTATTATTATTATTATTATTATTATTATTATTATTAGATGGCATATGTAAAAAGGCCTCGTAAGATCATCCTTATATGACAAATTTACACATAATTTTAAATACAAAAACATCGAGCAAGTGACTATGCGGTCTGGATCACATTGCTATTAGCTTGCATTTGGGAGATAGTGGGTTCGAACTCCACTGTCCACTGTCAGCAGCCCTGAAGATGGTTTTCCGTGGTTTCCTATTTTCACACCAGACAAATGGTGGGGATGTAACTTAAGTTAGGAACGGTCGCTACCTTCCCACGTTCTAGCCCTGTCCTACCCCATCGTCGCCATACGGTGTAGCTGTATCGGTGCAATGTAAAGCAGATTGTAACATATATACCAGGTGGCTCCCGGACGCCGTACTTTCTACTTATAAATGTCCCGCGTGCATAAGTAATGTGTGGGGTGTCTACCACCTACTTTTAACAGGGGAACGACTGCCAGCGGGCAGGTTACGTCAAAATATGAAGAGATAAGAAACAGAGTCACACTCGCAGCATGTTACTCAGCGTTCCCGGTCGAATGCACCCCTTGCATTAGTAAACATCGTTTTCGACAGCATACTTCTAGGCTGGTGTATGGTACAGCCGCGCTATATTTACCGTCTGCTTATCGACAATGGCTAGTGTGTTGAGCAGCGATGAATACACATACATTACTTTTAACTGGACTGCCAGGTCGGAATGCAACCGAAGCGCCAAACAGACATATGCCGTCTACACAAGTATTTCACCGAACAGTACCGTGTTTGTTTCATACAAGCAACTCTTTTATCGCGTGGAATGTCTACAGGTGTATAAATTAACATGTTATTAAATTTCCTTTTCTGCATCTTTGGCGTGTTACCAAACAGTTGCGGCGATTAGGGGGTGGGGCGAGAAGGGAACGTCGCCCCCGCCCCTCGCCACTTTGTGGAGTAAACATTACATATTCACTTTAGCCACCTGGAACTAGGAATATTTTTTTTTTGCTAATTGCTTTACGTCGCACCGACACAGATAGGACTTATGGTGACGATGGGATAGGAAAGGCCTAGGAGTTGGAAGGAAGCGGCCGTGGCCTTAATTAAGGTACAGCACCAGCATTTTCGTGGTGTGAAAATGGGAAACCATCTTCAGGGCTGCTCACAGTGGAATTCGAACCCACGATCTCCCGGATGCAAGCTCACAGCCAATTAGTTTTAAAAGAAACGTTATCTGTACAAGCCTTTGTGTCTTATCTGCCAATTCTTTCCTTTATTTTCTTTAATTTTATTAACATAATGTTTGGCGGAAATAAGCACCAAATGCCGTTCGTAGCGGCTAACCGATTTGTATAGCGCTACGGCAAGTAGTGGAGACTTTGCATGTGCTGTGGGGAAGGGTAGTAGGGGTATAATGTTTTTGCCAAGGTCGTGGATACTGAGTTATAATTCACCCGTATGACGCACGCATTCGTCAGTCTGGCAGCCTCTTCAGTGTTTGTTAGCTCCTTAGTGTGTATTAAAATACTAAATAACTTTTAATTGCATGATCATGCCGTACTTCTATTTAATTGTACCGGCTGAGGTAGCCGTGGAGTTAGGGCCGCGCAGCTGCGAGCTCGCACCCGGGTTAAAAGTAATGTATGTGTATTCATCGCTGCTGAACACACTAGCCATTATCGATAAGCAGACAGTAAATATAGTGCGGCTGTACCATACACCAGCCTAGAAGTATGCGGTCGAAAACGATGTTTACTAATGCAAGGGGTGCATTCGACCGGGAACGCTGAGTAGCATGCTGCGAGTGTGACTCTGTTTCTTATCTCTTCATATTCTGACGTAACCTGCCCGCTGGCAGTAGTTCCCCTGTTAAAATTAGGTGGTAGATACCACACACATCACTTATGCATGCGGGACATTTATAAGTAGAAAGTACGGCGTCCGGGAGCCACCTGGTATATAGAAACGTTACTTGCACCTATATTAAAATTGAAAAAGGTTAGAACAAATATGGAAGAAAGAAAGAAAGAAAGAAAGAAAGAAAGAAAGAAAGAAAGAAAGAAAGAAAGAAAGCTCTGTGACTTTAACCGACCACATTTACGTGTATTTAACTTTACATAGTTCCAACTCCTCTTCCCCCTGCACCGGTATAGTATAACCCTCCACAGAGATGATGATGATGATGATAATGATGCTTGTTGTTTAAAGGGGCCTAACATCTAGGTCATCGGCCCCCTCCCCGGAGAAAGAGGTCTGAATTCAACATAGGTCCTAAAATAAACTACCTTCCCAGTACTAAGTCTAATTAATTACGAGCTTCCTTTATAGATGAGTTGTAGTGTGTCAGCCTCGTATCTCAAGAACTCGGGTTCAAACGCGACAGAAATGGTGGATTTTTGAAGGACAGCAACATAGCTATTCGGTACTCCATATCGTGAATGTAACAGATAACCGGCGACACATTCGATGATTATCAGGCAGAAACTCAGCAGTTGGTGGCCCAATTAAGTGTCGGTTTCTCAGCCATCTGATAAAGTACAACAAAACTTCTAAATTTACACGCAGGCAGCCTAATTTATATCGAATAAAAAATTCCTGCACACGGTAGCGAAACTAAATTATTTTCATTTTTTTATTTTTGACGAGTTGCTTTACGTCGCGCTGGTACGTTACGCATATGATACGGGCTCGCCTGCAGAAAACAAAACTAAGTTCCCTCAAACATTGCATAAAACATATCAATACACACATTTGAAAAGGAGACACAAGCTTATCTTTAATTCAAGCTATATCCACTTGGTATGTTCAGAGGACTTGCTGTAAGATTACAAAACTAATTATTTTGTTAATAGATTTTATTTTGAAAATTAATCGTTTCGCAAGGATTGAAATACAACATAAATCTTTTAATCTTGTATTTTTACAAATTTAAAACTTTACTCTAGAGAAACTAGACCGTGCGGCGTGCTTTCTGGGATGCAAAAGCATTGACGATTTCAATTAGATCAGTGGATGTAACATTCGACGCTGAGGAAGCTGAGTCATACCATTTCTTAGGTAGTTTCTAATAAGTTTCAGTTTCGGAAAGGATAGTTTTCTGAAAGAAACAGTAACAGGAATAATTAGGTCTAAACTATGATATTTTGTTTCCAATTTTTATTGTTTTATTCTTAACTTGGCATAGATCGTTTTAAGAAAGCGTCCAGCTCATATTACGGAAGACGTCTGTATTAGAATCAATAAAACAACTGCGCCAGATACAACGACCAGACAATTACTCTACTTACGAATTTTAAAAAACAATCCCCCCCCCCGCCTCCTCATTCACCAACATCATCATAATGTTATCTTCTGCGTGCAGAATGGCATTCGGGTATATTTTTCTGCGGAAGTCGGCACTGCAGGTCTTGCAGACTAGCGTTACGTCACTTTACCGATAGGTCTTTTGTCGACGATAGTATAGGAAAGGGCTAGGAGTGGGAAGGAGGTGGCTTTGGCCGTAATTAAGGCACAGCAATTTTTGCAATTTGTTTTACGTTGCACCGACACAAACTGTTTCACATAGTGGTTTTTGGATGATGGGATAGGAGTAGGAAGGAAGTGGCCGTGGCCTTAATTAAGGTACATCCCCCAGCATTTGCCTGGTGTGAAAATGGGAAACCACAGAAAACCATCTTCAGAGCTGCTGATAGTGGGGTACGAACCCACTATCTCCCGGATGCAAGTTAACAACTGCGCGTCCCTAACCGCACGGCCAACTCGCCCGGTTAAGGCACAGCATTTTCCTGGTGTGAAGATGGCAAACCATGAAATACCATCTTCAGGGCTGCCGACAGTGGGGTTCGAACCCACTATCTCCCGAATGCAAGCTCACAGCTGCACGCCCCATTTCGCACGACCAACTCACTCGGTATTGTTAATTAAGCACATACCAGTACAGAAACCGCAATCACGCAGATGACCAAGTAGTCCTCACAAGGGCTGTTGTGTGACATGTCTTAAGAGCCCTTTTCTTTGTCCTTGTGGTTTAACGTCACATCAACACACAGAAGGTTCTCGGCGACGATGAGAAGGAAAAGTGCTAGGGCTAGGATTGAGAAGAGGCCATGGCCTTAAATAAGGTTCTGCCTTGGCATTCATCTGGTGTGAAAATAAGAAACTACGGAAAATCATCTTTAGGGCTGCCGATAGTAGGATTCAAAACCGCTCCCTCCACAACGTAAGCTAACAATTTCAAGAATCGAACCACGAAGCCAACTCCCTCGGTCCTAAGAACCTTACACAAGTCACCAGCACCATCAACAAGAAAAGTAGGCTATCATAAAAATCCAGCCTTAAATCGTGCTTCAAGTACAGGACAGATTTAAGACAGTCATTTCTTTTTTCCTTGGTGGCTTGTTCTCTGGTGGTAAAAATTGCGAGCAAGAAAAATAATACTTTTTTTATAAAGTCTTGTGCACAGGACTTACCTTTTCATTCCTCTGTGATGTTCATGACTTGATGAGTGCCATGTTAATGTGGAGTTTACAGTGCATGTACTGTACACGAGATTGATTAGATAACGACCTGCTCAATGCCCCACACAGAACAAACTACCGTAGCTAGATTCGTCCGGTAATGGACGAGGAATTCTCGGTCAGTTTCCGGTGCGCAGGTCAGATTCTTCTCTCAACAAACACTCTTTACGCCAGGAATAGAAACATGACGGCATGGGAACACCGGCAGGACTGAGATAATTGATACCTACATTTTCGTTGTTGTATCCAGTAACGGCATTTAGGATAGGAGGGGTCGCACCCCAACTTTGCGGAGAAAACATACTTTTATTCCATTTTAGTCGGCTGACACTAGGAATTAAGGGAATTATTAAAAAATACCACTTTGTACACACCCTGTTGTGTCATCAGCTAATTCTATCCTTTATTTTCTTTAATTATTAACAACATTATTAGCGGAAATTCGCACAAAATGCCGTTCGTCACGGCTAACCGATTTGTATAGCGTCACAGCAAATAGTGGACTTTGCATGTGCTCTGAGGAAGGGTAACAGGGGTATATTTTTGCCAAGATCATGGACTCTGAGGTGTGATTCAACCGCTTGCCGCGCGCATTCGTCAGTCTGGCAGTCGCTTTTGAGTCTGTTTGTTTGTTTGTTTGTTTGTTTGTTTGTTTGTTTGTTTGTTTGTTAGTGCGTAGTCAAATGCTAAATTATTTTTTCTTTGCAACTTTGCTTTACGTCGCACCGACACAGATAGGTTTCACGGCGACGATGGAATAGGAAAGGCCTAGGAGTGGGAAGGAAGCGGCCGTGACCTTAATTAAGGTACAGCCCCAGCATTTGCCTGGTGTGAAAATGGGAAACCACGGAAAACCATATTTAGGGCTGCCGACTGTGGGGTTCGAACCCACTATCTTCCGGATGCAAGCTCACAGCTAACCGCACGGCCAATTGTATTAACTGTATAATCACGCTGTGCTTCTATTAAATTGTAATACATTTTTAATATTGTTCCCTTGGTGAAAGTAGTTTGTATAGTATTGAATCAAAATCTCAAAAAAAATTATTATTACCGCACTTTACCTCTCTGTCGAAATTCGCTCAGAGAGCATAAAAAAACGTTACAAGTTTTTAGCGTTTTCGTTCTCCAGTTTTGATGTATACACCTCCCCCTTTCCCCGCCGGCTATATCCCTCAAAACCGCGTACATTTTACTGTCTGTATATTTTTGACCCCCTCCCCCCCCCCTCGCTTCTAATTCCCAATAGCTTCTACTGGTTGTATAAATAAATTAGGTGAAGACTCCCATATTACTTCAATTGTATGATATGCAGTTGTTATGGATAAAATAGAATATATTTATTTTGTCTGGCAATATTAAGACTATTAGGCCCTCACTTCTATTTAACCATGACCATGTTCTAACCCGGTTTACGTCAAAACATGGAAAATTTTGATCATATTTTGAGAGGTTTAGAATCAATATCCAAAAGCCCTCCACTTATACCTAAGGAATGCCACATATCTGTAAATCATATTTTATTTGACTGTCCCATTTTTAAAAGAAATACATATGAATTAGAAGTGCACTTGTATTGTACAATATCAAGCACCATTCAATGCTTTATTTCAAAGTAATTGCTGTTATAATGTGTTTGCTAAATGTCTCCATTTTATTTTCAAATCGTCCCAGTTTTAATTTTTAGTTTTATGTATTAATCTAGTTTTATTATATATGGCCCTAATATACCATGTGTAAAATAGAGTTTGTATTTAGATACTACTAGTGCTAGTACTACTGAAATAGCGTATGGCTTTTAGTACCGGGAGTGTCCTAGGACAAGTTCGGCTCGCTAGATGCTGGTCCTTTGATTTGACGCCCACAGGCGACCTGCGCGTCGTCGTGAAGATGAAATGATGATGAAGACCCCGTGCCAGTGAAATTAACCAAGTATGGTTAAAATTCCCGACCCTGCCTGGAATCGAACCCGGGACTCCTGTAGCCAAAGCCCAGCACGCTAACCATTTAGCCATGGAGCCGGACACTAGTACTACTACCACTACTACTACTACTACTACTACTAATAATAATAATAATAACGATAATAGTCAAATGTGCAGAATTAAAAAGAAACAGACTACAAATGGAACTTCTTATTAAGTATTATAATGTCTGGCCCCGCGGTGTAGGAAGCAACATGTCCTCTTGTCGCCCGGCGGCTCCGGGTTCGATTCCCTGCCGGGTCAGGGGTTTTTAATTGTAAATGATTAATATCCCTGGCCTGGGGACTGGGTGTTTGTGTCGTCCTTAACGTTCCTTTCCTCACATTCAACACTTTACACTTCCGCCATTTACATAATACACGGAGGTTCCTCACATATGATGCACGTAGGGGCAAAATATCTTCATAGGTCAACGCCCCGAACAAACAGCATTTAAAAAAAAAGTATTATAATACAAATGAAGCTGATGATGATGAGGAGGAGGAGGATTATATACACTGCTATAATATAACTAGAGTTTTCGCAAAATTATTAACTTAGCTAATTAACATGATCCTTAATTGAGACAATTTGGTCATATATCGTTGATGCGCCTGTCAAAACCTCTATGCGATAACATGTTTTGAGAAATACCGACCCGCAGCACATACAGTATATTATGAAGAGTGAGAATTCCTTGACAGTATTCTCACAATATTGAAATTTAGATGACAGCACCTTACTAAACAAAGCTCTAAGCTAAAATATTTCACATAGTGGTTTTTGCAGGTACAACTACGATATAGGACATAGCCTGAAGAAAGACAATAATCTCCAACGAACATACCATATGAACAACAAGCCAGAACTTCAACTATTACCTAATTTAATTTACTTGAAACTAGCGGGTAAGAACAGAGTTCCCGAACTGTGGTTGGTGGAGAGTTGGTGAAATTGACAATACAAGCATGGAGCGAGTTAGCCGTGCGGATAGGGGCGCGCAGCTGTGAGCTTGCATTCGGGGGATAGCGGGTTCGAATCCCACTGTCGACAGCCCTGAATATGGTTTTCCGTAGTTTCCCATTTTCATACCAGACAAATTCTGAAGTTGTACCTTGATTAAGGCCACTGTTGCTTCCTTCCCACTCCTAACCCTTTCCTATCCCATCGTCGCCATAAGGCCTATCTGTGTGTCGGTGCAACGTAAAGCCAATTAAAAAAAGAACATTACAAGCAAGAGAGCATAAGGCATTAGGCATGAAGATTTGAATTTTAGCTATCCAAGTTAATAAATTATTGCAGGTAGTTTTTTTTGCTAGTGGCTTTACGTCGCACCGACACAGACAAATCTTATGGCGACGATGGGATAGGAAAGGGCTAGGAGTGGGAAGGAAGCGGTCGTTATCTTCATTAAGGTACAGCCCCAACATTTACCTGGTGTGAAAATGGGAAACCACGGAAAACCATCTTCAGGGCTGCCGACAGCGGGATTCGAACCCACTATCTCCCGGTTGCAAGCTCACAGCTGCGCACCACTAACCGCATGGTCAACTCGCCCGGTGCAGGCAGGTGTAACAAGGTTATAGTAACGTAGGTCACATAGGCTATAATAGCAAACAAATAGCATACATACATAGATAGACCTACATACCTTTTTTAAAATGTAGAATATTGTGCCTTTAAGCGTTAAGTCTGCAATTCACTATGAATTAACTCAGCACCCCCACAAACTTGTATTTGCAACTAGCACTATGACCCCCTCTAGTTCTACACTTATTACCTTGAAATGTCCACCTCCGTAGTGTAACGGTTAGTATTATTAGCTGCCGTCCTCGGGGGCTCGGGTTCGATTCCCGGTACTGCCATAAATTTAAGAATGGCAGGAAGGCTGGTATGTTGTTGAAATGGTACATGCAGCTCACCTCCAATGGAGGGGGGTGCCTGAAAAAAGCTGCACCACCTCGGGATGAGGACAGGAGTTTACTTTACCTTCAAATAATTAATAACAGTCCGTAACCATTGCCTCTTAGGTCATCCTCTACTTCGCTTGCCTCCGTGGTGGTGATGATTTTTGTTTTAAGAGAAAGTACAACTAAGTAACCATCCTCTATATAACGCTAATCAGAGGGGGAAAAATAGAAGGGGTCCAACACTTCCAGAAATGAAGACATCGGCCAAAGAGAGACAAAAGCCACGAAGAGAGTGAAAATGAAAGACTCGGAAGCCTAATACCGTGGGGGGTCGTAAAAGAACAAGAGTTGACCAAGGGAGGTCGGATAGGATAGATGAAAGTGAGGCGCCTGGCACAAGTTAGTGGAAGCAATGCCAGAACTCAGCTAAAGGCCCCGTGGTCGGCAACCCACGCTTCCAATTTGCGAGCCTCTGGGCCCCTTTTAGTCGCCTCTTACGACAGACACGGGGTGCCGTCGTAAGAAGCGACTAAAAAGTGCCATGGCCGAACCAATTATTCTAGTCGGTAACCCATCCTCCTTCATTCGCCTCACATAACTCCGCCATCAAAAACGGTTCGTATGCACAGTTTTACCCATCGAGGTCTTCATTGCGAGTACAGGGACCCTCTGAGCCGAAGGCCTCAACGCTGATAATTAAGCCAAGGAGTGGGACAAAAGACAAATGTTATGTGGATAATACATTTTATTCATTAGAACGAGGTACACTTGCAATGTGGGTAATTACTCGGTGTAGTATGGATCTGTGATATGAGAAGTAAAACACCATTTAAGAGCTCGGGAGTAATATTGCGAGTAAAAGGAAGACCCATTGTGCTGGGATAGTTGGTCGGCATAATCAAATCTTTCTTTTCGATTATCAAATTTGCTTTATAATAGAACTGACCCACGATGTATTCACGACAGCTTACCTCCAATTGCGCGCGCATGCTTCAGCACAGCGCCATCTTATAACAGAGTATGCGTGTGACATCATATCTTCTTCTTCTTTTCCTACCGCGCACCTGTGGGGTTGAGGGTGCGAACTGCGTCGCACGTGTGGACTTGGCCCTGTTTTACGGCAGAATGCCCTTCCTGACGCCAAACCTATATGGAGGGATGAAATCCCTCTTGCGTATTTCTGTGGTGGTTGGTAGTGTGATATGTTGTCTGAATATGATGAGGAGAGTGTTGGGTTGGACACATACACCCAGTCCCCGAGCCAGAAGAATTAATCAGAAGCGATTCAAATCCCCGACCCGGCCGGAATCGAACCCGGGACCCTCTGAACCGAAGGCCAGTACGCTGACCATTCAGCCAACGAGTCGGGCTGTGTGACGTCATATATTTAGCATACATTTTTTGAAGCGCTATTTCTCTTTTATCTGTCAATTGAGACATTGAACATAATCACACTTTAAATACTCTCGGGGATATACGCGTTGTACCCATTGTCGAGTGACGTAAGTCTACGTTAAAATATCGTTTTCCAATGTTAACTTTTTTTCTTTTTTTTTTTTTGCTATTTTGCTTAACGTCGCACCGACACAGGTATGTCTCATGGTGACGATGTGATGGGAAAGGGCTAGGAATTGGAAGGAACCGGCCGTGGCCTTAATTAAGGTACAGCCCCGGCATTTGCCTGGTGTGAAAATAGGAAACCACGGAAAACCATCTTTAGGGCTGCCGACAGTGGGGCTCGAACCCACTATCTCCCGATTACTGGATACTGGCCGCACTTAAGCGACTGCAGCTATCGAGCTCGGTCCAATGTTAACTAAGAGTTAAAACATTATCATATCACCTAATGATATAAGGGCAGATTCACATATGTCCAAATCATAGTGCTGGTAAAGCTGTATGTAGTACATAGTAAAGAGATTTTAAGTACAGAGCAAAATTTGCCAACAGTTGATATTTGGTACCCTAATAGACAGCCTCTGCTGACGAAACTTGCCTATTTTCCTCTGTTGGCTACAATATTTAATAATAACGATTTACGTACTACTAATTACTTTTACGGTTTTCGGAGACGCTGAGGTGCCAGAATTTTGTCCCATAAAAGTTCTTTTACTTGCCAGTAAATCTACCGATATAAGGCTGACGTATTTCAGTATCTTTGAATACCACCGTACTGAGCGGGGATCGGAGCTGACAACTTGAGTTCAGAAGGCCAGCGCTCTGCCGCCTGAACTTCTCAGCCCAGCCTCTAAATATCTAATGCTTGTTTGATGTTAATGAACACTTTGATGAAGTAACCAAATCAGTAATCTTAAAAATTCAATCAAACTCAGATTTGTCATGACTACTTGTTTTCTGCAAGGAGGCCTGCTTGAAAGATAAAGCATTCAGTCTGGGGATTACCGAGCTCGATAGCTGCAGTCGCTTAAGTGCGGCCAGTATCCAGTATTCGAGAGATAGTGGGTTCGAACCCCACTGTCGGCAGCCCTGAAGATGGTTTTCCGTGGTTTCCCATTTTCACACCAGGTAAATGCTGGGGCTGTACCTTAATTAAGGCCACGGCCGCTTCCTTCCCAGTGCTATCCCTTTCCTACCGCATCGTCGCCATAAGACCTGTCTGTATCGGTGGGACGTAAAGCCACTAGCAAAAAATAACACCTTCCTGCAGTAATTAAGCACAAGTTGGCTGGCTCTATCCTGGTTCGGTTTGGTGGTATTTGAAGGTGCTCAAATACTCAAACCTCACGTCGGTAGATTAACCAACACGTAAAATAAACTCCTCAGGTACCAAATTCTTGTACCTCGGCATCTCGGAAAACAGTAAAAGTAGTTTTAGGGCATACACTAATTACATTCTTATTAATGATATTGTTTTGCGAGACCGTCGCCAGCACCATCATTACAACAGCTATAACAGCAACGTAATAACTGTGACATCTGAAATATCGAGCATTAAGGAATTAGTTCAAATTAAAGAGGGTCAAAACGCAGCATTTCATCCTCCTCAAGTCAAGAGTCGCCGCTATTTCAGATATGATTCATGTAAACTTCATCATAATTCTAAAAGTTTATATGTTTATGAATCTCGAATGCTTCTTGGACTTTCTGAAAATCAAAGAGCACGGCTATTTGATTTCTCCCAAACATTCACCGGTCATCTGAAGTTTGAGTACTGTACATACATATAAAATATAAAAGGTGACTCTCAAAGAGAAAGTAATGGTATACTTTCGTACAGTCACCGTCTATGACGTCATCCCACAGTGCTCTCGTGTTCCGTAGCACTCGTAAAACCCGACAAGAATAACGCGAGGAGTAAATATTGATCTCATAATGACAATAACCAGGTGGCTGTATGTATACATCGCAGACTCACCAAAGATACTTGGAATGTAATCAATGAAGTTTAACTACCGCGATCTTGTCAGCTCTTTTGAGGCCTAAGGTGTGCTAATCTTAAAATGACCACAACATATTTAAAACAAATGTGGATACATTTTGGTTTTAATGAATTTGTACGTAATTCAAGCACAAAATCTAAACTCAAAAAGTAAACTCTTCTTTTTTTAAAATTTTCTGACCTTATTTCAATTATCAGGTGTCGGCACTAACGTGGATTATGTCGAGTATTATGACAGGATGCCCTTCTTGACACCAATCCTATTTGGAAGGATGTATTCACTATTGCGGGTTTCTGCAGTGATTTATAGTGTCATGTGTTGCATGTGTGTTCAGACAATCACAAACGCTCAGTGCACGAGCTACAGGAATTAATTAAAAGCGGATAAAATTACTGGTCTGGCCAAGAATCGAACTCGGGTTCCTCTGAAACTAAGACCACCACACGATCATTTAGGTAAGGAGTTGGGGCATCATACTAATACTAATACTAAATACTAAATAATAATAATAATAATAATAATAATAATAATAATAATAATAATAATAATAATAATAATAATAATAATAATTGTTACCGTGGTTTGGTGGATTAGCAGAGGTGAAAGAAGGTGCGGGGGGTGAACGGGCCTCAAACTATGAAATTAAAGTTAAGATAAAATTTAACAAGGTTATATTTTCTTAGCAAAATCAAGAAATAACAATAATGGCAGGTACAGATTAGCAAGGTAACAAATTACAATTACAATATTTACAGGATTTGGGCTTCGAGCCCCGAACTCACAATTCTTGGGCAATTAGCCCAACTTTACCCCAAAACAAGTTTTAACAGAGGGGCAGAAAACCCCATTCATGCCCAGGAGCACTTGCTCCAAATTACACAGAAAAGCCTCCTCGAGGCATACAACACTCAATTTTCAAGAAAGAGCCACTCGCTCTCAAACTTTAAGCCTATCAAAGGCCACACCAAACTCCACTTTCAAGTTGTCCTCTAAGGACATAGACACCGGGGTAAAATACCCAGCCTACTGAGGTCTATCAAGTGAAAAAAAAAACGGTTAATTACATGACCTCCAAAATAACAATTTGAGAGGAGGCGATCTGCACTCCTAATACCTTTTGTTTAAAACCTAAACTGGCTCTAGGCCACTAATGCAAGGGCTAATCCCATACTAAAGAGGTGACTTTAGAAAGAAACGATTTACATTACGTTAAGGAAGAATTGGTTGTGAAAATAAGTTCACCTCAAAACAATATGAGTGGGAGCTCGAGAGGGTTAAGCACTCTCTATCCCAATATGTAGCTTACAAGAGAATAGATACAAGGAGTCTTTACATTTTAGGGAAAAGTTACATGGTGGAAAAACTTCGGACCCGCCCCGAGAGTTAAACTGCTGAGCTAGCAAGAAAAGAAGTTATTAAACGGCCATTACCTTGTTGTTGAACTGCTGCCCGAAGAAAGAGGCGCTTCCCGCCCCTTGCTACGTACTTTACACTTTGAAAGTTGGTACTGAAGTGGCGCAGAGACCCGAAAATCAGCAGTTTATATACTCTCGTGGAAAGTTCGAGGCGTTTCGGAAATGAGAACACCCGCCCGCAAAAACTTTATTGGCTAGGGTTAAGCAAGACATTCAAGTTGGAGAAGATACACCTGATTGGTTATAAATTAATTAAAGAAATTCGGGACTGGCTAAATTCAAAACAAGGGGAAAGAAAGGGTTATACAGCCAACTTAAACAATAACAGAAAGAAATTTAACAAGGAACAAACTTTTGAAATAAAGATTTCTCCAAAAAACAGTTCTTTCACTTCGTACTAGGGTGCACCATTGTAGTTCTTCAGTAGTGTCCTCTAGAAGAGGAAGTTCACACTTCTTACTACCGGTAAAACAAAAATACATCGAAAACGGCCCAGTTCAGAAACTTCAAAATTTCCAAGTAGTGACATCTGAGAAACTTGAAAATTAAAACATTAGATAAAGTTCAGACTTCCTCCAGTAGGGGAGTTTCAACTGGCGCAAGGTTTGAATTAGCGGCGTGGAGGTGTACCGCCCGGTACAATAATAATAATAATAATAATAATAATAATAATAATAATAATAATAATAATAATAATAATAATAATAATAATAATAATAATAATAATAATAATAATAATAATAATAATAATAATAATAATAATCTATACAGGGTGGCCCACTTGAAACTTTCACCGCAAATGTATCGGAAACAACAAGATATATTAAAAATTGACTTTCACGGGTATGAAGGGAAGGAAGGGGCTAATTAAAGTAAATACCATGAGCCAGTCAAAAACGGAAGAAAATATTATTTTCAATATAAACTTAAGTTTTTAACGGACTCTCTGTATCATTTCTTGCCTAATCGTTAACATGTAAAATTACATAAGGAATGTCGTATGTTTCATCGCAGTAGGTCAATTGAAATGAAATGAAATGAAATGACGTACGGCTTTTAGTGCCGGGAGTGTCCGAGGACAAGTTCGGTTCGCCAGATGCAGGTCTTTTGATTTGACGCCCGTAGTTGACCTGCGCGTCGTGATGAGGATGAAATGATGATGAAGACGACACCTACATCCAGCCCCCGTGCCAGCGGAATTAACCAATAATGTTTAAAATTCCCGACCCTGCCGGGAATCAAACCCTGCGCAGCAGTTGCATATCCCGAGATTCAAGCGCGAACCTCACGTTCCTCTTAATCGCGATGTGATTGACGTACTACGATGCGGAAAAATGCTATATTAAATGTTATTTGCACTGTTATGAAGAAGGCTTTAAACAATGCCGATTTCCACTCACACACAATGGAAAATAAAGAAAGGGTTTACTCGTTCATGTTCTATTGATCTCTACTACTGTACAGTACTAGAATGGACATAACGATACCGTAACGAAATTGAATATCACCGGTTGGGTTATTACATAATTGATGGCTGACCAAGGATCTAGCGGAGGGGGAAAATGCTGGTTTTACTGTACGTAGTTGTACATCAATTAAATAATGTTACTTGACAAGTACAGGACATGTTACTGAAAATTAATACATTACAATTGAAATGTTGCACATGGTGAAGTGATGATATAAACGAATGTTTGTACAGGAGTATGCCTAAAACAAACAAACTTCTCAGAAATAGACAAACATGTACGCCGGTATGCAACCAGATTTCTTACAACAGAAACTCTACCAAGCATGTTCGAAGAGATCGCCATTTACATGGCAACACCGCTGTGCACGCTCCAACACTGATCGACTAAATGCTGTCAGCGCTTCTTGTGTTATTGCAGCACTTGCAGCGGTAATACGGTCTTTCATGTTATCCATTGTTGTTGGAACCTGCTGATACACCACATTTTTCACATGTCCCCAAAGAAAAAATCTAATGGGGTGAGGTCCGGCGATCGCGCTGGAAATCTCTGAACAGGACTGTCTCGTCCTATCCATCGATTTGGGAATTGTTGGTTTAGTGCATTTCTTGATACTATGGCATTATGCGCAGGACATTCATCATGATGGTAGGTCTTCCATTAGTACAGGTAAGTTACGTCTCAAGAACTGCCTGTACTTTCGCCCGGCGAGAGTGCCATGAATGAAATGCGGGCAATTGATGCGTTGTCCTACAATACCAAACCATACATTGATGTGTTGTCCTACAATACCAAACCATACATTGATGTGTTGTCCTACAATACCACACCATACATTGATGCTCCACTGACGTTCATGTTCTACCTGACGAAGCCAATGTGGGTTTTCCGTTGCTCAGTAATGCATATTGGGTAAGTCGACGTTCCCATGATTTGTAAACGTGGCTTGGAATTACAACTAGGGTACCATCCTCTATATAACACTAATCAGAGAGAAAATATTGAAGGGATCCGACATCTTCATTTTTCGAAGTGTCGAAAGAAAGGCAAGGGCGATGAAGGGCGTGAAAATGAAAGACTCCCCAGGCCTCGAATGCTCTAATACCGTCGGGATCGAAAAGAACAAGAGTTGACCAAGGGAGGTCGGATAGGATAGAAGAAGGTAGAAACAATGTCAGGACTCAGTTAAGGATCCCGTGGACGCCAACCCACGCTACCAATTCAAGAGTCCTTGGGGTCCCTTTTAGTGACCTCTTACGACAGGCAGGAGATACCGTGGGTGTTATTCTACCACCCACAGAGGGTAATGACATTTCTAATAGATGTGGCATAAAGGAGTATATTCTTTGTCTTGAATAATGTATGTGATGGATGAGCGTTAAGTTAGCCAACATTTTGACAACAACTTTTAACATTACCATATTTCTGTACAAAGCAATAGCATCAAACTATACATAGAAATGTACTTTTTTATGCATGACTTATCGGTACGTGGTATTCAGTCTTAACATACGCAGAAGATAGCAAATAATTATGATTGGTTAACCGATGGGTAGACAAAATTATATTACCTAGCTCCATATTTAAGTTAATATACTGTACCGTTCTACTCATGGAACTAATATAACTGATAACGAAAACCAACTACTCTTTAGTGGAGAGAACAAGCGTTTGCCGTGGTCCCGGGGTGCTCTGTTAATGAAGGCTACGGTTTGATCCCCGCAATGAGAAATTAAATATTGGTATCACTATAGAGTAGGTCCTACAGTTTGAGAAAATCCTACTTGCTGCTCTGTGAAAACAAGCAGTTATCCGGGTCGCGGAGTACTTGTAGGCCTTATTCAGGACTTGGTTACCGACCACACGCGGTTCAATCCCCGTGATGTGCGATTAATTCTGCGCCTGGTTTTGTTAGTACTGGTAGATATCCGCTGTATTTTAAACATTCTATTTGCTATTATCGGTTTTGCTAATACATTGCTATCTTCTTCTTCTTCACCTGCTTCCACCGCTCTTCCCACAACTGTGGGGCTTCGGATGCGAACTGTGTAGCACATGTGGATTTGACCCTATTTTACAACGGGATGCCCTTCCTGATGTCAACTCTCTATGGGGGATGTAGTCACTATTGCGTGTTTCTGTGGTGATTTGTAGTGTGGTGTGTTGTCTGAATATGAAGAGAAGAATGTTGGGACAAACACAAACACCCAGTCCTCGAGCCAGAATAATTAATTAGAAGCTATTAAAATCCCCGACCCGGCCGGGAATCGTTCCCGGGACCTTCTGAACCGAAGCCAATGAGTCGGACTATTATCCGATGCATATTACCTTCATATTGTCCGGCTCCATGGCTAAATGGTTAGCGTGCTGGCCTTTGGTCACAGGGGTCCCGGGTTCGATTCCCGGCAGGGTCGGGAAATTCAACCATCGTTGATTAATTTCGCTGACAAGGGGGCTGGGTGTGTGTGTTGTCTTCGTCATCATTTCATCCTCATCACGACGCGCAGGTCGACTACAGGTGTCAAATCAAAAGATCTGCACCTGGCGAGCTGAACATGTCCTTGGGCACTCCCGGTACTAAAAGCCATACGCCTTTCAATTTTTACTTTCATATTTTCGCACCTCACATAGTACCAAACTAGATTTTTGCCTACTGTATGAATAATAAACTGAAAAATGTATATCTCCGACAGTTTATACCTGACTGCAAAATCCAGAGTTATTACTATGTATATGAGTATTTTCGACAAGTCTGGCAAATTATAGCCAAAATAATGAGAACTGTGCCGCAAAGAGCATTTTCCATGTAACATATAAAAATAAGCATTCTTTTTTAATATATTTGCAACAAATTAACTGATCAACTCCAAATTTTATGTGGGGCTGTATCTTATTAATAATATGCTTTCTTTATTTCTTTCTTTCTTTCTTAATCTGTTTAGCCTATAAGTTTGGTTTTTCGCTCTGACTCAGCGAGAGATCCCATGTCTACCGCCTCAAGGGCAGTGTCCTGAAGCGCGAGACTTTGGGTCGGGGACAAAACTGGGGAGGAGGACCAGTACCTCGCCGAGGTGGCCTCAACTGTGATGCTGAACAGGGGCCTTGCGGAGAAATGGGAATATTGGAAGGGATAGGCAAGGAAGAGGGAAGAAAGTAGCCGTGGCCTTTAGTTAGGTACCAGGCATTTGCCTGGAGGAGAAGTGGGAAACCATGGAAAACCACTTCGAGGTTGCCAAGGTGGAAATCGAACCATCTCTACTCAGTTGACCTCCCGAGGCTGAGTGGACCCCGTTCCAGCCCTCGAACCTCTTTTCAAATTTCGTGGCAGAGCCGGGAATCGAACCCGGGCCTCCAGAGGTGGCAGTTAATCACACTAACCACTACACCACTGAGGCGGACAATTATATGCTTGTGTTTTACATTTAGTTGTGATAAGTGTCAAATTGAAGAAGTTCCAAATTTCAGTCGTGACTCACCTTGCAGTTGGAAGTGATGGTCGAATGAACTTTTCGTTCAAAATACAGTACTTATAGGAGTTAGAACAGGCTGTAATCTTTCATATTTGTTGTTAATAGTTAATATGGATGGTTGTCCGGCTCCATGACTAAATGGTTAGCGTGCTGGCCTTTGGCCACAGGGGTCCCTGGTTCGATTTCCGGCAGGGTCGGGAATTTTAACCATAATTGGTTAATTCCGCTGGCACGGGGGCTGGGTATATGTGACGTCATCATCATAATTTCATTCTCATCACGATGCGCAGGTCGCCTGCGGGTGTCAAATCAAAAGACCAGCATCTGGCGAGCCAACTCCCGGCTCTAAAAGCCATACGCTATTTCATTTATATGGATGATTACTGAAGGTAAAAAAATCGCACGGATGTATCCAGCTAGGCGGAAAAGTAGTAAGCAGCTCGGCCTTGGCGGACGATTTGGTCCACTTGGCAGTGTGTGCTGAAAGCCTGTAATATAATATCTTGGAGCCTGAAAAGAGAAACAGAGAGTACGATATGGAAATTAACACTTCCAAGACTAACGTGATATCAATTGGGAAGAAACTTCAGAGGACTGAATGCCAGGTGGAGAATACGAAATTGGAACAGATGTAGCATTTCAAGTATTAGGATGTGTATTTTCGTCCGCCTCTGTGGTGTAGTGATTAGTGTGATTAGCTGCCACCCCCGGAGGCCCGGGTTCGATTCCCGGCTCTGCCACGAAATTTGAAAAGTGGTACGAGGGCTGGAACGGGGTCCACTCAGCCTCGGGAGGTCAACTGAGTAGAGGCGGGTTCGATTCCTACCTCAGCCATCCTCGAAGTGGTTTTCCGTGGTTCCCACTTCTCCTCCAGGCGAATGCCGGGATGGTACCTAACTTAAGGCCACGGCCGCTTCCTTCCCTCTTCCTTGCCTATCCCTTCCAATCTTCCATCCCTCCACAAGGAACCTCTTCAGTATAGCAGGTGAGGCCTCCTGGGCGAGGTACTGGTCATTCTCCCTAGTTGTATCCCCGACCAAGAGTCTGAAGCTCCAGAACACTGCCATTGAGGCGGTACAGGTGGGATCTCTCGCTGAGTCCGAGGGAAAAGCCGACTCTGGAGGGTAACCAGATGACGATGATGATGATTTTCCCAGGATGGTGGTATAGAAAGTGAAACTGAAACAATGTGAAGAATAGCTAATAAAGTGAGCTTGGAGTTGCGATCAGCGATGTTCTGTAAACAGACGAAACTGTCTTTACATCGGTCCGTTTTCAGATCGAATTTGCTGCACAGATGTGAAATAATTTAGAAGCAACAAACATGAAAACAGAGATGACAATTGCTGGTACAGGCAGGTAGGAAGAGCTTCCGTGGCTCAGGTGGCAGCACGCTGACCTCTCACCGCTGGGTTCCATGGTTCATATCCTGGTCACTCCATGTGAGATTTGTGCTAGACAAAGCGGTGGCGGGACAGATTTTTCTCTGGGTACTCCGGTTTTCCCTATCATCTTTCATTCCAGCAACACTCTCCAATATAATTTCATTTCAGCTGTCAGTTATTTATCATTACCCCACAGGAGTGCGACAGGCTTCAGCAACCGGCAGAGTTTCCATCCTCACCGCTAGATGGAGATTCATTCATTCTATTCCTGACCCGGTCGAATGACTGTCTGAAGATTTTCATTTTCCCAAAGAGATAGGAATTACGGACACGTTCGAGTTGGGCCCACGGTCAAAACATTTCCCTGCGGATTACCGTCGATCCCTGAAGGGTAATATCATATCTTGGAGCCTGAAAAGAGAAGTTGCACCCCTGTTCAGTGGGGCAGGTTTCTCCATTTGTTAATATTCGGCCGCTCGGTATTATTTGAATGTCCTTCTTAATATTAAGAAATACCAAACTTACATTTTAATATATATTAAAGGCAGTTATTGAAATTATTACATCCCCATGTAATGAATACTGTACCGGTTGGTACACCTCTACGCCGCACTTTTGAATTTTCCGCCTTAAAGTACTCCCCTACAGCAGAAACTCGGAACTTTAAAAACTGAATTAACTCAACAGGTTCTCAGAAGATGTCACTGTGTTAATTTCGAACTGTTTTGTCGACTAATTATCAAGAAGTGTGGACATTCTCTCACAGATGTCTCTACAAAAAACTATGACCATGCACCCTGGTGCGAAGTGGTAGAACTTTATTTGAAGAAATTTTGTATTCATAAGTTTGTTCCTTATTAAATTTCGTTCTTTCATTTGTGGGTTGGCAATATAAATATTTTCTTTCCGCCTGTTTTGAAGTTAGCCAATCAATAATTTCTGTCATTAATTTTCAGCCAATTGTGTCTTTCTTCTCCAATTTTGATGTGTAATTGTAAGCTACCCAATAAACGACTGTGGGTGTGTCTTAATTATTCATGAAAGGTCTCGAATCTTCCCCGAGAGTATAAAAACTGCTGATTTTCCTGGCTCTCCGCCACTTCAACAACATCTAGCTTAGTGTATGGAAGTATAGCAGGGGGCGAGTAGCGCCTCTTCCTTCGGGCAGCAGCTCTTCACAAAGGTAATGGCCTTTTAACATCTTTATTTCTTGCTAGCTCAGCAGTTTAACCCTCGGGGAAGGTCCGAAACCTTTTCAATGTAACCTACCTGTCTAAAAATGTAACTTAGTGCCGGCTTATGTAAATTTTTCTTATTACTTTAACTGTAAATCGGGGATAGAGAGTGCCTTACCCTCTCGAGCTCCCCTTCATTTTAAATTTGAGGTGACTACGTTTTCATAACCGATTTTCTACTCTTAATGTATTAAAATTTTCTAATACGAGTCACCTCCCTAGCTTGGGAATAGCCCCTGTGTCATCAGCCTAGTGCCTCTTAGGTTTTAAAAAGTGTATTTAGGAGTGCTAATCCACGCCTCCTTTCCTTTTTGCATGTAGGGCCATTTAAATTAAACTATTATTTTTCTTTTAAGGCCCTGTAGGCTGGGTACGAGATACCCCTCTTTAATTCTTGTAAGTTGTGCCTCAATGGCAAGTGATTGTAAAGTATAGTATTGCCTTTAATAGGCTTGAAGATTGAGAGCGGGTCAGCTCTTTCTGGTGTTTTGAAAGGTGCCTCTAGGAGGCTTGACATTACTAGGTTGGAGCAAGTGCTCCATGTAATTAGGGGTTTTCTGCCCTTTGGTAATTTGTGGTTGTGAGCTGAGAGCTCAGGAATTATAAAACTTGGGGCTCGAAGCCCAGCTCTTGTAATGATCCCCTAAAACTTGTGCTTTCGTGCTCTGGTTTATAAATTATACATTGTACCGGATTTTTGGCTTCTTGTTGATTTGTTACTTGTTGAATTTTGAAAGTCTATATGAAAATTGTTAAGTCCTGAAAATAAAACCTTTATTGAAATTTTAATTCATCTTTCAGCTTTGTACATAGACCCATTCCAGCCCGCACCTTCTTTCACCTCTGTATTCCACGGGTAACCCCGTAACAATTACCATAATAACGTCATAATTAAAACGTATTTTTAACAAATATGAAATAAGGTTAAAACATTTGTTTATGATTAATTCATTACTTAATCACTAAACCTAATCTAATCTAACCTAGTTTTGAGTACGGACCCTACACTGCATTAAAACTTATTTTGACTGTATATTTTAAATGATTTCCAAAAGGTGTGACTACTGGGGAGAGTTCCATGGGGGCAATTCGATCCTCACTCCAAGCTAACCGTCCTTTTTATGGACATCACTCACCGCGAGCCCAACTCAAAATCTCCCGGAATTATAATAGGAGAGTACTCGAAATGAAGAGATAAAAGCTAAGTTGAAAAAAACCTCAATGGATAAAGTTGTGTGTACCTAAAATAGATTTCGGTGGTGGGGTCATGTGAGGCGAATGGAGGAAGGTAGTGTATTAAGGAGAATAGTGGACTCCTCTATAGAGAGTAAGAAAAGTGCAAGTTTTAATGATGAAATTTGTAGAACTACGCGAGGCAACAGAGCTAGTTGAAAATAGAGGATTGTGGAGGCGCTTAGTTAATTCACAGAGGCTTACAGACTGAACATCGAAAAGAATACCAGTGTATAATGAAGATATATATATATATATATTATTATTATTATTTTATTTTTAATATTCCCATATTCAGTAGTATTTGAAAAGTCTAGTAGCTAGCCATTGATTGTAATATGGTTTAAAAGCGGGCAAGTGCTGCGTGGTTAGGGTCACATAGCTATCACCTTGCATTCGGGAGATAGTGGGTTCGAATTCCACTGTTTGCAGCCCTGAAGATGGTTTTCCGTGGTTTCCAATTTTTATACCAGGAAAATGCTGGACTTTACGTTAATTAAGACCACGGTCGCTTTCTTCCCACTCTTAACCTTTTCTATTTCATCGTCTTCCGGCTCCATGGCTAAGTAGTTAGCGTGCTGGCCTTTGGCCACAGGGGTCCCAGGTTCGATTCCCGGCAGGGTCGGGAATTTTAACCATCATTGGTTAATTTCACTGGCAAGGGGGCTGGGTGTATGTGTCGTCTTCATCATCATTTCATCCTCATAACGACGCGCAGGTCGCCTACGGGAGTCATATAAAAAGACGTGCACCTGGCGAGCCGAACATGTCCTCGGACACTCCAGGCACTAAAAGCCATACGCCATTTCATTTCATCCCATCGTCGCTATAAGATATCTGTGTCGGCAAAACTAATGATTTAAGAAACTGCTCGACTGACTGCCGCTCCAATTATTCACTACTCATTCAAGAAATTAATTGTCTTCACTGTTAAGAAATTCTAGAAAGTGGATGAAGTACAATATTTGTTTGTTCATTACCAGAGAGAGTAATTGGGAAATGTGAAACGTCCGCATACCTCATTATACTAATAGGTGTGTGTGTGTTTTAAGAATTAAGCAGAAGCATTAACCGTTCTCTAGTCTGCATCTCACTTTGCTTACAAAACATGTTGAAAATGTATACTTTTGCTCGGTGTATGTCTGATACGTTCTTAAAACATTAAACATTTGGCGCGTATTCATCTTCTCTAATGGTTGAACTACACGATGCAGAAATGGCATAGGGCCTATCTAATAAAAATTAAATTTTATAAGAGAGACAAAATCTGAGTAGATTATTTCCATCCCAAGATATTCATGTTTAACCTAGTTTAAGTGTCAAATGCACCTTTTGAAACAGAGCTGGAATCAAAGCAACTGGGTGGAACATATACGGTAATTGCTGCCAATTTTGTTCTTCGCACATATGTCCTTTCTCCAAAGTATGACTTTTCCCAAACATTAAATCTGACAAAGAATAGGGACCAAAAAAGAATAGGGACCAACACTGTAAACTTACATAAAATATTTGTTAATTTGTACATCACATCTCTAATAAGCGAATATAATACAAAAATATTACCCTTAGCTAATTAAACAGTTAGTTTGTCCTCTCAGTCTCCTCTTCTTTTGCGTTTGCTCTAGATCATATTGAATAGAGGGCTGTGGCAACCTCACTATCAGCTGTCATGGATTGTTTAGGCATCACTGAAGAGTAAAACTAGGGAAATGAGGAGTGAGGAACTTTCCCGTTGGTTTCCTCACCGAGCCACAAGTTGCTATTACACATCAGTCTGCCAAGCCCACTGAAATGCGCGCACCAACCGACCCCATGAGTGACCTTTTTTTTTTTATTTGCTTTACGTCGCAGCGACCCAGATATGTCTTATGGCGACGATGGGATAGGAAAGGCCTAGGAAGTGGAAGGAAGCGGCCGTGACCTTAATTAAGGTACAGCCCCGGCATTTGCCTGGTGTGAGAATGGGAAACCACGGAAAACCATCTTCAGGGCTGTCGACAGTGGGGCTCGAATCCACTATCTCCCGATTACTAGATACTGGCCGCACTTAAGCGACTGCAGTTATCGAGCGGAACGGCGTTACTGGCATCTCTCGTACCACAGTCATTTTCATACCACCAAACCCTAAGGACGAGACTGTGACAGGTCAATAAAAGTAATACATTTGTTCTGGCCCATAATAGAAGACATAGTTCACTGTAAATGCTAGAATATAAAGAAGAATCGAAAAATATAAAGGAACGAAACATAATAATTAGTATAGCAGTAAGTCCTTTGAAAAAAAAAAGAAATGGCGCATGGCGCTTAGTGTTGGGAGTGTCCGAGGACATGTTCGGCTGGCCAGGCGCAGGTCTTTTTATTTGACGTCCGTAGGCGATCTGAGCGTCATGATGAGGATGAAATGATGATGAAGACGACACATATACCCAGTCCCCGTGCCAGCGAAATTAACCAAAGATGGTTAAAATTCCCGACCCTCCCGGGAATCGAACCCGGGACCCCTGTGGCCAAAGGCCAGCACGCTAATCATTTAGCCATGGAAGCCGGACTCAATATACTGAAGGAATTTTTGGAAAGTAAACAAACGATATTCTTCCTTTCATTCACTCTCATTTTTCTCTAGTTTTGTTAATAACCATTTTGACAGAGTGTTGAATTTATTTATTTATTATTTATTTATTGACTTTAGCAGTGGCGAAGTTAGGGCTCGTGGCCCTCTCTTACATTTAACAAAATTAATTTACAGATAATACATGCCTACATAAAATAAATGTACTATTCTATTGTAAAATCAAAGATAAGGTAAAAATTACAGGTTTGGACAACATATAATGAAGAAAGAAAGCTGAGTTCAACAAATAAAAGAGAATAAAATTCGGAGCGTAAAGATAAGAAAGATACAAAGTCATAATGAAAAGTAAGATACAAACTGAAAAATAAGCAATGTATAAAGGAACACAATAAGTAATAAAGTAAATGGAAATAGAAGTATGGCCATAAAAAGTGATCTATGTACATGAGTAAAAAGGTAAATATTATGTACATTGCACTATTGAACCCTTGACTTACCCTTCCATCGTTGGTCGGCCACAGCTGCTACAGCGGAGCAATATTGAACTCTTAAATCTTGGGGTCGTTGCGGGAATGTTTCGGTCACGATCTTAACCAAACGATGGGGTTCAGAAGAGAGCCTAACTACTTGAAGTGAGGAGCAAATATGTGCTTACTAACTTTTATTAAATTCTTAATGGCACAAAAAATTATTTATATAAATCCTTGACAAAAAATTTATAATTATTAATTATTTAATGTTTCAAACGCAGTCACATTGCGTAGCGTTAATTCATTTCTTACAATATCGAAGAGTTTTCTTCGGAGAAAGTAGGAATCTCATAAATTGGTGGACAGCGAGACTGAAAAGGTGAAAAGAAAACCTGAAAAATCGGGCACCTATTAATCCAAACGATAACTGAGAATTAATCCACACGATCCGTGGAAAATCTGACCTTCAACAAGTAGAACGCCTGATTTCCTCTCATTGAAGGTTATCCACCAGTCGAATGCCCTTTCGGATACGGAACACTCGCCGAATGGACCCTTAATCGAACCAAATTGACTATCAGTTACTTTGGACAGGTTGCGAAATATTATTGGAAAGCATGGTGTTCACTACCAATTAACAGCAGCATTCACAATTGAAACAAAATTCCACCATGTATTTGTCATTTCATGACACCCTTAAGTGATAAAATAAACCCAATGCTAAACGATCATCACCCAAACAGCTGTTCAGAAGGAATCAACAACAACACGATCCGCGAGGATCTTACGTTATTTCGTTCTGAAGGAAAAAAACTGCGAAATGCAGGAAACACTTAGGCCTATTCATCGCGCATTTAGAAGAAATGCCAAACACTGAAGTTAATTAAAAAGTGGTAAATCACTTGAAAAATATGTTTATAAAACCGACTTTCAGGTTATGAATGGTTACATTACGCTTAATAAAATTACAAGTCCACATGAAACAAAAAACTTACTGAATTCTTTCCTACTTAACAATGACTACCATCACAGATCCATCTACTTATTGTTTGTCCCAGGACACTATCTACAAGTTAACAATTGATCGAACTCCACTGCGTATAAAAATGAAAGAACGACAAAGATTGAGAATAAAATATATTACTGGCTGACGAATCGAATCCGCATTCGTAACTCAAGTCTCACACTAATACGTTGAGTGTCAACGTGCACACTATCAAAGCAAAAACGGACGTCAGAACGACAAAACAATTTGGTCCGTAAAATAAAATAAAATTCCGAAGTTCATTGCACTCAAACACGCATGGCGCACTGCAGTAAATATTCAATCACCGTTAGCTCAGTACCCAAAGATAGACAACCCTCATATTCATGCCGTCAGTGATCCCATAATCTTGAATAAACACCTTCCAGCTGTTGAGGGATGCGCACAAGCTTGGCCTCGTTATTACCGAGCTAACCCTCTTCACATTTCGTATTCTACTACAGACACTACTTTCGATCAGGTCACGTCTCAAAAACTTCTAATCTAAGACTTGAGTATGTACAGCTGACCTCCCAGACCTATCGTCGAGCCTACTTAACGTCTGTATACCCTAACACTAACCTCTATGTACACGTACCTTCCTAATTCTATCGTTGAGCGTGAACTAGGACGTCTCATCATCAGTATACTCCTAGGATAACATGTGACGTCCTAAATCTATTGTCGAGCGGGAACTGCGTCGTATACGCTTCCCCTAGCATATCAGGCGAACTCGTAACTTCAAACAAACTCTGATATCTTTAGCTGTAAATCTGGTCGGAACTAATAACACACAACGAAACAACTCTTGCCACAGAACGAACGCAAGTCGGAAAATGCAGTAAATCCGTATCTTGTGACTAAACGTGAAATTGAAAATAAATATCGCGTGGCGAACAATCCACAATTCAAACACGATCTCAGCATGCACATTGAAATTTAGGAAAGAATAATTAATTCCAACACACGCATGACACTACTTGACTATCGCCAAACAATAATCATCACCATCGCAAAAATCCATACTATAATTTTAGGGTGAGGCCCTCAAATCGCCTACCGTCATTTTCCAAACATTCATATCCATGACTATCCAATGAAACGAAACCCAATGAATCTACACAGCCAAACATATCGCTTTAAAACGTCCAATATCTCATTCCACAAATGTTTCCGATTTAATGATAAATTACCGCCTTGTAATTTATGAACTTTACTGATTGGAAACTAGTCATCGCAGTCAAAGAACACCAACCGTGTATTCAAAATGCCCTTCTATCCTTGAGGTCCTTTTATTCTAATATTCATTATATTGACTTACGTAACTAGTCACTTGAATTTTACTACCAAGAGTTACCATCTTCACCAAATCGTTTTTCACTTGGGATCTTATTTGAAATTTACTGTGCTTTACACAATAATTATCTCGAACCAACCTTCTTCAGGTCTTAGCTTTCGGATCGTTAGCGGAATATACTACAGCCTGCCATATAAATCTCACATTTAATATACAGCCTGTCTCAAAAATTCTTCGCTCTTGGCAAATATAGCCTGTCTCAAAAATTCATTCTCATCTCCTTCTTATGGCGTTATTATATGAAATATACAGGCTTTCTCTGCCTTCAACATTCCTACCACTCTTATCTCCACATATATAAATTATTCGCCTTCAATCCCCTTTCTTATATTTCAAGACTTTCCAAACCTCAATCCTCTCGTGACAAAAACAACTTTTATAAAAGTATACCTTTTAATTTTACTGTTAATACAACTTTCGGACCTCGAGAATACAACAACACACCGTGATTTTCTCTATCAACGACATACACGATGTCACAAAATTTTACTTCTCGTGAATAAAACATAACTTTATTGGATTTCCCTGGAATTTTCTAGACACCCGCAAACCTTGTAGAACATGCTTGTTAAATCCACTTTTTAACATAGGAAAATTTTATCCCGCGGTAGACATTATTATTATTATTATTATTATTATTATTATTATTATTATTATTATTATTATTATTATTATTATTATTATTATTATTTCGACAAAACAATTTTGACTTCAAACGATATTCGAAATTAAGACACTCGTCAAGACTACTTTATAATGATCACCTTCCTAATTTTTCTCAATTCGGACAATATCTCAAAGAATATTAACACAAGATTTAAACTTCGCATTTTATAGTTTCTTGATGTGAATTTTACAACACTAAAGATTTTCACACGCTGACCAGAAATATAATATCTTTTCCTGATCATTACAAAATATCAACCCAACACACGCAATGAAAATTGGTAGGGACAAATACTAATCTAACTACAACATTGATACAAAATATTCACAGACCTGCAATCGTAGCCATCGTCCTGGATTCTGGCTGCATTTAACCAGCAAACCTCGTTTATTTTAGCCTTCCATGGCTAAATTTATCATCATCTTCTCATACATACAACTTAAATTACACAACACTTTCCAACGCACTTTCAAACGTTTAGCAAGCGACGAACACATCTACTGCGTTTTCGAGACCGCTGCTTCCTTCACCCTACTAAAAGGTCCAGGTGTTCCAACAGATAAGAAACCAGACGCAGTAGCTAACTTCAAACTCCTCTTTAACAAACACACACTGAGTACCGAGAGAAATTCAATTACTTCTAAACCTTCAAAGTTTCCATTAGCGGCAGGTCAGAAAATTTCTATTATCTTCCATTTCTAACAGTATATTTGAACCATATCCACGAACATGTAATAAGTTATTTGGAGACCAAATTTTTCACACTTTTCTGCCGACGAGTGACGGGGGCTCATCCGCTCCAGAAACCAGACAGACACAGAGAAATATACGGAGGGAGATTTCTTTTATACTCTATGGGATGACGCTACTCACACCATGAAGCTTGGTTGTGCAATATGCTAATTCCGCATCCAATAGACCGATTTTCCTGAAATTTATTCCATACCTTCGGACAGACTTACGATTTATTTCTGTGTTAATTTCATAATTTTCCCGTACTCGCAACAGGCGAAATAAATTATTTCTGCCCGGGCGTTTCGCGGGTTTCCTTCATTCATCGACCTTGGCACGTGTCGGTAGTTCGCGGGTCGGACGCGGATTTGTCTCTAGGCTTAACTGCATTTATATTTACCCTGGGGGTTCTGTCTTCAAGTAGGGTTTAAGAATGATTTAGATTCTTTATTTCTGCATTTACTGTGTTGCCAAAATCTCTCGTTACGAAGAATTCCTTGAATTTAAAAAATTGTTGAATATTCGAAGTCCACCGAAGTGTCCCGGCGTTTCACGAGCTTGCGGCCGGCCCGACACGGTGAGCTCGTTCCCACGAGACAGCCAGACTCATGAAATGCAAACATGGCCGCTCTCAAACAAGTAACTTTTATTTGAAATAAATATTGGGGAAAAAAAGAAAAAATAATTTTTTCATCGTAGAATTATGGGTTCAATATAATAATAATAATAATAATAATAATAATAATAATAATAATAATAATAATAATAATAATAATAATAATAATAATAATAACCACAATCACACAACCTATTATACGTTAACATACACACGAAACAATCAGCGGTATTCAACAGGTAATCTCTACACGCAGTCTTAAAATTTGATATTGAGTTTGAGTACCTGACAGCAGCTGGGAGTGAATTCCAAAGTCGTGACCCAGCCACAACGAAGGATCTGTTATATATTCAAGAGTGGTTGACGGGAATAGCGAGGGAAGTGCCAGATCTTGTGTTACAGTTATGGAATGAGGATAATAAATGGAATCTTGAAGAGATGTATTTGGGTAGATTTTCCTTCTGAGTTCGATATATCAACGTAAGTACGTGTAATTTACGTCGTCTCTCGGGTTTCAGCCAGGAAAGAAATGTGTGGCTAGGGGTTATGTGAGCATCGTAGCTTAAGTTAAAAACAAATCGAAGACCAGACTTCAATGCTCGTTGAAGTTTCATAGTTTGCTCACGGGTCGCATCAACGAGGACAATGTTGCAGTAGTCAAGTATTGGTAGTATCAAGGTTTGGAGTAGTTTTATCTTTACGTCTTGTGGCAAAATGTACTTATGTCGTTTCAGAGGGTGTAGCGTCGCGTACATCTTTCTACATGTATTTCTTACGTGTGCAGACCAATCAAGAGTTTCAGTCAGGGTCATACCTAGGTTCCTTACTGAACGGGAATACGGTGGCATTTAATGTCACCGGAGGAATAGCATAATTTTTATACATGATATGTAATAATTTATGAGAACCGATAAGGATCTTGCTGTACATTTTCTTTAACAATTTGCTTTACATTGCACCAACACAGAGAGGTCTTACGGCATCGATGGGATAGGAAAGGGTTGGGGTGGGAAGAATGTGGCCGTGGCCTTAATTAAGGTACAGCCCCATCATTTGCCTAGTGTGAAAATGGGAAGCCACAGAAAACCATATTCAGGGCTACCGACAGTGGGGTTCGAATCCACTATCTCCCGGATGCAAGCTCACAGCTACGCGCCCCTAACCGCACGGCCAACTCGCCCGGTAATCTTGCTGTATATTTCAGGAATATGTTGTTAGAGTTTCTGAAGATCTTTGATCTACTTTGTGTATCCTGAGACAGCACCAACCAGTGGTGTCAGTGGGTAGATTTGGAGGGTCATTTTATTGTGTTAACCGGGTAAACCACTACCGTGGTAAACGTCAGGAGTGTGTAAATAAAACGGTTCGGTAGTTAGTGGTAAATACTTTAGGCCGCTAAGTGTCCCAAGAAGGAAAATTACCGAAAAGACGCGCCTGTTTGTTTAAACTCTGTTAGATCAACCAAAATGTAGTGCCCAGTTTACGAGTTAATTTAAAGACTCAAATTGTTAAGAGAAACCCTTAAGGCTTATCATTAGCACCGCTACTAAACTAAACAATTATGTGTTATTTGAGAATCAGCCCTAATTGTATTTTGGCGGTAAATACAAATAGCATGGGAGTGGGAGAAAATTTATAAAACCACGCCGCGCCATTTGTGAGTGCCCATTGTGTCCAGTGAATTTGAGGCGACTTTCAGAATAACATTGCAAACCAGCGTTGGGAGATTAAGTCCCAAAAGAGAAGATTGGTTTGGTCAAAGGTGGCTGTAACATCATCTCCAAGTGGAGATAGGTTAAAAGGTAATTCGACGGTATTCCAAAATGTGGAATCATCATTCAGATTCGAGCAACAGACGGTCATCCTAATGCCGAAATCTTGCAGATGAATGAGCAAATATCATTGTTGTATTATAAAGTATTGCGTGTGCGGATCGGTGGTTCAACAAACGTGTTCGGTCCGTGCAGGTGGTTGAAGGGCATTTATATTTTTATATGTCTTTATTTTCAGAAGAATGATATAAAATAATCAATACGAAACATTACACCAAGGATAGGAATCCTAATGAAAGGAAAAGTATGTTTTGAAAAGGCACTACCTGTTGGGATGGCTGCATAAGAGAGTGAGAGAAGCTTTTGGGCCTGTAACGATGCAAGGCCACGTACGACTTCCATATGTAAGCTATCCTTTGTAAAGTGCGTTTGTTTATTTCATGATGTCACTATTTTATTTGTGCGTCTGTGACGCACTTTTGTCACCCTTTTTTATTTCGTGGAAATGTCAGAAGTGTACGTTGAAAGGTCATTTTATGTTTCTTGGATAATCGATAGAGCCGCGAAACTAGCGTGTGAAATGTTGTACAGTAGTTGATTTGATGGTTGTAAAAAACGAATGTAATTTGTAGAGCGGGGTATTATTTCCGTACGTTTATTCCTATATTTGTTGTTTGCCCAAGTTAAGATATTAACTATCACGAAATTCTGTTCAGTGTAAAGATGCAATTCCCGCAAGTGTAATCCGTGGTTTACCATTTAAAGCGATTGTGTAGTAATGATGGAACGCCAGCTGTTGCGGAGCGCACGCCGTAACGTGGTCGGAGCTGTAGAATTTTTCAAGGAATGTAGGAGGCGAAACTTGCGTGTGATTAGTGGAAGGGAAATGTTATTACAAAGCTCTACTAAAATACGTATAGAATTGTTGAGGAGAAAATAACGGTGAAGTTTTGTAAGTCAAGTTGTGAGTTTCGGTTTTGAAATATTTTGTTGTCAGACTCAGATGGTTAGTTTGTCACACATTGTTTTATGTAACAGCATAGTGGATCGCGAAAGAGAGATATTCTGTATTATTGTCGTGTAGAGAATTTGAGGTAGCAAGTGGTTCAAGTCTTGCAGAGTTAGGAGGGAATGTGACTCCGGTGGTTGAAATCCTGTAGTGTTGAAGTGATATTTGTTGCCGGAATTTTTCATTGTAGGAACCCCGAGGATTTATTTGTGTAATTTAATGGTATGGGAATAGGGTCATTCCATAGTTCGGATCCTACGTGAAACCGTACGACGTGGTAGCTAGGAACATTTCAAGTGACGTTTTAAATAACATCTTTTCGCATATTATGTATTGGTTAAGTATTGTCTTTCACGCGAGTTGTCAACGAGGCGAGATTTCATTTTGATAGAGTTAGAAGAGATAACGTATTTGCTTTCATAGAGGTAACGAGAAGGAACTTTCTTGCAGGTAGAGCGAGCCAGCTCAATTGTCAGTAATGTACTGTAACTGAGATTTTGTCATTTATAATAAATGTTCGGAAATTGATTTCATTACTTAATAATAGAATCGTTTGGTTGTGTTATGTTGTAAATAACTACTTTCAGGGGTGTCAAAATTTGAGAATCTATAGTAATGTTGCTTCGTGTTGTTGGGGATTGTCCAAGGTCTTGCGATTTATTTATTTTGAGTGTCACGATAGCTTGTCAATCCATAGAGTTCGTGATGGATGAGGTGTTGTTGTTGTTGCTGTTGTTTCCAAGGAACAAGTGCAGGTTCGTGTGGTATGAGGTCATGCCTGTGGAGCACATGGTGGTGCAGTAGTCCATCCACCCTAGAGTTTGAGTGAGGTGTATTACGACACCTGAATATCATCAGCATGGAATAATATCGGAAGGAGGTGCTGAAATTAGTCCAAGGGATAACCGTAGACGTTATAAGCGTTTAAAATGAGTATTGTTATTTTACGTTTCGTGTAATAAATGTAAATTATAGGATGTAAGGTTAGGATTATCCAAGCTAGTGTCTCAATAAGTATTAGTGTTATAACAAAAACTTGTTGGGTGACGTAATGAAATAAACAAATGGTACCGGTAGTTATGACCATGTCTTTCGTATCACAGTTGCGAAACAAGAAAGCTATGAGAATAAACAGAGATAAATATTTTCTTTTAAAGGAATGTTTCTGGTAAACATGTCCAGGTGATAATGTAAATTTCGTTGAAAGAGTTACGGAGTTTAAAGAAACCACTTCATCCGGGATAGATAAATGTGTTGTTAATCAGAATTATGAGATTACTTTATTTATTAATTGATTAAATTCAGTGAAACCGTACTTTTAGAATTAGCTTAAAACCAAGTGACTTTAACTAGAAAATTTATTCTGGAAATCTTAGTTTTATTTGCTGGTAAAATTCAACTTATTAACGTAACGATTAAGGGGACATGTCAGAGAGCAAGGGACTATTACCGCCAAGAAGGTGAGATCGTTTGCCGTTGTTGTTTTTTTAATTTTGATTTGTTGAGCACCAGACGTGGTGGGGGATTTACTAACGTTAAAACCTTGGTCATCAACTAAATTTTGTTCAGCCTTCAGCCTAGAAATTTGGTTGGTCATGGGGTCATCAACCTCAGTGACTTAGATTAGGCCATCTTCCATTATAGCATCATTCTTCTTGCAGTCATCATCCACAATGACTTTAACGTAAATCACAGAGTTAGATGTCGGTCCACGACATATCCGCAGGTCACATCGATTCAATAAAGGGTCCATGTCGTACATCCACTGTGTGGCACATACCGATTCGACAGCCTTAATTATACCAAGAGTCCAGAGCTCGCGTTACGGAGGTTGGGTTATCATGAATCATTATGGTGGTACGTGCAGTCTCACATGGAAGCCGATCTTATGGATTTTCAGTCTTTCTAGTAAGGATGCCCCTCAGGCAATTGAGTTAAGGTCTCCAAAGCCAGCGTCTCTCATAATCGTTGTTATTATTCGTTTGTTTCTAAACGGACAGCAATGAGTTCGTTGATCAGCTGTTGTGAAATGTCACAGGTTTTCAGATGTAGTTTCAAATGGTCAATAAACCTACACTTTTAAATCGAGTTCACTCATTGTAGACATTAGTTTTAAATTACTGAAACCCGCCTCTTACTAAGCAAGTCACGAAGAATCCGTAAGCGACACAAGAGAAAGATCTCATGCCGATTGCTGATAGGTAAGGAGGGTAGGTATCCTTCGAAGGGCCTGGGAGGCGTGACCAATCTTCATAGAAATAATGGATTGGATTGGAAGAGCATTTTCACATTCGTAGTTTTGGCATAGGAGCGATGATATATCGAAGGTTTATCTTGCATTATCAACAAGACACGAATCTACCAACTGATTATAGGAAGACTTGAGAGACGGTGGAAGTAAGGAGAAATTGAAGGAACTTACTGGGAAATCTAGCAAAGAAGTCAGCTAAGGATAACACGATGGCAAGCATAATGGGCGGCCATACAAATACATACTCTTCAACTTGTAGGATTCCAGCAAGATATAGCCGGTATTCTGGATTCAGGACGTCAAATGGACTGTATTGCTATTGGTCTATCTAAGGCATTCGATAGGGTAGGTCATGGAAGACTACTGGTAAACATTAGTGCAATTGGATTAGGAAAAGGAGTGACAAATTGGGTGGCTATACTTCTAGAAAATAGAATTCAGAGAATTAGAGTAGGCGAAGCTTTAACTGTCCCTGTAATAATTAAGAGGGGAATTCCTTAAGGCAGTATTATTGGACCTTTATGTTTTCTTATATATCTCAATGATATGAAGTGGAAAAGGCTTTTTTCAGATGATGTTATTCTGTACAGAGTAATGAATAAGTTACAAGGTTGTGAGCAAATGCAAAATGACCTCGATAATGTTCTGAGATGGACAGTATGCAATGGTATGGTGATAAACGGGGTTGAAAGTCAGGTTGTGAGTTTCACAAATAGGAAAAGTCCTCTCAGTTTTAATTAATGCGTTGATGGGGTGAAAGTTCTTTTTGAGGAGCGTTGTAAGTACCTAGGTTTTAATATAAAGAAAGATCTCCATTGGGATAATCACATAAATATTATTGTAAATAAAGGGTACAGATCTCTGCACATGGTTATGAGGGTGTTTAGGGGCTGTAGTAATGATGTAAAGGAGAGGGCATATAAGTCTCTGGTAAGACCCCAACTAGAGTATGGTTCCAGCGTATGTGACCCTCACCAGGATTACTTGATTCAAGAACTGGAAAAAATCCAAAGAAAAGCAGCTCGATTTGTTTTGAGTGATTTCCGTCAAAGGGGTAACGTTATAAAATGTTGCAAAGTTTGGGCTGGGAAGACTTGGGAGAAAGGAGACGAGCTGCTCGACTAAGTCGTATGTTCCGAGCTGCCAGTGGAGAGATAGCGTGGAATGATATTAGTAGACGAATAAGTTTGAGTGGTGTCTTTAAAAGTAGGAAAGATCACAACATGAAGAAAAAGCTTGAATTCAGTATGACAAATTGGGGCATATATTCGTTTATAGGAAGGGGAGTTAGTGATTGGAATAACTTACCAAGGGAGATGTTCAAGTACATTTCCAATTTCTTTGCAATCATTTAAGAAAAGGCTACGAAAACAACAGATAGGGAATCTGCCACGTGGGCGACTGCCCTAAATGCAGATCAGTATTGATTGATTGATTGATTGATTAATTGATTGATTGATTGATTGATTGATTGATTGATTGATTGATTGATTGATTGATTGATTGATTGGTTGATTGATTGATTGATTGATTGATTTAGGATGAAGTTTGCGGAAGGTACAGGGAAAAGGGTGACTATTGCACTGCTTGATTAAGGTGCCATTCGAGAGCTTCCATTCTGAGATGGGTATCGGCGTAGCCCACCAACAACAGAACTCGGTATTCTATGGAGGGCTTTACAAAGTTAATTACGTTTATCAAGAACTGCAGGAAGGTTTCTTCATTTGACGTTGGTCATATTTCGCACACCCAAAGTACCTTATTCCTTTTGGAGATATTTTCCTTCCTGGTGTGTGGACTGTAGACACTCCAGTCTCGTCGATGTTCCAGATTCATTCAAGTGGGGTGGGTCCAAAGCGACGACAAACATTTTTAACATTGTTAAATTTATTTTGTTAAAACTGGCCGGCCTGCTTAAACTTGCAGCTATTGGGGTACTTATGGATAGGTCAGTATGACTAGTTTTAATTCATTTAGTGTATAGTTTCTAGCAGTCACGAGCGAGACATCGGGAAGTGCGGACGTGTGAATGAGCTGAGGTGCGCAATATGGGAATAACGATACAGCAATACAGGCTAAGAATTGGAAGATAGCATGGTGCAAGGCAGTGTTGGAAGGAAGGTGGAGTTGAGAGAGCAAGAGAAATTAGTGGTTATAAAGGACTGTTGGAGATTATGTTGTGTGCAACGGTTATTGCGACGCTGCTGGTGGTAGGAGGTATAGAAAAGAATCCGGGTCCAAACCAGGGACCGTTCGGCTGGGAGGAGCTTGAAGAGATCAAGAGAGTGGTGAAGGAAGCAAGCAAAGGAGAAGAAATTAAGGAAATGATGCAGGAACACCAGGCAACCCAAATGAAGGAGATGAAGGACTTAAAAAGTTTTATAAGAAGAGGAATTAACAGCAATGAAGAGAGAAGTGAGAGGAAGAGAAATTAGTGGTTATAAAGGACTGTTGGAGATTATGTTGTGTGCGACGGTTATTGCGACGCTGCTGGTGGTAGGAGGTATAGAAAAGAATCCGGGTCCAAACCAACAAGTAGGACACTAGACCGAAGTGAAGTGGATACAGGTAGTGAAGAGGTGACGGGAAGGGAAAGGAGTCAGGGTAGTGACTCAACCTCCCCGAATTGGAGTAATCAGCAAGAAAAAATGTGTATGTGTATGGTGTACCTGAGGAAGGAACAGAATCAAAAGTGGAATTAGTATTGAAAGTAGTGGACATAGTTTCGAACAAAATGAAGATAAACTTTTCTGAAGTTGATATAGATGATATATATAGAGTGGGAAGGAACAAGGGGCATAGGCCGGTGAAGTTAAGATTAATATCAACCCTGATGGCCGATATACTTCTGAGGAATGCTGGAAATTTGAAAGGATCGAACATTTATTTGAAGGCTGAGATAGAGAAAGAAGACAGGATGCGGTTGGATGTCTATAAGCGGCATATGTGGCGTGCTAGAGCGCAGGGATTGCGAGTCAAGATAGTGGGGAGGTGTCTGGTAACTTCAGGCAGAAATTGGTCGCGATCGTGGACACAGGAGGAACTGCTGAGGATGGAAAAATGTGAGGAGGAAACGAGTTGCAGAAATCGAGAGCAGGGCGACATCAGTACGGAGAAGGAAGAGAGAAGATGGGACTGCGGTGTCAGCGGGCAGGTAGCGAAGACAGCAGAGTCCTTGGTGAGTCAGAACAGCCCAGGAAGGAGTGAATCAACAAGTAGGACACTAGACCGACGTGAAGTGGATACTGGTAGTGAAGAGGTGACGGGAAGGGAAAGGAGTCAGGGTAGCGACTCAACCTCCCCGAATAGGAGTAATGCAGAAATAAACCTGGAGAGAAAGCAGTCGTTAAATAAGGCGAGATCCTTAAGTTTAAAAGATCTATGGGGTGGGAAAGAAAGGCTCTGGCACGGAAAAGGGGAAGGATGGGGGTGAGAATAAAGAGAGGGATGGGTTGGAGCCAAAAGGAAGAATCACGAGAAGTAAGGGGGTAAGTGGTGAAATGCAGAAGTATAGGGAGGGAGGGGGAGGAAATAAATATCTAGATATGGTGATAGGGATGCTGAATATTGAGGGGTTGATGGGAAGTTAGGGAATAAGGAAATTGTGGATTTAGTGAAAAATTTTGAGATTATTGTTCTAGTAGAGACGTGGTTAGGGAAGGGGGTTGAAATTACATGGGACGGTTATAGAGTAGTTAACGTGTTAAGGAAAAAAATAGGGAAGAGGGGCCGAAACCCAGGGGGCATAGTAGTTTTAATAAGAAATGAGATAGCTGAATGGGTGGAGACGTTACAGACTAGGGTAGAAGGGGTAGTGTGGTTGAGAGTAAAAATGGGGAAGGGGGCAGCGGAAGCAATTTGTCTGGCACTGCTTTATAACCATCCGAGCGATTCAGTGTATGCAAATAAACATTTTTTGACGATCTGATTGAAGAAATGAACACAATGAAAGGAATGTATGTAGAAGATGGTATGATTTTATTGGGGGATTGGAATGCGAGAGTGAGCAATAGAGTACCGGTATACGGGAAAGAAGTAAAAGTAGACGGGGTACTGCAAAGGAAGAGTAAGGATAATGTTGTAAATAGTTATGGAGAAAGGTTATTAGAGTTATGTGCTCTAGAACATTTATTCATTTTAAATGGGTGGATGAAGGGGGATAGTGTGGGAGATTTGACGTATATTACAACAAATGGAGGGAGTGTGGTGGACATAGGAATAAGCTCAGAGATAGCGTTAAGGAGAATAGTAAATTTTGAGGTGTTAGAATATGGGTTGACAGAACATATGCCTATCAAAATAAAATTGAGAACTTTGGTTGCTGATGAGAAGGGAAAGATGGAGGAAAGTAAGGAGAGGTATAGGAATGGAGGATGGAAGTATGTATGGGGTGATAATACTAAAGAGAAATTAAGACGGCATTTGAAAGAGGAGGGAGATATATTAAGGGTAGGAATTGAAAGGGCGGTAGAAGGGAATGATATGGATAACGTGCTAAAATTAAGTGAACTCCGTGTATGGAGGGTGGGGAAGAAAGTGAGGAGAAGGGTAGAGGGAAAAAAGAATAAAATGAATGGATGGTTTGATGAAGACTGTAGGAGAAAACGTGAGGTTGTAATGAGAGCCCTAGCGGAGTTTAGGAAGGAGGGTGTGCAAGAAAAAAGGAAGGAATATTGTAAATTGAGAAGGGAATATAAGGAGGTATTGAATGAGAAGAAAAGAGGATGGAAGGAGGCGGAAGCTGAAAAAATAAATATACAGGGTGTTAGGTGTATACGTGCAGATATTTATTGTAGCAATAGAGAACGATGTGACGAACCACTATATATCAAACTTTTAGTAATCCTCGGAAGTTATTTTCGAGAGCAAAGGGGTACGATGTTTTTAGAATAGGTAGTATGCCTTGTTCTTGTGAATGAATAGCTTTCCTTTGGTAACAGGCAAGTCACGCGCCATCCCTGCCAAACTGGTTTCCGTTCTGTTTATGTTTAAGAGCAAATGGACTACTGTGACAGCTGAGCGCTCCCTATTCAATGCCACGAGATGATACGTAATATGCCAAACTGGTTTTATGTTTACGAGCAACTGACCTACGGTAACAGCTGAAGGCTACCAGTCTACAACATGTTACGTTACATTATCGCCAGACTGGTTTGATGTTGTTAGTATTTAGTTTCCGTCTTAGGGGTTTCAGACAACACTAGTTATCGGTTTCGGACCCTGGAGATGTATTGAATTCTCAGCGTTAATACTGGTTCATTTGCTGTTGCGTCCTTTAGGGGATAGGGATATCTGTGGTCGTCAGCCCTGTGGTCTAGTGAGTATGGAAATGACCTGAAAACCTGTGTCGGTGCGCGACCTGTACGAGCGTGTGATATAATTATTGGTTGGGATACGCACGCCGGGACGTGAAATGCGGTACGATCCCCGTTGTGCATTGCGTAAAGGTAGAAGAAGGAAGACAGTTCCTTGCGCCAACGAACAAATGCATGGCATAGGATATCCATATGAGTAGAATCAGAATTGAATTATCGAAGCACATCGAACGTTTTGTTTCAAACGAAAAATGGACATATTATACAACTAAGTAAATTAAACGTACCTACATTTCGTGCTTCCTGCCTGGTTGAGTGGTTAAAACGGTTGAGGTGCCAGCCTTTTGACTCCAACTTCGCATGTTCGAACCTGGCCCCGTGCAGTGGTATTTGAAGGTGCTCAAATACGTCAGCCTCGTGTCGGTACATTTACTGGTACACCGAGCTCGATAGCTGCAGTCGCTTAAGTGCTACCAGTATCCAGTATTCGGGAGATAGTGGGTTCGTACCCCACTGTCGGTAGCCCTGAAGATGGTTTTCCGTGGTTTCCCATTTTCACACGAGGCAAATGCTGGGGCTGTACCTTAATTAAGGCCATGGTTGCTTCCTTCCCACTCCTAACCCTTACCTGCCCCGTCATTGCTATAATACCTATCTGTGTCGGTGCGACGTAAAGCAACTTGTCATTCGAGCCAAGACACCACTGTGGTTCAGAATATCCTCCGGTGCTTAAACATACGTTCACGGAGGTCATCCGAAGTGGTTACCTCAGTTCGGTATACTTTGTTTCTCATGTCCCCCCAGGCATAACAATCCACTGGAATAAGGGCTGGCCAATTGATAGTTCCACATCGTCCTGTCTACCGTTGAGGAAATGTCTGCACCATCGTGTAAAATCCACGTGGTTCGGCGTAGTCGAAGCGACACGTCCTCTGAAAGCTCCAGTAACGTACTGTATCTACTGTACAGGAGCAAGATAACATTAATAAAAAGATGTAACCGACCTCCAACTACATCCATCCTGATATTAATTAGAACCGGTGCTGGGAAGTGCCTTGTCCTATTGAATGGGGATATTCCACAGCTCATGAGTGGGATATAGTGGGTTCCAACCTCTCTGTCGACAGCCCTAAAGGTGGTTTACCGTGGTTTTCCATGTTCACACCAGGCAAATGCTGGGGCTGTAACGGCATGAATGCCACGATCGCTTCCTTTCCGATACTAGCCCTTTCCCGTCCCATCGTCACCATAAGGAAAGCTACATCGATCAAATTTATGCAAGTAAGGTGATTGGTACCGGTCTGAGTGTCTGAGACCGTTGAGGTCCTTATCTTCCGACCTCCAACTTGGCAGGTTCAATCTTGGCTCAGTCTGATGATATTTGATGGGGCACACATAGGTCAGTCTCGTGTCGTAGAAATACTGGCACGTAAATGAACTCCTGCGATATGAAATTTCGTCACCTCAGCGTCTCAGAAAACGGTATAAATAGTATGTGGAACGTAAAGCAAAATAACGCTAATAAAAAGACGATTGGTCAAAGAGACAGACTTCTCACTGCATCCATCCAGATATTAATTGAGAGCCGGTGCTAGAGGTTGCCTTGGTATACTAAATATTAAACACTCCTTCTATAAAAATTGCCTTATGTGTCACTAATACACCTGACAGAAATTCTGGATTGAGTGCTTGATCAATTAACCAGCGGCAGAAATCCACTCTTAAATCATCACCGAGCTTGATAGTAGCAGTCGCTAAAGTTCGAACAGTATCCAATATTCGGGATGTACTGGCTTCGAATCCCTCTGTCGGCAGCATTAAAGATGATTTTCCGTGGTTTTTCATGTTCACACCAGGCAAATGCTAGGGCTGTACCTTAATTAAGACCACGGTTGCTTCCTTCCCGATCCTAGTCCTTAGTTATATCTGTCGCCATAAAACCTATCTGTGTCGGTGCGACGCACCGATACAGATAGGTCTTATAGGACGATGGGATAGCAAAGGCCTAGGAGTTGGAAGGAGGCGGCCGTGGCCTTAATTTAGGTACAGCCCTAGCATTTGCCTGGTGTGAAAATGGGAAACCACGGAAAACCATCTTCTGGGCTGCCAACAGTGGGATTTGAACCCATTATCTCCGGGATGCAAGCTCTCAGCCAAGCGTCTCTAACCGCACGGCCAACTCGCCCGGTAATAATAATAATAATAATAATAATAATAATAATAATAATAATAATAATAATAATAATTTTTGCTGCCGGGCAGAGTGGCTCAGACGGTTGAGGCGCTGGCCTTCTGACCCCAACTTGGCAGGCTCGATCTTGGGTCAGTCCGATGGTATTCGAAGATGCTCAAATAAGTCAGCCTCGTGTCGGTAGATTTACTGACGCGTAAAAAGAACTCCTGCGAGACTAAATTACAGCACCTCAGCGCCTCCAGAAACAGTAAGAGTAGTTAGTGGGACGTAAAGCAAATAACATTACCGGTATTATCAGGTCATTAGGAGCTGAAAGGCGGGGAAGAAAATAGTAAAATATGCGTGGTGTAGGAGGAAACAAGATGAAATGTACTTCACCCGTGCCTACATCGCTCGCAGTAGTTTACTACAGGATAGTATGCGTAAGACCAGAACCAGGTCTCTTTGCGATGAGTCAGGTGTATCTTCGTATTGTGGTTAGCACTAGAGGACAAAGTGTGACAAACAGGTTTTGTGTATAAATATCAAACATGCACACCAACAGACACACACACGCAATGTACCCAAACCAGTACAGTGTAGAATGAAGAACTGCCATACTATGTTCAAGGTCAATATCTAGCGTTTTAACAAGCACGTCTTCCGTGTGTTGTGTTCAGCTTGCGCCACGTACAAGGCAATCGCGAACTGAAACTCTAGATTTATAATTTTTGTTACCGGTACTTCAATTTTTCTGCTCGGATTTATGAGAATATCGAACTATCGAGACTCAAAATACTACATCGATTGAGAACTGAACTACCAACTCAATACGCTGCAGAAATGGTGTAACATCTGACATACCAATGTGAAACACGTAGCAATTGTTCAAGTGACCTCCCTGGACTACTCTGCAGGCTTCACTTCTCCGTACCCGGCGAGTTGGCCATGCGGTTAGGAGCGCACAGCTGTGAGCTCGCATCAGGGAGATTGGGGCTTCGAACCCCAATGTCGGCAGCCCTGAAGATGGTCTTCCGTGGTTTCCCAAGTTCACACCAGGCATTGCGGGGGTTGAACCTTAATTAAGGCCACGACCACTTTCTTACCATTCCTAGGCCTTTCTTGTCTGATTGTCGCCATAAGACCTCTCTGTGTTGGTGCGACGTAAAGCAACTAACAAAAGAAAATCACTTCTCCGAATCCAGTCTTCCGTAATATCCATTGGAGATCTGGCGGGCCAATTGATGGGTCCATGTCGTCCTATTCGCCATAGACCAAAGGACTGATCCAAATGATCACGCAGTAAGCGGCTTATATCAGGTGGTGGACCATCGTGTAAAAACCACATGTTTCGGCGTAGTCGAAACGGAGCGTCCTCTGAAAGCTCTAATAACGTACCTATGAGGAACTCCAGGTAAGGTACCCCTATGAACTGTGCAGGTAAGATGATGATAATAATGTCATTGGCTTTACGTCCCACTAACTACTTTTCACGGTTTTCGGGGACGCGGATTTGCAGGAATTTAGTACGATAGGAGTTCTTCACGTACCAGTAAATCTACTGATACAAGGCTGACGTATTTGAGCACCTTGTCAAGACTGGACTCAGAAGGCCAGTGCCTCAACCATCTGAGCCACTCAGCCCGGCAAGATGATTGGTGCAGCACTGCGTAAAGTGCTGGCCTTCTGAACCCAACTTGGGAGGCTTGGTCTTGGCTCAGTCCGGTGGTATTTGAAGGTGCTCAAATACGTCAGTCTCGTGTCTGTAGATTTATTTGCATTAAAAAATACTGCGATAAAAAATTCTGGCATTTCAGCGTCTCCGAAAACCGTGAAAATTAGTTAGTGGAACGTAAATATATTATTATTATTATTATTATTATTATTATTATTATTAGTAGTAGTAGTAGTAGTAGTCGTAGTAGTAGTAGTAAAATTATTTTTACGGAAGTTCTAATTAAACGGGTCCATTACAGTCATCATTTTACCTATCGGTACTTACTGTTCAGTAATAAGCCTTCCGTCCGCCTCTGTGGTGCAGTGGTTAGTGTGATTAGCTGCCACCCCCGAAGCTCGGGTTCGATTTCCAGCTCTGACAAGAAATTTGAAAAGTGGTACGAGGGCTGGAACGGGGTCCACTTAGCCTCGGGAGGTCAAATGAGTAGAGGTGGTCCGATTCCCACCTCAGCCATCCTGAAAGTTGTTTCCCGTAGTTCCCCCCTTCTCCAGGCAAATGCCGGGATGGTACCTAACTTAAGGCCACGGCCGCTTCCTTCCCTCTTCCTTGTCTATCCTTTCCAATCTTCCCAAACCCCCGCAAGGCCCCTGTTCAGCATAGCAGGTGAGGCCGCCTGGGTGAAGTACTGGTCATTCTCCCCAGTTGTATCCCCGATCCAATGTCTCACGCTCCAGGACACTACCCTTGAGGCGGTAGAGGTGGGATCCCTTGCTGAGTCCCATGAAAAACCAACCCTGGAGGGTAAACAGATTAGGAAAAAGAAGAATAAGCCTTCTATTAGAAATGCCCGGCGGCAGTTCCACAGTAGGTCTTTTTCCTTCGAGCAATGTTCACGATGGATGCAACTACGGTTTTTGAAATTTGTCTCATTAATAACAATTTCACTGAATACTTATAGCCTTTTCTTTCAGTGTCCACCGTCCTTTCAATGACCTAAAAAGTTTATGAATAAGCATAGACAACCCGCATTGTCTATTGTCAGAAATTCATCGTAGACTGTCGCAATAACAGCACAGAAATGTTGCGCCCATATTTCATTTACTTATTAACCATTTCCTTTCATTTTGTCAGCTTGGATCACTGAGTAATGCCATTGACGTCTTAAAAATCGCACACAAATACACAACACTTGATTCGCACGTATGTGCTTGTACGGATCTTCGACGTCACTGTAAGGATTCTGTGTACTTTTCACACAGAGTACCCTACACCGGTTTTCGAGTACAGCAAGTGACCTGGCACGTGAGTCATCCTCTTCTACTTGCCAAGCCTTTAGGGGAAGTGCACAACAACATGTGTTGGCCTGCGATAAGAAACAGGTTCAACAAGTCCTATACTCGGCTACTGTACTTCCGCTACGCGTGGACAGAATGACATCACCGGCGTATCCTGCTACGGCCGTTCAAAACACATTAGGTCCTGAAATATTTGGCTCAGTTATGGGCAAACTAATAGGACAAGGTAAAAATTACATAGCATATATTATGAGATGTATTTTTCTTAGCCGACTAGCTTAATATCTGCACGTATACACCTAACACTCTGTATATTGTAGAGAGAAGAAATTTGAGAGGATTTGGGAGTCAATAAACAAGATCAGAAGAACGAAACCGGAGGGGAAGGGGGATAAAATAGGAGAAAACGAGTGGGTTAGGCATTTTAAAAGGCTTTTTAGAAGGGGAGAGGAAATTGGGTAGAGAAATAGACAAGCCACAAATTGGAAGGGAACTGGAAGTAGGCATTACAATATTGGATGGGGAGATAACAAGGCAGGAGGTAATTACAGTATTAAAAATGCTAGACCCAAGGCTGCAGGAGGTGTGAATGGTATTTCCAATAGTGTATGGAAAGAGGTAGGGGCAAATGAACCGATGTTGAGAGGGATTGTGAAATTCTTTAATAGGTTGCTGGAAACGGGGAAATTTCCTAGAGAATGGAGGAAGGGGGTATTATGCCCTATTTATAAAAATAAAGGAGCTAGTAGTGATCCAAACAACTATAGAGGAATTACACTCCTAGACTCGCTGTCAAAGGTGTACACAGGGGTTTTGGCGAATAGAATAACAAATCGGGCGGAACAGTACGGTAGGGTATCTGAGTTCCAAAATGGATTTAGGAAAGGATGTAATACAGTTGATAATGTCTGGATTCTGGACACTTTGATTACAAAGTATGTGAGGATAGCAGGGCGTAAATTATTTATAGCAGCGATTGACTTAGAGAAAGCCTTTGATACGGTCAGTAGGGAGGCGCTATTTTTGAGATTAGGGGAGGTTGGAATGTCGAAAAAAATGAGGGTGGCAATTGAAACTATTTATGAGGAAGTGTTTGTGATGATTAAATTGCAGGATGGAAGGTTGAGTAAGTGTTTTGAATCGAAAAGCGGGGTGAGACAGGGATGTAAGCTATCCCCGATATTATTTATAAATAATATTTTAGAGGGTCATGGTGGAGACACATGGCAATGCCCTTGGGTAGGGAAAATGAAGGTTCCGGGGTTGCTATTCGCGGATGACCTATTGATTTTGGCTTTGACGGCAAATGGGTTGCAAAAAGGGTTGGACAAGGTAGTTGAATATACTAGGAAATGGTCTCTCAGAGTAAATGTAAGAAAGACTCAGATAATGGTGTGTAGGAAAAGGGGTGGGAGAAAGAATAAGGAAGTCTGGAGGCTGGAGCAGGAAGAAATTAAACCAGGGGGAAAAATTGAGTACCTAGGTGTAATAATTAGTAAGAATGCTTCTTGGAAAAATCAGTGTAAGAAGGCAAAACTTAAAGGAAGAGGAGCGCTTGCGGTAGTAGGGGTATTAGAAAAGAAATTTCCAGACGTTAAATACAAAATTCAGAAAACGGTGTTTAAATCACTGGTAATAGGCAAAATGCTATTTGGGGTTGAAGTATAGGGAATGGAGGAAGACAGGAGTGAACTAAACCAGGTGGTGGCGAAATTTAGCAAGATCATGATGGCCCTACCGAATTGTACAGCCAATGCCGGGGCCAGATTAGTCTGTAAAGAATCGATAGAGGTTGGAATAGCTAAGAGGGTGTTCAAGTACTGGATTAGATTGGAGGAAGGGAAGGGTGGGGCGTTAGTACAAGAAACGTTTAATTTTCAGAAAGGTATGACGAATAAAGGTTACTGGGTGAATAAGTGCAAAAAATGGTTACAAAAGATTGGATTGGGGGTATATGGAGAGGTCTGGGGGGATGGTAGGAATAAATGGGTATGGGAAAGGATAAAGGAAAGACTACTAGATATTGAAAGACAGAGCTTAATAGGGGAATGTAGAGAGAGAGTCTCTTTATCAGTATTAAATAAATTGGTGGAGGTAATAAACCCGAAAACGGAGTTTGAGGGTAGAAGGGATAAGAGAGGTTTGTATTGGTGGGTATTTGGTGTTCCGAGGAATAGGGGATGGGTAGGTAGTGAGAATAGGGATAGATGTGTGTTATGTGGAGAGAAGTGGGAGGACCTGCATATGTTTAATCAATGCCGACCTTTGGCGGAGATAAAGATCAAACTACTAAGTAAGAAGGAGCTGCATATGGTAGGGGAAAGCTATAAGATAACATCTTGGTTATGTAGAGAGTGGGAGAAAAGAACGAATATAGCGAAATTCTTAAATGTGGCCAGAGCTATATTTATAAAGGAATTGAGGGAGTAACAGGGGTTGTGCTGATAATGTGGTTCGTGCTGAGGGAGAAAGGGGGAAGGCATTCTGCTCAGAGGAATGGATATCCGCCCTGAGCAAATGCGGGAAGGGCATCATGGTAATCATGATATCAGAAGAGGGGGCTGTAGTGTTAGGGGAAAGGGGGAGAGCACCTTGCCCTGTGGAAAGGTGATCCACCTGGGGCAAAGGGAAAGCCTGAGAAAATTAGGTAAGCGTTGAGAAAAGGGGAGCTTGAGTAGGTTTGAGGGTAGTGTAAAGCTTAGGTGGAAGTAAAAAAAATAAAACGAAAAAAAGCGAGTTGACTGAGTGAACTAATGGACTTGGAATGGAGTACTGTCTGTTGGTGTGTAAATGAGGAGTGAAAAAATGGATTGTTTAAGTGTATTTGTGTGAGGAGGGAGTATAAAGAAGGTATATGTGATAGAATTGAGATAGATTAAGTGGGAATGTAGTTAAGGAGAAAATGTTGGCAGTATGGAAATTATGAAAGTAGGTCAAAAATTTTTTTAATGGTGTAGATGCCTTGATGAGGGGTGTAAAATTGAGGGATTCTTGATGTTTATGTATTAAGTTTAATAGGATGGAAGAAATGGGATCTAACAGTTTGATGTAATTGAGGTGTTGACTGAGAAGACGGAGTGAACTAATGGATTTGGAATAGAAACTGTTTGTTTGTGTGTAAGTGAAATGTTAAAAAAAGGTCAAATTGTTTTAAGTGCGATGTAAAATGATTGTTAGTTAATGTTTAAGTCTAAAGCTTAATAAGGTGAGACGGTTTGATATGTGAAGTGTGGTGCGGTAGGTGGAGAAGACTGAGTGAACTAATGGACTTCGAATGAAAAAAGTTTGTCTGTGTAAAAAAAATGTGTTAATTGTTTTAGGTGCGTTGATGAGGGATGTTAAATGGTTGTTAGCTGATGTTTAAGTCTTAAGTTTTGATGATGATGATGATGCTTGTTGTTTAAAGGGGCCTAACATCGAAGGTCATCGGCCCCGGTCTTAAGTTTTATAAGGCGAGATGTAGAGAGCGGGAGTAGTGCGTGAGAGGTGAGGGTGACGTATCAAGGGAAGAGGGAGGGGTGAGGACTTGACCCCACTCCAAAGAAGTTAGACTTGAGCATGTCTGCACGGAAAGGAAAAGGATTGGGAAGGTAGTGTGCTGACAATGGACAAGAGTATGTGTGATGTACATAGCGGAAGTTTGTTGCAGGCCACCTGTTGGGTCTGGTTTCATCCAGGGTGGCTTGTAACACATGATAAGGAAAGGAACACAGTGTTTGTCAGCGAGGGTCGGTGAGATACGATACCAGTTCTCACGTGGCAAGGCTGGTGGCTGCTGTAGACGGGTTGGTGGGCGTGTGTTCCATGCCAGGGCTGTTGCAGCGACCAGTCTAATTAATTTTGTTTTAAATTATTTTTTTAGGTGGTAGTCAGGGGTTGGGCTTTGGGTAGTTAGTAGTGCGGTATCGTCCTGCATGTTTGCTGGCTATCCGCGTACGTGTGGGATGATACTGAGTAGATGTAGGGGTAGTAAATGTAGTTAAGTAGTTTTAAGAGAGATGTAGTTGCTATTATTGCTTGTTTTCCTTTGTTTCGCTCTGTCTGTCTTTATTGCCTGTAAGCCGATGGTGTACACTAGGGTGGGCAATAAAGATATGTATGTATGTATGTATGTATGTATGTATGTATGTATAGTTTCTAGGCCAACGGCCGTAGCCGTGTTGAAACACCGGATCCCGTGAGATCTCCGAAGTTAAGCAACATTGGGCGTGGTCAGGAGTTGGATGGTTTGCCACGCGCTGTTGGTGGGGGGTAAGAAATGGAGGAGCGGAAATAAACTGGCCACACTACCGCACGTAATCTCCGGCTCAGGAACACCTCTGCGGAGGTTCGGACCTGCCTTCGGGCAGAATAACCCTTACCTTACCTATAGTTTCTAGTGCCGTGAGTGTCCGAAGAAGAGCTCAGCTCGTCTGGTGCAGGTATTTCTAGTTGGCACCATGGGCAATCTGCGCGTCTGGGTGTTAGATAATGATGACGACGTCGACGACGACGACGACGATGATGATGTAGAGAGAAGGTAAAACCCGGTATCTGCATTTATCCTACTTCTGTCATTAACACAAAGGAGTCTGCTCAAGGCTTAATGTCCCCATCCGAAGGGCGAATCACCACCACTATGGAAAGGTTCGGAACTGAATCCGGACTTTTGGCACGCAATTTTGTGATTATAAATTGCATACCATCACCTCTCCTATAATTTAGGTCAACAGTCTGATGGTGAAATATTTTCCACTAGCGGGACTCAGACCCGCTAACCAGTGCCAGACATTTAAGATTTGATGTCTTAACAACCATGGACACAAGGTGAGCTATGACTTTTCGTGAATTCCCTCATTCATTCCTCTCAAGCTATTCTTGTTTATGGGGGCGCGCAGCTGTGAGCTTGCATTCGGGAGACAGTAGTTTCAAACCCCACTGTCGGCAGCCAAGTTTTTACACCGGGCAAATACTGGGGCTGTACCTTAATTAACGCCACGGACGCTTCCTTCCTACTCCTAAACCTTTCCTATCCCATCGTCGTCATAAGACCTATCTGTGTCGGTGCGACGTAAAGCAAATGGTAGTATTCTTATTTATTTCATAACTGAGGATAATTCTTATTGCTAACACGAAATGCCCTCATTCATTCCTTTCAAACTATTCTTGCTTATTCAATAACCGAGAGTAATCTTATTGCTGGCATGGGCAAACTTGTAAGCGAGTTCCTTAACACACCTTTTATTTAAAAAAATCAAAACAGGTCATTTTTGCAATTGTTTTCATATACTTCAACAAAAAAATCGTTAGTCTCAGAAAAAAATAAGCTATTTTTCTGTTGTATAATCTTGGGTTAATTCAGAAAGTTTCAGCTTCAGAGTTTCGAAATTTCGCTAAGTGTCTTAACAGAATAGTAACTTCACACTGTACAATGAGCAAACTTCTCTGATAGAAGTTTTGGTTTCTGGAGGGGCCATAGCTGCTTTAACAGATCTTTTCAAGACATATGGATAATCCTGAACCCTTTGAATGTTCGAATTACTTCTCGGCATGTTATTAAAACAACAAGAGAGCAAGAAACAATAGCACCATGGAACGTATGCCATAATATTTTATGTGTGTTCCAAAGTACAGTGGGTACACGTTTCCAAGTTAGAGGTTATAATAAATCACCAAAGTCAGAATATGCATTTACTCATCAGATGATAAGAAACACACTGCAGGTGGTTATAGTAACAAACACAGTTTCGTTTCTGTGTTACAGAACATACAAAAAAGAGCTAAATATTTACTTCCAATGCTAAACGGTTTGTTTTGCTTGCAGTAGCCACGGTTGTTTAACATAACAAATCAGAGCTATTGTGTGTGCTACCTGTTGGCAGTTTTTACAATTCAATTGAGTTTCAGTTTGTTAGAGAGCAGCAACAAATGTTCCAAGGTACAACACTCTCCACTACCGAATGTTGGCCAACTACTAAAGCAGTAGAACGCCGACTAACCGTCACGGAAATCAAGATGAAGAAATGGTCAGCCCTGAAGATCGTTTTCCGTGGTTTCCCCATTTTTACACCGGGCAAATACCGGGGGCCCCTTGAAACAACAAGCATCATCGGGCAAATACTGGGGCTGTACCTTAATTAAGGCCACGGCCGCTTCCTCCTTTCTTCCTTCCTTTGGGCTGTGTTTCCAATGTCAATATACCGAGCTCGATAGCTGCAGTCGCTTAAGTGCGGCCATTATCCAGTATTCGGGAGATAGTAGGTTCGAACTCCACTGTCGGCAGCCCTGAAAATTGTTTTCCGTGGTTTCCCATTTTCACACCAGGCAAATACTGGGGCTGTACCTTAATTAAGGCCACGGCCGCTTTCTTCTTTCCTCCTTCCTTCCTTTGGGCTGTGTTTCCAATGTCGACATAAGAAAACGTCTTGGCGTTGCGCCGATCCAATGAAAATTGCGCGAATGCGACGATTTGGACAATGCTACGAGTAGAAACTGATACTTTCGCAGAAAGAGGTAACATTCTGAAAGTCGTCGGTTACAGGCCCAAGAGATAACCTAAACGATACGCTCATACACTACACTACAACACAAAGTGAGTCAATTTTCATTCTGGCCTACTCCCGAATGCTGTGGAGACGGTGGAGCCTCGTATTGCACCCTGTCACTAGGCAGGACAAACATTACGAACATGGTGACACGACTACTTCTTCTTCTTCTTCTTCTTATTATTATTATTATTATTAACAAACATTAGTGTAGCGAGAATGATTGCTGGTATAAACTAGAGCAATGCCATGAGGCTACTCAGAATGAGAAGATTGCATCTAAGTTAAGAATAAACTCGATGGATGAAGTTGTAGTCATAAACCGGCTCCTGTGATGGCGTCATGTGAGACGAATAGAGGAGGATTGGTTACCAAAAAGAATGATTGACTCAGGGTAAGAGGCATTAATGGATATCGAGACGATAAAAGTTAGACTCGGTTTTCCATGATTTAATAATAAGAGGTGTGGAAGTAAGAGAGGCCACAGAGCGAGCAGCAAATAGGTGATGTCGGAAGCACTTAGTTCAGAGGAGCTGGCAGACTGAACGCTGGAAGACATACATCAACAGTCCTTAATGCAGATGTATGTATTGTAGGTACTGTATATGCCATCTCTGCTTAAAGTCCTATGTTTCATGTTTACACGTTCGTGAGTTGCAGAATGGACAATACAAGTTCATCGGAGTAATCAAAGATGGGAGTGAAGGTGTGGGAGGGGAGGAGGAATGCAAATGAAAAATAAAATGAGGTGTAACGGAAGGAAGGTAATGACACAAGAATAGAATCGAGGTGGAGATTAGGAGATAACCAAGTCACAAACAGTGTCTGGGGTAGGGTGAAGATGCGGATAATACAAAGAAGGTTAAAGAGATGAGAGTAAAAAACAAAAAAAAATAAGCCACGGGTGCACATGAATGGTGAATATACGACACAGTGAGTAATGAGAGTATGAATTTAAAAACCGAAATGAAGTAGCGACAGTGAAATGCAGGGAAGAGAACTACCTACTAGGTCTTGCTTAAGTGATAGCCAGTGTCCCTGTTAAAAATAAATGTCTACGTTTCTTAATATGGGCATTGAAAGCATCAGTCTAAACGACATTTTTATTATCTTAATGACCACAGTCCGTCTCCTTGGCTGAATGGTCAGCGAAATGGACTTCGTTTCACAGGATCTCGCGTTCGATTCGCGCTCGAGTCGGGGATTTTAAATGCGAATGGTTAATTCCTCTAACTTGGGAACGGGGTATCTGTGTTCGCCTTAATAAATTTCCCTTCATCTACATAACAACACACTACACTACCCGCCAAAACAGAAACACGCAATTGTCAGGTAAGGCATGTGGCCGTGAGAACGGGACAAATCTACATCAAGTGCTGACCCCAATAAATTGGGAAAAAGACCAGGAAAAAGGAGATTATTTTGATAACCACAATTTCTCCTTCCAGGGAACCTTCTGTCAAGAAATATTTGTAATATTAGTGTGTCGTCACCTACACTCCACTGAGGAAAAATTTAGACAATATTTTCATTTAACACTAGCGTTATTTGATTTTTTGAACTATACAAGTAATTATCTTCATGTTATAACATATCTCCACCTTCTTTACAAAATCTGTAACAACACTTCATCATCTTCGCTACTCCAATATGTCATGTAAGCATTGTAAGCAGAAAGTTCACGGTACAGTACTTACGATCGTACCGTACAAGAACGTTGATAGAAATGTTCGGTCGCCCACTCACAGCTTTCAGCGAATGATGCTACTTTATCTAAAGTAACGTGGCGATTAACACTTTCTAGGAATCCATGCCCCTTTGTTAATGTGGCAACATTTTGGTAACGTCATTGAATGTCATATTACGCCCGCCAGATTACGTTGCCGCCGCTCGAGGAAAACAGTAGTTTAGGGGTAACTTCCATTACGGATATGTGGTCAAATACGGTATTAAGCCACTGTATCTTTGATTGCCACTATGATCAGTGGTCTGAAGAGGCCTGGTGCAACCCTTGTAAGGCAGACCTTCTGGCAAAGATGGGCGTGTTAGTGTGGTGGAGGGTAGTGTTATGTGTGGTATATGAGTTGCAGAAATGCTGAGGTCAGAACTAACACCAAGTCTCCGAGCCTAAGTAATTAACCACTCATAACACACCTGAACCTGGTCGGAAGTCGAACCCTAGACCCCGAGGACCAAAGGATCAGGCGCTGAGCACTAAGCCTTGGAGACGGATATCCTTTCGACTGAACTGCCATCTATTCACAGTACATGGTCATATCATTGCAATCGAGTTTCACGTACCTTACCAGCGATTGGTGCTACCCTGAATATCCTTATTTTGTAAAACTGACTTTCCAGTTAGTGCAATTTCCATGACGTTTCATTTACTTCTATGCAGAATGCAACGTAACCTTTTCAGAATGTTTCTTAACGTATCAGTGTGAATTTTTAGGTCAAGTTTAGAGCTGAACGTTTGTAAAATCGGTTACTTCTTCACATTACTTTCCCACCTGAATTGGTTTTATTAATTTCCTTCTTTAAAAATACCACAAGGTCTGGAAAATGGAAAGATTTAAATAAAATATTTCTAACATACGTTTTCTGGAAAGGAAAGAGAACGACTAAATAAGTTTTTCCATCATTTGACCTAAAACAATTATAAAAAATCGTATTTAATATGTCCCCGTACTTTGGACAGATAATATCAAATAATGACAAATAGTATTAACGAAATTTTTGAAATAGTGTTTTGAGCAACTTGTATGAAAACAAATTTAGTCAGATGATCCATAAAATCTGTTTCTAACATGTAATTTCTCAACATTAACTCACGTGTATGGAACACTTTCGTCCCATTTTTTCATCGACAAATTCTAAGTCTGGCACCTGCTGGCCAACCAAAGCAACAGAAAAATTAGAAACACAATCTGTTAGACCTGCACAATCATTGCAGTCCTGTATCAGACAGCAAAAGCGACTCATTTGCGCGCAAAATATTTTATGTCTATTTGATGTCTATTGTTTCATTCCAGCACTGGGTCCCTCTGTAGAAACCCGGGTGTCCCACAAATGTGTATACCAGAAATCAATCAATGTATGTATGTACTGTGTGTGTATGTATGTATGTATGTATGTATGTATGTATGTATGTATGTATGTATGTATGTATGTATGTATGTATGTATGTATGTATGTATGTATGTATGTATACAGAATGTTAAGGGTATACGTGCTGATATTTCTTGTAGCAATAGAGAACGATGTGACGAACCACTACATATCAAACTTCTAGTAATCCTCGGAAGTTATTTTTGAGAGCAAAGGGGTACGATGTTTTTAGAATAGGTAGTATGCCTTGTTCTTGCGAATGGATAGCTTTCCTTTGATAACAGGCAAGTTACGCGCCATCCGTGCCAAACTGGTTTCTGTTTATTTTTAAGAGCAAATGTACTACTGTAACAGCTGAACGCTACCTATGCAATGTCACGAGATGTTACGTAAACATACTTGCCAAACTAGTTTTATGTTTAAGAGCAACTGAACTACGACAACAGCTGAAGGCTGCTACAAGTGTATGCCATGTTACGTTACATTCTCACCAGACTGGTTGTGGTTGTTAGTATTTACTTTCCGTCTTAGGGGCTTCAGACAACGGTCGCTTTCATGAGTACAAGATGAGTTAACAAATTATACACAATTCACAGATGTCGAACGTATCTAAGAGGATTCCGCTACAACGACATCCTACATTTTACTATGATGGTGCTAATAACAAATCGCAGCATATTACGCTTCTGCGTGTTAAGATGATGCCGGTAGAATACACCTGTTAATTCATAGGGCTCCAATAGAAGAAGAAGGTAACGAGAGCCACATAGTCAAGCAGGACATATCCGAATAAGGCTCACATTAGTGACACAGACATAAGAGTGGCATGGTGGTAGGAACTACAGTCGTAACAGTAACGCTTTTGTAGAAAAGAATGGACTAACATACAGTAGGGGCTCCGTAATTCCAGGTGGACGGTAACAAGACTATTCGAATAGAAAAGCACGAATTTACGAACGTACACGAAAACGCCTGTGTACATGAAACATTTACCTATGTTAAACATTACAGCACAACAAAAACATACAGATTGCCATACACTAAAATAAATTTTAAATTGTCTTTTGTAAATTAAAAAACGCTCTAGACAACCTTCTTAAGTTAAATGCTAACTTATAGTTCCTATTTCAGTAGCGATGAATATAAAATAAGCATTTTTGAATTTTTAAGTGTGATAATGATGATGATGATGATGATGATGGTGATTGCTGTTTTAAGTTCATCGGCCATTAAAAACGCAAAGTGTCTTCTGTTTTAACTCATAGTGAATAAAAAACAAGGTATAAACTGCTCGAACACACGTAATGAACCCAAACCACGTGCAGGGTAGGATTGAGGAACTGGTGAACTGCGCTCAAGGTCAATGTCTAGCGTCTTTTATTGCTATTTGCTTTACGTCGCACCGACACAGATATATCTGATGGCGACGATGGGAGAGGAAAGGCCTAGGAATGGTATGGAAGCAGCCGTGGCCTTAATTAAGGTACAGCCCCAGCATTTGCATGATGTGAAAATGAGAAACCACGGAAAACCATCTTCAGGGCTGCCGACAGTGGGGTTGGAACCCACTATCTCCCGGATGCGAGCTCACTGCTGCGCGCTCCCAACCGCACGGCCAACTCGCCCGGTGTCTAGCGTTTTAACAAGCACGTCTTCCGTGTGTTGTATTCAGCTTTCGCCACGTACAAGGCACTCGAGCACTGAAACTCTCGATTTATAATTTTTGTTACCAGTACCGTACATCAATTTCTCTGCTCGGATTTATAAGAATATCGAACTAACGAGACTCAAAATACTATATCGATTCTGTACTGTACTCCCAAGTCAATACGCTGCAGAAATGGCGTAATATGTGACATACCAAATTGAAACTCGTAGCAATTGTTCAAAGTGACCGCCCTGGGCTTCTCTGCAGGCTTCACTTCTCCAAATCCAGTTGCGACGCAATCGAGCCAAGACACTAGTGTTGTTCAGAATATCCTCTGCTGCTTAAAAAATACGTTCACGGAGGTCGTCCGAAGTGGTTCCTTCAGTTCGATATACTTTGTTTTTCACGTCTTCCCAGACATAAATTCCACTGGAATAAGGTCTGGAGATCTGGCTGGCCATTTGATAGTTCCACATCGTCCAGTCCACCGTTGAGGAAATGTCTGCACCATCGTGTAAAATCCACGTGGTTCTGCGTAGTTGAATCGACACGTCCTCTGAAAGCTCCGGTTACGTACTGTATCTACAGGAGCAATATAGCATTAAAAACATGATTAATCCACGTAACCGACCTCCTACTATACCCATCCTGATATTAATTCATAACTGGTGCTGGAAATTGCCTTTTCCTACTGAATGGGGATGTTCCACAGCCCATGAGTGGAAGATAGTGGGCTCGAACCCCTCTGTCGGCAGACCTAAAATGGTTTTCCGTGGTTTGTCATGTTCTAACCAGGCAAATGCTGGAGCTGTAACTTCATGATGGCTACGGTCGCTTCCTTCCCGATCCTAGCGCATTTCCCATTTTCACACAGGCAAATGCTGAGTGAACCCCGTTCTAGCCCTCGTACCACTTTTTAAAATTTCGTGGCAGAGCGGGGAATCGAACCCGGGCCTCCGGGGGTGGCAGCTAATCACGCTAACCACTACACCACAGAGGCGGACACCTCTTATAATTAAATCATTAAAAACTTTAACCATCGTCACCTTTGTCTCTCTCATCTAAAATATAATAAAACACTCCTATCTCCTAGTTCCGGATCATCCGAAATTGGGGAGAGAGCATTCATTTATTTGACGCATGCATTCAATTCAAAGGGGTCTTAATTTATATTCATTGCCCAGATATTTAACCCTAAATGCATCAGTCTTCCTAAATATTTTCATTTCCTTCTTGAACCCGTCAAATGACTGGAAACTGGCTGTGGATTTTTATTTTTCCATTCGTTTATTCTTATTGCAGCTATTTCTCTATTACTATATTAAGTATTATACATAAACGTAAGAGTGTTTATATACATTCTACTCATCACACTTTTTTACCTTTTTTGTCCTAGATATACTATGTTACATATTCTAGGACATCTGACATACCAAAGTGAAAGTCGTAGCAATTGTTCAAAGTGACCAGCTTGGGTTTCTCTGCAGCCTTCACTTCTCCGAATCCAATTGTGACGCATTCGAGCCAAGACACCAGTGTTGTTCAGAATATCCTCTGCTGATTAAAAAATACGTTCACGGAAGTCATCCGAAGTAATTTCTTCAGTTCGATATACTTTGTTTTTCATGTCTTCCCAGACATAAAAATCCACTGGAATAAGGTCTGGAGATCTGGCTGGCCAGTTAGTAGTCTACTTATTTTCTCTTAATTTCTTTTGCCATTTTTTAAAATACAGAAACATTTTGTTGTTCTCCCCGGTGTAATCCACTCTTTCTTTCAAAATTTAACAGTTGTATTGGAATCTTCCACTTTTGTTTTATATAATACTTCGATGCATCTACTAAACCAATTTTGTTTTGAGAGCGTAGCGTTTTATAAATAATCTCCTCTAATATGCGGCATTTCGTGCTAATACCTTCGATCATTTATAATAAGAATGAAAATTACTTGTAGTTACGGAAAATGAGTAAGAAACACATGGACGGTACGGGGCGTAGAACGTGATGCACACAGACATTTCAAAACAAATATTTTGAAGCAGTGGAGGTATTTTTCACTTCATTAAATTGGAAAGAAAGAAACGAATTAAAAAATACAATCCAGTTCTATGGCTTTGTTCCACGGGGTGCCGCGTTCTATTCCCGGTCGGTTGGAGGTTTTAACCTCAATTGGATTTCCTCTTCCTCGGAGAGGAAAGCAGTTTTCTTTCATTATGTTTTTTTCTAATTTTTGCTCCTGTCTTCTTCTTCTTCTTCTTCTTGTAGTGCCGTCTCCTTAACTAAGGCCAATAATCATTATGGATCATAATTTATGTCCTGCGCTGTTCTAATTAGCTGTTGTAGATTTAGACCTGTTCTCTCTCTGGCTGACGTAAGACCCAGCGACCGGGCGAGTTGACCGTGCGGTTAGGGGCGCGCAGCTGTGAGTTTGCATCCGGGAGTAGTGGGTTCCAATCTCACTGTCGGCAGCCCTGAAGATGGTTATCCGTGTTTTCCCATTTTCACACCAGGCAAATATTGGGGATTTACCTTAAATAAGGCCTTGCCCATTTCCTTCCCACTCCTAGCCCTTTCCTATCCAAACGTCGCCATAAGACCTATCTGTGTCGGTGCGATGTAAACCAAATTGAAAAAAAAAAGTCTGAAGTGATTTTGTGAATTTTCATCGCTTGTTCTGATTTCACGTTATATCTATAGTTCAGTGAAACTTGCTAATGGCGCTGAAGTCCTGGTATCGTCGACGGCAAGGGTACAGTATTTGGATGTGAATGATGTGTATTACTGTAGACAATATACACTGAAACCTTACATTAAGGTGTTGATATTACTTGCCTCTATCAAGGAATCATGCCTCAGATCCAAGGACATCATGTCCCATATTATAAAGAGCTTGCATTAGTATTAACAAAATTATTATTATTATTATTATTATTATTATTATTATTATTATTATTATTATTATTATTATTATTATTATTATTATTATTATTATTTGTAGTATCTTTAGGAAAGAACTTCATGTTGTTTAGATTTTAAGCATTACTGATTGTGGAAATGACAACATATTCAAGCTATTGAGTGTTAAGGAGTTGACTGAGGGTGGTGGTGGTGGTGATGATTTATTTATTTTAATTTTTTAGCCAAGATAGGAATACTTTAGTCAGGTTTTCGGAGGTTTTTTTTGTCATTCCAATACTGTTTCACCCTTTCTGAACGTAATTTTCTTTCTACTTACGGAATCACTCTTCCTATTCTCTGTTTGTTAGTTTTAATCTGTAGTCTAGTGTGTTTATATTTCAATATCTTGAATGTATTTGTTTTGTATTTTAAGTATTCTATTGCAATATGTAACTCTCTCATATCTTCTTTAAGTTCTGTGACCGAGCTCGATAGCTGCAGTCGCTTAAGTGCGGCCAGTATCCAGTATTCGGGAGATAGTAGGTTCGAACCCCACTGTCGGCAGTCCTGAAAATGGTTTTCCGTGGTTTCCCATTTCCACACCAGGCAAATGCTGGGGCTGTACCTTAATTAAGGCCACGGCCGCTTCCTTCCCACTCCTAGCCCTTCCCTGTCCCATCGTCGCCGTAAGACCTATTTGTGTCGGTGCGACGTAAAACAACTAGCAAAAAAAAAGTTCTGTGTTCCATCTAATATAATTCTTTTCTTCCATAAATTTTCTATTATTTTTCTACTGATTCTATTTTCTGGTGACCGTATTAGATGCCCTAAGAATGATATTAGTTTCTTTCTCATTGCTAGTCACAGGTTCTATTTCTTCAGAAACTGTGTTATTGGAAGCTATCCTCTAGACTCCGTTTAATTGATCATTTTTATTTAAAATATTTCTCATTATTCTCCTTTCTAACTTGAGTACTCTATATATTGCAACTGTGTTTGTTGTTTTGAATAATGTTTCATATGCATATGTAATTTTTGGCTGGGTGGCTGTTTTGTAGTGTTTCAATTTGGTTGCTGTTGGGAGACACTTTTTCTTGGTAACATGCTGTGCTGTAACCAGTTTACTATTCTATTTTGCCATGCTGCTTTCTCGTTCAGGTTATATGTGATTATTTCACCTAAATATTTAAATATTTCTACAATTTTTATTTCTTGGTCTCCCAGCTTAATTTTGTTTGCAAGCGGAAGTTGAGATAGCATACTTTCTGTTTTTTCGAATGAAATTTTTCAAACCAATATTTTGAGCCATTTCCTGTAAAGATTTTATTTGTTGTTTTGTTTCCTGGATATCATTGGCCAGAAGAGCTAGATCATCAGCAAATCCTAGACAGTTCGAATGTATGTTATCCTTCTCGGTTCCAATTTTTATATTTTTCGAGTTGTTCTTGTACCATTCCCTCATAACGTACTCTAGTGCACAGTTAAAAAGAAGAGGTGACAATCCGTCACCCGGTCTTAAACCAGCTGTTACCAAGAATGGTTCAGAAAGTTATCGTCTGAACTTAATTTTAGAAATGTATTAGAGTAACTACAGTCAATTTCATTAACTTTGAGTGAAGTTCGAAATGTCTTAAAATTTTTAATAATGATTGTCCGTGGATGGAGTCGTAAGCTATGAATGTTATTGAAAGGGGCTTGTTTCGTTTTTTGTAATATGCCATGACTAGCTTCTTCTTCTCCCTCTTCATCTCCTTCTTCATCTATTTACCCTCCAGGGTCGGTTTTTCCCTCGGACTCAGCGAGGGATCCCACCTCTACCGCCTCAAGGGCAGTGACCTGCAGCTTTAGACTCTGGGTCGGGGGATACAACTGGGGAGGATGGCCAGTGCCTCGCCCAGGCGGCCTCACGTGTTATGCTGAACAGGGGCCTTGTGGGGAGATGGGAAGTTTGGATGGGATAGACAAGGAAGAGGGAAGGAAGCGGCCGTGGTCGTAAGTTAGGTACCATCCCGGCAGTTGCCTGGAGAAGTGGGAAACCACGGAAAACCACTTCCAGGATGGCTGAGGAAGGAATCGAACCCCCTCTACTCAGATGACCTCCCGAGGCTGAGTGGACCCCGTCCCAGCCCTCGTATCACTTTTCAAATTTCGTGGCTGAGCCGGGTATCGAACACTAACCACTACAGCACAGAGGCGGACCATGACTAGCTTCAAAGTTATTGTGTACTAGCAAATGTACCCGTGCTTCGCTACGGTATTCTACATTGTATACGGATATCGACGTAAATACTGTGCGTGCAGCAAATGAGATTGTTTTAAAATTGCATGTCTCTTAGCCTTATCCGAGAAATAGCATGGGGAGGTCCACATACGTTGTTTCCAATGTAAAGTGAGGGTTGCGGAGTTGTGATGATAACGCCAGGCTCACTTGCCTACTGCCATTCACAATCGAGTTGGCAAGTTTACATTATAATTGCAGGCCCCAATGCCTACTGCGCGGTCACAATCGATTTGGGGAGTTTTAGTTACAATGGCAGACCCATTTCCTACTTTCAGACAGGTTACAGTTGAGGAGTTTTTATTATAATACCAGGCAACTTCCCTACCACCAGTCAAAATTGAGTTGTGCAGTTATCATTATAATGACAGTCCATTTTTACTGCTGCTAGCCAGCTTACTGCCAGTCACACAGAATTAGTGAGTTTCCATGAAAATAGCAGGCCACAATGCCTAATGCTAGTCAAATTTTAGATTGGAACATTTGTTTATAATGGCGGGCACCCTGGCCTAGAGCCAAACACAATAGAGTAGGGGACTTTCGAACAAAACTGCATGATCCCTTGCCTTCTGCAAGACAAATCGAAAAGTGAATTATTCATTAAAATGGTAGGCCCTCCTTACTAATGCCAGTTACACAGGAGTCGGAGAAGGACCCCATTCCTACTGCCAGCAGTCAAAGTCGGTGTAGGGAGTACTGATTACAATAGCAGACACATCCTTTCTCGATCTCTACAAATCGACATCAATGAATATATATACAGATGGACATACGAAAGTATATGAATGTTTACAATATTGCAGACCTTCATTTACAGATTAACTGCTGCTAAACGGTACGTAATATCGACAAAGGATTGTACCGTAAGGCGCAGTATTTAGCGATCTAAATGTCTGGTCCTATGATATTTTCTCGCATCTAATCTATTCATGGGTCAGATTGAATCAAAAACGTTGAATAGGTTGAAATTTGTGTAAGAATATCTTACATTTCCATTACTTTTCGGATAATTATGTGGCATAGCATTTGGCTCACATATGGGTACTGGGTGGGCCAATGTTCGTGTAGAGTTTGATCATACTATCTTTCCTGTAAGTGATTGAAATTATGCACATGAGAAGAAAAGGTTTAGAAATTAATTTCCATTAAGGCAGGTAGATTTCCATAAAGTTTGGTTGTGTGTATTTAGAGGGAGTGCAAAATCACGGTTTCGGTTTCGTATAAACCCCCAATTAGTTCAGGGATTTAGAAACAATATTTGCCCTAAAACCTCCCCAAAGGACAGGTGGATTCTAAATATGAAGTTTGGTGGAAATATATCCAGTAGTTTTCAAGTTAGAGAAAGACAAACAGACCAACAAACAAAGAAACAAACAAACAAACTAACTAACTAACTAACAGACACCAAGGAAACCTACCCCTGGACAGATGGATGCTATATATAAAATTTGGTTCAAATATCTTGTTAGTTTTCAAGTTGTAAGAAGTACGCTTTACACGCACCCGCTGGGATTTGTACCGAAAAACGGTCCGTTAATGATATATCCCTTACTAAATCCTGTTATCGAAATGATGCAGATGAGAAAAAAAGGTTTAGAAATTCATTTTCATTAAGGCAGGTTGATTTCCATTAAGTTCGGTTGTGTATACTTTGAGGGAGTGCAAAATCACGGTTTCGGTTTCGTAAAAATCCCCACTCAGTTCAGGGATTTAGAAACGATATTTGAGCTAAAACCTACCCAAGGAGAGGTGGATTCTAAATATGAAGTTTGGTGGAAACATATCCAGTAGTTTTCAAGTTATAGAAGGACAGACAAACAGACAAACAGACACCAAAGATAAAAATGATGCAGATGGTCATTATTACACCTGAAACGGATAACTGTACGGAAATTTCGCCAAAATCAATGTACAGACACACGGTCGTTACGCTTTTATTTTTTGCGCTAAAACCTACCCAAGGACAGGTGGATTCTAAATATGAAGTTTGGTGGAAATATATCCAGTAGTTTTCAAGTTATAGAAGGACAGACAAACAGACAAACAGACAAACAAACAGACAAACGGACACCAAAGCTAAAAATGATGCAGATGGTCATAATTACAGGTGAAACGGATAACTGTACGGAAATTTCGCCAAAATAATCAATGTACAGACACACGGTCGTTACGATTTAATTTATATAGATGACGGATAGGCATGAGCACGTTGAAAAGTGCAGACTTCCACTTCGAGATTCATATCTCCTAAACGGTTTATGATATTAAGAAACGGTTTGCGCCATCAGACGCCTCATTTATCGCTCTACATGTTTGTTTCTAAACCATTTCCTCGTATCTCCCATATTAAGGGGGTAAATTGAGATCAAATTTTGAATAGGGTGAAATTTGGGTGCATTTTTAACATTTTACATTACTTTTTGCCTACTTATGTATAAGCTAAAATCATGAAATTTGGTACACATATGTCCCTTAATCGTGCCAATGTGCGCACACAACGTGATGATCCTATCATTCTTATAAGTGTGTCAAACAATGAAATATACTTGTAAAAATCACCAAATTTACGAACAATCCAGAAATACGGCCAAATTTAACGTATAAGGGAGAGAGATACGACAAAATGTCACAGGACCAAAGTTGTAGATCACTCCGAATTGAAGGGACATTGTGCCATCCGTTTTGTGATACGACTTACCGTTTAGCCAAAAAATAGCTCAAAAGGAATGTCTGCACAGTCATTAAAATTGCCTCCATATTTCGATATCTTTGGGGGGTAAAAAGTGAAAAATTTGAACATCTTGGAATTTTCCCGTCGGTTAGGGACCAAAAGCTATAATTTCACCAAATTTCAATTGTCTACTTCGTCCGGCAGGTTGTGCCGCCATTTTGATTTGGGGGGATAGGGGATAAAAATGAGGAAATTCTCGAAAATTTTTAAGCCCACGAAACCTATAGGTTATCGTTTTGGATATACTATACGACTGTGTTCTTATGCTGAGCCCAAAATTTGAGCCCCCCCAGAGTGCCCCCTTCAGGGAATTTTGAGAATTTCCGATTTTTCTAGGGATCCTGGGGTCATCAGTTTCCTCCGTACCAAGTTTCAAATTTCTGAGATTTATGGAAGTGCCTCATTAATTCACGTCTTTTTTCATTTTTAAATATTTATATATACATCGCTCCAGCCCGACTTGCTTTTATATATATAGATGACAGATAAGCATGAGCACGTTGAAAAGTGCAGACTTCCACTTCGAGATTCATATCTCCTAAACGGTTTATGATATTAAGAAACGGTTTGCGCCATCAGACGCCTCATTTATCGCTCTACATGTTTGTTTCTAAACCATTTAATAGTATCTCCCATATTAAGGGGGTAAATTGAGATCAAATCTTGAATAGGGTGAAATTTGGGTGCATTTTTATCATTTTACATTACTTTTTGCCTACTTATGTATAAGCTAGAATCATGAAATTTGGTACACATATGTCCCTTAATCGTGCAAATGTGCGCACACAACGTGATGATCCTATCATTCTTATAAGTGTGTCAAACAATGAAATATACTTGTAAAAATCACCAAATTTACGAACAATCCAGAAATACGGCCAAATTTAACGTATAAGGGAGAGAGATACGACAAAATGTCACAGGACCAAAGTTGTAGATCACTCCGAATTGAAGGGACATTGTGCCATCCGTTTTGTGATACGACTTACCGTTTAGCCAAAAAATAGCTCAAAAGGAATGTCTGCACAGTCATTAAAATTGCCTATATATTTCGATATCTTTGGGGGGTAAAAAGTGAAAAATTTGAACATCTTGGAATTTTCCCGTCGGTTAGGGACCAAAAGCTATAATTTCACCAAATTTCAATTGTCTACTTCGTCCGGCAGGTTGTGCCGCCATTTTGATTTGGGGGGATAGGGGATAAAAATGAGGAAATTCTCGAAAATTTTTAACCCCACGAAACCTATAGGTTATCGTTTTGGATATACTATACGACTGTGTTCTTATGCTGAGCCCAAAATTTGAGCCACCCCAGCGTGCCCCCTTCAGGGAATTTTGAGAATTTCCGATTTTTCTAGGGATCCTGGGGTCATCACTTTCCTCCGTACAAAGTTTCAAATTTCTGAGATTTCTGGAAGTGCCTCATTAATTCACGTCTTTTTTCATTTTTAAATATTTATATATACATCGCTCCAGCCCGACTTGCTTTTATATATATAGATGACGGATAAGCATGAGCACGTTGAAAAGTGCAGACTTCCACTTCGAGATTCATATCTCCTAAACGGTTTATGATATTAAGGAACGGTTTGCGCCATCAGACGCCTCATTTATCGCTCTATATGTTTGTTTCTAAACCATTTAATAGTATCTCCCATATTAAGGGGGTAAATTGAGATCAAATCTTGAATAGGGTGAAATTTGGGTGCATTTTTATCATTTTACATTACTTTTTGCCTACTTATGTATAAGCTAGAATCATGAAATTTGGTACACATATGTCCCGTAATCGTGCAAATGTGCGCACACAACGTGATGATCCTATCATTCTTATAAGTGTGTCAAACAATGAAATATACTTGTAAAAATCACCAAATTTACGAACAATCCAGAAATACGGCCAAATTTAACGTATAAGGGAGAGAGATACGACAAAATGTCACAGGACCAAAGTTGTAGATCACTCCGAATTGAAGGGACATTGTGCCATCCGTTTTGTGATACGACTTACCGTTTAGCCAAAAAATAGCTCAAAAGGAATGTCTGCACAGTCATTAAAATTGCCTATATATTTCGATATCTTTGGGGGGTACAAAGTGAAAAATTTGAACATCTTGGAATTTTCCCGTCGGTTAGGGACCAAAAGCTATAATTTCACCAAATTTCAATTGTCTACTTCGTCTGGCAGGTTGTGCCGCCATTTTGATTTGGGGGGATAAGGGATAAAAATGAGGAAATTCTCGAAAATTTTTAAGCCTACGAAACCTATAGGTTATCGTTTTGGATATACTATACGACTGTGTTCTTATGCTGAGCCCAAAATATGAGCCCCCCCAGCGTGCCCCCTTCAGGGAATTTTGAGAATTTCCGATTTTTCTAGGGATCCTGGGGTCATCAGTTTCCTCCGTACAAAGTTTCAAATTTCTGAGATTTCTGGAAGTGCCTCATTAATTCACGTCTTTTTTCATTTTTAAATATTTATATATACATCGCTCCAGCCCGACTTGCTTTTATATATATAGATGACAGATAAGCATGAGCACGTTGAAAAGTGCAGACTTCCACTTCGAGATTCATATCTCCTAAACGGTTTATGATATTAAGAAACGGTTTGCGCCATCAGACGCCTCATTTATCGCTCTACATGTTTGTTTCTAAACCATTTAATAGTATCTCCCATATTAAGGGGGTAAATTGAGATCAAATCTTGAATAGGGTGAAATTTGGGTGCATTTTTATCATTTTACATTACTTTTTGCCTACTTATGTATAAGCTAGAATCATGAAATTTGGTACACATATGTCCCTTAATCGTGCAAATGTGCGCACACAACGTGATGATCCTATCATTCTTATAAGTGTGTCAAACAATGAAATATACTTGTAAAAATCACCAAATTTACGAACAATCCAGAAATACGGCCAAATTTAACGTATAAGGGAGAGAGATACGACAAAATGTCACAGGACCAAAGTTGTAGATCACTCCGAATTGAAGGGACATTGTGCCATCCGTTTTGTGATACGACTTACCGTTTAGCCAAAAAATAGCTCAAAAGGAATGTCTGCACAGTCATTAAAATTGCCTATATATTTCGATATCTTTGGGGGGTAAAAAGTGAAAAATTTGAACATCTTGGAATTTTCCCGTCGGTTAGGGACCAAAAGCTATAATTTCACCAAATTTCAATTGTCTACTTCGTCCGGCAGGTTGTGCCGCCATTTTGATTTGGGGGGATAGGGGATAAAAATGAGGAAATTCTCGAAAATTTTTAAGCCCACGAAACCTATAGGTTATCGTTTTGGATATACTATACGACTGTGTTCTTATGCTGAGCCCAAAATATGAGCCCCCCCAGCGTGCCCCCTTCAGGGAATTTTGAGAATTTCCGATTTTTCTAGGGATCCTGGGGTCATCAGTTTCCTCCGTACAAAGTTTCAAATTTCTGAGATTTCTGGAAGTGCCTCATTAATTCACGTCTTTTTTCATTTTTAAATATTTATATATACATCGCTCCAGCCCGACTTGCTTTTATATATATAGATGACGGATAAGCATGAGCACGTTGAAAAGTGCAGACTTCCACTTCGAGATTCATATCTCCTAAACGGTTTATGATGTTAAGAAACGGTTTGCGCCATCAGACGCCTCATTTATCGCTCTACATATTTGTTTCTAAACCATTTCCTCGTACCTCCCATATTAAGGGGGTAAATTGAGATCAAATTTTGAATAGGGTGAAATTTGGGTGCATTTTTAACATTTTACATTACTTTTTGGATACTTATGTATAAGCTAGAATCATGAAATTTGGTACACACATGTCCCTTAATCGTGCCAATGTGCGCACACAACGTGATGATCCTATCATTCTTATAAGTGTGTCAAACAATGAAATATACTTGTAAAAATCACCAAATTTACGAACAATCCAGAAATACGGCCAAATTTAACGTATAAGGGAGAGAGATACGACAAAATGTCACAGGACCAAAGTTGTAGATCACTCCGAATTGAAGGGACATTGTGCCATCCGTTTTGTGATACGACTTACCGTTTAGCCAAAAAATAGCTCAAAAGGAATGTCTGCACAGTCATTAAAATTGCCTATATATTTCGATATCTTAGGGGGGTAAAAAGTGAAAAATTTGAACATCTTGGAATTTTCCCGTCGGTTAGGGACCAAACGCTATAATTTCACCAAATATCAATTGTCTACTTCGTCTGGCAGGTTGTGCCGCCATTTTGATTTGGGGGGATAGGGGATAAAAATGAGGAAATTCTCGAAAATTTTTAAGCCCACGAAACCTATAGGTTATCGTTTTGGATATACTATACGACTGTGTTCTTATGCTGAGCCCAAAATTTGAGCCCCCCCAGCGTGCCCCCTTCAGGGAATTTTGAGAATTTCCGATTTTTCTAGGGATCCTGGGGTCATCAGTTTCCTCCGTACCAAGTTTCAAATTTCTGAGATTTATGGAAGTGCCTCATTAATTCACGTCTTTTTTCATTTTTAAATATTTATATATACATCGCTCCAGCCCGACTTGCTTTTATATATATAGATGACAGATAAGCATGAGCACGTTGAAAAGTGCAGACTTCCACTTCGAGATTCATATCTCCTAAACGGTTTATGATATTAAGAAACGGTTTGCGCCATCAGACGCCTCATTTATCGCTCTACATGTTTGTTTCCAAACCATTTAATCGTATCTCCCATATTAAGGGGGTAAATTGAGATCAAATTTTGAATAGGGTGAAATTTGGGTGCATTTTTAACATTTTACATTACTTTTTGCCTACTTATGTATAAGCTAGAATCATGAAATTTGGTACACACATGTCCCTTAATCGTGCCAATGTGCGCACACAACGTGATGATCCTATCATTCTTATAAGTGTGTCAAACAATGAAATATACTTGTAAAAATCACCAAATTTACGAACAATCCAGAAATACGGCCAAATTTAACGTATAAGGGAGAGAGATACAACAAAATGTCACAGGACCAAAGTTGTAGATCACTCCGAATTGAAGGGACATTGTGCCATCCGTTTTGTGATACGACTTACCGTTTAGCCAAAAAATAGCTCAAAAGGAATGTCTGCACAGTCATTAAAATTGCCTATATATTTCGATATCTTTGGGGGGTAAAAAGTGAAAAATTTGAACATCTTGGAATTTTCCCGTCGGTTAGGGACCAAAAGCTATAATTTCACCAAATTTCAATTGTCTACTTCGTCCGGCAGGTTGTGCCGCCATTTTGATTTGGGGGGATAGGGGATAAAAATGAGGAAATTCTCGAAAATTTTTAAGCCCACGAAACCTATAGGTTATCGTTTTGGATATACTATACGACTGTGTTCTTATGCTGAGCCCAAAATACGAGCCCCCCCAGCGTGCCCCCTTCAGGGAATTTTGAGAATTTCCGATTTTTCTAGGGATCCTGGGGTCATCAGTTTCCTCCGTACAAAGTTTCAAATTTCTGAGATTTCTGGAAGTGCCTCATTAATTCACGTCTTTTTTCATTTTTAAATATTTATATATACATCGCTCCAGCCCGACTTGCTTTTATATATATAGATGACAGATAAGCATGAGCACGTTGAAAAGTGCAGACTTCCACTTCGAGATTCATATCTCCTAAACGGTTTATGATATTAAGAAACGGTTTGCGCCATCAGACGCCTCATTTATCGCTCTACATGTTTGTTTCCAAACCATTTAATCGTATCTCCCATATTAAGGGGGTAAATTGAGATCAAATTTTGAATAGGGTGAAATTTGGGTGCATTTTTAACATTTTACATTACTTTTTGCCTACTTATGTATAAGCTAGAATCATGAAATTTGGTACACACATGTCCCTTAATCGTGCCAATGTGCGCACACAACGTGATGATCCTATCATTCTTATAAGTGTGTCAAACAATGAAATATACTTGTAAAAATCACCAAATTTACGAACAATCCAGAAATACGGCCAAATTTAACGTATAAGGGAGAGAGATACGACAAAATGTCACAGGACCAAAGTTGTAGATCACTCCGAATTGAAGGGACATTGTGCCATCCGTTTTGTGATACGACTTACCGTTTAGCCAAAAAATAGCTCAAAAGGAATGTCTGCACAGTCATTAAAATTGCCTATATATTTCGATATCTTTGGGGGGTAAAAAGTGAAAAATTTGAACATCTTGGAATTTTCCCGTCGGTTAGGGACCAAAAGCTATAATTTCACCAAATTTCAATTGTCTACTTCGTCCGGCAGGTTGTGCCGCCATTTTGATTTGGGGGGATAGGGGATAAAAATGAGGAAATTCTCGAAAATTTTTAAGCCCACGAAACCTATAGGTTATCGTTTTGGATATACTATACGACTGTGTTCTTATGCTGAGCCCAAAATATGAGCCCCCCCAGCGTGCCCCCTTCAGGGAATTTTGAGAATTTCCGATTTTTCTAGGGATCCTGGGGTCATCAGTTTCCTCCGTACAAAGTTTCAAATTTCTGAGATTTCTGGAAGTGCCTCATTAATTCACGTCTTTTTTCATTTTTAAATATTTATATATACATCGCTCCAGCCCGACTTGCTTTTATATATATAGATAGATATAGATGACAGATAAGCATGAGCACGTTGAAAAGTGCAGACTTCCACTTCGAGATTCATATCTCCTAAACGGTTTATGATATTAAGAAACGGTTTGCGCCATCAGACGCCTCATTTATCGCTCTACATGTTTGTTTCCAAACCATTTAATCGTATCTCCCATATTAAGGGGGTAAATTGAGATCAAATCTTGAATAGGGTGAAATTTGGGTGCATTTTTAACATTTTACATTACTTTTTGCCTACTTATGTATAAGCTAGAATCATGAAATTTGGTACACATATGTCCCTTAATCGTGCAAATGTGCGCACACAACGTGATGATCCTATCATTCTTATAAGTGTGTCAAACAATGAAATATACTTGTAAAAATCACCAAATTTACGAACAATCCAGAAATACGGCCAAATTTAACGTATAAGGGAGAGAGATACGACAAAATGTCACAGGACCAAAGTTGTAGATCACTCCGAATTGAAGGGACATTGTGCCATCCGTTTTGTGATACGACTTACCGTTTAGCCAAAAAATAGCTCAAAAGGAATGTCTGCACAGTCATTAAAATTGCCTATATATTTCGATATCTTTGGGGGGTAAAAAGTGAAAAATTTGAACATCTTGGAATTTTCCCGTCGGTTAGGGACCAAAAGCTATAATTTCACCAAATTTCAATTGTCTACTTCGTCCGGCAGGTTGTGCCGCCATTGTGATTTGGGGGGATAGGGGATAAAAATGAGGAAATTCTCGAAAATTTTTAACCCCACGAAACCTATAGGTTATCGTTTTGGATATACTATACGACTGTGTTCTTATGCTGAGCCCAAAATTTGAGCCACCCCAGCGTGCCCCCTTCAGGGAATTTTGAGAATTTCCGATTTTTCTAGGGATCCTGGGGTCATCACTTTCCTCCGTACAAAGTTTCAAATTTCTGAGATTTCTGGAAGTGCCTCATTAATTCACGTCTTTTTTCATTTTTAAATATTTATATATACATCGCTCCAGCCCGACTTGCTTTTATATATATAGATGACGGATAAGCATGAGCACGTTGAAAAGTGCAGACTTCCACTTCGAGATTCATATCTCCTAAACGGTTTATGATATTAAGAAACGGTTTGCGCCATCAGACGCCTCATTTATCGCTCTATATGTTTGTTTCTAAACCATTTAATAGTATCTCCCATATTAAGGGGGTAAATTGAGATCAAATCTTGAATAGGGTGAAATTTGGGTGCATTTTTATCATTTTACATTACTTTTTGCCTACTTATGTATAAGCTAGAATCATGAAATTTGGTACACATATGTCCCGTAATCGTGCAAATGTGCGCACACAACGTGATGATCCTATCATTCTTATAAGTGTGTCAAACAATGAAATATACTTGTAAAAATCACCAAATTTACGAACAATCCAGAAATACGGCCAAATTTAACGTATAAGGGAGAGAGATACGACAAAATGTCACAGGACCAAAGTTGTAGATCACTCCGAATTGAAGGGACATTGTGCCATCCGTTTTGTGATACGACTTACCGTTTAGCCAAAAAATAGCTCAAAAGGAATGTCTGCACAGTCATTAAAATTGCCTATATATTTCGATATCTTTGGGGGGTACAAAGTGAAAAATTTGAACATCTTGGAATTTTCCCGTCGGTTAGGGACCAAAAGCTATAATTTCACCAAATTTCAATTGTCTACTTCGTCTGGCAGGTTGTGCCGCCATTTTGATTTGGGGGGATAAGGGATAAAAATGAGGAAATTCTCGAAAATTTTTAAGCCTACGAAACCTATAGGTTATCGTTTTGGATATACTATACGACTGTGTTCTTATGCTGAGCCCAAAATATGAGCCCCCCCAGCGTGCCCCCTTCAGGGAATTTTGAGAATTTCCGATTTTTCTAGGGATCCTGGGGTCATCAGTTTCCTCCGTACAAAGTTTCAAATTTCTGAGATTTCTGGAAGTGCCTCATTAATTCACGTCTTTTTTCATTTTTAAATATTTATATATACATCGCTCCAGCCCGACTTGCTTTTATATATATAGATGACAGATAAGCATGAGCACGTTGAAAAGTGCAGACTTCCACTTCGAGATTCATATCTCCTAAACGGTTTATGATATTAAGAAACGGTTTGCGCCATCAGACGCCTCATTTATCGCTCTACATGTTTGTTTCTAAACCATTTAATAGTATCTCCCATATTAAGGGGGTAAATTGAGATCAAATCTTGAATAGGGTGAAATTTGGGTGCATTTTTATCATTTTACATTACTTTTTGCCTACTTATGTATAAGCTAGAATCATGAAATTTGGTACACATATGTCCCTTAATCGTGCAAATGTGCGCACACAACGTGATGATCCTATCATTCTTATAAGTGTGTCAAACAATGAAATATACTTGTAAAAATCACCAAATTTACGAACAATCCAGAAATACGGCCAAATTTAACGTATAAGGGAGAGAGATACGACAAAATGTCACAGGACCAAAGTTGTAGATCACTCCGAATTGAAGGGACATTGTGCCATCCGTTTTGTGATACGACTTACCGTTTAGCCAAAAAATAGCTCAAAAGGAATGTCTGCACAGTCATTAAAATTGCCTATATATTTCGATATCTTTGGGGGGTAAAAAGTGAAAAATTTGAACATCTTGGAATTTTCCCGTCGGTTAGGGACCAAAAGCTATAATTTCACCAAATTTCAATTGTCTACTTCGTCCGGCAGGTTGTGCCGCCATTTTGATTTGGGGGGATAGGGGATAAAAATGAGGAAATTCTCGAAAATTTTTAAGCCCACGAAACCTATAGGTTATCGTTTTGGATATACTATACGACTGTGTTCTTATGCTGAGCCCAAAATATGAGCCCCCCCAGCGTGCCCCCTTCAGGGAATTTTGAGAATTTCCGATTTTTCTAGGGATCCTGGGGTCATCAGTTTCCTCCGTACAAAGTTTCAAATTTCTGAGATTTCTGGAAGTGCCTCATTAATTCACGTCTTTTTTCATTTTTAAATATTTATATATACATCGCTCCAGCCCGACTTGCTTTTATATATATAGATGACGGATAAGCATGAGCACGTTGAAAAGTGCAGACTTCCACTTCGAGATTCATATCTCCTAAACGGTTTATGATATTAAGAAACGGTTTGCGCCATCAGACGCCTCATTTATCGCTCTACATATTTGTTTCTAAACCATTTCCTCGTACCTCCCATATTAAGGGGGTAAATTGAGATCAAATTTTGAATAGGGTGAAATTTGGGTGCATTTTTAACATTTTACATTACTTTTTGGATACTTATGTATAAGCTAGAATCATGAAATTTGGTACACACATGTCCCTTAATCGTGCCAATGTGCGCACACAACGTGATGATCCTATCATTCTTATAAGTGTGTCAAACAATGAAATATACTTGTAAAAATCACCAAATTTACGAACAATCCAGAAATACGGCCAAATTTAACGTATAAGGGAGAGAGATACGACAAAATGTCACAGGACCAAAGTTGTAGATCACTCCGAATTGAAGGGACATTGTGCCATCCGTTTTGTGATACGACTTACCGTTTAGCCAAAAAATAGCTCAAAAGGAATGTCTGCACAGTCATTAAAATTGCCTATATATTTCGATATCTTTGGGGGGTAAAAAGTGAAAAATTTGAACATCTTGGAATTTTCCCGTCGGTTAGGGACCAAAAGCTATAATTTCACCAAATTTCAATTGTCTACTTCGTCCGGCAGGTTGTGCCGCCATTGTGATTTGGGGGGATAGGGGATAAAAATGAGGAAATTCTCGAAAATTTTTAACCCCACGAAACCTATAGGTTATCGTTTTGGATATACTATACGACTGTGTTCTTATGCTGAGCCCAAAATTTGAGCCACCCCAGCGTGCCCCCTTCAGGGAATTTTGAGAATTTCCGATTTTTCTAGGGATCCTGGGGTCATCACTTTCCTCCGTACAAAGTTTCAAATTTCTGAGATTTCTGGAAGTGCCTCATTAATTCACGTCTTTTTTCATTTTTAAATATTTATATATACATCGCTCCAGCCCGACTTGCTTTTATATATATAGATGACGGATAAGCATGAGCACGTTGAAAAGTGCAGACTTCCACTTCGAGATTCATATCTCCTAAACGGTTTATGATATTAAGAAACGGTTTGCGCCATCAGACGCCTCATTTATCGCTCTATATGTTTGTTTCTAAACCATTTAATAGTATCTCCCATATTAAGGGGGTAAATTGAGATCAAATCTTGAATAGGGTGAAATTTGGGTGCATTTTTATCATTTTACATTACTTTTTGCCTACTTATGTATAAGCTAGAATCATGAAATTTGGTACACATATGTCCCGTAATCGTGCAAATGTGCGCACACAACGTGATGATCCTATCATTCTTATAAGTGTGTCAAACAATGAAATATACTTGTAAAAATCACCAAATTTACGAACAATCCAGAAATACGGCCAAATTTAACGTATAAGGGAGAGAGATACGACAAAATGTCACAGGACCAAAGTTGTAGATCACTCCGAATTGAAGGGACATTGTGCCATCCGTTTTGTGATACGACTTACCGTTTAGCCAAAAAATAGCTCAAAAGGAATGTCTGCACAGTCATTAAAATTGCCTATATATTTCGATATCTTTGGGGGGTAAAAAGTGAAAAATTTGAACATCTTGGAATTTTCCCGTCGGTTAGGGACCAAAAGCTATAATTTCACCAAATTTCAATTGTCTACTTCGTCCGGCAGGTTGTGCCGCCATTTTGATTTGGGGGGATAGGGGATAAAAATGAGGAAATTCTCGAAAATTTTTAAGCCCACGAAACCTATAGGTTATCGTTTTGGATATACTATACGACTGTGTTCTTATGCTGAGCCCAAAATATGAGCCCCCCCAGCGTGCCCCCTTCAGGGAATTTTGAGAATTTCCGATTTTTCTAGGGATCCTGGGGTCATCAGTTTCCTCCGTACAAAGTTTCAAATTTCTGAGATTTCTGGAAGTGCCTCATTAATTCACGTCTTTTTTCATTTTTAAATATTTATATATACATCGCTCCAGCCCGACTTGCTTTTATATATATAGATGACAGATAAGCATGAGCACGTTGAAAAGTGCAGACTTCCACTTCGAGATTCATATCTCCTAAACGGTTTATGATATTAAGAAACGGTTTGCGCCATCAGACGCCTCATTTATCGCTCTACATGTTTGTTTCCAAACCATTTAATCGTATCTCCCATATTAAGGGGGTAAATTGAGATCAAATTTTGAATAGGGTGAAATTTGGGTGCATTTTTAACATTTTACATTACTTTTTGCCTACTTATGTATAAGCTAGAATCATGAAATTTGGTACACACATGTCCCTTAATCGTGCCAATGTGCGCACACAACGTGATGATCCTATCATTCTTATAAGTGTGTCAAACAATGAAATATACTTGTAAAAATCACCAAATTTACGAACAATCCAGAAATACGGCCAAATTTAACGTATAAGGGAGAGAGATACGACAAAATGTCACAGGACCAAAGTTGTAGATCACTCCGAATTGAAGGGACATTGTGCCATCCGTTTTGTGATACGACTTACCGTTTAGCCAAAAAATAGCTCAAAAGGAATGTCTGCACAGTCATTAAAATTGCCTATATATTTCGATATCTTTGGGGGGTAAAAAGTGAAAAATTTGAACATCTTGGAATTTTCCCGTCGGTTAGGGACCAAAAGCTATAATTTCACCAAATTTCAATTGTCTACTTCGTCCGGCAGGTTGTGCCGCCATTTTGATTTGGGGGGATAGGGGATAAAAATGAGGAAATTCTCGAAAATTTTTAAGCCCACGAAACCTATAGGTTATCGTTTTGGATATACTATACGACTGTGTTCTTATGCTGAGCCCAAAATATGAGCCCCCCCAGCGTGCCCCCTTCAGGGAATTTTGAGAATTTCCGATTTTTCTAGGGATCCTGGGGTCATCAGTTTCCTCCGTACAAAGTTTCAAATTTCTGAGATTTCTGGAAGTGCCTCATTAATTCACGTCTTTTTTCATTTTTAAATATTTATATATACATCGCTCCAGCCCGACTTGCTTTTATATATATAGATAGATATAGATGACAGATAAGCATGAGCACGTTGAAAAGTGCAGACTTCCACTTCGAGATTCATATCTCCTAAACGGTTTATGATATTAAGAAACGGTTTGCGCCATCAGACGCCTCATTTATCGCTCTACATGTTTGTTTCCAAACCATTTAATCGTATCTCCCATATTAAGGGGGTAAATTGAGATCAAATTTTGAATAGGGTGAAATTTGGGTGCATTTTTAACATTTTACATTACTTTTTGCCTACTTATGTATAAGCTAGAATCATGAAATTTGGTACACACATGTCCCTTAATCGTGCCAATGTGCGCACACAACGTGATGATCCTATCATTCTTATAAGTGTGTCAAACAATGAAATATACTTGTAAAAATCACCAAATTTACGAACAATCCAGAAATACGGCCAAATTTAACGTATAAGGGAGAGAGATACGACAAAATGTCACAGGACCAAAGTTGTAGATCACTCCGAATTGAAGGGACATTGTGCCATCCGTTTTGTGATACGACTTACCGTTTAGCCAAAAAATAGCTCAAAAGGAATGTCTGCACAGTCATTAAAATTGCCTCCATATTTCGATATCTTTGGGGGGTACAAAGTGAAAAATTTGAACATCTTGGAATTTTCCCGTCGGTTAGGGACCAAAAGCTATAATTTCACCAAATTTCAATTGTCTACTTCGTCTGGCAGGTTGTGCCGCCATTTTGATTTGGGGGGATAAGGGATAAAAATGAGGAAATTCTCGAAAATTTTTAAGCCTACGAAACCTATAGGTTATCGTTTTGGATATACTATACGACTGTGTTCTTATGCTGAGCCCAAAATATGAGCCCCCCCAGCGTGCCCCCTTCAGGGAATTTTGAGAATTTCCGATTTTTCTAGGGATCCTGGGGTCATCAGTTTCCTCCGTACAAAGTTTCAAATTTCTGAGATTTCTGGAAGTGCCTCATTAATTCACGTCTTTTTTCATTTTTAAATATTTATATATACATCGCTCCAGCCCGACTTGCTTTTATATATATAGATGACAGATAAGCATGAGCACGTTGAAAAGTGCAGACTTCCACTTCGAGATTCATATCTCCTAAACGGTTTATGATATTAAGAAACGGTTTGCGCCATCAGACGCCTCATTTATCGCTCTACATGTTTGTTTCTAAACCATTTAATAGTATCTCCCATATTAAGGGGGTAAATTGAGATCAAATCTTGAATAGGGTGAAATTTGGGTGCATTTTTATCATTTTACATTACTTTTTGCCTACTTATGTATAAGCTAGAATCATGAAATTTGGTACACATATGTCCCTTAATCGTGCAAATGTGCGCACACAACGTGATGATCCTATCATTCTTATAAGTGTGTCAAACAATGAAATATACTTGTAAAAATCACCAAATTTACGAACAATCCAGAAATACGGCCAAATTTAACGTATAAGGGAGAGAGATACGACAAAATGTCACAGGACCAAAGTTGTAGATCACTCCGAATTGAAGGGACATTGTGCCATCCGTTTTGTGATACGACTTACCGTTTAGCCAAAAAATAGCTCAAAAGGAATGTCTGCACAGTCATTAAAATTGCCTATATATTTCGATATCTTTGGGGGGTAAAAAGTGAAAAATTTGAACATCTTGGAATTTTCCCGTCGGTTAGGGACCAAAAGCTATAATTTCACCAAATTTCAATTGTCTACTTCGTCCGGCAGGTTGTGCCGCCATTTTGATTTGGGGGGATAGGGGATAAAAATGAGGAAATTCTCGAAAATTTTTAAGCCCACGAAACCTATAGGTTATCGTTTTGGATATACTATACGACTGTGTTCTTATGCTGAGCCCAAAATATGAGCCCCCCCAGCGTGCCCCCTTCAGGGAATTTTGAGAATTTCCGATTTTTCTAGGGATCCTGGGGTCATCAGTTTCCTCCGTACAAAGTTTCAAATTTCTGAGATTTCTGGAAGTGCCTCATTAATTCACGTCTTTTTTCATTTTTAAATATTTATATATACATCGCTCCAGCCCGACTTGCTTTTATATATATAGATGACGGATAAGCATGAGCACGTTGAAAAGTGCAGACTTCCACTTCGAGATTCATATCTCCTAAACGGTTTATGATATTAAGAAACGGTTTGCGCCATCAGACGCCTCATTTATCGCTCTACATATTTGTTTCTAAACCATTTCCTCGTACCTCCCATATTAAGGGGGTAAATTGAGATCAAATTTTGAATAGGGTGAAATTTGGGTGCATTTTTAACATTTTACATTACTTTTTGGATACTTATGTATAAGCTAGAATCATGAAATTTGGTACACACATGTCCCTTAATCGTGCCAATGTGCGCACACAACGTGATGATCCTATCATTCTTATAAGTGTGTCAAACAATGAAATATACTTGTAAAAATCACCAAATTTACGAACAATCCAGAAATACGGCCAAATTTAACGTATAAGGGAGAGAGATACGACAAAATGTCACAGGACCAAAGTTGTAGATCACTCCGAATTGAAGGGACATTGTGCCATCCGTTTTGTGATACGACTTACCGTTTAGCCAAAAAATAGCTCAAAAGGAATGTCTGCACAGTCATTAAAATTGCCTATATATTTCGATATCTTTGGGGGGTAAAAAGTGAAAAATTTGAACATCTTGGAATTTTCCCGTCGGTTAGGGACCAAAAGCTATAATTTCACCAAATTTCAATTGTCTACTTCGTCCGGCAGGTTGTGCCGCCATTGTGATTTGGGGGGATAGGGGATAAAAATGAGGAAATTCTCGAAAATTTTTAACCCCACGAAACCTATAGGTTATCGTTTTGGATATACTATACGACTGTGTTCTTATGCTGAGCCCAAAATTTGAGCCACCCCAGCGTGCCCCCTTCAGGGAATTTTGAGAATTTCCGATTTTTCTAGGGATCCTGGGGTCATCACTTTCCTCCGTACAAAGTTTCAAATTTCTGAGATTTCTGGAAGTGCCTCATTAATTCACGTCTTTTTTCATTTTTAAATATTTATATATACATCGCTCCAGCCCGACTTGCTTTTATATATATAGATGACGGATAAGCATGAGCACGTTGAAAAGTGCAGACTTCCACTTCGAGATTCATATCTCCTAAACGGTTTATGATATTAAGAAACGGTTTGCGCCATCAGACGCCTCATTTATCGCTCTATATGTTTGTTTCTAAACCATTTAATAGTATCTCCCATATTAAGGGGGTAAATTGAGATCAAATCTTGAATAGGGTGAAATTTGGGTGCATTTTTATCATTTTACATTACTTTTTGCCTACTTATGTATAAGCTAGAATCATGAAATTTGGTACACATATGTCCCGTAATCGTGCAAATGTGCGCACACAACGTGATGATCCTATCATTCTTATAAGTGTGTCAAACAATGAAATATACTTGTAAAAATCACCAAATTTACGAACAATCCAGAAATACGGCCAAATTTAACGTATAAGGGAGAGAGATACGACAAAATGTCACAGGACCAAAGTTGTAGATCACTCCGAATTGAAGGGACATTGTGCCATCCGTTTTGTGATACGACTTACCGTTTAGCCAAAAAATAGCTCAAAAGGAATGTCTGCACAGTCATTAAAATTGCCTATATATTTCGATATCTTTGGGGGGTAAAAAGTGAAAAATTTGAACATCTTGGAATTTTCCCGTCGGTTAGGGACCAAAAGCTATAATTTCACCAAATTTCAATTGTCTACTTCGTCCGGCAGGTTGTGCCGCCATTTTGATTTGGGGGGATAGGGGATAAAAATGAGGAAATTCTCGAAAATTTTTAAGCCCACGAAACCTATAGGTTATCGTTTTGGATATACTATACGACTGTGTTCTTATGCTGAGCCCAAAATATGAGCCCCCCCAGCGTGCCCCCTTCAGGGAATTTTGAGAATTTCCGATTTTTCTAGGGATCCTGGGGTCATCAGTTTCCTCCGTACAAAGTTTCAAATTTCTGAGATTTCTGGAAGTGCCTCATTAATTCACGTCTTTTTTCATTTTTAAATATTTATATATACATCGCTCCAGCCCGACTTGCTTTTATATATATAGATGACAGATAAGCATGAGCACGTTGAAAAGTGCAGACTTCCACTTCGAGATTCATATCTCCTAAACGGTTTATGATATTAAGAAACGGTTTGCGCCATCAGACGCCTCATTTATCGCTCTACATGTTTGTTTCCAAACCATTTAATCGTATCTCCCATATTAAGGGGGTAAATTGAGATCAAATTTTGAATAGGGTGAAATTTGGGTGCATTTTTAACATTTTACATTACTTTTTGCCTACTTATGTATAAGCTAGAATCATGAAATTTGGTACACACATGTCCCTTAATCGTGCCAATGTGCGCACACAACGTGATGATCCTATCATTCTTATAAGTGTGTCAAACAATGAAATATACTTGTAAAAATCACCAAATTTACGAACAATCCAGAAATACGGCCAAATTTAACGTATAAGGGAGAGAGATACGACAAAATGTCACAGGACCAAAGTTGTAGATCACTCCGAATTGAAGGGACATTGTGCCATCCGTTTTGTGATACGACTTACCGTTTAGCCAAAAAATAGCTCAAAAGGAATGTCTGCACAGTCATTAAAATTGCCTATATATTTCGATATCTTTGGGGGGTAAAAAGTGAAAAATTTGAACATCTTGGAATTTTCCCGTCGGTTAGGGACCAAAAGCTATAATTTCACCAAATTTCAATTGTCTACTTCGTCCGGCAGGTTGTGCCGCCATTTTGATTTGGGGGGATAGGGGATAAAAATGAGGAAATTCTCGAAAATTTTTAAGCCCACGAAACCTATAGGTTATCGTTTTGGATATACTATACGACTGTGTTCTTATGCTGAGCCCAAAATATGAGCCCCCCCAGCGTGCCCCCTTCAGGGAATTTTGAGAATTTCCGATTTTTCTAGGGATCCTGGGGTCATCAGTTTCCTCCGTACAAAGTTTCAAATTTCTGAGATTTCTGGAAGTGCCTCATTAATTCACGTCTTTTTTCATTTTTAAATATTTATATATACATCGCTCCAGCCCGACTTGCTTTTATATATATAGATAGATATAGATGACAGATAAGCATGAGCACGTTGAAAAGTGCAGACTTCCACTTCGAGATTCATATCTCCTAAACGGTTTATGATATTAAGAAACGGTTTGCGCCATCAGACGCCTCATTTATCGCTCTACATGTTTGTTTCTAAACCATTTAATAGTATCTCCCATATTAAGGGGGTAAATTGAGATCAAATCTTGAATAGGGTGAAATTTGGGTGCATTTTTATCATTTTACATTACTTTTTGCCTACTTATGTATAAGCTAGAATCATGAAATTTGGTACACATATGTCCCTTAATCGTGCAAATGTGCGCACACAACGTGATGATCCTATCATTCTTATAAGTGTGTCAAACAATGAAATATACTTGTAAAAATCACCAAATTTACGAACAATCCAGAAATACGGCCAAATTTAACGTATAAGGGAGAGAGATACGACAAAATGTCACAGGACCAAAGTTGTAGATCACTCCGAATTGAAGGGACATTGTGCCATCCGTTTTGTGATACGACTTACCGTTTAGCCAAAAAATAGCTCAAAAGGAATGTCTGCACAGTCATTAAAATTGCCTATATATTTCGATATCTTTGGGGGGTAAAAAGTGAAAAATTTGAACATCTTGGAATTTTCCCGTCGGTTAGGGACCAAAAGCTATAATTTCACCAAATTTCAATTGTCTACTTCGTCCGGCAGGTTGTGCCGCCATTGTGATTTGGGGGGGTAGGGGATAAAAATGAGGAAATTCTCGAAAATTTTTAACCCCACGAAACCTATAGGTTATCGTTTTGGATATACTATACGACTGTGTTCTTATGCTGAGCCCAAAATTTGAGCCCCCCAGCGTGCCCCCTTCAGGGAATTTTGAGAATTTCCGATTTTTCTAGGGATCCTGGGGTCATCAGTTTCCTCCGTACAAAGTTTCAAATTTCTGAGATTTCTGGAAGTGCCTCATTAATTCACGTCTTTTTTCATTTTTAAATATTTATATATACATCGCTCCAGCCCGACTTGCTTTTATATATATAGATGACGGATAAGCATGAGCACGTTGAAAAGTGCAGACTTCCACTTCGAGATTCATATCTCCTAAACGGTTTATGATATTAAGAAACGGTTTGCGCCATCAGACGCCTCATTTATCGCTCTACATATTTGTTTCTAAACCATTTCCTCGTACCTCCCATATTAAGGGGGTAAATTGAGATCAAATTTTGAATAGGGTGAAATTTGGGTGCATTTTTAACATTTTACATTACTTTTTGGATACTTATGTATAAGCTAGAATCATGAAATTTGGTACACACATGTCCCTTAATCGTGCCAATGTGCGCACACAACGTGATGATCCTATCATTCTTATAAGTGTGTCAAACAATGAAATATACTTGTAAAAATCACCAAATTTACGAACAATCCAGAAATACGGCCAAATTTAACGTATAAGGGAGAGAGATACGACAAAATGTCACAGGACCAAAGTTGTAGATCACTCCGAATTGAAGGGACATTGTGCCATCCGTTTTGTGATACGACTTACCGTTTAGCCAAAAAATAGCTCAAAAGGAATGTCTGCACAGTCATTAAAATTGCCTATATATTTCGATATCTTAGGGGGGTAAAAAGTGAAAAATTTGAACATCTTGGAATTTTCCCGTCGGTTAGGGACCAAACGCTATAATTTCACCAAATATCAATTGTCTACTTCGTCTGGCAGGTTGTGCCGCCATTTTGATTTGGGGGGATAGGGGATAAAAATGAGGAAATTCTCGAAAATTTTTAAGCCCACGAAACCTATAGGTTATCGTTTTGGATATACTATACGACTGTGTTCTTATGCTGAGCCCAAAATTTGAGCCCCCCCAGCGTGCCCCCTTCAGGGAACTTTGAGAATTTCCGATTTTTCTAGGGATCCTGGGGTCATCAGTTTCCTCCGTACCAAGTTTCAAATTTCTGAGATTTATGGAAGTGCCTCATTAATTCACGTCTTTTTTCATTTTTAAATATTTATATATACATCGCTCCAGCCCGACTTGCTTTTATATATATAGATGACAGATAAGCATGAGCACGTTGAAAAGTGCAGACTTCCACTTCGAGATTCATATCTCCTAAACGGTTTATGATATTAAGAAACGGTTTGCGCCATCAGACGCCTCATTTATCGCTCTACATGTTTGTTTCCAAACCATTTAATCGTATCTCCCATATTAAGGGGGTAAATTGAGATCAAATTTTGAATAGGGTGAAATTTGGGTGCATTTTTAACATTTTACATTACTTTTTGCCTACTTATGTATAAGCTAGAATCATGAAATTTGGTACACACATGTCCCTTAATCGTGCCAATGTGCGCACACAACGTGATGATCCTATCATTCTTATAAGTGTGTCAAACAATGAAATATACTTGTAAAAATCACCAAATTTACGAACAATCCAGAAATACGGCCAAATTTAACGTATAAGGGAGAGAGATACAACAAAATGTCACAGGACCAAAGTTGTAGATCACTCCGAATTGAAGGGACATTGTGCCATCCGTTTTGTGATACGACTTACCGTTTAGCCAAAAAATAGCTCAAAAGGAATGTCTGCACAGTCATTAAAATTGCCTATATATTTCGATATCTTTGGGGGGTAAAAAGTGAAAAATTTGAACATCTTGGAATTTTCCCGTCGGTTAGGGACCAAAAGCTATAATTTCACCAAATTTCAATTGTCTACTTCGTCCGGCAGGTTGTGCCGCCATTTTGATTTGGGGGGATAGGGGATAAAAATGAGGAAATTCTCGAAAATTTTTAAGCCCACGAAACCTATAGGTTATCGTTTTGGATATACTATACGACTGTGTTCTTATGCTGAGCCCAAAATATGAGCCCCCCCAGCGTGCCCCCTTCAGGGAATTTTGAGAATTTCCGATTTTTCTAGGGATCCTGGGGTCATCAGTTTCCTCCGTACAAAGTTTCAAATTTCTGAGATTTCTGGAAGTGCCTCATTAATTCACGTCTTTTTTCATTTTTAAATATTTATATATACATCGCTCCAGCCCGACTTGCTTTTATATATATAGATAGATATAGATGACAGATAAGCATGAGCACGTTGAAAAGTGCAGACTTCCACTTCGAGATTCATATCTCCTAAACGGTTTATGATATTAAGAAACGGTTTGCGCCATCAGACGCCTCATTTATCGCTCTACATGTTTGTTTCCAAACCATTTAATCGTATCTCCCATATTAAGGGGGTAAATTGAGATCAAATCTTGAATAGGGTGAAATTTGGGTGCATTTTTAACATTTTACATTACTTTTTGCCTACTTATGTATAAGCTAGAATCATGAAATTTGGTACACACATGTCCCTTAATCGTGCCAATGTGCGCACACAACGTGATGATCCTATCATTCTTATAAGTGTGTCAAACAATGAAATATACTTGTAAAAATCACCAAATTTACGAACAATCCAGAAATACGGCCAAATTTAACGTATAAGGGAGAGAGATACGACAAAATGTCACAGGACCAAAGTTGTAGATCACTCCGAATTGAAGGGACATTGTGCCATCCGTTTTGTGATACGACTTACCGTTTAGCCAAAAAATAGCTCAAAAGGAATGTCTGCACAGTCATTAAAATTGCCTCCATATTTCGATATCTTTGGGGGGTAAAAAGTGAAAAATTTGAACATCTTGGAATTTTCCCGTCGGTTAGGGACCAAAAGCTATAATTTCACCAAATTTCAATTGTCTACTTCGTCCGGCAGGTTGTGCCGCCATTTTGATTTGGGGGGATAGGGGATAAAAATGAGGAAATTCTCGAAAATTTTTAAGCCCACGAAACCTATAGGTTATCGTTTTGGATATACTATACGACTGTGTTCTTATGCTGAGCCCAAAATTTGAGCCCCCCCAGAGTGCCCCCTTCAGGGAATTTTGAGAATTTCCGATTTTTCTAGGGATCCTGGGGTCATCAGTTTCCTCCGTACCAAGTTTCAAATTTCTGAGATTTATGGAAGTGCCTCATTAATTCACGTCTTTTTTCATTTTTAAATATTTATATATACATCGCTCCAGCCCGACTTGCTTTTATATATATAGATAGATGACAGATAAGCATGAGCACGTTGAAAAGTGCAGACTTCCACTTCGAGATTCATATCTCCTAAACGGTTTATGATATTAAGAAACGGTTTGCGCCATCAGACGCCTCATTTATCGCTCTACATGTTTGATTCTAAACCATTTAATAGTATCTCCCATATTAAGGGGGTAAATTGAGATCAAATCTTGAATAGGGTGAAATTTGGGTGCATTTTTATCATTTTACATTACTTTTTGCCTACTTATGTATAAGCTAGAATCATGAAATTTGGTACACATATGTCCCTTAATCGTGCAAATGTGCGCACACAACGTGATGATCCTATCATTCTTATAAGTGTGTCAAACAATGAAATATACTTGTAAAAATCACCAAATTTACGAACAATCCAGAAATACGGCCAAATTTAACGTATAAGGGAGAGAGATACGACAAAATGTCACAGGACCAAAGTTGTAGATCACTCCGAATTGAAGGGACATTGTGCCATCCGTTTTGTGATACGACTTACCGTTTAGCCAAAAAATAGCTCAAAAGGAATGTCTGCACAGTCATTAAAATTGCCTATATATTTCGATATCTTTGGGGGGTAAAAAGTGAAAAATTTGAACATCTTGGAATTTTCCCGTCGGTTAGGGACCAAAAGCTATAATTTCACCAAATTTCAATTGTCTACTTCGTCCGGCAGGTTGTGCCGCCATTGTGATTTGGGGGGGTAGGGGATAAAAATGAGGAAATTCTCGAAAATTTTTAACCCCACGAAACCTATAGGTTATCGTTTTGGATATACTATACGACTGTGTTCTTATGCTGAGCCCAAAATTTGAGCCCCCCAGCGTGCCCCCTTCAGGGAATTTTGAGAATTTCCGATTTTTCTAGGGATCCTGGGGTCATCAGTTTCCTCCGTACAAAGTTTCAAATTTCTGAGATTTCTGGAAGTGCCTCATTAATTCACGTCTTTTTTCATTTTTAAATATTTATATATACATCGCTCCAGCCCGACTTGCTTTTATATATATAGATGACGGATAAGCATGAGCACGTTGAAAAGTGCAGACTTCCACTTCGAGATTCATATCTCCTAAACGGTTTATGATATTAAGAAACGGTTTGCGCCATCAGACGCCTCATTTATCGCTCTACATATTTGTTTCTAAACCATTTCCTCGTACCTCCCATATTAAGGGGGTAAATTGAGATCAAATTTTGAATAGGGTGAAATTTGGGTGCATTTTTAACATTTTACATTACTTTTTGGATACTTATGTATAAGCTAGAATCATGAAATTTGGTACACACATGTCCCTTAATCGTGCCAATGTGCGCACACAACGTGATGATCCTATCATTCTTATAAGTGTGTCAAACAATGAAATATACTTGTAAAAATCACCAAATTTACGAACAATCCAGAAATACGGCCAAATTTAACGTATAAGGGAGAGAGATACGACAAAATGTCACAGGACCAAAGTTGTAGATCACTCCGAATTGAAGGGACATTGTGCCATCCGTTTTGTGATACGACTTACCGTTTAGCCAAAAAATAGCTCAAAAGGAATGTCTGCACAGTCATTAAAATTGCCTATATATTTCGATATCTTAGGGGGGTAAAAAGTGAAAAATTTGAACATCTTGGAATTTTCCCGTCGGTTAGGGACCAAACGCTATAATTTCACCAAATATCAATTGTCTACTTCGTCTGGCAGGTTGTGCCGCCATTTTGATTTGGGGGGATAGGGGATAAAAATGAGGAAATTCTCGAAAATTTTTAAGCCCACGAAACCTATAGGTTATCGTTTTGGATATACTATACGACTGTGTTCTTATGCTGAGCCCAAAATTTGAGCCCCCCCAGCGTGCCCCCTTCAGGGAACTTTGAGAATTTCCGATTTTTCTAGGGATCCTGGGGTCATCAGTTTCCTCCGTACCAAGTTTCAAATTTCTGAGATTTATGGAAGTGCCTCATTAATTCACGTCTTTTTTCATTTTTAAATATTTATATATACATCGCTCCAGCCCGACTTGCTTTTATATATATAGATGACAGATAAGCATGAGCACGTTGAAAAGTGCAGACTTCCACTTCGAGATTCATATCTCCTAAACGGTTTATGATATTAAGAAACGGTTTGCGCCATCAGACGCCTCATTTATCGCTCTACATGTTTGTTTCCAAACCATTTAATCGTATCTCCCATATTAAGGGGGTAAATTGAGATCAAATTTTGAATAGGGTGAAATTTGGGTGCATTTTTAACATTTTACATTACTTTTTGCCTACTTATGTATAAGCTAGAATCATGAAATTTGGTACACACATGTCCCTTAATCGTGCCAATGTGCGCACACAACGTGATGATCCTATCATTCTTATAAGTGTGTCAAACAATGAAATATACTTGTAAAAATCACCAAATTTACGAACAATCCAGAAATACGGCCAAATTTAACGTATAAGGGAGAGAGATACAACAAAATGTCACAGGACCAAAGTTGTAGATCACTCCGAATTGAAGGGACATTGTGCCATCCGTTTTGTGATACGACTTACCGTTTAGCCAAAAAATAGCTCAAAAGGAATGTCTGCACAGTCATTAAAATTGCCTATATATTTCGATATCTTTGGGGGGTAAAAAGTGAAAAATTTGAACATCTTGGAATTTTCCCGTCGGTTAGGGACCAAAAGCTATAATTTCACCAAATTTCAATTGTCTACTTCGTCCGGCAGGTTGTGCCGCCATTTTGATTTGGGGGGATAGGGGATAAAAATGAGGAAATTCTCGAAAATTTTTAAGCCCACGAAACCTATAGGTTATCGTTTTGGATATACTATACGACTGTGTTCTTATGCTGAGCCCAAAATATGAGCCCCCCCAGCGTGCCCCCTTCAGGGAATTTTGAGAATTTCCGATTTTTCTAGGGATCCTGGGGTCATCAGTTTCCTCCGTACAAAGTTTCAAATTTCTGAGATTTCTGGAAGTGCCTCATTAATTCACGTCTTTTTTCATTTTTAAATATTTATATATACATCGCTCCAGCCCGACTTGCTTTTATATATATAGATAGATATAGATGACAGATAAGCATGAGCACGTTGAAAAGTGCAGACTTCCACTTCGAGATTCATATCTCCTAAACGGTTTATGATATTAAGAAACGGTTTGCGCCATCAGACGCCTCATTTATCGCTCTACATGTTTGTTTCCAAACCATTTAATCGTATCTCCCATATTAAGGGGGTAAATTGAGATCAAATCTTGAATAGGGTGAAATTTGGGTGCATTTTTAACATTTTACATTACTTTTTGCCTACTTATGTATAAGCTAGAATCATGAAATTTGGTACACACATGTCCCTTAATCGTGCCAATGTGCGCACACAACGTGATGATCCTATCATTCTTATAAGTGTGTCAAACAATGAAATATACTTGTAAAAATCACCAAATTTACGAACAATCCAGAAATACGGCCAAATTTAACGTATAAGGGAGAGAGATACGACAAAATGTCACAGGACCAAAGTTGTAGATCACTCCGAATTGAAGGGACATTGTGCCATCCGTTTTGTGATACGACTTACCGTTTAGCCAAAAAATAGCTCAAAAGGAATGTCTGCACAGTCATTAAAATTGCCTCCATATTTCGATATCTTTGGGGGGTAAAAAGTGAAAAATTTGAACATCTTGGAATTTTCCCGTCGGTTAGGGACCAAAAGCTATAATTTCACCAAATTTCAATTGTCTACTTCGTCCGGCAGGTTGTGCCGCCATTTTGATTTGGGGGGATAGGGGATAAAAATGAGGAAATTCTCGAAAATTTTTAAGCCCACGAAACCTATAGGTTATCGTTTTGGATATACTATACGACTGTGTTCTTATGCTGAGCCCAAAATTTGAGCCCCCCCAGAGTGCCCCCTTCAGGGAATTTTGAGAATTTCCGATTTTTCTAGGGATCCTGGGGTCATCAGTTTCCTCCGTACCAAGTTTCAAATTTCTGAGATTTATGGAAGTGCCTCATTAATTCACGTCTTTTTTCATTTTTAAATATTTATATATACATCGCTCCAGCCCGACTTGCTTTTATATATATAGATAGATGACAGATAAGCATGAGCACGTTGAAAAGTGCAGACTTCCACTTCGAGATTCATATCTCCTAAACGGTTTATGATATTAAGAAACGGTTTGCGCCATCAGACGCCTCATTTATCGCTCTACATGTTTGTTTCTAAACCATTTAATAGTATCTCCCATATTAAGGGGGTAAATTGAGATCAAATCTTGAATAGGGTGAAATTTGGGTGCATTTTTATCATTTTACATTACTTTTTGCCTACTTATGTATAAGCTAGAATCATGAAATTTGGTACACATATGTCCCTTAATCGTGCAAATGTGCGCACACAACGTGATGATCCTATCATTCTTATAAGTGTGTCAAACAATGAAATATACTTGTAAAAATCACCAAATTTACGAACAATCCAGAAATACGGCCAAATTTAACGTATAAGGGAGAGAGATACGACAAAATGTCACAGGACCAAAGTTGTAGATCACTCCGAATTGAAGGGACATTGTGCCATCCGTTTTGTGATACGACTTACCGTTTAGCCAAAAAATAGCTCAAAAGGAATGTCTGCACAGTCATTAAAATTGCCTATATATTTCGATATCTTTGGGGGGTAAAAAGTGAAAAATTTGAACATCTTGGAATTTTCCCGTCGGTTAGGGACCAAAAGCTATAATTTCACCAAATTTCAATTGTCTACTTCGTCCGGCAGGTTGTGCCGCCATTTTGATTTGGGGGGATAGGGGATAAAAATGAGGAAATTCTCGAAAATTTTTAAGCCCACGAAACCTATAGGTTATCGTTTTGGATATACTATACGACTGTGTTCTTATGCTGAGCCCAAAATATGAGCCCCCCCAGCGTGCCCCCTTCAGGGAATTTTGAGAATTTCCGATTTTTCTAGGGATCCTGGGGTCATCACTTTCCTCCGTACAAAGTTTCAAATTTCTGAGATTTCTGGAAGTGCCTCATTAATTCACGTCTTTTTTCATTTTTAAATATTTATATATACATCGCTCCAGCCCGACTTGCTTTTATATATATAGATGACGGATAAGCATGAGCACGTTGAAAAGTGCAGACTTCCACTTCGAGATTCATATCTCCTAAACGGTTTATGATATTAAGAAACGGTTTGCGCCATCAGACGCCTCATTTATCGCTCTATATGTTTGTTTCTAAACCATTTAATAGTATCTCCCATATTAAGGGGGTAAATTGAGATCAAATCTTGAATAGGGTGAAATTTGGGTGCATTTTTATCATTTTACATTACTTTTTGCCTACTTATGTATAAGCTAGAATCATGAAATTTGGTACACATATGTCCCGTAATCGTGCAAATGTGCGCACACAACGTGATGATCCTATCATTCTTATAAGTGTGTCAAACAATGAAATATACTTGTAAAAATCACCAAATTTACGAACAATCCAGAAATACGGCCAAATTTAACGTATAAGGGAGAGAGATACGACAAAATGTCACAGGACCAAAGTTGTAGATCACTCCGAATTGAAGGGACATTGTGCCATCCGTTTTGTGATACGACTTACCGTTTAGCCAAAAAATAGCTCAAAAGGAATGTCTGCACAGTCATTAAAATTGCCTATATATTTCGATATCTTTGGGGGGTAAAAAGTGAAAAATTTGAACATCTTGGAATTTTCCCGTCGGTTAGGGACCAAAAGCTATAATTTCACCAAATTTCAATTGTCTACTTCGTCTGGCAGGTTGTGCCGCCATTTTGATTTGGGGGGATAAGGGATAAAAATGAGGAAATTCTCGAAAATTTTTAAGCCTACGAAACCTATAGGTTATCGTTTTGGATATACTATACGACTGTGTTCTTATGCTGAGCCCAAAATATGAGCCCCCCCAGCGTGCCCCCTTCAGGGAATTTTGAGAATTTCCGATTTTTCTAGGGATCCTGGGGTCATCAGTTTCCTCCGTACAAAGTTTCAAATTTCTGAGATTTCTGGAAGTGCCTCATTAATTCACGTCTTTTTTCATTTTTAAATATTTATATATACATCGCTCCAGCCCGACTTGCTTTTATATATATAGATGACAGATAAGCATGAGCACGTTGAAAAGTGCAGACTTCCACTTCGAGATTCATATCTCCTAAACGGTTTATGATATTAAGAAACGGTTTGCGCCATCAGACGCCTCATTTATCGCTCTACATGTTTGTTTCTAAACCATTTAATAGTATCTCCCATATTAAGGGGGTAAATTGAGATCAAATCTTGAATAGGGTGAAATTTGGGTGCATTTTTATCATTTTACATTACTTTTTGCCTACTTATGTATAAGCTAGAATCATGAAATTTGGTACACATATGTCCCTTAATCGTGCAAATGTGCGCACACAACGTGATGATCCTATCATTCTTATAAGTGTGTCAAACAATGAAATATACTTGTAAAAATCACCAAATTTACGAACAATCCAGAAATACGGCCAAATTTAACGTATAAGGGAGAGAGATACGACAAAATGTCACAGGACCAAAGTTGTAGATCACTCCGAATTGAAGGGACATTGTGCCATCCGTTTTGTGATACGACTTACCGTTTAGCCAAAAAATAGCTCAAAAGGAATGTCTGCACAGTCATTAAAATTGCCTATATATTTCGATATCTTTGGGGGGTAAAAAGTGAAAAATTTGAACATCTTGGAATTTTCCCGTCGGTTAGGGACCAAAAGCTATAATTTCACCAAATTTCAATTGTCTACTTCGTCCGGCAGGTTGTGCCGCCATTTTGATTTGGGGGGATAGGGGATAAAAATGAGGAAATTCTCGAAAATTTTTAAGCCCACGAAACCTATAGGTTATCGTTTTGGATATACTATACGACTGTGTTCTTATGCTGAGCCCAAAATTTGAGCCCCCCAGCGTGCCCCCTTCAGGGAATTTTGAGAATTTCCGATTTTTCTAGGGATCCTGGGGTCATCAGTTTCCTCCGTACAAAGTTTCAAATTTCTGAGATTTCTGGAAGTGCCTCATTAATTCACGTCTTTTTTCATTTTTAAATATTTATATATACATCGCTCCAGCCCGACTTGCTTTTATATATATAGATGACGGATAAGCATGAGCACGTTGAAAAGTGCAGACTTCCACTTCGAGATTCATATCTCCTAAACGGTTTATGATATTAAGAAACGGTTTGCGCCATCAGACGCCTCATTTATCGCTCTACATATTTGTTTCTAAACCATTTCCTCGTACCTCCCATATTAAGGGGGTAAATTGAGATCAAATTTTGAATAGGGTGAAATTTGGGTGCATTTTTAACATTTTACATTACTTTTTGCCTACTTATGTATAAGCTAGAATCATGAAATTTGGTACACACATGTCCCTTAATCGTGCCAATGTGCGCACACAACGTGATGATCCTATCATTCTTATAAGTGTGTCAAACAATGAAATATACTTGTAAAAATCACCAAATTTACGAACAATCCAGAAATACGGCCAAATTTAACGTATAAGGGAGAGAGATACGACAAAATGTCACAGGACCAAAGTTGTAGATCACTCCGAATTGAAGGGACATTGTGCCATCCGTTTTGTGATACGACTTACCGTTTAGCCAAAAAATAGCTCAAAAGGAATGTCTGCACAGTCATTAAAATTGCCTATATATTTCGATATCTTTGGGGGGTAAAAAGTGAAAAATTTGAACATCTTGGAATTTTCCCGTCGGTTAGGGACCAAAAGCTATAATTTCACCAAATTTCAATTGTCTACTTCGTCCGGCAGGTTGTGCCGCCATTTTGATTTGGGGGGATAGGGGATAAAAATGAGGAAATTCTCGAAAATTTTTAAGCCCACGAAACCTATAGGTTATCGTTTTGGATATACTATACGACTGTGTTCTTATGCTGAGCCCAAAATATGAGCCCCCCCAGCGTGCCCCCTTCAGGGAATTTTGAGAATTTCCGATTTTTCTAGGGATCCTGGGGTCATCAGTTTCCTCCGTACAAAGTTTCAAATTTCTGAGATTTCTGGAAGTGCCTCATTAATTCACGTCTTTTTTCATTTTTAAATATTTATATATACATCGCTCCAGCCCGACTTGCTTTTATATATATAGATAGATATAGATGACAGATAAGCATGAGCACGTTGAAAAGTGCAGACTTCCACTTCGAGATTCATATCTCCTAAACGGTTTATGATATTAAGAAACGGTTTGCGCCATCAGACGCCTCATTTATCGCTCTACATGTTTGTTTCCAAACCATTTAATCGTATCTCCCATATTAAGGGGGTAAATTGAGATCAAATTTTGAATAGGGTGAAATTTGGGTGCATTTTTAACATTTTACATTACTTTTTGCCTACTTATGTATAAGCTAGAATCATGAAATTTGGTACACACATGTCCCTTAATCGTGCCAATGTGCGCACACAACGTGATGATCCTATCATTCTTATAAGTGTGTCAAACAATGAAATATACTTGTAAAAATCACCAAATTTACGAACAATCCAGAAATACGGCCAAATTTAACGTATAAGGGAGAGAGATACGACAAAATGTCACAGGACCAAAGTTGTAGATCACTCCGAATTGAAGGGACATTGTGCCATCCGTTTTGTGATACGACTTACCGTTTAGCCAAAAAATAGCTCAAAAGGAATGTCTGCACAGTCATTAAAATTGCCTCCATATTTCGATATCTTTGGGGGGTAAAAAGTGAAAAATTTGAACATCTTGGAATTTTCCCGTCGGTTAGGGACCAAAAGCTATAATTTCACCAAATTTCAATTGTCTACTTCGTCCGGCAGGTTGTGCCGCCATTTTGATTTGGGGGGATAGGGGATAAAAATGAGGAAATTCTCGAAAATTTTTAAGCCCACGAAACCTATAGGTTATCGTTTTGGATATACTATACGACTGTGTTCTTATGCTGAGCCCAAAATTTGAGCCCCCCCAGAGTGCCCCCTTCAGGGAATTTTGAGAATTTCCGATTTTTCTAGGGATCCTGGGGTCATCAGTTTCCTCCGTACCAAGTTTCAAATTTCTGAGATTTATGGAAGTGCCTCATTAATTCACGTCTTTTTTCATTTTTAAATATTTATATATACATCGCTCCAGCCCGACTTGCTTTTATATATATAGATAGATGACAGATAAGCATGAGCACGTTGAAAAGTGCAGACTTCCACTTCGAGATTCATATCTCCTAAACGGTTTATGATATTAAGAAACGGTTTGCGCCATCAGACGCCTCATTTATCGCTCTACATGTTTGTTTCTAAACCATTTAATAGTATCTCCCATATTAAGGGGGTAAATTGAGATCAAATCTTGAATAGGGTGAAATTTGGGTGCATTTTTATCATTTTACATTACTTTTTGCCTACTTATGTATAAGCTAGAATCATGAAATTTGGTACACATATGTCCCTTAATCGTGCAAATGTGCGCACACAACGTGATGATCCTATCATTCTTATAAGTGTGTCAAACAATGAAATATACTTGTAAAAATCACCAAATTTACGAACAATCCAGAAATACGGCCAAATTTAACGTATAAGGGAGAGAGATACGACAAAATGTCACAGGACCAAAGTTGTAGATCACTCCGAATTGAAGGGACATTGTGCCATCCGTTTTGTGATACGACTTACCGTTTAGCCAAAAAATAGCTCAAAAGGAATGTCTGCACAGTCATTAAAATTGCCTATATATTTCGATATCTTTGGGGGGTAAAAAGTGAAAAATTTGAACATCTTGGAATTTTCCCGTCGGTTAGGGACCAAAAGCTATAATTTCACCAAATTTCAATTGTCTACTTCGTCCGGCAGGTTGTGCCGCCATTTTGATTTGGGGGGATAGGGGATAAAAATGAGGAAATTCTCGAAAATTTTTAAGCCCACGAAACCTATAGGTTATCGTTTTGGATATACTATACGACTGTGTTCTTATGCTGAGCCCAAAATTTGAGCCCCCCCAGCGTGCCCCCTTCAGGGAACTTTGAGAATTTCCGATTTTTCTAGGGATCCTGGGGTCATCAGTTTCCTCCGTACCAAGTTTCAAATTTCTGAGATTTATGGAAGTGCCTCATTAATTCACGTCTTTTTTCATTTTTAAATATTTATATATACATCGCTCCAGCCCGACTTGCTTTTATATATATAGATGACAGATAAGCATGAGCACGTTGAAAAGTGCAGACTTCCACTTCGAGATTCATATCTCCTAAACGGTTTATGATATTAAGAAACGGTTTGCGCCATCAGACGCCTCATTTATCGCTCTACATGTTTGTTTCTAAACCATTTAATAGTATCTCCCATATTAAGGGGGTAAATTGAGATCAAATCTTGAATAGGGTGAAATTTGGGTGCATTTTTATCATTTTACATTACTTTTTGCCTACTTATGTATAAGCTAGAATCATGAAATTTGGTACACATATGTCCCTTAATCGTGCAAATGTGCGCACACAACGTGATGATCCTATCATTCTTATAAGTGTGTCAAACAATGAAATATACTTGTAAAAATCACCAAATTTACGAACAATCCAGAAATACGGCCAAATTTAACGTATAAGGGAGAGAGATACGACAAAATGTCACAGGACCAAAGTTGTAGATCACTCCGAATTGAAGGGACATTGTGCCATCCGTTTTGTGATACGACTTACCGTTTAGCCAAAAAATAGCTCAAAAGGAATGTCTGCACAGTCATTAAAATTGCCTATATATTTCGATATCTTTGGGGGGTAAAAAGTGAAAAATTTGAACATCTTGGAATTTTCCCGTCGGTTAGGGACCAAAAGCTATAATTTCACCAAATTTCAATTGTCTACTTCGTCCGGCAGGTTGTGCCGCCATTTTGATTTGGGGGGATAGGGGATAAAAATGAGGAAATTCTCGAAAATTTTTAAGCCCACGAAACCTATAGGTTATCGTTTTGGATATACTATACGACTGTGTTCTTATGCTGAGCCCAAAATTTGAGCCCCCCAGCGTGCCCCCTTCAGGGAATTTTGAGAATTTCCGATTTTTCTAGGGATCCTGGGGTCATCAGTTTCCTCCGTACAAAGTTTCAAATTTCTGAGATTTCTGGAAGTGCCTCATTAATTCACGTCTTTTTTCATTTTTAAATATTTATATATACATCGCTCCAGCCCGACTTGCTTTTATATATATAGATGACGGATAAGCATGAGCACGTTGAAAAGTGCAGACTTCCACTTCGAGATTCATATCTCCTAAACGGTTTATGATATTAAGAAACGGTTTGCGCCATCAGACGCCTCATTTATCGCTCTACATATTTGTTTCTAAACCATTTCCTCGTACCTCCCATATTAAGGGGGTAAATTGAGATCAAATTTTGAATAGGGTGAAATTTGGGTGCATTTTTAACATTTTACATTACTTTTTGCCTACTTATGTATAAGCTAGAATCATGAAATTTGGTACACACATGTCCCTTAATCGTGCCAATGTGCGCACACAACGTGATGATCCTATCATTCTTATAAGTGTGTCAAACAATGAAATATACTTGTAAAAATCACCAAATTTACGAACAATCCAGAAATACGGCCAAATTTAACGTATAAGGGAGAGAGATACGACAAAATGTCACAGGACCAAAGTTGTAGATCACTCCGAATTGAAGGGACATTGTGCCATCCGTTTTGTGATACGACTTACCGTTTAGCCAAAAAATAGCTCAAAAGGAATGTCTGCACAGTCATTAAAATTGCCTATATATTTCGATATCTTTGGGGGGTAAAAAGTGAAAAATTTGAACATCTTGGAATTTTCCCGTCGGTTAGGGACCAAAAGCTATAATTTCACCAAATTTCAATTGTCTACTTCGTCCGGCAGGTTGTGCCGCCATTTTGATTTGGGGGGATAGGGGATAAAAATGAGGAAATTCTCGAAAATTTTTAAGCCCACGAAACCTATAGGTTATCGTTTTGGATATACTATACGACTGTGTTCTTATGCTGAGCCCAAAATATGAGCCCCCCCAGCGTGCCCCCTTCAGGGAATTTTGAGAATTTCCGATTTTTCTAGGGATCCTGGGGTCATCAGTTTCCTCCGTACAAAGTTTCAAATTTCTGAGATTTCTGGAAGTGCCTCATTAATTCACGTCTTTTTTCATTTTTAAATATTTATATATACATCGCTCCAGCCCGACTTGCTTTTATATATATAGATAGATATAGATGACAGATAAGCATGAGCACGTTGAAAAGTGCAGACTTCCACTTCGAGATTCATATCTCCTAAACGGTTTATGATATTAAGAAACGGTTTGCGCCATCAGACGCCTCATTTATCGCTCTACATGTTTGTTTCCAAACCATTTAATCGTATCTCCCATATTAAGGGGGTAAATTGAGATCAAATTTTGAATAGGGTGAAATTTGGGTGCATTTTTAACATTTTACATTACTTTTTGCCTACTTATGTATAAGCTAGAATCATGAAATTTGGTACACACATGTCCCTTAATCGTGCCAATGTGCGCACACAACGTGATGATCCTATCATTCTTATAAGTGTGTCAAACAATGAAATATACTTGTAAAAATCACCAAATTTACGAACAATCCAGAAATACGGCCAAATTTAACGTATAAGGGAGAGAGATACGACAAAATGTCACAGGACCAAAGTTGTAGATCACTCCGAATTGAAGGGACATTGTGCCATCCGTTTTGTGATACGACTTACCGTTTAGCCAAAAAATAGCTCAAAAGGAATGTCTGCACAGTCATTAAAATTGCCTCCATATTTCGATATCTTTGGGGGGTAAAAAGTGAAAAATGTGAACATCTTGGAATTTTCCCGTCGGTTAGGGACCAAAAGCTATAATTTCACCAAATTTCAATTGTCTACTTCGTCCGGCAGGTTGTGCCGCCATTTTGATTTGGGGGGATAGGGGATAAAAATGAGGAAATTCTCGAAAATTTTTAAGCCCACGAAACCTATAGGTTATCGTTTTGGATATACTATACGACTGTGTTCTTATGCTGAGCCCAAAATTTGAGCCCCCCCAGAGTGCCCCCTTCAGGGAATTTTGAGAATTTCCGATTTTTCTAGGGATCCTGGGGTCATCAGTTTCCTCCGTACCAAGTTTCAAATTTCTGAGATTTATGGAAGTGCCTCATTAATTCACGTCTTTTTTCATTTTTAAATATTTATATATACATCGCTCCAGCCCGACTTGCTTTTATATATATAGATAGATGACAGATAAGCATGAGCACGTTGAAAAGTGCAGACTTCCACTTCGAGATTCATATCTCCTAAACGGTTTATGATATTAAGAAACGGTTTGCGCCATCAGACGCCTCATTTATCGCTCTACATGTTTGTTTCTAAACCATTTAATAGTATCTCCCATATTAAGGGGGTAAATTGAGATCAAATCTTGAATAGGGTGAAATTTGGGTGCATTTTTATCATTTTACATTACTTTTTGCCTACTTATGTATAAGCTAGAATCATGAAATTTGGTACACATATGTCCCTTAATCGTGCAAATGTGCGCACACAACGTGATGATCCTATCATTCTTATAAGTGTGTCAAACAATGAAATATACTTGTAAAAATCACCAAATTTACGAACAATCCAGAAATACGGCCAAATTTAACGTATAAGGGAGAGAGATACGACAAAATGTCACAGGACCAAAGTTGTAGATCACTCCGAATTGAAGGGACATTGTGCCATCCGTTTTGTGATACGACTTACCGTTTAGCCAAAAAATAGCTCAAAAGGAATGTCTGCACAGTCATTAAAATTGCCTATATATTTCGATATCTTTGGGGGGTAAAAAGTGAAAAATTTGAACATCTTGGAATTTTCCCGTCGGTTAGGGACCAAAAGCTATAATTTCACCAAATTTCAATTGTCTACTTCGTCCGGCAGGTTGTGCCGCCATTTTGATTTGGGGGGATAGGGGATAAAAATGAGGAAATTCTCGAAAATTTTTAAGCCCACGAAACCTATAGGTTATCGTTTTGGATATACTATACGACTGTGTTCTTATGCTGAGCCCAAAATTTGAGCCCCCCCAGCGTGCCCCCTTCAGGGAACTTTGAGAATTTCCGATTTTTCTAGGGATCCTGGGGTCATCAGTTTCCTCCGTACCAAGTTTCAAATTTCTGAGATTTATGGAAGTGCCTCATTAATTCACGTCTTTTTTCATTTTTAAATATTTATATATACATCGCTCCAGCCCGACTTGCTTTTATATATATAGATGACAGATAAGCATGAGCACGTTGAAAAGTGCAGACTTCCACTTCGAGATTCATATCTCCTAAACGGTTTATGATATTAAGAAACGGTTTGCGCCATCAGACGCCTCATTTATCGCTCTACATGTTTGTTTCTAAACCATTTAATAGTATCTCCCATATTAAGGGGGTAAATTGAGATCAAATCTTGAATAGGGTGAAATTTGGGTGCATTTTTATCATTTTACATTACTTTTTGCCTACTTATGTATAAGCTAGAATCATGAAATTTGGTACACATATGTCCCTTAATCGTGCAAATGTGCGCACACAACGTGATGATCCTATCATTCTTATAAGTGTGTCAAACAATGAAATATACTTGTAAAAATCACCAAATTTACGAACAATCCAGAAATACGGCCAAATTTAACGTATAAGGGAGAGAGATACGACAAAATGTCACAGGACCAAAGTTGTAGATCACTCCGAATTGAAGGGACATTGTGCCATCCGTTTTGTGATACGACTTACCGTTTAGCCAAAAAATAGCTCAAAAGGAATGTCTGCACAGTCATTAAAATTGCCTATATATTTCGATATCTTTGGGGGGTAAAAAGTGAAAAATTTGAACATCTTGGAATTTTCCCGTCGGTTAGGGACCAAAAGCTATAATTTCACCAAATTTCAATTGTCTACTTCGTCCGGCAGGTTGTGCCGCCATTTTGATTTGGGGGGATAGGGGATAAAAATGAGGAAATTCTCGAAAATTTTTAAGCCCACGAAACCTATAGGTTATCGTTTTGGATATACTATACGACTGTGTTCTTATGCTGAGCCCAAAATTTGAGCCCCCCAGCGTGCCCCCTTCAGGGAATTTTGAGAATTTCCGATTTTTCTAGGGATCCTGGGGTCATCAGTTTCCTCCGTACAAAGTTTCAAATTTCTGAGATTTCTGGAAGTGCCTCATTAATTCACGTCTTTTTTCATTTTTAAATATTTATATATACATCGCTCCAGCCCGACTTGCTTTTATATATATAGATGACGGATAAGCATGAGCACGTTGAAAAGTGCAGACTTCCACTTCGAGATTCATATCTCCTAAACGGTTTATGATATTAAGAAACGGTTTGCGCCATCAGACGCCTCATTTATCGCTCTACATATTTGTTTCTAAACCATTTCCTCGTACCTCCCATATTAAGGGGGTAAATTGAGATCAAATTTTGAATAGGGTGAAATTTGGGTGCATTTTTAACATTTTACATTACTTTTTGCCTACTTATGTATAAGCTAGAATCATGAAATTTGGTACACACATGTCCCTTAATCGTGCCAATGTGCGCACACAACGTGATGATCCTATCATTCTTATAAGTGTGTCAAACAATGAAATATACTTGTAAAAATCACCAAATTTACGAACAATCCAGAAATACGGCCAAATTTAACGTATAAGGGAGAGAGATACGACAAAATGTCACAGGACCAAAGTTGTAGATCACTCCGAATTGAAGGGACATTGTGCCATCCGTTTTGTGATACGACTTACCGTTTAGCCAAAAAATAGCTCAAAAGGAATGTCTGCACAGTCATTAAAATTGCCTATATATTTCGATATCTTTGGGGGGTAAAAAGTGAAAAATTTGAACATCTTGGAATTTTCCCGTCGGTTAGGGACCAAAAGCTATAATTTCACCAAATTTCAATTGTCTACTTCGTCCGGCAGGTTGTGCCGCCATTTTGATTTGGGGGGATAGGGGATAAAAATGAGGAAATTCTCGAAAATTTTTAAGCCCACGAAACCTATAGGTTATCGTTTTGGATATACTATACGACTGTGTTCTTATGCTGAGCCCAAAATATGAGCCCCCCCAGCGTGCCCCCTTCAGGGAATTTTGAGAATTTCCGATTTTTCTAGGGATCCTGGGGTCATCAGTTTCCTCCGTACAAAGTTTCAAATTTCTGAGATTTCTGGAAGTGCCTCATTAATTCACGTCTTTTTTCATTTTTAAATATTTATATATACATCGCTCCAGCCCGACTTGCTTTTATATATATAGATAGATATAGATGACAGATAAGCATGAGCACGTTGAAAAGTGCAGACTTCCACTTCGAGATTCATATCTCCTAAACGGTTTATGATATTAAGAAACGGTTTGCGCCATCAGACGCCTCATTTATCGCTCTACATGTTTGTTTCCAAACCATTTAATCGTATCTCCCATATTAAGGGGGTAAATTGAGATCAAATTTTGAATAGGGTGAAATTTGGGTGCATTTTTAACATTTTACATTACTTTTTGCCTACTTATGTATAAGCTAGAATCATGAAATTTGGTACACACATGTCCCTTAATCGTGCCAATGTGCGCACACAACGTGATGATCCTATCATTCTTATAAGTGTGTCAAACAATGAAATATACTTGTAAAAATCACCAAATTTACGAACAATCCAGAAATACGGCCAAATTTAACGTATAAGGGAGAGAGATACGACAAAATGTCACAGGACCAAAGTTGTAGATCACTCCGAATTGAAGGGACATTGTGCCATCCGTTTTGTGATACGACTTACCGTTTAGCCAAAAAATAGCTCAAAAGGAATGTCTGCACAGTCATTAAAATTGCCTCCATATTTCGATATCTTTGGGGGGTAAAAAGTGAAAAATGTGAACATCTTGGAATTTTCCCGTCGGTTAGGGACCAAAAGCTATAATTTCACCAAATTTCAATTGTCTACTTCGTCCGGCAGGTTGTGCCGCCATTTTGATTTGGGGGGATAGGGGATAAAAATGAGGAAATTCTCGAAAATTTTTAAGCCCACGAAACCTATAGGTTATCGTTTTGGATATACTATACGACTGTGTTCTTATGCTGAGCCCAAAATTTGAGCCCCCCCAGAGTGCCCCCTTCAGGGAATTTTGAGAATTTCCGATTTTTCTAGGGATCCTGGGGTCATCAGTTTCCTCCGTACCAAGTTTCAAATTTCTGAGATTTATGGAAGTGCCTCATTAATTCACGTCTTTTTTCATTTTTAAATATTTATATATACATCGCTCCAGCCCGACTTGCTTTTATATATATAGATAGATGACAGATAAGCATGAGCACGTTGAAAAGTGCAGACTTCCACTTCGAGATTCATATCTCCTAAACGGTTTATGATATTAAGAAACGGTTTGCGCCATCAGACGCCTCATTTATCGCTCTACATGTTTGTTTCTAAACCATTTAATAGTATCTCCCATATTAAGGGGGTAAATTGAGATCAAATCTTGAATAGGGTGAAATTTGGGTGCATTTTTATCATTTTACATTACTTTTTGCCTACTTATGTATAAGCTAGAATCATGAAATTTGGTACACATATGTCCCTTAATCGTGCAAATGTGCGCACACAACGTGATGATCCTATCATTCTTATAAGTGTGTCAAACAATGAAATATACTTGTAAAAATCACCAAATTTACGAACAATCCAGAAATACGGCCAAATTTAACGTATAAGGGAGAGAGATACGACAAAATGTCACAGGACCAAAGTTGTAGATCACTCCGAATTGAAGGGACATTGTGCCATCCGTTTTGTGATACGACTTACCGTTTAGCCAAAAAATAGCTCAAAAGGAATGTCTGCACAGTCATTAAAATTGCCTATATATTTCGATATCTTTGGGGGGTAAAAAGTGAAAAATTTGAACATCTTGGAATTTTCCCGTCGGTTAGGGACCAAAAGCTATAATTTCACCAAATTTCAATTGTCTACTTCGTCCGGCAGGTTGTGCCGCCATTTTGATTTGGGGGGATAGGGGATAAAAATGAGGAAATTCTCGAAAATTTTTAACCCCACGAAACCTATAGGTTATCGTTTTGGATATACTATACGACTGTGTTCTTATGCTGAGCCCAAAATTTGAGCCACCCCAGCGTGCCCCCTTCAGGGAATTTTGAGAATTTCCGATTTTTCTAGGGATCCTGGGGTCATCACTTTCCTCCGTACAAAGTTTCAAATTTCTGAGATTTCTGGAAGTGCCTCATTAATTCACGTCTTTTTTCATTTTTAAATATTTATATATACATCGCTCCAGCCCGACTTGCTTTTATATATATAGATGACGGATAAGCATGAGCACGTTGAAAAGTGCAGACTTCCACTTCGAGATTCATATCTCCTAAACGGTTTATGATATTAAGAAACGGTTTGCGCCATCAGACGCCTCATTTATCGCTCTATATGTTTGTTTCTAAACCATTTAATAGTATCTCCCATATTAAGGGGGTAAATTGAGATCAAATCTTGAATAGGGTGAAATTTGGGTGCATTTTTATCATTTTACATTACTTTTTGCCTACTTATGTATAAGCTAGAATCATGAAATTTGGTACACATATGTCCCGTAATCGTGCAAATGTGCGCACACAACGTGATGATCCTATCATTCTTATAAGTGTGTCAAACAATGAAATATACTTGTAAAAATCACCAAATTTACGAACAATCCAGAAATACGGCCAAATTTAACGTATAAGGGAGAGAGATACGACAAAATGTCACAGGACCAAAGTTGTAGATCACTCCGAATTGAAGGGACATTGTGCCATCCGTTTTGTGATACGACTTACCGTTTAGCCAAAAAATAGCTCAAAAGGAATGTCTGCACAGTCATTAAAATTGCCTATATATTTCGATATCTTTGGGGGGTACAAAGTGAAAAATTTGAACATCTTGGAATTTTCCCGTCGGTTAGGGACCAAAAGCTATAATTTCACCAAATTTCAATTGTCTACTTCGTCTGGCAGGTTGTGCCGCCATTTTGATTTGGGGGGATAAGGGATAAAAATGAGGAAATTCTCGAAAATTTTTAAGCCTACGAAACCTATAGGTTATCGTTTTGGATATACTATACGACTGTGTTCTTATGCTGAGCCCAAAATATGAGCCCCCCCAGCGTGCCCCCTTCAGGGAATTTTGAGAATTTCCGATTTTTCTAGGGATCCTGGGGTCATCAGTTTCCTCCGTACAAAGTTTCAAATTTCTGAGATTTCTGGAAGTGCCTCATTAATTCACGTCTTTTTTCATTTTTAAATATTTATATATACATCGCTCCAGCCCGACTTGCTTTTATATATATAGATGACAGATAAGCATGAGCACGTTGAAAAGTGCAGACTTCCACTTCGAGATTCATATCTCCTAAACGGTTTATGATATTAAGAAACGGTTTGCGCCATCAGACGCCTCATTTATCGCTCTACATGTTTGTTTCTAAACCATTTAATAGTATCTCCCATATTAAGGGGGTAAATTGAGATCAAATCTTGAATAGGGTGAAATTTGGGTGCATTTTTATCATTTTACATTACTTTTTGCCTACTTATGTATAAGCTAGAATCATGAAATTTGGTACACATATGTCCCTTAATCGTGCAAATGTGCGCACACAACGTGATGATCCTATCATTCTTATAAGTGTGTCAAACAATGAAATATACTTGTAAAAATCACCAAATTTACGAACAATCCAGAAATACGGCCAAATTTAACGTATAAGGGAGAGAGATACGACAAAATGTCACAGGACCAAAGTTGTAGATCACTCCGAATTGAAGGGACATTGTGCCATCCGTTTTGTGATACGACTTACCGTTTAGCCAAAAAATAGCTCAAAAGGAATGTCTGCACAGTCATTAAAATTGCCTATATATTTCGATATCTTTGGGGGGTAAAAAGTGAAAAATTTGAACATCTTGGAATTTTCCCGTCGGTTAGGGACCAAAAGCTATAATTTCACCAAATTTCAATTGTCTACTTCGTCCGGCAGGTTGTGCCGCCATTTTGATTTGGGGGGATAGGGGATAAAAATGAGGAAATTCTCGAAAATTTTTAAGCCCACGAAACCTATAGGTTATCGTTTTGGATATACTATACGACTGTGTTCTTATGCTGAGCCCAAAATATGAGCCCCCCCAGCGTGCCCCCTTCAGGGAATTTTGAGAATTTCCGATTTTTCTAGGGATCCTGGGGTCATCATTTTCCTCCGTACAAAGTTTCAAATTTCTGAGATTTCTGGAAGTGCCTCATTAATTCACGTCTTTTTTCATTTTTAAATATTTATATATACATCGCTCCAGCCCGACTTGCTTTTATATATATAGATTCAGAGCAGCTTCTCCAAGATGTGAAGCCTCCCTGCTATTCACCTAACTCTTGATCAAGTTGTTCTTTAATCCGATTATACAGTATCTTAGATAATATCTTATACGTCCAGGCAAGGATGGAAATACCTCTATAGTTGTCTGGATTACTTCCTTCACCTTTCTTGTGAAATGGATTAATTATAGCTGTAGTCCATTGCTCCGGGAATTTTCCTAATATCCAAATCTTTCGTAATACCATATGATCGCCATAAGATCTATCTGAGTCGGTGCAACGTAAAGCAAAATAGCCAAAAAAAAATATCATATGGAGGGATTCTGGCTGTAATTTTACGGGTTTAAGCCAACCCTCCTCTTCATTCCAGGCTTTGGACCGGTAACAGCAACTACTGAGCTACTCAATCCACCAACAGATACTGCAGGAAGAGTGGTGATGATTATTAAAATAATAATGATCTCCTTAGTTTTACGTCCAACTACCTACTTTTTACGGGTTTTTAAGATGCTGAGGTGCCGGAAATTTGTTCTTTGGGAGATCGTGGGTTCGAACCCTACTGTAGGCAGCTGTGAAGATGATTTTAAGTGGTTTCCTATTTCACAACAGGCAAATGACGGGGCTGTGCCGTAATTAAGACCACGATCACTTCCTCAACACTGCTAGCCGTTTTCTATCCCATCATCGCAATAAGACCTATCTGTGTCGGTGCAACGCAAATCAGATTGTAAGAAAATAAAGAAGAGGTGTAACCTTTCGAATAATGAAGGTATCGGCAAAAGAAAGGGGTGGGCCATGAATGGTATTGAATTAAGGGACACGCTATGTCTCGTAGGCCTGTATCTAATACTAAAAATATAGGAAGAGAACAAAAACTGACCAAAGGAAGTCAGACTGGAAAGAAAAAAAGAAAGAAAAAGAAAGAAAGAAAGAAAGAAAGAAAGAAAGAAAGAAAGAAGTCCTTGTTTTAACTAAAGGCCCTCCCCCTGGTCACCAAACTACACTTCGAATTTGAGCGCCCCTGAATCTTCTCTTACGACAGGCAGAGGATAACGTGGTTGTGTTCTACGTCACCGCACACATAAGAAGCGGAAAATATGGCCATCGTTTCAAAACACCAAGTGGACAATGTGTTATCAGTACTTATCTCCCTACTTTACACAGTATAACCAACATCTGTTCATTATCTTCGATAAGAAACAATTTTCCGAAATGGCTTCTATGCAGCAAGATGATCTAATCCATATTTACAGAATAAGTAACGCAGTGTTTTAGTGCACCAGGAGCTTGTCTAACTCTGTGCCTTAATGCCGATGTTATAGTCTCCTGACAGAGGCGATATGGATTTAACACACAGATAGAGCATTTTAAAAGCAACAACCAACCGAACTAACCAACAACGCTATCAAATAGTCTCAAAAGAAAGTAATAAATTTATCCATACTCCAGCGCACTTGCCGATCCCTTTTTTTTTTCTATTTGCTTTACGTCGCACCGACACAGATAGGTCTTATGGCTACGATGGGACAGGAAAGGCCTAGGAATGGGAAGGAAGCGGCCGTGGCCTTAATTAAGATACAGCACCCAGCATTTGTCTGGTGTATAAATGGGGAACCACGAAAAACCATCTTCAGGGCTGCCGACAGTGGGGTTCAAACCCACTATCTTCCGGATGCGAGCTCACAGCTGCGCGCCCCTAACTGCACGGCCAACTCGCCGATCCTCCAGTATATATACATACATACATCTTAATTATAAACTGTTATGCCTCCAGCGTTCAGCATGCAAGCCTCTACGAATTAACTAAGTGACTCGACAGTCATCTATTGTAATATTAAAACTTTTTTTTAAATCTACAATTTACTTTACGTCGCACCGAATCAGAAAGGTCGTATGGCTCACGCTTTGCATATTGGTACCTTCAAATCAGTCAGTTACTTATGTTACGTGAATGTGAAGTACCCGGCATAGGTTGTTAAACTGAACGAGTTGGCCGCGTGGTTAGGGACGAATAGCTGTGAGGTTGCATTAGGAAGATGGTGGATTCGAGTCCCACCTCGGCAGCTCTGAAAGTGGTTTCGTGTAATTGCTCATTTTCAAACCAGGCAAATACTGAGGCTGTAATTTAATTAAGGACAGCTGTAGTCCTCACCCATCCTTCCGTCACCGAAAACCTGGGACGTGTTAGTGCAACATGAAACCACTAGCGAAAAACATCTTACGCCGGGCTGAGTGGCTCAGACGGTTGAGGCGCTGGCCTTCTGACCCCAACCTGGCAGGTTCGATCCTGGCTCAGTCCGGTGGTATTTGAAGGTGCTCAACTACGTCAGCCTCGTGTCGGTAGATTTACTGGCACGTAAAAGAACTCCTGCGGGACAAAATTCCGGCACCTCGGCGTCTCCGAAAACCGAAAACGTAGTTAGTGGGACGTAAACTTCTTAACAAATATTCCCTTATGTTGGTCTCTCAGACCAAAGTTAGTACTCGTGCCACTTTTTGCTGAAAATGAGTTACGAACGTGCTTAAATTACTGCTGCAATATGAAGAGAGTGATGTTGCTGCAGAAGATTTGGAAGATTTTGTTGAAGATCATCTTGAATGTCATAATGAAGATTCCGTGTCGAAACAGGACGTGGAGGAGGTACTGGATGAGTACGATATTGATATAGAGACGTCTAAATGACAAACACGACAACGCATTATTCCGCACTTATATTTGCAAAAGACTGTGTCACGAAATGGAAAATGCATATTCCTAATCAAAATGTTAGAACTCGCTCAGTGAAACTCATTTGCTCAGGGTGAAAGGAGCAGGAATTTGACTTATCTTGTATATATATGGAACTGCTTTATTGATGCTAGAATTCTGAACATTCTGGTCGATTGTACAAAACTTTCTATAAACCATGAACAATATTACCACGAATGTCGAACCGCAAGACCTACTGATAGTGGAAATGAAGCCTTTGTTATGTCACTTATCCTTTTCTGGTGAACGTAAGACAACCCCTGTGAACGCAACGGATTTATGGAAAACTAATTGTACATCAATTGAGATATTTCGGCTCACTGTGCCGCTGGAGGGATTTAGGTTTCTGTTGAGGCATATTAGATTTGACAACAAGGAAACGAGAGTGCACAAGCAAGAAGCAGATATACTGGCTAAACATTTTGGGTTGTATTTGGCATTTTTGTGGTAAATTGTCACGCTTAACTTAAACCCCATATAAAAATACGACTGTTGACGAAGAACGTGAGGCTTTCAGGGGAATATGGGATTTCCGCCAGAATATCGGAAGAAAATCCAATAAATATGGGATTTAAATCTATGCGTTAGTATTTAATAAGATGTTTTGTACGCCAGACCTTAACGCATATGTTGGTAAACAGCCCGATGGCCCATATTCTGTTGATAACAGTGAGAAAGAGGAATGTGACCACGAACAGTTGCTTCACCAGCACTGAGTTATCTAAAAGTTTGTTGAAAAACCATAAATTGCTTTAGCTGGCTACTGTAAGAAAAACAAAATGCAATTACCCGTGAATTTCTGGAAGGAAAAAAATAGGCCCGTCGGCTCCAGCATATTTGGGTTCCAGGAGAATTCCACCCTAGTAGCATACATTCCCAGAAAAGGCAAAAAATGTGATGCTTTTATCCACAATGCATCATAACAACAAAGTTAATCCTATCACTGATATGCTTGAAATGATCATGTTGTATGACACGAAAGGGCTTGTTTATGTGGTTCATAAGGTTACTGTAGTGCAGATTATAACTGTACAAGGCAAACTTTCCGGTGGCCTATGGTAATATTTTACAGTTTGATGGGCATAGCTGTCATAATACATTTGTTATAATGAACAGTAATGATCCTAAAGCTAACATCTTGCGAAGATATTTTTAGAAATTGGCATTCGATTTAATCGAGATCATCTAAAAAAGACGATCCTCAGTCAAGCAAGTCCCAAGACTGACTCGAATTAGAATTTAAGAGATCTGTAAAATTCCAAACATGCCACTACCGGCACAGCAAGAAAAGGTGTATGGCTGGTGTGCATATTATGACTCAAATATAAATCGTAAAACCAAATACAAGTGCTACTTGCAGTGGGAAGTTCATGTGCTTGTAGCACATTGTGGCTGTTAGCCCAAATTGTTTTGAAAAGAAAGGATAAATATGGTGATAGACTGTGACTGTGAATTACTGATTGCATCTTGGTGAGAATTATCATTACTCAGGACTCAGGTTTCCTATTAATGGTTACGTGCCGGACCTCGTAGCTCAGGTGGTGGAGCGCTGAGCTTCTGAGCTCAAATTGGCAGGTTCGATCCCGGCTCAGTCCGATGGTATTTGAACGTGCTTAAATACGTCAGCCTCGTGTCGATATATTTCAGGCACGTAAAATAACTCCTGAGGGACAACATTGCGGCATCTCGGCGTCTCCAAAAATGACAGCACTTTTCCCTTTGCAAAAACCAAATGATCATAAATATGCATTTCGGGCATGATCATCCATCAACAGCTGCTTATTTCAGGAGAAATAGCCTGCATGGTTGCCAGGTAACATTGTCTGGCCATCCATCCATACTTTACATCACATCCTGTGGGAAACAAGAGAAAAGCCTTCCCGAAGGATGTGTTAAGAATATTGATTAAATTCATCCGGGCGTTTCCTGGGCAACGGACTAGGGCATTTCCTAGGCGGCTGATTCTCTTACACCAGAAGCTTTTTTTAATGTTAATAATGCTATCAAACAAACGTCACTTCTCAGAGCCAACCTTGACCATTATCTCAGACAATATTAGAGGTATAACATAATCCAAACAACATATACTAGGTAAACTATGTAGTGAAAAGAAATGTGATGTCTTATGCGTTAAGGAAACCCATAGTGATAAGCGACACCGACAACCTTATATTCCTGGCATGTTGTTGGCTGCAGAAAGACCACATGCGAAACATGGAAGCGCTGTATTCGTAAGACCAGAAACAGAAGTCACCAGTTCACACTGTTCAGATAATAATGATATTGAAATAATTTCTCTTGAGCTCAGCAACTGTGTAATGACTTCTCTGAACAAGCCACCCACTGAAAGATTTATATTTACTCCTCCGGAAAACTTTAACAGAAGTAAGACATCTATAGTGATAGGGAGATTTTAACAGCCACACAGTCATGTTTGCTGTTACTTTCATGATGACGATAATGGAAAGGCAGGTCTTTCATGGTCTGAAACCAATCAGTTATCCCTGACATTAAACTTCCACACTATTTCAACAGTCGTATGACTTTTAAGTGCCGGGATATCCCAGGACGGGTTCGGCTCGCCAGGTGCAGGTCTTTTTATTTGACTCCCGTAGGCGACCTGCGCGTCGATATGAGGATGACATGATGATGAAGACAACACATACACCCAGCCCCCGTGCCAGGGAAATTAACCAATGATGGTTAAAATTTCCGACCCTGCCGGGAATCGAACCCGGGACCCCTGTGACCAAAGGCCAGCTGGCTAACCATTTAGCCATGGAGCCGGACATTTCAACAGTGAAAGATGGCTACGAGGTTATAATCCAGATCTCATGTTTGTAAGTGAAAGTTTAGCTCAGAAACGTTCCAAATCTGTATGCTAGCCCATTCCTAACTCACAGCATAGACCAATAATGTGCCAGTTAGTACCATTAATCAGACCTCAGCAAGTTCGTTTTAGCCGTCGTTTTAACTTCAAGAGAGCTGATTGGATAAAGTTCCCATCAGTGGTAGATGAAAAAATTTGGACAGTTGTTCCATTTCCCGAAGAATAATGCAAATTTGTAGATCTTGTCAATACCTGCTCACGGGTATCTATTTCGGGAGGCTGTAGAACTATTGTACGCGCACTTTTTAGTGATAGATGGACACCCTAGTGCTGAATCGGTCGACCTCGGTTATCTTCGAGATTCGTATTGGCAACCATTGAAACACAAACTAGGAATCGCTTATCATCGCTGTGCGACATCTGGCGTACACTTTAAGTACTCGTACTGTTGTTATTAACACAGCACAGCCAAACTATACAACTCATGCTAGAAACAAGTTTCGCATCGAGAAATGTTATATAATATTATATATTGTGTGTGTGACACAGTTGTTGGCGTAAGGTAATAAAGGTTTAGAAAATTCATATCGATCGATCATATTATCGATTCAATTCAGATTTCATTTCCATCCAGTTGGCAGTTTTACCGGAACCGGCGGTGCTCCCTCCTTACTCCTCAACTCAGTACAAAAATCTATCACTAAAAGGTGCGCGTACCATAACTATATCCAAGGAATGACTTCCAAAACAGCAACATTGTTTAAAAATTTATATAGCCTATATGAAGAAAATCCATTCACTGAAGAAATATCTTGTGCATCAGATGCAGTTTTGTCCTCTAACTCTGAGACAAAAAGAGAACTATGGGAAAAGATTATGACAGAGCGTGATATGAGCAGGAATATCCAAGAAGACTTCTACGTCGCCTTAACAGTGATCCTATCTAACCTGTTTCACATGCCAACTTGAAGGCAGACCAAATTGGACATCAGCTCTTATTAAATGGTAAACAACCTCGGTATGTTAAGTCTGAGAAGAAGAAAATATTCCGACAGTTAGATCAAGAAAGGAGTACTCTCTCTCTACCTTTCACTGTTTTGGAATTAGAAACAGTTTTGAGGATGTGTAAGAATGGTAAAGCAGCTGGTTTGGACGATATAAGAGTTGAACAAATTAAGAATTTTGGCTCTATAACAATTAAATGGCTAACCGAGCTAATGAACAATTGTGTTCAGTCCTGTACACTCCTAAAAATCTGGAGGAAAGCTAGAGTCATTGCCGTTCATAAACCAGGTAAAAATCGGGACGACCCTGAAAGTTATCGACCTATATCCTTGTTATGCCCTAAGTTAACGGAGGTCAACATGCTGTTAACGGAGCTATAGACAGCCGGCGCTAATTTCACTGCAGCACAATGGATCACCTGCCTTGCAGCCATTATCTCCCCCCAAACGGAAGTCACGTCATTGATCTGCTGAAGAAAAGTTTCAGTTTACGCCTAAGCGTTTCATCACCAATCATGTGCCTTCTGATGCTGCGGAAGAGTGACTGAACCACTAGGTAATCATCCTCTCTGAGCAAATTAAGTGGAAAAGAAATTTAAAATAAAATATACTTATTTATTCAGTATTGTTTAGCCTACCCCAGTTTATTTACAAATGTGTATTTTATGGTGGCAGCTACGTCCTCTTGGAGAATTTATTTTAAGAAACAGAAAACGAGAAGGTTATCTGTGAAGAAATTAATGTTAGAACGTATCGGATTATGGGTTGTGAAGTCATCCAGTTACATAAATAGGCTACCTGAGGCAAGTTCACCTGTTTATTTTAGAATTGTATCCATTTAAGCTGAGATAATCATGATTTTTTTCCAATGTTTTCATTCTCCGCCTGAAAGGCGGGGCGGTCCTCTTTGAGGGTAACGCCCTCACTCAGGCCGGGTGAAGTGGGAAAATCGGGAGAAGCGAAGGAGGAGGAAGATGGGAAATCGAAGTGTAGAAGTAGAAAAGGAGAGCTACGCGAGGGTATTATTATTGGGACGTGAATAAAGGGTGAAGAGTTCCAGGTTGTAGATGAAGGGTGAGGAGATGAAGGGTGGTGGAAATATTCCAGAGGGAGGTGGTGAGAAGTCGGAAAAGTTCAGGTGTTGGAAAGGGTTGAGGGAAGAATCTATTTGGAGGCGGGGGCGGACACACGGGTTGTGGGTGTGGAACAGGAGGAGGGTTCGGCCGGGGGCGACGAGAGGTGGTGCGGGATGGTGAGCGTGCCGGTGGAGGTGGTGAACGAGAAGGCTCTACTCTGTAGCGATGCTGATGAAGGATGGCTCCGGTGGCAATGAGTTGCTGGACGTCGGCAGCAGTCGGGAAGAAGAGACGAACCATGTATGTTGGACCTGAACTGGCCTGGATGCGACACGCACTACAGGCTGGGATTCCGGCGGCGTGAAGTTCCTGGATGATGTCCTCACTGGAGATCGAAGGATCAAGTTCGCGGATCACACAGCTGGGAAAACCATGAGGAGGTGGGGATTGCTGCGATGGTGCTGCTGCGACGTTGTCTGAGGGCGATGGCGGCGGCGTGTCGGCGGATGTCAATGGGTTGTTGGGAAGGGGAGAATGAGCCGTTGTAACGAGTGGGAGGGAGGAGGTCACAATAGGCGATGGATGGCAAGTTGTAACGAGAGTAACGGGGATTGGCGGGGAGGACAAAAGTGTCGAGGTAGAGGTCGTGGTGGTGATAGTCGTGGTAGGGGAGAGGAAGTCGATGTGGGTTGGTGCAATGGTGTGATCAGTGGCATATGGACCACTGGGACAATGGTAGGGTTGGCAGAGAGCTGGTTAGGGATAGATGGAGGAGTGGGGTCCACGGGGTAGAAACGGTCATGAATGGACACGCCGTAGTCAAGAAGTCGTTGCTGATCCACTGTCGTGAGCAGGTACAGAAGAATCACTGACGATGGTGTGGAGGCGGTAGCAGGCGGAGCGGATGGCGATACAGATGTCATCTTCGGAGATGATAGGAGCAATGTCGGATATGGTACATGTGTACATGGCGACTGCCAACGAGGTTTTTGAGGGTCGGCTGGGTAGCAAGCTATAGATAAGGGCCACCCGGCCGCAAAAAAACGAAAGGATGCGTCGAGTCGTCCGTGTGTGTTCGCCGATGCGTGCTGCAAGTGTGCGTGCGCTGCACCGTGAGATAATCATGATTATACCAGGGAAGGCGATCATCGCAGTAACGCAGAGATGCAGCAAGTGATAATAATGTGCAACCTGAATTTCATTGTATATTGTAGTTACTGTTGCTCTGTAGATCCTTTCTTCTTAATCTCAGGTGGTCATGTGCTGCATACGTATATTTTCTTTTATCTTGTCAGATGTTAGATTAGAGTTTGTCATTGCATTACATACCGTATTTTTGGAGGCGGAGATCAGCGTTGGGGTTATCGACCTACAAACCTTGTTTGTTGTGTTTGTTGTTTCTTTGCAGGAATCACAACGTAGCACTACATTTGATTGTACAGTATTCCCCACTGAAGTTACTCAACTTGGTTACTACTGATCTGTATATAGGGCAGTCACACAAGTGGCAAATTCCCTATCTGTTGTATTCCTAGCCTTTTCTTAAATGATTGCAAAGAAATTGGAAATTTACTGAACATCTTCCTTGGTAAGTTATTCCAATCCCTAACTTCCCTTCCTATAAACGAATATTTTATCCAATTTGTCCTCTTAAATTCCAAATTTTATCTTCATATAGTGATCTCTCAGAATTTTAAAGACACCACTCAAACGTATCCGTATATTAATGTCATTCCACGCCATCTCTCCGTTGACTGCTCGGAACATACCACTTAGTCGAGCAACTCGACTTCTTTCTCCTAAGTCTTTCCAGCCCAAACTTTGCAACATTTTTGTTACCCTACTCTTTCGTCGGAAATCACCTAGAGCAAATCGAGCTGCTTTCCCTTGGATTTTTCTTCCAGTTCTTGAATCAAGTGATCCTGGTGAGGGTCCTATACACTGAAATCATACTCTAGTTGTGGTCTTACCATAGACTTAAAAATGCTCTCTCCTTTACGTCCTTACAACAACCCCTAAATACCCTCATAACCACGTATGTATGTTCCGTATTCAGCCCGAAAGTTGGTTTGATCCTCTACAGCTCCACCAAGAGCTGTCATGATAGTTTAGGTGTCACTGAAGAGGCATACTAGGGAAATGAGGAGTGAGGTAGTTTCCAGTTACTTTCCTCACTGAGCCAGAAGTTGCTATTACATATCAGTCTGCCAAGCCCACTGAAGTGCATGCACAACCGACCCTATGAGCGATATTTTCACACCATTAATAACAGGAACTGGCTGCATAAGGAACGGTATTACTAGAATCGCTCATACCTCGGTCACTTTCGTATTGTCAAAGCCAAGTATGAGACTGAGACAGGACAATGAAAGTAACAAATTGATTCTAGTCCATTCCAGAAGACATAGTGCACTGTAAACATTACATTCCGACAGCAAAGGCATCTCATAACCATAACCATTTACAATACCATCTATGTGATTACCCCAACGAAGATCTTTCCTCATGTTAACACCTAGGTACTTACAATGATCCCCATAAGGACCTTTCACCCCATCAACGCAGTAATTAGAAATTAGAGGACTTCTCTTATTTGTGAGACTCACAACCTGACATTTAACCCCGTTTATCACCGTATCATTGGCTACTGTCTATCTCACAACATTGTCGAGGTCATTTTGCATTTTCTCACAATCTTGGAACTTACGTATTACACTATACAGTGACTCGTACCGATTTCTCACAGATATCTTTTCTGAATATAGATAGATGAGTTGGAAGTTATTATAAACAATTTCAAGAACGTATCATTTATTAAAGGATGAATAACTACCATGAAAGAATTACTTGGAAAGAAATCGCACTGAATCCTATTAATTTTCTGTATGATTAATATTGACGTAATTCATATATGGAAGAGTAGATTATGTAATATTATAAATTTCATATAAGTTGTTGATGACCAGGATCTTGCTGTAGAACTCCGATAGAAGCCATTGTTATTGATTGTTCATAAACGTTGTGTCCTTACTCCTGGAGTGTTATCAAGATAATCACGCAATCAATCTTTATTTATTGAAAGACAACGGATCCCTTTATTATTGACAATTGTAACTTCAATATCAACCCACAGTGTATTATTTCTTGACAGATTTTCTGATTTTGTTAAGTAAATTGTGCATTTTTGCATTCAAATTAGCCAGGTGTTGCTAATCACATATACTGTAGTTTGAATATGTCTTACACCATCCTGTAACATTTGAGCCAACGACGAAGGAGAGATATACCCGCCAACCCATTCGATCACCTAAACACCCGAGGTGGGTATGATCGATCAATCAATCAATCAATCAATCAATCAATCAATCAATCAATCAATCAATCAATCAATCAATCAGCATTGATCTGTATTGAGCAGAGCCGAGGCAGAATCTAAGAAGGATAGAATATTCTAATTCTTTGTGCGCGTATACCTCAATAAAAATTGTTCAAGATCTTAACCCAAGATTTTTCATTTGTGGAAATTTTCTTACGAGTATTTGAATATTCGTGACTCCTCTTGCAGCGGCTCTCTGTTGACTGTAGTAAATTTTCGGTAACCGATCTTCCCATTTTTACACATATGAATGCAATATTTAAAAGGTCACTGTACATATTCCCATCAAAACCAACAGAAACAGGTAACTTCAACCACACGAAGTCATCATACCACAGTTATCTGCACATACGAATGTGGGCTTACAATTTCACATTCCATTAACTTTTTTTACTTTCAACTCGTCAAAAAGAAGAACATTGTTTTTATGTAGTGCCTAGGGAGGAACGAGCAATATTATAAAATCGTCCTGAAGGATTCTATACCTCATGTTCGTGAAGGATGTCCATTTTTCAATGTAGAGAGTCCTGACAAAGAAATGTTAATTATAACCAACGATGTATCTCAGGGAAAATGCTAACGATATTTCATTGTCTGTCCACTTAACTATCTTCTCCTCACACTGAAGAATATTTCATTTATTTTCGAGGAAAACTGTGTCAAGTATTTCCTACTTTTAAACACACTAGTTTCATAAGTTCTTTTACGTTTTAGTTTACGAAGTTCCCATTTTAGTTTTGATTTCTCTCCTATCGAGGGTCTGTCTTTCTCCAGCTTTAAAACTTGATGGCGTACGTATTCATTTTTACTCCTAACCACATCAGTTAAATTTTCTTCTATTGCGCCTGATCATAATCACACTCTTCTTGAGATACGTACGTCTAAGGTTACTGTTGCTTCCTTTTCATTGGGCATACCTTAATTGAAGGCATTCAGTTGTTTTAGGAGTTTCAACAACTCAATTTCCAGGTCCCTCTTATTGTCTTTCTCGGTTAAATATGCGGATGAAGTTGTAGGATTCCACTCTGCATCTCTTCTGGCACACTGCACCCATTTCTGTCTAATTAAAATGTCTTTCAGGCTTTCGTAATCTGCAGGCCTTCGGGCTGAGCAGCGGTCGCTTGATGCGCCATGGGGTTCGGGCATTTTATATGTTTCAACGATACTGTTTATGCACGAAGCCACAGTGCATTACGTTCCTGCCATTGAAAATTACTGCAAAATGAATTACCATAGGAACGTACTTAATATTTTACAACACACATCTTTCCTTTTAGCAGTTAACGAAAACCTACTTATTGCTTGTGTAACACATACCTAATATAACAACTGGTGAAATACACTTGAACTTGTGGCGATTAAGTTACAGACGTAATTCAATCACAAAACACGACTGTCAATATTATCTCACGCGTCGTCAACTGGACTCAAGGCTTATCAGCAGGTCTTGCGAATAGCTATCAAAGGCAGGAGTGATACTGTCGCGGGGAACGAGACAACTTGTTCTATACTAGCCTTGGTGCAAGGTCTGTTGACTGTCTCATCGCTTTCAGCACTTTCAGTGTGACCGGCAGGGTTCGGCACCAGTGATAGACAACGATCTCTCTCAAGACTCTCGAGACTGACGTCACAAATCTCGAGAACTATTCTCCTGTGCGACGTCCCAGTAACTACGGGTGTAAGCTTGATAGTATATCAGCAATTATTACATGAAATAACATTCTCACACGGGAATGTGCAAACCGATATATTTTGTCAAAAGCCGGAAAAGTACTGCATGATCAACTAACTATGAACCTCTTAATACCACTAACGAAAGTGAAAACACAGATCAGTATCTTATACTGTTCCCGACTTCTTTGAGGTGGCCGTCTTGTCTGAATAACCCTGAATAATTTGTGAGTAGCTGTAGATAGGATGTACACCTATCTGGATCCTCGAAGCGTGCATTATTCAAACGTGAGACGGGGCAGAATGCGCCTTCCTGCATATGCAACCACCATTACGCATGAGTGGAACGTGCAATCTAAAATGCCTGAGTTTGCTCCAGTTCTTTCAACAGGGTAGTGACGGGCACTGCTCCAGTGTTGCGATCTGTGCAATGTCCCAGTTACTACCAGAGTAAGCTTCATAGTATACTATCAGCGTTCTCATATGGAAACTTGTGTGCCGATAAATTTTACAATTAAATAGATCAATTTTACCTTTATCGTAAATTTTATAAGAGGTATATATGAGAGTTTTTTATACATTTAAAATTTTGTACAGATCAACGCTATTGTGAATTGCCAATACGGTAGAAAGTTTATTTGTGTATGTAATTTACTTGTGTCCTTGTTTATATAACTTTAGGCTGATGATGGCATAAATATGCCAAAACCGGTACCTAATATTTATGAATAAAATGTGACATTTCAATATATATCACATTTGAATTTGTATTGAACAGGTGGAAAATCATATACTTTCATCTCTTAATTGTAAATCTTTTTTCAATACGGACCAATTATGAAGTTTTTAACATTAAATACGATAAATTGTGTCAAAATCCTAGAAAAAAACCCCTTAATACCATTAACGAAAGTGAAAACACAATGTCAGTATCTTAAACGGTTCACGAGTTATTTTAGGTAGACATCTTAGCTGGTCAACCCAGTGGAATTTGTTAATAACTGCAGATAGGATGTACACCTACCTGGATACCTCGCAATTGTTGTCGACAGGATAGCTTCTTGTGATGCAGGCCGTGCCAGAGGTGTTCTCTGTGATAATTCCTCTTCAACGATATTATGTGTTTTTAAGTACTGGATCACTCCAGAAGTATTTCTGCTGACGTATTTTACTTCTTTTGAATAAATAATACAGCGGCTGTGCTATGAGGCATCTCTTAAAAATAACCTACATCCACGACGTAGATTGCGTGTCGGGCATCGTCATAATTAGGTACTTCGGCATATGACGATGCAATGTGTAATTGTATATAATTGTACGCGACAAATTTAAGACGCGTGCGTGCGTTATTCAAACGTGAGACGGGGCAGAATGCGCCTTCTTGCATATGCAACCACCATTACGCATGAGTGGAACGTGCAATCTAAAATGCCTGAGTTTACCAAAATATCGGTAAACACAAGCAGTGGCCATATAATATTGAATGTGGAGTCTGATAACGATGTACACTTATCTATCGAAAGAATTGGAGCAAACTCAGGCATTTTAGATTACACGTTCCTCTCATGCGTATGGTGGTTGCATATGCAGTAAGGCGCGTCTTGCCCCGTCTCGAGTTCGAAGAACGAAGGCCTCCGTTTTCCATGTACGTGTACCTACAGCAGCCGTCAGTTTCTGTACTTAGCCTACTCATTCGTGTACTTACTGCTGCATAAAATGCCAGAATGCGTATTCTTGTGAGACTCACAACCTGACATTTAACCCCGTTTATCACCGTATCATTGGCTACTGTCCATCTCACAACAGTCAAAATAGACTTCAGTAGAAATGAAAGAAATGAATTCCCTAGTCGCTTGTTGACACGTATTTACGGAATTGAGAATGCCCGTGGTTGGCTATTCGCGTACTCGGCACAAGCAACATTCAGCTCCGACTACCTTCAGGCCTACGACACACTTCTTGCTGCACAATACGGGGATAACGCTCTCGAAATTTCTCTCGAGAAACAGTACCTGCGCTAGTCTTGAGAAATCTTGAGGCATCACAAGACCCCGTCGCAGACTGCCCATCACTACTCGGCACGGCATGTTTTTCGACTTGCACCACACAGCTTGGATCGGCACATAACGACTAATGTGAACGCGTGAGTACGATCAGCACGACACGGCTAGTGTGAACAACTAAGGAGAAGAAACGTCGCCTGCCGACTGTTAAATTTTTGATGATGATGATGATGATGCTTGTTGTTTTAAGGGGCTTAACATCGAAGGTCATCGGCCCCTAATGGTACGAAATGAAGGAACAAAAATTACAAAGGCATCCACTGACCAAAATAAAAATAAAAAATGTCATGAAGAATGAATGGATGGACAGGAACCCAACAAAACACAAAACAAACAAACAAAAAAAAACAGTGGATCGGATTCAATAGAGAACGAAAATAACATTATTACCGACCAAGGAACCACTTATAAAGCACAATGATGCTTGGTGTTTAAAGGGGGTGCAAAATCCACGTCTAAGGCCCCACAGAATGGTACATGTCGCGAGTAAAATAGAACCATGGCATGTGTCATGTTGGGGTATTAATCAGAAGTAGCGAAGACTCACGGTGTTCCACAAAAGATGGTACTACTCACAAGTATTGTACTTCGTACAGGTAACGCAGACCTATCGTGTTTCGCACACAATGGCGCCACCTACAGCCAACGCAAACCGATGAGTTTCCTCACCTAGGGTACTAGTCGCGGGTGCCGGTCCCAAGGGCCCCGTGGTGTTCCGCACATAGTGAGTACTAATCACAGGCAACGCAGACCCACGGTGTCGCTCATATAGTGGTACAACTAACACGCAACGCCCAGACCCGCGGTGTTGCCCACATGGGTACAACGCACGGGTACTGGAATCCACCCGGCCAGGCTTTTTACTGCAACGAATCACAAACATATTTCGTACCATGTTAGTGATACTACTCGCAAGTACATGCAACCCATGGTGTTCCCCACATGATGGTACGAATCAAGAGTAGTTTCATGGTTCTAATTCATTCATCCCTTGGTCGCCCCTTTTAGTCGCCTCGCACGACAGGCAGGGGATACCGTGGGTGTATTATTCGTCAGCCTCCCCCACCCACAGGGGGTGTGTGTTTGGTCCGCGAGAGGTATTTTATTTCCCTCAAGTCCGCCGGCAAGCCGGTTAGGACCCCCTATTCGCCACCTGGGACGCGCCACGTGGGAGTATCACCTCTGCCCCTGCTACGCCTGCGTAGCAGGTTCGTGGTTAAATTTTTGGAAGAGTTTAGCCTATTGTCCAGTGAACCCAGATTCAGAATAGCGAGGAGCTGAGCGTGAAGTAAAAACGGCACAAGTCAGTGGACTCAATGCCATGGTGCAGTGTTGGTGGTGATTATTGTAAAAACAGCTAGCAACCAACCCCGGTTGGCTCTAATCAGAAGAGAGAGAAAAGGACGACTCTTTGAAAACGAAGGTATTGGCACAACAAAACGAGAAGTCAGGAAGGGCGTGATTTATGAAGGAATCGTGTGCCTTGATACATAGATGTTAAAAGTCAGAGACAAAGTCACCTCCGTACAGGCCATGAAGGCCCTTGGAGGAGTGGACGGTAAAGGCTTCCACCGTTGTTAACCGCAGCACGTGATGGGGTAGAGTGGTTAGCTCTACGCCGGGCCGCTTTTGCCCCTAGAAATTAACCTGGTACTCATTTTTGGTGTAGGCTGAGTGAACCTCAGGGCCATATGCACCTCCTGAAGAAGAAATCTCGTTTCTTAAATTTTTACGACTTCCTCGGCCAGGCAGCCCCTGATACATAGATGTTATCGTCTTAAAATCGATTCCAGAAGCATAACAGTGAGTTGGCATTGTTTTTGTGGCCCCCATATTTCCCGATCTTAACCTCAATGAACATTTATTGTGTGAGGCGAAACAAGGGGTTGTAGTAAGATCTATTTCAATTCTAAAACTGCAGAAAATGCAAGGGGGTTGTCCTATAGGAATAGTACGGCATCTCTTAAAAACGCTATCAAGGATTTTTGGAAACGTTTCCACGATGAGACGAAGAGATCAACACGAAGTGACATGCGAATTGGTGCAGCAAGATACTAGAGAGGCATCTCAAAGTTTTATTCATTGAACGTAGGGCTGTTTGTTTATTATAAGCTGACTCCAGGTAACGAGAAAATTAGAGTAGAAGCAACCGTCAGGCTTAGCAGCAGAAAGGGGCTTTGGTAAATTTGATGTGCCAACATTGTGGCAGAACTTGAAGTTCTAGAGTTGGTATCTTCAGCTGTCCAAGAACCTAAAATCCGCAATTTTGACTCACGCCAGCGAGTGAATGTGTTTTATGATCTTTCGAAGTATGAAATGTTATCCTGAAAATATAATAAAGTTGAACCATTCATTCTACGTTAAAAGGTAGACTTATGTTTTATTCGTTGACAGTACTCAGTTCTGTGAAGAGATACATATGAGATAATCGTAGGCGGAAAATGAACATGCGCTAAGAATCGCGATTCTGCTTAAATCGCAATGCAAGGAACGCGCTTAGCAATTGAATGTAGATTTAATGCAAGAGTTAAGGAAACTTGATGTCTTTGGAGTGTACAGCCCGTGAAAGGGTAGCGCTGACGCTGATTCAGAATTGTTTGATAACGTAATCAGCTATGTTGGAAACGATATGGAAAAGAATGTGATAGTAGCAGGTGATATCAATTTACAAAATGACAATTTGGAAGGTAATGCGAACGACAGAAAGCATGAACAACAAATGGCAAATAAATTTCGGAAGGGCAGCTGATACAGAAAGTGATGGAACCAACTAGAGGGAATAATATTTTGGATGTGGTGCTAGTAAAACCAGATGAGCTCTATAGACAAACCGAAGTAATAGATGGTATTAGTGATCACGAAGCTGTTTTGTCGTAGTTAAAAATAAATGTAAAATGAAGGTATTAAAATCAGGACTATTAGGCAGTACCATATGGCTGATAAAACAGGCATGAGGGAATTTTTAGCTACTTGCTAGTTGCTTTACGTCACACCGACATAGATAGGTCTTATAGCGACGATGGGACAGGGAAGGGCTAGGAGGGGGAGGGCATCGGCCGTGAGCATTTGCCTGGTGTGAAAATGGGAAACCACGGAAAACCATCTTCAGGGCTGCCGACAGTGGGGTTGGAACCTACTACCTCCCGAATACTGGATACTGGTCGCACTTAAGCGACTGCAGCTATCGAGCTCGGTAGGGAGTTTTTAGAAAGTAACTATGGTCGACGGAAAAAGGTAAATAAAAATGTAAACAGACTCTGGGATGGGTTTAAAGCAATTGTTGAGGAATGTGAAAATAGGTTTGTACCTTTAAAGGTGGTAAGGGATGGTAAAGATCCACTATATTATAACCGAGAATAAAGTGACTAAGAAGGAGGAGATTCGAATCGGCTAATCATGGAGTCAGACCATATAGACTTGACGCTGTAGTAATTGTGGCCACAGGTGGGCTAACATATCTGCTAATGTTGTATGTAAACATGTGAATTTCCTGTACCAGAAGTTCTGGATATTGTCAGATACATCTGCTTTTTAGCTGTTGGTATTCTTTACAGCTCGTTGAATGTCTTCCAAATTCACATCGTGACCTACTATTACTGGCATCTGGTTCACAGTTTTCTTTTCCTCTTCAATTCATGCAGCTCTCGCATCGTGGTCTTGCTGGAAGGGCTATATTCATTTCCAGACACTATTCACCGCTTCAAGTGTTGGTGACTGAGAGGTGTCGTAATTTTCGATGTTACTACTACTCAATTGCCTGTAGAAGCACCTCTGGTAGCTTTCAGATGTGTTGTTCTCTCTGGTGACTTTCTCCGTATCACAAGATTCTGTTTGCATATGCGGAGAGCTTCTACTTTTTACTATATAGGTTTTCCTTAACGGTCGAGTTGTCATCACTGATATTTTCCAAAATATCTTTACACCTTCGTTCGACCCTCGTACTTGATGGCCCATGGTAAGCTGTGTAAGCTGTCCAATTTCAGATCTTCTCTCCCAGGGTGTCTTCTTGCTGGCATGCATTGATTATGGAGTAGCAACATGATATCAGCTCCAACGAAGACCAGGTCACTGATATTTTGAAAATTGTCATTGACCGATATTTTGGCTGTTATGACTTAATTCACCTTACCTAGCATCTCCCTTGTTTTCCAGATAGTTCTCAGTATGGATACGCCAGGCCTATGCACTGGCTCCATGCCTCGGCATTCGATGTGTGCACTCCAAGACGTTCGATACATTACTGTCTACTGACTGAGCATCACATTGTGTTCTGTCGTTCCCTAGAATATCACGCACCTGCAGTTCAGATCTCTGCATTTCGGACTCATTCTCCACCATTTCAATTTTGAAAACTACCTCCTTCCTGATCTCCCCGATATCCTTAAATGTAATGTGGTTGTTGGAAAATATGCTCTTCTTTGATCAAGAAAGTCTTGTACACGTGAGGACACCACAAGAGTGCTAATTCGGATTACCTTGAGGGCGCATTCCACAAACATAAGAACCGGGAGAGTTGGCCGTGCGGTTAGGCTTGCATCCGGGAGATAGTGGGTTCGAATCCCACTGTCGGCAGCCCTGAAGATGGTTTTCCGTGGTTTCCCATTTTCACACCAGGCAAATGCTGGGGCTGTACCTTAATTAAGACCACGGCCGCTTACTTACAACTCCTAGGCCTTCCCTATCCCATCGTCGCCATAAGACCTATCTGTGTCGGTGCGACGTGAATCCCCTAGCAAAAAATTAAAAATAATAAGAGTGCAGCTAGGGTGCAGCACCTACCAAGAAAGAGCAACGAGCTTCCATGACGGCATTACTTTTTTGTTGGTACTTTCAGTAAAAGAGAAACTCGCGGTAAACAAGCAGCATTGCCTATTATGTGTACATGTGAGTGAGTGTATCATTTCCACATTACGGGTGAGTATCATATCTATGTACAACGTACAATTCTTGTGGTTCGACAGAGTGGTGTTCCGCCAAAGAAGAGGTTCAAAAACACTTCCAGTGACCTGCACACAAAACTTACATCGCTGAATTATGTCGAAAACAAACAAAGATTTCAGGATATTCTGGAATTTCCCCACCTGCTGCAACTATTTTGGAAACCATAGTCTCGCCCGTGTCAGCACGAGTGTCTCATACACATGAGCTCGCTTCTGACTCCAAAGGAAAACTCTGAAGTGGATAAGTCCGGTGATCGGAAAGACCGAGGAACAGGACCTCCTCCCCCAATCCAGGGCTCTTGAAATGTTTCATTTAAATGATTACGCACTGAAATTCCAAAGACTGCCGGTGCCCGATCTGTCTGGAACCACATGTGTTACCTTATGGCCAATGGCATGTCTTGCAACAGCTACGGTAATACTTCCACAAAAAAATGCCATTAGAAGGAGTTGTTTGTTTCCGTGTCCTATACGACATCTTTAAGTTTGTCGGCGTAGCTATTTTACACAATGTATATTCGAATGTAAGTTTAAACAGTGGTTAATCATGGATCCCTTTTACTTAGTGTAGGAATACTTTCAATCTGTGGGTTTGTTTTAAATGGAAATAACATTTTATTCTGAATGTGTGTTTATGGTGTTATTTTCTTTGACAATGTATATTGTATGTAATATAATTAATGACTTAACAAAACCTATTCTCCTTCTCCGAAGAATGGACGGTATGTGGTACAGATGGTAGATCTATAAAAACTGAGAAAACTGAATAGCTGCGCGATTTGGTTCACGGCAGCTATCAGCTTGTATGTTGTTGGTTATTCAGCCCGAAGGCTGGTTTGATCTTTCACAGCTCCGCCAACAGCTGTCATAAATAGCATAGGCGTCACTGAAGAGGCGTACTCGTGAAATGAGGAGTGAGGTAGTTTCCCATTCCTTTCCTCGCCGAGCCAGAAGTTGCTATTACGTATCAGTCTGCCAAGCCATCTGAAATTCATGCACCAACCGACCCTATGAGCGAAATTTTCACACCATTCATAACAGGGACTGGCTGTGTAAGTAATGGTATTACTAGCATCGCTCATACCTCAGACACTTTCATATTGTAAAATCCAAGGATGAGACTGAGACAGATCAATGAATAATTATATAATTAGGTTCGAACCCAACTGTCGGCAGCCCTCAAGATGTTTGTGTGTGTAGTTTTCCATTTTCATACCAGGCCAACGCTGAAGCTGTATCTTAATTAAGGCCACGGATGCTTCCTTCCTGCTCCTAGCCCTTTCCTATCCCGTCGTCGCCATAAGGCATGTCTGTGTCGGTGTGACGTAAAGAAAATAGAAAAAGAAAACGGAGAAATACGAGAGTCCCTCGCCATCGCAAATCTAATATCAGCGAACTCGGTGTTAATAAGAATTCTCCAAGAAAGTTCAGATAGCAAAGATGACAAGAGTCAAGGCAAGGAAAGTGGACGCAATGCGAGATCAGTTGGGATCTTGTGAGCACTTCACGTCTGCTGTTGTTGTTGTTGTTAGTGAAGGTGGTGGAAGTAGTGGTGGGGCAAGACATCTTGACATCAACTGTGTGAAAGGGAGGGGTTCTGATGGTAATGGTGTTAGTTTTACGTCTCACTGATTACTATTAAAATGGTTTATCAGAGAAGTCGAGGTACTGGAATCGAACCCACAGGACACAAGGATCGCGTATTTGACCAGTTTCAAATACCACCGGACTGACTCGGAAACTACCCCTGTGGGTGAGGGCGGTAGAATAACACCCACGGTATCCTCTGCCTGTCGTAAGAGGCGACTAAAAGGGGCCACAGGGGCTCTGAACTTTGGAGCGTGGGTTGGCGACCACGGGCCCTTAGCTGATTTCTGGCATTGCTTGCACTTACTTGTGCAGGCTCCTCACTTTCATCTATCCTATCCGACCTCCCTTGGTCAACTCTTGTTCTTTTCCGACCCTGACGGTATTACGTATGGAGGCCTAGGGAGTCTTTTCATTTTCATGCCCTTCGTGGCCCTTGTCTTCCTTTGGACGATACCTTCATTTTTCGAAGTGCCGGAGCCCTTCCGTATGGAGGATGGTTGCCTAATTGTACTTCCTCTTCAAACAATAATCACCACCACCACCACCATCTGACTCGGAAACAAGCACACCAATTGGGGCTCAGAAGTCCAGTCCGCTACCGTCAGCAACACTTGCCCCGGTAGGGAAGAGTTCCCGCTCCTCGAAGAATGTGCGTATGTGCTATAGAAGGAGAACGGTCTTGCAAGACCAGACTCTAGTACTCACAAAAGTAATACCGTCGTGTTTCGTAATGACTGTTATAAGAGGAAGTACCATAGACAAGCATCCCCTCTTAACACTTCTTTTTCTGCTTGCCTGGTGGCCATGATCGTTAAGTCTGTATGGTCTGTCACAGTGATTATCCAGTTCGAGTCTCGCTGGAGGAAGAAAATTTCACCATAAGAATGTTGGTCTTCAGGGTATGAGAGGTGGTGGGATACGAGCCTGGATTCAATTCCAAACCTCTCCACAGTGTTATTATAGACGCCCTTGATGGTGGTTCGTCCGTCGAATGGAGCCTTTCAGCCTTGAGCAGACACTTTGGTGTTGTTCGACAGGGGTAGGTTATGTGCCGACACCGGGTTTCACCCTCTCCCCACTTCTATCATCCTCATCATCACCGAGCGAGTTGACCGTGCGGTTAGAGGCGCGCAGCTGTGAGCTTGCATTCGGGAGATATTGGGTTCGAACTCCACTATCAGCAGCCCTGAAGATGATTTTCCGTGGTTTTCTATTTCCATTTCAGGCAAATGCTGGGGCTGTACCTTAATTAAGGCCACGGCCACTTCCTTCCCACTCTTAGCCCATTTCTACTCCATCGTTGCCATGAGACCTATCTGCGTCAGTGCGACGTAAAGCAACTTGTAAAAAATAATTATCATCACCACACACACAGAGAGAGAGAGAGAGAGAGAGAGAGAGGAGGGCGCAGGTTGCCCATGGTAGTCAGTTAGAAAGGCCTACACCAGACCTGTATGGTCAGAAAGCCACATACCGAGCTCGATAGCTGCAGTCACTTAAGTGCGGCCAGTATCCAGTATTTGGGAGATAGTAGGTTCGAACCCCACTGTCGGCAGCCCTGAAAATGGTTTTCCGTGGTTTCGCATTTTCACACCAGGAAAATGCTGGGGCTGTACCTTAATTAAGACCACGGCCGCTTCCTTCCCACTCCTAGCCCTTCCCTGTCCCATCGTCACCATAAGACCCATCTGTGTCGGAGCGACGTAAAGCAACTAGCAAAAGAAAAAAAAAAGAAAGGAAGCCACATGATATCATAATTTTCTTCTTCCTGGCCTCTGGGGTCGGTACTGCTATGCACTTGGCCTAGTTTAAAGGCAAGATGCCCTTTCTAATGCCGGCCGCATGCAGAGGCATGAGTGTTTCTGTGGTGATTGGTAGTGTGATGTGTTGTGTGGAAGGCAATGCCTTACTCTAGCGAAATTTATATTTTCTATCATTATATCAGAAAATAAACCAAACCAAACCCCATGGCACTACAGCCATTGAAGGGCCTCGGCCTACCAAGCGACCGCTGCTCAGCCCGAAGGCCTGCAGATTACGAGGTGTCGTGTGGTCAGCACGACGAATCCTCTCGGCCGTTATTCTTGGCTTTCTAGACCGGGGCCGCTATCTCACCGTCAGATAGCTCCTCAATTATAATCGTGTAGGCTGAGTGGACCTCGAACCAGCCCTCAGGTCCAAGTAAAATATCTAACCTGGCCGGGAATCGAACCCGGGGCCTCCGGGTAAGAGGCAGGCAGGCTACCCCTACACCACGGGGCTGGCATATCAGAAAATAAGGCATTGCGAATTAGATCCACTGATTATTTTAAATTCATAATCATTTTCGTCATCCTTTGTTTTAAATTCTAGTCAGTGGAAACATTTTAAAATGTTAACTATCATGTCATTTCGTTCCACCTCGTCCCATTAGGGGCCGATGACCCAGTTGTTAGGCCCCTTTAAACAACAATCATCATTATCATCATCATCATCATCATCACGGGTTGTGTGGGTATGAAGAATGTGTGTGTTAAGACGAACACAAACCTCCAGTTCTCGACCTATAACAATCAACCAGGCGTGCCTAAATTCCCGACCCGACCGGGAATCGAACCCAGGATCCACTGAATCGAAGGCTGCTCCGTTGGACATTCCCTCGTACATTAACCAGAGGAAATAAATGGAAGAATTCTAACAGAGGGTTGGGTGATGAAGGGCGTGAAAACTGGCGTTGAAAACCTAATACTGTCGGAACAAGAGTTGACCAAGGCAGGTCGGATAGTAAATACGAAAGAGTGGAGCTTGACACTAGTAAGAGGAAGCAATGCCAGGCTCAGACAGATCCTGTGATCATCATTCAGTCTTACAAATTGTGTAACTTTCAGTGGGAGGTTTGACAGGCAGAACTTTGAAGGCTGCCTCATTCACGGATGATTTTCCTTAACACATGTACGTGCCAGAGAACCACTACTTTATGCTGTGTTGGAACAGGCGAGGTCGAACTGCGACGATGTTTCGGTCTCTCAGTTTCATACCGGTTGGTCACGTGCAACATTGGCTACGTCATACCTTTACCTTTCTTCCGTGTGCTTGAGAAGACAGTTGCATTAAACAGGCTTGTTCTGCAGTGGAGTCCTCACAGTGCCGCAGTGCGATGCAATATCGCGCAGTCCCTGCCACTACCAGTGCCAAGCCCTGCAAGAAGACGTACGTAGGCGGTAGTCAGACATTCAACAACAGTAGCAGTACTAATTAACGTGAGTCGTGTTTTATTATTTTACTTTCTGTTTGAGTATTTTTTTAAACCCTCTCCTCCCTATCGTGACTTAAAAAAATATTATCCCCTGACATGTAAAGTAGGGCTTGTGATTAGGGTTGCCATAAGGTTCAGGATGAAATTCAGGACACCAACATCAACGAGTTCCAAACATAGGCGCCTACTACAAGCGAGCACTTGCCCCCATGCATATAGTGGTAAGACGGTAAGAGGACGCAATCGTGTTTTTGCTCCCGTAAAAATAATTTATATATTCATCCTTCCCCCGTGCTCAAGACCAAAAGTTGGCGCCTACGGTTCCAACGAGTGTATTTGGGTAATTTTATGTCAACTGCCCCATCGATTACCCAAAGACATAAATGTTATGTTGTTAATGTTATAAATCGAATAGAGAAATAATAAGAAATCATACTTTAAGTAAAATACCTACTTTACCGACCACTCCAAAATGATTTACGGGAATATTCAATGTTATTTGCATAGATTTTTAAGTAACAGCTGGGACATTCCCTTTCAAAACCATTTGAGCAAAATTTTAAATAATTTGCTCCGATTTTTTTAATTCGGGACACTTAGGGATTTTAAAAATTAAGTCTGGACGTCGGGACACATGCTCAAATTCTGGACAATCCCGCTTTTTCAGGACGTATGGCAACCCTACTCGTGATACTCTGTTACTCCGATCATTAGCCGGTGCGTTCGAGTAGAACCTAGTAACTGGACAATAAGAAACGGTTACACGTTCACACCAAAACTGACTCTCGTATCACATGGATACTTGTTCATTACCATTTTACAATCTATAATCTTATGATAATGATGAGGATGATTAAATCCCGTTATCAGCTTTAATATGACAATGACCTTGTACTATTTCGTTCCAGGCTCTACTATCTGCGTGTGATGAAAAGTCGCAGCAGTTTGTAGGTATGGAACGAGTAACAGGCACTACACTCATTACAAACATTAGTCATGATAGAAGACTGAAATAAATGTTCATTATTAAACTGTTAATTATGCCGTACATGTAATTATCCTCCTGAGGCCCAGAACATTTCTCTTTTGGTCAAATTTCATAAAAGTGTATAATTTTTACGGTGTCTTGGTGGAAGACAGTGTAGTGAGAAGCATATCACACCAAGGTAAATGAATTCCCAAAAAAAATGGTACACCAACAATTTTAAACGTGTCCTTTTAAAAGGACACCAGGTCTCAGGAGGTTATAGTAAATGTGTAACTGAAGCCCAATTACAATACCACTTTTTAACTTCACAATAGAACCTCAATGCGCAAAAGTCACCGCGGACGGAACAGATGTTTATTGTCAGAACTTGAGACTTCAGCTAGGCGCATGCGTGAAAGACATGCTTACCCCTCGCACTCCTTACAACTCGACTTCTCGTCACACGACCATAGTCATTTTGGCAACTATGCGCCAAGATTATACTCTATAAGGAGGAAACGTGACGTATATTTGCCGGGGAACTTCTGAACACCCTGACAACATAATTCTAGCTCATCTCCTAAAAATAGCGCTAACCACCATAACCTAAGCTTGGATTTTTGTGTATCTCTGGAAAATGCCCTAAAAAGTACCAGTATATGGCATAAAAACTTGGAAATATAGCGCAAAAGAAATTATTGTTAAAAATTTGCAAAAAAATAAAACAGCAGCAAACTGGCCACAATCCTAATATTCTTTTCTATTTGATAATTTTGCTGTTTCCGAAACCTTCAAACTACATTTAATAATACACTAGCTGATGTACCCGTGCTTCGCTACGGGATTCTCAGAAAGACTGTCTTTGTGGTTTTCCTACCTCAAGTCGTCAGAAGGAACGTAGTGATTAAAAGCAATGTTATATAAAATACTCAATCAAATTAATAAACCGCACATTTTCTCACTTTTATCGAACAGTACTACGGTGCCGATCTAACAGTCCAAAGTTCCAGTGCTGCAACGACCAGACCGCAGACAGCCGTGAACACTTCTCTGCCATTACTCCTTTAAATATGCACACTACACATTCCAATCAGTGCCTCAGAGTAGGAATTGAATAGATCGAATGCTATGATGAACCAGTTTGTTACGTATCAGTAGTATCAGAAATGTATCTCGCCATAAGACCTATCTGTGTCGGTGCGACGTAAAGCCCCTAGCAAAAAAAAAAAAAAAAAAGAAATGTATCTAACTCCCCAGCTACTTCCCGCCAATTTTCAGGCAGGCTGTTATACTCGGTACGACCGGATGAGTTGACTGTGCGGCTAGGAGCGCATAGCTGTGAGCTTGGATGCGGGAGATAGTGGGTTCGAACTCCAGTGTCGACAGCCCTGAAGATGGTTTTCCGTGGTCTCCAATTTTCACACTAGGAAAATGGCGTGGCTGTAACGTAATTAACGTAGGAGCTGCTTCCTTCCCACTCCTAGCCCTTTCGTATCCCATCGTCGCCATGAGTCCTATCTGTGTCGGCGCGACGTAGAGCAGATTTAAAAAAGCCTCGGTATAGCCTACAGCAGTAATGCCATCTATCGGAGATGAATGGCAACAGAGACACAAAGCAAATCACAACAAACAATGGTCAATCTAATGTTATTGTTGATCAATGTTATGAGCTTTCTGTATTGTAGGCCTTCACATTCAGTTTTCTTTCGACTCTGTAATATAAGGCCGTCTTATAAAATTAATTATAGCGTAGACTGTAGTTCCTTATTCCCCGACTTTACATACCAATTTTCATTAAATTTTGTTTACTCATTTTCTCGTGACGGCGCTGATATGATCGTAGCAACAAAACTCCACATTCATAGCTGGTACGGTCAAAATGTATAAGACATAAATGATCGGAAATTTAATACTATGTAACTTTATTTATGTAGTAATTGTCACTAAGACCACTAATAACACAAATATTCGAGAATTAAATTTTGGGCCTTCCCCTAAACTACCATTTCGCTCAGCGTGTATAAAGTTATTTATGGCCTAGATTGTAACGATTTATTCCGCGACTTTTCATACCGATTTCATTTACGATGGGACAACTAATGACAAATATTCGAGAAATAAATTTTAGGCCTTCCCCTAAACTATCATTTCTCTCAGCGTGAATAAGATTATTTATGGCGTAGATTGTAGCGATTTATTCGCCTGTTTTGCATACCTATTTCAACTGAGATAGGGCCACTAATAACATAAATATTTGCGAATAAAATTTTAGGCCTTCCCCTAAACTACCATTTCTTTCAGATTGAATATAGATTATTTATAGTTTATATTGTAGCGACTTATTTTAGAACTTTACATACGGTTTTCATTAAAATAGGACCACTAATAACATAAATATTTGAGAATTAAATTTTAGGCCTTCCCCTAAACTACCATTTCTCTCAGCGCGAAAAAGATTATTTATGGCCTAGATTGTATCGACTTATTCCCGGACTTTACATACCGATTTTCATTAAATTCTCTTCAGCCGTTTTCTCGTGATGCGTGTACATACAGACAGATAGACAGATAGACAGATAGACAGACAGACAGAAATTACGGAAAATTAAAAAAAATGCATTTCCTTGTTACTGTGGACATGACTGATACAGAAATACCATCATTTTTAAATTTTGAGTAATGCACAGACAAAACTCTTATTTTATATATATAGATATCTCAAGGGAAAGGAAATTCAAAATAACCAAACACAAACAATTTATTTCACTTGACATTATCGACACAAAACATGTGAATAATACTTGGGGGCTGGTTAAAACTATTACAGTATAATATGTACACAAATATATTTTGTACCATTTCTAGATCAAATATGACTTGATAATAAAATACAGTAAAATAGGTATTTACCCATTGAGTTGACCGTGCGGTTAGGGCCGCGTAGTTGTGATGTGGTAGTGGTGGTGGTGGTTATTGTTTTAAGAGGGAGTACAACTTGGCAGCCTCCCTCTATTAACACTAATCGGAAGGAAGAAATGGAAGGGGTCAGACACTTCGAAAAATGAAAGTATCAGCCAAAGAAAGGCAAGGGCCACGAAGGGCGTGAAAATGAAAGACTCCCTTGGCCTCCATACTAATACCGTCGGGGTCGGAAAAGGACAAAAGTTGACCAAGGGAGGTCTGATAGGATATATGAAAGTGAGGAGTCGGACACAAGTGGAAGCAATGCCAGGACTCGGCTAAGGGCCCCGTGATGTCCAGCCCACGCTCCCAAGTTAAGAACCTCTGAGGCCCTTTAGTCTAATCTTACGACAAGCAAGGGATACCGTGTGTGTTATTCTACCGCCCCCACCCACAGGGAGTGAAAGGAGAAAGATAATCTACTTGTCTGTTAGGTCATCAGCCCAGAGTCTGGTTGGATCCTCAAACAACACCACCAAAGACTATGCAGTTACAGGAAAACCATAAAAACCAATGGCAGCACCAAAATGAAACGTACCGGTACTAGGCAACGTGAGGAGTGAGGTAGTTTGCTATTGCTTTCCTCACTGGGCCATGAAGTGCTATTGCAGCACGACTGGCCCTATGAGCAACACCTTTCATAACATTCACATACACTCGTCGTACTCAACACCATCCATATCCCAGCAGCTTCCATATTGTCACAGCCATAGATGAGACTGAGACTTCGGTGGAAGCTACACTTTACTCTGGCCTGTGCCAAGAGATGGATGCAAAAGTACTGTATCCATCAAGAAATGACAGCAGGCAGATAACCTACAGTGAGTCAAAATGAAACTCATACACTAGAGGAAAGCTTGTTTATTTGGATTGAACAAAAAATATTTCCATTAGGCCTACTTTATTTTAATCTTGGTTCTGGTGTATCACATACACATTACTCTACTCGCGAGATGTAGTGTTTACTGTTCACTATGTCTTCTGGTATGGGGGGCTGTATCAAATTTGTTACTTTCATTGACTTGTCTCAGTCTCATCCTTGGCTTTGACAATATGAAAGTGACTGAGGTATGAGTGATGCTAGTATTGCCATTGCTTATGCAGCCAGACCCTGTTATGAATGGTGTGAAAATATCGCTCATAGGGTCGGTTGGTGGATGCATTTCAGTGGGCTTGGTAGACGGATATGTAATAGCAACGGCTGGCTCGGTGAGGAAAGCAACGGGAAACTACCTCACTCATTTTCCTAAGGGGCGATGACCTTCGATGTTAGTCCCCTTAAAACAACAACAAGCAAGCAAGCAAGCAAGCATTTTCCTAATACGCCTCTTCAGTGACGCGTAGGCTATTTATGACAGCCGTTAGAGAAGCTGCAGAGGATCAAACCAGCCTTCGGGCTGAATACCCAACATAAATATACCAAAAGTACAAAGTAAATCAACTCCTATTTCCTATACTTTCAAACAAAATTAATACATTATTCTTAAACAGGTCAAAGTAAAACTCATACACCTTCAAATAGCTCCTGAGTGATCTCCAATAACACAATGTTTTTAACAGTCAATTACTTTCTAGGATACCCTTTTGCACTTTCACGGCTCTTTAACGGTTAAGCATAGATTGCACCAACTTTTCGCAATAAGATGGATCTATTTTCTTCCTTTCTTCACATAAAGCCATTTCCATATCATCTTTGTTCGAAATCTGGTGTTTTCTTATCGCTGCTTCCAAGTAATACCATAGATTTTGTATCACATATAAGTTTGGTGAATGTGGAAGTGTCTCGAGTACTTTTGGTCAATTGTACAGCAGCCACATCCGTATTTTATGAGCTTCGTGCTTCGGGTCGTTAACTTGGTAATACTTAAATCGATCAAGTATTCCAAGCTTTTGAGCACCAGGTCGTAAATATTCTTTCAGTATATTTAGATACACATGTTGATCCATGGTCCCATCAATAAAAGTCAACTCTTCTGGTCCACTAGCTGACATGCACCCCCAGACAGTTACACTATCTCCACCATGTTTGACACTTGAACGTAAATTGCTAGGTTTCAACTCCTCATTTGGTTTCCTCCAGATATTAACATTTCCATCTGATCCGAAGAGATTGAATTGGCTTTCATCTGCAAAAATAACGGTCTCCCAGGAGTAAAAATCTTTTTCTATATACTCCTTAACGAAACTCAACCTTTTCTTCCTGTTATTCTTGTTAACAAATGTTTTTTTCTTGGCTATTCGTCCATGCATGTTACTTTTCGTTAGGATAAGTCGAATAGTTTCTGGATGTGCTCTCTTGTTGGTATGTTCCTCAGCCATCACGGCCAGTTTCGGAGCATTAATCACTGGATTTTTCTTCACTTATCTTACTATCCAAGTTCCTCCCTGAGGTTCAAAATTTTTCTCCCACTCCCTCGGTCTTTATTTTCAATATTGCGCATACTTTCATATTTGTTTATAACGAATTGTGCAGTTGCATGACTCCTGTTTACAAGTTTACCAGTTTCTCGGAATGATTTTCCTCTCTTATGGTTCTCTTTCTTCTTTCAAAGATTGTCTTCTTTGACGCCCCATGATAGCACCGGAACTTGTCTGTACTTCACAACTCTCCACAGTAAAATGGATGTGACGTAGAAACACAAACATACAACATATGTACTGCCCTCTTATCTGCCCATCAGGGGCGGTCGTACCTTATGTGCTGAAGTGCTGCAGCACATTGTCTATTTGAAAAATGAATTAGTTTAATAATATTATCTACACTCAAATAAAGTGCATTGAAAAAGACGTCAGCCAAAGAATAGGACATCATTCAACTCCCCTCACAATCAGGTAACTAGTTGTGCGCTCCATGCCGGGTGCTGGGCAGATCACAGCTCAGCGAGAATTTCTAAGCTTTTTGCCAGAAAGCAGGAACTCTGCCTTTTGCGCATGTGTGCCCAACTTCTCCGATGTGCTGTGGAAACAACAGCCAAGACATCACTTCACAGCAATTCGTTCGACCAGAGAGACGCAGAACTGGTTACACTTGCATTTCGACAGAAATGAGAACGTGGGAGGTGACACCCTCTTGACTCAGCGGTAGTATTTAAGAGGGGATCGCTCAAAGTAAACGGGAAAACAAAATACTGTAGAGGAAGCTATCAGCTCTTCCCGCCAGGTCTTTGATACTTCCAACTTGCGTGTTCCATAGCCACAAGTTGTACTTTTTATGTTGTCAAAATAAGGGCATGATATTGTGATTTTCTTTAATTTCAAAGTGTCTGGTTTATAAATTTCACTATAACAACATAACATATAATTTCGCAATAGGACGTGGCTGGTTTCATTTCAATAATTTTGGTAACAATGAAAACCTATATTTTATGCGCGCTCACCCCAAGTGTTTCTGAGTTCGTGAATGTTTTGTCATTGCAGGTGCTATTGTATGTTTAATTCGTTTTGTATGAGGAATGTGTATATGTGTTGAGGTTGTTTGCGTATTTGTTTAGTACCGGTATGGAAAACTCAGCACCGAGCTCGATAGCTGCAGTCGCTTAAGTGCGGCCAGTATCCAGTAGTCGGGAGATAGTGGGTTCGAACCCCACTGTCGGCAGCCCTGAAGATGGTTTTCCGTGGTTTCCCATTTTCACACCAGGCAAATGCTGGGGCTGTACCTTAATTAATTCCACGGCCGCTTCCTTACCATTCTTAGGCCTTTCCTATCCCATCGTCGCCATAAGACATATCTGTGTCGGTGCGACGTAAAGCAAATAGCAAAAAAGAAAACTCAGCCTCTTGAAAACCGCATATGTTTCTACATTATTATTATTATTATTATTATTATTATTATTATTATTTTGAGGGGGATAGGTCACAGCACAAAACTGATTTTCTGCACCAGCCGCCACTGCTGCCTATGTAGGACTGTATGGTTTCATTTTGCCCCAGCAACATATAGACAAAGAATCTGTAACATCTTACTAAGTTCAGGGATACGCTAACTAGCCTGTGGTGACTAAATAATTCAAGACATATCTTTATTGCTCCACACATAAAATGTGAACATAAATTATTGACCACAATTCTATTCATAACCACATACTAGTTACAGTGGTGTATGAGTTTCACTTTGACTTACTGTACCTAGGGAAATGAAACTCCGTCTTGAAGGGACAAAGGCGACAATGTTTAGGCAGGTTTTAATTATTTTGAAGATAAGAGCTGTGGAACTGAACAAGCCTTCAGAAGTAGGTACAAGTAGATGATCGTGGAGGTACTTGCTTAATTCACAGAGGCTTGCAGACTGAACGCTGAAAGGCACAACAGTCAAGCATGAAGATGTAACGCGAGCAACGTGTGTGTGTGTGTGTGTGTGTGTGTGTGTGTGTGTGTGTGTGTGTGTGTGTGTGTGTGTGTGTGTGTGTGTGTGTGTGTGTGTGTGTGTGTGTGTGTGTGTGTGTGTGTGTGTGTGTGTGTGTGTGTGTGTGTGTGTGTGTGTGTGTGTGAGAGAGTGTGTGTGTCGTTGCGTTACAATGCGAGTCCAGATCCACTGTACACATGTAGATTTTCTTGTTTCTATGCAATGTCATCCTAATTGATGGTGGTGGTGGTGATTATTGTTTTAAGAGGAAGTACAACTAGGCAACCGTCCTCTATTAACACTAATCAGAAGGAAAAAACTGAAGGGATCCGACACTTCGAAAAATGAAGATATCGGTCAAAGGAAGACAAGGGCCACGAAGGGCGTGAAAATGAAAGACTCCCTAGCCCTCGCAAACCTAATAGCGTCGGGGTCGGAAAAGAACAAGAATTGACCAAGGAAAGTCGGATAGGATGGATGAAAGTGAGGAGCCTGGCACAAGTAAGTGGAAGCAATGCCAGGACTCAGCTAAGGGCCCTGTGGTTGCCAACCCACGCTCAAAAGTTCAGAGCCCCTGGGGCCCCTTTTAGTCGCCTCTTACGACAGGCAGGGGATACCGTGGGTGTTATTCTACCGCCCCCACCCACAGGGGGACATCCTAATTGAATTCTATACATGGGAATTGAACGAAATAAGACTGTATTAATAAAATGCCGCGTTCGTCATTTAACACCAACTACGTTATTAAAGGCATTATTCGAACGTGCAGTCCGGCCCCACGGCTAGATGCTGGTTAGCGTGCTGGCCTTTGGTCACAGGGGTCCCGGGTTCGATCTCCGGCAGGGTCGGGAATTTTAACCAAGCAAGGGGGCTGGGTGTATGTGTTGTCTTCATCATCATTTCATCCTCATCACGACATGATGGTCGCCTACGGGCGTCATATCAAAAGACATAAACTTGGCGAGCCGAACATGTCCTCGGACACTCCCGGCACTATAAGCCATACGCCATTTCATCTTTTTCGAACATGCCACAATTCTACTTACCTGGTATTAGACAAACAGATTTACAATCCTACAGAAAAAGAAAATATGCTTTACGTATACCCGTAATGTAACACTAGTGATTTTCATAATACGGCAGTGGCAGTACCGTTTAATCTTACAAGTCACGAAAAAATCATGACTACATAGTGCCAACCTGCAAGATTAACAGTAACTGTAAGACGTCGTATCGGCAAGTAGGGTCCGTAAACTGTATGGTTAGCGACACTGAATCGAACCCAACAGTTATAAATTAACTATGAATAAAGTTGTAGGGGGTCCGCTGCCTATAATTTCGTTTGTTTTGCCAATTTTTCAGATATTTATCCGTTTTAGGTCAACTCAAGACCGAATCGGTGGTTTTTATTTTTCGTGTCTGTTTGTCCGTTTGTCTGTTCCACCATCCCGGTGAAACGGCTGGATAGATCTTGACCAAACGTCATATTTAGTGTATACCCATCCCGGAGAAGGTTTTCATATGCATATAATTTTAGAATCTCTGAATAGATGGAGGGTTTATAGGAAAACCAGATCGGAGGTGCAGGTTGGAAGGAAATAGCGTTAGAAATGGCTGTGGAAGTAAGGAGAAATTGAAGGAAACTTACTAGAAAATTGAATCTAGCAAAGAAGTCAGCTAAGGATAACATGATGGCAAGCATAATTGGCGGCCATACAAATTGTAGTGAAAAATGGAAGAGTATGTATGGGTACGTTAAGGCATAAACAGGTTCCAAGAAGGACATTCCAGAAATTATGAATGAACAAGGGGAGTGTGTATGCGAGGATCTTCTAAAGGCAGAAGTATTCAGTCAGCAGTATGTAAAGATTGTTGGTTACAAGGATAATGTCGAGATAGAGGAGGTGACTAATACTAAAGAAGTATTAAAATTTACCTATGACAACAATGACAATAAGATACAAAAGTTGAAAACTAGAAAAGCAGCTGGAATTGATAAGGTTTTGGGGGATATACTAAAGAAATTGGGTTGGATATAGTACCATATCTGAAGTACTTGTTTGATTATTGTTTGCATGAAGGAACTATACCAAATGGAGAGTTGCTATAGTAGCCCCTGTAAATTAGGAAAGGGTGATAGACATAAAGCTAAAAAATTACAGGCCAGTCAGTTTGATATGCATTGCATGTAAGTTTTGGGAAAGCATTCTTTCTGATTATATAAGACATGTTTTCGAAATTAATAACTGGTTTGATAAAAAGCAGTTTGGGTTTAGGAAAAGTTATTCCACTGAAGCTCAACTTGTAAGATTCCAGCAAGATATAACAGATATCCTGGATTCAGGAGGTCAATTGGGCTGTATCGCGATTTACCTGTCTAAGGCATTTGATAGGTTAGATCATGGGAGACTACTGGCAAAAACGAGTGCAATTGGACTTGACAAAAGAGTGACTGAATGGGTGGCTCTGTTTCTAGAGAATATAACTCAGAGGATTAAAGTAGGGGAAGCTTTATCTGTCCCTGTAATAATTAAGAGGGGAGTTCCTCAAAGCAGTATTATTGGACCTTTATGTTTTCTTATGTATACTAAATGATTTGAGCAAAAGAGTGGAATCAGAGGTAAGGATGTTTGCGGATGATGTTACTCTATAGAGTAATAAATAAATTACAAGATTGTGAGCAACTGCAAAATGACCTCGATAATGTTGTGTGATGGACAGCAGGCCATGGTATGATGATAAACTGGGTTAAAAGTCAGGTTGTGAGTTTCACAAATAGGAAAAGTCCTCTCAGTTTTAATTACTGCGTTGATGGGTTGAAAGTTCCCTTTGGGGATCATTGTAAATACTGTACCTAGGTATTAATATAAGGAAAGATCTTCATTGGGGTAGTCACATTAATATGATTGTAAATAAAAGGTACAGATCTCTGCGCATGGTTATGAGGGTGTTTAGGAGTTGTAGTAAGGATGTAAAGGAGAGAGCATATAAGTCTCTGGGAAGACCTTAACTAGAGTATGGTTCCAGTGTATGGGACCCTCACCAAAATTACTTGATTCAGGAACTGGAAAAAATCCAATGAAAATCAGCTCGATTTGTTCTGGGCGATTTCCGACAAAAGAGTAGTGTTACAAAAATATTGCAAAGTTGGGTCTGGGTAGACTAGGGGGAAAGGAGACGAGCTGTTCGACTAAGTAGTATGTCCTGAGCTGTCAGTGGAGGGATAGCGTGGGAGGGCATCAGTAGACGAATAAGTTTGAGTGGTGTCTTTAAAAGTAGGAAATATCACAACATGAAGATAAAGTTGGAATTCAAGAGGACGAATTGGGGCAAATATTCATTTATAGGAAGGGGAGTTAGGAATTGGAATAACTTACCAAGCGAGATGTTCAATAAATTTCCAATTTCTTTGCAATCATTTAAGAAAAGGCTAAATAAACAAGACAGGGAATCTGCCACCTGGGCGACTGCCCTAAATGCAGATCAGTAGTGATTGATTGACTTTCTGTAAACTCCGTGGACTGTATGTGAAACGTCTCTTCATTATAAACACCTTTTGTTATGTTAATAATTTACCTTCCGCTTCAAATGACGGAGAAAATTGCTATTTTCTGACCGGGCGAATTGACCGTGCGGTCAGGGGCGCGCAGTTGTGAGCTCGCATCCGGGAGATAGTGGGTTCGAATCCCACTGTCGGCAGCCCTGAAAATGATTTTCCGTGGTTTCCCATTTCCACACCAGGCAAATGCTGGGACTGTACCTTCATTAAGGCCACGACCACTTTCTACCCATTCCTAGGCCTTTCCTGTCCTATCGTCGCCATTAGACCTATCTGTGTCGGTGCGACGTAAAGCAAAATAGCAAAAAAAATATTTTCTGCTGGTATCATGCTCTGCATTGATAACCGACAGACCGACAACGAACCTACAGGTTACCATGGCAACGTCTCTGCTTCCCAGCAGGGAACTAACGTATTGCTATTTTCGTCATCATTTCTGTAAATTCGTGAGTGTTACCCTCCTGCGGTGCCCTATCCCCATGTGGTTTGTCTCCTGTTACTAAAAATAGGAGTGTCACTATTCACCTCGGCGACCCCAAAAACTAGCCTATAATATATCCGACACTAATTACGATTATTTTTATATCTAACCCCCCTTGTTCCCCACCCCAAAGGGGGATGAACTAGGCCTTTAAAAAATTCCGGGATGTCACCTATTCATATAAGCGACCCCTAAAGTATGGTTTCGACACTACTTTCGATTATTTTTATATCTCAACCCGTCGCCCCCTCCCCCGCTCCCTAAGGGTTCCAGTGGTGCCCTACCCCCACGTGGTTTGTCTCCTGATCGTAAAAATCCGGAGTGTCACTATTCATCTCAGCGACCCCGAAGACTACTCGACACTCTTTTCGATTCGTTTTATATATCACTTCCCTCTTACCCCCACCCCAAAGGGGGCTGAACTTCGACTTTAAAAATTCTCGGGATGTCACTATTCATCTAAGCGACCCAGAAGAGTACTCGACAATATTTCCGATTATTTGTGTATATCACTCCCCTCTCACCCCCACCACCACCCCAAAGGAGTGTTATTATTCATCTCAGCGATCCCGAAGAGTAAGGATTCGACACTATTTTCGTTTATTTTTATATATGAACCCCCTCGCCCCCCGCTCCTAAGGGTTCCTGGAATGTCTTACCCCCACATCGTTTGCTCTAATATCCCAGAGGCGAAAGAAAACTAAATGTGAAGGTTTACAATATCGAACGCTCATAAAACTGATCAACAATAACATTATATTGACCATTGTTGTGATTTGCTTTGTCTCTTCTATTGCCACTCATCTTTGATAGATGTGATTGCTGCTACGTCCCGAGTAAAACAGCATGCCTGAATACTGGCGAGTTAGATAACTTTGCACACGATATATGATTTTCCTCTCAGCGACGGGTACTACAGCTATTTTGCGTTATTTTACACAAGTTACATGTTACATTACATTTTTAGGTAAGCTACATTAAATGTATTAGGAATGTACGTGTTACCTTTATTAATTTTGTTTCTTAAAGTCATTAAATTTACAGTTACACAAAATCTGGAGACTCTTGATAACCAGTAAGAATAAAGTACTTAGCAGGGAGTCTAGTTTCCCTTGACAAGCGCTACAAATGGGGTAGATTCCCTATAGTGGTTCTGTTATGATCTCAGCTGTCCTTACGTGAGTCATAGAATTTAATTGCACGAGAAAATGTACTCGTTGAATATATAACAACCGTTGAATAATTCATGAGTAATAATCAAGGACATTAGGAGTCCCAAGACTTCCTTTTCTTGTGCGAAGTTCCGATGGAACTATAAACAACTTACAAATTTAATTTCTCACGCATGGACAGAATGTACGTGCAGAATTAGCATGGAAATGTTGATCTCACGTCTGTCCTCGTTAGCGACTCAGTCCTCTTCCTATAAGCTTGCCCATCATGACCCATATTTAACTCGAATATATGTTGAGTAGTCGGCCCGAAGGCTGGTCAGATCCTCAACAGATCCACCAATAACTGTCATAAATGGTCCGAAGAGGAGTACTAGAAAAATTAGGAGTGAGATAGTTTCCCATTGCTTTCCTCACCGCGCAAGAATTTGCTGTTATATAACAAGCCTACTGAAATGCACGCACCGGGCGAGTTGGCCGGCAGTTAGGAGAGCGCAGCTGTGAGCTTGCATCCGGGAGATAGTGGGCTCGAATCCCACTGTCGGCAGCCCTGGAGATGATTTTCCGTGGTTTCACATTTTCACACCAGCCGACCCTGTGAGCGAGATTTTCACACCATTTATAACAAGGACTGTCTGCATAAAGAATGCCATTACTAGCATAGCTCATACCTTAGTCACTTCCGTATTTTCAAAGCCGAGGATGAGACTGAGACAGGTCAGTAAAAGTGACAACTATTTTTTTTTGTTACAATTGGATTTACGTCGCACCGACACAGATAGGTCTTATGGCGACGATGGAATAGGAAAGGCCTAGAAGTTGGAATGAAACGGCCGTGGCTTTAATTAAGATACAGCCCCAGCATTTGCCTGGTGTGAAAATGGGAAACCACGGAAAACCATTTTCAGGGCTGCCGACAGTGGGGGTTCGAACCCACTATCCCCCGGATGCAAGCTCACAGCTGCGCGGTCCTAACCGCACGGCCAACTCGCCCGGTACAACTATTGTTCTAGCACGTACTGGAAAACATTGTGCACTGTAAACACTAGGTATCACCAGCATATGCATATTTAACTCGTAGTTGTACGTAAATATATGTGCATAACACATTGCCATCCGGCCGCAAAACTTGGCCGAATTCACATGTAGTATCGATTTCAAGTAAGTGGGAAGATGGTGAGTAAGTAAACTCGTGTCCTCATCCCGAGGTGGTGCAGCTCTATTCACGCACACCCCCTGTGGAGTTGTACTGCATGTACCATTTCAACCACATACCAGCCCTCCTGCCATTCTTAAATTTCTGGCAGTACCGGGAACCGAACTCGGGCCCCCTAGGACGGCAGCTAACAACACTAAGCGTTACGCTACGGAGGTGGACGGGAGAAAGATGATCTATACATAAATCATTATGAATCATTTTGATTATATCGTAATGTGTGCTGAGTGCCGGCTTCTTGGATGAATGATTAGCGCTGTTACCTTCTATTTAGAGGACTGTAGGTTCGAGTCACGGCGAGGTCGGAAATTTTAGCCGGGTCTAGGCAGTTTCTCTAGCGGCTGAGGGGGCTGGGTGTTTTTGTTCGCCTTAATGCACACTTTCGTTTACATACAACATACCGCAATTCATACACCAAATGGACGGCCTAGTTCTAACACCATGTATCTGAGAATGCTGTTCTTATCCATTATTCGCCTTAAGACCGGTCACGCCTCCCACCCACATATGGATAGGAAGTACATCAGTACAAACCGTAACGCACTGTAGGAATGTGTGTTTGCGTGGCGTATTTACGCACTCCTACAGTATAATGCATTTAAGGTTCATTTTCCTTTACACGTTGTCATAGGAAATTGAGCACAACGAAAATTGGACTGCACATCCATAATAATGGATAGAAAGAATATTGTCCGATACGTGGTATTAGAACTAGGCCATCGATATCCCTCCCCAGAGAGTTGGTGTCAGGAAAAGCACCCGGCCGTAAAACTGGGCTTTATATATAGGATGTCCCGGGAGGAAGGAGCCATACGTTAAGAGGCGATAGTATTCGTCATTCTAAAGCGAAAACATAGGACCGTATGCTTTATTTTCAATAGTTTCCGAGATACAGACGGTATTATGTAGCCTAATTCTCAATGTAAATTTCTCGTTGTAACTTATGTGCAATTATTGCGTAATTGTCCATTTGCCTTTAATTCTCAAAAATACTCCACCAAGTTCAGTGCATTTTGCAGCTCTTGCAGACAGATGCTGTGTTGCAAATCGGAGCTGATGTCTCCCTCTTCTTTAATGTGCGTGCACGCAAAATGCGTGCGAGCAAGTCCTCCATTGTTTGCACTTTTCCCTTTAGACTTCGTTCCTTAACCAACCCCAGAAACAATAATCCAGCGGCGTGACCTTGCTGGCCGTGCAACATCACATTCGACACAACGTCCAGGATAAATTCGATTGAGATACTGTACCTCTGCAACAAACGAAATGTACAAAATATGAAATACGATATACTTTCTGCTAAGCCAGCTACGTTAAACATACAGTTTTATCAACAAACGTCACCATGGTCACCTTAATACAGTTACCGGTACGGTCTGTATCTCGGAAACTATTGAAAATAAAGCACATGTACATATAATATTTTTGCTTTAGAATGACCAATGCTATTATCTCTTAACGTATGGCCCATTCCTCCCGGGACACCCTGTATACTGTAAATACATAATGCCGACCCCAAATAATTGAGAAAACGTAAGGGGAAATATATGCTGCGATGTAAATAATACACGAAAACTTTTTGGGAAGGACCACACCGATTACAAACAAATTTGGTACAAAAATCGATTTTATACAAATACCAAAACATCCCTAGAACCTCCGTGGCTCAGACGGCAGCGCGTCGACCTCTCGCCGCTGGATACCGTCGTTCAAATCCCGGTCACTCTATGTAAGATTTGTGCTGGACAAAGCGGAGGCAGGACAGGTTTTTCTCCGGGTACTCCGGTTTTCCCTGTCATTTCTCATTCCAGCAAGACTCTCCATTCCCATTTCATAGCATCTATCAGTCATTAATATACATCACTTTGGGAGTGGCGACCCCATCGTACTAACAGCCTGTATGATTCATTCATTACATCCCTGACCCGGTCAATGACTGGAAAACAGGTTATAGGTTTTCATTTATCAAAACATCCCTGCACACCTACGGTTGTTACGTAAGTTGTCTACAGAATAGCATGAGTGATACTGAACACGAATTTGGCAATTTTCTACCTTGTACTAACAAAATATTAGATCATTAGCATACACGTTAATTTATAGATGGCCAATATTACATAATGTTTTAGGTTCGATTATCAACGATATAGAAGAATTAAAACCCCAATATTTCCATATACTCATACATAGCGCGTGTTAGTAAAATGTGTTTGTAGAGCGTAATATTCTGTTCGTGTTATCAATCTCATTTCCGGTATATAAAGTGTTTTATGTAACTTTAAAATAGAATTATCGGTATATTTCTACAGTGAATACACAAGGACCTTCTAAGTTATCATCAGCTAACTATCCGGCTCCATGGCTAAATGGTTAGCTTGCTCGCATTTGGTCCAAGGGGTCCGGGTTCGATTTCCAGCCGTGTCGAAGATTTTTAATCTTCATTGGTCAATTCCAATGGCTCGGGGGCTGTGTGGGTGTTCGTTTGTTTGTGTACGTGTGTGTGCCGTCTTCATAATTCAGAATTAATGATAGTGTGCCCTACAATGCGATAGGTTCCCGTCAAGCGAAAGCTGAGCTCGAACCAAGCGCACCCTAGTGAACAAAACTCCCACAATCGTGAGCTTATGCACATAGTCTTACCTGAACACATATCCTCGCACAGCAACGCAGTCGCGCACATCTCAGGGAATACGTGGGAAAGCAAATGGTGAAATTACGATAACAACAGGATATGTGACTAATCAGGTAAGAATAATCTAAAATAAAAATGAACAAAATACGAGGAACCAAGCTGCATTCATAAAATAACATCATGAATTTATTACAAAAAAATAAATCCAAATTAATATATACAATTAGTTTGAATATCTGATATCTTCCAAAATGATATTGTCGAGGACCTCAATCTCCCACAACCATCGGTCTTCCAGGCTGGAACAAGGGTTGAACAACAGAATAAGTCTAATAGGAAGATAAGATAACTATCTGGGCTAAAGGAGAACAATCAAAAGCAATCTCCCATGCGTAAAACCGTTGCATCACATGACCTTGAGCCCATACCCTTCCATATACAAAGCTTTACAGTACGAGACCTGGACTGGATGAAAACTCACAGTCCAACATACCTAAGGTGCACACACATCAATAAAAATCATAGATATCCCCGCTCCCTCAATACGTGGCGAAATAAACAAGTGACAAGATTAAGTAGAGAAGAAAATATAAACCAAACAAACGAACTGCGGTCCTACCCGGCCGCTATAGGCAAGGTCACAAGCCGAGGGCGACTTCCCCTCAGCACTTGAAAAACAAAACAAACACGCAGACAGAGACAAAATCTTATTCAACAGTTCTGGCTCGCACAAGTCATATGGCCGAGGGTTCCCTCTGCCATCCAACACTTCGCACAGCTGTTCAAGCACAGGGACTTCATACCCCTTTACACAAACATACATCAAACCTTTTAGTGCTGACATTATCTCATCATATACTTGACCTCCATAGGGCTTTACACCATGACACCTGGGTTCAATTCCCTGGCACTACAAAATTATTCATCATTCTTGGCCTCCAAAGGGCTTTTCATTATGACACCTGGGTTCAATTCCCTGGCACTACAAAAACATTATTCTCATATCAACAGCACTCAATCATCTAACGTCCGTGCGTGCGATTAGCTATGTCTACAGCAGGGCTGTCCAACGTTCGTTCCTACGCGAGCACATTCACATGATAACTAAGGGTATGCGGGCGCCAGGTACGAATCCACTAATTCGACTACTGTTATCGGTACTACAACGACTATATAATAATAATAATAATAATTGTACCGGGCGGTACACCTCCACACCGCTAATTTAAAATGTGCGCCTGTTGAAACTCCTCTGCTGGAGGAGGTCTGAACTTTATGGACAGTATTAATTTTCAAGTTTCTCAGAAGATGTCTCTACCTGGAAATTTTGGAGTTTTTGAACTGTGTCATTTTCGACGTATTTTGTTTTGCTTGTAGTAAGAAGTGTGAACTTTCTCTTCTAGAGGACACTACTGAAGATCAACAATAGTGCACCCTAGTGCGGAGTGAAAGAACTATTTTTTTTTTTTTGGAGAAGTTCTTATTTCAAAAGTTTGTTTCTTGTTAAATTTCTTTCTGTTATTGTTTAAGTTGGCTGTATACCCCTCTTTTTCCCCTTGTTTTAGATTTATCCAATCCCGAATTTCTTTTAGTAATTTCCGACCAATCCGATGTATCTTCCCCCAACTTGGATATGTTTCTGTACCCTAGCCAATAAAGTGATTGTGGGCGGGTGTTCTCTTCCCTAAAACGCCTAGAACCTTCCGCGAGAGTATTTAAACTGCTGATTTTTGGGTCTCCGGGCCACTTCTGTTCCATCTTTCAGTGTGTAAAGTACATAGCAGGGGGCGGGAAGCGCCTCTTTCTTCTCCAGCTGTTCAACACCAGGTAATGGCCTCTTAATAACTTCTTTCTTGCTAGGTTGGCAGTTTAACTCTCGGAGCGGGTTCGAAGCGTTTCCACCATGTAACCTTTTCCTAAAATGTAACCAATCTTTTCATCTATTCTCTTTTAAAGCTGCATATTGGGATAGAGAGTGCTAACCCTCTCGAGCTCCCACTCACATTGTTTTGAGGTGAACTTATTTTCTCAACCTATTCTTCGTTAACGTAAAACAAATTGCTCTTTTCTAAAGTCACCTCTGTAGTATGGGATTAGCCCTTGCATTAGTGGCCTAGAGCCAGATTAGGTTTTAAAAACAAGTGTATTAGGAGTGCAGATCGCCTCCTCTCAAATTGTTATTTTAGAGGTCATGTAATTGCCCCTTTTCATTTAATAGACCTCAGTAGGTTGGGTATTTTACCCCTGTGTCTATGTCCAGTGAGGACAACTCGAAGGTGGAGTTTGGTGTGGCCTTTGAGAGGCTTAAAGTTGAGAGCGTGTGGCTCTTTTGAAAATTGAGTGTTGTATGCCTCGTGGAGGCTTTTCAGTGTAATTTGGAGCAAGGACTCCTAGGCATGAATGGGGTTTTCTGCCCCTCTGTTGAAACTTGTGTTTGGGGTAAAACTGAGCTGATTGCCCAAGCATTATGAAGTCAGGGCGCGAAGCCCAAATCCTGTAAATATTGTAACTACCTTTTGGACTTGCTACTTTGTACCTGCCATGCTTGTTATTTCTTTGTTTTTGAAAAGAAAATATAACCTTGTTAAATTTTACATTAACTTTGATTCCGTAGTTTGAGACCCGTTCACGCCCGCACCTTCTTTCACCTCTACCTACCATTAAAACACGGTAACAAGTGGTAGCAGAGCGTGGTTGAATGGGTCTCAATTTAGCCCTTTTTGACGGTTAAACATTGTTTTATTCCGAACTCTAACAATTTTCTCAGTTGCTGGAATTTTTTTTGAGTTTTTCAAAATTGTTCTGTCATCATGCCCGGACCTCGCGATGTTCTCCATCTTAACTATTTGCGCAAAGAGGAGTTGATATATGAGTTAACTATTAGAAATGTGCAATCTGGAGGCACGGTTGCAGTAGACACCAATAAGCTTAGAGAGTCCCTTGATTTGCCCATTTCCATCCCCACCTTGGGAGAGAAAGAAATTGACGACTCTCTTTCCACGATCGTCGAGAATATTACTGGGCTAGCATCTGTAGTTAGTTTTTTGATGAAAATGATCCTTCTCCTAATCAAATTAAGCGTGTGCAAGCCAGGATATATCACTTTTCAAATAGAGTTAATGATCTGTTGTCTCTGAAGTTGAATGACGTTCAGAGGAAGGAAGCTAGTACGCTGCTTGAAAACATTTCTGAATTATCTAGCAAGGTCACTCAATTGTTAACTGGGGAGGTTCCTCCCAAAACTGATCAACCCGTCACGGTGAATGTAGGTAGCGAGGAAGAGCCTCATAAGGGAGAAGTCAATAGGAAAACCATTGCTGCTCAAACAACCTCTGCCCCATTGGACGAGTCTGAACGCCGTAACTCATTAAATAATGTACGTTCTGAATTAACTACCTTGCCATTGAAACCTTTACCTACTATGTCACCCGGGTTTAGTAGCTTGCCTCATCCATTGGCAATGTTGCTCAGAGGTATCTCTAAGTTTTCCGTTAATACCACCAGTGACGTAATTTCATTTTTAAGATTTCTAGTTGAATTTCAGGATCATGCCCTTGTTTTATCTCTTTCTCCATGTCAAATTTTGCAAATTATCTATCCGTATGCTATTGGTATTCTCTCTGATAAAATCGTAAGAGCCATTGCCGAGCAATCATCTATTGAGGATTTCCATGCCCACTTGCTAGCTAACTTCATCCCTGCTAGGGCCAGGTCCTCCCTTATTCAGAAGTACTATTATCGGGTACAGCGCTTGGATGAAAACTTGGCAGACTTCATCCAAGATATTAAGTTTTATACTAGGGTGTTTGCTCTTCATTTCCCTGAGGATCAGATTGTACAAGCTATTGTGGAAGGGATTTCACCACCCTACTGGTCATATTTGTGTTTCGCGGCGTGCCCGCAAACTTTCTCGGAACTTGAAGCATTGGCCGTCTCAGCGGAAGGAGTTAGATACGCCGATTCTTTGCGTGTAGCGAAAGAACCCCCGCCTTCCTTTAGTAATACTCGGCCTCCACCTCGCCGATCAGTCACCCCTCGTAAATGTTATGCTTGTGGGTCGCCTGACCACCTGCGCAATAAGTGTCCACTGATCAAGTCGAGTGGGACAAGTAATGGGGCTGGTTCATCACAAGGCTGTTTTAAATGTGGGGCTTTCTCACATATCGCCAAGAATTGCCCAAATTCGAATAGTACCCCCTCCTGCTCAACTTCTGGTGCAAATTCCACCTATGCCAATAATAAAAAGTGACTAGTGGCTTCGGCTGAGTCGACTAATCCATCTTCCCGAGACTCAGCCCCTAGTAAACAGGTTGTAAATTCAGGGAACGAGCAATTTTCAAATGCATCTTTTGAATGTCCCAAAGAGTGACTTAGGATTGCGGCGGATTCCCCCGCACCTATTCCTTTTCTTAAGATTGAGTTAAACAATGAGCCTATAACCGCTCTATTAGATTCAGGCAGTGTCTGTTCGATTATTTCGGCTGAATGGTATTCTAAATTGAAATCTGTTTGTAAACTACCTGACTATGTCTCATCTCCTGTTCTATATGTTTCGGCTAATTCATCTCCATTAGAAATTCTAGGTTCCTTACTGGTTAAAATTCGTATTTTTAAATTTACATGGAAAACCAAACTGTTTGTGGCTAAGCACTTGTCTTGCCCCATCATACTGGGAGCGGACTTCATTTCTCACACTGGTCTTGTGCTCGATCTTCAGAGTAAGTCGTGCACTTTCAAATTTGCGTCCAATTGTAACATTCCCTTGTTAAAGTGTAATTCTGTATCATGTTCATCTATTTCGCCTACCCAGGATGAGATGTTGTTAGACCTTAGACATCTACCTGAGGAGCAGGCTGATAGTATTCGCAAATTGTGTCAGTCCTTTCCGGAGGTGTTCTCTGATACTCTTGGTGTTACTGACCTTATTGAATACAAAATTGAGGTCACGGATTCGATTCCTGTCCGTTTTCCACCTTATAGGCTATCTCCACCTAAAATGAAGGCTCTGAAAGAAATTATCGATCAGATGTTGAAGGATGGTATTATTAGGCCCTCTAAGTCAGCGTATTCTTCGCCTATTTTTCTAGTCCCGAAACCCCAAGGGGGCTTCAGGCCTGTCATTGATTACAGGGCTCTCAATCGGAAGGTGGTGTTACAATCTGTGCCCCTTCCCGACCTTCATTCTTGTTTTTCATGGTTTCGTAAGGCCAAGTTCTTTACTATCTTGGACTTGAATCAGGCCTATAATCAAATTCCCCTTGCCGAAGAGTCTAAAAACCTTACAGCGTTTGCAACGGACTAGAATTTATATGAATACAAACGCGTGCCTTTTGGGCTCCCCACGGGAGCAGCTGTACTCACTAGGCTGCTAGATAGGGTCTTCTCCGACATCAAATTTGAATACTTGTACCACTACTTGGATGATGTCGTCGTATTTTCGGAAACCTTTGAAGAACATCTAGATCATCTGCGAGAAGTTCTCGATCGCCTTCGTAAGGCTGGGTTAACTGTCAAGTTGTCCAAGGTTGCCTTTGCTAAGCCCTCTATGTCATTCCTAGGGCATATTGTGTCACCTGATGGTGTTGCAGTCGATCATTCGAGAACACAGGCCATCCGTGATTTTAAACCTCCCAAGGACATTAAAGGCATCGCCAGGTTTATTGGTATAGTGAATTTCTTCAGAAAGTTCATTCCTAACTTTGCTAATAGAGCGGCGCCCTTAAACCTTCTTCGTAGGAAAGGCATCAAATTCGAGTGGGGACCTTCTCAACAAGCCGCTTTTGAAGATCTTAAATTGGCTCTCTGTAATGCCTCGGTACTTGCTATGCCTGATTTCTCGAAGAAATTCATCGTCCAAACTGACGCGTCGTCGTCAGCAGTAGCTGCAGTCCTTCTTCAAGAGACTGAACTAGGGAGGCGACCCATCGCCTATGCATCTAGGACCTTGTCGGCTCAAGAAGCCAAGTATTCCATCTATGAGCTCGAAGGTTTGGCAGTCTTATTCGCCTTAGAAAAGTTCCGTCTCTATCTGGAACACGTCAAATTCGACCTGGAGACAGATAATCAAGCCTTAAGGTATGTATTCACGTTTGAAATTGCGATTTAGGTCAAAATAATCAATATTTAGCTTTTGATGTCAAATGAAAGCCTGGAATTTCTAGTTTCCAAATATGTAAGTATCATTGGCCTGAGACATATAGAACGGCCGTAAATTGCATTTAAATGGACTACTGCATTCATGCTCTGGCGGCGTGGTCAGGTGCTAACATTCACTAGCTTTCCATACTCAAGCAGTTTTTTCCACATAACTACATTTCAATACATCGCACTGGTGTTTCCCCATGCAGTACCTTTGTGAACCAAAAGATAGCAGTGGTTGTCACATGATATATCTCTGGAGAAGGAATGTTGAATCTTGCATAAATGCTGTGCAATCCAATTATGAATGCCACGTGCTGTGTTATTTGTGTTTATATCGAGTAACTAACTTCTGCTAAGTGAATAATGGGTAGTAATAGACATAGTGGCTATAAAAGAAAGCGCCGTTGCTATGGAAATAAGTATACAATGAATAAAAAAAATATTACTGAGACAGTAGTCCAAAATGAGAACGATAAAAATCAACTTCCCAATGTCAGTAGTGCTTCCGAGTCAAAAACTTTCTACTTCGCATTATGACAGTAATTGTGGTTATTCTCAAGTATTTTTAACATTACATTTAGTGTGTAATGTGTAGAAAAACTGTTATCTTTGCTGGTATGTCCTGTCTGTATGAAATGTGGATCAATATCGCTGAAAAACTTCTGTAAACAGAGGTTAGGTTGGGCATTTTTTTTTTGTTAGTTTGGTGTGTAGTAATAGCGATTTTCAATCTGAACCTCAGTGTACATCAAGGGGAAATTGTCAGATTATGAAATTAATAGAAGACTTGTGTATGGGATGCGCTTCAATGGGTGTGGTGGAAGTGAAACAAGAAAATTTTCGAATATTTTGAATTTACCTCCACCGCCCGCACCTGCAGTATATACTGAACATGTCAAGATTCTGGCTGAAGTTACCACTGAAAGTATCTCAGAGGAAGAAAACGACTCAAAGAGGACAAAATACTACAATAAGAGGGACCTACTTATGCATCAAACCAAACCAAACCCACTGGCATTAGAGCCCTTGAAGGGCCTTGGCCTACCAAGCGACCGCTGCTCAGCCCGAAGGCCTGCGGATTTCGAGGTGTCGTGTGGTTAGCATGAAGAATCCTCTCTGGCATTATTCTTGGCTTCCTAGACCGGGACCGCTATCTCACCGTCAGGTAGCTCCTCAATTCTAATCACGTAGGCTGAGTGGACCTCGAACCAGCCCTCAGGTCCAGGTAAAATCCCTGATCTGGCCGGGAATGGAACCCGGGGCCTCCGGGTAAGAGGTAGGCACACTACCCCTACACCACGGGGCCGGCACTTATGCCCCAGGAGGGTTTTAATTAGCCAAAGTAAGCAATTTCAATCCCGAAATAAACTTCCGAGATTCAAGTTCAATTTTCCACACAGTGAATTTCTCCAGATTTTTCATAATTCAAAAAATCATGACGTCTTCAAATTTTAAGTTATAGAATACATTGATATGTCAAATTGAAGCTTATTAAAAGTAGAATGTTCTGAACTAAACATAATCATAAATAAGACTATAATAAAAAGGTACCAAATGAAAAAACAAATCTAAATATTCTAAAATTTTGACCGCCATGAAAAATATATTATAAAAAATATGATATCAGTGAATTATTAAATTGTTTAGTTCATCACATTATATGCATTATTAGGATGAATTATGCGCAAAAATAATTGGAATTGAACTATTTTCCAGAAAGCTATGATTTTTGGAAATTTATGCAAAATTTCGGAGTTTTTGTCAATTATTTAGGAAACGGTACCTTAAGTGTGAAATTTTTATAGAGTAAATATATAACGTAAATGCAAGTATTTCATTGTAAAAATTTCAAAAACATTGATAAAATAGTATAGATTTTGGTCCGAAACGTGAATACATACCTTAAGCTGGGTCTTAGGTAGGCCGCGTCGTACTGGTCGTATAGCCCGTTGGGCCATCCGTATTTCTGCCTTCCAATTCGATGTCAGGCATATCAGAGGTACCGAAAATGTTGTTGCTGATGGACTCAGTCGTATGTTTTCTAACGACGTCGAGACCCATGAACCGGTCGACAGTTCATCACCTCCCGAGTCCATACTATCTGGTGTTAATGCCATCTTAACAGATGCTCCCATGCTTTTTAGGGATATTGAGAAATACCAACGTGAAGATCCGACGCTGGCTCCGATAATGGAAACCCTTTCTTCTGGGGAACATGTTGTCCCTTATGTTCTGAGGAATGGTGTTCTATGTTGCCCATCGAGGCATGATAAGATGATGAAAGTTGTCGTTCCAGCTGTTCTTGTACCTATGATCTTCAAGTATTATCATGAGACCCCATTAGGAGGGCATCTGGGTATCTTTAAAACTCGTGAAAAGATTCGTGAAATGTTCATCTGGAAAGGTATGGACGGTGAAATCCGTGAACTTGTAAAAGCTTGTAAATCTTGTTTGCTCAGTAAACCCACCATGTCCACCAAGGTAGGCCTTTTGTCTTCGCATCAAGCGTCACGCCCCATGGAACGCCTGTATATTGATTATGTAGGACCCTTCCCCCAGTCAAAGGGAAATGCTAACAAGTTCATCTGTGTATGCGTAGATGGCTTTACTAGATTTTCCTGGTTATTTCCGACTAAGCTGGCTACCGCTCAGTCTACCATTACTTGCTTAAATTCTATTTTTGCTTCTTTTGGTCCGTGCCAATATATTGTATCTGATAATGCTAAGGCTTTTACATCTAATTTATTTCGTAAATTCTGTTTTGACTTGTCCATCTCTCATGTAACTACTTCTGCTTATTACCCTCAACCATCTCTGGCTGAACGAGTTAACCGTAATCTCAGGTCCGCACTTATTGCCTATCATCATGAAGATCATTCCAGGTGGGACACGTCCCTGCATTGGTTAGCTTTTGCTTTGAATTCGGCGGTTCATGAATCACATAAATTTACTCCAGCCTCGTTGATGTTCAAGTTTGTTCCCAACACGCCGCTCTCTAACCTCTGGTCTCTGAGTGACATTCTACCCGAGACAATAGATCCGGACAACATTAAAGATCTTTGGAAGAAGGCTAAAGCCAATCTTAAAGTGTCTCATGAAAAGGTTAGGGAAAGGTATGATCGTGGACGGAGACCCACCCCTTTGAAGGTAGGTGACCAAGTTATGGTCAAGAACTTTGTTCCCGCGGGCAAGCTTGCCCCCAGATTTCATGGGCCTTGTATCATTCTCGATTTTCTTACGCCGGTTACATTGTTAGTAAGCAATCCAGCCACCGAGAGGATATTTAGGGTTCACCTGTCCCAGGTGAAACCGGTGTAAATTTTGTGTCAACTTGCTTCACATAATTTGATAGGAATATGAAGGTTATATTTTTTTGAGTTTCCACTCTTAAGGCATTCTGCTCCTTCTATTTTGTTTTATATGTAAGCATTTTTTGTAAAACCTTCCCCGATCCGTTAAACTGCCATTCTGTCCTTACCATGGCCATTACCACGCTCCCGTCTCCTGCTATACACACTGTGGCTTGCTTAGATTAAATGCCATGGATATTTGCACGCCGCTGTCCCCTCTACCTCTCCAACAAGCCTGTGCCCTCAAAAAAAAAATGATGATGGTCCAACAAAATTCTGCCGCCTAGTTTTAATGTTTCAGTGCCCCCGCAGCCGCGCGGCGCCGTGCCGCGACTGGGTTTGAGGAAGGGCCCCCTCGGCCCCAGCGAGGACGACATGTGCACGGCGAGCCGGAGCTCTCCTCCCGGCCTAGGCTGATGTGCGGCGCACGACCTGCTACTTGCCCGCAGCCTGTATATGTTACCGCGGGCGCGGCGTGCTTCAACACCTCTGCTCCCCTCATAGTGCGGGCGAGTGGTATCTCAGGGTACTTGAGGGGTCCGAGCGGCCTCCTTTGGACGCAAGCTGCAACGGCCGGTCTGGCCATCCAACTTCATCAACATCAACTACATGAACAGTTACTATAAGCAATGACTACACTTGGGAATTCAACAGCAATATTTGGTGGACATTGCAAAATTTTTCATCACTTTTAAGTATTAAAAGTTTATCTTCAGAATTCAACTTCTACAAACATAAAGACTGTACTTCACCTGCAACAACAAAATTTTGAAACTGAATCAAACCAAATTAAGAAAATCTTATAAATTTTTTTTTGGCAATTAATCTCCATATCTACATCAAAACTTGGACCTTGTTTTCAAACAATTTCATGTGTCACCCCTGGAGGAACTTTTGGGGGGGGGGGGAGGTCTGTACCGGGCGGTACACCTCCACACCGCTAATTTAAAATGTGCGCCTGTTGAAACTCCTCTGCTGGAGGAAGTCTGAACTTTATGGACAGTATTAATTTTCAAGTTTCTCAGAAGATGTCTCTACCTGGAAATTTTGGAGTTTTTGAACTGTGTCATTTTCGACGTATTTTGTTTTGCTTGTAGTAAGAAGTGTGAACTTTCTCTTCTAGAGGACACTACTGAAGATCAACAATAGTGCACCCTAGTGCGGAGTGAAAGAACTATTTTTTTTGGAGAAGTTCTTATTTCAAAAGTTTGTTTCTTGTTAAATTTCTTTCTGTTATTGTTTAAGTTGGCTGTATACCCCTCTTTTTCCCCTTGTTTTAGATTTATCCAATCCCGAATTTCTTTTAGTAATTTCCGACCAATCCGATGTATCTTCCCCCAACTTGGATATGTTTCTGTACCCTGGCCAATAAAGTGATTGTGGGCGGGTGTTCTCTTCCCTAAAACGCCTAGAACCTTCCGCGAGAGTATTTAAACTGCTGATTTTTGGGTCTCCGGGCCACTTCTGTTCCATCTTTCAGTGTGTAAAGTACATAGCAGGGGGCGGGAAGCGCCTCTTTCTTCTCCAGCTGTTCAACACCAGGTAATGGCCTCTTAATAACTTCTTTCTTGCTAGGTTGGCAGTTTAACTCTCGGAGCGGGTTCGAAGCGTTTCCACCATGTAACCTTTTCCTAAAATGTAACCAATCTTTTCATCTATTCTCTTTTAAAGCTGCATATTGGGATAGAGAGTGCTAACCCTCTCGAGCTCCCACTCACATTGTTTTGAGGTGAACTTATTTTCTCAACCTATTCTTCGTTAACGTAAAACAAATTGCTCTTTTCTAAAGTCACCTCTGTAGTATGGGATTAGCCCTTGCATTAGTGGCCTAGAGCCAGATTAGGTTTTAAAAACAAGTGTATTAGGAGTGCAGATCGCCTCCTCTCAAATTGTTATTTTAGAGGTCATGTAATTGCCCCTTTTCATTTAATAGACCTCAGTAGGTTGGGTATTTTACCCCTGTGTCTATGTCCAGTGAGGACAACTCGAAGGTGGAGTTTGGTGTGGCCTTTGAGAGGCTTAAAAGTTGAGAGCGTGTGGCTCTTTTGAAAATTGAGTGTTGTATGCCTCGTAGAGGCTTTTCAGTGTAATTTGGAGCAAGGACTCCTAGGCATGAATGGGGTTTTCTGCCCCTCTGTTGAAACTTGTGTTTGGGGTAAAACTGAGCTGATTGCCCAAGCATTATGAAGTCAGGGCGCGAAGCCCAAATCCTGTAAATATTGTAACTACCCTTTGGACTTGCTACTTTGTACCTGCCATGCTTGTTATTTCTTTGTTTTTGAAAAGAAAATATAACCTTGTTAAATTTTACATTAACTTTGATTCCGTAGTTTGAGACCCGTTCACGCCCGCACCTTCTTTCACCTCTACCTACCATTAAAACACGGTAACAATAATAATAATAATAATAATAATAATAATAATAATAATAATAATAATAATAATAATAATAATAATAATAATAATTCTAGAATTAAAAAGTACATGAAAATACATTTATTCAATTAATCTGAAATCTGGCACTGCATGCTTGCTGCAAGTTGAGGAAAGTCTGGTAGGTAACTGGAACAGGCTGCTCTTAACGCGTCATCCAGGTGTGAGTCTGTCAGGCAGGTGGTGGTGGTGGTGATTATTGTTTTAAGAGGAAGTACAACTTGGCAACCGTCCTCTATATAACACTAATCAGAGAGAAAAAATGGAAGAGGTTCGACACTTCGAAAAATGAAGTTATCGGCCAAAGGAAGACAAGGGCCACGAAGGACGTGAAAATGAAAGACTCTCTAGGCCTCCATACGTAATACCGTCGGAGTCGGAAAAGAACAAGAGTTGGCCAAGGAAGATCCGATAGGATAGATGAAATTGAGGAGCCTGGCCCAAGTAAGTGGAAGCAATGCCAGGACTCAGCTAAGTACCCCGTGGTCGCCAACCCACGCTCCAAAGTTCAGAGCCCCTGGGGCCCCTTTTAGTCACCTCTCACGACAGGCAGGGGATACCGTGGGTGTTATTCTACCGCCCCCACCCACAGGCAGGATCATGTTCATAGTCGAAAACGCGACTTCACAAAGATAGGTTGAACCAAAACAAGATTGCATCTTCAGAGGAACACTGCGGGTAACGGGATATTTTTTACCGTCCACCAGAGTCCAGAAATTGCCACATGTTGCGTAGGAGGATTTCAAAGAAAGGTCTGACTGAAGGCTTAAAATTTCCATTTCTAATTCTTCAGGATTATAATTTTCGAATATTTCACACACCCTCCCTCCAAGCTCACAAACGTCAACAGAAGAGAACGGATTATTGACAAACATAATCACTGATTCAAGCATTGAAAACTGGCCAAATCTCCTACCAAATTCGGACCCAAGAGTTTCAAGATGTTTAGCAAGAGATGAAAAATCACGCTTGCCGCCATTTATTGTAACTGCCATAGATTTCAAATTTTGGAAAATATGAAAGGGAATTTCTATTTAAATGGACAATCCATACCTTAAGTTTCTTTTTAAATGCATTGACAATACTATCATACCAGAAATATTATGATCTTTTCCTTGCAATTCGAGATTTAACTCATTTAATTTTGAGGTGATGTCTGCCAAGAGTGCTAATTCGATTAGCCAAGATATATCATCAAGTTCGTGATAATATTTCCCAGGAGATGATTTCATAAAGTCTCGTATCTCATCCAACAGGCAGCAAAACCGTTCGAGTGTTTTCCCCCTACTAAGCCACCTTTCGTCTGCATGAAGGATGACGTTATCATACTCCGAATCTGACATACTTTAAATATTTCTGAACAATCGATGACGAGTAGATGACGATCTTATATAATTCACGACATGAGTTACAATTTTCATGACATTATCGAACTTTAAAACCTTTGCACATAATGTTTCTTGGTGAATAATACAATGATAAGAAAGAAATTTTGGAAATGATTCAACCTTGGCGCAAATAGAAAGATATCCATTATTTCTACCAGTCATAGACGGTGCCCCATCTGTTGTTATAGCGACAAGCTTTGACAGTGGTAAGTTACTCTCTTTGGTGAATTTAACGAAGGCATTAAATATGTCTTCTCCCCTAGTAGGTCCATGAAGTGGCAATAGCTTGACAAATTCTTCCTTTACTGTAAAATCATTAAAAACCATTCTAGCAAATACACACAACTCAGCAGTGTCAGACGTATCAGCACTTTCATCAAACTGGAGTGAGAAATGTTCACACGATTTCAAATCCTGATGTAATTGTGATTCCATATTATTAGAAATCTGTTCAACCCGCCTAGCAACAGTTTGGTGAGACAACTGAAGTCCTTGATTGAAGATATCAATTCAGATTTATCTTTGTGAGATTCGAAGAGAGATTTAGCGGCATTTAGCATAGCTTCTTTCACTACTTCCCCATCACTGAAGGCTTTTTTTTTACTTTTAGCTAGGACGTAACAAACTTTGTAAGAAATTGTCACGTTGTGCGTTTGTTGAACTGGCTTCTTAAACGCACATTGTTGCAATGCTAATTTAGATTTAGGTCTTTCACTTTGCGTTTTCTTATTTCAGAATTAACAGGAAATTCAGTGTCAATTTTTTGTGATTAGTCAAAAAATGTCGCTGTGTATTACTTCTTTTAGGAACAGACACGCTAGCATTACACACAGACTTTCCATTGTTTTCAATAAAGCAATACTGGTCCTCCCATTCACTGTTAGAGTTATTATTTCTTTGCCTTTTAGCCACGTTAAGAAGAGTTATGTTTAATGAAATATAACTGATTATAAACTGAATAATTTAAAGTTTAAATAGTAATGAAAAATGCACACAAAACACGTTGAATGTACAACTTATCACAACACAAGGCACTCAAAACGGATTCCATAAGCCCTGCATAAGCTCACAAGTAATACTGAATGTTCGCCTGAAAGCTAGGAACTGGGAACATTCCAATTGCAAGACTTTCATAAATCGTTCGTTCATTGTTTACGGCACAGCTTTGTTATGATTAAAGTTACTTTGTGGGCAAATTGGGCGTCCCATTGTCGTCCTGATGAAACTCTGTCATGGTAGGTAGTTTATGGCATTGCAATCAAGTGAATCATAAGGAAGCGGCTCTGTTGGCAGAATAAATATGTGGCTATATTTGGCTCCGTGAGTAGAGAGGGCTTTATACCTGGCGCTAGGCCCCCCACAGTGAGAGGTTTGTGGAGGATTTCCCTTCGTCGCAACTACGTACACGTCGAATAGCTCTCCTTCTGAACCTTTCTTCTATCTCTTCACTTATTGCGGACACGAGTCAGTTAGGCCTAGATCACGTTTATGGCTTATTCAAAGCTCTTTGTGTATTTGGAGGTACGGATATAACAAATTTCCTGACTTTAAGGACGGCATTTTTAAGAGAAAAGTAAGAATATTTATTGAAATGCAAAAGTATGGTTTTCAAATATTAAGTAAAATTTAATTTGGAAATTAATTGCGAAGGGCGCCATAAAAGGGCACCTCGGGCGCCGCGTTGGACAGGGCTGCTCTACAGTATACCTGGTGCACCAACACCATGTCTAACACCTCCAGCCATGCTAACCTGTGCAAGTCAAGGAACCAGTCTCCCGTTTGAAAAACTTAAGTGCACAATCCAATGAAATAAAAATCCTCTGCTCTTGAAATTCCCGTGTCTGGCTAAAAAGACCTAGCTAACGTGACCAATGCATAAAAGATGCCACGAACAGAAACAAACATAATACATGGTGAAAATATACAAATCTACAACCGTAACTACCGTCCAGAGTTCGAGGTCTGTGCATACCTATCCTATACAAAACATTATTTACCTAACTGTCGTGGCTGACGCCACCTTGAATTTTACGTTTAATCTAGCCCATGGTAATTAAAAATTGGGTTGGTCTGACCTTGGAGTACCGATGACATTGTGAGGCGGCTCTCTATGGAACTCAGGAATTTAACTCATGTTGACAGATGACGCTGCCAACCGCAAAGTTATGTCGATCGCTGGATTCATCCTGGCTGGTGAATGATTCTTCGACAGCTTCCGTGAAGGTGGTCCAGTTTCTTTCCCGGTCTGGTGGTGAGCTTCGCCTTCCTGGAGTCCCCGCGTCGATGCTCGGTTGTCTCGACAGCTGCTCCGTTGCTACCGCTTGTCGTTCTTCTCTCTCGTTCTCTGCGACGTTTTTCACGTGGTATACGTGAAGGGAAACTGTAAAAGAAACATAAGTTACCAAGAGTTCTGCTACAATGTCAGTCTCCACTCACGCCCCTTTCACACGTTCTAGAGTTCCTTTTAGTTCGATGTCAAGTACATCCATCATTCATATTTTCACCAAGTAGGCCTAGATACAGTCTTTCTATCACAGAGATATTTTTCCAAACGACCAGGCATCATCTGAGCTATCATAAGACTCCGAACCTCGTTTCTAATACTTGGCCCTAAAAGCTAGTCGAATTACAAGCGAGATAGTGGAGTTATAGGCAGTACATTTCCATGACAGGCAAACAAACACATGTAGTCTGAAAGATTCAACTTGATTATGCAGATTATTTACTTACTTCTATTCCCAAGTAGATTGTACTGGATGTTAACAGCTCGCCGCTTAGATCTGATTCACGATGTCCTCCTGGCGTTGTATCACACCGTCGCAGTCGCGAGACAGTCAAAGAGTGTCGTCTCGAGTGCCCCAGCGCTGCATATTTATAACACGTCTCGCGTACCCACGCTAATGATTTCCCCGCGAGAATCTCCCGCTGGCGGTCTCCTTGCAAGAAGCGCGCTAAGTACTGATCTCACATATGCACTTTTAGTTATGCTCAAGTCTCATATCAAATTTTGCTCAGTTTACGTACGTTGCAATTTTCTTCTCAGATTAAATGCATTTCTTCTGTGCTTGCAGATATAAATTAATTTCCATTTCGCTCCAAACCTTTGTTGACACGCTACCTTTGTCAAGTGTTTAGCGTCCTGCTTCTAAATTGACGCGCTTGGCTTGGGGGTAATAAATTTGTCTTATGAGATTCCAGAGATTTCCTAATTATTTAGCTGCTCCATTCCCACGAGAACTGCACACACTCCACCGCTCCCAGGCAATAAATTAGAATGCAAGGACCTACAAGATGCTTCTACGGTAGTCTTAAATGTACTTGATATCACATGCTCAAATCATGCCTCTATAACAATGACCGATAGGGTTCATTTGCTCTCCGTGACACCAAAATAAAATTACGTAAGGAATTTTATTTTCCTTATATGAGAGACCACCTGTTCGCTCCAGTCATCCAGACTGCAAGTCCTCTATGCATCCAATATTAAACTAAATTTTTGTTAGCGGTCATTAAGGCATCCCTTTCTTTGCTGGCTTGATAGTATACCTCTAGTAAAGCTAGAAATTTCCTCTGGTTGCTGCCACAGTCTGGGCAGTCTATATCTTCTCGCTGCGCAGATTGTCGTAGCTGGCTGTCTTCAGAGATAATTACATTCATTCCCTCTTCTTCTTCTCCTTCTTCTTCTTCTCCTTCCGGACCATTGGGTTGTATACCGTCGTCATTCTGGCCATCCTCTTCTGCGATGATAACTCCATCTCCAACCATTTCCTTGTCTTCTTCTTCTGCAAGTTTAGTAGGTTATAGAATCCAATATGTGTGAGTAACGAATTTATGTGGGTAACTGTTATGATATCTTTCTTCCTAATATCGCATTTTGTTGCATATGCCAATCCCTGCTAACTTCTTCATCTTAATTTTCTTCATTCTTCATAATATTTCATTAATACAATCCACAAAAGAAATTTCTATATACTGGTTATACAATAAGTTTTCTATTTACTATTCTATTTATGTACAGTAGTCATCATCTATATGGCTATCCTACTTGTCAGTCTTACGGAAGTTCTCCTGTGTTATGGCTGTTCCGCAACTTTTCCTACACCCAGTCTCATTCAGTTTGCCTTCTAGCACGCGGAGGTTCACGCCACTTCGTTTTTGTTTATTTCTGTTGTTAGAGAGGTCCCCTCTCTCTGTTCCGCTGTCTACTTTGTGGAGTAAGAGATATTCCTTTCTCTCGGTTTTACAACCAATTTTCTTCCGCCTTATTTCACGACACGCCGAAAGCCACCTCTTCGCAACAGTACGATTTCTCCTCAACTGCTCCACGTAGCTTCTTGGTTTAAGCATTCGTCCCTCTTTCATATCTTCCCTTCGCAGCTTCTTCTTCATTCTGCCGTTTCCAGTCTTCCACCTACGAAGTATTCATAATTGTCTTGCGAACCGTCCAAACTGGTATCGTTATTTTTGGTTCTTCTTGCGTCTCTTGTATCGTCTAGTTCTCTTTCTTTTCTTTAGCTCCGTATGCTGGTTACACCATCGATTGCCCCTTACATTTCCGTCTGCTATCTCTTTAAGATTCTTTCCAACCGTTTCCTTTTGACTATTCTGTGCGTCCCTGGTTGGGTCTCCATTTTTCATTTGTACAGAAATCCCATTAACGTCGTTTGCGATTTCCCTTCCTATATCATCTTCCTCGACCTTGGATACTGTTACACCTTCTAGACCCTCTTCTTCCGCTGTAGAATTTACGAGGTCTTTGCCCTCAGACGTCGTCGCGTAGTACTTCAGCTCGTCCCCCTTTGGCAGGACTATGGCTATGTTGCCGGATCTCCGCAGACTGAGATTGTTTAGCAGTTTTTCTTCTCCTTCCTGCGGCCAACCCAAAGTTGCCGTCTCCTCAGCTTCCTTGCTTTGATCTATCTCCACTTCCGTGCTCGCCGTATCATTTACTACTTCTTCCAAGACTAATGTAATCTTCTCGTTTCCTAGTGTGTCTTCCTTTTCTGCTTCTGCCACCTGAACCATAGGACTGTCTGTAGCTGATTGCTCCATTCGCGCCACATCGATTTCTGGCGGTTCAACCGGTGAATCCGACTGCTGAACTTCTTCGACAATTTCATCCTCGGACACCTTATCGTCGATTTTACCTTCCTGATTTTCGATCGTTTCGTTCTCAGAGCCATCTTGTTTAGGTACATCCGTGACCTCTTCTTCCCGAGGAGCACCACTTTCTCCCTGCCTTTGCTCAACTATCTGTCTCGCTACGCATTCCTTCGATTCCTTCCGGGTCTGCCATCGATTAAGCTCCAACTCGTCAATCTTCACCTTATTCTCTTCCGTAGTTTGCTCTTTCCTTCCAACTCCTTCTCGAGTCCTAGCCTCCATATTGTCTTCTACTTTCTGCTCTACTTTTTCTAGCCTCTCTTGCGTATAATCTATGCGATCTACTGCTGCTACCAGGTCTTCTTTAAAGGTTCTCAGTTCAGTCTGAGTCTCCTTGTCTTTTTCTTCTATACGCTGTTCTATTCCCTCGAGGCGGCCGGTTATTTCGCGCAACTGCCTATCTCCTGATTGGTGCGACTCTTCAAACTGCTTACGTAATTCTTCGGTCGTGGTCACACAACAGAGACGCACATTTTCTAATTTGGTATCCAACTCAGTTATAGTTCCTTTAATAGCTTCGCTTTCGGAGGCCAAGCTTTCGAAACGAAGGTTGGTACTTTCTCCTAGCTCAGTTATCTGGCTTAGTACTCGCTTTTCAGTGTCTACTAATTTTTCGGTTATGGCACTAGTCACCTTTTCCCTACACTCCTGGAATCTTTCGGTGAATCGTTTGTCCAAATGAGTTTTTAGATTCTGTAACTGCTCAGCGTTCCTATCTGCTTGTTCCGTCATCTGTTCCCTATTCTGAGCTAACTGTTCAGTCAGTCTTTCATTTAGTTGTTCCCTATTCTGAGCTAATTGTTCACTGTTCTGAGCCACTATACGTTCCTCGCATTCTTTGAATTGACCTTTCATTACGTTCAACTCCTCTCTAAGTTCGCTTAGGTACCGCAGTACCTCCCCCATCTCCACTGACATCACACTCGCGCTACATAAGTTCCGGCGATAAACCACCTCACATGCCATCGGTATCAATTTAACTTCAATAAATTTCCTACCACTATCGCCCAAGAAAACGAAAAAAATAAATGTGCTCCTAATTGTTAAAATTTTAAATCATCCAGAGCCTCAGTAGGGTACATCAAAGCAACACAAACATACCAAAATTCAAGGTTACCGTCAGCACGACAGTATCCCACAAAACAAATATCACAAAACAAATATCATAAGATGTCATAGAACATAGAAAACACACAACATGCACTAACTACACTATGCTAATTAAAATGTCAGTCAAACATAAGACCCTATAAGTCAAACAACTATCTGGAAGAATAACAGTATAAAAAAATATAAAAAGGACTTTCCAAAACAACCAGGTAGACAGCTCATAAGCCTACACTCGTACCACCATACCACCTGCTAGACCTAAAAACAAAGAATTCCTCAACAATTCCTGTGCACTGGAAGTTATAAAACATCTAAACTCACCACAGGACATGCCTAAAATGTCACGAAGCAAACCGTACCGGCAAAAATCTATCCAGTTATCCAACATAATACCAAAGTGAATGCAGCTTGTCCAAATTACAGTCACAAATGACATAACCAAACCATGGCAGTGTGATCCTTTTTTACAGACTTGTCAGGCCACACATGTCGGCGTTATAATCTCAATGTCTGGGTCACCCAAAATTGGCTTGTGCCATGATTTCTAAGTCTGGGTCACCCTCATATACGGATATTTCAAGCCCCACGATTGGCTAGCGCCAACATTTCTATGTGCCCTACAATGCGATTGGTTCCCGTCAAGCGAAAGCTGAGCTCGAACCAAGCGCACCCTAGTGAACAAAACTCCCACAGTCGTGAGCTTATGCACATAGTGTTACCTGAACACATATCCTCGCACAGCAACTCAGTCGCACACATCTCAGGGAATACGTGGGAAAGCAAAGGGTGAAATTACGATAACAACAGGATATGTGACTAATCAGGTAAGAATAATCTAAAATAAAAATGAACAAAATACGAGTAACCAAGCTGCATTCATAAAATAACATCATGAATTTATTACAAAAAATAAATCCAAATTAATATATACAATTAGTTTGAATATCTGATATCTTCCAAAATGATATTGTCGAGGACCTCAATCTCCCACAACCATCGGTCTTCCAGGCTGGAACAAGGGTTGAACAACAGAATAAGTCTAATAGGAAGATAAGATAACTATCTGGGCTAAAGGAGAACAATCAAAAGCAATCTCCCATGCGTAAAACCGTTGCTTCACATGACCTTGAGCCCATACCCTTCCATATACAAAGCTTTACAGTACGAGACCTGGACTGGATGAAAACTCACAGTCCAACATACCTAAGGTGCACACACATCAATAAAAATCATAGATATCCCCGCTCCCTCAATACGTGGCGAAATAAACAAGTGACAAGATTAAGTAGAGAAGAAAATATAAACCAAACAAACGAACTGCGGTCCTACCCGGCCGCTATAGGCAAGGTCACAAGCCGAGGGCGACTTCCCCTCAGCACTTGAAAAACAAAACAAACACGCAGACAGAGACAAAATCTTATTCAACAGTTCTGGCTCGCACAAGTCATATGGCCGAGGGTTCCCTCTGCCATCCAACACTTCGCACAGCTGTTCAAGCACAGGGACTTCATACCCCTTTACACAAACATACATCAAACCTTTTAGTGCTGACATTATCTCATCATATACTTGACCTCCATAGGGCTTTACACCATGACACCTGGGTTCAATTCCCTGGCACTACAAAATTATTCATCATTCTTGGCCTCCAAAGGGCTTTTCATTATGACACCTGGGTTCAATTCCCTGGCACTACAAAAACATTATTCTCATATCAACAGCACTCAATCATCTAACGTCCGTGCGTGCGATTAGCTATCTCTACAGTATACCTGGTGCACTAACACCATGTCAAACACCTCCAGCCATGCTAACCTGTGCAAGTCAAGGAACCAGTCTCCCGTTTGAAAAACTTAAGTGCACAAACCAATGAAATAAAAATCCTCTGCTCTTGAAATTCCCGTGTCTGGCTAAAAAGACCTAGCTAACGTGACCAATGCATAAAAGATGCCACGAACAGAAACAAACATAATACAAGGTGAAAATCTACAAATCTACAACCGTAACTACCGTCCAGAGTTCGAGGTCTGTGCATACCTATCCTATACAAAACATTATTTACCTAACTGTCGTGGCTGACGCCACCTTGAATTTTACGTTTAATCTAGCCCATGGTAATTAAAAATTGGGTTGGTCTGACCTTGAAGTACCGATGACATTGTGAGGCGGCTCTCTATGGAACTCAGGAATTTAACTCGTGTTGACAGATGACGCTGCCAACCGCAAAGTTATGTCGATCGCTGTATTCATGCTGGCTGGTGAATGATTCTTCGACAGCTTCCGTGAAGGTGGTCCAGTTTCTTTCCCGGTCTGGTGGTGAGCTTCGCCTCCCTGGAGTCCCCGCGTCGATGCTCGGTTGTCTCGACAGCTGCTCCGTTGCTACCGCTTGTCGTTCTTCTCTCTCGTTCTCTGCGACGTTTTTCACGTGGTATACGTGAAGGGAAACTGTAAAAGAAACATAAGTTACCAAGAGTTCTGCTACAATGTCAGTCTCCACTCACGCCCGTTTCACACGTTCTAGAGTTCCTTTTAGTTCGATGTCAAGTACATCCATCATTCATATTTTCACCAAGTAGGCCTAGATACAGTCTTTCTATCACAGAAATACTTTTCCAAACGACCAGGCATCATCTGAGCTATCATAAGACTCCAAACCTCGTTTCTAATACTTGGCCCTAAAAGCTATTCGAATTACAAGCGAGATAGTGGAGTTATAGGCAGTACATTTCCATGACAGGCAAACAAACACATGTAGTCTGAAAGATTCAACTTGATTATGCAGATTATTTACTTACTTCTATTCCCAAGTAGATTGTACTGGATGTTAACAGCTCGCCGCTTAGATCTGATTCACGATGTCCTCCTGGCGTTGTATCACACCGTCGCAGTCGCGAGACAGTCAAAGAGTGTCGTCTCGAGTGCCCTAGCGCTGCATATTTATAACACGTCTCGCGTACCCACGCTAATGATTTCCCCGCGAGAATCTCCCGCTGGCGGTCTCCTTGCAAGAAGCGCGCTAAGTACTGATCTCACATATGCACTTTTAGTTATGCTCAAGTCGCATATCAAAATTTTGCTCAGTTTACGTAGGTTGCAATTTTCTTCTCAGATTAAATGCATTTCTTCTGTGCTTGCAGATATAAATTAATTTCCGTTTCGCTCCAAACCTTTGTTGACACGCTACCTTTGTCGAGTGTTTAGCGTCCTGCTTCTAAATTGACGCGCTTGGCTTGGGGGTAATAAATTTGTCTTATGAGATTCCAGAGATTTCCTAATTATTTAGCTGCTCCATTCCCACGAGAACTGCACACACTCCACCGCTCCCAGGCAATAAATTAGAATGCAAGGACTTACAAGATGCTTCTACGGTGGTCTTAAATGTACTTGATATCACATGCTCAAATCATGCCTCTATAACAATGACCGATAGGGTTCAATAGGTAGGGCCCCATCCTCATAGACGCGCAGGTCGCCTATACAGCGTCAACTCGAAAGACCTGTACCAGGCCTCTTCGGAGCCCACACGCCATTATTATCAGCCAACTGCTCAGAGTCACCCAGCTATTCTTCACTAATTGACTTTACCACTTCAGCGGATATTACGACAAAATTATTATCTCTATTATAATATTAAATTTAGGATATATTAATAGATCATTCACTCAAGTTTTATTGAAAACTGTCAGGTGCAATTCCAATAGTTTCCCTGATAGATTCGTTTATTGCATCGTAGTCCCTGTTGTTTCCTACTTCTCGTCACTTAGGTTTCTTTGTGCCATGGCATTGCTAACTCCCTCTTGTCAGGATTTCGCAGCCTCCTCCTGCACTTTGTTTCACAAATGATCCAATCTAATAATTTGTTAGGCGATCTGCTATCTTCCATTCGGTGTGAAAGGTATTATGGGTGGCATACAGCGATGCTGTAGTAGAAACAGACATATGTGTAAAGATGGGATAAAGCGAACATCCTGGCGCAATGATAAAGCAAGGACAGCTTGGAAACGTAAAAACAAGGCATATCTGAAAAGGCTCCAAACAAGATTGATGCAGAAAGGGAGTTGTGGATAGATGAAAGAAACAGAGTGAAACAAATAAGAACTGAATCCAAGAAGTCATGTGAAGATGTCGGTAATAACCAGGAAAGGGTACGTCAAGCGGCAGGGAAATATTTCTGGACAATAATAAAGAATCTTAGAAAGGGACGGAATAAGGAAATGAATAATATTTTGGGTTAAATCAGGTGAACTCATCATAGATCCCAGGGAATCACTGAATACGTGGAAGGAATATTTCGAAAACCGTCTCAACCTAAAAGGAAATATTTCTGGTGGCATCACGAACAACCGAGCTTTTGGAGAAGAGGACAATGATGCTCGTTAAAATATGCTTGAGCATGTGGAAAGGGTGGTAAATATACTCCATTGTTATAAAGCAGCAGGAATAGATGAAATTAGACCTGAAATGGTGAAATATTGTAGGAAGGCAGGGTAAAATTACTTCATAGAGTAGTAAGATGGAATTTTGGTGAGGTATCTTCTGATAGGACAAAAGCATTACTTGCACCTATCTATAAGCAGAGGAACAGGAAGGATTGCGACAACTATCGAGGTATTTCATTGATGAACATCCCAGGCAAGATGTTCACTGACATTTTGTAAAGTGGTTGAGAGCAACTTGGTTGAAAACCAGTAGACTATCGTTTCAGACCACAGAGGAGTTTTCAGGAGCAGATTTTCAGTATGCGCTAGGTAACTGAAAAATGCTACGAGAGGAATAGTTATGTTTATGTTTCGTGATCTATAGAGAAGTTATATGACAGTACCGAGGAAAAGGATGTTAGCCGTACTGGGGGACTGTGGGATTGAGCATTCAAATATATTTATACTACCGAGCTCGATAGCTGCAGTCAATTAAGTGCGGCCAGTGTCCACCATTCGGGACATAGTGGATTCGAACTCCACTGTCGGTAGCCCTGAAGATGGTTTTCCGTGGTGTTCTATTTTCACACCAAGCAAATGCTAGGTCTGTATCTTAATTAAGGCCATGGCGCTTCTTTCCCACTCCAAGCCCTTTCCTGTCCCATCGTCGCCATAAGACTTCCCTGTGTCGGTGCGACGTAAAACAACTTCTAAAAAAAGGTATTTATACTGACAATTGGGCTGCAGTAAGAACTGATTTTAGAATGAGTTCTTAGTTCAAGGTACTTACAGGGGTTAGACAAGACTGTAATATTTCCCCTTTATTGTTCATAGTTTACATAGATCATCTACTGAAAGGTATAAAGTGGCAGGGACGGATAGTTAGGTGAAAATGGTTGACCTATGCGGACGACTTGGCCTTAACGACAGAAAGCCTGCAGTCTAATATTTTGAAACTTGAAAATAGATGCAATGAGTATGATATAACATTCAGCTTTTCCAAGACTAATGTGATGTCAATAGGTAAGAAGCGTAAGAGAAATAAATGACAGGTTAGAAATTCAGAGCTGGAACAGGTAGATTATTTCAGGGATTTAGGATGTTTGTTTTCCCAAGATGGTACTAGTCTATAGTAAGGGAGATTGAATCAAGGTGCAGCAAAGCCAATGCAGTGAGTCGCAGTTGCGATCAACAATATTATGTAAGAAAGAAATCAGCCCCCGGACGAAACTATCTTTACAAACAAACCCCATGGCACTACAGCCCTTGAAGGGCCTTGGCCTACCAAGCGACCGCTGCTCAACACGAAGACGTGCAGATTACGAGGTGTCGTGTGGTCAGCACGACGAATCCTCTCGGCCGTTATTCTTGGCTTTCTAGACCTGGACCGCCATCTCACCGTCAGATAGCTCCTCAATTTTAATCACGTAGGCTGAGTGGACCTCGAACCAGCCCTCAGGTCCAGGTAAAAATCCCTGTCCTGGCCGGGAATCGAACCCGGGGCCTCCGGGTAAGAGGCAGGCACGCTACCCCTACACCACGGGGCCGGCAAACTATCTTTACACCGGTCTGTTTTCAGGCCAACTTTGCTTTACGGGAGTGAAAACTGTGTGGACTCCAGCATATTTTATTCATAATTTAGAAGTAACAGACATGAAAGTAGCGAGAATGATTGCTGTTACAAACAGGTGGGAACAATAGAAATAGAGTACTCGGAATGAGGAGATAAATACTGAGTTTGGAATGAACTCGACCGATGAAGCTGTACACATAATCTGGCTTCGGTGTTGGGATCATGCGAGGCGAATGGAAGAAGATAGGTTACCTAGGAGAATAATGGACTCTGTCATAGAGGGTAAGAGGAATAGAGAGATACCAAGACGACAATCGTTAGACTCAATTTAATGATTTAAAGATAAGAGGCATAGAACTAAACGAAGCCACAGAACTAGTTACAAATAGAGTATTGTGGCGGAGTTTAATAAAATCATAAATGAAATGGAATCATAGAAGCTTGCAGACTGAACGCTGAAAGCACAACAATTTATAATGAAAATGCATGGATTTATTTATTTATTTATTTATTTATTTATTTATTTATTTATTTATTTATTTATTTATTTATTTATTTATTTATTTATCCCGTGTCGGTCTATTCAATCGATCATCCAGCCAGGATGACTCGTCGCCTTAAAGCACCGCCCAGCCTGACCGGTATGCATGGCCTTGGGAGATCGTAAAGTTCGAATCACAGTTCTCAGTATTCTAGAGAAGTACATGATGCATGGTAGAACGTGGCATCAGTCCAAGTGACCTGGCGCTAGACTTCAGGGATGCTAACGAGTTTCCAAAGTACATAAGAATGTAGCTTTCCAAATACGAGTAACCTGTAGTTTGTTCATTGTTACATCAAATATTTCAACATACGGTACCAGAAAATCAGTGTCGTGCAATATTACTTGTATCTCTTTCAGAATCCGACATGCACATGGACTGCTGCTGGTTTAACAAGGTCTCTGTAACAGCCTGAGTTTTTCATGATGATGATGATGATGATGATGATAATGATGATGATACATCCACGGTATCTCCTGACTGTCGTAAAAGGCGCCTAAAAGTGATGACCTCAGGGCCTCTCAAATTGGGAGCGTAACAACGGGGCAAGCTTATCTGGCATTATTTCCGCTTACTTGCGCTAGCTTTTCTCTTTCATCTTTCCTATTCGAACTCCCTTGGTCTTCCGAATACGGTCATAGATCGCCCAACAGAGTTACCTTTCTCTGCCATTTGGTAGAGTCAAATGGAGCGTCCAATTTGACAGAAGGCATGCTAAATGCTTTCAGATCAAAGTGCCTGTACATAATGGCTAGGGGCATCATATTATTATTATTATTATTATTATTATTATTATTATTATTATTATTATTATTATTATTATTATTATTATTATTATTATTATTATTATTATTATTATTATTATGATTATTATTATTATTCCGGCCCCACGGCCTAGGGGTAGCAAGTCTACCTGTTGCTCGGAGGTCCCGGGTTCGATTCCTGGCAAGTTCAGCAATTTTTATTTGGATCTGAGAACTGTTTCGAGGTTCTCTGTGCCTGAGTGAGGACAATTGAGGAACATCTGGTGATGAGATAGCGCCCCGGTCTAGAAAGTCAATCATCACGGCCGAGAGTATTCTCACCTTGTAATCTATAGGCCTTTGGGCAGGGACCCGGTCACTTGGTAGCCAGGCCATCAAGGCTGTAGCTTGACGTGGTTTAATTAACCTATATAAATAAAATCGTAACGACCGTGTGTCTGTACATTGATTATTTTGGCGAAATTTCCGTACAGTTATCCGTTTCAGGTGTAATAATGACCATCTGCATCATTTTTAGCTTTGGTGTCTGTCTGTCTGTTTGTTTGTCTGTTTGTCTGTCCTTCTATAACTTGAAAACTACTGGATATATTTCCACCAAACTTCATATTTAGAATCCACCTATCCTTGGGTAGGTTTTAGCGCAAATATCGTTTCTAAATCCCTGAAGTGAGTGGAGATTTTTACGAAACCGAAACCGTGATTTTGCACCCCCTCAAAGTATACACAACCGAACTTAATGGAAATCTACCTGCCTTAAGGAAAATTAATGTCTGAACCTTTTTTTCTCATGTGCATCATTTCGATAACAGGATTTAATAAGGGAGATATCATTAACGGACCGTTTTTCGGTACAAATCCCAGCGGACTTAACGCAAGAGCGGGTGCGTGTAAAGCGTATTTCTTACAACTTGAAAACTACTGAAGATATTTGAACCAAACTTTATATATAGCATCCATCTGTCCAAGGGTAGTTTTTCTTGGTGTCTGTTAGTTAGTTAGTTTGTTTCTTTCTTTGTTTGTTTGTCTGTTGGTCTGGTTGTCTTTCTATAACTTGAAAACTACTGGATATATTTCCACCAAACTTCATATTTAGAATCCACCTGTCCTTGGGTAGGTTTTAGGGCAAATATTTTTTAAATCCCTGAACTAACTGGGGGTTTATACGAAACCGAAACCGTGATTTTGCACTCCCTCAAAATATACACAACCAAATTTAATGGAAATCTACCTGCCTTAATGGAAATTAATTTCTAAACTTTTTTTCTCATGTGCATCATTTCGATACCAGGATTAATAACGGAGATATTATTAACGGACCGTTTTTCGGTACAAGACCCACCGCACTTAACGCAAGAGCGGGTGCGCGTAAAGCGTATTTCTTACAACTTGAAAACTACTGAGATATTTGAACCAAACTTTATATTTAGCATCCACCCATCCAAGGGTAGGTTTTAAGGTTTATACCATTTCAAATTCCCGGAATGGACTGGGATTTTATAGGGGACCGAAATGGTGATTTTTACTCTCCCACAATATATAAAGTACAAGACCAACCTGACTGGAAATCGATCAAACTGTTTGGAAATCCAATTCTAATTTATTTTTCTCATGTGCATTGTTCAACGGGAGGATTAATAAGGGAGATAACATGAAAGGTCGGTGTTCAGGCTAAGTCTAGCGGACATAGCCCAAAAGGTGTTATACGTGGAGCAGATTCCTTATCTATCTAGATAAATCATATCGTAACGACCGTGTGTCTGTGCATTGACTATTTTGGCGAAATTTTCGAACGGCTTTCCGTTTAAGGGGTAATAATGACCACCTGCATATTTTTAGCTATAGTTTCCTGGAAGTCCTAAATTTTACCCCCTTCCCTCCTCACCCAAAATCAAGATTGCCTCACAATCTGCCACACGAGCTGAATAATTGAAATTAAGCAAATTTATACGTTTTAGCCGGTAAAATACGGAAAACTTCCAAGATCTTTAAATATTTCACTTTTTATGCCGAATAATATCGAAATATAGGCAATTTAATGACGGTGCAGACCTTCATTTCAAGGTATTTCGCGGCTAAACGGTAAGTCCTATCACAAAACGGATAGCACGATCTCCGTTCAATTTCGAGTGATCTACAACTTTGGTCCTGTGATATTTTGTCGTCTCTCTTTCTCTCTCTCTCCCTTATAGGGTAGATTTGGCTGTATATTTCGATGGCTCGTAAAATTTGTGCTTTTCACACGTGTATTACTTAGTTTGACAGACTTATAGGAAAGGTAGAGTCATCGAATTTGGCACGCACATTGACACGACCAATGGCTATATGCGAACTCAATTTCATTATTCTAGCTTCCACATAAGTATGTGAAAAATAATGTAAAATGATGAAAATGTACCCAAATTTCACCCCATTCAAATATCGTAACTCAATCGAACCCATAAATATGTGAGATACGAGAAAATATGTTAACACCAAACATGTAGAGCGATAAAAGGGACGTCTGAGGGTGCAAACCGTTTGTTGGTATGATGTACCGTTTAGGAGCAGTAAATCTCGAAATGAAGGTTTGCACTTTCAAACGTGCCCATGCTTATCTGTCATGTATATAAATATAATCGCAACGACCGTCTGTCTATACATTGGCTATTTTGACGGAATTTCCGTACAGTTATCCGTTTCAGTTGTAATAGTGACCATCTGCATATTTCTTAACTTTGGTGTCTGTTTGTCGGTTTGATTGTATGAGTTTTTATAACTTGAAAACTACTGAATATATTTCTACCAAATTTGATATATAGAATCCACCTGTCCTTGTGTAGGTTTTAGGGCCAATATTATTTCTGAATACCTAAATTCACTGGGGGTTTATCCGAAACCGGAACCATGATTTTGCACTTCCTCAAAATATGCACATCCGAAATTAATCGAAATCTACAATCCTTAATGGAAATCCATTTCTAAAACTATTGTTCTCTGTGAATTTTTTGACAGGAGGATTAATAAGTGAGATATCATGAACGGTTGGTTTTGCAGGTTAAGTCCAGCGGACGTAGCCAAAATGTGTTGTACGTGGAGCAGATTCCTTATCTATATAAATAAAATCTTAACGACTGTGTGTGCCTGTACATTGACTATTTTGGTGAAATTTTCGTATAGATACCCGTTTGAGGGGTAATAGTGATCGTCTGCATATTTTTTGGTTTAATTTCCTGAAAGTCATAATTTTTACCCCCTCACCCAAAATCCAGATTGCAGCATAATCTGCCAGACAAGCAAGAAAATTGAAATTTGGCAAAATTATAGGTTTCAGCCTGTAACGAACGAAAAACTTCACAGATCTTTAATTTTTTCATTTTTTATCCCCGAAGAATATCGAAATATGGAAGCAATTTTAATTTTGGTGCAGACCTTCGTTTCGAGGTATTTCGTGGGATAAACGGGAAGTCCTATCACATAACGGATGGCACAATCTTCGTTGAATTAGGACTGATCTTCAACCTTGGTCTTATGACTTTTTGTCGTATCTGTATCGCTTATACGTTAGATTCGTCTCTATTTCTCGATTTTAAGTAAATTAGGACTCTTTACCTATATAATTCATACTTTCTGTCACTTACAGGAAAGATAGTATGATCAAACTCTACACGAACATTGGCCCACCCAGTACCCATATGTGAGCCAAATGCTATGTCACATAATTATCCGAAAAGTAATGCAATGTAAGATAATCTTACACAAATTTCAAGCTATTCAACGTTTCTGACTCAATCTGACCTATGAATAGATGAGATGCGAGAAAATATCATAGGACCAGCCATTTAGATCGCTAAATACTGCGCCTTACGGTATAATCCTTTGTCAATATGACGTACCGTTTAGCAGCAGTTAATCTGTAAATGAAGGTCTGCAATATTGTAAACATGCATATACTTTCGTATGCCCATCTATATATATTCATTGATGTCGATTTGTAGCGATCGAGAAAGGGTGTGTCTGCTATTGTAATCAGTACTCCCTACACCGACTTTGACTGCTGGCAGTAGGAATGGGGTCCTTCTCCAACTCCTGTGTAACTGACATTAGTAAGGAGGGCCTACCGTTTTAATGAATAATTCACTTCTCGATTTGTCTTGCAGAAGGCAAGGGATCATGCAGTTTTGTTCGAAGGTCCCCTACCCTATTGTGTTTGGCTCTAGGCCAGAGTGCCCGCCATTATAAACAAATGTTCAATCTAAAATGTGACTAGCATTAGGCATAGTGGCCTGCTATTTTTATGGAAACTCACTAATTCTGTGTGACTGGCAGTACGCTGGCTGACAGCAGTAAAAAGGGCCTGTCATTATAATGATAACTGCACAACTCAATTTTTACCGGTGGTAGGGAAGTTGCCTGCTATTATAATAAAAACTCCTCAACTGTAATATGTCTGAAAGTAGGAAATGGGTCTGCCATTGTAACTAAAACTCCCCAAATCGATTGTGACCGCGCAGTAGGCAATGGGGCCTGCAATTATAATGTAAACTTGCCAACTCGATTGTGAATGGCAGTAGGTAAGTGAGCCTGCCGTTATCATCACAACTCCGCAACCCTCACTTTACATTGGAAACAACGTATGGGGACCTCCCCATGCTATTTCTCGGGTAAGGCTAAGAGACATGTAATTTTAAAACAATCTCATTTACTGCACGCACAGTATTTACGTCGATATCCGTATACGATGTAGAATACCGTAGCGAAGCACGGGTACATTTGCTAGTTAATACATAATAATATTAATACTATAACTCTGGAAATCAAGAAGTAATTATAAAATATATCGGAACATAGAAAACATAACAGATACAATGCGGAAGGAGCGATTGATATTTGTTGGACTTTTATACAGAATGGGTGACAACAGGTTAAGCAAACAGATCTTCGAATATCTTTGGAACAAGAAGTCAACAATAACCTGGATTCATGAAGTCAAGAAAGATTTGGAAAGAAACAACATAAGGGAAGAAGAAGGAACAGAGAGAGAGAGAGAGAGAGATTTAGAAGGAAAGTGTTAAAAATGGAAGGATTCCAAGGTCGGGAGTGAAAGAAAACAGGTTCAAAGTGGGCCGAGGAGAGGAAAAAGGGGCTTAGTGAGCAGAGCAAGAAGTACTGGAGGAAGAAAAAGGAACAACAAAGGATGAAGCATTGAAATTGTCACATGATTCGTAGAAGACCCTAACGGAGAAAGAATATTAATACCAGTACCTTCATTCTTCGAAAGATTTAACCTTTTGCTTTTTTCACTTCTAGTTAGTGTTAAGATATAATGGTTGCCTAGTTGTACTTCCCTTTGAAACGATCACCACCACCACCATCGGATTTGGCTGCAGGAGTTGTTTAACGAAGCGAAAGCTAGGAACACAGAGTTGCCGCATTTAACCACTCTTCAATTCACTGCATATCGAACCTGCAATCTTGGGATCGGGAGAATAACGACTTCATAACACTAACAAGAAAACCTTCATGTTATTTTACTAATACGACATGTAAGCCAAGATCCATCGCTGTTTAAAGTGATGTGAATCTTCTGATTTGGGCTAGAACAAGTTTATGATCATCCTATGAAACTTATGTCGGAACTCGTCTCTCATTTTGACGATTGATTCCGCATGGTGTAAGAAGACCATGGGCAAATAATGCACTGCAGCATCCCAAAATCGATGTTGGAATCCTTGATGTCACACAAGCAATGTAGCACAGCTGGACATCACTGCGGGAGAGCCGCGTGTATTATCAATCACTACTGATCTGCATTTAGGGCAGTCGCCCAGGTGGCAGATTCCCTATCTGTTGTTTTCCTAGCATTTTCTAATGATTTCAATGACATTGGAAATTTATTGAAAATCTCCCTTGGTAAGTTAATCCAATTCCTAACTCCCCTTCCTATAAATAAATATTTGTCCCAATTTGTCTTCTTGTACTCCAACTTTATCTTCATATTGTGATCTTTCCTACTTTTAAAGACGCCACTCAAACTCATTCGTCTACTAATGTCATTCCACGCCACTTCTCCGCTGACAGCTTGGAACATACCACTCAGTCGAGCAGCTAGTCTCCTTTCTCCCAGTTCTTCCCAACCCAAACTTTGCAACATTTTTGTAACGTTACTCTTTTGTCGGAAATCACCCAGAACAAATCGAGCTGCTTTTCTTTGGATATTTTCCAGTTCTTGAATCAAGTAATCCTGGTGAGGGTCCCATACACTGGAACCACACTCTAGTTGGGGTCTTACCAGAGACTTATAAGCCCTCTCCTTTACATCCTTACTACAACCCCTAAACACCCTCATAACATTTGCAGAGATCTGTATCCTTTATTTACAGTTTCATTTATGTGGTTACCCCAATGAAGATCTTTCCTTATATTAACACCAGATACTTACAATGATCCCCAAAAGGAACTTTCACCCCATCAACGCAGTAATTAAAACTCAGAGGACTTTTCCTATTTGTGAAACTCATAACCTGACTTTTACCCCGTTTATCAACATACCATTGCCTGCTGTCCATCTCACAACATTATTGAGGTCATTTTGCAGTTGCTCACAATCTTGTAACTTATTTATTACTCTATAGAGAATAACATCATCCGCAAAAAGCCTTACCTCTGATTCCACTCCTTTACTCAAATCATTTATATACATTAGAAAACATACTGCCTTGAGGAATTTCCCTCTTAATTATTACAGAATCAAATAAAGCTTCGCCTACTCTAATTCTCTGAGACCTATTTTCTAGAAACATGAGCGGGAACACTGTAAACAGCTGATCCGCCGAAGCGGAGTCTTTCACTGCGCGTGTTATGAAAACTGCTGCTTCTGAGGGATGAGAGTAAAGAAAGATTGACTGGCAGTGATGGAGCACACGAAACACTGACACTTATGTTATTTTCCGCTTCCAGGCAGTATTCAACCGGCACTACAAATTCGGCAGGTCGCTCTGTTACGTATTCCCCAGCAAACGAGGAAAATTTTATCATGTCCCAGAATCATGAAGATGAGAACTGAAAATGAATGAAAGACTGTAATTAAGAATAGTGTCTCTATGTTAAATTCAAATGTCTTGACGAGATATCATAAGTTCCAACAATCTGCGGTATAAAGTGTTCCATTGTTGAAGAACAACTTGTCCGGGGGTTGGATTTAAATAGTTCAGAAAGAAATAGTTTTTTGTTTTAAAGTAACTGTAAACTTGAAAACACGGACATATCCTGTAGCAAAATATTTCCAAAAGTACGTTTTAACAGATATCTAACAAAATATGAAATTATTATTACATCTTGTACTGAAACTATACAAAGAAAATTCATTCTTCACCTTGATACATAGATATCCTGGCAACACCTTGATACATAGATATCCTGGCAAACCCATCTTTCTTCAAACAACAATCTAAATTACTATATTAAAATGCAGAAAAATTACAGCACTAATCAAAATGAATTCATTGCCACGATTATTAATATTATTATTCTTTCGTTTTGGCCGGCTATGAACTACATTAATTCGAATTCAACTTCATCTATTTCTGGGCTTTAATCCTCGTCCAGTACTCCTTCATCCTTTCACTCTGCAATCTCCTCCTTTCTTCTGTCTACCGACGCTTGGGTATAATTATAATTGTTGTGCCAGTAACACAATCTAAGTATTTGCTTTACTTATTGTTCTGTCAAATAACTCTTTGCAGCGAATGAGCTGTCTCCGCCCGCACGTGCGAACACCGCAGCTCACCGTCAACCGTCAACAATATCTGCTTTAACGTGAAGGGCAAGCCGGCATAAGCGCTGTTCTAACGACAAGAATGACCTTGGTTGTCCGTAAATAGAAATTCAACTAATCAAATGTCTTCCCCATGGAGAGAAGAGGTCTCTTCTGTCACACATTTCCTGCACGTGCTAAGTCAAGGCAATGTTGTGACATTTGATTGTGTAGGTATTATTGCTAGTGGCTTTACGTCGCACCAATACAGATAGGTCTTATGGCGACGATGGGATAGGAAAGGCCTAGGAGTTTGAAGGAAGCGGCCGTGGCCTTAATTAGGGAACAGTCCCAGCATTTGCCTGGTGTGAAAATGGGAAACCACGGAAAACCATCTTCAGGGCTGCCGACAGTGGGATTCGAACCCACTATCTCCCGGATGCAAGCTCACAGCCACGCGCCCCTAACCACACGGCCAACTCGCCCGGTAGTGTAGGTTTTACGTGTGCATTTGTGAACTAAACGTGCCGCAAGTGAAGTTCAGAATTACGTTTTGGGAGACAACATTGTCGATGTACCAGGAACCAGCGGAACTAGTCGCAAGGAAAAACGTCCCCACATGGCACTACAGCCGTGCTGGACCTTGGCCTACCAAGTGACCGCTGCTCAATCCGAAGATCTGCAGATTACGAGGTGATCTGTGGTCAGTACAATTAATCCTCTCGGCCATTATTCTTTACTTTACAGACGGGAGATGCTATCCCACCTTCAGATAGCTCCTCAATTGTTCTTAAGTAGGCTGAGTGGACCTCGGACCAGACTATATATCCAGATAAAAATTTCCTGACCTGGTCAGTAATCGAATCTCAGGCTTCTGCGTAAAAGTTAAGATTCGCTACCCCTACACTGCGTGGTTAGTAAACAACATGGGGTGTCTTAAATAAGCAATCGCAAACATGACAACGTCACCGCTAGTGTAAAAAGGTTGTTTTAAGTGTCAGTCATAATACAGAACGAGCGTGTAGTTAATTTCTTCTAACGTCCATGCTACATACAACTTTATTCCTTACGAAGCGTGTCCCTGTGATTCATGATGCGAATGCATGGCTTGTAGGATCAGTTGACGGATACGTTTTTGGGGATTGTCTGCCTCCTATAGGGCTGAGCAACACCCATGCTTTGTATGATAGCTGATGGTCGAACTGTTGGACATACAACCAGTCTTTGATCGGAGGACCCAAACAAATAAACTATCATACATACATACATACATACTTACGTACATACTTACGTACATACTTACGTACATACCGGCTGCTTCAGATAGATACTCCGCAGTATAATTAGTTGGTCCACCTGGTTCTCTGTAGGAGCTCTCATTCTGATACTCGAAACAGTTACCTACAACAACGTACAGCTCACAACTGCGGAACGAAGCACGTTTTAAAACATATTTTCTCGATAACTCAGATTTTGAAAATAATTACACTGCTGAATTTGCAGTTCTATATGTAGAAAATAGGGCAGTTCCATTTAAGGAAGTGAAGTTGATATTGTTATCTCAGTAGATTGACACCCTGGAAAAGAACTGCAAGTTCTATTGTGACTCCTCGGTAACATCACTTGAAGTGAAAACAGTTTTCTTATATCATTAATAGTTTACGAGTTATTTGAGGGAATAATTTTAGCTGACAGACCCTGTATACTGAACGACCTTCATACATGCATGCACACATAGATAATGCAATAGGATTTAAAACATTTCATAATTTTTCAGCATAATCCGCAACTTATTATTGGGTTCCTGGAGGGAAATTATAATCGTCCGACTATGTAACCATCTACTATGCTCTCTTTTTATTTCTTTGCTAGTGGCTTTACGTCGCACCGACACAGATAGGTCTTATGGCGACGATGGGACAGGGAAGGGCTGGGAGTGGGAAGGAAGCGGCCGTGGCCTTAATTAAGGTACAGCCCCATCATTTGCCTAGTGTGAAAATGGGAAACCACGGAAAATGCTCTCTTTTACCTCATCATCCATATCAAGATTATTCGCCCCAAACTATTTAAAAAATAGCGTTAGGATTTGATTAAATCATTATTACTGCGGCGGGCGCTCGCCATCTCACACATGAAAATCTCAAGGTGTTAGATCAGATCTGAAGCAGTTGGATTTCTCCGAAAATGTCCACATTTGTGAATGAGAAGCTTATTGTTTCCTTATGTGTCTCTCCCTCTCTATCTTCTGTTTCGGTTTCCAAGTCCTGACAATATTCTACTGAATCTATGAATTCCCTACTAAATAGAGTTGCATTCTCAATATCTGTTAAAAAGTGTCCACCCCCTTCTCTCACCATTCTGGGAATTTGGATTCCTCTTCCCTTTTGATTCCTAATGAATGAATACAGCTTTTTCCATTTCCTTTTGTGGTCTTTACCCTCATGAAGTATGCCATTCATGTAATTCTCTTTTGCTTCCTGTTTAATTCTAATAAGTTGCCTTATTAGCTGTTTTCTAGTTGTTCTATTCTCTCTTCCCTCTTTGATTTTTCTGTTTACTATTCTACATTTTCTTTTTAATTTTCTTATTTCCCCTGTATAATAAACAGGATCTGAGGTCAATTTACCCTTCTTAACTGTACAAATTTCTTCTCTCCTTACCAAATGATTCCTCTAAAGTTTGCCCAGATAGCAGAATGGAATCGTCACTAACTTCTCACCGAGGCTGCCGCGTTAAAATCCCGCAGAAGGCACGTGGGACTTCTGAACGTTACGTCTCTGAGGTTCGGATTCCACAAAAATGTAGGTCCCCTGGCTGTAATCACAATATCAACAGTCATGTTAACAATCTTGCTTTTACGGTACCCATCATCATCAAAGAGTGGTACTGTATGTCCTAAGTAACTAAGAAGTATTTAAAGGGAAAAACTTGTTTTCCTTCAAGCAGTCCGCAAATACATACATTTCGTTTCCTCGTCTTAAGCAACGAAATGCAAAATGAGTTGGGTAAACACAAAAGCATCTCGCGGGCTCACCCAAGATTCCAGCCAGCCTGCAGCACCTTCCTAGGTCATGGCCGAGCCATCAATCTCTTCATGATGCTTGGTGATTAACAATATGCATTGTTACACGTAAGTATTTAATCACTGTTGAACTCGAAGTATCCCTCTTCAGATACCGTACGTTATAATTATGACGAGTTCTATACCAATAAATATGATTACAGTACATCCAGTCTTGACAAAGGTGATAGTGGTGAAACAATATGACAACCAATTTTTCAGTCCACTTAAGGCTCGACATCTATGCATCTATCCTTTTATCAAGAGCGTTAAGACGAAATATGAAACTGACTGAAGGAGGTGGAATTTTGCAATGAAATATCACGCCCTGGTTGCTCGACTTCTATATTAACCGAGTCTGTGATCGTGATAAGGGCTGCCTGGCCGAGGCGGTAGAGGCATGGTCGGTTCACCCAGAAGGACATGGGTTCGATTACCCATCAGGAAGTCCAAACAAAACGAGATTTACGATTCTCGGAGGTACATATGGTCTCGAGGTTCACTCAGCCTACACTAAAAGTGAGTGCCAGTTTAATTCCTGGGGCAAAGGCGGCCGGGCGTAGAGCTAACCACTCTACCTCACCAGGTGCCGAAGTAACGTATTGTGGAATGCTTTACCTTGCTGCTGCTACAAGTTTTCATTCCTCCCCTGAAGAGGAAGGCGGGCCTCCTAGACGGTGACGCCGTCTCTCACGCCAGGAGATTTGTATCGGTGTCCACTCCAAGGGCCTTCAAGGTCTGTACAGAAATGACTTTACCTTTTTGTGATCGTGATCTTTACAGCACATATAACTACCAATTTGCTTGCTGATTCTATGCTTTTCATTGGCTATTACCTCCATAGGCACTATAATAATATAAACATTAGAAAAGTTTAATACGTATTGTATGTATTTATTTACCCGTTGTTGATGAACTGGTTTTTACACAATTGCAGCAGTAACGCCATCTATCGGAGATGAGTGGCAGCAGAAAGGACGGAGCACAGCTCGGATAACTCTCACATTATCAAGCGGGGTATTCTGGTTACGCCAGGCTATATTTTAGTAAATATAATCAATACGACTTATTATATAACCGTTTCTTTTGGCTTTGTGATTTTGTTTAATATTTAACTTTTTTGGAGTTCTAGAAAGTCATGTAATATTGTGGATTTATTGAAATGTATGGGTACAAACTTCTTTTGAAAATCAATGGCTTTTATTATTTATTTTATTATTCACAAGCAAAAATTAAATTTATATAAAATATAAAGCCATGCCTTAAAGGAGAAAACCTCGTCCACCTCTTTACTAGGTGGTAGTGTCCCGAGGATGGATGTGACATTCGCACGCTGTAGAGCTAAAGTACAGCCCCAGCATTTGCCTGGTGTGAAAATGGGGAAACCACGGAAAAGCATCTTCAGGGCTGCCGACAGTGGTGTTCGAAGCCACTATTTCCCGAATGCAAGCTCACAGCTGCGTGACCCTAACCGCACGGCCACTTGCTCGGTAATAAGAAAAGTAGTTGATCGGGTATCGCCGGTAATCTGACCAGTTCGTTGGTCAACCTCTTTGATAAAATTGAGGCCATTATAGCCCCAGGTATCACTGGGTCCAATGGCTTCTGGCATGAAGAAGAATTTGTCCAACAGATCACTGTATGTAACTTAAACAGCTTTTCAGTCTGTCAAGCACACTAATTAAAAATATGATGTATAACACTATAACATGACACTATTAAACAAAACATGACATGTTTCGTTCTACAAGAACATCCTCAAATTCTATCAAATCACTATAAACCATGCGTATATATGTACAGTATTGTTTACGTTGCGTAAACTAGCCAATGATCATTTATTGGTGATGTTAATGAACAAATAATAAATGTATTAGTCCTCTACTGTCACTGAAAATCGTGCATCTAATCAGATATACAAGATCACATATTATATTTACGAACACTACAATAAAAAGGTGTTTGATAACTTGAGAGAGTAGATACTGTAACTAAGAGTTATAACTAATTTTACATAGAATGCAAATATATATATATGTTTTATTTTTTCTGGCAAAGTTAGGGTTGTACTCCCTTTCTTACACTTAACCTAGAACACTGTAAATAATAACTACTGATAACAATAGTATGAAAACAATATTAACCATAATAACAGTAATAAGTTAGTATTAATAAAAGTAATCACACGTAAAAAAACAAATCATATAATCTATATAATACACATCGTACGTAGAGTACATTCAAAATATATGAACAATGAGTACTATAACTACTACTTAAGAGAAAGTTTAGAAAATATATACATTTCTACAACATACCGAGATATTGCCTTCAATTGATAGGTGAAGAGAAGTATTAGTAAAAACAAGAAGAATAAGAAGATCTCTGAAAGTAAGAGGGAAGTAATGATGAAGAGGAGGTAGGAGGAGATGTTTTCAGGTCAAAACTTGATGATTCATGCATGTTTACCTAGAATTTCGACACAGGCATGTTTAAAAGCTGAGCTGCTGGACATGCTTCTGACGTCCACTGGTAAGAGATTCCATTGTCGGGCTGCGGTAACGATGAATGATTTTGTTTAGATTGCTGTTCTGTGTACGGGAAGGGATAAACACATGGTGCTGCAAGATTGGGTATTTTTGTGGAGAGGAGCTTGATGCGATCACGGGGATAGGCTGGTTGAGAAGTGTTTGCAAAAAGCAAAGTGTGCGTCGTTCTTGCAGGCGAAACCACCGGACGGTGTGACATGGTCAGCGTAACGAAGTCCACAGATAAATCTTACACAAGCATTCTGGCACACTGTAATTTCCTTCCCCAGTCTACTCCTAGGTTGTTGTAAACTATATCGCAATAATCAAAATGAGGTAATGCGAGTGATTCAACAAGAATTTTCTTTTGTTTAAAAGGGAAAGTGAATTTGAATTTATTGAGACAGTGTAGCGTTCCGTATATTTTTCTACACACACGTACGTACGTATAGTTTGGGCAGACCAGGACAGGGATTCGTCAAATATTATACCAAGATTCCTTATGTTTTGTTTATACTGTATGGGAGTACCACTTACGGACAACTGTGGTAACGTTGTTCGATTGAGTTTGCAAAGTAATGTAGGGTAACCAATAATTATTGCCTGAAATTTTTATGCGTTTAATTTTAATCCGTGATTTTTGGCTCGTGTATCTATGGTCATCAAGTCTTCATTAAGGTGAAGTTTTTCTGAGTGTAGGTTTACAATGTGTATATATATGTCATCTGCATATAAGTCGTATTTCCAGTGTTTTAATCCGGAAGCTATGTCATTTATACATACATACATACATACATACATACATACATACATACATACATACATACATACATACATACATTATCATTATAGACTGTTATGCCTTTCAGCGTTCAGTCTGCAAGCCTCTGAGAATTTACTAAACGTCGCCACAATCCTCGATTTGCAACTAGTGTTGTGGCCTCATTTAGTTCTATACCTCTTATCTTTAAATCGTTAGAAACCGAGTCTAAACATCGTCGTCTTGGTCTCCCTCTACTTCTCTTACCCTCCATAGCAGAGTCCATTATTCTCCTAGGAAACCTATCCTCCTCCATTCGCCTCACATGACCCCACCACCGAAGCCGTTTTATGCGTACAGCTTCATCCATCGAGTTCATTCCTAAATTAGTCTTTATCTCCTCATTCCGACTACCCTCCTGCCATTGTTCCCACATGTTTGTACCAGCAATCATTCTTGCTACTTTCATGTCATTTATATACAAAGAGAAAATAGGGGGCCCAGAACAGATCCTTGTCGTATTCCTACGTCAATAGTACGCCAATATGAATATTCATTGTTGTTATTCAGTACACAGTTCCTGCGGCCGGTGAGATAGGAACTGATCCGCTGGAGTGCATTCGCGGTTAAATTTAAACTATTTAATTTGGATATAAGTATGCCTCTGTCAACAGTGTCGAAAGCTTTACTAAAGTCCAATATTACTAGAACTGTCATAGCTTGCCTTACGTCATCAGTCACGTGTGTTAATGCACAGCAAGTGCTGTGTCTTGGTCTAAAGCCGGGCTGGTGGATATCGAGGAGATTGTGTTGAGTAAGATAGTCGATGTCCGACCCCGCGGTGTAGCGGGCAACGCGTCCACCTGTCACCCAGCGGCCCCGGGTTCGATTCCCGGCCGGGTCAGGGTTTTTTAATTGTACATGATTAATATCCCTGGCGTGGGGATTGGGTTTTTGTGTCGTCATTTCCTCACATTCAACACTTTACACTTCCGCAATTTCCAAATACACGCACATATGGTGCGAGATCTTCTTAGGTCGACGCCCCGAATAAATAGCATTAAAAAAGATAGTTGGTAATCTGCTTGTGGACTATGAATTCTAAAGCTTTTGATGCACTGACGTCCTTTGCCAGTCTTATTTTCGGAAGCAGGCGAACTATGGCCATTTTCCATATTTCCGGATAAATTCCCTGTGGCAGCGAATAGTTAAAGATATTCACCAATGGATAAATGATGTTATGGAGAATTTCCATGAGCATTTCGTGGCCTATATTATCTACGCCCCTAGTTTTGGTCTTGATGCGTTTTATTGAGTCAATCACTTCTTGCGGTGTGACGTGACTGAAGTAAAATTTATCCCTGTGTGGATAAGGCGTATTATCACATGTATTACTTGTTTTCTCTTTCACGACCGGATTAATATCTGTTGGCGAGATGAAATGGCCGTTTAATTTATCTACGCTAACATTTAGTTCCTCGTTAGATCTCTGGTTATTGATGCCAAAATACTTAATGGATTTACACATCGCCGCAGGTCGTACGTCAGATCTAATCAAGTTATGGGCGTAACGTAGTCTAGCGCTTCGAATTTTAGAGGTCGTTTTATTACGCAGTGTTTTATAAGTCTAGTGGTTCACTTCCGTTGGGTAGTGATAATATTATATCGTCTATGAACAGTGTCTCATTTAGCCATTAAGTGGCGAACTTCGTCATCTATCCACGGTTTAGGAGCTCTGGAACCTTTTCCCGTACGCGAGCCGATCGTAGAGTTGTGGTACTAGGTTATTAAATGTTGAAACCACTTCCTCTACATTATTGGTGTGATTTATCTCCATCCATGCCACGGAAAGAGCATCTTCTTCTAATTTGTCTGCGTCAATTCGTCCGAGGTCCCTGAATGATAATATTTTCGTCCTTTGTTTCGGGCTTTGTAATTGGTAGGACAGATAGATTATGTCATGACCAGATAGTCCCAGGGCTGAAGTTTGTCCATGTTGCAGAAATTTCGCTGAGGTGTTTGTTATTATTAGATCAAGAAGTGTGTGACTGCAATTAGTGTGGTGGCTTGGTCCGAGGGGTAAAATTGTCATGTTACATGCTTCGAAAGTATCACGAAACTGTCGAGTTGAAGCTGCGGTACTGTCTAACAAATTTGTATCGAAGTCTCCCATTATAATAATGTTTTCATAGTCTGGTAGAAGGTTTAGTATTTCAGTCTCAAGGTCGGTCAAATACCCTACTTTCGGAGGCTTGTAAACCACTCCTAGCAAGCATTTCGCTCTAAACAGTGTTATCTCTACAAACAAAAACTCCAGTTTACGCTCATACTGTGAAGGTGAATGGCTAATTACCGCCTTTGCCTTCGCGGTCATTTCGTTAAAGGACGTACCCGTCCATGTCAACAGCTCAGCTGGGGCATTTGCTGCTCTACCACGTTTCAGACATAAGAATTGCATGGACATGGAGCGAAGAAAACAGGTTATGCATTTCATTCAAGCGCGTTTGAGATAGCAAAGACTGCACATTACAGCGACAAACGTAAAGTGCTCTTGGAAATTATTTCACAGTTTCCTTCAAGATAGTAGCGGCTGAGAGAGGACCTGGGTTTGCTCTAGCGGCTGTGTGTGTGAAGGGTGTGGAGAACCGAAACGTTCCGAGTGGCTCCACACGCTGCGCTTCCGAGACATAAGTGTGGTTAACGGAACAGGGGCGTAAGGGGATGGAGGTAAAGGAATGTGCTTAGGCCTGCAGTCGACAGAAGCATGTCCTTGTTTTGCTAAAGGATATGCCAACTTCGGTACAGAAAAAACTAAAACTAAAACAGAACTAACGAGAGGACTATGGTTAAATACAGTTCAGGCAATACTGATTACTGTAGAAATAAAAGACAATGCTAATACCAATGACAGAACACACTACAGGCAAATTATACAAGGTAAATCACACAAATGAGTCTAATTTTAAATGTAATCGAACTAGCGATATCATACTTGAAAAGAAAAGATACTGATATAGTAAAGGCTGTGATAGGAAGTGTGTTATGGGAGAGAGGATGAATGGGAGAGAGAGAGAGAGGAGAAAGAAAACGTGGAAGTTAACTGTAGTGTATTTCTACTATGAAGGCAAGGTTTAGACAATATTTCAGTACTCACATTCAAAGCGAATATAGTTCTGTAGTGATGTTTACAGGTTACAGTCTAGGAATATCACACATGCGGTTGATACGACGCCTTGTACAATCGCGATCACAAGAATTCCGGGTGGAAAAGGAAACAGGCAACGTTTGGGCGAAGATTTTGGCCAACCCTGAGGATGAAGGAGAAATAACCAAGGCAGCATCACATGTGTTCGTCGTCAAGGAGGTGTGGCCTGCCCCGTTACGCACTCAGAGGTCACTTCCAACGCCATTTTCTCGGGAACTGATTAAGATGTTTCTATGGTTAAATATTCTGGCTATACTGGGTTCTCCTAATCAAGGAAAACAATTAAATAACTGTAATTTACTTGTGAAAAAATGTGCACGATGTAATCCCGTCCCAATACGTGTGGCATTTAATTGTTTGATCAGCGCTAACAACTCCATAGGAACGGTTTTCCAAACGCCCTTGCTATTAACAAAGTAATGAAGAACCATTCTTTCCACTTTTCCCTAATTAGTTTCTTCCAGTCATTTGAATTGCTAGAAAATTATTATTTTTATGGAAAACTAGTGCACTGTTTAAGATTATAAAAATACAATTAGTTTCGTGTGCAGGAAGTGTTCATTTTATTTGTTTACATTTTTCTTACAAAATGCACTCCTTTGTTTCCTGTAAGACATTTTACTGTAATATTATGAGAATATCTTATTTTTATTATTACCTACCATTACTTTTTTGGATTGTGAATAATATTCTTCATTTACATGTCTTTTAAATGTAAGCACTGTTTCCGTCTTATATTTTTATACGTCATGTTATCCCATTTAATTTCTGTCCCATTTTCCATTATTATATTAAGAAAAATGAATGGTATAATATTTCAGTATAAGGGTAGGCCATAAATCTTGATATGAAACAGTTACCTTCTTTCACCTTAATTTCTTGCGTTCAAATTTGATATCCGTGTATATTTTACTACAAAGTATATTAATTCTTCTTTTGACAGTGCCTGCATGAGTATTGAAGTAGTTTAATTTAATAGGGCCAATATTGACGAAAATATGAGTCATTTTTTCTTATAGTGGTTAAGTGCGATGATAATAAAGTCATGGTCGAGACTGATATCATTTCAGCCAGCCTTCGCACACACGAATGACAAAGAAACTGGAGGATTTGACCCTCAATGAGTTGACATACACAGTAAGTCTGTTGCCTTCAAGGACTCTCCTCATTCTCCTCACTCATCGTTGTCAAGCCAGGGGGACGTGCGGGCAGGCGAGGAGCAAGTACCTTCCCCTCCACGTGTTTCGTTCGTACTAAATATGCTGTACTTCACTCTCTCCACTTCCCCTTCACTCACTCTTCAGATGTGTGCATGTGTTACGTGTCTAATGGATGTGACCAATGAGAGAGAATGTGTAAGCAGGTATTGGGCGTTTCTGAGGGCTGTACTGATTTCTTGCCTGAAATGAATATTTCTGGCCACGAGATACTAAATGTCTCGAGTATACCATCTGCCAACTTAATCATGACATCCTCGTGATCAGTCCAAGTGTTCCTCAGTTCATGAACAGTGATGGCTGCCTGCTAGACGAGTTGCAGTCAAGTTCCCCGTATCGTAATATGTGTTCCTTTTAGTTGGCGCTTCTGTGTGAAAACGTCTTGCCTGGAGTGGAAGGACGTGAACTTCACAGTGATGGGCCGAGGTTTACGGGCACCTTCAGTCCTACTCTGTGGCTCCTGTAAATGCCAATTTTGGTTACCTTGGCCTCCAGTTTATTGCAGAGGCTTACTACAATGTCGTCTGTTTTCACCCTCACTTTCAGCAATACCAAACAGACGTAAACTTGTCCTTCTATGGCATACTGTTCCAGAGAGTCCCACTTCGCCTCAAAATCTTCTTTGAGATGTTTTATTTCTTTTTCGCGGCACTCAAGTGTTTTTGTTTAGTTCGTTCACCAACTCGGCTCTGAACTCGAGACTACGCTCAAGTTCCTTCACCACAATTTCCGTCACCTGTCTCGCCACTGCACTCACAATACTGTCCACGAAGCGTTCGAAGAGCACGGCCTCATCCAGTGCCCTTCTTACCGCCTGTTCGATTTGGCTGGCACTACTGCTGGCACTACCGCTGCTAGCTTTATTAGGATGACGACCCATTTTTAATATTATTCTAATATAAACAACCACGAACCTACTACGCAGGGGGAGAGGTGATACTCCTACGTGGCGCGTCCCAGGTGGCGGATAGAGGGGTCCTAACCGGCTTGCCGGCGGACTTGAGGGAAATAAAATACCTCTCGCGGACCAAACACTCAAGCCCCTGTGGGTGGGGGACGCAGACGAGGAATACATCCACGGTATCCCCTGCCTCTCATACGAGTCGACTAAAAGGGCGACCAAGGGATGATTTTATTAGAACCATGAAACTACTTGTGATTAGTACCACCACGCGGGGAACACCATGGGTCGTTTTTATTTGCGCGTAGTACCATTATGTTAGGTACAAAATAGGTTTGTGATTAGTAGCGATAGTGTGTGGCTCAGGTTACATTTTACAGTACCTGTGATTCGTACCCCTATATGAGCAACACCATGGGATGAGCGATACCACGATTCTGCCTTGCCTATGCTAATTACCCACTATGTGAGGAACACCACGGGATAGTGCGAGTTCCTGTGGTTAGTCCTCTTATGTGAGGAACTCCATAGGTTTGCGTTGACTGTATATGTTTGCGTTGCCTGTAAATAGCGCCGCAGTGTGCGAAACACCATAGGTCTGTGTTACATGTGCGAATTTCATTACCTGTGTGTCGTACCATAATGTGTGGAATACCGCGAGTCTACGCTACTTTTGATTAGTACCGCAACATGACAAATAGCATGGTTCTGTTTTCCTAGCGATAAGTACCATTATGAGGGGCCGATGACCTGAATTTTGGACCCGCTTAGACTACAAGCATCATCGATTCAGTATTGTGCTTTAGAAGCAGCCCCTTGGTCAGTATTACTATTGTTTAATGCTAGTTTCTGGGAATGTGGGGCATTGCGGGTCGGATCCACTGATTGTTTTAACTTCATATCCATCCATTCATTCTTCGTCCTCACGTTTTCGAATCTGGTCAGTGGAGGATTATGGATTTTTAAATTGTCATAACATTTCATTTTATTTCGTACCATTAGGGGCCGATGGCCTAGATGTTTGGCCCCTTTAAACTACAAGCATCATCATCATCATCAACATAAACGACTATATTGATTCAAAACTGGTCTCAACTTGAACCCTGGCAAAAGTTCCACAGATCTGCACGTTTCCACACCATACACGGCTTCTGTTCACCTACAAAATTCGCTTCAACGGTGAGCCGATTTACTTGCGTGCTTCCATGAGCAGAGACAGACACGGGTTTCCAAACAGAGTGTATCAGAACTATACTGACAAAAAATCAGGGACGTTCTTCGTGTTATGTTAAGAACGGTGGACCAATAGGACTGGCGTAGAAACATTTTCTTTTCAAGAAAATGAGGTTTACTGTGTTACTTCCGGACGCCCGATTCAAATTGACGAACTTTCCGTGTTTGCTATGCCAGTGAGGCTTAGCATTTATCTCCTCAACCCGAGTACCTTCTGCCATTGTTCCCATCTGTTTCTGCCAGTAATCATTCTCACTAATTCCATGTCCATTACTTCCAAAGTATGAATAAGATATCCTGACCGGGCGAGTTGGCCATGCGGTTAGGGGCGCGCGGCTGTGAGCTTGCATCCGGGAAATGGTGGGTTCGAATCCCACTGTCGGCAGCCCTGAAGATTGTTGTCCGTGGTTTCCCATTTTCACACCAGCTGTGCCTTAATTAAGGCCTCGGCCGCTTCTTTCCCGCTCCTAGTCCTTTACTGTCCCATCGTCTCCATAAGACCTATCTGTGTCGGTGCCACGTAAAGCCAATTGAAAAAGTTCCACTACCTACTTTTACGGTATCGGAGACGCCGAGGTGTCTGGATTTTTCCCCGCAGGAGTTCTTTTACGTGCTGGTAAATCTACCGACACGAGCCTGGCGAATTTTAGACCTTCAAATACCACCGGACTGAGCCAGGATCGAGCCTGCGAACTTGGAGTCAGAAGGCTAGCACTCTACCGCCTGAGCTGTTCAGCCCGCAATAAATATAAATATAAAGTAACAAAGTGCACATGAAATGTTTGCAGGTCTTACCAGTATCAGTATCAGTATTTATTGCTGAACATAACAGGCTTCCGCCCAATACATGTTCTTATTCACATCAGATAATAAATTTAAAAAAATTAGATAAGTAAAATAAATTAAATGCTATATCCATATGGGCCTTGAACAACTCTCTCTCGGAGGTCCAGTGGCCATGGCATTTCGGCAAACGGCATATGTGCTAACAATGGCAATTGGCAAATTAAAATGGCATGATAGAATAAAATAGTTAACGTAAAGTTAAGACAGATGATAATAAAGAGCAAGATGTCGCAACCATGTAACCTACTTCTACCTTCTACCCTGTCAGCATGTCTAATGGAGATATTACTACATGCTGACGTTGTCATAGCCTCTAAAATACTGAGTGCCAATCTCTTACTGACCTGTTTATGCCGGCTTCTTCACTATTTACATTCCATGCCGTTACATCATATACTACCTCGTATTTCTCGGAGACATTGTTTTCTCACTGCGCATAAAAACTTATTCAGGCCACTGTCATTCCTCCACTGATTTTCAATCCATACAGTAATTTTTTGTTCATCTCTTTGTCTGCACTTTTTTTGCTGCCTAACATTTAAGAATTTTGCCCTTAATTTCTCTGTTCCTGTACAATCACAAAGAAAATGTAAATCATCATGTTCGGCCTCACATAGTATACACTGAGAGCTCTTCCCGCTCCTGTTCCACCCTTTGTTTCTATGCACCCCCATCAGCCACCATAGTAACCCACCCTTTAATCTTCCGTCCCCAAATCTTATACTTAATTTGGAAAACTGGTATACCTTGTAGAATAGGCTAAGCAAAGGCCTTTCCCTACATTCCTCCAAACATTTCTGGAACTGTCTGTCCTTAATTCTCATTGTTAGGGTCCGCTGCATTCTGCTATTGCTCCCCTTCCACCCCTCTCGCCAAATATATCCCATTCCCAATTCCTCAACATAACTTTTGATTTTTGCTAGCCAACCCTCATCATACATTCCTTCCAGTTCATATCTATATATTTCCTGCAGTAGAATGCCTCCGCTTCCTCGTCTTAGTCTAGTCCGATAATTTAACACCCTTTTGACACAGTCCAACTCAATAAAGTCTCCGCATAAGATTAGCGCCCCCACATTAGCTGTGCATTGCGGTAGCCTCATAACAGCCTTGCTGAACTTGTATTTTATTTGGTTCAGGCTGTCCTTTTTCTTTTCTAATCCCCACAATTCAACCCCATATAAAGCTCTGCTCAGGACCAGAGATTTTAGTAATAGCCTAAGTATTTTATAGCTTGCTCCTGGGTATTTGGCGACTAGAATTGTTATTGCTGCAAGGGCTGCAACACCCCTGAGCTTGCATCTCTTTATGTGGTCGTCCCAACCTCCTTTTCTGTTCAGTTAATTCCTAAATATTCTAATCTATCTACTTCCTCTATTCTTGCGCCTTGTATCCACCATTCCCTTACTTTTTTATCCTCCTTCTTCTACTTACAATCATCACCTTTGTTTTATTATAGTTAATTTTCAGCGACCACTTATTTGCATAATCTACTAGTTTATCCAGACTTTTCTTCAGTCCACCACTAGTCAGCGTCGTTAACAGAACATCATCAGCGAAAATCAGTCCTGGGATCTCCATGTTATCCACTGCCGGTACAGCCCACCTAGCCCCTCCATGCTCATCCGATATATCATTTATAAATAGTATAAATATATGGGCGATAATTTACATCCTTGTTTGAGGCCCCACTTGCATTCTATCGGTATATATAATTTCGTGTGGCTATTTCTAGCCAAGTGCAGCCCTTGTAAGGCAGACCCTCCGATGAGGGTGGGCGGCATCTGCCATTTGTAGGTAACTGCGAGTTATTGTGGTGGAGGATAGTGTTATGTGTGGTGTGTGAGTTGCAGGGATGTTGAGGACAGCACAAACACCCAGCCCCCGGGCCACTGGAATTAACCAATGGAGGTTAAAATCCCCGACCCGGCCGGGAATCGAACCCGGGACCCTCTGAACCGAAGGCCAGTACGCTTACCATTCAGCCAACGAGTCGGACATTCTATCGGTTTGCTTATTAAATTGTTCTCTAGTTTGACACTACTAAGTACTGTTTGATATAGCGCTTCTATCGCACGTATCATTTTCCTAGAGACTCCCAGCCTCCCTAGTTTTTCTATTAACGCCTTTCTGCTCACCGTGTCCGACTCGTTGGCTGAACGGTCAGCGTACTGGCCTTCGGTTCAGAGGGTCCCGGGTTCGATTCCCGGCCGGGTCGGGGATTTTAACCTTAATTGGTTAATTCCAATGGCACGGGGGCTGGATGTATGTGTTGTCTTCATCATCATTTCATCCTCATCACGACGCGCAGGTCGCCTACGGGTGTCAAATAGAAAGACCTGCACCTGGCGAGCCGAACCCGTCCTGGGATATCCCGGCACTAAAAGCCATACGACATTTCATTTTGCTCACCGTGTCAAACGCTTTCTCAAAATCTACTGCTGCTAGAAATAAGCTTCCTTTTTCCCGCACAATGTATTTCTCCGCTAACATTTTCACAATCTTGATATTATCTATCGTTTGCCTCCCCCTCCTGAAACCTCCCTGGTATTTAGAGATTAAGCCGTTGTTTTCAGCCCAGTCTCTTAGCCTATTGGCTAAGACACATGTGTAAACTTTGCTCAATGAGTCTAGCAGGGTTATACCTCGGTAGTTATTGGGTAAATTTCTATTTCCTTTCTTTTTGTATATTGGGCATATTATCCCATACTCCCATTCCTTCGGTACCTTTGCTCCGTTGAAAATCCTATTGAATATATTTACAATTCCTTCTACCATCTGATCGTATGTACTTATTTGTTTCCAGCATACATTACTAATACCATTCCTCCCCCCCCCCTCCCTCCCGGCTGATTTTATCTTCAGATACCCAATCACTCCTTAACTTCTTCTGTCGTGATATTCCTATCTAGTTCGTGGATGCTTACTTCCACGTTAGACCACACGGCCTGCTTTCTTTCCTATACTCCCAATCGTCCCTTCCTCCTAATAGCTCGCTAAAATATGTTACCCATTTTGCATAGTCAATATTCATTTTCTTCGGACCCTTCCCTCCTTTATTGATCACATTTATTCTCTCCCAAATTTTTTCAGTCCGATTCATACTGCATTCCTTATTTATTAGCTCTGATTGGTCCTTCAACCACTTTTTCTTCTCCGCAATTTTCATTTTATACTCTTTCCTCAATCTACAAAATGCTTCACGATCTTTGCTCCTTCCTTTTGCTCTGTACTCTTTTAATGCTCCTAGCACTGCTCTTCTACAAACCTTACATTCCCTATCATACCAGCCATCCCCTTCTGCTTTTTTTCTTCTGTTGTGATCTCCTTATCCATAAATGCATCCAGCTCTGCTTTTGAATTCTCTGTCCATATATATTTACTCTCTCCCTCTATCGTACTATTCCTCTCTTCCTCTTTAGTTTCCTCTCTCCTTACCAAACTCATCCATACTGGGGCGTGGTTCGATTCGTTCCAATCCTCCACCATTATGCTTTTGATGTTATCTAGCAAGTCTTCTGAACTCATTACTAAATCTATAACGCTCCCCCGCCCCCTGTTCAGTAATATATACATTTTTCCTTCTCTGCCCCCCTCCCAATACCCATTCAAAATGCAGAAATTCCCACCTTCGCACAATTCTAAAAGTTTTCTACCGTAGTTATTAATTACCTATTCTGGCATTTCAGTCTCCAAGTAGCAATATTCCGTCCCCCTCATATCTCCCTCTAATGATACTAATAACAATTCCTCAAAGAAGTTATCATTTGCATATGGAAATTCCTTTGGGTGACAGTAGGCAAAAGCCAAACATACATGTTTCTCTCTCCCCATGTTAAATCTTATCCATATCACACCTTCAATCCCACTCTCAATATACTCTATACGTTCCTTCAACTCTTCTTTAACTAGCACGACTATTCCTCCTGGCACAGGACCATTTTGCTCAATCTCTTCCTTGACTTATGCCTCACCGTAAATCCTCCCCAAGTTATCTCCCTACCTATTTCTAACCATGTTTCTAAAAGCGCTACAATATTACAGCTTTCTATTAAATTTTTCACTTTTTTATTGCCTATTTTACTCAGTACACCTTCAATATTAACAAAGCCTATCTTCCATCCTAGTTACGGCTTTTTTCCCTACCCTCCGAACCACCCTCTTTATTCTTACTCCTCGTCACCCTCTCATTCTCAGCTTCTACCTCCCTTCCGTCATTCTTGGACACTTTATTGTCATCCTTCTTCTCTTTATCTTCTAAACCTTTATTCCTTTTCCCCCACAGATCTTTCAAGCTCCTGCTCCTCCACTTGGTCATAAGGTCTCTCTCTTTTTTGTCACCCCCCCCCCCCAGTTCGGTAATCACTGAATCCTCTTTTCCTTTCGGAACACTATCCGATAACACTTCTTGAACCTGCACAAGTGATCTTCCACTCGCAATACCTTGCATTGCACTGTTTTCTTGTCTCGTCGCTTCAGCCATCGTTGCCACGTTTCCTCTCTCCTCTTGTGCGTCCTCCTGTCTGTCTTTTGGCCGCTTCGATCGCTCCTCTTCCCGTTTCATCTCTTCCTCCATACCTTTTAGTTTTGCTACGGACCAAACACGCCAGCAGATACCGTTTGTTACCACCATCCTTTAGTCCTTAATAAATGCTTTAAGGCCTTGATGTCTAGCTCGGCCTAAATGCTTTCGTTAGATTTTCCTATTCTCAACCCCTTCTATTCCCAAGTCTCTGTGTATCCAGATTTTTTCACCTTGTAAATTCCTAGCGTTTTTTCCTTATCACTATATCCGCCGTTAAGGTTGACATCAGCTTCACTTTTACTGGTCTCCTGCCTTTTACTTTTCCTACTCTTTCTACATCGTCCATATCTACTTCAATGAAGTTATTTTTCAGCTTATTTTGGACGAGATAAGCTTCACTTTATCTTCATTTCGCTCTTCCTGTAATCCATAGATATATATACATTTCTTCGCCTTTTCTTGATTAACAAGTCCGAGCTCATTCTTCAGGGACGCCACTTCCTTCTCCAGATTGTTCACCTGCTCTTTTAGCACTCCTGTTGCTCTCTCATTCTCCTCTATTCTTTTTTCCGTAACTCCCCACCGATCCTTGAACCATATCTTCATATCTTCAAAACCCTTAGCTTGTTCCTTGCTCAATTCCTTTACCAGTGCATCTCCAGTATATTTTTTTATGGCATTTCCTATCAGCCCTCTGATTCTATCCCAGTCTTCCCAGCTCATGTCAGGGCCTGGATTCATCTCCACTCCCCCTATGATTAATAGCATAGTTATCACCATCGCTGCCAGTATAGCTTCGCCTGTCTTCCCCAGTTCTCTCTTGTCCGTCTCATTTCCCTTCGTCTTCTGCCTGCTCTGCCAGCCGCCTATCGCCGCACGATATTGCCCAATACCAATCATGTTATACTGCATTCGCCTTACCACTCGTCCACACTGTCCGGTTGCTCGCGTACTGAGGTCTTACCACCTATCACAAATTGCGATTTTTGTTTTTCTCATCATCAATCTATTGGTAAAGATCAATGAAAAGTTTTTGTTTCTTTCTTTGATTTCATTCTCAAAATTAAAACCTTTTTTCACAGACAATTTCTTATCAGTAACTTAAATTTGGCACTTGGCACATTTTTCTAGCGATAAGTATCAAAGTCTCATTTATATACTAACCAAATTCTGCAGCCGTACCTTACTCAAGGCCAGGGGCGGAGCGTCAGGGGAGACGGGGTAGACAGCCTGTACCCTTAACATGTTGTGAAAGAAATATTGTCTAGTTAATTCAATTACCTTTTAGAACATAAGATATTTCCAGATTCGTGACCTTATTGTATTCCCCGCTTTACTTATTTTCGTCTCACTTCGGCAATGCTAAAGCTCGTGTTAGTTACACGAAACACGTAGGCGAAAGTAGACGCTGTCCATTCTGTGTATTTTCCCTTTGATTTTCAAAGCTTTCAGATAGAGCAACACTAACGCTATCTGTAGGTGCTGACTGTGGAACTATGACTTTCCTATAGCGAGATGTCTCCGCCCAGTAGACAGACTTACCAGCGTCTCTTCTTGCTCTCATTGGCTAGTATTTGGATCTTTCTTATAAAGGTGCTCTTATTGGCTACCATCTTAGACATGCTTTTAATGTTATTAATTTGAATTTACTTTATTATAAGACACGTTTAAAAATAAATTAATAATATTTAAATACGAAGTATAGTAAACTTACACCTAATAAATGAATGACAGCATCAAAACCCTTCAAGAACGTGCATTTTCTTGCCCGCCAATATTAGTTGCGGTATTATAACCCCAATAACTATTGGCTTGCAGTCTCAATAAGGTACTCCAGAGTACGCATACGGAAAAAATTGCTTAACTTGATGCTGTATATTCCGATAGTCATTTTCTAGTGAACGCGCTATGAGTGCATTAAAATGAATTAAAACGTATTTAAGGAATTGGATGACCAACCAGAGACTGTCTAACTTGGGAACTCTAGCTATAGAGAAGAAATTTCTGTGGAATCTTAACAAGACGCCTGACTTCAAGACGAGAGTAATAGATATATTTACCGAAATGAAGGACAGGCGGGTTAAACTCATTTACAAGAATATTGTTTAAAGTGACTTGTACGAACAACTATTTATTTCTTATTTCTCTTATTAAATCTACATAACAATGAAATATATTGTTATTTTTATTCTAAAAGTATGTTGTTATTTGACAACTCTCACGGCCTATTTCGTCTATATTTAAAAATAAAGCAAGTGCACGTAGGGTTATAGGTTGTTATAGGGTTTGTCTTATTTTCAGTCATTAATATAATACTAAATACAGATGTATGCGTCGAAAACAAAATTCCATATAATAATATGATTAAAACAGTTTAAATAAAAGAATCTCTGTCTACCCACTTACTAAGTTCACGCTTCACCACTGCTCAAGGCCACGGTCGCTCCTTTCCTATTCCTAGCCTTTTTCTTTCTCATCGTCAGGAAACAAACCTGTCTGTGTTGGTGCAACGTTAATCCACGATCAGAAATACTTGCCTAACGCGATATATCGAGTTCTGCTAACAACTTTATTAGTCTACACCTGGGCCCACGTTCCACTTATCACGAGTTTTTAGCTATTTACGTTGTGATCGGTTTCTTTGGCGGCGTGTATTTCTTGCGATAACAGTCCATGCCATTCATCTTCAGTTTTCCTTTATTGCGCAGTGCTGTCTCGTGGACGTAAATTCCAAGGCTACGTGCCAAGTTGTCCTTATGTGTTCCAAGAATGCTGTTTATGTTGATTACAAGAGCTATATTTATGAAAAGCTACTGTCAGGGAAAGGAGGACACTGCCGTTGACACGGGGCACGCAATCAACGCATTTCATCCGAAAGAACACAAAAGCATTGTTTACATTGAAACGTTCTAAATAAGTAACACGACACTAAATGTAAAACTTGGTGAAATGTGTCCAGTTTCAAATACGAATATTGTAACTTACACATTTTATCAATAAATCAATCAATACTGATCTGCATTTAGGACAGTCACGCAGGTGGCAGATTCTCTAATGTTTTTCTAGCCTTTTCTTAAATGATTTCAAAGAATTGGATATTTATTGAACATCTCCCTTGATAAGTTATTCAAATCCCTAACTCCCCTTCCTATAAACGAATATTTTCCCCAATTTGTCCTCTTGAATTCCAACTTCATCCTACTTCTAAAGACACCACCCGAATTCGTCTACTAATGTCATTCCACGCCATCTCTCCACTGACAGCTCGGAACATACCACTTAGTCGAGCAGATCGTCTTCTTTTTCTCCAAGTCTTCCCAGCCCAAACTTTGGAACATTTTTGTTACGCTACTCTTTTGTCGGAAATCACCCAGAACAAATCGAGCTGCTTTTCTTTGGATTTTTTCCAGTTCTTGAATCAAGTAATCCTGGTGAGGGCCCCATACACTGGAACCATACTCTATTTGGGGTCTTACCAGAGACGTATATGCCCTCTCCCTTACATCCTTACTACAACCCCTAAACACCCTCATAACTGTGTGCAGTGATCTATACCCTTTATTTACAATCCCATTTATCTGATTACCCCAATGAAGGTCATTCCTTATATTAACACATAGGTACTTACTGTGATCCCCATAAGGAACGTTTACCCCCATCAATGCAGTAAATAAAACAGAGGACTTTTCCTATTTGTGAAACTCACAACCTGACTTTTAACCCCGTTTATCATACCATTATCATACCATTGCCTGCTGTCCATCTCATAACATTATCGGGGTCATTTTGCAGCCACTCACAATCCTATAACTTATTACTCTATACTGAATAACATCATCTGCAAAAAGACTTATCTCTGATTCCACTAAAACTGTGCATGTGTATCCACAATTCAGGCGAAAATATCGCATGTTAAAGAGCCAGTCAACAATGATGAAGACAGAAACATTTATCACAGAGAACATTATTTTTTTAAAAAATTAATATACAATAGTGTTCGTGTTTACACATTTCGGAGATATCATATTCTAAGCAGAACTGTAAGAAAATTTCCAATAATGCAAGCTGTTTGGAAAAATACCTTCTTTTGTAGAATATCAACAACATAATTTGTGGCGAGCCTGCTTTTATATACCTTCGTGGTGTGGCTAGATCACGAGTGTTCTAGTTTCGTCTTTCAGAAAATTCACGGAGACACCAGACGAAGGGGACAACAAAAGCAGAAGTTATCACGGACCCGCAGACCAGCAGGTAGTTCCCCATGTGGCTCGCTCTTTCAAAAATAGACTGCCTGAGCCGTGATCGAACCCGCAAACTTGAGATATGAGTCAAATACTCAACCATCGATCCACCAAGGAAGCTATAGATGTAATATCATACGATAAAGGTCACCTTACAGCGATGTAAGTCCGTCGGTCTGCGCCAGCATGTAAATAGTGCTTTGCGTCCTTGCGCATGTACAGTGTCTGCCACAGAACACCAATATCTGCAAGCATTGTTGGATGCGCTTGAGAACGGTTGGCTGTTGAGAGAGCTCTTGCATTATTGTAGTGATAAAGTAGCGAAAACCTATTGAAATAGCTAAATTTTGTCTATATCTGATTCATTTAGGGCTGTTTATATAGTGGTGTTTAGTGCTTGTTGGTAGAAATTGGGAGTAGTGATATTTACTTAAATTTTGTAACAAGTAATTCAGTTGGTCTTCAGTAAATTACGTTTTCTAGGTTAAGGAGGCTAGCTAGGTGTACCTTGTTTCGAATTTAGGTTTAGGAAATACTTTAGGTAATAATATTAACTTTAAAAATATTCGTAAATATCTGTAGGTTCGTTGGTTATACTTACAAAGGCAGATTATCATAAGGAATAGTACCGTAACTTCTGCAGCAACTTCTCCGGTATTTCGTATAGATATCCGTTCAAACTATCGCGAAGGTAATAATTTACTACATTAAAAAACACGATACGCCTGTAAACTTCCATTTTAAAAAGTTAAAGAGATTACACGGTAATAGTTAACAGTCGTTGTATTGTTATTGGTTATTGTCGCTCCTCATATTCAAATATTGCATTGTTGGCTACAGTCGTGAACAAAGGGTGTAGTGTAGTCAAGTAAATATAAATAAAAATCAGCTGACCTTGTATTCCATTCATTTGTACTTCTGAGTAGGTAGTTAAAGTATCCGTAATTTATATTTCGCTCCCTCGATCTTTCAGTATTTATGAGCGGTTAGCTAATAATAATAAAGTTCATATATCCCAGTAATTGCAGTTCAAGTCCCTGGAGTAGTAGTAGTTTTGATAGAAATATTTGAGAAATTACTGTAGACAACCTCGTATTTTTCAGTAGGCCTAATTAAGGACACTTTTATTCTCCGTCCCGTGGAGTAGGAAAATAATAGTAATCCACAGCTGTAATAATCACATAACCACATTTCAGTAGAATTGTAGTGAAGATAAGGTATAATATATTAGATAGTATCTTGCCAGTTATATTCGTGTTTTTTTTTTTCGTGTACGGCAATCCTTTCGATACTTCAGCATTTAACCAAACGCAGTGTAGTGTAGTGTAGATACATTGTAGTATAGATACAGTACATTTAGATAGTGCTGTATCTTGCTTGCTATATTCGTGTGTTATTTTTCGTGTGTATCTATTAGACCGTAATACTAATAATAATTTGTCTAAGCATTTAGCTTCGTTGGTAATCTTTGAGTACAGTAGTTCTTGCAAATTTCATTTCTGTTGTGCTTAGTTTAGTGGCATACGGTACGGTACCGGTATCGTAATTAGGATACGTCTGAAAGTAGTTTAAAATTACTGTAGTGTACTGTACAGTAGTATACGAGTAATATCCTATTAGAATTTAGTGTGATTATTTTATTATTGTAAAATATTTGTGTAGTACTGGTGTAGTAGAAGTATCCGTAGAAACTCTTACTAAAATACTGTTGTTGTAATTAGAATAGGCTTAATTGCAGTTTGGAATTGTGTAGTTCTTGTGTAGGCTATTACTTTCGATATTCAGTAATTAACAGCAGTTTTTATCCTGTCAGGGGTTGTAGGATAAAAAAATAGAGCACGACTAAGTATTATTGTAGTGTAGTCGTATAGGCCTATTAATTACCTTATTGTTGTGTACTATCCCAGACAATATATCCCTCCGTTCATTTATTTTTTGCAAATAAGTTATTTATTTTTAATTTCATTTTTTTTCCCGCAAAGAATGGCCAAGGAGCGCGAGTGTACTTACTGTGGGTGTGGCGAGGCATTGAGGGGTATGAGGGAGGAGTTGGAAAGTTTGAGGGAGATAGTTAGGATTCTCACAGAAGACATGAAGGAAGATAGGACTCCCTCAAACAATGTACAGGTTACAGTAAGTGTACAAGAGGGAGGGGAAGGAAAGAGAGGAGTTGTAGAAGACAGGTAGTCTAATGTTCTAAGGGGAAGGAGATTGCAGCCTAAGGGCTCTATTCAGGATCAGAATTCAGGACAGGTGTCAGTGCGAAATCGGTACAAGTCACTCCAGGTAGAACAACAGAGGGAAGATGAGGGACAGGGAACTGTTGCTGAGATGAGTGGAAGTAGGAGGAAGGGAAAAGGTAGGAAAGGAAAATGTAGAGTAGAGGATAGGAAAAGACAGGTGGAACAGGGTCATGGGAAGGAGAAAAGGGAGGAGGAAGTAGCTTCTGCAGCTATCAGGAAAGATAGGGCTGACCAGGAGGGGAGGGGATCAAATGAGGTGGGTAGGGTTGAGGCTCTGGTCATGGGGGATTCCATCGTTAGACATGTGGGGAAAGTGTGTGGAGGAAAGGGTACCAGGGTAGAGTGTTATCCAGGAATTAGGTTAAGGCAGATGTTGAGGAAAGTAGAAGAGAGGGAGGAGGGGAAGGAGAAGGTGGTAGTGTTTCACGTTGGTACCAACAACGTAAGGCAAGCTGATATAAGTACCAACATAGCTGGAGATGTGTGGGATCTGGTAAATGCAGCACGGGTTAAGTTTAAGAAAGCGGAGATTGTTATTAGAGGAATACTGTGTAGAAGGGATACTGATTGGAGGGTGATTGGGGATTTAAATGAGACTATGGAGTGGGTATGTGGGAAACTGGGAGTGAAATTTCTAGATCCTAATGGGTGGGTAGGAGATAGGGATCTGCGCTCAGATGGCCTTCATTTAAACCGCAGTGGTACGTATAAGTTAGGAAATTTGTCTGGAAGGGTAATAGGGAGGTACATTCAGGGAAACGGGCTGGCCTAGGGAGCGGTGATAAGGGAAGAGGGAACTGGAAATCAAGTAGGGATGACATAAAATTGTTAGTGTTGAACTGTAGAAGTATTGTAAGGAAAGGAATAGAATTAAGTAATTTAATAGATATATATTTACCAGATATTGTAATAGGAGTTGAATCATGGCTGAGAAATGATATAATGGATGCAGAAATTTTCTCACGACACTGGAGTGTGTATCGTAGAGATAGGATAGGAAGGGTGGGAGGGGGAGTGTACATTCTGGTGAAAGAAGAATTTGTAAGCTACGAAAAAGTTAAAGATGAGACACATGAAATTCTAGGTGTAAGGCTCATTTCTAAAGATAATAGGCAACTTGATATATTTGGAGTGTACAGATCGGGAAAGGGTAGCACTGACGCGGATTCGGAATTATTTGATAGGATAGTCAGCTATGTGGGAAACTACATGGAAAGAAATGTGATTGTAGCGGAAGATCTGAATTTGCCAGATGTCAATTGGGAAGGAAATGCGAACGACAGGAAGCATGACCAACAAATGGCAAATAAGTTAATATGGGAAGGACAGCTGATTCAGAAAGTGATGGAACCAACCAGAGGGAAAAATATCCTGGATGTGGTGCTGATAAAACCAGATGAGCTCTATAGGGAAACTGAAGTAATAGATGGTATTAGTGATCATGAAGCTGTTTTTGTGGTAGTTAAAAATAAATGTGATAGAAAGGAAGGTCTTAAAAGTAGGACTATTAGGCAGTACCATATGGTTGATAAAGTAGGCATGAGGCAGTTTCTAAAAAGTAACTATGATCGGTGGAAAACGGTAAATAAAAATGTAAACAGACTCTGGGATGGGTTTAAAGAAATTGTTGAGGAATGCGAAAACAGGTGTGTACCATTAAGGGTGGTAAGGAATGGTAAAGACCCGCCTTATTATAATAGAGAAATAAAGAGACTAAGAAGGAGGTGCAGACTGGAAAGAAATAGAGTTAGAAATGGCTGTGGAAGTAAGGAGAAATTGAAGGAACTTACTAGAAAATTGAATCTAGCAAAGAAGGCAGCTAAGGATAACATGATGGCAAGCATAATTGGCAGTCATACGAATTTTAGTGAAAAATGGAAGGGTATGTATAGGTATTTTAAGGCAGAAACAGGTTCCAAGAAGGACATTCCAGGAATAATTACTGAACAAGGGGAGTGTGTATGTAAGGATCTTCAAAAGGCAGAAGTATTCAGTCAGCAGTATGTAAAGATTGTTGGTTACAAAGATAATGTCGAGATAGAGGAGGAGACTAAGGCCAAAGAAGTAATAAAATTTACATATGATAACAATGACATTTACAATAAGATACAAAAGTTGAAAACTAGAAAAGCGGCTGGAATTGGTCAGATTTCTGGGGATATACTAAAGACAATGGGTTGGGATATAGTACCATATCTGAAGTACTTATTTGATAATTGTTTGGTCGGAGGAGCTATACCAGATGAATGGAGAGTTGCTATAGTAGCCCCTGTGTATAAAGGAAAGGGTGATAGACATAAAGCTGAAAATTACAGGCCAGTAAGTTTGACATGCATTGTATGTAAGCTTTGGGAAGGCATTCTTTCTGATTATATTAGACATGTTTGTGAAATTAATAACTGGTTCGATACAAGGCAATTCGGTTTTAGGAAAGGTTATTCCACTGAAGCTCAACTTGTAGGATTCCAGCAAGATATAGCAGATATCTTGGATTCTGGAGGTCAAATGGACTGTATCGCGATTGACCTGTCTAAAGCATTTGATAGGGTGGATCATGGGAGACTACTGGCAAAAATGAGTGCAATTGGACTAGACAAAAGAGTGACTGAATGGGTTGCTATATTTCTAGAAAACAGATCTCAGAGAATTAGAGTAGGTGAAGCTTTATCTGACCCTGTAATAATTAAGAGGGGAATTCCTCAAGGCAGTATTATCGGACCTTTATGTTTTCTTATATATATAAATGATATGAGTAAAGGAGTGGAATCGGAGGTAAGGCTTTTTGCGGATGATGTTATTCTCTATAGAGTGATAAATAAGTTACAAGATTGTGAGCAACTGCAACGTGACCTCGAAAATGTTGTGAGATGGACAGCAGGCAATGGTATGTTGATAAACGGGGTTAAAAGTCAGGTTGTGAGTTTCACAAATAGGAAAAGTCGTCTCAGTTTTAATTACTGCGTTGATGGGGTGAAAGTTCCTTTTGGGGATCATTGTAAGTATCTAGGTGTTAATATAAAGAAAGATCTGCATTGGGGTAATCAAGTAAATGGGATTGTAAATAAAGGGTACAGATCTCTGCACATGGTTATGAGGGTGTTTAGTAGTGTTTGTAGTAAGGATGTAAGGGAGAGTGCATATAAGTCTCTGGTAAGATCCCAACTAGAGTATGGTTCCAGTGTATGGGACCCTCACCAGGATTACCTGATTCAAGAACTGGAAAAAATCCAAAGAAAAGCAGCTCGATTTGTTCTGGGTGATTTCCGACAAAAGAGTAGCGTTACAAAAATGTTGCAATGTTTGGGTTGGGAAGAACTGAGAGAAAGAAGAAGAGCTGCTCGACTAAGTGGTATGTTCCGAGCTGTCAGCGGAGAGTTGGCGTGGAACGACATTAGTAGTCGAATAAGTTTGAATGGCGTTTATAAAAGTAGGAAAGATCACAATATGAAGATAAAGTTGGAATTCAAGAGGACAAACTGGGGCAAATATTCATTTATAGGAAGGGGAGTTAGGGATTGGAATAACTTACCAAGGGAGATGTTCAAATAAATTTCCAATTTCTTTGAAATCATTTAGGAAAAGGCTAGGAAAGCAACAGATAGGGAATCTGCCACCTTGGCGACTGCCCTAAATGCAGATCAGTATTGATTGATTGATTGATTGATTGATTGATTGATTGATTGATTGATGTGGGACTTCGATAATTCATGTGTATGTGTTACTGTATATTAATTTCCTTAGATCGATAACTTCGAGAAACGGGTGCATCGCAGGTAAGAAATACGAATGCGGTACAGTGGGAGTACGCCCATGAGAGTTTCGGTTACATATAGAGTCACTGTAGTTTCGGTTTACTCGGTCTGCCATCTAGTGGGCTTAGAGTAAAACGGAACGTCGAAATTGACGAGCAGACAGCCAGATGGCGTCAACTTGAAATGTCTGCACACGGTTGCTGAGGCCATACGATTATTATTATTATTATTATTTACTCTGTTTTTGTTTCGTATTATCGCACCTTGACTTACTCTAGTCCGCCTCTGTGGTGTAGTGGTTAGCGTGATTAGCTGCCACCCCCGGAGGCCCGGGTTCGATTCCCGGCTCTGCCACGAAATTTGAAAAGTGGTACGAGGGCTGGAACGGGGTCCACTCAGCCTCGGGAGGTCAACTGAGTAGAGGTGGGTTCGATTCCCACCTCAGCCATCCTGGAAGTGGTTTTCCGTGGTTTCCCACTTCTCCTCCAGGAGAATGCCGGGATGGTACCTAACTTAAGGACACGGCTGCTTCGTTCCCTCTTCCTTGCTATCCCTTCCAATCTTCCCATCCCTTCACAAGGCCCCTGTTCAGCATAGCAGGTGAGGCCGCCTGGGCGAGGTACTGGTCATACTTCCCAGTTGTATCCCCAGACCAAGAGTCTGAAGCTCCAGGACACTGCCCTTGAGGCGGTAGAGGTGGGATCCCTCGCTACGTCCGAGGGAAAAACCGAACCTGGAGGGTAAACAGATGATGACATGACATGACATGACTTACTCTAAAGCAGAGGAGCTCAGCTGGGCGCCCGTTGAAGCTAGCCCAGTGTGGCCGGGCTGGCATGACGTAAATGCTTACGGAGTATGCATACGTCACAATGAAGCGAAAGAGCGAACACACTTTGCAGCACACCGAGGAGCATTGACGTTCGATTGTGGTGATGGAGCTCTCCTACACTATTCAGCGAAGTGCTGATTGGGATGCATCATTAAAACTCTATAATCGTAACAAAAAACTGACCTTTTCAAGATATTTCATTTTGATTTATACTGCGCTCGATATAAACAGTCAGTTTTATTTTCTTATAGTTATTCTTTCAAAGAAAACTGACACGTTATAATTTTTGGGTTACAATCTACAAATTCAATTTCTTTTCGAATTCAAATACCCGTCTTCCATAATCTCGGAAACCATAGATTAGGGAGAGGATATTGTTTATTGTAATCTCTTCTTAATCTGCGATACAAAAGCTAATATCCTTCAGCGTAGTTGTAAAATACGGATAAATCAAAATAAAACAGTGTCCGGAAAACATAGACGATTTAGAAATTGAACAGAGAAAGAAGAGCCTGGAATTAATGTTGGAATTATGTTAATAAATAGAACTTTAAAAGAAAAACAGAAACATCAATAAATATTAATATAATAAATGGAACGTTAAAAAGCACAAAAACATCAATGAATATCAATATTATCTTTTCAGACTGTTGAAATAAGAGTATTAATATTGACTTTTTAGACTACTGCAGGAAACAAAAACAAGGCACATGCAAACTAATAGAACTACCACGACAAATCACTTACACGCTATAACTCAGATCTATGTACCTAATGGCTCTAGACTTCAACGGAGTTATATTGTCTAGGTTACCCGAGGCACAGTTCTGTTCTTGACTGGCATGTATCACTTATTTTTCTTACAGCAGTTTCCTACTCCACATTCCCCTAATAATGTCAAATAATTTTGTGATTCTACTAGAGTGCATCCATTCTCTGTTCAATAACTTTACAATTGTATACAGCTGATTTTCGTTATCAGTTTTTCTTACGTCCTCTTCATCTATAAATTTATCTCGTATTTGTCTCGTCTCTAAACAATCTTTTATAGGATGTGCCAATCCCATTCCTTCAGAACATAGAAAACATTTATTTTCATATCTATTTTGTCTATATGCTTTATTTTTATGTATCCCCATTAACCACCACATTATACCCCTCATTCCCTCATTTGTTATAATTTCTAAATTTATCCTCATTCTCCCACTTAAATTACAAAATTCCTCTAATGACCTCTTACTTTTACATTGTGAAGCAATACGTTGCTTTTCAATATCCTTAACTCTTAGAACTATATTTTACGGTGCGACGTAAAGCCCCTAGCAAAAAAAAAAAACCTATATTTTACACATTCTCAGCTTCTCTATACAGTCCCTTAGCCAGTAATATCCCATTCCTACCGTTTCCGAAATGTTCCGTACCCCATCCACCCAGTATCCTTGGTTCTGATGTTTCATTTGGTGTTGGTAGGCTATCTGTAATACTTCTCACAACAGCAAGAATTACTTAAACCCCTACCAACTTCAGTTCCCCGCCTTTTAAGTTCTGATACGATAATATACAGTCAGACGGTTCAGTTGTTAATCGAGGCCAATCTCAAATTGCGAACCGTTCAGCCTGTTAGTTTTGTCAAAACCATCCTCAGTTATTACCATCTCCCTGTCCGGTTCCATGGCTAAATGGTTAGCGTGCTGGACTTTGGTCACAGGAGTCCCGGGTTCGATTCCCGGCAGGGTGGAGAATTTTAACCATAATTGGTTAATTCCTCTGGCACGGGGGCTGGGTGTACGTATTGAACCCATGACCTTTGTGCCCTAAGAACATTATGCATAATATGACAAATAATTTAAAGTTGGATTCTTGATAACATGGATTTGACACGTGACGAGGGGGTGATTACCTTCGGTCCCACGCTCTGGGGTACGTGACGTCAACCACACGTGTCGATGGCGGAAGAATCTCAAGTAATTTTTATGAACTATTTCAAAGCGCGTGTACACGGCGTGACCACGCCAAGTCAAAAAAATATAGTGCCTATCAAAGGGGGTCAATCATCTCACAAATCGAACCCGTAAAAATTTTAAATGTCCATGAACACTACCGCCAGAAATGTAGCAAGCATGTAGTCACTTTCAAAACTCTTGAAATTGCAGTTTAGGTAAGTCAGAAAATTTATAGAAATTTTCTTGGCGGCAAAGGGAGAGACCTGAAGAGAGGGGGTAACTGCTATAAATATGAAGGGACGCCATGACGAAGCTTCCTTCTCCGGCATTTGTGATACAAAGCGGACGAAATTGTTGAGTTGCTCCGCGAAATCAAATCAACGAAAGTAGACTGAGTTCGACTGCAGATTTTAGCCAGTGTGGCTAAGTCTTGACTCCGTGGGGAGATAGTTTTCTTGAGAGAAATAAGTGTATCAGATAGGACGGTCAAAGTACTGAATATTCTAATGTGATTGAGTAATTCGTGTGCGGGAATAATTGAAATCCATCGTGTGCGTACAAGCAAACAAGTGAAGGGTATTTTCTTGTTTTTTTATGCTTTATTCCAGGAAACCTGAAGAAATAATTATAAATTGTAAAGCCATGAATGTAAAAATGGCTAAATAAAATGCCAGGGTCGCAGGTGAGCCCTAAGACGAATACTGGCATGAAGACATGAGGTAGGTGACTTCCCATCTTACTGCCTCTTATATCTCATCTCGTGATTTCTAAAAGTGTATTTTGCTTGGGGATATACGACGCAGTGGTCACCCCTACTAAGTTTTGTAAGTGTGAGAGTACGACTAAAAGAGTCATTTGTTTTATTTTCCACTTGGATAAAATTTTGAAGTCTTGCGAGTGCCATATAATGTTGTAAAAAGTTATTGAATAGGGTTCCGAAGTGATATCACGTCCAATGTAGATCGTCATCCGTGTGAGTGTACTGCCTGTATTTTGTGATGTCAAAGTAAGATGTTCATTCGATGTAAAATTCTTCTGTCTGCAATTTGACGTTAATAATAATAATCCATGGTCACTCATTTTCAATCGAGTGGAAGCGCGCTGTCGGGTGAGAACCTAGGGGATGAATTTGGTCACGGAGAGAAACGTTCTTTTTTAATGCCCATTTTAAACTGTGTCTGACTGACAAATAAAAGATCTAGTAGAATGTTTCAGTCATTTCTCGTAAAAAAAAATCAAGTTATTAAATACGATATCATTTATGCAAAGTTATTCATGAGTAATGCATTGTGCGATATTAGATGTTGGGATTTCTAGTGAGGATTTTATTCCAGTTCTTTGTCGATGATAATTGTGGAGCTGGGAAACAGAGGTTAGTTTGTGAATCAGGTTGGACCTGTCATTGAAGCCGGGATACGGAAGCCCGAGGAATGTTTTATATGAGTTGAGATGAGATGTGCGAATCAGGTTAGAGTTCTGTCATTGAAGCCGGGATATGATAACCCGAGGAATATTTTATAATGTTGAGAATGGAAAGAAATTCATAGAAATCCATAGCGGTATAATTGGCGACGCGTATAATTAGTGTGGGCATCTTGAAGCATATCTGTGCATTTTGTTGGTTAGAATATCGTATTTGTTTAATCATGTCGGCAGAGTTTAAAGGGAGCATTTTGAGAAGTCAGTCAGGTAGAACGAACCGGGTGGTTTATGTAACTGCCGAGCGAGCATGGGGTGAGAGACCTAAGCGGACAGCGGGGATAATAACGGGACAGTGGAGTTGAGATTGTACTGTAATTCTCGGCCAGGAAAACGTTAAATGCTGGATTTAGTTGAAATTTCATAGCCGGTATTGATCTAAGTATTGCGAAATACTGTAATTGGGGACGGAATGAACATTTGAAACCATGAACTTTGAGTATAGGGAACAGAGTAACCCAATTTCAGGATTGTCCAAAATATAGAGCGATGGTCGTGATGATCGATTTGTCTGCGAGGGGTGTGCAAAATTCAGTGATGACGAGATATGACATCGTAATGATATGGCGAGTTGTTTGCTTTGTACGTAGATTATTAGGATATCCAAGTGTTAATAACGGTTAGGATTAGAGTAGATTTTTAAGCATGATATCACGAGATGAGATATATAGCTGGACATGAATGATGTAACAAATTCTTTTCCAGCCAGATAAACATCGCAATATTGAATTCACATCACAGCTGCGTATAAATTTGTGAGGAAACCAGAGTCCGCGGAGATGAAATTTGTTGTTTGTTAATATTTCGTTAAATCATTTAAATTTATTAAATTATTAAATTCAGTGAAACCGCATTTTGAAATAACTTTAATCAAGCGAATAACTTGGAGATGCATTCTGGAAATTTTAGTTTGTTGTCTGGGGAATATTAAAAATAAAGTAAAGATTAAAGGGACATATCCGAAGGAAATGGATTTTACTGCCACAAAGTTTGTGAGCATTGCTATTGTTGTAATTATTGAACTTTGATTGATTGAGCAATGAATGTGCTGGGGATAGTAAAGTGGAACTTTGGTCATCAACCGATGTAACTTAATTGTGTTTAGCCTTCAGCCTAGAAACTTGGATGGTCAGGGGGTCATCAACCTCAGTGACTTAGATTAGGGCCATATGCCATTGTAGCATCATTTCCTTGCGGTCATCATCCACAATGACTTTAATGTAACTTAGAAGATTAGATGTCGGTCCATGACATAGACGCAGGTCACATCGATTCAATTAAGGGTCCATGCCGTAGAACCATTGTGTGGCACACACCGATTGGACGGCCTTAATTATACTCAGAGTCCAGAGTTCGTGTTACGAGGGCTGGACCATAACGAATCACTATGATGGTACATGTGGTCTCACATGGAAGCCGAATTTAAGGATTTCCAGACTTTCCTTTCTTAAATGATTAATAATTGAGATAATGGTTTCTAGTAAGATTGCCCATCAGGCAGTTACGTTAAAGTCTCACACCAGTGTTCTGACATTTATGTAAAAATGATTGTGGTGTCCAGTGGACACAATTGACTATGACATCGTTGACATAGTAAATTACTTCATTTCCCTGAATAAATAGGAATATTTTAAATAGACCTTTCATTCCAGTAGATAGATTAGAATTAATGAACCCTACCTTTACCTCAGCAAGTGACGACATTAAAATGGCTTCCAACGTGGTGGCATCAGTCACTTAACGATGGGGCATAAGTCACGATAACGATGAGGGAACCTAAGTCACGATAACGATAAGGATATTTTGAAAAAAATCGTGTACTATGGGAAAAGAGAAATAATGTTGAGGCTATGCCACATTATGGATGATAAAATCGTGCGCCAGAGTTGATGGTGAACTCGAAGAAATAGATAAACGCCCGATGAGTAAGGCTAGGAGATACCATTATGAGAATAATTTATCTACTGAATGAAAGGTATAATTTAAGTGTGTTAGTGTAATTTCCCAAATTTTTGAATACTGGTTTGAGTGTTTTGGCTGATCACTTTGATCGAGTGAACATTGAATTTTACATTTTATTAAATAAAATTTTAGAGAATATTGCATTAACAGTGTGATGTGTTAGATAGGAGGATGTTGTGATGTTTATCGTTGTAGTCGTATTATACGCCGTTGAAGTCTCGGGCTCACCGATGACCTATCGTTTTCTGTTAAATACAGTATGTTTATGCAGGAGGGAGAATTGGCCCAAGGGCAGGTGGTCCAAATGATCAAGGACTTAATGGAAAGGATGGAAGCCAATAGGAAGGACTTAAGTGAGAGTATTAAATCTATGGGTGTAAGGTTGGATAATAAGCTAGAGACAGTGGACAATAAATTAGATAGTGCGGATGTCGAATTAAAAGGTATGAAGGAAGTCGTAGGAACAATGGACAATAAATTAGATAGTGCAGATGTAGAATTAAAAGGTATGAAGGAAGTTGTTCAAAATGTTGACATTAAAGTGCAGGACACGCAGGATAGTTGTAAGGAAGCTAGCGTTGATATTAGGAAGGACATTGGTGACTTTAAACATGAAATAAATCAGCAGTTTATAGAAACTCGCGAGCTACATCGTGTTCTTAGTGAAAATCAGGACATAATTAGAGGAGACCTCGATAGGCACGTCAACGAAAGTAGGGAACTACATCAGCAGTTGAGGTCAGATCAAGCTGAGCTTAAGGCCGATCTGAAGACAGAGGTAGAGAAGTTCAACATCATGCGTGAAGACGATAAGTCAAAGGTCTTCACAGCAATGAATGAACATAAGGAAATGTTGTGTAAAGAGATAGCCGTCGTAAATGACAAAGTAGACCAGTTAGCCGAAGACGTCAAGGCAACTGTAGACCAGCGTATTGAGGCCATTGACTTTAAATTAATCCAGATGAATAAAGAGGATATGAGAAAATTAGGTACAACTCAGGAAGAAACGGCTAGGAGTATTGAGGAGGTACAGGTAGACTTGAAGGAACCAAGTGAAAATATAAGGGCGGATGCGAAAGAATTGAAGGAGAAGTTAGAAATAGTGAATGTTAAACCGAACACTACACTGGAACAGATAGATAACACTCAGTCTCCTGAATCAGCGTCACAAGTAGTTACGCATGTGGAAAACCAAGTGGATGTCGTAATTCATATCCAAGAGAGTAGACCGGAAAGGGATGTTTCGCAGGCTGACATACAAGAGAATAATGGGCCAGGGTTTGAAACCATACTAAACCAGAATAGTCAGAACGTGGAACAACCTAGATACCTGTACGGAAAGTGGAATAGACGCCGTGATCCATGTAGGAGGAACCAGGGTCGATGTCGGGAAAATTCTTACCAAAGACGCAGACGCCGTTGTAGAAATGAAGCCGATAGAAGATGGAATAATTACAAATCCAGACATTCTTATCTATGGCATGGGTCTGAAGAGGAAAAGGCAAAACCTAAACGATTTGATGCCAATAAGAAGAAGAGGCCTACGATAAGTAGAAGTGATGAACGTTCAGACAAGGATGCCAGTGATGACGATTATAGTCCGTCAAGAAAGGCTCAAGCAAATGCGAAGAAGTATAGGCCAGCTGCTAAAATGAAGAAGATGACGATGATGAAGAAGAAGTGTAAGCCAGCTGCAAAAATGAAGAAGATTATGAGGATGATGAAGATGTGTAAGCCAGCTGCTAAAATGAAGATGAGGATGATGATGAAGAAGAAGGGTCAGCCAGCTGCTAAAATGAAGAAGATGAGGAGAATGATGAGGAAGAAGAACGGTAAACCACCAGCAAAAATGAAGAAAGTCAGTGACAACGACAGTAATGAGGACAGGGATTTGCACCCAGAAACTTCGCATTTTGAGGTGAATGCAAGTTCGTCGAGAAGTTGGAAGGACAAACCACCTAACTTCCAATAAGTCAACTACAATTCACTGGAGATCTACCCCGCAACCCCGAACTCTCCAAGCAACCAAGAACTACCAGGAAGCTGAAGGCATCAACCAGTATCCGTACACCAGAAGATGAACAACTACATAAGAGGGAGGAAAGGAATTTACATTCAAAGGTCATGTTTCATCAGACGTCAAAATTAGAAATTTCGCCATCTGGAGTATTTAAAGGAAATTCCTTGTCACTGCGCGAAAGGAATTCGTGTCTTGGGGGAAATATGAACCCATGACCTTTGTGCCCTAAGAACATTATGCATAATATGACAATTAAACTTAAAGTTGGATTCTTGATAGCATGGAGTTGACACGTGACGAGGGGGTGATTACCTTCGGTCCCACGCTCTGGGGTACGTGACGTCAACCACACGTGTCGACGGCGGAAGAATCTCAAGTAATTTTTATGAACTATTTCAAAGCGCGTGTACACGGCGTGACCACGCCAAGTCAAAAAAATATAGTGCCTATCAAAGGGGGTCAATCATCTCACAAATCGAACCCGTAAAAATTTTAAATGTCCATGAACACTACCGCCAGAAATGTAGCAAGCATGTAGTCACTTTCAAAACTCTTGAAATTGCAGTTTAGGTAAGTCAGAAAATTTATAGAAATTTTCTTGGCGGCAAAGGGAGAGACCTGAAGAGAGGGGGTAACTGCTATAAATATGAAGGGACGCCATGACGAAGCTTCCTTCTCCGGCATTTGTGATACAAAGCGGACGAAATTGTTGAGTTGCTCCGCGAAATCAAATCAACGAAAGTAGACTGAGTTCGACTGCAGATTTTAGCCAGTGTGGCTAAGTCTTGACTCCGTGGGGAGATAGTTTTCTTGAGAGAAATAAGTGTATCAGATAGGACGGTCAAAGTACTGAATATTCTAATGTGATTGAGTAATTCGTGTGCGGGAATAATTGAAATCCATCGTGTGCGTACAAGCAAACAAGTGAAGGGTATTTTCTTGTTTTTTTATGCTTTATTCCAGGAAACCTGAAGAAATAATTATAAATTGTAAAGCCATGAATGTAAAAATGGCTAAATAAAATGCCAGGGTCGCAGGTGAGCCCTAAGACGAATACTGGCATGAAGACATGAGGTAGGTGACTTCCCATCTTACTGCCTCTTATATCTCATCTCGTGATTTCTAAAAGTGTATTTTGCATGGGGATATACGACGCAGTGGTCACCCCTACTAAGTTTTGTAAGTGTGAGAGTACGACTAAAAGAGTCATTTGTTTTATTTTCCACTTGGATAAAATTTTGAAGTCTTGCGAGTGCCATATAATGTTGTAAAAAGTTATTGAATAGGGTTCCGAAGTGATATCACGTCCAATGTAGATCGTCATCCGTGTGAGTGTACTGCCTGTATTTTGTGATGTCAAAGTAAGATGTTCATTCGATGTAAAATTCTTCTGTCTGCAATTTGACGTTAATAATAATAATCCATGGTCACTCATTTTCAATCGAGTGGAAGCGCGCTGTCGGGTGAGAACCTAGGGGATGAATTTGGTCACGGAGAGAAACGTTCTTTTTTAATGCCCATTTTAAACTGTGTCTGACTGACAAATAAAAGATCTAGTAGAATGTTTCAGTCATTTCTCGTAAAAAAAAATCAAGTTATTAAATACGATATCATTTATGCAAAGTTATTCATGAGTAATGCATTGTGCGATATTAGATGTTGGGATTTCTAGTGAGGATTTTATTCCAGTTCTTTGTCGATGATAATTGTGGAGCTGGGAAACAGAGGTTAGTTTGTGAATCAGGTTGGACCTGTCATTGAAGCCGGGATACGGAAGCCCGAGGAATGTTTTATATGAGTTGAGATGAGATGTGCGAATCAGGTTAGAGTTCTGTCATTGAAGCCGGGATATGATAACCCGAGGAATATTTTATAATGTTGAGAATGGAAAGAAATTCATAGAAATCCATAGCGGTATAATTGGCGACGCGTATAATTAGTGTGGGCATCTTGAAGCATATCTGTGCATTTTGTTGGTTAGAATATCGTATTTGTTTAATCATGTCGGCAGAGTTTAAAGGGAGCATTTTGAGAAGTCAGTCAGGTAGAACGAACCGGGTGGTTTATGTAACTGCCGAGCGAGCATGGGGTGAGAGACCTAAGCGGACAGCGGGGATAATAACGGGACAGTGGAGTTGAGATTGTACTGTAATTCTCGGCCAGGAAAACGTTAAATGCTGGATTTAGTTGAAATTTCATAGCCGGTATTGATCTAAGTATTGCGAAATACTGTAATTGGGGACGGAATGAACATTTGAAACCATGAACTTTGAGTATAGGGAACAGAGTAACCCAATTTCAGGATTGTCCAAAATATAGAGCGATGGTCGTGATGATCGATTTGTCTGCGAGGGGTGTGCAAAATTCAGTGATGACGAGATATGACATCGTAATGATATGGCGAGTTGTTTGCTTTGTACGTAGATTATTAGGATATCCAAGTGTTAATAACGGTTAGGATTAGAGTAGATTTTTAAGCATGATATCACGAGATGAGATATATAGCTGGACATGAATGATGTAACAAATTCTTTTCCAGCCAGATAAACATCGCAATATTGAATTCACATCACAGCTGCGTATAAATTTGTGAGGAAACCAGAGTCCGCGGAGATGAAATTTGTTGTTTGTTAATATTTCGTTAAATCATTTAAATTTATTAAATTATTAAATTCAGTGAAACCGCATTTTGAAATAACTTTAATCAAGCGAATAACTTGGAGATGCATTCTGGAAATTTTAGTTTGTTGTCTGGGGAATATTAAAAATAAAGTAAAGATTAAAGGGACATATCCGAAGGAAATGGATTTTACTGCCACAAAGTTTGTGAGCATTGCTATTGTTGTAATTATTGAACTTTGATTGATTGAGCAATGAATGTGCTGGGGATAGTAAAGTGGAACTTTGGTCATCAACCGATGTAACTTAATTGTGTTTAGCCTTCAGCCTAGAAACTTGGATGGTCAGGGGGTCATCAACCTCAGTGACTTAGATTAAGGCCATATGCCATTGTAGCATCATTTCCTTGCGGTCATCATCCACAATGACTTTAATGTAACTTAGAAGATTAGATGTCGGTCCATGACATAGACGCAGGTCACATCGATTCAATTAAGGGTCCATGCCGTAGAACCATTGTGTGGCACACACCGATTGGACGGCCTTAATTATACTCAGAGTCCAGAGTTCGTGTTACGAGGGCTGGACCATAACGAATCACTATGATGGTACATGTGGTCTCACATGGAAGCCGAATTTAAGGATTTCCAGACTTTCCTTTCTTAAATGATTAATAATTGAGATAATGGTTTCTAGTAAGATTGCCCATCAGGCAGTTACGTTAAAGTCTCACACCAGTGTTCTGACATTTATGTAAAAATGATTGTGGTGTCCAGTGGACACAATTGACTATGACATCGTTGACATAGTAAATTACTTCATTTCCCTGAATAAATAGGAATATTTTAAATAGACCTTTCATTCCAGTAGATAGATTAGAATTAATGAACCCTACCTTTACCTCAGCAAGTGACGAAGAACCCGAAACGACCCAAGAGACAGATCTCATGAGTTTTGCTGATAGGTAAGGAAGGTAGGTATCCCTCAATATGGACCTAAAGGGTTCAGTATCATCATCATTTCATCCTCATCATGACGCGCAGGACGCCTACGGGAGTCAAATCAAAAGACCTGCATCTGACGAGCCGAACTTGTCCTCGGACACTCCCGGCACTAAAAGCCATACGCCATACTGCAGCCTACCGTCCAGTGGAGAAACTCGTCATGATAGGCGCCGTAGCGCGAAGTTGTTAGAATCTCACCTTTTCCTTAAGGCTTCGACTTGAGCTGGCACCAATGACCTTCGGACCGAATGCCAATTATAAATAAAATAAATAAATAGAAATAAAGAACTCCATGCATTTCAGTACCCTATGCCGTTATAATTTATAAACATGTTTATTCATGCAAAATAAGTAATAGGTCAATATCATGACTATAGTCACGGGACCTCCAGTTTTCACATGCACTCTAAACCATAGGAACGTGATTTCTGACTTAGAAGGCGTCCATAGTTTCGGAACCGTTCGTGGGCTGGTGAGCGATACAAGAACATGCAAGATTTAAAATCAAAATAATTTCGGGGCAACACGTGTGACGAAAGTGCTCAGCATCTTTTTTTAAAGATATCAATTGTATGGGAGCCCCAAAATGAAGATGAAATGCCCATTTACTCATCGGTTTCCTAGGTTACCTAATGATATAGAAAAAACAACTATCTCCACTGGCGGGGGAAAAGTCACTGTGTGCTACCGGTGTTTGGCAGCTCAACACTGGGTCGTTGGTAATTTGGAAGAAGGTTGGTACATTTTAAGGAATTGTTTTAGATTCATTTGGGAAAGCCGAAAAAAGTAGAATTTGTAGTAAAGGGTCCAGGCCAACTATCTGAATCATGTATTGCGCTTCTTGGTCCTGACAGCAGGGCGATGCCCTTATCGTTTGATTGGGTGAGTGAACTCAGAAATTTCGTTTTATTATTCGTTCCTGAATTTGTTGATACATAGTTGGAATGTTACGATCCTATATAATCACATGACATAGGAGTACCGGTAAATGATTTCATTACCAACTTGCTGTTTTGTTGGATAGAAAGAAGGAGAGAACCTTAATCTATATTTAGTTGCCACACAACAAAGGCCTTGTATTATGTTACTTTGCTCTTTTTTATTCTTCCTCTGATGTAAGGGAAATCCCCTTGGGCGTCCTCAACTGAAGGCCGCGTTCTTACATTATGTTTCAAAGACTTCTTTCTACATGTCGTTCTGGTAAACGAGCTACGGACTGTGTCTCCTTATCATAGACAAAGTACTCCCTGTGAGTGGGGTCAGAGAATACAGTACATCCATGGTGCCGGGCTTTTACAGAGTACGGAACTGGCTTTCCGAGTCCCAGTTGGCGGGGTCGATCCTGGTTCATTTGGATGGTATATGAAGTTGTTTAAATACTGTACATTAGTTTCACCTGGCGAGTTGGCCGTGCGGTTAAGGCCGCGTAGTTGTGAGCTTGCATCCGGGAGATAGTGGGTTCAAAGCGCACTGTCGGCAACCCTGAAGATGGTTTTCCGTGGTTTCACATTTTCACACCAGGCAAATTCTGGGGTTGTACCTTAATTAAGGCTACGGCCGCTTATTTCCCACTTCTATGTCTTTCCTATCATACCGTCGCCATAAGACCTATCTGTGTCGGTGTGACGTAAAGCAAGTTGTAAAAAATTATACATTAGTTTCGTGTCAGTAGATTTACCGGTACGTAAAAGAACTTCTCAGGATGCAAACTTCGGACCTTGCAGCGTGTACGAAAACCATAAAAGTAAAACCTAGAACGTTGTAACAACATGATGTTTGCATTTAATTGATTAATACCGGGCGAGTTGGCCGTGCGCGTAGAGGCGCGCGGCTGTGAGCTTGCATCCGGGAGATAGTAGGTTCGAATCCCACTATCGGCAGCCCTGAAGATGGTTTTCCGTGGTTTCCCATTTTCACACTGGCAAATGCTGGGGCTGTGTCTTAATTAAGGCCACGGCCGCTTCCTTCCAACTCCTAGGCCTTTCCTATCCCATCGTCGCCATAAGACCTATCTGTGTCGGTGCGACGTAAAGCCCCTAGCAAAACATATAAATAATTAATTAATAAATTAATTGATTGAAATATTTATCGTACAACTCTTAGTGCTGAGAGTGTACGAGGACATGTTCGACTCTCTTGATGAAGACCTTTATTGCACGCCCATAGGTGACCTGCGCGTCTGGATGTGGGATGATGATGATGAGAAGATTATGATGATGATGAGGCAGAGAGAGTGTGAAACACGGTGTCTGCACAAAGCCTACTCCTGAACAACACCAAGGGGTCTGCTCAAGGCTAACTCTCCACCCAACGGACGAATCACCATCAACAGCGTCATATGCCCTCACTCCACATGAACAGTGCGGAGAGGTTTGAAATTGAATCCAGGCTTCTGACACGTACTGTAGTTTAGTGATTAGAAATTGGATACTACCTCCTTTTCTAACCTGCCGACCAAAATTCTGAGGGTGAAAATCTTTTCCACCGACGAAAACCAAACTAATTAACCACGGTCACGCCACTTTAACGATCATGGCCACCAGGCATAAATAATAATAATAATAATAATAATAATAATAATAATAATAATAATTGTTGTTGTTACGGGGTTACCCGTGGAACGCAGAGGTGAAAGAAGGTGCCGGGGTGAATGGGTCTAACTACAATGTCAAGAATTGAATTTAAAACGTAAATTGAAGGTTATATTTTTGAAAAACAACAACTTAACAAATTTTCACTTAGTGAGATAACAATGACATTTCAGGTACAAAATAGCGATTGAAAAACAAGACTTCGAAAAATCCAAGATTTAAGAACTTTAACACTCTTGGGCTACAAGCCCCTAGTTTACAATTTTTGAGCTCCCAGCTCGAGTTTTACAGACGAGCATAATTTTGTTCAAAGGGCAGAAATCTCCTAAATTCGTGGAGCACTTGCTCCCAAAATACAACATCTAGCCTTCGAGAGGCATACAGTAATCTTACCTTGAAAAAAAAAAAAAGCTAACAAGCTCTCAGTTTTCCAAGCCTATTCCAGGCAATATTAGAAAATTACAATCACTTGCCATCAATGCACCACTTACAAATTTGAAACAGGGGTATCTAGTACCCAACCTATTGGACCTTTGTTGAAAAGAACAGGTAAGCAAATGGCCCGAAACACAAATTGAATGGAGGCGTGTACTTGCACTCATAGATATGAACGCTTAAAACCTAAAGGGCACTAGGCCCATGAAACGGGAGCTATTCCCAAACTATGGAGGTGACTCGTATAAGAATAAATTAAGACATTACGGAAAGGAAGAAAACCAGTTACAAAATATAGTCACCTCAAACCAATATGAAGGGGAGCTCGAGAGGGTACATCACTCTCTATCCCCGATTTACAGCTAAATGTTTTAATGAAGTTTTTACATTAGCCGGCAGAAAGTTACATTTTAGAGAAGTGGGTTACATAGTTAAGGTTTCGGACCTTTCCCTCGGCTTAAACTGCGGAGCTAGCAAGAAATAAAGACTTTAAGTGGTCATTACCTGGTAGAAGTTCTAGCAGCTGACGAAGAGGCCTCCCGCCTCCTGCTTAACACACACACTCAGTAAGATGACGAGCAATTGGCCAAGAGACGTGCAAATCCGCAGTATATAAACCCTCGGGGAAAGTTCGAGACCGTTCGAGATTAAACTAGCCACATCCTCTCACGTTTATTGGTCCCTATAAAAGTTACACTCCAAATCGAAGAAGAAGACTGTGATTGGTAGAAAATTAATTACAGAAATTTTGGATTGGCTAAATTCAAAACAGGCGAAAATAAAAGATAAAAATTGCCAACCCACAAATAAATGAACATCAATTAGTAAAAAAAACTTATGAATACAAAATTTCTTTAAATCAAAAGTTCTTTCATTTCGCACCAGGGTGCATGATCATAGTTTTTTGTAGTGACATCTATGGAAGAAAGTCAAAATTTCTTGATGAATGGCAAACAAAACAAGTAGAAATACAGTCAGTTCAGGAAACTTCACAATAACAAAATTACATTAGTTTTTTTGTGGTGACATCCTCTGAGTAAATCGATAAGTTGGTCTAGTTTCAATTTCACTGTTTCTCCACTAAAGGAGTTCTTTAAGGCGCTAGATTTAAATGTGTGGCGTTGGGGTGTACCTCCCGGTACAATAATAATAATAATAATAATAATAATAATAATAATAATAATAATAATAATAATAATAATAATAATAATAATAATCCGAAACGGAATATTACGTCTTCTTAGTGCCTTAAATTAAGATGATGATGATGATTATGATGCTTGTTGTTTAACGGGCCTGACATCTAGGCCATCGGATCCTATCTTAAGAACATGCTTTGATAATAACTGTAATTTTGGATCGCGGTCAACAATTCAGTTAGCAGGAAAGCAATTTTGTTCAAACATTCAACATAGTTGTGAAATTGAGGATTTGGAGTTAGAATCCACGAAAGTTCCTGTTTGCTCTTAAATGAAATTAAAACCGAAAAGAGAATTGAATATAAATTTACTGCTCTTTTGAATAATAACGCCATCATATTGAACCCATGACCTTTGTGCCCTAAGAACATTATGCATAATATGACAATTAAACTTAAAGTTGGATTCTTGATAGCATGGAGTTGACACGTGACGAGGGGGTGATTACCTTCGGTCCCACGCTCTGGGGTACGTGACGTCAACCACACGTGTCGACGGCGGAAGAATCTCAAGTAATTTTTATGAACTATTTCAAAGCGCGTGTACCCGGCGTGACCACGCCAAGTCAAAAAAATATAGTGCCTATCAAAGGAGGTCAATCATCTCACAAATCGAACCCGTAAAATTTTTAAATGTCCATGAACACTACCATCAGAAATGTAGCAAGCATGTAGTCACTTTCAAAACTCTTGAAATTACAGTTTAGGTAAGTCAGAAAATTTAGAGAAATTTTCTTGGCGGCAAAGGGAGAGATCCGAAGAGAGGGGGTAACTGCTATAAATATGAAGGGACGCCATGACGAAGTTTCCTTCTCCGGCATTTGTGATACAAAGCGGACGAAATTGTTGAGTTGCTCCGCGAAATCAAATCAACGAAAGTAGACTGAGTTCGACTGCAGATTTTAGCCAGTGTGGCTAAGTCTTGACTCCATGGGGAGATAGTTTTCTTGAGAGAAATAAGTGTATCAGATAGGACGGTCAAAGTACTGAAATATTCTAATGTGATTAAGTAATTCGTGTGCGGGAGTAATTATAATCCATCGTGTGCGTTCAAGCAATCAAGTGAAGGGTATTTTCTTTTTTTTATGCTTTATTCCAGGAAACCTGAAGAAATAATTATAAATTGTAAAGCCATGAATGTAAAAATGGCTAAATAAAATGCCAGGGTCGCAGGTGAGCCCTAAGACGAATACTGGCATGAAGACATGAGGTAGGTGACTTCCCATCTTACTGCCTCTTATATCTCATCTCGTGATTTCTAAAAGTGTATTTTGCATGGGGATATACGACGCAGTGGTCACCCCTACTAAGTTTTGTAAATGTGAGGGTACGACTAAAAGAGTCATTTGTTTTATTTTCCACTTGGATAAAATTTTGAAGTCTTGCGAGTGCCATATAATGTTGTAAAAAGTTATTGAATAGGGTTCCGAAGTGATATCACGTCCAATGTAGATCGTCATCCGTGTGAGTGTACTGCCTGTATTTTGTGATGTCAAAGTAAGATGTTCATTCGATGTAAAATTCTTCTGTCTGCAATTTGACGTTAATAATAATAATCCATGGTCACTCATTTTCAATCGAGTGGAAGCGCGCTGTCGGGTGAGAACCTAGGGGATGAATGTGGTCACGGAGAGAAACGTTCTTTTTTAATGCCCATTTTAAACTGTGTCTGACTGACAAATAAAAGATCTAGTAGAATGTTTCAGTCATTTCTCGTAAAAAAAATCAAGTTATTAAATACGATATCATTTATGCAAAGTTATTCATGAGTAATGCATTGTGCGATATTAGATGTTGGGATTTCTAGTGAGGATTTTATTCCAGTTCTTTGTCGATGATAATTGTGGAGCTGGGAAACAGAGGTTAGTTTGTGAATCAGGTTGGACCTGTCATTGAAGCCGGGATACGGAAGCCCGAGGAATGTTTTATATGAGTTGAGATGAGATGTGCGAATCAGGTTAGAGTCCTGTCATTGAAGCCGGGATATGATAACCCGAGGAATATTTTATAATGTTGAGAATGGAAAGAAATTCATAGAAATCCATAGCGGTATAATTGGCGACGCGTATAATTAGTGTGGGCATCTTGAAGCATATCTGTGCATTTTGTTGGTTAGAATATCGTATTTGTTTAATCATGTCGGCAGAGTTTAAAGGGAGCATTTTGAGAAGTCAGTCAGGTAGAACGAACCGGGTGGTTTATGTAACTGCCGAGCGAGCATGGGGTGAGAGACCTAAGCGGACAGCGGGGATAATAACGGGACAGTGGAGTTGAGATAGTACTGTAATTCTCGGCCAGGAAAACGTTAAATGCTGGATTTAGTTGAAATTTCATAGCCGGTATTGATCTAAGTATTGCGAAATACTGTAATTGGGGACGGAATGAACATTTGAAACCATGAACTTTGAGTATAGGGAACAGAGTAACCCAATTTCAGGATTGTCCAAAATATAGTGCGATGGTCGTGATGATCGATTTGTCTGCGAGGGGTGTGCAAAATTCAGTGATGACGAGATATGACATCGTAATGATATGGCGAGTTGTTTGCTTTGTACGTAGATTATTAGGATATCCAAGTGTTAATAACGGTTAGGATTAGATTAGATTTTTAAGCATGATATCACGAGATGAGATATATAGCTGGACATGAATGATGTAGCAAATTCTTTTCCAGCCAGATAAACATCGCAATATTGAATTCACATCACAGCTGCGTATAAATTTGTGAGGAAACCAGAGTCCGCGGAGATAAAATTTGTTGTTTGTGAATATTTCGTTAAATCATTTAAATTTATTAAATTATTAAATTCAGTGAACCCGCATTTTGAAATAACTTTAATCAAGCGAATAACTTGGAGATGCATTCTGGAAATTTTAGTTTGTTGTCTGGGGAATATTAAAAATAAAGTAAAGATTAAAGGGACATATCCGAAGGAAATGGATTTTACTGCCACAAAGTTTGTGAGCATTGTTGTTGGTGTAATTATTGAACTTTGATTGATTGAGCAGTGAATGTGCTGGGGATAGTAAAGTGGAACTTTGGTCATCAACCGATGTAACTTAATTGTGTTTAGCCTTCAGCCTAGAAACTTGGATGGTCAGGGGGTCATCAACCTTAGTGACTTAGATTAGGGCCATATGCCATTGTAGCATCATTTCCTTGCGGTCATCATCCACAATGACTTTAAAGTAACTTAGAAGATTAGATGTCGGTCCATGACATCGACGCAGGTCACATCGATTCAATTAAGGGTCCATGCCGTAGAACCACTGTGTGGCACACACCGATTGGACGGCCTTAATTATAACCAGAGTCCAGAATTCGTGTTACGAGGGCTGGACCATAACGAATCACTATGATGGTACATGTGGTCTCACATGGAAGCCGAATTTAAGGATTTCCAGACTTTCCTTTCTTAAATGATTAATAATTGAGATAATGGTTTCTAGTAAGATTGCCCATCAGGCAGTTACGTTAAAGTCTCACACCAGTGTTCTGACATTTATGTAAAAATGATTGTGGTGTCCAGTGGACACAATTGACTATGACATCGTTGACATAGTAAATTACTTCATTTCCCTGAATAAATAGGAATATTTTAAATAGACCTTTCATTCCAGTAGATAGATTAGAATTAATGAACCCTACCTTTACCTCAGCAAGTGACGACATTAAAATGGCTTCCAACGTGGTGGCATCAGTCACTTAACGATGGGGCATAAGTCACGATAACGATGAGGGAACCTAAGTCACGATAACGATAAGGATATTTTGAAAAAAATCGTGTACTATGGGAAAAGAGAAATAATGTTGAGGCTATGCCACATTATGGATGATAAAATCGTGCGCCAGAGTTGATGGTGAACTCGAAGAAATAGATAAACGCCCGATGAGTAAGGCTAGGAGATACCATTATGAGAATAATTTATCTACTGAATGAAAGGTATAATTTAAGTGTGTTAGTGTAATTTCCCAAATTTTTGAATACTGGTTTGAGTGTTTTGGCTGATCACTTTGATCGAGTGAACATTGAATTTTACATTTTATTAAATAAAATTTTAGAGAATATTGCATTAACAGTGTGATGTGTTAGATAGGAGGATGTTGTGATGTTTATCGTTGTAGTCGTATTATACGCCGTTGAAGTCTCGGGCTCACCGATGACCTATCGTTTTCTGTTAAATACAGTATGTTTATGCAGGAGGGAGAATTGGCCCAAGGGCAGGTGGTCCAAATGATCAAGGACTTAATGGAAAGGATGGAAGCCAATAGGAAGGACTTAAGTGAGAGTATTAAATCTATGGGTGTAAGGTTGGATAATAAGCTAGAGACAGTGGACAATAAATTAGATAGTGCGGATGTCGAATTAAAAGGTATGAAGGAAGTCGTAGGAACAATGGACAATAAATTAGATAGTGCAGATGTAGAATTAAAAGGTATGAAGGAAGTTGTTCAAAATGTTGACATTAAAGTGCAGGACACGCAGGATAGTTGTAAGGAAGCTAGCGTTGATATTAGGAAGGACATTGGTGACTTTAAACATGAAATAAATCAGCAGTTTATAGAAACTCGCGAGCTACATCGTGTTCTTAGTGAAAATCAGGACATAATTAGAGGAGACCTCGATAGGCACGTCAACGAAAGTAGGGAACTACATCAGCAGTTGAGGTCAGATCAAGCTGAGCTTAAGGCCGATCTGAAGACAGAGGTAGAGAAGTTCAACATCATGCGTGAAGACGATAAGTCAAAGGTCTTCACAGCAATGAATGAACATAAGGAAATGTTGTGTAAAGAGATAGCCGTCGTAAATGACAAAGTAGACCAGTTAGCCGAAGACGTCAAGGCAACTGTAGACCAGCGTATTGAGGCCATTGACTTTAAATTAATCCAGATGAATAAAGAGGATATGAGAAAATTAGGTACAACTCAGGAAGAAACGGCTAGGAGTATTGAGGAGGTACAGGTAGACTTGAAGGAACCAAGTGAAAATATAAGGGCGGATGCGAAAGAATTGAAGGAGAAGTTAGAAATAGTGAATGTTAAACCGAACACTACACTGGAACAGATAGATAACACTCAGTCTCCTGAATCAGCGTCACAAGTAGTTACGCATGTGGAAAACCAAGTGGATGTCGTAATTCATATCCAAGAGAGTAGACCGGAAAGGGATGTTTCGCAGGCTGACATACAAGAGAATAATGGGCCAGGGTTTGAAACCATACTAAACCAGAATAGTCAGAACGTGGAACAACCTAGATACCTGTACGGAAAGTGGAATAGACGCCGTGATCCATGTAGGAGGAACCAGGGTCGATGTCGGGAAAATTCTTACCAAAGACGCAGACGCCGTTGTAGAAATGAAGCCGATAGAAGATGGAATAATTACAAATCCAGACATTCTTATCTATGGCATGGGTCTGAAGAGGAAAAGGCAAAACCTAAACGATTTGATGCCAATAAGAAGAAGAGGCCTACGATAAGTAGAAGTGATGAACGTTCAGACAAGGATGCCAGTGATGACGATTATAGTCCGTCAAGAAAGGCTCAAGCAAATGCGAAGAAGTATAGGCCAGCTGCTAAAATGAAGAAGATGACGATGATGAAGAAGAAGTGTAAGCCAGCTGCAAAAATGAAGAAGATTATGAGGATGATGAAGATGTGTAAGCCAGCTGCTAAAATGAAGATGAGGATGATGATGAAGAAGAAGGGTCAGCCAGCTGCTAAAATGAAGAAGATGAGGAGAATGATGAGGAAGAAGAACGGTAAACCACCAGCAAAAATGAAGAAAGTCAGTGACAACGACAGTAATGAGGACAGGGATTTGCACCCAGAAACTTCGCATTTTGAGGTGAATGCAAGTTCGTCGAGAAGTTGGAAGGACAAACCACCTAACTTCCAATAAGTCAACTACAATTCACTGGAGATCTACCCCGCAACCCCGAACTCTCCAAGCAACCAAGAGCTACCAGGAAGCTGAAGGCATCAACCAGTATCCGTACACCAGAAGATGAACAACTACATAAGAGGGAGGAAAGGAATTTACATTCAAAGGTCATGTTTCATCAGACGTCAAAATTAGAAATTTCGCCATCTGGAGTATTTAAAGGAAATTCCTTGTCACTGCGCGAAAGGAATTCGTGTCTTGGGGGAAATATGAACCCATGACCTTTGTGCCCTAAGAACATTATGCATAATATGACAATTAAACTTAAAGTTGGATTCTTGATAGCATGGAGTTGACACGTGACGAGGGGGTGATTACCTTCGGTCCCACGCTCTGGGGTACGTGACGTCAACCACACGTGTCGACGGCGGAAGAATCTCAAGTAATTTTTATGAACTATTTCAAAGCGCGTGTACACGGCGTGACCACGCCAAGTCAAAAAAATATAGTGCCTATCAAAGGGGGTCAATCATCTCACAAATCGAACCCGTAAAAATTTTAAATGTCCATGAACACTACCGCCAGAAATGTAGCAAGCATGTAGTCACTTTCAAAACTCTTGAAATTGCAGTTTAGGTAAGTCAGAAAATTTATAGAAATTTTCTTGGCGGCAAAGGGAGAGACCTGAAGAGAGGGGGTAACTGCTATAAATATGAAGGGACGCCATGACGAAGCTTCCTTCTCCGGCATTTGTGATACAAAGCGGACGAAATTGTTGAGTTGCTCCGCGAAATCAAATCAACGAAAGTAGACTGAGTTCGACTGCAGATTTTAGCCAGTGTGGCTAAGTCTTGACTCCGTGGGGAGATAGTTTTCTTGAGAGAAATAAGTGTATCAGATAGGACGGTCAAAGTACTGAATATTCTAATGTGATTGAGTAATTCGTGTGCGGGAATAATTGAAATCCATCGTGTGCGTACAAGCAAACAAGTGAAGGGTATTTTCTTGTTTTTTTATGCTTTATTCCAGGAAACCTGAAGAAATAATTATAAATTGTAAAGCCATGAATGTAAAAATGGCTAAATAAAATGCCAGGGTCGCAGGTGAGCCCTAAGACGAATACTGGCATGAAGACATGAGGTAGGTGACTTCCCATCTTACTGCCTCTTATATCTCATCTCGTGATTTCTAAAAGTGTATTTTGCATGGGGATATACGACGCAGTGGTCACCCCTACTAAGTTTTGTAAATGTGAGGGTACGACTAAAAGAGTCATTTGTTTTATTTTCCACTTGGATAAAATTTTGAAGTCTTGCGAGTGCCATATAATGTTGTAAAAAGTTATTGAATAGGGTTCCGAAGTGATATCACGTCCAATGTAGATCGTCATCCGTGTGAGTGTACTGCCTGTATTTTGTGATGTCAAAGTAAGATGTTCATTCGATGTAAAATTCTTCTGTCTGCAATTTGACGTTAATAATAATAATCCATGGTCACTCATTTTCAATCGAGTGGAAGCGCGCTGTCGGGTGAGAACCTAGGGGATGAATGTGGTCACGGAGAGAAACGTTCTTTTTTAATGCCCATTTTAAACTGTGTCTGACTGACAAATAAAAGATCTAGTAGAATGTTTCAGTCATTTCTCGTAAAAAAAATCAAGTTATTAAATACGATATCATTTATGCAAAGTTATTCATGAGCAATGCATTGTGCGATATTAGATGTTGGGATTTCTAGTGAGGATTTTATTCCAGTTCTTTGTCGATGATAATTGTGGAGCTGGGAAACAGAGGTTAGTTTGTGAATCAGGTTGGACCTGTCATTGAAGCCGGGATACGGAAGCCCGAGGAATGTTTTATATGAGTTGAGATGAGATGTGCGAATCAGGTTAGAGTCCTGTCATTGAAGCCGGGATATGATAACCCGAGGAATATTTTATAATGTTGAGAATGGAAAGAAATTCATAGAAATCCATAGCGGTATAATTGGCGACGCGTATAATTAGTGTGGGCATCTTGAAGCATATCTGTGCATTTTGTTGGTTAGAATATCGTATTTGTTTAATCATGTCGGCAGAGTTTAAAGGGAGCATTTTGAGAAGTCAGTCAGGTAGAACGAACCGGGTGGTTTATGTAACTGCCGAGCGAGCATGGGGTGAGAGACCTAAGCGGACAGCGGGGATAATAACGGGACAGTGGAGTTGAGATAGTACTGTAATTCTCGGCCAGGAAAACGTTAAATGCTGGATTTAGTTGAAATTTCATAGCCGGTATTGATCTAAGTATTGCGAAATACTGTAATTGGGGACGGAATGAACATTTGAAACCATGAACTTTGAGTATAGGGAACAGAGTAACCCAATTTCAGGATTGTCCAAAATATAGTGCGATGGTCGTGATGATCGATTTGTCTGCGAGGGGTGTGCAAAATTCGGTGATGACGAGATATGACATCGTAATGATATGGCGAGTTGTTTGCTTTGTACGTAGATTATTAGGATATCCAAGTGTTAATAACGGTTAGGATTAGATTAGATTTTTAAGCATGATATCACGAGATGAGATATATAGCTGGACATGAATGATGTAACAAATTCTTTTCCAGCCAGATAAACATCGCAATATTGAATTCACATCACAGCTGCGTATAAATTTGTGAGGAAACCAGAGTCCGCGGAGATAAAATTTGTTGTTTGTGAATATTTCGTTAAATCATTTAAATTTATTAAATTATTAAATTCAGTGAACCCGCATTTTGAAATAACTTTAATCAAGCGAATAACTTGGAGATGCATTCTGGAAATTTTAGTTTGTTGTCTGGGGAATATTAAAAATAAAGTAAAGATTAAAGGGACATATCCGAAGGAAATGGATTTTACTGCCACAAAGTTTGTGAGCATTGTTGTTGGTGTAATTATTGAACTTTGATTGATTGAGCAGTGAATGTGCTGGGGATAGTAAAGTGGAACTTTGGTCATCAACCGATGTAACTTAATTGTGTTTAGCCTTCAGCCTAGAAACTTGGATGGTCAGGGGGTCATCAACCTTAGTGACTTAGATTAGGGCCATATGCCATTGTAGCATCATTTCCTTGCGGTCATCATCCACAATGACTTTAAAGTAACTTAGAAGATTAGATGTCGGTCCATGACATCGACGCAGGTCACATCGATTCAATTAAGGGTCCATGCCGTAGAACCACTGTGTGGCACACACCGATTGGACGGCCTTAATTATAACCAGAGTCCAGAATTCGTGTTACGAGGGCTGGACCATAACGAATCACTATGATGGTACATGTGGTCTCACATGGAAGCCGAATTTAAGGATTTCCAGACTTTCCTTTCTTAAATGATTAATAATTGAGATAATGGTTTCTAGTAAGATTGCCCATCAGGCAGTTACGTTAAAGTCTCACACCAGTGTTCTGACATTTATGTAAAAATGATTGTGGTGTCCAGTGGACACAATTGACTATGACATCGTTGACATAGTAAATTACTTCATTTCCCTGAATAAATAGGAATATTTTAAATAGACCTTTCATTCCAGTAGATAGATTAGAATTAATGAACCCTACCTTTACCTCAGCAAGTGACGAAGAACCCGAAACGACCCAAGAGACAGATCTCATGAGCGGTGCTGATAGGTAAGGAAGGTAGGTATCCCTCAATAAGGACCTAAAGGGTTCAATATATAGTATTATTATGACACTGGGAAAGGTCGATTAAGAACAGTTTTATTCAGGAGGCATTTGTATCTGTTATTCCAGAGACTAGATTTCGATTTAGTAAAAAGAAAGTTATCAATGTGTATTACACTGCAGGAAAAAAACATACAACATTCTCAAGGACTATGTTCAGTGGCACCAGGGTATACTATGTGCATATTGAGGGGTTGTTATGTTAGTGATTTATTTGTCACGGACATCGGCGATCATCAGATGCGTTCAGGAGGCCTATCCGTGCGCACTCTGTTTTGACTTTGCGGGCAGAAACTGCGCTGAGGTTAGAGGTAAAATGAAATGTATGGCTTTCAGTGCCGAGATATCCCAGGACGGGTTCGGCTCGCCAGGTGCAGGTCTTTCTATTTGACACCCGTAGGTGACCTGCGCGTCGTGATGAGGATGAAATGATGACAACACAAACACCCAGCCCGCGTGCCGTAGGAAGTAACCAATTAAAGTTAAAATTCCCGACCCGGCCGGGAATCGAACCCAGGACCCTCTGAACCGACGACCAGTACGCTGATCGTTCAGCCAACGAGTCGGACAGGTTAGAGGTGAACAGTGTTTGCAATATTCATTATACGGTACAACTAACTGTGCTCCGCCGATTAACACGTGCTCCTGTTGAATAACTGCGGCCATTTGAACGGGATCACATTGTGGGCCTGCGGGAAGCTGGATAGACGTATCGACGGATTGCTGCACATGTTGGGCACAGTGCATCGGTGGTGTCTTTACTTTCAGCAGTGGTCTGTGGAACATTCTCCCACCCGGACACCAGACTCCGGACGTCAGCGTATTACAGACCCACGTCAAGATCGACGCATTGTGTGAGCAGCGGTGGTTGACCGAACATCATTCAGGAACGAAATCCGGTCACATGTTGCACCTGTTGTGTCACCAAGGACCATTGGGAACCGTCTGCTCGCAGCAAGATTACGATCACGTGTGCCTGTGGCCAGGCTACCACTGACACCACGACACGCCAAGCACGGCCACTTTGGTCAAATACAGTAGAGACAATACACGACACTTACGGATTTCGCCTTGCTAAAATGGGAGACAATTCGACGGTGGCGCTCCTAGTGACTTGACCTGAACAAATCGCGCTAAATTCAAATATTAATGGAAATGTATATACGGAAATGGATAAATAAATTACGTCTAGAAAGAAAGTGGTATTGAGATATTAACTTCGAAGTTGCTAAAGCAATTCTGGATAAATGAATGAAGAATTATTTAAAAGGTTATTATTCAAAGACTGAAATTAGACATATAAACAAGGTGTGAAATGGACTGCTGTGAAATGGCTTGATCTTCCATTTATGCATTATTTTTTTAGCTTTAGCATACCTGCCTGAAATCTTACGGTTGGATTTGTCTTTTTTCCTCATTTGAAAACATTGTATCATCACATTAAGACATTTGTCAATAAAAATATCGGCACATTCCTTACACATATGATGCAATGAATTAACATTTAATAGCTGGACAATTTTCCTCTTAACATGAAGCCTACTAACAGAAAGAAAATCTATAAAATCTCGGCTTTAATCTGAGAAGAGGGATAAAAGAAAGAAAAGTTTGAAAATGTTGTCGATAGTGATGCTTTGAGGAATATTTACGTACAATTAGAGTAAAAATGTAACATACCCTTGGCTGTATAGTCGAGGATTTTTAAAGTCGCTGGCCTGGAAATGATCTGAACAGATCTTATAATTCTTATACAAGCGTAACGTCCCTTCTTTCTTGTACACTTTATCCAAATCGCTTCTGTGACATTTCAAAACCCACAGATCACACCTACAACAACACATCGGTATTGAAGGTTAACTGCTGTACTGCACAATAAAATATGCGTATTATATTTTAAGCCCGTTAAAATATGGGTCGAGCAGGTCAAAAAATTATGAAGTACTATAAAAATCACTGTCACTGGAAGAATATATATGCAAACATAATATTACTTACATGTTCTTGTCACGAGGGAACCTGAAGAACGACCGCGCATTTTTCTCTACTTCGTAATTACTGCAGCCAAACACAGCACATACCTTTCCCCTCATGTTGAGAGGAGATATCAAGGAATGACACACGCTACTATTTAATTATGCCAACTCACTGAAAACGCATAAATAACACCAAAAACTTCACACAAAAATACACGTGCTCTTATGACAGAATCAGTACCGTTCAGGTCTATCCGCTAGAGTGAGCTCCAATAGCTGTCCCTCGATATCTCGCTCAGTGTCGTGTATTGTTTCTACTGTATTTGCTTTGGTGTTGTGAAAGGGTCGACTGGAGAGGAGAATGACACTCTGTTGTCAGTTCTGTCTGTATGCAAGTGATGGACGTACACGTGTACGGAAAAGAATTCCTGCGGGACCAAATTCCGGCATTTCGGCGTCTCCGAAAACCGTAAAAGTAGTTAGTGGGATGTAAAGCCAATAATATTATTATTATCATTTTGTAAACCTCAGTCTACTGAGAAAGAGTATTGTAATTAACTATTCAGACTACTGTATACAGAGTTATTCAAAATAACACTGAGAACCTCAGTATGTTGAACAGGATGGCAAAGTAATACTTTTTTAACAGGTGACCGATGTTCGAAACACATGGCTGGGGCTCTGTGGGGAGTCAGAGTTAACACTTCAAATATGGTGAAGGGCGTGCTTTCCCCATTTCGTCAATGAATATCTACCAACCCAACAAGAGCATCACATCATGCATTAAATTACAAAAGGGCTTAGAATTGCCTGCCTCCAATTTGAATACCGAGTCTAATCGACGGTTCAGAGATTGGGCGTGTATGTTCGAAGACCTGTGATTACAGTCACTGCATGGATTCGTGCGGTAAGATCCTCCACTGATAACACAGCCTCGTACCAAAACCCTCATGGCGCAACAGCCTCGAAGGGCCATGGCCTACCAAGTGACCGCTGCTCAGCCCGAAGACCTGCAGATTACGTGGTGTCGTGTGGTCAGCACGACGGATCGTCTCGGCCGTTATTCTTGGCTTTCTAGACCGGAGCCGCCTTCTCACCGTCAGATGACTCCTCAATTGTAATCCCGTAGGCTGAGTGGACCTCGAACCGGCCCTCAGATGCAGGTAAAAATCTCTGACCTGGCTGGGAATCGAGCCCGGGGCCTCCGGGTAAGAGGCAGGCACGCTACTCCTGTACACCGTGGGGCCAGCACACAATCTTGTACACCTTTACCAAATTCTGACGCCCCACTGTGCCTAAACCTTGCATTTCCAGATATTGGTCCCTTGTTGAAAAGTGATCAGTTTGTCCTCCTGTAAAAGGTAGTAACGTTGTCAGTAAGTGGTATTTTGAATCACCCTGTGGGGGAATGTCAGTCACTTTAAGACAGGCGTTCGATTCATCACATACTTAATGTTTGCTCATTTTAGTAAGTTTCACTGTGTGATAAAATTCTGTCGACTTCACTATCTCGACAAATTCGTATGTTTGCGAGATGTTTACCAAAATGTGTTCCAAATACATAAGTTTTCTACAATACTTAAGCAAAAAGTTTCAATTTATGTCAAGTGGTAGGGAAATATTTTACAACTATAATTCTATAATATGACTGTAGACTCCACTAGTTATTTACAACACAACATGGAATGTTATTAATCAAAGGGTCTCCTCCATGAATAAACGCTCATATTAGCATAAAAATAACGAGTATTTGGCTCGACACATTTGATTACGGACAAGACATCTTTATCTCATTCGGCAATATTGGGGGTTTGTAAAGTATGACGACTCTCGTATGAATTTTTCTACGTAAGGTTCGATCTTTATTAGCAGCTCAGTCTTACTAACACAAATAGATTTTTGGCGACGTTGAGATAAAATATGCTAGGGCTAGGAAGGTACATATCGTAGTCACGGAAGAAACATATAGTGTTGCTGACAGTAGGTTCGAAGCCATTGTCCTCCGAATGCGTACTTCCGGCTACACGAGCCGTACCGTAAGGCCGAAACAGTCCATTCTTACGAATGTAGAACAGAAAGTGAGGAACACCCATTACATTGGGCGGGTCTACCAGTGTCATCTTCACACGTGAAACGTATTGATCAGGAGTCTCCATAAAAGCATGATAGCTGTATTTTATGAGCGCCCAGAGGTCGAATACGGTCAAATGCTCGTGACTGCAAAGACGAAGCCCTTCTGTGACAAGTCATTCTGCTTTTAATTACTACTTCAAGAAAACTATCTGACCATCTAAAGCACTTTCAATTCCTTTTGAACAGCATCAACGAAGTAAACAAGAATTCTGGCCTTAAGATAAACTTTCAGAAAACCAAACTCGTAGTAATTAGCAAGCAGAAAATGTCACGCAGGACGGAAACACAATTGAGAGGTGTCTGCCACACTTATGGTACCTAGGATGTAGTGTTGTCAGAATATATCGTAAAATAGGACTTATACATTTCGGAAGATTTCGTCAAAATTTCGGAAGATGTCTTAATATATAATAATATTGATGGTGTTACTTAAAATTAAATTTGTTAATGTGAAGGCCATGGTTCTGAGTATCAGCAAATGTAACTGTTCCCTCTCGTCATAACACTTGAGGAGATGAAAGTTATTATCTTGGGACACATGAATATTAAATAAACTATTTGTGGCTTGCCCGCAAATTGCCACGCAAATAGAAACAATTAACATTCCATGGTTCCCCATTTCTCTATGTAATGCTTAGGTGCCATGGTTACAGTTTTAAATAAAACTGTAAACCAAAATTTATATTTACTAGCATAGAGACTTATACTTAAATCACAGGGGTAGGATTTTAAATAATTAACCATTAAGTATCGCTTAAGAAAGAAAATTAACGCAATATTAAATACAAATGAATTTATTATACAAAAAAAATGAGATGAATCGGAAAAGTTTCCTTAAAGCGTGGAGGGATTTAGAATTTACTGAATTTACTATTGCTTGCTTTATCTAATTGAAGCTCACCAATTACAGCTTTCGTTGACGTCATCTGGTTTCCGTGGTTACTCGTTCTCTTCTTCTCGATGTAGACTCTGCTGCATGGACATCCTTCCTTCCTTCTCTGATATGGTACGGGCTATCTGGACTAACACTCCCTACATGCCTAGTCTTTAAATTAGACATTGGCCCTATACTTGTAAAAACTGATCAGCTTTGATCGTAAGAGGAGAAAATTCAGAGATATGAATTTTTCCATATTAGTAGAAATATCAATCCAACTGAGCTATTCTATTTATACGGTACAGACTTGTACCAAATTCCGTAGACTTGAACTAAACATAGTTCTTCGTCCACAATAGTTACTGAATATCACACAAGCCGTAAGCTTGTTTCGTTTCTCGTAGATCCGATAACATAACCGAAGCGACAACACATTGTATAAAAGTAACTATGTCGCGGAGCGACCACACACTGTTTCAAAAATCAAATCACGTCGTTCAAAGTAGATGTTCACAGTAGAAGTAGTAGTGATGGAGTATCTCGTTAGGATGTTAGCTTCACAGCAGAAGTTGTACTTAGTTAGGTGCCGTTCTCGTGTTGAGAATCAGTATATATCCGGGCTCACCCCCATTCTAGGTAACAGTTCAATCTCAAAACCCATATACAACGAAGTATCTGATTCGATAGATCGAAGCATCAACTCCCCTTCTCTTCCTCGACAAGTCCAGAAGGCGTGGCGATGATATAGCTGACCAGCATGCAAGCCTCGCGCACGGGTCGCTGTTTACTAGCCTTGGTCATAAAATAAACCCATGACTAACGCAAAATCCCAAGCTTCAAGAATAACCCTCCGTATACACAAACATGAGATGAAATGAAAACAACTATGTCTCAACATATTGACCGTATTTACAATATAATGAATTCTTATCCTACATAATATAATAATTTAAATACTAAAACGATGTTATTATACACTGACTGACAGTGACAATGCAACACCAAGGAGGAGTGGTTGGAAAGGGATGAAAGTTGGGGAAAAAACAGAGACGGCACGGACGAATAATTGATGTTTATTTCAAACCGATATGCAGGTTACACAATGCGCACGGCATCGACTCAGTAGGATGTAGGACCACCGCGAGCGGCGATGCACGCAGAAACACGTCGAGGTACAGAGTCAATAAGAGTGCGGATGGTGTCCTGAGGGATGGTTCTCCATTCTCTGTCAACCATTTGCCACAGTTGGTCGTCCGTACGAGGCTGGGGCAGAGTTTGCAAGCGGCGTCCAATGAGATCCCACACGTGTTCGATTGGTGAGAGATCCGGAGAGTACGCTGGCCACGGAAGCATCTGTACACCTCGTAGAGCCTGTTGGGAGATGCGAGCAGTGTGTGGGCGGGCATTATCCTACTGAAACAGAGCATTGGGCAGCCCCTGAAGGTACGGGAGTGCCACCGGCCGCAGCACATGCTGCACGTAGCGGTGGGCATTTAACGTGCCTTGAATACGCACTAGAGGTGACGTGGAATCATACGCAATAGCGCCCCAAACCATGATGCCGCGTTGTCTAGCGGTAGGGCGTTCCACAGTTACTGCCGGATTTGAACTTTCTCCACGCCGACGCCACACTCGTCTGCGGTGACTATCACTGACAGAACAGAAGCGTGACTCATCGGAGAACACGACGTTCCGCCATTCCCTCATCCAAGTCGCTCTAGCCCGGCACCATGTCAGGCGTGCACGTCTATGCTGTGGAGTCAATGGTGGTCTTCTGAGCGGACGCCGGGAGTGCAGGCCTCTTTCAACCAATCGACGGGAAATTGTTTTGGTCGATATTGGAACAGCCAGGGTGTCTTGCACATGCTGAAGAATGGCGGTTGACGTGGCGTGCGGGGCTGCCACCGCTTGGCGGCGGATGCGCCGATCCTCGCGTGCTGACGTCACTCGGGCTGCGCCTGGACCCCTCGCACGTGCCACATGTCCCTGCGCCAACCATCTTCGCCACAGGTGCTGCACCGTGGACACATCCCTAAGGGTATCGGCTGCGATTTGACGAAGCGACCAACCTGTCCTTCTCAGCCCGATCACCATACCCCTCGTAAAGTCGTCTGTCTGCTGGAAATGCCTCCGTTGACGGCGGCCTGGCATTCTTAGCTATACACGTGTCCTGTGGCACACGACAACACGTTCTACAATGACTGTCGGCTGAGAAATCACGGTACGAAGTGGGCCATTCGCCAACGCCGTGTCCCATTTATCGTTCGCTACGTGCGCAGCACAGCGGCTCATTTCACATCATGAGCATACCTCAGTGACGTCAGTCTACCCTGCAATTGGCATAAAGTTCTGACCACTCCTTCTTGGTGTTGCATTTGCTCTGTCAGTCAGTGTATTTCCTCTTGGTGTAAAATTTCCATTGCATTCTAAAGTGATACTGGTTCTTAAGCAACGATATATATTGTACCCATAGACATTTGCGATTCGTAACAATAAGGTATTTATAATCAGAGATGTGGCGGGTGGCGGGAGGGGGTGGGGGGTTAAATAACAACACTCGTCACACCGCAACACTGATTCCATCTCGGTAAATGCAGAGTGGGTCTCGGCCCACAAGTAGCCACCCTGGTCCGTGGTACAATAGCTCTGCACTCCGACTGGCCAACCAAGCGGTGGAGAGGTGGTCATGGCTCTACCGTGGCTCTACGCCTCTGCATTCGAGAGACGGGACCGGGCTGGAGCTCACGGCTGGCCCCAACCGTCGGTTGTCCTGAGAATGGCTGTCCATGGTTTTGCATTATCCTGCACTAAGGCGAATGCCGGGACAGTTCCTCCTATAGGCCACTGCCGCCGACCCCCTCACCTTCTCCGAGCATCTCCTTCGCGGTAACAAATCTCCCGGCCTGAGAGACTGCATCACCGTCTAAGAGGCCCGCCTCCCCCTTCAGGGGAGGAATGAAAACATTTTAGGATTAGTAGTAGCATAAACTATAAAGATCCTGCATAAGTCCAAAGAATGTACAATAACATAAATTAAGCAAAGTCATTGATGTGAAGAACAGTTCCCAACAAGGGGATCCATTCTTGTTCTAAATGAATTAAATAATGCACTATTTGTATTTTAACAGTGTTAATAAATAATTATACTGATTCGTGAATAATAAGTAAAGGAATTGATTTCTCCCTCACAATAGTCAGACATACAGAAAAACTCCATATTGTAAGACTATATATTGATAATGGTGGTAGTGGTGGCGATGGTTTGATTGTACGGAAAACAAGAGCAAACTGGCAAGATTTATGGAATACGGTAATAACGACAGTATAATTCAATATCCTTTAAAATTTAAACGCTGTTTGTTAGTAAATAAATTATTCCATTGCAAAAATTATTAAAATCATGTCTGTGTTTAACCATGTTCCGCATTTCTCTGCATTGCCATCGCCTCCTTAGCGCGACGTCACCGCGCTATTGTTAGGCCTTATTATCTAGGAGGTGTTGGTGCCACTCAAAGAAGGGGAAAGTAAAGTTTCGAGCCAAAAGGACAATTATGGCACCACTTTAAACTTCTACTGTATGTTTAATTTTTCCACTGAGACCTAACTTTAAGTATTTTGGCCAGTTATCGCCATCGTTTACTCCTTCCAGGTAAACAATATAAATTCAATAACTAATCCACTGTTTAGGACGGTCACGTCTTTCATCGACATCTGTGATTTGGATTGCATCCAACTCCGTCGCATCTTCTAATCATTTTTGCTCGACCGGATGGCTCGCCATCTATAGCTTAGCTTCCCGCCGATACAATCAGCATATTGGGCCGACACCTAATTGGTAATCAGCACCCCAGCACCATGTCTAGTTGTATGCTTCATGATATTGATCCCACCCTTTCTGACCAGGACTTACTTATCAAACTCCAACTGGCCCACGTCCCAGCACGAAGCGTCTCAAGGATACTGCAAGACTTCGTTCCTACACGTCGTGTCCTGCTACATCTCCACCCAGCGGACGCCGTTCCACATTTCATCGCCAACGGAACATACTTGGACCGCCAGATCCATCGAGTGACGTCTAATCCTTCGTACTTTGCCAAAGAAGTACCACCAGAGTGGACACCGCCTCGTTCCTACACTAGTCCCATCACCACAGTCACCATTACCGTCACAACGACCACCACGCCCTCCATCCCTCTCTATCCTTCTGTTCCGGTCACAACTGATGTAACATGCCATTTTTCTCCTCTCATGACTTCTTCCCTCCCTCTCCGCCCTACCCCTGATGGACCTCAACCTCACCTCAACCTCCGCACCAGCCCACTGAGACATCTCCTTCTGCATCTGCAGCACTGCCTTCATCACCATCATCTACGCACGCCGCCGACGCAACAGACTCCGCCGCACCACCATCCATCCAGTCCTCATCGACCTGTCACACCATGTACAGTTGTGTGATCCGCGGAGTGGTTCCTGCTCTCTCAGCTCAAACGATTCTCCAGGAACTTCAAGCCGAAGGCGTCCCAGTCCGTCGCGTCTTACGTATCAAGAACTCCTCCAGCCTGACGTATATGATCCGCATCCACCTTCCAACTGCCGAAGATGTCCAACGACTTATTGCCAACGGAGCCTACATCTATCGCCATCGTCATAAAGTTGAGCCCTCTCTCTCCCCACCTCAACCTATTCGCCAACATTTCAACCCACCATATCGCCGCCCCCGGCCAGCCTCTCTTTTTCAACCTAGTACACCCGTTTGCCCACGCCTTTCCCCACCTAGTTCCTTCCCCCAACCACCTTCAACGCTAGATATCATCCGATTCCTCATCACTTACCCCAACAATATCACAACAATTCTGCAACTCCTCACATTCCACCTCCACCCTACTACATTCATTTAAACTTCACTCCTAGCACACAACTCCTATCATTCCCATCTCCCCAGCTAAGAAGACCAACCGTTACTTCACCATGACTTTTCACATCGCTTTACCCATCTTCTTCTTTTATCACACCTCCTAATTCTTTTCCCTTCTCCCGGCCCCAGATAGCGCGTTACGCTTTGAGGGGGCCCGCCCCGCCTTCGGGCGGGGAATGAAAACCTTCAAGTAAGGACGGTCACACAGAGCGAAGCACTCATCACATCTCTGTCGCTGCACTACGTCGCTTCTACGCAACGCCTTCTATTTTCTTCGGCCGGGTGGCTGCTCACTTTAATTTAGCACACCGCCGATATAACAAAGCACATAGGCTGGCACCAAATTGGAGGTCGGCCTTCCCAAAATGCCGTTCACCTGCATTGCCCGCAACATTCCTCTTGTATTATCAGAAGATGACATCCTCACTACACTTCGTCCGACCGGCGCTCATGATGTCTGCAGGCTCTAAGACGGGGCTCAACCATCTACAGATATTTTTCTGTATTTTCACTCTCCAGCAGACCTCTCTGCCATCTACAAGACTGGAGCACGCATTCATCGCTACATTTATCAAGTGGAACCTACTCCAGAGCATATTCTAGCCCAGCTCCCGGACTACGAGCCATCTTCTCCTGCAACCACCGCTGTAACCGCCGCAACCGCAGCAACTCCCTAGCCCTCATCCCCGCCATCTTCGTCCTACACCTCTACTGCGTCTGTCACCACCACCACCATTGCTACTACCACCATTACCACCTCAGTACACACCTCCTCCTACATGCATATTACTCCACTGTTATGTCTCATCCTTCCCCTCTCATGACGTCTCCTCTCCCATTCCCTCCCTCCTCTGATCTAACACTCCCCCAGTCACCTGCCGAGGGAAATTCTTCGCCAGATATTCCTAGAAACATGGCACATCCACCATTCGTACCACAGCCTTCTGCCAGCACCAACACCTATAGCTGCGTCGTTTGCGGTGTGGAGCCCAGCATACCATCGGCATTCATCGTCCAGGAACTCCGTCAGGGAGGGCTATCCGTGCGCAGAGCCTTTCGTATTTACAACGCCGATGGTCCCACATATCTCGTCCGACTTCACCTTTCAACTGCAGAAGACGCCGCACAACTCATCGCCATCGGAATACACCTCAAAGGCCGCCACCATTGAATCGAACCATCTCGTTCACCTCCCCAAACTTCACCTCTTCACCCCACACCTCGTTGCAGTTCCCGGCCTGCCCCACCTCCCCAACCATCTAGTCGATCATTTCGTCCTTATCCACCCCCACCCATACTTAGTTACTTTTCACCACCACCCTCCTTTGCCATCCTTCAACTTCTCCTCACTTTCCTTGTTAACTTCTCTTCCATCAAACCCTTGCACTTCAACTATTTCCCTCTCACCTTGTTTACACCTTCCCTTTTTAGCATCGCTGTCATATCTACTAATGTATTGTGAATCGCAGTAATTTCTTCACTGTATAATTCATAGCTCATAATAAAGCTCATTCATTAGCTCCCTTAGCCAAGAGCCTGATTCTTCACATATCCCATTTTCTTCACCTCCTTTACTGAACTCCTTCTTCTAACAATTCTCCCCATTCCCGTCACCTCTCCTGACCAGAGAGAGGGCGTTACCCTCTAGGAGGCCCTCCCCACCCCTTCAGGGGTGTTTTCAGAGTTCCACTTCACTACTTCACCATTGTACAAATTTATTATCATTTTCCAGCGTATTTGATTTTGAGTTAGTGAGAATTTCCTACTGCTATACCTGTTACCTTCTCACCTTCAGTTTTAAGTATTACTGCATGGAATGTGGACATTTGGTTGTGCAAGAACACAAGAACAACTTCTGCACAACGATTCTCGAATAGGACTTCAGGATTGTAGGGCATTTTTCTGGCTTAGAAAAAATATTTAAAGGGTTCAAACATGTTAGTACGCTTTCTATTGCACGCATCAAGCCTAACCATCTCCTGCCACTGTAACCAAGCAACTTTATGCCTAGCATCAACAGACTCTCATACTTCTTTGAGCAATTCTTTAAGTGCATGGTAGCCAACTCACGCATTAAGCAACTAAATCTAGAAAAAAAAAAAAAAAAAAAAAAAACGGGACCTTTTGGCATCGCGACAGATGTTTCGGGAACAACTGGACGCTTGTATAATTCGGATGTCTGGTCAGTTTGTTAACTCAGAAATGACCGAACATAAATAGACTCGGCCGGATCTATCATACTCGTGTTCCACAGAAACGATTGGTGAATTGCCGATATACCCCAGCATCAGACTGTTTAATCTATGGTGTTCATGCTCGGTCGTGCAGGACTCGTAAGATGGCCACGTATTGCTCGTCAGTAACTGGCGTCTTTCTCGGAATTATGTTTTAAAGAACTTTAAGAGGGATGATTTATAGGAGTGAGTCTGAGTTGTGGTTCTCAAGAATGGTTACGTTTCCCAGTAGTTTGCATATGTACCGAGCTCGATAGCTGCAGTCGCTTAAGTGCGGCCGGTATCCAGTAATCGGGAGATAGTGGGTTCGAGCCCCACTGTCGGCAGCCCTGAAGATGGTTTTCCGTGGTTTCCCATTTTCACAGCAGGCAAATGCCGGGGCTGTACCTTAATTAAGGCCACGGCCGCTTTCTTCCACTTCCTAGGCCTTTCCCATCCCATCGTCGCCATAAGACATATCTGTGTCGGTGCGACGTAAAGCAAATAGTAAAAAAAAAAAAAAAAAAGTTTGCATATCGCAATTGCAAAGAAGATAACCTAACTAATTTTACAAGGCTGACTAGCGATAGCAGTTCGGTTCAAGGATTACATTTCTTTGAGCGCCTATTCGTCGTACTGACTGCAAGACAAGTGTGATAATGTGGTTGCATAAATCGCAGTCATCCTTTTACATTTCTTTGAGCGCCTATTCGTCGTACTGACCGCAAGACAAGTGTGATAATGTGGTTGCATAAATCGTAGTCATCCTTCCCGACACCTTTATCTGAAATGAATGTTACTATTCCCATTATTTTTAAAACGTTCGATTGTTATTTTCTCCACTCCAATCCTTCGCAGTTCTAATATCATACGTTGTACCATTAGCCTTCCTTACTCGTTTATAAAACTTATTTTTATTCATTTTCTCTTGTAACTACCAACCTGAAATGTATCATAAAGCCTTAATCTCTTCGAATTATTTCTCTCTATGTATCAATGGCAGTGTCGGCCGCTGAATCGCTAAATCGCGGTTCTGACCTGACCAAGGTAGTCGTATTTTTGAAGGGCGTAAAAAGGTCACTTTGACACGCCATGTTTTAAGAAGTCTGAATGTAAAATATCTCTGGGGAAACATCAAGTGTTTGCCCGAAGAAATCAGTAAAACTCAGCTATATATCGCATAATACTGATCTAGTTTATATTGCCATATGATAGAGTAAAATGGGACGTTGAAATTGACGCGCAATCAGCCTAAATAATGATAAATTATTATTATTATTATTATTATTATTATTATTATTATTATTATTATTATTATTATTATTATTATTATTATTATTATTATTAACATCTGCGACAAAAACATGAAAATGTATATCGTGATTCTCTTTGATATTTATTCAAAAATGGAGGTGCAGGCTTTGTCGATTTTCCCGTCATCGAAAACCATGCATTATGGGTCGGGTTCCCATAACGTATTTCTAAAAACACGGGGAATTTCGAATTTTTATTTAGAAACGCGAGACATTTTGTAAAAGGAAAGGGCATATTAAGAAATAAGAATATCAGAAATAAATGCACCACATATCACAAACTAAGAAGAAAAGTGCTACTTCAAAATACACTAAGAAGAGGCTTACTTCTTGAACTTATTCAAGAACTTTCTCGATTGACATTTGAACATGCAACTCACGAAAAGCAGTCCCTAAAAATGTGTTTTTACATTTTCAAATCTTTAAAATTAATGTTTCAATTTTATAAAGCAGGTCAGGGGCACGCGGCTGTGAGCTTGCATTCGGGAGGTAGTGGGTTCGAATCCCACTTTCGGCAGCCCTGAAGATGGTTTTCCGTGGTTTCCTATTTTCACACCAGACAAATGCTGGGGCTGTACCTTAATTAAGGCCAAGGCCGCTTCCTTCCCATTCCTAGGCATTTCCTATCCCATCGTCGCCATAAGACCTACTGTATCGGTGCGACGTAAAGCAACTAGCGAAAATATATATAAAGCAGGTCATTCTCATTTATTTATTGTGGCTTCTTTGATGTGGCGAAGGTAGGACGCCTGGCCCTCTCCTACACACAGTCATCACGTTTTACAACTGTTGTCTACAGATACGTATAACCTAACATAGTTGTATTGTACTAACACACTCTCACATACTATACATAATAGTCGCTGCTTTAAACACTGTAATGTTACACATACTTTAACGGAATCTTCCAATTACAACATACATTTGAATGAATTGAATGATTGAATGCCTCCATGAATTGGTGGATGCATGATTTCATTATTGTGTTCGGCATGAATGAATGAATAAACACTCTTCTCACCCAGTCACGAATAGCCACCAACTGGGGAGAGAGCATTCATTAATGAATGAGTGATTGATTGGATGAATGAGGAAATGAATGAAATGAATATGAATGGATGAAATCGTGGATGGATGGATGAATGAATGGACTGAGTTCCCGTAGAAAAAAATAAAATAAATAAATAAGAAAAATCTTTCTCCCAGTCACGGGATAATCACCAACCTGGGAGAGAGTTATATGAATGAATTGAATGAGTTGAATGACTGCATGAATTTATGCATGAACGATTTCATGGTTGAATCGTGTTCGTGCATGGATGAATGAATAAATACTCTTCTCATTCAGTCACGAATAGCCACTAACTGGAGAGAGAGAGAGAAAGAGAGAGAGAGAGAGAGAGAGAGAGAGATCATTCATAAGTGAATGAGTGATTGATTGGATGAATGAGTGAATGAATGAAATGAATTGAATGACATGCATACTAGTATTTAAATAGTATTCTGTACATTCCAATATGAATATCGTGTAATATCTCTCTCTAATTATACATATTACACAGCTATCAACTTGGTCTACAAGAAAAACACTCACATTCCTTCGTCACTCTCACGCTCAGCTGTACAGTGCACACGTCAGTCGGTAGCTCTCAAAAAGTTATCTCAGTCAGATCTTTTGAATTGCAGAGTGGGTTGTTGTCCCATAAGCTCTGTACTCTGACAGACCAACTGAGCAGAGGAAAGTTGGCCACTGGTCTACCGTGGCTCTACGCCTCTGCATTCGGGAGACGGGCCTGGGGCACAGTGCCGGACTTCACGCCTGGTCCCACCCGTCGGCTGTCCTGAGAATGGTTTTCAGTGGTTTTCCATTTTCCTGCACTAAGGCGAATGCCGGGACAGTTCGTAGTATAGGCCACGGCCGCCCACCCCCTCACCTTCTGCGCACATCTCCTTCACCGTAACAAATCTCCAGGCCTGAGAGACGGCGTCACAGTCTAAGAGGCCCGCCTCCCCCTTCAGGGGAGGAATGAAAACGTTTAGTATTAGTAGTAGTAGAAATCAGTCGATGAACCTGACTGGCAAGGAATTCCGAAAACTGAAACAGGTCAGAGTAGAAGAATGGTGAAGAGAAATAGCAAGGGTAGTGCTCACGCGAGTGTTACTGTTATGAAAGGAGGAGAGAAAATGTGGGTGAGCTTCTGTGCAGCATTAATACAAGTATGTGGCATTTACGTCTTTTACCAGATTTTGGCCGGTGAAGTTGTAAATGTAACACCTTACTATCAATATCATAGCTCAAGTTAAAAATTAATCTGGAGCAACAGTTCGAAGCTCGTTGCATTTTCATAGTTTGTTCCTTAGCTGTCTCAAAAGATTACGTCACAGTAGTCGAAGATGGGAGGGATTAAAATCTGGACTAGTCTTTGTTGCATGTCCGGTGATAAGACTTCTTCGTTTCTTTTCAGCGTATGAAGCGAAGCAAAGACCATCTGACATTTTGGTATGTTCCTAAGCCGTACAACTGTATTTAAGATAGGATAGATTTCCGCAATTCAGTTTATTTTAGGAAAAACTCTTAAAAAGTGAAACATTTGTAGAAAAGTCGAGGCACCGGGATATTTTTTCAGTAAACAGAGCCGTCGTGGGAATGACAGGATGGATGGGAACCCTAACTTATGAGACGGTGGTCCATGTAAAACACTGCTAAAAATACAAAACATAATCATTTTGTGTTCTGAAACAGAACATAAGCCATGCAAAATCATACATATAAAACATAAAAACGAGCAGAAGGACGAAAGTTGCTGAGAGTACTCACTAGGCATCAATTTAGAATTTTCAAATGGGAGCGTGATAGCTGAGCGACATCATCCGTGGCTTTTCACAAAAGCTGCAGTGGTTTGAATATTGCCCAATGAATGTGAAATGTTTGAAATGAAATGGGACGAATCTGTGGTTCGGGTTTCTCGTAAAACTGAAGTCCCGTGGCGTACAACCACAAGCTTGCCTGAATCTTCCAGTACTTAGCAAGGTATAATTAATAAACGGACCATTCCTATAATACAAATTTTCACGGATCGTCATAAACTAAACAGAATTCAGGTAACGACAAACTTCGTAATGAAGAGTGGGTAGAATAGTTTGTCCCAATATATGTAATTGAATGAGATAACAATACAACTTCATTAACACAGCACATTCACCCAGGAGTCAGTTGTGCCACAACATTATTTCATATTCATACGTTGTGAAAGTTTCTTAATACTGCTGCATAGCTCTGCACGTACATTCGAAATTGCACTGTTAGCTTGCTCGCGTGCTACTTACAATCTCAGTTGGTGCTAATAACTAGCCGAGGACAGAGGGGTGGTGTTGTGAATGTCTAGAGTAGTTTTGCGCTATATCCAGGGTGCGAAATCGCGGGGGGTAAGGGAGGGATTCCCCCCACCCACACCGACGATTTTAACTCAAAGGTCCCCCCCCACACACACACTATAATTTCCAGGGGGGGGGTTCCTTCATTATAAAATAACGAGGAGAATGCAGAACACATATAATCTATTACTGAAATGAATGATTTTTACTGTGCATATTTGCATAAAAACATCAGCAATAATACAAGCGCCTGCCAGACCTTGAGCAATAAAAGAACGCAGCAGATGCAATCCAGACCTGCAGCCTATTGTTCATATTTCACTGTGGCAAGTCCACCTGAAACACGGCCAAAATGTAACTTACCTGAAGCTTTCATCTCTTGTCATTGCTGTAAGTAGCTCGAGCTTACACCACTCCTGTACTTCTTGAGGAGCGTATATTTTCGATAACTAGCCAATAGGAAATATTCACTTCAGGAGTGTACAAGCTGACAAATTCGTTCAGTCAGCAGAGAAAGGTTACACTATTAAAACAATCAATCAGGATAAATTGCGCGCGGTCTGGCGTTTCTTAAGAAGGAACAGACTCTCACAAACTTCTCAGCTGATTGGAATAACTTTCTAATGTTTATCATACTTGTTATAACAAAATTCAAATAAAAAGTTTTAAAATGTACACTAGAAATTAAGCCCTATGTTCCTTCTCCCCACCACCCATTTCTTTCTGATTTCGCACCCTGGCTATATCACTAATGTTTTGAAGCAAGACTCTTCTTAACATTCATCTCATGGCACAGTAGTACGCATTAATAACATTTTCATTACATAGTTTTGTAAATTATTTTCTACTTATATCTGCAATTACCATTTACCGACGTCTTAATTCACCAAGCTGGAAACAATAGTACAACTGTGACGTAATTGCCTTCTTCACGTACCGGTACTCAAAAGAGTACGGAAAAAGACACTTTACCGTGTATTCCGCACTCTTTTATTACAAATCGTCTCTGAATGGTTGAACTCCGCTTCAGAGTAACATAAACACGGATAGTCAGAGAGATCATGAATCAAGGCACCAGTGGCGTATGCTGAGTCCAAGACGTGGGCTACCACTAGACTTAGGTTACCCCTTTGCGATGGTTGGTTTAGTGAATGACAAGCCTTTTAGGCGTTTTGGGCTGCAACGAAGAACAGTTGCCTTATGGATAATACAGGATAAACAGGGGCGTAATTACCCATACTACATGGCCTTAAGAGTGAAAGAGAAAAGGTTGCACATAACCGGCCATCAACAAAAAGCAAGGAGGCGTAACTCCAACACTCCTCATAGGAATTACTAAAATCATAAGTGGGCTTACGGCCGAAAGATACAGAGGTTAATCCCATACTACAAGAGGATGACTAAAGGAGGAACAAAATTTAGAGTTGGAAAACTTTAGTCACCCAATTGCAAGGTTGAATGGGAGACGGCAGAGGGTCACCACTCTTCTTTCCCTTACATTACGTATTTCCCGGTGGGGAATAGAAACAGAGTCCTCAGACTTCGCCGAAAATCCTACATTTAAACCATCAGTTTACAAAATTATTTTAAAAGAAAACGGCTACAACCTTCCCCTCAAACTACCCGCAGGCGCTATCACATGTTTAGGAAAATTCTGCCATTACCTTGTATCGCTGGATATTCTTCAAGCAGGCCACGCCCCTGCCTCCTAGGGCTCCATCAAGTCGCACTTCCAACCACTGGAGCAATTCAGACAAGATGGCCCTAAAGTGTCCTACTTATGTAGTTCTGTAATGGGAAGCGTCCCGATTAAATTGAACCACACTTTGCTGATAGGCTGGATTCCTGTACACAACCCAGGTTTTGATTGGCAACAGAACATACTGTATTTACAAGCATCTGATATTTAGATTACAGTAGAGGAGGAACCAGCTGAAGTGTTGACAACTTCGGTACATTGAAAAAAGTCTTCAGAAAAAGATTACCAGTAACAAAAATGAAATTTCCTAAGTTCTAGGTTTGTTTCTGGTGCGTGAGGAACTTTTCTAATTTTGCTTAGGATGGTTGCCCAGTTATACCCCTTGAGCCAATAGAAACTTGATATCCAGCATTCCTTCAGACGATTTACAAATGACACTGACCAATTGGATGATGTATATGAAATACAAGCATTAGTGTAAGTAACCACCAAACACACACTTTCCTTGAAATACAGTATACTGGTGATTCAAATTTTGTACAATGAATGATGATGACATTACATAGATAATAATAGTTTGTATCGATAATAAGCTTTTGGGCTTTTTTTTTTCTTTCTTTCTTTTTTTCACAAAGAACTTTGCTCTGCGTCTTGTTCACGAGTAAGACCTCTAAAAATGAATGAAGGTTTGAATGACTTGAACTTAAGAATGCTTTACCGGTGTCTATAGTAAGTGGCAGCCTACTCTCGTTCGCCACTAGATGGCTCCCTATGCGCAGTGTGAACCACCTCGTGATGAGGAGAATACGAATTTGGTTAAAGTCGGAAAGAAATATAATAATAGTGAAAGGACACCTATATAAATCCTTAATAGCTGGCAAGCACGTATTACTTAAGTGACAAAGGGTGTCCCTGTTGAAATACGTATTTCCACAGCTTCCCGTATAATCCCAGACCTGTAGTGTTTAGAGTAGGTAAGAGCTCGAACATCGGGTCGGCGGATGCAGGTTGAGTCTGGGCTTACAAGTGGTCATGGCTGGTCCGTGGTCCAACAGCTCTGCACTCTGACCGGCCAACCGAGCAGAGGAGGGATGGCCACGGCTCTACGCCTCTGAATTCGGGAGACGGAGAGGGGTTGATCCCCATCTTCGGCTGTCTTGAAAATTGTTTTCCATGGTTTTCCCTTCTGCTGCAATAAGGTGAATGCCGAGGCAGTTCCTAGTATAGGCAACGGACGTCCACCCCCTCACATTCTCCAAGCATCTCCTGGTCTGAGAGACGGCATCACCGTCTTAAGAGGCTCACCTCCCCCTTCAAGGAAGGAATGAAAACATGTTAGTAGTAGTCGAACATCTTCGACCGCGACATAGGAATGGTGTGCTCAGCTATTGCTGATTTGTCTGGCTAGTTGAGACGGATATTACGTTGGTGTTCCTTGATACGAGTACCGGTACCAATGGAACTGGAATGTTTGGGCAATGTATACCTTGCCGCAAGTACAGGGAATTTTGTACACCCCAGGTTGTATTTTGTATGGCTTATTACTAAGAGTGGTGCAGCCTTTGTAAGGCAGACCCTTCAACGATGACAGGCACCATGTGTTATAAGTACAATGTAGGCCTACCTTTAAATAAATAAGGAAACAAGATCTTGCACGGAGAAACTTTATTTTACAGGCAGATAAAAGAATACATTGTAGTGCACGTCGCTATTCAACATACTCACTATTCTTATCCAAGCTCTTGTTCTTCTACATCAAGATATCGATGTTGGTTAAGACAGAAATCTGCTTCCAGTTTCTGAAGCCACGTCATGAAGTTCGTCCTCGTGCTTCATCAACGATCCGAAGAGATGGAAATCACTGGAGGCCTGGTCGGACGGTAATCGCTCAGCCTAGCTCGACAAGGTTTGCATTTTTCTAGGTGAGATAAAGAGAATAGATCTGTGTTCGTATGTGTCTGGTTTTCTTGGGGCGGGGGGGGGGGAGGGTGCCGTGAGGCTCCGCCCCGCCTCACAGCCCGTGGTGACCTACCTGTTTGGACAAATGACCGACAAGCGAGTACTAACGCAGGAACATAGCCTAGTACAAGAGTACAGAATAACTTGAGGTGCAAAGGCTAGTCTTCTGCCAGCTACTTCCACCCCTCCGTAAAGGAGAAGTTATGAGAAACCTCCCTAAACCCACCAGGCAATCCCATATCTCCTTTCGGCACTGGTTACCCTGTCGCGGTCATACCGAGACATCCCCGGCGCTAGACCACTGCCGCTCAAGAGCCACTGTCACCCCCGGTCCATGGCCGCCTACAAGGCTTTCAAGGTGGAAAATGAAGATAATAAAATAAAAAAGAAATTTTGACGCGCGGTCGAGAGAGAATAAATAAGTAGTCTTGCAAACGACCATGCGGATGGCCAGTAATGCGAAAGCTCTTCCCAAAGGAGCTACTTCGCATACCCCCTTCAAGTTAGGATATTATTGCAGTCACCACTTATAACATTAAGGACAGACCGCATAGAGAATGTAGTGCCGCACCATTGTTGTCATAGCGGTGGTGATGAATATTGTTTTAAGAGGACGTACAACTGGGCAATCAACCTCCGATAACACTAATCAGCGGGGGATGGGGTAGAGGGAATCCGACAATTAGAAAAATGAAGGTATCGGCCAGAGAAAGAAAGTCCACTACGGGCATGAAAATGAAAGACTCCCTAGGCCTCCCTAATACCGTCGAGAGTTGATCAACTGAGGTCGGGTAGGATAGATGAAAGTGAGGAGCCTGGCACAAGCAATGCCAGAGCTCAGCTAAATACCCCGTGGTCGCGAACCCACGCTCCCAAATTAAGTCCCTGGAGCCCATTTTAGTCGTCTCTTACGACAGGCAGGAGGTATCGTGGGTGTTATTCTAATGCCCCCACCCACAAGGTAAGCTATCTCACAAACTTTACGTCTGGTTGAGGGGAAATAATTGACATGGCGAGCATCACATCTCGACTAGCATTCATCTGTGGTCTTCTGAAGATAATTCCCGTAATATTAATGTAGTTGCTGCTGATTGTTTGACTAGATACTAAGGAGTAGTACAGGGCAAGGTATATTGCGGAAATCATATTAAGGAGGTTGTCAGGAAAGGTTAGTAAAGTAAACAAATGTCCGCCTCTTTGGTGTAGTGGTTAGTGTGATTAGCTGCCGGCCCCGGTGGCCCGGGTTCGATTCCTGGCTCTGCAACGAAATTTGAAAAGTGGTACGAGGGCTGGAACGGGGTCCTCTCAGCCTCGAGAGGTCAACTGAGTAGAGGGGGTTCGATTTCCACCTCAGCCATCCTGGAAGTGGTTTTCCGTGGTTTCCTACTTCTCCTCCAGGCAAATGCCGGGATGGTACCTAACTTAAGGCCACGGCCGCTTCCTTCCCTCTTCCTTGTCTATCCCTTCCAATCTTCCCATACCCCAACAAGGCCCCTGTTCAGCATAGCATGTGAGGCCACCTGGGCGAGGTACTGGTCATTCTTTGTAGTTGTATCCCCCGACCCAAAGTCTCGCGCTCCAGGACACTGCCCTTGAGGCAGTAGAGGTGGGATCCCTCGCCGAGTCCGAGGGAAAAACAGATTAAGAAGAAGAAAGTCATCCAATTATGAGATAAAATATTGTACGCAATAGCCATGGAAAGTGATCTTTTAGGTTATGACTGAGATGTTTACTTGTGGAATTTTGAAACGAGTACCGCTAATGTAAACTTATCACTTTAGTGGCTGTTAGGCAAATAACTCTTACCAGAGTGGCTCATTGGCTGAATGTTCAGCGTTGAGGCCTTCGGTTCAGAAGGTTCCAGGTTCGATTGCCGGCCATGTTAGGGTTTTTATCGCGTTTAATTCCTCTGACTCTGGGACTGGGTATTTGTATGTTCCAACACACTCCTCTTCATATAGACACCAACACAACACATTACACTACACTACAATACCAACTATCACAAAAAATAACGGTAGAGAATACACGTAGAGTTGGCGCCAGGAAGGGCATCCGCCCATAAAACAGGACCAAGTCCGAAAGTGCAACACAGTTCATCATACCTGCGATCCTTACCAGAGTGTGGGTAGTGCTGGTGGTGGTAGTACCCATCAGACGCCGTAACAATAAACAAACAATATCATATCCTCATTTTTTAACATTTCTGGAACTATCAATATATTTATAGACTAGCTGATGTACGTGTGCTTTGCTGTGGAATTTTACATTGCATACAGAATTTTAGGTAAAATGGTATATAAGTGGTGAGTAAGATTTTATTAAATTGCATAGTTTTTGGCGTTACCCTAGAAACACAATGGAGAGGTCCCCATACATCGTTCCTCATGTGAAGACTGGTTTAGAGAATTTTCATTGTAATGGCAAGCCCCCTTGCCTACTGCCAGTCACAGTCAAGTTGGGGAGTTTTCACTGTAATGGCAGGTCTCATTGCATATCAAAATCAAGTCGGGCAGTTTTCATTATAATAGCAGACATTTACTCTCCACCTGCCTTTTTCCATCCTCAGAAAAACTGTCTCTGTGGTTTTCTGAAAGTCTTAAAGGATCTGCCAATGGACAGAAAACTGACATGACAGCAATATTAATATACAGTACATCCGACATATTTTAATATGTATCTGCTTAAGTACAAAATTCAAAGGAATTTGAATGAATCTGATTGGCTAATTACAGTAGCTAATAAAATGACAACAGTGCAAGGTATTGAATTATTTCTTATATTATTTATTATATATTATATTATATTATATTATATTATATTATATTATATTATATTATATTATATTATATTATATTATATTATATTATATTATATTATATTATTTATCAGCGTAACCAATCCTCTAAAGCTCGTATACCCGGTTCACATTGTTTTCGACCACCCTGTATAAATTTGGAAGGGATATCCATTGCACAAAACTATTTAATGACGCTATTCATAAACGTATGCAATAAACAACAGGAAAGTTAGCAATTTTTTATTTTGTGCTTGCATTCTGGAAGGTAAAGTTAACTGTGTTGCCAAAGTTAACTGTGTTGCCAAATTATGTTGATGTAACAAAGAAACATTTCCTAGATAATTATATTACAAATAGAGAAGGATTTATTTCTGTCACTAATACAAGTTTTTTAAAAGTCGCTAGGTGTGTTTTTAACATGAGAGAACAAAGAACGTCTTATTGTTAAAAGATATATCGATCATCAAATACAATGAAAAATTCACAATATTGGTAATGCTAGGTGTTGCCTACATTGTGCTTGCTATATGCTGTACTCCGCTGGTTGAAATAAAAAGCAGCTGTGACTTGTACTTGTTCCATGCTGCACACTAGTGGATGAAACTGAAGTGTTGCATCACACAGCCACTGGCACTTCCTCAGCCCTTAACAACACATTCAAACACAAGCCAAACAGTCTTTTGTAAAGTGTCTTATGTTTGGAAGCGGTGCCTTTGAGATCCGGCTCACACACTCAGACAAACATTGCCGGAGTGCATGTTGGTTTGAGCGCTCATTCAAAACAAGGCAGTTTAAGAAATGCATATATTTCCTTGAAATGTATGTTTAATATTAACTTTTCTTGAGGAGAAAAGTATTCTATATTCTTTATTTATACATTAGTGGTGCCATGCCAAACTGGCACAAACTGACAATACCAATATAAATGGTCTGTTATTGGACATTATAAATTTTCCAGCTAACTCATTCCTGGTTGCCAGCGTTTTTCCCCAGTGTGCTACGTTGGGCTCATCAGTTGGTAAATAGCACACCCACCAAGACACATGGCTAGTGCATACTGGGGAGGCCACTGTGTAGGCTACTTGGAGCCACCGACAGTGCCAATGCACTATGAGAGACTTTGTCTCATTACCAAAATTGATGCCTGCCTGACTATCAGGATATAGATGTTGATTCCCATAGGGAACCTGAAATATTTGTCCCGAATGAGTAAATTTATAATACCAATATAAATGGTCTGTTATTGGATGTTATAAATTTTCACTGGCACTGCTGATGGCTCCAAGTAGCCTATGCAGTGGCCTCCAAGGTATACACTAGCCATGCGTCTTGGTGGGTGTGCTATTTACCAACTGATGAGACCAACTTAGCACACTGGGGCAAAATGCTGGCAACCAGGAATGAGCTGGAAAATTTATAATGTCCAGTAACGGACCATTTATACTGGTATGATAAATTTACTCATTCGGGACAAATATTTCAGGCTCCCTGTGGGAATCAACATCTATATCATTACAAACTCACAAGTCACCCCTGTATTTTAGTAAAAGAATTGCAAATATAAAACAAATGTAATTAAACTGCTGTACTGTACAATATTGTAATTTATTATTTATTTACCATAGTTTTTCACATACAATGAATACATTTCTTGTCTAAAAACCGAGCAAGTGGCTGTCAGCTTGCATTTGGGAGATAGTGGGTTCAAACCCCACTGTCAGCAGCCCAGAAGATGGTTTTTTGTGGTTTCCCGTTTTCACACCAAAAAAATCTGAGGCTGTACCGGAAGGCTATGATCGATTCCTTCTCACTCCTAGCCTTTTCCTGTCCCATCATCGCCATAAGACCTGTCTGTGTTGGTGCAACGTAAAGCAAATTATAACAAAAACTTATCTAAGAATAGCAACTGCACTGCACCCATTGTATCGTGCCTATTCTGAAATATTTATTTGATTACTGTTTGCATAAAGAAGTTATACTATATGCTATTGGCTTCACGTCGCACCAACACAGATAGGTCTTATGGCGACGATGGGACAGGAGAGGGCTAGGAGTGGGAAGGAAGCCTGGTGTGAAAATGGGAAACCACGGAAAACCATCTTCAGGGCTGCCGACAGTGGGATTTGAACCCACTATCTCCCGAATACTGGATACTGGCCGCACTTAAGCGACTGCAGCCATCGAGCTCGGTTTATACTATATGAATGAAGAGTTGCTACAGTAGCCCCAGTGTACAAAGGAAGGGATGATAGTCATAAAGCAGAAAACTACAGGCCAGTAAGTTTGACATATGTTACATGTAACCTCTGAGAAGGCACTATTTCAGTTTATATCTGACACTTCTGCAAAATTATTAACTGGTTTGACAGAAGGCAGTTTGGGTTTTAGAAAGGTTATTCCAATGAAGCTCAACTTACAGGATTCCAGCAAGATAGAACAGATAATTTTGATTCAGGAGGTCAAATGGACTGTGTCACTATTAACCTTTTGATATGGTGAATCGTGGGAGAACGCTGGTGAAAATAAGTGCTATTGGACTAGATAAGAGTGGTTGAAAGGGAGGCTACATTTCTAGAAAACAGAAGAGAATTAGAGTAAGTGAAGCATTATCTGATCCTGTGGAGATTATGAGCAGGGATCCACAGGTCAGTGTTATTGGACCTTTGGTTTCTTATGTGTATAAACAATATGAGTAAAGAACTGAAATCAAGGCTTTTTGCAGACGATGTTATACTGTATAGAGTAGTAGTAGTAAATAAGCTACAGGATTGTGAGACTACAAAAGAACTCAACAATGTTGTGAAAGGGATGATGGTAATGGAAGGAAAATTTAGGTTGTAAGTTTCTCTGAAATGAAAAGTACTCTCAGTTTTAATTATTATGTTGGAGTGAAAGTACTGCATGGGGATCGTGGAGGGTATTAATACAAGGTAGATCTTCATTGGGCTAATCACATTAATGAGGGTGTAAATAAAGGTTTCAGATCTCTTCATGTATTTATGAGGCAATGAGGGTATTTACAGGTTGCAGTAAGGATGTAAGACCCAAATTAGAGTACGGTTCCAGTGTATGGGGCCCCTCACCAGTATTACTTGATACAAGAACTGGAAAAGATCCAAAGGAAAACAGCACGATTTATTCCAGGGTAATTTCCGACAAAAGAGTAGTTGATATAGATGTTGATTCCCATAGGGAATCTGAAATATTTGTTCCGAATGAGTAAATTTATAATACCAATATAAATGGTCCGTTGTTGGACATTCCTGGTTGCCAGAGCTTTGCCCCCGTGTGCTAGGCTGGGCTCTTCAGTTGGTACCTAGCACACCTACCAAGACACTGGCTAGTGCATACCGTGGAGGCCACTGCGTACGCTAATTGTAGCCACCGGCAGTGCCAATGCACTATGAGAGACCCTGGTCCCACTACCAAAAATTGACGCCTGCCTGGCCATCAGATGATATAGATGTTGATTCCCATAGGGAATCTGAAATATTTGTTCCGAATGAGTAAATTTATAATACCAATATAAATGGTCCGTTATTGGACATTATAAATTTTCCAGCTAACTCATTCCTGGTTGCCAGAGTTTTGCCCCCGTGTGCTAGGCTGGGCTCTTCAGTTGGTACCTAGCACACCTACCAAGACACTGGCTAGTGCATACCGTGGAGGCCACTGAGTATGCTATGGGAATCAACATCTATATCAGGGATGGCGAACCTATGCCACGCGTGTCACTAGGTGACACGCGGACACGATTTCGGTGGCACGCCACATGAACATAATAATATTTTATATTATATGTCTCGTACTACAGGCAGTGCATATCTTACAGTGTTTCACGTGTAAGAAATAAATATCGAAAATCTAAATTCTAGTTCCATTTGGACGTGCAATATGGCAACACTGCTACACTGATAGGTCCGAAAGTCAAGTGAGATAGTGTCGTTTTCTGGTGGTTTGGTATACGGACATCACAAATATGTTTTTGGTGCCGAAAAAAACAGAAACTTAACAAAGGTGGTGACCGTATTTTTCAAGAACTCTGGCCAAGGGAATTCGGACTGTTAAAAAGATGTGTTGCCTGTGTTCGAAAACAGTTGTATCCCCCACATTTAATGTAAAGCGCAATTTTGAGACTGCTCATTCAAATGTTTGTTCCATTTCAAATGAAGAAAGAAGAGAGTTCATTTCACAAAATATCCAATATTACACAAAACAAACTAGTTCTTTTGTATCATCTTTCCGGCCAAGGAATAACATCAGTGCGGCTGTTTCTTTCTGTCTCACTGCATAGTACAGCATGCATGGGAAACAGATTTCTGATGGTGAGTTGTTGAATGAAAGTTTCTTATTGACGCCCGACACATCATTTGAAAACTTCCCTAACAAACAACTACTAATTAACATGATTAAAGGAATCCCAGCCAGCTGAACTGCTGTCAAGGATAGAATAATAAAAATGAGTGAAGAAGTTTCGGAGCAGTTGAAAGTTAATTTGGATAACTCCCACATATATGCAGAATGTTTTGAAGAAAGCATGAATGTGACCTTACAAACAAGGATAGCTTTTTTTTATTTTTAGATTCTCTTATGGAAATGTGATGAGGGAGAAATTAGTTTAATTGTTGAGCGTACAAACTACAACATGGGAAGATAATGAAGCTAATGCAGGAAGTGAAGTCCATTCGCAATATTAGTACCTTAGATTTTTATATCTAATAATTTTTTTTACAATTTGTTTTACGTCGCACCGACACAGGTGCGGACACTTGTGGCGACGACGAGATAGGCTTACGAGTGGGTAGGAAACCGCCGCGGCCCCACGGAACATGCAATCAAATGTATTTACAAGATATATTGTACCCGTTATGCAAATATGTATAGTAAATAAATAACTCAATAAATTAATAAATAAATAAATAAATAAATAAATAACATATTATGAAACATAATCGGGAAATTGAAAGGAAGTTGCGAGGGGGGGGGGGGTGTAGGTTGTAGACATCCCTTAATGGAAATGTAAGACAACAAGTGGCACAGTCAACAGATGAGAATAATAAACCAGAGTTAAAATGGCACACTAGTTGGAAAAGGTTCGCCATCCCTGATCTATGATGGCCAGGCAGGTGTCAATTTTTGGTAGTGGGAACCAGGAATGAGTTAGCTGGAAAATTTATAATGTCCAATAATGGACCATTTATATTGGTGTTAAAAGAGTAGTTGTTGCAAACTTTGGGCTGGAAAGACTTGGGAGTCAGGACAAAAGCTGTTGGACTAATTTATAAGTTTCTGAGCTGTCAGTGGAGAGATGATGGCTTAACGTCTCCATCTGACGGACAAATCACCATCAATAACGTCATGTGCCCTCAATATATATGAGCACTGAGGAGAGGTTTAGAATTTAATCCAGGATTATGGCACGCAATCTAGTGATTAGAAATTGTATACCACCACCTCCCCTACACTGCCAGCCAACATTCTGATGGTGAAAATGTTTTCGACCAACAGGACTCGAACCAGCTAACCATGGTGTCAGACTGTTTAGACTCTAATGCCTTACGATCATGGCCACCAGGTGAGCTCACATGCAAACACTAATCAAATAAATATTTCAGGTATGTTACTATATATCAACCCATTGCCTTTAGTATATCACCAGAAATCTTATCAATTCCAGCTACTTTTCCAGTTTTGAACTTTTGTATCTTACTGAAAATGTCTTTGTTATCATACGCAAATTTCTATATTTTATTAGTATTAGTCACCTCCTCTACCTGGATATTATCCTTTTAACCAACAATCTTTACATAGTTACTGCTGACTGAATACTTCTGCCTTCTATAAATTATCACATATATACTCCTGTTGTTCATTAATAATTCCTGGAATGCTCATTTTGGTTCCTTTTTTCTTCCTGAAAGTATGGTACTTACCTTGAAGTATGTCCATTTTTCACTAAAACTGGTATGACTACCACTTGCCATCATGCTATGAAAATGTAGGCAGATTCATTCCTTCTCATTACATATAAATTCCATATTTTGAGGCTCATAACTCCTTGACTTGCAGCGTGTGTATTTTGATCTTATCTATCCACCACACTACATAGAAATGGGAATCATGCAACAACACTTGGGAGACTTTGCTTGTGAGAGAGATCTGTTAACAAAAAACTTGCTCTAGACCAGAAGATACAGTAGGCCTCCATTATAAACACTAGGCCTATATCTTGCCACAGATGGATCTGTGGTTCACTCAATATAAATTATCATCTATTTCTAGACCCAAATATTTAACTTCACTTAGTATTCTCATAGCATATTTGTTTATAGATGGTAAATTTGAAATTTGGTTTTGTAATTTTCATGCAATAATTATCTTTTATATTTCATTTTGGACAATATATTTTTTTAAACCTATTTAATTATTACTTTCAAGTCATATTGCATATCAGACAATACAGTGCATACCATATACTCTACTAAAAGGCACCTTTGTAACATCACTGTAAAGCATTATATAATGTGTAATTTGAAACTTTCCCATGCCTTTGATATAAAGCAGAAACAATGTGGGGCCTACAACTGATCCATGAGGAACTCCATGGATTACTTGTTTTTTCTCCACCTTTGTTGATAGATTCTGGGTCCTAAAACTTAAACATTTTGTAAAAGTAACCTCAGTTTACTGGTTGGGAAAATTAAATCTGATTGTCCAGTCTAGTGTGGGGTCACTTAATACTTCAATAGGCTTATTTATTTTATTTGGCATATTACTTACATAAAGTACAAAACAATGGAGAATGAGCAAAAAAAAGAAAATAAGTTCATGATGGACACTTTCCAACAGCCCTTATAAATCACAGCCCTGTTTCTTGAGCCATTCAACTACATCAGATGTCACTTCAATAAAATCTTGTCCCTCACCTGAGTAACACATGACAGGACACTCAAACGTAATGTGGTCGATAGTTGGTCTGACTGTCATTCTCACACTCACAGGCAGCTGATACTTTCCAAGCCCATTTATATGCCAAGGCAGCATAGCATCCATGATTAGTGTGCATTCAGTTTAATTGGGCCCATAACTGATGGGGTAGCTGGAATCCCACGGGCTGTTTGACTCATCGCCACTGTGGAAGTGCATCGGTGGACCATTCGTCATTCCATTTCTGTTATAGCTTGAAGTTGCTTACAGAGTGAATCAATTCTGTTGATATTGATGGGTTTCTTGAAGCTATTCAGTGATGTAATATATGATCTGAAATATCAGTATTGCTTGGTAACTGTGGGTTCGACACAAATTTTTTGTATTCTCAGATTAAACTGTTCTGTCTCCTAAGATGTGGAGGAGCAATATCACAGAGCTGGCAACCAGTAAACTTCGGTGGATTTAACGGTGCCAGATATCAGCCTCGTAGTATGTTTACTACTTTCCTGCAGGGTACTACGTTTAGTAGTTTGCAAACAAGTGGCAGCTGTTGAGCCAAGCTGATGCATAATATTCAGCCACAGAGTAAACTAGGCTAAGTGCAGTCGTCCAGAGTACATTTGCTTGAGCGCCCCATGAAGTGATCGTCAGTTTACATAGGATGATGTTTCTTGCTCCTAGTTTAGCTGAAGTCTGGAGAAGGTGTTGACAGTAGGTAAAGGATCTATCCAGTAGCACACCCAGATATTTAGGGTGTTTATTGTGGTGAAGCTGTATGCCATTAAAGACAACAGATAGTTTCCTCTTTGCGAACTTGTTACTCAGATGGAAGCAACTTACTTCAGATTTTGTTATATTAGAGCAGAGTCTCCATTTTTTTGAAATAGTCAGCCTGTATGGCCAGATCAGTCATTGAGATTTCTTCAGTCACAGTAAAGGATCGATGTTGTGTGGTCATGGTCCAGTCGTCAGCATATCCAAATTTCCTGCCAGAGGTTTGCGGCATGTCATACAAATAAAGGATGAAAAGGAGTGGTGCAAGAACAGATACTTGTGCCAGAACATTGCTTAGTTTGAAGTGCCAGCTGGTTTTGTTGTTCAGATGTACTGTGAACAATCTGTTGCTCAGAAAACTATTTAGTATGTTTACTACTTTCCTGCAGGGTACTACGTTTAGTAGTTTGCAAACAAGTCCTTTCCTCCAAACAGTGTCATATGCTGCAAACAGGTCTATGAATGCTGCTGATGTTTTTAGCTTATTCTGGTTAGGTGGTCAGTGCCAATACTTGATCTTGACAGATCCTCCCAGGTCCAAAGCCAGTTTGCTCTTGAGGGATTACATCCAATATTGTTGGAGCAATATAATTGGAGAATAGTCTTTCAAACAGTTTGAAACAGCAGCTTAATAATGCTATTGGATGGTAGCTTTCTGGTTTGCTACCTAATTTATTAGGTTTTAGTAATGCTATTATTTTGGTTTTCTTGAATTCCTTTCAGAGAATTCTGGTAGTAAAGATATTACAAAAACTTTTGCTAACTATTGCTTGGTATTGTTATCACAGAAATTAAGAATAATAAAATAATAAACAGGAGAAAATGTCAAATTCCCCATTGTGGAATTGAGGGACTGAGATCTTTAACTTAAAATATGATAGTGAAATAATTATCATTCACTGTTAATATTTATTAGTATGTATGATGTAAAATTTCAGGGTATACTTTTTCAGAATTATTTTTTACATGCCTGGTCTATTGCATTACAGTGCTTGATGGCTTCAAATCTGAGGATGATCTTACTGGTATCAATTTTAGCTTGTTTGGTACCAATATACACCCAAAGGACTGATAAAATTACATCAATAAAGAGTGAAAGTGTAATACTAGAGCAGCTGACGACTGAGAAAAGTGATGAATACCCAAGCACTCTGTCTGCTGAGGAGGCTGAAGAACCTAACAATCATAATATCACACCATCTATCATTGCGTAAGTATGGATTATGACTAATACTAAGAAAATTGCCAATAGTAAACATTTGAAATGTTCACTGTATAAATCCATGTTGCTATAACAAAACAATTGCTTTTTGAAATAACATTGGCTATCTAATGTTTGGAGGAATGACACAGGTAAAACATTTACAATTAAGCACACAATGAACTTGTTAACAATTTCAAAACCTAATGGTATATCCTTGAACTTTTGCTAGTAAAGCCAACAAGCTTGTAGATTTACATGCTTTTTTTGATCTCGTGATCATAGCCAAGGAACCTCCAGTTTTTCATGAAATTCAAACCACAAGGATAGGAATTTTCATTCTGAACATCCCACATGCATTAGCCAGGATTTAAAGTGCAAATGCCTTTGTGAGAGGCCAGCAATGAAGTCACTTAGCCTTTAACTTTGGAGCCATAGTCGTAAATTCAGCAATTTATTCACTCATATCCTTGAAATTGCCGGCCCCGTGGTGTAGGTGTAGCGTGCTTGCCTCTTACCCGGAGGCCCCGGGTTCGATTCCCGGCCAGGTCAGGGATTTTTACCTGGACATGAGGGCTGTTTCGAGGTCCACTCGGCCTACGTGATTAGAATTGAGGAGCTACCGGTATCTGATGGTGAGATAGCGGCCCCGGTCTTGAAAACCAAGAATAACGGTCAAGGGGATTCGTCATGCTGACCACACACACCTCGTAATCTGCAGGCCTTCGAGCTGAGCAGCGGTCGCTTGGTAGGCCAAGGCCCTTCAAGGGCTGTAGTGCCATGCGGGGACTAACCTTGAAATTGTGTAGATGGAGTGAGGTTAAATGCTCAAGTCCTTTAAGGTTGAAAATAGTTCACGATTGTGTTCTAGGCCCAGTTGGCATGAACTGTTTCATACGATATATATTGTAGATTCAAATGGATGCTAAGGGCAATTTTAATGAGTCCTTCAACAACTTTCTCCTCCAAGAAGTTCTTAGAATTTGGTGCTATGGAGATTTCTGCATATTCCAATTCTTTTTTGTATGTAAGCAGTATCTTAATGAAATATTTGCATGATTCATGATTGGTTTAACTTGAAAACATTTTATAAATTGAGATGCCAGTTTGAAAAGTTGAGCAGGAATAAAATAGGGAAGATTTTGAAACAATGTAGGTACTGTGAAATGTAAACCACACACAGAACAGCTAAGCTGCATATAGGGAAAGAGTTTATTCATCTGCCAATAAGAACAGTTGATATAGATTTCAATTTCCATAAGGAACTTGAACTGCTTTTGATCTGAATACATAAATTCATAATTCCAATAAAATTGGTTCATGATTGGACATTATAAATTTTCCAACTAACTCATTGTTGGTTGCCAACATTTTGCCCCATTGTACCAATCTGGGCTCATCTGTTGGTAACTAGCACACCTTCTAAGAAGTGTGATTAGTTCATGTAGTGGAGGTTACTGCACAGACTACTTGGAGCCACAGGCAGTGACAATGCACTTTGAGAGACTTTGTCTCTTTTACAAAAATTGATGCCTGATAATTGTGTCACATTTATAGACTCTTGACTGTTTTGAAGTGTATCGGGTAATGTTCCTGAATATCTTTGTTGGAAGTATTTAATAAGTACTAAGTGACATTTGGAAAAAGTGCCACTGGCGTGGGTTTATTTAGGGTGGATCTCAACTTTCCAGGAAGTGACCCATGCACTGCGATCTCGGAGCCGTGTCCTGCGGCACATATGTACTGAGACATGCAGGATCAAACAACGAGACTGCAACAGACTCAAAGTACTACTGAGGTGCACCTTCACAACTAGTTTGTCTCGCATGACCTCTTCTGCCTCCATGACCGTTGGCAACCATGAGAGTAACAGATTCCTGCTCTGCTCGTTTCGTCATCGGGCCGAACACCTGTGATGGGTTCCAGTGTCATTTCCTACACTGAGGTGACCATCTGTCTACCTGAAAGGTCTCATCCACCCAAAGCTGTTGGCCCATTTATGGAGTCGAGTTATTTGCCACCACCTGACACTCACCGCCGAGACATTGGCTTGCTCCATTACCATAGTGGAATATCCGGCCAGATACCAATTAGAAAATAATTAATATCTATGAAACTAGTAAAGCTACACTGTTGAAATTTGGTACAGGTATTCAAACCACCACTTATTTTGAGCCAACACAATATTAAGATGGTACCTTAACATTTACAGGAATTAGACATTTCAGTCCCAGTACACTTTAAATTCCACCATCTTTGGCAGAAACAGCATATCATAAACAGGTTGATTTTCTTAACATCGCATTTGTGTGTATGTACATTTGCAGAGTTGCATATTGTCACATGAAAACTCAAAAGCCCCAAAACCAGAACAAACATATATATTGTGACCTATCAGGCTATGGAGATCTTTCAAATTACGGGACCAAATATGGCTGAAAGTTATTTGGTAGATTGTAGTAACTAAAGAGAATAATTCTGCAGAATTGTGAACAGCGTAGATATTATTGGGTTGTAGTTGATGTGTTCCAGCACAGTTTTGATAAAACTGAAAGTCCGATTTCAAGAAGTTATCACCATATATTTAGTAAGGAACAGATCAGTTTACAAAATACTATAAAATATTGAGACTTACATATTGAAGCCTGTTAGATTTGCATAAATATTAATGAAAGGACGGACATCAATACTTAAGGATGGAAAACTACTCTCATGGAATGTATATTTTGGAGCAGCATTCAAAAGGAGTTGAGATTTTTTTTGTAAATTGTAACTACATAAATGATTAAAGGATATGTTTGATTAAAATTTTAGTTAAAATTATGAGATGAATGTAAAGAATAATATCCGATATAATCATTTGCAGGTCTTGCGAGATCCGTGTTGTGTTTGCATTGTTGTGGGGGTGCCATTAGTTCATATAATTATTATAAGGACAGGATCACAGCATCCAATGTCTTATTTTATTTTATTTCATTCTATTCTATTGTTTGTCTTCTTATCTGCTACAAATATTGTGTCTACTCTTGCTACCAGCATTCCCATTTTGTTAAAGTTCTCGGCATTGCAAGCTAACTAACTTATGTGCTTCATTGAAGTGGACACATAATAAAATTACGCTAATACATCAAGAGGTGATAGTATAAAAGAGGAAAAAGCATATGTACTAATTAAGTGGACATCAGTGTGCTAATTGTTAAAGCACATGTGTGCAGAATCGTCATGCTCGTACATCAGATGAGTGTAACTTATTAAATTAGTGAAGAGTTTTAAACGTTTAGCACTTGTACAACATCTGACTTTGAGTTTCAGGGATACGAGATGGAAACTAAATATATTAATGCTGAAAAATAGTTGATGAGCATAAATATGACCAGCTAAACTAGCCATGGGTACCTCAGAAATGGAGAGGAAAGATTGCAGACCATGAACCACCAGCACAAGGTTGAGATGAATCCATCGCAAGAAAAATGGATTATATTTGAATTTATTATTATTATTATTATTATTATTATTATTATTATTATTATTATTATTATTATTATTATTATTATTATTATTATTATTATTATTCCTCTATTTGTATATTTAGTTTCATTTCAATATACAGGATGATGATGTTAATTAAATGTAGCTTGAAGGAAATGTGTTGTGCAGGTGCAGTTGTGGTGATAATTACATCTCCAGAAGAAATAAATGTACAAAATAAGAGACATAGAGGTCATCTGCCATGAGCTATAATAATTGCCATGTGTATGGGAACACATCAGTAGAGTTACCTGTTATGACTTGATTTGTCATATGCATGATTATCTGAGTCTACTGCACACAAGTTTATTTCAGCACTTCATTTATGTGAAACTGAATTATATACAAAGTGCATTCCATAAGTAATGCGACCAATTTTTTTCTGATATAGATGTTGATTCCCATAGGGAAAATGTGACGCGTGTGCACGATTGTTTGAACTCTGACAGACGGCTGAGCCTTCAATTGATAGCACAAACTCTAAACATGGCAAAAACAACCGTTTTCCGCATTGTGACCGAAGATTTGAACATGAGAAAGGTGTATGCCAAACTGGTCCCAAAAGTGTTGACCGACGAACAAATGGACATGCGAGTGCTTCGGTGCCAAGAAATGTTGGAAATCTTTGAAAATGATCCTAATTTTTTTAACTCAGTTATCACTGGTCATGGAGTTTTGAGTACGACCCTGAGACAAAAAGGCAGAGTTCAGAGTGGCACACCCCATCGTCGCCCCGTCCCAAGAAGGCACGCATAAACAAGTCCAGGATCAAAACCATGCTCACTGTCTTCTTTGTCAGAAGCATTGTCCACCACGAATTCGTACCTACCGGGACTACAGTGAACTCAGCTTTCTACTTGGAAGTGCTCAAAAGACTGAAAAGGAGGGTCTCGCGCTGCCAAAGCGACATCAAGGACACGTGAAAAGTTCATCACGACAACGCGCCGAGTCACAGCGCCTTCATTGTCAATGACTTCCTGGCCAGGACCAACACCCCATTGGTTCCCCAGCCTCCCTACAGTCCTGATCTGGCTCCTGCTGACTATTTTTGTTTCCTCGGTTAAAAGGAGTCATGAAAGGAAAACCTTGGGGCACGATTGAAAGAATCCAGGCGCATGTTACATCGGCTCTAAAGGACATGTAGGATGCTAAACGGTTTGTTTTGTCACCTATTCAATACATATAAATTTTACAATTTGGGAATTTATTATTGATTCCACTTGAGACATGTTTCGCCCTTCATTGAGGGCATCATCAGTCAAATTATCTCCTCAAGGCAAAAATCAGGTACCTGGTTAGTAGTTGACATGCACAAATTAATACATATTAATAATACACATTACAAAAATTAAGTATGAGAAACAGTTGTACAATAGTGATGGTTGAACATATAGGTTTATAGAATAAGAAGTCAGCACCAATGTGTAAAATTAAAATAGTAGAGTTCGGCAGTGGTGCTCTGGAGAACAGTTGACGCAATCATAGGAAAATATAAAGTTTTAAAAATATTTACATTATAACAATCAGGGGAGAAAGGGTGTAGTGCTCAGCGTCAATGTTTGTAAACAAAAATTAATGTCAATGGTCAGTAACTATACAGTATTTACATTGTCCAATTGAACAGTTGAGAATTTTACAATTTATATACATATTTACACAAGAGCAGCTTGGTGAGCAAGGGTATAAAAAAATCTAGTACCAAGTGCGTCCTGTTGTTTTAAAGGTTGGAAGAAGAATGTAGCATAGACATTTCAGAAATATGCAGAGTGGTTTATCTTAGTTAAAATCTCCGGGGGTAGGGAAATATTCCATAGCCAAATGAGGTTTTATATGCTTCAAGCTGAAAGTTGTCTGGTTGCAGCACCGAGATCGGTACGGAGACTGGTCAGTGTGGATGGAGACTCATGGGTATTCAGTGCGTTTGAATGGCAACAATGATGACAGTTATTTGTAGGTAATTGCTTATTAGGAATATGTTGTGGGTTGAAACTTTCGCTTATTCTTGTAGTTGACTTCTGTAGCTTCGAATATTATGTGAAGACATCGGTGTGAGATGCCGATGAGACTAAATTGATATTATTCCGTGGAAAAAAGTATGATGGACCTCGAGTTGCTTGTTCACAACACAAGCAACTCTATTCTATTTCACCAGACCAGCAACAAAAACAAGAACTTCATCCCGAGATCCAGTCTCCGTACTGATCTCGGTGCTGCAACCAGACAACTTTCAGCTTGATGCATATAAAACCTCATTTGGCTATGGAATATTTCCCTACCCCCGGTGATTTTAACTAAGATAAACCACTCTGCATATTTCTGAAATGTCTATGCTACATTCTTCTTCCAACCTTTAAAACAACAGGACGCACTTGGTACTAGATTTTTTTATACCCTTGCTCACCAAGCTGCTCTTGTGTAAATATGTATATAAATTGTAAAATTCTCAACTGTTCAATTGGACAATGTAAATACTGTATAGTTACCGACCATTGACATTAATTTTTGGTTACAAACATTGCCGCCGAGTACTACACCCTTTCTCCCCTGATTGTTATAATGCAAATATTTTTAAAACCTTATTCTCAACTGTTCAATTGGACAATGTAAATACTGTATAGTTACCAACCATTGACATTAATTTTTGTTTACAAACATTGACGCTGAGCACTACACCCTTTCTTCCTTGATTGTTATAATGTAAATATTTTTAAAACTTTATATTTTCCTTTGATTGCGCCAACTATTCTCCAGAGCACCACTGCCGAACTCTACTATTTTAATTTTACGCATTGGTGCTGACTTCTTATTCTATAAACCTATATGTTCAACCATCACTATTGTACAACTGTTTCTCATACTTAATTTTTGTAATGTGTATTATTAATATGTATTAATTTGTGCATGTCAGCTACTAACCAGGTACCTGATTTTTGCCTTGAGGAGATAATTTGACTGATGATGCCCTCAATGAAGGGCGAAACATGTCTCAAGTGGAATCAATAATAAATTCCTAAATTGTAAAATTTATATGTATTGAATAGGTGACAAAACAAACCTTTTAGCATCCTACATTCAGTATCTTCAATACAGATAACAATGATTTTTATCACTTCTAAAGGACATTCCAGAAAAGGCCTTCCAGGATGCCTTCCAGGCATGGAAATACCGCCTCCAGAAGTGTATCGACACAAGAGGGTGCTATTTTGAAGATTTTTTATTATTTGTACGAATATATTCAATAAATGATTTTTTATGAATTTGGTCGCATTATTTATGGAACACACCTTGTACCTATATGTTTTCCAAGGGAAGCTGATCATCTGAGGAAGCAAAAGGCAATAAATGAGGATATATGTACCAAAGCCATTGCATGATGTGTTGTCATTAACTTGTAAATTTTCCTTTGTTATTTCATGTAGAATTGTGTTGTCGCGTGTGTTTCTTTGCATTACTTGGTATTACTTCTTACAAAATTGTACAAAATTATTTTGATATCCTACCAGTCAATACTATTATATTTTACATCTAATTAAGATGAAACTTTACACAGAGATAGACATGTTTTGACATGGCATTGGGTCATCCTCAGTAAGACATATATATTGAATTAAAAACTATCAGACACACAAGATGAAAATGTTAGTTAAAAAGTTCTTAAAAAAGCATGATTAAAATTAAAAACTGTGAGATGGTGATTGTTAAAATAGTCTTGAGCTGGAGGTCTTTTTTTTAAATGGTTTTGTTTGTCTCTCGGTGTAGTTCAACTAGTATCTGTAAACTTTTGGCTTGGTTGTTATGTTCGGACATGGACAGTAGATTTACTGGCACATAAAAGAACTCCTGAGGGACTAAATTCTGCACCTTGGCATTTCTGAAAACCATGAAAGTAGTTAGTGGGACGTAAAACCAATAACATTATTACTATCCATGAAAATTAACAGCGCATTATCACTTGTAGCTAGTGGTCCTGTCCCATAGATATTTGACACCTCATCACATAATTAATGCTATACAAGGAAAAATATACCCACCAACTTGTCTGCAACTTATATGCTTATGAGGTGAGTATCTTGTCAGCTACCAATGGAGCAAGCTGAGGAACCATAAGGAGAAGACTGGTAGAATATATATCACACCAACACATTTCACACATACATGCACATGTAGGCAACAGATTTGTTTGTTTGTTTGTTTGTTTGTTTCATATCAAAAGTTAAAAAATAGGAAATTCCCCTCCATGCATTACAGTTTTGCGAGACTGGGAATCTTATTAAGGTTGAGACAAGGATAGAAAAGAGCTGGGCTTGATTAGGGGAGATGCCATCTATGAAAATAAGAGGTGAAATTCATAGATGACATTTAGTGTGTTTGTTTCCTTTGTGTCTCCATTCCATTGCTCTCTACCCACACTAAACAGCCATGTTAATGTTTTGAATGAGATTCTTCTCCTCCTTGCTAATTTTATCCCTTTAGATATGGTGTATGACTCACCATGTATTATGCTCATCCTAAATACATTTAAATATTCATCATTATATTTTTCAGATCCACAACGATAGACTGTCCTTCATTGGAAGAACTTGACTTTCTCAACTACGATGCTGAAAATGCAAGTGAAGTTCAAGCGCTGGAGAGGAGATGGCCCTGTGAATTGCGATCCTATTGGTTGAGCATACATGGATTTGTGAAATTTGTACAGTTCCTCTTCAATTACTTTATCATTGTTTTGGTGATATTCGGTAAGATCATTTTTCAATACAGAAACATGTTGAGATTTCTTCATAAAACTGTTTCCTATAGTAAGTAAGTGAACTCATGTCATCATTCCTAAAGTACATTGTGTTTGTGAATTGTAGGTATAGCAGATCTATTTCAAAATATTTATTTTCTCTCTTTTTGTTTTACTCTTCTCCTTAATATATTCACAAGCTGAATCATTCATATCAAGCCCCTACCAAAGTAAGTTGTGCTCTCAACACCCTATGAGGGTCTACATTACTTAAAAGGACTTAATCCCCCAGCAACAGGGAACATTTGAGAGCTGCTTTATCCAGCAGACAAAGGTGAGCGCTAAGCAAATGTAGCAATCACTTCAAACATTCACTGCTTCAACAGTTTAGCTCAGATTATTTTCAAACATTTATAGTAGAGACCCCAAGGGGTGATGAACATGGACTTTAAGGAATTCTGGAGTGTCACTATTCACCTCAGCAACCCCCAAAACTGTGGATAATATTATTATTATTATTATTATTATTATTATTATTATTATTATTATTATTATTATTATTATTATTATTATTATTATTATTATTATTATTATTATTATTATTATTATTATTATTATTATTATTATTATTATTATTATTATTATTATTATTATTATTATTATTATTATTATTATTATTATTATTATTATTATTATTATTATTATTATTATTATTATTATTATTATTATTATTATTATTATTATTATTATTATTATTATTATTATTATTATTATTATTATTATTATTATTATTATTATTATTATTATTATTATTATTATTATTATTATTATTATTATTATTATTAAATCTCACTCTCACCTCACCTCCACCCCAAAAGGGCTGAAATTGCACTTTAAGAAATCCAGAGTGTCGTTATTCATTTCAGCGACCCCAAAATCTATGGATTCAACACTATTTTTGATTATTTTTATATTCCCCACCTCGACTCTCCTCCTAAGGGATACAAAATTCGGAATGTCGCTATTCATCTCAGCGACCCTGAGAACTATGGATTTGACACTATTTTTGATTATTTCTATTTCCCACTCCTCCTCGCCCCTAGCCCAAAGGAGGCTGAACTTAGACTTTAAAAAATCCGGAGTGTCATTATTCATCTCAGTGACCCCGAAAAGTATGGATTCGGTATCATTTTTGATTACTTTTATATCTCAACCCCCTTGCCCCCGCCTTTAAGGGTGCTTGTGGTGTCTTACTACCATGAGGTTCGTCTTCTGATACTAAGCCATAAGTGTACCAAGTTTGGTTGAAATTGCTCCAGTGGTCTAGGAGGAGATGTAATACATACATACACACAGCAATGAAATTTATATATATTGACCTATATAAAGATTACTTCTCATCCTCGCTTTTGCTGATTGGGAATCCCCAGTTGCTTTTCGTTAGGAGTGCGTGATAACTCATTTCATTCCACTTTTGATATTGTATATTTTTCACAGTTTCTGAAATATTTTACACAGCTACATTGTCCAAACTGGTCAGACCTATCAAAGTTGGTTCTATGACATGAAAGTACATCTTGATCACGGCATGTTGGATTGTTATTTCCAAATAACAGGCATAAGAATGAACCTCCTAATGGCAGCGCATTCCCATCCTCCTATATACAGCATTTATTACCAGACTATCATGATATAGATTATATTGCTGTTGCCTAGCGACAATCTGTCCATCAATTCGATCCAATCTTGGAGCGGCTTTGCAATTTAATAAAATTACATAAAATCACTCTTAATAATAAAACTACCTATCTAATTTTGTTCCAACCACTTCATAATCCCTCTCAGATGCAATAAGAATAAATTGTGAAAATTTCAGCCAATCGGTCCAGTAGTTTTTGAGTCTATTAATCTCAAATATACCAACATCCAATTTTATATATATACTAGCTGATGTACCCGTGCTTCGCTACAGGATTCTAAGAAAGACTGCCTTTGTGGTTTTCCTCACTACAGTTAGTTAACTTAGGACATTACAAAAACGTCAGTAGGAATGTAGGAATTAAAAGCAATGTTACCATATAAAATACTCGCTCATATGAAAAGCCGCACATTTTCTCACTTTTAATGAACAGTACTACGATGCCGATCTAACAGTCCAAAGTTCCAGTGCTGGTATGACCAGGTCGCAGACAGTCGTGAACACTCCTCTGACATTGTTCCGTTAAATATACACACTGATCATTCCAATCAGTGCCACACGGTAGGGATTGAATAGCTCGAATGCTATGATGAACCAGTTTGTTACGTACCAGTAGTATCAGAAAATGCATGAACCAGAGGAATGGCATGCTTAAGAAGAAATTTATCTAACTCCCCAGCTACCTCCCGCCAATATTCAGGCAAGCTGTTATACAGTTCAATACGGATTTATCATTATGAAACTTATTTCATTTAAATACTCGGTACGACCGGGTGAGTTGGCCATGCGGTTAGGAGCACGCAGCTGTGAGTTTGCATTCGGGAGGTAGTGGGTTCGAAAACCACTGTCGACAGCCCTGAAGGTGATTTTCCATGGTCTCCCATCTTCACACCAGGCAATGCTGGGGCTGTACCGTAATTAACGCCACGGCCGCTTCCTTTCCACTCCTAGCCCTTTCCCATCCCATCATCGCCATTATACCTATCTGTGTCGGTGCGACGTAAAGCAAATTGGTATACATTTGGTACACAGCAGTAATCCCATCTATCGGACATGACTGGCAACAGAAGACACAAAGCACATCACAACAAACAATTGTCAATGTAATGTTATTGTTGTTCAATGTTATGAGCTTTCTGTATTGTAGGCCTTCACATTTAGTTTTCTTTCGACTCTGTGATAATTATTAGGGCGTCTTACGAAATTATTTATAGTGTAGACTGTAGTTCTTTATTCCCCGACTTTACATAACGATTTTCATTAAATTCTGTCTACCTATTTTCTCGTGACTTGGCATTGATATGGACTCGGCAACAAAAACCCAAATTCATGAATATCTCTGTTATGATAGCCGGTACGATAAAAATGTATAAGGCATAAATGATCGGAAATTTAATACTACCGTATATAACTTTAGTAATGTAGTATTTGTCAACAGGACCACTAATAACACAAATACTTGAGAATTAAATTTTAGGCCTTCCCCTAAACTACCATTCCACTCAGTGTGAATAAAATTATTCATGGTCTAGATTGTAACGACTTATTTTCTGACTTTGCATACCAATTTTCATTAAGATAGGACCACTAATAACACAAATATTTGAGAATTAAATTGTAGGCCTTCCCCTAAACTACCATTTCTCTCAGCGTGAATAAGATTATTTATGGCCTAGATTGTAGCGACTTATTTCCCGACTTTAGATACCGATTTTCATTAAATTCTCTTCAGCCATTTTCTCGTGATGCGTGTACAGACAGACAGACAGACAGACAGACAGACAGACAGACAGACAGACAGACAGACAGACAGACAGACAGACAGACAGACAGACAGACAGACAGACAGACAGACAGACAGACAGACATTACGGAAAATTTAAAAGTGCATTTCCTTGCTACTATGGACACAATCGATACAGAAATACCATCCTTTTTAAATTCTGAGCAATGGACAGACAAAACTCTTATTTTATATATATAGATAGATTAATGGAGATGAGATCTTCCACATTTTATATGGAATAAAAGTGACGCTCTTGTATTTGCATGGGTTGATTCACAATGCAATGAAAACTAGGGTAATCATTGCCTCGGGAACTTCGAGCAGAAGAATGGGAAACAATAATTCAAAGATTCATTTAGCACAGATCCCAGGTTAATGAGATGATAAGTTCATGTGAAAGAGGGCATGAACTTCGGTGCATTTCATTGTCCATTACTTGGTCATGCGCACCATGCTCTCTCATTACGAATGTTATGTGGCTACTCTTCCTTTGCTCAGTTCAGTCTGGTGTAATGCTGTTATCATTTGATTTATCAAAACTTAAATACTTCTCTTTCATTCATACTGCACCGTGCATTGCTTCTGCACCACGCAATATCGGTTTTCAAGGTGATAGTGAGTCCAATAATCACTAGTCGTAAGAGGTTTCAAGGCTCTGAAAGAATTATAGGAATCCTCACCAGATGATGTCAACATGCATATCAGTAAAAAGATGCTGAATAATACTATCAATCTACAAAAAGAAATGTCATGGAGTATTACATACATCTGCTAAAATGCAGCAGAAATTTAAGTCTATTTGCTTTCAAGTGGAAAGTGGTGAGACAAACTATTTAGAAAGGAAAAGGAACACTGATTTGGGCTGATACATACATTCAAAGAAGGCAAAGATCTTCACTTTTGAAGATATACCATTTCCATCCCGACAACTTCAAAATTTTACAAGCTAGAACAAAATGAAATTATGCCTGCAGGGGTCTATACCACGCATGGAGATTGGCAGCATGTGAAGGAAAGGAGGTCTATATAATGTAAGGAAGTCAGTGACAAAAGATTAATTTGTTACCTATGTATTTACATAATTATTATTATAATTGTATTTACAAAATTATGAATATAAATAAACAATAATTATTATTTTAACAAGAATTTTCCTTCAGCAAGATAAAATAATTTCTAATAAGTAAGAAGCAAAGGTGGTGAGAACAGGGATAGAATGAAAAATGGAGATATGATAAAATGGACTAAACTAGTTTGGGTACATCAGGTGGATGAATGAAACAAGGCAGTTTTGAAGAATGGTGAAAATACAAACAATAGGAAGATGAGGTTGAGAGAACTAATGCAAAAACTTAGTTAAAAGCAGCATAAGACAAAAAAGTGAACAACAACAACCACCACCACCACCACCACCAACACCACCACCACCTGGAAGTGAAACATGGACGATAACTAGCTCAGAAAGAAAGAGAATAGAAGCTTTTGAAATGTGGTGTTACAGAAGAATGCTGAAGGTGAGATAGATAGATCGAATCACGAATGAAGAGAGGAGATCGGTTTGGCTAAATTTGACGAGAAGAAGAGATGGAATGATAGGACACATCTTAAGACACCCAGGACTTGTTCAGTTGGTTTTCGAAGGAAGTGTAGGTAGTAAGAACGGTAGGGGTAGACCAAGGTATGAATATGACAAGCAGATTAGAGCAGCTGTAGGATGCAATAGTTACGTAGAATTGAAAAGGTTAGCACAGGATAGGGTGGCATGAAGGGCTGCATCAAACCAGTCTATGCACTGATGACTCAAACAACAACAGAGTAAAATGCCTTATTTGCATTCTTAATTCTAGCTTGGTGTTCCTATTGCCTTTGGTTTGGCTTATCGATTAATACACCAAGGAATTTAAACTCCTCCACTCTTTTAAATGCATATTTCCCAATCTTCAAAGGCAGTCGGTCAACCTTCTCATGATTCAGTCTGTGTACAACCATGCAATGTGTCTTTTTATCATTTACCCGTAAGCCAGTTTTTGCTACCATTTCCTCTAGTTCCAGAAATAACTGCCTAATTTCAAATTCATTGCAGCCAATAAGAACAATATCATCCGCATATACAAGGACTTTGCATAGTCTCCCCAATACGATGCCAGCAGGTACAAGAGCTACATCATACATCATCATTATAGACCCTTATGCCTTTCAGCGTTCAGTCTGCAAGCCTCTGTGAATTTACTAAATGTCGCCACAATCCTCTATTTGCAACTAGTGCTGTGGCATCTTTTAGTTCTATACCTTGTGACGTATCAGAGCCATGAATTAGTGATCCAGGCACATGCATTCAAAATTTTATTAAACATGTTCTGTATTTGGCGTGCGCAGGTCCGGGAGGGGAAACGCGTAAGCATTCAAAGCCAGGGGAAGTTTTATCCAAGGAGCGAATGCAATGGAGATATCTGTGTGATGAAAACAGAAGAGGGCAAGCCTCAATCCCGCACCACGAGATAATACAGTGGGGATGAAAATTGCGGATAGCCAACATTCCGCAGAGAAATTTTATGTAGGAAGCCAGCTTAACGGGACGAAAAGGCGAGGAGAGATTAAATTATCATCTCAAATTATACTATGAATAAGAGAACAAATGACACCACATGCATCTTTGGAATTATGTAGAGAGATTGTCCGGAAGTGGTATGCTAAATATCCCGTGGAATTTACATTACGCAGTAGTGACTCTGTCACATAAAGAAAGCATCCCCACGCGATACACTGAACACGTGGCCTGTCACAGGGAGTCCCGCAATTGCTTAAGAGGCATACAATCGAGGTTCATGGAATATGTTTAGCTACCTCTCGAGCGCACTGCCTCACTAATATTCACAATATCAATGGAATAGATTGATATCCTCTCCGGGAGGAGTCTAGGGTCAGCCATTTTGTGCCAGTGTAAATAAATAGGCCAGCAGCAGGCGCACCCCAGGTCAGTCAGGAACTAGTCTTGGAGCTTACTTCATGTCACTTGTCGCAAGACTATTCTTCTTTGTGCGGGAATGATTTGAGAGATGTAAGCTCGTATTGGCAAAACAGTACACAAATGTATGTGTTTGAGAGCAATCAAATACGGAATAAATTCTATAACTGTTAAATCGGATGTTGATCATTTTTATAGATAACAGGGCATAACTTCTGTGCGTGACGGTAGCCCTGAGATAACTATCAAGGGTGATTGTAACATTAAGTTCATGAGTGGATAATATTCTGTGTTGGTGTAACAGTGCCTTCAGTGGAGAATGAGAGATTCAACCATGTTCCAAGAAACAGCTACCCAGCTCTGGACCCTTGGTATACCAGTGATAATCGTTGCTGATGTGGAGAGCTAAAGTCTTCCAGCATGGGCCCACCCTGCAGCTCAAATAGAAGGCATCATGATGTACTCAGATAAGTCCATTCCAGTTTTAGTAATTATGAATGCGTATCTTGTAAATAAGTTAATAGTGGAGTAGGATATATATTAAAAGGAAAATTATATATCAGGGCTTAGTGTAGGAAGCTTGTTGAGTGAGTTAATGTTATTTATTTGCTAGAAATCATGGTGGAATCGGTGTAATTAATCCACTTTCACCATTGGGTTACAGTAATCGCGTAATTCATTTTGGGAGCAGGTTACATGCACATTTTTTTTTTTTTTTTTGAATAGACACTTTATAATTTACTTTGTGAGTGCATTAGGTTAAAGATTAAGACGGTGGAATATATAAAGTAGGCCTATAGTCACTACGTGTAAATATAGTATAATGAATACATGTATTTTTTCTAGAAGTAGGTATGCACTCAATACATTTTCCTTTAAATGTCAAATTTGTTGTAGATTTATAGCATAAGGTTTTTTTTTTTTTTTTTTTTTTTTTTTGATACAGATATGCTGTATGATGTATGATGAATAACGCTGGGATTCGAATCAACAACCTCCATTTTAGATACAGGTTTCTGTAAGGAAGCATTTTATGTTAATTCTTCTATTCCCCTGCATTGTAAGGAAGTATAATGTTTCTTATGTGACTAATTATCGAGTTTGTATTTCTGTATTTCTTGTATTTCTGTATTTCTGCATTTCTGTATTTCTTGAATCTGTGTTAGTAAGAAGATCCCTGTTAATGATCTAATTGATTAAAGTTTTGATTTGCTGTCTTACCAAAGTGTATTGATACAGACATATCTCTGAGGAGTTTTAAAAGCATGTGATTGGTTTTCAATAGAATGAGAAGTTTAGAATACTGTGCAAATACAATACAATACAATCAATACTGATCTGCATTTAGGGCAGTCGCCCAAGTGGCAGATTCCCTATCTGTTGCTTTCCTAGCCTTTTCCTAAATGATTTCAAAGAAATTGGAGATTTATTGAACATCTCCCTTGGTAAGTTATTCCAATCCCTAACTCCCCTTCCTATAAATGAATATTTGCCCCAGTTTGTCCTCTTGAATTCCAACTTTATCTTCATATTGTGATCTTTCCTACTTTTATAAACGCCATTCAAACTTATTCGTCTACTAATGTCATTCCACGCCATCTCTCCGCTGACAGCTTGGAACATACCACTGAGTCGAGCAGCTCTTCTTCTTTCTCTCAATTCTTCCCAACCCAAACATTGCAACATTTTTGTAACGCTACTCTTTTGTCGGAAATCACCCAGAACAAATCGAGCTGCTTTTCTTTGGATTTTTTCCAGTTCTTGAATCAGGTAATCCTGGTGAGGGTCCCATACACTGGAACCATACTCTAGTTGGGGTCTTACCAGAGACTTATATGCCCTCTCCTTTACATCCTTACTACAACCCCTAAACACCCTCATAACCATGTGCAGAGATCGGTACCCTTTATTTACAATCCCATTTATGTGTTTACCCCAATGAAGATCTTTCCTTAGATTAACACCTAGATACTTACAATGATCCCCAAAAGGAACTTTCACCCCATCAACGCAGTAATTAAAACTGAGAGGACTTTTCCTATTTGTAAAACTCACAACCTGACTTTTAACCCTGTTTATCAACATACCATTGCCTGCTGTCCATCTCACAACATTTTCGAGGTCACGTTGCAGTTGCTCACAATCTTGTAACTTATTTATCACTCTATAGAGAATAACATCATCCGCAAAAAGCCTTACCTCCGATTCCACTCCTTTACTCATATCATTTATATATATAAGAAAACATAAAGGTCCAATAATACTGTCTTGAGGAATTCCTCTCTTAATTATTACAGGGTCAGATAAAGCTTCACCTACTCTAATTCTCTGAGATCTATTTTCTAGAAATATAGCAACCCATTCAGTCACTCTTTTGTCTAGTCCAATTGCACTCATTTTTGCCAGTAGTCTCCCATGATCCACCCATCAAAGTCCTAGCGGAGTCACACAAGGAGGTTAAAAAGGAGCTTCTAGGTGAAAGGAAGGCTGGTGGGCGTGTTTTCCCATCTATCTTGGCTGTCACTTTGAAATGTACGGTTTAAGGAGTACAGGATTATGGTTTAAGACAGGCCCGTGACCAGAATCGTATTCTCTGTCACAAGGATTTCTAAAATGCATTATGTTCGTGTCATATAAAGATAAATTGTTCTGCCGTAGGGCAGGGTAATTAATTAATGAATTTAGCCGATAGGATCCGTTTGTAAATAAAATAGATAGGGTTTTTCTTTCAGCAACCCGCTACGATACCAGAAAACCCATGATTCGAATCCCGGCACATCCAACGTGGAATCGTTTGGGTTCCTTTGACCTGGACAGATATATTCATACAGCCAGTGTTTGAATGTGTATTTTTCTTTTAATTGTTTTCTTTGTGTTTCTTGACTGTTTATACAAGTGATTTGATTATGTGTTATAAGTAAATTCTGACTTTACTCACGTAATGATGTTGGGTTCGTATTTCACTGTCCTGAGTAGGGGACCACTCTATTATGTCTATAATTTTACTTTTTTTTTTTTGTGTATTAATTTTAAAGGAGGGGGATTAACCACTCAACCAGTTTCAAGTGTTTCCTTGTTTAGTTATAACTTGGTTCCCTGTGCTGAAGCGAATGTCATATAGGTTTCGCTGATGCATTCGTAATTACAGTGACTTGTTAGATACTATATTGGGGATGCATTTATCTGAGTAAGCATGGTTAACAATTATCTCATCTGAATATTAATATTATTTTGTTAATTTATGTATTTCGTAGTTACATGTTATCTTAAATATTATTTTATTTTGCCAAGGACAGTAAAATTTAGTTTGCTCCTATTGGAAAAATTTCATTTTGCCGTAGATAGTGCGCCCTGAATTTCCTCCACACCCTTAAGCCTGTAAGCTAGATATATATTTTAGATACGGACAATCCACCCCATGAGATCCAGTTGTTAAGATCAAGGGTGCGGAGAAGTGTGTTCGAATCCTGCACAGGCCCTGGGCGTTGCCACATTTGTTGTAATGGATACATGAATTTTGCTTTCACTGTGGCTTTGTATCCCAGGCCAGAAAGTGTTCAACCTCTCATCTTTAAATCTTTAGACACTGTGTCTAACCATCATCATCTTGGTCTCCTTCTACTTCTCTTACCCTCCATAACTCAGTCCATTATTCTCCTAGGTAACCTATCCTCCTCCATTCGCCTCACATGACCCCACCACTGAAGCTGGTTTATGCGTACAGCTTCATCCATTGAGTTCATTCCTAACTTAGCTTTTACCTCCCCATTCTGAGTACCCTCCTGTCGTTGTTCCCACCTGTTTGTACCAGCAATCATTCTCGCTACTTTCATGTCTGTTACTTCTAACTTATGAATAAGATACCCTGAGTCCACCCAGCTTTTGCTCCCGTAAAGCAAAGCTGATCTGAAAACAGACGGATGTAAAGACGATTTGGTCCGGGTGCTGACTTCCCTCTTACATAATACTGTTGATTGCAACTGCGAGCTCACTGCATTAGCTTTACTGCACCTTGATTCAATCTCACTTACTATATTACCATCCTGGGAAAACACACATCCTAAATACTTGAAATTATCTACCTGTTGCAGCTTTGTATCACCAATCTGACATTCATTTCTCTCAGATTTCTTACCTACTGACATCAATTTAGTCTTCAAAAGGCTAATTTTCATACCATATTCATTGCACCTATTTTCCAGTTGCAAGATATTAGAATGCAGGCTTTCGGCACAATCTGCCATTAAGACCAAGTTATCAGCATAGGCCAGACTGCTTACTACATTTCCACCTAACTGAATCCCTCCCTGCCACTTTATACCTTTCAGCAGATGATCCATATAAACTATGAACAACAAAGGTGAAAGATTTCAGCCTTGTCTAACCCCTGTAAGTACCCTGAACCAAGAACTCATTCTACCATCAATTCTCACTGCAGCCAAATTGTCAACAAAAATGCCTCTGATTGATTTCTAAAATGCATTATGTTCGTGTCATATAAAGATAAATTGTTCTGCCGTAGGTCAGGGTAATTAATTAATGAATTTAGCCGATAGGATCCATTTGTAAATAAAATAGATAGGGTTTTTCTTTCAGCAACCCGCTACGATACCAGAAAACCCATGATTCGAATCCCGGCACATCCAACGTGGAATCGTTCGGGTTCCTTTGACCTGGACAGATATATTCATACAGCCAGTGTCCCCCAGTATGTTGAACATCTTTTCCCTCGGTACCCTCTCATATGCTTTCTCTAGACCTACGAAACATGGTTAATATGTCTGATAAAGTACTAAACCAAAACTCAATACCCGTGCTAAAGAAAGGTTTCAACTTTGCTGTGGCACCGAGAAGAATCCCAGTAGAGAAGATTGTCTGTGGGGTAGAGCGTGCCATCAGAGATTTACCGTTAAACAAGGCGGAAGAAATCCGTCAAGATGTATCTTACGTGCTGAAAAAAATTAAGCCACCACGTCAAAACCTGACCAAAGGTGAACATCAACAGGGAAGACAGCTTCAAGTTATCAAATACATGGAGCCCTGTACTACAGAAATACATGAATAACACCACCATGGAACAGCAGGACGGACTTATGAAATGATTGACAGAGGGCGGTGAATCACAGCACAATGATCCTTGAGTCCAATTAGTGGGGTTGGCCATGGATAGTAAAGTCATGACTTCCTCGTTTCTTATAATTTCTTTGCTCACTGTCGGAAGCAGAACTTAACATGCCCTGATAAAGGCCAAAGCAATTTGGCTGAAAGCTTGGTTTCAATAAATACTTATAATGGCTTTTATCCAAGACTGATTGATTGATTGATTGATTGATTGATCGTCAATTTATTTATTTATTTATTTATTTATTTATTTATTTATTTATTTATTTATTTATTACTGATAATTTGATTCTGACAGCCTCTCTGTGGTCTGAAACCACACTGGTTTTCATCCAACTTCCTCTCAACAACTGATTGCACCCTCCCTTCCAAGATGCCAGTGAATACTTTGCCTGGTACACTAACCAATGAGATACCTTGATAGTTCTTGCAATCCTTCCTGTCCCCATGCTTATAGGTAGGTGCAATTACTGTTGTACAATCTAAAGGTACCATACCAACACTCCATGCTAATCTTATTATTCTATCAAGCCATTTCATCTCTGCCTTCCCACTATACTTCACCATTTCAGGTCTAATTTCATCTATTCCTGCTGCTTTGTGACAATGGAGTTTATTTACCATCCTTTCCACTTCCTCAAGCATAATTTCACTAACACCATTTTCCTCCTTCCCATGAGCTCCGTTGTTCATGACACCACCATGAAGATTTCCTTTTTGTCAAGAAGATTTTCAAAATATTCCCTCCACCTGTCCAGTAACTCCATGGGTTCTATTACGAGTTCACCTAAATGACCCAAAACACTGTTCATTTCCTTTTCCCTCCCTTCCTAAGATTTTTTATTACTGTCCAGAAAGGTTTCCCTGCTGCTTGACCTAACCTTTTCAGGTTATTACCAAAATCTTCCTATGACTTCTTTATGGATTCGGCAACTATTTGTCTTGCTCTGTTTCTTTCATCTGTGTACAATTCCCTGTCTGTATCAGCCCTTGTTTGGAGCCACTTCTGAGAAGCCTGCTTTTTACGTTTACAAGCTGCTCTCACTTCATCATTCCACCAAGATGTTCGCTTTTTCCCATCTTTACACACAGTTGTTCCCAGGCATTCCCTTGCTGTTGCTGCTACAGTTTTCCTGTATGCCACCCATTCTCTTTCTATATCCTGAACCTGCTTACTGTCCACTGTTCGGAATTTCCTACTAATTATATCCATGTACTTCTGCCTAATTTCCTTGTCATAGAGGTTTTCTATCCTTATTCGTTTACACATTTCACTTTCTCTCTCCTAAGCCTAGAGATAGTTCACTACAGATCAGTTAGTGGTCTGTTTCATCGAAAAATCCCCTCAAAACCCATACGTTATAAGTTAAAATCTTCATTTTTCCATATTGAACTGAGATTCACAACTGGAATTGAGGAAAAGTTCAACCTATTCAATTCTAAGTATGTTGTATAAGATATTTACAATATGTCATTTATTAGTTTAAAGTACCGATTTCGATGCATAATGTTATCTTCAGCTTGAAGTTACAAGATTGGCAAGATACATAACATATTACTGTGTACAATATACATGCAATGCAAAGTACAAGTAGTTACAATTTGATGTAATGCACTATAGGCATTATAGTCTAGTATGGTACATTGATGTTGTAGATTAAAAGTTGGTTAGTGAGAGTAAAAATCTTAATGTACATGATGATGAAATAAAATTAATGTCCACACTTCTGTCAATATCAATGGAGATATAAGAATAGATTCAGTATAATTTATGGTTGGCAAGGCCATCTGATATTTGTTTTTAGCTGGTACACCTTACGTTGGGTGGTTGAATGAGGTTGAATTTAAATTAAAGTTGTCTCAGCTCAATATAGATAGTGAAGCCTACATAGAAAGAAAAACTAGGTTAGTAAGCAGATTGCTTGAAGTAGGGATAAAGCAAATTCAAGGCCACATATGACAGAATATGAGGCTCACCTTGTTCAGTGTACTTGTTGCGAGTTGTGAGAAGAGGTGTGGACTGAGCGTGGATGGACGTGAGTGAGTTGGGTGTGTGGTAGAAGGTAGGTGGAAGGGCGGGAGAGGGGGAGAGGGGGAGAGGGTGGACGGGAGGAAGGAAGGGCAAGGGGTGGGAAGGCGTGGATTAAGACGGGTCAGGAGGATGGAGTGGTTGTGGTGTGCAGCGCAGGAGAGTGTTGTGCAGAGCGTAAAAGATTGATTTCTTATTCATGGATTTAATACCTCTAAAGACTTTAAGAAGTCGAAAAGAATGTTAGGTTTTTCTGATATTTCGTTGAGGTTTAGATTGGGAGTGAAAAATTGGTCTAAATGAATAAAACAGTTTTCTGTAACTTCGATCAAAGGACCTTTGTTTATGTTCTTACGAATTTCTAGATCTTGTTCTATGGTACTAAGATCACTCTAAGGATACGGCACAATGAAGTTATTCCAAAAGAATGGCAGGGATCACTTATTGACACAATGCATAAAGGAAGAGATAAGGAAGAACTTCAAAATTATCGTGGTATATCTCTTGTAAACATGCCCTACAAAATTCTGTCTTTTATTCTTTTACAGCATTTAAAACCAACTGCTGAAAATGTTATTGGGGACTATCAGAACAGTTTTCATAGTAACAGATACACTACGCAATACTAAAAAGAAGGTATAGAGGTTCCACCTTTTCAGTACACTGTTATCAAGTTGTACCGGTATTAAGTTACAATTCATTGCAGCCAATAAGAACAATGTCATCCACATATACAAGGACTTTATGCTGTCTGCCCAATATGATGCCAGCAAGTACAAGAGGTAATTTCCTGATAATCTTCTCCAGCGCAATGTTGAATAGAAGAAGAGATAGTGCATCCTCTTGTCTCAGTCCAGTTTTATTCTGGAAGGAACTTGATTTTCTGCCCTTGAGCAAAACACAGCTAATATTATCCTGTATACACAGTTTACACATGATAATTAATTTTATGGGAAAGCCAAACTCCATCATGATGTACCACAGCACTTCTCTATGGATTGAATCACATGCCCACACCTTATCATTAATAGTCTTAATTGCAAATATGTTGCCTGTAGTGTATCTAATTTAAAGTTAAAAAATTCATAATTGTTCCGTATTGAAGTGAGAATGGTAATGGTTCATGGTGTGAATTACTGTAGTCACGTCCTACTTTGTGAACCATGGGCAATGGCTGAGTGGCCTAGTAAGTGGTCCTGAGAGGTGGGATACAGTTGCTATGGAATGGGAGTGGGCATCTTGGACATATTCAGAGTCATGGCTCAGGCAGCTAGGGCTATACAATCCACTGGTGGTAATCATTCTCCACCATATTTAATAAGCTCAGCAGGAATGTTGTCACTACCTGAAGCTTTATTGTTGGCTCTGGTATTTGTTCTTCTGATGGGGAACTAGATGGTTAACCAATACAGGTTTCTGGATCAGCACACTTTAGCAAGGAATTGAAGAGTATTGCTTACAGTAATTTAATAATTTGTCCTGATCAGTAATAAAATTTCCAGACATCTCTCATAATACTAGATCTTGGTTGAAATCCTTTTTTAATAGTGTTGACAGTTGCATACATCTTGCACATGTTCCTGTTTCTGTAGTCATCTTGCATTAATAATAATTGTTCCGAGGTATCTGTGGAACAGCAGATGTGAAAGAAGGTGCGGGCTGGAATGGGTCTAACTACAAGTCTGAAAGATGAATTAAAAAGTTAAATAAAGGTTATATTTTCAATAGACAATTAAATTTAACAAATTTTTGCATAGAATTTGAAAACTTAACGAGTACAACAAGTCAACAGCTGTCCAATAATTGGGTACAAGACCAGAAAAGCAAGGATTTAGAGACAAATTAAAGATCTGGGCTTCAAGCCCCACCTTTTACAATCTCTGAGCACTCAGCTCACAACCATAAATTACCAAAGGGCAGAAAACCCCTCATTACATGGAGCACTTGCTCCCATCTAGTAATGACAAGCCTCCTAGAGGCACCTTTCCAAATAACAGAAAGAGCTGACCCGCTCTCAATCTTTCAAGCCCATTAAAGGCAATAACAGACTATTACACTTAACTGCCATCAAGGCACAATTTATAATGGAACAGGGGTATCTCGTACCCAATTTACTGGGTTTTCGCAAGAAGGAAAACAAAACGGGTTAAGTTAATGGCCCAAAATACAAAGATGAATGGAGGCGAGTACTTGCACTCCTATATGAAAGCTTGTTAAAACCTAAGTGGTGCTAGGCCAATTCAACTGGGGCTATTCCCACACTAGGGATGGGTGACTCATATAAGAAAATTTTAATACATTAGGAAAGAGAAGAAAATCGGTTATGAAAACGTAGTCACTTCAGATCAAAATGAAGGGGAGCTCGAGAGGGTAAAGCACTCTCTATCCCTGATTTACAGTTAAAGTAACATGAAAATTTTACATTGAAATGGTATAGGTTACATCAAGGACGGTTTCGTACCTTCCCCGAGGATTAAACTGCTGAGCTAGAAAGAAAATAAAGATATTAAACGGCCATTACCTTTTTGAAGGGCTGCTGACTGATGAAAGAGGTGCTTCCCGCCTCCTGCTATTCTTCCATACACTAAGCTAGATGTTGTACGAGTGGCGGAGAGACCAGAAAATCAGCAGCTTTTATACCCTCGCGGAAAATTCGAGACCTTTCATGAATAATTAAGACACACCCACATGCGTTTATTGGTTGGCTAAAAGTTACAAGTCAAAAATGAAGAAGAAACCTGTGTTTGGAGGGAAATTAATTACAGAAATTACTGATTGGGTAAATTCAAAACAGGCGGAAAGAAAGGATTAATATTGCCAACCCACCAATGAAAGAAGGAAATTTAGTAAAGACAACAACTTATGAATACAAAATATCTTCAAGAAAAGTTCCTTCACTTCACACCAGGGTGCATGATCATAGTTTTTGGTAGAGACATCTGTTAGAGAATGTCCACACTTCTTGATAATTAGTAAACAAAAACAATTCAAAATTAACACAGTGACATCTTCAGATAAACGGTTGAATTCATTCAGTTTAAAGTTCAGAGTTTCAGCTGTAGAGGAGTACTTTAAGGCGGAAAATTCAAATGTGCGGCATATAGGTGTACCAACCGGTACAACAATAATAATAATAATAATAATAATAATAATAATAATAATAATAATAATAATAATAATAATAATAATAATAATAATAATAATAATAATAATAATAATAATAAACAATAATAATAATTTTTTTTTTAAACGAGGGAAGTGTGGGAAATCTTACATTAGACACTTGTGAGGGTCTGCACTCCACAAGCATGTGAGATTCCTACTCACTAAAACCCTCACACCCTTTTCCCACGACGTATATCTCCGCCCCAGAACCGCTCTCGCATTACTTCAGGGCGGTGTCGTGCTAATTTCTCAGGTTTCTTCTTCCTTATTTCTCCTTACTGCCGTTCATGAACATTCATATCTCTCTTTTACTGACGCAGGATGCCTTTTACATATATTGCTATCTGATCCCAAGATTCTTGGTTTCGTAGCATCACTTGCACAATAGTTTCTGGCGTCAACTCTCCTTGCTCAGTATATAAACATCTTCTCTGAGCTGACCAATGATAGCATACCAAAAATGTGTGAAATACATCGTCTTTGTCATTACAATAAATACACGCCGAGTCGCTCACTCTACCTACTCGATGTAAAAATTTCTGGAAGTATCCGTGACCCGTCAATAGTTGCGTAATGTAAAAGTTAACCTCGCCATGAGCTCGGGCAACCCAATCAGCTAGGCGTGGTATCAGCCGCTTAGTCCATTTTCCTCGAGGATCTTCCTCCCATCTTTGCTGCCACCGCTCCATTCGTTGCCTATAAGCTAGCTCCTTAGCACACTTCTTTCCGAGCTCTCCTTGAGTTCGCCAGACTTCCTGTCTGCTTAAGGCAAGTAAATCAATCGGTGCTACCGCTGCTATCGTAAGGACCGCAGGTTCGGATACTGTGTGATATGCATTTGTAATACGCAAAGCTGATCTCCGCTGTACCGCAGCTATCCTTCGCCGGTATTTTTCAAACTTCAGAGATTCAGCCCAGACTTCGGCACCATATAGAAGTGTTGAGTGAACTATTGACATCAGAAGTCGTCGTTTGCTAGACTTCGGACCTTTAACGTTGCTCATTAATCTACTCAGCGCAATCGTTGTTTTCACCACCTTATCTGTCACCCGTTTGATATGATCCCAAAAAGTAAGTTTGGTATCAAGTGTCACTCCGAGGTACTTTATACTTCTAGATGTTTTGATTTCTGTTTTTTCAATATACTGTACATTAGGATGACGGTTGTGATCCTTTTTCTTGTCAAGAGAACAATCTCTGTTTTATGATCTGCCAACTGTAATCTGTTATTGGCCATCCAATCTTTCACCCATCGCATTACTTGATTTAGCTTAAACTGAGCCAACTCCAAATTTCGAGCAACTATCAAAACAGCTATATCATCAGCATAGCCCACTAGCATTGTGTCTTCTGGCATCTCTAACCTCAACAATCCATCATACACTATGTTCCACAGATTTGGGCCCCTTGTGCTGCACCAGCTCTGAGCCGCTTCACTCTCTGCCCATCTTCTGTGTGATATGCTAGAGTACGATCTTTCAAATAATTTCTCATTATGCGCATGAGATACTCCGGTAGTTTGAAAGTGTTTTGAAGAGCTTCAAATATGTCATTCCAACTTATCGAGTTGAAAGCGTTCTTAACATCCAGGATCACAAGGAGTGTCACTTTTCGAGAGTGATGATTACCCATTTGTGCCCTTTTAGCTGTATTCAACACTTCCCATACTGCATCGATTGTCGAATGACCTCCTCGAAAACCATGTTGACGATCAGAGAGGTCCCCAGCTAGTTGAACTGCTGAAAGTATTCTTGGCTGCAAAAGTTTCTCTAATCATTTACCAGCAGTATCCAGCATACATAAAGGCCTATAGCCCTCAGATTTTCCTTTCATTATTAAAACTAGCCGAGCTGTTTTCCAGCGAACACTGAACACCCCTGATAGCAGGCAGCTATTGTACATTTTCAGCAGTAATTGTGGACAGAAATCTGCTATCAGCTTTAATATCTCTGCTGGAATACTATCTGGTCCTGGGGCCTTTTTATTTCTAAGGGACCTAATCGCTCTCGTCAATTCTTCTCGTGTAAAAAGTGGCACATCATCTATGAAGTCATCACCATCATCATCATCATCAGCAGACCTCTCAGGATGATCTGGGAATAATGTATCCATCCACAATATCCTTAATTGCATCTGAGTCCATGATCGGGTTCGAGAAACTTCCAAGTTTCTTCATAACGACCTTGTTCCTAAACCCAACGGATCGTCATCCACTTCTTTAGCCATTTTCCACCATTTGTCGACTTTACTCTTTTTGATAGAATTTCTCAATTCTTTCTTCTCCGACTTATACTCAGCTGTGAGTGAGGTGTCTTCTTGGCTGACTCGTGCTCTCTGTGCCTTCTGTCTAAGATGCAGACAACGTCTTCTCTGATCAGCAATATATTTGGTCCACCAGTACACTGAACACTTCTTGTTTTGTGATGTTTTACGAGTCATGGAAAGATCACATGCTCTCCGAATAAGCTCCATGGTGAGCTCAACACACTTCTCAGCCGCTTCTCTTCCTTTTATAACAACATATTAGTTCTGTTATACTATCTATTTCATTTCTTAAGATAGCAAGAAATTTTTCTTTGTCCATACTTTCTATATTCCACTGCATTGGTTTATACAATGTAATATTAATCTGTGAAGTTTCAGGAAGAATACAAAAAGTAATGTACTGGCGATCACTTCCCATGTATTCTTCAATCACCCGCCAGTCATTGATATTCGACACAATGTCCTCAGATACAAAAGTCACGTCCAGTATGGTTCCTCTACAACCCGGTCGTCGAAAGGTTGGCACATTTCCAATATTAGTGACTGTCAAACCCAGCCTAGCGGCCATCTCCATAGTTCGGCGCCCTCTAGAGTCATACTGTGGCATACCCCATTCTAGTGCTTGGGCATTGAAATCACCAGCCATGATTAAACCGTTGTCAAAACCTTGTAATACGTCCTCTAGGCCATCCAGCTTAGTCTGAAATTCTAATACTGACTCATTTGGCGTAAAGTAACAGCTCACTAAAGTATATCTACCAGTGCGGACCCAAACAAAACCGTCTCCTCATCCTTGGTTTGATACTGGGCATCTACCCAAATCTGGTATCCAAATTGCAGCTGTCCCACAATTATCCATGAACCATCCTGGGTGCTCTCTGTCTTGATAAGGTTCACTGAGAAGAAATACGTCTACTCCTATCTCAAAGGTCATCTGCGTCAAAAGATCATTGGCAGTTCTACTCCTGTGCATATTTGCCTGAATAACCTTCATCATTTACTGCTAGTTTTAGCCTTTTTGAGAGCTTCACGAAACGCTGTGCAGGCTTTTGAGCCAAGTACACGACTTTGATTAGCTTTGTCAACGTTAATGTCTGTGCAAATAATAATAATAATAATAATAATAATAATAATAATAATAATAATAATAATAATAATAATAATAATAATATTTAAAAAATTTATTTCATCATCATATACATCAAGATTTTTTACTTTCACTCGCCAACTTTTAATATACAAAACTAATGTACCATACTAGACTATAATGCCTGTAGTGCATTACATCATTCCATCATAATATTATTAATGAATATAATTATATTATATTATTATTATAGGGGCTGCCTGGCCGAGGCGGTAAAGGCATGCTCGGTTTCTCCGGAAGGACGTGGGTTCGAATCCCCGTCAGGAAGTCGTCAAATTTAAGAAACAAGATTTCCACTTCCGGAGGTGCATATGGCTCTGAGGTTCACTCAGCCTACACCAAAAATGAGTACCAGGTTAATTCCTGGGGGCAAAGGTGGCCGGGCGTAGAGCTAACCACTCTATCCCATCATGTGCCGAGTTTAACAATGGTGGAAGCCTTTACCTTCCACTCCTCCAAGGACCTTCATGGCCTGTACGGAGGTGACTTTGCTTTGCTTTTATTATTATTATTATTATTATTATTATTATTATTATTATTATTATTCAGGATCTGTCTGCAGGTATTTTGATCTGATGGCATTTAGTCCGTTTTTGCATCGATTTCAATGTTCTATTTTAAACTAGATCTCTGTAGGGCAGTTAATTTTGTTGATTAAACACCAAATGTGTCAACATTGTGGAACATGGAGTGTCAAACAGACTTTTTTCTGCCCTGCAAAAATCTGACTGCCTCTGCCAGGTCTGAACACATGATATAGGAATCCAGAGGCTAGCACTCTACCACTGAACCATGGAGGGAAGTAACAAAACTGGTATGTCCCAACAGAAAGCCTCTGAAGCAAATCTTTCAGAGTGTAAAATGCTGGGGAAAATTATTGGCTATGTTCAATCTTTCCTTGTCATCCCTGCTAGCTATGAGGCTGGTGAAAATTGTTTCAAGGGACAAAATAATGGGATTACCAGTCCCTCCAAACACTGATCATAGGAAAAGGAGTAACTGATCCAACCCTTCAAAGCATGACATTATCAGCAGATCACAGGGAAAAACTGTGAAAGGCAGGAAAATTTAAGACTCTGTGGGCCTCCAGAACTTAATATTGTTGCTGGAGTCAAAAAAGTACAAGATATGACCTATGGTCATTGGATAGAAAAAGGAATATGGGGGAACCTTGCACAGTTAAGTGGGGAGCAATAGCCAACTCAGTGTGAATATTTTATGAATAAAGTTGTAGGGGGTCCACTCTCTGTAAAGTCATTTATTTTGCCATATTTTGATATGTTTATCCATTTTAGGTCACCTCAAGTTCATATCAGTAGTTTTTAGCTTGTCTGTCTGTCTGTCTGTCTGTCTGTCTGTCTGTCTGTCTGTCTGTCTGTCTGTCTGTCTGTCTGTCTGTCTGTCTGTCTGTCTGTCTGTCTGTCTGTCTGTCTGTCTGTCTGTCTGTCTGTCTATTCCACCATCACAAGTAAATGGCTGAATAGATCTCGACCAAACTTCATATTTAGAGTCTACTCATCCAGGAACAGGTTTTGATATGCATATCATTTAAAAATCACTGAACACACTGTGCATTTATTATTATTATTATTATTATTATTATTATTATTATTATTATTATTATTATTATTATTCCGAGATCCTGAGATCACCCTAAGAGGATTGATGATGAGGACAAAAAGGACATAGATAACATATCACTTTTTTCATTAGAAGAATTGATGAAAGTGATTAGGTCCCCTAGAAATAAAAAGGCTCTAGGATCAGATGGCATTCCAGCAGAGATACTACAGATGATAACAGAATTATGTCCACAGCTGCTGCCGAAAAGGTACAACTAGCTGACATTGGTGGATAGGGGGTAGGGTGGGGGGGAATTTTAGTGTGTTCATTGGAAAATAGCTGACTAGTCTAAATAAGCAAAGGGAAATCTGGGGTCTATAGGCCTTCTAAGACTTTCCCAGCAGTATCCAGCACACATAAAGAGATTTATATTATAGACATGATAATCTTTTGGGGTTTTGCTGCATAGAAGAAGTAAATTATGGGAATCATCAATCTCATATTCAGACAATGAGAAACATTTGACTGCAGTTTTGTTTCAGTGACTCTTCATAATTTTTTAAAGAAGCTGATGGAAATTTTAATACAGTATGTGGCAAAACAAACTGTACTGAAATTACAAACATGTTCTAAACATTGAGATATGTCATTAAAACTTGCAAGGTCATGACAAGAAGTATCTAACTGCATCAGTATAGCATGTGTTAAAAATATTCACCCTCAATTTCTCGTGCAATGTTTCTAACAGTCCTGTAGATAGTCGAACATCATAATGAACAATAAGGACAAGAAAATTATTGTATTTTCTCTCATAATTCAGGACAGGCTGAAAATCCATTTTTCAGTCAGTTTGCCTACCTAGAAATGTTCCCAAATTATGAGAGAAGATGCAGTCATTTTCTGTATTCATCAACAGGTTCAACAAACTGAAGGAATGTTATGAACAATGCAAGAGATGTGAAGTGAAAGTGCATGCTTTGAACATATGCTGTACTGACAGTTAAATATATGTTGCCATTATCACCTTGCATGTTATGACATATTTTGGTGTTGAGAGCATGTTTATAATATTAGTACTGTTTGTTTTACTGCATACTGTATGACCCATTCAGTAGTTTGTCAGTTAAAGGTGCATATCATTACATAGTCACTTTAGCACTAATCAAGTATTCTTGGCAGACATATTTGTTAAGAAAATATTATCAGCATAGAGAATGATGCTTTCTCTTCTTGGGAACTGAAACTTTCTGTATCAGTTGACTTAATAGAATAAATTTTAACTGCATCTTATAAACAGCAGAAAGTTTTTTCTAGATCAATTTTTTTTACTGTTGATGCAGAAACTACAGTAATCCTATATCATGAATCTTTAAATGATTTTTTAGGACAAAAAAGTTGAAGATTTCTATTTTTATGATCTACCCCCACCCCACCTCCCTTTAAGAGAAATGGAATGTTTGAGATTATTATCATCTGTCTTATTCCTTACCAACAAATTCCAATTGATATATTTCATGTTCTACCATACTCAAAAAACCTTCAAGCCATAATTTCTTACTTCTCTTCGATCTCCACAATTCTCTGTCATTGCTTGCTTGTTTAGATCATGCATTGTTCCGATAATCTAGCTGTTCTGGTGATCTGGCTTAGCCTCCTTTTGGGACTCGTTCCCATGGCCTTTGTTGCTTAGTTTTGGCCTGGATGACCAGCTTTTCTGTATTTACTTGTCCTTTCCTCATCACATAGCCAAAATATTTCAGTTAAGAGAGCTGAATCTGGTCTGAAAGTCTCCTTTAAATTAAAATTTCATTAAGGATGGAGTGATTTGTGTGGTGAACAATCCATGGAATTCTCAACATCATCTTCCAGCATCCAGTTGCATCAATCTTATTTGTTTCCTTTCTCAATGTCCAACTCTTCTTCTTCACCCCCATTATCCCTTATTAGGAGTTGGGTGCCATGACCATTCTCTTCCATTTTGTTCCATCTGTTGTATGACCTTTGGTCAATCTTTTAGCCAGCATGTCATTCCATAGGTCTCGCAGTCTGATCCATTGTATTCCTCTAGGTCTGGTACCATGGAATTGGTGCATTTATCTCAGACCACATTACGTGGCTGTACCACCTCTGACTGTACTGTCTCATAATCTCTGTTATTATATCTCTTATTGTTATTGTCTTCAGTTCTGCCAAATTTCTGATATCATTGCTTCTTCTCCCTTCCTTCAAAGAGATTCCTGTTCCCCACCATAACATTCTCATTTCTGTCCTGTCTAACTCCTCCTCTTCCTTCCTCAAAGACTATGTCTCTGCCCCATATACTTTAACTTTAATTGGAGTGGCATCCTTCCATCACAGACTATTCCTGCCATCTCCTTCCACTAATTCCCACCAGCTTAAAGCTTTCATGGACTTCTTGTTAACATCCAACTGTTTGGTCAGTCTCCACACCCAGGTACTTGAGGTGTTCCATTTGCTTCAGTAGACTCTCCTTCTTGTCTAAAATAATGATGTCATCTCTTCCTCTCTTGCTGATCACCATCACCTCTATCTTCATTTTACACAACTTCATTTTACACAATTTAAGCCACCCTTCTCCAAGGTTTTTCATTTTACACAATTTAAGCCACCCTTCTCCAAGGTTTTTTGCTAAGTGACTAACCTTCCCTGCAGTTCTTCTTCTGTATCTGTCACAAAAAATATATTACCTGCAAACAAGAGTATACAGCTACTCCCTGCACGATATAGATGTGGATTCCCATAGAGAACCTGAAATATTTGTCCCAAATGAATAAATTTATAATACCAATATAAATGGTCTGTTATTGGATATTATAAATTTTCCATCTAACTCATACCTGGCTGCCAGCATTTCACCCCTGTGTGCTAAGTTGGGCTCATCAGTTGGTACATAGCACACCCACCAAGACACATGGCTAGTGCATACCGAGAAGGCCAAATGATTTGTTATGGTATGATTGACTCAGGAGCAAAGTTTTATGACCACATCCCCTTGCTTACACCAACCCTCCATGGGAATTTCAAGTCTGCTCCTAACCTGGAGAACAGATACCCTTGTAACCACCCCTGGAGTACAGATGCTACCTGATAGGTTTCAGAAATATTTCCTCCTCTGAGGGACTATCACCCTCCCAAGAGGGTTCCAAAACCGTTGGCCCTCTTAGGGTATCAGTTTATTTTCCACTGCCCGACACTCGGCATTGAGTCGTTGGCTGTATGGTCTAATCCATTACCATAGCAGGTCACCTGGCCAGACGTTCAGTGTCCACAACTCTCATCCATACACTAACATAGGAAATTCCAGGCAGTTTACCAATGAAATTGAAATAATAAGTAAGGTAGTTCATCCTATTCAATACAAATAAATATGAAATGTAGTATTACATTCCTAATTAATTAAAAGCAGAAGCGGTACCGATTTCGACCCTAATCTGGGTCATCATCAGCCAAATAAAATGCGAAGATAAATAAGAAATTAAAGAGTGAGTCTTTCACAAAAACAGTTGAAGAGGCAAAATATGTTAATGGGGATTGGCACTGTGCAATTTTAAACCGTAAAATCTAGAAGAAGTAGAAAGTCAATTTACCAGTCATATTTTCAGGTTCTCAGTGTTTTCAGATTCTCAGAAATCTGTTGGCCATTCCAAAGTCTTATAAATTTAGCCAGGTTAAACCATCATTTTATATCTTCTCATTATGACCTGGAATTTATCTGAGATCCAAGATAAATACAGTATATTCACTGACAAATTGATCTATCAGCTTTAGTTTTTGGTGGTTGTGATTCTGCCAGTCCACTATCATTATTTTTGTTTTTGAGTTTTTTAGTTCTAAACCGAGGTTCTGGCTCTCCTTTTCAATTTAATGAACGGTTTCAAATAATTCTTGGCTGTTTGCTAATAAAGCTGTATCATCAGCAATGAACTATTGTTAATTTTTAATGTTACCTACTTTTAAAAATTTCAACCAAATCAGAAGTTTTAGTCAAGCATTCACACTATTAGATTTTAAAAACAAATGAAGCCAGTATTATATGAGATTGAGATAACTAATGGCAGGATAGCTGAATATTGAAGTTATGTTTAATGGTCTAGGCTTGCTGGTGAACGTGGCTTCATTGTGTGTCCTGAACTCACCACCAATGAACACAAGTAGTATTACGGTGTACCTGCAAGCTTTGGCCATATCTGATATTGGAGCACTACTCTTCAATGTTACCATGGGAATCCTACGAGCCCACATCCAGGAAGTAAATGACCTTTATTTGGTAAGTAATTCCCTTATTATAGCAAACTAATATTATTGAAATATTACCAGATAGACCAGGTGATTATAGTCATATGGAAGGAAAAAAAAAAAAAAAAAGGAGAAAGAAAGAAAGAAAGAAAGAAAGAAAGAAAGAAAGAAAGAAAGAAAGAAAGAAAGAAAGAAAAAGGAGATATGATGAAAATACATTAAAGCCTAAGTCTTACAAAGTATGTTTAATATCTTTGAACAGAGCTATTGCAAGGGGTTGGTACCATAAAACAGAGTAACCTAGGCCACTTTTTCATATATTTTTAAAATTTAAACATGGAATATTCCCTGAATATTTCTGAAAAAATTAATATAAGTTCTGCCATGGTTTTTCTTCTTTGTTATGTATGTACATAATAGTAAATATAATTCAGTAATGAATTATGATTATCGAAAAAGCAGCCGGAGTTACCCCTTGTTTTGGAGTAACTTCAGCCACCATATAAATAACTCAAAAAATGAAGTTTCCTCCGACTTAGTCTTTCTTCGGCCACCATGAGCATTTTTAAAACTTGTAGAACACCCGATATCAATAATCAGCAAACAAATTAAAACAATTCATGGTAAAACAGACGTACCGGTATAGTGATCAAATTTACAAGATATTTCCCAACAACTCACATTTTCCACAAAGAAGGAACAAGTTTATTTAACTTAAGCCTACAAGCATTGAATGATATAAAAAAATATGTATTAAATTATGTAACTATTTTTAATGGATGATAGATAATCAAGATAGCAAAATCATATTCTCTTGAGTCTAGCCTAACTAGATTGTCCTCACAATACACTGGCTTTTACATTAAAAAATATCTGGGCTGTCAATTAAGCTCTTGAATTTGTATCGCCCGCATCTGACTGGGTCATGAACTTCCAATTTCCTCACAGTATCATCATTCTGTACTTCACATTCATGATCACTAACTGGGAAAGTGGTGTATACATCCTTTCCAGCTTTCTTCTTCAAAAACTTCACTACCGACTGCTTTCCAGTTTTTTCAACTTCTCCAACATAAAATCGCTGAATTTTGTCCTTGGAAAGTTTCACAAGTACGAAGTTTCCTAATTCATAATTATCAGTCCCATCTATTTGCATTTCCAAACTTGCTGTCTTGCCTTCAGTAGAAATTGTCGCTCCTAGGCTGCAAAGTTCATCAATTTCTTCAAGCTGTTCCTGTTCATCTTGGTGTTGCTCTGATAGGTGGTTTGTGGTTACACTTCATCCAGGTCTCGCATTCAGTCATTTTACTTTGAATCTGGAATTATTCTTCTCTCCTAATCGAGATGTCTTCAGGAGATACATGAATGATTCGCTCCATGACTTTTCCGAACTCTGATTATTGGTAAAGTCAGAGAAAAATGTCCTGCAGCTTTGAAGCCAGACTTCAGGCTAGCTTTCAACCTTTCATCCTCTATATCCTCCAGGGATGCCTTGAAAACTCTGGGAAATTCTGTTTTAGGTAGGCTTCCTCTATTCTTATTCTTCCATTTGTTTAGTTGTTTCCTCTAAGACATTTTAAGTGGATGGAAAAGTGCAAAATCCAGTGGCTGTGTTAGATGAGTTGAATTTGGTAGCAGGAGGACAAACGATATACTGTATTGTTGTTCTCACACTCTGATCACTTCCATTGACAGATGGCTAGACAGGTTGCCGCCTATTATTAGTTCTTGAGATAGGCAGACATATTGTAGAAAACCATTCCTCGAAAATGGTCATATCAAATCAACCACTTTCATTTCTGTTATAATGTGCACCAGTATCACCTCCTTCCATCCAGCCTGGGTACAAATGTTTGGCTCGATAGAGCACACATGGGGACAACAACTCTCCTGAGTCTGTTCCAACCAACATGACAGAAGTACCACTCTTTGATGAGTCGGTAATCCTCTCACAGGGTGTTTACTTCCTCTTTTTACAATCACATTAACTTTACCCGCATCAACTACAAAATTAGTTTCATCGTAGTTTACAATGTTTTCTGGAGGAACTCTGTCCAGTGATGTTTCTAAGTTGTCAAAGTTCCACTAGTTTCTACTGATCCTACAGAGGCTCTAGCATGTTCGATATTTTCCTCAAGGCAAAACGATAAATCTCGATGTCTATCAAAAGAAGATTTTAGCCAGGCTGCACCAGGCACATATCTTTGAAGATGGAAATTGTTTTTCCCTGTCTGTCTAGATAATCCTTCACCACAATTCTGATGTCTCCAGGTGTTAACAGATATCCCCATACAGCACACATAGTAAGTCCATGAATGAGGTTGGTTTCTTCCTGAAAACAAATATCAGAGATAATAGGTAAATAAAAAATCTTGGTTAGCAATACCTCGAGGGTAGTGAATGTTGATAGAGTACTCTATTGTGCGCGTATTTTAGTTGTTGCAAGTGATTCATCTTTTATAGTATAGGGGGAAAGATAAAATCAGTGTTGCCATGCATCAGTGGCCGAAATGACTCCATTTTATGGTAATAGCCCATGAACTTTTTCATCAGAGAAGTGCTAGAGTCGAAAATGAGAAAAGCCATTCAGGAAGCAGATACATATATACATATAAGCATCAAAGCAAACCTCAGCTGAAGGAATGCATGGATGTCCTATTTTTCCCGTGTGCTTCTTGTTCAGCTTGTCTTGCAGGGTCAATCATGGCTTTCCAAATCATTTTTGTGCCTTTTTTTATCTCTTCTAATGTTTGTTTAGGTAAACAGGATTGTAATTACAATACCACGTGGCCGCCTAAAACTTTCTTGTATCTTCTTGGCATGGCCAAAGTTACCCTGGAAGAGGACAACTTTTATCACAAAACTATTCCATGAAAAACCTATTTGAATAAAATGTATCATATTCAGTTGATTGGTTACCAGACATACTTACTTTCTAACACCATAAACCACTGGAGTAGAGAATCAGATGCTGGGGCTGGAGAATAGTTTGTTTTCCAATGTTACCCAACAAGACAATATTCGGTGCTGCGAAACAAATCACTTGACTCAACAATGAGGTCGCGAACTAGTGAATGTTGATAGAGCACTCTATTGTGCGCATATTTTAGTTGTTGCAAGTGATTCATCTTTTATAGTATAGGGGGAAAGATAAAATCAGTGTTGCCATGCATCAGTGGCCGAAATGACTCCATTTTATGGTAATAGCCCATGAACTTTTCACCAGAGAAGTGCTAGAGTCGAAAATGAGAAAAGCCATTCAGGAAACATTCAAATGCCAAAGCTACAAAGACTGCTGCTATTGAATTTTTATACCAGGTTCTAAAATTAATCATCACTTAAATTAAAAGTGTTTTAAATAATGAACCAAACAGGAACCTTGCTTCACTGAGAATCTGCCTGAAAACATTGCAACAGTAACAAAACCACTGTGGTAAAATTTGCTTACTGTAAATAATAATAATAATAATAATAATAATAATAATAATAATAATAATTGTTCCGAGGTATCTGTGGAACAGCAGAGGTGAAAGAAGGTGCGGGCTGGAATAGGTCTCAACTACCAAATTAAAGTTAATTTAAAACTTTAACAAAGGTTATATTTTCTTTTCAAAATCAACAAATAACAAAAGTGTAACAGGTACCAAGTAGCAAATCAACAAATTAAGAAATTATAGATTACAGTCGTTACAAGTTTTGGGCTTCGAGCCCCGTTTTACATTCCTTGAGCCCTCAGCTCACAACCCCAAATTACCAAAGGGCAGAAAACCCCTTCATACCAAGGAGCACTTGCCCCTACTTACAATGTTAAGCCTCCTAGAGGTACGCAGAGATCAAATTAGGAAAGAGCAGTCCCGCTCTCAATTTTACAAGCCTATCAAAGGCCACAACAAACTTCACTCCTAACTGCCCTCAAGGCACACATACAGTGAAACAGGGGTATCTTGTACCCAACCTACAGGACCTTCACATGAAGAAAACAAAACACTGGGTTAATTAAATGGCCCAAAATACCAAATTGAAAGGAGGCGAAAACATGCACTCCTACACAAAGTTATTAAAACCTAAGATGCACTAGGCTGATCATACAGAGGCTAATCACAAGCTAGGGAGGTGACATGTATGAGAAAACTTTAATATTTTGAGGAAGAGAAAAAAAAACGGTTATGAGAACGTAGTCACCTCAATTTCCAAAAGAAGGGGAGTTCGAGAGGGTAAAGCACTCTCTATCCCTGCTTTACAGCAAAAGAAATTTATATGTTTTACATAGACAGAAGAGAATTTACATTTTAAAAGGTAGATTACATACTAAAGGTTTCGAACCTTCCCCGAGAGTTAAACTGCTGAGCTAGCAAGAACTGAAGATGTTAACAGTCCATTACCTTGTAGATGAACTGCTGCTTGAAGAAAGAGGCGCTTCCCGCCCCCTGCTACATATTCACACGCTAAGAGAGATGTTACTGAAGTGGCCCCGAGACAAGAAAATCAGCAGTTTATATACCCTCGTGGAACATTCGAGACCTTTCAAGAATGAGTAGACACACCCCCTCACCTTTATTGGATAGCTTAGAGCAACATATCTATGTCGGAGAAGACATACATGATTGGTTGGAAATAAATGAAAGAAATTTGGGACTGGCTAAATTCAAAACAGGTGGAAAGAAAGGATTTATATTGCCAACCCACAAACCACAGAACAAAATATAGTAAAAACAAAACTTATGAATTCGAAATTTCTTCAAGAAAGTTCATTCCATCGCACAAGAGTGCGTAATCATAGTTTTTAGTAGAGACATCTGGTAGAGAACGTCCACACTTCTTGATCAGTTACCCACCAAACACATCAAAATTCACACAGAGCCATCTTCGGAGAAACTGGTGAGTTAATACAGTTTGTTAAAGTTCAGGCTTTCTCCTGTAGAGGAGTTTCAATTGGCGCAATATTTGAATTAGCGGCATGGAGGTGTACCGCCCGGTACAACAACAACAACAACAACAACAACAACAACAACAATAATAATAATAATAATAATAATAATAATAATAATAATAATAATAATAATAATAATAATATACATGAAGCAGATACATAAGATGATGTTACAAGATTGTGAGAGACTGCAAAAAAGGCCTCAACAGTATTGTGAGATGGACAGCAAGTAGTGGTATGATAGGAAACGGAGTGAAAAGTCAGGCTGTATGTTTCACAAAGAGGAAAAGTCCGCTCAGTTTTAATTATTGCATTGATGGGCTGGACATTCCTCATGGGGATCACTGTACGTACCTTATAATTTATAATTTCGTGTGGCTATTTCTAGCTGAGTGCAGCCCTTGTAAGGCAGACCATCTGATGAGGGTGGGCGGCATCTGCCATGTGTAGGTAACTGCGTGTCATTGTGGTGGAGGATAGCGTTATGTGTGGTGTGTGAGTTGCAGGGATATTGGGGACAGCGCAAACACCCAGCCCCCAAGCCACTGGAATTAACCAATGAAGGTTAAAATCCCTGACCCGACCAGGAATCGAACCCAGGACCCTCTGAACCGAAGGCCAGTACGCTGACCATTCGGCCAACGAGTCGGACTGTACGTACCTTGGTGTTAATATAAGGGAAGATCCTCATTGAGGTAATTACATAAATGGGGTTGTTAATAAAGGTTACAGATTTCTTTATATGGTTATGAGGGTATTTTGGGGTTGTGTAAGGGTGTGGTAAGACCCTGGTAAGACCCCAATTAGAGTATGGTTCCAGGATTACTTGGTTCAAGAACTGGAATAGATCCAAGGGAAAGCAGCACGATTTGTTCTGGATGATTTCAGACAAATTAGTAGTGTTACAATAGTCTTGCAAACTTTGGGCTATTGGAAACGGTGTCTGTTGCCTGTACAAATGTGAATGCTGCAGAAATTACAACTCTTTATATTCTCCTGTCTTTGTAAGTATTCTATCAACAAACCTAGTAATATTTAAATAAGAAAGAGTATATTATTTCTTATGTCTCCCAACCCAAAATCGAAACATAGTAAAACTTAATCTACAACATGTAATCTACCAAATGCCTATGGAACTACTTAATGTGAAATCTAAATAAACATTGCTAATCTTAATTACTACAAATAAACACTAAACACCAATATTTATAGAAGTAACTAAATAGATCACTCACACATAAAATTAACTGAATTTCAATAAGTATTAACTACTTTATCAGTACAGAAACATGAACTATACAGAAACCACAAAAGAATAAATTAATGCAAAACATAAATAAATGTTACTAATCTTAATTACTACAAATAAACACTAAACGCCAATTTATAAAACTAACTGAATGGATCATTCACACACAAAATTAACTAAATGTCAATAAATATGAACTACTTTATCAGTACAGAAACATGAAATATACAGACACTGCAGAAAGAATAAATAGTACTTTCTGCAGAACAAATGCAGAGAAACCAGAATAAATTTATTCTGACTTAAGTATAGACCAGACTCTTTAGAGAGGAGGAGAGAGAATTCTAATTTCATATAGAAAGGAATATGAAATGGAACATTGAATGGGATAGACATAATGACAGATAAGTGTGGGGAAAAAATAATACCGTACTGAAAATAGGAGATAATGACAAACATGAAATTACAAAAGAGCAACAACAATCTCCAGATCTTCATACCATCGTCTTCAGATAGATGAGTTCACTCATCAATCCCAGCTCTTCTCAGAGTTTGACAAATTTGTTTCTGCCTCCTATCTTAACAGATCTTCAGTACTGATGTGAGAAGTGAAGCATAAATGAGCTTGTCGGGGCTGAGAAGCAACAGATGTATAACTAGGATGATAAAGAGAGAGACTGTTTATCTGAAGACAATAGTATATAAAAATGTGGAAAATGTTCTTGTTCTTTTGTGTTATCATGTTTATCCTTGTCTCCACTTTCTAATTTCAAGTGCCCCTCTCATCCCACACTGACCTTTTATTGTGCTTATCCTATTATACATGAAAATAAATTAGCAGCAGGGCTACTCACAGATCTTAAAAAAAGCATTTGACCTGGTTGACCATAAAATACTTCTGAAATAGTTTAAAATAGCAGGAATTAGGGGTTTAGCATACAAATGGTTCCAAAATTATTTATCAAACCGAACACAATATGTGATGCTTAATGATACTAAAAGTTCTAGGCAACAAACTAAAATGGGAGTACCGCAGGGCTCAGTACTAGGTCCTATTCTATTTTTTATTTATATTAATGGCATGCAATCTTTAACACTAAAGGGAAAGTGTAAATTATTTGCCAATGATATCTTAATGACTTATAAAGGACTAAGCGAAACACAAATTATGGAAGATATAAATTGTGACGAACAAATTATTGGACTGGTCTTTATCTCAAAAAATTATCATAAATGTGACTAAAACAAAATACTTAACCTTTCATAAAACAGCCCATAATTCACAGCAGCTAACACTGTTACCCTACAGAACCAATTAATAAAGAGAGGCAACTCAGCTATGTACCTTGGTACCTAACTCAACACTTTCCTGGAAAAGCCACATTGATTATGTAATGAGCAAAATTACTCCTTTGATAGGAATAATGCACAGATTAAGATACAGTAATTTCTCTCACCAACCACTGAAGTGTATTCATTATGCAATGATATACCCACATCTAACATACATAAGCTTCATTCAGGGAAGATATAGGAAAGATTATGTTAAATAATTTGGAAACCCTACAGAAAAGAGCCATCAAAATTATGTATGGATTTCCCTTCCTCAAATCGTGACATGAAGTTTTTTTTCAGAGTCAAATATTCTGCTATTCTAAAAGCAAATTGCATTTTCATCATCAGCCTTTATGTATAAGACAGACATGAAATTAACTCACTCTGCTGTTATCTCCCATTTTTTTTTAAATTCATAGATATGAAACTAGAGGATCATTAAGGATATATCCCTCTCACTCCAATTCAGCAAGGAATTGAGTGAAAGGCATAGAATCATCAATGTTTAGGAAATATAATGTATAGGCTCATGTTACAAAGAACTGTAAAGCAGTCAAATGTTTAAGGAAAAAACTGAAGGAATATTACTGCTATACAGATATCATAATATAACCTCTATATAACTTACTTTAATTAATGCCCATGGGACCTTCTGTAATGAATGAATGAATGAATGAAATGAAAAAATTTAAGTAATTAATTAATTCCTTTTCATGTTCCTTTCTTGATTTGTCATTTGTTTATTCCTTTCCAGTACATATATTTTTATTATTTGTTCTTAGCGATTATTTCATACAGTATGGAGTGAAATGTTACAAAGCTACAGCAACAACATTTGTACTGCTTGTTCATCCAAAGTTATTGTGAATTTGCTCACTAACAGCTATAAAATAATGAAAATATCTTTGTGTATAAGACTCTATTTGCACTTGTTTTTTTTTTTTCCATTACTTGTATTGAACTTACGGGTTTCTTTTGTGTTTGTCCTGTGTTTCTGCTCTTTTACCACCTGCAGTCTCTTTTATCTCTTTGCTTCTTCCCTTATCCTCTGTTTATTTGGCTTTGATGTTATTCTACTCTTCCTGCATGAAGACCAAAATTCTACCAAGATGGCCCCTCAATGTGTGTCAGAGAATGCCTTTCTCATTATGATGGAAAGTTGAAATGAGTTTGTTGGGTGCCAAGAATTGGAATTGATGAGGAGAGAACTGACCTATTTAAGATGACGAAGTGGAAATTGTCCCTGTTCTCAGCAGCGGCAGTTAGGGAGGGGTGCAATTTCACCCCCCCCCCCCCCACTTTGTGATGAAAACATTACATTTTTATTCAATTTTATTCAGCTGAAACTAGGAATTATACGAATTATTAAAAGAAGCAATTTGTAGAAGCCTTGTTGTCTTATCAGGTACTTATTTCCTTTATTTGCTTTAATTATTAACAAAATGATTAGCGGAAATACGTACAAGATGTCATTTGTAGCGGCTAACCAATTTGTATAGTGCCACAGCAAGTAGTGGACACTTTGCAGGTGCTGTGAGGAAGGGTACCAGCGATATATATCTTTCATCAAGGTCATGGACACTGAGGTATGATTCGCCCGCCTGCCACACGCATTGGTCACTCTGGCGATCTCTATAATGTCTGTTAGTTTCTTAGTGTGAAGTCAAATGCTAAAAGATTTTTAATGCATAATAACACTGTCCTTCTATTTAATTGTAATGCATGTGTAATATTGCTTTTGGTGAAAGTTTTATCATAGAAAATTGATCAAAATCTCAAATTATTACCGTCTTAAGTTTGTAGACTGTCAACCTTTCCCTCTCTCTCGAAATTCGCTCAGGGAGCATAAAAAACTTACCATTTTGTAGCTTTTTTTCAGTTTTGATATATATATTGTACTCGCTCAAAGCCTGAGTCCCAACCAGCATTTATCTCAGGGAGTGTTACGGTCTGAAACTATCACAACTAATAAACAATAAAATTAATATCGGGATATAAGATCTCCAATTAAATGTATGGGTGCCATCCAATTAGTACTACAGGGTTGAACGGGACACTCTATAATCATTAGCTTTAAGGCCCATCATAAAAACACATAAACAATATATTAAATCAGATCAAAGGGAAAAATATGAAGGCTCCGTCCTAGGAATGGGGATGGATATTTAAACGGTCACCAAGAGTTTACCATTCTACAAGAACAAGAACCTGGAACTGTTTCCTTGCAAATGCTAAAGGAGCATTTTATTTAAGTAAACAAAATATTTTTTTACACACAATCAAAATCTGTTGATCCTTAATTTGCCGGGTTTGGCAAATTATTCCTGAAATTTTTACACAATATTTGACACTTTTGACAACCCATCCATTTGGATGGTGGAACCGTTGATATCTGAAGGTATCATATTTACCCTTGTTAACACAATGACCATTGATGGTCATGGACCAATTACACTAGCCAACATGATTTTGCGGTAAAATAGAAAATATGTGATTCTTATGGAAATCGCTGCCCTGATTCCGAAAATGATGCTATTGTTTTCCTAATACGTCTAGTTTTGACGCAATTCGGTGTTTTAGTATCTGCATGAATTCGTAAGATGTAATGTTGAGGGATGTTCTCGCGCAAAATTTTTTAGAATACAATTATGTGATTTGATTTGTTATTGTTTGCATTTTATTATAGGTTTATTGCTGTCTAAATTTTCATTTTGTAGTTGGGGATTTCCTGGTTAATTCATAACAAACTCCCCCAGATATGCAATAGACCGCGAGGTATGTAGGATTGAAGATAAGACAGTTGAGAGTTTGTCTTTCATCTTAGACCACTTGAATAATCAGGTGTGTTAAAAGCCCCAGCCCTTATGCAATGTTTATGATGGACTGATAAAGCAGTTTCCTTTCAAAGATAACAGTCCGAAAGTATTATACTCAAGAAGATGAACTTGTATTTTGTACGGATGTTTCAAATCTTCTACGTCGATTGGGAGAGAAAGAGTATGATCCTAGTAAGTGACGTGTTTTTATTGACTCTTCCAAAATAAGTTTAAAGGCTGTTTTGCTTCATAATACAAATGTTCTGGCATCCGTCCACTTGCACACTCCACAAAAATGTCTGAAACATACGAGACCTCAAAGTTGGTGCTTGAAAAAATTAAATATCGTGAGCATGGGTGGCAAATTTGCGGTGATTTGAAGATCATTGGATTGTTGCTGGGACAACAAAAAGGCTATACAAAATTTCCCTGTTTCCTATGCGAATGGGATAGCAGGGCACGGGATAAACATTGGGATACAGTGAATTGGACAGAAAGGAAACAACTACAACCAGAATCCAAAAATGTCTTGAATGCAAGTCTTATTGACCGTGAAAAAAGTTTACTTCCACCCTTGCACATCAAATTTGGATTGATGAAACTGTATGACGAGGCATTAGATAAAAGTAGCCTATGCTTCCAATATTTATCCACTAAATTTCCCTCATTATTAGATGCAAAAATCAAAGAAGGCGTATTTGATGGACCACAGATTCGTAATCAGATGAAGGATAAAATTTTCAGACACAATGACAAAAATTGAGAAAGAGGCATGGAACGCATTCAAAGATGTAGTGACTAAATTCCTTGGCAACATTAAGGACCCTCAATACAAAGAAATTGTAAGGAAAATGTTGGTAAAGTTTAAGGAACTCGGTTGTAATATGAGCCTTAAGCTTCATTTCTTAGCTTCGCATCTGGATTATTTCCCTCTAAATTTCGGAGCTGTCAATGAAGAACAAGGTGAAAGGTTTCACCAGGATCTCAAAGATGCAGAACAACGCTATCAGGGATGTTGGGATGTGAATATGATGGCCGATTACTGTTGGTCGATTGCACGAGACGACTCTTCTAAAAAACCCGGAAATTCCACGGGAAACTGGAAAGACCGAGGTGTGAATCTAACCTGCACATAATGTAAGGAACAAAACTATGTATGTTTAACCATGTAATTTTTATTCAAGGTATGGTTATATTAATTTAAAAGCAACTGTACAGTCGAAAGTAAATAGGCGCTTTATGCATCAGTTTCACGAATTTCAATATACATTAAAAATATAATACATACTACCTACTTGCTTACAAAGCAGCATTTATGTGTATTCAAATATGAAAAATATGATTGCGTTTTGCAAGCTGAAATTTACATTAATACATCAAATTTAATCAATACTAAGTATCAACAATTTTACGTAAGAACAAAATAATATTTTGTAAAATTGCCACCAAACCAGACGTGATTCGCCAAAACTAATATTTTTCTCGAATTCTGTGTTAAGAAATTCATAAAACCCACCTAGTTTTGTTTTTACTGCAGGTCAAATATTCGCTTATGAACTATATTTGTTTTCGGCGCAAGATAGTGATGTTCTGTTTACTCTCTTGACTGTGATTATTGTGTTTTGAACATTTACTGAATTGCTACGTTATGATACAATGTTAATTTTTTGCCTGTATTCAATGTGCTAGTTGTTTTAAGATCTTCGCAAATTGGCTGATGATGACACTTAAAATGTGTTGAAACCGGTCCCATTAAACAGGTTGTAACTACTTTTTACCATCTTATTACGGAGTATTGAAAGGTGGATCCTAACCTATAATATTGTACATCTTATTTCTCTATTCAATACGGAACAATAATGAAGTTTTTAACTTTAAATTTATGGTTAATGCATAAGCTTTTACAATTTCAGTCTACTTTGGCCCTGAGCAATTGATTTATGATTTACTTGGAATATTATTATTATTATTATTATTATTATTATTATTATTATTATTATTATTATTATTTCAAAATTTTATATTTTAATTTCAATTGATACGTGGCAGTGGACTATTATTATGTTTAACGCATAAACCCTTTTACAATTCCGGTCTAGTTTTGCACTTAATCAATTAAGACATGATTTACTTGGAATAATTATTATTTTGAAAATTTATATATTTATTTCCCTTCTTTAGAACTTAGTCACATATGTTAACTCCCAAATATGAACCACCCAGATCCAATTTCATATCGCTCGGGACATAATAACGGTATTTGAACCTGCAACCTTATTTTCGTACTGTCGTTAATTCATGGAGACCATGTCCTCCGAAGACAAATCTCAAATCCCATAACACCTTGTAGTTGGGCAAATACCTCCAATCTCTGCAAGTGCTAAATTATTCCGTCCTTTTTCATTTTGAAGTCAATTTATCCCACTGGACTCTTCAAACATTTAATTCATTCATTGATCTTCGGTGCGTGGACTCCTGACACTCATGACACCGAATCTTCATATTATATCGATGTAGGCATCGAAATTTATCTATTTCATCATCAAAAACAGTACGGCTCAATTCTCACCTCATGCCGGATTTTCGTCCCGCACGACTTCCGATCTCAAAAATGGGCTCAAACCACACCAACATATCATGACCATCCTATACAGATGCCTCTATCACTTTTAAACAAATATTTATTATTATTATGGAGTCCAAAAACGTTAAAGCAACAATTAAGGTTAAAATCAACTTTACTGCCCGAATCAAAATATTCACACCACATGTTATCTCCACATTGAAATTACTTTAATTTGCAATCATTCCATTAACTTAGACCAGTGCCTTTATTCACAAAACATTGCAATAAACACGCATTTACACATTACCCATGTTCATTTATCATTCCGATATTTCTACTGATTATTATGGTGAACTTCGCTGCACGAATAATCATCAATATTTACAGACAATTCAATGGACTTCATTCCGTCCCACAAGAACAAAAATCACTCGCCAACCCTCTACCTCTGGATACTCTTACAACATGCCTTAATATCTATAAAGTTTCCGATAATGGAAAACACATTTGAGCACTTATAAAATGAATATTAATCTTATCTTCACGTGAAATGTGCTGCATATAATTTCAAACAATTGAAGCACTTGAATAAACAAATCAACCCTACTCTACTCTATTATGTAATCAAAATTATGATGAGTGCTTGATCTAATTATGTACATATTAATTTGTCCCTTTGTCTATCTATCTTTGAATTTATACGATCCGGAAATGGTTCGTTTCACAATCAAGTTACCACAATGAAAGAATATGATTTCCTCCCGCTAACGGTAGCAATCTACAAATGTATGTTAATGGGTACTCATCTCAGCCTTGTAGTTTGCTAAACTGGATGAGGAGCACAGGCCCTGTCCAGTTTAGCCCTGCATCCTACTGGTTTTCATGCCAGGTTGAAGAGGTAATCCAATGCACTTTTCAGATTTACACATATTAAATTTCAAGTTTAAAAATTTTAACATTTTAACAAATTTACACACACTAATATTGAACTGAAACTTTACATTCCTGGCCTTTTATCTAGCCCACTTAATGTAAGTATACATTCTTCGTTCCTCTGCCGGACACTAGGAACATGGGATACTTCGGGATCCCCTTTACAACTGCCCGGACGTGCTCTCGATTTCCCGTCACGCGTTCACGCAGCTGACCAGGTATCAGTTGATTATTGACTGTTTACTGGGTGAAATACGTCGAACACCTGTGATCGTTCTCACGCCGCGTACTTTCTAATTTATTTTTGTAGAATCTCACACTCCTATCCGTAGGTTTTAATTTTATGAGTTCTGTAAATATTGGAACTCTTCCTGCTAATAGACTGTTCAAGACTGTATTATGAACTACTACACGTCACGAATCACTGTGCTACATAACATTCTAACACTTTGAACACTACTCCACCAGTAAATATACACATGCTCCCTAGCGTCGTAACAGCACGGACAATATTCACAAGTAAGTTATGCACCCCTGGCGTGGTAACAGCTCGAACACATTATCAGAAGTTAGTAAGTCCGTCTCTACGACCCTATATTTATATTCGTCTCCCCTCTCCTCCGAGTTCACGGGAGGTCATCTTTTGATGCGCAGCTCCAATATCCTCATACGACTATTTGCGCCTTTGCCTGTGGCTTAAATATGGGATAGAATGATGTAATTATGTTCTCAAAGGCTCTATGCCAATTCTCAACTAATATTGTTTGCTGGTACTTGATATAAATGCGAATTTAGCTCTGGTATCCCTGCATGGGATTTCGCGCTCTTTTGCCGCGTCTCTTGCCTGCAGCCAATCAACAGATAACATTCATGAATTCTCAGAATTACGCCAATCAATCTCCCTCAGTTAATAACTTTTAATAACTTTTATTATATGGTTAGGCTTCTAAATTCCACCTTATTCCGAATTTATTAATCACTTCCTTCTATAAATTTAATCCGAGGAGTTAAGGTTGACAATGCTTCTTACAATACGAAGTTGGCATACCTGCTACTGGTCTATGAATTTTACGATTGGTCCAAGCTAGCGTGGGAAAGAGAAGTTTCATACTTTTTTCTTCAAGTGCCAACCTTGCGTTCAGCTCCTGCTAGTAACTTGGAGCTCCCTTGACGTCCTTTCTAGGAACTCTGCACACGGCCTCCTCCAGTGTGTCGCACTATATTTTCGCCCACGGGCCTGAAACCTTCCACTGACTCGGAAATAACTCTTGCCTGTCTCTTTCCCCTTCGTCACCATTTCTGAGAATTCTAATTCTGCTTGCCAAGGTATTCCTTAATCTTAGTGGAGACAACAGTCTGTGGCAGGTTGCACAATACCATCTCGCCCTGGTCTGTACTTACTAAATGTAAAGTAAGATATTCTTGTTTCTGAAACTGAAATATATACTCCTCAATAATTAATTACAATTGAATGACGCCTATCACACCCCCACCAGGGTGCAATGTATATATATATATATATATATATATATATGTACTCATCCCCTGCACACCGCTATATCCCATAAACTGGGGTACTTTTTGTTGTCTGTACATATTTTTGCCCCCACCACTTCTAATTCCAATCACCGCTACTGCCTGTCCTTTTGTGTTTTATTTCTCTCTCTCTCTCCCTCTTCCCACATTGAACTGTTGCTCTCATTGTATTTAACCTAAATGTGTTCCTTTCATTGTGCCTATCTCTTTATATATAACTTGAAAATAAGTTGTTTTCTCTATGAAACATAGGACATACTATCTGCGTCTTACGAGAAGTCACGGCAGCTTGTAGATACAGCAAGAGTAATGGATATTACACTAAGCTACCAACATTAGTCATGACAAACAGTACAAACTCTCTGAAAGAGATGCATGTTCATTATTAAACTGTTCATTATGCAGTACTTACAGTAAATGTGTAACTAAAGCACAATTGCACCAGCAATTTGAAACTTCACAGCAGCACCTTAGTCCCCAAGAATTACTGCGTATGGAAACATGGTTTATTGTCAGGCCTTGAGACTTGAGAATTGGCGTATGCGCAGCAGCCATGCTTACCCTCTGCGCCCCTTACCCTGCATGCACGCGACTTCTTGTCAGATGACTGTAATAATTTCAGTGATATTTTTAGAAACAGATGGTGAACTAACAATTGTTTAGCTCACCCCTGTAATGTTGTGTAACTAGTTACATGCTGATGTTTTATCAATTTACAGCATAACAGCGTAATGTGCTTCTTACAAAGATTCTTGAGTATTGTATTCTTTTACTTCTCAAATTGGATTGTGGTGGCACTCACCTTTGAGAGACTAGTGATGATAAGGTCTCCCTTCAAGGGTCAGCTGATCTGCAACTTCAGACCTTCCCACTGTGTGATTGTCATTCTAGGATGTGTGTGCTTAGTCATTGGGTTGATCAGAACACAGATATCAGGTGAGATACTTGATTTTTTCTTTTTCTGTTTAATACATAGTTAAACTATTCACCATACTATACTAACTCCAGCTGGGATGTTTCAGGATTTGAAAAGGAAAATATGTATGGGTATTCGTCCTGTGATTCATCAAAGTGGGATTATTTTGTAATACCACTTCTGTCACTTACAACAATATTTCCTACTTTTCTCATCTTTATCGGAAATATTTGCATGTTGCTCCAGATTCGACGTTCAGCTCAGGACCATTGTAATCTTCAAGGTATTTGAATATGATCTCACATATAAAAACTAGAAGGTTATAACCTATAAATTACAGCAAGATATTTTGAACCAAGAACCAACTGTATCAGTTTTTTCTATCAGCAACACAACAGCCGTCTGCTGAGTTCAATGCATGGGAGGTGAGCATGAGATGTATTCTGACTGTGGATGCAAGATAAGCTTGTTATTGAGTGAGTAGCTACCAAAAGAAACATTTGTGAGTTGTGTAGTGTTCTGTTTTGTGTATTGAATCACAAATTATATTGTAGCTCAGCATACGTATTTTTACTATAATCTATCAGCTTCAATATCCGTAATAATAGTTTGAGCACACAAGTATAAAGAATGAGAGTTTTCCAGTTAATCAACACTATATTATATATCTAAATATTTCAATCACATTAAGACACAGTACCGGTTTTGACCTGTTAATTAGGTCATCGTCAGCTGCTAATGAACCTGCGTATTCAATAACGATTGTACACTGTAAAACATTACTTAGACTAAACATGAATGCCACATATTCCAATAAAATATGCTATAATGCTAAAATATAAAACAGGGTACAGTTCTTGAAGTCTAAAATCCTTCTGTCATGTGAATGCCACATGTTCCATTAAAATATTCTGCTATAATGTTAAAATCAGGGTACAGTTCTTAAAGTCTAAAGAGTCTCTGACATCCTTGTGTCAAGTTTAAATATCTTGTGCTGTAATGCCAACATTATATCCTATGGTTGTACAAGATAAATTCAAAAGTGCATTGCTGGGCTGCAAATATGCAGAAAAATGTTATGTTCAGTAGTATATGAGGTTCTGTTCTTGTTTTATAGGTACATATGCTCATGGATACTTATGGATTAAAAATACCAATTTTCATGTCTGTAACATGTTAAGTTTATGAGATATACTGTAGATATTCTAAATTTAAAAATTCACCCCCCCCCCCCTTTTTCACTATTTGCACTTCCTATTAGGTGGATTTTCCTAAAACAAAGTATGCATGTTTCTTTTTTAAATGAGATTCCAAATACTAATTTTTATATCTGTAACATGTTAAGTTTTTGAGATATACTGTAGATATACTTATTTTAAAATTCACAACCTTTGTCACTCACTCCCCCTCTCCCTCCTCCTAAGTGGATTTTCCAAAAGCAAAAAGATATGTGTTTCTTTATTTTTAAAGGAGATACACCAGCATCGACAGCACCCCATAAATGCTCGGTTGGATGAAGATAGGGGGCAAGAGAGCCAATCCATGGTCTAATTCACTGGAATGCTCTTCCAACCACCAATTTTAATGTCTGTAACATCTACAGTTTTTGAGATATAAGTGTCCTCATAAAAATATACCAATCCCTTTTTTTTTACCTCTTTCAACCCCCTTAAGTGGATTTTCCAAAAACAAAATGTACATGTTTCTTTATTTTTAAAGGAGATTCCAAATAACAATTTTTACATCTGTAAACCATTAAGTTTTTGAGATTTAAACATTTAAACAATTCACCCCACCCCCGTTTTTTCACCCCCCACCCCCTAATGACAGAATATCCAAAATACCTCTCTAAGCGAGCACCTATACTCTAATATAAATGTATCCCCAAAATTTCATTTCTTTATGTTGAGTAGTTTTGGCTAGGCATTGATTTCCAATCAGTCAGGACAATACCTCTTTTATATATAGGTTACTTTAATTCATAGAATTTTGGTATGCAGCAACAGGCTATGATACACAAAATTTAACAATGGTATACCAGTTGGCGTGGCTTGGGGATGCTAAGTCTTCAAATGCAGTCTCATGTTTAATGCACTCAATGTGATGAATAGTAATTCATATGTAGCGAAATACCTTTAACATAGAAATATTCATGCAGGAACATCAGTACAATACTTACGCAGGCCATGTGCTCATGTTGTAATCTTAAGTCCAGACCTTACCCACGGGTGATGTTACATTTTCAAGAACCAAAATTAATCCCAGATTTGGAGATAAAGTAGAAAGATGCAATGTTTTACTTCATCCTACCCCACACAGTTTCCATTTTAAAACCAGTACGGTGCTTCATAGCTAGGCACTCCAAAAACACGTCTACACGGCACAAGGTTCAGCCAGCAAACGACGCCAAGCTTGCTTAGAGCAGATTCACTATGACAAACAACTACTGCGCTCCCACGAGCTGGATAGTGTTGCAATGTTTATTAGGCAGTGTAGTTTCAGTTATTTGAATGTTCACTTTCAGATAAACACTTTACAAATACCACAGGCAGGGTGCGAAATTGCAGGGGGAAAGGGAGCGATTTTCCTCCCACTTATGTTTTTATCTCAGAGGTCCACCCCAGCACTAAAATTGCCCGGGGGGATTCTTTCACTATAAAATAATTAGGAAAATGTAGAACACATAATTTATTACTGAAATTAATGATTTTTACTATGCATATTTTAAAACACCAGCAATAATTCAAATGACTGCCAGACCTTGAGCAATAAAGCAACTCCACACCTGCAGCCTATTATTTATGTTTCACTCTGGCAAGCCCATCTGAAACCCGGGCAAAAATGTAACTTAGTTGAAGCTCTCCTCCCTTGTCATCACTCTAAGTAGCTTGAGCTTACACTACTACTGCACTCCTTGGAGGGGCTGTTTTGCCGATAGGTATCAATAGGACAATATTCATTTAAGCAGTATACAAACCGACAAATTTGTTCAATGAGCACATAGTCCTGCTAGATGATGGTTCCACTAATAAAGCAATAATTCAGGACAAATCACGCCTGTTCTGGCCTTTCTTAAGAAAGCAACAGTCTATCATAAACTTATCAGCTGATTGTAATAACTTTCTAATGTTTATCATTCTTGTTATAACAACAAAATTCAAACAAAAAGATCTAAAATTTACATTTTTCTGGAGGAGGGGGTAATTTAATTACAGGAGAATTTTATACCCCCTCCCCCTGCCGGATACTGCCTAAAATAAACACTAATAGTTAAGCCCTATGTTCCTTCTCCCCCCACCACTTCTTTCAGATTTTGCAACCTGACCACAGGTGATCCATGACAGAGTTCAAGTATCTAAAAGGGCAAAGTGACACATGGTCACACACGTAAATGACACAAATTTCAGCGTAATACATTTTTGCAAAGTCCGAAATCAACAAAATTTATCATAATTGTTTTTATCAAATGCCACATGCATGTTATGAACATCTAATATGCCACTTCTTGTAAAGATGCCTCTGTGAACAAAACATGAGGCACAAAGTCTGTGGGTTAATGAAGGACCCATTCACAGAAGGCTATGTATGGTGCATGCTCTCTTTCCACTAGGTGCTGAACATGCTGTAGATGGTATGGATTTGAGGCCTGCACAACCCCGTATGGAGACCATAGGTTAAAGTAAATAGTAACCCACTAAATGTTTCTGTGAAGCAGAGTATGAAAAATCTGGCTGAGTCTATTTATGATTGGTCTTTTCTTCCCTTGTCAAATCTGTTCCTTTAGGTTTATTTGTCTTAGCATCATACCAATACCACCACCACCACTGTAGTCGTGCAGTATGGTGGGTTTTTTTTCTTTTCTATTTCAGTTTCTATTATGAGTCTGAAAATATTTTTTTTCCAATTATTATACTTCTTCTTTTGCCTGACATATAAACATAGGCCTTTTCCAATTGATCTTTGGTACCCATTCCTCCACAACTGTGATTCCTGTCCTCCTCCTGAAAGGATGGTTGCCTAGTTGTACTTCCTCTTAAAATGATAATAACCACCATCACCCCCTCCTCCTGATTTAATTATGGATTCGGTCCCATAAGCTGACCCCTAGCATAGCCCACTCCATTGCTCACTGGCAGACTCTGAGTCTGTTACCATTTTTTTTTGTGATGAAAGTAGTGTCCAGTCTACAGATTGTGACAGATAGGAGGCGCCTGAGGCTCAAAGGGATTTTTGAGTCTCGGAGCATGTAGCTGAATTTGCTGATGGCCATCAAATTCAAGCCTATTCTTCTGGTGATCTCGGCTATATGGTTGCCCCACCCAAGTTTGATGATGTGCCCCACATTCACATACTTGTCAACTTTCTCGATGAAGTTACTGTCAATCTAGTCTGAATGTTGTTTGGGCTAATCATCTTAGTTTTCTGCAGGTTCATTTTCAGTCCTATGACATGGAAGGCTTTTTGAATTACTTGCAGTAGTGTTTTAAGTTCATCAGCATCGCTACTGAAGAGGACAATATCATTACTACAGGAACATATCGTATTTACTCAATTAATTTTCCCTCCCTGATTTTTATAACAAAAATTTGGAAAAAAGATAATAGTTGCATACTTTCCCCCCCTTGTTTTATCTACTGTTTCCACTAGTTCATGATTCATGCCAATGTACACAAATTGGGAACTAGTTTGGAAATTCCAGTTCATGTTTCCCATGCACTGGGGCCAGAACACACCAGTGACTGCTGGCCATAACTCGCCCTTGTTATCAGCTGTGACTCGCATGCATACAGCAATCTCTTTCAACAGTGTTCTTACATGTGTATTGTTGTGCGAAGTGTTTGTTAGTGATGTGATGGGAAAGGAAAAATAGTAGTTACAATGACCGAGCTCGATAGCTGCAGTCGCTTAAGTGCGGCCAGTATCCAGTAATCGGGAGATCGTGGGTTCGAGCCCCACTGTCGGCAGCCCTGAAGATGGTTTTCCGTGGTTTCCCATTTTCACACCAGGCAAATGCCGGGGCTGTACCTTAATTAAGGCCACGGCCGCTTCCTTCCACTTCCTAGGCCTTTCCCATCCCATCGTCGCCATAAGACATATCTGTGTCGGCGCGACGTAAAACAAATAGCAAAAAAAAAAAAAAAAAAAAAAAAGGTAGTTACAATGCACAATTTAAATTGTCTGTAATAGAAATTGCCAAAAATAATGGCAATCGTGCTGCATCTCACAAATTTTCTGTAGCACCATCACATGTGAGTTAATGGTGGAAGTAGAAAGAACAATTACAGTGTATCAAGAAAGCAACTTTATCATTTCGGGGACCAAAAACCAAGAAACCACCAGAAATTGAAAAAGAAGCTGTTTCTTACATAAATCAATTGAGAAACAATGGCTTTTCAGTTTCCCACGAGATGCTCCAGTTAAAGGTTGCAGAAGTAGCAAAAACCTTGAAAATTCCTGATTTTAAAATAAGCAGAGGGTGGTTTTGTCAGTTCACGAAGGACATCTCTATGCCAGCAACTTCCGAAGGACCGCAGTGAAAAATTTGGGCAGTTTCATAGATTTGTAATTAGGAAGCAGTGCTAGTACAATTACCTACTATTGCAAATCAAACTCTGATTTTCTTTGATATGCCAAGAAACATTACAATTACTGAAAAGGGAGCATCCAGTGTAGTAATGAGGACTACTGCGATAGAGAAGCTTCGCTGTACAGTTATGCTGGCTGTTACTGCGGACAGGCAAAAACTTCCTCCCTATGTAATTTTCAAGTGAAAAACAATTCCTATAAGAAAATTTCCTTCCAGTGTGCACATTCGTGTCTAGGAAAAAGAATGGATGGTGGCGGATCTCATGAAGGATTGGTTGCGTGTTGTGTGGGGAAGACTATCTGGCCATGTCTCAAACCACATGGTTTTGGACAGTTTTTGTGGCCATCTTGCTGATGATGTTCATCAAGAAATGGTCAACCAGAAGACTGATGCTGCAATAATTCCTGGTGGCTTGACGTCAGCCTTGCAGCCTCCTGATGTGAGCATCAACAAGCCATTCAAAGACAATGTGCGGTGGGTATATTATGAAAGGATGGCGGGAGGTTCTCATACTCTGACACCTACCGGGGAGATCAAGAGGTCTTCACTAGAATTAATACGTGAGTGGATTGTTTGTGTGTGGTGACTGATTTCACAAGACATTATTGTGAAAATTTTCAAGAAAACTGGCATTTCCAACGAACTAGATGGAACTGAAGATGACTGCATCTTGGCGATGGAAGAGAATGGGAGCAATTCATCAACGACGACTTTGGAAGAAAGTGACGATGAATGACATGGTAAGTCTATTTCTTTGAAGTGAAATACATATTAGCATAGGCAATTTTACACTAATACAGCAGGCCTATTCTAATTTATTTCAGGTATCTGGCTCGTATCTTCAGCAAATTCTAATGTGACAGTAAAAGACGACGATTTCTGTATAGTTATTGCTAGGGAACATATTATTGCCTTCGATTTTTTATTAAAATGAATTGTTATACATATTTTTTATTATTTTGTTCTAATTTAGGCCTAAATAAATTTTGTAACTTTAGTAGGATAAATATGTTTGATTTTTCATTTTCATTTTTAATTTAGATTCGCATGATTTTCCCTCCCAATTTTTGAGGTTGAAAAAAGTAAAAAATTAGGAGGGGGGGGAATTGTGCGAGTAAATACAGTAATAACAATGCCTGAGTTGCCTTTTATTCTATATACAGTACATATTATATAATTGCTAATATGAACAGTTGAAATTTGTACAATAAATACCATTTACTGCTAAACTTTCCATCTTATTTAATTCCTTATTCAGTTCCTTGTAAGTAAAAATCATAGCAATTTAATTTCAGGTAGCTCTCCTAAAAATTCATTATTTGAACTAGGTTCTGCTTATTACAGCTTCTAAATCAGATGAAAGAATGAACACACTCAAGATAACCAGAATGCTGCTGGTAATTTCAGTGACATATTTTGTGCTTCTACTACCAGCTGGTGTAACTGGATGCCTTGAACTTTACTGGAGAACTACCTCAGAGAAGCAACATAGTAATACAGAAGAAAGCCATGTTAAATGGTGAGTATTGGTAATCAATACACTTAATATTGTAATACATTAATTTGAAGACTGTATTGACTATTACAAGAAACAGACCAACTGAGATCGATAGCTGCAGTCGCTTAAGTGCGGCCAGTATCCAGTATTCGCGAGATAGTAGGTTCGAACCCCACTCTTGGCAGCCCTAGAGATGGTTTTCCATGGTTTCCCATTTTCACACCAGGCGAATGCTGGAGCTGTACCTTAATTAAGGCCACGGCCACTTCCTTCCCACTCCTAACCCTTTCCTGTCCCATTATCGCCATAAGACATATCTGTGTTGGTGCAACGTAAAGCAACTAGAAAAAAAAAAAAAAAAAAAAAAAGACCAAAATTTTCAGTTGGAAATATAATTCATTACTCCAGGGTGAGGGTGGTTCTGGAATCAAGCTGCATTTTGGCTGATATGGCACAAATAGTTGGTGGTAATTATAGTTTTAAGATGAAATACAACTGGACGATCATCCTCTATTAATACTAATCAGAGGGAAAAGGGAAGAGGGAAGAGGGAATACTCACTAGGCCTCGCAAACCTAATGCTGCCTGGGTTGGAAGAGAGGAAGAATTGATTGATCAAACACCAATGATCTGCAGTTAGGACTGTCACCTAAGTGGCAGATTCCCTATCAGTTGTTTACCTAGTCATTTCTTAAATGTTTTCAAAAAAATTGGGAGGTCGGATAGGAAAGGTTAAAGTAATGAGACTGGAACAAGTATGTGGAAGCAATGCCAGACTCAACTAGGAGACCTGTTGTCACCAACCCACACTCCCAAATTGAGAGCCCACAGGGGTGCCCCTCTTAGTCACCTCTCATGACAGGCAGGGGAGAGAATCCTACAATGTGGGAGAAGGCAACCTTCAACTTTGCTCTCACACAATATAATCGCCTAGAGACTGCTCAGATGCAGAGCATTTATTTCTTCTCCTTTCATGACCAAGAATGGCAAGAGTTTATCTATAAACCACTTCCTTAGGCCTTAAAATCCTAATGATTCCTTCCGAATTAATTTTGTACTATTTAATAAAATTGTACTTCTTGTATTGTTATTTCATTTTCTATGCACACATCCTATTCCTAGAAATGCCTGCACTTGAGGCTAGCATGAGGTGCATGAGCAGTTAGATGCAGGGTCTGTGGTACACTATCAGAGTGGGCCATTTAGACACTCTTTTGTCTAATCCAGGTGCACTCATTTTTGCCAGTAGTCTCCCATGATCTACTCTTTCAAATGCTTTACTGTAGATAGGTCAGTCACGATACAGTCCATGTGACCTCCTGAATCTAATATATCTGCTATATTTTGCCGGATTCCTGCAAATTGATCTTCAGTGGAATAATGTTTCTTAAACTTGAACTGCCTTCTATCAAACCAGTTATTAATTTTGCAAACATGTCTTATATAATCAGGAAGGATGCTTTCCCAAAGCTTACATGCAATGCATGTCAAACTGACTGGCCTGTCATTTTTGGCTTACCGGGCAAATTGGCTATGCGGTTAGAGGCGCGTGGCTGTGAGCTTGCATCCAGGAGATAGTGGGTTCGAATTGTCGGTAGCCCTGAAGATGGTTTTCCATGGTTTCCCATTTTCACACCATGGCCACTTCCTTCAAACTCTTAGGCCTTTCATATCCCATCATCGCCATAAGACCTATCGTGCTGGTGCGATGTAAAGCTAGTTTCAAAAAAAAAATTGGCTTTGTGTTTCTAACCATTTCCTTTTGTAGTGGGACTTGGGGCATTAATGAAACAATTATAAAAGAATAACATTAGGACATTTAATAAAATTGAGTCATTAAAACCATCTCATGAAATCAAAATTAAACAAGGTAAAATACACGGAAACGAACAGTAGGATGTGGTCAGCATGTGACAAACCAAAAATCGAACACAAGGACGATGAAACAACTGATGGCACAACACTGCAAACACTCAGTTTTGATTGCCAGTACTACCAAAAGAGAGACAAGAGGCCATCCCAGAGCGAAATCATGCCAACTACTTAGGGTAGGCCTTGATCAAAGCACAAGATACAGAATTGGGAAGCGATGGAATCTGGACAGAACCAAGGGTCAAAAAGGAACCTCAACAGAGGGTGGATAGAGCAATTCATGTGAAATACTATGAAACACTAAATAGTTTTAACCACATTAAAAATTTAATAAGTAAGAATATTAAAAAAAGGAGAGTAACACCCGTAAATAATTCATAAAATTTTAAAAGCAATGAAATTTAACTAAATAGATTAAATAAATAATAGAAGATATCAATACATTCACTAAAACCATTCTAAATCACAAACCATTTAATTTTTTAAATAATACTTTTTTTTTGCACATGAACTGTAGTTCCCTTTTTTAAAAACCTTTAATCAATGGTCATATGACTGTACTAGTTTGAGAGCTCTCAACTAACCTTTCTTTCAAAGGATGGGATACCCGTTTTAGTAGACAACATTTTTCTACTAGAATATTGAAGTGCAATAAAAATAACAACTCCATTTAAAGGTCACACAAGAAATAAAATAAAGAAAATAAAGCATAAGGGAAGGAGAAACATCTCAGCCAACAAATTCAAACTACCACAAATGGTCAAAGGCAAAATAGGAAACTAGAAAATTTACAAGTCAGCGACATGTCAAAACATGACATATTCACACCAAAAATAATTTCACAAAATCACATTACAAATTAAACCGAAGAAATATCATAGCGATCACATTCCTTAAATCACATCAACCCTGTTACTTAACACATTGCGGACCAGTCCCGAGAAAACTCGTGATACAGGCTCAGAATGTCGAAGTGATGCTGAATATTTAGAGTTCGATGATGAAATACATTCTAAAGGAAATGTTTCAAGTGATGACGAGTAGATATCCTTATCTTCAAGGTGTGGAACTCACGTGGCGCAGGATGAGTCTCATAATTGTGTTACGGGTGTAAATATTCTAAATATTGTAAATAATATAGTGTGTTCTGACAACTAGGTTATGGACAACAGTAAACCTAGACTAGAGGATTTTGAACATGCTCCTGATAGAAAGGTATGGCCTAATGAACCTGGAAACGTAGGACAAGTATCAGTACTTATGTTTGTGAGGACTTTTTCATTATGTAGCTGAGCAGACAAACTTATACTATGAGCAGAATTCACATTCTCATAACGTATCCCATAAAACCTAAAGTGGACTAATATCCCTAGGAGGGAAATTAAAACATTGTTTTGTGTATATTGATAGGGCAGGTTAAGAAACCATATCTGAAAGATTACTGGCCAACCGATCCCCTAATAGAAAACCATATATTTCGGAAAACTATGAGCCGAAATAGATTTCAGCAAATACTTACCTAACAGCATTTCAACTACTAATCAGGAATGCCTCCAGAATAAAACACAGTAGTCCTTCAAAGGCTAGTGAAGTTCTGGCAGTTTATTTGAATGCATGCACTCCAGTTTGGAGGTAGTTAGAAAGTGGCCGGGAACAGGGCTGTGCATGGGGTGAAGGGCACCCGGTCCGCAATGTGTTAATATGAGATACAATAAACCACAGTCATCATCAATCAGATCTTGGTTGACCACTATACCACACCATACCACACTACACAAGCATCTGAACCACAATGCTTCCCGAAAGATAATGAATTTGTAATAGTGATGCAATGCATATCTAATCATATCTTATAAATATCCATCATCTTTATACAACAATGACATAACCATTGTGAGATGGTGCAACAACATTAGCAAGAATAAAAGTTACAAGAAACAGAATAAATCTGTAACGTTAAAGCAAATACAGCTCCAAAAACACAATAGCAACCTTAATATTCTATAGAAAATAAATGAGTTAGCTACTAAGAAAATCTATTAATAACAATATAAAACCAAGAAAATTAAGTTAATTAGAACACATCCAAGAACAACAAATTTAAATTTTAAAATGACAATAATTTGCTATTAGGCCTTAGCTGTGCCTAGAACAGTCTTTAAATATAATACTATAAGAACACTTAATTATGAAGACCACACGTTTGTTTTAGTTTTAAGGCCGTCAAAGTACATACCGGATATCACCTGGAAATTTAGAGGGGAACACTTTTAAACTGCTTCAAATATAATTTCGACCAATGAATACAAAATTTGAGAGATTTTCAGTTAATACAACAGCAACTATCAACGCATCGGCTTTGTGCTGTATAGCAAATATTTCAGTCAGACATGTTTTAATTCGAGGGAACTCCTTGTGCTAACAGTCACTGTAGACGAGCTACCTCGTCCAAAGTATGAAGTTTACAAAACTTACCGATGAAGAGGACCATAAACAATCCTTTTTGGCACATTTTATAAAATAGTCTTACCACACACTCTTAGTATACAGAAAGAATTTGTATTACACTGTACTAATCAGCCACTAAGAGTAAATTAAAACCACCAACAACTTATCACGGTAAGGTGTAATAAGTAAGAGGCTTCACAGCCACTTCAGTCCCTTAACTAGGGTGGACGGTAATCATTTCCCTTAGCCATAATGGCTAGGCAGAGCGTAGCTTCAAATACAGCCATCTAGGAGATGATCAGCTGATGACTCCCAGTTCACAGAGCAGGTCCACAAGTCAACGCACATTGACAGTTGGCAAACGCACAGTGAAGTCAAGGAATAAAAACCATAGAAATTACTTCACGTAGTCCAATCAAGATATTAGATGTACCACAATTAAAAAATTGCAAACAATTGCTGTCTAGCAGTTCATGGGGTATTGTTAAATGCTACATCTTAATATCCAGACATACTAACAGTCATAGATGGCAGCAGTTATACTAATCCCCTTTAAATTAAACCACCACAAGCAGATGGAACCCTACAAGGTTGTGGATCAAAGAGCTTTTGTGGCCGAAACTTCCACCAAAGAATAATTTAGTCAACACCTACCACAGTTAATACAGTACCAATTTATTATAAAAATATTCAAGAAAATGAAATTAGGAACACTACCAGTAATATAAAAACAGAATAGAAAAACAAACCGTGATGTAATTAAGTTGCAGTCTTGCCAGTACTAATCTTAATGTATAATACTTTTAATGTGAAGCGTCCACCTTCACCAAAGAAATAAAAGTACAGGTCATAGGAAAACATGTTAAAATGAATCAGAATTACTGAGGTCAAGCTTAATGAAAAATTAACTTACAAAACTGTTAGGAAAGGCTTGCATCATGGCAAGGTGAAGATGGATGTAAGACCTCTTTACACCATTGTAAATTACAATTGATTTCTGATAGAATAATCAATGGGTAAACTCCTGCGACAAATTAAAATGTGAAATAAAACAAAACAAAATAAAGTTACATTAGGAAATTTAAGATTTGCTTGCCCCAAGAGAAGGCAAGATCTCCAATGGAGCACAGAGCTCCTGGACAACACGTCTGCCCTACATGATGCTGAAGACAAAATTCAGACACCCTGTGACGCACTTCCCAAAGGTAGTCCACACCAGATGGTGCAACCGGAAGCGGCACAGCAAAATTAATGACCAATGACAGTAGATATAATGGACAGTTCGGCGGCCGCCTCCGCCTCCGACCCTCCGCAGAGGGCTCCACCGCCACCTCCTGGGGGGCCTCCTCAGGGGCCTCTTCCACTGCCACATCCGGGGGCCCTTTTCAGGGGCCTCTTCCACCGTCACCTCCAGGGGCCCTCCTCAGAGGCCTCTTCCTCCTCCCGCAGGAAATTTGAATTTTGGTGTGAGATTTGAATTGGTAAACAAAGCCACGTGCTTTTTGACAGCTGTCATCGACAACAACCCATCGCTAACCTCACTGCTGCTATCTTGACGGGCCTAAACCTCATTGCTGCCAACTAAACCTCACTAGCTCGAGATTTGAATTGGTAAAGAAAGCCACATGCTTTTTGACAGCCACGGGCTTTTTTGACAGCTATCATCGACAACAATGCATCGCTAACCTCAGTGCTGCTATCTTGATGGGCCTAACCCTCAGTGCTGCCAACTAAACCTTACTAGCGCGAGATTTGAATTGGTAAACAAAACCACGTGCTTTTTTGACAGCTATCATCCGCCATCTTGCATCGCAAACCTCAGTGCTGCACTCTTTAGCTACTTACCTTTGAAATGTGGTGGCGGCAATTTGAAAAATTCCACGTGCTCTTGTTTGGAAACAAACCCACATGCTGTTTTGACAGCTGTCATCTGCCATCTTTAATCAACAGAGCACCGTGCTGCTATCTTTATTGTAGTAGCGGGCAATTTAAAAAAAATTTCATCAGCTGTCATCCGACATTTTTATTCAACAGAGCACCGTGTTGCTATCTTTATCGTAGTAGCGGGCAATTTGAAAAATTCCGCCAGCTGTCATCTGCCATCTTGCATCGCAAACCTTAGTGCTGCTATCTTTAGCTACTACCTTTGAAATATGGTGGCAGATAATTTTAAAAATTCTACAGCAGCCATCTCTCGATGCTCATTGCACAAGATGGCGGCTATACATGACCCCTTATGAGACACCTTAAGGGTGCTTGCGCAAGATGGCAGCTGCTCTTATGAGACGGTTTAAGGGTGCATGCACAAGATGGCGACTGAGATGCCTTAAGGGTGCTTGTGCAAGATGGCTGCTGCTCTTATCATGAAAGCTAGCTTAGAGTCTAACGTGCCGTACCGGTTTGATTAATTAAATTTGGGGCTTAAATGCATAATGTTAAATATCACGAAAACGGTGCATCGTAGAGCAAAACGGACAAAATTTTTCTGCCATATACATAGGTTCAAAGTATGAGGAACATGATAGCATAAGAAAAACATAGTCTAATGATGAGATCAACAGTTTGGTTCTTACTTAGGCCCTTTGGCATTTACTCTGTTTTAGCTTGTATTGAAGCAAGTTTTTGTAACATGAGCAGGTCTAGCTATGGTAGAGAGTATAACATGCTCTGCTGGTTCGATTCATTAAATTTGGGGCTTAAATGAAAAATGTTAAATATCTCGAAAACGATATGTCGTAGATAAAACGGACAAAATTTTTCTGCTAAATACCCAGGTTCACAGTATCAGGAGCATGATAGCATAAGAAAAAAGTAGTCTAATGATGAGATCAATGCTTCGGTTCCTACTTAGGCCCTTTGACATTGACAGCTATCTAATTCTACAAGATGGCAGCTGCTCTTATGAGACAGCTTAAGGGTGCTTGCACAAGATGGCTGCTTCTCTTATGAGATGCCCTAGGGATGCTTGCGCAAGATGGCAGACACAAAATGGTGACTATACATAGCTCCTTATGAGACGGCTTAAGAGCGCTTGTACAAGATGGCTGCTATACATAGGCTCTTATGAGATGCCCTAGGGATGCTTGTGCAAGATGGCAGCGACAAGATGGTGACTATACACAGCTCCTTATGATATGGCCTAGAGGTGCTCGCACAAGATGGTGGCGGCTCTTATGAAGAAAGCTAGCTTAGAGGCTATTGTGCAAGATGGCAGCTGCTGTTATGCATGTGGTAGAGGGCAATTTGAAATGCTATGTGCGCGGCCATCTTTAATCAACAGAGCACCGTGCTGCCATCTTGAACTACTACCTTTGAAATGTGGTGGCGGTAATTTGAAAAATTCTATGTGGTTTTAATAGCTGTCTACCACCATCTGTAAACAACAATGCATCATGCTGCTATCTTTATGACACTAAACCTCATCCTTATACATGTGGTGGTGGGTTATTTAAATTCCATGTGCTTTTTTCACAGCTCCCTTAATCAACAGAGCATAGTGCTGCTATCTTTACAGCACTAAACCTCATACCTTTGAAATCTGGTAGTGGGTAATTTAAAAAATTCTACGTGCTTTTTTGACAGCTGTCATCTTTAAACAATGGCGGCTATACATAGGCTGTTAAGGCCTTATTATTCTCCTCCTCCTCTACCTCCTCCTTGTCCTCCTCTGCCTCCTATGTCAAGGTATAGCTTTATCAAACAAGTTTAAACCTGTATCGCGAAAGCAAGAGTGTGCAGCGATAACATCATTGTGCAGGTTTAGACTTGCAGATCACAAAAAAAACATAACAAGACTAGAATTAAACACTGTACTCGATGTTGTTAACCTCAACATGTGATCAGAACATTGATTGATGTGTTCAGAACACTACATAAGTGATTAAGACTAGAATCAAACACTGTACTCGATGTTGTTAACTTCAACATGTGATCAGAACATTGTTTGATGTGTTCAGAGCAAAAGTACAATTTCAATGATTTGCCTAGTGTAAAAATCAAAAACTATGGAAACACACTGTTCACATATCGCGTAGCTAACTCGCTTAGTAAACGATATAGCAAAAGTACAACTACAAATGATTTACCTTCTATCATTTGCCTTGTGCGAAAATAAAAAACTACAGAAAAAACTATACTGCATAGCCAACTCGCTCGGTAAACGATAATCTGATTTAGTTACAATAGAAAAAACATAGATTCAAACCCTGTTCTATTATCGCAAATACAGAGAGTAGAATTAAACAGAACGATTGGTGCTATAAGAAATACTTTGGTTACATTTAAGTCCCTAGCAGTCGAACAAGTTATCGCATAAACATGAAATATCAGTCAATCTGTTGGCATGGGTTACAAGCATGTAACTTACGCGGAAAGTAACAATTAAACAGAATGCCTAGTGCTATAAGAAATACGCTGCTTACATTTAACAAGTTATCGCATAAACATGTGACATGAAATATCCGTTCGGAAACATATGATTTCAATCTGTTGGCGTGGGTTACAAGCATGTAGCTTGTGCAGGCAAGGACTACTATGCAAAATGCTGAACCGAAAAAATAATCGTGATAGGGAATGGAACCCAGGGGTTACGTCTTATCATAAGGGCAAAAGGACTCTTCCTCTACCTTCTCCTCCTCTTCCTCCTAGGGCTAATGGGCTAAAGGGCTCCTCTACCACCTCACTACACCCTCCTCCTCCCGGAAGGAGTTAGCTGAAGTTGGTACATTAGTTACATTAGGAAATTTAAGATTTTTTTTACCCTAAGAGAAGGCAAGATCTCCAATGGAGCACAGAGCTCCTGGACAACACGTCTGCTCTACATGACGCTGAAGACACAATTCAGACACTCTGCGACACACTTCCCAAAGGTAGCCCACACTAGATGGTGCAACCAAAAGCGGCACAGCAAAATTAATGACTAATAACCATACAGGAGTTACCTTTCAATTTATTTTAAACCAATCAAATTTAAATGTTTAATTAGATGCTTGTTAGGAAACATCTTGAAGCTTGTATCTTGTGCAAGTCCCAGAAAAATCGGCAGGTGCAGTAAAGGATGTCCCACAAATTTATACAATTTTAAATGATCCAAAATTTACTTGAACTAGGTCAAATATATTAGCACATGTCACACCTTTATACACAAGGGCCACTATAGCAACTCTCTATTCATTTGGTATAGCTCATTTATACAAACAGTAATCAAGTAAGTACTTCAAATACAGTACTATATCCCAATCCATTGTCTTTAGTATATCCTCAGAAATCTTATCAATTCCAGCTGCTTTTCTAGTTTCCAGCTTTTGTATCTTATTGTAAATATCTTTATTATCATATGTAAATTTCAATACTTCATTAGTATTAGTCACCTCTATCTGGACATTTTCCTTATAACCAACAATCTTTACATACTGCTGACTGTACTTCTGCATTCTGTAGATACTCACATACGCATTCTCCTCATTCATTAATGATTCCTGGAAATGTCCTTCTTGGACCCTGTTTCTGCCTTAAAGTACCTATAAATACCCTTTCATTTTTCACTGAAATTTGTATGACTGCCAATTATGCTTGCCATCATGTTATCCTTAGCTGACTTCTTTGCTAGATTCAATTTTCTAGTATGTTCCTTCAGTACTAAAATATTTTTATAAATTTACAAGTTCTCAAGTGCTATCTCGAAATATGGTGACATATTTAACACTCAAAACATCACAAGTTTTTGAGTGCTGCCTATTATCACTGATCTAAGATTTCAAGTTTTGGCTTGATTTAAACACAAAAAGAAACTGTTACAGCAATTCAAAAAATTATAAACTTAGAACAGAAAATAACTTATGTTCTTGACATGAAGAATTCATGAAGTGAAATATCATAAGTGTTGATTCATAATTTGCAACCGTAGAAAGTTTAAGTGCGTACAAAATACGTGATGCAACTAAGACTGGATCTGATGTAGTTTTCACTGAGCTTATATAGTTGAGAAACAAGACCTGTAAGTCAAAACTCACTTATTGCATCAGCTTACTTAAACCTTTAATAAATGCCACAATATTGTTACTACTGGCATAAAAACTGGTAAGTTCTGTAGGCATTATTAAACACACATAAGTTATTGCCATTGTACATTCTTTTGTATCATTATTAATGGAGATATTGAATGAAATACAATATCAGCTGGGCCTGAGTGACATGTAAATTGCTGTGGCTGGAAGTAGCATGGCATATGTCATTAACTCCATATGATGATGTACTTTCATGCAGTAGAAATACTTTGTTGTATCCAATGCAAAATAAATGCTGTACCGGCATTACTGGTACATACATACATACATACATACATACATACATACATACATAGATACTGTACCGCAAACGCCGCTACGGGAAAGAAGTTCGAAGTATGTGTGTTGAACTTCGCGCAAGGCGGAAGATAGGCAGCCTGCCGAACTCACTGACATACTCAGGCGTGACGTAGGCAATTCAAGTGAGCTCTACACGGCCAAGCATGACCATATATGGTAATGTCCCGGCCCATGTGCAAAAGTCTATTTAGCGTTAAAATGTTGTTATTTTGACACTGCCATCATAGAGGCCATCATAATAGACACAACCTATCAAATTCTTAAGAAAATCCACAATCTGGTATAAAAGGAGGGTGATCCGGACTACAGAGTCAGTGTATGTTACTCCACCGTCTCTGCGACATGGGTGACGGGTGGAGCGCTATGAGTGCAGACCGAACCTATCAATCAATCAATCAATCAATCAATCAATCAATCAATCAATCAATCAATCAATCAATCAATCAATCAATACTGATCTGCATTTAGGGCAGTCGCCCAGGTGGCAGATTCCCTATCTGTTGCTTTCCTAGCCTTTTCCTAAAAGATTTCAAAGAAATTGGAAATTTATTGAACATCTCCCTTGGTAAGTTATTCCAATCCCTAACTCCCCTTCCTATAAATGAATATTTGCCCCAGTTTGTCCTCTTGAATTCCAACTTTATCTTCATATTGTGATCTTTCCTACTTTTATAAACGCCATTCAGACTTATTCGTCTACTAATGTCATTCCACGCCATCTCTCCGCTGACAGCTCGGAACATACCACTTAGTCGAGCAGCTCTTCTTCTTTCTCTCAATTCTTCCCAACCCAAACATTGCAACATTTTTGTAACGCTACTCTTTTGTCGGAAATCACTCAGAACAAATCGAGCTGCTTTTCTTTGGATTTTTTCCAGTTCTTGAATCAGGTAATCCTGGTGAGGGTTCCATACACTGGAACCATACTCTAGTTGGGGTCTTACCAGAGACTTATATGCACTCTTCTTTACATCCTTACTACAACCCCTAAACACCCTCATAACCATGTGCAGAGATCGGTACCCTTTATTTACAATCCCGTTTATGTGATTACCCCAATGAAGATCTTTCCTTATATTAACACCTAGATACTTACAATGATCCCCAAAAGGAACTTTCACCCCATCAACACAGTAATTAAAACTGAGAGGGCTTTTCCTATTTGTGAAACTCACAACCTGACTTTTAACCCCATTCATCAACATACCATTGCCTGCTGTCCATCTCACAACATTTTCGAGGTCACGTTGCAGTTGCTCACAATCTTGTAACTTATTTATCACTCTATAGAGAATAACATCATCCGCAAAAAGCCTTACCTCCGATTCCACTCCTTTACTCATATCATTTATATATATAAGAAAACATAAAGGTCCGATAACACTGCCCTGAGGAACTCCCCTCTCAACTATTACAGGGTCAGACAAAGCTTCACCTACTCTAACTCTCTGAGATCTATTTTCTAGAAATATAGCAACCCATTCAGTCACTCTTTTGTCTAGTCCAATTGCATTCATTTTTGCCAGTAGTCTCCCATGATCCACCCTATCAAATGCTTTAGACAGGTCAATCGCGATACAGTCCATTTGACCTCCAGAATCCAAGATATCTGCTATATCTTGCTGGAATCCTACAAGTTGAGCTTCAGTGGAATAACCTTTCCTAAAACCGAATTACCTTCTATCGAACCAGTTATTAATTTCACAAACGTGTCTAATATAATCAGAAAGAATGCCTTCCCAAAGCTTACATACAATGCATGTCAAACTTACTGGCCTATAATTTTCAGCTTTATGTCTATCACCCTTTCCTTTATACACAGGGACTACTATAGCAACCCTATGGTCGGATGAGTCTTTGCATTTCGAGTGTTCGGTTCCAGCGGAGTTGGAACTTTGATTTTCTTCAAGTGCCATGTTAGGACTTGTGTTACAGTGACTAACTGAAGGAACTTAGAATTTCTCTCGTGTGAGTGTCGTAACTTTTACAAGTACTACATTTGAACTCGTATTTTGAACTTGTATTTTCGTAAACAGACTTTGGGAACATAGAAATTTTTTGAGTGTCTAATTTGGACTTGTATTTTGCGACAAGCTGTGGAACTTGTGTTTCATGACAAACTGAACTTAGAGTATTTCAGAGTATTACGCTCGAACTTATGTTTAATAACAGATTGTGGAAACATGAAATATTTTTCGAGTGCCGCATCTGGACTTGTGTTTAAATTTTTGTCATCATAACAGACTGTGAAAACATAGAGTACCCATGCCATATCTGAGTTTGTGTTTTCCTCTCGTGATGTTCCGAGGGAACATAGAACTTTTCAGTATCATAATTGAACTTACAATTTATGCTTCGTAATCATTTTTCATGGACAGTGTTAGACTCTTTCGATGTGCAGTTTTACATTAATGATCACTTAATTTTGTTTATCAATGGAATAGGATGTTTCCGAGTACCATTTAATTTACTTACTTTATTACAAACGTGCCAATGTGTTCTGAACTTGCATAAACTGTGCATCATGTGCTTAATATTGTGCTCTAACCATAAACTGACGAGATCAGTGAATTAAGAACTGTGATGACAATGATTAGTGACCCAACAGAACATTCTAGTCTGCCATGTCAATGTTAATAAGCTCATGTCATGAACTTGACATTATAAATTACACATTATTTTCTCAAGTATTAATTAGACTAACATCAAACACAAGGTCAGATATTCAGTTCAATCGTCTTATTTTCAGGTGACAATTTATGAACATTTACGATTCAGCGAGGTGTTTGAATCAAGATTTTAGTAACACTTGACGTATTTCATTTGCAATGAGTGAACGCAATAATTTAAAGGTCAATCTATTTAACAGTGCTACAGACTCTGGGATGGGTTTAAAGAAATTGTTGAGGAATGCGAAAACAGGTTTGTACCTTTAAGGGTTGTAAGGAATGGTAAAGACCCACCTTATTATAACAGAGAAATAAAGAGACTAAGAAGGAGGTGCAGACTGGAAAGAAATAGAGTTAGAAATGTCTGTGGAAGTAAGGAGAAATTGAAGGAACTTACTAGAAAATTGAATCTAGCAAAGAAGGCAGCTAAGGATAACATGATGGCAAGCATAATTGGCAGTCATACAAATTTTAGTGAAAAATGGAAGGGTATGTATAGGTATTTTAAGGCAGAAACAGGTTCCAAGAAGGACATTCCAGGAATAATTAATGAACAAGGGGAGTGTGTATGTGAGGATCTTCAAAAGGCAGAAGTATTCAGTCAGCAGTATGTAAAGATTGTTGGTTACAAGGATAATGTCGAGATAGAGGAGAAGACTAAGGCCAAAGAAGTAATAAAATTTACATATGATAACAATGATATTTATAATAAGATACAAAAGTTGAAAACTAGAAAAGTGGCTGGAATTGATCAGATTTCTGGGGATATACTAAAGACAATGGGTTGGGATATAGTACCATATCTGAAGTACTTATTTGATAATTGTTTGATCGGAGGAGCTATACCAGATGAATGGAGAGTTGCTATAGTAAGCCCTGTGTATAAAGGAAAGGGCGATAGACATAAAGCTGAAAATTACAGACCAGTAAGTTTGACGTGCATTGTATGTAAGCTTTGGGAAGGCATTCTTTCTGATTATATTAGACATGTTTGTGAAATTAATAACTGGTTCGATAGAAGGCAGTTCGGTTTTAGGAAAGGTTATTCCACTGAAGCTCAACTTGTAGGATTCCAGCAAGATATAGCAGATATCTTGGATTCTGGAGGTCAAATGGTCTGTATCACGATTGACCTGTCTAAAGCATTTGATAGGGTGGATCATGGGAGACAACTGGCAAAAATGAGTGCAATTGGACTAGACAAAAGAGTGACTGAATGGGTTGCTATATTTCTAGAAAATAGATCTCAGAGAATTAGAGTAGGTGAAGCTTTATCTGACCCTGTAATAATTAAGAGGGGAATTCCTCAAGGCAGTATTATCGGACCTTTATGTTTTCTTATATATATAAATGATATGAGTACAGGAGTGGAATCGGAGGTAAGGCTTTTTGCGGATGATGTTATTCTCTATAGAGTAATAAATTACAAGATTGTGAGCAACTGCAGCGTGACCTCGAAAATGTTGTGAGATGGACAGCAGGCAGGTTGTGAGTTTCACAAATAGGAAAAGCCCTCTCAGTTTTAATTACTGCGTCGATGGGGTGAAAGTTCCTTTTGGGGATCATTGTAAGTATCTAGGTGTTAATATAAGGAAAGATCTTCATTGGGGTAATCACATAAATATGATTGTAAATAAAGGGTACAGATCTCTGCACATGGTTATGAGGGTGTTTAGGGGTTGTAGTAAGGATGTAAAGGAGAGGGCATATAAGTCTCTGGTAAGACCCCAACTAGAGTATGGTTCCAGTGTACGGGACCCTCACCAGGATTACTGGATTCAAGAACTGGAAAAAATCCAAAGAAACGCAGCTAGATTTGTGCGCATGGAGAATCAAGAACTCTCAAATCCTCGAGAAATTCCAGAATGTCGAGAACTTCACATCCAGGACGGGCGTGGTTCCTATCCAGGCCGTGCCCAGCAACCATCCCAGAGTCCGGAGATTCCAGCCTGCTAAGACGCTTCAACTTAACTTGTATGAAAGGTGATATTAATTTGTCTTCAATTAACAATAAAATCAGATTATCAAAAAATCTAAGTTCAATGAACTAATACCCCTCTCTATACCAACTCCAATGTTTTCATGCCACACCCCCAGAAATAGGCCATGCTCTTCAAGCTAGTGTCAGCGCCTCAAAGATAGACATTTTTTAGTGGTACAATACGTACATACATATTCATTTAGACTTTTGTGCATTCCAGTCTTCAGTCTGCAAGCCTCTGCAAAGTAATTAAGTGCCTCCACAGTCCTCTATTTGCAACCAGCTTTCTGGCCTCGTTTAGTCCCATGCCTCTCATCATTAAATCACTATAAACCAAATATAATCATTGTTGCCTGGTCTCTTTCTACAGTAGTACTGTTACTATCCATTATTCTCCCAGGTAAATTATCCTCCTCTATTCACCTCATATGACCCAATCAGATCAATCAGTTTGCCACTGACCTGCATTTAGGGCTGTCGCCCAGATGGCAGATTCCCCATCCATTGGTCTTTTTTAAAACGATTCAAAGAAATTGGCAATTTACTGAACATCTCCCTTCATAAATTACTCAAATCCACAGTTCCTCTTCCAATAAGGGAATAATTTCCTCAATTTGATCTTTTGAATTCCAACTTTATCTTCATATTATGATATTTCCAACATTTAAAAACTCCATTGAAGCTTATTCATCAACTAATGTCATTCCACCAAGCGAGTTGGCCATGCGGTCAGGGGCATGCTGCTGTGAGCTTGCATCCAGGAAATGGTGGGTTTGAATCCCACTGTCGGCAGCCCTGAAGATGGTTTTCCATCGTTTCCCATTTTCACACCAGGCAAATGCTGGGGCTGTTAAATCTGAAAAATACACTGACTGACAGAGCAAATGCAACACCAAGAAGGAGTGGTCAGAACTTTATGCCAATTGCAGGGTAGACTGACGTCACTGAGGTATGCTTATGATGCGAAATGCGCCGCTGTGCTGCGCACGTAGCGAACCATAAATGGGACACGGCGTTGGCGAATGGCCCACTTCGTACCGTGATTTCTCAGCCGACAGTCATTGTAGAACATGTTGTCGTGTGGCACAGGACACGTGTATAGCTAAGAATGCCAGGCCGCCGTCAACGGAGGCATTTCCAGCAGACAGACGACTTTACGAGGGGTATGGTGATCGGGCTGAGAAGGGCGGGTTGGTCGCTTCGTCAAATCGCAGCCGATACCCATAGGGATGTGTCCATGGTGCAGCGCCTGTGGCGAAGATGGTTGGCGCAGGGACATGTGGCACGTGCGAGGGGTCCAGGCGCAGCCCAAGTGACGTCAGCACGCGAGGATCGGCGCATCCGCCGCCAAGCGGTGGCAGCCCTGCACGCCACGTCAACCGCCATTCTTCAGCATGTGCAAGACACCCTGGCTGTTCCAATATCGACCAGAACAATTTCCCGTCGATTGGTTGAAGGAGGCCTGCACTCCCGGCGTCCGCTCAGAAGACTACCATTGACTCCACAGCATAGACGTGCACGCCTGGCATGGTGCCGGGCTAGAGCGACCTGGATGAGGGAATGGCGGAACGTCGTGTTCTCCGATGAGTCACGCTTCTGTTCTGTCAGGGATAGTCACCGCAGACGAGTGTGGCGTCGGCGTGGAGAAAGGTCAAATCCGGCAGTAACTGTGGAGCGCCCTACCGCTAGACAACGCGGCATCATGGTTTGGGGCGCTATTGCGTATGATTCCACGTCACCTCTAGTGCGTATTCAAGGCACGTTAAATGCCCACCGCTACGTGCAGCATGTGCTGCGGCCGGTGGCACTCCCGTACATTCAGGGGCTGCCCAATGCTCTGTTTCAGCAGGATAATGCCCGCCCACACACTGCTCGCATCTCCCAACAGGCTCTACGAGGTGTACAGATGCTTCCGTGGCCAGCGTACTCTCCGGATCTCTCACCAATCGAACACGTGTGGGATCTCATTGGACGCCGTTTGCAAACTCTGCCCCAGCCTCGTACGGACGACCAACTGTGGCAAATGGTTCACAGAGAATGGAGAACCATCCCTCAGGACACCATCCGCACTCTTATTGACTCTGTACCTCGACGTGTTTCTGCGTGCATCGCCGCTCGCGGTGGTCCTACATCCTACTGAGTCGATGCCGTGCGCATTGTGTAACCTGCATATCGGTTTGAAATAAACATCAATTATTCGTCCGTGCCGTCTCTGTTTTTTCCCCAACTTTCATCCCTTTCGAACCACTCCTTCTTGGTGTTGCATTTGCTCTGTCAGTCAGTGTACGTGGGTAAGCAACATGATAGCGAAAGTTCATCCCCTGCTGCTAGTACATCTCAAAGAAAGCAATCTTCTGTGCTTACAAAGTTAGGTACAGTAGAGTCTCGATTATCCGACCTAAACGGGACCTGGAGTATGTCGGATCAGCGAAAATGTCGGATAATACAGAATAACTTTGAATATGAACTAAAACAAACAGGAAGGTCATACTGTATTACTAAAACAAATGACGTGTTTTACGGACATTATTTATTGAAGTATCAATTCAATTGTACAGTACATGCAGTACTGAACCAAAATATTCCAAATGTCTTACGAAAAGAAACTTGTCAACAATTAAGGATGAAAGGAGTTTCCGCCGACATTTCTTTTTCAGTGTTTCTAGCACACGTTGGAACATGAATTTGATGTCACCACTTCTAAGTTGCTGCTCATTTTGGGTGTGATGGAGCGTTTTCAAGTTGAAGAAGAGGTTTTGTAGGGAGATTGTTTGAAGCTGGAAATGTTTCTACATCTGGAACAAACTGTGTAACGAAACAGTCTTTAAAGATGTCAGCAGACATCCAGGTAGCCTTCTGATTCGTGTAATGGACTGGAAGAGAAATATTTTTAAATGCCCTAAGCTTCTTTGATTTACCAATCATAAGCAATTTTCCTTTTAAGTTGCCAGTAACATTACTACAGCCAAGAACAGTAAATCTGCGAGGGCTGCGAGAGTTTTTGATGGCAGTATCTTGAAATTTCATCCAGTCTGATAACAATTAAAAATCTGATAACCGGTTAATCCTTCAGCAAGTGTTACTACTTGACGTTCCTTTTAGAATGTCACAACCTCATCGGAGTTTTTCTCCACAGATATTAAACTGCCTAATGCCGTACCGTGTTTTCCACTGATGAAGCCAACCAGCACTGGCAGGCAGTATATGTAAGGTCGGTCCCCTTCATTAAACTCCTTCTGGAAATACACCGCCTTTTCTTGCAGAATGGTGCCAGACATTGGCAGGCCCTTTTCCCGGTTTTGAATGAACCAAAGAAACAGTGCTTCACTTACTTTTTCGTACACACATTTCTTCATTGTTTTTCTAATTTTCAGTGCTTCACTTGTTGCTCTGGTAGAGCACCATTTTTAAAAACCTTCCCTCTTTATATTTCCACTCTCCCACTGTAACACGCCCAATACCATATTCTGAAACCACTTTTGAAGAGCTTCCCTTTTGTCCAGTCTTTTTAACGCACTCAGCTTTTCTTCCATAGAAAGAATCACTTTCATCCGTTTACTCGCCATACTCACAGAGGATATGAAAAGTATAACATTCGCACCCAACCGATACTACACTGAACAATGACTGAATAATCGCTCCACCTGTTCTTGAGAAAAAATCGGTCCTGCCGCCAGCAGTCAGGCGACTGGTGTTCCCACGATCGCACCCTCCACTCCGGGTGTTCCAGAATTTAGTCTCCATCAAAAGTTCTAAATGAAGTCTACCAGTGTCGGATAACACGGAATGTCGGATAAGCGAAGGTCGGTTGAGCGAGACTCTACTGTAGTTGTAAATGATGACAAATTTCCAGAGATAACTTCTCGAAACGCATAGTTGAAATATTTGCCAAAGCAAATATACCTCTGGAAAAGCTGGAATGCAAAGAGCTAAGAGCTTGGATTACTGAGTTTTCAAATGAAGAGCTGCCATGTGTGAGAACTCTATGTGAAGTGTATTTTCCGGGTAAGTTTCTATTTCATTGATCAGGTACGGTTTAGGTATTACGACATCAAAACTACGCGCAAAATTGAAAGATACCGAATTTGAGTGCGATTTCCATATCGAAATCAAATCCAAATCTCTTTATTTGCAAATGAGGTGTCTACCTCGGTGGCAAATGGTACACTAAAATACATTATTGTCAAGCACTAGATATTAAATTAACAAAAGAAAATTTTCCTATAATACAATATTATACATTTTACGCTAACAATGTTTTCTATTAAACACACAGCTCATCCTTAATAAATTTATATTGTTTACAAAATTCTACTTATAATATCTCCTGTACTACTTACAAATATAGTCAACTGATATACAGTATGTGGAATTACTTCAAATGATACTATACAACTGGTATAAGATTAATATTTACATTGCATTTATTTTACTTATTTTTTTTTTTTTTTTTTTTTTTTTACCCGTTCTGGATCCTAAGTAGCATAATGACCTGCTGCATCTTAACCAGAGCCCCTTTTGCCATCACTTTTCAGAGTTCCTGAAGGGCCTTCACAGCTACCGTAGCGGTCCCAGGGCCCTCGAAGTCCCCACTGTACTTCACCCCTACAGTCAGTCCCCTACTTTGGCTGTCCAAACTCCTTAGACCAGGGGATGGAATTAATTTATTCACACACATTTTTTAATTTACAATAACCTGCACTGGTCGAATGCCCTATAACACTTCATTTATTTTCTCTGTTGCTGTTTATTCTCTTCTTGAATATCTGTACAGATTTTGGAAAAGGATCAAACACTACCCCTGGTAAACTGTTCCACTCCTTCACACCCTTCCCAATGAATGAAAATTTACCCCAATCGCTTCTGCTAAAATTCCTTCTAATTTTATATTTGTGGTCAGTCCTGCCGATATAATTATTTTCCAACTGAAGCCTCTCACGGATATCTCCCCATGCTTCTTCTCCTGTATAGGCTCTATATAATCCTATAAGTCTAGTTTTCTCCTTTCTCTTACTTAAAGTTTCCCACCCAAGTTCCTTTAACATTTCTGATACACTACTCTTTCTCCTGAAATCCCCTGTTACAAATCTTGCTGCTTTCCTCTGCACACTATCTATTTCTTTTATTAGGTATTCTTGGTGAGGATCCCAAACACTGTTTGCATATTCCAATAATGGACGAACCATACTCGAGTAACTTTTTTCTTTTAATTCGTTGCATCCTTTAAGTAGCCTCATTATGACATGTAACGATCTGTATGCTTTCCCAACAATGTCATCAATATGACCCTTCCAGTGCAAATTACTTTCAAATCTCACACCTAAGTATTTGCACTTGCCATCTTTTGGGATAACTACCTCATCCAAAGTATATTCAAATTCAGTTTTAAAGCTCCTGTTTGTAAAAGTTGTAACAGTTGATTTGCCTCCATTAACCTTCATTTTATTTTCTTCAACCCATTGTTGGATACTTTCAAGGTCCCTTTGTAATTCTGAACAATCCTCAATGTTGTTTATTTCCCTATAAACAATTATGTCATCTGCATACAATCTTATTTTTGATGTTATATTGTTCTCTAAATCATTTGCGTATATTACGAAAAGTAACGGACCGATTATACTACCCTGTGCAATTCCCTTCCAAACTTTCTCTTCCTGAGATACATTATAGGCCTATCCTACTTTGACTTTCAGAACCCTTGAATTTAGAAATGTTTTTATCCAACGTGTAACCCTTACGTCCAATCATATTCCCTCCAATTTCTTTAATAATATTCCATGTTCCACTCTGTCAAAGGCTTTGGAAAGATCTATGGCTATGCAATCTAACTGACCTCCTGAATCCAACTGATCTGATATGTCCTGCTGAAATCCCACCAGTTGTGCCTCACAAGAAAATTTCTTTCTAAATCCATACTGGCTCCTCATGAACCAATTTTTATCACCACATATCCCTCTGATGTACTTCGATATTAAACTCTCCAGTATTTTACAAACTATACTGGTCAGGCTGATTAGTCTGTAGTTCTCTGGTTTCCTTTTATCACCCTTTCCTTTATAAATTGGTATTATTATAGATTCCTTCCATTCCTTTGGTATTACACTATTATTTATGACATAGTCAAAGAGATATTTTAAATAAGGCACTATGTACCACCCCATTGTCTTTAATACCTCCCCAGTAATTTGATCACTTCCTGCTGCTTTTCCTTGCTGAAGCAGCTGGATTTCTCTGAAAATATCTTCGTTTGTGAATGAGAAGCTTCTTGTTTCCCTCTGTCTCTCTCCCTCTCTAGCTTCTGTTTCGGTTTCCAACTCTACTGAATCTCTAAATTTCCTACTAAATAGGTTTGCTTTCTCAGTATCTGTTAAATAGTGTTCACCCCCTTCTCCCACCATTGTAGGAATTTGGATTCCTTTCCCTTTTTGATTCCTGATATATGAATACAGCTTTTTCCATTTCCCTTTGTGGTCATTACCCTCTTTTGCTTCCTTTTTTGCTCTATTCAGTTCCCTCATTAGCTGTTTTCTAGTTTCTCTACTCTCCCTACCCTCTTTGATTTTCCTGTTTACTATTCTACATTTTCTTTTTAATTTTCTTATTTCCCTTGTATAATAAACAGGGTCTGAGGTCATTTTACCCTACTTAACAGGTACAAATCTCTTCTCTCCTTCCCAAATGATTCCTTTAAATTTAGCCCAAAGTGTATCCACGTTACTCCCTTCACTTATCCAACAACTGAATTGTGATTTAAGGTAAGTCCCAAATTCATCAACTTTAGTTTTCTGTACAATTTATTGTCTTGTGTGACCCTCTCATTAAGCCTTTTTGGTACGAGTCCTACATCCATGATTACAGCCTTATGGTCTCCTATTCCTTCAATTACCTCAGTTTTATCAACAATTTCCCATGGTTTAACCAAGAATACATCTAGTAAGTTATTGAGACGAGTCAGTTCTTGTACTACTTGTGTAAATCCTCCCTCCCAAATTAACTTATTTGCCAGTTTCTGTTCATGGGCTTCACTTGCAGCTCCATTCCATTCAACTTCAGGCAAATTTAGATCTCCCCAATTATTACCATATCATTATTATTGTTTTTACGAGTATAATCTATTATTTTCTCAAAGATTTCCATGTCTCTTTCCTCTCTTCCAGGCCTGTATGTTCCTATAATTCCCACCTCCTTCATATTATCACAAACTAATTTTATCCCTAATATTTCATCCCTTTCATCGGTAAACCATTCATGTGAACAGTAAGTTTCCTTCACCAGAATAAACACCCCCCCTCCCTTTTTATCTCCTCGGTCTCTACAATAGACTGTGTACCCTTCTGGAAATACTTCTCTATTACCCACCCCTTCTTTCAACCACGATTCCACTCCTATCACCACATCAGTCTCATAAGATTCCATCAATGTACCGAATTTTAATTGTTTATTTACTACACTTTTACAGTTTACAAGAGCAATCTCAGACCCCCTTCCTCCCTAAAACTTGACTGTTGCAATTGGGTAACTTGAAATTTCTTACTATCCTGAGTTTCTTTTTCTAGTTGACTGAGCCAGCTTGAAATAGCCTACAGCTGGCTCTTTCTACTAGTTTTCCTGGTCAGTATTATAACTCAAGGGAGTTGCCTGTTTTACAGTACATATCTTAAGATCAATAAAATCTAGAACAATATTTGCTATCTTTCGTTTACCTGAATTGTTTAGATGGAGGCCATGTTTCGTATAACAGTACGGTCTCTCAAAACTGCTGCATTCAATAACCTGAGTATTCCGAAAATGTTTACAAATTTTAACAATATCTGTATTGACCTTGTCCACTTCAATGTTCACACACGACAGTCTACTCAAATCATGCCTGTGGGGCACGTTCACTACAAAAACGTTAGTGTGGGTCAGCTTCCCTAGTGTATGTTTAAGTTGTGATCTTACATTCTTGGCGTCGTCGTGAGCTACGTCGTTCGTCCCACCGATGATAAGCACTGCATCGCCGCTCCCGAAGTTCCTAGTTGCTGCTTCTACGTTTTCCACAACACTGCTGATAGAAACTCCTGGATATATTTCTCCGGTTGCTGTTATATTCTCGTCGTTAATCACTCCCGCAATTCCCCTTCCTTGGCTATCACCAAACACAGCTACCTTCGCTGATTTAGGCCTAACTGGGTCTTGAATCTGAATTCTAGGCCTAAATTTTAAACTCGGCACGGCAACGGCAGCGGATCGCGATGATTTGGTTTCACGCGCGCGATCACTTTCTTCCAGAATTAAATTATTTAGGGCAGAAAACCTATTTCTGATGTTTATTTCCGGAAATTCAGTTGTAGATTTCTTCTTAGCCGGCCATCCACGAACTACTTGACACCACGTGCTCGAGTTTGTTAAGTACTTGTACCGGTAGCCTATATCACTCGAAGAATGGTCAGTCCCAAATTCTAGCGATCGCAGTCTTTCTTTTAATTCTTGATTTTCAACTTTAAGAGTCTCATTGTCCTTTTTTAGAATGTTTATAATTTCTAATGCACTTTTATATTCCTCATCGACTGTTTTCGGTGCTTCGTCAACGCCGTCCCCAACAACAACATTCCGAACACACTGCTCACAAATCCAGTCCATATTTTCATTAGTTTTTACGTCTCTAGGGCAATTTCCGCACTTATAATGCCACCATCGATCACATGAATCGCACAACATTCCATTTTTCACTAATCTTCGACATTTTCTGCACTTTTCGTCACATTTTACGGTTAATTTACTCGGAGAATAAAACTCTACGTCGTCATTATCGGGCGCCATTTTGAAAAAAATTATCTTACCCATACCCAATTGATCCAGTATTTTTAAATTATTTTGTTATAAATTGAGGTCTTTCTTCCTTTCTAGAAGTTTCATCTGACTACCAGAAAGGAACAGCAGAGGCTCTAGTGGGGAAGAACATCAACATACTCTGATGAAACTACAGATAGAATGGGCCGTTGTGTTTTTATCATCATATTCCAAGTCCTAGCCGGATCGAAAAGAGAGCTGCACGTTGTTTCTGTCAACTATCTTGATGCAGGAAATGCTACAAACTGCTCTCGTGCTGTTTTAGAAGCTCTCTGCAATTATAGTGTACCATATGATGCAGTTAAAGTGTTTGTTAGTGACAGTGTCCCGTACTTGACCCAGTGTTATGAAACATTAAGTGTGGTCATAGGGGATAATTTAATGCATGTACAGTACAGGGCACATAAGATCAGCTTGGTTGGCAATAGTTGGGTCGCAGTGATAACAGATTTAAATCATGTGGTTGCGATGGTAGTCTGCAGTTTTGAACACAAGAAATCGAAAATATAATTACCGGTATTTACAATTTTTAACTTCAAAGGAAGCAAAGCTTTTTCCTGCACCTGTCATGACCCGATGGAATAGCTGGTTTCAGGCTTTCTTCTATTTGAGTGCTTACTTTAGTGATGTTGTTACATTTTTCAAGATGTCTGACATGAAAGTCATCAACAACTGTGGTATTAAGTAACTGACTGATCTGAGTGACCAAGAAGTGAATAAGCTTCACACCCACATGGTTTTTGTCACAGATCATGCAGCTGGATTGGTTGACCACCTTACTGAACTTGAAGGGTCTCTGTAGCCTACCGCTCATCTCCTTTTTGCCGAACTGCATAACCTTGATGCCAGTTTTACCTTCATTTGCAAGGGGAATTTTTCTGCAGCAACTAATGATGCTTTAATTAAGCTCACTCCGCTACAGCAGGCTGCATGTAGAGACACATTTGTCAAAGCTGCTCATTCTTCACAGTGCAAGCTAGCCACATTGAAAGCTAAAGACCCCAACCATAAGCATTTTGTGTCAATTTCTCAAGCTTTGTATCCAAAAAATATAATTTTGAATAACACTGATAAATTAGATGAGCTTGAGAAATTGTTTGGAGTAACAGATCTCTCATGAAATGATATCTGGTCTGGTTACTGTTCTCTGAAACATGCAATTCAAACCCAGATGAAAGAAAGTAAAAAATTTGATGTCATGCTTGCATTAACTGCAGTTCAGACAGAGTTAAGCATATTTGCTAAATACTGTCTTGAGTTGTTGTGGACTCCAATGAACAATGTAGATAGTGATCGCATGTTGTCTCATTACAACACGGTGGTTACAGACAGATGGTGCAATTTGAAAAAAAGCAATGCTGAAGTACTGACAATGCTTTCGTTTGAACAATGAATTTGTACTGTGTGTGAACCAAGGACAATAATTGCACTTCATAAACTTGGAATCATTAAAATTAATAATACCATAAAATTATTTTAACTTTGTAAATAGATGCTAATTTTGGTAAAATAGATGCTAATTCTGGAAAAAATAGATGCTAATTTTGAAACAAATAGATGCTAATTTTTCAGGTCCCTACCTATTCCTATGCTGATCTGCCATTGCCTTTGTCTTATTATGTGTTACTTTTCTTCTTCCTATGTCCTATGATTTGATATAAAGATAACTGTAACCTTCTAGAGGCATGATGAACTCATTACTTTAATCCTAAGTTATTAATAAAAAGTTTAATTCATGAAATTTGTGAATTATTTATGTGAAAGAGAAGCAATATTGATAATCATTCATTATTCCTTATGTAATCTTGATTAGAACTATAATATATACCCCAAATCAAGATTATATAACAAATTACCCTTTTCACCCTTCATGGCCATAGCTATCACCCTTTATGGCCATACCATTAAGGGATTTTATAGAATATTAATATGAAGAGATACTTCTGTCAAAATGAGGAATCTTATTCTGTCTTCTATTTCCCTTCACACACGTGATATTGGAATACAATTTCAGGATCGTTATTATCCGTGAATTTCACTGCATTTTTGCACTTATTGGAAAATAAGTAAATTTTGCTTTAAACTGGTCTTGTTGCTTTAATTTTCTAGGGGAAATGACCTCGATGTTAGGCCCCTTTAAACAATAAGCATCATCATCAAACAGTTTAATTTTCTGTATGTTGCAAAAACAAAATCACTAATTTCTTAACCAGAATCATATGATTTGTTCAGATATTTCAAAATTGGTTCAAAATATTTTTTGTCACTTTAATCATTATTGCAAAAAATTCATGGCTCTAATTATATCCTTGTTAATATGAATACCCCAGCGAAGATCTTTTTTTATTAACAGCTGTTTTTTATTAACAGTGTACTTATTGATCCCCATGAGGTACTTTCACTCCATCAACACAGTAATTGAAACTGAGAGGATTTGGTGAAACTTACAGCTTGAATTTTCACCCAGTTTACCATCATACTGTTATCTGCTATTCATCTTGCAACTTTGTCAAGGTAATTTTGCAATCACTTGTAATCTTGTAACCTATTCATTACTCTATACCAGAGGTGCTCATCTGAGCGCCTGCTGAGGGTATCCCAGCTCAGCTGGGCTGGCCTGACGTAAATGCGGGCAGCTCACGTAGCAAGCATATGTCACAGTGAGGGGAGAGAGCGAGCACACTTTACAGGGAGGGGAATATTGACGTTCGATTGTGATTACGAAGCTCTCCTCCACTACTCAGTGAAATACTGATTGGGGTACAGTATTTAAAAAAGAAAAACCTACCATAATCGCAAGAAAGCCAACCTTTTCAAGATATTCCAGTTTGATTCATATTAGATTTGATATAAAAAGTTGAATAGTATTTTCTTATATTTATACATTTGAAGAAAACTAATACATTTTAATTTTTGTGTTACAATTTACAAAGGTACAGGGTTTAAGCATACATGGTACAATGTACAATTCCTTGGATAGGAATGACAGTATTTCCATTTTTTTTTAAAGTAAAATTCCTATTATTCATTCAGGAAAAAGTTATATATTCATGTAATTCAACAAGTTTACTGCTTGATTTTGCACAGTGTTTTAGTGTTGTGTGACTTTCCCTGTTCATTGAATTTCTGAAAATAGTATTTAAAAATTATCAGGCATCTGATGATAATAGCTAGTCTCTAAATGGGGAGGGAGATGCATCATGAGTGAGGACATAGATATTTACTATCCAAGAATAAAATACAACAACAATGTACAGTAAATGTATCAACCAAATAGATGTACAGTATGCCTTCAAATGCCTTTGCTGGCAGGACCTAGTGTTTACAGTGCACTATGTCTTCTGGTATGGGCTAGAGCAATTTTGTTACTTTCATTGATCTGTCTCTGTCTTATCCTTGACTTTGACAATGTGAAAGTGACTGAGGTATGATCGATGCTAGTAATGCCATTCCTTATGCAGCCAGTCCCTGCTATGAATGGTGTGAAAATGTTGCTCATAGGGTCGGTTGGTGCATGTATTTCAGTGGGCTTGGCAGACTGATTGTAATAGCAACTTCTGGCTCGGTGAGGAAAGCAACGGGAAACTACCTCACTCCTCATTTCCCTGGTACGCCTCTTCAGTGATGCCTAGGCCATCTATGACAGCTGATGGCAGAGCTGTTGAGGATCCAACCGGCCTTAGGGCTGAAGACTGAACTTACATACATATGCCTTCAAATAAATAACCCAACTGATGTTATTCCCCATAACCATGATTGGATTGTTGGTGGGTTTATCAGCAACCACAAGACACAGCTTATCCACCTTAACTCTGTATTATACTAGACATGTTTCTAAAGTGCCTCTAAAAATTATTGTAATTCATTACATACATTACAAAAATATTTGAGTTTGTATCCGGTCAAAATACATAAACTGCAATGAACATAAATAACATTTCTTATACTGTAAATTCAAAATGACGTGGATTTGTGCCCTCTTTCATTATTTTCTGCCTCCATTTCAAACTTAGGTATCGCTATAGTAATCAAGTGACAGGAGACCTTTTCCCAAACTTCATGGTCTCTGACGTAACCACAACATCACTATGGTTGATTAGCATACGCTCATTGCCTGCCTACCTGCCTGCCTGTCTACCTGCCCGCTTACAGTGCTGTGCGCCAGCGGGACGAAATGCCCAGCATGAGTACCTCTGCTCTATACAGTGTAACATAATCCATAAAAACACTTATCTATGATTCCAGTTCTTTAGTCATATAATTTTTATAGTGTATATAACAAAACATAAAGGACCAATAATACTGCCTTGTAAAATCTCCCTCTCAATCATTACCTTAACAGATAATTCTTAACCTGCTCTAATTTTGTGAGTTCTATTTTCTTTTCTCTAGTCCAATAGCCCCTGATTCCATCAGTAGCCTCCAATGATCTACCCCACAAAAGCCTGGGATAGACCATTTGACGTCCTGAGTCTAATATATTGACTATATTTTGATGGAATCCTGTAAAAAAAAAAAAAAAAAAAAAAAAAAGTAATTGTATGTTAGTAAGTGCTGGCCCCAAAGTGTAGTGGGAACATGCCTGTCTCTTACCCAGAGACCCCAGGTTTGATTCCCAGCTAGGTCAGGGATTTTTACCTGCATCTGAGGGCTGGTTCGAGGTCCACTCAGCCTACATGATTACAATTGAGGAGCTATCTGACGGTGAGGTAGCGGCCCCAGTCCAAAAAGCCAAGAATATCTGCCACGAGGATCCATCGTGCTGACCCACAGCATCTCGTAATCTGTAGGCCTTCGGGCTGAGCAGCTGTTGCCTGGTAGGCCATGGCACTTCACAGCTGTTGCGCCATGGGGTTTAGTTGATTTTTTTGTCTGTTAGTAAACTTCATTAATGCTGAAGTTAACAATCACTAGAAGCAGATAGGTATAACAATAGCAGCAAAGTACTTGCATACAGATATTAAGGGCTATGTTAGGAATTAATTCACTGAATGAAGCTGTTCTTATAAATCTGCTTTGGTGGTGTGGTCATGTGAAATGAATGGAGAACAGCATTGGACATGATGCTGTATAGGCTTTTGGGCTTATGCCGTGTCAAGAAAATAAGGTGAAATTCTTTATGTTTAGCAGGGAACTGTGCCCTGCATCCTCAGAAGAAATCTCGACTGTCCACGAGAAAGGCTTCCTAAACAATGACTCTTTAAAATTTAGATGTTATAATAGAAGTGGAAATGGTACGTTCATTCGCCAACAGATGGCTCCCAGGACGTGTCACAATGCTAGCATTTGAAGCGGAAGCTGACCGAACCATCAGACTAAGCGGTTCACATAATGTGTGTATGTAACATATGAACTTGACAGGTGTATAATATAGACACAAGCCTGGAATGAAACATCTGATGCTGAGGAATGTATGAATTTGGAAAACACCGAGACGAAATAACAATAGTGAAAGGACAGGGAAGGGAACTACCTACATAAATTCTTAATGGCTGGCAACCAGGTATTACTTAACTGGAAGCAGGTGTCCCTGTTGAAATTGTTAGGATTTCTACGTATTTCCACAGCTTCCCGTATAATCCTGGACCTGTAGTGTCTAGTGTGGGTAAGAGCTCAAGCATCTTGGAACGTGACATAATGACCCAACGATAGCATGTGATAAGGGTAATGCGACAGTGGTTATGGACACTGACGAGTATAAGAATAAGATCTCGGCTATATTGTCAGAGCCAGTCTACAGACTGAGCTCATGTGACCCCAGCACTCGTGTGTCAAATGACACTGTGAAGCTCTTAAGGCAATCTTCAGTTCCAAAAGAGGAGGCTAGAAACTTCTGGCCCCAGGGGATGCAGTGGCACCTAGATTATATGGACTGCCTAAGATCCATAAAAATGATGTTCCTCTCAGACCTATTGTTAGTGCGATAGGTTCTCCTACGTATGCTCTGGCTAAATACCTAAGCAAATTGCTTCAGCCACACATAGGACATATTGAATCATACATCAGGGACTCTCGGTATTTTGTCAACAAGCTGTCAACCATAATCCTTCAACCCAGTGCACTTTTGGTGAGTTTCAATGTGGAGTCCTTGTTCACTAAAGTGCCGATTCACTCAGTCATGTCTCTCATTGAACACATTACTAAGTTATTTTACCACTGCATGACTTCCAGCTATTTCTTGTGGGGTGGGAATTTTTATGAACAGACGGACGAAGTGGCTATGGGAAGTCCACTTTCGCCTGTAGTGGCTAATTTCTTTATGGAGCATTTTGAGGAGGAGGCTAATGCTTCAGCACCCGTCAAACCTTGGTCTGGACAGAAGGTCCTGAGAAACTTCATCTATTTCTAAACCACCTAAATCAGCAACATACTTCAATAAAATTCACTACGGAGATGGAGTCGGACGGATGCCTTCCTTTCTTGGATGTTCTAGTAAGAAAGAAACCGGACGGTTCCTTAGGACATACCATCTATCGTAAGCCCACCCACACAAATCGCTATCTTCATGCAGATTTTCACCACCATCCAGCACAAAAACAAGGCATTCTCACGACACTCGTCAAGAATGATATAGATGTTGATTCCCGGGAATCAACATCTATATCATCTGATGGCCAAGCAGGCATCAATTTTTGATAATGAGACAAAGACTCTCATAGTGCATTGGCACTGCCGGTGGCTACAATTAGCCTATGCAGTGGCCTCCATGATATGCACTAGCCAGCGTCTTGGTAGGTGTGCTAGGTACCAACTGATGAGCCCAGCCTAGCACACGAGGGCGAAACACTGGCAACACTGAGTTAGCTGGAAAATTTATAATGTCCAATAACGGACTCGTCAAGAAGGCGAGACGAATTTGTGAGCCATCACATATCCAGGTGGAGATGGACATGCTCAAAGTCGCGTTCAAGGGTAACGGTTACAGTGATTTGCAGATTCATAGAACCCTGCATCCCAGAGAAATGACCAAGCAAAGCTCACAGAAGGAAGCAGTGAAGGGAACTGCCTACTTGTCTTACATTCACAACACCACAGATCGAATTGCCAAGGTCCTCCGCAAACACAATATAAAAACTGTGTTTGGCACCTCCACTACAATTGCCCACAGTCCGAGTAAAACCAAGGACAAATTGTCCCCACTTTTACATCTTGAGGTATACAAAATTCCCTGTACTTGCGGTAAGGTATACATCGGCCAAACATGCCGGTCCATTGGTACCCATATCAAAGAACACAAATGTAATATTAGTTTAAATCTAAGAATTTCATTTTTGTCCGTATTGAACTGAGAATGGAAGATAGGATACTTAAAAGGGTCCACCTTTTCAATACAAATAAATGTTATAGTTCAGATGTCACGTACAATTCTAAGAGGCTGTTAAATCCTAACTCACATTTGAACTACACTCGCACCGGTGCCATTCAATGAATGATTGAACGCAGACCTTTTGTGCCAAATCCATCATGAACCTACATTTTCGAGTGTGTTTCATGTGTTTTTTTTGCATTTATCGAGTCCAAACTCACACTTGTGCAATTCTTGTCTCACCCTTCACAGCTGTTTTTTGAATTGACGCTTATTGAATAAGTGATTTCAATCCCTAACTGCCAAATTTCATCTCAACCCAAATATTTTTTAAAATGTTATGTGCATTTTTGAGAAGATAGTGTTTATTGAAATATAACCTATGTTTTGTACTACACTCGCGGCAGGCAACATTCAATGGAAGAGTGTCTGAAATAATTTGAATCTCCAATGCCAATCATCTTGTACTTCCACATGGTTTTGTTACAGTTTATATGTTTATTGTTTAAGTGATTATGTTATCTCATGTTTATACAATTTTTTGACTCACCCTTCATGACCACTTTGAAACTGACATTGTACTTCGCGTCTTCATGTTCTCTCATTTAATCACACTGATGTAACACCTTGTGTAATATAAATGTCTACATGCTAGCCTATTTCCCACATTTTGGCTGAAGATGACACCAAACAGCGTCGAAACTAGTTCCAAGTGTAAAGTAAATAAACTATAACATTTATTTGTATTGAAAAGGTGGACCCTTTTAAGTATCCTATCTTCCTGTAATATTCGTCTCAACCAACCAGACAAATTGGCAATAGCTGAGCACGCTCTATCGTCGGGTCATGATGTCATGTTCCAAGATGCTCGAACTCTTACCCGCACTAGATACTACAGGTCCAGGATTATACGGGAAGCTGTGGAAATATGTAGAAATCCTAACAATTTCAACAGGGACACCGGCTATCAATTAAGTAATACCTGGTTGCCAGCCATTAAGGATTTACGTAAGTAGTTCCCTTCCCTGTCCTTTCACTATTGTTATTTCGTCTCGGTGTTTTCCAAATTCATATGTTCCTCGGCGCCAGATGTTTCATTCCAGGCTTGTGTCTATATCATACACCTGTCAAGTTCATATGTTACGTACACACATTATGTGAACCGCTTAGTCTGATGGTTCGGTCAGCTTCCGCTTCAAATGTTAGCATTGTGCCACATCCTGGGAGCCATCTGTTGGCGAATGAACATACCATTTCCACTTCTATTATAACGTCTAAATTTTAAAGAGTCATTGTTTAGGAAGCCTTTCTCGTGGACAGTCGAGATTTCTTCTGAGGACGCAGGGCACAGTTCCCTGTGAAACGTAACAAATTTCATCTTATTTTCTTGACACGGCATAAGCCCAAAAGCCTATACAGCATCATGTCTATAAGTACGGGCTGTGAAAGCATCATTGGCAACAACAATATTGGAAATGGCCATGGAGGATAAGAGAAACAAAGGGACACCTGTTTTTAATCATTTCTAGGTAAGAGATAAAGAACTAGACAAGGCAACATGCTAGCTACAGACAGATAATTTTAGTAGAACATAGTTCTTTCAGAAAGGTTTTCAGATGAAACACTGAAAGACAAAGCAGTTTATAATGGAGATGGGATGTACAGTATTTCTTTTATTAATCATTTCTTACTTATTCTTTTTAATTTATATTCTGTCATACCATATTGAACCGAATGTTGTCTGACAATGGAAGAGGTAGAACTTTGACTAAGCATCATGAAAGTAAAGATGAATTGGTCAGCTGGAGTCCTTATACTGTTTTTTTTTCAAATGTAGTCATAAGGAAACAATCTGATGTTGCATTGATTTGAGAGGAATGTGCAAAAGTAGGATAAGATGGCTTGGACATGTGGTGTGAACAGAAGCAGATACAATTTCAGAGATATGTTGAATGCTGCAAGTTGTTGAAAGGATACCTGAGGAATGACCTAAGAAACAATGGGCTCGTACATTACACCGTGACATGACGGGAATAAATCTGTGTTCCAACAGGGTCTACAACTGAATGAAATATCTCTGAAAAGTACTGCACTGCATTTTGTAAGCCTAATGGGAAATTCAGAAATTTAGAGTCCGAAGGAGGTGATTACAGCAGTTTTCGGCCTGCCAGCGGGCAGGTTATGTCAGATTATGAAGAGATCAGAACGGAAGTGCTGCTCACAGCATGTTCCTCAACACCACCGGTCTATTGCACCCCTTGCATTAGAAAACCTAGTTTGCTGTCTGCATACTGGTATGTGGTGATATGGCATGCACGAAGTAATTCGTTGAAAATATTCTCTAACCGGGCAAGTTGGCCGTGTGGTTAGTGGCGCGCTGCTGTGAGTTCGCATCTGGAAGATAGTGGGTTCGAATTCCACTGTTGGCAGCCCTGAAGATGGTTTTCCATCGTTTCCCATTTTCATACCAGGCAAATGCTGGGGCTATACCTTAATTGAGGCCATGGCCGTTTCCTTCCCATTCCTAGGCTGTTCCTGTCCCATTGTTACCATAAGACCTATCTGTGTCGGTGCGACGTAAAGCAAATAGCAAAAAAAAAAAAAAAAAAAAAAAAAAATTCTCTTGTCATCCAGTTGACCATTAAAATCTTATATATAACTGGAGGTACCGGATATCACTCAGGTTTAATTATGACGAGACATCGAATCCTTATGTCCCAAAAACTAAGTTTTAGGCACCTATATAGATTGTAAAAAATGTATATATTAGGTTCTTTTTGTTTCAAAATAGGCACAGTGAAATGAATGAAATACGTCTGAAGGAATACTGTAAAGGCAGAAATAATACAGTGTATTTATTTATTTATACCAGGTGGCTCCCGAATGCCATACTTTCTACATATAAATGTCCCGCATGCACAAATGATGAATGAGATGTCTACCAACTGATTTTCACAGGAGAACTACTGCCAGCGGGCAGGTTATGTCAGATTACGAAGAGATCAGAACGGAAGTGCTGCTCGCAGCATGTTACTCAGCGCCACCGGTCTATTGCACCCCTTGCATTAGTAAACCTAGTTTTCCACCACATACTTCTAGGCTGGTGTATGGTATAGCCGCACTATATTTGCTGTCTGCATATCGACAATGGCTAGTGTTACATAAAATCAGCTTCATGGTCCGTATCGCACTTCAATAGATTCACAATGAAGTATTTATTAATTTTCCACCTAGTCGATACAATGATTGCCTAAGGCAATTTTTATTGGTCAAAAGTGGTACATGTTTCGTATATTATCAACATCTTCAGCCACATAACAATGTTTAGATGAAAAATATAAAATAGACAAAGTAATGCTTTAGAGGAAGTGTCCTTGAAATTAACATAAGATTGACAAGATTAAAACAAACAAATAACTCAAGAGAAAATATATAAATTATTTCTACAATAGAAAGCAGTCGTCAAGGAAACACTTGTACAATATTCCATAGAGAAATTGTCCTAATAAATATTCTTTTCTTAATAATCCATGAAAAAAGATCAATTTATAAATTAAAAATTATACAATTTATAAGTAATTATCGAAATGAAGAAATCCTGATATCACAGTGCGGCTCTTATTATTAATGTAGATGAAAATATAACTAATTCCTAGTTGTCAAATCTTATTAAGCCTGCTTTCCTTTGGAACAGTAACTCCTGTCATTCTTTCACAGTTTTGCGCCGGGTGTAATATTGATGATGCGTTCTTCCTTGTTCTTGCACCTGAGGAGGAGGAGGAGCGGGGGATATAGGTGTGTCAAGAACTTCCTTGCTGTCACCTATAGCTTCAACTGAGGAGGAATAAGTTGTAGGGCTATCTGTAGGTGGAGAAATTCCAATTCTTTTTTCTTGATCCTTCTCAAGCATTTTCAAATATACTAGAATTTGATAATATAACCTTAATGAGGCTGTAGAATATAAGAATCCATTATATTATCAAATTCTAGTATATTTGAAAATGCTTGAGAAGGATCAAGAAAAAAGAATTGGAATTTCTCCACCTACAGATAGCCCTACAACTTATTCCTCCTCAGTTGAAGCTATAGGTGACAGCAAGGAAGTTCTTGACACACCTATATCCCCCGCTCCTCCTCCTCCTCAGGTGCAAGAACAAGGAAGAACGCATCATCAATATTACACCCGGCGCAAAACTGTGAAAGAATGACAGGAGTTACTGTTCCAAAGGAAAGCAGGCTTAATAAGATTTGACAACTAGGAATTAGTTATATTTTCATCTACATTAATAATAAGAGCCGCACTGTGATATCAGGATTTCTTCATTTCGATAATTACTTATAAATTGTATAATTTTTAATTTATAAATTGATCTTTTTTCATGGATTATTAAGAAAAGAATATTTATTAGGACAATTTCTCTATGGAATATTGTACAAGTGTTTCCTTGACGACTGCTTTCTATTGTAGAAATAATTTATATATTTTCTCTTGAGTTATTTGTTTGTTTTAATCTTGTCAATCTTATGTTAATTTCAAGGACACTTCCTCTAAAGCATTACTTTGTCTATTTTATATTTTTCATCTAAACATTGTTATGTGGCTGAAGATGTTGATAATATACGAAACATGTACCACTTTTGACCAATAAAAATTGCCTTAGGCAATCATTGTATCGACTAGGTGGAAAATTAATAAATACTTCATTGTGAATGGCTAGTGTGTTCAGCAGCGATGAATAAACAGACATTACTTTAAACTCGACAACCAAGTCAGAATGCAACAGAAGCTCCAAACAGACATATGCCTTCTACAAATGTATTTTGCCAAAGAGTATTAGTTTTTGTTTTATACAACCAGCTCTTTTATTGAGTGGAATGTCTACATGTGTATAAATTAATAAGTTATTAGATTTCCTTTCTGCATCTTTGGTGTGTCTACAAACAGCAGTGGCGATTAAGGGGTGGGGTGAGGAGGGACAGTCCCACCCCCTGCCATTTGTGGAGCAAACATTATATTTTTATTCCACTTTAGCCAATTGGAACTAGGAATTATTTTAATAAAAGCTATTTGTACAAGCCTTGTTGTCTTATATGCTAAATCTTTCCTTCATTTTCTTTAATTAACATACTTATTGGTGGAAATACGCACAAAACGCCGTTTGTCATGGCTAACCGATTTGTATAGCGCTACGGCAAGTAGTGGAGACTTTGCATGTGCTGTGAGGAAGGGTAGTAGGGGTACATATTTTTTTGCCAAGGTCGTGGCCACTGAGTTATAATTCACCCGCTTGCTGTGTACATCATCATTCTGGCAGTCTCTTTAGTGTCTGTTAGTTTGTTAGTGTGTATTCAAGTACTAAATGATTTTAAATTCCATAATCATGCCGTATTTCTATGTAATTGTACCGGGTGAGCTGGCCGTGGGGTTACGGGCGCACAGCTGTGAGCTTGAACTCGGGAGATAGTGGTTTCGAATCCCATGGTCGGGAGCCCTGAAGGTGGTTTTCTGTGGTTTCCCATTTTCATACCAGGCAAATGCTGGGGCTGTACCTTAATTAAGGCTACAGCGCTTCCTTCCCATAAGTTCTGTGTCGGTGCAACGTAAAGTCATTTGTAAAAAAATATATTTAATAGTGATTGTAATTTTAACGCGTGAGATTACCAACTTTACTTTCTTTCTTTTCTTTCTTTCTTAATCTATTTAGCCTCCAGGGTTGGCTTTTCCCTCGGACTCAGCGAGGGATCCCACATCTACCACCTCAAGGGCAGTGTCCTGGAGGGTGAGACATTGGGTCGGGAATACAACTGGGTAGGATGACCAGTACCTCGCCCAGGTGGCCTCACCTGCTATACTAAACAGGGGCCTTGCGGGGGGATGGGAAGATTGGAAGGGATAGACAAGGAAGAGAGAAGGAAGCGGCTGTGGCCTTAAGTTAGGTACCATCCCGGCATTTGCCTGGAGAAGAAGTGGGAAACTAAGAAAAACCACTTCCAGGATGGCTGAGTGGGAATCGAACCCACCTCTACTCAGTTGACCTCCCGAGGCTGAGTGGACCCCGTTCCAGCCCTCGTACCACTTTTCAAATTTTGTGGCAGAGCCGGGAATCGAACCTGGGCCTCCGGGTGTGGCAGCTAATCACACTAACCACTACACCACAGAGGCAGAACTTTACTTTCACCGGACTAAATTCTTTTGTTTGTATTATGTTATTTTATATGTAAATGTGATTAACCTGCCCTGTGGATTATTCGTAATGATAGTTTCTTTTAGATTTTGACTCATTGCTGTAGCCTATAATAAAATTTTCACCAGGTCTCACAAAAATACTACAGGGCAGGTTAAATACATTTACTTAATAAATAACATAACACAAAGAAATAATTTAGCCTAGTAAAAGGAGTGTTGGTATTATCTCCCATTGAAATACAATTACAACTGAATACTTTTTTTGCAATTGGCTTTATGTCGCACCGACATACATAGGATTTATGGCGACGATGAGACAGGAAAGAGAGCTACGCGTGGAAAGGAAGCAGCCGTGGCCTTAAATAATGTACAGCTCCAGCACTTGACTGGTGTGAAAAAGGGAAACCAACGGAAAATCATCTTCAGGGCTGCTGACAGTGGGATTTGTAATTACTATCTCCCGAGGGCAAGCTCACAGCTGCGCGCCCGTAACTCCACAGCCACCTCACCCGGTACAATTAAATAGAAGTACGGCATGATAATGCAATTAAAAATCATTTAGTATTTGAATACACACTAAGAAACTAATAGACACTAAAGAAACTCCCAGACTGATGAACGCGTGCTGCAAGCAGGCGAATTATAACTCAGTGGCCACAACCTTGGCAAAAATATATGTACCCCTACTACCCTTCCCCACAGCACACGCAATTCTCCACTACTTGCTGTAGTGCTATACAAATTGGTTAGCCATGACAAACAGCATTTTGTGCGTATTTCCGTCAATAATTATGTTAATAATTAAAGAAAATAAACTAAGGAATTAGCATATAAGGTAACAAGATTTGTACAAACAGCTTTTTAAAAATAATTCCTAGTTCCAGCTGGCTAACGTGGAATAAAAATGTAATGTTTACTCCACAATATGGTGGTGGTGGTGGTGGTGGTGGGGACTGTCCCTCCCCCCCCCCCCAATCGCCGCTACCGTTGGTAAATACACCAAAGATGCAGAAAAGGAAATCTAATAACTTATTAATTTATACACGTGTAGACATTCCACTTGATAAAAAGAGTTGCTTGTATGAAGCAAAAACTAATACTGTTCAGTGAAGCACGTGTGTAGAAGGCATACGTCTGTTTGGAGCTTCTGTTGCATTCCGATCAGATTGTCCAGATTAAAATAATGTCTGTGTATTCGTCGCTGCTGAATACATTAGCCATTTCCGATATGCAGACAACAAATATAGTGCGGCTATACCATACACCAGCCTAGAAGTATGCGGTCAAAAACGATGTTCACTAATGCAAAGGGTGCATTGGACCGGTAGCGCTGAATAACATGCTGGGACCGACACTCCAGTTCTTATCTCTTCATATTCTGATGTAACCTGCCCGCTGGTAGTAATTCCCCAGTGAAAATCAGTTGGTAGACTTCCCATTCATCATTTGTGCGTGCGGTACATTTATAAGTAGAAAGTATGGCGTTCGAAAGCCACCTGGTATATATATATACATCTATATATATATGTAAATAGAGCATGCAACATAGGATTTGTGTATAAAAGTTTAAATGTCGAGATGAAATGGCGCATGGCTTTTAGTGCCGGGATGTGTCCGAGGACTTCGGCTTGCCAGGTGCAGGTCTTTCAATTTGACTCCCGTAGGCGACCTGCACATCGTGATGAGGATGAAATGATGATGAAGACGACACATACACCCAGTCCCCGTGCCAAGGAAATTAACCAATTATGGTTAAAATTCCCGACCCTGCCGGGAATCGAACCCAGGACCCCTAACCATTTAGCCACGGAGCCGGACATTATCGAGATAAAATCACTAAAGACAGGAAATAGCTGATCAATGCAACAACAAATTTATTTGTGCATGATTTTTATTCTCACTATTGTTTCTGCCATAATTTTATGCAGAGTAAATCACTAACATTATTTCCAAATGTTGTGATGTAAGTTTATGTCTTTTGTTGGACAAGATTAATATGAACATCTGCTGAAGTGACCAGAAAGTACTTGAACAATGAAAGGATTAAATCCTTCTGGGTGAGCTTGCATCCGGGAGATAGTAGGCTCGAATCCCACTATCGGCAGCCCTGAAAATGGTTTTCCGTGGTTTCCCATTTTCACACCAGGCAAATGCTGGGGCTGTACCTTAATTAAGGCCACGGCCGCTTCCTTCCAACTCCTAGGCCTTTCCTATCCCATCGTCGCCATAAGACCTATCTGTGTCGGTGCGACGTAAAGCCCCTAGCAAAAAAAAAAAAATCCTTCTGGGAAGTCTGCATTATACCCATAAAAAGAAATCCTGACACACTTTCCAGTACTGTACCTTCTAGATTTCTGTCAAGCACTATACCTAATGTTTTGCATTTTAAAATAGGCTAGTGCAAACATTTCTTAGGCTACTTCCTGAAATAAGTTTTTACTGAAGTGCCTTCAAATTATTTTTAATATTAGGTACAATGAGCACTGAAAGATTTTAATTAATGGCTTTTTAGTATGTGAATTGAGCTATCCTATAGGTTTAAGAAATATAAAATAATTTGCCAAAACTACAATTAAATATTGTAAAAGTAAATAAATGCTGGCTCTAGAACGTTGCCTCTGATGTACTGTGCTATGGGAAATGGTATGGCAAAGTGTGTATTTAAATGTAGTGGATTGTTGAGTCTGATAGCTGGTAAATGCCCTTTTACTGCTCTGATTTACATTTGCATAGTTCGTCTAGTACAGCGAAAAAGTCTACAAACGGCATCAGAAATGTAAGGATGGTGTAATTTGTGAAAAGAAGGAAAAGAAACATATTTCCTTAATCTAGAAAATAAGAAAAAAATATTTAAATCATTTATATTTTTGTTGCACAGCTGGCAGAAAAATACTTCCCATCTCTCGTAAAACATGGGAAATGTGCAATACACAGCCTTATTAATGCAGACTTAAAAGTTTGCCTTTTTAGATGTTATGTTATACTACCGCAATACCAAAAAAATGCTAGCACTCAAACAGAGTTTCTAGCTTGAAATGTTTGATTGGAACTGGACAGAAAAGGAAGTCGTCAATCCCAATGATCAAATGGGTTCTTGGAAACTGACAAATTCCTTACTACACTTTCTGGTTCCAGGCTTGCCTCACAACTGCCACACCCATCTTCTCAGCTGCTTGGCTAGCATCGCTATCTTAGATGCATGCCATGGAAACTTAATAAATATAATAAATTAATAATATTACTGCTTGTCTTGCATTTTTATCTTAGATGTGTGCTGTGAAAACTGAATAATATAATTAAATAATATTACTGCTTTTGTTAACTCCTCTCATTTAAAGGAAACATTCTGAAATGCTTCAAGAAACATTTAAGGGATGTATGATAACAGCTGGTAAGAAAATGCTTCAGAAATAAATAAAACATTAACTTACACTAAAACATGACCTAAGCAGTATAAAATTATAGAAATATGACCAAAGCCTTAAACTAGGCCAAAATGTACTGCTGTGTGACCAATGAGTACCCACTTCAGAGTTGACAAAAACATGTGTTGTTTAAAATTATCAAATGGAAATAAGAAATAAAAAATATGACATGTCATAAGCTTTGAGACCCTAGTTATGATAAAGCAGCCAGGTGGTATCTCAAATACACCAGCCTCACGTCAGTAGATTTACAAGCTACATACAGCATGACAAACATAGGAAAAGAATTTAAACACATACAGTGAACAATTCTAGCAATTGTAATCTATTTGATCAAATAGCAACATGTACTAGTAAGAATAGGGGCTGCCTGGCCGAGGCGGTAAAGCCATGCTCGGTTCGCCTGGAAGGACGTGGGTTCGAATCCCCATCTGAAATGGAAATTTCCACCAATAGAGCATATCAAAAATCAGATCAAAAATTAGATGTACATCTAGAGATGTGGAAAAATATCTAATTACCTCCATGGGAACTTTGAATTTCCATTCAGAATTGCTAGGCGGGCAATAATTCCATTGTGGAGTTTTATCTCCCGTATGCAGTTATAAGACTGTGCCTCTTATAATAGGCTTCTGATAAGTTCAGTGGGTAGGGTCTGACACATCCCACTCTGATGAGTCTAGTGTCAGACCTAAGACGAAATGCTGGTTAATAGAACAAATGCCTGAAAAGTCATACATCTAATTTTTGACCTGATTTTTGATCTGATCCCCGTCAGGAAGTCGTAAAATTTAAGAAACGAGATTTCCACTTTTGGAGGTGCACATGGCCCTGAGGTTCACTCAGCCTACACCAAAAATGAGTACCAGGTTAATTCCTGGGGGTAAAGGCGGCCGGGCATAAAGCTAACCACTCTACCCCATCAAGTGCCGAGGTTACGGATAGTGGAAGCCTTTACCCCCCACCCCTCCAAGGGCCTTCATGGCCTATACTGAGATGACTTTGCTTTTTGCTAGTAAGAATGATCTGGCAATCTGTAAGACTGGGGTGTCAGTTGTAGGATATACATTCTAACTTAGTTGGGGCTATGACTGGATAGGAAGTGATTATTAGTTGTACGTAAAATTCCATTTGCCAGTAGCTGAAATAGGAAGCCAGAGAAAAACACTTCCAGGATATCCAGGGTTGAGTTATCAACTTTTTAACTGTCAGGGCTGAGAAGTGCTCCTCATTCAACCTTCTGTAGCACAGCCAGGAAATTAATATGGACCACCTATGTCAAGTGAAAGGGAAAGTGATTTAAACCGACTTTGGAGTAAGTTCTTTTGTGGATGATACGTGAGACCAATGATAAAGCACAACAGAGATTTTTTTCATCACAGTGAACAAATGATGGAATAAATGTGCCCATGTTAGTAAAGATTAAAGCAAGCAATCATGTTTGTAGCTTTACATGCCTTTTGATATACTGTAGTGTTCATTGTCACAGGATGTACGGTTTCCCCAAACCAAAGAAATTATAACTTTAGTTTCAAAATTCCCATATACATTGGCTGGGATTTGAACATGGCTGCTTTGGCAGTATATCCATGTGTGACCAATTTAGTGACTTCTTGTACAGTCTATATAACAGCCTGATAGTAATAATAAAAATCAATTATTTTTATGAAGACAAAACTTTTAAAACTACTTTCTTTATTACAATAATAATAAAACTTATGTCGTAACGGTCCACCTTTTCAATACTATACCATGCAATTATTATTATATTATCAATTATTTTAATGAAGACAAAACTTTTAAAACTACTTTATTTATTACAATAATAACTAAACTTATGTCATAACGGTCCACCTTTTCAATACTATATTATGCAATGCTTACATTACATTTCTAATCTAGGAACTAGTTTCGGCCTTGGCTGGTCATCATCAGCCTTAATGCTAAACTGTACAAACACATCCAATAACTAAAACAAATGTACAAACACACAAAAATGACATTAAAAAGTGTTATAAACATCTGGGATGAACTATGTGTACAACATGTAAAATATGACAAAATTCAAATCAGGCTCTAAAATTCTTAGATGCGTTGCATCATGTTAAAATGTTCCATTAGTGCTTGTTGATAAAATATCATGAAAATGCTGAAAAGTTCCTCTGTTGGACATTGTCAATGGTTGAATCAAAGACAAACATGAAGATATGGTTAAACAACTAGCACATTCTTAATTTGCAGCTGGTAGACATTCACAATTCAATGCGGTGTCCATGAAGTTAACCTGAATAAATGATAGACAAAATTAATGAACTGAAGGAGAGAGAGTGCTAATCAAATGGCACAGGTTATATGAGACTTACCTTTCATTGCGGTATGTGGTGCATGACCTACTGCTGTGTGCTTTGTACTAACGGTTGTGAGATTTAAGGGGAGAAGGTGGAGAAAGGAAAGGGGAGAGAGGGGAAGGGGGGATTAATGCAGGGCTGAAGGATGTGGGAAAACAGATGGCTGCTGAGGAAAGGTGCTGTGAATAGTATGAAAAACTGAGTAACAACTTCTTGGTTTGACGTTTCTAAAAATGGGAATTAGAAGGTCAAATAGGATATTTGGCTTTTCTGAAATGTCATTAAGATTATAATTTGGGTTAAAATATTAATCTATATGCATGAAGCAGCTTTCTATAATGTTAAGGAGGGGTCCTTTGATGATGATTTTGAGAATTTCCATATTTTGTTTTATGTCTGTGAATTTGTGATTATGGTCTTACATATGCTGTCCTACAGCTGAAAATGTATTGTACTTCAGGGTATTAATGTGTTCCAAGTACCTTATATTAAAGCTCCTCCCAGTCTGTCCAATGTAAGAAGAATTACAACTGTTGCAATTAATCCTGTACACTGCTGATTTTGAAAAACTATTGTTGTTTATAGATGTGGCATTATGCAAGACTTCTGCATTCCTATTATTGCTGGGCTGTGTGACTCAGACAGTTGAGGCGCTGGCCTTCTGACCCCAACTTGGCAGGTTCGATATTGGCTCAGTCCGGTGGTATTTGAAGGTGCTCAAATACGTCAGCCTTATGTCGGTAGATTTACTGGCACGTAAAAGAACTCCTGCAGGACTAAATTCTGGCACCTCGGCGTCTCCAAAAACCGTAAAAGAGTAGTTAGTGGGATGTAAAGCAAATAACATTATTATCATAATTCCTATTATTGGTTTTGAATACCATTTTTATATCATGCTTTTTAAAGATTCTATGACTTTATTTATTACCATTCACTAACACAGTATCTTTATTTATTCCACAGGCAAAAGCAGATGCTGCTCATAAAATGGATACGTGGCTTCTTCTTCTTTTTCTTCCTTCTGACTCACAATATCAACTTCTTCTTGTACTGCATCTCCGGAGAGAAGTTTAGAGAAACGGTGAAGATATGCTTACAACGCTGGTTACCATCTTTTTGTCACTGTATTTGTCTTAAACAAAAAAATAAACTGACCACTACCTATAGACCTAAAAATAGAACACTAGTAACTTCTGTCAGTATTTTGACTTTGCAACAATCTGAAACCCAACCAGCGAGACAAATTTCAGATTCTAGTGTGAATTCAAAACAAGGACAGTACAATGCTGCCTTTGTAGATAACGAATGTGTATAAAGTGCAAACAACATGCAAACTTTATGTTGTCATAATGTATTGATAAGGTAACAGAAGCTGTCAGTGGACATAGGTATGTGAAAAGGTTGGATTTATGTGCAAATTAGTCCAGTTTCTTAAAAAAAAAATTTTTTTGAAGTAGCAGAACAACAGGACTACCAGGACTACTAAAAACAAAGCATTTGAAAAACAATTTCCTACCATTTCTTCAATCTTTGATAGTCTCTCTGCTCAGCACTGTGTTTCATTGGAATTTTAATCACAGATTGTCACTTCTGCACTGATAGGATCCTATTCTCATTGTTTTGGTCATCTCATCAAATCTGGACATCTTTAGTCAGATAGTAACATGTTCGTGATTGAACAAGCAAGTTGGCTGCATGGTATACGCCATGTAGCTGTGAGCTTGCATTTGGGAGAGGGTGGGTTCAGCCTCACAGATGGTTTTCTATTGTGTCCATTTTCACACCAGGCATATGCTGGGGCTGTACTTAAACAGAGGCCATGACCGCTTACTTCCCAGTCCTAGCACTTTCCTATTGCATTATCACCAAAAACCTGTCCAAGTTAGTGCAATGTTAAACTGCTGGCATAAAGATGTTAGTGTCTGTTCCCTAAACAGTTGTAAGATTTGGTCATGCCATCATATACTCGTCTCACATTTTCTTGTGAATGGGAGTGATGCTAAACTGTAATCTGAGAATGTTTGTTGTGGGTACAATCTAGGGGAGAGATGCCTGTTGCACACCGAACCATACCTATTTCCATAATATGAGGACAATGTGTGGTAGACAAGTACACTCTTCTATACTTCACTGATTGGATGACAAAGTAGTATATCTTCACCTTCATATGAACTGGCATTTCTATTCCCATAAAATTCCTTTAATTTCATTCTGTCTCATTCAAGTGCTTGCACATCAGCATTGATTCTATCATTATCTTGCAGGCAAGACCCCAAGTAACATAACAGGTTGGTCTTTGTGAGGTCTTCACTTGAATTGAACCATGTCTGAATATATTCTCATTATGCAGTGCTAAGACAAACTACAAACCACACAATTCGATCAGACCAGGCCAACACTTAACACTGCAGTGCAGCCAGCTGTTCCAACAAGCATGACATCAGCACAGAGCAAAGAACATTGTATGCTGTGTTCTTGGTCAGGTGTGACAGAGTGAGTTGGCTATGCAGTTTGGATCACATATTTGTGAAGTTACATTCGGGAGATGGTTTATTCCAAAATCCACGGACAGCAGCCCTGAAAATAGTTTTCCATGGTTTCCCATTTTCACACCAGACAAATGCTGGGGCTGTACCTTAATCAAGGCCACAACCAATACCATCCCAATTTTATCACTTCTCCATCCTCACATCGTCAAAACCCTTTGAGTTAGCGCGATGTTAAACCACTTAGGGGGAAAAAAAAGGAAGTGTGATAGAAACCTCAATAAGAATGAAGAGGTAGCCGTGCAAAACCTTGCAGCCACCAACCTATACATGAAAATCAGAGACTAATGGAGCATTTCACAGGACTGGAGTGTGTTCACGTAAGGCAAACAGACCTAGTTGATGCAGAGCTCTTGAACTTTGGGCACATGGTACATACCATACAAATTGGTCCAAGATATACAGTAGTTGAAGACCATTTAAGGAAGGGTCTCTCAGTATGTCTCTATCAGCACGGGTATGGCAAAATCTGTTGTAAAGGAACATGTGACAAATCCACACTAGCTGATGTTAGATCAGTGATGATGTAGAGGTTCATGTTGTCATCTTCATTAACTCATTGGTGCCTAATTATGAAACCATTCTGTACATGCTTGCAGTGGGCCAGAAATTGATGTACAGAACTATTCTGTATGAATTTTTAAATGTTCATTCATGTATTAGGAAGGAGATGGGACATGGAGTACTTTTAATTTACTCCAACACTGAGTTAGTTGACTAAGTGGTTTGAGGGGTGTAGCCGTAAGCTTGCATTCAGAAGATAGTGGGTTCAAACCCCACTGTTGCCATCCCTGAACATGGTCTTCTTTTGTTTCACATTTTCACACCAGGCACGCTTTATTCCTTCAGAGTCCTAGAATTGTCCTATTGCATCATTGCCATAAGATCTGACCAAGCCGGTGCAACATAAAACAAATAGAAAAAGAAATTTACACCATATAGTTTTAAGGGGGTCCTCAATAAAACATATCCTTTCATGTTTAAATAAATCGATACAAAAAATTAACTGAAGATCACCATCTGACAGTGGGTATACAAACATGGCAGCCAGTCAGCTTTTTTTTTTTTTTTTCCTAGTTGCTTTACGTCGCACCGACACAGACAGGTCTTATAGTGATGATGGGACAGGAAAGGCATAGGAATGGGAAGGAAGCAGCCAGTCAGAAGGGTATTTCGAAGTGATCTGAAAAAGACTGATGATGGGTCAATGTAAGTGGAAAGCAAATTTTCTGATGAAAGCAATTAGGATGACAAATAAGCAGGAGCTGTGGCAAGGAAATGGTAAAATATTTCCAGTACACCCAGAAGTATACTATTTACTGGAATTGTTGATCTCAGGGTTGTATTCTGATTTATTACCAATAACCAATATATTAAGTTATTTAATTTTTTAAGAAATGAATATGAGATTTCTGGGTTGACAAGCAAATAATTTATTATGCATTTGGAAAGGCATTCACAATTCAAGGAGAGGAAATTAAAATCCTGAGATTTGCTGATGGTACAGTTATTTTATCTGAGTCTGCAGAAGATCTGGAGAAATTGCTGAATGGTATGCAGAATCTTGGGGAGGAGTATAAGGAGTACAAGGAGTACACTCAGTCCAAAAAAAAAAAAAAGTAATGGAGTGCAGTCAAACAAAGCCAGGTGACACAGGAAATATTATACTAGAAATTGAAGTCTTAAAGGAAGTAAATGAGTATTTTTACTTGAGTAGTACAATAACTAACGATGGCAGAAGTAAGGAGAACATAAAATGCAGACTAGCACAAGCAAGGCAGGCCTTTCTTGAAAAAAGAAATTTGCTCAATTCGAATATTGATACAGGAATTAGAAATTTTTTTGAAGACTTTCATCTGAAGCATGGCACTGTATGGAAGTGAAAAGCATGGACCATAACTAGCTCAGAAAGAAAGAGAATAAAAGCTTCTCTTTTTTTTTTTTTTTACAACTGGCTTTATGTCACACCAACACAGATAGGTCTTATGGTGACAATGCGATAGGAAAAGGCTAGGAGTGGGAAGGAAGCAGCTGTGGGCATTACAATCCCAGCATTTGCCTGGTGTAAAAATGGGGAACCACAGGAAACTATCTTCAAGGCTGTCAGCAGTGGGATTCGAACCCAACTATCTCCCAAATGCTCGCTCATAATTGCATGCCCCTGACCATACAACCAACTTACTCAGTAGAATAGAAGCTTTTGAAATGTGGTGTTACAGAAGAATGCTGAAGGTAAAATGGGTGGATCAAATCACGAATGAAGAGATACTGAATCAAATTGGTGAGAGGAGATCGTTTTGGTTAAATTTGATGAGAAGAATATGACAAACAGATTAGAGCAGATGTAGGATGTAGTAGTTATGTAGAAATGAAAAGACTAGCTCAGGATAGGGTGGCATGGAGAACAGCAACAAACCAGTCTATGGACAGGTTTCCATCAATATTTTTAACTTTTTTGCAAAATTTGTCATCATGAGAACATCTGTTGTTTCAACGGCTTGTCATCAGTTTGTAGGGAGCAACTGAGAAGCACAAGCAGACCACTCAGTAAGCTATACGTGAAGATGTTCTATCATTGCATCACTAGTATGCTTTTAGTAACTGCATGGGTGACATGCACTTGGTATACAACATATACTGGTCTCTGTACTAAGTATTTTTATAAGTGCAAGCAAATAGTGGTTAGTCTTGTGTTAAAAATAGTGGTTAGTCTTGTGTTAAAAGTAATCCTGTTTGCGGAAAATAGTGGCAATGGGGCTGCAGCACGTGAGTATTATGCAGAGCCATCACATGTATGCTACTGAAATAAACAAATAGAACAGTTGCAATGTGCCAAGAAGAGAGCCTTAGCATTTCAGAGACCAAAATCTTGTCAGTATACATAATTGAGAAAGAACTCTTAAAATATTAACTGGATTAAGAAATGACAGCTATTCAGTTCTGCATGAAATGCTACAGTTTATAGCACTATATATTACAAGGAAAAGCAATAATTTCACCCTTGAAAAGGGGGATGGCTGTGTAGATCTTGAAGAGGAGCAACTTTTCTCTCTGAAGGTGGAAATCTCTGTGCCAACAACTGCTGAAGGACTACAGCAAAATAATGGTGGAATTCTGTGATATCTTTGATTTATTAATGAAATTCATATAATTTTTGATCTTCCATTTTATTAAATTAAAATGGGCTAAAAAGTGGGAAAATTATGCAAGTATGCACAATAGCTATGCTCTAATCCGTTAAAATCTTCTATACATGATTCTAATCTAGCCTCATGGAAGGCAGTATTAAACCACTTCAAAATCCTTAAAAGAGGGCCATATATATTCTGTTCCCATTCAATTCAGTATGTATTGACTCCTACATTATGCTCATAGGACTGCTAGTAAAAAACTGTATAATGATGCTTTAAACTAATTTGTCTTCACATACTCTTTTCAACAGTAATATTCATTAATATAACATTACATAAAGAAATTATGTATACCAATTACATAATACCAGCATACATAATATGTCACATCCTGCTGCAAAACTTCCTGTTTAAAAACTATAACAATCTCGCCGGCTTGACTAGTTAAGAGAGTAGGGTGCTGGCCTTCCAAACCTAACTTGGCAGGTTTGATTCTGGCTCAGTCCGGTAGTATTTGAAGGTTCTTAAATACATCAGCCTCATGTCCGTAGATTTACTGGCACACAGAAGAACTCCTGCAAGACAGAACCTCAGCACCTTGGCATTTCCAAAAACCAAAAATAGTTAGTGGGACGTAAAACAATTATTATTATTATTATTATTATTATTATTATTATTATTATTATTATTATTATTATTATTATTATTATTATTATTATTATCTCCCAAAGATTGCAATAAATCTGCACAAATAAATATTTTATAAATATAAATATTTTTAACTTTTTTTGCAAAATTTGTCATCATGAGAACATTTATTGTTTCAACGGCTTGTCATTAGTTTGTAGGGAGCAACTGAGAAGCACAAGCAGGTTGCCAATTATATTATATGAATCTTGTTTCAAGATCCTTGTTATATCAAGGAAGTTCATACTATTTGCTTGCCATTAATCCAAGGTACATGTACTTTGTTGATGCATTGTCCTTAAATGTTTGCTGTGAATGAACTTTTTTAAATATTTTGTTCAAGTGCTCATTTGATACAACAAAAGAAGTGTAATAAAGCAAATGCTTCTGCCATCTTTATAATTCTTGGGATCTGCAATATTCCAATATAAAGTGCTCAAAAAAGCTTTGTATAATATGATTTCACACATTTGTTAAGGTACCTCAACATGTTTACAGCATGCACTGTAGGCCAATGTCTGAGACACATAGTGATGCGTATCAAAAAGAGGTTTGACATTTGTCCAATATGAGGCATTTGTCATATCGGTCAGTTTGAAATCACCACTTTTAAGGTCAGTGGTGTATAGAGAGCACATGTAAGACTGAGGTAAATGGGAAGAGTACGTATTTCTGCCACTGACCACATTTGAACCATGACACTGCTGCAAGAAAGATGGCAACAAAAGAATGTCCCCACTCATGTTGGAGTGATGTCTCTAGATTTCAGGGAGAGAAAAACAGTTACTGACCAACAACAGACAACATAACATGCAGGGAGGATCAGTATTTGTTGCTTTCAGCACGTTATAGGTCCACAGCAACTACCACCTCGTTTCACCAGGAACTTCAGAGGGCCACCAGAGTGAACATCAATAGGCAGTGTGAGGTGGGCAACAACTCGTAGATCATGGCATTAGGGGCAGTGGAAACTTGCTCTTTTCTGATAAAATCACCTTAAGCTTGTATCCACACAACAGAGGCATTAGAATCCGGAGACAGTTATGGATGGTGTTATGCATCACTTGACCAAGCGCCAAAAGTAGATTTTAAGATATTGACATAAACGTAAAATCCTTTGTATTAATTCATATTTCCTGTTAAATGTGAGGTATTATGTACCAAAATAAAGATAAAACCATAAATTTTCTTCTTAATGTATTCAATTTAGGGATATTTGAAGTATATCGTCGTAATCTGAGATAATGGTGCTTGGTCACTTGATGCTTTATTGCGGTTACATTAGTTTTTGTTTTGCATCACTTGACCAACAAATAAAATTGCAATTTAGTGATCGATTTAACTTTTAAAAATTCAGGGCAGTGTAAAATATGGTACTTATTAACTAATTTTACTGCTTATTTAAGTACAGGATTAAATTATACATAACAGTATACAACATCCATAGAAAAAATATGAATTTTAGAATATACAGTAGTATGGAAATTACACTGGTAGATCATAGTATTAAAGCATCATAAACACACAGTTTCTCCAAGTGTAATATAATGCTGGATTTTAAGAATTTTCGAGTTCAAAATCCATATTTACACAATCAGACCCATCTATAACATTGCTATTCTAGGATCATTAAACAAGCCCTTATAGAAAGGCTTAGCATCATTGGGAATTAGCTCCATGAGAGAACGCAGGTCGTTCAGTTTTGCTTCTGAAACTGGTTTCCATTGGGTCATAACGGAGTGAGCAGACCATGTAGAGCTGATCCATTTTCATTCTGAAGCCGGCGACCAACTGTAGATTTCTTAATGTCCACTTCAACAGTGCGTTCTGCATCAAAATACTTTTTTAAGAAATTGCTGGAAGGTTTATCTTTCTTCAACTCTATTTCTCTCACATGCAACCAGTTTACCTTCTCACTGTTTGTGCCTGTCTTTCTGTTTACAATGTGCTTCTCCAGATGAACTGTACTATGAAAATCCGGTCCGGTCATTCTGTGCACCACAAGCAGGTTCTTTTTTCAGCACATCTTCATTACCTACATTTATGTAGTCTTCGGCGGTATAGAGGCGCTGCTGAAATTTGAAAGCACGTTCTGTATCTACAAAGTCGCTGTTGTTAGGAAGTTTGACCTGGAAATAGAAATATTTGTGTAATCTTTTCAGTGGTAGGGTGTTGTTCCAAAACTGTTTTCAGAAGTAGAACAACCTTTATATTATGATTCTGGCCTCTGCAAGAATCTGATCACAATATGACTTCTTTGGCTTTGTGCAAGTTTTCCATGAGATGCTTGTACAAGCAGGATCCAACCTCCTGAGCCCCTCGTCCTGCTTCTCCTTCCAACCAGACATAACAATGACCCTTTATTATCTTTACCTAAGTTATATAACCACAACTGGTGCTTGTCAAAATCCACATCTGTGGGAATACTGGGCAATGGCAGTATTTTTTCAAGGTCAAAACAAAATGTTTCCAGTTTTTCATCCAACTTCGATTTTTCTATATCGGAGGATTCTGGGCGTATGCCACAGGGAAGAAAACCTGTGCAGGAATCTACATTTAGCATCACATGACCAGGCGACTGCACGCTTGTTGTGTGGTCGTTTGATGCGTAATTCAGACTCAGAAATGGTGGTTGGTCACTTGATGCAAAACTTCAATTTAATGATTGAGAGGTTGGCGTTTGGTCAAAATTCATTTCCCACGAAATCATATTGAGAATAAAAGTCCGAACAATAACCTATGTAAAGTTTACACCTTTAGCTACCAGATGGTGCAATAATCTAAAAAAATCCATTTTGGCACTTGGTCAATTGATGCATAACACCATCCATTTGGTGAGCAATGGAATGAGCTCTTCATCCTGGAGCGCCATCAGCAGCAAGGGGGTTCCATAACGTTTTGAGGTGGGATCATGTTTGGTCAATGTACACATCCACTTCTTATCCAGGGTAATGTGAATAGCCTGGTATACAGAAACAACATCCTCCAACCTTCAGTTACAGGATTTGCTGCCACTGTGGGCGAGGGTTTTACATTAGTGGATAATAATGCTAGAGCCCATCGAGCCAAAGTTGTTAAATCATTTCCTTGAGACACATGAGATACAGTGAATGGTGCATATGCAGAAATAAAATGTGTTCTACATACATAGCACGAAATGAAGACAACAAAAGACAACAATTGCCCATCATCCTAATCCTCTTGCTAATATTCAGCAACTGACTGAAATGGCTGTCTAAAAGTGGAATAATCTGTCCCAAAGCAACTAGGATTCTTTGTCTTGTTGCGTTCAAGCATGTATCAGGGCTCTATACATGATATTAATTTGCTGCACAACAAATGATAATTCCCTGTTCAAAATTTCACATTGCTAACTTTGTGCTTTTGTTGTATTTCTGTTGCTTTTGCATAGTTCACTGTATCTTGTTTCTCTTTGTACATATCCTTTATAATGTACGTGCAGACTCATAGCAAAATAAAAAGTGCACTAAACCAGAATATGCAAAACTTTTGAGCACTGTACTTGAGAAAGAGTACTTGATATTTTTCCTGTTGGATGTTCAATTGCACTAAAAATAAAAAAAATCATGCCTCCTTATTAGGGATGGGCACTTCCTAAATTCTTCAGAACAACAGGTTTATTTCAAATAGTGATGGGCAGTCTGAGACGGGGTCTCAAGGTTTCTCAAGACTAGTGCAAGCACCTGTTTCTTGCAAGAAATATTGAAAATCTTGAGAGCACATTGTCTCAGCATTGTGTGGTAAATAGCGTGTTGTAGGCTTACAGGTAGACGGAGCTGAATGCTGTTTCTGCTGAGTATGCAAATAAGCAACTACAAGCCTTTAGCATTTCGTAAATACGTGTCAACAAGCAACTAGGCCGTTCATTTCTACTGAGGTCTATTATTGACACAGTATAACATATTTATAAAGGATACACATTTTGGCATTGTATGCAGCGGTAAGTACAAGAATGAGTAGGCTAAGTACAGAAACTGATGGCTACTGTAGGTATTCATCATTATCACTCCTCATAATTTATTAGACCCTTCATTCAATATCCTTCTGACTAGTGCTTGAGTTTACCTACATTATGGTGACAAAGAAAATAATTCCTTACACTGTAACAGAGTATTTGCATCATAATTAGGTACTTCGGTATATGACAGTACAATGTGTAATTGTGCCTAATATTATACGACAACTTTAAGATGAAGTCCAAAACTCAACATAAGTCATGGTTGTGGGATTAGGGATTATTTTGAAGAGATGCCACATAGCACAGTCCGCTGTCTTGTTTATTCAAAAGAAGTAAAATACGTCAGCAGATATACTTCTGGGATGATCCGGCACTTAAAAACATGTAATATTACTGAAGGGAAATCATCACAGAGAATATTACTACAGGGGAATCATTACAGAGAATAACACCGGCCTGGTCTGCATCACAAGAAGCTACCCTATCGACAACAATTACCAAGTATCTAGGTGGGTGTACATCCTATCTACAAGTCGCTTAAGTGCGGCCAGTATCCAGTAATCGGGAGATCGTGGGTTCGAGCCCCACTGTCGGCAGCCCTGAAGATGGTTTTCCCTGGTTTCCCATTTTCACACCAGGCAAATGCCGGGGCTGTACCTTAATTAAGGCCACGGCCGGTTCCTTCCACTTCCTAGGCCTTTCCCATCCCATTGTCGCCATAAGACATATCTGTGTCGGTGCGACGTAAAGCAAATAGCAAAAAAAAAAAAAAAGCATCCTATCTACAGCTATTAAAAAATTAAACAGGGTTATTCAGCTAAGATGAATGATATTAAGGGGCTCATAGTTGAACATGCAGCACTTTTCCAGGCCTCTGACAAAATTTAATGGCACACACGTTTTCATTTGAGAACATTCTCTCATGCAGTAACTGCTGATGGTATACATTCAAGCTTACACTCATAGTTACTGGGATGTCACACAGATTGCAGCAGCAGGACAATTGGTCTTGAGAATCTCGCAAGAGTCTCAAGATCTGTGACATCAGTCTCGAGTGAGAGCATTGCCCGTCACTAATTCCAAGTGTTTCTAATTCTGAATACAAGGAATAATATTTTATTATGCTCTAAAAATCTTTGTTTCCTACACCCTCAACCAATCAGAACTGTAAGCATACTGAAGATGGCAAGTATAAGCATACGTTGCCATTATGACTTGCCTTCATTAATAAGCTTTATATGGGTAAAGTCAAAGGGGTTTTCAAAACAATCTTAACAAGGAATTCTTGTATAAGAGCAGGTCATAGCTATAATTTGAACTAATATGCACAGAATTATGGCTATAAATGGACAAATTTTAAATCTTCCATTTTCCCCCTTGGGATATTTTGTTTGTTGGATTTGTTATTTATTATTTATGGAAATGGTGACAATTTTGGTACCGACAATCATTCCAAGAGACTTGGCCTCATATTTTTTTTTGTTAATGCAGAACACCATTTACTTTGTCTGATACGCTAACAATAAAATGAATGCTTTGAAAGAGGAACAGGTAAGATTTCTATGTAAATGGACAAATTCCATATGGCAAAATAAAAATGGCATGTTCTTTATTTATCCTGTACATAATGAAAGATGGATCTAATTTTAAAGAGATTTCTTAACATAACCAAAGAATCCTTTTAACAATGTTCTATATAAATCTCACATATAGCCAACTAGAGTAAGACAATACCCAAATCTAAAAAATTTGCCAAAAGTTACATTTACAAATTTGCTCTATAACTTAATAACATTTACTTCAAAATGATACTTGCTAGACATCAACACACTTTTTTTGTTTTACTTATATTAAAAGGCAACAGAGTTAAAGCTCCTCAATGTACTATTATTTTTATATTGTTATCACATGGATGTGTGCACACATTAGTTGGGTATGCAAAAACATGGCCTACATCAAACTACATATCTAGTAAATTCCATGTGCTCTATTGGTACTAAATACTTCAAGGGAATTATCTTGGAAATCATGGTGAATAACAGACTGAACTAGCAAAATCTAGCTAACGTTTGCAAAATCTTGGAAATAGAGAGAAAGTTGAATGCACAGATGGAAATGATTTACATTAATAGACTTTTTTCCACAGCATCTCATGAAGTATCTGATATATAGACAATCAAATTTATGTTATTATAAAAGAGTAGAAACAGACAGGAAGATACAGTCTAGTAGGCTATCCACTTAATGTTGCAAACACTATGAGTTGTGACAAATATTTTCATGCACCAAACACTTAGAAAGAAAAGATCTGCTCGTCTAGTTATCAGATTCAAGTTAAAATATACACTGCTTTTTGATAAAGTAACCATTGCCAATTCTGTATACCTAATAGGAATGTGCTTGTCACGTTTGGATATTTGAAATTGGAAGTAAAACATTCAAGGTCTTGGGGATGCAAATTTAAAAATTTGTAAAATTTGAAATTTTGATCAAAAGTGACATTGAACAGCATAGGAACAATACTGTAGTATATGAAAATGTATTACAAGAAAACTTTTCAGTTATATAATTCAGAAGCCATGAGAGTTGCTGAGAACAAGTCATTTGCAATGACAAGGCTATGTCAAAGTTTGAACTACAGTAGGCCTATCTGGTATTAGGCCTATAGAAGAGAAGCGCAAACTCAAAGGGCCTGAAATATTCACAAGTATACATGCATTTGGTGTATTAACGTTAAAAGATAATATCTTTGAAGCAAGAATGACAATTGAAAACACTGGTATACAGATTTGCACGACGATGCTGTAATCTATGAACTTTAAATCTGTTTATATTCCTTTATATTGTGCTATAGACTTACATATTTTGTGCATTTGTTCAACTATGAGTCCTTGTAACTAATGTAAAAATAGTGGTTTTGAGATATCATTAATTCCTTACACTAGAGAAATGTATTATTTCTGTTACTGTTTAATGATGATGAAAGAACAAAAGAACATACATTTCAAGTGCTGCTATGCCATTGGAAATAATTGAAATATCAACTATCATTATTGCCTCTACAAATATACGCATTTACAGTACACAAATTTCTTGATAGTCTTTACACTGCACTTCCCACTGGACAAGTGAACTGTTTAAGTACAAAAAGTATTTAAACAATTTCTACAACAAAAATAAGTTTCTGAAGAAATTCATGATATAATTATAGTCTCAACATCTTAAAAATTTAGCAAGTCGAAAATGCAAGACTCTCTGGAACTTGAGCCTGTATCCAGGTTACGTATGCTAACACATTTGACAGTGAAGCTAAAGACATTTTGTTATGCAGTAATAATCAATGGTATCAACCATACGGTAGGGCATATGTTCACAGAGACCTTATGCGTTGTTTCAGTGTGTACTATCCCCAGCTCATTACTTCCCACATGTATGGAAATTCCCTGTATATGGCTGAAATCAGCAAAAAAACTTGCACATTTAATTTTTGACATGAACATGTAACTACATTAAATGGGGTAAGAGTAGGTCCACCTACTCAATCTGGTACGTAAACATCAATGACAATATAACTATATTTTCATTTTAAAATGGGCTATATTCTCATTAAAACATTAATGGAACTAGCTATGACCTTACTTTAAGTCATCCTCAGCCATCACTTAGTCAAAAATGGCATAATTAAAAAATCAACTTTTAAAACTAATTTTTAAAATTATTTTATTATTTTAATTCAAAATTAAAATTTAATTTTAAAAATTTAAGCCATTTTTGACTATGTGATGGCTGTGGGTGACCTCAAGTAAGGTCAAAACTAGTACCATTAATATTTTAATGAGAATATAGCCAATACTTTTATGAAAATACTCTATAATTTTATTGTTATTGGTATTTATATATTGAATTGGTGAACCCACTCTTATCTCATTTAATGTAGAATACATGTCAATACAGATCATATGATGTGAACATGTACCGACAAAAGAGTAGCGTTACAAAAATGTTGCCTGGGCTGGGAAGACTTGGGAGAAAGGAGATGAGCTGCTCGACTAAGTGGTATGTTCTGAACTGTCAGTGGAAAGATCGTGTGGAATGACATTTGTAAATGAATAAGTCTGAGTGGTGTTTTTAAAAGTAGTAAAGATCACTAAAGTTGGAATTCAAGAGAACAAATTGGGGCAAATATTCATTTATAGGCAGGGGAGTTAGGGATTGGAATCATTTATCAACAGAGAGCTTCAATAAATTTTGAAATTCTTTGCAATCATTTAAGAAAAGTCTAGAAAAACAACAGATAGTGAATCTGCCACCTGGGTGACTGTCCTAAATGCAGATCAATGTTAATTGATTGATTTATTTGATTCATTGATTGAGGTAAGTCACCATCTTGAAGTTATTTAAATGGCTTGTGCTTCTTACACAATAATAACTTTTTTTTTTGTTTCTTTTTGTTTTACTTGTATGAGAATATAAGTATTGTAAGTTATTTACTCTCATGTCAGAAACATCTTGTATACAGCCAAATATTACTTTGAAACACCAAAGGTATGTGACCAACAGTTCGCAATTTCAAGTGCATTCTGCAATGTCTGAAACAGTTCATCTTCGGTACAAGATGATGGGCACATTGGACATTGAAGCAAACATTTCATGGTTTATTCTTCGCTGCATTCAAACTTGATGTCGTCAGCATTTATGTAGTTCCATCTCGCAAGATTGACTTTGGACCTACCCATTCCTGTCCTCAGTCTATTCAAAGATTTCCATACAGTCCAGTTTTCATTATAGCCAGATGGTAAACATTCCGCTACTGTCATTTGTCCCGGGATGTACTCTTGCCATTTCAGGCGATTTCAGTTCCCGCGATGTTCACGGGAAACTTTTCCTGGACTTGAATCTTTGACTTGAGCAGGGGAGTACATGGCTGTAAAGTGGGCAAGCACTTTCTCATTATAATCTAGTCTTCTACCTGTTCGCAGCTACTTTTCTACAAATACAGGGCGGAGAAATCCCTGCAAGCTGATACAGCCTGTCGACTAGAGTAAATTTCAAGAAACCTGTCGCTAGTTTACAGGTCTCATTGAGGGTGACGTATACCTGATTGACACGAGATGGTGAATACCAAACTGGACGTGCATATTCTGCAACAAAGTAACAAAGGGCCATAGCTGATATGTGGATAGTTTGTGGCTGGCTTCCCTATAGCGATGCAGTCAATTTACACAAAAGGTTATTTTGTGCAGAAATTTTAATTTTGGAATTCATGAAGTGCTTCTTAAATAAAACAAGTGGACTCGTGCTGCTTCACAGCATTCATTATAAATAGGTCAGATAAGAAGATGTACAATATTATAGGGAAGGATCCACCTTTCAATACTCCGTAGTAAGTTGAACTAAAAAGTAGTTAAAACCTGTTTATTGGGACCGGTTTCAACACATTTCAAGTGTCATCATCAGCCAATTAGCGAAGATCTTAAAACAACTAATATATTGAACACAGGCAAAAAATTAACATTGTATCATATCGTAGCAATTCAGTTATATTGTTTTGCCTGACCTTTTCAATAGTTTTATGAACACTTAATATCGATATGTAATAATTGTAGTTTATTACATTTCTTTCCACACAATTTGGGCGTATCTGGATCTTAACATTTTCAGATGATCTTGCGCGAGATAGTGCAACATACAATTGGCTGTGACTGAATACTGGTTCGGGTAAGTAGACACCCACTTTTTCAAGAGTTTGTGCTTGCGCTTTATTACTGGTAGCCTAATGGTCATAAAGAAAGATAGTCGACTTGATACCTTCCCGTCTGTGCATACGTCCATGTTTTCTATTAGCAGCATGTAAGTTATTAGGAACGTTCCACCATCTGTTGAATATATTTAGAAGCTGAGGAAGGTTGGGGAATCAAAGAGTATATAGTACAGAACAATATTTTTCCATGATCAGAGGATGTGTATACTCTCTGGCTTGACAGGTAGTAATCAAACATGGCTGCATGCACTGACATTACTAAGTATGAAAATCACATATATCACAATATTAATGAAAGTGTTAGTCGCTTAGCAACCTGATAAGTTCCTGCAATTATTGGAGGGATCCTTTAATGATTTGATTTTATGATTACTCAAAGTTGGCGTAAGTTGGAGACCTACCAATGTCACATGATTCACCGGCAGGTAATTCCAGAGAGAATAAAACAAAAATGAAGCAAATTGATCCAGTAGAATGGACGGTTGGATTTGCCAAAGCTGATTTAGTAAACTTTTTTAATATCTAAATAATTATTCCTTTCACTGGAATATTTTATATTCTCACCATTCAATACTTAGTAATATATTAGAACATGTTTCAGTCTGTGTGACCTCCTTCTCCTTATTTTATTACTTAAAAGTCATTATGGATCAAACATGATATTCATCAATTTCAGTGCTTCTTATATGCAAGGGTTCTGTCAAGCGTTATTTCCAGATATTTAGGAGTGTTGCAGGTCTGTTATTCAATATCTAACTATGCTATTTTGAGCTTAAGATGCGATTCCTTCCTTCTCAGGTGAAAGGCACTGTAAAAGGTTGATAGGCATTCACTGTTTCAAACGCAGTACTCTGTGGGGCCAGGTCAAGGTTCACAGCATATATGAAACTTCTGGAACTTTAAAATACCGGTTGGTCATTTGTATAGATGTTGAAAAGTGTTTCTCTGCAACTTAAGCTTTTAAAATTTGCATGTGAACATGTTCATGGTGTTATAATACACTATGCTTTGATTCTAAATATTTTTGAAGTTAAACTAATCACTGACAGGTTTGTAATAAAATAAACATGATCTGATGAACCTCTGAAGACAAAAGATGGGCCAAATACATGCTTATCTTAATGACATATTTTTATAATTTCTTAATACCAAAGTTTATGGCATAGAAGTTTAAATATTGAGTAGCTGCAAAAAATGTGACTAGGGAAAGTGATAATTTAAATGTAATCAACATCTGCCAAGTTAACAAGCTGAAAAACATAACTCCAGTACCATCTGTGAAACTATCTTTGTCACAATTGTGGTAATGGTAATCAACTTCCCAATTTTCATGTGTAACTTTTCATTATTGTGATGGATATGGAAATGATGACAGTACCAGGAATGACTGCAGAAGAGAATATGAAGGTACTGGTAATGGTGTTTGCTGATAACATAATTGTGCAGGGTGATAAAGAGGAAATAGTACAGAAGGATCTGAATACATGGGCAGAAGCAGAAGAACAGTGTAGAATGAATTTCAGTGTGAAGAAAAGTGAGTTTCTGCTGACAAGGAAAAAAGACCAAACAGCAGCAGATACACTGTTTGGAGAAGATGTAAAGTTTCAGATACTTAGAGGAATGTGGTAGAAACAACAAAGAGAATGGTGAGTGGGAAAGACAGGTACATGGGTACATTTCTTTATAGTGTTATAAAGATGATCTGGAGCAAGGATGTACTCCAGGGATGATGATGATGATAATGATGCTTGTTGTTTTAAGGGGCCTAACATCTAGGTCATCAGTCCCTGATGTACTCTAGGGAAGTAGGCCTAAACTTAATATAACTTCATACATTACCTATTTTCAATACTAACCTATGCATCAGAGACTTGGTTAATGAAAGGAAGATATGTTAGTAGACTACAGACATGTGAAAAGAAATTTTTGAACAGAATAGGAGCTACAAGAAGAGACAAGGTGAGAATGAGAAGGTGAGGGAAGTACTTTTTTTTTTTTTTTTTTTAATTTTGCTTTACGTCACACTGGCACAGGTAGGTGTTATGGCAACGATGGGATAGGAAAGGCCTAGGAGTGGAAAGGAAGCAGTCATAGCCTCAATTAAGGTACAGCCCCAGCATTTGCCTGGTGCAAAAATGAGAAACCATTGAAAACCATCTTCAGGGCTGTTGACAGTGGGGTTCAAACCTACTATCTCCTGGATGCAAGCTTACAGTTAAGCACCCCTAACTGCACAAGGGAAGTACTGAATGAGGTACTCTTACAAGAGGAGGATACAGAAATGTCAAGTAAGAAGGTGTGGTTATGCGAAAGTTGCTGAAATATTGAACGGATAAATTTGATAACTTTAGCCAGGTGAGATTTTCTGTAAGAAACTATTGGAACAAAGTTTTATGTTTATGCCGGGCTGAGTTGCTCAGATGATTGAGGCACTGGTCTTCTGACCCCAACTTAGCAGGTTCGATCCTGGCTCAGCCTGGTGGTATTTGAAGGTGCTCAAATACATCAACCTCGTGTTGGTAGATTTACTGGCACATAAAAGAACTCCTGCGGGACAAAATTAAAGAACCTTGGCATCTCCAAAAATCGTAAAAGTAGTTAGTGGGACGAAAAACAAATAACATTATTATTATTATTATTATTATTATTTTATGTTTATTACATGTTTCATTATTAAATTATCAATTTTATTATTACAAATCATATTTAAGACTGTATCACAGCTGTTAAGCTTGTAAATTAAAGCTCTTGTACAAAATTATGGAGGTTAATACTGGACCATTTAGTAAGAAGCCGATTTAGGTAGCTATAATTATGTTGTATTAATATTGCAATTTTGGTTTTAATGTCATATAGTATTGATATATCTAGGAAGAGAACTACCTCTTTACCCATGTTGATTCAAATTAGGGCCATCAATGAGGGGTGCTAGCATACAAGTGACAAACACATACGCTAAAATATGGCAAGTACATATGTGAGCTATGAAAGACTGAAGTATGATCAATTTTTCCTTTGCCAGAGTGATTATGTACAATATTTTGTACACATAGTTCAAAAGCAAGCTTGTAGTTTCACACATCTGTTGATATTATGATCATAATCATAGTCATAAGGAATCCAAACCACAAAGACACGCATTTTTCATTTTAAAATTTTTCCATGCATTGGCTGAGATTCAAACCAGAGATGCCCTACGAGGATACTTCAAAGTTTAAAACTTGAGATGTCTCATTAAACAAATGATGATAATTTTGTGCGGTTATTCCTAGCCTGGTGCAGCCCTTGCAAGGCAGAACCTCTGATGAGGGTGAGCGGCATCTGTTGCGTATGGAAAACTGTGTTATTATGCAGAAAATAGTGTTCTGTGGTGTATTAGTTGCAGCGATGCTGGGGCCTGCACAAACACTCAGTTCCCGAGCCAGGGAAAATGAACCATTTAAAGTTAAAATCTCCGACCCGGCTGGAAATTGAGCCAGGGGCCCCCTAAACCAAAGGCAACTACGCTGACCATTCAGTCAAGGAGCTGGACACTAAACAAATGATACACATCAAGTGAAAGCTCGGAAACTGAACGTGATCTGCCAAGACTAGAAGATACCATTTGCATTCCATATCCAACTGATGCCAACTGAGATTAAGATGACCAAAGATAGACACAACAGAATAAGAGAGTTTGATATTAAAGCTGTCATTACGATAATGTATGTTAATGTTTATTATTTATTTAGAAGCTATGTAAAGCATGGTAATAAATGTACAGCATGCTTCAGATACACTACAGCCCAGTAAGATGGGTTACTTAAAGTAATAGGTGCTTTGGAGTAGATTTTCAGTCCAAACTCCCAATGTATTGGCAAGCTCTCTGTTTAACCCATACAGCGGGACAGTCTACTCTGACTAAAGGTGAATGGTGTAGGTTCGTATTAAAGGTGAACAAATCTTTTTACAACTCACTAGATGGGGGTTAAAGCATTGTGCATAAGAGGAGAGTTGTTTGTTGATGTTACGACTTCACTCATTGTTCAGCGTTATTAAATGTTCTCACTGCATGTTGTATACTTTTGAACAGAGTAGGGGTGTTATAGTAATGACGAGTTGGTGGATACGCTGTTAGTGTGAGGGGAAAGTCACAGAAATGGATTTCTCTTTTACGGGATTGCATGTGCCATAATTTGTGCAGCATTACCTGATAACAGGGATGATCTTGTGGGAGAATTAGGGCAGCAAATGAAAGTGACACACCCTTCATGCTGTCTAGGTACAAGAAAGCATTATATAGTGCTTTGTATGGAACAAGAGGGTGGGTATTTTAAACATATTTTATAAATAAAATGGTACTGTACAGTAACAAAAGTGCATTGTTTATTTATGTATATCTTCATTCCATTACTCGAGGCTTTCTCATTTAAAGTAGATCATCCCACTGTATAGAAGGCAGAGAAGTTGACAGTAGGGATGGGAATTTTTCTCGCTTGAGAGTCTCTAGGCTGGCAGTCAAAATCTCTAGAACCTCATAACACCTCTTGAGTCAAAGTGAATAGTGCTGTGCTCTCTGAATGAGTGTGTACAAACCGCAATATTTTATAAGCATTCCATTTCCAAAGTATGGGGCTCAAGCTGAATCTGGCAAAATGGTCGTAACGTTACTAACACTAACCTAACTTTGCACTTCAAAAACAGTTGAATGCCAACTTCCAGCAACCAGTAATTCAAATGCAATAATGTGTTCAAAGAATGAAGTAGAGACTGGATGTAGCACTGTGCAAAATCCACGAGAGTATGAAAGAAAATGTGATTTTTCTTTTTTTTGATCAATCACAACACATGTGCAACATCCTTCTGGAATTTCTTATATGTACAGTAGGCAACTACTGGTATACATTGGATCTTGTCTGTAGATATTAACATAACTGCTTATAAAAGAAAAAGGAAAAGAAAAGAAATGAAATGAAATAGAACAAAACTCAATTTAGAAATTCTTAAAAAAGTAACTAAATATTAAAAACAATTAAATAAAAATTGAGTGTTGTTATAACTTTGAACTTAACTGGAAAAATCTTAACTTTTTTTTTTTTTTTTTGCAAAAAAAGACTGAAGAACAAAATGCAGTTTAAGCTACAAATACACCCTGCAAAAGTACAATAGCTACTAGCCCATACAAATACACTGGAAACAAATAATACAATTTATTCTCTGGGACTACTGTGAAATACTTCTCGACTTATGATTTTCTTCTGGTAGCTGTCAATATGTGCTAAAATATTACATTCAATAAATTATGGACAGAAAGGTGCAGATCTTTCCCATCACATTAAATGAAAGGCTCATGCTCAAATGAAATGACAGATTATGTTGTCCACCTTGTGGGTTGACTGGGGTAAATGAGAAATCACACCATCACCTTTGCCCACTTGAAGAAAAGTCCTCTCTATTAATGTCACAGCATGTTATTGCTATATGTACCGCGTGATGTCAGAAGCGTACTTTCTATTCTCAAGAGTCTCATCAGCAAGACTTCGAGAAGTTCTCAAGCTTCTTGAGATTGCAATAGTCTAGCTGGCATAAAAACAAAGTCAAAATTGTATAGTAAAAACTCCATTATTGACAAAGTGATAAAGGCCTCATTTTAGTTCATTATTCTATCAACCAGCACACAGCATATGAAAATCTTATTACCTACCAATTTGATGTAGCAGAACTGTTAACTACTGAATTCATCATTATTGTGCTTGGCATATCATCATTATAACATCCATATACAGTCATGAAAGCCACCTTGGAGGATCAGTAGTAGAATGTCTGGCTGAGGTAGTCTATTTTTGAAGGAGAAGAGAAGCTGTAGTATGATAAATTTTTTTTTTTTTTTTGCTATTTGCTTTACGTCGCACCGACACAGATAGGTCTTATGGCGACGATGGGATGGTAAATGCCTAGGAAGTGGAAGGATGTGGCCGTGGCCTTAATTAAGGTACAGCCCCAGCATTTGCCTGGTGTGAAAATGGGAAATCACGGAAAACCATCTTCAGGGCTGCCGACAGTGGGGCTCGAACCCACGATCTCCCGATTATTGGATACTGGCCCCCATAAGAAATATATTTGAACTATTTGTTACAATTGAAAATCTGCTGACACTCCATTCAAATATGTGACCAGATGAAAAGCTGGAGGCATTCTGAGGAAATTGCTGATTTAGACAATATATACAGAGTAATCCCAACAAATATGGGATCAAAAGATTTGCTTTAAGCGATGCCAGGATCTGGGATATGGAAGTGTACACTGGTACACAACATGATAGACCATATTCTTCAAGAAGTAATGCTTCAGCAGCTGTAGTGCAAAGGCTGTGCACTTCAATCAAAGGAAACTGTACAAATGTCACTGAAAACAACTGGTCTACCAGTCTACCATTGGTTGAAACACTCAAATGTGTGTTCAGACTAATTTTAATAGGAACTACAAGAAAGAACAAAAGGGAATTGCCACCAGAGCTCGCACAACCAAAACATCCAGAGCAAACACGTTTGCTTTCAAGGAATCTTGTACACTGGTTTTGTACATTCTGAAGAAGGGGCAGAATAAGTTGGTTATATCTAGGCACCATTATGATGATACTGACCAAGAAATTGGCATGGTAGAAATTATAGTTACCGACAATAAAACCAAAGTTGGTGTAGACATGGTGGACAAGATGTGCTATGTCTGTAACTGTGTAAGACACACACGCCAGTGGCCTATGGTAATTTTTTTACATCATATTGAATGTTGGGGGAATTAACTCTTTGGTAATTCATACAGAAAATAATCTCCTGACAACACCATACCATGCAGGGAGTTTCTTTGTCACTTGTCTTATGAACTTGTTGCAGAACATGTACGAAACCAAGCTACCTTAAGTAATCTTCCAAGTAATATTCCGTCAAGGATCTGTGAAATTTTCAAAATTGAACCTAGAGGATGTCCTCTGGAGAATTACAGCCACCAAAGGGTTTGCTGTGCTTACTGTGTTAGGAACAAGAACAGACCTACCTGGTACAGTTGCAAGAAGAGTGATAGATACTAGTGTAATTACTGTAGATAAATGAAGTAATCCACCTAATCAATACAATATAAAATTAAAAATTCAATTTATTTTAATTATGGTACTAGTTTCGACCTATTGATATTAGGCCATCATCAGCTATAAGGTATTAAAACACTCAAAAAGCTAATTGGCCATTCATATAATAAAAATAGTAGCACAACACTTGAAAATAGTGTGATCTAATATTCAATATACACTAAAATAAGTCACTATCTTGAGGATGTAACACAATAATTGAAAATTCTCATGATCTGTTGGTATACTTCAATAAATATAAACCACTGTCTTGAAGATCTATAAATAATTTGTTGAATACTTGTATACAAAAGCAAAAAATGAATTTTTCACCAATTGCCCTGGTATTTGCCTGGTCTGAAAATGGGAAACCATGGAAAACCATCTTCAGGGCTGCTGACAGTGGAGTTCGAGCCCACTATTTCCCGAATACTGGCCACACTTAAGCAGCTGCAGCTATCTAGCTCAGTCATGATCATGTGTGTAGGGTGTAAAGTCTGCTTAGAGTTTGCTAACTCTCAACTAATTTCTTGACACACTGTATTCAGACGTTGTGTACACATCTCTTAAGCAATGATTCAGTTAACGTTGGCTATGATCCTGTTACACCCATCTATCTTAAGGTCTGCAAGCAAGATATTTTAACCCTCCAGGACGCATACTAGTTTTTGTAATGTATGAGTGCGCATTGGGTAAATTTTTTCCGACCAATTTACTGGTGTAAAACACCATTTCTATCTGTACCTTTTAAATCTAATAATATATTGTTGGCAGAAAGTTATATTAAATATTAATCATCGTGGTACTCTGTTTTTTTTTAAAATGTGGTTTATAAATGAGCAGGGCATTAGGCACAAATCCACTTTTTCCACCTCCGTGCACTATTATCAATCAATTTGCCTTTTCTATGGGGGCATAAATTCTACCATCCCTTGCCAGCACTTGCCATGTGAAACTTGGAGATAAGTCTCGTCAATAAATATAACACATCTCCCTTCAATCTTAAAGTTCCTCAACTGCCGCAAGTATTAAATTGTGCCACTCTGTGATCTGTCTCTCAATTAAAAACTTTGCCTTGGATTGACACGTTTTCCAATGGAACCCTAAAAATGTATTAATCTATACAAATATGATGGAATGCATTTCATCACATCATTCTATTCTAATGCAGCACACAGTTTTTAGAGTAGGCACTATTTTCCAGACAAAATAAAAATTCATGGATTTTCCTCCTAATAACTGCCTTTGTGAAATCGTCAACTGCAATTCTTTTCTTTCACTCACCCTGTTTGCCAGTCAGGGTGATAAATATAAGTTTACCCTTGGCCTTACTCAGCACTCCTTCTTTCATTATAGTTTTTACTAACATGATGTTAATTGCCCTCATTATCATTCAATTTTTATCCTGGTGTGAGAAACTTATTGACAGTATTTACATTATGTTTCATTCAATGACAAAAGATAAGGCTGAAGTAGGATGGACCAAAGAGGAACACCAAAGATGGTATTGGTCTTGCCCATGCTGTGTGAGGAGATATACCTTTTGAAAACACTGCTAACACTCAATTCCGACCCAATGGTGGTCATGGTCTGATCTTATTTTAAGAGAAGAATTCTCATAAATTTGCGGGAAAATGCCAAATGTGCTTTACCTTGTACGTAATATAACTATTCCCCAGTAAAGAAGTGACATCTATGATTCATTTGATTCTTTTTTTTTTTTTTTTTAAGAGGTTCTTTACTAGTGATTTTAAATCACAATAATACATGGCTTATGGCGACGCAAGGACGAGAAAGGCTAGGACTGGGAAGGGAGCCTTAATTAACGTAAAGCCCCAGCATTTACCCACTGTAAAAATGGGAAGCCATGGAAAACCATCTTCAGGGCTGCTGACGGTGGGATTAAAACCCACCATCTCGTGCATGTATATTCACAGATATGCGACCCTAACTACATGGCCAAATTGCTCAGATTTTACAAATGTTTCCGCAGCAGCATGGCGTCTACCAGTTGTAGCATGCATGTGACTATATTTACATCGAGTTATGTAATGCTTTTCTGATGCTGATTTTTGTCTTGGCAAGAAGCTATATATCACTGATGCCCGAGACGACAAGAAAACAAGGATTGTGCCATGTGTTCAGGCAGAAAATGAAGAGTTAAAAAAAAAAAAAAAAAAAGACAAGTCATTTTTCCATTGAACCTGTCAAAGGAACTTGGGATTCCATTCCAAGTGCATCCAGAAGTACTGCACAAAGAAAAATACCGTATTGTCTGGAGTGCTGATGGCTGATTGACAATATCAAATAATGCACAAATTTACTTTGAAAGTATTAATATTGTATAAAATAATTGTGTTTTGCCCCATCTCTGCCTGGAAGTGGAAATGCAATTGGTCTCCAAAGTGTTAACAGGCAACACTCTGATGTGTGATGCATGTACATATTGTATTATTATTTTTTTTTTACAATTTTGTTTTAAGCCACACCAACACAGATAGGTCTTATGGCGATGATGGGAAAGGAAAGGCCTAGGAGTGGGAAGGAATCGGCTGTGGCCTAACTGGGGTACAGCCCCAGCATTTGTCAGGTTGTGAAAATGGGGAAACCATGGAAAACCATCTTCAGGGCTGCCGACAGTGGGGTTCGAACCCACTATCTCCCAGATGCAAGCTCACAGCTGCACGCCCCTCACCGCATTCTGTTGTTTGATACAGGTCTTTGCGGGTCTAGCACAGAAAATAAATGAAGGAGACAGATGTCCATGGAAGATATGCTATGAAATATCTGTTTACAAAAGTTTATATACCCAAGACACAAATTAATAAACCCAAAACTGGTAAACTGGGTCTACAACCAACATACTTTCACTTTAATGGAAAATTCTATGGAAAGACCAAGGTAATACAACGAGGTCGCCAGTCACCAGATGCTGGAAACATGATTATGGGGATTTAGCGAGATGAAACCCATAGAATCATCTGACCTGAAAATTAAATACTGATACTGCTATTTTGACAATGTGTGGGTAGTATGGCCACAGGGAAAGGAAACTCATGGAGGGGGATATATTCTGAATCATCTCAACACTATCCATACTAATATCAAGTTTACAGCCAAACCAGAAAATAATAAAAGGCTGCCATTCCTAGACATACTTACCAAAAGAAAAAGCGATGAGATTACAGGCTATAAAGTGTAACGAAAAACCCAGAAAACTCAGTGCCTGAAATGCTAATATCAAACACCAGCCAGCCCAGAACTGAATCCTGAAACCCCTTATACCATATTTGTTCTCCTATAATACCCCGCCCCCTCCCTCACCCCCTTTTTGACTATCGGAAAAAAATCTTTAAAAATCGGAAAAAAATAATTGCAGAAAATCTTTCCAGTGACCAGGCAGCGAGTGCAACATTTCAGTTAATGGCCAATACTTCTGCACCACCAGCGCATTGACCTTTGCCATTCTCTTTCCCCTACCTAATTCCGAATTCCCTACTGGCTTCCAAGCTCTGCAGCCGTGTGTAGTGTGTAATAATTAGGAAGTGTCCAGTACATAAGCAGGAGTAGAAATGGACTAGAGAAAAAGTTTTATGGCATCCTTCAAGTTAATGTGTTAGAATTTGCTGCAGAAAGTGGAGTGAGAGCGGCAAGTTGTAAATATTATGTGCAACCGCGTATAATTCGTTATTGGCATCACCAGAAAGCCAAATTATTGGGAGAAAAAAATTTTATTTCTTTCCATGGTGTGAAAAAAGGAAAATACAAAAATGTGGAGATAATGGTTCTGGAGTGAGTTAGAGAAGCAAGAGAGAATGACATTTCTGCACATCATGAAATGATCCAGTTTAAAGTGTGTGAAATTGCATGAAGTCATCTTGGTATTGTCCAGAAAGATTTTGAAGTAAGTACAGGTTGGTCAGAACGCTTTTTGTCTCAAAATGGATTAAGTTTGCTGAGAAGGACATCACTGTACCAATGGCTTCTGACAAAGTGATATAGAATTTCACCGCTTTGTTGCAAGACCTATAAACCTGACCATATTTAAATGGCTCACAGTGGTCCATATTGACTACTACAGTGACAATCTCACTGCACCACCAGAGCACTGGCCTCTCTCCCCACTACTCAAGATTTCTCAACTCCCTTCCAGCTTCCAAGCTCTGTGGTCGCACGTAGTGTGTAATTAGGAAGTGTCCAGTACATAAGCAGGAGTAGAAACGAATTATAGAAAAAGACTTCAGACCTTGCGCAGCCCTGAACTAAGTATGGCGCAGTGCAGCTGTGGGGCAGGTGCAGCATTTAGCCACGTGACCAGTCAGCTGCGGTAATGCAGGAGGGGACTGATACAAACCTGTTCAAAATGTGCTAATTAAGTAAATAAAGTATAGATTTAAATAACTATTTTATGTGTTGATGTAAAGGCACTAGATGTTCCTTTTTCTGCTTTTAAACCATGGCAACCTAACCTATACTATGTGAAATTTTTTCCTATTGTACCCTTCTCTATTTCTGAAGTTGACAATTGGGGAAATCATAAAAGGAGGTGTTATAGGCAAGTAAATATGATATAATGAGCTATCCACATTCCTAATGGAACTGAAAGAGAGAATGGGAACTACTGTATTATGATACAAAACCAAATCAGAATGGATATTTTACATTACAAATATTAATGAGAGTTTTGCATATGTAAATGATCAGACTACACAATCTCAATTCAGAAGATGGTAATTAACAACATAATAGAATATCAAAAGCCTGAGGTAGCCTATATACCTACTGTCTAACATACGTGCATCAAAATAGATCTCCACAAAAATTAAGAATTTATTACGTATCAATAAAAACACTGCACTTGGAAATCTCTTGTAGCTGTGGGATAAACTAAGAGACTTGTTGGAACCAAGATCAAGGAACATGTTAGACATGCAATAAACAAAGGAACTGGGAAATAACTCAATAATAAATAATAATGTTATTTGCTTTTTACGTCCCACTAACTACTTTTTAAGGTCTTCGGAGACGCTGAGGTGCCGGAATTTAGTCCTGCAGGAGTTCTTTTACGTGCCAGTAAATCTACCGACACGGGGCTGTTGTATTTGAGCACCTTCAAATACCACCGGACTGAGCCAGGATTGAATCTGCCAAGTTGGGGTTAGAAGGCCAGCGCCTTAACCGTCTGAGCCACTCAGCCCGGCAGGAAATAACTCAACTTGATAAGAATTTGTAGAGAGATACAAAAATTTCAAATACAATTTTTCCCAGACTTGGATATCTCTATTGCTTGTTGTTTAAAGGGGCCTAACATCGAAGGTCATTGACCTGGATATCTTTATTAAGCAAGGTCAATAGTAGAAAAAATACCTGACATCACATATTGGACTGCAGTATGTCAATTTCTTCGCACATCCTCAACTCGTGGTAATTATTGCTTTAACAAGAAGTACAGCTAGGTAAATATCCCTTCTTTACACTAATCAAAGAGAAAAAGTATGAATTCCAGCCCTCTGAAGAATGAAGTTATCAGTAAAAGAAAGGGAAGAGCCAAGAATACATGAAAATAAATCTCCTATAGGGCACTGAAAATCAAATACCACCCGGGTCAGAAGAGAACAAGACCATGGAAGGCCGGATAAAAAAGATGAAAATTAGGAGCATGGCACAAGTGGAAAATATGCCAGACACAGATAGGGACCCCATGATCGCCAATCCATGTTCCCAAGTTGAGAGCTATTCGGTCCCTTTTTTAGTTGCCTCTTACGATAGAGGGTACATTGGATATATTCTAACCCAATCCATGGTCACCAATCTCTCTGTCTATTCACTCTTATCCTGGTCATTATACAAATGAAGATCAGTTATTTGCAGTACACTATACAATTGAAAATTTTAAAAGTTTCATGAACTGAATTTCAACACACAAAGATGAGCAGTGTAATTAGATATAGCTGCAGTTTTGGCACTGTGGTCAGCCCGGCGGTTGTAGTAGTACGGTCGTCAGACATTCATCTGGTCGCGTGAGTAACACTTGAGCACAGGATGTGTAAATCATGAGATATCAGCATATTTGATCACAAACAGATTGTCAGTGTCAAATGTAAGAGCAATTCCATCTCCAAAGTCGTGCAGGATTTGGGCTTTCCACAGGCCACCGTGGAGAGAAGTGGGGACTTCATTAAGTTCCAAAATTCAAGATTTTAAGTATTTAAACAGAAATAAACATAAAAGTTTATACATTTCTAAATATTTTTTAGTGTGATTTGATAGATTTTGATGATGTTCTTTCAAAATTGAAACAGTATTTATTCAAAATTAGTTTCGGCAGACAAACTGAAAAGAGATGGCTTCAGGTATCACAAATATATTTTTACAATCAAAGCTAACTACCTACCTACTTCAAAGATGGCTATTATTGATATGATCAGTGAATCAAAACCAGGCAGTATTTTAAATTTTACTTAAATTTATTTTATTTCCATCAAATGCATTCATAGAGAGGAGGTTTCTCTACTGTATTATGGACATGAAATTAAATGGAGGGATGAGCAGAACAGATCTCCACACTTAATAAAAATATGGCTTTTTTTTTTTTTTTTTTTTTTTTTTTTACTACTGGTTTAATATTGCAGTAACATATCAAAGGTTTCCAGTGATGGAAGAATGGGAAAGTATTAAGATTGGGAAGGTAGCGGCTATGGCCTTAATTAAAGTACAACCCCAGCATTCGCCTGGTGTGAAAATGGAACAGCACAGAAAACCATCTTCAGGGCTGCAGACTGTGCGATTCAAACCCACCATCTCCGGAATGTAAGCTCACAGCTGCATGACCAACTCACTCGATTAAAAAAAAAAAAAAGATTGTAGTCTTATTTCAATTGCAATGAAAGTTGCAATGGTTGTTATAAGAGTTAAAAGACAGTACTTCCTAATGAAGTGTTGAAACATGCATGCTCAAGTGAAAAATATTAACTTATTTATAAATCAAAGATATGCAGCCTAATTATTGTGTTAGCAAGTGATATAAGAACATGTACTAGGTGTTATGTCCCGATATGGTAATACACTTTTTGATCTATTGTGGTACCGAAAGCTCAGTGTCGATACATAAGTTCCTATTTCTCCTCTTTAAAATCTGACAACCCTATTCACAAGTCTGTCTGTAAAAGCACTTTAAAATGAGATCTTTGTCGTGTCCCAAATCTTCATATGATCTCCAAACGGATGGAGGGAATTTTTGATTCTTCAGGACAATATGACTGACCAATAATCCCATGAAGCATGGCTCTGCTACTGTTTTAGTGGGAATCTCGGACAGTGAGATAAGCGAGTGATAGTGTTAATAATAGAAATAATAACAATAATTCAATTTCTTGCAATATAATTAAACTGATTTGCAAAAAAACAGATGTGTGTGGCATTTTCCTGGAAGCATGCCATATTATAGATCATTCAATATCCCAGGAATGATCTCCAGTTTAAAAAACGCAGAACCTTGTGGTTAGTCATTACGCTATCAGTGCTTAAAATCAAATACATAAAAATGAGGCCACCTATAGTACTATAATTTGTAAAAATAGAAATCTGTGTATAGCTCAATTATTTCAGACTGGCAACAGCAATTAGAACGTTTAGTTTTTGGAGTTCAAGTCGTACAAGAAGATATTTATATCAGTTTTTCAGGCCCATGAAGTCTGCAGATCTTGACTGTTTAATCTACACTTTTGTTGTTTGTCAGTTAGTAATTACACTTTTTTCCTTTCTGGAGGAAGAAGTTTATTATTGAACAACGTGGTCACCAGAGTAAATGAACTGTCATTTCCATCGCTGCATTTTCAAAAGGGAACATAGAAGTAGTCCAATGATCACACCAATCATCCTTCAGATTTACTGTACATACCAGAACTACATTATAGTTCCTTGTTCATGAAAATAATGTAATATCTTTTTTTTTTTTAATGTGTTCAAGCACATGAATAACTCTGATATGTTCTTTGGTAATATTATACATTTTATACCATTCTTTGTAAATCCTTTTACAACTATGTTTTTCAGAATTATATTTATTCATAACCAGCAAATGTATAAATATATAAACAGTATATTAAACAGAACAGTTTTAAAATCAATGGAGATACTTTTAAAAAGTATCTCAAGTTTCTAACTTAAGTATAATTACAAAAGCTCTATCTGCAAATAAAATGTTCCAAATTAAGAATGAATGGAACATTTCTAATTATACTCTCCTATTTAATATATAACCTTAGTTGAAGTATATACAACCATATTTGCTCCAATGCATTCCAAATGAAGATTTGTTACTTCTGTCTCAGGGAATATCTTAGAAATTCAGACAAATATTGAACATGATGGGAGCAAAAAAAAAAAAAAAAACATACCTGTAATACATATTTAGTACCTTGATCATTTGAACATGAGTTATAATTACAAAATATCGAACATAAGCACAAGAATTGAACTGGTCTTGTTAGAAGGCACCAAGTCAATTTCTGAAGAAAATGAAATTTTGCTGATACTCGTTTTGTGATGACAGATATATCTGGTAATCTTATAAGGAACTAAATCTGTCCTTTCTTTAATGATAAAACTGGCAGTTGAATTTGACATTCAGTGTTATAGAGAATTAAGTCACTGACTTATACTGCTTTCCATGTTATTAGATGTCCATTACTGTATGGCCTTGCATTGAAAAAATAGTAATGGCAACTATAAATGTCTCTGTTATAAAAAATAAACCTTCTATTTATTAAACTTGTGATACAATGTTAAAAAGAATTAGGCCAGATATGTTCTGCTCTTTTTTAATTTCAAGAAGGATAAAACTGACCAAATACACTGTTCTAGAGTACTATTGTCATGGTAAGTGATGTTTAGACAGGGCAGCAACAAATCTTTACAATCATCTTGATACAGAAAAATTTGACTTTGTGCTTTATAACAATGACAGATTCAATTATATTCTTAACCCAGCACAGCAAATACCAGTGATATGAGACCAACATGTAATTCAGCATAACAACATTTCCAAGGGAGTTAAACCTTCTGCAATAAAACTGATCTATTCAAGTTCCAAAGTATGGAAGAACAAGAAACAGATCAATGATGATGACTACTGAGAGGGAATAATATTTCAAGTACGGTTATATCAAGAGGCATTTACAATAAGCCTCATTTCATTTACTCTTATTACAAAAAAACCAATATTTGAAAATTAGCATTTGGAATGAGCTTACATTAGCTTTGGATTTTCCTCACATACAGCAAAGAAAGTGGTTGTGAAGTCCTCGGTCCAAGTACTAGATAAAGTGGACATTTACAGTTTCATTATCCAATTTTTAATAAATCTGTATGTTATTATGCCTTTGCTGGCGAGATGTAGTGTTTACAGTGCACTATGTCTTCTGGCATGGGCTAGAATAAATTTGTTACGTTCATTGACCTGTCTCAGTCTCATCCTTGGCTTTGACAATATGAAAGTGACTGAGGTATGAGTGATGCTAATAATACCATTCCTTATGCAGCCAGTCCCTGTTAAGAACAGCGTGAAAATATCACTCATAGGGTCGGTTGGTTCATGCATTTCAGTAGGCTTGGCAGACTGATATGTAACAGCAACTTTTGGCTCGGTGAGGAAGGCAACGGGAAACTACCTCACTCCTCATTTCCCTAATATGCCTCTTCAGTGATGCCTAAACTATTTATGACAGCTTTTGGCAGAGCTGTGGAGGATCAAACCAGACTTCGGGATGAACACCCAACATACATATGTTACTGGTAATGAGATGTTTCTAAATGATATTTGAATGATGTATATATACAGGCTGAATGTGCCAAAGCAGTTCTGTTCAAAATCATTAGATGAAGATGAGATTTCATTGAATCAAGGTATATCGCAACAAAATCTAATGGCAGTAAGTTTCAAGTTGATAGTTCTATAGCATGCGTGTTAAGCACCGACGCTATGTGTAGATGCCTCATCTTTCCACATCTACTTGCCTTCTATCAACTGTCCAGTTGATAGTAAACAGGTGTATATGGCATACAAAATAACACAAATCTCTCTACATATTGCATTGTTACACTCAAATTATGAAGTGCCTAGAATATAAATGATGAATGCGTAACAGAAGGTTATATCCTAGGTAAAGATATTTGGCTTTATAACAAGGTAACAACATCTAAAATAATTTCTCCAAAAAAAAAAAAAATTTCCTGATATGGAAATATAGCCTTTAAGCAAACTAGTGCATTACATATTTTATACAAAGGACATGTTTAAAATTTTTTTAAGGATATGGATTATTCAACTTGGCATAACTCTTTAAGACCAACATATTTTATACAAAGGACATGTTTAAAAAAAATTTAAGGATATGGATTATTCAACTTGGCATAACTCTTTAAGACCAACTGTTCCCTCAAATTTTTACTCGTTGTTTATAAATACTGATCTACCAACAGTGGGCCTTCCATTACCTTAGTCATGAAAGTGATGTGCATATTATAGTGCTGTCCAGCGATCTTCTTACATGTAATTCATTGAGTTTTATGATTTTATTGTCTATAATACAACTGCTTTTAATTTTACAGTAAATACTTTACAAGCCTGTGTCTCCTTTCTACCCAGTAAAATTGTAACAGTCCTTAGAATATTAGCAGAAACTTTTTTCCCAAACCTAATAAAAAACCATATTAATTTTACGATCTTATTATGCGGTACATAGTTTATAACTAACCTATCAATAATATTATTGCTTCCGCTACTATCAGTCTTAAAGAGGCTGCAAAGCATCAGAAATTTGCCCAGAAAAAAATATTCTTTTAATATACAAATACATTTTTAGATACAGGTCCTTCCCATTCAAACATACTCAAATGCTAATGTATTGTGCCAAGATTTGATCAAGCAAACTCCTGTATCTAAACTCTATTGTTCCTTAAAACAATATCTAGCATCTTTGTTGATAACTCTCTAATTATCCTTTAGTATTTTGGGTAAGCAGGATTAAATAGATCTTATTTAATATCCTACTGTATCTTAATGTCATCTCCAATAATCATAATTATTGTCATATTCAATAACTTCCACTAGCACCAATATTAAAATGACATAATCATTCCTATGTAGTAATGAAATGGCAGCTGCAGAGCGCAGCATACTTGCTTTGTCCCTCCGCTCACCCTACTGCTCAGTAGTTGCACATGTTCAGTGAGCATGATCGCAAGATTGCACACCTGGACATGTCTGCTCATGAGTATTGAAAGATGAGTTCACAGTAGCCTACACACTACCAGAATGCTAAAACTATAATTTCCAGATCACTCAAAGGCAGTGATCTAACCTGTCAGCCACTCATTATGATGTTTTAGGTATGATAAAAATGAAACTGAATTGGTCGGTGGAGAAAGGAATCAAGCCACTTTTTCTAATTTTGCAGGAGAAACATAAAAATTGAATTATGAATAAAATACTGTGTTGAACAAATTAACTTTTTCATTTGATATATCAGTTATCCCTATTATTACACACTTAAGAGAACCGATATATTGTATTTAGTGAAGGATTAGAGGTATCATCTTTTTTACGTGGTTCCTTTCACCTGTCATTGTTGGAATTATACATATTTGAGGTTTGGAATTATACATATTTGAGGTAACTTACTTGCAAAAAACATGATTTTTACCACAAAATTATTATTTATTGATCAAATAATTGAAAACTAACAGGAAATAAACTAAATCATTTCATTACATGATAATCACCTGAATTGAAAAGAAATTACACTATAAGAACAAAAATCACAATATTGTTACAATGTTAAGTGTTTTTCAAAAAAGTCTTGCGGACAAATGTTTCAAAAGATGTTCAGATCATTTCACGAGACAATTGAATCTTTACACCTTGCAGTTGGCCATTTCAATATTTCCTCATAAAAGAGCTGTGCCTTTTCTTGAATGTGTTTCATAAATTTCTGAAATCTTCAATTTTATTTTTATCTTCATTTTTCCTTCTTTGTAGGACCTGGTTAAGGTCTTAGGAAATTCAGGTACCTTATATTTTGCTGGTTTAAAGGAATGATTAATGCAACTGTTTATAAAGGTGCAAGCCGTTATTTTTCTAGGCTTTATTGAGTCATACACACATTGTTTAAACAGTAATATGCAGAAGCTTTGCTTCGCATTGCAAGGTACATCCCCGAGTACTTTTTCTCTAGATAGTCTATTTTTTTCGTAATAACAAGGCCACCACGAGCCAAAATCCATATCCTCCTCACTCTGGACCATAGCGACTGTAACTTCAGACATACTATATGCTATAATTTCAACGTACTTTTTCGGTGTATAACCCTGCCGGTTTTTCTTATCTGTCTCTTCAATGTTCCAAATACATGGTTGCAGGGGAGGAATGAATGACCTCTTTTAGGGAATTTATGATTTTTTTTTTTAAACTTGCCAACCTCAGTCAATGCTGGGCACATTCTTATTAGGGTGTTAATTTCATTCTGACTTGGTGCTCCAAGAACGAGCATACCGTACCTCAGGTGCGCCTGTTTACACTTGACCTTCATGATATACATACACCGTGGAACATGTAGACCTTGTGTCAAGTCAAATTGAGAACAGTCCACCTTTCAATACTACAATAGTGTGTTATCTCTTAGAGAAAATAATGTAAACATAACAATAACCTTTATGACTGGGATATTACTACTACAAGGACACAGTATACAATGAACTCTACTATCAAGAAAGAAGCCCAAAGTGTTACCCATACACAATGTGGCCAAAAAAGTATTTATTTTTCAAGTTTCTATTGCCAATTTCGTATATATTTTATATCTTCCTTAAAGGTGACGATACCCCTTAGAAATATAAGGCAATGAAACATATTCTTATTTGGTGAGCAGTCTGAGATGGGGTCTGTTTCTTGTGAGAAATGTTTAGAGATATTGAGAGTGTTGTTCCCGCATTGTGCAGTGAACAGTGGTTGGATGCCTACAGGTAGGATATAAACTTCATGGTTTTAATCCGTATTGAATTGTGGTTACAATAATAATGATTAAATTAATGTTGTATGGTCCACCTTTTTCAATACTATATTATGCAAAATTATTGAATTACATTACTAACTAGGAACTAGTTTCGGCCTAGGCTGGCCATCTTCAGCCTTAATCTAATACATCTAATAACTAAACAAATGTACAAACACACAATTGAGATAAAAACTAATGTATAACACACAATTAACATTAAATCTGGGATGAACTATATGTAAAATCTGAAAAATAAATTAGGCTTTAAATTCTTAGCATCTGGAGTATGCTCATCGTCCAGACTCTTTCTTGTATTAATATTCATAGAAATGTTAGTTCCATCACTGCTAATAATAATAATAATAATTTCGTGTGGCTATTTCTAGCCGAGTGCAGCCCTTGTAAGGCAGACCCTCCAATGAGGATGGGCGGCATCTGCCATTTGTAGGTAACTGCATGTTATTGTGGTGGAGGATAGTGTTATGTGTGGTGTGTGAGTAGCAGGGATGTTGGGGACAGCACAAACACCCAGACCCCAGGCCACTGGAATTAACCAATGAAGGTTAAAATCCCCGACCTGGCCGGGAATCAAACCCGGGACCCTCTGAACCGAAGGCCAGTACGCTGACAATTCAGCCAACGAGTCGGACCCATCACTGCTAATCATTACAGATTCAATTGCAAAACGGGAACTAGTAATGTTGATTGTGTTCAGATCATCAGATCTACTCCGAGTGGTGTTAGCAGTATGCAAGCAACTGGATACAACTGTAAATAACCACCAGCTGACGCAGAACCGCTAGATGGTGTTTCCACATCGACCAACGTATATAAAATGAAATATTCCTGTAGTGCTTGTTAAAATCATGCTGAAATGCTGTTGGACATAGTCAGGATGGCACATGAAGATATGGTTAAAACTGACATATTCTTAATTTTTGGCTGGTATAAATTTGCAATTCATTGTGGTGTCCATGAAATTAACCTGAATAAATAATAGATAAAATTAGATGAAATTAATGAATAGAAGGAGAGAAAGAGTGTGTTAGTCAAATGGCAATAGGTTATATGAGACTTACCTCTCGTTCCAGCATGTGGTGCTGGCACTAACGGTTGTGAGATTCAAAGGAAAACGATGGGGCGGGGGGGGGGGGGGAGAGAGAGAGAGAGAGAGAGGGGGGGGGGTCAAGGGGCAAGGGGGGGGGCAAGGGGGGGGGGCAAGGGGAGAGGTCAGGGAAAGGAGAGGGGGCGGAGGGGAAGTGGGGGATTAAGGCGGGGCCGAAGGATGTGGGAAAAGAGATGGCTGCTGAGGAAAGGTGCTGTGAATATTACGAAAAACTTGATTATGAATTGTTGGTTTAATGTTTCTAAAAATGGGAATTAGAAGGTCAAATAGGATATTTGGCTTTTCTGAAATGTCATTAAGATTATGATTCAGGTTAAAATATTGATCTATATGTATGAAGCAGCTTTCAGTAATGTTAAGGAGGGGTCCTTTGTTGATGATTTTGAGAATTTCCATACTCTCTTGTTTTGTGGCTGTGAATTTGTGATTATAGTCATGCATATGCTGTCCTACAGCTGAAAATTTATTGTACTTCAGGGCATTGACGTGTTCCAAGTACCTTACATTAAAATTCTTTCTGGTCTGTCCGATGTAAGAAGAATTACAACTGTTGCAAATAATCCTGTATACTCCTGATTTTGAAAAAACTATTGAACTTGTTTATGGATGTGACATTATGCAAGACCTCTCACCCTGCCCCGCCCATTCATTTTCCTTTGAATCTCACGACAGTTAGTACGAGGCACACAACAATACACCACGCACCACATGCCGTAATGAGAGGCAAGTCTCATATAACCTATTGCCATTTGACTAACACACTCCCTCTATTCATTAATTTTATTTAATTTTACCTATCATTTATTCAGGTTAACTTCATGGACATTGCAATGAATTGCGAATTTTTACCAGCCACAAGTTAAGAATGTGTCAGTTTTAACCATATCTTCATGCGCCATTCTGACAATGTCCAACAGCATTTCAGCATGATTTTAACAAGCACTAAAGGAACATTTCATTTTATATACGTTGGTCAATGTGGAAACACCATCTAGCAGTTCTGCATCAGCTGGTGGTTATTTATTGTGGTATCCAGTGGCTTGCATACTGCTAACACCACTCAAGTAGATCTGATGATCTGACAACAGAATCAACATTTACCAGTTCCCGTCCTGCAATTGAAACTGTTTTGATTAGCAGTGATGGAACTAACAATTCTATATGTTAATATAAGAAAGAGTCTGGATGATGAGCATACTCCAGATGCTAAGAATTTAGAGCCTAATTTATTTTTCAGATTTTACACATAGTTCATCCCAGATTAAATGTTAATTGTGTGTTATACATTAGTTTTTATGTCAATTGTGTGTTTGAACATTTGTTTAGTATTACATTAAGGCTGAAGATGGCCAGCCAAGGCCGAAACCAGTCCCTAGTTAGTAATGTAATTTAATATTGCACAATATAGTATTGAAAAAGGTGGACCATACAACATTAATTTAATTATTATTATTATTGTGCCTACAGGTAGACGAAGCTGAATGTTGTTTGTGCCGAGTATACAAATAGCGAACCATGGGCCTTCTCCATTCCGTAAATATGTGTCGACAAGTGGCTAGGTCATTCATTTCTAGCAAGGTCTATTATTGATGCATACTTACAGCACTGTGTGCAGTTGTAAGTACAGAAATGAATAGGCTAAGTACAGAAACTAGCTGCCTCTGTGGATCAGTGGTAGAGTGTCAGCCTTCGGAACCCAAGATAGCGGGTTCAAACCCAGCAGAGGTAGTCGGATTTTTGAAGGGCTGAAAAAGTCCTTTCAACACTCCATGTCGTACAATGTCGGCATGTAAAAGATCTCTGGTGACACATTTGGTGTTTACCCGACAAAATTAATTAAATCTCAGCCATAGACGCCCAAGACAGTTTCAGTTTGCTCAGTCTGCCATCTAGTGGGCCTAGAGTAAAACGGAACATCGAAATTGACGAGCAGACAGCCAGATGGCGTCAAATTGAAATGTCTGTACATGGTAGCTGAGGCCATACGATTATTATTATTATTATTATTATTATTAGTAGTACAGAAACTGATGGCTATTGTAATTGTACATCGTTATAAGTCACAATTTATCAGACCCTACGTTCAATATCCTTTTGACCAGTGCTTGTGTTTACCAACATTATGGCGACGAAGGGGAAAAAATTCCTTATATGATAGTGTGTTCGTATCATAATTAGGTACTTCGGTATATAGACAGTGCAATGTGTAATTGTGTCTAATTGTACACAACAACTTTCAGATGATGTCCAAAACGCAACGTAAGTCATGGACGTGGGATTATTTTGAACAGATGCCACATAGCAAAGTCTGCTGTGCTGTTTGTTCAAAAGAAGTAAAATACATCAGCAGAAATATTTCTGGATGATCCAGCACTTAAAAACACATAATATCACTGAAAAGGAATAGTCACAGAGAACACCTCCGGCCCAGTCTGCATCAGAAGAAGCTACCCTGTTGACGATTGTGATGTATTCAGGTAGGTGTACATCCTATCTACAGTTATTAACAAATTATACAGGATTAATCAGCTAAGATATCCACTTCAAATAACTCATGAACAGTCCAAGATACTGGAATTTTGTTTTAACTTTTGTTAATGGTATTAAGGGGCTCATAGTTGAACATTCAGTACTTTTCTATGTTTTTGACAAAATTTATCGGCATGCATGTTTCCATATGAGAACATTGTTTCACGCAATAGCTGCTTAAGATGTACTATCAAGCTTACACTCTTAGTTACTGGGATGTCGCACATATCGTAGCACAGGACGTTCGGTCTTGAGATTCTCACAAGAGTCGTTGTTGGAATAGAAAAGTGTATTTCCTCAGACAAAGCACAATATAATAGTATTGAAACGCGGACTCTTCTCAATTTGATTAGAGTAAATGTCGAAACAAATGTCAAATAACGAAGTTCCTTACATAGATTTTGTGTCGTAGATACAAAAGCAGTTAACGTAAACCTGTCATAAATAGAGGTTTCCTGCAGAGGGATATGGCAGGGGCAGATTCTGCATATAGTCAAATGCCAATCCTGCAACGTCATCCACGCCTTTAAGGGATGAATAACATTTTCTACTGTGTCGTTTATAAATATCCAAGTCAACTTGTGCCACTCTCTTACTAACCAGAAATATGGAGGCTTTTCAGCTTCACTTCACGCATTTCCTGTAAGCATCAATTTGTGGGCGACCTAAGGCAATCCCAAAATTTTCTTTGAAGTGCTTCCTATAAAAATCATATTTCACATTTTATTCTTGAACTTTAATAAGAATTGCTCATGCAAGATCTTTAGATCTAGTCGTGCATCTACACATTTCATTCTCTTCCCAGCATACGTTTGATATGTCCACTTATCAGATCCCTAGGAATTTTGCCTTCAACTAGTAACCGACATATTCGGTATGCCCATTTATGTGTTGCAGCATATCTAAGGAACGCATTTTTGCATACAATCACCCATTTGCCACCTGACGTAATAGAATAATGAAATGAATGTTGTTTCTTGACATGGGCACTACGTGTAGGGGGCTTGTCCTTTTCCCCTGACCTTCCATAGATGCTGTAAAGGTTTATGGTAAATAAATAAATAAATAAATAAATAAATAAATAATGAATGAATGAATGAATGAATGAGCATATTCTTTGCAGTTAGATTTCCTTGGCCTTGTCTGTTTAATGTCTCTGGACACAATTAGTCCTTGTAGGTACTATATATATCTTGATTGTTGATTTTTTTTGTTGCTAATGTTCAACAGTTCCGAAAGGATATGTTTAGCCTCCTTAATCTGATTAAAACACACCATATGGGATCTGTACAAAATATAGCATGTGCTGTGAATTTGAAAAGGTAACTCATTTTTATCTGAGTACACTGTAACCGCAGTTTACTTATATGCAATCAGCACTAACAGCATTTCCTGGAACAGCTTTATCGCTGTAGTTATTGCAGGGAAGAGCCTGTATCCTTGCCTCTAACTTTCCCTCGTGCACATATTTATTTCTCTTTACTTTTGGGGACATCCCTCAGTTCACTAAAACACACACACACAGCACTTGAAAACATCAATAATTATGATGAAGTTAATAATGGTAAGTTCCCACCAATCTATGTTTAAAGCAGGTGTGCCAATTGATAGGTGCGCTGCATTATCACTGCAGTGTCGCAGCCAATATTGATTACCACCTTATGGTGGAAAAAGGATCTACGTCGCTGACATAATTCCTTTCTCCTCATGATGAAGAAAGTAATACAAGTTTTCTCCCCTTAGAATATGACGCATATATAGTTCCTTTCAACACAACATGATGCGTACTGGTCAAATTAATAATAATTCATGGAAATAGGAAAAAGTGCAAAAAATTATTTAGTTCCTTTCTCTCCCAACCAATACAATTAAATAAAAATACGGTATGTAACAATTTATTTCCCTTGTGCGAGAACAGGCACTTTAAACATCCTGCTTGTCAGGGTCCAACCAGGTCTTGAAGTCACGATCATACATCCCTCAAATTCTATACTTCTGTTTTCAATGTTTTGGGCATTCATATTTCACAGCATCACCACAGTGAAAAACTTGCACGTGTCTGTATAAATACGATCAAGTTACTACAACATGTGACGACGAAAAGTATGATAACTGTAATGATGCCATTGCCACAAGATTGTGTTCATGTGCACTTAGTGTGATACAAAAAAACTTAAGGTGGGCACGAAGGTGCCCACTGGACATGTCTCCTACAAACATGTTCATAATCTATTAAGCAATTTTTACCAAAGCATGCAATATTTCTGACATATAATGCTTGAAGATATGATTTTATGTCAATTATCGAGACCCTGATAAAAAAAAATTAAAGAAAAGATCCAAATATCAAAATCAGATTCAAAAAATATTTTTGATATCAGTGTAATGTTTTGTTATTTCTGTTGAATTTCAAAGGATAACTAATCTGTTTATGAAGCACCCAGATTCTTGTTTCTGTTATGTTTGTGCACAGAATATTGCTGTTCTATCTCAACATTCGTCTTTCAGCAGATGACATTTACTGTGGCAGAGATAATTGAGAAGCTTCAGACTCTAGATTCACCAGATGATCTTGGTCCTGATATTTTTATTGGACCTCCTGAAGGTGGTAGCACAGATGAAGATTTGGGCAACACTTCTCCAAAAGTATGAGACCCTTCCGCAGACACTAGCGTCAATGAGATATACTGACAGGGTAAAAAAAACCTGCTCATGCATGAGACTCATGAAGGGTATCTCATCACAAAGGGGCAAGCTAAAAGATGTGCCCTTTGTCGCAAGGTGAAAACAGTACCGTAAAGTGGGGTAACTTCGGCCCCCGACGAACAGCAACACTTATTTTCTCCTGCCTCCTATACTGAAAAAGATGAACCACTTGCAACAACTAAAATGTATGTACAATAGAATGCTCTATCAACACTCTGTAATCATTTTTGAGTCAATCAATTTTTTTCGCAGCCCCGACTATTGTCTTGTCTGGTAACAACAGAAAACAAACTGTTCTCTAACCCCAGCATTCGATTCTCCATTCCAGTGGTTTATGGGGTTAAAATGTAAGTACATCTGGTAAGTGATCAAGCCAATTTGATGCATTTTATTCAAATAGGTTTTTCAGGGAATAGTTTTGTGATGAAAGTTGTCCTCTTCCGGGGTAACTTCGGCCACGCCAAGAACATACAGGAAAATATTACGCGGCCGCGGGTATTCTAATTACAATCCTGTTTACTTCAGGAATGCTTTTGAAGAGATTAATAAAGCCACAATAATAAGCGGGGAAGTTTATCCCGACAGGGAGGGGAAAGACTGTTCCCATTTCCCATTTTCAATGATAAACAGGCGGATATCACTTGACACAGACGATGCACATTTAAGAACTTGATTGACGGCCCAGATATTTTCTAATTTAGAAGACAGTGTATTATGAGAACAGTCTACAAGATTGCTTCTTTTCCGATCTTTTCTCTCCATACAATTGGGCTTTACGATTTTTGTACCTTTTATTTATTATCTTTTGTACCATTACAAATATTTATGCAGTGCAACATGTAATTTGTAATATCATACAATACTTGCAAGCTTAGGCTAAATAAAATAGCTTCTTCTTTGTCACTTTCGATAATCATAATTCATTACTGAATAACAATTAGAATTATGTTTGTATTTAGAAATTAAGAACAAACATGGCAGAACTTATATTTTTCAGAAAATTAGAGGGAATATTTCACATTTTAATTTTAAAAATATATGAGAAAGTGGCCGAAGTTACCCCGTTTTATGGTAATGGCTTGTAGGAGATGCCAAGTTCTACTTTACAGATATTGCTTTGTTGAATGTCACAAAAAGAAAACTTCTGTGTCATATACGCTGTACGAATATGGTGAGAATATTCAGATTTGTTAGCTTTGAGACTATATTCAAACGTTAGTTGAAATAGGTGATATAGTAAAGTATTTGTAAAATACTGTCTGTAGTGGAATAAAATAGTTATTTAACTGTAAAGAAATGTAATTTATCATTATCAACTACATTTATAATTAAAATATCCTTCATGGTATTCTTATAGGACTCGTGACCAATGGGCACTTTCGTACCCACTCCCGTATTGGAGGAAAACTATATCTGCGAAAATTACTCTTAAATACAGTAAATATATTGCATTTTGACTTAAATTATTTTCATTTTAAAAAATCTAAATAAAAAGTTCCGGGCATAAATTGGTTAATCAATGACTCAGAACTGATAGAAGGTTTTGTGCAACTAGAATGTCTCCACAATGAAGGTTGTTATATCAGGTGTTAATACTGTATCATCAGATGAATGCCTATTAGAAAACTTTTCCTACTACGAGCATTTTAAAAATATGAAATATAGATAGCAGAATGTTCTCTAAGAGACCATCCGTCCAAGTCGAAACATTTATTTTGCTATGAACTGATGTATCTAGTTACTCAAAAGCAGAATGAGCACATATTGTATGTTCCTCGTATTTAATATTTTATCAGACAATTTTAATTATTATGAAAATATAATTCACCTCCCATGCAGATACAAACCCTGTAGTTACCCACAATAAACATGTCTATAGGTTCAATTGTTTCTGAGAAAAGTGTACCTGTGAGGAACTCATACAATACCATGCACTCATTTTTCTTTTGAGTGACTGTGCATTCCAACAAGACCAATATATGAGCAATGCATTTAAAAAATGTATTATGTTAACTCTGAAAGAAGAAAAAAAAAACATACCAATACACTCATTCTCAGAAATCTGAAAACCATTATTTGCATCAGAATTAGGAATGAAGGTGAAAGAATAACTTCCAAAATAATGCCACATAAAAATAATGGGGATAATAATAAGAGTGATCTCAGAAATGATGTCCAGTGAGACAGATTAATCAACAGCATTGGTATCCAATACCAACCCACTCTTTGAATAGGGTTTCAACCCATAACTTTCAACTACTGAAATCTTGCCTTTCTGTTTCTGCATTATGATTTGTAGGGTACACGAACACATACTTTCTTCGAAAATTCAACACACCTGACATATTAAGCCAAAATCTCAATTTTTGACTGGGATTTAAACCATACAACTGGTTTGGCAGTGCTCTACCGGCATCAGAGAGCTACCATCCCCTTATGTCAATTAATTATCTATTAATCTTACTTTTAACAGACCTCTTTCAAAAACAAAGTCACTGATCAAAATCAGATAAACTGAGATTTCTAGTGTATAATGCTAAAGTGAACTTAGTGGCGTGGTGGAGATTATAGTTTCAAGAGGAAGTTAACTAGGCAACCATTAATGTAATGGAAAGAAGGATGCGTATATTATCATTGTAACATACCGGTATATTGCTAGTACTCTCTAAATGTCAGACCTTGAATTAAAAACACAGCAATTTTAAATCAGAGTTCTCTATATTTAGAGTACATGGGTCTCAGTCTAAAAGTCTCCTCTTACATGTTTGTAGACTGGAGAATAAGAGTCAATCGACTAGACTTATGCAGTTGGATGCTTGGTTTGTGGGTTCCCAATCTTTGTCAGCAAGAAGTTGAGGTTCTGAATAGAGAATTTGTTACATAGCACATGAACTATTGTTTTTATAAAGCAAGATTCTTAGGTTCCACATCATCCAACTTCCACTCCCAAAGCACAGTTTACACATAATCACTCCACATTCATTGGCTATTCTCTTTCTTGTCTGATATGACCATAATGCCATTTCAGTTATGTGCAGTGGATTTACAAGCAAAACACATTAAGTCAGCTTTAGATATTCTGACACACTGCCTTAACAATGACTGCCACCAGGCAGGCAGTTAGGCAATGATATGAATGTACACGATGGGTTTACAAGCAAACCACACTAATTAAAATATAATTATTAAATTAATGTCATAATGGTCCACTTTTCAATACTATAATAGGCAATATTCTAAATAAAATTAATTAGGGACTAGTTTCGGCCAGGGCTGGCCATCTTCAACCTTAATGTAAAATATCTAATAACTAAACAAATGTACATGCACATAATTGACATAAAACAAATGGAACAAATATATACAAATTGATATTAAAAACCAAGATAAAATTATGAGTTAATTTGAAAATAACTAGGTTCTAAATTCTTGCATCTTGAGTATGCTCATCATCAAGACTCCTTCATGCATTAATATTCACAGAACTGTTAGTTCTAATACTGCTAATCATTACTAATTCAATTGTTAACGGGAACTGGTAAATGTTGATTTCGTAGTTCATTACCAAATCTATTCGAGTGGTGTTAGCCGTATGCAAGTAATTGGACGCCACTGTAAATAACCACCAGCTGACGGAGAACTGTTAGATGTTGTTTCATCATCAATCAAAGTAATTAAATGAGATGCTCTCGTAGTGCTTTGTTAAATCATGCTGAATTTACAGCGGCGTCCAATGACTTGCATACGGCTAACACCACTCAAATAGATTTGGTGATGAACTACGGGATCAACATTCACCAGAACCTAGTTATTTTCAAATTAACTCAATTTCATCCCAGTTTTTTATGTCAATTTGTATATATTTGTTCCATTTGTTTTATGTCACAATTATGTCAATTGTGTGCATATTAGTTATTAGATGTTTTACATTAAGGCTGAAGATGGCCAGCCCCGGCCGAAACTAGTCCCTAATTAATGTAATTCAGAATATTGCATATTATAGTATTGAAAGGTGGACCATTACCATATTAATTTAATAATTATATTGTAATTACAATTCAATACGGATCAGAACCATGAAGTTTATATCCTATGAAAACCACACTAAGTCAAAACGTACTGTTAAGAAAAAAAACTTACAGTCTGACACTGTGGTTAGCTCATTCGAGGCCCACTGGTGGGAAAAAAGATTGAAATCAGAATGTTGGCCGACAGGGTAGGAGAGATGGTGATACACAATCTCTAATCACTAGACTGTACATCAAAAAGTCTGGATTCAATTACAAATCTCTCTGCAGTGTTCATATAGAATGAGGATATGATGCTGTTGATGGCGTTTCATTCATTGGATGGAGGTTTTAAGTCTTGAACAGATGTCTTGGTGTTATTCGACAGAAGCAGACCCTGTGCCGACACTAGATTTCACACTCTCCGTAACTCATCAGTTCACACCCAGACGTGCAGGTCGCCCATGGATGTCAAAAAGACCTGCCCCACACAATCAACCAATGCCTAACTGATGAACAAGATGGAATTTTTAATGTTCATAAGGCATTTTATGGGTCTCCTTTCAAGGATAACCTGAGTTATGCCAGTTGAGTTTGAAGTATGGTTAAGGTGATCGGGTGTCCTGTTTTAGTCAATTATGTCCCACTGTTTCCAAGGTTTTATGAAGTCTAAAATTTTATGCTTTGATAGATGAAAACATTTATTTTGAGAGAAAAACTTGTCTTGCCTCTTCAGTCTTCACCTTGATCATAGGCATCATCTGGCTCACAGTTTTCAAGGTTGAAGAGGAAAATATCACATTTATTGAAGTGGCTTTAGTTCTGCCCAATTTAGGTGAGAAATATGAAGAAAGAATGCCAAATGGCTTTTCTGCTCATATCTGTTCTTGTCTTTAAAAAAAATTCAATTTAAATTATTTTTAGTTCATTTGCATGAGCAATGGTCTTAGTCTGGCTCCTCGGCTGAATACCCGCCTTCGGTTCAGAGGGTGCTGGGTTCAATTCCCATTGGGACCAGGGATTTTAATCTTAAATGGTTAATTCCCTTGGCTTGGAGACTGGTGGTTTGTGCTGGCCCCAACATCCCTGAACTCGTATACCACATACAACACTATCTTCCACCACACCAACGTACACTGCAGATGCTGCCCACCCTGGTCACAGGGAGGATGGTTGCCCAAGTTGTACTTCCTCTTAAAACAATAATCACCACCACCACCACATGGTCACAGGGTCTGCTTTACAAGGCCTGCACTAAGCTAGCAATAACCACATGAAATTATTATTGGCAATAGTCCTGTCATTTCAAGGACCTGGAAAAACTGTCGTCGTTGAGATAAAAGGAACAAATGTTGAGAATATGTAATCTCAGTGAAGTTCTTTCCAATAAATTCAGCCGAGTTGCAATTGGCTGATAAATTTTTTCTTGAAATTAACTACTTAAGAAAGTATATCACTGATGACAGAAATAATGTAATAACTTTAAAACTCCTAGATCAACACTTGAAGGGTTTGTAATTTTGAAACAGACGCTTTCCTCAGGCTAACCTGAAACTTCTTAATTTTTTCTTGTCTTTCTGAGATGAATGCCACTAGAGAATGAGTATTTACTTCTATACAAAACTTCTGGAGTGCAAACAAGTTTCACCTGAAGATTGAAATGATGAAGAGACAATGTCAGATCTAAAATATAATGTTGGTCTAATCTGTGAAAAAGTTTAGGAAAAGATTAAAGGGGACTCGTGTTACAGAAAAGCATACCAGTGATTCTTGTAGAATGTCATCTATTCTATACTAATGTTAGATCTTTTAATAACATGAGTAATATATCATACATATATGAAAAGAATTGTGTTAGCATTTTTGTATTTTACTATATAGTAAATACACTTTAAAAATACTTAGTACATTATTTAGCCATTCAAAATTTCCTGCTTTGAAGAACGAAAATATCTATTTCGTGAAACACAACTTTAATTTTTTGGAGAAAAACATATCTTGCTCCTTCAGTCTTCAATTTGATTGTAGGTGTTGTCTGGATCACTCGTACTTTTCAAGGTTGAAGGGCAAAATATCACAGTTGTTCAAGTAGCTTTCATTCTCAGCGATGAGACTGGAAGAGGGTGAAACCCAGCATCGGCAATAGCCTACTCCTGTCAAAAACCCCAAGCAGTTTTGTTCAAGGCTTAATGTTACCATCTGATGATAGAATCACCAAATTTATTACTTTAAGCATTATCTTCAATTTAAAGATCTTTTCATGTATCTTGCAAATAAGAACTTGGATTTTCTTTTTGCTTTATAGTGTAATGGAAAGCTTAATCACAACCCAGCTCAGAAGTTTGTTAACGGTTTTGGGAGGTATATCAACAGAGGAGTACGGAAGGAGATGTAATATAACTTAACCTTTCGATGCACATACGGTTTTTAAAGACATTATGTAGAGTATTCAGAATATTTTGATGATGATGCTTGTTTTAAGGGGCCTAACATCAGGTCATTGGCCCCTACAGAATATTTTAAGCAGAGATTTAAAAAAAAAAAAATACAATTTCAAAGATTTTATTTAAGATTGACACTTCTTGTATGTTTATTTTAGAACTTATTTGAGAGTGTATTGTTAGTATGTAATTCAATCAAGTCTGCAGATTATTTGGTGAACTTTTTGTCGGTGATGAAGAGAATGAATGTGGTTCTCGAAACATATGACAGATTAATAAATGTGGATTAAATAGTTTTTTATTAGTATTGACGAGGCAGACACACAACATAACCAGTGATTTTTTCTGTGTTGTAATTATTGGAAGAATCACCGACAGCATCATACATCCTCACTCCATAAAACTTGAAATTTCCCTTCTTTGAACACCCCTTTCATAACTGTCATTCATTCCTTCTCAATAGCGAGCATAAAGTTTAAATAATTTCATTCTATGGTAATATACCAAGCAAGTCACATAAGAAGTTCATCTTAAACACTTTAGGTGATCAGTTTCCTGTTTGCACAGACTGCCAAGTTTTTGAAATAATTTAAGAAAAGGCTATGTAACAAGCAACAGGGAATCTGCCACCTGGGCAACAGCCCTAAATGCAGGTCAAGGATTGATTGATTGAACACTATAGAGAGGCTTGGAATTTAATCTAGGCTTCTGGCATGCAATACAGCGATTACAAATTGTATACCAACACCTCCCCTACCCTGCCAGCCAATGTTCTGATAGTGAAAATTTCTTCCACCAACAGGAAGCAAACCAGCTAATCATAGTGCCAGATCATACAGAATTTTAACAAACATTTTTTCACCTGTTCATAATACTCATCAATTCTTGAAAACATAAAATACAAAAACATAATTAAAAATTAGATTTCTGATTTGATAGAATCTGATATTCTTTTAAGAACAAAGCATGTCATTCTGCTTTTAATTAAATTCTCTCTCTTTCAGGTATAATTTAATATTAAATGTTTTCTTTCTCTGATAGTTTTATAATTTTATTAATCCCACAACAGTTTTGACAGACTGAAAACTTCACAGTTATAAATTAAGTTGAAACTGAAAAGAAATGGCCTCTGCTATAACAAACTTGTTTGCATGTCATGCTGAGTTACGAGGATGATGGATACTAGAGGTTTTGTCAATGAGCCAAATGTAGATCTATTACAGAATGTTCTAGATCCCAAGGGTAAGACAGTCACCAACAAGGAGGTTCTTCTCAAGTTGGAGAAATCGTGTGAAATCTTAACCCTCGCAAAACACAGAAAAGCAATCTATATTGGCCACATCTTCCGAATACAGCCTAATACAACTGGTTATAGGAGACAAGATAAAAGGGAAATCTGCACATAGGTAGAGAAGATTATCCTGGACATAGAACCCTGACAGGAGTTCAACATCCACGGTACAGCAATTCTGATACGGGAAACACAAGATCAAAATAACTACCTTCTGTAAAGAGATGGCACAGAAGAAGTGGACAGAGCAGTATTAGTAGAGCATTTGGTAATGAATACTGCAATGTACCTAAAATATGAACATACTGTATACTCTATACATATGAGGACAAATCTATAAACTATGTATATAAAGAAAGTGTACGGGTTAGGCAGATTGACAGATCATACTGGATTATCCATGGAAGGAAAAGAAACATCAAACTTGATTTTCATATTGTCCAATACAATATTTAGAGTAAAATACTGTTTGACAGCCAATTAGAATGAAACTAATTTGAAAATAACTCTTAAAATATACAGAAAATGCTCTCTGAAATGTATTTTCACATAATTCACTATAAAAAAAAAAAGCCAGACGAAAGACAATATTTAAAAGGGACACAGTTTGTTTGGTTTTCAGTGTAAACATAACACAGAGAAGGAAAATATTGCCTACTTATTTTACTGCACCTTCTAAGATGATGTTTTCATATGCTGAGAAATTCAAAAAGGATATATAATGGAAGACAAAAGATAATACATTAGTTCTAAAACAGACTTTTTGCAATATTAATTTCCATGGGAAAACACAACAGCAGCAAATTACTATAGGCAGTTTGCTTTACAAGATATACTGCATGTACTTCACACCACTCCACAGAATACAGCAAAGTAATTAGCCCAATATGACCAAGGAGATGTCATAGCTAATCAATATCCCTTTCAGACCGTGTACGCACAATTGTGCGGGTTCGTATTTTAGTTATCCCTGACTGTATTTGATGTTTTTTCGGCGCTAGACCGGACTGCAGTGATTGTGCGGGGCACGTGGCGTGTATTTCAATTGCTTTTAGTATGCGCTTGACCGCCAGAGCAAAGGAAGAAGAGTTTAAAAAGCACAGTTGATCGGCGAGATGGCAGGAAGCGGTAGTGCCAAAAGTATTTATTTATTGCGTTTATATTAATCTAGAAGCTTTACTGAATAACGGAATATATTCAATGAAGTGTGTACATTGGTTAGTGAACGTAAATTTTGAAGATACATCATCGTATGTGATACGAGGTTTTGAATTTTGATACGCACAATTGTGTGGGTCCTGTTTTTCGGATGTTAGTTTTTATTTTGTAAAATAAACTATCAATGTGTGTATTGAGGAGCATTTTAGTCGGTTTTTGACATACAAACAAAAATTCACACCTCCAGTTTTCTTTCAGGTCTGAAAGGGATATAAGGTATGATGATAGGCTATAAAGTGTTTCTTGAACTCCTACAGATAGAATTGTTTAGCTAATACACTAGACCAGGGGTGGCCACTAACCTTACTTCTGGGAGCTGCAAATTTAGGAGACAAAAAATTGGGAGCATGTTTAGAAAATGGCCTTTAAAATGAAAACACGTTTTTCATTTTATAACAAATGAAGGAACATTTATTATCTACACTACACAGAACATTAGTCTTCAGGTACACATCAAAGAATGAGATTTTACTTTTGAGAAGTGCTTTTTTCTGAGTGTTCATTTTTGCTGTTGTTTTTTTGAAATCTGGCTGCTAATTGGTAAGCGCAGTTCACACAAGTTCACTTAAATGTTCATCAGTTCGTTCAGATCGATATGTGGATTTAATGAATTTAATCGTTGAGTACAGTGATTCACATGCATAAGTAGTCCCAAAGATTGAGATTAGTCTTTTGGCACACTGTTTTGTTAGTGTGTATTTTTTTTTTTTCTGGAACATTCTTCCAAAATTCTATGGTAGAAATGCCACTTCGTTTGAGTCCTTTTAGTCCTTCGTCCTCTTGCAGTTCTTGTAGCTCCAACTCTACAGCTGCTGTATCCTTTGTTATTGGTGACGAAACAGGACTGCCATCGCCCACAACATCAACAGAAAAAGGATTTTCCAGGAATTAAAAAGGTTCAAGTGATCTCAAATCATTAAATCTGCCATTAATTTCTTCAGAAGGCCAGACATTTTACTCGTGCAATCTTCAGTTTCCACCTGAACGTCAGCAAGGCTTTCAGTAATTTTCTTCAAACCTTAGTCAGAAGGTCTTTCCCAAAAAGCTTCAACTTGCTATGAAAGCTAAATACAGTCTGGGCCAATTCAAAAATATCTTCACGTGTGAACGCGACTGGCTTCACATCACTACATTGGCTCACTGACACACTCTCCCGCTCAAAGCACTATCTTCCTTGTAAAGATATGTTTAGCGTTTTTAAATGCTGGACCACATCTGTAAAAAAAAGCCAAATCTAACAACCACTGGGGGTTATTAAGTTCAGGGAATGATTTTCCTTCTATAAACTGTTTGATTGCATCAAGTAATTCAAAAACTCTGTCAAGAACATTGCTTTTTTTTCTATTTGCTTTACGTCGCACTGACACAGATAGGTCTTATGGCAACGATGGGATCGGAAGGGCCTAGGAATGGGAAGGAAGCGGCCGTGGCCTTCATTAAGGTACAGCCCCAGCATTTGCCTGTTGTGAAAATGGGAAACGACGGAAAACCATCTTCAGGGCTGCCGACAGTAGGGTTCGAACCCACTATCTCCCGATTACTAGACACTGGCCGCACTTAAGCGACTGCAGCTATCGAGCTCGGTAGAGAGAGAACATTGCTTCCTGATAGCCATCTTACTAAGCAGTACCAACATACATCATCAGGAAGCTCATCATTGTACATATCTTCTATAAAAGATTTTAACTGTCTGTGTGTTTTGGCACAAAAGCGAACACAGTTCACAATTTTTAGAACTACCTGCATAATATGCGGGGGCTGAAAATATTTTGCTGCTAAATGTTCTCTGTGAATAATACAATGCACAGGTAAGAAATCAGGAAATAATGTGTCAGCATTTAAAAGCCCAATAAGCCCTTGTTTCGTGCCAGTCATAGACGGTGCACCATCGGTAGCAATGCTGACAATATTACCGATAGGCACTGAGTTTCCTGTAAAACACCATCCAGGGCTTCTTTAATGTCACAACCATGAGTAGTATCCTTCAAAGTAACCAGGTCTAAAAGTTCTTCCACCACCTGCAAGTCCTTTGATACATACCTCACAAATATAGCTAGTTGTGGTTTATCTTTGATATCAGTAGACTCGTCCAGAGCCAGACTTACTGCTGAGCACTTGCTTAGATTTTTTTGTAAATTATTTAAAATGTCCACACTAATAACAGAAACTTGCCTCTCTATTGTGTGTCTAGCAGCGGGCATTTTGTTGATCAGTTTCTGCATTTTCTTATTTTCGGATTCTAAAACAGAAATAACTTGTGCCATGTTCTTCTTAATAAACTCCCCCTCTATGTAAGGCTTTTTTGCTTTTTCAATGTTAAAAGCCAAGATGATGCCAGCTTCCGTTGTCAAATCTGCTTCCTTGGTAAAAATTGACATAACCGTACTCTGAACATGAAGTTTTTCCTTCTAGTGATTTCAGTTTGGTTTTCGTTAACTGAGAGCCAACAGGAAAATCTTTGTTGAAACCGCTGTTGTTAGTGTCACGATGGCATTTTAGATTACTGGCCTTGAACTGTGACAAAGTTATTTGACACAAAAGACACATCGGCTTACCGTTTCTTTCTACAAAAATGAATTTTTCCTCCCAGTCAGTATTAAAAGCTCGATTCTCCTCTTCATATTTACGCTTCTTAGACAGCATCACAACTGTTCGGACACCAAGCCACAACTGTACTGAAACAGCACACAACTGCACACAGAAAAGTATTGACACTCGCTACTGCCTATACGTGAATGCGACTGGCTTCACCTCACGACAGTGACTCACTGACACACACTCCCACTAAATGAACTATCAAATGGAAGGCGCCGGAACTATCTTCACCTCCTATGTCTTACCACTGACCTACAGCGCTGACAACGTTAAGCCGCACATCACTGCTACTGACTGCCGCCAGCCACGAGATGTCGTTAGATTCCATTAATTACATATATCATTTAAGTTTACTCAAAGGTTGGTGTCAAGAGCCACACAAGACTGACTCAAGAGCCGCATGCGGCTCGCAAGCCTCGTTGTGGCCAGCCCTGCACTAGACTATCGCTAGTCTGGCTCTTAATAGCCAGTGTCTCATTATTCCAGCCTCTAGCCATGACGTTAAATAGGACGAGACGAGATTCTATGCTGTCACGAATCACTATCAAAAGCTATGCTACAGTTATTACCTGGACAGGCAATGTGTCAAAGATTTTACTTGAGACTGGGGCTTCAGGTAAAATATAATTCCATAAATCAGAGAGCACAGGCAGAAATTCACAAGTCTGAAGATGCTTTCAAAGGTTGCAGGTTGAGATTAAATTCTCAGCTATAGTATCAGTTTTAAACACAGAAATTAAACATATTAATATGCTTTGACAGTGTTCAACTAATAGTTATGAAGTAATTTCTCTAGAAAACAATCCTAACAATCTACTATGCCATACATTACAGAACTCCCCCTGCCCTGCCACTCCCCTCTCCCCCCCCCCCAAAAAAAACTATCTTTCAGGTATTAACTGTTATTAAATGTTTTCTTTTTCTAGTATTTTATAGTTTCAGTAATAGGTTCACATTTCTTATCATTCTTGAGATTTCATTCTCTTCAACCAATATCCATATCAAAATTTTGTATGGCACAATTATTATGTTATAGCATGACATGGCATAGTAAAGAATTTATGTTTTATCAAGATACGAAGTTCAAGCATGAAGTCCAAGAGATGCAGCAGCAAGAATCAACTACTGTAATTGGTTCCTTCAATACAAGAGTAACATTTCATATTCACAATTACTGCTTTTTAGTAATGTGTGTGATATTACTTGCATGAATGAATGACTGCATGAAATGATTAATACTGGTCCTCTGAAAGTCCAACACATTTCCCCATCAAACAATAACTGAAGGAGGATTTTATTGCTTCTTTTAACCAGATATAGAAACTGCTCATACCAGCAGCATTAGATGACAGCAATGAGACAGTGTGATTGGTGCAGGATTGGAATGACCAATCTAAAACCTTGACTTCATCACATCTTACTCTTACGGATAGCTTTAATAGTTTAAATTCTCAATACATTAGAACTGGAGAGAATATATCAAGACATCTCAGAGAGTTCAAGCAGTGTTGCAGCATGCACATTAAAATGTATTTTTGCAGTACAATACTGGCTTGGAAACCATTTTTAGACTCGCTTCTCAAATAGTAGGCTTCTTCACCAATAAATCTACCCCTAACTATACGTCACTGCTTTCACCTTATTACTGCAAATCACTTAGCAGATGGCATAGTGGCAAACTTGCACTCTTCTAGCTGTCAGCTCTATGGAATCATCTTTGAAATATCCCACAAAACCCCCCTCGAAATAACCACCACCACCTTATCCAGTACAATGCATAATTCCAAAGACTGGTCATCAAGATACTCTGTTTAAAGACTGAATCTGCTCAGATTAATTTCTGGACCGAGACATTGTGAAGTATATTGTGTCTCCTGCTATGGGCTAAAACATGTTTGTTACTTTCATTTTTGTCTGTTTCAGTCTCATCTTTGGCTTTGACAATATGAAATTTACTGAGGTATGAGCATTACCAGTAACATCATTCCTCATATAGCCAGTCCCTATGATGAACAGTGTGAAAAGTGTTGCTCATAGGGTCAGTTGGTGTATACATTAGAGTGGACTTGGCAGCCTGATATGCAATAGCACCTTCTGGCTCAGCAAGGAAAGCAATGGGAAACTACATCACTCCACATTTCCCAAGTTGCCTCTTTAGTGACGCCTAGGCTACCCATGGCAGCTGACGGTAGATCTTAAGAATTCAACCAACCTTTGGGCTGAGGGTTCACCATACAAAGGAAAAGTTTAAACAATGCTAAACTGAGATATGTAGGCAAACACAAAGAAATCTACAAAAACTGAAGAAGATCAAGAAACAAAACTCACATAACAGGTTTAGTAAAAAAAAAAAAGCCTATAATTTGAAAGATGTGATTGTTTTTAGATATTGTCTTCTGTCTCCATGGCAGTTCTTAAAAGCAGGGTACAAAAAATAAATTTACACCAGCAAATGAGAAGGTAGGATAATAGGGAGTACAGAAAACATAAGCAGACTGGAGTAATAAGAGAAATAGGAGGAGGAGAGGAAACAAACATAGTATGGAATCATCAACCCACGTGAATGTTGGATGTTTATATAAATAAAAAAGTATTTAACAACATAAAAATGTGTAATGTGCATGGTAACAAAAATAGTGACTCAACACTGCAAGAATAACGTACAAAATATTTGCATATTTACATTCAGACTTCAGGATTAGGCCTGAATTTCAAAACAGTACTGATATTTGACAAGGTAAAAGTTATTACAAGTCCACTAAACCATTCTCAACATGCAAAGAAGTTCAACGGGCTTTCCCTTTAAAAAAAAAAAAAGTTTCAGCAAATTTTTCAACAAACTTTGTCAAATAAAAATTGGTATACAATAAAAATAGTAGAAACTACGATGGAAGACAATAATTCACCAAGACAGACAAAGGTTCTTTTACTTGGATCTTATTGCAACCCACTATCTTTGAAATGCTACTCTTCAATATTCATATATGTCAACGGTTACTTTCTACTCATCTTGCTTGTGTTGTGCATCCCATTCCTTTGAACCTAAAATGTGCGACTGCTCATGTAATCCAAATTATGATATTTATATCAAATCAGTTGTGAATGACATGAAAACAATGAGGTTGCCATAATTAATTACACACACAACAAAATTAAATTTAATGGAGATTTATATTGGAAATTACTCATTCTAAAAATCAAGTGAATTAGGCAGAATGAGTAAAAATGCAAGCAAATATGGTATGTATTAACAGAAGTCCATAGTAAATATCATTATGCTATAAGTTGAACAGAGGTGACATGAACAGACCTTCAATGACCATGATTTACAGGGCTAGCTATAAATATCAGTCATGCTTGAATAACTTCTGTGAATTTCTAAAGCAGAATATAAAATAATGTGTAACAACATAAATTCAGAACAAACAGATTGAAATAAACATAACAATGTTATATGTAGATTCAATCTGTAACTTTCTTGTATTAGCATATATAACTATATACACAGTGAATAGAATTTGCTGCTTCTTTTCAACTAACACTCAGATTAACACTAATAACACTTTAACCTCATCTGGTCCCTCTACAGAGTCTGAATTCTTCCCAGATCAGTGATATTTATAGGTAGTCCTTATATAAACTGTACAATAAAATATATTTGTCCACAGATATACATTTTTGGTATTAAAGGCAGCCAATAGCCTTTAACACTGCAAGATCTAGTTCCCAATAGGTAGACAGAGAGCATTCTTAGATTCCAAATAAGAACAATACTGATGTTAAAGAGATCAAATTGTGAGCAATTGCATTATTTAATTTATTAAATTCAGTAAGGGAGAAATAAAGAAGCTCCCACCAAGATTGCAGGAGACTTCAACGTAAGTTTCTTTGCCGTCAAAGCTTCCAGTCTACTTTTAAACAAAAACAAACCATCAGTTTACAAAACATTCTTAGGCCATCTTTATAACATTCTTGTCATGGATAATTTCTTAGTTTTGCTGAAACAGTGTTATGCTAAGGATCATTCATATGGCTTTTAAAATCTTCCAAAAATGTTCCAGTATTCATCATAAAAATCCAATGCCAAATATATTTACTAACCTTATAATCTACTGGCAATGAGCTGTTTTAGTTTTATCATAACTCAGCTCTCTAAAAGCTTCAATGATGCTGTGATCCTATTCTTATAGGAAGGCTCTCTCCCTGACAATGGGCAAAAGTTTGTTACAGCATATACATAATTACCATTCTCAAACTGCCTTCTGCCAGTCTTACATGCATATAGCCAGCAAAATTGTGTGTTAGTGCTTCAATGGTGATTCTAACCACAAAATCTTAAATATCAATGAATATTCTATTTAGACACATACACATTTTCCTTTTCATTTAACAACACAACACATGAAAGAAGGATATAGTGCAATTAATTTTATAATCTTAAAACAAGGAGTCAGTCTTCAGCATTATTTGCTTATACACAATGCATTAATATTGTCTGGTTTGGTATTTCAAAACTGAGGAAGGATACCATGCATGCCAAGCCTGGCAGGAAGCCTTCTTTTTAATGATTACTTCTTATTCACTAGAAATACAATAAAATATAATATATATTTACCTATATCTCCTTACACAATGCTAAGTCTTTAACACCGTACCACACTATTCACAAATGAATGTCAATAACAACTACTCTGGACTGCTGTAAGATACTACACTTCTTTTTACATCAATCCAGACTGAATCTTGAGATGAATACATGCAAAATGTGAGAACTGGTTTCTAGTTGACACAAAGCAGTGATGTGCAAATAGGCACCAGGTATGCATTAAAAAACTGCTTCAACTAAGTAGCAGAATCAATGCTTTTCTTATTACTTACAGTTCTTGTAAAAAGAGTTATTTCTATCATTTCTTCATATGACTGTTTTATTGGGATCATTCTCCAAAAATTAGTGCACTGTCACACAAATTTCCATTTTCTTCAGAGTTATGTCAATCACTGATGACAAGAAGTTCCTGGAAGGCTCCTTCTAATGGACACCACAATCACTAAAACGTGCTTCAATGACTTGAGAAAGAATCCACAAAGATGCACTTGGTGTTCGGTCCACATCACCTGCATATACGGCTACAAGAAATATACAAAAGTTTGAGTTACCACGTGCAGTCCTGCCATATACTGTATGGTCCACAAATGTTTTCTAATCTGGCCTGTAGATTGGTATCTTCGGAATGAATTCGATGAGAAGTACCTTGGAAAAAGAAAACAAAACAAAGAACCACATAAGCATTCTCATTAAATTACATTTTACTATGTAAAATTTCCATTTTCCAACACTTCAATGAATCAACATACTCTGGCATTGAACTATCATTTGCCATCCTTTCAGAGGCACATCCAGAAGTTAATTATTCAATTTTTAATAAAACAGGCATAAAATATATATTATACTATTTTGCATGGACATTTCTTTTATTTCATTACATGTCCACAAAATTTAGAGGCATTTATTATAAACGTATGATCAGAGGTGAATACATTTCTAATGTGAATACATTAGCAATCTTCTAATCCAGTATCCATCATTCAGTCATTCGTGCATTTCCATCTGCTTGGAAAACTAAAAAGAAAAAGATTCACTTGTTTGGTTGTAGTTTTAAGAGGCAAACATACAGGTTTAATCCCTGGCAATTTATGCAGGATAGGTGATTTCTAAGATGATTCCCTAAAACAGATGCAAGAGTAGAAGAGAACTTCTTACACCAGCTCACAGAAAATGTTAACAAAAAAGAAGAAATAAATGACCAGTATTTTATTGTAAATTCTCAGGTAAAATAGATGAGAAGAGAAACAAATGGAGAACAGCAACTTGCTAAGTAAGAATCCACTGAAAGAATACACATATGAGGGACACATAAAAATCTAGACTTCTGTGCTGATGTCTTCATCAGTGGAGGATATAAAATCTATACAATAATATACTGGGTTGATCAAAAAAATGTACATGCATTTTAATAGAGAATACCTTACAAATTACCATATTTCAACAATCTAAGGCAAAAAGTTACACAAACACAGTTCGTAGGTGGAATTACAATAAGTGCTTAAACTGCGAACCATCAGCCTCCAAACACTCGAGTACAATGCGTTACACACTTAGATACAGATTTTGAACACTAAAGGCAGAGGAGCCGAAGGGATTGTTGCACAAGCACTTACAATCTCATGTTGCAGTTTCACTAGTGTGCATAGCTTCATACCATACATTACATTCTCCCACAAGTAAAAATTAAGGGGGGATTAAATCAGGCCCCTTTGTCCTATCCAAAAAGCTGGTAACGTCATAAGAGATAGGTGCACACATTTCTGTGAAATGGGCTGGGGCACCATCTTGTTGGAAGTAAACTGTATCAGCATCAAACAAAATATAAATGAATGGTACAATTAACGTGTCCAGTACCTTGAACTAAGCCTGGCCAGTAACCATACCTTTCAAAAAGGGTCCAATCGGTCTCCATGAGGATAGCGCACACCAAACACTGAGTCCTGGAGCATTGACCGCTTGCTTGACATGAACGTGAGGATTTTGTGGGGCCTATTACACACAATTATACTGGTTAATCATGCCATTTAATTTAAACTGTGCCCTATTAGACCACACCACATTGCTAACAAAATTCGTATCCTCCACCTCCGCACGGAACCATTCATAAAACTAAATTCTTCTGTCTGGATCGTCCTCATTCAATGTGTGTAAACACTGTAGAATGTAAACTTTCCATTTTGCTCTATGCAAAATACGACCTACACCTGCCCATCTCATTCCTGTTTCACGAGCACATTGTACTGCTGATTTCCGTGGTGAGCGTGTGAACGCATCTAACACTTGGGCAGGGGGCACTTAATGTGTGGCTGTGCAAGGCTGGTCAGATCTTCCTGAAGGCATATTCATCACTGATTGACCCCATTAAAACTTATCCCAAAGGCGAGCAAGGGTTAGGCGTGTTGGCGTTACAGTTCAATATTCTGGCTTCCATTGTCGTCACACTTCAGAGACATTCTTGCGTTTCCAATTCCAGTTCAAAATGGTTTTTCACCGCTCAAATGACAGATGAGCTTGTGCCATGGCAGCACTTTCTAGAATGATTGCAACACATTATATCAATTAACATGTGGAGTCACAACACTAATGCCATCTGTTCATGAACCATTCTACTACAAATTCTACCTGTAGCCGCTAACACGATCTTAAAGTGTATGTACCACATGTATAACATGTTTCAAAGAGTTTATATGATTTTTTGAACAAAATTGTGTAAATGGTTACAGCTTTCTACATTAATGCTTATTTCAAGAGTTCTACCAGGTTGATTCAACAATTTTTATGTTGTTCAGAAGCTTTCGCTAAGTGGATTTAATAAAAACTAAAAGTGGTGGTTTTCTTCAAAAAACTGATAGGAAAAGTGAAGATAACTCGTTCACTATTAAAGATATCAAGTTGGGGCCCTTTTTTTTAATTCCCCAACCCAGAAAACTAGGTATGTTTTTTATCAAAACAAATTCAGTAAACTTTACAACATACCTTTAAAAAAAAAGTATCTTTAATCAGTAATGGCTGATTTGAATAAAACTGTTAAAAGTGTTCCCTTTGTTGTCCGGCAGCAGCAGAGAAGAGCAACAGAAAAAGCCACACCATGTAATATAATACTAATATTCTTTAAATCACTATAACAATGATTTATTGTTGAAGAGTACCGTATCCTCTTTATTCAACAATAAATCACTGTTATAGTGATTTAATAGTACATTATGCAACAAGCCTATAATGGCAATAAAGACATGAGTATGTTTATAAAACGAGCCAAACAAGTTTTATAATTTCCACACAAGTGTCGTAATTACCATTATAGGCAAGCTGCATATGACTGTTTATGCTCGACGATAATTATAACTATTTTTTAAATATTCATAAATTTCTGTCGAGATGTCGCTTGACAGTTGAGTTTACTGAACAGAGCGCAGAACGCATGCGCTGGGTTATTGATCAGGGTGTCTACTGAGTTCCATTTTCAAAATTCCAGTATATTTTCAGTATATTCAGTATAACTATCAACAACATTCCAGTACCTAATGCTATGAATTTTATTAAGTTCCTTAGGAGGAATTACACCCTTTATTTCAGGTCTGTAATTTTTTGCCAACAAATGCATATTTTGTTTTTATTAATTTTAGTTAGCCTTGGTTTTTTAAATATAAACAATTTTTAATTTTTTTTACAGAACCTCTCAACTCCCTTCGCAGCCCTCCACTCCACTCACTGCTTTTATATTCCTTTAATTAGAAAATTTACACAACTCTTGCTTTGGAAAAAAAATACAATTCCAATGAATACAAGATTGTAAGACTATTAAAAGGATTACAAGACAAAAAATTGACAAATTACCAGTTTTATACAAATGAAAAGAATCATATTTATAGCTTCATACTACATAACTGTTTGTTTTCAATTTGCAATGCTATATTACATACACACAAAATATACTTGAAAAGTCTTATCTCACATCACTGCTTCTAAGTGACAATGCACTTTTGGCTATTTGGATCACAGATCAGATGTAAGGTTTCTGTATGCAGTTATCAGACTGTGCCTCTTATACAGTTCACCTGCATACACCCCACCATCAGTGGGTAGGGTCTGACACATCCCACTCTGACGAGTCTAGTGTCAGACCTAAGATGAAACGCTGGTTAATAGAGCAAATGCCTGAAAAGCCTTACATCTGATCTGTTTTTTTGACATGCTCTATTGAGGAAAAATATCTACTTCCCTCCTTGGGAAAAAAATATACAATATGTTACTTTATATAAAGTAGTTTTTATGCTTTATAATATACTTGCTGATGTACCTGTACTTCCCTTCAGAATTCTACATTGTATACAGAATTCTAAGTTAGGTAGTGTACATGTTGTGAGCAAGATTGCATTAAATTGCATAGCTCTTAACGTTACCCTAGAAAAGCGACAGGGAAGTCGCCAAACGTCTTTTCTCGTATGAAGACTGGGTTAGAGAATTTTCATTGTAATGGTAGGCTCGCTTGCCTACCCTCAGTCACAATCAGGCTGGAGAGTTTTCATTAAAATGGCAGACATTCACTCTCCAACTGCCTTTTTACATCCTCAGAAAAACTGCCTTAGTGGTTTTCCCAACTGAAATGAACATAGGTCATTACAATGATGTCAGTAGGAATGGTGCGATTAAAAGCAATGCTTTCATATGAAATACTTGATCAAAATGAAAAACCACACATTTTCTCACTTTTAACAAACAATACTATGCTGCCAACCTAACAGTCCCAAGTTCCAAAGCTGGAATGACCAAGCTGCAGAGAGGCGTGATCCGTAAACACTCTTCGTCCTTTTCTGTCGGGAGGGGGGGCTGGGGTTCAAATAGTGGACAGTCCCACTAATCTGTTTCCTAGGAGAACCCGATGAGTCGGAAAATCTCAATTCATAACACTGGCGGCGGAAAAATCTACCTGATTTGGAGGCAAATTTTTCCTCCAAGCCAAAGGAGAAACTCCTTATTCACTGCTAATTTGGAATAAAATGAATGTTGAATTTAATGAAAGTGAAGAGGAAGAAGCTTTTCTTAAGAAATGGCTCTTTTCAGGATTGAATTTTGAGTTATTTAGTGAATTATGGTGCTATAATTTGGAATAGGCCTAAATAGTAATTCGAGACCAGGTCATACTACTAAGTGAGCCTTTGCCTTAGGCCTAAGTGTGTGCACTGCTCATTCAAAACAGCGCGTCATAGTAGGGATCGAATAGCTGGAATACTATGATGAACCAGTGTTTTATGTACCAGCAGTATCAGAAAATGTATGAACCAGAGGAATGGCATGTTAAAGAAGAAAGTTTTCTAACTCCCCAGCTATTTCCCGCGTATATTCAGTCAGGCTGTTATACTCGGTATGCAGCAGTAATCCCATCTATCGGAGTTGAATGGCAGAATAAGAGACAAAGAACATCACAACAAACAATGGTCAATGTAATGTTACTGTTGATCAATGTTATGCGCTTTCAATATTGTAGACCTTTACATTTAGTCTTTTTCCGACTCTGAAATACCACTCTTATCATAGTCGGTACGGTAAAACTGAATGAAACATAAATGATCGGAAATTGTATTCTCTATAACTTTTGTTATGCAGTACTTTTCAATAGGACCAATAACATAGGTATTTAAAAATTAAATTTTAGGCGCTTTCCGCTAAATTACCATTTCATCCACGGTGAATAAAATTGCTTATACCTTAGATTGTAGTTTATTATTCCCCAACTTTATATACCAATTTTCATTAAATTTTGTTTACCCATTTTCTCGTGGCTCGGCGTTGATATGGACTGGCAACAAAAATACAAATCCACGTATATCTGTGTTATAGCCGGTACGGCAAAAATGTAATAGGACATAAATGATCAGAAATTTAATTCTATATAACTTTAGTTATATAGTATTTATCGATAGGACCACTAATAATATAAATATTTGAAAATTCAATTTTAGGCCTTCCCCTATACCACCATTTCACTCAGCGTGAATAAAATTATTTATAGCCTCGGTTGTAGTGGCTCAGCCCCCGACTTTACATACCGATTTTCATTAAATTCTCTTCAGCCGTTTTCTCGTGATGTGTGTACATACATACATACAGAAATTATGAAAAAGTAAAAAGTGCATTTCCTTGTTACTGTGTATATGACTGATATAGAAATACCATTATTTTCAAATCCTGAGCAATGTACCGACAAAACCTTTATTTTATATATACAGATATAATGCACAAAAAGTTGTGTGCTATGCTATGTAGTTTATACATTTTAAAACAAATTTGGGAATTATCAATTCACAATTACTATAGCTTATACTCAAAAGGTGCGCACGCGCACACACACACACTCTCTCTCTCTCTCTCTCTCTCTTTTACAGCAGTATTTTTTTCTGTCTTTTCACCTCTTTCTCCAGTTCTTCTGTCTCTTATCACTCTGCATAATACATCATTTCTTCAATTCTATATGTTTTATTTCTTCTGGTGCTAATTTTCTTTTGGCTGTGATGTTATCTGTACTCTTTTTATACTTTTCTAAAGCTTCATTTCTGAATGTTGATGCAATTTCGGCTGCATGGTTCATTTTTTTTGAAACAGTGACAGTTAATACTCCACCAGCTGCAGATACTGCCTCACACCAGATGTTGAGCAATCGAGCTATTTTCATGAAGATTCTGTACTAGGCATTCTTTGTTTATTGAAAAACCTCATTCTACAGAAGCATTGTCCTGAAAAAAAAAAAACAAGTACTTTTTGTGTGAAGTGGATCAGTTTTTTTGGAGCTAAGAAAATCATCCAATCGATCGATTTTGGGATCAAACTTCTTGAGATACTTCACTATTTCTTCCTTTGACGAGAAATCTAAGTAGCCTTGTTTTGCAGTATCAGCTTCCATAGGAGATAATTGTTTTGTCTCAACAAGAACTTCTAATGCAGCAGTTACCCTGCAGGTCCCAATAGACGAACTGATCATAATTGAGGATTGAAGCAGCTGGCACCTCTAACAAACTTGAAAGCAAGTGTGCTTTTGACAAAAATCTTTATACAAATATCAACAAGAAATTTTCTGCAGTCTCCATAGAACTGGAGAACTGTCACATCTTTTATTCCCCTTACCTTTTTAAGCTGCTGAGGCTGCAAATCCAATATCAACAGCATGGAAGGGCTTGAGGTTTCCTGTTTTCTTCAAGAGAAGTTTCTTACTAGTATTTGCTGATTCTAAATCCTGGTTCTTTACAATTCTTCCCAACAGGTGTTCAAGCATAGTACTCAGATCAGAGAACATAAAAGGCAAGAGAGGATTATTACTCTTGATACTTGGAGAGATATTCTAGTTCAAGGGAAACAGAACACATGAATCCCAACTGTGCTGGGAGTAGATCATTTCTTACAAAACTTTTTATAATTCGAAAGTTTTCTGATGCAAGAGGTTTTTCCTCAAAACCATCAACATACTTCTTAATATGTTGCAGAATTTCCACAGCTCTTTCAATAACTTTTGAGTTTTTGACCCATCTGATAGAGCAGAACTTCAGAGGAAAGAGATGTGATCCTGTTATGCGTTTGTAATCTGCACGTCTACTTGGAAAGTCCTTGAAGAATATAGAGAGAACAAAAATCTGTGAATGTTCCGTTCAGAGTAGTTGTGTGCCATTTTATATGCACCATGAATAGTATGCAAGAAGCAGGTAGCAAAATCCAACAGCTCCAGATATGAAGATGAATCACCTAAGTAATTCTTAAGAACTTTTAAAAACTTCAGGTTTACATTTGGCTCGTCTATTGATACTGGCATCTTTTTTGCATCAAAACCAGTGTCTCAAGATTTGCAAAAATGTCATCAGAGGTCCTCAGCAGTAGCATGACCTAAAAATGCTGATGTAAGATATCTTGTTTGAACTAAGTTTCCATCCCAAAACCTAACACCCATATCCATTTGACCATTCTGAGCGACAGAATTTAAACTTTCATCAAAAGAAATACAAACACAAGGATACTCTTTAACCAAGTTTGTCAATTCATTTTGTGAATATGGACCCATGTAACTAGGTATCCAAGTTTATCCTTGTGCAACTTGAACTTCTTCACAATTTCACTGTCAGGAAACATGATTTTAAAAAGATCACTACAAACGCCAGAATTTCTAGCAGAAGAATGGGTCACAACCTGAGTAATAGCCCACAATATTTCTGCAGTAGGCCCTGACCTAGGGAGGCATGTTTTAAAGGGGGTCATTTTACGTTTCTACTTTCATTCTTAAAATCCTAATATTTCAATGGAGAGTATCATTTCGAGTAACCGAGGAAGCTGGCCGTACGGTTACGGTCGCGTAGCCGTGGGCTTGCATTTGGGAAATGGTGGACTTGAATCCCACCATCGGCAGCCCTGGAGGTGGTTTTCCGTGGTTTCCTATTTTCACACCAGGCAAATGCTGGGACTGTACCTTAATTAAGGCCACAGCCGCTACCTTCCCAATCCTAGCCCCTTCCCATCCCTGTGTCGCTGGAAACCTTCAGTGTGTTAGTGCGACATTAAACTAGTAGCAAATAAATAAATAAATAAATAAATAAATAAATAAATAAACAACGAATAATAATAATAATAATAATAATAATAATAATAATAATAATAATAATAATAATAATAATAATGGCGTATGGCCAATGGAGAGGCCTGGTGCAGGTCTTTTTCTCGTAGACGGCCTATTAGGCGACCTGCATGTCTGTGAAGATGAGGGCCCTAACTAGGATGATTTATAATGCTGAATACGCGACACACATCAAACCCCTGAGCCATTGGAATTAACCCATTCCAGTCTGGACCTTAATATCCCTAACAAACGTTCTGGACTGGGCATTTTTAAGGATCTTTAAAATATTATATCTCTGCACCTGTAGGAGATATTGACATGATTCTTTTTTCTTTGTGCTTGTTTGAGCATCTAATTTTCAAAAGCGCTCTTTGTATCATGTCAACTATCACTTGAGATTTTAAAATTGTTTATATATTATACCATGTTTTGCGAATGGAGGAAAGGTCTGACTGATAACGAAGCAAGTACATCTTTCTGAAATAAAGTAATATTTACCCTATTTCGCTAATATAAATTGTGCATTGCAATTACAAAACAACGATAATAAGTACGATATAAAAATAATAATTTTTCAATAATAATAATAGTAACAATTACAATAATGAAAATGGGTGCTCTTAAGAAATTTTATTTTAATTGATAAATTTTGTTAAAAGTCACTCAAATGTAAAAATATTGTTCCATTTACCACAAAAGACTTCTGAGAAAGAGAAAATAAAGTCTTCTAAAAGACAACTTTACGAATATGTAGACAATCTTACGTATTCACGCAAATATGAAATGCAGGAACATGAGCTAGGCCGTAAAACGAACTCCAATCATAATGAAATGCAAGAAGTTGTTTCAAATTCATATGTCAATAATATGTTCATTTGTGCATAAACTTATAATATATCATAAAAAATAAAAAATATAACTTTCGTCAAGCACATGTTTGCCGCGAGAAGCCATGTCTTAGAGCTCACTGAGTGACAACATCTACTGATGCATGCTGTTCAAATATATCGTAAATTATCTGACTTAGACATATAATACTGCCATCTGCTTAAATACTCTCGTAACTAATACATTAGGAAACGCGATGTAACCACCAGAATGCGTGCATAGCTCGTTCACGATTTTTAGCGAATTGTCAAACCTTACTACGGGCTATGCCCGCAGCGCGTCCTGAACGTAATTTCGGCCGCTGCGAGCTATGCTCGCAGTTAGACCAGAAAGAGTTAACCAATTAAGGTTAAAATCCCCGACCCAGCCGGGAATCGAACCCGGGACCCTCTGGACCAAAGGCCAGCATGCTAAACATTTAGCCATGGAGCCGTACAAAAACAATGGATGAATTATATTATACGCATAATATAGGCTACTTGAAGTATAGCATAATACAGGGTCTTTTTTATGGCCTGCTCTGTGTGTCAGGAGAACATGCACGGAAGGCGATAGCGCGGCCGGGTGACTCATTTGCCGAGGGAGATACTGCTTTATGACCGGCTAAGATGATCTAATGCAGTACGGTAGCGATAACCACTGCTTCACACACAGCAATAGTTCAGTTCATCTGCGGCATTGGTAGCGTGTTCAATGTGTTCGCTTTAAAATAGCGTAGTTTCTGTAGGAATACTAATCGTGTGTTTAATGAGTGATGTATACAGTAGAACAATCGCTACTGGTGTGCAGAAAATCCCAACCAGCTGCATGTCCGTCCACTTCATGATGTAAAAATAGGAGTTTGGTGCGCAATAAGTGCTCACAGAATTATAAGGCCTATATTTTTCCGCAAAACAATAAATGCGGATCGATATATAGACATCATTCTCAGACCATTCTTTCAAGAGCTGACAGAAGAAGAAAGGAGTAATGGTTACTTAATGCAAGATAATGCGACGGCACACGCTGCTAATCGTTCTATGGAGGTAATACGGGAAGTTTTCGAAGATCGTGTGGTTAATTATTCCCCTAGATCTCCTGATTTAAATCACTGTGATTATTACTTGTGGGGGATGCTGAAGGGAAAAGTGTATGTGAACAATCCTCACACAAGAGAACTACAAGAGAACAATACACAAGTTATTTCGAACATCACACGAGCTGAGATTCGTCGAGGTCTGCAAACCCATTTGCGAGGTGTCAGGCGTGTTTGACAGCTGAGAGACAACATTCTGAACATCAAATGTAATGCCAGGTAGGTTTTAGACTGACAGTTTTACTAGAAATGGATTTCTATAAGTGTGAATTGCCATGAGTAGTGGGGAGGAAAATAGCGCATTACACCGGCTAGTGACAGAGTGTCATTGCGCCAGCCATGCCGTGCTCTGAGTGGTGCTGCCGAACATGCTAAAGCAAAGACCCTGTATAATGCATCCATTGTTATTATACTTGAATATTGCAAAAAAGAAGAATGAAGGAAAAGGGAACAGAAAGTGAAAATAGTATTAGTAGAAAAGGGGAAGTTAGTGACTGTTTACAACACCAAGAGAGATGCTGGACGATGAAGGCGTCACGCCCCGGCACGGGGTTATTAGAGAAAATCACAAGTTGTGTACTGTTACTACTGTACTTTTCAATAAAATCACTTTAAGTTATAATGCCAACCTAAACAATTATTCTTATCACCTGGACTTTTGGAGTGCAAATATCTAGGGTAGATTATAAAGAATGATAATATTTATTCTGGTATATTTTATAATTTTTCTACTACACTAGAGTCCGGTTAATCCGAAAGTCCGGTTAATCCGAACTGAAATATTCAATTAAAAAAAAAAAATCTCCTTATTGAAATGAAAGAACATATTATAGAATGAAGATTTACTTGCATTTTACTAGTCATATTTTACTAGAATAACTTAATGTAAACCACTGAGAGAGCAGCAGAACTATTAAATAAACATCACAAGCAGCTCTTCGCATCCCAGGCACAATACAAAAGTGTAACCCGTTACCGAATTTTAGCAGTTTTAGGAGACAGGTTTCAACCTAGTTTTAGTCATTTTCTCCTCTACGTGTTCTTAATTTTATACAGTGATTTATTAATGTAACTGCTAAAGAATGGACATTTCAAATTACAGTATGTACTGTAGAAACGTTCCTCAGACGGTTGAGGCGCTGGCCTTCTGACCCGAACTTGGCAGGTTCGATCCTGGCTCAGTCCGGTGGTATTTGAAGGTGCTCAAATACATCAGCCTAGTGTAAGTAGATTTACTGCACTTAAAACAACTCCTGCAGGAGAAAATCCCGGCACCTAGGTGTCTCCGGAAACTGTAAAAGTAGTTAGCGGGACGTAAAAACAATAACATTATTATTAGAAAACATCTTCCGGTTAATCTGAAAATTTCATAATCCGAACAGACTATGGTCCCAATTAGTACGGATTAACAAGGCTCTACTGTATATGATTCAAAATTCCAATAATTTCCAGTATTTCCAGTACCTATATCAAATTCCAGTATGATTCCAGTACTTCTAGTATTTCCAGTATTAGCAGACACCCTGTTGATTTTCCGTGAGTGGATCAGAGACCCTGACAATGTCATATGTTTTCAAAACTTTGATAGGTTATCATAATCTAGCTTTATTTCAAATACAAATTGTTTATTGTACAGTTGGTGAAGTGAATTAGTGGGAATGTGCCACGAGATTGTGGAATATTGGAAGTAGAAGGTGCAATGATGTTAATATGTGTGACCGACATGTTTGATTTTGGAAACAAGTGCGAAGCTAGTATGTTGAGCGTAGGTGCGATGCTATCCTTACGTAACTGGTCAAACAGTTTTATCATAACGAAAATCTGAACTCTGATTGGTGGAGAACCTGTATCATAATGAAATTTGATCTATAATGAGCCTCATTAAGATTCGGTTTTCCGGCATATAGTATTTATATTTTGGCATCGTCTAACATAAAGAATATTAGTTTAGCTGTCAATACGGAAACATGAAATTTGTTTTTTGTGGCGTAATATATTAGAAGTATAACGTGACTGACATAACATGAGGTATTCAATCAGTACAGTTTCTTTTTTTGTACAATCTGCTTTACGTTGTGAGTTGTGTATTTTTGTATGTATATACATATGTATAAATGCCTTTTCCCAAAATTGGCTGAGGATGATGCATATCAGCATCGAAACTAGTACCAAGTAAAATGTTGTCATCAGCATAAAGTATTTTGTATTGAAAAGGAGGACCTTTTAAGTTTACTTCTGTTATTCTCAGTTCAATACGGACACAAAATGAAATTCTTAAATTTAAATGAGACAGCCAACCAGGCAAGTTTGATAGCCTATCAATATTTAGGCTTAAAAATCAAAATTGGGAAGTTAGGCAAAGATATACAATTCATTAAACAATGTATTTCACAAAACCTGACACCCAATTTTTTAAAAGGTGTTATGAAACAACGATGTGTTCCTCCCCATCAACATGGAGTTCAACTTAGAACTAACAGACTTTGGCTAAAAGCCGAGATGAATTTTCTCTATAAGAAAAGATCCTTCTTAAATCACCGCCTGTATGAGGCTCACATCGAGGCCACGGCCTTACTTACAAGAGCTCATTGGAATATCTTTCAGGATCAAGTTCAATTTAATTTATTTATATATAATTTCCATTTATTTTGGAAAGACCTCCTGTATTTACAGGCTGCCGCTAAGAACAAGGTAAAACATATCAATTTTATGTACATATGTATTAATAAAAGAACATTCAAAATTAGCTGTAGAGGTGGTGCCTCATGATCTTGATGGAGGCTCGGAGGACGAGGGTCGCGATTTCCGGGATGAGCTTCATTGGGAGTTGGAAGCGCTTCCATGTGGCGACGAAGTGACAAGGTATGGTACCGCGAGCTCTGACCATTATCCCTATTATTTCAATATCCTGAAGGTGGTATTTAGATTTGTAGTAAGGGATAGTTGGTTTGTATTTGTTAATCTTTTCTAGATTAACCTCCTCTGGCTGACCGTTATGGTGCTCGAACCTGACCGTCGGATCTAATATGAATCCTTGAAAGCTGTTTTCTTTAAAGGCTAAGATGTCAATTCTTTGCGAACTACCATTTGCGGCCAGTCCGTGTACCTCCTCATATACACTGAATCCCTTCTTTCTCAGTTCTGCGGCAATGAAGGATCTGATCTGGTGGTGCCGCGTGTTTCTAAGGAGCTCCCCGCGCGTGCAGAATCCCAGGACAGATAACATTAGAAAAGAAACTCGAAGCGCTTAAAAATAATGTAGCGTCAAACAAACCCTTCCCCAAGATCGATAGAAATTCTAGTTCTATTAGCGATACTTTAGTACAATTTCACCAGCCGATCGTCAATCTTTCTGAAACTGATTTAGACGAAGAAAAATAATTCTTTCAAAAGGCCCGAAGCAAAATTGGCCATTCTCCAACTCAGCTAATGTAGCTGCCAAGCTTGTTGTTGAGTCGGAAGTCGCTATCAGTAAAATGCCACACGACTTGCAAGACAAAATCAGAATGGATGTAAAAAGGCAGTTAAATAAAAGTTTTCTTTCCAAAAACAGAACCCTGCCTCCTAACACTAACAAGATTAAGGAACCTTTCACCAAAAGAAAGGATATCCTAAAACTCAAAAAGAAAATTAAAGGTAAGCAACTTATCATTACAAAGGCCGATAAGGGCAACAACAATCATGAACAAAACTGATTACCTCCAAAAAACTAAGAACTTTTTTGACAATGATACCTTTTCAGTAATTAAGAAAGATCCTACACAATCAATTCAATGTCATTTAAAACAGACTTTAAAGAACACATCTTTTCTTTTTACTGAGCAAGAAAAACACAAATTAATGAATATGAACCCGGGTTTGCCAACGGCAAGAGCACTTCCCAAAATCCACACGACCGTTGTCCCCATTCGACCCATTACTAACTACAGACCAAGCCCCTTATATAGATTCAGCAGTTTCTTAGAAACCCTAAGTTTTCTTCAAATCTATTAAGAATACTACAGAACTAGTCAAGAAATTAGATAACTTCAAACTTACCACACTATGCACTCCTCTGATATTGTTAACATGCATCCAAGTATAAAAACTAGCTTACTTTTTCCGATTAGAAAAAACCTACATGCTAACAGTCAATTAAGCAAACTTGAAATTTATGACTTCAGGAAAATTTTAAGATTCTTATTCAACAATAACTACTTCACTTTCGACAATGTTGTTTATAAACAAGACGGCTTGGTGATGGGGTCACCGGCCTCGGGGATTTTGGCTGAAGTTTATTGAGATTTTCTTGGGCATACCGCAGTTGATAACGATATTAAATTTGCTAATATTCAGTTTTGGCCAGGTACGTAGAAGACACTTTTATAATCCTAGACAAACGTTCCCTTAAAAACTTCAATAGCTTAGATCAGCACATTAAATTTACCTTAGAGTCAGAAACTAATATATCGATCAACTTTCTGGATTTAATAATAAACAGACTTGCTTCTTCTTTTACGTATAGTATTTATAGAAAACAACCCAAACAGAGACTACTATAAGGCAAGACTCATTACATCCTCTGACACACAAAAACGCCACATACAATAGCCTAGTAGACCGTGCATTCAAGGTTCCCATGTCCATGACTAATCTTAAGGAGGAGTTAAACATTATCCGTTCTATAGCTAAACTTACTGGCTTCAAAGATACTTTTATCAAAAGAATAATTAACAAATTCAGGTACCGCTTAAAAAACTACCTTGCCAAGAGAAAAACCCAGTTTTATTACGTTTTCAACCTTAAACTTTTAATAAAGACGTTTATAACATCACTAACATATTCAAAAAGCATAATGTTAATACGATATATCCTTTCATACTAACAATAGAAGTTTGGAGATATTACATAATTCTACCTCAATAAATAAGCAAAATTATTTTTCAAATTCAGGAGTCTACAGGTTTTGCTGCAAGGACTGTAGGTGCTCATATGTAGGTCAAACTGGACGTAGCATTAAAATCAGATATGCAGAACATGTTAATGCTATAAAACATAACAGATTTTCAGAAGTGGGCCAACATATGAAAGAATTAAAACATACCTTTACTGAGATAAATCAAGATATCGAGGTATTAGAGGTTCTAAATAAAGGTCCCTTGCTTGACGCTACTGAAAATTGTTATATACACCTAGATCAATATTTTAATTCAGGCTTACATTTAAATTATACTTCCGAAGAACCAAAGATCTTATTAGATTTTCTTATTATGTTCTTTAAAAACATTAATATTCCAAATAACATCTTGATCTTTAGTATCATGCGTAATACTCTCTTACGCTACGTGGCTCCACCACGCCAACCTCCCTAGATCTCCTCCCCTTCCTGCTCCTCATGCCTTTACATCCACCCCTCTTCCCTTTTCCCTCCTACCTCAGCTTACATCGCTTCCCTTACTCAAGCTTGTCATCACGCCAGTTCTTTCCTCTCAGCATGCATGTCACATAACAGGCCCTACGAGGTGAGTCTCTCATACGTTACTTAATTTCTTTCCGTCTTTCCTTCGATTCAATTCTAATAGCCATTTTCTTTTCTATGCTTCAGGTCCGCATTGAACTGTGAAATTTTCTTGTGGATTTAGTTGTAACATGGTTTCCACCTCACCAGACTTGACAACATCGGATTATCTGAATGCAAGTGACTATTCACAAGTTTTTCAAGATTGATTTTGATCCTTTACAGAGGAATTTCTTACATAATTTGACCACCGCATACTAAAAAAAAAAAAAAAAAAAAAAAAACCACCCAGATTTTTTTATCTAATGAAAACATATGTTAGTCAAGGTTGAACCCAGGTCTCTCAAGGTTTTAACTTGAACGAAAAAGCATAATATGACCTTTGGAAGCACAGTGCCGGTCAGCACATGTTTTGCTGCTCTCCAAGAACTTGCATCTTGTTTCTTCAGGATTTTGGGAACTTGCAACATGCAGTGCTAATCCCTAAAGTATTAATAATAATGCTATTTGCTTTACGTCCCACTAACTACGCTTTTACGGTTTTCGGAGATGCTGAGGTGCCGGAATTTAGTCCCACAGGAGTTCTTTTACTTGCCATTAAATCTACCGACATGAGGCTGGCGTATTAGAGCACCTTCAAATACCACCAAACTCAGCCAGGATCGAACCTGCCAAGTTGGAGTCAGAAGGCCAGTGCCTCAACTGTCTGAGCCACTCAGCCCGGCCCCTAGAGTGTTATAGTGCTTCATGAACTGCAACTGGTGAAAGATTTATACATCACCTAATGTTTTTCTGTGATTGGCTGATGATGACCCGGAACAGTGGTCGAAACCGGTACCGCTTGTAATCAACTAGGAATGTAATATTACATTTCTAATTCTACTTGTATTGAAAAGGTTGAACCATTATACAGTGAAATCTCAGAATGCGAGTAACTTGGTCTACGAGTGTTTTGCAAGACGAGCAAACATTTAAAATAAATTGTAACTTGATAAGCGAGTGAGGTTCCGCAATACGAGCGTCACGTGTGCCTACGTTTTCTCCTCCCCTGTGCCTTTGTTGAATAGATGAACATGGTCTTTGGTTCTGTATTGAACAAATACCTTTCAGAAAGTCTTGCTGGTTATGGACAATGCTCCTGCTCATTCTCCAGGCTTTGAGGCCTTAAGGACGACTTCCTGGAGGAATTCAAGTTCGTTAAGGGTAAGTTCCTTCCTCCCAACACTACACCAGCCTATGGATCAGCAAGTCATTTCGAACTTCAAGAAGCTATACACCAAAGCACTATTTCAGCGATGCTTCGAAGTGACCGAAGGAATAAACCTTACCCTCCATGAGTTTGGGAGAAATCATTTCCCCATCGTGAACTGCTTGAAGATCATTGATAAAGCCGGGGATGGAGTCACCAACAGTACTCCACTTCCGCTTGGGGAAAGATGTGGCCTGACTGTGTTTTAGTTTTAGAAATGGTATGCGAATAAATATGTTTGTGTTGTGGACGAATCATTCGTGTTTTAATCGTTTCTTATGGGAAAACTTGCTTTGATATACAAGCGCTTTGGATTACAAGCATGTTGCCGGAACGAATTGTGCTCACAATCCAAGGTTCCATTGTATATCTTATTTCAATTTAATTGTGAACTCAGTTCAATACGAAACATTATGAAATTCTTATCTTTAAATGAACACACCGAATTAGTCAAAGATATTAATTCATTGGACTCAAATGATACTACATCATAGAAACAGTTCAAAATATTCTGTCAGGCATACAGTTGTAAGAGAACCTTGTTTTCATATCAGCCCATATTTCTTTCTTTCTTTCTTTCTTTCTTTCTTTCTTTCTAAGAGCCATACTGTCCTGGAAGCCGTAGAATCTCCTTTAAATGAATCACTTACTGTTTTTGGAAAAAGAGTAAGCAACCTTAAGTTCTGTTCCTGGTAGTGTAACAAAAAGTGACAAGAGAAAGTGAATTAAATTAATCAATCGACATTGGCAACGGAACCACTTCTACTTCAACCTCAAGGGAATAATGTAAGTCTGTTAATTTAGTACTAACTGGTGTTTCCTACTGCCAAGGGACATTCATTCTTTCAACTTAATGGTGCATATTTAATTTTAGGGCATTAACTTACAGGCCCTACTCATGGTTTTTTATGGCCTTCGTACTACAGACACTTAATCCATCTCTGATAAGATATACGAAGTGGGATCAAATATAAACGAGATTTTTTTTTTTTTTTAAATTCATTTATTGAAAAACACAAGGCAATTACAATTTATTTTTCTACATAGTTTCCTGCTTTGGAAATGCATTTGTCCCAGTGTTTGGGCAGCTTTTGTTTGCACTCATCGTAAAAAGAACAGGGTCATGTCACCAGCCAGTTGCGCACGAAGTCTTCCACACTCTCGCCATCTTCAAATCGTTGCCCTCCTAGAGCTTCTTTAAGCGGACTGAACAAATGGAAATTGCAGGGCAATAAGTCCGGGCTGTGAGGAGGATGATCAAGTGTAGTCCAGTGCATTTCCTGTAGCTTGGAGACAGAGCTGCAGTATGGGACGGCGCATTGTCGAATCGGTTGGTCTTGTCTTTTGCACCGATATGCAACCCTCGCCTTGTTCAACAGCTCGCAGTAGTAAGCAGCATTGATTGTGCAGCGCTCATGCAAAAAATCAATCGGAAAAATGCCTCGCTGATTGAAAAAAAAAAATGGTTGCAGGAACCTTGCCAGCTGACAGCCGAGTCTTGGCTTTCACTGGTGGTGCCTCCCCTTTCCTCTGCCACTTCTTAAGCATACGCGTCCTTGACAATGTTTGATCACCGAACTGTGCAGTAAATCTCTGGCAAATTTACGCTGGTGTAACTCCTTCACGAGCAAGAAATTTTATAATTATGTGTTGCACAGTGGAGGGGTGCACCTGTTGCGACGACATTGTTAAAGTTACTGACGAAACGGCGGGAAATACCTAACAGCACGCTCTCCCCACTCCTAACGGTCCCACCTAAGCATAGCAGAAGTGCGGGGCCAGTCTTACCAACTGCTGATGTTCAGGAGCAAAAATCCTGTTTATATGTGATCGACCTTTGTAGTGTTTACAGGAAGCTATGTCTTCTGAAATACCTTAAAACCATTTCTTCCCCTCTTTCAGAGATCTGTTTCAGTATTTAGCCAGTTCTTTTTGACAACTGGTATGAAGGTGTCATTTGTGAAGTCCATTGGTGTATGTATTTTGCTGGTCTAGGTAGATGATACATGAAATTTAATAAACACTTTCTGGCTTGCTGAAGAAAGTAACAGCAATCTACCTTACTCTTTTCCATAGTATACCTCATCAGTAACATCTAAGCATTCTAAGACGACTGATGGTGGAACTGTTTCGTATCCGACCACTTTTGGGCTGAAGACTCTACGTACACAAACACGTGTTGTACTGCTATGCAAAATATTCTGGATCAATATGTTATAAAATGCTGAATCAGAAAAGTTTAAATGCTATAAATGCTTTCCTTATAATTAAAAATTCTGTTCTTCGAATTTGAAAGTGCTTTAACCACCGAACTCTGTCATAACTCAACTAAATACATACACTCTTTCCAACTAGAGAATAAAGTAAGTGTAAATAAAACCATGTGACTGACTGCTTCACACCTCTTTCCTTCTTCGTCCGCCCAACAAATAGTCCATTTCTAAATTTTAAAATACGAGGTGTTTCTGAATGTTTGAAGTTTAAAGTATTGAATGTGTTTTATCGACTGAAAATTGTATTATTGTTCTAAGCTTCTGCTCAATAACTTAAATATCCAATTTCTGCTCCTGGAAATCCCTGTTAATCTGGTACTGGTAGCTGTCAGTCACAAGGAAGGACAGGTGCGATTGCACGACCTTGAGTTAGTTTGCTTAATGGCTGGTATTGCAAAGCATAAGCAAGGGAAACCTCAGAAAAGTGGAGAAGACTATTGTCTTAAATGTATTTCATAAGTTTATAGAAACATATTCCAACAGTTCAATTGACGATATCGTGAAATTAACATATGATTTCACCGGTGCATCTGTTATGAGTGTTTACAGTGATCAGAAACAATTTTCTACCACACCAGGTAAAAAGAGGTCCTGTATTAGAAGTGCTTTGTACGTGAACTGCGATTAATTTGTTCATTCTGCTACCCAGAAGAAAGTGCACATATATTTTAATAACAATGAACCCTATGCAATAAACAAAGTGTTATCAGCTGTAAATTCTGATCCTGAACTCCCAGATTTAAAAAATCAGCAGAAATTGAAAAGCATCATAGTGGACAGATATGATGACGTGGATTAACAAAGAACAAACAACATGAAAGGCATGATGAGACACTACTTTAAAGTCAAGGAAACGCATTTCTTTCAAGTTTAAGCACAGGGCTAAAAAAAATCCAACAGGGAGGGGTAGCGACTGATAGTGTTACACATTGAAAGTGATGACAGTTTCATGGAGAGTGGTGATCTTGTGTTACGAGTCTAAAAAACAATTGAGACTATCATGATGAAATGACTGGTGACACATTTAAATTGTGATTTGAAAGAATATGCCTGGTAGTGTTATAGTGTTTGACAATACTCCTTATCACAGTGTGAAGTTAGAACGTACCCCAAACAAAGCCTGGAAGAAAGCTGAAGTAATTTCCTGGCTGAGAAGTTAAAAGTAACATGTGATGAAGAACTAAAATAAAATTGCTGGAATTATACTCCGCACGGCCTTACTTCTAAATTGAAGTTTCGCAAAACAAATGAGCATCGCCTTTCCTCTGTTGCCAGCGCGCTACGCCCGCGAGAACAGCTGATGCAATATGACCGCGGTAAACAGCCCTTGTAAAATGTAATGCCGTACTCAGAAAAACTAATGAATATGGATTGAAAACAAATTCACAAAAACTACACTTACTAACAACATCTGACACTAATAAGAGAATATATTAATAAGAATAAATGAGAATGAGGAAATAAAACATCACTCACCGCTAATGGCTGGCACAGAAAGGAGGTTATGGCCTACAAAGGGAACACTCCACTGATCTCAGTCACTAGAACCCTCCAGCAATATGAAAAACACACTAATTACTGAAGGAAAATGCAAAAGATCGCGAAGCATACCAAATACTATACACGCTGAGCGAAATAGGTTGCCTTGTCTTGATCATTTGATGGGCTTTGCGTGAGATAGGTTAACCACGTGGCGAATGTAAATATTAGAATTGGCAACTGGGTTTCGAGATCGTGCTCTGCCGATATAAATTGATATGAATGGCAGATTGGGATTGGTTGGATGCCTATGCTTCAGTGCATAATCACCAGACGGAGCCAAAATCTGCCAAAACGTCAATTTAGAAGTAGAGCCGTGCGGAGTATAGTGAGGACTCACAGGCCTCGATTCGAGGAACATGCAATAGACGACTTCACAGAACAAGCGGGCCACACTGTTCTCAGACTGCCCTGTATCACTGTGAATTAAACCCAATAGAGATGGTGTGGGGCCAGATCAAATGTTATGTTGCCAGCCTTAAGATCAGTTTCAAACTTTGTGATGTGCGTAAACATCTTGACGCAGCATTTTGTGAGACGACAGCTGATCAATGGTGTTCATACATCCAGCATGTGGTGCGCAAAGGGAAAACGATATGGGACCTGAAAAGTGCCATAGATACTGTAGTTGAAAAAATGGTTATCAATTTAGGAGAGGATTCTAGTGATTTAGTGACTGTGAATCGTGTGATCTACAGGGAATTAGCCTCTTGCAAGTTCGGATTTATGAAGTACTGGCACCTCTCACATAAATACGCCAACTTGTTAATTTTCACAGCATATTTGTTATATCCCCAATATTTTCATACGCCTATGTCCATCAATTTTTACTTATGTTCATATTGATGTAAATAGCAGGCAGTGAGACACATGGACCTCGTGGAGTGATACAAAATGTTTGTTTATGTCTACTTTATTCTTTCGTTGGAAAGAGTTTAAGATAAGCTGACCATAAAATATCTACATACATATTCCATCATAGATGACGAATCACATCTCTGCTTTGCCAATCGCCAATGGAGTCCCAATTTATGATAGAGATGGCTGTTTTCCCATTCCAAGAGTTTATCTATAGAATGCTGTGTCTGTAACAAATACACACCAAATCAAAAATAATGTGAAATATAATGGAATAGATAGAACACGAAAATTAATGTGAATATGATACATACTGCTTTATTTTTGTAAAATACATTATGCTATCAACAGAAAATGACCTGGTTCCATATATAAACAATACTACATTACTCCATCTCTTAAACATAATACAAAAACAATATCTAATACTGATGGCAATTGTTCACAACTTATTTAGATGATTACTACAGAAGTGAAAAATGTGTCAAAGTTGAAACAGACAGGAGAGTATGAATCAGTTTGAAAAATGGTCTCAGACAAAGAATTGCTCTCTCATCACTACTCTTCATTACAGTTACGGCAGATTGAAGCAAGAATGATTGGAGAATACATGATCAAAGGGTATTTTCAATTTGCATATCACAATGCTGAGAGATAGTGAGAAAGAAGAAAATGAACTACTGGATGTAAGGGAAGATCCGGTTTCACTACATAAAATGAAATTCCATACTCATAAAACATGAGAAAAACACTCCAGATATCGGAGTAACATAGTAGAGCAGAAAAAATGCAAAGGTAAAACTGTATACATAACTGAATAGAGTAGAAGAAATATATGAACTGAATAGGAGAAAAGTTTAAGAATATTAGTTGGGGAAGATTCACCATCATAGGAATTTACTCGGAGTGCATCAATGTTGAAGATTATGGGTTTTTAGGTGGCTGCTGAGACTAATGTTTTAACTACAAGCTTGCCGCAACTAGTGGCACTTTTCAAAAACCTGGCGTGTACTAAAAATCTGATACTGTCAGCCCCTATATGGTCTGAAACCATACTGGTTTTCATCCAAGTTACTCTCAACCACTGATGGCATCCTCCCTTCTAACATGTCAGTGAACATCTTGCCTGGTATACTGATCTATGTAATATGTTGATGGTTGTTGCAATCCTTCCTATTCCCTTGCATTTATAAAAGGGTACAATTACTGCTTTCGTCCAGTCAGAAGGTACCTTACTAACATTCCATCCTAATCTTATTACTCTCTGAAGCCATTTCATCCCTGTCTTCCCACTATATTTCACCATTCTATGTCTAATTTCATCTATTTTTGCTGCTTTATAACAATGGAGTTTATTTACCACCCTTTCTACTGACATCACTGCCCTCTCCCCACGAGCCTTGTTATTAGCAACAGCAACAGAAATATTTTCTTTTACGTTGATAAAATGTTCAAAATATTACTTTCACTTGTCCAGTGAATCCCTAGGATCTATTATGAGTTCAATTGCTTTAACCAAAACACCATTCACTTTGTTTTTCCTTCAATTTCTAGATTCGTTATCACTGTCCAGAATGGATTCCCTGACACTTGACCTAGGCTTTCCAGGTAATTACCGAAATGTTTCAAAGACTACTTCTTGGATTCAACAATTATTTGTTTCACACTGTTTCTTTCATCCACATACAATTCCTTGTCTGTATCAGTCCTTGTTTGGAGCCATTACAGATACATCTTTTTACATTTACAAGCTGCCCTCACTTCATCATTCCATCAAGATGTTTGTTTTTACCTATCTTTACATAAAGTTGTTCCCAGGCATTCCCTCGTTGCTTCTACTACAGTATCCCTGTACACCACACCTTCTCTTTCTATATCCTGAATCTGCTTACTGTCTACTGTTTGGAAATTTTCACTAATCATATCCATGTACGTCTCTTTTCCTTCTCCTGGAGATTTTCTACCCTTATCATCCGCAAATAGATTTCACTTTCTCTGTCCTAGGCCTAAAGATACGATAGTTCAGATTGTGGTCAGTATCATAAAAAATAAAAAAATCACTGGAATACCTGCACATTTCTAACAGATTTTCTGAATTAACAGTTGGTTATAATGGTCTATTATGGATCTGGTGCACCTATTGTCCAATGTGTAGCAGTGAATAGCCTTATGCTTGAAGAATATATTCGTAACTGATGATCCCATACTAGCACAGAAGGCCAGTAAACACCTCCCATTCCTATTAGCTTTCATATCCTCCCCACCTTTACCCACCACCTTGTCATATCCTTCAGTTCTATTTCCAACTCCTGCACTGAAATTGCCCATTAGTACTATTCTATCCATGCTGTTGACCCTGGCTACTATGTCACTCAGAGCTTCACAAAACTTGTCAATTTAATCCTCTTCTGCACCCTCACATGGTGAATAGACAGACAATTCTCGTCCTAAGCCCCCCAACTGTTAAATCTACCCACATCATTCACTCATTTACATGCCTGTAAAATACTATGTTACATGCAATAGTATTCCTGATGAACACTCCTACCTGACTCGCATCTTTCCTTTTTAACTCTTACACTGCTACGCCCAACATATCTTGTGCGCAGTAGTAAATCACGTCCTTGCTGCGCCTGAGATATCTTGTTGGCAAATACAGCTAACTTTTTGGAAAGGAAATATGAGGACTGTAAATAAAGTACTGACGATATTGATAGAACGAATATTTAATGAACTAACAAGTACAATTGCATTATATTCCTTCAATGTAGTCACCCCCAAAGTCTGCCAAATGTCGGGAGGCCGTTGGAGACCGCTAGCAAGGCGCTCTTTGTTGATGACAGTGCACTTCAAGTGAAGTGTATCGCAGTAGTAAATCACGATTGTGCAGAGTACAGATGCCAAGTCAGGAAATCGGCGGCCTCGGAGGGGTTCCTTCAATTTCGAGAACAGGTCAAAGCCATAAAGACTCATATCTGGTGAGTACGGAGGGTGTTCCAAGACCTCCCAATGCCACCACTGCAATAAGAGCTTGGCACTGTTTCCAACATTACGCGCGTTGTTATGCAACACGATAGGGCAATTGTCTCGCAATAAACGTGGATGTTTGTGCCACATAGCCGGACGCAGATGTCGCTCCAGAAATCGGCCATAGTATTCACTGTTGATGGTTTGTCCCTCAGGCATAGCATGCATAAGAATAACAGCCTAGTAGTCGTATGCCACAATCAGTACAAGCTTCACCCGTCTGGGTTCCTGCCAGAATGAATGTACACGTGTCAAACCTGGGCGATGCCATTCATTCGACTGACACTTTAATTCAGGCTCTTAAGCTCGTGGTCACGTCTCATCAATGGCGACAATATGCTGCAGAAATGAGTCTCCTACATTGCGGTAACTGTCCAGGTGGGTGCAAGCCAATGCATACCGGTGCCATTTCTGTATGTCAGTGAGTTAATATGGAATCCAATGGGATGATATTTTCCTAATGTTTGATGACAGAGACCAAACTCTACAGATAATTTCCAGACAGTCCATCGATGGTCTACAGAAATAAGACTACTCACGATGTCAATCTGATCTTGAGGAACAGACGTCCGACCTATGCGGTGCGTATCTGCGATCTCATTCCGACTCACGCAAAACACCTTGACCCTTCGTGCAACCGTCTTATATAATAAGCATTCTGTCCACAGGCTTCATGCAATCCTTGGTAACATTCTGATGCATTTTTGCCACGGGCAACCTCAATTTTAATCCACGAACGCTGATCACCTTTTGAAAACATGCTTTACAGTGGTGAAATCGACACACTTCACTTCAATGCCACACAACAAAAACACTCCCAACTGGACGAGCATCAAATGCATGCTACATATCAACCACAGCGCCACCTGAGTGCTCCCATATCTTATTTGCGAATACTTGGTTCCCTGCGAGTGTTTGGACTACGTAGCCACTACTTTATTTACAGCCCTTTGGAGTTTCATTTGGTTTTGAAACTCGAGTGGCAGCAAACTACATCATTTAGGAACATAATGAACCAACAGTCAAAATGCAGACTTCATCTTAATGCTAGCCCACTCTCTATTAGAGTTTTCCTTATTGAGGGACGATCGTACAAAGGGATCCCATGGAGGGGATGTTTTAATGGGATCTGACCCTATGACCTGATGAATGACTGAAGCTGTATGGGTTGAAGTTACCTGTCATAACATAAAAATATCTATTTGCATGTTTCTATAGATCACATGAATCTCATCTCAACTACTCTGAAGCTTTTCTTTCTTCTGTGCTTGAAACCAATCATTCCAAAATGGTATCTGGACCACTATATTACTGGACTGAACTTCAAACAGCATGTCTAGGAAAACACTTGCGGAAATAGTCTTTTTGACTACCTGCTTTCTCATAACGAGCCCTCATCTGTTTCTGTGGGACAAGATATTTTAAACTCCAACCACAAGTCTGTTGAAGTAACTTTCATTTTTACCCCTCCCCGTGCTCTGAGTAATCATCGACCTGTCCTTAAGAGCTCTGTGCCTGTGTGGCGTAAAGTTGACTGGCAGACTGTTAATCGTACCCTATCCCTTTTACCATGGCATATGTTACACGTGGGTGAAGTTCAAGATGTGGTGGATTCATTCTACAACTGGACCCTTGTTGTAATCCGTGACATCATTCCAACTCATTTGGTGTCAAGAATAGTTGTTTAACAATCTCCAATACATTTTAAACGACATAGTTTTTAACAGCACTCATAAATAATTTCCAATCAGGTACCTGATCTATCCTAAGGTGAAAAATATGGCTGATGATGCCTACTATTGATAGGCAAAAGATGTACCATCTAATATGTTAAATTCATGTTAACAATTTTGATAAGGACAATGTCCTAGTTTTTAAAATTGTATTGTATTGAATAGGTGGATGAATAATAAAACATACAAGTGTTATTTAATTCTGGAAATTTGTCGCTTCATTCATTGCACGGATAATACTCAGCCTGATATAAATGATAAAATGTGGAAATTATGACCTCTTATAAACATGCTGAAGAAAAGATTTCTTGCGAATTTCCGGCCTGAAAAGGATTTAGATTTTGATGAATGCATGGTGGAATATTATGGTACGCACAGCTGCAAGCAATTCATCCGTGGGAAGCCCATCCGCTTTGGTTATAAGGTCTGGTGTTTGAACATTCCCTCGGGCTCTCTCATTTTGACATATATCAAGGAAAGAATCCTCATGGTAATACTGAGTATGAGCAACGATTTGGAAAGTGTGCTGCTCCAATGGTACTGATGCTGGAAGAACTACCTGATGATATGTCACACTTACCCTTTTAACTATATTTCGATAATTTTTTTACTGGAATGGCACTTTTGGCTCATCTAACATTGTGGATATGGCGCTACAGGAACCATTAGAGAGAATAGAATTCCCCAAGACTGCTCGATCACACCTTCAAATGAAATGAAGAGGCAGGCTCGTGGGACATACGACATGGCAACGAACTCGGAGGGTATAAGTATTGTTCGGTGGGTTGATAACTCCGTGGTTACCATAGCAACAACATGCCACGGTGTTGAACCAGTTTCTAAGGTAACACGATACTCCCAGGCAGAGAAAAGGAAAGTGCGTATAAACCGGCCGGCTGTGTTTTGGAGCTTACAACAGTGGAATGGGTAGAAACAGATAGGATGGACCAGAATGTGTCGTACTACAGAGTAGGCATATGTGCAAAGAAATGGTGGTGGTCACTATTCACATGGCTTCTGGACGTATCCATTCACAATTCATAGTTACTGCTAAGGAGGTCTGGATGTGATTTGTCGCATCTAGAATTTCGTCGCCACATTGTGCAAACATATATACATAAGTTCAAAATAACGCCAGTAGGAAGAGGCCGCCCCATCACCTCAAGATACAGTATCCAGCAGAGTAGTGTCACTGACGATGTACGACTTGACAGGATTGGGCACCTCGTAGCGCCCTGCAATCGATGACGCTTTGCTGGAAAGGAATGCTCCAGTACTGCTCACACCGAGTGCATAAAATGTAATGTTGGACTCTGTGTTCCATGCTTTGTCCTATTTCATACAGTGTGAAGCATACAGTTCTTATATTTGTTCCTATTCGGTAATTTCTGTGAATTAGATAACCTGAATGTAATATATTACGAATATCTTGAGACTTTCATTGCTTTATTTATGTATGTATGTATGTACATATTGTAATTAATGTATATTCTTCATAAATTATCATCTTTAGTTTATTTTAGTGTATTTTGTTCATAATTTATGAATATCAATACATAAAATCTATAAATACTAAAGAAATGCTATACAGACTGAAATGCTAACACATCCGCCTAGCGTGATCATATGAACACGCCACCTAACGATGAAACCGTAAAAAGTATGAGCTTAATATTTTGCAGTCATGTTATACTATGGACCTGAAGTGATTTAGAAGAATTTCAAAGAAAACGGACGAAAAAAATAATTTTGGCGTTAAAAGGGCTAATGTTAGGCCTACCGATTGCAGGAAATTTTGGCAACCACTTTTGCATCAATCTAATGAACATTCCTCTCAACAAAAAATTGTAATTAGATTTAAAATATCATATTAACATTGTCTAGATTTGTATCAAACCCAACCTTGTAATAGTAATTAAGTTATGGGGCGATTTAGAAATGCAGCATATGGGCCTACGAGTGTTAGTGTTATTCTGTCTAATTTAAAATTTAATTGAGATTATCGTTCATGCTAAATTTTCTGCTCATTTGGGGGGGGGGTTACTATTATTAATTTTTGGTCGGGTATTTCTTTCTATTTTTCCTCGGACTTTTTATATGATCTCTAATTGTGCTGTAATTTTGTGTGTTGCCCTGTGTTGGCAGTTATATTGTAATGGGATTGTTCTTTTTGCTTTCCTGGGGCCTAATTTAAATTATACCTCATACGCACTTTGAGTGATGCTTGCTGTTTAAAGGGGCCTGACATCTAGGTCATCGGCCCCTAATGGCACGAAATGAGACGAAATGAAACGAAATGAAATGACAAGCAAATTTAAAACCCAAATTCCTCCACTGACCACAATTCAAAACGCGAGGACGAAGAATGAATGGATGGATATGAATTTACAGTAAAACGATCAGTGGAACCGACCCACAGTGCCTCATATGCACAGAAGCTGGCGTAAAACAATAGTATTACTGACTAAGGGATTGCTTCTATAGCACGATGCTGAATTGATGATGCTTGTAGTCGAAAGGCGTTCAAAATCCAAGTCATCGGCCCCTCATAATAATAATAATAATAATAATAATAATAATAATAATAATAATCGTATGGCATCAGCTACCGTGTGCAGATATTTCAGTTTGACGCCATCTAGCTGTCTGCTCGTCAATTTCGACATTCCGTTTTACTCTAGGCCCGCTAGATGGCAGACCAAGTAAACCAAAACTCTCTTGGGCGACTATGGCTGAGATTTAATGAATTTTGTCGGGTAAACACCAAATGTGTCACCAGAGATCTTTTACATGCCGACATCGTACGACATGGAGTGTCAAATGGACTTTTTTCCGCCGCTCAAAAATCCGACTACCTCTGCCGGGTGTGAACCCGCTATCTTGGGATCCGGAGGCCGACACTCTACCACTGATCCACAGAGGCAGCTATAATGGTACTTATCGCTAGAAAAGTAGAACCATGGTATTTGTCATGTTGCGGTACTAATCAAGAGTAGCGTAGACTCGCGGTATTTCACATATTATGGTACTACTCACAGGTAATGAAATTCGCACATGTATTACAAACCTACTGTGTTTAAAATAACACCAACATTGTACTAGTCTTTACCATATGTTATTTATTTTTTTCTTTTCAGGATTTTTTATAAATTAGTTTTATTTTATTTTTATGTAAATCATGTGCCTGATATTATTTCAAGATTAAACCCATGGCTGATGATGCCTGTATGTAAGGCGAAACATGTACAATTTTAATTAACATGTCAATGTAAATCAACAAAGACAAGATTTATTGTATTGATTAGGTGGTCAAATTAATAAATTAACTTATTGTTATTATTTCAAATATCATCAATATGGATCAAAAATGATATTTATCACATGTAATATTATCACATGTGACCTGTGTTCCGCACATTGCGGCGCCATTGACAGGCAATGCAAACCTATGATGTTCATCACCTTAGTGTACTAACCACAGGGACTCTTACTATCCTGTGGTGTTCCTCATACAGTGGGTAATAATCGTAGGCAAGCCAGAACCATGGGTTCCGTCATCCCATGGTGTTGCTCATATAGTGCTACTAATCACAGGTACTGTAAAAGCCGTCGCGCTCTCGTTTGCTACTAATCACAAACCTATTTGGTACTTAACATAGTGGTACTACGCGCTAGGAAAAAAGAGACCCATGGTGTTCCCTGCGTCGTGGTACTAATCACAAGGAGTTTCAAGGTTCTAATATAATCATCCCTTTGTCGCCCCTTATGACAGGCAGGGGATACCGTGAGTGTATTCTTCGTCTGCGTCCTGCACCCGCAGGGGGTTGTGTGTTTGGTCCACGAGAGGTATATTATTTCCCTCAAATCCGCCGGCAAGCCGGTTAGGACCCCCCTATCCGCCACCTGGGAGAATCACCTCTCCCCCTGCTACGCCAGCGAAGTAGGTTCGTGGCATACGCACTTTATGCAGTGTCCAAAACCTATTTAAATTTATTAAAAAAGATTTTGGGCCTCTGTTAAATGAAATGTAAATAAAATTCTATACCGTTATTTAAAGAAATGATATTTTTTTCATTTATTTTCTGTAACACCACGGTTTGTACGAAATTTAAATTTGTTTATCATATTTCTTGATCTTTCTTTGGTTTATGCTCACCTGACTTATTCATATCTGTATTTTGATTTTTCTTTCTCACATCACTTGTTGTATCACCTTTTATCTCGTGTGTATGCGTTAATTTTGGGTGGCCTTGGCCAATGATAGCTTGGCTTGGGTAGCTGCAGGCTTTTGTCAGTGTGTCGTTCTGGTTTAATTGTGGAACATTAATATTTTTTGTAAATTTGTAATTGGTTTGGGGAATTTTTTCTACACTTCTTTATTATTTACATTTTATGGCCTTCATTGGACCACTCTAGCCAACTTTATATAAAGAATTTTTCAGTTTCCTGTCAGCCCAGTACTTCTTCATTATCTCTGATCTTATCCTTCTTTCTTCATTGGAAATCACCCTTCCTATTGTCTGTTTGTTGATTCTGGTTTGCAGTCTCGTTTGGTTGTCTGTGAGTTTCCTGATTTTGTTGGTTTTGTTTCTTAGGTCTTCCACTGTAATTTGTAGTTCATCCATATATTCCTTGATTTCTGTACTCCACTTAATGTTGCACTTACTATTCCATAATTTTTCTATTATTCTCCTGATGATCTTGTTCTCTGGTGTCCTGATTAGATATCCAAACAATGAAATGCGTTTCTTTCTGATTGTGCTCATTACTGGTTCTATTTCCTTGTAGACTGTTTCATTAGAAGCTACTCTCCAGTGTCCATCTTTTTGATATGATTTGTTGATGCACGTTCTATGATTCTTCTCTCTATCTTGAGTATTTTGTCTATTTGTGTTGTGTTAGTTGTTTTGAAGATGGTTTCACTTGCATATGTTATTTCTGGTTGAGTGACTTTTTAATTTTATTGCTATTGACAGGCCCTTTTTGCTGTAGGTATTCTTGGTGACATATTGTGCTCTGGTCAATTTATTTATTCTGTTATGCCATGCTGGCTTTTCATTGAGGTTATATGTTATGATTTCTCCCAGATATTTAAATTTATTTACAATTTTGATTTCTTGGTTTCCTATGGAAATTTTGTTTATGAGTGGTAGGTCAGTAAACATGATTACTGTCTTTTCAAAAGATACTCCAAGACCAATTTTCTGTGCGATTTCCTGTAGTGACATAAATTCTTGTCTGGTTTCCTGAATATTGTTGGACAAGAGAGCAAGGTCATTGGCAAATCCTAAGCAATTTAAACTTATGTTGTCTTTGGGTCTTCCAATTCGGACGTTCTTTGGGTTAATCCTGTACCATTCCCTCATTATATATTCCAAGGCACAGTTGAACAGCAGTGGTGACAAGCAATCTCCTTGTCTTAAGCCTGTTTTTATGATGAATGGCTCAGAGAATTCCCCTCTGAACTTGACTTTTGATTTAGTGTTGGTTAAGGTGAGTTCCATCAATTTGATTAAATCTGGATGGAGCCCGAAATTTCTTAAGATTTTCAACATTGAAGGTCTATGGATACAGTTGCAAGCTTTTTGTTTTGCTTCTTGTAATATGTTATGGCTAACTTTAAAGTGATGATTTGTTCTGCACAGCTTCTCCAAGGTCTGAAGCCTCCTTGGTATTCACCTAATTCTTCCTCCAGCTGCTCTTTGATCCTCCTGTATAGGATTCTGGAGAAAATCTTGAATGTGCAGTCTAAGAGAGAGATACATCTGTAATGATCTGGATTGCTTTTATCTCCATTTTTGTGGAGTGGGTGGATTATGGTTGTGGTCCAATGTTCGGGGAACTTTTCTGTTATCCAGATTTTTGTTAGGGCCATGTTCGAACTGTATCACTGGCATATTTCCACATTTCTGCGAAAACTTGGTCTTCTCCGCATGCCTTATAATTTTTCAACTCTCTGAATGCTGTTTCCACCTCTTGGATTGTTGGGCGGTTTATGAGTTCATGAGTTTTGATGGGCATGTCTGTATTAATTGCTAAAAGTTGCTGGGGTTCTTCACAATTCAAAAGTTTAATGAATGCTTTTGCCATGATTTCAGCATTTTCCCTGTCATTGTGAGTCATTCTGCCATCCTCACATTTCAGTATTAACATGGGAGGGGCAAATTTTTGTACTTGTTTTCCAAACATTTTGTAAAAGTCTTTGGAACTGGTTTTGTGGTAATTTTCTTCTACTGAGTTGATTGGATCTTTCTGTGATTGTCTCTTGGTTTGCCTGATAATTTGTGTGAAATTTTTCCTAATATTTTTGAGGTTGGTTGCACTTTCTTCTGCTTTGTGCGTTTGAAATTTTAACCATGCCTGATGTCTTTCTTCATGAATTTTGTCACATTCTGAGGTCCACCAGGCATGTCTTTTACGTGTGTTCATTGGGGCTAAATTTTCAGCTTGTTGCCTGAGAATTGGAACCAGTTCTTCTATGTTATCTGTTAGTTTTATGTCTTGTGTGACTTTTCTATATTTATCATTCCTAATTAATTGGTGTGGATCAAAGTTCCTCTTTCGTTTATTGCGTTTCGGTTTCTTTTTTAGTGGTGTGAACTTAATTTTGATTTTGACTATGTAATGATCTGAACCTATATCTACTCCTCTTAATACTTTAACATTGTACATTTCTCCGTGGAAGGATTTGTCCATAAATACGTGATCCAGCTGTCATTTCCCTTTTCTCCAATCAGGATGTTTCCAAGTTTTAAGTTTGTTGGGCCTCCTTTTGAAGTATGTGGACTTTGAGATCAGTCTGTGTTCTCTGCAGAGTTAACAAGTCTTTGACCATTCTTATTTGTATGTTTATGTGGAGCCAACTTCCCAATGATATCTTGGTATATCTTTTCTCTTCCGAGTGGGCATTTAAGTCCCCTAACAGGATCTTAACGTTGTTAATATTTATTTGGTTTACAGTTTGATCAAGGAGATCCCAAAACTTTTCCACTTCTTTCCTAGTCTTTGTTAGAAAATTCTTTTTATTAATAGGGGCATGGGCATTTATGATGGTATAAATTTTGTTGGATGCTTTTAAACTCAAAGTTGCAATTCTAGGTGAGATGGCTTGAAAATCGATAATCGAATCTATTTTTTTTCACACTGACTATAAACCCACTTCCAAATTGGGGACATTGTTTCATAACCCTTAGTCCAGGTTTCCCATTGTAAATTCTGTAGCATTGAGATTCGAATGGTTCTTCTGTAGTATTTCTCATCTCCTGGAGTCCTGCTACTAAAATTTTCTGTTTATCTAATTCGTCCATCAAGTTCTTTAGTTTCCCTGCTGTAAGTAGAGAATTAATATTATGAGTTGCAATGTAGTTGATCCGATCTTGTTTGATCCTGTTTTTATGTGCTGGTATAGGAATGGGTGATTGCCAACACTCCGACTCGTTGACGCCTTCTAAGTAGCTACCCACCGAGTCCGATGTAGCCTTCTCCTGCTTTCTTGGACAGGACGGTGGATTTTTTTCCTAAAAGACCTTTCCATGGTTGACTTTCGAAGGTAGCTAACCTTGGTGGAGCAAACTCCGATTTACAACTACGGTTGTTAACCGCAGAAGGCCAACCCCAGATGTTCAGGGTTCCGAGTTGGCATTTCCTCCTAACCCAATGAGGTATGGTTTTCCCGCCAATACTCAGGTGGCTGATTGCAGTGGTTTCCCACTGGGCGATGGGGTCGCCACATCCTTACGCCATTTCTACACTTTATTGTCATTTAATTTAATTACCTATTTGTGTAATTTTAACTGCTGATCCAGTCACATTCTGTGTTTTGTGTGGGTGACCGTGTTACCATGACTATTTAAATATTTAATTGAGATTTACTTGAAACAAATTTCAATTTTAGCCGATTAATTATTGTACTTACTGGCCAGTATTAATTTTTTTTTAAAGGGTATCTCTTTTGTAGTAATAATACAGAAATGGTGCCAACCTTTCAGTACTCTTATAGAATTGGTTAAATTTTATACTATTTAGTAATTTATTTAAAGTTATTAGTTATCAAATTTCTTGTAATTTTCATTAATTTTATTAATTTAAAATGGTAATTCAATTGTAAATATTCATGAAATTGAATCTTTATTCATTAACCCTTTGGATGCCGACCCATAATAGGGCATTATGCATAGAATGCCAAGCATGTTTCAAGGGATTTTGCATCACTGTATTTAAAAAAAAAATTATGTCTCAGTTTAAAAGATTTCAAGGGATTTTGCATCACTGTATTAAAAAAAAAAATTATGTCTCAGTTTAAAAGATATGGAGGCGAAATTTGGTATGTGAGCTTGATACACTCCAAGAAATGTAAAAATGTGACTTGCATTTCAAAAAACAAAATTTTGTGGAATACTGTGCAAAAAATATTATTTTTTATTTTTTAAAAGGAAAAATTGTAATTTGAAATTAATTAGCACATTTCATATTAAATACAAAGTGACTAAGTGAAGATATTTAATCTTAACTCTTTATATTTATATTGTTAACGTAGGTCTACTTTCCAATTTATAAACTAATTTCCAAAAACATTGAACATGTGGAGAGAAAGAGGCGAACAGTGTAACCTGTCAATGATTGGATATTTTATTAATTTTGGGAGAGTAATAGTAATTATTTGAGAGAAATGTGTCCAGTAGCAGCATCTGTTACTACAGAATAGTTTAGGAGATCAGAACAACATACAAAATCAACTAATAGTGTCAGGAATGAAAGTCTAAACAGATTGAAATATTCTATGGGTGGAGCATCAGGTTGAGGTAGGCCTACATGTTTTGGCCCTGGGATTGCATAAAAAGGGTAGGGATGGACAACATTACTTTCAGGGAATATGCATTCAGTCGAACAATCATCTAATTCACTGTCACTGTCATTTTCATTAGCATTGTCACTATAACTCTTTGACCTTGCACGAAATGTTGTACGCCCATTAGCCAATGATATGGCTCCATCATTCTCTGGTGCACTATCTGAAGACCCAGCAACATCATAATCATCACTTACTAAAATTACAGTTGCTTACATCTTCAAAGCAATCCAAAAGTTCAATTTTTTCTCCCGAAATAGGCCTATGTGACGACATGCATTGTTGTGATAAATGTACTATTTACAACTTTACTATGACCTAAATCAGGTCAGGAATGATCCTGCTACCGTATGTGACAGACGGTACTACATGCGACTGTCTAGCCGAGGGTTGGGCGGCCGACACCAAACCCGACAAACTAGGGGAAGACCAACAGCTGCGGGTGGAGGAGTTTTCCCCTAGAAGGTTTGATGAGACCCTTGTGTAGGAAATGACACAAATTCATCAGCTGCTGCCTTGCAGTGAGGTAGGGGACTGCCAAAGGCTAAGGGAGAATACCCCTGACAGAAAATCCCCAGCAGTGTTAGGCTTAGCAAGTCAACCGAAGGGTTAAATCGATTGCTTTCAACTACAAAACTAGCCTCGGAACGCAAAAATACCGGATAGACACATCTTCTCAAACATCTGCAATGTATGATGACCGTAAAACTGATGTTCAAGTACGATGTTCTGAGAAGAAGCCCAAAAGAAAGATTCCTAAACACAGAATTGGAACATTAAATATCCTGACCCTGACTGGCAGAAGCGAGAAGCTGATAGATATGATGGAAAGTAGGAACCTCTGTATTCTTGACCTGAGTGAGGCAAAGTGGAAGGGAAGAGGAACAAGAAAGCTAAGAAAAGGATAAAACTACATTGGAATGGAAATAAAATAGAAGCCAAAAATGGTGTAGGTTTTATATTAAGAGAGGACATTGATGTCATCAGTGAGGTAATATATGTTAATGAAAGAATTATTAAGTTGAACTCTCTTAACAAGAGTGTGCCGACAGTAGTCCAGGTGTATGCCCCTCAGACTGGCTGTAACGAAGAGGAAAAAGAACAATTCCGAACTGATTTAGAAGAAGCTATAGAAAGAGAGAAAAATATCATAGTAATGGGAGATCTAAATGCTCAAGTTGGATCAGACAGGCTTGGATATGAAAATGTACTAGATCCACATGGTTATGGAGACAGGAACCCAGAAGGAGAAAGTCTTCTAGATCTATGTGTAAGGAATGGCTTGAGAATAAACAACAGTTAGTTTCAGAAGCAGCTAAGTCATAAACTAACAAGATACAATTGGAATGGAGATACTAAAATTCTGATTATTTTATATCAGACAATGAAGCAGGAAAGACCATATGTGATGTCAGAGTTATACCAAGTGAAAGCCTGGACAGTGACCACAGACTTCTCCTCGCAACAATACAGCACATTGAAATTTATAGACCTCAGAAATACAGGACACCAAAAATCAAGACATGGGAGCTAAAGAAGGCAGAAAAACAAGTTGAATACACAAAAAAAGTGACCAATAAATTACCATCAGATGCATTACAAGAAGGCAACATCGAGTGGACTAGATTCAAAGAAAGCTTTGTCGGAGCTGCAGTAGAAGTTTGTGGTAAAACTAATAGCAAAATGAAGGCAAAACTCCTTGATGGAACGATCGGGTGAAGATTGCAGTGAAAGCGAAAAATGAAACCAGGAAAGCCAGAGACAAAGAAATGCAAAAAGGAAGTCAAAGGAATGAATCTAGAGTAAACGAACTGCAGCAGAAATACAGAGATCAGAAGCTATGAGTAAAGAAAATTGTGGCCAAAGAGAAACAGAAAGCTTGGACTGATTTCACAGATAAACTAGAGCAAGACAGCAAAACTAATTCTAAACTACTTTACCGAACAATACGAAATATAAGAAGAGACAATGAATACATAACAGCAATAGAGGAACCAGATGGTAACATAGTTAGGGAAGAAACAGAAATAAGGAAGATCATGAAATCCTATTTCGATAATTTATACAACAGTACTGGGAAAGACTCCAATGATGTAACCACACAGGTCAGTTTAAGCTGCAATGATGAGCCTGACCAAGAGAGCCCACCAACATAGAAGGAAGTAGAGATGGCCCTTAATAGTATGCCCAAAGAAAGATCAACAGGATTTGATGAAGTCAGTGCAGATATGATCAAAGCAACTGGTGCAATAGGAATACAGTGGCTTCATAGAGTAATTAATGCAATATGGAAGGATAGGAAAGTCCCAGATGATTGGATAAAGGGAATAATAATACCTCTCTTCAAAAAAAGGAAGCCGGAAGAAATGTAGCAATTATAGAGGGATCAGTTTATTGTCTCATGGTTTGAAAATATTTGAGAAAATACTTGAAAAAAGGCTAAGGAAAATAACAGAACCACAACTTCAGGAAGAACAATATGGATTCAGAGAACACCGATCAACTAGCGATCTCATATTTGCACTTAGAATACTGTTAGAAAAGCATTGGGAGAAGGGCAAAGACTTAACACTAGTGTTTTTGGATCTCGAAAAAGCATTTGATAGTGTTCCAAGGAAGACTATATGGGAATGCTTAAGAAAGAAAAATGTACTCAAAGGGCTTATCCAGTTAAAATGCTTTATGAAGACTGCTGCAGTTGCGTACAGATAGGAAACGGTAATTCCGATTGCTTCCAAACCACTGAAGGAGTGCAACAAGGCAGTACCCTTTCACCCTTACTTTTTATCACTGTCATGGATGAAGTCATGAAAGAATTTAAGCAGAAGAACAATATGGACATCAATGCATTTGCAGATGACGTAATAATTTGGGGAAATACAGAGAACGAAGTCCAAGAGACGCTGAACACCTGGAACGAACATTTGAAAGCACACGGATTAACAATAAATAAATCGAAAACTGTTACTATGTCTGTCAACAGGCAGAAGAAGAACAGAAAAATAATGCTGGAAAGTACACAGCTGGAAACAGTAGACCAATATAAATATCTTGGGTGCAGCATTTCAAGTTATATCAGAATACAGCATGAGATTAACAACCGCATTAAAAAATCAGCTCAGTTTTACCATCAAGATCGGAACCTCCTCTGGAACGAACAAGTTCCCGTAAGATCAAAGCAGATTTTATTCCAATCATACTTCACCCCCATAACAACATATGGCCTAGAAACCTGCACAACAACCCAACAAGTGGATAGCAAACTACAAGCCGCAGAAATGAAGTTCCTACGAACTATGGTACAGAAGACAAAGAGGGACAGGGTAAGGAATGAAAGAATAAGGGAGGAAGCTGGTGTGTACCCATCCCTGAATGAAAAAGTGACAAGGGCCCGTTTGAAATGGTTTGGCCATGTCAAACGAATGGACGCTAGGACAGCAAAACAATGGCTACACACAGTCGTGGTTGGAAAACGACCGGTAGGAAGACCTAGGAAGAGATGGCTGGACCAAGTGAAAGAGTACATAGGAACAAGAAGAGTCAGCTGGGATGTCGTCTTGAGAGAAGAGTGGTACATGGACAGACAGAAGTGGAGAGAGTTCGTAAACCACACCCGGGCAACTGGAGTGGAAAACTGATGATGATGATGATGATGATGATTACGACCTAAATAAATTGCAATGTAACTATAACTTCAGTAGAAATAATAATAAAATATATTACGATAAATAACTCAAATGCATCAATTAGAACGTAATAGTATTGAAAAAATCACATTACACGCGGACATAAACAAGGAGGCTGCCATATTGGATCAGAGACGTCAAGCGCTCACAGATCATACACTCACAATTGACGAGTAAACTAGCAGAAATGAAGCTATGTCAGTGCCATCTAATGACATAAGAAGGAATTACAAACATTCTACCTTCTTTCTACTTGATTTGTGGTGCAATCTAGCGCTTTACTGCACAACTACCCCACCTATAAGAGGGTGCCGATCAAATCGGCATCGTGGCATTTTTCGTACAGAATGTACGAGCCGATGAATCGGCATCTTGGCACTGTAAGGGTTAAGTAAATATTTTACTCCAATTCTAATTGGGTCTCTTCATTTGGTAGTGTTACTTTAATCTGGCAATTAGTTAAGTGTTTATTTAAGATTCTGACCTCTTGCCTCTCTATTTTCCTGGTCCCCTTTCACGTTTTATGTTCATTATGCTACTGCCCCAAGGTAAGTAATTTTGTGCTTTGATGTTTTTTTGTTATTTTGCTGTATTCATTTCTTGTGTCCTTGGGCCGTTGCAGTTCGAGAAACAGTCTATTGTCTATCTGACACGCTATAAAGTATTATGCTCTTCCCATGGTTTCCCATTTTCACACCAGGCAAATGCTGGGGCTGTACCTTAATTGATGATGATGATGATGATGATGATGCTTGTTTAAAGGGGCCTAACATCGATGTCATCGGCCCCTAATGGTACGAAATGAAGTAACAAAGTTCAAATTAATCCACTGACCAAAATAAAATATGTCATGAAGAATGAATGGATGGACATGAACACAACAAAAACAAAAAACAAACAAACAAAACAGTGGATCAGACTCAAAAAAAAAGATCATAAATAAAGGTCTTACTGACCAAGGGACCACTCATAAAGCACAATGATGCTTGATGCCTAAAGGGGTGCAAAATTCATGTCTAATAAGGCCCCACAGAATGGTACATGTCGCGAGTAAAGTAGAACCATGGTATTTGTCATGTTGGGGTACTAATCAAAAGTAGCGAAGACTCACGGTGTTCCACACAAGATGGTACTACTCACAAGTATTGTACTTCGTACAGGTAACGCAGACCTATGGTGTTTCTCACAGAATGGCACCACTCATAGCCAACGCAAACCGATGAATTTCCTCACCTAGGTGTACTAGTCACGGATGCCGGTCCCACGGGCCCCATGGTGTTCCTCACATAGTGGGTACTAATCACAGGCAACGCAGACCCACGGTGTCGCTCATAGTGGTACAACTCACAGGCAACGCGCAGACCCGCGGTGTTGCTCACATGGGTATGACGCACGGGTACTGGAAAACCCCCAGACCAGGTTCTATACTGCTACTAATCACAAACCTATTTCGTACCTAATATAGTGGTACTACTCGCAAGTACAGGCAACCGATGGTGTTCCCCGCGTGATGGTACGAATCAAAAGTAGTTTCATGGTTCTAATTCAATCATCCCTTGGTCTCCCCTTTTAGTCGCCTCTCACGACAGGCAGAGGATACCGCGGGTGTATTCTACATGTGCGTCCCCCACCCGCAGGGGGTAGTGTGTTTGGTCCGCGAGAGGTATTTTATACCCCTCAAGTCCACCGGCAAGCAGGTTAGGATCCCCCTATCCGCCACCTGGGATGCGCCACGTGGGAGTATCACCTCTCCTCCTGCTACGCCAGCGTCTTAGGTTCGTGGTGTACCTTAATTAAGGCCACGGCCGCTTCCTTCCCATTCCTAGACCTTTCCTGTCCCATTATCGCCATAAGACCTATCTGTCGGTGCGACGTAAAGCAACTAGCAAAAAAGTATTATGCTCTGTTTCATGGTCTATGTTCCCTTACGTGAAATAATGGGCATGTAATTTTAATAAACAGTCCTAAACAGCTGGTCACAGTCTCATTAAATTGTAAGTTATGTTGTATACTGCCAGTTCTGTAGCACACAGCACAAAAATAATATGTCCAAAGTATGACACGTGTTTTCAAGCAAGCAACATAAAATGTTAAAAGTGTTTGAATGCTTTTAAGTAAGTCCATTAGAAGTGGACGAAAAATGTTAGAGTTATACTGCTGTCACAGTTGAAGTTCTCACCTAGGCTGTGCCTCGCTGATGTTGAGTTCAAAGTTGTAGACGTTCGGAACTTGACACTCCACGCACTAAGTTAAATCACCCTCGCCAGTATTACGTCAAGCAGCAGAACTCCACCGGTCTCTGCTGTAGGTCGCTGTGTGTCGTTGAGTTTTCAGGCTAGCCTTTTATATAATTATAATTATTTAACTGAACATGATGGATATCACCCAACATTTTAATATCTTAATATCTCTGTGAATAATGCAACTATCAACTTGCAATTTCAGTACGAGCTATTTGTTATTGGCAGCTACATGATCCCATTGTCCATTTGCTGTTATCTCATCAGGAAGCGGAGATAGGAAAAAGCTTCTAGATCATTCCGTCTGGCATGTAGACCACGTGTTCGGTGACGTCGCGGTCGTGCCTCGAAAAGCTGCAGCCGAGCTTGCTAGCAGCACGCGTAGCATCACAGACTATAACGTGCACAATTTAAACATATGAAACAGGCCGTGCAGTCTCCATTTCGATCATGGGCAATTGCAGGCGTATTCGAATGGTTCCTGTTTTGATATATTGGGTCATCTTCAGCCATGCTACAATTGGAAGACGTATTGTATGGTATTGTAAATTGTGGCATACCAAAGTGTTTATTATTGGTTATATGTGTGCATATATCTTCAAACTGTAGCGTGGCTGAAGATGCCCAATATATATGGAGTCTAAAATAGTCGCAGTTTTATAAGACAATATACAAGCTTATGGTATTGAATAGGTGGACCCTTCTCTACCCTTTGATAATGATCAGTTGTCAATACAGACAATAATGAAACTCATAACTTGCATTTCACTCTGGCGTGAGTGGAAGAATGCATCTAGCGCTTTGAAATGACTCCAGTGGGTATTATCGTTATGTCACTTCCCCTTAACAAATTTTCATGCATTGTGAGTGCACTGAGAACTTCAAAATTAACATTTCCTATCACTTTGGCTCTCAGTGGCTCAATTAGTTATGAAGCAAAATTTAGTGTCATCATTCCTTTGTACCAAATAATGGGAAAACTTATTCAATAAAAACTTTTTTAAGTCATTAGAAAATGTTTCAGGTGGAAAACGGATAAAGAATTTATGGCCAGTAAATAATTCACACATTCACTGCAATTTTTCTGCAGGAAAACTTAAATTTGCTGTCAACACAATATTTTCCACAAGTATTTTCACTAAAAGGACTGATTTAAGACTGTACTTTTAAACTGCAATGTTCCATTTTCATTCATATTATATAAGAAAATATTACACTTTGTCCAACGTTGCAGCCCATAATAAATAAATTAATAAATATTATTATTGTTATTTGCTTTACGTCGCACTGATGCAGATAGGTCTTATGGCGACGATGAGGCAGGAAAGAGCTAGGAGTGGGACGGAAGCAGCCGTGGCCTCAATTAAGGTACAGCCCCAGCATTTGCCTGATGTGAAAATGGGAAACCATGGAAAACCATCTTCAGGGCTGCCGACAGTGGAGTTCGAACCTACGATCTCCCGAATACTGGATACTGGCCGCACTTAAGCGACTGCAGCTATCGAGCTTGGTAAATAAATAAATAAACTAATTAATTAAATAAATTAATAATTAACACGTTTTCCTATACACAAAGTGCACATTATTTAGCTGACAATTACACATATTTGAGCTATGAACTTACCCTTTTACTGAGGCAGATGACAGGCCATAGTGAACAGCCCAGAGTGCAGCAGCAACAAACACAGCCACAGAAAAGCCACTTCACATTGACAGGAAGGGTTTTCTTCAGAACACTGTTCACTCTCATTACAGTAGCCTTGTACTCTTCAGGAGCAACACGTGAAACTAGTCCATTTGGGAACTCGGCATCAAATCTGTTGCTCAACCCAAATCTGTAAAATGACAGAAACAAAGAATTTTATGAAATATGTAAAATACTGGTCATACTAAATAACATAAGATATATTCCAAAATTTACACAATATACATTACATGTTTAAAATACCAAGGCCATTTTCCTGGTTATTGGCAAGTGCAAAAGAACACATCAGTTTTTGGTTCCTCAACGCATAATGATTAACATGCTACCTGGTTCCACTAAATCAAACCAATGACTACATTCAACTGGATATTTTGTGTAACTTCTTCAGTCTGTTTTCACTATCAAAATGAGAATACAAAAACATGACCTTGTACATCCTGACATCAATCTGCTTTAGTATCTCTTATCTTGCCCTGACAATTTTATGTTAACAAGGTAATGCTGAGTAACTGGAAATGGGCAAGTTCTTTTGACATAATGAAGAGGAATACCCAGTTATTATTATTCAGCATATGGCAGTATACCAGTATGTACACAGCAAAATACACATGTATTTATGTAAATATACATGCAGTTCATACACTGACATCCAAGTTCCTTAGGTAGTCCATTGAGACATGTCATATTTCATAAGATATTAATTTCATGCATTTGTTGAGTTCACCCTTCTGGTTGGGAATGCCTCATATTTTAAATAAAAATACAAACAGGGATCCATTACACACAAACTGAAATACTAAAAAGCAATTTATGCTTCAGAAAAAAACTTTTGGAGCTACACTGTTCAAATTCTGTGCTTGTCTATATGTCCCCCTTTTGCTCCGATTACTGCTCAACAAATACGTGGCCTTCTGGTTAGTTTATCCAACATCTGTCATTATCGTTGCTTATGCTATCATATATTTACATATTTATTTATTTAATCGTATGGTGATTATAACTACAAATTTATAAGTCCAGGTCCAAGTGTTTCAGCCACTCTACAGCACTTTCTGAAAGATGAAACAGGTCGCTGGGGCTTCCGGAGTAGGCATGAAGAGGGCAGCGCAGGATGACATGATCCATGGTATGCTCCTTTTCACTGCATTCACACACAGGAGAATCCATCCAACCCCACTTATGGCGTAACAAATTGCAGCGTCCATGCCCAGTTCTCAGTCTGTTGAGGCGACCCCATAGTTTTCTTGGGAGGTCGAATCCCTTCATTTTCTGGGTTGAACTTAGGTCATGAGCATTTGTTCCAGATGTTGAAATTGACCACTCATCCCACCAACTCTCCTTTAGATTGAAATTATCCCTCAAAAGCTGGCCGGCCAGTACACTTGCTGGTCTCCTAGATCGAAGTCGTCGTGGCGATGGGTAACAAAATTCCTGGTGAACTGGTAATGAGGGAGATGACCAGATCATCTTTGCTTCTCTCAGCAAAGCTTCCTTTCTCCTCAGGTGGGGTGGTGGGATATGACTAAGTACGGGTAACCAGTGGCGAGGTGTTGACTTTACAGTACCAGTTATGCAGCGCATGGTATCATTCAGCTTAGTATCTACTTTATGCACATGTGCACTTTCCAGCCATACCGGGGCACAGTATTCCGCTGCGGAGTAGACAAGACTGATACCCGTTAATCGTAAGCAGTCAGCCGAGGCTCCCCAGGAACTGCCACAAAGCTTGTGCAGGATGTTATTCCTTGTAGCGATTTTGTGAGAGAGCTTGGTGAGATGTTCTTTGTAGCTCCGAGTTCTGTCCAGTGTGAATCCTAGATATTTCGGGAACGGGTTGTACTTTAGTTTTTCACCAAGGAATAAAACAGATGGCTCGTAATTTGCTAGTCGGTTGCTGAGATGAAAACATGAAACCTCGGTCTTAGAAGCACTTGAGATCAAAAGCTAAGACTTGAAAAATGTTGCCATTTTGACCCAGTCTGCTGAAAGAATGCCTTCTCCTTCCTCAAAATTTCTGCTTTGAGCTACTAGTGCAATGTCGTCTGAATAGATAAACTTAGTAGCTGTAATACAAGGCCTTGAAATGCACTAATGAAAAAAGGTAGCATCCTAGTTCACCATTCAACCACTAGGATTGCATTCTTGCATCCTTGTGTTTGCATTACCATATATGTCAATAAGTAAATTATATCCTAAATAAAAAGAGCTGAATGTTTATGCGAGTATTTGCAGTACCTTATTTATAGAGTGGTGCTTCACTGACTTGGATAGGTCACTAAAGTTTTAAAATTTCCTATTGAGGGGCTTCTGACCAAGTTCCAAAACTTACTCTCTTCTACCAGAGTGGCTCGTAGCAATGTTGTCTAATAGAGGTCTCAGACGTTTTAGGAGTAGAAAAAGAGGTAGTTTGCCATCTTTACACTTTCTACACTAAATTTCACTCATAAACCTGTCTTTCAGAAAAAAAATGTACACATTTTTAGTAACTGTCTTCGGGGCAAGCAGAGGTGACAAATTCCATTGTGCACAGCAGAAGTGCCACAAACAATGATTTCAGGTATCTGAGGGCTCCTCGATCTTGAAAACGAATGAAGACAATGCTGAAATTTCACTAGCTGGAGAAGAGATATGTTCTAACCAGCCTTATATCTCTCTCTCTCTCTCTCTCTCACTCACACACGTGCGCGCACGCATGCACACACGTATCCTGCTGCTATAGCTACAGAAATACCAGGCACTGTAATTGTTGATTCTGAAACAAGTTAATCATATTCATATACTAGCCAGCAGTTCACAATAATGTATTGTTCAAACAGATCTAATGTAATTTATCTTGCAAGGGTTTTGTAATGTTGGACATTATGTGCTAAGGAAGATGAAGAATTTGCACATCCTCGCGACTTTCATCTGTTTTATCTTTTTCATCCATCCAGGACACTCTCGATTGTGGTAAATTGGTTCATTGAGTGCGAATCTTCTCTTCATCCTGAGGCTCAACATTGCCATGCTTTGATACCGCAATAATCCCAGTATGGAGTGGTTTCAATAGCATTTAAACATGACCTTGAGCTTACCGTGACAACGTAACCCGCTTTGCGTCGTACGTGATTGAAGAAAAGCTTGATGTCATCACTTACTAGGTTCCTCATCGATGATGATGCTTGTTGTTTAAAGGGGGCTAACATCTAGGTCATAGGCCCCTAATGGTACGAAATGAGATGAAATAGAATGACAACATCACTTGAGTGTGTACCTGTATGCTTAAAGGCGTGAGGATAATTCAGTGTGCAGTTTTAATTAATTTATTCACTTAGTTTTATTCCACGTCTATTGTTCCCGTTCCCTATTTGTTTCTCTTTCCTTTTTTCAGATCACTTTTATAAAATTGTTTGGATTTCAAACAATGATACTCCCAATTGTTCCATATTGAAGAAGTAGCAATAGTATTACATAATGATGGTTATGTTTAGTCATAATAAAGGAACATTTTAGCTTCAATCTCTTCACCAGTGGTTTTACTGCTTTGTATTGAACACCATCAGCATCAATTTTTATCTTTTTTTTTTTTTTCATCCTTTTCGACAGTAATCAGCAAGAAGTTTTAAAGATGTTCTAAATCTGTCCTTCTGTTTCATTTTTTATTAAACTACCCTTATATGTTGTTTATTGTGCTTTTCAAATTAACATAAAAAAATTAGTTGTGCTTTATCCTTCTTAGATGCAAAACTACAATTATTTATAAGATTTTTAAAAATGTATATGTGTGTTTTACTTGTGATTAAATGTCTTGGTACTCTTAATTTTTAATGCTGATGTTAGCTGATTAAGGATTAAAACATGTCCTAATATGGGATTAATCGACTATTTTTGAACTAAATTAGTTGTACAGTATTAAACAGGTGGATGTTTATTTAAACAAAATTTCTTGTGGAAATTCTTTGTTCTGTAAATTGCGAGTCAATATGGAACAGAAATGAAATTCATTTGTGATAAACAATTCAATAGTTGTTTTGAAAGTCAAGTTTCCTTCATACTGAAGATAAGTCCACACCAACCGAGTTGCAACTTTCTGATCTCTCTAATTGTATTCTTGATGACTAGCTGATCAGAACATGTCTGGCTAATCTGTGAATACCATAAACAGTCTGACAGCAAGATCCCAAGATTACAACGTAAACAATGCATCTGAAAAACTTCCAGCTTACACATGTCCACAGCTAAGAATGTCCAGGTTGGAACCATACAGAAGAATTAGAAGAGCAGCACCCTTATAAACTCTCATTTTGGTCTTCAGACTGAAGGGTTTGCTCTTCCACAAACACCACTTTAAACTGTTAAATCCTACCTGGGCATTGCCAATCCAGGCAGTGATCTCACTTGTGACAGCCACCTTCAAGTCTAAGATCAGGAAAACCAGATACGTGAACCATCTACTTGTTCAACACATTCACCATTTAAAGTCAGTTGTACTTTACTCTGATCTGTGCCAATGCACTTGGGTCTTCCTGCATTTATCATCAAATGCAGAAGATTCTCAGCAATGGGGAAACACAAGACAGAATTCAACCACAAATTTACTTTCTAAACAAAGATCTACAAAACGTGTAAGTAGCAAGTAGCCCTCCGATGGGACTGTTGTGAGGTGATCATGTTTGCACTCGTACAGCAGTGTCTACACTGATGCCTCAGTTTCTTCCATTGCAACTATATTGTCGGCATAATTTGCAACTTTGAACGATAACCCATCTGTGCCAAATGTAATTTCTGTTGTATTATCCATACTCTTTCCCATAATACAAACTATAACAACATTTAAGAGCATGGGACTAAATATACATCCTTGTTGCACTCCTGTATACACTGAAAAAATGGTCTGTGGTGCTTCTACTCTGATTTACTATCTTGTTTTGTTATGCCAATTACAAGCATAGCCTTCCACACTGAGTTCCTGTGAATAATATTAAAAGTGTTTTTGAAATCAATCAATACTGTGATGGTTCTTTTGCTGCATCTTATGCGCTCTTCTAGGACCTGTCAGACTGAGAAGATTTGATCAATACAATCTCTGCCAGGTCCGAAGCCACATTGTTGCTCACAACCCAGAGTAAACTGATGCCTCAGTAATATTTGCACCGTTTCTTCTCGTTTCTGGAGGAGTGCTACTTTCAATCTGATGATACACTGTGTTCAATCTAGTTTATGGCAAATAGCTTGTTTAAGATATCCACAATCACAGTGCCGCCTGCCTTGATGGCCCTCAACTGCAACATTTATCTGGTCCAGTGGCCTTGTCATTCTTTAGTTGTTTTACAGCTTGTCCAATTTCCACCTTAGCTGGAGCGTCTGTGATGACCAGATTTGATGGCGGTAGTTCAATAGCCACAATGGGGTCTAGCTGGATACGTGGTTCACAATTTAGCAATGAGTCAAAGAATTGTGTCCACCATTTAAATTTTACCTCCTTCAATTTAACAATCTTTTTGCTTTCATCTCAAAAGCTGTTATTATATGATTTTTCATGAGAGTTTAATCCTGATGTAAACAAATAGGCGGAGCACCTCTGCTTTGCACGTGGACACAGACGTAGTTGATTGGAGAAGCAACCGTCGCACTCACTGGACTGTATGCGAGCTTGAAGAAAATTAGTACGTCGCATTAATTTAATTTTATCTTAGTTTATTACATTTGGATAGTCTGAAAGAGTACGTAATCAAATTAAAATATGGTTGTCATATATACCGGTGTGTATCTATATTTTTAAAAATAAAACGATGATTAAATAACAAGATATGAAGGTAGAAGGCGTGGTGTAATGCAGGAAGTCTTCTCATAGTGAGGGAAAGTCCCAAGCTGTACAGCGTGGAGATAAGGTGTTGCATCTTGCAGCAGCTGTCAGTGTCAGTATTCACAGTGAGAGAAATGGAGCAAGAGGTAGGACCATCACGTGAAGGGAAGCACAAAAGAGGAAAACCGCTCAGAAGTGACCATAGACAGTGCGTTGTGAATGTTTTTAATAAAATAAGTGAACAGAATCCAGGTTTAGCCGTAAAAGAGGTAGAGAAACTAAGTGCAGAGTTGTGTGGTGTGTCGGCTAGTTCGGTTCATAACATGCGGACAGAGTTTAGAAAGACAGGGAAATTAACAACGCCGGGAAAGGAACGTAAACGACCTCAAAGAGTCTAGAAGTACGATATCGTCAAAAGTGGTATTAGAAGGAAAATTCATGAATTCTTTTTTCGGAATGAACCACCTACTTTACGCAAAGTATTAGACAGTGTGAATAAAGATAAAACTTTACCCACCTTCAGTTTAACTACATTGTACAGACTTTTAAAGGACATAGGGTTCCAGTTTGTTAAAAGAGAACGTAAACCTGTGTTAATGGATAGGGAGGATATTGTATTGTGGAGACAGAAGTATTTGCGTGAAATTAGGAGATATCGTGCAGAAGGTCGCAAAATTTATTACTTGGATGAAACGTGGCTTAACGAAGGACACGTAACTTCGAAAGTATGGGTTGATTCCACTGTTAAATCCAAGAAACAGGCCTTTGTTTCTGGACTTTCAACTGGCCTGAAGCAGCCGACTGAGAAAGGCAAAAGGCTTATCATTGTTCATGTAGGTAGTGACCCTGGTTTTGTGGAAGGTGGAGCTCTCGTGTTTGAATCTAAAACGACATGAGAGTAACATGAAGAAATGACAGGCGACGTTTTTTTATCGTGGTTTTCGTCTATCCTACTGAAACTCGAACCCGGCAGCGTGATTGTAATGGACAATGCATTTTACCATTCTGTTAAAGTGGAACGAATCCCTACAATGGCAATGCGGAAAGACCAGATCATTGCTTGGCTCAACAGTCACCAAGTAGAATACAAGGCTGATATGGTCAAAGCAGAACTCATTGAATGGGTGAGGTCAGTGCGAGACCAGTATGACAAATATATTTGCGACGAAAGAGCACAGAAAGCGGGCCACTGCGTGCTACGACTTCCACCCTACCATTGCACTCTGAATCCCATTGAACAGATATGGAGTCAAGTGAAGGGTTACGTTGCGAGAAACAACACGACCTTCAAGCTACAAGACGTAAGAGCTTTACTTTGCACAGCCCTTGAAAATGTGACAGCAGATAACTGGAAGGACTGCATTAGAAATGCAACGAAAGAAGAAGACCAGATGTGGGAGCTAGATGGCCTAACAGATGAAATTGCCGAGAGATTTATCATCACTGATAGCGGCCAGAGTAGTAGCGACTCATCAGACAGTGACAGTAATGAGAATGGAGGAGATACATTGTGTGATATGGAAGGAATTGAGCCCCTGCAGGACGACTAAGCAAGGTAAGCATATACAGTATGCATGGACTTCTTACTTTGTTAAGACCGCAACTGCCTGTGTATCTTGTCTTTTTTAGTTGTTTCTTTTCGATAGATGTTGTTACAGAATTATCAACAGTTCCGTCTGACATGTCCAATCATGCTATATGCTCTACCAGGATAGGAACTCTAAAACATAAGAAATATATATTTCAACTCGAAATTTGGTATTCTATTAGGTTACAGTCTACCAGGCGGACATTTCAAATAGCTGTCCTAAGATAAATCTTCATACGTGTGTAATTTTGTGCTCTAGCCTACGATAGCTTTCTTTAATATTCAGAAATGAATAAATAAATAATGTAGGCCCTAATCTTCAGCAGTAGATCTCCCTTCAGACCCCTCTGTTTAGTTTCGCACAGCCCAAAAACTGTTCCTCGTCTATTTTAGGTAATATGCACAGCACTGTATGTCCGAACACGAGACGTTGACGGGGCGGAGGTCGATACTACACGCTCAGCGAATCACAACTCTTTCTCTGGCTGAAGCGTGGACATGCCTTGTTTACATCAGGATTAAACTCTCGTGAAAAATCATATAATATATTTGCGTTTACCAATGAGCATTTCTAGAGTTGTGAATTAACTTCTTTGATCACCACATCCAGCAGTGTCCTCCATGCCAGCTGCTCTATTATAAAAGAAGACTTCTCTCTTACTTCAGCCCTATTTGAACTCATTTTGTTAGTTCTATACCGTTGGCATAATTTGCACCTTTGAACGATAACCCTTTTGTGACACATGTCAGTTATGTTCTGTTTTCTATACTCTTCCCGATAATACAATCGAACACAATGTTGAAGAGCATAGTTGCCGTATTTGGTCTGATTGTGTTTTGTATTAGGTCTACTGTCTCACTGGAAATCCATTTCTGGTGGTGCTTTCTTTCAACTTTTGGGCAAATGGTTACTACTGTCTCATTTATGCCATCTCTAAATTCATGGCATAACTTATCCACTTCTGTAACCTCTAATAGCAGTGCAAAACAGTTGGACAATTTGGAAATCCAACTGATATTACTGTCACATCAGTTGTTCTTATTTATTAAAACTCTGAAATATATATACAAACTGAAAATGAAGAGATGGTTATATGATTAGCATGATACACTGTACAGATGGTGTAAGTCTGAAACATGTTAAGGTTTTCTGATATACTCGTTTTAAAATTCACCCCCGGCCCCTTTAAGTGGATTCCCCCCCAAAAGTTTCTTTACTTTTAAAGGAGATTCCACATATCAATTTTCACATCTATAACATCTTCAGTTTCTGAGATATAGGTATCCTCATAAAATGGCTTGAATCCATTTTTCTGGATTTTCTGGAAAAAGAATACCAATTTTCATGTCTTAACACTATTAGGTTTTTGACATACAGATATACTCATTTTAAAAATTCACCCCCCTTCTTATCCCGTTAGCAACAGAATGTCCAAAAATCCTTCCTTAGTGAGAACCTTTACTGTAATATAAATGTATCCCCAAAAATCATTTCTTTATGTCCATTAGTTTTGGCTCGGCGACGATGAATCAGTCAGGAAATAATAATATACAAGCTGTACAGAGATGTCAGTTGGTGGTGGTACTGTTGCTCAGCTGTTTTGATACTGCAAGGTTGAGGATCGGCAGTGAGTTGTTATGGAGTTGAGTTGTTGATACTGCGTTGGCAGATCAATCGTGGTTTAGTAAGAGTGATGTGAGGACAGTCAGTTCTTGATAAGCGAGCTATCATACACAAGGTCATTCCATACTGGTACTGCTTCGCAGATTGATTGTAAATTACTGTGTATATACAGTATTTGTGATATTGTATTTGTGTTGAGAGTAAATATGTATATATGAGTGTAGTCAGTGATAGTAGAGGTATTATTATTTAACTACATTGCGGCATACTAAAGGGTCATTATTTTAGCTTGTTCCGCAGCACCACGCCACGACTGGCGCAATGACACTCCGCCGCTAGTCAGTATAATGCACGCTTTTCCTCCCCACTACTCACAGCAATTCACACTTATAGAAATCCATTTCTAGGGGAACTATTAGGTCTAAAACCTACCTGGTATTACATTTGATGTTCAAAACATTGTCCCGCAGCTGTCAAACACACCCTGACACCTCGTAAATAGGTTTGCAGACACTTGGCGAATCTCAGCCCGTGTGATGTTCGAAATAACTTGTGTCTCTTGTTCTCTTGTGTGAGGGTTGTTCAAATACAATTTTACCTTCAGCATCCCCCACAGGTAATAATCACAGGGATTTAAATAAGGAGATCTAGGGGGATAAAACCACACGATCTTCGAAAACTTCCCGTATTACCTCACACCGATTAGCAGTGTGTGTGCAGTCTCATTCACCTGCATGAAGTAACCATTACTCCTTTCTTCTTCCGTCAGCTCTTGAAAGAATGCTCTGAGAATGAGGTCTATACATCGATCAACATTTATTGTTTCATGGAAAAATATAGGCCCTATAATTCTGCGAGCACTTATTGCGCACCAAATCCTACCTTTACATCATGAAGTGGATGGACATGCAGCTGGTGGGCATTTTCTGCACACCAGTAGCTATAGTTTTGACTATTTACACAGCCACTTAAGTGTAGCCATGCTTCATCACTATAAAATAAAAGTTCTGGGTCAACATACCCATCGTGAACTGAATGAAGCAACCAGTTACAATACCGAACCCTAGCAAAACTGTCAGGTCCTCTTAAATATTGGGCAGGGGTGGGTTTGTACGGTTTTGCTTTTAATAGTTTTGTTGCTTTGTGGGCAAAAGATAATGACACATTAGCTTGTAGGCAAGACGAAACAGGGATTTGTTGGCGTTCTTTCCAAGAGAGCTATTTCGTCAAGCTTTTCCTCTGTTAAAACGGTTCATCTCCTGCATTATTTCTTGTTAAGAATGGACCCGGTGGTGTGGAACTTCTTTACTAATTTACGTACCGTACTCCTATGGAGAGGGAGGATACCAGGAAACTTGCGAATGAAGCGAAAGCGGCACTCTGTATAAGAAGAATGCCTCGCTTAGCACAACATAATGAATACACTGTTCTGCTGTATACATCACTCGTTAAACACATGATTACTTTAATATTCCTAAAGAAACGACGCTATTTTGAAGCAAACACATTGAACACACTACCAATACCACAGATGTTGAACTAAACTATTCCTGTGAAGCAATGGTTATCGCTACCGTACTGCATTACATCACCTTAGCCGGCCATGAAGCAATATCTCTCTCAGCATATGAGTCACCCAGCCGCACTATCACCTTCCGTGTATATTCCCCTGACACATGGAGCGAGCCAGAAAAAAAGATGCTGTACTACAAATTGGCAACCGTGACAGGACTATACAACACTCTACGTCAAAGGAACTTAACCTATAGCTTCAGCATCTTCGGTGGTACGGTACTCGGTCAACTCACATTGTGGTTAGGTTATTGTTGACAGTGAAGAGCAATTTTGAGTATTGTGTGCGACGACTTTTAAGGTAATACCAATATAAATGGTCCGTTATTGGACATTATAAATTTTCCAGCTAGCTCATTCTTGGTTGCCAGCGTTTCGCCCTCGTGTGCTAGGGTGGGCTCATCAGTTGGTACCTAGCACACCTACCAATACGCTGGCTAGTGCATACCGTGGAGGCCACTGCGTAGGCTAACTGGAGCCACCGGCAGTGCCAATGCACTAAAAGACTGTCTCATCACTAAAAATTGATGCCTGCTTAGCCATCAGATAATATAGATGTCGATTCCCATAGGGAATCTGAAATATTTGTCCTGAATGAGCAAATTTATAATACCAATATAAATGGTCCGTTATTGGACATTATAAATTTTCCAGCTAGCTCATTCTTGGTTGCCAGCGTTTCGCCCTCGTGTGCTAGGTTGGGCTCATCAGTTGGTACCTAGCACACCTACCAATACGCTGGCTAGTGCATACCGTGGAGGCCACTGCGTAGGCTAACTGGACCCACCGGCAGTGCCAATGCACTAAGAGACTTTGTCTCATCACAATAAATTGATGCCTGCTTAGCCATCAGATGATATAGATGTCCAATAACGGACCATTTATATTGGTATTATAAATTTGCTCATTCAGGACAAATGTTTCAGATTCCCTATGGGAATCAACATCTATATCATCTGATGGCTAAGCAGGCATCAATTTTTAGTGATGAGACAAAGTCTCTTAGTGCATTGGCACTGCCGGTGGCTCCAGTTAGCCTACGCAGTGGCCTCCACGGTATGCACTAGCCAGCGTATTGGTAGGTGTGCTAGGTACCAACTGATGAGTCCACCCTAGCACACGAGGGCGAAACGCTGGCAACCAAGAATGAGCTAGCTGGAAAATTTATAATGTCCAAAAACGGACCATTTATATTGGTATTATAAATTTGCTCATTCAGGACAAATATTTCAGATTCCCTATGAGAATCAACATCTATATCATCTGATGACTTTTAAGGTGGTAAAATCATGAAGGGAGGATCTTCAATATCCGGAGAGGTGTTTAGGATTAAAGCTATGTTTGCTGACATAATGAATGTGGTCCAGGGTTTAAATTCACAACTCCAGAAACAAAACTCACAACTCTTGTACTAGATCTCTAACTTGAAAGAAAAGTTATCTGATATTAGAGTGAAGTTGGGATGGTTTGGACAGATTGAAAGAAATATTTCCACTTCAGAGCAGAATGTTTTTCTTCTTACAACAGGCAGGGGGTACCGCGGGTGTATTCGTCTGTGTTCCCCACCCACAGGGGTTGTGTGTTTGGTCTGTGAGAGCTATTTTATTTTGCTCAAGTCTGCCGGCAAGCCGGTGAGGACCCTTCCCCCCTCCCATCTATCCGCCACCTTGGACGCACTATGTGGGAGTATCACCTCTCCCCCTGCTACGCCAGCGTAGTAGGTTCATGGTTAATGAGATGGAGGAAAGTCAAAGGTGTACTCTGTGACAAAAGGATGCCACTACATCTGAAGCCCAAAATATACCGCATGGTAGTACGTCCTGTTGCTTTATACAGCTCTGAATGTCGACCAGCTGACAGCTATGGAGTGCCAATTACACAACGCATAAATGCATATGCTCCATTCATCAAGCGATAGCACACTCCTGCATGATGTCAGAAACAACACTGTTCACCAGCAAATAGGCACTGCCTGCATCACTGAGAAAGCATGGGAAAAGCGTCTCCAGTGGTATGGTCAAGTCTTGCATGCCGCATCTGGAACAGTTGCCAATTTCACCCATTCCTTTGAAGTTAAAGAGCAACATCCATGTGGACATCCAAAGCATCACTGGCATGACACAGTAAATGCTGATATGAATACTCTTAAATGTAGACCACACGGTGCCCAAGATTGTGCAAAATGGCAAGCCAAGATTAAAACAGTGGACCCTGCACCAGCGGAAAAATGCCAGGAAGAAAAAGACTGTAATAATAGTTTGATTTAGATACCATTTATGGGTTTTAGTTTGAGGTACCACAAATTTGTCCAGCTGGGGTACTTCTATGTGTTGGTAGACCTACTGACATATTTGAGCACCATCAAATACCACCAGACTGAGTTGGGATCAGACCAGTCATCTTTTGCACTCAGAAAGCCAGCACACTACTGCCTGAGCCAATCAGCCAGACTTCTTTAACGGTAACCCATTAGCGCAATAAATATCGCTGTGTTATTACAACGTCCTCCAAGAGCTTTAACAATTGTAAGAATGGGGCAAAAGTGATCGTTCAGTGCATGAAGGTGTTAACTGATGATGATGATGGTGATGATGATGCTTGCTGTTTAAAGGGGCCTAAGATCTAGGTCATTGGCTCCTAATGATACGAAATAAAATGACAAATTAAAAGATCAAAATCACCCACTGACCAAAATAAAAAATGTCATGAAGAATGAATGGATGGATGTGAATTGAAAACAATCAGTGGATCTGACCCAAAAACTATCAAAAATAGTATTACTGATCTAGGAACCACTTCTAAAGCACAGTCCTGAATCGAGGATGCTTGCTGTCCAAAGGGGTCTAAAATCCAGGTCAACAGCCCCTCACAATGGTACTTGTCGCTAGTAAAGTAGAACCATGGTATCTGTCATGTTGGGGTACTAATCAAAAGTAGCATAGACTCACGGTGTTCCACACATGATGGTACTACCCACAAGTATTGTACGTCGTACAGGTAACGCAGACCTATGGTCTTTCTCACATACTGGGGCCACTCATAGGCAACGCAGACCCACGGTGTCGCTCATATAGTGGTACTAATCACAGGCAATGCCCAGACCCGTGGTGTTTCTCACAATGGTACTAATCACGGGTGCTGGAAACCCACAGTGAACCACTCTTTGCTGCTACTAATCACAAACCTACTGTGTACCTAATATAGTGGTACTACTCGCAAGTAAAGGCGACCCATGGTGTTCCCCGCGTGATGGTACTAATCAAAAGTAGTTTCATGGTCCTAATACATCATCCCTTGGTCGCCCCTTTTAGTTGCCTCACACAACAGTCAGGGGATACCGAGGGTGTATTTTTCGTCTGCAGCCCCCCACCCACAGGGGACAGGCAGAAAGAAAAAAGAACAAAAAGAAGGGATCCATCACTTCGAGAAATTAAGTAAAAGACGAAGCAAGGGCCATGAAGGCTGTGAAAATTAAAGACTCCCTAGGCCTCGAATGCTCTTATACCGTTGGGGTCGGAAAAGAACAAGAGTTCACCAAGGAAGGTTGGACAGGATAGATGAATGTGAGGAGCCTGGCACAAGTAAGTGTAAGCAATGCCAGGACTCAGCTAAGGGTCCAGTGGTCGCCACCCCACGCTCCCAAGTTGCGAGACCCTTGGGCCCCTTTTAGTTGCCTCTTACGACAGGCAGGGGATACAGTGTGTGTATTCTTCGTCTGCATCCCCCACCCACAGGGTGTAAGGTGTTAACTATGCAGACTGAAAGTCAGTTTCATTTGCCCTGTCTTACTATAATGTGTGGTGGTGTGTGAACATCCAACTCTGTGACAATGTGCAAAATAAAGGACACTGAATTGCATAAGCATATATACTTCAAATTATTGTTTTAGATATATCAATTCATTCTTTGTGAGTATTTACAGTGATTCAAACCAGCAGTAACCATGCTAGGACTGTTTTATTTAGGTGATCGTCATATGGCAATCCTACGCATTTCTATTATGTGACACTGTCTAATAGATATTTCTTTCTGTTTTATTAGGAGCAGTATCTCGTCGGCCGAGGCTCTTGACTAAGTAGTCTATAATCAGGACATCAATGGCGATGTTGACATTTTTGTTGAGCCTCCAGAACCATAATACTGACAAGGATAAGCATTTGGGAGGTGAAGATGAAGGAGGGCAAGTTATACTTACCTGTACATACCAAAATTCCAAGGTAATATTTCTTAGAATTAGCACAACCCTATCAGATCCACCAATCCCTCCTCAAGCAAAATCGTGGATATCGGAAAGGGAACTGGAAAAACCAAGATCAAATCTTTGATGGGTAAAAGAGGCAGATCAATGGACGACCAGGAAAGGCAATTTAGTTGATGAAGAAATGGATAAAGAAATTACAATGAATGAAATTGAAATGGCAGTAAGAATAGATGAATAGATGGCTGGAATAGATGAAATTTCAGTGGAGATGATAAAGGCAGCTGGAGCTGTAGGCCTGCAGTGGACATATCAAGTACTCAGGAGTGTTTGGGAGAATAAGGAGTTCCCTGAGGATTGGCAAAAAGGAATAATCATCCCAATTTTCAAGAAAGGCAATAAGAAAGTATTGAAGAACTACAGGGAAATTACACTGATATCCCATGTTGGTAAGACAATGGAGATGATACCGGAAAGTAGGATAAGGTTGAGTGTTGAAAATCAGATACAGAAAAATCAGTTTGGTTTCAGAAGTGGAAGGTCAACAATAGAGCCCATTTTCATTATGAGACAACTAATGGAAAAGCAATGGGAGTATGGAAATGATATGGTGATGACATTCATTGACACTGAAAAGGCATATATGACAGTGCCCCAGGACTAAAGTTTGGGGCAGTCTGATGCAAAAAGGAATTAGCAGGGATTAATAAAAATGATCATGGCAATGTATAAGGAATGTTGTAGTTGCATGCAAACAAGTTGGCAGGACAAGTTGGTTCAAAATCACTAGTGGGCTGAGACAGGGAAGTGTTTAATTATTTATTTGACTTTTTGAAAGTACACAGGCAGTAAGCCCAATGGAAAAGCAATGGGAGTATGGAAATGATATGGTGATGACATTCATTGACACTGAAAAGGCATATATGACAGTGCCCCAGGACTATCGCCAATCCTGTTTACAATAGTAATAGATGACATCATGAGAACAGCAAAAGCAACATATGGAGGAAGAGAAATGAACATGTTATTTGCAGATGATATTGTGATTTGGGGAGAAGAGGATATAAAGGTTCAAGAACGGTTGGATGTGGTGAATGGGAAGATCAAAGAATGTGGATTGAAAATAAGTGAAGAAACGAGTAAAACTCTTGTTATGACTAGAGGGGATAAAGAACGGAAAGGTCAGATTAGACTTGCAGACAAGCCCCTGAAAGTAGTGGAGACGTTCAAATATCTGAGGAGTGAATTAATGGTGAATGCTCGCCTGGATACTGAGATTAGTAAGAGGATTCAAGCTCGAAGCTGTTTCTATCATGGTGTAAGAAACATGTTATGGGACAAAGATGTGCCAATGGAAGCAAAAGACACTGTGCACAAGATGTATTACGTACCCATAACAACTTACGGAGCAGAAACTTGGACAGATCGAACTAAGCAGTGGCCAGTCCAGCAATCATCAGCACCGGTCATACTAAGTCCATATCAACACCGAACCACGAGAAAATGGGTTAATAGAATATAATAAAAATCTGTACATAGAGTCGGGGAATAAAAAACTACAGTCTAAGCAAAAAACAATTTCATTCACCCTGGATGAAATTGCAGTTTAGGAAAAGGCACCTAAAATGTATTGTTTAAATACCTACAATAAGTTATTGGTCTTATCGAAAAGTACTCCATAACAAAAGTTAGAGAGAATACAATTTCCGATCATTTATGTTTTATTGCCAACAGCCATAGCCGTGTTGGAACACCAGATCCCGTGAGATCTCCAAAGTTAAGCAACATTGGCCATGATCAAGATTTGGATGGGTTGCCACATGTTGTTGGTGGGGGTAAGGGAATGGAGGAGCAGAAAAGAACTGGCCACCCTACCGCACGTAAACTCCGGCTCAGGCACACCTCTGCGGAGGTTCGAACCTGCCTTTGAGCAGAATACACCCTTACCTTCATGTTTTATTCAGTTTTAACACACCGACTGTGATAAGAGTGGTATTTCAGAGTCGGAAGAAAACTAAATGTGAAGGCCTACAATATCGAAAGCGCATAACATTCATCAACAATAACATTATATTGACCACTGTTTGTTGTGATGTTCTTTGTCTCTTATGCTGCCACTCAACTCCGATAGATGGGATTACTGCTGTGTACGGAGTATAACAGCCTGACTGAATATTGGCGGGAAATAGCTGGGGAGTTAGAAAATGTCCTCCTTTAGCATTCCATTCCTCTAGATTTCCTGATAATGCTAGTACGTAACACATTGGTTCATCATAGTATTCCAGCTATTCGATCCCTAATCTGACGCGCTGTTTTGAATGAGCAATGTGCACATTTAAGGCACAGACCCAGTTAGTAGTAGTAGTAGTAGTAGTAGGACCTGGTCTAGAATTACAATTTAGGTCTACTCCAAATTATAGCACTACAATTCAATTCAATTCAAAATTCAACCCTGAAAAGAGCCGTTTCTTAGGAAAAAGCTTCTTCCGCTTCCCTTTTATTAAATTTATATTCATTTTATTCCAAATTAGCAGTGAAGGGGGGCTTTCTCCTCTGGCTTTGAGGAAGAATTTGCCTCCAAGTCAGATAGGTTCTTCCCCCGCCAGTGTAGTGAATTGCGATTTTCTAATTAGTGTATTCCTAGGAAACAGAGCAGTAAAAGGGCATAGTTTTTGCCCTGGGACTTTCCACTATTCGACCTCCCACCCCCAACAAATTATTTTAAAAACCACCCCCGTCGAAAAAAAGATGAAGAGTGTTCACGGATCACGATTGTCTGCGGTTTGGTCATTCCAGCTCTGAAAATTTGGATTGTTAGATCGGGAGAGTAGTACTGTTCGTTAAAAGTGAGGAAATGCGTGGTATTTCGTTTGGTCGAGTATTTCATATGAAAACATTGCTTTTAATCATGTCATTTCTACTGACACCATCGTAATGACCTACGTTCATTTCAGTTGGGAAAATGACTAAGACAGTCTTTCTGAGGATGTAAAAAGGCAGGTGGAGATTGGGTGTCTGCCATTTTAATGCTCCCCAACTTGATTGTGACTGATGGTAGGCAAGCGGGCCTACCGTTACAATGGATATTCCCTAATCCAGTCTTCATATGAGAACAGACGTTTGGTGACTTCCCCGTCGCGTTTCTAGGGGTAACGTTAAGAGCTATGGAATTTAATACAATCTTGCTCACAACGTGTACGCTACCTAACCTAGAATTCTGTATACAATGTAGAATTCCATAGCGAAGCACAGGTACATCAGCTAGTAAAGAATATACTACACTTCAGGCAGTTCCTATCGTGCAACTGAGGCGGGTGAACTGCTCGCTGCTGCCACGTTGAGTATGATTCGCTGCTCTACCGCTAGCGGGAATAACGCCTCTGCTGGCGTTAGACCCGCCTGCCTGCTCATGGACGCGTCCACCCGTGGTGTGCAAACCGCCCGTGTAGACAACTCTACAAATACCCCATAGTTCTGTTCCGCAAGCAGGTTTGTAGCGGGCGAACAGCGGCGTTTTACCTGCTCGTGGAGAATCGGCCTTACTCTGCTGATGATAATTGACGATATGAATTTTTAGAGCCTTGGAGATAGCATCAGACAGTCTCCCTAATCCGGTCCAAGAGATGTCAGAAATGATCTGTGTTTACATGGATAAATCCTGTCATGCGCGTCCATGCCGCAGTGGTGGGCAATAGTACTGCAGTCGAAGCTATGGCATCGGCCAAGTTCTGGTGGGGACCCAATCCCATGGGGTATAAAATGGGCCCCGTGCACAGGGATACGTGTGAAGACCTTGATGACAGTAAAGGCAAAAAATGGAAGTTTTCAATACAGCTGAACTGGCGGAGGAGGCAACCCGTCCGTCTCGGTATAGTGTAAAAGGAATCCACTGCCTTGTGGGAATAGGAGGGATCTTCAAAGGCTAAGGGAATAAACCCCGAAAGAAAATCCTCCGATGAGTTATTAGCAAGTCAAAAGAAGATTATTATGTGCTGTTTTCATTCTAAGAACAATACGACAGCCCCGTGTCGGTATATTTACTGGCACGTTAAAGAACTCCTGCGGGACTAAATTCCGGCACCTCGGCGTCTCCGAAGACCTTAAAAAGTAGTTAGTGGGACGTAAAACAAATAACATTATTATTATTATTACATTCTAAGAACAAGCCTCGGATGGAAGAATAAACTAAATTTAATAATAATAATAATTATTGTTGCCACTGATGCTTTCACGGCCCGTACTTATACACATTGGGCTTATACCGTGTCAAGAAAATAAGGTGAAATTCTTTACGTTTCACAGAGAACTATGCTCTGCGTCTTCAGAAGAAAATTTCGACTGTTCACGAGAAAGGCTTCTCAAACAATGAGGATTGAATTTAGACGTTATAATAGAAGTGGAAGTGGTACGTTCAATCCTCACCATATGGCTCACCGGACGCGGTACAGCGCTAGCGTTACAAGCAGAAGCTGACGGAACCATCAGAATAAGTCTGAGAGGGTCACATAACGTGTACACACATATGAATGTATGACATTGACACAAGCATAGAATGAAACATCTGGTGATGAGGAACATACGAATTTGGAAAACACTGAAACGAAATAACAATAGTGTAGGGACAGGGAAGGGAACTATCTATGTAAATCCTTTGGCTGGCAACCAGGTATTAATTGATAGCCTGTGTCCCTGTTGAAATTGTTAGGATTTCCACAGCGCCAGAATTATACAGGAAGCTGCGGAAATTTTTTTTTTTTTCTATTTTGCTTCACGTCGCACCGACACCGATAGGTCTTATGGCGATGATGGGACAGGAAAGGCCCAGGAATGGGAAGGAAGCGGCCGTGGCCTTCATTAAGGTATAGCCCCAGTATTTGCCTGGTGTGAAAATGGGAAACCACAGAAAACCATCTTCAGGGCTGCCAATAGTGGGGTTTGAACCCCCTATCTCCCGGATGCGCGCCCCTAACCGCACGGCCAACTTGCCCCGTGCTGTGGAAATCGGGTAATACATGTCCCTTCACTATTGTTATTTCATTTCAGTGTTTTTCAAATTCGTACGTTCCTCATCACCAGATGTTTCATTCCAGGCTTGTGTCAATGTCGTACTTTCATGTGTGTACACATGTTATGTTACGTGACCCCCTCAGACTTATTTTGATGGTTCCGTCAGCTTCCGCTTCAAACGCTAGCCCTGTACCATGTCCGTCCGGTAAGCCATCTGGTGACGAATGAATGTTCCACTTCCACTGTAACGTCTAAATTCAAACCTCATTGTTTGAGAAACCTCTCTCGTGAACAGTCGAGACTTTCTTCTGAAAACGTAGAGCAAAGTTCTCTGTAAAATGTAAAGAGTTTCACCTTAATTTCTTGACACGGCATAAGCCCAAAAGCCTATATCATGTCAATAATGTTATTTGCTTTACGTCCCAATAACTACTTTTACGGTTTTTGGAGATGTCGAGGTGCCAGAATTTAGTCCTGCAGGAGTTCTTTTATGTGCCAGTAAATCTAGCGACACGAGGCTGACATATTTGAGCACTTTCAAATACCACCAGACTGAGCAAGGATCGAATCTACCAAGTTGAAGTCAGAAGGCCAGCGCCTCAACCGTCTGAGCCACTCAGCCCGGCTAAACCAAATTCAGACCCATACCCCTTGTAACCTCACCCTTGAGGGAGAGAAGATTGAATGTGTGAATACCTTCAAATATTTGGGGAGCACAATATCAAATGACAGAAGTGCCAAGAACGAAGTGTTGAACAGGGTACAAAAAGGATCCAACTTCTTGCATCAAGTACGGAACATAGTATGGCACAGGAGAGTTCCTTAGGGGGCTAAACAGACTCTGTTTAAGACTTTTCTCCTGCCCACCATGATGTATAGTCAGGAGAGTTGCATCATTAAAGAGAAGTAAGTCAACTGCAAGATGTTGAAATAAAGTTCCTTAGATGAGCTGTACAGAAAACAAGGACAGAACTAGGAATGATCAGATACAAAAAGAGACCTGCAGGTCAACCTGACCAAGGAAGAAACGCCGAGTATTGCAAGGCTGAAGTGGCTAGGACATGTTAAGTGGATGCAGGCGACTCAAACACCAAGAAAGTATTTTGAAAAGATCATTCCAGGATGAAGACCAATGGGCACCCTAGAAAAAGGTGGTTAGATCAGATAAAAGAAGACCTAGAGAAGAGAAACAAGGGATGCCCTGGAGAGAAAAGAAACACACCAGGACCGTAATAAATGGTGGCACATCGTTCTTAAACATCTTACCGGGCTCGCTGTAAGGATTTCAGGATGATGAGTTTTAGAGATCTATCATATTGTCTATCAGCCTAAGGGGTTGAAAGGGAATTTCTTTTTCTAGTATTTTAACATCGCAAAAACTTAGATACGTTTTTAAAGACAATGGGGTAGATGAAGGCTAGGACTCTGAAGGAAAAGGTTATGGCCTCAGCCAATTGTCTGGTGTGAAAATGAGAAACTACGGAATATCATCTTCAGGGCTGCCGATAGTGGGGTTCAAACTGGAAATGGAGCTGTCTTGGTCTCTAAAACAATAACAATGGTAGGTAATACAATGGCATGAAATTTCTCTTTGGAAAAAATCAAATAATCATAAATACATCTTCTCAGCCACAGCGGTTTCTAGGTAACATTGCGTCTCTCATTTTGTGTTGCTAATTTCAGATGACCGGCAGACATAAGACATAGCCTGCACGGTTGCTAGTAACATCGAGTTACACATTTCATAACACTAATTTCACATGACCCCCAGCTATAAAACATTTATGCCAAAGGACAAAGAGACACATCCAAGCATCTCTAAGCTATAAAAAGTGCTAATGGCTCTACATCCTACCAACTACTATAGTGGTTTTCAGAAATGCCAAGATGCCAGAATGTTATCCTACAGGGCTTCTTTTATATGCAGTAAATCTACCAACACAAGACTGTAATAACGAGCACTCTGCAATACCACAAGACTGAACCTGCCAACTTGGGCTCCGAAGGCTGGGGCTCTCCCGTCTGAGCAAGTCAGCCTGGCGAGAAATTTATAATAGAACTGGAACTAGAAGAGAACATAAGGTCACACGGGAGGACAGTAAGGAATACCAAAAGAGAAAATGGATGCACTCAAATATGTAAGTGGGAGCATCAACTTCCAGAAGACGGAAAAGACCTTCGTCTAAAGAGCATAAACAGGCACTCATCGCTGGGCTCAGAAGATACTGGCAGGAAGTCAAAGCAGGAACAAGAACGAGACCTAGACACTGAAATGAAGTTGGTTGTTACTACGCAGTCCATAGAGGCTCAACTCGATGTATAAAAAATAATAATAATAATAAGTGGGAGCAATACCAGTTTCCACTCATAGCACACGTTTTACCACATCTGCCACCTCTTTAAAGGGAAAAGAGTAGATAATGTTAAAGCTGTTGTACACCATCAAATTCTTCTTTCAACTCAATATTTCACAAGAAAAATTGTCAAAAGATTGTTAAACATCGCTGAAGGTTTGACAAGATTTAAAAAATTTGGCAAGGTTTGATGGTATTTTGTTTTTAACATGGAGGAAAGGCAAACAGCAGTTGTGGTTCTTGGACTAGTGGGATATATTCTTAAAAAGAGGAGAAACATGCAATACACCATAATTTACATAGGAAAAATATTAATGTGGTTATCTTCAACATAATTTTTAAAATGTACTTACTGCCATAACATCAATTGCAGAGGTTATGTTATATTGCATTTACTTACAATAATGGAATAAAAGTAATAGCAATACAATGAAAATTCATACCTTATTACATGAAAACATATAAGGAATTTAATAATAATAATAATAATAATAATAATAATAATAATAATAATAATAATAATCTGTCTGTTAGGTCATCAGCCCAGAGGCAGGTTGGATCCTCAAATAGCATCACTAAAGGTTATGCGGTTATAAGGAAACCCCAAAAACCAATGGCAGCACCAAGATGAGGCGTACTAGGGAAGAAGAGGAGTGAGGTAGTTTGCCACTGCTTTCCTCACTGGGTCAGAAAGTACTATTGCAGCACGACTGACCCTATGAGCAGCACCGTTCATAACACTCAGATGCACTAGTTGTGCTCTGAATGTCATTACTCACCACTACCCATACCCCAGCAGCTTCCATATTGTCACAGCCATGGATGTTGACTGGGACTTCGGTGGAAGCTACACTTTACTCTGGCCTGTGCCAAGAGATGGAAGCAAATGTACTGTATCCATCAAGAAATGACAGCAGGCACAATAATAATAATAATAATAATAATAATAATAATAATATGCAAAGATTGTCATAAATTAAACACTGCTGATAGTGTTTACTTATAGGTTACCATACAATAATAAACATAAGAGCTGTCCACTGTCCATATTTCTCTTACATTCTTCTTGTACGCTGCCGTTTCATTAATTTTATTGTGGTACTCTACCGAGTCCATTGAATATAGGCAGGGAAGTGCCTCATAATTAGCAATTAATACACACACAACATCCCTCAGTCATGGAGACAAAGCATTTTTGTTGTTTTGATTCCAGCATGACTAACAGCTTAGCGTGCACCATTAATACTCGAATTCCACCGGTCAATTCTGTCAAAGTCTTAGCAATTCTTTGATCGATTAGAACACATTCTAATTTACTTTCAAGACTTCTCAAGTAGGCTAGTGAAAGCAATTTGACAAGTAAATTTGTGAAGTATTGACAATTCTTGTGAAGTCTTCAATTTGACAAAAATTTGATCATGTACAACAAGCTTTAGATAAGTGAAGTTTTCAATATATGGGAACAGGCTAATCATTTTTCCTTTCATTGTGACAATCAGGCGAAAAGTCTTTTTATTAAAGAATACTGTAGGCTATAAACCGTGTGACATTTTTCATACCACTGCACAACCTGCACTGTCATTAGCTATAATTAATGAAATTCGATACAGATAGATGCCACTGCCAACTGGGTACAATAAAAATTACCAAGGCACTTGTTGAAATGATGCAGCACTCCCCCCACCCCCAATTGCCAGAGAAGTTCATACCTACGAATCCCTGACGATTTAGACCGATAGTGTGTGTCACTATGAGCCAGGTTTGTCCAGACCAAACGAGTGTCACTAACAGACGCTTGACAACATTTAGTTGCAATTAACTATGCCGCTAGCAACAAAAATGTATTAATTTGCGAGTCTCTTATCCTGCTACAGGAGTCTGTAGATGTTTTGGCTGGCAGACCAATACTCAAGTTCTATCAGGAGTTCTTTAATATGTCAAATGCCAACAAAATGGGGTTGTCGCAGTAAGACTGCCTCAAATGTCATAATCTCAGCGGGGATCGAACTTGCTATCTTGGAAACTAACAAGCAACTTACTGACTGTAACTCTCAGTTGTCATAAATTAAGGTAAATTTAGCAGTAAACTATGTTTCTTCAAAACTAATTTAATTTTGGACAACACACTGATCTACTTACCCACCTCTAAATTTGATATTAACAATGTCGTTGAGAATGCAAGAACTCAAAATCTACCACCCAAGGCAATTTCTCAACCAATTAATATTCAGTACTGGTAATGATCAAGACTTCTTCTAATTCAAAATAACTATAATCAATGGAAGCAAATTTATAAATAGGGCCTAGTCAAAAAAACATGCCTTTTGTCTTGTATCTCTTCCTCATTTCTAGTTGCAAAACTTAATTCATAAAGCTACAAACTAGCACTACATTTTCTGACCATAACACACTCTCACTGCCCAGGTCACCAGTTTGTCTACATAAATTAATTCAAGCACAATTCCAATACTTGAAAATTAATCACTCGCCCATAAATGCTACATATTTCCTTCATTGAAATAACAAATTTACCCTCGAAAGTAACTATAGATACCCTTGGGAAAACACTAATATTTGTCTTTAAATTAAAGTCAGCAGATCTGAAGCTTTGTAATAATTTATTCCCATTCTGCAAGACTGTAACTAGAGTAATATTCAAAATACATTCCGTAACAGATAATAAATTCTGCTGGAGCAATTGTCATGCCATCAAAATCAGACGATACTAGATGACACAACTGAACAATAGAATTTGCATACATAGGTCAACTATGATGAAGTCGTTCCAAAAAAAATAATTCACCACCTACTGGCCATTAATACCTACTGGCCAAGCGGAGTTATATTTGTTTTCTAGATATTGAGGATAACCATGCCAAGAGTTAAAATCACAAGAAAGTCACATTCCTGACACAAAGAACACAATGACACACGTTGTTTATCCGTAACACTACTTCCACGCGTTATTTTAAAGGTTAAGGTGAATAAATGTGCACAGCTAATCACATTAGACAGACCAGTAACTTAACATTTTCATTCATGACATAGCTTCTTAGAAAATACGAGAAAGTGTACGAGTCGATGATCAACAAAATTCACTCCAAACTCGTTGGGTAACTTAAAACATTCTATATAAACCAGCACTTACACAGTCATATTTCCTGCTCCTCGCACAACAACAGGGTCCGGAACCAACGTGACATATGTCTCTTCCAAAGTTCCCTCATTTTCTTCCTCTTCTTCGTAAATTGCATCGAAGTCAGCCATGATAATATACCTCTAGTTTACTGGGAAACGACATCTACGGGAAAACATAACATCACGGTAGAAAGCAATGCCAACTTTACAGGATAACAACCCAAATTACTGCCGTGATGAACGCTCTATTTTTATATAGTACAGAGCAAACATGACCCGTAATAAAATGTATGAACAAATTTACATCATTGCATTCTGTAAACGACTCTTTAATTCTGTCTGACACATTTTGTAAAATTGAGTAACGCGATGTTTTATTTATATTGTTGGTGGTTATGTTTACATTACGATTGAATTGTTGCAAATGATTTAGTACGATTAACTTGTAATAATTTGCGTAAACAAAGAAAGAAAGTATCTAATGCCATGGCTGACGATCCAGAACGAGATAATGTGGTAGTTCGACTTAACCGTAATTTAGATGACATAACAACATGCAATTTATACGATGCATGGGCTCGTATAAAACCAGAGATAGAGATGAGAATTGGAAAAGATCTCGTGTGCATCCCATACGTCACGGAAGGCCATTTATATGACATCACATCAGTATTTGTGAAAGTTCAACAGGTTAGTTGTTTCTGTAGACTTTATTTCATTATATTTCTGTTTTATCGAATTAATATATAACCTGGAAGCCAGCTTCTGGGTAAAAGTTCTGGAGCGCTTGGTGGATGTGGAGCTAAAAAACATGTCTTCTTCAGGCTGAGGACAAATGAACATTATTTTCGATCGTACAAGAGTTTAATTAAATATCACTGAATTTTTTATACTTTTGATTTTTTTAGTAATGATTTTACCATTTGTGTAGGTAGGCCTACCTATCTGATTAATGGTGTCTCTGAACCACAATCCATTTGAAAATTATCCTTCAACTCACATAAAAGTAACTTAAGAACCTAATACCGGTACTTAAATGTAAAACCCTTGCCTGTCTGTCATAAAAGGTCCAAGGGCTCTTAACTTGGGAGCGTGAGTTGGCGACCACGGGGCCTTTAGCTGAATCCAGCTTCCACTTGTGTCAGACTCCTCACTTTCATCTGTCATATCCTATCCGACTTCCCTTGGTCAACTCTTGTTATTTTCCGACCCCGACGATATTAGAGCATTCGAGACCTTAAGTGTCTTTCATTTTCACGCCCTTCGTGGCCCTAGCTCTTGGCCGATACCTTCATACCTTCGAAGTGTCGGGTCCCTTTCATGTTTCCCTTCTGAGGATGGTTGCCCAGCTGTACTTCCTCATAAAACAATCACCACCATCTCTCTTAACCACAGTCCGTTTGAAAATGTTCCTTTCACCTCATATAAACGTGATTTAAGTAAGAAAAATGTACTTTGAGGATATCTATTGCTTTTTCTTATTATTACTTTTGCTGAGTTCAGCTTCCTGAGGAGCATCCCATTCAACAATATGGCGACCTGGAAATGCCGCCGTCAACGTTCAAGCCCTGTGGGAGGGAGTGCAGAATAGATACGTCCACGGCAGGGACTCCGGGTTTTGAAAATTAGTGGAGGTACTCCAACTCACAATCCAACCGAACAAGTGGCTGCGCGGTTTGAGTCACGTACCTATTAGCTTGCATTCGGGAGATAGTGTACTTGAACCCCGTTGCCGGCAGCCCCGAAGATGTTTTTCCGTAGTTTCCCATTTTTACACCAGGCAAATGTTGGGGCTGTACCTTAAATAAGTCCACGGTCGCTTCGTTTCCACTCCTAGCCTTTTCTTAATCCATCATCGCCATAAATCCGGCTCCATGGCTAAATGGTTAGCGTTCTGGCCTTTGGCCACAGAGGTCCCGGGTTCGATTCCCGGTAGGGTCGGGAATTATAACCTTAATTGGTTAATTTCGCTGGCGCTGTCGTCTTCATCATCATTTCATCCTCATCACGACGCGCAGATTGCCTACGGGTGTCAAATCAAAAGACCTGCATCTGGCGAGCCGAACTTGTCCTCGGAGACTCCCAGCATACGCCATTTCATTTCATCGCCATAAGACCTCTCTGTGTCGTTGCGACTTAAAACAAATAGTAAAAACTCACAGTCCAAAAAGACGGAAGGCCCCAGGAAATGTCGAAATGTAACCCTCATGAAAATGCAGGTCCACATAAATGAAATTCCTGAGGAGTATGATACAGAAGACAAGGAGGGATAGAGTGAGAAATGGAGACATACAAAAAGAGCTAAATGTGCAAAAACTAAATGGCAAACTGGAATAGAACAGATTGAGATGGTTTGGACATGTCAAGGTGACAGGGAAGAGAGGACGAGGAAAACCTACCAGTAGCGGCGATTGGCAATTAAGAGTGAGGGGGCAAAAAATGTGCAGACAACAAAAAGTACCCGGATGTATGGGATATAGCGCGCAGAGGGGGAGGGGGGTATATACATCAAAACTGGATATGATTGTGTAAGTTTTTTATGCTCTCTGAGCGAATTTCCACAGAGAGGTAAAGGTTGACAGTTTACCAACTTAAGTGCGATAATATTATTTTTTTTTTGTTTGTTTAGATTTTGAATCAATACTATACAATATTATACATGTATTACAATTAAAGAGAAGCACAGTGCGATTATATATTTAAAATTCATTTAGTATTTGACTACACACTAAGAAACTAACAGATACTAAAGAAACTGCCAGACTGGCGAATGCGCATGGCAAGCGGGTGAACCACACCTGTGTCCATGAGCTTGGCAAAAAAAAAAAAAAGCCTGCTACCCTTCCCCACAGCACATGCAAAGTCTCCACTACTTGCTGTGGCGCTATACAAATTGGTTAGCCACAACGAACGACATTTTGTTCGTATTACCATTAATAATGTTTTTAATAATTAAATAAAATATGGAAAGAATTGGCAGATAAGACAACAGGGCTTGTTCAATTTGCTTTTTTTTAATAATTCCTAGTTTTACCCGGCTAAAATGGAATAAAATATGTTTTCTCCAAAATGTGCACACACACACACACACACACACACACACACACACACACACACACACACACACACACACCTCTAATCGCCGTTACTGTAGATTACGATGGATGGACTCTGTGAAGAACAGCGTAAGACAACGGAACTTGGACTGGAACATAAGGGTACAGTTATGCTGCAGCTTCGCTGCTGGCTCATGGATGCTCGCCCTAGCACCTCGCTGCTGGCTATAGCCCTGCTGCTCGCCAAGGAGCTTTTACCCTGCAGCAACCCCGCGCGCACGCTGCTGGCAGCTCTCAGCTGTAGTCGAAAATTCAGAACAGAGGAACTCATAGTTAAGGCGGTTTGTATTTTGCATAATTTGATTATAGATATAGAGGGCATGAACACTTAGACTACCGAGCTCGATAGCTACAGTCGCTTAAGTGCGGCAGTATCCAGTAATCGGGAGATAGTGGGTTCGAGCTCGACTGTCGGCAGCCCTGAAGATGGTTTTCCGTGGTTTCCCATTTTCACACCAGGCAAATGCCGGGGCTGTACCTTAATTAAGGCCACGGCCGCTTCCTTCCAATTCCTAGGCCTTTCCTATCCCACCGTCGCCGTAAGACATATCTGTGTCGGTGCGGCGTAAAGCAAATAGCAAAAAAGAAAAAACACTTAGACTACAAAGACGTACTTCCAAGAGCTACCCCGTCGAGGAGAAACAACACAGCTCCAGCTGAAGCTTCTGAAGTGCGGAATAAATTCAGTGATTTTTTTAACGAGTGAGTCGCAGTTCTGTTGGCGAGTGTATCTTACAATAATTTGGTGTACTGAATGTGAAATAAAAATAGTAAAACGCTCCGCCTGGATTTGTTAGTGCATTTCTACTGCGGGAGTTGATTGAAGAAAAAAGCTACAAATGCTTCATTTCGTAATTTAATAGTGTACTTTTGAATAATGTAAAATAGGGGGTTATGGAGTATGTCATTTTGACTTTAGTTAGGTCTCCCTAACAAAATGTGTTTACAGTTGGAAAAAATAGCTGTCGAACTATCCATGAAAAACGAGGTACTTCATATAGATCACCTGCTTGTAATGATAGAGGTCCCCAAAATGGCAAGAATAAAAGAACAAAGTTGACGTAATCGTTCCGCATTCTTTTGCCACGTCATTCCATAGTTTGATGATGATGCGTGTTATTTAAAGTGGGCTAACATGTAGGTCATCGGCCCCTGATGGTACGAGATGAGACGAAATGGATTAAAAGTTATAATTAACCCACTGACTAGGATTAGAAAAATGCTATTTGCTTTACGCCGCACCGACACAGATATGTCTTACGGCGACGGTGGGATAGGAAAGGCCTAGGAATTGGAAGGAAGCGGCCGTGGCCTTAATTAAGGTACAGCCCCGGCATTTGCCTGGTGTGAAAATGGGAAACCACGGAAAACCATCTTCAGGGCTGCCGACAGTCGGGCTCGAACCCACTATCTCCCGATTACTGGATACTGGCCGCACTTAAGCGACTGCAGCTATCGAGCTCGGTAGTCTAAGTGTTCATGCCCTCTATATCTATAATCAAATTATGCAAAATACAAACCGCCTTAACTATCAGTTCCTCTGTTTTGAATTTTCGACTACAGCTGAGAGCTGCCAGCAGCGTGCGCGCGGGGCTGCTGCAGGGTAAAAGCTCCTTGGCGAGCAGCCAGGCTATAGCCAGCAGCGAGGTGCTAGGGCGAGCATCCATGAGCCAGCAGCGAAGCTGCAGCATAAACGTACCCTAAACGCAGGGGCGTAGCCAGGGGGGGGGGGTTACTGGGGAGTTAGAACCCCCCCCCCCCCAATTGAACTTTCACAAAAAGAAAATAAATAGAAACTGACAGTAAACAATAAACTTCTTTTATGTGATCAAGATAAACTCCCTGCAATCTACTGCTTGTTGAGAGTGTTTGCCACCCTACCTGTCACCACTGCAGCCAGTGAGAGATCATTTTCAATATTAAGACGCCTTAAAACCTACCTCAGAAATACCACAAGTGAAAGTCGACTCAACGGGTTGGCTCCCTTGAACATTCACAGAGACATAGTTGTAAAACCAACAGATGTGTTAAATTTATTTTTTTAGGAAGCCTCGAAAATTAGATTTTAGATTGTAAACTGAACATACCGTTTGAGATAAAACTGCTGACCTCGATCATATTGTTCCTGTTCTGTATTTTAAAGTAAGAATTTTGTAGTGTATTGCAATCTGAATATCACATACAGTAATTCACTCTTGTATCAGTATCCTTATGACAGCCATGCATGCGCGTACCAGACACGCACAAGCACAAGCACTTTCATTATGTTACATCTTAATTTTGTAACTGTAACCCCCCCCCCCCCCATTGGCCGATCCTGGCTACGCTACTGCCTAAACGTACCCTAAACGTACCCTTAATGTTGGATGAGGAATGGTGGAGAGACGGGATGAAGTGGAAGGGAAATGATTATGATGATAATGAAAAGGTAAAGGTGTGTTTTAATGATAAAAATTGTAGAGATTTTACATTTTAAGTATGTGTGAATTAATAGAATGGGAGCTAAAGTAATAGGCTACAAATTGTGCCTGCACAATCTTAAGGTTAAAAAATCACATAATAGTCTGGTTTTCTCAAGAATTATACTAAAAAAACAAATAGCCTCAAATTTGACATTTATTTAGTATAATAAATAATAACAACAATAAAAAAGAGAAACTGAAAGTCTTAATGAATATTGAATTTTCACGACGCATTGTAATCGAAATCGACTTTCAATCTATTAGGTCGTGTTACGTAGGCCTACATATAGTACATGTTGAAAATATGATAATGTCAGAACAAAACTTCAGTACAAAATTTAAAACCTTTGCGGAATTTCTAATTTTTACTCATAAAGATAGTGACCCTACGAACAGTCCATCGTTTGAGGAAAATGTTCGCCACAGTTTCGAGGTTCACTTTTTTTTTTTTTTTTTTTTTTTTCTTGATAATGAACATGCATGATTACATTTTCGTTCAATTTTCCTTTCGTCATGGTATTACACAGGTAAGTTTTAAATCTTCTCAAGGCGGCAAAAAGAACGTTCTGGTGTATATGTAAAAATGGGTACCTATAAGCGATCTTTAGCAAAATTACCTCTGGAATCAATTACCCTTTCTGAAGGATTGGATGAATCAGATCGAATTAATAAAGTAAAATAAAATATCCGTATAACTCATTTCTGATTGAGAATAAAATAAACGAAAGTTTCTTAGAGGGCTCCTCAGCCCCCTCCGCACCCCTCACCCCGTTGGTTATGTAGAAACAAAAATACTAAGGTTAAGAACTATGGCAACAAATTCCCCCTTTGTCCTTTCTTTTATTCTGTAATTATCTCCTTTTTAATCCTTATTCTCCCTGTTTGTGGGGGGGTTCTGAGCACTCCCACAAAAATGTTGGCGGGTGCTCGAGCACCGTAGCACCTCCGGAGTCGGCCCCCTGATACACTGTATTCCCTACCGTACCTGTCCTAAAAGGCGACCAAAAGGGGGTACTTAAGGGACTCTCAAATCAGGAAAGTGGATTGGCGACCACAAGGTCCCTAGTTGAATCTGACATTGTTTCCACGTAGGCTACATGTATCGGCCTCCTCGCTTTCATAGGCCTATATATATTTTTCTCCTTTTCGACATCCCGTGGCCAACTCTTGTTCTCTTCCGACCTCGACGGCATTAGGCTTGCGAGGCCTAGGGAGTCTTTCACTTCACTTTTCGTTGGTAATCATGTTGGCTATGTTGACTGATCAGAAGGAACCTGTTGAGGAAAGGTGGAACCACCGACGTAGGTTTCCCAGCCACGAGATCCTTGTCCTGCCCGGGCCACGTCTTGACTGCTAAAGTAACGAAAAAAAAACAACAACATGGAATCTCATCTACGGCTTAAATAAAATACTTCATAATTAATAATAGAAAAACAATTGTAAGAAGTATCAAAATTCAATTACGTCGCACCAACACATATGAATCAGTTATTTCAGAAACCGGACTTCTCCACATTTTGCTGTCTTATAACATAGAGCCTTCATTTTAGACAGAAATGGTACATCTCCGACCTCTCGAAGTTCTCTGTATGGTGGCATAAGTTTTAACATTTCATGCAGAAACCGGACCTCTCCGAGAGATGGCAACTTTCTGCCTGTAATGTTTTTTTTCTTTTTTTTTTACCGGTGGACCCCGTAGCCCGCTCCCCCGCCGTGACCATCGACTCAATCTACATGGCCCCCGACATGCTATTAATTTCTAAGAAGAAAAGAGATAGCTGGGAAGAGTGGGAAGTGATACAAGGAGTATCTGCCTGTTTCCATGTCAGACACATTACCAGGCGAGATTGTGTTAGGTATATGGTGTTGAAGTGTGGTATTGAAAAGTCAGGGAAAAACAACATAGGCAGAAAGAAGAAAGAGCCTACATGTAAAACCTGACATCTTTTGGATAGCACATGCAAGGATGTGGGCTGGAAAAAGACCAGAGGTTGTGTTAGTTAGGAACAGGTAACATGCACAAAACAAAAACCCATTCCTCGCCATTCCATCGCCTGTGGATCAGTCCATCTGGGCACTGCTGGGACTAGCGCGGTCCTTGCCGGCTGCGGAGCCATGCGTCGAGTACCACTAGGGCCTGTCGCACGGCTCCACCTCCTTGGGGTACCTCGTACCCAGTCTCCGATCCCGGAGAATGAGGCCAAGCCTGCTGAGGCGGGGGCCTTCTGAAAGGGGGTGGGTCATGGCGCCGGGCCTCCTTGCTCTCTGCCCGCGCCATGGCCCGGTAGACAGGGCAACTGCGATGGGAGGCCGGGTGGCCCCCGAGCAGTTGGCGCACACCGGCGCCTCCCTAAGTGCTGCGCAGGCCGTGCAGTGGTGATCACCACCACAGCGGTTGCACCTCAGCTCGATCCCACAGCTGACCTGGCGGTGGCCCCACCTCAGACAGCGGAAACACTGCAAGAGCTGCTGAAGGGGACGTTTTACTGTCACCTGACTGCCGCTACCCGCTGAGGTCCTCTCCTGATTGGCTCCTCGGTTGACTGCTGTCCTGGGAGCAGTATTGGGTTGGAGTTGGGCGGCCCTCTCCTGATGGGCCGGCGTCGCCTTCTGCTTTCTGGTCCGGCGTCGTCTTCTTCCCGGTGGTTTCTTCTCGGCAGGGGAAGAGGCCTCGTCCTGGTGGCCCTCCTCCCGGCCTGGTGGCCCCGGGGTAGCTGATGGCTCCGCTGCGTCGCCGTCTTCTTCCTTCTCCTGGCTGGCGGCAGCGGCGTCGGTCGGTGCTAACACTCGACTGCGTTCCCGGTTCTGGGTGGCGCACATCGAGGTCTGCAGCTCGACAGACACGATGGCAGGCTGGGCCTGGGTAGCAGCCTCCGAATGCCATGGGGCGTCCTTTTCCACTGCTGTGCTGCCATCCGCCATCAGGGGCGCCTTCCTGGGTTGCACCCGGGTGACAGGCTCTTCCTGGTAGGCCTGAGTCTGCGACCACTTCGTGGAGGTGGTCCTTGGAGGAGCGGTCTGCGTCCACTTCGCAGTTCCGAGCCGCTCAGCCTGGGCCGCACAGTCGCGGCGCCAGAGGGAGGCATGCTCCACCTCCGTGGTGGCGTCGCTGGTCTCCGACGTGGACGGGAGGACTAAATCGGTATTAACCGCCTTATTCCTCGTCCATCGGTCCCTCCTGTCCGTCTGGATGGCGGCCGTGCTGGTACGGGGCTTCCACTTGTAGGCGTCGTACATCCCTGGTGCGTCGTCTCTGCCTGGTAGCCGGATGACCTGGTATATCTGACAGAGATCTCTCGCGATATTATCCAGGCGCTCCTGCCTGGGGTCCCTGATGATTAAGCCTCCCGGGAGGAAGCTCTCGACGCTCTGCGTAGGGGAGATCCTGGCCCCTTTGGACACGGGGTGGCGCATGAAGTTCAGGACCCCATCCCGCTCCTTGGCTGCGTCCTCCCCCGGCCGGTAGTAGACGAGGAGAGCCGGGTCCGCCGGGGTGGCGGAGCTCTCTCGGAACTCGAAGCCGTCAGGGGGGTCGCACCCGTCCCTTTAGGCGTCCCAGTCCATCTCGTCGTCGTCCGCCATAGTCATCCTGGTCCTCCTGTAATAAGCTCTGTAAGAGAAAGAGCGAGCACTGAGAAGTGCTCAGCTCAGACAATGCTCTTCCGAAGTCGTACTAATAAGTACAGCTGCCTGGTTAGCACTTGAGAAGTACTGAGCGCCTGGCAAGGAGAGAGAAAGTGAAGCGAGAGGCACGTACCTCCTTCCGCTTCGACAGTCAGCTCGTCCTTCCAACCCTGCCTGTAATGATCGAGTTGATGCGATATATTGTCTCATTGAAACCAGAGTGCGAGTGTCACTGTTACTGCGAGTTACAATATGGAGTCTAGCGATGTTAGTGTTCCCACTGAAAGAAATAATAAACCCTCAAAAAGGTGTAAAGAGAGTGGAATACAAGCGGGAAGCAATTAAAAGAAGTAGAATCCGAGGCTCAGTATATGTGAACTATGCGGGAAAACCTGTAAGCCTCAAGACAGCTGGAGAAAATTGTGGGTGAGTATTGACTATTGCGTGTTCTTTAGGTTAGGTCTAAGTATGTATTTTCAACATACACGTTCCTAAAACATTTCCTCCCAGTTAATAAAACAGCGGTACTAACAATAAAAATAAATTGTGGTTTAATTAAGCAGCAAGAGAAGTGTTCTAGGTGTTGAACTTCATGATGTATAATCATTTGCTATGCCTAGTGCTGCGAATGTTTCTGAATTTAGAAGGATATCCTTTAATCTTTTCAGGTGCCCTAGAAAATGTTTTCAGCGTGTTTTACATGGTGATTAGGAAGAAATTTTTAGGAAGTTTTATGACATGGATTGTAAAAATAGTCAAGATGCCTATATGCAATAATTTATAGAAATGTGTGCTATTAAAGGAAGGAGGTCTTTAAAGAATCCTGATGATGAAACTATAAATCCTCGATGCCAGAACTTCAAGTATTCAGTAAATTGTAGCAATGGACATGTAGAAATTTTCAAGAAAGGCCTTTTGGAGTATCCACAGTATTTCAAAGCACAGAACTGCCAGGCTAGGAGCACTACTTGCAGCCGGGAAGAGTCCTAAGGTAATGCGAGGGAAAGTGAGGTCAGGAAATGCTATGTCTGGTGAAATTGCTGTCATGATGGAGGGCCACGTCAAATCGTACCCAACAAAAAAAAAAGTACACTATACAACAAGGGATGTTGAATTCCTTAGTGCCAAACTTAATGTACTACTAATGCACAAACAAGGAGAAATATCCAAATGTTGCAGTTACCTACAGTTTATTTTTGAAAATATTCCATGAGAGGTTCAACCTTTCATTTGGAAGACCACAAGTCGACACATGTTGTAAATGTGAAGAACTCAGTTTAAAACCCAAATCAAAGTCTCCAAATGATGCAGTAAAACGTGTCGCTGCAGCAGTACTAATAACTCACAAACGAAAAAGCTCAAGTTTTACAAGGCCATTAAAAGATTTCGTGAAAAATGTCTATCAAATAAAGAAATTCTCGGAATTTCAATGGACTACATGTAAAATTTTGAACGACTTGATATCCCTGTGCAACAGATTTAAACCTGCGCCAGTTGAATGTCAGTGTTATCAATATTCATAATCTAAAGGACAACAGTGCTAAATTTTACATGTACCATGTACCATACAGGAAGGGTGTTAACGAAGTCTGTTCCTTTCTTCTTGATTATATACTAAACCCAAGGTCATGGGTTCAATACAATCAGATATCCCTCCTGAAGTGAAATATCTCTACATTTTTTCTGATGGGTGCTGCGGACAAAACAAGAACAATACACTTGTCCGATTTTTAGAATCTTTAGTCTCTCTTCACAAATTTAAGATGGTCACTCATTGCTGTCCCATGTGGCGCCATTCTTTCTTACCTAATGATCGAGATTTCGGATTGGTAAAGCGAAATATTAGTAAGATGGATAGGATATATTGTATTAAAGTGTACGTTGAGAGTATTATTAAATCAAGTAAAACAGGCAAGTTTCAAATAAAGGTAATAGAAACAGTTGACATTCTTGGGTTCGATAGTGGGTGGCCCAAAGTTTTGCAAGAAAAAATGTCTCTCACTGCAGTCGCACATGATCAGAAGGTAGCATTTGCTATATCAAGCTTTATGGAGTTTACAGTGAAGAGAACAGCTGTTATGTGGTTGCCAAGAACTACATCGATGGGCTTATTCATCACACGTTCAAATTGGCATGCCCGCCGCCAGCAGCTCTACCAGATATAAAAGCTTATCCAAATGGAAAAGTTCCTATGAATCCAAAATAACTCACTGACATAAAGCAGCTCCTTGCTTACATCCCAGAGAAACACAAAGATTTCTACAGTGAACTTTTAAACTGATCAACTACTGTAGACAGAGCAAAAGTAACTAGTAATGACGAATGAAATTTTCAACAAAATCTCCATTTCAAATGTCTTTTTTGTGCATAATTCAAGTTAACAGTTCATTAATTTGCTTCACTGCAGCATTTCTCTTGAGAAATAAAGTTGGAATTATGTAAAATATAAGATTTAATGTACACTCCCATAGAAAAAATCTGATATATTACAGAAAATGGACTTCTCCATCAAAGTTATGAGCATATATCCAGGGAAACAAAGAACCTAAGAAAAGACTACTGCAATAAAAGAATGCACCATCACCTAATTAACCATTGGGAAAGTATGAATCTATTTCATTTCATTTTGAATCATACAGATACATTTTGTTGAATATCTCAAAATGCAGTGCTGTGAAGAAGTCCGGTTTCTGAAATAACTGATTCATATATATATTTTTGGTGTCGATGGGCTAGAAGTGGGAAGAAAGCGACCGTGGCCTTAATTAAGGTACAGTCTCAATATTTGCCTGTGGTGAAAAAATGGGGAAACCACGGAAAACTGTCTTCAGGGCTGCTAACAGTGGGGTTCGAATGCAGACTGTTAGCTACGTGACCCAAACCGCGTAGGATGGAATTATTCCTCCCCCCCCCCCCTCCCTCCAATGACGTGTGGCGTAAACAGCGCCCTAGCCCTTACACTCACAGCGCATGTCATTACTTAAACCAACTGTGAGCAGTAGTCTACCCTTGACACCGTATGAAATTTTGCACACTAGGCCTATATTTGTCGTTTTTTAATTGTCGAATGCTTTTTAACCCCAACTCCCGTAACTCTGTGCTATAAATGTATTTGGATTATTGCCGATTAATCGAAACAGCACCCAGAGGGATGACTGGAGGGAGGGAGGATTCGGAAAGTAGAGAAATTTAAATATCTGGGAGAGTGGATAGATAACAACCTGTCAGAGAAAGAGGCACTGATATCGAGAATCAACAAAATGAACTTGGCATACAAGCTAAGTATGAACACCTATAACAAGAAGAAGATCTCAATCAATGCAAAACTCAGACATTACCAGACAGTGATCTGTCCAGAAGCCTTATATGCAGCTGAATGTTTGAACCTGATAAAAGTAGGATTGATAAAGAAGTTAGAACTGGTGGAGCGACAAATTCTAAGGAAGATACTGGGAGCCCAAAGAACAGATGATGGATCATACAGAAAGAAAGCAAACCAAGAACTGTACCGCAAGATAGAAAAGATCTCAGACACCATCCAGAAGAGGAGAGCCATGTTCTTTGGTCACATCTACAGAATGGACCCGGTAAGACTGACCAACCAGATAGTAAAGTTTTTTGAGACCAGCAAAACTGTGGTACGCTGGCATCAGGAAGTGAAGAAGGGCCTGACAGAAATGGGAATACAAGGATCGGAAATAAGCAACAGGGAAACTTACAAGTCGAAAATAAAGAACACAAAGAGTTTCCAAGAAAAAGTTAGTTTGCGGATCAAACACCATGGATGGAAGAGAGAAGAAAGTTTCAGGGTGAAAGAATAAAGGATTACTGGGCGCAGATCAAAGCCCAAAAGCAGCTGAAATCGAATTAACGTGGTCCACAGTTGGCCAAAACGAAAGAAAGAAGAAAATACAATTTGAAATAGCACGCGCATTCTGATCGTGGTAATTCAGAAACTACCAAAACCATTAATAATCATAATTTTATTGTATTTTACGTCCCACTAACTACTTTTGACAGTTTTTGGAGACGCTGAGGTGCCGGAACTTAGTCCCGCCGGAGTTCTTTTGCGTGCCAGTAAATCTACCGACACGAGGCTGACGTACAGTGGCTCAAAAAAGTATTGATCTGTCGAGATATGCTACATATGAGGACGATGAATCTAAGGGAATGATGATAAAAATTGACATATCGTCGTTGCCGGGACGAAACCTCCTATGTGTTAATATTTTTAGAGGTATACTGACCTGCAGCACATACAGTATGAAGAGCGGGAATGCCTTGACAATATGCACACAATATTGCACCTTAGATGACAGAACCTTACCGGCCAAAGTTCTATACTAAAATATTTCACATAGGAGGTTTCTTCCCGGCAGCGACGATATACTAGAATCCCTGATTATTTATCATCTTGCGTAACATGTACATTGTAAGAAAAACATCATTCTTCCATGTCCATATAACTAAAAAGCCATAACTTAAAACAATCATTTTCACTTGCCACCAAAAAAGTATTGGTCTGAATTAACATAACCCAATTTCTTGATCCTTCTTGAACGTGTCAGTACTTGATAGGTCCTCCTTTCCTGTGTATAATCTCAGCTAACCTATTTGGCATCGAACGTACCAAGGTTTCCGTAGTTTTCTGTGGTATGTTATTCCATTCGGTGAGTAAGGCTTCTTTCAGGTCAGCTTTGTTTGATATTGCATGCTTTCTCACGTTTTGCTCCAAATAGTGCCACCAATTCTCAATGGGATTGATAACGGGAGATTGTGGTGAAGTTTCCATCCAACGCGGTGTATTATATAACAGCCATAGCTTCGTATTCAGGGCTGTGTGTTTGGGGTCGTTATCTTGCGTAAACGTATACTTTGCTGAGAGTCCGATTTTTTGTACACTTGATGGAAGATGTGTCTTGAGGATGTTAATGTATGCTTTGTGATCCATAGTCCCTTCAATAAAAGCTAATTCACCTACACCATTCGCACTCATGCAACCCCACACCATCAGGGAACCACCTCCATGTTTCACAGTAGCTGTCAGGTTCTTCTCTTGAAGTTCAGAATTCGTCTTCCTCCACACAGTCACTCGTCTGTCTGACCTGAAGAGGGTAAATTTACTCTCATCAGTAAAAACGACTGTCTTCCAATCCTCATAGCTGTCATTTCTGTAATCTTTAGCTTACGCAAGTCTCTTCTTTCTGTTAGCCTTACTGATGTACGGCTTTCTAAAGGGGCCCATAGACGTGCAATATTATTGTGCAATATCGGGGTTTGTGCAATATAATTGATAGTGTGTACTTCGTATTGAAGGGTTGTGCAATATATTGTACGAAAATCAAAGAAGTTTGAAATATATTGCACAAACCACAAAATACTGTGCCGTGTGTTTGCTATATTGTGCAATATCCCGTCCTCCCGCCAGTTGTTATCAACAGGTGGGGGAGAACGTATCGCGATGGCAGACAAACAGGAGGAGAAAAAGTTTCTTTTGGAGTGTACCATGACCTTCCGGCTCTATGGGACGTTAAGAGCAAAGGTTACAGTAATCGCGTTAAAAAAAAGTGAACAGTACGAGGTGCTTATTGATAAATATCGCGAAAAATACCCGAACGCCGATAAACAAGAAGTTATTAAAAAATCAATTCTCTGCGTAATAGTATTCTTTTTCTCGATTTGAGGCGTAACCAAAGCGATAAGTTCATCAAACAATTTACCATTCATGCGCAGAAAGTTTCGAAAATCATTTGGCTCGCATTTTCTCAGTTCAATGAGTAAATTTTCATGAGTGTACCTTTCTCTGTCCAGAAACCACTGTTTGGCACATGTCCTCCTTTTCCGTTTCTGCTTCTTTTTGGCACTTTCGCCCACGGCGACCAAAACGCAGCAAAGATCAGTGTCACTCAACATGTTCACCAAACAAAATAACGGCATGGACTGACTATATATTGCAACGCATATTGTACGTCTGTGACCGCTTTGCACAATATATTGTACAACCCTTCAATATTAAGTACACACTATCAGTTATATTGCACAAACCCCGATATTGCACAATAATATTGCACGTCTATGGGCAGCTAACAATATATTGCACAATCCATTTTGCGCAATAATATTGCACGTCTATGGGCCCCTTAAGGTCTCTTCTGCCCGCATATCCTCTTTCGCGTAGCACATTTCGGATGGTTTCAGATGACACTTGCATTCCTACATCTTGTAACGCAGCTGCTAACTTCGGCGCAGTTAGCTGAGGATTTTGGGCCACTTTACGCACAATGTGCCGTTTGTCTTGTACTGTTACCTTTGAGGGACGGCCGCTTCTTTGCCTATTTTATATTGTCTTTGTTCGTTTGTACCTGTACACAATATTTTTAACAGTTGTAACAGCTCTTCCAATAATTTCATTTATGCCCTTGAAAGATTTACCTTCCTGAAATAGTCGCACTACAATCCTCCTTTCTTCCACGGTTGTTTCTTTCATTTTCCTTCCCATTGCTAGCTGAACACGGAAACAGTGCCGAATATTACCTTCCGTCGTGTCAGTACAGACACAATGAGCCAGATGCAGCAGACAGCACGATATCACGATGATATTGTGTACCGGAACTAGACCAACACTTGTTTGGCGTGTAATGACGTACGCCGTTGTATTACTGGTCCTTTTGCAAACAGCGTGAATCTCCTTGGCTCTATATTCAACGTACTGATGTATTTGACTGTCTTACATATCTGCATATGTATAATTCCATTATATGCACCATTATTTGTACCATACACTTCAGTTCATACCACGGCTATGGACAGACCAATACTTTTTTGAGCCACTGTATATGAGCACCTTCAAATACCAACGGATTGAACATCTGCTGTGTCGTCTGAAATGACTGTTACCTCATACGCTTTTAACCTCTGTAACTTCGTCATTTTACACTTTTTTTGCTAGGGGCTTTACGTCGCACCGACACAGATAGGTCTTATGGCGACGATGGGATAGGAAAGGCCTAGGAGTTGGAAGGAAGCGGCCGTGGCCTTTTACACTAACAGATTCATCACTGTCCAGCCGAGCACTAAGATTTATCGAGTCTCGAAAATGCCCCTTATTTTCCGAATGTTCGGACTCATTACGACTTATGCTGATTCGAATGAATCTAGAAATGTCTTCTTCTTCTTCTTTCTTTGGTGCCGTCTCCCCACAGAAGGTCAGTGGCCATCATGGAATGTGTTTTCCTATTTTGTGTTTCCCGTAGACTATGAGAGCTGCCATGTTGTGAATATACGTATATTTACTTAGACTACCCCAACATAAATAAACTCTTACATTGATCAAATGAGGATGGTTGCCTAGTTGTAGGCTACATAAAACTTTGGCGAAAGGAAAACCCACCTAAAATCAAAGTTGGAGCAAAACATTCAATAAGAACAAATTTTCTGGCTTAAAAAAATACAATTTAGTTCTCTTAGTTCTTGGCATGGAAGAGATTGATGATCACCACCACCACGACCACCATGTTCCTTTGATATTTCATGTTTTCTATTTTCATACAGTTCAGGATTTATACAACTCATTCAATTTCTGCCACCTAATAACTTCAGCACTTGTTGTTTGCAATCTGCAGTGTGTTTAATTATGACTTTGGTGATGCTTGGTGACGGGCGTGAGTGAGTGAGGCTCCACAGTAATCAAGTGATTTGAAGTGTTACACAGCAGTGAAAGTGAGAAAAAATTGCGGAAGTGTTACATTTGTATTTACCAATCAATATACACACACGTTTTGTTGGTAATGATCTTATTTTTCTTCCAAATTTGCATTGTAAAGAAAATGGGTCGCCGAAACAACGGAGTTGGAAGCCCAGCCATTACCAGTGCTGCCAACGTAGACCGCCTCGTGAAGTGCGCGCTGGACGACTTCATTAACTCGGACAGCTTCCTTGAAAAAATTGTGCTGGCCATTTCGACCCTCATAACAGAAGTGGTCATAAAAGAACTTGAAAAAAAGTTTAAAATTTAATATCGAAGCGTTGTCAGAGTTAACTGAAAAACTTGATAAGAAGGAGGCGGAAATCCGCAAACTGAAGGACGGTATGGACGCTAAGTGTGATTCATTGGAGCAATATAGCAGGAGAAATAATGTAAGAATTTTCGGCATTCCTGACAGTTCGAACGGAAACTGCGATGAACTAATGCTCAACGTGTGCAAAACAGTAGGTGCAGATGTGAGACTTAATGACATCGATAGGTGTCACAGAGTAGGACCTCGATCTCCAGGAAAAACACGACCTATTCTAGTGAAATTTGTGTCTTATCGCTCACGGCAGGACGTCTTCACGAAGAAAAGGAAACTGAAAGGATCATCTACAACAATCCGTGAAGATCTTACGGCTATCAGAATGTCTATCTTGAAGACAGCAATCCAGCGTTTTGGACTTACAAACACTTGGACTGTTTCAGGAGACATCATAATCAAGAAGGCGGACGGGATGAAATTAAGAGTTTGCCAGTTAAAGGAACTTCCTATGGCATAAAGTTCTGTTGCAGTGCTGCTTTATCACTTGACAATGTGAGTCTACTCCCATCCTTTACCGTAAGACACAGCCGAGAAGCTATCTTTCTATTTAGTTTAAGAAACTCTATCTATCTATCTATCTATCTATCTATCTATCTATCTATCTATCTATCTATCTATCTATCTATCTATCAATCTATCTATCTATCTATCTATCTATCTATCTATCTATCTATCTATCTATTTACCTATCCATCCATTTACCGTATTAATTGATCTAAATAACTATTAGCTTATCTGTCTTCTTATCCTACCAACTGTCGATTGACTTACTCCCTAATCATTTTCCTAACTGGTTCTAATTTAAGTCAGGCCCCAGTATTTACGTCTACATAGATCTAACATCAACACTACGTAGAATAAGCCCCTACTCGAGTTATTCTGTACGCCTAATCTGCTGTTGCACGTTATCATTATTATTATTATTATTATTATTATTATTATTATTATTGTTGTTGTTGTTGTTGTTGTTGTTAATAATAAGTATTATTATAGACAATTATTTAGCTATCTAAAATACGTAAACTGCTGATTATTCATTGGATGTATTCGCATGCTGTGTTCTACTTCTAGTTAGTTTTCATTTTAGCAATTGGCAATACATACCACTAACAGCAGTAATCCCTCTGACCATAGCAATACTTTTCCTTGTCACACTTCCCCTTCCACACCCACCCTTCAACCTGTCTACCTGCTAGTCCATTGACCCGAACCCCACCCCTTGAAGCTACAACACACATTCTCCAGTCAGCCCTAAATAGACATAAAAGCGAACTTCACATATGTCACCTTAATGCCCAGAGTTTAGTTTCTCAAACTCGTATAGATGAACTAAAAGCGATTTTCATTCCACTGTCCTTTGATATCATCTTATGCAGTGAAAGTTGGTTGAAAGTCAAACATCAGCCTGACTAAAACTTCACACACACTACTGGACCTAATAGTAACGAACAACCCTGACAGAGTATTACATCACGGCCAGACATCTGCTCCCGGACTGTCAGCCCATGACATCATCTTTATGTCTTACGCACTGCAATGCCCCAAACATAAACCTAAGTACGTGACTTACCGAGACTATAGCCGTATTAAGAACGAAAAATTCTTGGAAGACGCGTTTTCGATGCCGTGGTAGGAGATAACTCATAAAACTAATATTGACGACATGGTTACCACTTACAATAACATGATACTACATATTTTTGACAAACATGCCGCTATACGAACATCACGCGTCTGTAAAAGACTCTCCCCGTAGCTAAATGATGATATTAGAGCAATGATGGCTAAGCGGGATGCAGCTCATAGGAAATATAAACATTACCCGACAGAAAAACTTTATCTATTACAAACGACTACGTAATAAAACGACTCAGACAGTAAGAAACGCTCGACTACGGTACGCCCATGACCTTATAAAACCTGACGTAAGAACCGCTACTTTATGGAAGTCAATCCGCCATTTTGGACTAAATAAACCGGACAAGGTAGACGATTTGGAAGTTTCTCTTGATGACTTGAATAATCACTTCTTATCCTCCCATGTACAATTAAACGAAGAAGCAAAGGAAAATCTTTTGTGTGCAAATTACAACACACCACCCATAGGCAGAGACAAATTTTATTTTAGTTATGCCTCACTCCTTCAAGTGAAAGCGGCTATCATGCGAATTAAAACTAAATACACAGGGGTGGATAATATATGTATTATAATGCTAAAGAAAATGATCGACACTATTATTCCAGTATTGACATTCATATACAATTTCTCCCTTCAAAATAGTGTATTTCCAACTGTCTGGAAAATGGCCCTGGTGCATCCTTTACCGAAGATAAAATCTCCTAGACTAAACAGTGACTACAGACCTATAGATATACTGTCAATAGTAGCCAAGGGATTCGAACACATTGTGCATAATCAAATCACCAACTATCTCAACGACCACGACATATTAGACCCACACCAGTCAGGTTTCCGACGCAATCACAGTACATGTACTGCCTTACTAAATGTGACTGACGATATAAGACAGGCTATTGATGAGCAAAAACTGACTATCCTAGTATTAATGGACTTCAGCAAAGCATTTGACTCTGTAGACCACGAGTTGCTCCTATCCAAACTTTATCACCTAGGGTTCTCCTACAGTACTCTGAGATGGTTGGGAGCTTATTTACACGAACGTCAACAACGTGTCATCAATTAAGGTACATTTTCTTCGTGACAGTATGTGAAAAGAGGTTCCCACAAGGGTCAACCCTTGCTCCTTTGCTATTTTCTGTCTTTATCAACGACCTAGCTAAACAGCTGACACATTGTAAACGTCACATCTATACTGACGACGTACAATTGTACATCCATGCAAAACCAACATGCGTTTCGACAGCAATTGAGCAAATTAACATGGATCTAGAGGCCATAAGTAAATGGTATTCCCAGCATGGACTTATTTTGGACCCAAAAAGGTCCCAAACTATAGTAATTGCCCACCCAAGACTTATATCCAGTAATTACCGTATGTCCATCGCTGACGTACAACTTCAAAATCAAGCTTTGCCCTTTTGCAAGAGCGTAAAATATCTCGGAGTAACCATTGACCAGCACCTCTCGTGGACGGATCAGATAATATCTGTGAGTAGACGAGTTTTTGCTACGTTGCACACATTAAACAATTTCAAATTTACTTTTCCGTTCAGTTTAAAGAAGAAACTAGTTGAAACCCTCGTTCTTCCAATATTCGATTATTGTGACGTAGTTTACAAAGACGTGAAAACCGAGCTTCGAGATAAACTACAACGTGCACAGAATGCCTGTGTAAGATTTATATGTAATCTGAAATTTTCAGATCATGTTACTCAGTCTTACGTCGACCTCGGATGGCCACGCCTTGAAGACAGACGCAAGCTGCATACCCTGACTTCATTGCACCGAATCCTTACCTTACAATCCCCATCTTACCTGTATGAACGATTTCGTAGCCTTTCTGAACACCATGATAAAACACCAGAGCGCTGAGCTCGACATTGCTCGCTATTCCTAAGCATAAATCCTAAACCTACAAAAATTTCTTCACTGTTGTGGCCAGCCGTGAATGGAACTTCTTTCCGCAGGAGGTCAGAGGGATATCAAACCACGGAAGATTTAAAAGTATGTGTTCAAAATATCTCTATGAAACGAGCTCGTGGTGCGACAGTCCTCTTCTTCTTTTCCTCATGGACCTTCTTCTTCTTCTTCTTCTTCTTCTTCGTTTTATTATCCTAGTTCTTCTTCTTCTTCTTCTTCTTATTATTATTATTATTATTATTATTCATCAATAGTGTCAGAAAGTACTCAGCTGTGGTTTCCTGCATAGTTATCCCTATCCCCATTTTGCAATGTTTTTCACCCACAGTAAACACACGAAAACTGTAACATTCGTCAATGTGATATATTTCTGGAACTGGACAAATTAATTGTAAATATTAGTAGGTTTATCTATATTATTATTATTATTATTATTATTATTATTATTATTATTATTATTATTATTATTATTATTGAAACGTAATTTGTATGTTGTATGTTAATTTCTTCGTAGGAAGCAAAATGTTAATTTATACTGTGTATTATAACAGTTATTTTTATGTACAGCAGGATAGCATAGTACCATAGTAATTTGTTTCAGTCTCTTTCTTCATTTATTCAGTATTTTATATATTTGTATGTTATTTATGTATTTCACTGGTTAAGTGTAAAACGGGGACACGTGTCTCTAACTTTGCCAGTTAAAATAAACCATATCTATCTATCTACATAAACACTTCACTCCTATCGCATTCATCACGCATCACTCACACAATCACATTAGACGCGATTTCACACTCGTGTGACAATGGAGCCATGTCGCATGCAGTGCCTGTGAATCAGCTTTATCACTTTTGTCTCCCCCTGTGGGTGGGGGCGGAATAATAACATCCGTGGTATCCCCTGCCTGTTGTAAGTGGCGACTAAAAGGGGCCCCAGGGGCTCTTGGGAGTGTGGGTTGGCGACCACAGGCCCTTAGCTTAGTCCTGGCATTGCTTCCACTTGTGTCAGGCTCCTCGCTTTCATCTATCGAATCCGACCTCCCGTGATCAACTCTTATTCTTTTCCGATCCCGACGTTATTAGGTACTGTGGAGGCCTAGGGAGTATTTCATTTCACGCCCTTCGTGGCCTAGTCTTTCTTTGGCCGATATATTCTTTTTTCAAAATGTCGGACCCCTTCTTTTTTTTTTCTCACTCTGATTAATGTTAACAGAGGATGATTGCCTAGTTGTACTTCCTCTTAAAACAGTAATAATCACCACCACCACCACCACCACCACCACCTCCTGACTTTTCTAAATGCCAGGATCTAACAGCTGAAGTGTGTCGTGTAGGTAAGACGTCTGTTTCGCTCATATGTAGGAAGGCAAGGCAAGCAAAACAAAATGGCAACCAGAAATTGTTTTCGTCATCTTGGAAACGCATAAAAGTTCGAGAAAGAGCAACAAACCTCGACGGTTTCGAAAAAGGACGTTTTACGTAGAACGATTTTCGAATTTTATAATACAGGAGAATTTCTTTCTTTTTTCTACTTGCTTTACGTCGCACCGACACAGATATGTCTTATGGCGACGATGGGATAGGAAAGGCCTAGAAGTTTGAAGGAAGTGGCCGTGGCCTTAATTAAGGAACATTTGCCTGGTGTGAAAATGGGAAACCACGAAAAACCATCTTCAGGGCTGCCGACAGTGGGGCTCGAACCCACTATCTCCCGATTACTGGATACTGGCCGCACTTAAGCGACTGCAGCTATCGAGCTCGGTAGGAGAATTTCTAACCGCTAAAAACATTACTAACTCTCTCTCTCTCAAAAAAAAAAAAAAGTACAAAGGTTCAGTGGCTTCAATTCTGCGTTCAATACTGTACATCTCCTGGGTTTCAAGTATAAAAAACGAATGACGTGAGAAAGTTCTTCGTGGTTCGGAGTGACATTATGGTGACAAGGTTGAAGTTGGATGAAAAAAAATCTACACCCTGTTTCCAGTCATTCGACCGGTTCAGGAATGGAATGAATGAAGCCCCCATCTAGCGGCGAGGGTAGGAACTGTGCCGGCTGCTGAAGCCTGTTGCACACCTCTGGGGTAATGATTAATGGCTGACATATGAAATGATACTGGAGAGTGTTACTGGAATGAACGATGACAGGGAAAACTAGAGTAGGCCTACTCGAGAAAAGCCTGTCCCACCTCCGCTTTGTCCAGCGCAAATCTTGCATGGAGTGACCGGGATTTGAACCACGGAACCTAGCGGTGAGAGGCCGGCACCCTGCCGCCTGAGCCACGGAAGCACCTACCTGGATAAACCTTGTTAAATCAGAATCATACTGTAAGGTATATTTGGCTCTACTGAAAATGGGGAGCGGTTTCATTCCCGAGAGCAAGTGGGTATTCATATCCCAATCTACTCGCGATTATCACGAAGAAATTACAGCCACTACATTTCGAGACTGGTTTCTAAATAGATTCATAAATTATTTAGAGGAAGGTAGCATAATAATTTTTGACCGTTCAGTTACCATAAATAAAGTGTCCAGCTCCTCGACCAGGACACAACTTATTGTTGATAGGTTGCAACAGAAAGGTCAACGAAAGAGGTCATTTAACCGGTAGTTTATTTTTGGTAGGGTGACCATTTCCCTCCTCTCCTTATCTTCGCCGATTGGCCTCAGGGGATTGGTGAATTCTTGTTTCATACTATTAAGCCGTCATCAAATTCGTGACTGTGCTGAGAATCGAACTGACAGTCCAAAATCAGCTATGAATACCACTTGACTGGTGCGGTGGTCATTTTATAAAGTACTGTGTATATTAAATATAATAGATAGATAGATAGATAGATAGATAGATAGATAGATAGATAGATAGATGTCTTTATTTTTCTTCCAGATCTACAGCAATGAAGCCTTATTGATCTATTAAGGGAGAAAAACAATAATGTCCAACCTAGGCAGCATAAGCTGGCATGCACATATAATAACTCTCGTAAAGTAAACATAACTAACAACAAACAAAGGAAAAAGTCAATATTAATGTAAATAATAATAATCAAATGGCAATGGTGCAGTGATATCTTTTCAGGTATAAAACAAAACCTCAAAAAATCTCAATATTGCTATTAACACGTTGAGTGCCGAGCCGATTGTAGCACACTATTCCACTGGTGCCAGGCATGTTTTTGAATTGCATTCCGCTGGTGCCAAAGCAATTGTACGCGTTGTAGACTGTTTATATAATCTTGGGATGTATTTATATGATGTACTAAGTAAATTTTATCTCACCATACCATGGTCATGCGTGACGCCATATGGTGTCACATCAATTTTTAGGGAAGTTAAAATATAGCATGACGCCGTATGGTGTCACAGAATTTTTTGACATGGAATGTTCAATACGAATTTCCAATACGGGATATTTATTTCCTAATTCAAATTAACGCAATATTTATGAAAACCTAGTAAAATGCAAAACAAGTACCTACTTATATTACTTTACATATTGTTGTGAACAGTTTTCTGATAACTCTAAACAATGAAAATATGCGTCTCGGCACGCCCGAGTTCTTGTTATTCGTTGTAATTTTTCAAACCTTATTGGCATCGTTGTTCAAACATCGTCCTTTGTACACTTGTTTCATGTGCTGTTCTCATATTTACGTTTTGCACATCTGATCGGGAAGTTAAGGGGAACGCGCTAACTATACGCTACCTGGCTGCTGGCGCAGCTCGACGCAGCCCGGTTGGTTCACGTCCGCTGTTTCGCTCCTCCCTACCTCTCCGCCACACCCCGATAATCCCGCGGCACTTCTAATTTTATGACTATTTATTTGCTCAATTTTGGCTTTTGAACTTGGGCTGGGTACATGCAGTTTTCACCTTGGCATTCTACTGCCTCCCACGAATATTCCTACCAAATTTCAACCGAATCCGAGTGTAACACATGTATGTGTTCCCTCGTAAGATTATTACCAATATTTTACATTTTTTATATTTTTGCACAACTATATAAACTGAGTCATAATACGTACGTAAACGAGGAATAAACAATGCCTGGCGCGCTTTCACCTGTGACAATGACCACTGGCCAGTCAGTGGCTTCGGAAGAATACTGTGGCGCCACATGGTGGCATACAGTAAAAATACATAGCTGGAATAGACCCTGAAGTTCGCCCTTCACGTAGTACCAATTTTACGCGCATAGATGTCACAGCTGATTATCTACGGAGGATCGCCTGAAACTGAACTGTGCCGCCATATGGCGTCACGCCAACTCTGATTTCAAGAACGGTGTGCCACCATATGGCGTCACGCCATCTCAAATTTGAAGACCACCATGACGCCATATGGCGGCACGTGGCACCCAACGTGTTAAGAACAGGGATAGAACGAAAACAAATATAACTACTGCAACAAGGTATTCTCATCTGTTGGCAATATCGCAGTAATGGAGAAAGAAACTAAAACTGGCAACATAATAAACTAAAAACTGGCAACGTATTACTGAGCCGAGTACAAATGCTGTGTCCGACTGTATCTGCACTTTAGACAGAGAGTATGTCACTTCCGGCCGGGTTCGCACTCAGCGCATTATTTCTTGAGCACTGCCCTCTCTTACATCCTACTTAAGTTGCAAACCTAGCTTCGTATTACCTCCATTGTAGTGCCGGTGTGCAATTTATTCACCCTACGTTGCGTTACTGTTGAGCACTATTCAGCCTCTATTATTTCACAATATTTATTAACTTTAGAATCCAGACAACTCACCACCTTAAATGAAACCATATTCACTCACAGTTAACTAGGACCCTCAACTCATAAGCAAGCCATCCCCACATATTAGCGTTATCCTTAACACCTGCCCAATTTACAATCACTCTCTTCCTCATTCACTACGCATTTTACCGCCTGCTAATTTGCCTATTTAATCACTCTTATCATTTAGTCACTCTTGACATAGTTATGCGTAACACACACACACTCAGCTATTCTCATATGTACAGCACTTTTCTTTCTACTGCAAATTTCCTTTTTTGCTTCTTGTCACTATGCCTTCGTCCAATTTGTTCTTTTTACCCCATATCTCTCTTAGGCTCAGACTTCTCCCTTTCGCCAGTGCACCTCTTGCTTCTTCTTCCTGTCTCCCAGCCGTATTTTCACTTGGTTTGTGCGCTCTTGTCACATCTTGAGTTTCCGCCCCTACAATCGCTCCCTGTATTTTCCTTTCTTCCCTCACATGGGACTCCGAGGTCAGCTCCTTAATTAGTGCCCTTGTCGCCCTGGTCTCCTTCCTCATCTCATTTACGAATTCGCTGGTTCCTTCTTCGATCGATTTGCAAATCTCATCTGTCAAGTTCATTACTTCTTGCTGCGAGCTTAGATCCAGTGCCTTGTTTTCTTTGGTTCTTTCTTTGCCTCCATGACCGTTTCCGCCCATTTTACTGTCTTTGACTTGCCTTTTTTTCCACACTCTTCCCCACTACCACTTCGTCCTTCCTATTGTCTTCCATTTCTCGTAATTTCTTCGTTGTCCACATTCTGATCCAAAGTCCATTGGTTACTACTAATTGTTGGCCCTTAGTATAGGCTCTCAACCCTTGCATTTTAGCCCGGACCAAATGCTTCTTCAGAGTGTTTATATTCTTTACCCCTTCTCTTCCCATGTCCCTTTTAATCCAATTTTTTGTATTCCGTATATTATCTGCGCCTCTTAACACTATTTCCGCCATCAGGGTTGAAAACAACTTCAGTTTTATCGGCCTATCACCCCGTTTTTTACCTATCTTTTCTACATCATCAATATCCACTTCACTGAAGTTAATTCTCATCATTTTCTGGATGACTTCCACCACTGTGTAGGTTGTCAGCACTTTATCTTCTCCTTTGTCTTCCGGCACTCCATATATAAATAAGCATTTCTTCCTACGTTCTCGGCTACTGTCTTCAATTTCTGCTTTCAGCTTCACCACCTCTTCCTCCATCTCCTTTATTTTTGCTTTGAGTAATATCATTTCTCTCTCGCTGGTTTCCACTTTGTTCATTGTCTCTTCTGCCTTTCCCTGTATCCAACGCCTCATATGTTCAAATTTCTTCACTTGTTCTTTCATCATATTTTTGATCTGTTCAAACGGACATACTTCTTTCACCACTCTTCTTATAACCTCCACGTCTTCCCAGTTCATGTTGCCACTGGGGGTTGGGCCGGGGTTAACCTCTACACCTCCTATGGTTAGAAGTACCATAATCACAGCTGCCACCAGTATCATCTCGCTCATCATTCTTGTTTCCACTTTACCTCCTTTAATTTTGGCTGTTTCATTCTTCCATCTCCTCTGCCATCTTCCAATAGCTGCACGATATTGATCCACGCCTATCATCTTCCTCTTCCCTCTCGTCTTTCTTTTCCACACACCGTTCACACTCCACGCCGGCTCACCCGGCACCTCAACTCAATACGTCCGTCACCGATCGCTGACTAGGTTAGACTGAAATATAATATAAATGTTATTCATAAAATACTATATTTGTGGTATAATAATTATAAATATTAAATAAATACCTAAATAGGTCCTAATATAGGCTGATTCTCTCGCTAGGGACCCAAACAGTGTGCTAATATTATAAAATAATGTTTTATTTTTTCGTGAATTACTATTGTTAGCAACCTAGAAACCATTCTAAAATAAAGTTTACCGGGTGAGTTGGCCGTGCGCTCGGCTGTGAGCTTGCATCCGGGAGATAGTGGGTTCGAGCCCCCCTGTCGACAGCCCTGAAGATGGTTTGCCGTGGTTTCACATTTTCACACAGGCAAATGCTGGGGTTATACCTTAATTAAGGCCACGGCCGATTCCTTCCCACTCCTAGCCGTTTCCTATCCCATCGTCGCCATAAGACCTATCTGTGTCGGTGCGACGTAAAGCGAATTATAAAAATAAAACAGTTTGAAGCTTAATTTCCAACTTTGTCGCTGGAAGTTTTGCGAGGTGGCGATAACCTTTGTGTAATTAGCACTCTGATGTACCTTTGCAGAATACCCTTTTTAATTGCTAATTTTCATTACTAACTAGCCATGAAATGCGAACTACTCGGTATAGAAATGTGTTTTTTTTTTTTTCTATATATTCGGAAAAGTGTTGCATTTCATCCAGCTACACGCAGAATATCGAATACCAAAATCTTGTCCGAGTGCGTATAATATTTGATTTTGAAATTACAAGCTATGCGGGGACGAGCCGCGTACCTTCCGATATCGTCGCACTTGCACGCTATTGGCGAACGGAAAAATCGAGAGGTTTGGAAGTTTGTTTGTTCTTTATCTCTACAGTTCTTTTTTTAGTTATTATTTCTCAATGCAAGGTATGGTGTTTTTTCATAATGAAATTTATCTAAATTAACGCACTTTTCTATATATCTGTACTAAATTTAGGCCTACCTTTCTTTAACTTGTATCTTGATTATTTAATTCGCTTACCTGTTGTACAAAGAGCAATGATGCATTTTTAATCAGGAAAAGTCAAAACAATGACATTTTAATGGTACAAAACGACTTCCTTACCTTGTAGTACAGTGTTTCGAAAGGAAAAATAAAAAGGCGTAGGCATATTACCAATTTCAACATTTGCGGCCCTCACACTTACTAAAGTTTCTAGTTCTGTCCTCGGTTAACTTGAAGTTGGACAAAACTGGTGTAAACTCACGATCATTTGAATCTAGTGGCCAGAAATATTCATTTCAGGCACGGAAATCTGTACAGCCCTCAGAACTGCCCAGTATCGGCGTACACTCTATTTCGTGGTCAGGGAGCAAAGACGTACAGAAGCGAACACACGCGCACAACTGAAGAGAGAAGATAAATGTATCAATTCAAGGGTCAAATTCTCGTGTTTCTTTGTAATACTGTATTTGAGTAACAGAACGCAATAGGCCGTTTTAGAGTACAGTTTTTATAATATTGCCTCCAATAAAAATGTTGCTTATTGTAACATTCTCTCTACAACTATGCAAGTTTCAAAGTAATTGATCCTACATTCTACCTTTTGCTGTCGCTTCTCGTTTCGACTGCTGTGTAGGGCTGGGACAGATACAACGCAACCGTTTCCGGAACACAACCGTTGTCGAATGAAACCCTTGCGAGAAAATAGCAGTTGCAGTTGCAGTGGCGCTCTGCTGTTGCGTTGTTCGCCAGCACCGATGAAGTGGCGTTTCAAGTTTCGCGACCGGTACCTATACAAAACTGCCTTCCACAATCGTTGCGTTTCTTGAAACTGGGGTTTTCCAGTGCAACTCACAGGTCAGGTAGGCCGTTCTGGAGAGCTGCCCTGCTATGGAATGAAGCGCCTGACGTCACCGAGAGCCACAATAGACAGTGCTACCCCAGATTCAATGGCCTGAGTGTTGTAAGATGCAGTTAGTCGAGTATTTTTAAGAGTTAATTTTGTTAGTTATTCCAATTAGCCTCCATTCAGTCATGAAATACAGAACTACTGGATATTTAGATGCCGTGATTTTTAACATTTAAAACTAATACGAAAAAATAACATGACTTCAAATCCGACTCTCTAATGACTAATGACAGACACATTCACAAAAGCGATCGTGAGTTGAGAACCATCCTGTTACGAACAACTAAAACATAGGTATTAATCAAGGCTTATTACTGCCCCAGTTTAAAGAAGGAAGTTATCTACGAGCATATTCCACTTCTAGGTCACAGAGAGTACAATAATTTAAGATTATTTCGTTATGAATTTGTAAATTATGTTGATATTCAGATATAAATATTTGTAATTTCTATGTTATGTGCGGTAGTAGATTTTTAAGACTTTCAATCGGAGATTAAGTACGATTCATACGGTAATTTTAAATTCCTCTAGCCCACATTTCCAGTAGTCTGAATAGGTAAAAATGTAGAAGAATGTTAGAAAAAATAGTTATATTACTACTGTCGACCAAACTATTATGCTCATTCGAGTTTGGAGGTTGTTTATGATGTAACCAATAGGCCTATAATAATCCAATCAGCATACTTTTTCTCGTTTTATTTCACGTTAGTCACGAACGTTTGGAATGTTTAATTTGAACTTTAATATTTTTAATGGCAAATGGAACGCGGGAAGTGCCCGTTTTTAAATGTGTTTCAACCATACGTCAAGTTTAAGAAATTATTTCTCAAAACACGTCATCAGATCGAATCAAAATTTTAACACAGTATACAGTGTAATGTTTTATAAATTATATATAAATTTAAGAATTTTATGTTTCCAAGAAAAAGAGCTGTTATCAATTTTGTAAGACTACTTTTTCTCAGCTCAGGTTGGTTGGAAACTCCATTCTTGGTCGCGTTGTGATCTTTATGTATCTAACGGTTATGCTGTATGACTGAAACTCGTAAATGAATTAAATTCCTTTATATCAGTTTGTATTTATATCGGATAGAATGATATACATCACTGACTGGCCGGTGCAAGGAAAGACATGAGGCGTTACCGCGCACTCCCTCATTTGTTCGGGAGGAGTACGTTATTTTGCACCGGGCGAGTTGGCCGTGCGCGTATAGAGGCGCGCGGCTGTGAGCTTGCATCCGGGAGATAGTAGGTTCGAATCCCACTATCGGCAGCCCTGAAGATGGTTTTCCGTGGTTTCCCATTTTCACACCAGGCAAATGCTGGGGCTGTACCTTAATTAAGGCCACGGCCGCTTCCTTCCAACTCCTAGGCCGTTCCCATCCCATCGTCGCCATAAGACCTATCTGTGTCGGTGCGACGTAAAGCCCCTAGCAAAAAAAAAACACGTTATTTTGCAACCGTTTTATACAACGGTTGTCTGCGCGCAACGGTTTCGGGAACAACCGTTCTCTGCGCGCAACTGTTTTGCCCAGCACTACTGCTGTGCTGCTGCCCTCGCTACATACTGCCTTGCTTACCTGCTGCAACTTCGACCCATGGACATGTGACTGTGACGTCATTGTTCTGGAAAACGCTGGCTCTGTCTTAGCTATGCTTCGGGATTTTTCCATTGTGCTATATAACCCGGGTTCCTCCCCTCACAAGTCAGTCTCGCATCGTTACGCAGTGGTGGAGCACCGAGGACCTGTGTGCCGTCTTATTATTTGGCCATTACCATCTTGAACTTTTAACATCGTGCAACTTGGTGAGCAAGAAAATCTTAATTAGAGCTGGGAACGGAGCAGTTGCTCCGATGATTGCAATCGGTAGTGCGAGTGCAGCGCTCCATCCGGTATTCTCCGGTAGTAAACTGTTGCTTAGAAACCAATCGGTGCTTCGTTGGGCGAGCGGAGGACGGAGGAACAGTGCTGAATGTATGCTCGCTTGCAGTTCCAGTTGTGGTGCGCAACAGATGTGCTAGCGACGTAGTAAATACTGCTTTATAAGTAGAAAAAGACGTATATATGAAATATATACGTTCTCATATATCGTTAGTGTTTATATTATTATTATTGTTGTTGTCCACCTCTGTGGTGTAAGTGGTTAGTGTGATTAGCTGCCATCACCGGAGGCTTGGGCTCGATTCACGGCTCTGCCACGAAATTTGAAAAGTGGTAGGAGGGCTGGAACGGTGTCCATTCAGCCTCGGGAGGTCAACTGAGTACAGGGGGTTCGATTCCTTCCTTAGCCATCCTCGAAATGGTTTTCCACTTCTCCTGGCAAATGCCGGGATGATACGTAACGTAAGACCACGGCGGCTTTCGTCCCTCTTCCTTGCCTATCCCTTCTCATCGTCCCATCTCACCACCCCTCCGCCCCCCACAAGGCACCTGTTCAGCATAGCACGTGAGGCCGCCTGGGCGAGGTACTGGTCCTCCTCCCCGACCACCGGGCGAATTGGCCTTGCGGGTAGGGGCGCACAGCTGTGAGCTTGCATCCGGGAGATAGTGGGTTCGAGCCCCACAGTCGGCAGTCCTGAAGGTGGTTTTTCCCATTTTCACACCAGGCAAATGCTGGGGCTGTACCTTAATTAAGGCCACGGTAGCTTCCTTCCCACTCCCAGGTCTTTCCTATCCCATCGTCGCCATAAGACCTATCTGTGTCGGTGCGACGTAAAACAAATTGCAAACAAATATACCGAAGAAAAGTACCCCCTACCCAAAGTCACGCTCCATCCTTGAGGCGGTAGAGGTGGAATCCCTCGCTGAGTCCGAGGATAAAGGCAGTCCTGGAGGGTAAACGGAAAGAAATAATAATAATAATAATAATTATTATTATTATTGTTATTATTATTATTATTATTATTATTATTATTATTATTATTATTATTATTATTATTGTACGTCCCACTAACCACTTCTGTGGTTTTCTGCGACGTCGAGGTACCGGCATTTTGTCCCATAGGAGTTCTTTAATATGCCGGTAAACCTGCGGACATGAGCCTATCGTATTTGAGCACGTTCAAATACCACCGAGCAAAGTCGGAATTGAAACCGCGAACTTGAGCTCAGAAGGCCAGTGCTCTACCGCCTGAACTACTCAGCCCGGTACAGCATATTACAAAAATCCAATCAGTTCTTACTCTTCAGTAATAAATGACCTACGAGTATACTGTAATTCATGTAAGATCATCGTATGTAATACTGTACATGTTTACATGTAATGGAATTCAATTATTGCTTAAACATTTTAACTATTACCGGGCGAGTTGGTCGTGCGGTTAGGAGCGCGCAGCTGTGAGCTCGCATCCGGGAGATAGTGAGTTCGAGCCCCACAGTCGGCAGCCCTGAAGGTGGTTTTCCCATTTTCAAACCAGGCAAATGCTGGAGCTGTACCTTAATTAAGGCCACGGCCGCTTCCTTCCCATTCCTAGGCCTTTCCTGTCCCATCGTCGCTATAAGACCTATCTGTGTCGGTGCGACGTAAAGCAACTAGAAAAAAAAACACCACCACCTATTAATAATATTGTAAATGCATTTGCAAGGGTATAATATATGGCAATATTCAATCTGCATTATTCTATTCACCTGCACCTATTGCAAATTGTATTTCAGCAGATCAAAATCTGTTATTCATAACGTAACAAATATGCGGCAATCTTGAAACCACTGTAGCATTTGAATGACAAATGTAGGAAAACACTTGCATCTGTGGAATTAGCACTAAAACCTAAATTGTAATTCCACCCAAGACCGAATTTTCCGCTAGTGAATTCAATCGGAGGACTATCGGAGGTCGCCGAAGGAATAGTGAAAACAACTGCTTCACTCCTACCGTTCCCAGCTCTAATCATAATGCTATTCTGACTTTATAGCTTCACTTGGCCCGTCTGGCCTTATTTCTTTTTTGTAGATCTGGCTTCTTATGAACTTTTTCATTCAGCCAGCTAGTGTCAGTGTTAACATTCGAGATGCAAGATTTATCTTTTTCACTTAAGTTACTACCGGAACTAGGCTATACTCTGGACAGGGGAACATTAATTGGAATAACCTGTTTACGTGTTTGTGATAGCTACTGGTTGTTCAACACTCGTAGTTTTCAAACAAATATAGCCACCCGGCGAAGAATCTATTCCTCCTAGTATCCGTCTTTACTCTCTTCTCCGCCCCCCTCCCCTTTTCCTCGTATTTCTATCATAATATTTCCGCTTCGTACTTTATAATTTTTATTTGGAGTTCCGTCACCATGTCATATATTTTTATGATTCTGTAATTATATCTATGTCACGGCTAAATTTATCTATCGGATGTACTTCTACTATCTGTGTGACATTGTACATGTGGCATATTTTTACTTCGTAACTATTCATCTCGGAGGTATTCCTCCTCTTTTCATTGCTCGCTTTATAATAATGGTGTCTTAATCTAAACACAACTCATATTTCTTGCTGATCATTAAATATATTTATTTGTTCTGTTAATATTCTGGTTCCCTCTAATCTAACCCTTTTTATCCTTTGGGGCCCATCACCTTCGCTCTGCGCATTTGTTTACTACGCCATTGTTCTACTACGTATGCCACAATCCACTACCTTATGAGCACTTTTCACACACACAAAATCATTATACCACATTGCACGTTTCTGTTTTCGGACGGGGTTTAATTTTGCTTTCTTCCTATAATGCGTTGTGGAGAAGTCAATTTCTAGCCATCAACGCTACAAGACACCTGCGTGTATTCTTGTTCATCGGTATAGATAATAATAATAATAATAATAATAATAATAATAATAATAATAATAATAATAATAATAATAATAATAATAATAATAATAATAATAATAATTGTTCCGGAGGTATATGTGGAACGCAGAGGTGAAAGAAGGTGCCGAGATGAATGGGTCTAACTACAAGGACAAAGTTAATTTAAAACTTTTAATAAAGGTTATATTTTCAGATGAAACAACAAAATTATAACAACGTTTCACTGAGTGAAATAACAATTTGGAAACAAGACTTAGAAGGATCCAATATTTAAGAATTTTAACATTCTTGGGCTACAAGTACCAAGTTTTACAATTTTGAGCTCCTAGCTCGACATTACAACACACTAATTTGCTCAAAGGGCAGAAATCCCCTAAAACATGGAGCACTTGCTCCTAATTACAATATCGAGCCTCCCAGAGGCACTTTTACAACACTAGAAAAGAGCTGACCCGCTCTCAGTTTTTCAAGCTTATTCAAGGCAATATCAGAACCTTACAATTACTTGCCATCAAGGTATAACTTACAGAAATGAAACAGCGGTATCTTGTACCCAACCTACTGGGCCTTAGCAGTAAAAGAACAGGTTAAGTAAATGGCTCGAGACACCAAATTGAATGGAGGCGAGTACTTGAACTCCTAGATATGCATTCTAAAACCTAAAAGGCACTAGGCCGATGAAACAGGGGCTATTCCCAGACTATGGAGGTGACTCGTATCGGAATAATTTAAGACATTACGGAAAGGAAGAGAACCAGTTACAAAACGTAGTCACCTCAAACCAATATGAAGGGGAGCTCGAGAGGGTAAATCACTCTCTCTCCCCGAATTACAATTGCAGATATTAGGAAATTTTCACATTAGCCGGCAGGAACTTACATTTTAGAGAAGAAGGTTACATATTAAACTTTCGGACCTATCCCTCGGGTTAAACTGCGGAGTGAGCAAGAAATAAAGATGTTAAACGGCCATTACCTTGGTGAAGGACTGCTGCCTGATGAAAGAGGCACCTCCCTCCTCCTGCTTCACATACACACACTTAGTTAAATGTTGATCAAGTGGCCAAGAGCCGTGAAAATCCGCAGTTGATAAACCCTCGGGGAAAGTTCGAGACTTTTCATGAATAATCAAGCCACACCCTCTTCCTTTTTTTGGCTGGCGTAAAGTTACACACCAGATCGAAGAAGAAGCCTGTGATAGGCCGAAAATTAATTACAGAAATTAGGGATTGGCTGAATTCAAAACTGGCGGAAAGAAAAGATCAATATCGCCAACCAAAAGATGAATGAACATAATTTAGTAAATAACAAACTTATGAATACAAAATTTCTTCAAATAAAGTTCCTTCACTTCGCACCAAGGTGCATGATCATAGTTTTTGTAGTGACATTTGTTGCAGAAAGACCAAACTTCCTGATAAATGGTAAACAAAACACGTTGAATTTCATACAGTACTGGAAACTTCACAATCACAAAATTAAGGTGGTGACATCTTCTGGGTAAAAGTTTAAGTAGGTCTAGTTTCAAGTTCAGTGCTTCTCCTGTAGAGGAGGTTTTATTGGCGCAAGATTTAAATGTGCGGTGTAGAGGTGTACTTCCCGGTACAATAATAATAATAATAATAATAATAATAATAATAATAATAATAATAATAATAATAATAATAATAATAATAATAATAATAATAATAATATTTGTTTTTTTTGCTAGTTGTTTTACGTCGCACCGACACAGATAGGTCTTACGGCGACGATGGGACAGGAAAGAGCTAGGAGTGGGAAGGAAGCGACCGTGGCCTTAATTAAGGTACAGCCCCAGCATTTGCCTGGTGTGAAAATGGGAAACCACGGAAAACCATTGTCGGCAGCCCTGAAAATGGTTTTCCGTGGTTTTCCATTTTCACACCAGGCAAATGCTGGGGCTGTACCTTAATTAAGGCCACGGTCGCTTCCTTCCCACTCCTAGCTCTTTCCTGTCCCATCGTCGCCGTAAGACCTATCTGTGTCGGTGCGACGTAAAAAACAACTAGCAAAAAAAATTAAAAAATAATAATAATAGTAACTAGCAATTTCCCGCTGGCTCCGCCCGCAATGTACAATGTATGGCGTTGTTCGTTACTATCCTCACGGATGTATTTGCGAAGTTCCGACTTAATGAAATAAAGCACATGATCTGCTGCGGTAATAGAATGTAATATTGCGTCAAGAAAACACTTGAAAATACATTACACAAAGAAATTGAATTAAACGTTCCTTGGAACAACACTACGCGCCGAACTATTAAAAAGACCTTCAAAGATCTTCGTCATGGAGACAAATGTACTCATAACTATTCTAATAATCTACCAATGTAAGTAGTTATTACCTCAAAAGAAAGCGCTTGATCCACTGAGCGTTTTTAGACCAAAACGAACTGCGTACCTCAATTAGAACGAAAGATATGATTGGTTCAATGAGAAAAAATGTTGAAGAAATGAGACGACAAATTTAATGTGCGCTCATAACTTTGCTCACAATGAAGCAGTTTGAATAGTTAAGAGCTGACATGAAAGAGCCTGATCCACTGAGTGTTCTTAGGCCGAAACGAACTCCGTACCTCAATTAGAACCAAAGATACAAAAATTGAAAAAATGAAATAATTTGAGGAAGGTGGAAGTTAAGTGATTTATAGTACCTGATGACAAATTTGTGCATGAATACCTTTAAGTTGAAACAAAAATGAAGGAAATCGACCGGATAGAATGGCCGGACTTACTGACTTTAGATTTCATAAAAAAAATGTAATATATACACTGACTGACAGTGACAATGCAACAACAAGGAGGAGTGGTTCGAAAGGGATGAAAGTTGGGAAAAAAACAGAGACGGCACGGATGAATAATTGATGTTTATTTCAAATCGATATGCAGGTTACACAATGCGCACGGCATCGACTCAGTAGGATGTAGGACCACCGCGAGCGGCGATGCACGCAGAAACACGTCGAGGTACAGAGTCAATAAGAGTGCGGATGGTGTCCTGAGGGATGGTTCTCCATTCTCTGTCAACCATTTGCCACAGTTGGTCGTCCGTACGAGGCTGGGGCAGAGTTTGCAAACGGCGTCCAATGAGATCCCACACGTGTTCGATTGGTGAGAGATCCGGAGAGTACGCTGGCCACGGAAGCATCTGTACACCTCGTAGAGCCTGTTGGGAGATGCGAGCAGTGTGTGGGTGGGCATTATCCTGCTGAAACAGAGCATTGGGCAGCCCCTGAAGGTACGGGAGTGCCACCGGCCGCAGCACATGCTGCACGTAGCGGTGGGCATTTAACGTGCCTTGAATACGCACTAGAGGTGACGTGGATTCATACGCAATAGCGCCCCAAACCATGATGCCGCGTTGTCTAGCGGTAGGACGCTCCACAGTTACTGCCGGATTTGACCTTTCTCCACGCCGACGCCACACTCGTCTGCGGTGACTATCACTGACAGAACAGAAGCGTGACTCATCGGAGAACACGACGTTCCGCCATTCCCTCATCCAAGTCGCTCTAGCCCGGCACCATGCCAGGCGTGCACGTCTATGCTGTGGAGTCAATGGTAGTCTTCTGAGCGGACGCCGGGAGTGCAGGCCTCCTTCAACCAATCGACGGGAAATTGTTCTGGTCGATATTGGAACAGCCAGGGTGTCTTGCACATGCTGAAGAATGGCGATTGACGTGGCGTGCGGGGCTGCCACCGCTTGGCGGCGGATGCGCCGATCCTCGCGTGCTGACGTCACTCGGGCTGCGCCTGGACCCCTCGCACGTGCCACATGTCCCTGCGCCAACCATCTTCGCCACAGGCGCTGCACCGTGGACACATCCCTATGGGTATCGGCTGCGATTTGACGAAGCGACCAACCTGCCCTTCTCAGCCCGATCACCATACCCCTCGTAAAGTCGTCTGTCTGCTGGAAATGCCTCCGTTGATGGCGGCCTGGCATTCTTAGCTATACACGTGTCCTGTGGCACACGACAACACGTTCTACAATGACTGTCGGCTGAGAAATCACGGTACGAAGTGGGCCATTCGCCAACGCCGTGTCCCATTTATCGTTCGCTACGTGCGCAGCACAGCGGCGCATTTCACATCATGAGCATACCTCAGTGACGTCAGTCTACCCTGCAATTGGCATAAAGTTCTGACCACTCCTTCTTGGTATTGCATTTGCTCTGTCAGTCAGTGTAGATTAGCAGTTTCCCGCTGGCTTCGCCCGCAATGTGCAAAGTATGGTGTTGTTCGTTACCCTCCTCACGGATGTATTTGCAAAGTTCCGACTTAATGAAATAAAGCACATGATCTGCTGCGGTAATAGAATGTAATATTATGTCAACAAAACACTTGAAAATACATCACACAAAGAAATTGAATTAAACGCTCCTTGGAACAACACTACGCGCTGAATTGTTGAGAAATCCTTGAAAGATCTCGTCATGGAGACAAATGTACTCATAACTTTTCTCAGAATCTAGCAATTTAAGTAGTCATTACCTCAAAAGAAAGCGCTTGATCCACTGAGTGTTTTTAGACCAAAACAAACTGCGTACCTCAATTAGAACGAACGATTTAATTGCTCCAATGAGAAGAAAAATGTTGAAGAAATGGGACGTCAAATTGAATGTGCACTCATAACTTTCCTCAGAATCAACCAATTTGAATAGTTAAGAGCAGAAACGAAATATCTTGATCCGCTAAGTGTTCTTAGGTCAAAACGAACTCCGTACCTCAATTAGAGCCAAAGATATGATAGCTTCAAAGAGACAAAAAATTGAAAAAATCAAATAATTTGAGGAAGGCGAAAGTTAAGCGATTTATAGTGCCTGATGATAAATCTGTGCATGGATACCTTTCAGTAAAAGAAAAAATTAAGTAAATCGACCGGATAGAATGGCCGTACTGACTGACTTTAGTTTTCATCAATTTTATATATATATATAGATAATAATAATAATGCACTAACCCCATGGCACTACAGCCCTGAAGGGCCTTGGCCTATCAAGCGACCGCCGCTCATCCAGAAGGCCTGCAGATTACGACTTGAATAATAATAATAATAATAATAATAATAATAATAATAATAATAATAATAATGAAATTGCATATAAAGCCGGACTGCAAATCTCTTATGAGAAAGCCCAGTATATGGAAAGACGGCCAGAAAACAAATCACCTTTAATCACACAATACGGAAAAATCGCACAAGTAAGTCATTTTAAATACCTTGCTGAAACTATACAGTCCTCGGGACTAAACCGGATCGCCAATGAACAACGAATCACCAAGCTATAGAAGGCCTATAAGCTAACGTGGGTTCGCTACAATAAGAAAAGCATTCGATAGATGCAAAATTAGGGCACTATACAATAGTAATTCTTCCAGAAGCAACCTATGCAGCCGAAACAATGGTGATCGACGGTTATTCTGAAATTGAGGACATAGAAAAAGAGGAACGAAAAATTCTTCGGAAGATTCATGGGGCAGTTAAGACAAATGGCATATGGATGAAGAGACCGCAGAACGATCTCTATGAAAAGATAAACACCATTGCGGGTGCCGAGTCAAGTTTTACACATACCTACCTACAATCGTGTAAATAGATATAAATAATAATAATAATAGTAAATGCGTATGCGTCTAAAACAAATTCAAGTCAAGTAAGCATAATGGCGAAACCCAAGGGGGTAAGTCTTCGGATAAATCCCTTGTCGTGAAACCCGCGGTGCATAAGTCTTATTGGCATTCTGGGGAAGATTTGGCATCATGCAAGAGACGAGTCGGAGCGTCTCGGTATATCCCAACCAGTCAGGAACTCAGAACCAAATCAAAAACCTTTCTAGCAACATAAACTCGCTTACACAAATTGGCAAACTAAAAACTCTCACCAAAGCCATACATGGGAAAGCTAGGCCTATCCAGAACTGCCCTACAAAAAAACACGTTACACAGAGGAAGAGATTTTGAATCTGAAGGTTATCGTTTCTTCAAGAGCAGAGCTCAAAAATGAGTCCTCGATGGATCTGTGATGCTTGGAGCCGCGTTTGCTCTGAGAACCAGAATCCTTAAATCGGTTGCAAACTTCGAAGCAGTAAATGACATAGTAATAATCAAATGCGCCAAAAGACATACAGCCTAGTTAACACGCATGCCCCCACAAATGATAAGAACAGATCTGATCCGAAGTGGATAACTTCTCGGACCTCGTGGATGAAAAGCTCTCCAAAATTCCCAAACACTATGTGAAACTTCTTATGGGAGATTTCAGTGCTCAACTTGGACGAGAACAAAAGTACAAGAAAATCTTTGGAAATTATCCTGCCCACAAAAGAACCAATCAAAACGGCAATAGATTGGTCTCCATTTGCGACAACCATAACTTGCAGATCATGTCAACCCACTTTCCCATCTTCCCGGAAAGCAGACAACATGGTGATCTATCCAACCATCTGAGAGTTCCAAATAGATCACGCCGCAATCTCTCGGAAAAACAGTCCTGAGATTATGAATTTTAAGGTTAAAGAGGCATAAACGTGGCTTCAGCCCACTACATGTCTATAATTAAATTTAAACCGGTTCTTGCATGCTCCAACAAGACCCCCAATAATATCATTCGCTTTCACAAAGTTAAACTCCGACAAAAAGTCGCGGAGTTCCAGGAAAAGGGTCGACCGATCGACTGTGACTTTAACACCACGAAAAACCGCCTGGTTGAGGATGCAAAAGAAGTTGGTGAAATCAAAATAAGCAAGAAACATGCCTTGTGGAATGATACCTGTGTTTCAGTTCTCAAGGACAGGCTGGAGGCACGGAAACAATATTATTCAACAAAATTGGACTGGGAAATCTACAAAGCCCAACGGGCCCAGACAGCTAAAGTGATTCGAGCTGAGAAACGTAAATATGAAAAGTCACTTATTGACAAGATTGACCAAGACTTTTAAGAGAAATGAAACTAGAGAGTATTATAGAACGTTCGAAAGGAAACTTACAAGCTATAAACCTCCGTCGCTATGCTTTCAGCGAAAGGACGGTACATTGGCGACCTCAAACGAAGAAAACTTTATCATCCTCGCCGACTACTTTAAGAACTTACTAAGTTGCGTTCATCCATCCCTTACACAAAAAGGCAGCATGAAAAACGTCAGCAACTACAGAGGAATATATCTGCCACCGGTAACGTACACAATTCTCTCACTGCTATCCTGGAGCGTTTAGAAGCCCAAATCGAGCATCAAATAGGTGAATACCAAGGGGGCTTCAGGAAGGGTCGTTCAACTGCTGAACAGATCCACAACCTCAAAACGATTATCAAGCATTTTAATCACAGATTCAAACAGTACATGTCTGTGTTTGTGGACCTTAAGAAGGCCTACGACTTGATAGACCGCGAGGCTCTGCTAAACATCCTCAACGAATTCGGGGTTAACCTGAAACTGCTGGCATTAATTAGAGCAACCCTGACTGACACAAAATCCAAAGTTAAGTTTCTAGGATGCCTATCATATTCCTTCGAGGTCAAAACAGGAGTCAGACAAGCTGATGGACTCTCTTCGATGGGATTCAACTGCGTGCTCGAAAAGATCATTACGACCTGGCGAAGAAAATTATTAGAAGCTGATTATAGTATTCTCAGAATGGGAACAAAATCTACGGGGATCATGATCGACTGTCTAGCGTTTGATGATGACATCGCCATTCTGTCAAACGATTTGGAAACTGCTAGGATGCAAATCGACCTTCTAAAAGGAATCGCTGAAGAAACTGGCTTGCAGATAACTTTTGAAAAAACCGAAGTAATGACTGACATCAAATATGCCCCAGTAAAACTCCAGACAAAATACGGGAAGATCAACCGAGTAGAAAATTGTAAGTATCTGGGTGAGATCGTAATGAAAAATGGACTGGACAAAGAAGCACTTAAGGAACGAGTATACAAACTTGAAATAGCCTATCAAACGTCACGCTCAATCTATAAAAAAAAAGCCTGTCCCAAAATACTAAATTACATCATTATGGAACTGTTCTGAAGCCAGTAGTTATGTATGCAGCTGAAACCCTAACCCTAAATGCTAATAAAGAACTGGAGAAAAAAGGGTGCATAATCATCAGAAGTATCATGGGATCCAATTACAAGAATGGCATCCATTATTTAAAAAATCCAACAAAGAAGTGTACAGTAAAATAGAGAAAATTACAGAAATAATCCATAAGAGACGGGCACGATATTACGGTCATCTCGAATGAACAGAAATAGGTTGACCAAACAGATCTTTCACTTTTTTGACTCCAAACGCAAGAACACAATGCCCTGGTTTATGAACTCCAAAGAAGACCTCCAAATGCTGCATATAAAGCCCGAAGACGCCTTCCATAGAGATATCTTCCGCAAAAAGATACTGACGAATGGGCTAAACCGAGACAAGCAACCGAAAAGAAGACAAGGTACCACCTGGACAGAGGAACGCAAGCTGGCCTACTCACAGAGAATGAGGGAATTTGGGGCTCAAAAGAAAGCGAAGCAAACTGCCAAATGTAACGAGACTTAACGTGGTCCTAGATGGCCCCAGCGAATAATAATAATAATAATAATAATAATAATAATAATAATAATAATAATAATAATAATAATAATAATAATAAATGCTTCCCATCTTCTTTCTATAACCCGCTCTGGCACTGCGTTGTTCTAATTGACTCTCATTTTAGACGCCTATAACTTAAATTGCTTCTTTCAAAACGTATTTGTGAAGTTTTAGACTTTTGCAGTGCATTTCAGTCTGGTCAGAAGGTATGTCTGTATAAGGCTATGGAATAGGAGCAAGAATAGTTGAATACTTAAAACATTATACTATTTTACAAAATACATGTTAAAATGCATGCAAAATACAAGCATACTTATAGGTCAGTGCAAATTCGAAGGAGTCGTGTAAACCTGCCATGTCACTGGCCATATTACAAGATGACACGCTTCCAAACACTTCATTACTTCGTTCATATTTGGTAGCACCAAACTAACAAACGGAAACACATTCGCCATGCTTTCACTAACGTTATCTTTTTTTTAAATATAAGAGTAGTGGCATTAATGTCCCCTCGCTCTAAAGAGAAAATGCCCTCGTCAGACTTACTGTATCTTTCAACATGGGCCGTGATATATTCCCTTATAAAAATACCAAATACAGGCGCAGAATGCTAACACACAACTCAACAAACGTAGTGCAGTACGGAATCTATTAGAGAGTATCGACGACACGTTAAGACGCCCAAAACAAAAATTCTTCGCAATCTTCATTTATTACAAGGCATTTGATTTCCTGAACAGGTAGAAATTTATCAAGAAACTAGAAGCGATCTTAGGAGAAAATAACAGATTAGTCACCATAATAAACAACATCCTCACAGTAAACACATTAACTATAGATGATGGAACCAGTATTTCAGATAGTATTATTAAACAAATGGAATCCTACAAGGAGACTCAATCAGCCCAATACTATTCTGCGTGGCAACAGCAGATATCGTGGAGATGGTCTTAGCTGACAATGTACCAGTAGTAATATGCATGTATGCAGATGATATGGTCATTGGCTCCAATAACAAAGAAGAACTACAACAATCTTTTGACAGACTACAAAATTGGGCTCAGCAGAATGACTTCACTATAAACAGAAGAAAAACCGTGCAGATGATTTTCAGAAAGGGAGGCAAAATAGCCAAAAAGGATATCATACAATATGGAAAAGAAGAACTTACGGTAGTCAATCACTATAACTACCGAGGAACACGACTGCAGTCATCAAGAACATCGCTCAAAATGCATGTAAAAGAGAAAGCGATAGCAGCAATCAGAGCCTTTTAGGACATCTCACACCCAGAACTATTAGACCTCAAGACAGCATTATTTCTTTTCGATACTAAGATAACGCCCATAATTACATGCGGGATTCAGTTAATATGGAATAACCTAACAACTGCAGACCTGACAAAGAAAGAGTGAAAGCAAGCTTCGCTCTGTGCATGTCAAAATTCACACAAACGGGGCTGCTATATGAACTGGCAAAGGAATCTTACTATATAGAGGATATAAAAATCAAACTAGGACTTCCATACACGATTGCATCAGAGAAACATATAAAAGAGCGGAATGAAAAGAGATCAAATATTTGGAAAGATTTTTTCAGCACCAAAGCCATGATGAACAGAGTTTGGACGATGGCAAACTATGAGCTCAGGTATATGGTGACTCGTTACGCGGTCAGTGGTCTCCATCATAAAATATGCGTGATCAAGTCATTCCATACGCCGGGAGATAAGTGTAAATGTGAACTTTGCAACAAAACATGTACAAGATACCATCTACTCAATCGTGCAAAAAGTGTGACATGTCTCATAGAGTACAGCAAGGAGAACTAACTATTTAAATATGCACAAATATGCGCGAAGAAGTGGAATCAGAGATAAGGCTTTTTGCATATGATGTTATTCTGTACAGAGTAATCAATAAGTTACAAGATTGTGAGCAACTGCAAAATGACCTCGATAATGTTGTGAGATGGACAGTAGGCAATGGTATGATGATAAACGGGGTTAAAAGTCAGGTTGTGAGTTTCATAAATAGGAAAAGTCCTCTCAGTTTTAATTACTGCGCTGATGGGGTGAAAGTTCATTTTGAGGATCATTGTCAGTGCGTAGGTGTTAATATAAGGAAAGATGTTCATTGGGGTAATCATATAAATATTATTGTAAATAAAGGGTACAGATCTCTGCACATGGTTATGAGGGTATTTAGGGGTTGTAGTAAGGATGTAAAGGAGAGGCCATATAAGTCTGTGGTAAGACCCCAACTAGAGTATGGTTCCAGTGTATGGGACCCTCACCAGGATTACTTGATTCAAGAACTGGAAAAATGCAAAGAAAAGCAGCTCGATTTGTTCTAGGCGATTTCCGACAAAAGAGTAGCGTTACAAAACTGTTGCAATGTTTGGGATGGGAAGAATTGGGAGAAAGGAGACAAGCTCGACTAAGTGATATGTTGATATAGATGTTGATTCCCATAGGGAACCTGAAATATTTGTCTCAAATTAGTAAATAAATTTATAATATCCAATAACGGACCAACTACATTAGTATTATAAGTGATATGTTCCGAGCTGTCAGTGGAGAGATGGCGTGGAGTGACATCAGTAGACGAATAAGTTTGAGTGGTGTCTTTAAAAGTAGGAAAGATCACAATATGAAGATAAAGTTGGAATTCAAGAGGACAAATTGGGGCAAATATTCGTTTATAGGAAGGGGAGTTAAGATTGGAATAACTTACCAAGGGAGATATTCAATAAAATTTTCAATATATTTGCAATCATTTAGGAAAAGGCTAGGAAAACAACAGATAGGGAATCTGCCACCTGGGCGACTGCCCTAAATGCAGATCAGTAGTGGTTTGAAAATAAATACAGCGATGATTATGCAGCTCTTTACAGTTTCAGTCGTCAAGTAGGGCAGAAGCAAACTTTCTGGACGTATTGCAAGACTTGACTCTATGCCCCATTCAGTTGTAAGAGAAGGGAGTGTTTATTTCAACTTTCCATTCGTTGCTGAGTTATGCCGTGTTCATGCACTTTTCATGCGGTCGGTTATGTCCATGTCTTCCCACACCCCTTTCCCCTCACGCGCAGGTTGCGAAGGATGGCATAAGATTGTAAAGTAAAAGCAATGAAAATTTACAATAGTCGCCGACTGCTGAAGCATTTTAATGTCTGTACGCAGCTCTGCTGTTGTAGCAATTTGGAAACGCTGAATTACTTAAGATATTCGTATATATGTGAGACTGATCATGATTAGTATTCGAATAGGTCGAGGGTTTGGTGCTGGACCCTATTGCTACGAGGGCTGTAAATAAAGTAGTGGCAATATAGAACCCGACATTCATGTACTAACAAGTACAAATGCATTACATTCCATCAGTGTAGACACCCACAAAGTCTATTACATTTTGCCAAATGTCGGGAGGCCGATGGGGTCCGTTGGCAAGGCGTTCTCTGTTGATGTCGGCCACGGAGTGCCCTACTGCGTGGAGTACAGATGCCATATCAGGAAATCGGTGGCCTCGGAAGGGTTCCTTCAACTTCGGGAATAGACTCACGTCTGGTCAATACAGAGTGTTATAAGACCTACCAATGCTACCGTTTCAATAAGAGCTTGACATTGTTTACAACATGACAATGTGCGTTGCCATGGAACACGATAGAACGATCGTCTCGCAATAAACTTGGACGTTTGCGCCCGCCGCATAGCCGGACGCAGATTTCGCTCCGGAAATCGGCAATAGTAGTCACTGTGGACGGTTTGTCCCTAAAGCATAGCATTCGTAAGAATAACACCCTCATAGTTGTATGCCGCAATCAGCTAAGCTTCACCCGACTGGGTTACTGCGAAATTTCTGTAGATTAGGTGAACCTGGGTGACGCGATTCATTCGATCTACGCTTTAATTCAAGCTCGTAGTAGGCTCGTGCCCACGTCTCATCAATGGCGATAATACGCTGCAGAAATGCGTCTCCTTCGTTGCTTCGTGTGTCCAGGTGGATGCCAGCCAGTGCATACCTGTGCCATTTCTGTACGTCGGTGAGTTGATGTGGAACCCAACGCGACGCAATTTTCCTCATGTTAAGATATTTCATCATTCTGTGCCACACAGTTTTATGACTGAGACCAACCTCTACGGATAATTTCCGGACAGTCTATCGATGGTCTACGAAAACTGGACCACTCAAGATGTCAATCTGATTTTGACGAATGGACGGCCGATCTGTGCGGTGCAAATCCGCAATCTCATTCTGACCCGCATAAAACTCCTTGACCCATCATGCAAACGTCATTTACGCTAATGCATTCTCACCACAGGCTTTACGTAATCCTCGATAACATTCTGATGCATTTTTGCCACGGGCAACCTGTATTTTAATTCACGGACGATGATCACCTTTTGAAAACATGCTTTAGAGCGGTGAAATCGACAGTCTTCACTTCAACGCCATAGAACAACACTCCCAACTCGATGCGCGTCAAATGCACACTACACATCGACAACAACGCCAGCTGATCGCTCCTATGCCCTATTGGTGCATGCCCGATCTCCTGCGAGTGTCTGGACTACGTTGCCACTACTTGATTTTCAACCCTCGTATATTGCCACAAATACATTACAGGTCCAGAAGTTATTCACAGGCGAAAACGCGCTAAGTAGAGAAGCCAACACACGTAAAATAAATGAATATTTGCCCCAATTTGTCCTCTTAAATTCCAACTTTACACGAATTGTCGTGTGATATAAAAGTATCCCTTCTTATTGTTAACATTGATGCTTTCACAGCCCGTATTTGTAGACATGATCTGAGAATAAGCTCAAAAACCCATATCATGTCTATCGCTTCTTATCGTAACCATTTTTTCCACCGTTAAAACTCTGCTGGATTTTATATATCTGTTCAGGTTATTTCCCAATTGGCGTATTATTATTATTATTATTATTATTATTATTATTATTATTATTATTATTATTATTATTATTATTATTATTATTTTGTTTGCTAGTTGTTTTACGTCGCACCGACACAGATAGGTCTTCCGGCGAAGATGGGACAGGAAGGGGCTAGGAGTGGGAAGGAAGCGGCCGTGGCCTTAATTAAGGTACAGCCCCAGCATTTGCCTGGTGTGAAAATGAGAAACCACGGAAAACCATTTTCAGGGCTGTCGACAGTGGGGTTCGAACCTACTATCTCCCGAATACTGGATACTGGCCGCACTTAAGCGACTGCAGCTATCGAGCTCGGTATTATTATTATTATTATTATTATTATTATTATTATTATTATTATTATTATTATTATTATTGTAAACAACCAAAGTAAAATAATCTGGCATAAAATACTTATGGTCATTACAGACGCATGGGTGTTTGAAAATTCGTTCCTATGGAATTATCAGCGCTGATCAAATATTTAAATGCTACACGCATTGGTTCGGCGCTATTTCGTCAGTGTTATCCCCAGGGCCATTTTAGTGGGCGCACCGCCCTGCCGTTTTTATAGACCGCCCGACTAACATAACTTAGATACATGTATAGTAGTTACGTAATATTAATCAGTGGCGACTCCTAACTTCTGGTTTAGCGGATGTAACCGAAAAAAATTGCTAACATCAACGCAAACAGACCGATTATAGAACAAAACACCTTATAACGATTTATAAACATAAATGTACACAGTTATAAATTCAAATGTTGAAAATTAACTTATATTTACAAAATCATATTCAGTATATTTATCATACATTATTTCTTGAATTGTAGATCAGTTCTTCTAGTTGTCCTGACAAACAGTTCTATCATTTGCTCCTGAAACTGGGTGTGTGTGTGTGTGTGTGCGTGCGTGCGTGTGTGTGTGTGTGTGTGTGTGTGTGTGTGTTTGTAGGGGGAATTACGGTGTTGATCGCAGTATTTCTAGAGTGATCTAGGCCATTCTCAATGGTCATCAACGCAAGAGCAGAAAACCTAGCCTGACCTTGTTAGTTACGAACATTCTTTTTTAAATTCTCTTCATGCATGAAAATGATTTTTCTGCTGAGGAACTTGTGGCAGGAATAGTTGGAACTAACTGGATCAATTTTGTTGTCTGTGAAAAAATCAAGAACAACAACTTCAATGAAGTAATACATTTTTATCTACATCTTCTGCCCTTACTTAGCAAGCCGTCTTTAGGGCGGGCAAACTACGCAGAGACCGAATATCTCCCAGTATAAGAAGATCCCGTATACCAAGTGACAACAGTCTCCCTGAGAGTGGATGAGCAGGTATAAGTTAGGGTACTCTATTGTCCTAGGGGCAAAAAATTGTCGCTAAAGGCGGAGGAACCAAATTTTGGTCAACGGCATTAGGTTGCAGAAGACAGCGGGAAACCACTGCATTCAAGATACTCAAGGATATCCCTATACATTTACATAGTAGTGGCTCAGAACAACGCAACGTTATTTTCCGGAGTTTCTATTCCTCCAGTCGATCTCCAGGTGGGAACACTGTGAACGTTGCGATGAATGATTGTGTGATTGAGAGCTCTGGAATGATTGAAATCTATAATAAAAAAGTACGATTCGCACTTGGAATGTACGCAGCTACAATGCTAACAATCTATATATATATATAAAGTAAGAGTTTTGTCTGTACATTGCTCAGAACTTGAAAAGAATGGTATTTCTGTATCGGTCATGTCCACAGTAACAAGAAAATGCATTTTTTACTTTTCCGTCTGTCTGTCTGTCTGTATGTATGTACACGCATCACAAGAAAACGGCTGAAGAGAATTTAATGAAAATCGGAATGGAAAGTCGGGTGATGAACCGCTACAACTAGGCTACAAATTATTTTAATCACGCCGAGTGAAATGGTAGTTTAGGGGAAGGCCTGAAATTTAATTCTCAAATATTTATGTTATTAGTGGTCGTGTCTTAATGAAAATCGCTAGACAAAGATGGGAAATAAGTCGCTACAATATAGGCTATACACGCTGAGAAAATTGGTAGTTTAGGGGAAGGCCTAAAATTTAATTGTCAAATATTTATTTTATTAGTGGTCGTATCTTCACGAAAATTGGTATGCAAAGTCGGGGAATAGGTCGCTATAATGTAGACTATCAATAATGCTATTCACACTGAGTGAAATGGTAGTTTAGGGGAAGGCCTGAAATGTAATCTATATATAAAATAAGTGGTTTGCCTGTACATTGCTCAGAATTTGAAATGAATGGTATTTCTTTATCTGTCACGTCCACAGTAACAAGGAAATGCATTTTTTACTTTTCCGTAATGTCTGTCTGTCTGTCTGTCTGTCTGTCTGTCTGTCTGTCTGTCTGTCTGTCTGTCTGTCTGTCTGTCTGTCTGTCTGTCTGTCTGTCTGTCTGTCTGTCTGTCTGTCTGTCTGTCTGTCTGATTGTACACGCATCAATAGAAAACTGCTGAAGAGAATTTAATGAAAATCGGTATGTAATGTCGGGTGATGAACCACTACAAGCTCGGCTATAAATTATTTTATTCACGCTGAGTGAAATGGTAGTTTAGGGGAAGCCCTGAAATGTAATTCTCAAATAACTTATTTATGTTATTAGTGGTCGTATCGATAAATACTACATAACTAACATAACTTTAGTTATGTCGTAGGTTAGTAGTAGTTATGTAAGAAGTTATTAAATTTCCTATCACTTATGCTTATACATTGTTACCGTACCGCATATAGTCGGAGATATTCATGAATTTGAATTTTTGTTACTAAGTCCAAATCAGCGCCGAGTCACCAGTAAATGGGTAAACAGAATTTAGTGAAAATCGGTATGTAAAGTCTGAGAATAAATAACTACAGTCTACAATATAAATAATTTTGTAAGACACCCTAATATCACAGTGTCGAAAGAAATCTAATGTGAAGGCCTGCAATATAGAAAGCTCATAAACTTTATCAACAATAACATTACATTGACCATTGTTTGTTGTGATGTGTTTTTTGTCTTCTGTTTCCTCTCATCCCCGATAGATAGGATTACTGCAGCGTACCGAGGTTTTTTAAAAATTTACTTGACGTCGCACCGACACAGGTAGGTCTTATGGCGACGATGGGATAGGAAATGAATAGTGGTGCGAAGGAAGCGGCCTTGGCTTTAAGGTACAGCCTGGTGTGAATGGTGTGAAAATGGGAAACCACGGAATACCATTTTTCTTGCTTAACTTCGCACCGACACAGATATGTCTTATGGCGACGATGGGATAGGAAAGGTCTAGGAAGTGGAAGGAAGCGGCCGTAGCTTTATTTAAGGTACAGTCCCGGCATTTGCCTGGTGTGAAAATGGGAAACCACGGAAAACCATCGTCAGGGCTGCCGACAGTGGGGCTCGAACCCACTATCTCCCGAATACCATCTTCAGGGTTGCCGGCAGTGGGGTTCGAATCCACTATCTCCCAGATGCAAGCTCACAGCTGCGCGCCCCTAACCACACGGCCAACTCGCCTGGTCGTACCGACTGTAACAGCCTGCCTGTATATTGGTGGGAAGTAGCTGGGGTGTAAGACAACTTTCTTCTTTAGTATGCCGTTCCTCTGGTTCATACATTTTCTGATATATCTGGTACGTAACACACCGGTTCATCAGAGCATTCGAGCTATTCAATCCCTACTCTGAGCCACTTATTGGAATGAGTAGTGTGCACATTTAACGGAATAATGACAGATGAGTGTTCACGGCTGTCTGCGACCTGGTTATTCCAGCTCCGGAACTTGGGACTCTTAGATCGGAACCGCAGTACTGTTCGTTGAAAGTGAGAAAGTGTGCGGTTTTTCATTTGATCGAGTATTTTATATGATAACATTGCTTTCAATCGCTACATTCCTACTGACGTTTTTGTAATGACCTATGTTGAATTCAGTTAGGAAAACAACGAAGTCAGTCTCTCTGAGAATCCCGTAGCGAAGCACGGGTACATCAGCTAGTAATAATATGTAAAACTTGTTGCAGTAGAACACAATCAAGATATATATGAGAATAGCCAAACACACTACTACGCTACTACTGTATTTTCTAGATTATTATTATTATTATTATTATTATTATTATAGATATGCAGATTATTATTATAGTTGTGCCTTATTCATGAATAACGTAATTATTATAAACAAATATGCAACGAAATAAAGATCACATAAACGACAAGAGAAAATCGCCATATTAACCTAAATTTCTATGAATAATGCATTCAAACCTATACTTAGTGAGTTAAACCCAAGCATGTATACTATTATTTCAAAATTTCAATTACATTACATTACATTACATACATACATACATACATACATACATACATACATACATACATACATACATACATACATACATTATCATTATAGACTCTTATGCCTTTCAGCGTTCAGTCTGCAAGCCTCTGTGAATTTACTATACGTCGCCACAATCCTCGATTTGCTACTAGTGCTATGGCCTCATTTAGTTCTATACGGTACCTCTTATCTTTAAATCGTTAGAAACCGAGTCTAACCATCGTCGTCTTGGTCTCCCTCTACTTCTCTTACCCTACATAGCAGAGTCCATCATTCTCCTAGGTAACCTATCCTCCTCCATTCGCCTCACATGACCCCCACCACCGAAGCCGGTTTATGCGTACAGCTTCATCCATCGAGTTCATTCCTAAATTAGCCTTTATCTCCTCATTCCGAGTGCCCTCCTGCCATTGTTCCCACCTGTTTGTACCGGCAATCATTCTTGTTACTTTCATGTCTGTTATTTCTAACTTATGAGTAAGATATCCTGAGTCCACTAAGCTTTCGCTCCCGCAAAGCAAAGTTGGTCTGAAAACAGACCGATGTCAAGATAGTTTCGTCTGGGAGCTGACTTCCTTCTTACAGAATACTGCTGATCGCAACTGCGAGCTCACTGTATTAGCTTTATTACACCTTGATTCAATCTCACTTACTATATTACCATCCTGGGAGAACACACAACCTAAATACTTGAAATTATCGACCTGTACTAGCTTTGTATCACCAATCTGACATTCAATTCTGTTGAATTTCTTACCTACTGACATCAATTTAGTCTTCGAGAGGCTAATTTTTATACCAAACTCATTGCACCTATTTTCAAGTTCCAAGATATTAGACTGCAGGCTTTCGGCACAGTCTGCCATTAAGATCAAATCGTCAGCATAGGCCAAACTCCTTAGTACATTTCCACCTAACTGAATCCCTCCCTGCCATTTTATACCTTTCAGCAGATGATCCATGTAAACTACGAACAGCAAAGGTGAAAGATTACAGCCTTGTCTAACCCCTGTAAGTACTCTGAACCAAGAACTCATTCTGCTATCAATTCTTACTGAAGCCCAATTGTCAACATAAATGCCTTTGATTGATTTTAATAATCTACCTTTAATTCCATAGTCTCCCAGTACAGTGAACATCTTTTCCCTCGGTACCCTGTCATATGCTTTCTCTAGATCTACGAAACATAACAACACTACTGCCTATTCCTCTCGTAACATTTTTCAATTACCTGGCGCATACTGAAAATCTGATCCTGACAGCCTCTCTGTGGTCTGAAATCACACTGATTTTCATCCAACTTCCTCTCAACGACTGATCGCACCCTCCCTTCCAAGATGCCAGTGAATACTTTGCCTGGTATACTAATCAATGAGATACCTCGATAGTTATTGCAATCCTTCCTGTTCCCTTGCTTATAGATAGGTGCAATTACTGCTTTTGTCCAATTGAAGGTACCTTACCAACACTCCACGCTAATTTTACTATATGAAGCCATTTCATCCCTGCCTTCCCACTATACTTCACCATTTCAGGTCTAATTTCATCTATTCCTGCTGCCTTATGACAATGGAGTTTATTTACCATCCTTTCCACTTCCTCAAGCATAATTTCACCAACACCATTTTCCTCCTCCCCATGAGCTTGGCTGTTCGCAACACCACCAGGATGATTTCCTTTTACATTGAGAAGATGTTCAAAATATTCCCTCCACCTCTCCAGTGATTCCCTGGAATCTATTATGAGTTCACCTGAATTACTCAAAACACTGATCATTTCCTTTTCCCTCCCTTCCTAAGATTCTTTATTACTGTCCAGAAAGGTTTCCCTGCTGCTTGACCTAGCCTTTCCAGGCTATTACCAAAATCTTCCCATGACTTCTTTTTGGATTCAACAACTATTTGTTTCGCTCTGTTTCTTTAATCTACGTACAAATCCATGTCTGCCTCGGTCCTTGTTTGGAGCCATTTCTGATAAGCCTTCTTTTTACGTTTACAGGCTGCTCTCACTTCATCATTCCACCAAGATGTTCGCCTTTTCCCATCTTTACACATAGTTGTTCCTAGGCATTCCCTTGCTGTTTCTACTACAGCATCCCTGTACGCCACCCATTCACTTTCTATATCCTGAACCTGCTTACTGTCTACTGTTCGAAAATTCTCACTAATCATATCCATGTACTTCTGTCTAATTTCCTCATCCTGGAGATTTTCTACCCTTATTCGTTTGCAGACAGATTTCACTTTCTCTACCCTAGGCCTAGAGATACTTAGTTCACTACAGATCAGATAGTGGTCTGTATCATCGAAAAATCCGCGAAAAACTCGTACATTCCTAACAGATTTCCTGAATTCAAAGTCTGTTAAGATACAGTCTATTATGGATCTGGTACCCCTAGCCTCCCATGTGTAGCGGTGAATAGCCTTATGCTTGAAGAACAGCTAAACCCATACCAGCACAGAAGTCCAGCAATCGCTTCCCATTCCCATTAGCCTCCATATTTTCCCCACATTTACCAATCACCCTTTCTTATCCTACAGTTCTATTCCCAACTCTCGCATTGAAATCGCCCATTAGCACTATTCTATCCTTGCTGTTGGCCCTGACCACGATGTCACTCAATGCTTCATAAAACTTGTCAACTTCATCCTCATCTGTACCCTCACATGGTGAATACACGGACACAGTTCTTGTCCTAATTCCTCCAACTGACAAATCTACCCACATCATTCGCTCATTTACGTGCCTAAGAGAAACTATGTTGCGTGCAATGGTATTCCTGATAAAGAGCCCTACCCCAGACTCTGCCCTTCCCTTTCTAACACCCGTCAAGTACACTTTATAATCTCCTATTTGTTCCTCGTTATCTCCCCTTACCCGAATATCACTTACTCCTTGCACATCCAGATGCATCATCTTTGCTGACTCAGACAGTTCTAACTTCTTTCTTCCATAAGCCCCATTAATATTGATAGCTCCCCATCGAATTCCATTTCGTTCGCTAAGTTGTTTCCAAGGAGTCCCTCGCCTGTCAAATGGGAGTGGGACTCCATTACTCCCATAGGTCCGAGGCTTGAGTAAAATGTTCTGAGCTCGGTAAATTCATGAAGCAGGATGCTACCCTACTTGCACATAGTCCAAGTGAGGATCTCTCCTCTAACGGGTTATGGACCACCGGTGAATTGTATAGTCCTAGCCGCCTGAACGCAAGGAGGGCCATGACTCAGAATATGTCCGAGATGCCCACTCCCGTTCCATAGCAACTGGTATCCCGACTCTCAGGACCACTTACTAGGCCACTCAGCCGTTGCCCATGGTTCACGAACTAGGACGTGACTACAGTAACCCACAAACATGAACCCTAACTGAAATTATAATGAATAAATCTCCTTCTATGAATGAACATTGGCAAAAGAAACTGTTAGGAAAACGAACGTACACGAGGTGAGCGCCGCGCTTACCCGCGAGTAACGGCGTTATAAATGCTGCCGCGAGTACTGTCGGGTTAAGTAGGTACATATAAAGAAAGTTAACATATATATTACTTATCCGAAGTGACCATAAATCGATAATTCCTTTCGCTTCCGCGTCGCTGTGACGGGAGTGCGACTGAATTCAGTCGACCTGTTTTGTGCTGACTGGACAGTGAAACGTGGAGAGATCCGTGACGGGAATGCGACTGAATTCAGTCGACTTGTTTTGTGCTGAATGAACAGTGAAATGTGGAGAGATCCGTGACGGGGACTGCGACTGAATTCAGTCGACTTGTTTTTTAAAGTAGTCGACTGTTACGATAGTTTAAACTATCTACTACTTCGATAGTTATCAGTCGATAGTGCCCATCTCTAGGTGAAGGAGTTGCTCGGAGAAGGTGAGGGTGTTGGTGGCCGTGGCCTATACTAGGAACTGTCTCGGCATTCGCCTTAGTGCAGGAGAATGGAAAACCACGGAAACCCATTCTCAGGGCAGCCGACGGTTGGGGCCAGCCGTGAGGTCCAGCGCTGTCCCGTTTCTCGAAAGCAGAGACGTAGAGCCACGGTAACGCCGTGGTCACCCCTCCTCTGCTCGGTTGGTCGGTCAGAGTACAGAGCTGTTGGACCACGGACCAGCCGTGGCCACTTGAGTGCTGAGACCCACTCTACATCTACCGACCAGACATCGGTGTGGTGTTGCCGTGCTTATTTCGTCAGCCATCGCAAACTGTTCTGGATTTTGTACCACAGTGATCGGGTAATGTTATTGAGGATGCAAACATCACACCGGACCATGAATGTTATTCAGATCCATGCACCAACCGCCGATTAAGAAGATGAAGTTAAGTAGAATCATTCTATGACACAGTAGAATAAGCAGTGAAATTCACCAGGAAGGGAGAGACAACGCTGATCATGGGTGATTTTAATTCCAAAATAGGAGCTGGTGTAGAAGGTAATATCGTATGCAGCTATGATCTTGGAGAACGAAACTTCAGGGGATACAGACTGGAACAGTTTTGTATGGAAAATTATCTATTTGTTTCAGACACTTCCTTCAAACTTCCTCCTAGGAGGCTACACACATGGACATCACCCGCTGATAGCGACGAAAAGATCATAAGGAACCAAACCGATTTAATTCTGTTGAAGCAACAACTAAAGAAGTATGTGACATCTGTGAAAACATACCCTGGTGCTGATGTAAATAGTGATCACAAACCAGTTGTAATGGATTTTAAAATGCTACAATTTAAAAAGGTTAACGACTGTTAAACCTTCTAGGCGCATAGATATGAATACTAAGGAACGTATGTATTCTGAAGTAAGAAGTTACGTTGGAAATGCGCTGGATAAAAAGATGGAAACAATAAGAAATATTAGGCCAATAGAAGTAGAATCCACCTGGAATTCCATAAAACATAATTGAAAGCCAGACGTGGATGATGGATGGAATTTTAAAATTTATGAATGAAAGAAGAAAATATAAAACCAAAGATGCCATTCAGTACAAAATCCTGCACAAAACCATAAACGGAGAGTGAAAAGAAGCCCTAGAAATATGGGCGTCTGATAAATGTACAGATATTGAGGCCCTTCAAGAGAAACACGAATATTTTAACCTGCATAAGAAAGTGAAAGAACTTTGTGGTTTGCAACGGAAACGATATGTTCAAATTCTGAGAAATGCCAATAATTAAATCATCTTGGATGTGGAAGAGATACTCAAAAGATGGAATACATCAGAACTCTTACTTAAAGATGACAGATGAGAGAATAAATGAGACTAGCTCTGAAATAACAAAAAATGATGTACATGCTGTGAAACTTCAGAAGAAAGGAAAAACCACAGGTTCAGATGAAGTGTATGCTGCAGTTCTCAAAGTAATGATAGAACAGGATTCTACATGCCTTGATATCTTAACATCGTTACTTAACAGAATAAGTATCTCAGGAAAGATGCCGTCTGACTGCCTGAAATCAATATTTATACCACTCCCGAAGAAGTCCAATTCTTTTCAATGCGATGACTATCGTATGGTTAGTTTGATGTCTCATGTTCTTAAAGTATTCTTGCGAATCATTCACACTTGAAAATATAAGAAATTTGAATCTCACATAGAACATAATCAGTTTGGTTTCCGAAATGGTGTTGGTACATTTGAGGCACTCTTCTCCTTAAAAGCACTGATGGGCAGAGATGCCGGGATGTGAATGTTGATGTCTATGCTTGTTTTATAGATTACGAGAAAGCATTTGATTGTGTCAGACATAAAAAGGTGATGGAAATTCTGAGATCAATTGGCCATGACCGTAATTATCTACACATAATCAGTAACTGTACTGGAATCAAACTGCACATGTCAAGAAACCGGGCAAGGAATTTCAGAAACAGCTTCTATCAGGGTTGTGTATCGTCACCTCTTTGGTTTAACACTTATTCTGAGGTATTTTTTTAGGAAACGCAGGCAGAATATGGTAGGAATAAGATAAATGGGGAAGTTACTAACAACATCAGGTATGCTGATGACACTGTTGACATATGATTTACCCACCCTTCAGTGCATGGTAAATCGCTTAGTCCAGCTTAGTGAAGAATTTGGGCCATATGTTAAATCTTCCAAAACAAAAATGGTGGTGTTTTCTAAACAGTCAATACGAGCAAATCTCACAATGAAATGTCATATAGTGGAACAAATGTCTTCCTTCAGATACATGGGCACCATGCTGAACGACCAATATGATTCCAAGCGGGAAATAAAATCTAAAATTGAACAGGCCAGGAAACAATTCATTACCATCAATAAATTCTTTGTAAGGTCAGATCTCAGTCTGCAGCTACGAATACGCATGATCCGCTGCTACACATTCCCTATTCTCCTATATGGATATGAAAGGTTGACCCTGGATCCAAGCACTGAAAAACGTGTGTATGCCTTTGAAATGTATCTGTATCGCCGTCTCTTGCACATACCTTGGATATTGAAAATTTCAAATGTCGAGGTCCTTCATCGGATGAAAAAGCAAAAAGAATTGTTACTTATTATAAAACAAAGGAGAACACAATACTTAGGGCATGTTATGAGGGGGCGAGCGTTATAAATTACTACAAATATTTATTGAAGGAAAGATACAATGTCAACAGTCCGCTGGTAGACGGAGAAGTTCATGGCTAAAGGATATTCGAAGATGGCACAGATGTACCTCAGAAGAAGCTTTTCATGTTGCATTGTCAAGATCAGAGCTGGCTACGTTGATCTTCACAACCTCCGTATGGAGACGGCGTCTTAATAAGAAGTGAGTCGTAGTTGTTTACATAACTTAAAAAATAGTTTAATGGCCATGCAGTCTAAACAGTTATTTTGGTCCGATTGTGAGATCTTTGTAAGAAGTACAAAAAGTATTAAGCCGATCACCGAGTAGGAGGTACTACACGGAGGGATGGTGGCATACTCAGATCTGTTAAAAGATAATTATTGTTCTGAATACCGAAAAAGTAACGAGAAGCTTTGTAGGTTTGGTGCTTATGGGAGACAATTTTAGGTTTTGTAAGTCAGTCGGGGTCAAATTTTAACATCTACTTGAAGATATTTAGACTGTAATAGCATTTTAAGATTCACGGCAGTAATAGTTTATTATGGACATTTTAATGATTTATCATTATGGTGATCAAAATGAAATCAGAATAACAAATGAAAAAATGAATAGTGGAAAAAAGTCGAGATCTTTATAATACCATCAGTTTGCATAATTTGGCCTCATATAATGTTGCTTCAAATTTTATATGCAGAGCTGTAGTGATAATATTGTGCCATGTAGGCAATCGATAGCAGAAGTTGTGTACAAAGTGTGCAGGTTAACTACTCCTTGAGGATGCCTATTTGTCTACCAGTTCATGTGAATAGAGACACATTTTAGAAATAATCTGATGTAGACAAGTACTGTTTTAATAACTTTAGACTTCTATGTAAGAAGCGTGCTTTTTGTTCCACAAAGGAAGTAATTTACACGCTAAACGAAAGAGAATGTTATGAAGATAAAACGGTCTGATATTAAGTCGGAGATTAGATTAGTATATTAGAATCCAGGATTAAAGTTTACAGTTACCCCGTTCCCCCAGGGAGTTTATGGAACAGGCGGTAAAGGAAATCAAAGACGATTTTGAAAAAGGAATCGCAGTGCAAGGAGATTTGCTGATGACATTATTTTATCTGAGTCTACCGGAGTCCTGGAGAAATTACTGAATGGTTTGTATAAAGTCTTGGAGAAAGAGTACAAGATGAAAATAAATGAATCCAAAAGAAAGGTAATGGAATGCAGTCGAACGACGTCAGATGTTTTAGGAAATATTAGATTGAAAAATGAAGCCTTAATGTTGAATATTGTTTCTTGAGTAGCAGAATAACTAATGGTAGCAATATGGAGGATATAAAATGCTGACAAGCGTAAGCAAGAAAGGCCTTTGTTAAGATAAGAAATTCGCTCATTTCAATCACAGATAATGCATATTAGAAAGATGTTTCTGAAGACTTAAATGTGGATCATGGTTTTGTATGGACGTCAAAAATGGACAGTAAATAATGTTGAAAGACGATAATTGAAGCTTTCGAAATGTGATGTTACAGAAGAATGTTCAAGGTGAAGTGGATAGATCAGTCACAAATGAAGACATACTGAATCGAGTTGGTGAGAGGAGAATAATTTGGCGAAATTTAACTACAAGAAGAGATTGATAGGAAACACCTTGAGGCATCCAGGACTCGTTTAGTTAGATTTTAGGGAAGTGTAGGGGGTAAAAACGATAGGTGTAGACGAAGACATGAATATGGCAAACAGAATAGAGAAGATGTAGGGAGTATCAGCTACGTGGAAAAGAAAATATCGCAGAAAAACGTGGTATAGAGGGATGCACCAATCCACTCTGTGGTCTAACGACCTAAAACAACTATAACATTAAAAATACACTGAAGTTATAGGATAAGTTAAAACCTCTGGATGTACGTAACAAGTGAAATAAATAATAATAATTGCTCTTTCCAAATATGGTAAAAACTGAAATAATGTCCCTCCGCTGTGTTCATATGGTGTGAGGGGATATGACGCTGTTGGTGGTGATTCGTTTTTCGGATGGATACGTAAAGCTTTGAGCAGACCCCTTGGTACTATTCGACAGGAGTAGGCTATGTGCCGGCACCGATTTCCACCCTCACCCTTCCTATTATCATATATCACGTCATTCATTTAATCTCATTAACTCCTCTGATGAAGCTGACGTCAGGACTGGCATCCGGTTGTGATGATCCATCTCACTTCATACCTGACCCGGTAGAAAAACGGGACAAGGCTTGAACACATTTCTAAAGTAGTAGGTGTTTCGGAGAAGTGGATTTTCAGTCCAAACCACGTTGTGTCGACAGCCTCCCTGCTTTGTTTGTGCAGCGAAACGTTCTACTCTTTAGCAGAAAGCCTCGAGTAATGGAATGAAAAAACACGTAAGTAAACAGTGCGATTTTGATACTGTTTAGAACCATTCTATTCACAAAATACGCCCCAGGGGCTCTGAACTTTGGATCGTGGGTTGGCGACCACGGGGCCCTCAGTTGAGTCCTGGCATTGCTTCCACTTACTTGTGCCAGGCTCTCACTTTCGTCTATCGTATCCGACCTCCCTTGGTCAACTCTTGTTCTTTTCAGACCCCGACGGTATTACGTATGGAGGCCTAGGGAGTCGTTCATTTTCATACCCTTTGTGGCCCTTGTCTTCCTTTGGCCGATACCTTCATTTTTCGAAGTGTCGGACCCCTTCCATTTTTTCTCTCTGATTAGTGTTATATAGAGGATGGTTGCCCAGTTGTACTTCCTCTTAAAACAATAATCACCACCACGACCTTCGCAAAGTACGTTCAAAATACCTGCCCTCTTGTTCCACATAAAAGCACTGTACGCGCCACAACGCTTTCTTTCACCTTCGACAGCATGAAGGGCGGGATGTTCTCACTCGCTGCCCTAATCTTTCCCTCAAGATCATCTCTGTTATCAGATAATGTTGCGTGAATTACATCACGCGCGTAACCCCACAAAAGTAAATCCTTTTCCAGGACTTTGTCCATACATTTACAGCACATCCGCCAACTCGTCGTTACTGCTGTACAATGCCCCTGCTCCATTCAATAACATAAAACACGGAACCGGAACGTGTATTAATGTTCTACTATGAACGAAGTCATAGCGTCAACAAATACCCCTCCCCTTATGCACAATGCTTTAATCTCCATACATTGAATCCTAAGCAAAGAGTTGCCATATTGGACTTTTTTCTGTATTTTTATATTTTTTGCTTGAAAATACGTCTTCTGTAATTTGACTCCATTTTTTCCCTATAAAATATATTTAGTAGATTTCTCACTTTTTAACAGTTTATTAACTAAATACTGGCTTGTCTCTGAAATTGGTAGCAGTGACCCAGTATCGTATGTAAAAAAAAAATTGCAAGAAATTCAGTGCCTGTGCACAAATGGAGCAGCATCACCAACCGAGTTTTTGGAAAATGACTAACTTTTTCGATTTAATCGCTGAAAACATTGGCTACACTGAAACACACCAGCATGCTACACGACTTTGTATCTTAGAGAACAAAGACGAAAATGGCATGGGCATGTGTAGTTATGAACGTGATTTTGATTATTCTGGCACACCATCGCCTAAAAAACAGAAAATCCGAAGTTTATTTGAAGAAATTGGAGCAGAGTTTTACACGGGTTCGATTTCGTCATGAATATACAAATCGTGCGTATTGTAAGATTTCCAGTCGTGATTTCAGCATTATACATGGGGCCCAAAGTAATTTGAAGTAACATGCAGCGCCTGAAACGCTCAAGTTAAATAAAAAACCCAGCTACTTCCTCAGGCAACATAATGTTGCTTCCTCAACAAGAATCCCCCTGTGGGTGGGGACGGTAGAATAACACCCACGGTATCCCCTGCCTGTCGTAAGAGGCGACTAAAAGTGATCTCAGGGTCTCTGAACTTTGGAGCGTGGGTTGGCGACCACGGGGCCCTCAGCTGAGTCCTAGCATTGCTTCCACTTACTTGTGCCAGGCTCCTCACTTTCATCTGCCCTATCCGACCTACCTTGGTCAACTCTTGTTCTTTTCCGACTCCGATGCTATTAGGTTTGCGAGGGCTAGGGAGTCTTTCATTTTCACGTATTTCGTGGCCCTTGTCTTTCTTTGGCCGATACCTTCATTTTTCGAAGTGTCGGATCCCTTCCATTTTTTCCCCTCTGATTAGTGTTATATGGAGGATGGTTGCCTAGTTGTACTTCCTCTTAAAACAATTATCACCACCACCACCACCACCACCACCTCAACAAGAAAGCTTCAGTCATCGATAATGTTTCAGCAACCAAGTTGGGTTTAGTGTATCATAATGTAAATGATTATTTTAGCTATGCTAGTTTGGACTTTAGCAACAGTTTACTTGGTGATTAGGCCTATATTTTGTGATACTGAGACTGCGAATATGATATAAAATGTTTTGATAAGGAAGACAGTAGATAAGTGTGTAGGTCTTAAAAACTATCCTTTTATTCTGTAACGACCGATGCTTCAAACAAAATCAACAGGAAAATGTTTCCAATGTGCATCCAATATTTTGATCCATATATTTCAAAATTCTCAGTGAAAATTTTCAGTTTTATTTTCTTGATATAAAATATGTGTCTGTTTACTGTGCTGACAATGCAAATGTAAATTTTGGAACAAGACATGCAGTGCATGGACTTCTTAAAGCAGAGAATGGTAAGAAGTAAAAATACCTGTTCAAGTTATGTGCTATATAATGCTATGAAATACGCTATTGATAGACTATAAACTGAATGTGGAATATATTGTTTTGAGATAGCATATCCATTTATCAGTTTCGGTAAATGAAAAGGAGGGAGTAATTGAAGATTTTTCAGAATTTGTTGTATTAGAATGGTTTGGGATAATTAGACATATTGCTATATGTAAGTCTCGCTATACAAAGGCTGAGTAAGAACCGGAATGCTTTAAGTAGATAGTTCCAAAGCCTAGCAGACAGGCCTAAAAATTTGCTCCGACTTCACTAAACTAAAGTATTTGCGGACGTGTGAAAGTGATAATTGCTTTTTACCACCTCCATTAAGCCAGAATATTACAGCCTCCCTTTTGTATTCCACACTGATGTTTCCTCGCACACTTGTTTAGGGAAATAGTAACTTTACTAGAACAGGACGATTTGCATGGCGACGGACTCATAGAATCACTAGATTCCGGGGAGTCATATTCTAGTTTTGAACTCGGACCCGGAACTTCACTTGCAAACAGCAGAAGGTTTTGACGAGCGGAATCACTCGAGTCGCTTTCACTGTCTCCTCAATACGTTGCACTCCTCGACGATATTCGTGAATTGTACATCGATTCCATGCTAAGTTTGTGGTCTGCAATGCTGCTATAGAAAGGTACACAAGGAACTCGGATGGTCTTCCGACGCCCTCTGCAGATTCTATACCATGCCCCAGTATGGTCTCGTGGGTTTGACTGTGTAGACTACAGTATGTTATCAGTACAGGGTGGGAATTTCTACTCATCGGGACAAAGGATTCATGATGATCTTTCATTTTACTTTGTGCAGGTTAAAATAGGGATGATTTTAAAAGAATATTGAAAATGGCAGTTGGCGCTGTTTATCACTGGCCTTGAGTACTTGGGACGTCAGGGCTGTCCACTCCTACAAATATGTACATGTATGATACTCGCGCTACCTCCCATCGATATACACTCATGTTCATAAAAAAACAGAACACTTTGAAAGACTAGAGATAGGAAGTTCATATTCACAGGACATGTTCATTAGTATGTTCTGCAGAAATGATTAGATTTTCAGTCATCTAGGTTCACCATGTGTTCTGTTGCCTAGTAGGCACTGGGTCCTCCATGGGCACTGATAACATGTTCCATGCGTGATGGCATCGACGCGTATCAGGCACGAATGGCGTCTTCCTGGAGTATAGCCATCCATGATGCATTCACCTGGTTCCACAGTTCATCTTTAGTGGATGGCATTGGGTCACAGCGCCGAACCCGTCGTTTCACCATATCCCACACAGCTTCGATTGGCGACAAGTCCGGTGGTCGGGCGGGCCAGGGCAACAGTCTGACATCCTGTGACAACAAGAAGGCACGTGTTCGTGCAGCAACATGTTGTCGCGCATAGTCCTGTTGAAATGTGGCGTTTGGGGTGTCGTGCTGAAAGGGTATGGCTACGGGTTGCAGGATGTCATTCACGTCGGTCAAACTGGTCACATTGCCCTGGACACGCACCATCTGTGATTTTTGGTTGTACCCAATAGCACCCCACACCATGACGCCTTGAATTGGCGCTGTAGGTCTTGTACGAATACAGTCAATGTGATGCCTCTCCCCCTGTCTGCGACGAACCAAAATGCGGTCATAATTTTTAAACAAACGGAGTCTGGATTCGTCCTAAAATACTATCTGCTGCCATTCCTGTCCCCAGTGACGTCGTTCCATACACCATTGCAGTCTAGCATGTTTATGCACATTAGTCAAAGGTAGGCGGAGAAGTGGACGACGCGCCGGTAACCCAGACCGTAATAAACGGCAACGGACTGTTAATCCTGATAGTGTACGATGTGTTACACTGCTCCACTGTAGCACCAGAGCCGAGGAGGACGCAGATTTCTCCTGCAATGCCATTCGGTGTAGGTGTCGATCTCCCCGTGGGGTGGTCTGGGTGGTGCGACCAGACCCATATCGTCGTGTTCTACGGCCTTCTGTGAGCTGTTCTGTACACATCCCTTGCACTGCCGACACACTTCGTCCCACACGAGCAGCACTTTCCCGGATGGATGCATCACGTTCTCCCATGCCAATAATGAGCCCTCTTTCAAACTCGCTCATTTGACGGTACGGTTTCGCATACCGGTACGTCTGCGAGGCATCCTGTACGTTTGCTCAAGTCACACTGATCCATTACCTTCGGTTTCTAGCGACAATGAGAGCCGCAGGCATATTTTACCAGTCGGTGGTGGTGCGCCGAGATATCGATGTGGACCTTGAACCTGAGGGCCGACATGGTTCAAATGCTAATCATTTCTTCAGAACATACTAATGCGTATGTCCTGTTAATATGAACTTACTATCTCTAGTCTTTCAAGGTGTTCTGGTTTTTATGAACTTTAGTGCATATGAGAGACTAGCCGCCAGCGCCTTGAAAAGGTATAGCAATGCTGCTGATGAACCTTCTGTTACACTGATGCAAAATGCTGGTAATTTCACGACTGTAGAAGCCTAAAGAACTCTAATGACTTTAGCATTTGCAGTCGATGAAATTAATCTATGGTTTCCTTTTGGGAACTTAATTTTTGATAACATTCATATTACCATTAATGCTTTCACGGCCTGTACTTATAGACATTATGTAGGATTTTGGGCTTAAGCCGTGTCAAGAAAATAAGGTGAAATTCTTTACGTTTCGCAGAGAACTTTGCTCTGCGTCTTCAGAAGAAAATCTCGACTGTTCACGAGGAAGACTTCTCCAAGAATTAAGTTTGAATTTAGACGTTAATAATAGAAGTGGAAGTGGTACGTTCATTCGTCACAGATGGCTTACCGTACGCAGTACAACATTATCATTGCCTCGAATGAAACATCTGGTGATGAGGGACGTACGAATTCTGAAAACACCGAAACGAAATAACAATAGTGAAGGGATAGGGAAGGGAACTAAACTACCTATGTAAATCCTTAATAGCTGGCAACAACGTATTATTTAATTGATAGCCAGTGTCCCTGTTGAAATTATAACGTAAAGAATTTCAACTTATTTCCTTGACACGGCATAAGCCCAAAAGCCTATATCATGTCTCTAAAATTCATATGGTTTGAGATTTAATTTTCTGTAATCAACAATGCCAGATAATCAATCCTTTCTTGGTGCATAGTACTTCGAAGTTCCTTTTTTTTTACCATTTTAATTTGGAAAAGCGGTAATTATAGACCATATCATTCGCTTCGCAATCTCAAGTACTCAACTAGCCTAGATGGACAATGAGAATTATGAACCTACTAGCATTTGTACCCGTTCTTCGCACGGGAATTCACAGTGGAATAGGAATTTATGCGAAGTTTAATGCGACATGTTCAAATGATATTTTCTTACGAAAGCGCGTGGCAGTAACGTGAAATTTGATGAAGCCGAACAAAGTCAAGAGAGGATGATGACGATTTTCGAGTTTATTGTACGGTACAATTCCTGGTTCGAATTTCTGCGAAATTCTCCATGATTCTCAGGTTAGCCTACATAATGTATCTCTGACCACTGGCGTGACGCTCTACCATTGAAGACACCGCCCTTAATATCTGTCCTATCGAAAAGAGTAAAGTGGCTCTCCAGTTTTTCCCATTGCCCAAATTGAAGTGACATACACGACATGTCCCACTTGATTTGGACAAAAAAAATCAAATTTTACTTAACCCGCGAGTGGTCGCTAGCCGAAATGTAACGTGAGTGGTCGCGCGTGAGACTTTCTCTCATATTAAAATAAACATGACTTAATTCACAGTTTTGTGGGGCGTAAGGCTGAAATTTACAACTGAAATGAAACGCAGGTTCTACCTTATGTATTTTAGATATAAATGAAATGATTAGCTGTGTGAGGAGAGATATGGCGTATGGCTTTTAGCGCCGGGCGTGTCCGAGGACAAATTCGACACGCGAGATGCAGGTGTTTTGATTTGACAACCGTAGGCGACATGCACGTCATGATGAGGATGAAATGATGAAGAGGACGCTACATACACCCAGCCCCCGTGTCAGCTAAATTAACCAATTAAGGTTAAAATTCCCGACCCCACCGGGAATCGAATCCGGGACTTCTGTGACCAAAGGCCAGCACGCTAACCATTTAGCCATGGAGCTGGACATTATTAAAGTTTATTAAAGACACAAATTACGACTTAAAATCACATATTGAATGTACATAAAAATAACTTCCGTCCTGAAGTTGCCAAAAAAACAAAATCTCACACATGCATTATATCTAGTAATATTTACGTACAAAGCAAGGTTTCTGAACACAATGACATTTTCAGAAACAAGAAGTGCTCATAATACAAATACTAACGCGTACAACAGGAGTAAGTTTCCCGCTCCACTTCAAAATAACACCAACGTCATTAGTCGCGCGATGTTAGAATCTTTCACGCAGCGCGCACGGACACACAGGAACCTTTGTTCTGACTACGGGAGGGGGTGTTACCCTTCAAATGTGAATTGCTCTACTCACGAAAGTTATAAACTCAGCTAGACGAGGGAACAGCCACCTCCTTTTCATCACTGTGAAGTAATATCACCATAAAAAATAATGTGAGACAAAATCTCATATAGCGACCACTCGCAGGTTAATCATCTGCGTTATTATCCGTCGTACTATAAATACGTACATGGCACAAAGGAATGGAAATATCATTCTTAAACGTTTGTTGTATACAGTATTTTGATAGACCTAATGTTAACGAAAATATTTGAGAATAGCCTAATCTATATATATAAAATAAGGGTCTGCCTGGCCGAGGCGGTAAAGGCGTGCTCGGTTCGCCCGGAAGGACGTGGGTTCGAATCCCCGTCAGGAAGTCATAAAATTTAAGAAACGAGATTTCCACTTCCGGAGGTGCACATGGCCCTGAAGTTCAATCAGCCTACATCAAAAATGAGTACCAGGTTAATTCCTAGGGGCAAAGGCGGCCGAGCGTAGAGCCAACCACTCTACCCCATCACGTGCCGAGGTTAACAATGGTGGAAGCCTTTACCTTACACTTCTCCAAGGGCCTTCACGGCCTCTACGGAAGTGACTTTGCTTTGCTATATAAAATAACTTGTCCTGACTGACTGACTGATTCATCATCGCCGAGCCAAAACTACTGGACATAAAGAAATGAAATTTTGGGGATACATTCATATTAAGATGTAGGTGCTCGCTAAGAGAGGATTTTTGGATATTCCGTTGCTAAAGGGGTGAAAAGGGGGGTGAAAGTTTAAAATGAGTGTATCTAAATCTCAAAACTTGAAAAGTTTACAGTTGTAAAAATTGGTATTTGGAATCTTCTTCAAAAATAAGGAAACACGTATTTTTTTGTTTTCGGAAAATCCCAATAGGAGGGGAGAAAAAGGGTGAAAAAGGGGTTGAATGCCTTTCATCAGAATACCGGTACTTATATATCAGAAACTGAAGATATTACAGACCTGAAAATTGGTACATTTGATCTCTTTTAAAAATCAAGAAACACGTATTTTTTGTTTTTGGAAAATCCAATTAATGGGAGGGTGAAAAGGGGGTGAATTTTAAAATGAGTGTATCTATATCTGAAAACTTTGAAAGTTTACAGAAGTAAAAAATTGGTATTTAGAATCATCATTAAAAATAAAGAAACACGTATTTTTTGTTTTCGGAAAATCCCAATAGGAGGGGTGAAAAGGGGGTGAAAAGGGGGTGAAAAAGGGGTTGAATGCCTTTAATAAGGATACTTATATCTCAGAAACTGAAGATATTACAGACCTGAAAATTGGTGTTTGAGATCTCCTTTTCAAAGTAAAGAAACATGTATTTTTTGTTTTTGGAAAATCCAATTAATGGGGGTGAAAAGGGGGTGAATTTTTAAAATGAGTGGATCTATATCTCAAAACTTTTAAAATTTATAGATGTAAAAATTCGTATTTAGAATCTCCTTTAAAAATAAAGAAACACGTATTTTTTGTTTTCGGAAAATTCCATTAGGAAGGATGGAAAAGGGTGAAAAAGGAATTGAATGCCTTTAATGAGGATACTTATATCTCAGAAACTGAAGATATTACGGACCTAAAAATTGGTGTTTGGGATATCCTTTAAAAATAAAGAAACACATATTTTTTGTTTTTGGAAAATCCAATTAATGGGGGGGGGGTTGAAAAAGGGGGTTAATTTTTAAAATGAGTGTATAAATATCTAAAAACTTTAAAAATTTAAAGATGTTAAAATTGGTATTTAGAATCACCTTTAAAAATAAAGAAACACTTTCTTTGTTTTCGGAAAATCCCAATAGGAGGGGTGAAAAAGGGTGAAAAAGGGGTTGAATGCCTTAAATGAGGATACTTATATCTCAGAAACAGAAGATATTACAGACCTGAAAATTTGTATTTGGGATCTCCTTTGAAAATAAGGAAGCACTTTTTTTTTTTTGGAAAATCTAATTATTGGGGGTGAATTTTTAGAAAGTATATGTACAGTATATCTCAGAAACGTAAAATGTTACAGACGTAAACATTGGTATTTGGAATCTCCTGTAAAAGTAAAGAAACATAGGTGATTTGTTTTTGGAAACTCCACTTAAGGGGAACTAAAAAAGGGGTGAAATTTTAAAATGAGCATTTCTACAGTATATCTCAAAAACTTAACATGTTACTGAAGTGAAAAATAGTTTTTTATCTCTATTGAAAATAAAGAAACATGTATTTTTTGTTTTCTGAAAAACCACTTGGGTGGAGGGGTAAAAGTGACTGAAAATGGAGTTGAATTATTTTAATTAGGATACTGATATCTCAAAAGCTGAAGTTGTTACAGACGTGAAATCAATATTTGGAATTTCCTTTAAAAATAAAGGAATACGTATTTTTTGTTTTCGGAAATCCACCTAAAGGGAGGAGAGAAATTGAAAAAATCAGTTGAATTATTTGTATGAGGATACTATTATCTCAAAAACGAAAGATTTTGCAGACGTGAAAATTGGTATTTGGAATCTGCTTTAAAATTAAACAAACATTTATTCTCGGAAAATCCAATGAATTGTTGGGGGAGGTGAAAAATTGAAAAATTAATTGAATTAATTGTGTGAGGATACTTATATCTAATAAAAAGTAAAGTTGTTACAGACGTAAAAATGGATATTTGGATCTCCTTTAAAAACAAAGAGAAAAGCGTTTTTGGGCGAAATCATTTTTGGGGGCGGGGGTGAAAAGAGTTGAATTCCTTTTATGTGGACACATATCTCAAAACTAAAGATGTTAGAGTCGTGATAATTGGTATTTAGAAGATCCTTTACTATTAAAGAGACAAGTATTTTTAACAGGAAATTCACTTAAGGTGGGGAGCGGGGGGGGGGGAGTGTGAAAGGAAGTGAAAAAAGTTAATTATTTTTATGGGGATACTTATATCTCAGAACTGAAGGTAACAGGCGTGAACATTTGTATTTGGAATCTCCTTTAAACATTAGGAAACATGCCTGCTTTTTCTGGGAGGGGGGGGGGGGTAAAATCAACTTAACGGCATTGGGGTGAAAAAGGAGTTGACACCAATTAATTTTACTGTTCATAATGTACTTATTCTGATCATAAACTGATCATTTTTAATCTTTCCTGGGTTCGTTTCCAAGAACCGTCTTTTCCTTTGGAGTACATAAAGTTAGATTACAGTAGATTCTCCTGGCATATAACTAAACATTTAAACACATTTGAAATAAACGATATGAATGATACTGACCGTGCAATTGTCGACCTCTATAGTAACGTCAATAATTCACGGAAGTATATCATTCGTGTCGCCAGAAATCTCGCGCACTTTCCTACGCGCGACGATGGTGCTGATCACATTGTCAGCTATGACAATGGCAGAGAAATGTAATTTACCGCCAAGTAGCGATCTTGAATTTTGCTGTGGGTTCCAGACCAATAATAATAATAATAATAATAATAATAATAATAATAATAATAATAATAATAATAATAATAATGTTCTGGACCGTCGTCAAAATGTGCGGACCGAGCTGGAAACGGGTACTGGCCGGGTAATGACTACGATTGTAGTCCGGCCGCGGGTTCAGTACCTCCAAGGCACCCAAGACGACACCACGCCGGATCTCCTCAAGGATTTGATCCATATTAAAATGCTTATAGAAAAAGATGGCAAAGATTTAGGGACACAACTGGCCGGGTGAAACACCTGGACCTAGCCCGGGAAGTACGAAATCGATTGCTGGAAAGAAAGATTGAAAAATGGGAGGAACTTTGCCGTAATATCTCAGAAAACGAGTCAGATCACGAATTTTGGCGGATTCTCTCAGAAAACGAGTTAGATCGCGAATTTCGGCGGATTATATTTAAAATGTCAAGCATTCAATTATACACTGTATTATAGACCTAACACCGTAGCGAAGCACGGGTATCTTGCTAGTCTTCCTATAAATACTAACTCCATGTGATTACCATTACATCATATGCACCTGATAATACAATCCTGAGTGAGTAGAATCCAAATACGTAGTTTTGTTGAAATAAGTCCAGCAGTTTTCCACTTTTAGGAATATACAAACATATATATAACGAGACAGACAGACAGACAGACAGACAGACAGACAGACAGACAGACAGACAGACAGACAGACAGACAGACAGACAGACAGACAGACAGACAGACAGACAAAGGAAAACGTTCTACCTCATGTTACCTCGGTATTCAGATACATTAGGTTGGGGTAATTTTAAAGCCGAGAGAAATACTGTATGATGCATCCTCTAATTTTCTGTTGTTAATGATCCTTCAAATAACTGTACGTCTGCAAGTGTGTCCGTCGCTGGCTGCAGAACACGAACGAAGCCCGTATAAAATAGTAACTTTCTCCGTCATTTGAAGAGTAGGCGAAATTATGTACCATACAAAAATTATATAAAATAAAGGGGCGGGTTTTTTTTACATATAATCAATAGTGTAGTAGAAAATTAAAAAAAAAAACACTTCTGGTCTTCCTATAAACTTCCAGTCTATTCAGTGATTTTTAAATGATATGCATATCAAGATCTGCTCTTGGATGAGTGGACTCTAAACATGAAATTTGGTCGAGATATGATCAATAGTGTAAGATAAAATGGAAGAAAACTGTTACGGTCTTCGTATACAGTAGCGGTGACTGGGAATAAAAAGTGCGGGGGCAAAATAAAATACAGACAACAAACAGTACCCGAGTTTATGGGATATAGCAGACCGTGTGTGTGTGTGTGTGTGTGTATGTGTGCGTGCGTGTGCGTGTGTGTGTATGTTTTTATACATCAAAACTGAAAAAGAAAAGCTACAAAATGGTAAGTCTTTAATGCTCTCTGAGCGAATTTCGACAGAGAGGTAAACGTTGACAGTTTACCGATTTAAGTGCGGTAATAATAGGTTTTGAGATTCTGATTCAATACTATACACTGAAACTTTCACCAAAGAAACAATATCACTCATTTTTTACAAGTAAACATAAGTACTACACACTAAGAAACTAAGACACTGAAGAGACTGCCAGTCTGAGGAATACGCGCAGCAAGTGAGTGAATCAAACCTCATTGTCCATGACTTTGGCATAAAAAAAAAGAAAGAAGAAATAAACCCTGCTACCCTTCCTATAGAAATCGGTTAGCAGGGACGAACGGTATTTCGTGCGTATTTCTGCTAATAATTTTGTTAACAATTAAAGGAAATGAAGGAAAGATTACCTGATAAGACAGCAGGCTTGTACATGTTGCTTTTTTTTTTTAAAAAAAATCCTAGTTTCAGCCGGCTAAAATGGAATAATAATGTAATATTTCTCAGAAAGTAGGTGGGGGGGGGGGCGACTGTCCCCCTTGCCTTACCCCTAATCGCCGATACTTTTCGTTTAAACCCCGTAGTCAATTCAGTGATTGTTGAAATGATATGCATGTCGAAACCTGCTCCTGGACGGGTAGACTCTAAATATGAAGCTTCGTCGAGATATAATCAATAGTGTAAAAGAAAAATTGAAAAAAAGTTGTTTTGGTTTTCATATAAACCCCCAATCTGTTAAGTGATTTTTAAATTATATGCGTATCAAAACTCGCTTCTGGGTGAGTAAATTCTAAATGTGAAGTTTGGTTGAGATATATTCACTAGTGTAAAAAAGTAAATGGAAAACACTCTTCTGGTCTTCGTATAAACCCCCAGTCTGTTCAGTGATTTGTAAACGATACGCATATCGAAACCTGCGCTTGGATGAGTAGTCTCTACATATGAAGTTTGGTCGAGAAATATTCAATAGTGTAAGAGAACATTGGAAAAAAGCTCTTCAGGTCTTCCTATAATTCCCCAAGCTGTTCAGTGATTTCTAAATAATAGGCATATCAAAACCTGCTTCTGGATGAGTAGACTCTAAATACGAAGTCTGGTCGAGATCTATTTAGCCGTTTACCCGCGATGGTGGAACGAAAAGACAAACAGACACGAAAGCTAAATACTATTGATACGATCTTGAATTGACCTGAAACGGATAAATATATCACAATTTGGCGAAATAAATAACATTACAGATAACGGACCCCCCCCCCCCCTAGAATTTTATTTCTAAAATTCGCCACATGATTTCGGAGACGTATAGTTACACCTGGAGGCTGATTTTCCGCACGTTGTCCTCTTATATAGTGCAACGGTTGTGTCAAAAAAAAAAAAAAAAAATCAGGATAGGTTTCAACCTGTCTTACCTGATACTTCTCTTGTTAGAACCAGCGAGAGGCTCAAACGCAGGGTTTGTCTCTGCTTTTCCTTTCTTTTTTAATTACTCAAGGGAGGACTGGGGAGGATTGATCATGTATGTGTAAGTAAAGTGTTTTCACTTATACTCTATCCTCCTCTCCCAAAACAAGCTTAGAACCAGCGTGAGTCATAAACGCAGGATTTGTCTCTGTTATATTTTAATACATAAAGGAAGATTGGGGTGTGCTGACCATGTATTTCTAAGAAAAGTGTTCTCACTGCTAGTTAAAGGGTTGCTTTCCTGTGGTACACATTTCTGTTATTCATGAAATCGGTGTTATTGCGAATATATTTTACGCACCTATATTTATAACAGTAACAGTCACACCTGTGCTTTATCTTCTTCTTTACCTACTTACCCTCCAGGGTCTTTTTTCCCCTCGGACTCAGCGAGGGTTCCCACTTCTACCGCCTCAAGGGCAATGTCCTGGAGTGTGAGACATTGGGTTGGGGGATACAACTTGGGAGGATGACCAGTACCTCGCCCAGGCGGCCGCACCTGCTATGCTGAACAGTTGCCTTGTATGGGGATGGGAAGTTTGCAAGGGATAAACAAGGAAGAGGGAAGGAAGCGGCCGTGGTCTTAAATTAGGCACCATTCCGGCATTTACCTGGAGGAGAAGTGAGAAACGACGGAAAACCACTTCCAGGATGGCTGAGGAGGAAATCGAACCTCCCTCTACTCAGTTGGTCTCCCGAGGCTGAGTGGACCCGGTTCCAGCCCTCGTACCACTTTTCAAATATCGTGGCAGAGCCGGGAATCGAACCCGGGCCTCCGGGGGTGGCATTACACCACAGAGGCGGACCCTGTGCTTTATAACGGTGGAAAGCAGTGTTCGGGTTCCTCAGGAAACTAACATTTCAAGTCTTTCATTGGAAAAGAAAACTTGAAATCAAAGCTTTGGGAAGGCCTCTTCCGCTTCTCAGGATTTATTAACTTTGTAAAGATCAATAGTTTTGCAGTGTATTCAAGCCTTAGATATGTTTTTACAAACATTCAGCGGCAATACCATCGATTTCCACATTCTTGGCTTAGGTGAATGGCCGAATGCTTATTTTGAGCCGGCCCCGTGGTGTAGGGGTAGCGTGCCTGTCTCTTACCCAGAGGCCTCTGATTAGATTCCCGGACAGGTCAGGGATTTTCACCTGGACCTGAGAGCTAGTTCGAGGTCCACTCAGCCTACGTGATTAGAGTTGAGGAGCTATCTGATGGTGATATAGCGGCCCCGGTCTAGAAAACCAAGAATAACGGCCGACACCTCGTAATCTGCAGGCCTTCGGGCTGAGCAGCGGTCACTTGGTAGGCCAAGGCCTTTCAAGGGCTGTATTGCCACGGGGTTTGGTTTGGAATGCTTATTTTATCCGCATAGTCTTATTTTAGGCCTATGTTTAGTTTATCTTTGAACGATTTAATATCCATGGGAAAATTCTATAATGGTCCGACTCGTTGGCTGAATGGTCAGCGTACTGACCTTCGGTTCAGAGGGTCCCGGGTTCGATTCCCGGCCGGGTCGGGGATTTTAATCGCTTCTGATTAATTCTTCTGGCTTGGGGACTGGGTGTTTGTGTCCGTCCCAACACTCTCCTCCTCACATTCACACAACACACTACACTACCAACCACCACAGAAACACGCAATAGTGATTACATCCCTCCATATAGGGTTGGCGTCAGGAAGGGCATCCGGCCGTAAAACAGGGACAAATCCACATGTGCGACACAGATCGCACCCGCGACCCCACAAGTGTGGGAAAAGCGGTAGGAAAAGAAGGGAAAATTCTATAATGAAGTTATACATTTTTAAAATTAAACATTTGAACCCTCATCACAAAACTTCATGAGCCGCCGTTACTCCCAAGTCTAACAATGAAAAATATGGTAATACTGGGGGGTCGAACTTCGTACAGATCAAGACAGTGTCATGCAGTATAATAACCGAACTACGCGATTTATCGAGAAAAGATGATCAAATTGTAGCACAGGTCCGTTTAGTTCTTCTAAACAAATACCGGCAATAGTGTTAGCACCTACTTCAATAAATGTTCACTATCCAATAGATATGATATCTTTACCTCGAACCTTGATCATGGCGTGCCAGTTTTTAAATACCGGTACTTATAACTATACGTGTTATGATTAAGAGATCACACGTCACGAGTATTTCTTGCTGGACTTTCTCCAGATTTTTTCGAAATGGTACGACGTGTCGTTAAGTTAACTTTTATATCACGAATCTGTAGATGTGCAGTTATTAAATTACAAGTGGACGAACTTCATCATCACCGACATGTTCCTTCAGTTTGGTCGGCAGCTATTAGCCGTGTATTGTTTATTTAAAATTCAGTGCAAGAACGATTTCGACGAGGACATGGCATTTTTGCCGAGGCGGGATGATTGCTACCTGAGCTGAAACCGTATAAAGACTCAAATCCGTTCTAATTCTTTAAGGGTACGGTTCGCACCTGAAAGAGGGTGATCAATTTAGTCTACGCATGTGAAGGCTTGTTTACAGCTGACCCAAGCATAGCAGTGTTGCCAACTCCGAAACATTTTAGCCCATAATACATAGCTAATTTTCCTTTTTATATAAATATGTATAACATATTGCTGTAGGCCCTATGCATGTTAATAAAACATGAATATCAAATATCAAAACACAAATATCCCCTTATGATTGAGGGTGGTAGAATACATTCACGATATCATCTTCCTGTCATTAAATACGACTAAAAGGGGTAACCCCATGGGCTCTCACCTGTGGAGCGTGAGTTGGCGAACGCGGTGCCTGTAGCTGATTCTGGAATTGCTTCATTTTACTTGTGCCAGTCGTCTTCTCGCTTTTATCTTTCCTATCTGATCTCCCTTTGTCAACTCTTGTTCTCTTTTCGTTCCGACAGTACTTCAGTTTCTTTTACCGATACCTTCATTTCTTGAAGGGTCGGACGCCACCCATGGGTAGGGGTATCCCCTGCCTATCGCAAAAGGCGACCAAAAGGGCCCTCAAGGGCTCTTAACTTGGGAGTGTGGATTGGAGAGCAGGGGGGTCTTGGCAGAATCCTGGCATTGCTTCCACTTTTGTCAGACTCCTCACTTTCATCTATCCTATCCGACCCCTCTTGGTCAGCTCTTGTTCTTTTTCGACCCTGACGGTATTAGGTTTACAAGGCCTATGGATTTTTTTATTTTTACGCCCTTCATGGCCCTTATCTTTCTTTGGCCGATACCTTCATTTTTCAAAGTGTCGGACCCCTTCCAATTGATCAATAATTGATTAGTGTTAATAGAGGATGGTTGTATTTCCTCTTAAAGCAATAATTACCACCACCGCCACGAAGGGTCAGACCTCTTCCATTTTCCCTCTAATTTGCGTTAAGAGAGGAACTGCCTTTTTATAACAATAATCACTGCCACCACCATAACAAAACACGTCCCCCTGAGGAAGGGGGTGAAATAATATATCCACGGTATCCCCTGCCTGTCGTACTAGGCGACTAAAAGTGGGGTCAGAGGCTCCCAACTTTGGGAGCGTGGGTTGGCGACCACGGATCCCTAGCTGAGACCATCATTGCTTCTACTTACTTGTGCCAGGCTTCTTGCGACTACTCCATTCACACATAAAATATTAACATTGAATTTAAATGAAACAATATTAACATTATTCATGAAATAAAATACTCATTTGTCGGACTATATACTCACACTTAGTTCTTACCTGATTACTTACACATACAATATTTGATGGGCGCCAGCTACAACTCAGTGCAGCAATAATAGATTGAGTCTTGAATATCTCTAGGGCGTGAAGTAATAAGCTTACTTAGACAGCATGATGACATATAGGCTCTAGGAAAAAGAGATTGTCGTTTTGTTTCCCCATTAAATTTGAGGTTATCTAATTCTACCATTAGAAATAAAACGATAAATTAATTTGATATGGAACAAAATATATTCTTTAAATCATATCAAAAAAATAGTAAGACTTGCTGCGATAAAACAGATGAGAATATAAAATTATTACATTACAACTGAAATAAACCAGGCATTAAATTTGAATTCCTCTTGACCGGACATTTAAAAAGTTGTACAAGAAATTTATCCTACACTGGTTCACTTTACAGTACTTGAACACTTTGAGTGTTATTACGACGTATTCCTTTGAATTGTTATCTGCTATAGGTGTCTCAGGCTTCTCCATCCAGATGACTGACTACTACCATCTCAGTAGTACTCCGTATGGCAAAGCTCCGTATCCCACTGACCAATGACTTCATGGCAAGTCTCTCCATTCACCTCCTTCCAACCAACTGCTTCCAACTAACTGAACTCTCCGACTGACTGACCGACTGAGGCCTCCCCTTTCAAATGACTGACGCTATAATATACGGTTAGCTTATACAGCCATTAGTTGATACACTTACGCAATCTCCAAAAATAACTGTGATGTTACTCCCACACAACTCAAACTGATGCAGTTGTTGTGAAAAAGCCTAAGGCGGCTGTAAGGTATATCCTAAAAATGAGCTCATCGCTAAATCCACACAATGACAGAGCGATGACTCGACAGTTACGCTAGCAGTATTGCACAATGTTGCAATGTCAAAAGTTATTTCACACAATTTATCTATATCCGATATTATGCAGCAACTCTTACTTTACATGTCTTTAATGTTAATCTACACACACATATATAAATAACAAATTAACTACAATCACGCAAGCGATAATCAATTACTTCATAGCGAAATCAGATTACAGAATTGAATTAAATGATAATAATAGTTACAATAATAATAATAATAATAATAATAATAGTAATACAGATATAATCTTGTAACAGGATTTGAACCGTTACACTTTCCAGTCTGTCCTTCCTTGGTAAGCTCTGGTTATTTTCCGAACCCGACAGTAATAGGTTCGCGAGGCCTAGATAATCTTTCATTTTCATGTAATTCATGGAACTTCTCTTTATTTTCCCGATGCTTTCATTTTTCGAAGGGTCGGTCTGATTTAGTGTTAAGCCAGGATGGTTGCCTACTTGTATTTCCTCTTAACAAGATCACCATCACAATCACCACAAAGCAAGAATAATTCTGCCGACCTTAGTGGTACAGTCGATTAGTCGTTATCCTTCTGTTCCGTAGGTAGCTGGTTCGAACCCGACTGGGGTCGGTGGCATTTGACGGTATTTAAATGTGATAACTCCGTGTCGTTGGCTTCTGAGGCATTAAATAGCTCCTGAGGGATAAAATTTCGACACTATAGTATCTTAAAATCGACGGCAAAAAAAGGACATTAAACATTGTTATGATGTTATTCTTCCTGAACTTTTCCCAATTCATTGAGGTCGGTACTTGGTGTAGATTTTGTCCAGTTTACGGTCCGATGCCCTTCCCAACGTCAACCCAATGTGGAGGTATATATTACATTATATTTACAATTGATCTACATTTAGAACTGTCGCCAAAGTGACAGGTTCCTAATCAAATATTTGCCTAGTTGTTCTTAAATAATTTCAGAGAAGTTGGAAAATAATCGAACGTTTCCCTAATTTCTCTTCCTTTGAACGAATACATGCCCCAATTAGTTTTCTTGAATTCCACCTTCATGTTCATATTGTGTACTTTCTTACTTTTAAAAACTCCACTCAAGATTATCCGTAGTCTATACTAATGCCATTTCTGCCATCTCTCCACTGACAACACGAAACATACCACTTAGCCGAGCAGCTCGTCTCGTTACTCTAAAATCTACCCAGCCCAAAGAGTGTAAAATTTTCGTAACACTATTCGTTTGTATGAAATCACCGGGAACACACCGTGTTGCTTTCCTTTGGATCTGTTCCAGTTCTCGTATCATGTTATCGTCGTGAGTGTCCCATACATTGGAACCATACTCTAACTGGGGTCTTACCAATGACTTTTACGCCTTCTCCCTTACATCCCTATTACAAGCCGTAAGTACCCTCCTAACCGTATGAAGAGACCCATAACCCTTATTTACAACCTCGTTAATGTGATTACCCCAATGAAAATCTTTCTTTATATTAGCAGCACCTAGGTACTTACTGCAATTCCCATGAAATACATTTAACTCCATCAACAGAGTAATGAAAACTGAAGAGACCTCTTGTTGAAATTAACAACCTCACGTTTCACCCCGTTTATCAGCACCCCATTGTCTTCCGTTTATCTCACAACTTTGTCCAGGTCTTTTAGAAGTTGCTAGCAATCCTGTAACTTATTTACACTGACTTACCAAATGTCATGGGATAATCACCTAATAACGTGTGGGGCCTCTTCTGGCTCTGCGAACTGCAGTGAGACGCCGTGGAAGTGAGTCAACAAGTCCATGGTAGTCCTCTGGACGCAGCTGACACCAAATCGTTTGCAGAGCGGCCGCCAATGCTGGTCTGTTCGTGGGTGCAGGATCCATGGCACGGAGCCTGCGTCCCAGGACATCCCAGATATGCTCGATAGGGTTCATATGGGGGCTCCTGGGTGGCCATGGCAGTCGTTGGACCTCCGCTGCATGTTCCTGGAACCATTCCCGGGCGACGTGGGAGCGATGTGGCGGCGCGTTATCATCTTGAAACACCGCAGAACCGTCTGGGCGCTGGAAGGCCAAAAATGGGTGGAAATGGTCTCCGAGCAGCTCAACATACCGCGTACCATTCAAAGTCTCTTCCAGAACAACTAGGGGCCCATTCTATACCAGGAAAATGCACCCCAGACCATAACCGAGACACCAGCGCCCTGGACCACACCTTCGAGGCAGGCGGAATCCATCGCTTCATGTGGTCTGCGCCATACACGGTGCCTCCCATCGGCATGGTGCAGTTGAAATCGTGATTCGTCCGACTATATCACGTTACGCCATTGTTCCACTGTCCATCCCTGGTGACTGGAGACAAATGCGCGTCGTTGTGCCCGATGACGTTGGGTTAACAGTGGCACCCGTGTGCGGCGCCGGCTCCCATACCCCATAGAACCCATGTTCCTACGGATTGTCCACTGGGAGACGTGTCTAGCACGGCCTGTGTTGAATTGAGCCGTAATTTGTTGCACGGTTGCCCATCTGTCACTATTGACAATCCGTCTCAGATGTCTCCGGTCACGGTCATCGAGGATGGATAGACGGCCGGTCGTTCGTCTGTTGTGGACGGTGGCACCCGAATTCAACCATTTACGATACACCCTGGACACGGTTGATCGTGTGAAGCCGAATTCCCGCACCACTTCCGAAATCGCACTTCCCATCCGTCGGGTACCGAGCACCATACCCCGTTCGAACGGGGTCAGCTCACGACGACTTTCCATGTTACACCTGTCACATGCACAGCCACTGCTCACAAGGTCTCCTATACAGCTGCCGCTGGCACAGGGGGCGTGTGGTGCGCAGACAACACACCTGCGCATCAGTGCTCCGCTATCCCATGACATTTGCTCAGTCGGTGTATTACTCTATACAGTATAACTTTATCCGCAAAAGGCCTTATGTGTTATTCCATTTCTTTAAACATATCATATATATAAGAAAATAAAACATAAAGGTCCATTAATACTGTCCTGCGGGACCCCTCCCCCCTCTCTTAATCATTACAGGAGCAGATAACACTTCAATTCTCTGAGTTCTATTTTCTAGAAATGTAGCCACCTATTTAATCACTTTTTGACTAATCCAATAGATCTCATTTTCATCAGTAGTCTCCCATGACCAACCCTACAAAAGCCCTGAATAGGTAAATAGCGATACTGTCCCTTCGATCTCCTGAATCTAAAATATTTGTTATGTCTTGATGGAACCCTGAAAATTTGAGACTTACTCCAATGACCTTTCTTAACCCGAACTTCCTTATATGAAACCAGCTAGAAACACAAACCTGTTTAAGGGGACACTATAGTGAAATTTAATGAATTTCGAGGAAAATATCAAAATTGGGTTTAGAACTCTAAAAAAATACCCTGATGTGTGTTCTTTCGAAAAATGCTTTTATTTTTTAAATGGCCCATGCTCTACTGGACAACCCGTTCCAGTTGCTGCTTTCCCTTTCTTACGTCTCTCTCATTTGGATTTCAAATGTAATCTAAGCATTGAGTAGCAGATGTAGTATTCTGTATGATATAGTTTTAAAAATAATTTCAACATATCAGAGACTTGCATCAGATGCACTGCTACAAATGTGCACAAAAGGGAAGACACAAAATCCAAATGAGAGCCTTCACAGTGTTCTCTGGAATAAATATCCAAATGTCCAAAAGAAGGGTATTTGTTACTAGGAATAAACTTCAGACTGGTATTGTGAGTGCTGTAAGTTCGATATGGGGTATGTTAGAACACTTGAAGTCCTTCAGTACTGCTGTGGACATCAGTCACCAGCGAGACCAAAGGCGCTTACAGCAAAGCAGGAAAAGGAGCTCAGGTGAAAGCAAAGAGCTAAGGAAAAAGAATAAAGTGATGAAAATATCACTGGAGGAGAGAAGATAGAAGTCTGAAGGGTATACTTATTGTGCTGGACAGTTCTAAAATGAGTGAAGTTGCATAGATTTTTATTTTGCATTTTATGGCTTAACAAAATCTTCATGATTTCTTTCACAAAAATAATCCATCACGCAATTTTTGTCTGATGTAGGTGAAATTTTACACAGTAGTAGCTAGATAGTTGGTGCATAAATGTCAGTGTGTATTTTTCTGTTTAAGATGATTACATTTTTTGTGACCTACCAAATTTTGTGTGTACACATATTTTTTTAGAAAACATAAACATTACATTTTAAGAAATTCTACAGGCCAATATATTTCTCAAACAACAAACTGTGATACTGATGTTTGTTGGCATAACTATACAGCATATTTGTGCAAAATTTGGTGCCAAATGGAAAAATATTGTGATGCAAGGAACTTTTTTTAACAATGCTGGTAAAAGGAAAGTAAAAAAAATCCTACTCAAAAAGTTGTGTAGGTGCAATATTGAATGTTGGTTGCATTACTATATCTGAGGAGTTACACCGCAGAAAAAGATATGGAAAAAATTCATTGAAAAATATAGAAGTTAGAAATTTCACTATAGTGTCCCCTTAATATAATCAATTTTCCAGAGCTTACATGCAACACATGTCAGGCTAGATGGCCTGTAATAATCTGCTTTATGTTTATCACCCTTTCGTTTGTACACTGGAACTACTATAGTGACTCAACATTCATTTCGTACAGCTCCAAAGAAATCAAAGAAGTACTTCAGATATGATACTAGCTCCCCCTGCGGTTGGGGGCGGTAGAATGACACCCACGGTATCCCCTGCCGGTCGTAAGAGGCTACTAAAAGGGGCCCAGGGACTCTTAACTTGGGAGCGTGGGTTGGTGACCACGGGACCCTCAGCTGAGCCCTGGCATTGCATCCACTTACTTGTGCCAGACTTCTCACTTTCATCTATCATATCCGACCTCCCTTGTTCAACACTTGTTCCTTTCCGACCCCGACAGTATTAGGTTGTGAGGCCTAGCGAGTACTTCAATTACACGCCCTTCGTGGTCCTTGTCTTCCTTTGGCCGATACCTTCATTTTTCGAAGTGTCGGGTCCCATACATGTTTCCCACAGATTAGTGTTATATAGAGGATGGTTGCCAAGTTGTACTCTCTCTTAAAATAAAAATCACCACCACCAGCACCATCACTATGATACTAGCTTACTGTATATCCCAACCCATTGCTTTGTGTATCTCGAAAATCTCATCAATTTCCCTGCTTTTCTAGCTTTCAAATTTTGTATCTTTTTGTAAATATCGTCATTATTGTAGGTAAATGTTAGTACTCCACTAATATTAGTCATCTCCTCTACCTGTACATTATCCTTATGTTAAACTATCTTTACATACAGTTGACTGAATGCTTCTGCCTTCTTTAAATCTTCGCATGTATTGTACGCTCCCCCCGCCCATTAATGATTCCTGTAAAGTCATTTCTGGAACATGTTTCTGCCTTAAAGTACCTATATATACACTTCCATTTTCCATGTTTTTAAATTTGACAATTTTGCTTTACGTCACACCGACACAGAGAGGTCTTATGGCAACGATGGGATCCGCCTGTGGGTGGGGGCAGTACAATAACACCCATGGTATCCTCTGCCTGTCACAAGAGGTGACTAAAAGGGTCTCTAGGGGCTCTTAACTTGGAGGCGTGTGTTGGTGACCACAAGCCCATTAGCTGAGTCCTGGCATTGCTTCCACTTACTTGTACCAGGCTCCTCACTTACAACTATCCTGTCCGACCTCTGTTGGTCAAATTTTGTTCTTTTATAACCCTGACAGTATTAGGTATCGAGGTCTAGGTAGTCCTTAATTTTCACGCACTTCATGGCCCTTGTCATTCTTTGGCTGATACCTTCATTTTTCGAAGTTTCAGGCCCCTTCCATTTTCCCCTCTGATTAGTGTTAATAGGGGATGGCTGCCCAGTTGTACTATCTCTTATAATAATCACCACCACGACCGTACTGAGGACTCAGCGGCCATTGCCGTGCACCTCTCAGGCTTCTGGGCACAGCGTCCTACAAGAAGCGTCGGGTACGGAAAACTCGCAAATGTTCGTTCTTGTGGCGATTTTCTGGTTCTGGTAAGGTTGCTTGCTATAATTCGACTGCATTCTGACAATGAAGATCTGGAAAAACACCATCAGCGCTGTCTACTGACAATACTTACCGTAAAATGGCTGGACCGTAGAACAAGTATTATTATCTCGAAAGACGCCAGTACCACGAGTAATGAGGCAATGATTTTATCAAACATCAGAATTCGTACCTACTGTAACAGCTAAGGTTCGAATCCCAGCGTGGACGTTATTTCGAATGAATACGCCGTGATAACGTCAGGTAACAAACACACCAACTTTTTCTGAGTTAACTTCGATGCGAAAGCTTCACACCATTCTGGCATGGCACATTATTTACACGCATCAAGACAGCAAGTGCTGGCTATCGTCCAACACAGCAATTTTAGCATTCTTGAGGTAGCGATTCGGGGTGGGTTGTGTCGAGGGCTGTTCAGAGATGGATTCCGCAGTGGCGAGTGCCAGGTGACAATAGACGTCTACCGGGCACTAGTTTAAAGAGGGTTTCTATCAACGAAGAAGAAAACAGTTCAGTTAAACTGCACAGGAGAACTCGTTCTTAAACTCGGCAGAGCTCATGCAGGCGACCAATATTCCGGGATGTCCAAACAAGGTCCGTAAATGATTATGAGAAGCCGAACTCCAGTGCCCAAAAGCTGTCAAAAAAGGTCCTCTCTCCAATTAACAGAAGGTCTCCTTTGCCTTTGCCTTTGCCTTTGCCTTTGCCGAGATGGAGTTAAAAATCGTATTTAGGATCATGTGATCCTCTCTGACGAGACTTCAGTTCGGCGGAGGTCGAGCCAGTTCATGTTTAAAGACCACGGGGAACCTAGTACGACAAGAGATATACAGGGTGAACCCGAACACCACCGACAAACTTTCGGAGGTTGTTCAGGGATGCTTTCTGAGTATATTGGTATAATGGACCCGTGATCTCCGGTGGCTCGTTGCCGAGTAATTGCATTTCGTTTGGTTTGTTGCCTCAATTAGCCCTGTATCTGTATTGTACTGATCACGTATTTATTCGCACTATTTACGCCCACACTGGGCACGAAAATCTACCTTATACAATAAAATATTCTAAAAATACGTACATAAAAAATAAGTTCATTTTTTTAAACTTGACCATTTCTTCTTTTACCAAAACTTCTTCATTCTAGACGATCTTGCAGTCCGTTCTTCTGCTGATATAACATACTACTTACGTTTTGATGTTTTAAGTGATAGTTATGTATATTTGTTGTTTAGAATCTTCTTCTCTTTTCTGTTTTCAATTTGCTCTGTAGTAGTAGTAGTAGTAGTAGTAGTAGTAGTAGTAGTAGTAGTAGTAGTAGTAGTAGTAGTAGTAGTAGTAGTAGTAGTAGTAGTTTATTGACCTTCACAGGTTTCCACCCAATACATGGTTCAAATTTGGAATAGCCTAAACCAGTTACAGGATGCAAAAGTACAGTACATTAGAATCTAGTAAACGACATAAAATAAGAAACCAGCAAAATGAAATAAAATGAGACTAAAATACAATAAAAGGCAATCGGACAAATACTCCTTGGACATGCCATGAAGTCCGTCGGATACTCCGGGAACGTGACCCCCAAAGTGAGGGTCACCACAGCAGCCATCCTCGGTCTCTTCATGCCACGTCCAACTTAAACGTCATATGCGATGAACAATGACACACAGGCAAAATTACAGTGGCAAATAAAATGGCAGTGTTAATACGGCAATTAAAATGATATGGAAACTATAATAATAATACAAATAAACAAATGGCCCACGGTCAACTCACTTCCGGAGATCCGTTAGCCCTTGCAAAGGATAAGCGCATAATTAGAAATAAAGTTATAATAAAACATTGGCCGTACGGCACATGCAGTTATTGAAAGATCTACACCTCCCATCTGACTGGCCTCGCCGACTCGGCACATTCCGTCATATATCTTGGCCCAGTTACACTGCTGATCCAGCCCCCACGTTCCAACACTTGAACTACTTCCTCGTCAAAACAACGCCGTCTTTCTTCACAAACCAAACCATTAATTTGCTTAATAAACACACAAATGACCTTAAATCGGTATCCAACTTTATAATCTCATGCCACCAAGTCCATCTTTTATACATCGTACATCGACTCATCAATCAATTATAATTATGCACATAAATCATACTCTTATCCCTCAACTAATTACTCTACCAAATTACTTTAAGATACCAAGCCATACTTCATATTAAAATTACTATACTTCACTTTTAAATCCAATAAACAACATATCTAACATATACCAGCTATCATTACCCCAAATATTCAATTATCGCAACCTTCTAAAACCATCATACTTCACTCTTAAATCCAATAAACAACACCTCCAACATATTCACTTTTCTCAGCCTTATACCACCATATAACATCTAAACTATAAACAAACATCTCATAATCACACTTCACCATCCTTGAATTCACTATACAGGCACCCACCTCCATAATCACACCTCCAAGCCACATTTCACTAATAAATTCACCCTAATTCTTATACTTTTCCTAATTATTTTTCAAATTACCTTAAAATACCAAACAGCGCAACACCTTATCAATAAAATATGCTTATCCACCTGAGACCATCTCTTCTCCTTCAACTAATTACTCTTCCAAATTACCTTGAAATACTAAGACAGACTCCATATTAAAATTACCATACTTCACTCTAATTCAATAGACAACACATCTGACATATACCAACTATCATTACACCAGATATTCACTTTTCTCAACCTTATATCACCATATACCATCTCCACATTAAATTTTACCATTACAACTTATTAAAATAAACGCAACACACTTTCTATAAACAAACACCACTTATCAATTCTCTTCCCTCTCATTTCTTGAATTCTGTTATTCCGTCATCCATCACTTCTCCATCTCCACACTTAAACATTTCAGCAGGTTCCCTCCATACAGATAACACTATCACACTAACAAACTCTCTATCTATATTTACCGACTTAATAATATATACCTCCAGCTCCAGCTCCACCTCATCCTCTCCCTCTTTCTCACAATGAACACACCTACTTTCACCACAGACCACCGTTCACTTGCATACCAAATACAACTTCCTTTTTGTACTATATACACAAGACACTAGACATTTCAAATACAATTATCTTTTATCAGATAAATCACGCTCAATATCTCTCTAATCATGTATACAGTCACACTCTTTTTTTTAATACACTAATCATTTCGAAGACACTCCATATTACTTACTACTGCCACTTGTCTTTTTTGCTTCTCGTAATTACTCCTTCATTAGTTTAGCCCCATAGCTCCTTCAGACTCAGGCTTCTCCCTTTAGTCAAGGCGCCTCTTACTTTAGCTCCTTCCCTCCGACCATTATTTTCGATTCGTTTATGCCCACTCGACCTTTCCTGTGCCTCTTCTTCCATCACTGCTTCTTGTCTCCTACTTTCTTCTCTCGCGCAGACCTCCATCACTAGTTCATTTATTACATTCCTGGCTACTTCCATCCTCCTACCATTTGCTTCTTCATCGACTCTTTTCATGATTGCTTCAAAGGAATCACTTCTACACGGTGCTCCTCTCTTAGTGATATGCACATTTTCCACCTGCACTCCCTCATCTACACTCGTTTCGCCCTTATGTAAATCGTCTTCCATAGGTAAAAGCTTCTCTACTCCCCACTCCCGAGACCATTTTCCATTGGACACCACCAGCACTTGGCCTCTAACATAAGCTCTCAACCCTTGCAGTTTTGCTCTAATCAAATGCTTTCTCAGGATTTTGAAATTTATAATCCCATCTCTACCCCATCTCTCTTAATACACGTTTTTTCCCGTAGGTTTCCAGCATTTCTGATTATTATGTCCGCCATCAGTGAGGATATCAACGTGATCTTTATAGGTCTGCATCCCCTCCGCCTTCCTATCCGCTTTACGTCATCTATATCTACCTCACTGAAGTTTATTTTCATTTTTGTTGTATTACATCTACCTCTTGTATATTATGTTCACTTTAGACTCATTCTTCTCTTCTTGTTCTTCATAAATAAAGATAGCTTTCTCACGGTTTCATGTCTGTGGGCTTCAACTTCTTTCTTCAATGTCTCTACCTCCTCTTCCATGTTTTTTATTCTCTCCTTTAAAAGTTCTACCTCTCTCTCACTGTTTTCCACTTTGCCTTTGACTTCATTAGTGCTTTCTTGGATCCACCTTCTCGTCTTTTCATGCTCCTTGCCTTGTTCTTGTATCATTTAACTGCTCAAACGGGCAAAGTTCTTCTATAACGCTCTTGACCACTTTCCTTATTACTTCCACGTCCTCCCAATTCATATTGCCACTGCCCTGTGGTCCTGGGTTTAATTCAACACCCCCAATAACCAGTAGGACAGTGACCACCGAAGCCACCAACAGCATCTCGCCTTTCAGCCTCCTCCCTGAGCTGGCTTCCTTGTTCTTGGCTGTAACAAACTTCCCTGCCATCCTCCAATGATGGCCCTATATTGCTCGACGCTAGACATCTTTCTTATCACTCAACTCGTCCTGCCCGCACCTCGCTCCCACTCCGCTCACCTGGCACACTTCACACTGCACGTCCGTACTCCTCACTCGCCCTGGTTAGACTGTGCTCTGTAGTAATTTTCATTTCATCCAAATCTCTTTGTATCTCTTTAAACCAAGTGTTTTTGTTTTACTATTCCAAAAGGAATAAAATACTGTTTTAGAAGTCTAAAATTTGGCAAACAGAATATGTGTCCAAAAAATGCAGTCCTCCGGTTTCTCATCATGTCAATAATTGATTGTCTGTTGATGCTTGGGTATTAAGTTTGAATAATACACTGACTGACAGAGCAAATGCAACACCAAGAAGGAGTGGTCAGAACTTTATGCCAATTGCAGGGTAGACTGACGTCACGGAGGTATGCTCATGATGTGAAATGCGCCGCTGTGCTGCGCACGTAGCGAACGATAAGTGGGACACGGCGTTGGCGAATGGCCCACTTCGTACCGTGATTTCTCAGCCGACAGTCATTGTAGAACGTGTTGTCGTGTGCCACAGGACACGTGTATAGCTAAGAATGCCAGGCCGCCGTCAACGGAGGCATTTCCAGCAGACAGACGACTTTACGAGTGGTATGGTGATCGGGCTGAGAAGGGCAGGTTGGTCGCTTCGTCAAATCGCAGCCGATACCCATAGGGATGTGTCCACGGTGCAGCGCCTGTGACGAAGATGGTTGGCGCAGGGACATGTGGCACGTGCGAGGGGTCCAGGCGCAGCCCGAGTGACGTCAGCACGCGAGGATCGGCGCATCCGCCGCCAAGCGGTGGCAGCCCCGCACGCCACGTCAACCGCCATTCTTCAGCATGTGCAAGACACCCTGGCTGTTCCAATATCGACCAGAACAATTTCCCGTCGATTGGTTGAAGGAGGCCTGCACTCCCGGCGTCCGCTCAGAAGACTACCATTGACTCCACAGCATAGACGTGCACGCCTGGCATGGTGCCGGGCTAGAGCGACTTGGATGAGGGAATGGCGGAACGTCGTGTTCTCCGATGAGTCACGCTTCTGTTCTGTCAGTGATAGTCACCGCAACGAGTGTGGCGTCGGCGTGGAGAAAGGTCAAATCCGGCAGTAACTGTGGAGCGCCCTACCGCTAGACAACGCGGCATCATGGTTTGGGGCGCTATTGCGTATGATTCCACGTCACCTCTAGTGCGTATTCAAGGCACGTTAAATGCCCACCGCTACGTGCAGCATGTGCTGCGGCCGGTGGCACTCCCGTACCTTCAGGGGCTGCCCAATGCTCTGTTTCAGCAGGATAATGCCCGCCCACACACTGCTCGCATCTCCCAACAGGCTCTACGAGGTGTACAGATGCTTCCTTGGCCAGCGTACTCTCCGGATCTCTCACCAATCGAACACGTGTGGGATCTCATTGGACGCCGTTTGCAAACTCTGCCCCAGTCTCGTACGGACGACCAACTGTGGCAAATGGTTGACAGAGAATGGAGAACCATCCCTCAGGACACCATCCGCACTCTTATTGACTCTGTACCTCGACGTGTTTCTGCGTGCATCGCCGCTCGCGGTGGTCCTACATCCTACTGAGTCGATGCCGTGCGCATTGTGTAACCTGCATATCGGTTTGAAATAAACATCAATTATTCGTCCGTGCCGTCTCTGTTTTTTCCCCAACTTTCATCCCTTTCGAACCACTCCTTCTTGGTGTTGCATTTGCTCTGTCAGTCAGTGTATTTCACTTGCATACGTTGCTTCTGGTTTGATGACGGAGTTATAATGGCGAAATTTAGCATTACTTGAAAGAGACTGTTATTTGTAACTCGGCCATGCAATTTGTTGTGATCGTCTCAGTTCTAGAGTTCTATTATCTATTGTACCAGGAATGCTGGTACGAAACAGAGTTCCCGATGTTTAAAGTTGAACTCCGTGCGATAATGCCCGGCCGGCTTACAATGCATCAGCTGTGAGCAACGTGGAGCGTGTGACGTCACGTCCTGCAGATCTCAGTCAAGGCTAAATTGCGCCAGCCGAGAGAACATTCCAAATGTTCTATCATTAATAACTTTTGTTGGGACTAGAATACGATTAAATGAATAATGTCATCGTGTTGACCAATTTTTTGCCAACAACATTCCAAGTTTGAAGGAAATCCATCGAAGATTAAGGAAGATATTAAATAGAATAAAATAGCCCCAATTCTCCAGAATCGTGTATGAAAGGGAGGCATATTTTCTTGACAAGATGGTTCTACACCGCCGCGATGTGAGTTACAAGTTCGATTCTCGTCGAGTGTTTGAAAGTCTGCGTAATAATAACTTTAACTCTACGATGTTTCGTATCGGACTTAGAAAATTCAACACCGTTCGCGTGTGACAGAGAAGTTCCACTGTGAATTAAGACATGTCAATTTACGTGCATTTCATGGCATTAATTATTTGTGTGACCAGCACGGGTGTAATTAGCTTGTATTTTCCTCCCTCACGAGTGTAATGATTTCCAAATGATTAACTTAGTGTTTAAATCCAAAAGGTCTTCGAAATTTTTCCAAACAGTAAACTTCATACTATATGATCGACATAACCGAGTAAACCATTACGATCGAACTTATATTTTCTCAAATGAATGGCATTCTAAGTAGGACTCTATCACGATTTTGTGATTCCTTAAACTTGTGTTTTACGTGCGAAGGACATTTCTCGCATTCTTAAGATAGAACTTGTATCTGTAAATACATCGAACTCAGGAATGTTCTCGAATAGACTGTGTTTGCATTATAACATTATTACTTATAATCTAAGTGAATTGAAAGGGACTAATTTCAATACATAAAATCTTTATTTATTACAGTGATTAATTCCAATCAAAGACTGTATTTGCTTAATCAAATGAAGTGAACGGGACTAAATTCACAAGATAAAAATATTTATTTACAATTTATTACAGTGATGACTTCCAATCAAAGACTGTGAACTTAAAAGCAATCTCGAATGGAGTACTTTACTTTTTCATGTTATTCTTCAGCCGATGTTATTTGACTGTGATAAAGTGACATACTTATTGTTTCTTCCTAAGTGGCTGATACATCACAAGTTCAATTCCATTTTTTATTTCGAGTTAAGTTTCACATTTAACTCAATCTAATATTTTCGACTATGTAACTTCAACTGTAGTAACATTCAGTCTTAATTTTTCAAGTGCGATCAGATCTAAGTGACATTCTGTCGTTACTATTGATTTACAGTATTTTGAAACCATTACTCTGTCTAAACGAGTACATTTCGGGCACACGTGTATTGCCGTGTTCTATTTCTACATCTTCGAGAGCTTCTAGATCTTCTAGAATTTCGAGAACTTCGAGACATTCTAGATTTTCGAGATCTTCCAGACCTTCATGGGAAGACGATTCAAGGGTGAACGAGCAATAGTAGGACCGCAGTGTACATTAACAGCCCAGACCCAGGAGGGCACTCATAAAAGCTTCTGTACTGAGGTGATGTGAAATTTAACATTTATTTTTGTGAATAAAGTCTTCAACAATTTTAAGAAAGAGTCCATTATACTTCTTTCATCCCAATCTCTCCTTTCTGTAACAATTCAGATAGAGACCGGACTCACCCTGTGTCAGTCTCATTCCTAGCTAGCCGACTTGAACAATTATCCTGTTACACTATGGATGCTTTTTCATTACCATTCCAAGTGACGATTTCACCAAGATATTTAAATTTAATAACAAATGTTATTTTCTGAGTATTATTTAATATAATATATGGAGTGTCAACTTTAAAGGATGGCATCACTTTCGTTTACTCAAAAGATATTTTCAACCAAACCTTTGCTGCTAATCTTCCTAATACCTCTACTTGAAATTTTGCTTCTTGTATACTATTTGCTAATAGCTCCAGATCATCAACAAATGCAAGACAGTTTAGTCGAATACAGTATTTCCTCCAATCTTTACAGTCGGAGGACATACCTTACTCCATTCACGCATAACTTTTCCCAGCACACAATTAATGGGGATAATCCATCTCCCTGTTGAAGACCAGTGTGAATTTCAAATGGTTCAGAGATTTCATTTCTCAGAGTGACCGCAATAAGGTTAACAAGTTTCCGATGTAGACCAAATTCAGTAAGGATATGTAGTAATGATTCACGATGGATAGTATCATAAGCCTTTCGAAAATCAACAAAAGTTAATTTGTTCCTAATGCGTTGTTTTATACTGCACTAATAATAATAATAATAATAATAATAATAATAATAATAATAATAATAATAATAATAATTGGTTTAGGTCCGTCCTAAATGCTAGTTCTTGACAGACGCTGGGATGTCGGAATTTTGTCCTGTAAGTGAACTGTTCTGCATTGGTTACGTTCTGACCGAACAAATTTGAACACAGTGTGATAAAAGTGTATGTGTTTCGTCTGAAGATTGTTGCATTACTCTGTGTTTTGTGTTGTACGATTTAGTTATTGCATATTACAGTCTTGGCGTTACTCTGTGCGTTTTGTTAGGCCTATACGTTTTGGTTATTGCATATTACTTTTCTTTTACTGTTGTGAAGGTATTTTTACAGAAACAAGGATGATTGAGGTAACAAATTTTATAAATAATAATTACATTATTACTCTGAAACGAGCCACCAGAAACCACGTGTCCCTTATACCAATACAGAGTGTCTCAATCTTTTGGGTCAAATTGGAACGGGCGATAGTAGGTTCACAACCGATTAGCCTATATTGAGATAGGGAACCAATGGTCGGAAATGCATATTTATTATGTTATGGACATTTATTTATTTATCCGTGTCCGAAATCACTACAATATACACTGACTGACAGTGACAATGCAACACCAAGGAGGAGTGGTTCGAAAGGGATGAAAGTTGGGGAAAAAACAGAGACGGCACGGACGAATAATTGATGTTTATTTCAAACCGATATGCAGGTTACACAATGCGCACGGCATCGACTCAGTAGGATGTAGGACCACCGCGAGCGGCGATGCACGCAGAAACACGTCGAGGTACAGAGTCAATAAGAGTGCGGATGGTGTCCTGAGGGATGGTTCTCCATTCTCTGTCAACCATTTGCCACAGTTGGTCGTCCGTACGAGGCTGGGGCAGAGTTTGCAAACGGCGTCCAATGAGATCCCACAGGTGTTCGATTGGTGAGAGATCCGGAGAGTACGCTGGCCACGGAAGCATCTGTACACCTCGTAGAGCCTGTTGGAAGATGCGAGCAGTGTGTGGGCGGGCACTATCCTGCTGAAACAGAGCATTGGGCAGCCCCTGAAGGTACGGGAGTGCCACCGGCCGCAGCACATGCTGCACGTAGCGGTGGGCATTTAACGTGCCTTGAATGCGCACTAGAGGGGACGTGGAATCATACGCAATAGCGCCCCAAACCATGAAGCCGCATTGTCTAGCGGTAGGGCGCTCCACAGTTACTGCCGGATTTGACCTTTCTCCACGCCGACGCCACACTCGTCTGCGGTGACTATCACTGACAGAACAGAAGCGTGACTCATCGGAGAACACGACGTTCCACCATTCCCTCATCCAAGTCGCTCTAGCCTGGCACCATGCCAGGCGTGCACGTCTATGCTGTGGAGTCAATGGTAGTCTTCTGAGCGGACGCCGGGAGTGCAGGCCTCCTTCAACCAATCGACGGGAAATTGTTCTGGTCGATATTGGAACAGCCAGGGTGTCTTGCACATGCTGAAGAATGGCGGTTGACGTGGCGTGCGGGGCTGCCACCGCTTGGCGGCGGATGCGCCGATCCTCGCGTGCTGACGTCACTCGGGCTGCGCCTGGACCCCTCGCACGTGCCACATGTCCCTGCGCCAACCATCTTCGCCACAGGCGCTGCACCGTGGACACATCCCTATGGGTATCGGCTGCGATTTGACGAAGCGACCAACCTGCCCTTCTCAGCCCGATCACCATACCCCTCGTAAGGTCGTCTGTCTGCTGGAAATGTTCCGTTGACGGCGGCCTGGCATTCTTAGCTATACACGTGTCCTGTGGCACACGGCAACACGTTCTACAATGACTGTCGGCTGAGAAATCACGGTACGAAGTGGGCCATTCGCCAACGCCGTGTCCCATTTATCGTTCGCTACGTGCGCAGCACAGCGGCGCATTTCACATCATGAGCATACCTCCGTGACGTCAGTCTACCGTGCAATTGGCATAAAGTTCTGACCACTCCTTCTTGGTGTTGCATTTGCTCTGTCAGTCAGTGTATTTACAACTACTCTATTAACACTTTGTTTTTCCAGTATTCAACTGTCGAGATGGCACATTTATTGGCTTCCACCAAATCCTTCATACTACATGGTTTAGGCAGATTTCTACAGAGTAGAAGGTGTCCATGATCTTGCTTTTCACCACGCTCACACAAATCTTGATCACCATGGACATACACAGCGTACACCGCATAACAACAACGTAGCTCATAGTAATTGTTCAAAGTGACGACCACCAGTCTCAATGCATGCATGGCAACGGCGAATTAATTTCTGCCGCACTCTCTCAAAGATCCTTGGTGTCGGAGTGTCCGGTAATTAACGTCGGAGAACCAACATACTGCATCAATTGCTGGGCGAATACAAGGCGGTGGGGACAGTGTTATGATCTGGAAAATGTTCTCGTGGTATTATTTCAGTCCCATCATCCGTATGAAAGGCTCCATTGATCGAAATGTCCATGAATCACTCTTCGGTGATCACGTCCACCCGGGCATAACAATTATCTTTCCTCGGTAGTATAGGATGTTCCGGCACGATAATGCGCCTTGCCACACAACTATAAGTGTCCGCGCATAGCTGGAAGAGCACGATGAAGACTTCATTCCCTTGTCCTGAGACAGCCCCGATCTCAATCCATTTGAACATACAGTACGTGTGACCACCTCGATCGTCGTGTTCGCCGTCTCTCTCCTCCACTACGCACCCTTCAACAGTGGTAGAACTCACTGCAGACGGCATGGCCTTAGATACCTGTGGAGACCAATCAGCACCTGACTGTGTCACTGCTAGCACATCTGGCTGCTGTCCCTACTTCGAAGGCCAGTCAGCTTGACATGTGTTGTTTGTATGCTCTAGAAAAGAATTCTTTCTGATTATATTAGACAAGTTTGCGAAAGTACTAGCTGGTTTGAAAGAAAATGTATTCTAGTGAAGCTCAATTTATAGGATTCCAGCAATATATCAGATATTTTAGATTCAGGAGGTCAAATATACTGACCTACCCAAGGCCTTTGATAGCGTAGATCATAGGAGATTACTTACGAAAATGAATGCTACGGTATTGGACTAGACAAAAGAGTGGTTGAATGGGCGGATAAATGTGTAGAAAATAGAACTCAGAGAATTAGAGTAGGTGAAGTGTTATCTGGTCGTGTAATGATTAAGAGGGGGTCCCGTAGGACAGTATTATTGGACCTTTGTGATTCATATATACATAATTGATATGAGTAAAGAACTGGGATCACAGATAAGGCTATTTGCAGATGATGTTTTACTGTATAGGGTGGTAAACGAGTTGTAAGGTTGTGAACGACTGCAGGAGGACCTAGACAATGTTGTGAGATGGACAGCGGACAATGATATGATGGTAAATGGGTTTGAAAGTCCAATTGGCCAATCAGCAGAAGTCCAATCATCACAGTATCGAGCAAATTGTAGACGTTGTAATCGATGTTCTTGTGTTAGTAGCCTATAGGTGTAGTCGACCTCCGTTTACTCCGGAACCCCATTCCCAGAAGGACTAGCTGAACTATTGCAGTAGAGACGTGTCTGGATGTCCCCTGCTTCGTTTGGACGGTGAACTGTTCCACTATAGCTTATCGGTTGGCCTTTATGCACCGCCATAGTTGACGTTCACCTTGATTATTAATGGCACGTGGAGCTCCGCATTTTCCATGACGGTTATTCTCAATGTTGTCATTCGTCCACTCACTTAACTTTACCCCAGATACACGTTAAAAATTCACAAACGTCGTTGTTTCTGAAGTACTGCCCCCATTAGACCGAAAGCCCATAATCATCCGTTTATGCAACTCGGTTAAATCGTTTCCCAGGACAGCAGGAAGTGCAATGTGTACAGCCAGCCTGTCGGTCGCATTATATATCCGCTTTACCAGCCCACGTCATGAAAAGAATCAATCCCCACAGGACTCCTCGAGCATACGTTAACCACAGTGTTCTTGGGAAAAGACCAAAAGGAAACCGTCGTGATGTTTGGGAGAAGCAGATTGTCAAGGACCTTCAAATTCGAGATGTAAACTAGCGTCGCATATACACAACATCTGTGGCTCATACACAACCGCACTCGGCTTGTTGGAGCGAAAAGATAATGATGCTAATGACCGCCCCACGTCTCGGGGCTACGCACTGCGGAAGGCACATCTAGCCGGTGGTAATAATAATGTGATTCGACTGTGTATGTTTCAAGAGAATACAGGCACATACTGGCTTGGACTGGGTAGGCGCTGGCTCCGCTGGCTGTGAGGAGCGCGCAAGGCCAGCGGACATGACAAATGGTGTGATTAATAAAATTAATGTTATTGGCGTTACGTCCCACTAACTTCTTATACGGTTTTCGGAGACGCCAAGGTGCCGACATTTAGTCCCGCAGGAGTTCTTTTACGTGCTAGTAAATCTACCGACACCAGGCTGACGTATTTGAGTACATTCAAATACCACAGGATTGAGCCAGGATCGAACCTGCCAAGTTGAGGTCTGAAGGCCAGCGCCTCAACCGTCTGAGCCACTCAGCCTGACACAAATGGTGCGTGAGTGGAGGGGAAGTATAGGAGAAGCGGTCAATTCAATATTTATTTATTTATTTATTTATTTATTTATTTATTTATTTATTTATTTATTTATTTATTTATTTATTTATTTATTTATTTATTTATTTATTTATTGCTTTCTGTTTCGTGCCCTATTTCCTACCAATGAACCTATGTTGTTTTCACTGAAAATTATTTGATCATTTAGACTGATAACGATGTTTATCTAACGAAAATAATTTATAATCGTGTACAGTTATCGAATAAGAACTTTCTATTGGCCATAATCTGAAACTTTTTCAGAGTGGTGGAATTGGAAGAAGATTTAGAACATACAAATCACTTGGAAAGCTAGAAGACTTGATTATACAAGAAAAGTCAAGCAAATCATGGCATGATATCACGTCAAAAATTCCGGGTCCTGTACAGATGGCCTCTCCAAAGTCGTTTAAGGTAAGTAAACAATCCTGACAGTAGTTTGCATTATAATATGAAAATTGCCGTTTTTATGACGAGGGTCCAATACGCTGGAACCATATCTAGTTCGTTTCTTACAAGAGACTTAAATGCCCTCTCATTTACATCATTACTGCAACCCTTGAATACCCTCATAACCAAGTGCAGAGATCTGTACCCTTTATTTACAATGCTATTTATGTGAGTACCCCAATGAAGGTAATTATTTCCTTATATTAACACCTAAGTAGGAATTTTCACCCCATCAACACAATAATTCAATATGAGCTGATTTTTCCTATTAATGAAACTCTCAACCTGACCTTAACCCGTTTATCATCATACCATTGTCTGCTGTCCATCTCACAATACTGTCGAGGTCTTTTTTGCAGTTGCTCACAATATTGTAACTAATTATTACTCTATACAGTATAACATCATCCGTAAAAAAGCCTTACAGTATCTCTGATTTCAGTTGTTTACTCGTATCATTTACATATGTAGCCTAATAAAACATAAAGGTCCAATAATACTGCCTTGAGAAATTCCCTTCTTAATGATTACAGGATAAGATAGTGCTTCACCTATTCTAACTAATTATCTGAGTTATATTTTCTAGAAATATAGCCACCCATTCAACCACTATTTTGTCTAGTCCAATCGCAACATTTTTGTCAATAGTCTCACATGATCTACCCTATTAAATGCCTTAGATAGGTCAGTCGCGATACAGTCCATTTGACCTCTTATATCCAAGATATCTGCTATATCTTGCTGGAATCCTACAAGCTGAGCTTCAGTGGAATAACCTTTCCTAAATTCAACCTTTCTATCGAAACAGTTATTAATTTCGCAAACATATATAATGTAATCAGAAAGAATGCTTTCCCAAAGCTACATGCAACACATGTCAAACTGACTGGCCCGTTCTTTTCGGCTTTATGTTTATCACCCTTTACTTTATACACAGCGGTTACTATAGCAACTCTCCATGCATTTGGTATAGCTCATTTATACAAACAATAATCATAAAAGTAGTTCAGATGTGGTACTATATCCCAATCCATTGTCTTTAGTATATCCCCAGAAATCTTATAAATTCCAGCTGCTTTTCTAGTTTTCAACTTTTGTATATCATTGTAACAGGGGCGGCTTTTCCAGTGAGGTAGGCGAAGTGCCACTTCACCATTTATTACCAGAATTATTTTTTAAAATTTATTTTTCTTATGACATTTGTTGGTTTAACGGAAAGAAAATGTTTTTCGCACGGCATTTGGAGCACCATCAGCTCGCATCACTTGATGCGAACCAGGGAAACTCACGAAAACGCCGGCTATCGGCCACAGTACGGCGCGTGAGATTGAGTGAAGACGAGAGATTCCGCAGCTGGCTCTACCTCCCAAGTGCTCCCTCCTACCGCTTGGCCTTGGCGGTTGCCATGCCAGCCGTAACGTCATCCGCGTACTTTCATCATAGCGGAATGTGTAAATGAAGTTGCCGTAAGATCGGAATGTTTCGTCTTCCCTGCGTCATCCTGTGTGAAGTACGAGTACTTACGAATCGAGGTTCATTTGTAGTGTTGTGCTGTTTTATTTAAACATGTATCCTGTTTATGATATAGTGTTTATTTGATTAGAAACACCATTTTCACGTTGGAGAAACGAAGATCAGAATGAAGTTCTACGTTTTGGTCGCCCTACTGAATCACTGCAAATTTGTGCAACAAAAGAAGTGAAACATTCTAGTAAATCTTACAATCTTAGTTTCAAACGATCCTGGTTTAAGGAATTTCCATGGTTGTGCTCCTCTCCAGCTCTACAGAAGTTGTTTTGTTGGCCCTGCTTTCTCTTTAGCTATAAAAATAACATTTGGAATAAAGAAGGATTTTCAGCCCTTTTGAACATAACACGTTCTTTACATAAGCACTCAGACTCTGCAGAACATATAAAATGCCAGCTAGATTTGAAGACTTTGAAAAGAAACAAAAATAAGATCTCTGATGCCCTGAAGGAAAATGATAGACTGTATATTGTGCAGTTCAATGAAAATGTACGTTTAAATAGGCTTTTCCTTCAGTTGGTAATTGATGCAGTGCTCTATTTAAGTAAATAAAAACTAGCTTTTCGTGGTCATGATGAAACATTAAATTCAATAAATCGTGGTAATTTTAAGGAATTTTTAACATTGCTGGTATCAAGGAGTCCTGCAGAAATACAAAACCAGTATTCTAAGAAAACAGTGTGTTTAGTGGCGAATCAAAGAGTATTCAAAATGAGTTAATCGAGTGCATTTCAAAATACATCGATAATTTCTTAAAAACACAATTGACGAGTGCTGATTTTTTCCTGTTCAGGTCGACAGATATCACACAGGTGTCTCAGTGTTCTGTAATTGTGAGGTTTGTTAATGCTGACGGGACTATAGTGGAACGTTTCTTAGGTTTCCATGATGTAAGTGCTGACAGATCCTCAGATGCTTTGTTTGCTTTATTGGACACAATTTTAGTGCTTTAACACCAACAAATTTGAATGTATACAGTTTTAACTCAGTCAGTATATTCAGCCTTGAAGGCCAGTGCTATTAAACAGACACACAAGGCATTAAAAATAAAACGAATAATTTAAGCAATACAAAGTAAACAAAAAACAAGATCCAACGCAGTACCCCAAGATGAAAAACTTTGAACGCACACAAACCTTATTTCTTTTTCTTCAGGTTGTCTTTAATTGTGACATTTGACCCACAAGTTTGTGAACTTGTAGAAATATGAGACAATAAATTTGTATTTTATCTAAATATTTTAATATAAGGTCTATAGGAGTTGGTTGTACAAAAATGTTGATGCATATCTTATATTAATTGCCAGTTTTCATGACTTTCTTGCAGCTGATGATGGCGCTAAAGAAACACCGAAACTAGTACTGCTAAATAAAGTTAACATGTTGTAATGCATTCAGGCAACATTGTTTTGTATTGAATAGGTGGAACCTCTAAAAACTTTATAAGTATTTGTGAAATCTTTTGCTCACACTCATTACCTCTTCAAATGACTTACAGTTTCAGAATATTCACATTTGGGTAAAGTCACTCTATCAACCGCTGTGTATTATTCTACATCATGCAGGTTCTGGTTAAAGAGGGTTTGAGGTATTTTCAGTTTAATGTAATGGATATGAGCAAGTACTGTCTCCAGATGATGTTCTTCCCAATCCTCTCATGATTGTTGACAATGTCGTTATAGAACAGCAAGACGTTATTCGTGCATGTAAATGTAATGTAAAACAGCTCTATGCCCTTGAAATATACAAGTATATTAACAAAAACAAAAATATAATTGAGAACATTAAACATGAATATTCAGCACGCAGTAAGATGTACCACCGTTGTATGTTATGCAAACCCAAACTTAGCATAACAAAGCGCAAGCTCTTGTACTTCATTCCAAAATTCTTTAATGTCTTTTTCGGTTCTTTACAAACTACTTCATTAAGTAAGAAAATGAGTCTGAATTGTCTTAAATCCTTTGTCAGGGATAATAAAACTGTTATTGAAGAAATAACTACATGAGAACATCACGTCACCATATTCAATTTCTATTCGATGCTCCACCATGTGCTGTTGATCATATCCATCATTCACTCATACCCATACTCGTACATCAGGCGTCATTTAAAAAATTAATATTCTAAATTACCACGCACAAGGTTTCACCTTACGTGGTATTTTACTGATATCTACTCGACTCTGTTGAGGTTGGTGCGATTTTGTTATGTATAATAATAATAATAATAATAATAATAATAATAATAATAATAATAATAATAATGTATTTAATGTGTGCAAGAGATAGTTACAAGTTCAATTTATTTCAAGTATTAATATGTTAATAACAATACTACTACTACTTCTGTAATATATGTGGTTTAGTTACAATATTAATTTTTCTCAAGTAATAATGTTATTAGAAGAGTTATGTATCTAAGAACCAGAGATCTGTAAATATGTAAAGAACATAATGAGCGAATAAATACTACTACTACTACTACTACTACTACTACTACTTTAGTATGGAACATTAATGCACATGTAGATTTTTTAATGTCAAACCTCTTACCATTGTGCTTTTCCGACAAGACGAGCTCAATATGCAGTGCCGTACGTGTATGGCGATCATTTTAACACTGATAGGCCATTTAAACATCTGTGTGCTATATATTGGTTATCACAATTTTTGTTATGTTTCTTAGTTATCGATAAAGAAAGTGATGTTCATCATGGTCGGTATCGCATGGGCTTTGCCCATTTTATAAGCGTCAATACAACGGTTACAGACGGCACATGTTCTGAAATGTCAATATCAAGCAAATATATTATGCAGTCCATCATCCGTGCACGAAACAATATTCGACATAAATATAAAGACTTCAATCTTGTTCGAGTAGGTACTGATTTTTTAGAAAACGCAACTTGATACACCTCTACAAGAGATTTTTAATTCTACATCATTGTCTAAGCCTGTCAAAAGTTCTGTGGCCGTGCAAACACGAGGAGAAGCAGGATGAGGAAAAGGAAGAAGAAACGGAAGATCTCATTTCTTCACCATTAAAGCAGATTGAATTTTTACCCACAGACGTAATTGCAGAACAACCTACTACATTAAAACAAGATCTACCTTCCTTGTCTGAGTTCATGATCACACCAGAATACCGTGATTAGTTAAAGCAATTTATTCAATACACCTACGGTTCAACACCCTGTGGGTGGGGGCGGTAGAATAACACCAACGGGAATCCCTGCCTGTCGTAAGAGGTGACTTAAAGGGGTCCCAGATGCTCTTAGCTTCGGAGCGTGGATTGATGAACATGGGGCCCTCATCTGAGTCTTGGCATTGTTTCCACCTACTCGTTTTTTTTGTTTTTTTGTTTTTTTGCTATTTGTTTTACGTCGCATCAACACAGATAGGTCTTATGGCGACGATAGGATAGGAAATACCTAGGAAGTGGAAGGAAGCGGCCGTGGCCTTATAGTTCCGTTTTTATGAGTTTCGACTTGACAGTTAGCCGGAAGTCAGCCGGTGGTGCCAAATTGCCACGAATACAAACAGCTGATTTACGATACACAAATGTAAATACTGGAATATAAGTCCATAATCGGTTATTCTTTGTAGCAACATACATGATTCACGTAAGATCAATAATGCACAACACATTTAGGATAAGGCTACAAGATAAAAATATGTCAATGCTCGAACAGATAAACCTTGAGAAAATTAAATTAAATTTCTACTCACCATGTAGACGATCTCGCGTTGCTGTTAGATTCAGTTTCCCGTAACGAAGGAAATAATCCTACAAAGCGAATATACCACTCATTTCTCAGTCACTATCGGCATTGTCATCGTCTGTTGAGGTTTCACTCTCGCTTGGCCCTAAAGAGATAATAAAGTTTTCAACATAATCGTCTGAACTACTTTATGCCCGTTTCTTCTGGCTATCCACCACATAAACTGGGTACTAGGGCTTGTTTTGTTTCAAGAGATGCATAAGATCCCCCTTCCCCATGTCATCGCGAACCGAAATATTGTGCTCCTTCAACCACTTAATCAACTCATTCTTTCTAGCCGACATTGTTAGTGCTTTGTCAAGAATGACTCTCCAACATTACAAACAATTTCCCGGCTCCTTAGTGGAGTACCTCGTCCGAAGGGCTTTCTTCTCTTGGGAGACGTAGGCGTCGACATGACAGAACATCAAATTCACACACGGGCATAAAATTAACCTACTATATAACTACCGAACGAAATGTTAAACTAAGCTACTATATAAAATAGATCACCTGTTACATACTATTTACTACAATATAACGCGCTATACTATTAAAAATACTAAACAATACATTTATAAACTCTACACTGCGAAATATAAACGAACAACAACCTAGCACAAAGACACACAAAGACCGCGAAAAGAACTGAGCACAATACAACACACAGCTGATAGCACGTTTTTACAGTAAACAACAAATCGACAACACTGCTAACCGCAACTGGAGTCTAACGCGCTCTATCGGAGCGATCGGCTGTCTATGATTGGCTGTTGATTAATTCACTTACCCTCCGTCAAAAGGCAGCGCTCAAACGTCAAGTCGAAACTCATAATAACTGAACTATAATTAAGGTACAGCCCCGGCATTTGCCTGGTGTGAAAATAGGAAACCACAGAAAACCATCTTCAGGGCTGCCGACAGTGGGGCTCGAACCCACTATCTCCCGATAACTGGATAGTGGCCGCACTTAAGCGACTGCAGCTATCGACCTCGGTCCACATACTCTTGCCAGACTCTTAATTATCGTCTATCTTATCCGCCCCAGTGGTGTTACGTTTGGAGGCCTACGGAGACTTTCATTTTCACGCCCGTCACAGCCCTTGTCTTTCTTTGGCCGATACCTTCATTTTCCATATTTTTCTGATTATTGTTATATAGAGGATGTTTGCCTAGTTGTATTGCCTCTAACAATCACCACCACCACACACGGTTCACCCTTCGCTCCTGATATAGAGAAAATCTTAATAGGGCAAAGCAATACAACCTACAGTATTAGCTGTGAAGAGGATTGTTTTCGTATAGGTAGTGCTAACATTAATATCGATGGCAACAGTCTTGTCTTAAATGGTGTGACCTGTAAACCTACCAAAGGTCCCTTAGAACTCAAGGATACCTGACAAGGATATAAGATAATCTTACGAGATATAAGTCGATTATATTATATTCATTACTGACGCTACACGACGTAATTATAAGAGTTCAGAAGCTGTGAATGCAAATAAGATTCTCAAGTGTTGAGGTTTTATTTATATGCTGTTTCCTACACATCAAATGTTTGCATGCTGTCTCAGTGTCATCTGCAATCTTCTGTTACCCTACGCAGACGTGATATACTGGACGATCCCAATCTACTCAGGGGCGTAGCCAGGGGGGGGTTACTGGGGGTTAGAACCCCCCCCCCCCATGGAACTTTCACAAAAAGAAAATAAATATAAACTGACAGTTAACAATAAACTAAATAAACATTGCTTAAAATAGATAGATAATAGATAATAGATAATAGATAATAGAAAATAGATAATGTCTATTAACTGTTGGAATATGCAAAGTCAGTATGGAGGTGTCTGCATGACTGCCGCGCCAGCTCTTTGGTCGTAGTGTGTGTGTGTTTCGAAACACCGCCGGCTCAATCAGCTGTCTCGATGCCTCGACACCACAACGTTTCATGTACCGTGTGTTGCGTGAACAGAAGCTCAGTCCTTCCGTACATGTCAGCTACATCGATGCTTTGAAACAGAAAAGATTTTTGAAACGGTCACGGTGGTTTGTTTATCTTCTCGCCTCAATAGAAACACTCCGATTGACATTGTCCTGAAGTTGAACTGACACTCGTTAATAGACGCTTCATATTCCGCACCGCAAGTCAAGTTACTAAAAGAACAATGTACTCCGCATTGTAAGGTATTTGTTGTACATAGAAAAAGGACATTATTGTTCTCAAAGCAGGGTCATACTATACTCCCATTTGTCAAGTGCAAACGTTTCGAAAATTATGTTTTTAAACTTCAAATTGAACTAGATTTTAAAGCTGGATTAGGCCAAATCTGTTACTGTACGACCAACCAGATGAAGTAGACAGAGAAAAGAAGTATATCTACCTGCCTACAGAGCCATATAACAACAATAAATACGAGCTTGACGACGTAGAAGTGAGGGGTCTCATGATCTGTGCAAGAGGGGCAATCCCTAAGAAGACGAGTTTCAACATCAGTACCAAGGACCTCAAAGCGCTCAGGGATTCTCTTCTGACACTCATTCAGACACCACTTATATTCGCCAGACAAAGATCATGGATTTATCATTTACAAAAAATATCCTTATATTTAACGAAGTTGTTATAGTGTATTCTTTGTCTTTACGCAGCCACCAAGTGGATTTTGAAAATAAAATAAAAATAATACCGATATTCGATTCTTCTTAGATGAATTACTCATTTTATAATCATTCAAATTAGTTCACTTAGTTGTTAACTATCTTACCATGCTTTCGTAACTACATGGTTACATGTACGTAAAACCAAGCGAGTTGGCCGTACAGTTAGCTGTGATCTTGCATTCGGGAGATAGTGGGTTTGAACCCCACTGTCGGCAGCTCTGAAAATGGTTTTCCGTGGTTTCCCATTTTCACACCAGGCAAATACTGAGGCTGTACCTTAATTAAGGCCATGGTTGCTTCCCTGTCCCATCTACGTATCTACCTATCTACGTCGGTGCGACGAAAAGTAAATTGTAAGAACAACATGAAAAAGGAAATTGAAGACAACAGAAAGAAGATTATTCCTATTATCAAAACTATCATTTTGTGTGGCCGCCAAGGTTTACCCCTTAGAGGACATAGAGACGATGGACCCATTATATTGAATGATGAAGAGCCTACTGAAAATGATGGAACTTTTAGTACTTTCCTTCATTTTCGTGCAAGAAATGGGGATGAGGATTTAAAAACTCATTTGCTTACAAGCAGCCGCAATGCTATGTACATTAGCCCACAAACAAAACGAGATCACTCACGTATGCAATTACTTTATTGTTGAAAACATCGTGCGCAGAGTGAACAGATCACAGTGTTTCACTATAATGGCCGATGAGACAAGTGACATTTCTGGAATGGAACAAATGTCACGTTGTGTTCGGTATGTCAACCCTGACTCTCAGACACTCAGGGAGGACTTCCTCCAGATTGTACCGATCACTGACGCCTCTGGAAGAGGTTTGGCTGCCAAAATAATTGATGTGCTTAAGAAGATAGGAGTCAACTTAAATTATTTAAGAGGACAAGGATATGATGGAACTAACGCTATGAGTAGGCAGTTTAATGGCGTCCAAGCGATAATAAGGGAGACCTACCCGTTGGCTTTGTACGTGCACTGCAGTTCACATGTTCTCAATCTTGCTATAACCCATGCATGCTCAATCCAAGGAATCAGAAACTGTTTGGGTGCTGTGGGGAATATTTGTTCATTTCTTAGTTTTCCTAAAAGGTTAAATGCATTTAAAGAATCGATAGATGCCACTGTTCCTGAAAGTGACAAAACGAGGCTTAAAGCATTGTGTCTAACAAGATGGGTGGAGCGCCATGACTCAAATGCAGTATTTCTAGAACTGTTTGATGCCGTCGTTGCAGTTCTTGAAAATATAGTACAATGGAATAATAAAGAAGCCTGCACTAATGCTCTACATATACTAAATCAAGTATTTAATGTAAGTGCTCTTCTTAGCAGATTTTTTCAAAGTGAAGAGTTGGACATTACAAAAGCATTTTCATATGCTAATGTTGTGGAGGACAGAATTATCAAGATCAGAGGAAACGCAGAAGAGGAGTTCATAAACATATTTATGCAAGCAAGCAAGAAAGCTTCTCAATTGGACACACAAATTACCATTCCTCGTATAACAAAGCGCCAAAGGTAATGAAGGTATCGGCCAAAGGAACACAAGGGCCACGAAGGGCGTGAAAATGAAAGACTCCCTAGCCCTCGCAAACCCAATAGCGTTGGGGTCGGAAAAGAACAAGAGTTGACCAAGAGAGGTCGGATAGGATAGATGAAAGTGAGAAGCCTGGCACAAGTAAGTGGAAGCAATGCCAGGACTCAGCTAAGGGCCCCGTGGTCGCCAACCCACGCTCCAAAGTTCAGAGCCCTTGGGGCGTATCCTTATGACAGTCATACATGCGCGTACCAGACACGCACAAGCAGTTTCATTATGTTATATCTTAATTTTGTAACTGTAACCCCCCCCATTGGGCGATCCTGGCTACGCTACTGAATCTACTCGTAGAACTTCAGCAACTGTGATCGCATACGGCATAAAGCAGAGATTCTAGAAATTGAGAAGGAATTACGTCATGCGAGTATTATTGAATAATGACTAGTAAAAGCAAGATTTCACCTATAAGGAAAAACATCGCACACGAGGAGTTACGTAAACCAGCTTGTCGCACCTATCGTCGTAGACATGCCATTACGCGCGGAAAGAATGATCTATGGCAAGCTGACTTCGTAGAAATGATCCCTTATGCTTTAGCAATAAGGGGTATAAGTATCTACTTACTGTCATCTATATTTGCTCTAAGTTTGCCTTTGAAGAACCCATGCATTCTAAGACAGGTGCACAATTCAATAAGGCTTTCATATGTATTGCTCAACATCCGAAACGCTGTCCATGTCTTCTTCAAACTGATCAAGGTGAAGATTTTTACGACAACGTATTTTCTTCTTATCTCATGTCACTTGGCATTCATCATTATTCTACGTATAGCAAGTGTTGTAGAATGCGTTGATCGAACACTCAAACAATTCATGTGGCGATAATTTACAGCTACTGCAATGACACAAAGCAACGTCTTGTCTTCAAAAGTACACCATACTGTAGCCCTGGACAGTTGCAATACATTATGGGATCAAAACAGCTGATCCACGACGTCATGGCTTGCATAAAGGTAATCCTGTTCGCATCAGCAAACACAAGCCCGTCTTCTCAAAAGAATGAATCCCTAACTGGAATACATATAATATAGCCCGTCTTCTCAAAAGAATGAATCCCTAACTGGAATACATATAATATTCAAATCAACAGGGTTAACTATGTACATTTAGTACGTGTTGAAGAGATGTTAAGTACAGAACAAAAATGGCCAACCAGACACCAGTGGGATCCGAATCCGCAACCTCCCGATTTCGCGTCGGTTGCTCTACCAATTGAGCTATGGTGGGTTCGGATCGTTGGCTGAATGGTCAGCGTACTGGCCTTCCGTTCAGAGGGTCCCGGGTTCGATCGGGATTTTAACCTTCATTGGTTAATGTTGTTGTTAATGTGGTTGTTTGTGCTGTCCCCAACATCCCTGCAACTCACACACCACACGTAACACTATCCTACACCACAATAACACGCAGTTACCTACACATGGCAGATGCCGCCCACCCTCATCGCAGGTGCCGCCCACCCTCATCGCAGGTGGTGGTGGTGGTGGTGGTGGTGATTTTTGATTTAAGAGGAAGTACAACGAGGTAATCATCCTCTCTGAACAAATAAGTGGAAAAGAAATTTAAAATATAAAACAAAATTACTTATTCAACAAAGGAATTTGGAAAAGCAGTACAAAATAAAACAAAAAACAATTATAGAATTAGGCCGAAAGGATCACTAACGTATCAAAAGGGAACGTACGTTCCCTGAGTAACAGTACACTTGTAATTTATATACCCTTGATAAGTCCACTGTCGCACATAAAGCGGATGACGAGATCAGCAGTAGTCGCGTCATCGGCTAGTATGCGTTCGAGTGTTTCCTGCAAGCCGAGGCTCCGTCTTAGGCCAGAGAGATCGGCGCACTCTGTGAGGATGTGGGTCACGGTGAAGTCGGCACCACAAGAACACACTGGGTGGTCTTCCCTCTTCAGGAGATAAGAGTGCGTGGATCGTAAATGACCTATCCTCAGCCTGCATAGTACTATGGCCTCTATCCGTGAAGGTCGGAAAGAGGACCGCCACACGGCAGTTGTCTTCTTAATTGCTCTCAGCTTGTTGGGAGTTTGGATATCTAGCCACTCCGATTCCCAGGACGCCAAGATGGTTCGACGTAGTTGGGAATAAATATCCTTAGCAGATACATTGACTGGTCTTGGAGGTAAAAGTACAGCTTCCTTTGCAGCTTCATCCGCAAGTTCGTTTCCCGCAATCCCAACATGGCTTTGAAGCCACGCGAAAGTGATTCTGGTGCCACATCCCCTAACCTGGCTAGAAGGTCATGTATCTGCTGTACCAGTGGGTGTTGCGAGAAACAGGTTTCAATAGACTGCAGAGAGCTTAACGAATTGGTACACATAAGAAAGTGGCTTCTTTCGTCACGCAGTGCAAACTGCTCATCCTCTAAGATGGCGTAAAGCTCTGCAGTAAACACGCTACATACTTTAGGGAGCGAGATCTTCGTGCTCATATCATCAATGACGAAAGAGCAACCAACATTATCTCCGATTTTAGAACCATCCGTGAAGATAAGTCTCGCAGCCGGATGTTGGTGAACGAAGTCCTGGAAATACCTCCGATAAACGGAGGAATCCGTGTTCACCTTGGGTCCACGGAGCAGATCCAGACGTATATCCGGTCGCGGAACCAACCACGGAGGTACCTCGCTAAGAGTTCGTTCAAGACAACCACCGATATCAATATTCAAATCATGACACAAGCTATCAATCCGAAACCCAACCGGCCGTGTGGCATTCGGCCGGTCTTGGCACCGCTGGTGGTATTGGGTGCGATAGATGCACTGATAGCTTGGATGTAGCAGCATTTCACGAATTTTGGCAGCGTACGTGAGGAGTAACTGCTGCCTCCTTATCCGTAAAGGTGGGTCTTCCTTACAAGGGATGCACTCGGCTAGTAATAGCCACACGAAATTATTTATTATCCAAGAATATATGTATATTACTAAATACATAAATGTGGAAAATAATATTACGCACAAATTTAGCGTGATACCAAATATAACCGATATCAGCCTGTCGCAAATGCACTGACAAATTCAGATGTTTTATTTTGTGTCGATAATTCTGTAGTCGCCTGACTAAAAATCCTACTCTTCCTGCCAACGTACTTCACTTATACCAAATGCATCTAACTTTAACCTATCCACTTCCCATTTCAGATTAACTAACTTATCACAACGATTCAAACTTCTAACATTCCACGCTCCGTCTCGCAGTATCGCTGTATTCATCTCCCTGATGATTGTCCCCTCTCGTGTAGTCCCAACCTAGAGATCCGAATGGGGGACTGTTCAACCTCCGGAATATTTTACTCGGGAGGAACCCATCGTCATGCGGAGAGAGCTCCATGTCCTTGGGAGTAAGTTACGGCTGTATTTTCTCGTTGCTTTCATCCGTGTAGCAATATTAACACAGCAAAGCCATGTTAATAGGTATTATTACAAGGCCGAGTCAATGTACCAGACTGCCGCCCTTGCAGCTTCCGAAAGGCTGCTACGCTCATTTCGATTAGCCATTTGTTAGTATGGTCTCTCGACAGCTACCCATCCGATATGGTTGCACTGACGACTCCGTTATCTGCTTCATTGGGACGGACAAGCCTCCCTAGCGTGGCAGGGTAACATGGTTCAGAGGGGTGGCCACAAAGTATATGCGTACACATTGTATAGCATAGAAAGTACCGCAAAAAAGAAAAAAAAAAAAAAGCCCGCAAGACTAATGCGTACCTTTAAACGTTCGACCACAATAATATTATTTATGCTTTCTAACAGTACAAATCGTGCATTAGGTTCGTTAATAGCATTCCGTAATTCGAAAGCCGCTGAACATATTTTTTTCAGATTTTCACTGTTGCCTAGAGGATCTCCTGGGAAAGGTTTCCACTTGTAAAATATTGAACTGTGATGGAAGAATGAAACTAACTCCACGCGATACGATTTCTTAGCTTACGCTGCCTAAACCGTTAAAGGTATCTCCAAACTTTATGCATAACAAAGCATGGAAGCTTCTACAAGAAAGTCCCAGAAATCACATATCTATTTTTAAAAGACAGTTTTACCATTAGAAATCATATGCTAGGTAGGGAAATAGCATTTCCTCAGCTCGGCTTGACACTGCCTAAACCATTAATTTATAACCCGAGAATAGCTGAACAGGTTTTTATGCGTTTTTCACTGTTTTCTAGAAGACCTCTGGACGAAGATATTCATGTATTGGACATGAAGCGCTCAGTTGAGCTCACTTATTTCAGACAGGATAAACATGTTACCAACCATAAAATCATTGAGCACTGGTGAATGAGAATAGAGAGGTCGTTTGACTCGCGCACTCACTGCAAGAGTAGAACTACTATGCACTCTTTTTTTTAACCTCGAAAAGCAGCTGGCCCAGACAATATCTCGAACGAGCTGATGAAAGGATCAATGATATCTACCATTAAGTTATGGACAGCCCTATACAACAAGTGCTTAGGAATCATGGACACCCCTGCAGTATGGAGAGAATCGACGGTCAAGGTGATGTACAAAGGGAAAGGACCACAGAATACCCCCAGAATCCTACAGAGGGATAGCCCTGGAATGTGCACCATTCAAGATAATGTACAATATCTTACTCAAAAAGATCCATGACAACATAATGGCAGTTATACCTCGGGAACAGTACGGCTTTACTCCCGGAAGATCAACTATACAAGCGGTGGAACACGTACTCCAATTCATAAGCGAAGCCCTGGCTAAACCCAAAGGCCATGCATATGCAGCATTCATTGATTACAAACAAGCTTTTGACGGGGTAAACAGGAATAGAATACTGGAAAAACTAAAGTCTGTGTTAGACGAAGAAAGTCAGATCATTAAGTTCATAGCAGTCATCCTCCGAGAAAATACACTGACTGACAGAGCAAATGCAACACCAAGAAGGAGTGGTTCGAAAGGGATGAAAGTTGGGGAAAAAACAGAGACGGCATGGACGAATAATTGATGTTTATTTCAAACCGATATGCAGGTTACACAATGCGCACGGCATCGACTCAGTAGGATGTAGGACCACTGCGAGCGGCGATGCACGCAGAAACACGTCGAGGTACAGAGTCAATAAGAGTGCGGATGGTGTCCTGAGGGATGGTTCTCCATTCTCTGTCAACCATTTGCCACAGTTGGTCGTCCGTACGAGGCTGGGGCAGAGTTTGCAAACGGCGTCCAATGAGATCCCACACGTGTTCGATTGGTGAGAGATCCGGAGAGTACGCTGGCCACGGAAGCATCTGTACACCTCGTAGAGCCTGTTGGGAGATGCGAGCAGTGTGTGGGCGGGCATTATCCTGCTGAAACAGAGCATTGGGCAGCCCCTGAACGTACGGGAGTGCCACCGGCCGCAGCACATGCTGCACGTAGCGGTGGGCATTTAACGTGCCTTGAATACGCACTAGAGGTGACGTGGAATCATACGCAATAGCGCCCCAAACCATGATGCCGCGTTGTCTAGCGGTAGGGCGCTCCACAGTTACTGCCGGATTTGACCTTTCTCCACGCCGACGCCACACTCGTCTGCGGTGACTATCACTGACAGAACAGAAGCGTGACTCATCGGAGAACACGACGTTCCGCCATTCCCTCATCCAAGTCGCTCTAGCCTGGCACCATGCCAGGCGTGCACGTCTATGCTGTGGAGTCAATGGTAGTCTTCTGAGCGGACGCCGGGAGTGCAGGCCTCCTTCAACCAATCGACGGGAAATTGTTCTGGTCGATATTGGAACAGCCAGGGTGTCTTGCACATGCTGAAGAATGGCGGTTGACGTGGCGTGCGGGGCTGCCACCGCTTGGCGGCGGATGCGCCGATCCTCGCGTGCTGACGTCACTCGGGCTGCGCCTGGACCCCTCGCACATGCCACATGTCCCTGCGCCAACCATCTTCGCCACAGACGCTGCACCGTGGACACATCCCTATGGGTATCGGCTGCGATTTGACGAAGCGACCAACCTGCCCTTCTCAGCCCGATCACCATACCCCTCGTAAAGTCGTCTGTCTGCTGGAAATGCCTCCGTTGACGGCGGCCTGGCATTCTTAGCTATACACGTGTCCTGTGGCACACGACAACACGTTCTATAATGACTGTCGGCTGAGAAATCACGGTACGAAGTGGGCCATTCGCCAACGCCGTGTCCCATTTATCGTTCGCTACGTGCGCAGCACAGCGGCGCATTTCACATCATGAGCATACCTCAGTGACGTCAGTCTACCCTGCAATTGGCATAAAGTTCTGACCACTCCTTCTTGGTGTTGCATTTGCTCTGTCAGTCAGTGTACAATCAAAATCCACGATGGCCTAATCCAATCCAAAGGAATCCAGCAAACAAACGGAGTACTCTAGGGAGATCCTATAAGCCCCATTATGTTTAACGTACTTATCCATGATGTGATACAAAGGATACAAACAGAAGAAGTGAGGATGTGGTTGTACGCTGATGACATGATCCTGCTCTCAGAAAGAAGAGAGCCCCTGCAAGAAGCCATAAACAAATTGGAAGAGTGGTCCCAAGAAAATGACCTCGTTTTAAATAGGGAAAAGACAAAAATAGGAAAAAAGGAGGAAATTTGGCAAGCACTGATTGATTCACTTGCGGGGAAGAAGTACTAGAAATAGTCAAAAGTTACAAGTACCTAGGACTCGCACTGCAAGTGACAGGACATGCCTTTTCCAAGCACATTGAAGACAGAGCCGTAAGAGCAATAAAGGCGACTTTCGAGATAAAGAAACTGAATCTATTGTCCGTCACAACAGCCCTGAGACTATTCGACATAAAGATTGCTCCCACTGCCTTATATGGAACCACCTCACATACTCGAATCTGAAGCGATTAGAGGGAATTAAAACAGCCTACCTGAAAAGAATGCTCTGTGTCTCAAAATACACGCAAAACAGAATAACGTAGGCTATATCCTGGCAGACACAACCTTCTTTATAGAAGACCTGATGAAAGCCCATAATCTGATACCAACACCACAAAGCACCAGATTCCTAGAAGACAGGCGACAGAAAGCGAGGGACATCAGTCCCGGAGTCCTCACCACTCCAGCGATGACAAGCAACGAATGGAAAAAGGCCAACTACCAACTGCGCCATTTATATACGAGAGTGGCAGCCCACGGACTACATCACCGAATATGTTCAACCAAGGGATACCACAGCCCCACCGACAGATGTCAGTGCACCATATGTGGAGGACCATGCAACACGTATCATATCATTGAGTGCAAACTACTATGCACAGCGTGGCAGGTGAAGTGACCAGTCCGAACAGTCTTATTTTCTAAGTAAATCCGAGCGAGTTGGCCGTGCAGTTAGGGCCGTGTAGCTTGAGCTTATATTTGACAGATGGGTTCCACCCTCAACAGCCCTGAAGACTGTTTTCCGTGGTTACCCATTTTCACACCTTAACAAAGACCATGACCAGTGCCTTCCTAATCCTAGCCTTTTGCCATTCCTTGTGTCGCCGAAAACCTTCGATGTGTTAGTGTGACATTAAACTACTAGGTAATAATAATAATAATAATAATAATAATAATAATAATAATAATAAACAAAGAAATAATTATCCTTCAGTCAAAATTATATCATTGTTTTGGTGGCCAAACTTATAGCCTTCAAGTGTGCATGGACACCCCTGCAGGAAACAATGGAAGTCAGATTGTGTGCGACCCGAAAGCCAGCTGGGGTCATTACTTAGTACTGTAGTAACTTTCGATCAACAGGAACTAACTGGAGGCGATATAGGCAGTGTTTATCAGAAGACTTCACACACTCTCTATCTATCTATCTATCTATCTATCTATCTATCTATCTATCTATCTATCTATCTATCTGTCAACCTATCTCCCCCCCCCCCCCTTCGATGTCTAGAAATACTACACACAGAATGATGTTCTCGTGAGAAACTGATCAGGATTGTTCCATGGCAGAATTAAAAAAATGTTGGGGATTCCAATGACATTATGTACGGTATGTCTTAAAAATGGCTATTAGTTCTTCATGATACATCTTGTTATAAAATGTCTTGGAAACCGAGGAATTAGGTATCATTATGTAGAGCAATATTTGTAACCTTTTGTAATGAGAACGCTCCTGGAGGAGGCAGTCTTAATAATAGTACTATGTAAGTACACAATGTTGGAGGGAATCATATTTAGTAGATTTTACCATTATTAACAGAACAACGTATTAAACGGGTCATCTTGTTTCAGCTGAAGATATTCGATAGAGAGCACCATAAGAATATTTCTGTTTTGGCCAGTAATTTCTACAAAAAATTTATCCCAGATGCGTTTTCTCCAGTTGGGAAGGTGACTTTTAACAAGCAAGAAGATCCTGGTAAGATGTTGCGCTAATACTTATGGTAGTTCGAATAAAATTATATTTTGTTATGATTTGCTTTTGAGCTGTTTGAATATTATTCCGCGCAGAGTAAAATATGACCAGCTTAAGAAGATTCTCCAGCTTAAGGAGATTCTAAATATGTGTTAAATTTGATTCGAAAATTTGTGGACTTTAGAACATAACTTTAACGGTGCCACACACACTACGTTTTGTTTGAAGATTTGCATGTGCAAACCTAAGTCGTAAGTATAGAGGTAAAACGAAGATTGACACATACCATTCAATGTTTTCTTCAATTTAGTTCGTAAGCTTGAGTGTAAACATGTCGAAACATATTTTGTATGTAGTTCTTGCTGTCATGTGCAAGAAAAAAGAAAGATAGAACGACAAAATGGACAAAGAACTGGCAATTGAAACAAACAAACAAACAAAAATCCTACACCAACTTACTGACCGAACTTGGAACCAGGTGACTGCTATAATTACTTTAAGATGGTCGCATTTTCTTAGTAGAAGTCCGAAGAGAATTTTGTTAAATAAATACATCTTTATTCGACTGCAGATCAACTTCTTTGAATTGTCGTAGATATCATTCTTTTTTGTTGCGATTAAAGGGTTATTCTGCCCGAAGGCAGGACCGATCCTCCGCAGAGGTGTTCCTGAGCCGGAGTTTACGTACGGTAGGGTGGCCAGTTCCTTTCCGCTCCTCCATTCCCTTACCCCCACCAACAGCGCGTGGCAACCCATCCAACTCCTGACCACGCCCAATGTTGCTTAACTTCGGAGATCTCACGGGATCCGGTGTTTCAACACGACTACGGCCGTTGGCTTTGTTGCGATAGGAATATTATTTTGATTTAATTTTCCAGAGGCGAGGGTTTTGCCAGTAAAAATGTACGAGTTCAGATTAAAATACATGTACATGCAAAAGGCTCATATTTGCAGCTATAATTAGGTAACCATACGTTTAAACTGAACATATTACCAGACAAACTACAACTTTGCACGACGTCTTCCTTACTCACGCGGGAAAATATTAAGCAGCGGCAGACTTTCCTCATGCCATGCCCAAGACTGCCCATGATCAGCAAATGATTCGATTTACTAGCACACGCTCAATCTTACCTTGCGACTTAAATTTTGCACATGGAAGTCGACAAATAAAGCGTAGCCTGTGTGGCGCCTTTAAGAATTTATCAAAAGATAAGCATGGTGAACGAATTCGTTCTTATTTCTTCTTTTCACGATAACCGATTCACTGAACAAAACTTTTCGAGGCCTAGAAAGACTGTAATTATGTATTTCATGGTCCTTACTTTTTGTTTGCCAATATCCGAATTCTTTCAAGTGTAGACTTCTTTCATTTCCTTGTATGATTATTGTGATCAGGGATTGATAATCTCGCCGTCTGACCTTTCTTAACAATCATCACATCCATGACGTATTTCAGCAAACATTTGATTGTGCTGTACAGTATATACATACAAGAGTACAACCAAAGTTTGAAACCAAAACTATGCAAGTTTTGTACATTATTATTCACCATTCATCCCATAGATAGTTTATAATGTAGTACAGGATCGTCATCGATGTTTCATGCTGCCTTTAACCAAGTCCATTTTGGTAATCTAGGTCTTCTTCGGCCTCTGTTTCCTTCCTTCTTAATCCCGTTGTTTACTTCGACATTCTTTCTTCGTTTAACCTGTCCAGAATACCACAGCTTGTTTCTCTCCATATTATCATTCAGCGTTTTATCCTAATTTCTTTCTGCAAGTCTTCATTTCGCACTCTATACTTCTTGCTTTATACTGGGTTTTCCATCAGTAATGATACACAGTCGGGAGGCTGTAGTATGGACTATTTTCAGTAAGAAAATTTCAAATACATCGATGAGCCATTGCATTGTGACCACCTGCTTAGTACTGTCTAGGACCATCTTTAACCCGTAGAACCGCGATCATTCGGCGCAACATCGATTCAGCGAGGTTACAGATGTTATCCTGGGGTATCTCGCACCACACGCTCAACAGAGAGTCTTTCAGCCGCTGTGAACTGCAGGACTGTGGTGATGTAGCATGAACCCATTAGTCGAAGTCGAACTACAAATGTGCAATCGGGTCCATATCCTGGATATTTGGGGACCACGGCATGAAAGTAAATTCATGTCATGTTCCTAGAATTAGCCCTTCACAATCCTGACAGTGCGATATGACGCATTGTTCTGTTGGAAGTGGCTGTGACTAGCAGGAACACTGTTGGCATGAACGAATGAACTTGGTTCCCAATTATGTTTAGATACGGTACCGTCGAAGCTTGGTGTATGGGAATATTGGACCGCGGCGTGTTCCATGAAAACATCGTCCAGACCACCACACATTCTCTATCGGCCTTTCTTTGCACGAAAGTCCAACATGGTTCTATAGCCTCCAGCGGTAATCGACGTGCACGTGCTCGACCGTCTATGCGACCAGGAGACCTTTTTCCAATCATCCACAGTTCAATGTCGATGATTTTGTGCTCACCTCACATGTTGCTGTCGGTGGAGTACATTCATCATTGGGATACGACTCCACAGTCCCATACGCATAAGCGTTCGCTGAACCGTGAGCGGTAAAACATAGCCGTGGTCACCGTTGTTGTAGAGGGTGATTTCTCGAATTGTGCCTTGCAGTTACTCTGAACAATGCGCCCAACCTGAGCTGGTCTCTGTCGTCAATGAGCCGCTGTCGACACATGTGTCGTCATTTGCCCATCGTTGCACCCTTTTTGATACATCTCGCAACAGTTTCACGAGAGCAGCCAATAAGACACGCTATTTCACAGGTGTTGGTACCAAGGCGCCGCACAGTGGTCCAGTATTGCAAGCTAGCGCGACAAAATTACTTCATGCAATAAAACGCAAGTATGAGTCAATGAAATGATTATGAGCCACGCATTTATGTATTCTTTATCTTAGGAGCCGTTAAAGTACAACACAATCACTTTTGTATTGATAGCATGTTCGTTTCGGCCCCGTCATAATATTAATCTAAACTTAAAACTGAAGTAAACTAAAATAGAACTATAGTTAATCATGAACCTAGATGTCGATACATACATTCTGAGTCAGTATCATCCGAAATCGCACTGTCATCTCTATCATTTTCACAGTCTCTGGAATAGTGCGTGACATAATGATAGTCTGAACTCGTGTCCTCTTGGCTAGTTGTTGAAGAAGTAGATGGTTGATCTGATACTTATAACAATTCCTTAATTTCAAGATGTAGTATTTTTTCGTCTGAAGAGTTTTTATGGCATTAATGAAGTAATTAGAGGATCTGAGATACTACTACATCTATGGAGTATGTCGGTGTTTGTATTTACTCGTGAACTTTCATTGAATATTCTTGTCGAAATTTTCTGAATTCTTTGTGTCTAGATTTCTGGACATCTTCGGGCAATTGTCCGATTGGTAGTAAATATTGTTTAACTACTGATGGCCCATGTATCAAAACTTTGTGAATATTGACTGGCATCGGGCAACAGTTATACAAAAATACGCATAACTCAGCAGTTTCTTTGTACTAATTCTCTAGTTCAAGTTCTTGAGTGTCACAACCACAGGAAATAGTGCTTAATATGACAGAAAACCTCTTTATTAACTCTTCGCTATACGATCAGTCACTTCCCTAGATAAAGATAAACACATGCATGTGGGTAGCAAGTTCTGGCGAACAAAATCGTATCAAATATAGTTTACGGATTACATACTTTTCAGTAAAAATTAAAGTATCTTATAGAAATACATAGATAATTTTGGCAGTCTTATGTATGTCACATATCAGAAAGTCTGTACCTTCTTTTACAGAATCCATTGTGAGAAATCCACACTCGTATCTGTTTACAGCGAAAGACAGTTACTCTCTTCCACTACACTCAATTGGCTGATAAGCGCTTACACTAGAGGCGGTAGAAAAGCACGAACTTTCGGTAGCGAGCCAAGATCAACCCCGTTGTAGTTTATACATTGTACGTCTTAAAGTGGTTATTTGGAATATTTGTTTTATGTTGGCCTATAATTAAATAATTTACTATCAAATGCGATTGTGTAGTATGTTAACGGTTCCTAAAATAAAGAATACATTCATTTACAGTTCCTAATAATTTAATTGACCCATGTTTGTGTTTTAGGGGCTGCCTGGCCGAGGCGGTAAAGACGTGCTCGGTTCGCACGGAAGGACGTGGGTTCGAATCCCTGTCAGGAAGTCGTAAAATTTAAGAAACGAGATTTCCACTTCCGGAGGTGAATATGGCCCTGAGGTTCACTCAGCCTATACCAAAAATGAGTACCGGGTTAATTCCTGGGGGCAAAGGCGGCCGGGCGTAGAGTTAACCACTCTACCCCATCACGTGCCGAGGTTAACAATGGTGGAAGCCTTTACCTTCTACTCCTCCAAGGGCCTTCATGGCCTGTACGGAGGTGACTTTGCTTGCTTTTGCATGTTTGTGTTTTAGTGCATAAAATAGTATTGTCGCGCTCTATTGCAATACTGGACCACTGTGCGCCAGCCATTGCAAATTGACCTCTATTAAACTCGGGGTGATCGCCTTCTTTTCCCAATATAACGCCGAAAACATAACTAACAGTGGCCTGTAGTCCTGCTCTATATTTAGCATGCTGCCAGCATTCCAGGCGCGATAAATTTTCCCCGGACGAGGTGGTCGTAATTTGATGGATCATCTGTGTAAACATATGTACAGTTTACAATATGTGTGGAATTACACTCTAGCCGTGACTTGATACGTCATCTACATTTGACATTCCTCGAAAGAGGGACCAGTTGCGGTGGTCACATTCATTGGCCACCACGGTCTCCAGACCTTATTCCATTAGATTTTCGTGAAGTATACAGAGAAAACGCAAACACAAGAGACGAATTGTCGCTCATGTTATATATAGTTCTGCTTTCATAAGAGATCTCCGATTGTCAAGAGAGATGAAAAGTACATTGAAGTCAGTGGTGGGATTTTTAACATGCATGGTGAAATGTTCCAAAGAATGTTGGTTTGTACATCAATAAATGCATCGATCAGTAATTTATGTTGAATTGTTGCACATTGTGTAAGTTTTTTGCATTAACAAGTCGCGGGTTAATCTGTTGCACATTATGTAGTGTTCTTCATCAATGAATCATTTTTTTGTTACTAATAATTTTTGTATGGTTGTTCTTATGCGTACCATATAAACAGCTGTAGTTCCACACGCATTGCGCATTGGTCACATGTTTATATGATCTTTTGTACTTAAAATAGTCCATACTACTCTCTAGTCTTACTATTTATTTACTATTCTTCCTGAAACACCCTCTATACTTCTCGGGAATTTAATTTCTACTGCCTGTATTTTTCTTAATCTCTCTTTCTTTTTGACAATGTTTCTAGTGTATATGTCATAATAAATTCAAAACGTGTCTTATACATTATTTCTTCATCGGTCTGCACTGATATAGTCTTGACCCATACTGAATTGCGATCTCAGTGATATAAAGAAAATACACCCTATTGGTTTCCGTATCCAGACTTGTGGTTTTCATTCATTCACTTACTAAGTCCTTGTAATTCTCCATAACATAAATACATGTTTTCCTCCTTTATATACATCCTTTCTGTCTCTCCCTCCCCCATTCTTCTCCCTCTCTGTCTCTCTCTGTCCATGTTAGTACAATGATCCTGCTTTTCTCCACACTGATTCTCATTCCCCGTTTTTTAAAGTTCCTATTTACGTTATCAATCTTTTCTTAAACTTCTGAGTTATTATTTCCTCAAATCACAATATTATCAGCAAATAGCAGTGTAGCCATTCTTTTACCTCCAGATAGTGCCTTTACTGCCCTTTGATATCATCAGTCACAAATACAAAAAGTTATACTTTATCTTCCCTGCCGTGTTCGGTACATTCAAACCCTACCGCCGTTAGCCATTAGGATGGTTTCCGTGGTTTCTCATTTTCTTAATTAGAACCGCGTCCCGTCTTTCACAGTCCTTTCTTTTCTCATCCTTGTGTTGTCGAAAACTTTCCATGGGTTATTGCGACGTTAAATCACTAATAAAAACAAAACATCCCTGACGTATTTCAGTTTCAGTTTCAAACCACCCTGTCTCGCCCACTTGACATAATTTCAACAATTTATTGGGATTATTTATTTCTACTATTTTAATTTTTCTTCTCCAATACCTTTCTGTGCTAAACTTTCATAATCATTTGCTCCGAGGACACTATAATAGGCCTAGGTCTTTTCTAAATCAGTGTATGTCATTATCATATCCTTTCCACAATCTCGGCGCTTTTCTGTATTTTATCGCATATAAAAAAGTAACTATAAATAAATAAATAAATAAATAAATAACTGTAAATACGAGGATCGAGTCATAAGTCATGGCAACTATTCTTTTTCTCGCGAGCAGGAGACAACACGGAAAATCTAAGATATGCATTTGGAAATACTGTATAGGACAATTACTTATGCATAGTGCCTGAAGACAAATTCTGACTTCAGGAGATTCTCGTAGGAAAGTGACAGAACACAGCCCATTGGTAAACATTGTTTTATTATGGTATAAACAGCAAATACACAAGACTACATACGAAGGACAGGTCTCCACTGGTTACAGACCTTCGAAATAATCAGCCAAGGTTTCCACTGTGCGTTGTCAGCGGTGGGGTAGGCACTGAATACCACTCGCTGCATGTGTATCGCTAACGTATGACACCTCTCTCCGAAATGCTGTTACGATGTCCTCTTTGTTAGTAAACCGTTGTCCACGTAATGACATCTTGACTTTTGGGATTAGATCATAGTCACATCGGCTCAGATCAGGAGAACGGCTATTTTAATATACGATCGTTGCTCCTGCTTGTTGACTTCCATTTTGTGACGCTCTACTCACACACTGAACTTGGGGGCATGCTTATACCCACACTGTTGTTTACATACACCATCTAGTGGTATCATACGCAAGTACATACCGTACGTTTCCAAATACATCTCTTAGATTTTCCGTGTTGTCTCCTGTTCGCGAGGAAAAAAATAGTTGCCATGACTTACGTAGTATGACTCGACCTACGTAGTTGCTTGTAATATTGTGTTCACCTATATGAAAATGTGTCCATTATTGTTTTATTTGAAAGTGTTTGTTATTATATATGATTGAATTATGGTGACTTTAATAACTGATTTGTAAACGAAATCTCGTTAATTTGTTAGGAACGTGTAATTTTTACTTTCTCTAAATTAATCCGTTATGATATTCATATAATCATATCGTTATATGCACTACATTTTTATTTATAAAATAATTTCTACCTACTCAAAATAGTTAAATTTGTAAATATAAGTGTTTATTTCATTCTTCTTGTGATTTTTCTATTGTGTTAATTTTATTTCTATGCATTTCTATAGCGCAACTTTTGAAAAGGTTTAACCGGTTGGTTTTAAGAACAAGCAACCTTGTTTATTTAAAATATGTAAAGGCGTGATGGCTCTAAGGTAATCGGCAGGGTACGGTTGGAAATACATCGCCGCAGGGTGGTGTGGAAGGATGTAGTTAGTTTTTAAAACGTGTCTTAACTCTTTATTAGGTAATGTTGTTCTTAAACAAAATACGAGTAACTTGTAATGCTCATATATGCAAATATTTTGTTTTCTTTTTTTTTGTCTTTTTGTAATATGAAATTCGGATTACATGCCCTTTGGTAAGTATGTTATGTATTTAGAGCAAAGCCGTCTGTGTAGGTCATGAAGCTCCCTGAAGGAGTGGAAGGTGACAGCTTCTGCTATCTGCAACCCTGACACTGGGTGAGAAAGAGTGGTTAATTCTGTGCCGGACTGCCGTTGTCTTCATAAACTAACCCATTACTGTTGTAGGCTGAGTGAACCCAGGAACATGTTCTCCTCTAGAAATGGAAACCTCGTTTATGCAGTTTTGGATTTCATGAATTTTATTTATTTTTCCTCAGCTCGGCTAGACAACCTCTTCGCATTAATAGAGTATATCGTCGTTCCGCCTCGAAATACCTTTGCGTGGCAATGTTGAGGGGATAAATACTGACCCGCAGCACATGTATCACAGAACGAAAATTCATTGAAATATTTCATGCAATACTGAACATTTCTGGTCATAGTTCTAAGTTGAAATATGATCACATACCGGTTTTTCTAGGCGCTACGACGATATATCATAAAGTAAATGGATATTGCTTTTTACTTGATCGTTATTGTCACAACATTCCAAATAAACAATTTAATCTGAGATGAGATAATATTTACTTTATCTATTTACTGACTGAAGGCCATTCGTGAACATTGATATATTGAGACTGAAACAAGAACATTTCTGTAGCTTTCATCTTCGGGAAAGGCCAACTGCTCGCTTCAGATACAGTATGAGCAAATAAAACGTATCTTAACCTAATTGCAAACTTGAAGCGTTCTTGTCCAAAATTACATGAATATATTTTATGCTAATTTCAAGCTGATGCTACATATGCCTTTTTAAAGCACATATCAACTTTGTCACAAAGTACTCATACTTTTTGTCCAAAATATGGTGTAACCTGTATTAAGTACTATGTCTGTGTCTGTTAGGTCATCAGCTCAGAGGCTGTTAGATCCCCAAATAGCACCATCAAAGGTTATGCGGCTATAAGGAAACCCCAAAAACCAATAGTAACACCAAGATGAGGCGTAATAGGCAAGATGAGAAGTGAGGTAGTTTGCCATTGCTTTCCCCATTGGGCCAGAAAGTCCTATTGCAGCAAGACTGACCCTATGAGCAACCCCTTTCATAACACTCAGATGCACTAATCGTGCTCTGAATGTCAGTACTCAGCACTACCCATACCCCAGCAGCTTCCATAGTGTCACAGCCATGGATGTTAACTGAAACTTCGGTGGAAGCTACACTTTACTCTGGCCTGTGCCAAGAGATGGATGCAAAAGTACTGTATCCATCAAGAAATGACAGCAGGCAGGTATTAAATACTATGTTACGAGAAAGCTTTATTATTATTATTATTATTATTATTATTATTATTATTATTATTATTATTATTATTATTATTATTATTATTATTATTATTATTATTATTATTATTATTAATAAATACTATTAATAATAATAAATAGTAATAAATATGCCAAAACAAGCAATGATTTATCAAGCCGTGGGTGGAAAGTATTAAAAAGGTTTATGATACAGCTTAATCTGCGCGTTTCCAAATCCTAGGGTTGCCATATAGGCCTATCACGAATTTCACGGACGGCCTGCAATTTTATAGAATAAGAAGTATGTCCGGGCCGAGATGACTAAAGTCTGCGATATTTTATTGTATATATTTACAAGTTTCGAAGGTTAACTTCGGTTAGTTCAAATTTTCCTTCAAATATCTAAAATATATCATGAATATTTGATCACAAAAGTACACGTTACTCTTAGGCTGTTGACACACGGAGCGGTTTTTACCGAGTCGGCCGCCGAGTCTGCCGGGTCGGTAGACGCAGAGTGGGTCTCGGCCCTCAAGTGGCCACGGCTGCTCCGTGGTCCAACAGCTCTACCCTCTGACCGGCCAACCGAGCAGAGGAGGGGTGGCCACAGCTCTACCGTCGCTCTACGCCTCTGCATTCGGGAGATAGGACAGGGCTGGACCCCACGGCTGGCCTCAACCGTCGGCTGCCCTGAGAATGGTTTTCCGTGGTTTTCCATTCTCCTGCACTAAGGCGAATGCCGGGACAGTTCCTAGTATAGGCCACGGCCGCCAATCCCCTCACCTTCTTCGCACATCTCCTTCACCGTAACAAATCTTCTGGCCTGAGAGACGTCGTCACCGTCTAAGAGGCCCGCCTCCCCCTTCAGGGGAGGAATGAAAACAGTTTAGTAGTAGTGGTATTAGTAGTAGAGTCTGCCGCCGCCTGTGACTGCTACACAGAGCGGTTTGTTTTTGCTGACTGTGACAGAACACACGACCGAGCGCGACGTTAGACGAAGCAAGACGAACTACAATTCTCAGACCTCAATACATAAAAAAACATGGCTGTCGTACCTGGCCAAAGCTGACATAGCGCGTAGTAACCTAATCATGTATGTATGTCTACCTCTTAGATCCATTTCTTGATATGAGGTCCGGGATGAGGTGAGGTGAATTGATATGGCATATTTTCGAAGCCAGATGACCTTCCTGACATCATCCGCAGTTGAGGTGCTAATGAACATAAATGAATGATGGTGGAGGGAACTGGGTAAGGAGGTGGAAGAAATCGTCAGTGGTCTATGAATAGGAACTGTCCCGGCATTTGCCTGGAAGTGAAAATGGGAAAGCCAACGGCGGGTTTCGAACTCATGCGTCTCCCGAATGCTCGGCTCCATAGATGTAGCGCGTTAATAATCTAATACAGGAATACTTACCAATGATGCAATCGCCGCGTAAATTCAGCTGAATGTATTCAATCTACGGCGCTAGAGCACGCACAGTCTTCAAAACACCAGGCGAGTTGGCCGTGTCATTAGACACGCGCAGCTGTGAGCTTGCATCCGGGGGACAATGGGTTCGAACCCAACGTCGACAGCCCTGAAGATGGATTTCCGTGGTTTCCCATTTTCACACCAGGCAAATGCTGGGGCTGTGCCTTAATTAAGGCCACGGCCGCTTTCGTCTCATTCCTAGGTCTTTCCTATCCCATCGTCGCCATAAGATCTATTTGTGTCGGTGCGACGTAAAGCAAATAGCCAAAAAAAAAATGTCTTCAAAACGCCCGCTACAGCGCCAGTAAACGAGAGGCCGAGTCGGTAAATCTGCCGCCCGTCGCGTCGGCGAGCTCCGCTGTGTCTGTTTCATTTCATCTGATACAATAGAACCATACGCAGAATTGACAAAATCCGCTCCGTGTGTCATCAGCATAAGTCACTACTGCAGTGATATTTGAGTGGCCAGTCACCTTTGCTGATATGCGATAGTCAATACTGTTGGTTGTCACTTCCAATCAGAGACCGTGTCCTGTTCCTGGGCATAATGCAAATGTAGAGAGGATGTTTTCTCTTATGTCTGTGCAGTTTTTATTTTATCTATGGGCGGAAATGGCAGCAGGTCATACAAAAGGAGCAGAGTTGGGAAGTAATTGAGTAAAAGTAATTTAATTACTTGTAACGATTACATTTTTAGTAATTATTACTCGTAATCGCTACTTTCCACAAAATGTAACTTTTACTCGTAATTTGCTTCTGAAAATAAAATTGTAATCGTTACATTTTAGTAATAGATATTTATCGCATAGAGAGCTTGGCAACTATGGATCCCCAGTACTAGCAAGGTGTCGCACTAAGTGTATATTCCCGGTTACGACGCGCACTCGTTCATTTACTCGCAAGTTGTCGTGGTTTCCGGTTGAGATTTAGATAACCGTGTACTACGTGGTCGAAATAGTGGTGGTGGTAATGATTATTGTTGTTTTAAAAGGAAGTACAACTGGGCAACCACCCTCTATGAACACTAATCAGAAGGTCCGGCACTTCGAAAAGTGAAGGTGCCGGCAAAAGAAAGGGAAGGGCCACGAAGGATGTGAAAATGAGACTCCCTAGGCCTTGAAAACCTATTACTGTCAAAGTCGGGAGGATATGTACAAGTAAATGGAAGCAATGCCAGACTTACCTAACGGGACCGTGGTCGCCAACACACGTTCCCAAGGTGAGAGTACTTGGCCTACCTTTTAGTCGCCTCTTACGACAGGCAGGGTATACCGTGGATGTTATTCTATCGCCCCCTCACACAGGAGTTACGTTGTCGAGAATGGAGCCGGAATAACATGTAACGGTGAAAGGGTTAAGGCATTTCGATTACATGTTTTGAATTAGTTATCCTGAAAGTAATGAAAACAGGAAAGTGACACGCAAACTTTGCTTGGGGCAATCATTTTGAAAATCTCACTACTCTCAGCTAGTGAAGGTAGTAGCCACGCAATATATCTAGAGGAGGAATGTATATTTCTTTGCAGGCTTTGGTATCATTCCGTCCTCCATGTCAAAAAGAAATGTCAGTGGTTCCCTAAAGACTCGCGTTCTGTGAAGTAATTGTAATTGTACTTGTAATTTTACTGCTTACTTTTTGAAAAAGTAATTAGTAATTGAGTAATTCTTCTCTCGGGTAACTGTAATTGAACCCAATTACTTTTATTTTGTACTTTTACCATCACTGAAATTGAGTGACCAAGGAGCCCTGAAAGAAAATTGGAACCGAGCGAGTTAGCCGTGCGGTAAGTGTCGCTCAGCTGTGAGTTTACATTCGGGAGATAGTGGGTTCGAAACCCACTGTTAGCAGCCCCGAGGACGTGTTTCGGTTATTTCCCATTTTCACACCACGCAAATGCTGATGATTACCTAGCTGAGTAGCCAAGTAAATGATCCAGCGAGTCGGGATACCAGTTGCTATGGAATAGGAACGATCATCTCGGATAAATTCTGAGTCGTGGTTCTCCGAGTGCTTAGGTGGCTAGGACTACGCAATCCACCAGCGGCCCCTCTAACGTTACAGGAGAAATTCTCACTAGGGCTATAGATTAGCAGCGTAGCATCCTACTTTAGAGACAGTATTTTAAGCAATCCTCAGACCTATGAAAGTACCAGAGTTCCACTTCCATTTGACAGGCCCAGGACTCCTTGGAAACAATTTGACAGAGGGAATAGAATTCGATGGGGCTTACGGAAGAAAGAAAGTAAAACTGGATGAGTAAGCAGAGAGAATACATCTGACCATGTTAGGAGTTAATAATAGTCGGGTAGGAGAGGGAAGTGAAACAAGGGATAGGGAGGGAGATTTTGGACTGTTCATCAGGATCACAATAGCTCGAAACATAAGTTTCTGTGTCTTCCAAGACGGCTAATACTGCATCATCACAAGTGTGGACAAAACTCCGCCGTATTATCGGAGTGCAGAACTTGCCTTTAGTCCCCGGAATCACCATTAACAGAGATGTAGTTACGGTTCCTTCAGTCATTGCAGACCACATCGCGTCACATTTCCATCTTAATGCCGTGAGGGAATTGTGATACCAATTCCCAAGCCAGGTAAAGATTCAAAACTTCTGGATAGCTACAGGCCAATATGTCTTACAAAAGGCCTTTGTAAGCCATTTGAAAAGATGGTGAACTGGCGACTTGTGTGGGCCATGGAAAACGAACGTCTCTTAACAAACTACCAGTGTGGTTTTCACTCTCATAGGTCTGCAACCGATCATCTGATCAGATTGGAGAGCGCCTTTCAGAAGGCCTTTCTCCGGAAGGAACGCCTAGTCGCCATGTTTTTTTGACCTGCAGAAAGCTTACTACCCTACCTGGCGATGTGGGATCTCCACACTGTACCAGTGGGGATTTCGAGGAAATTTGCCAACGTTTATTAAGAACTTCATGTCCCTCCACCTCTTTCGAGTCAGAGTAGGGAATGCATTTTCTCAATATTACGTTCAAGAAAATGGAGTACCACAGGGATCTGTACTGAGTGTCACTCTGTTCTCAATTACCATCAACAACATAGTTGCCGCTGCTGGGCCCGCAGTATGTAGACGATTTAGTTCTACATTACAGCTCCGGAAGGATAGTGTTTGCTGAGAGACAGCTACGGCAAGCTGTTAACCGAGTCGACAGATGGGCCCTGCAACATGGTTTTCTACTTTCAGCGGAGAAAACCTAAGTTATACACTACTGTCGGCTTGTGCATCCTAACCCGCGTACCAGTGGTAGAGACATGCAGGTTCCTGGGTCTCCATTTTGATTAGAGACTAACGTGGTATTCCCACATCCGTCAGCTGAAGGTTGCCTGCATGAAGAGACTTAAAGGGCCCCATAGACGGTCCGTCTTGGCGTCCGTCTTACCTGCGCAGTTCTAAGACGACAGGTAAGACGGACCGTGTGTGGTAGAATTTTCATCCCTGTACCGTCATAGGCTTGACTCGAAGTGAATATGGCAGCGCCTGATTTTTCTGTGCGTGTACCGGTAAGTCGGCGAGCAAGTTGGAGCGTTTGTGGGGTCTTCAGACTTGGCATCAGTTTTAACCAATTGCTTCTACAGTGCAGTTCGCTCGTAGGAATATAATGTCGGATTTAAGAATCATGCCTCGAACGTTTCTAATGGAATTCATACAGCTATAGCGTTGTAATCCGTGCTTGTGGAAAATCAAAAGTAAAGAGTACACGGCACAGGGTTATTTTTACATGTTTTCCATCAACCGCACCCAGACAATTTGGAAAATTCCATTTTCCTTCAAACTGCTGTCCAATACATATTCATTCATCTTCTTTCGTTGGAAACTGAAACAAAATTATTATTATTATTGTACCGTACCCAGGGGTAAATACCATCTAGGACGATGCCTCCATTCCTGTATGAACATCCGACTAACTCAGGGTTGGGCAGAGTGTGGGTTGGTTGTCGGTTGGGTCAGGATAAAAAGTCGAAGTTCTACTCTAAAATATCAATCAATGACAGGAAATGGAGGTATAACACGAATGAGAAACAATCATAGGGGGTAAGATGGATTTATTGATAAATATCCACGATCATATTACGAGAAAACAATTAAATCAAAAAAATAAATGTCAAAAAGAACTCAAAAATGTGGAAAATAATTGGAAATCAAAACGTTACTTGAATGATAAGACAAAATTTGAAATTAAAAATCAACTTCAACAAAGAACATTATATACATCAAGACTGAGCTGCATCTTATAGTCCATTGTTTATATTGTCTGGCAACAAGTGTACGCAAACACTGGCATGTGGTATTTCCGTATGGAGTTACACACTATCACATCACAACGATACGGTTTCCAAATTTAAGTTAAATCCGAGAGTCGCCAAAATGTTACCGTTAAATAAAAGTTTCATTATAAAGAAAAGTTACGACGAAAAGGAAAATAATTAAGACGCAATGGACGCTATGTAATTTATGCAAAATACTAGGGACAAATCCTACACTATATTTACAACAATTTAAATAATCAAACTAAACACATCTATTCATCGGATATCGAGTAAAGTCTTAAATGCTACACAGATTCTAATGTGAAACCCGATTCACTGCAAACGATCTAGACAGAACTAGATAAACCATCAGTACTTCAGCACTCGGGCTGTTCCCTTTTAAAACAACGAGACGAGGTATACAATCACAAATAACAATGTAAAACATCATCCTGTAAGAGAAAAACATATAAATAACCCTTGATGTCACGAAGAAAGCAATGGGCAACATTGCCTCCTTCTGCTGCATTTGAGCGCTCAACTGCGCAGTCATCCGTCATGTACATCCGGGTAGATTACGAGCTGAAAAGAAATGTTGTTCTCAACACTATGCTAAAGTTTAGATTCTGTCTCCCGGGGCGGTCATAAGGAAGTATCGTCTCTTTCACATCTACAGATAAACACAGGCCAGAAATCAGCTTGCCACGAGATAACGCCTTTCGCCGGCTACACGGAAACTCACGTATATTCATACCTTCTTAGCATGCTTTTACCATTGAATATCATCAGACTCAATAGTCTGGAATTAATACTGTCCATTCTGATCACAATATACACTCAGAAGACACTTAGCAGGCACACACATCTGCACAATACTCTTTCTCTTGTCAGGCATACAATCATCCTGCATCAATACATTATAATTCGGCATGCAATTTTTATCTCATTATTTCTCATAAATCCCATTGGCCTTCCACATTATGAGACTCAGTTCGTGTCCTTTACAGACCATCAGGTAAAACAGAATCCAACTTAACTCAAAGATCTTATTTTAACAACGACGTTCTGCAGCTCCTTCAGTCAGCTTCCGTAAAATCATGCGTCATGCAGAAATCTATACCTGTCTCTCTGAATAACCGAAATGAAATGAACTAATACGTATTGAACGTTGTATAAATATGAACCTGTCAATCTAGCCCTTCTAGCATATAAATATAAGGAAAACTCAGAATATCCTATACTAAGTAACATATGTAAATAAACAACAACTAATCCTATCAATCCCTCATTTTCCCAATCATCTAATCATAAAGCAAAATGAAAATAAAATAAACATGCATTATTCTCGTATCCGAATCTATCATAGTAACAAAATTAAACAAACACGTGCCGTCAGGCTTACTTTACATGAAAATTAAAAATTCTATGTACATTGCCCTAGTACCTTAACATAACTTACATATCATGCCATAAATAACACATGCGCCTTACTGTATTTACATGACGACTCTCGAGATACCAGGATAGCAGCTTACATCCCTGCTAATTTAGTGATCTACTCCATGTCAATCACAGTATTAGCATGTGGGAATGCACTTCCTTCTTCTACGGTTGTAGCCATCATCTTGCTGGAAATATTCACTGGAACACAGAAGACTTTGGTTGACAATATCTTCGCTGCTCAATGCTACGAGCCGAAAAACCCTTTCTCTTTAAAAGATCAGCTAAACACACTGATATAATTATAATACACTTCACTTAAAGGGTGAGAATACAGTTTTAAAAGCAGCACACGGTTCGCTACGGAAGTTCCCCGCGAATCGCGCCCGTTTCGAAGTAGTGAAACAATAGCACGTCTCCACTACACTTGCTACACATCGGTCACTAAGCACCGTCTTTATATATTGAAAGTAAACTCTGCTAAAATATACTATTCCGTTTACTCAAGAACAGTAAAATCTTCCAACTGCACAATTTAAGATATCATTTAGAACCAGATACTGTTACTGGAATCACGATCACCAATTAAGAATTTGTGCTTCCGCACTATCCAAGCATTTAACACAGAATGACGCTCTCCAGAGCTAAGGTTACTGAGGAGGCTTCGGTGACGCCATATTAATACTGGGGTTCCCGGGTGTCTGAACCAACCACCAATCAGAAAATTCGTCGTATATGATGACACAATATTTATTGTGATATGTTCACAAAACACAGCTCAAACACTAGCAAATCACTTCCACCAATTTTCATATTACTTTTCCAAATATATCCGACTTCTGAAACTGTAGAAAACCGATTACTGACAGAAACTAACTTTAGCAACTGAGCACGTTGGTCATTCTGGAATTAAGATTTGGCGTGGTGTTGCCTCCATGTTTCCCAAGTCCTAAATTTCCATTGGCTGAAAAATATTGCTTTCTCACAGTCATACGGAAATATGAAGCAATGTCCAGCGACTCACTATCTTGCTCAACATCCGGTATCAACTATCTTGGGATACGGTGCTTCAACATGTTAGACTGTAACTTTTATGAATAAATTTTACATATTGGGTCAAATAATACTCTAATTATTATTTTGGGCCGGCAAGGTACGGCTCATTATTATTGTTATTATTATTAAATCATGCAACTAAAATCTAATTTTAACCCAATGTAATTAATTATATTTTTTGTTTTTAGGTTGGTTGGACGAAGACTGTTAATTTTCACACTCCGTTATATAATTCTTTCTTATTGTACTCTAAGCATACATTATACCTTGTTTTATATTAAATTAACATGAAATACATTTCCTTTTACCTTGTACAAGAAACATATAAATAAATTTTATTTACTTTGAGATACTGATTCTTGCGCACCTAATATATTACAGAGCAAGGCTCAGGAATTATTACTCCCAAAGACTGGACTGAAATTGCAGCGGAAAATTTCAGATCTTCGTAACTTCTTCCGGTTGCTAAGAAACGAAGTGTGACGTTGAGTCGTCCATGCGGTGTTATTGCCCGTCTCATGCACTGTCATTCTTTCTGATATGGGTCGTTTACAAATGAAGAAGGTATAAATAAGTTTCACTGTCCATCCTCAAATAATTGTACCAGTCACCTGGTTCAAGAGTTAACTCTTTCATTAAATTTACATGCGACGGTGTATCTCGTTTAAGTAACCAAGCTTTTGCCCATTTTGATCAACCCCCTGCGGGTGGGGGACGCACATGTAGAATACACCCCGGTATCCCCTGCCTGTCGTAAGAGGCGACTACAAGGGGTGACCAAGGGATGATTGAATTAGAACCATGAAACTACTTTTGATTCGTACCATCACGCCATGGGTTGCCTGAACTTGCGAGTAGTACCACCATCTTAGGTACGAAATAGGTTTGTGATTAGTAGCAGCAGAGAGTGGTTCCCCTGTGGGTTTCCAGTACCCATGCGTCGTACCCATGTGAGCAACACCGCGGGTCTGGGCGTTGCCTGTGAGTTGTACCACTATATGAGCGACACCGTGGGTCTGCGTTGCCTGTGATGAGTATCCACTCTGTGAGGAACACCACGGGAATACCACCACCCGTGACTAGTTCACCTAGGTGAGGAAACTCATCGGTTTGCGTTGGCTCTGAGTGGCGCCATTGTGTGAGTAACACCATAGGTCTGCGTTACCTGTACGAAGTACAATACTTGTGAGTAGTACCATCTTGTGTGGAATACCGTGAGTTTCGCTACTTTTGATTAGTACCCCAACATGACAAATACCATGGTTCTACTTTTCTCACGACATGTACCATTCTGTTGGGCCTTAGTCGTGGATTTTTCACCCCTTTAGACATCAAGCATCATTGTGCTTTATGAGTGGTCCCTTGGTCACTACTACTATTATTCCGACCTCTTTTGAGTCTGATCCACTGTATTTTGTTTGTTTGTTCGTTTTTTGTTTTTTGTTGCGTTCATGTCCATCCATTCATTCTTCATGACATTTTTTAAAATTTTATTTTGGTCAGTGGATGAATTTGAAATTTTTGTTATTTCATTTCATACCATTAGGGGCCGATGACCTCGATGTTAGGCCCCTTTAAACCACAAGCATCATCATCATCATCATCATTTTGATCAAGCCCTTTTCTTTTTAGCGTTTGATCTCAACGCTAATGCTAGAGCGGTGTAAATTAGAAGTTCCTAATGTTATCCGTGCACGACTAGCGAAAACTGATTGCAAGTCTGACAGCAAAACGGAGCGTCTGTGTCCTCTTCCGTGTTCCGTCTTACCTGTCATCTTAGAACTGCGCAGGCAAGACGGACAGTAAGACGGACCGTCTATGGGGCCCTTAACATACTTAAGTTACTCGGCGGCACTGCGTGGGGGGTGACCGTGCGGTGTTGTTACTATTCTGCAATTGTCCTCTCCCGAATAGGCTACGGTAGTGCGGCTTGTGGCTCAGCATCAGGATCTACGCTGAACCCTTTAGACCGTGTTTACCATTGTGGAGTTAGGCTCGCAACGGGAGATTTCAATACTAGCCCCGTTACCAGCCTACTCACTAAAGCGTGAGTTCCACTTTTACGAATAAGGAGGTAGTACTTACTCCTCACGTGCGTTGTCGAAATTCGTGAAATGCCGCTACATCCAAGCTATCAATGCATCTTTAATACCCAATACCACTAGAGGTACTAAAACCGGCCTAATACTTCACGGGCAGTTGGGTTTTGAATTGATAGCTTGTGTCGTGAGTTAGATGTGGCTATCGGTGGTTGTTTTGAGTGGGAGGCTTGTGAGTCCCAATGAAGCAGATAGCCGAGCCGTAGTACAACCATGTCGGACGGGTATCTGTTGAGAGACAAGACTAACGAATGCTTCATCGAAAGGGGGGTAGCAGCCTTTAGGAAGTTGCAAGGGCGGCAGTCTAGATGAATGATAAATATGGCCTTGTAATAATACTCAATATGGCTTAGCTGTGTTGATACTGCTATACGGCTGAAAGCAACGGGAAACTACAGCCGTAACTATCTCCCGAGGACATGCATTTCTCTCTGTATAAATGATGTACTGATGATGGCTTCCTCCCGGGCAAAATATTTCGGAGGTAAACTAGTCGCCCATTCGGATCTCCGAGTGGGGATTACACGAGAGGGACTGATGACCAGGAAGATGGATACTGACATTCTGCGAGTCGAAGCGTGGAATGTTAGAAGTTTGAATCGCTGTGGTAGGTTTGAAAATCTGAAAAGGGAGATGGATAGACTAGACTTAGATGTAGTTGGTATAAGTATGTTGGCACGAAGAACAGGATTTTTGATCAGGCGACTACAGAATTGCCAACACAAAATCAAACAGGGGAAATGCAGAAGTTGGTTTAATCGTGAATAACAAAATAGGGCAGCGGGTAAGCTACTACGACCAACATAGTGAAAGAATTATTGTCGTAAAGATAGACACCAAACCAATGCCCGCCACAATAGTGCAGGTCTATATGCCCACTAGTTCAGCGGATCATGAGGAAATCGAAAGAATATAGGAAGAGGTAGAAGATGTAATACAATATGTAAAAGGTGACGAGAATCTAATTGTGCTGGGAGACTGGAATGCAGTGGCAGGCCAAGGAAGAGAAGGTAATACAGTAGAAGAATTCGAATTAAGACAAAGGAATTAAAGAGGAAGTCGGCTGGTTGAATTTTGCACTGATCACAATTTAGTCCTTGCCAATACTTAGTTCGAACACCACAAACGACAGCTGTATACGTGGACGAGATCTGGAGACACTGGAAGATATCACATAGACTTCATTATGATTAGGCAGAGATTCAGAAACCAGGTTTTGGATTGCAAAACTTTCCCAGGGGCAGACGTGGATTCTGACCACAACTTGTTGGTCATAAAATGCCATCTGAAGTTGAAGAAATTGAAGAAAGGAAGGAATGCAAGGAGATGGGATCTAGACAATTTGAAATAAAAGAGTGTGAGGGATCGTTTCAAGGAACATGTTGCACAAGGACTAAATGAAAAGGCTGAAGGAAACACAATACAGGAAGAGTGGATAGTCATGAAAAATGAAATCTGTAGTGCTACTGAAGAAATGTTAGGAAGGAAGAAAAGATCAACTAAGAATCAGTTGGTAACTCAGCAGGTACTAAACCTAATTGATGAACGACGAAAATACAAGAATGCTAGAAATGAAGAGGGCAGAAAAGAATACAAACGATTAAAGAATGAAGTGGATAGAAAGTGCAAGGTAGCTAAAGAAGAATAGCTGAAGGAGAAGTGCAAGGATGTCGAAGGTTGTATGGTCCTAGAAAAGGTACATGCTGCATACAGGAAAATCAAGGAAACCTTTGGAGAAAGGGAATCTAGGTGTATGAATATTAAGAGCTCAGATGGAAAGCCACTTCTAGGGAAAGAAGACAAAGCAGAAAGATGGCAGGAACATATCCAACAGTTGTATCAAGGTAAACATATAGATGATTTGGTTCTGGAACATGAAGAGACTATTGATGCTGATGAAATGGGAGACCCAGTTTTGAGATCAAAATTCGACGAAGGTTTGAAAGACCTAAATAGGAATAAGGCACCTAGAATTGATGATATTCCCTCTGAATTACTGACTGCCTTAGGAGAAACCAGCATGGCAACGTTATTCCATTTAGTATGTAAAATGTATGAGACAGGAGAAGTGCCATCCGATTTTCGGCAGGATGTTGTTATACCTATTCCCAAGAAAGCCGGTGCTGGCAAGTGTGAAAACTACCGCGCCATTAGTTTAGTATCTCATTCCTGCAAAATGTTAACACGGATTATTTACAGAAGAATGAAAAGACAATTTGAAGCTGAGTTGGGAGAAGATCAATTTGGCTTCAGAAGAAATGTAGGAACTCATGAAGCAATCCTGACTTTACGTCCGATCTTAGAGGATCGAATTAAGAAGGATAAGCCCAAGTACATGGCGTTCGTAGATCTAGAAAAGGCATTTGATATTGTTGATTGACCATGCTATTTAAGATTCTGAAGGTGATTGTGATCAGATACCGAGAACGAAGAATAATCTACAATCTGTATAAAAATCAGTCTGCAGTGATAAGAATCGAGGGCTTTGAAAAAGAAGCAGCAATCCAGAAAGGAGGGAGGCAATGCTGCAGTTTTCCCCTCCTTTTCATTGTTTACATAGAACTGGCAGTAAAGGAAATCAAAGAAGAATTTGGAAAGGTAATCACAATCCAAGGAGAGGAAATGAAAAACTTGAGATTTGCCGATGATATCGTTATTTTATCGGAGACTGCAGAAGATCTCGAGAAGTTGCTGAATGGTATGAACGAAGTCTTTGGCAAGGAGTACAAGATGAAAATTAATAAGTCCAAAACAAAAGTAATGGAGTGCAGTAGAACGAAGGCAGGTGATGCAGGAAATATTAGATTAGGAAATGAAGTCTTAAAGGAAGTAGATGCATATTGTTACTGGGGTAGTAAAATAACTAACGTTAGCAGAAGTAAGGTGTACATAAAATGCAGACTAGCACAAGCAAGGAAGAGCTTTCTTAAGAAGAGAAATTTGCTCACTTCAAACATTTATATAAGCATTAGAAAGATGTTTCTGAAGACTTTCATCTGGAACGTGGCATTGTATGGAAGTGAAACATGGACGATAACTAGCTCAGAAACGAAAAGAATAGAAGCCTTTGAAATGTCATGTTACAGAAGAATGCTGAAGGTGAGGTGGATAGATCGAATCACGAATGGAGAGATGCTGAATTGAATTGAATTGGTGAGGGGAGTTCGATTTGACTAAATTTGACGAGAAGAGATGGAATGATAGGACACATCTTAGACACCCAGGACTTGTTCAGTTGGTTTTTGAAGGAAGTGTAGGCGGTATGAACGGTAGGGGTAGACCAAGGTATGAATATGACAAGCAGATTAGAGCAGATGTAGGTTGCAATACAATACGGCAAGGACAACTGTCAAATCTTGACAAAATATTTTGAATCTCTTCTCAACTGTGAATAAAAAGAACAGCAATTCACCTTTGAAGAAACCACGCCTCCCAAACCAGACTCTTCTCTATCCACAAAAGAGGAAATCATCCAGATCGTCAAGTCATTACAGAACAACAAAGCACCTGGCGGAGATGCGATAATTGCTGAACTCTGGAAGTCCACAGGCGACAAGGCGATGGACAGACTAACAGAGATCATTAACGAGATCTGGGAAACAGAAAATACCAAGTGGCTGGACAGCAACCCTGATTAATCCCCTTCATAAGGAAGGTGGCAAAGCAGAAGTAAACAACTATCGTGGCACCCCCTTCTTTCGATAACGTATAAAATTATCTCGAAAGCTCTTCAGACACGGGCAGAAGAGCAACTTTATTCGCAATTCGGTGAATATCAAGGAGCAGATCATGAATAACAGTCTGTTCTTTACTATCTGAACCTCAGTAATAAGAAGTTTGTGGTTACCTTCGTCAACTTCAAAAAAGCCTATGATTTCATAGATCGACATACACTCCTCCAAATTCTAAAGGAGATGGGTTTGCCAACAAAACGAGAGCAATTATCCAACAGACTCTTTTTTTGCTAGTTGTTTTACGTCGCACCGACACAGATAGGTCTTACGGCGACGATGGGACAGGAAAGGGCTAGGAGTGGGAAGGAAGCGGTCGTGGCCTTAATTAAGGTACAGCCCCAGCAATTGCCTGGTGTGAAAATGGGAAACCACGGAAAACCATTTTCAGGGCTGCCGACAGTGGGGTTCGAACCTACTATCTCCCGAATACTGGATACTGGCCGCACTTAAGCAACTGCAGCTATCGAACTCGGTCCAACAGACTCTAACCCACACAACCTCTAGAGTGAAATTCGGGGGAGAGATTTCGACATCTTCGAAATCAAGACAGGTGTAAGGTAGGGAAACGGATTATCACCTCTACTCTTCAACTGCGTACTGGAGAAAATCGTTGGCGAATGGCGCAAAGAGGTGTGTAAGGAATATCAAGTCGGCTCCTAGAGAGTTAATTGTAGAACAGGGGAAAATCAAACGAGCAGAAAAGTTTGTTCTTAGGCGAGTGGATAGTACCTAACAACTCTATAAAAGCACGATTCACATATAGGATCAACAAGATATAAGTGGCATACCAGCTAACTAGAAATATCTACAACAAAAGATCAGTGCCCATCAACGCCAAGCTGAGGTATTACTGTTCAGTCATTCGTCCAGAGGGCCTGTATGCAGCAGAATGCCTTGCATTGAACAGGAAGGGTCTAATTGAAAAGTTAGAAGCCAAAGAAAGAAAAATCTTGAGAAAGGTCCTAGGGCCAATCAGAGTAAACGGTGAGTACAAGAGACGGCATAATAATGAACAGTACCTGCATGTGGAAAGGATAACGGACACCATTCGGAAACGGAGGATTATTTTTTATGGCCAAATAACACGTATGAGCTCGCAGAGATTGACTAAGCGGATCTTTTCCTACTTTGTGAACAAGAAAACCAAGAGACACTAGTTCACCGAAGTTGAAAAAAAAAACTTTTAAGAAGTAGGAATCACACATGAAGACATCCAGGAACGTGTTCGAAGAAAGTTCGAGCATACCACCGATTCCAAGAAAAGACGAAGTTGAAAATAGGCAAGAAATGGACTGATGAAAAAATGGAGACGCACAGAAAGCAAATGCGGGAATACTGGAAAAAGAATTCAAGTTCAAGGATGCAAACGGTAAAAATAGCATGTTCTACAGCCGGCCGAAACGAAGCAGAATAATAATAATAATAATAATAATAATAATAATAATAATAATAATAATAATAATAATAATAATAATAATAATACCGAGTGAATTGGCAGCACGGTTAGTGGTGCGCAGCTGTAAGCTTGCATTCGGAAGATAGCGGTTCAAACCTCACTGTCGGTAACCCTGAAGATGGTTTCCCGTGGTATCCCATTTTCACTCTAGGCAAATGCTGGAGCTGTACCTTAATTAAGACCAAGGTCGCTTCCTTCCCATTTCTAATCATTTCTTATCCTATCGTCACCATAAGACTTATCTGTGTTGGTGCAACGTAAAGCAAATTGTGAAATAATAATATAATAACAATGTACTTGGTTTAACGTCCTACTAACCACATTTTATTGTTTTTGGATACGCCGAGGTACAAGAATTTTGTCCCTCAGGAGTTCTTTTACGAACCTATAAAACTACGGACACGAGGCTGACATATTTGAGCACCTTCAGATACCACCGACTGAGTCAAGACCGAACCTGCCCATTTGGGTTCAGAAGGCCAGTGCTCTACCGCCTGAGCTACCCACCCCGGCATACATATTCATATTCAAATGAATTTGTGTTTTTATTAATAAAGTTTTGAAAAATGCTCCTGCTAGGATGCAATATTTATGTTGAAATTGCGGGACTTCTTTCACCTTCCTCGGTTTTTACTAGATGGGGTACTGGATTGAATGTTGCAATGTTTATCATTAACCATTTTAAGGCTACATGTGATTTCTTAGATGTTTCACCGAGTGATTCCTCGGCTGTGACAAAAGATGAAGAACTAGCAGCTAAACAGGAACATTGCAAGATGAACTTTTATGCTTGGTCACTCTTTCCTGACAACTTCTGTTACAAAATTGGAGGAGCAGTGTCGTCTAAAAAATGCGCAATGGGAAGGAAACACTGGAGGGTAATGAAAAGCGGAAGCTAAAGCAGAGCTTAGCCATAAACCCTGATGTTGAGGATTTGGCATCAGACGAAGATCTATATTACCAACTACAAATGAAATACGCACCACTTACGTCTGCTGACGTGGAACGTTCCTTTTCGATATACAAGTAGGCTACGTAGTGAGCGGTGGTGCAGCTTCACTGGTAACATTGTGTTTTAGGACTGTTTTAGGCAGCCTTCTTAATACATGTGTGAATTTGTGTCCTAATATGTACATTGTAAATTTGTACCTTTAAAAACTAAATTATTGCACATTTTGACCCAAATTTTGAACCTAAAATTCCTATCTTTTTGTTTCATTAATTGTTAATAAAATAGATTTCCACAATGTTCTACCGTTAGTTAAACCGTAAGCGTGTCACAGTTTGGCATTTCATATGTGTTGTGCCGTTATTTCGTTATTTCCAGTATTCTTCAAAATGTTCTACGGTAGGGTGTTTTTCTTTTTGTATTGTCTGTAGGTGCAAGCTCTTTGTTTCATTAGTCGTCTAATTTCGTCCGTTGACCACGGGGAGGGTCCTGTGGATATTCTGGCTCTCCGCTTTGGGATATGCTTGTCATATACAGTACATTAGTTCCGTTACTTTGCAATTGAAGAGCGTAACTTTGTCGTCTAGATTGTTAGAGTTCGTTATGTCATGCCAGGTTATTTTGTCTGCGTCTTTGAAGAGTGTCTCCTTACGTTATTTTTTCAGTGGTTGGTAGTTTGGTGGGTTGGTAGGTCTGATCACAATTATGTGCAGAGATACCAGGCAGAGGTTTGACCAGTATTGAGAACTCTGCCTGAGTTGCTGGTAAGTACAAGATCTAATAGTGTGCGCGAATGATATGTGGCGTGAGTTGGGGAGAGAGGCAGATGTCCATGTTATATGCTTGAAATAATGTTTTGAGTCGCGTGGTTTCGGAACTTGAAGAATTTGAGTTACGGGTACTAAAATGTACAAATAAACACGAGGGGCTAGGTGGAATTTAACGTTAATTGAAGTAGAGAGGTGGAGGTAACGAATCAGCTGTGCATACAATTTATCTATTATTTTTAAATACAACTAAATTAGGGGTGTCGTGTCTAAATTAATAAATTAAGGATAATCGAAAGTATTTAAAAATAGAGTTTAAATTGAATAATTAATCATAAAAATGAGGAACCAAGATCACGTATTTAGTTAAATATATATAGATAATATAGTTGCGAACTTGAAATTAACTTAAGCTATACGAGATTGAATGATGTAGCAATCTTGAGAGAATTAAAATAAATATGGACTAGATATATAAAGCGCTCAGTTATAGACACTCTGTTCAGTGAATTATTACAATATTAGCTGCTGTCTTTTTCCTTAGGAACTTTACTGGAATCTGGTTTCTTAATAATAATATATCCACTCGAGGTACAACTATTGCTCTGATAAAAGTGGGTAATTGTAGCCTTAAGAAATGATAATCGGGTGAAAGTGAGATCCTTGCGAATATTTATAGGGGTACCTTTTAATTTTCGCTTATTGCGAAACACTCCCTGCCTTGTTCGGTAAGATATGAAATTGATAATGATTGGCCGAGCACAGTGGCGAAGCGTCTTTTGTTTCTGCAAAAAAAAAAAAAAAAAAATGATTGACATGCTCCATAAACCCTGGGTCACTCGCAAACTCGAAAAGCAGTGTCTTCTCAATGGTCAAAGAAGATCAACAGGACAGTATTTCATCACTCATGGAATCTCTCAGAAAGGTCTTAACGCGTTTCAAAGCACTTACGCTCCGTTCGGTAGAGGCAGTTGTCGCAGGGAAACTTGAAACAAGGTGTAGAAAATTCATAAGCTGTTCATAGCCTATATTGCTTGAAAATCATTGCGAAAAATGAATTTCGAAAGTTAATTTAGTGGCAAATGCTTTTCGGAATCAAAATAAAGAATAAGTAGTTCATTCTGTAGCTGTTCTTTCTCAAAGAAAGGGCACGTTTTTATCAACTTCATGAGCTTGGTCTGAGAAAAGATAGCCCTATCTTCTGGAAACATATTCTCATTTAGAAGTTCCACTAAGTCGGTTTCCTCCAAGTCATGGGATCTAAGTTCTGTTTGCACTATAAATAAATCCAATATTTCGTATGTGAAAGTGCGTAGTTTGCGAATGCTGTTTTCACCATACATTGTGTTGGCATTTAACTGATGAGCGTACATCATGCAACAATGGTGCTGTTATTTTTCATTTGCCTTACTTCATTACGACACCGTTTTATGTCGGAGGTTCCTTTGACCTGAAGAATGTTGAACAGACTATCTGTGAACAGGAAGACTTTGCTGTAAAGGCAAAGCAAGAAAACAAAATTGTTTGCTGGACCGAATGCAGAGCTGATAGAAACTGAATCCCAATTGTCGTCTTCATCTTCGGTGACACTATGCACTGCTTTCTTAAGTTCTTGAAAACTCGTTTTTATTGCTGATGCTGCTCAAGAGTGATAATTCCACGTAGTATCTCTCTGGTGAGGAAGCCTGAAACCTTGCTCACGGAGAAGTTCGCTTCTTCTAGTAGACCTACTAAAAATAAAAGGTGAAACATAGTGAGGTCACTAACAAAAGGTTGAACTTGCTTTACATACTTCGAGCCATAAAGAAGCACTAGATTCGTTCTGTGTGCGTAGTAGTGAATAAACAGTACTTGGAGATATATTTTCTTCTTGATAGCCTGTGCACCATTGTGTTCACTTGCAAGCGACAAAGAAACATCGTACGTCTGGCAGACTAACGTGTTTCCAATTCCCAGTTTTTCAAGGTTTGTAATATAATATGAGATAGTTTATGCACTTTTGTTTTTAGGAAACATCGAAAAAGCCGATAAATTTTTCTTCAATTCCATCATAGATTGCATATCCAAATATGATGCTCATTTGGGCGCTGCAAGAAACATCAGTTGTGACTAGCTTGAAATAAATTGAGCCGTTGTAATCTCCTCCCTTATTATTTCCTGTAATACATGCGCTACACATATCATTGCTTTGTAAATGTACCCCGAGTTCATGTTCTTTTAGAGCGTGTAAATCCAGTAACTCCCGGTCTAGAAAGCCAAGAATAACGGCCGAGGGGATTCGTCGTGCTGACCATACGACACCTCATAATCTGCAGGTCTTCGGACTGAGCAGCGGTTGCTTGGCAGGCCAAGGCCCTTCAAGGGCTGTAGTGCCATGGGGTTTGGTTTTTGTTTTTTTAATCCAATAACTCTAGGTAATTTCCTTTGTTTAATTGAAATCTCATCCTCACGATGACCACGAAGGAATAGTTCCTGTTTACCAAGAAAAGTGATAACCTGAACAAGACAACCTAGAATCTTTCTATTTGCAGACACATCTTAATTATGCTTAACAGGAACAAGGCGTGAGCTTTCAGAAATTGCATGCCCTATTCGACCTCGTGGTGGTATACAATTTGTAATCACTAGGTTGCGTGTCAAAAGCCTGGTTTCAATTCCAAAACTCTCCTGCCCTGCCGTCCAATATTCTGATAGTGAATTGATTTTCCATCAACGGAATTCGAACCGGCTAACCACGGTGTCAGACCATATAGCCTTGACGCCTTAAATATCATTAACACCAGCGGGTGCGACATCATTTACTTTTCTCTCGTTAAGTACACATGTTTTTCACCTACTCCTGTCCAATAACGCTTAACGTCTCCAACCGACAAATGAATCACTCTCTGTCGCTCCAACTGTTCTAAAAATGTGAAGTGTTACTTCGGGGTATAATTCTCATAATGCCTCCACATGTGTACACGGTAGAGGAAAGGGTATTAATGTATGATAATATGTGAAAACAGAGACTTACAGGGAAGTCGTTAGCAGATTTGTAACATAATTTCCAGGTGTACGCCCTCTGCATAGAGAGACCGTGCGGAAACTCATAAACAAATTAAGAGGAACTGGTTCTTCACTCGATAAGAAGCGAAGTGTTAAAAAAACGTGTACTGAACGAGGAAAAAGTAAATGATGTCGCTTAATATTTTTCTCTGACGAAGCATGGTTCTATTTACACGAGTATGTTTCGACGCAAAATAACAAATATTGGAGTATAGAAAACCCCTATTGCATAGCCTAAACGAAATTCCTCTACATGTCGAACAGATCGGAGTATGGTGTGCAGTGAATGAATACAGAATTATAGGACCTATCTTTCTTCAGGGCACAATTAATGCACAAAGATACAGGGATAATATACTCACACGATTTTTTGACGAACTGACCGACACTGACTGTCGAAATGGATATTTTCAGCAAGACTCTGTCACTGCGCATACAGCTAATGACACATTAAACCTAAATGAGGAAATTTTTGAAGACCGTGTTATTAGTACGGTCTTATGGCCGAAGGTCCCCAGATTTAACTGTTTGTGGCTTTTATTTATGGGGAAGCTTGCACGAAACCCTCAAACGTTGGACGAACTGAAAGAACATATCCGGAAAGAAATAGCCTCAATAACGGAACACGAACTTACGCGTGTGAGTCGGAGTTTCCAAAGACGATGCCAGAGGAGGAGGAGGAGGAGAACATTTCCAACATCTCCTGTCATCAGGTACGAGCTTATTCCTAATTACTAATGTTCTTGATTCTTAATTTTAATCGTTGTATCATGTCATGCACGGATAAATTGAGCGAAGTGCTGTCCTTGTTGCTATGCCATGGAACGGGGAGTGATGAGTCAACGGGTGACAAATAAGCTGGGCGTGCCTGCCGGCCAACCGCTGAGAGAAACTCACTCTATCTTTACATCGCAAAGTGGGCCAAAACTGTAATATAGCGAGACAAAGGTTTTCTAAACAGCATTTTCTTGTCTACATTTCTTCCTTCCCAAACAGTAGGCAGATAACCAGGGTTATTGAATTTCAACCCCAGTTACGAAATATAGATAGATATGGCTAGAAATAACACGCCATATCATCCCTTCCTGGAAGAGGCTGTCTGGTTTACTATTGTGATTTAGCAGTGAATTTCGCCGGTCGCTAATGTAGTATCAATCGACGATGGTGAATATCTGAAGTATTGGAAAGTAAGCTACAAGTATGCTACTTCATATTAAGGGACACTGGGACTGAAATTTTGGCGAAATATATGTAAAATATTGATTTTCGGCTTTTTCCATATTAATACACCCCTAACCCCCGCGGATCAGATAGCAGTGTTTTCATCCAAATTCCTCCATTTTAAAAGCTCTAGCGTAGCTTCTAAATGCCTGGCGTGCAGTCCTTTAAACGCCCACTATCGTTCGATTCACGATCAACACACATTAGTGGTGTATTCAAGCAGATTTCACGATTTCATTTCATAAGAATAATTCCAAAAGGCCTCCTACATTTGTCGGTCTGCATTTTGCTGCTTTCTAGTGGAGGAAGTAGGCACTTTTACTACGTAAACTATATAAGAACTACAAAAGTTTCAAAAATCTGAATGAAAATTACAGGTGGTGGTGTGGCCTTGCATAATATATTGAGTAAATTTTTATGCCTATTTTCAAAGACAGTGATTACTTATTAAAGAAATATTTATTAGCTTCAACATTATTTATGACTATTTCCGTACATACCATGTGCAAATCCTGTTTGTTTACAAACAAGTTGTTTTCCAGTTTGATTGTGTTGAGGTATGCGAGTATTTTCTACTATTGTTTGGTGTTGTTCTGTGGTGAAATGCATACAATAAGTTCTCGGTGGTGTAAGCCAAAATCCAAAAGTAGGAGAAAACAAGAAATTTCTTTGAGATTCTCAGCTGGCAATACAGGTTATGAGCATTGTCCATTATTTTAAAAAATTGCTTTTTTCTCTGTTTCACTTTTTCAGGCATTCAAAATGTTACACGCATCATAAATCTTATGATATTGCTTTCAAAATTTGCATGTATTATCTTCATTGCATTGACTATAAACCTGCGGATCGATTTTTGGATTGCACTTTTGGTCTGGCTGCAAAAAAATTTCAAACTTAAAAAATTGAAGATTTTTTGTAGATTAAAAACTTGGATATGAAAAAAATTTATTTCTTCATACTCATTAATGCAATTCAAAAAAGAATCCGTAGGTTTCTTCCAATTGTATTAATGCAATAGAATATTACCTAAAAGTTACACTATCTTGATTGGTTTAATGCGGCAGACCTTTATAAATATTGAATAATTTGCACATGAAAATGTATAAAATAATTAATATCCCAAGAACTAATCAACTTGCAATGCTCAAATTTACCACAGTGGTTTATGTTATGACTATTCATAAGCATACAAAATTTCAAAGCTGTACCTCAGTTTATATAGAATTTGGAAATTTCAGTCCCAGTGTCTCTTAATTTAATTGAAATGTAACTATTTTCATCACTATTTCATGCCTGGACTTATATTATGTAATGTGAATAGCGCATGAAATTCTACGAGTAACTTTTTAATATTTACATAGAGGTATAAAATGTATCCGAACATTCCTGTCTGCATTTTGGTACCATAATATGGAGCAATTCATGAATATTAAAGCTAATGTTTCAGTGCGTGCACTTTCTTACACTGTTCTTAGAAAAGTAACTTTATTTACTGTGGAGCGTGCTGCAGCGCGACACGTAATAACACACCGAGAGCTGTGGTGAAGTGTCGCGGGACAAGAAACAAGAAACAGATTGGAAACGAGATAGTGGATTATGTATTATCCAATATGAACAGTAACTGGAATAACGTGAGTGCTTTCGAATACACATTTCAAGAATGATGGAAACACTTATAGGATGAAAGACAGGTTTTTAAGAAACAAATTCCAATTGGCGAGCAAAAGATGTACATACTATTTCTGAAGAAGTGCATAATGCTGCACTATCTAATCTTCAAACAAATAGTTCAGTTCCATCCACATTCAGAGTTGGAAGGCCTAGAAAACTCTTCGAAGGTAGCGGATTGAGAACTAAACTGAGAAGGTTAGATACTTAAATAGATCATAATTTAATTATGACCAAGGTATATGAAAAAATATGTAATGCTTTAGGAGCCGCTTCTTGCCAGGTTTGCTACATGTGCGGCAGCACTCCAAAAAATATTGAATGAAATTAACGTAGCGGACTGCAGTCGTAGTGACACTATGAATTCTTCTTCTGGACTTTCTCCTTTGCCTGCCTGGGCCCCATTGAGTGCATTTTACACATTACATATAGGAGTGATATTCGAGAGTGGCAAGCAAGGAAAACCGAAGTAAAAGTAATCGTTGTGGAGGAAAAGCGCATAATTTAACAGAGATTTCGATCGGAAATGGGACTGATAATTGATGAACCAAGAGCAAGAAGCAGTGGCACTTCAAACGACAGAAACACAGCTCGCCTTCTTTCCGAGAACTATGCGTTATCGACCGAAATTACAGGTATCAGTGAGGAACTTATCAAACGTTTTTTCACAATATTACGGACCATATCAAGTGGCTACGAAGTAAACGGTGAAACTTTCAACAAAAATGCTCTGGAAACCGCAGAATTATATTTAGATAGTATAGTCATGTTTTTTCATGCTTTTTTATGTCCACAAAATTCTAACTCATAATGCAAAAGGAATACAGGCCGCTATCTTGCCGAGAGGAATGCTATCATAATAGGATCTAGAAGCAAGAAATAGGCATTTAAAAATACAAGTTAGAGCCTTGCAAGAAAGTTCTCGCGAAGGTCTACTGCACATAATGTTTTTAATCTGTTACTATTAAGATCTGTCCCGTAGTTTCTCAGCTAACTGCAGTATCAAGGAGCAAGAAAAAGGGATCATTGTTGAAGGAACGAAGAGTAACCAGCGCCTCATCTGAGCAGGAAGGTGACATGCACAGTGACGATGAATGTCATGACAGTAGTGATAATGATGATGATTTTGATGAAAATGACTAGGTCAGTGATAAGGATATCTTTCTACAAATGACTAGTGTAACAGATGTCTAGCACAGTTCTAAATACGTAAGTTCGGTTGCTTCTAAAATGTAACATTTGTGATGGCTGATCACTGTATTCTGGGGTATTTGTTGATTTTCTGTATCTTTTTGTGTGACTTTTATGTTAACTTGCCTTAGTTAATCAGACCAGACAATATTAAATAATTATAGTACCTATTTAAACTGTATTTTATGCTAATTTTTCCCGCTAGACTTGCATTCTGGCCCATTGTGCATCGAATGTTTTCAGACCGACTTTGCTATATGGCAGTGAAGACTGGGTGGACTCTGGATACCTTATTCATAACCTAGAAGTAACAGACATGAAAGTAGCGATAATAATTATTGGCACAAATAGATGGAAACAATGGCAGGATGGTACTCGAAATGGGGAGGTGACATAATGGCTCAGTTAAGATTAAACTCGATGGATGAAGCTGTACATATAAATTGACTTCGGCGTTAGGGTCATGTGCGGTGAATTGAGGAAGGTAGGTTACCTAGAAGAATAATGGACTAGGCCATGGAAAGTAAGAGAAATAGAGGGTGACTAAGGCGACGATGGTTAGACTCGGTTTTTTATGACTTAATAATAAGAGGTGTGGAACTAAATGAGGCCATAGAACTAGTTGTAAATAGACAGTTTTGGAGATGTTTAGTCAATTCACAGAGTCTTCAAGTCTATAATGAAGATGTCTATCTGTCTGTCTATATGAATGTATACATGTATGTACGTAAGATATGCAAACGACACCACTTTGATAGCTGAAAATAAAAAATAAAAAAAGACCTGAAGTATATCATACGTAAAGCTAAGGAGCAGAGGGAAAGAATAGAACTGTTAATGTTAAATCTTAATGAGGGGATACTAACAACATGTTTACCATCGAACATGAGTATCAGTGATGATGTGATCAAAATGGCGGATTGTTCCTGACTTTTGGGATCAATAATCGATAGTCATGGCTCTACCAGCCCAGAAATTCGCCGCAAATTAGCTCTGGGGCAGCGTTCAAAGTTATCGATAAGATCTTTAATTGTCCTGAGGTGTCTGTGCCCACTACTGAAGATCAGTGGAGGGAACACGGAGACGAGGTCGGCCGACATTGAGACGGATAGACTCCATCAAAGAAGCAACAAAGTCGCCACTGAAGGACCTCAAAATTATCTGGTTGAAAACAGAAACACGCGGAGGCACTCGATCCATTCCATCCATGCAGTCGCCCGAAGTCAGCGTGGTCTTGATGGCACCTAGAGAGAGAGAGAGAGAGAGAGAGAGAGAGAGAGAGAGAGTGTGTGTGTGTGTGTGTGTGTGTGTGTGTGTGTGTGTGTGTGTGTGTGTGTGTGTGTGTGTGTGTGTGTGTGTGTGTGTGTGTCGGCCTCCGGATCGCAAGATTGCAGTTTCAAATCCGGGAGAGTTAGTCGGAAATTTAAAGGACAGAAAATAGTCCAATCCGCTCTCCATGTCGTACGATGTTGGCACATAAAAGATCTCTGGTGACACATTTGATGTTTAGCCGACGAAATTAATTAAAACTCAGCGATAGGTCACCCAATAGAGTTACGGTTTCTCTGCCACTGTTGGAGTAAAACGAAACATTGATATTCACTTGCAGTTAGCCTAGATGGTGTCAAATGAAAATGGTTGCACGTTGTTGCTGAGGCCACATTATTATTATTATTATTATTATTATTATTATTATTATTATTATTATTATTATTATTATTATTATTATAAGCAATTTGTATATGCTGAATTATGTTTATTCATTAACTAAAAATGTAAAATTTATGTCTTTCAAGGTCTTGCTGAGGCAAACACTGTGTACTTGGTTAATAAAGTCCTTCTTGCTGAAATCTTGGAACTACGGATTAATGTGAGAGAATATTCCAGGATATTTTACTACGGAACAGTTCGTCCATTCATGATCGGCTACCAAAAATTCCAGCTTAATAACACTGCAGAAGTTATAAGCAAGGTAGGATGTATCTAAATTCATTACTCTTTGATAGATAAATACAGGGTAGCTATAAGGACGTGGAACGATAACAATGAATATAAACCTGGTGCGCAGAACGCACAACAACTTATTTCCCAACTACAAAACTTGTTCGTTATATCCACCACCATTCTCAGCACACTTCCTGTAACGTTGTACTAGGTTTCTTTGAATGATCTCCAACATTTGAGGATCCAGAGCAACTGCTGCGACGGATGATTCATATTTCGAGCTTTTCCTGCATACATTTGAGCGTTAAAAATCCCCCCATTCAACTGGGCCCCTTCGTCCAATCTAGCGTCCGGGAAACGTGTCCAACCAGTGGCGTACGAAAGTTAGATAATGAGGTTTGCCCCGTCTTGCATCAACCACTTCGGATAACCGTCAATCACGTCAAGTTATGGTACCATTTCATCACCCAGCATACACAGATATTTTTCTCCGGTGATCGACGAATCTAAGAAGAATGAACCAACAATGTTATCATCCTATAAACCACATCACATCATTTCTTTTGGAGAGCCGTGAATTTTGCTGCCGATGATCCAATTGGGGTTTGTGTTCGCACAGTACCTCATATTCTGTTCGTTGACCTCCACACAAACATAAAATATTTGCTTCGTCGTGAACACCATTCCGTCTAAGAAACTGGATTTATCATAAACTGACGCAGTAAACATTCACACACCTCAACCTCGCCGATGAAAAAAACTGTACGGGTAGAATCGTTTACTCTTTAATATTTTCTAACAGTTCCTAAATACACAGAAAATGAACAAAAATAAAAGTAGAAAAATAATTTCCACTCGCTCGTATTTTTGTTAGCGTCATAATTTATTTTCATTAATCATTCATCGGAAACATAATAAATAGTAATATATTTATACGTTTTAACAATGAAAATCGACCTACTGACATAGCTCACAGATCCTAAACACACAAATACTCAACAAAAGTAAATGCAATAAAATAAGATAGCCAGTTCTCCAGACTTAATAGCCACCCTGTATGTATAGAATATATTTACTTTAAAACTGCATTTTACTAGGTGCAGTAACAAATCTCTCTCTCTCTCTCTCTCTCTCTCTCTCTCTCTCTCTCTCTCTCTCTCTCTCTCTCTCTCTCTTTCACTCACTAGTCTTTTCCCTCACGACTGTGTACATGTTCCAGTTTCTATCTCTTGCAGCTTTTCCTCAAAGTTTTTTGGACTGTAAATGCTTTATGGAAGTCGAGTGCTGTCGTGACTCTGATCGCTTCTCTTTTACAAGGCTTCCTCTTCCCCCTTTGTCACTGCCCTTTCCTTCGACGTATACTTTTAACACGCTCCGCTAACACTTCAATTTAACGGTATTGAAGTGTTCACTGTTCCAAGATTCGCTGTCATATGGTACATCAAAATCGAGAAGGCAAGGGAATGAAGTCATCTTGAGGTATTTTTCATTATCACCCTGCCACATCTGGTTCTAGAGAGGTGAATTGGTGAACTCCTTGGAAATAACTTACTGTAGATATGCTTCAGTTAAAATATTTTTCAAATATGTCATTTGTATTGTGAAGAACTGCACCGTGTGCTTCAGATACATACAGCTAAGTAAGTTGGGTGATCGAAAGTAATATGTGCTTCGTAGATTTGCAGTCCAAACTTCTGATGAGTTGGCAACATCAATATCGTTGTAGCGGGATGGTCTACGCTTAATAAAGGCAGATTCAAATCAGAAATAAACGAGTATTTCCCCATCTAGGGAACCATGACCCTATGACCTTGAAGTTGGTGTGAGGGCTCGTGTGCCCCTAGAACCTAGGAAATGTTTACATTCCCCTCCCCGAACAGGAGGGGCGGGCCAACTAGAAGAACGCTTTCTCTCTGACCAGGGGGTTCGGCGTGTTTGGAGATCTGAAGGAGTTGGGAGATGGATGGGGAGGTTTGATTCGGTAAAGGAGATGGGTGGGGGTTTCGACTTCTTGGCTAAGTGCTTCATTGGTTTAATAATTGTATACAGGAGTTACAGTTTTACCATTTTTACAGTGGTGATTAGTCACAATTGTTGAAGTTTATAACAAAGCTGTGTTTATGGTGTTTTATATACAACATTTACAATTTACCATTGTTACAATGCAAATGGAAGTTCATTACAAAATATGTTTCAGTTGTCTATCGATGTATATGTAAAAGAGGATGTTGGTATATTTGGGATTAATAGACTCAAAAACTACTGGACCGATTTCGCTGAAAATTCCGCAATTTATTCGTATTACTCATGGGAGGATTTATGAAGTGATTTGAACGAAATCCGATAGGTAGCTTTTTATAATGAGTAATTTTATATTATTAATTTAATTGCAAAGCCGCACCAAGATTGGATCGAACTTGATGGACAAATTGTCGCTAGGCGACAGCGACTTACTCTGCATCATGATAGTCCGGTAAGAAATGCTATACAGGGTTATTCACCTAAGACGTTACACTGAAGTAACTTCTAAACCATTAAAGATATCAGCATTCTGTTTTCATTCGTAAATGGTACGCAGGGTCTTGTAAAATAACGTGCTACTTAGTCTCATGGGGTGATTAACAACCGAGATATTGATACTAACCCCATATTTTTAAATGGAATGGCATAAATTCATACAGCTGATTTAAAAGTTCATCTGCGTACAAGTTCAAATATGTAAGTATTTTCAAAATCGGACAATTACTTTTTGAGATATAAATAAGAACAGCATGTGCTGTTTTGCATGCCGTGTTAGACGGCGTGAAGTCGGGCAAGGACATATTGAGGCGCAAGCAGTTTCCTGGGAGTGAGTTCAGCCACAGAATGCATACCAGGCATGTAAGCACCTCGTACACATGTGATGGGTTTGCAAAGTGTGTATGACAGACGAACATATGACAGGACAGAAAGGGTTGATGTATTTAAAAGGAATAAAATAAGTACTTTGCCTTTAATGGAACATAACGAAAGCTATAATTGTCACTGATTTTAGTGTACAGTTCATACTACTCTATGAGTTGAGAAATAATAATAATAATAATAATAATAATAATAATAATAATAATAATAATAATGTTATTTGCTTTACGTCCCACTAACTACTTTTACGGTCTTCGGAGACGCCGAGGTGCCGGAATTTAGTTCCGCAGGAGTTCTTTTACGTGCCAGTAAATCTACCGACACGAGGCTGTCGTATTAGAGCACCTTCAAATACTGTACCACCGGACTAAGCCAGGATCGAACCTGCCAAGTTGGGGTTAGAAGGCCAGCGCCCTAACCGTATGAGCCACTCAGCCCGGCAGTTGAGAAATAAACATAACACAAAACAACGGAAGACCTCCTTCTAGAAAAGCAAATGGTCAGAGCTGATCGTGGTGAGATGGCAGCAACACTATTATTTATGTTTTACTTTACACGCATTAATCTCCGCAGAGCTCCAGCGCGACTGTAGTAGCGTGCATTCGGGAGATCGTAGGTTCGAGTCCTGCCTCGCCCAACCTGAAAGTGATTTTCATGGTGTCCCATGTTCAACACCAGGCAAATACCGGATAAGTACCTTTGTGATAGGCCACGCCCGACTTCCTTTCCAAATCCTTCCCATTCCCATCCGTGAGAAAAAAACACTAAACTGAGCGCAACTTATTACATGTCATAACAAAACAATACAACTTTAATCTCCCTTCCCCGTTGTGTATTCGCCAGTCATACAATAACGTTGCACACCCAGGGTATGTTACGGTACATCACATTATGTTTACAGTACATGCCTGGTATCCGTTCTGTGGCTGGAATCAAGGCCAGGAAGCAGCTTGCGCCTCAATATGTCCTTGCCCGACTTCACGCCGTCTGATGCGGCAGCAAAACCGCGCATGCTGTTCTTATTTATATCTCAAAAAGTAATTGTCCGATTTTGAAAATACTTACATATTTGAACTTGTACGCAGTTGATCTTTTAGGCTAGCCGTATGAATTTGTGCCGTTCTATTTAAAAATATGGAGTCAGTATCAATATCTCGGTTATTAATCACCCCATTAGACTAAGTGGCACGTTATTTTACAAGGCCCAGGGTACCATTTACGAATATGAAAACAGAATGCCGATATCTTTAATGGTTTAGAAGTTATTTCTGTGTAACATGTTAGGTGAATAACCCTGTATATACGAGGATGGCAACGCGCCGCCATGTTTTATGAAGTATCTTTCCACATCTCCTCCTAAATGACTGGAGAAATTTCAACCAAACTTGTCATACTTATGACTTACTATGTTGCTGTGAGGATAAGCCATCCGTAATACTCCTAGGGGTGGGAGTGGGTCGGAGTGACATACAAAAGCAATCGAAAATAGTATCGAATCCATAGTTTTCGGGGTCGCTGAGATGAACAGTGGCACTCTGGATGCCGTTTAAGTCAAAGTTCAGCCCCCATGGCATAAGGATGTGAGAAGAAAATGTCCAAAAATGACCGGGATTGTGGATGAATGTACAGGTATGTTCCAGCATAGGTATCAAAGTATGACTTTCTATCTGAAAAAAAGTACTGTATGGGCAAGGCACCCCTAGCATCCATAGGAGAGGGGATGAAATGTAAAAATAATCGGTAACGACCAACGTTAGCATTGAATACATAGCTTTTGGGGTCGCTAAGATGAAAAATGTAACACTTTGAATGCCGCGTAAGTTCAGTTCAGCTACCATCGGCATAGGGGGCGAGAAGAAAATGTCCAAAAATGACCGGAATTATGGATGAATGTATATTCCAACATAGCTATCAACCAAACTTAGTACATACAGTACATGACTTACTATCTGGAAAAGTTATTGTGGGGGTAAGATACCCCTAGCACCCTGGGGGGAGGGTGAGTGAAATATAAAAATAATCGAAAAAGACCTATAGCAGTGTCGAATCTATAGTTTTTGAGGCCGCTGAGTTGAACTGTGACACTCTGGATCCCTTTTAAGCCATAGTGCAGCCCCAATCGAAATGGAGGTTGAGAAGTGTTGAAAAATGACCGAGGTTATGTATGTGTGTGTGTATGTTCCAGTATACCTCATAACCGGATGTTAGGCCTCTTTAAACAACAAGCATCATCACTTCTTAACCGAACTTGAGACACATATGACTTACTACCTGGAAAAAAAAATTCTGTGGGGTAATACACCCCTAGCATCCCCTGGGGCGGGGTGAGGAGGGGTGTCATGTAAGAGTAATCGACAACGACCCAATTTTATTGTCGAATACATACTTTTCTGGATTTCTCAGATGAATAGTGATATACTCTGGATGCCGTTTAAGTCTAAGTTTAGTCCCCATCAGCATGAGGGTTGAGAAGAGATGAAAAAGTATGTCCAAAATGGCCGAGAATATGGATGTATGTATGAATGTGCCAGCATAGATCTAAACCAAACTTAGGACACAGATGACTCACTATCTGAAGAAAAATACTGTAGGGAAAAGACACTACTAGCAGCCCTAGGGGCGAGGGGTGGACAGGGCTGAATTATAAAAAAATAGAAATCGACCAGTGTTAATGAATTGTCCAATATTTTCGCGGTCACTGAGGTGAATAGTGACACTCTGGATGTCGTTTAAGTTCATCCACCGTCGGCATAGAGGGTGAGAAGGGGTGAAAAAAGGACATGTCCAAAATGACCGAGATTATGAATGTGTGTATGTTCCAGCATAGCTCTCAACCAAACTTGGTACACAAATAACTTACTACCTGGAAAAAATGCTGGGAGAGAAGACACCCGTATGGGAAGGATGATGTGTAAAAAGAAATTAATACGACGGAACCGATATTAGTGACGAATCCATGGCTTTCGGGGTCGCTGAGATGGATTGTGATACTCTGCATGCCGTTCAAGTCTATGTTCAGGCTCCATCCGGCAAGGGAGTTGAAAAGAGGTAAACAAGAATATGTCCAAAATGACCGATATTTGTGTTGAGTTTACAGTTTGTTTTCGGGGTCCCTAGTCTGAATGGTGACAGTCCCAGTGACAGTTGGAATCCTATACATCATAGCTATTGTGCGAGGCGTAAAAAATATAGTTATAACTTACTTTTATTATTTGTTTGAAAGGATCAGCTACTCCCCTGACGCGAAATTATAATCTCAAGGTAAAACAGAAAAGTAAACACAACAAATTTACAAAAGATTTTGTAAACTACCAGTCAAACAAATCACTTCAAACAGCGAATACAAATCCTAAAATTAAACATTCAAAGAAAGTGTCCGAGCCGAGCAAGCTACTGCAGTTAGTCTATATATTAAGAGTTTACCGTACCAAAAACAGCTTCGACAAATCCGTCCGTCCATTCTACCGGACCGATTTGATTCACTTTTATTTTATTCTCTCCAGAATTACCTGCCGGTGAATCATGAGACATTGATAGGTCTCTAACGGCAGCCAACTTTGAGTAATCATGAAATCAAGCCATTAAATGATCACTCCAATAATTGCAGGCAAAGGCTTACCCTAACCCTCAATACGTTATGCATTTAGCGGGTTTCTAAGTTACTAACACTTTCATTAATATGCTAACATATGACTTTCATCCTTAGCAATGTCATTGCATGCAGTCTTGTTTGATTACTACCTGTCAAGCCAGAGAGTACGGTATACACTTCCTCTGATCACGGTAGAATACTATTCCCTGCTAGATACTTCTTGATTACCGGTAACCTTTCACAGCTTCCAAATATATTCAACAGTTGGCAGAGTGTTCCTAATAACTTACATGCTGCTAGTCTATGTACAAACAACCCCCATCATGACATACGCCTTAAACGTTATCTGGGAACACCTATTGGAGGATAACCTACCTACACTAGAAAGAGTGAAGGCCATGTATCTTAAAAGAGTTCTCTACCTAGCAAAAAACGCTCCTTCGAGATTAACCTAGGAGTTCACAAGACAACCGTTCTATATATAACTGCGATTTAAAATACCATTGCCTTCTACGACACAACACATCAAGAACTGCAGGATAAAAAAGCGAATATATGGATAGATTTTTACCAAACAGACGGAATGATGACGTCACAATTGATGAATTCTGACTACGAACTGCGGCATACCATTACGCGCTTCTTATTAAATGTTCATAAAATCACTGAAAAGGGCGGGCAAAACAATATGACTACGACAGGCATTATCAAAACGAGTTATCTGACCTATTTCTATCTAATGCTGCAGGGCAGCACGGGTCCTCTAGTTATACAATCAATTTATAATGTAGAGTTTTCAGAACTGTTCTAACAATATTTACAATGTGTAGGATTTTTTAAATACATGTGGTCCGAGCTCCTTCCCACTGCTGCAATGTCCTTGGTATATATACAATGGATTTCACGATAGGTTAAATTTTTAAATGTTCTGTAACATGATATATTTGATTATTGAATTTCGTTTGGGCTTGCAGAGGGGATGGATGCAGTTTTTACAATGTTACATACATATTGGGTTGGTTGCTACAAAGTTGATGTGCTGATAGTATTTACAATGTTATTTACAGGTTGGTAGTATTTACAAGTTTGTATGGTTACAGTAGATTTTATTTGTATATATTGTTTGTGTAGCTGTATACATTCTCAAACTAGTGTCGTGCACTCTATGATTCCGAGGGATATTCATGCAGGATTGACCTCCAAGTAAAGCCAAACTAACAAAGTGTCCCCGAGTTGCTGGGAGGTTTATGTGCTTTTTTCTTCATTCTATGTCTTTCTGTTCTATATCCTAACCTTCCTGAAATGAAGAAGTACTTCAACATGCTGTTAAATGGAGATGAGGGAAACAGCACCACCAATGATTGCAGTGTAGATTAAGCCAAAAACAACAAATACCCATTAATATGGCTTGAGGTAGAAACAGCACTAAAGAGCATGCGAAATGGGAAGTCCCGAGGCTTTGATGATCTCAGCTCAGACATGATAAAGGCAGCTGGAATACCAGGCTTGAATTAGCTATATAGTGTGTTATCAGTGATTTGGGAAAGTAACAAAATTCCAGAAGATTGGAGTAAAGGAGTCATCATCCCACTGTTCAGAAAAGGGCAACCGACGGAAATGTGGAAATTACAGTGGCATCACGCTGTTGTCACACTCATTGAAGCTGCTGGGGAAGATCATAGAAACAATACTTAGGAAGATAGTGGATCCTTTGCTTGAGGAAGAACAACACGGGTTCAGGAAAGGTAGACGTACTGTGGATCTTATCTTTGCAGTAAAGATGCTGACAGAAAAGTACTGGGAATACGGAATACATCTTGTGATTGCATTTGTGGACATTGAAAAAGCATATGAAAATGTTCCTCGAAACAAAATATGGGAGTGTCTGGAAGACCTAAAGGTGCTAAAGTACTTAATTGACAAAGTCAAGATGCTATACCAGAAGTGCTACAGCTGTGTCCAGATAGGCAACGGACGATCAAAATGGTTTGAAACAAAGAGAGGTGTCCAACAAGGAAGTGCTCTGTCACCACTCCTGTTCGTAATAGTAATGGACAAGGTCATCAAATCTATCAAGAAAGCGGACAGTGAACCAAACGCCCTGGTATTTGCTGACGATGTGCTTTTATGGGGAGAGACAGAAGCTGAAGTTCAGAAAAAACTTAATGAATGGAACAACACATTCAAAATTTTTTGATTGAAGATGAGCAAAACAAAGACAGTGGAAATGACAATCAACAGGGAAGGAACAAGCTCAAATATATTTCTGGAAGGAGCAAAAATCGAATCAGCTTCCCACTTCAAGTACCTCGGAAGCACAATCTCGAAAGACAACACTGTTAGGCAGGAAATACTCAACAGGAACATAAAGCATCGAACTTCTACAGTCAAGTCAGAAATCTTCTCTGGGACTGCAAAATACCACAGAAAGCGAAAACAATCATGTACCACACTTACTTCGTACGAATCCTCACGTACGGTTTAGAGGCATGTACCCTACTAAACAAAGACTTCAGTAGAATCCAAGCAACTGAAATGAGATTCATTAGAACCATGAACCAAACTACCAGAAAGGACAAGATCGGAAATGAAGTGAATAGGAAAGTAGCTGGTATTGAGGTTCCTATTATCAGTGCCATAAAGAAACGCAGACTTCAGTGGTATGGGCACATAATGAGAATGAACAGGGAAAGACCTGCCAGAAAATATTTCGACCTTAATCTCGTAGGAAGAAGACCACAGGGAAGACCAAGAAAACGTTGGATAGAGACTGTAAGATCAGATGTGGAGAAGAGAGGATACAAATGGAAGGATGTACTGGATCAGAATATGCATGAAGACAGAAGGAGATGGCGAGCGCTTGTTCACCACACCCGGGAAACTGGAGTTGGGAAATGATGATGATGATGATGATGATGATGATGATGATGATGATGATGATGATGATGATGATCCTAACCTACCCAAATTTAATTTTTCTGACTGTCTAGCCAGCCTTTCTGCCTCGGGTAGTATATTTGTTTTCTGAGCGTGTGTGCATGGGTTAAGGTTTCACCCTTCCCCAGTCACAAGTTTTGGGTCGCGGCTAGGTGATGAATGGTTACTGGTCCACCTGCAGATACCAGGCGCCCTCTGGAGTATCCAACCTTACGTCAGCGTGCTGTTTTCTTCCAGAGGTCAGAAGAAGCAGGAGTGACCACCCATCGTGCCGTCCATTGACTCGACAAGAGTTTTAGTTTCAGCTTCCTCCCAATCTATAAGTGGAAAATAAAATTGTCTGAAATTAAAGAATATGTTATTTTCTTGCTTGACGAAAACTGTGACTTTTACAGTACGTGGAACTCGGATTCGGAATAGGGGATTTCCTATTGGTGACGGGCATCTGAGATATCTGACAAAGCAGTCATCAATGCAAATGAAATAGAAATGTTACAAGTGAGAGCCGAATTATCATGAGAAAGTTATCCCTTTATGGAATAATCAGTTTACTCTATTTCCATGCAAATAAAATGAAATATAAATTTCAGTGCTGAAGCTGGATATTTAATCTCTCTCTTCACTCGTTCCCTCATTTCTGATGAACGTTAGTGCTATGGAGATTGCTGTGTATTTTTATTCATTGCAATGCAATGCCTGCCAAAGACATCATTTCCGATTTAACACCCGTCTTTCTCGATATAAGTAAAGCCTTCGACAACATTGGTCACGAACATCTCAAGAAATGTTTGGGAAACTCCACAGTCCCTTCCAAATTAACTGCCCTAATATTATCGTTACAAGAAGAAAATGAGACACAAATCGAGGTTAATCATTCTGCAACGAAGCCCATTAAATTACTGAAAGGTTTAATGCAAGCTTCGCCCCTTTCACCCGCTCTATATAATTTAGCTACAGATCACATTCTCAAGGAGCTTTCTGGTGAAACTGTAGCAACCATATACAGGGTTTCACTAGCAGATAGTCTGAAACCTCTGACAGTCCTCGCATTTGCTAGCAACCTAGTAGTTATCGGAAAGGACAAGAATTCTGCGATGAAATTGACAATAACGGCTTTCAAGTATATGGATGAGATTGGACTTGAAATCAACACATTACAATCTGATTGACTAAACGTTGTTAACGGACAGCTCATTGAAGACCATCTGTCAACTTACCAAGATGTCATCAAAAGCATATCTTCCAAGGAATCCATACAATATCTCGGTGTTAGCGTTCATAATGTAATATATTTTAATCCTCAAAACACAATGCAGAAATTGCGTAGTAAGACTGAATTACTTCTTCCCCTCTGTTGCATACCGATCAGACAGTTTTCATTCGTAACACTTCTATCTGTCCAGCACTCGTCTACCCTCTACGAACGGTTCCTATAAATTTAATCACTGTGAAATTCCTCGTCGATGCAGACAAAAATTCATAAAACCGAACTTGAAGTAAATCCTTCAGTTACCAGCCTATCCAGCAGATGGCATGATATACAGCCACAGAAAATGTGACTTAGACTCTTCTGTGCACAATGGGACGTACTCCTACAACATATAAATGGTTGCGGATTCTGAAAAGATATCGGAACCCCTACATCCTCAGTACAAGAAACCTAGAAGAAGAAAGCAAAACCTTTCTAACAAAACTCAGTATTTTACCTAATGACAACCTGGTGAATCCTAAAGATGGTTTTCTAAACTCTCGGAAAATCAGAGAGATATTAAGAGATCTGGAATTTAAGAAGTGTAGCGATCTCCCTCACAAACGTAAAGGAGTTATTCTTTTTAAAGAACATCCATATTCCAATAAGTGGGTCGATCACCAAGAAAGATCATGACACAGCGAATGGGGAGACGGCCTCAAGATGACGGGGAATGTATCAGTAGTTCGTGCTGTGCCGTTGCCAAATGACATATACAAGGCAAGGACATACTACTCATTTACCGCTGAAAAAATGGCCCGACCGTGTTCACGGTTTGGCTGTTAGATGTCAGGTTTCTGTTCTGTTCTAAGCGGACTTTAAGACTGTAAAATGAAATGGCGTATGACTTTTAGTGCCGGGAGATCCCAGGACAGGTTCGGCTCGCCAGGTGCAGGTCTTTTGATTTGACTCCCGTAGGCGACCTGCGCGTCGTGATGAGGATGAAATGATGATGAAGACAACACATACACCCAGCCCCCGTGCCAGGGAAATTAACCAATGATGGTTAAAATTCCCGACCCTGCCAGGAATTGAACCCGGGACCCCTGTGACCAAAGGACAGTACGCTAACCACTTGGCCATGGAGCCTTTAAGACTGGGATGTGTGGAATAATTGTGATGCTGTGATTATCTTGTGTAATTTATTGTGAGTATCGTTTCTGTCGATGAGTGTCTGTGACGGTGATAATAATAATAATAATAATAATAATAATAATAATAATAATAATAATAATAATAATAATAAATAATAATAATAATAATAATAATAATAATAATAATAATAATAATAATGTTATTGGCTTTACGTCCCACTAATTACTTTTACGATTTTTGGAGACGCCGAGATGTCGGAATTTAGTCCCACAGGAGTTTTTAAGGTGCCAGAATATCTACCGACACGCGGGTGACGTATTTGAGAACCTTCAAATACCACCGGACTGAGCCAGGATCGAACCTGCCAAGCTAGGGTCAGAAAACTAGCGCCTCAATCTTCTGAGCTACTTATGCCAGCAAAAGTGAGAAAATGGTGCACGGTTGTGTACCTCTATGTACTTCTGATACCGCTAAAAAGCAAGAAAATGTTTAAAAGAAAAATGCAAGCAAGCTATTTCGATGCAAGGTAATAAAGTAGGATCTCTCTTGGATATCGGAACCTAACAATTATTCCCGAAAGTGTACTTTGCATTTTAATACGTCAGATTTCACTGTAAGCACATCAATCAAACTAATTCTTCCTAGTCAATTTTCTTCTGTTTTTTAATGCGTATCCTGTTCACAAACAGATAAGTGTCAAACGCAGAAAGGATCCAGCTCCTATAAATGATGTATTGCCATCAATATTTAGTAAAATTTCCGATTCAGATTACGATGAACATGTTATCCTCAGCAAATAACTGTTCTACATCAGCCACAGAGGAAAAAGGAGTGCAAGTCTTGTTTTTGTGTCAAAGAAAGATTAGTTGTTCTGTTAAGTCTAAATATGTATTGATGAGAACATTAAATATCAGATTAAGAAAAACAATCTTTAAATTGAGAAGTAGGATACTGTGTCTGAATTTCCAAAAAAAGACAAACCAAATTCGAAAGAATGATAATGATGATATTTAGGAACTTGTCTCCCTGACAATGATAGCCGGCTATTTGTTAAGAGTGGCTGAGGAGCATACACACTGTGAAACCTGCCTACAAGGACTATCATCAGCCACTTACTCCTCTAACGCTCCTAATTAGAATGCGGTATCCATCAAGAACGTTTGTGTATTTCCTAAGAAACATTTTAAAATGCACATGCTCCGATTTGCGTTACTTGGGAAAAGCAAACCTCGTGTAGAAGCTGTCTATATTGTGTCCAATTCCTGCAAAGCTTTCACTGTGTTGGTTGTTGTGAGCAGGAAAGACTACGTAAAATAATACTAATGAAAGTTTATAAAACCGATTCTGGACAATCACGTCCAGGAAATTTGCGATCAGACTTCAAGAATTTCAGAACCAAACCCTTGAAACGCAAAGTACTGAAATTATGATAGCTTCTTGCAGGTCAGGTGATCTAATCTTATGTACCAGTACCGGTCCGTCACACAATATATGCAATACCGGTATTTCTATGAGATGAAATGAAATGAAGTGGTCCTTATGATCATTAATGCTGATGATATATTTATCTTAATGTATCACAAAGTTTTCGTGAATTACTTATTTCGTTTTAGCATAATGTGAGAAATACGTTGTAGAAAGTAAATTATACAATTGCTCTTGGTCTGTTTTTTAAATCTCATATCTGTTTAGTGCCTTCTGAAATTACTAGTTTATTGTTATAGTTTTTTTTTTTTTTTTTTTTTTTTTTTTTTTTTTTTTTTTTTTTTTTTTTTGTATTCGAACGTGTGGTAATGAACGGGCGAGACAGCTCAATAAAGAGAACTCTAGTGGCGGTAATCGGAAGTATCTCGAGGCCGCGTCCAGTGTGCTGTATTTCTCGGCCTTGAATATCTCGTAGGCAACGGCTGTGCCCGGTAGGTCCATGGACAGTAAAGGTTGTAGGCGATTCCTCAACGAGAATGAAAGATTTGCACACGTCCTTGGTTCCTGCCAGTACAATGAAATTCTGTGCGTCGCTAAGCATCATCAAGTAAGACCCACCATCGCCAAGGCCTTCAGAAGAATCGAATTCACCATCCATGAAGAGATCCATGGTTTGGTAGAGAATAGAATCACTCGAAGGATCGCTATAATTACCTACAAAGACAACAATGTAGGTACGCGCACTTTTTAGTGATAGATTTTTGTACTGGGTTGAGGAGTAAGGAGGAAGCACTGCCGGTTCCGGCAATACTGCCAACTGAATGGAAATGAAATCTGAATTGAATCGATAATATGATCGATCGATATGAATTTTCTAAACCTTTATTATCTTACGCCAACAACTGTGTCACACACACAATATATAATATTATAACATTTCTCGATGCGAAACTTGTTCCTAGCATGAATTCTATAGTTTGGCTTTGCTGTATAAACAACAACAGTACGAGTATGTAAAGTGTACGCCAGATGTCGCACAGCGATCATAAGCGATTCTTAGTTTGTGTTTCAAAGGTTGCCAATACGAATGTCGAAGATAACCGAGGTCGACCGATTCAGCACTAGGGTGTCCATCTATCACTAAAAAGTGCGCGTACAACACGAGCCCACAGTTCCATTCTGCAAGGAAGCATACAAATTAAAAAGGATCGAAGTCATAGACATTCTATTTGGAAGTAGGGACACGATATCTCGACAATTCGTTTTATGCAAGACATTCCACCTGCCAAAATATTTGATTATTGACATTGCACTTTCTGCCTAGAAATAATCACTAAGTATTTTAAGAAGCCATCTTCGGTGACTTCCCTTAAAATTTAATAGACGCTTATTTATTTTTCCATTACAAAATATTAGTTGATATTAAGTATACTTGGTCTTTTTTAGGCAATCTCAAAATTGAGGAAGTGTTACTATATAATATATATATTTTAAAATAACCGATTTTGATAAACGTTTTGGGGGGGCTTACATGCAGCCTAGTTAGCATTGTCTCCGAAGTATTCCCTTGTTCTATTGGTACAGCATTACAAATACCATTTAGTCTTCGTAGACAATTTGGGGGATAGCACGGAGTTCCTTCTACTATTTCAGTTTGATCTCTCCAATTGACTGAAATCGTCGTCCTTTCAGGGTAAATTTCAGTTTTGAAGAATAGAAGAAAGTCAGCCTGGGCTAGATCAGATTAATTAACTGGATAGGGAGATACAGTTGTCTTCGTGTTCGTCATCAATTCACTAATCAACAGCAGTGCGTGAGCTGGCGTATTGTCATTGTAGAGGCTCCAGGAGTAGTTCCTCTAAAGACGGCTCTTTTTCTCAAGACATTTTGTCTCAAACCTCGCAAGACTTCGGGATAGTACTAGCGGTGAACAGTTTATCACTCAGATAGGGATTCATGGTACATAAAAAAGTTGAAGAAATTTTAAAAAAATACAAAAATAAGACGTCAAGAACAGTTCAAAGTTTGACCTGACCTGCCACGCTTTCTTCGGTCTCAGCGAATCGCCAATGTCTGTCTTCATCATTTGGAAAGTATAGTCAAGGTTTTCGCCAGTTTCAAGCAGAAGCGAATGTTGATACACTGCTCGTTGAATTCAATATCTCGACAATCACATAACATACTCAACACCAGTGGCGGTTTCAGGCCTGCTTGCAGATTTGCTCAACCACCACCTTTGTATATTATTTGAATTAATTAGAGATTTCACCTGATTATTTCTGAGCAGTAATTCGTTCGTTTAAAGCTGTCTGCATCAACATCCACACATCTTGGTTTCTGATCTGATACTTCATTCTTCGCTCATTTCACATTCACGCACAGCTCGTTAGCTTCTGCACTTCTGTTGTCGTAAATCATTGTCCGAAAAAAACTATTTCGCAGCTGACTCGCAATCCTTGTGGGTAGCAATCTGAGTGCGTACTGTTGCTGCTGTTTTAATTCAATTATGACTCGAGTAGTGCATTTTCGCAATGAATTTAGTGTTCAGTTTGCTTATAAAACACTTCAGTTTCCATTGATTAGAAGAGGAGCTGCGTTTACAGTTGATTGTCGTCAATTGACTGAAATCGTCGTCCTTTCGGGGTAAATTTCAATATGGGGTGTAGAAAAATGTCATCCGGATCTATATCAGGCGAATCGACCGGATAGGGAAGCACGGTTGTCTTCATGTTCGTCATCATTTCACGAATCAACAGCAATGTGTGAGCTGGCGCGTTGTAATTGTGGAGGTCTCATCATGGTCTTCGCCACGGTTTCCTCCTGTTTCAAGCAGAAGCTAATGTTGATACGGTGCTCGTAGTATTCAGATATCTCGACGCACGCAAAACATACTCAAGACCGGTGGCGGTTCCTGGCCTGGTTGCAGATATGCGCAATCACCAATTTTATATTACTTTCATTAATTAGAGACGTTCCGCACCAGGACAGATTGTACAAAGTAAAAGCAGTTAGTTTACACCTAAGTTCAGTTCATAAATAACCGGGGCCATTTTTCGATTTAAGAGGACCACGAGGTGTGGTTAGGATTACATAACACATTACAAAACAGCTGTTGATATAAATGAACTGTCTTGAGAAACCACTTATCAGTGAATCAATCTAACAGTCATCAATGATCTGTATTTACGGCTGTCGCCCAGGTGGCAGATTTCCTATCAGTTGTTTACCTAGCATTTTCTTCAACGTTTTCAAAGAACTTGCAAATTTATCGAACATTTCCCTTAATAAATTATTCTAATCGTTTACTTCTCGTCTCCCTACTTCGTGTGAGGGCAGTAGAATACACGCACGGTATCTCGTGCCTGTCGAAAGAAGCGACTAAAAGGCCCCTAGGGGCTCTCAACTTGGGAGCGTGGGTTGGCGACCACGGGACACTAAGCTGATTCTTGACATTGTTTCCTTTTACTCGTGTCAGGCTGATCACCTTTATGTATCCTGTCCGACCTCCCTTGGTCAACTCTTGTTCTTTTCCAATCCTGACGGTATTACAGCATTAGAGGCCTAGGGAGTCTTTCATTTTTATGCCTTTCATGACTATTGTCTTTCTTTTCGTCGATATCTTCATTTTTCGAAGTGTCGGACCCTTTCAAATTGTTCCCTCTTATTATTCATGAATTTGGTGCCGGGAGTGTCCGAGGACATGTTCAGCTCGCTTGGTGCAGGTCACCCCCTGTGAGTCGGGGTGGTAGAATAACACCCACGGTATCCTATGCCTGTTGTAAGAGGCGACTAAAAGGGGCCCCGTCTTTCACTCTTTGGCCGATACCTTCATTTTTCGAAGTGTCGCATCTCTTCCATTTTCTCTCTCTGTTTAGTGTTATATAGAGGATGGTTGCCTAGTTGTACTTCCTCTTAAAGCAGTAATCACCACCACCACCACCAGGGGCTCTGAAATTTGGAGCGCGATTTGGCGACCACGGGGGCCTTAGCTGAGTTCTGGCATTGCTTCCACTTACTTGTGCCAGGCTCCTCACTTTCATCTATCCTATCCGACCTTCGTTAGTCAACTCTTGTGCTTTAGGTTTCCGAGGGCTAGGGAGTCTTTAATTCTCATGTCCTTCGTGGCCCTTGTCTTCCTTTGGTCGATATCTTCATTTTTCGAAGTGTCGGATCCCTTCAACAGACATCTCAGTGTGATTCGTCAGGAGTAGGCTATGTGCCGGCATCGGGTTTCGAACACCATGGAGGCCCTCCTCCATTGATGTGCTTCCGTCCGCCGTCTGGGGCGCTCTCCTAGATTGCGCCCGGGAAACAGGCCCTTCCTGGTAGGCCTTGGTCTGCATCCACTTCGCAGAGATGGTCCATGGAGAAGCGGTCTGCGTCCACTTCACAGTGCCGTGCCGCTCGGCCTGGGTCGCACAGTCGCGGCGCCAGGGGGCGGCATGCTCCTCTTCCGTGGTGGCGTCGCTGGTCTCCGGCGTGGACGGGAGGACTAAGTCGATATTAACCGCCTTATTCCTCGTCCATCGGTCCTTCCTGGCTGTCTGGGTGGCAGCTGAGCTAGTCTCCATCTCAGCCCCCCTCCTGAGGGTGCCGGCGTTCGTCCCTCCCTAGTAGTCGGATCAACTGAAACAGAGTAGAGAGCTCCTTCTCCACGTCGCGCATCCGCTCCTGGTCGTGATGCCTGATGATGAGGCCTCCTGGTAGGAAGCTCTCGACAGCCATGGTCGTCGAGGTCCTCTTGGCTCCGTGAAGAGGGCGTCGCATTCGGTCCAGGACTAGGCCCTGTTTAGAAGGTACAGGGCGCCCCGGCCTGTAGTAGAAGAGCAGCTCCTCGTACTCCGCCTCCGTGCAGCCCTTGGAGAAGAAAAAGTCGTTAGGGGGGTCACACCCGTCTCTGTACGGCTCCGTCTCCACCTGCTCCTGCTCCTGCTCCGGCGCTGGGGGCGGTGTCTCCGGTTTCGTGCCGTCTTCCATCGCTGGTGTGGCTCCCATGAAGAGGTTTCAGAGAAGGCGCTCGCCCTCTATCGCACATTTCTCAGACGTCATTTTCTCCATCTGGCTGCCCGGGCCGTTGTCCGCCGTAGTCATCCTGCTCCTCCTGTTATAAAACTCCTGAAAGAAAAAGCCAGCACTGATAAGTGCTGCAGCTCAGACAAAGCTCTTTCGAAAGTGTACCAACAAGTACAACCGCCTGACTAGTACTTGGAAAGTACAGATCGCCTGGCGAAGAGAGTGACTCAGCAGGAAGCACGTACGTCTGCTCGCTGTGACTGCCAAACTCGTCCTCTCTGATTATGTCAGCCTAACGAACGCCTTTTATATCCGTAGGCCGGGCCGAGTGGTTACAAATACAACAATTTTCTACCTTCAATTACTCGGCTATCTTTCTGCCGATTTCGATGAAACTTGGTATATTATTTTTTTGTTCTTAAGGGCTACACAATGGTGTGATCATAATGTTTATATCGTATTCCTTTCTGGAGATAATGAGATGGAAGGAATGTAATGTTCGATGGCTACGTATCTGTCCTTGGCTGGCTCTTCTGCAGCGATCGGATGGCGCCATAGTTGCTACATTCTTCACCCGCGCGCACAGCGGTCTTTTCAAACCTCCGGCACAGGTGTTGTTACGAGTTGCGCTAGAAATACTTTGATAGAGAATGTAGCGGTGACATTCCCGTTTCAATATACACTGACTGACAGAGCAAATGCAACACCAAGAAGGAGTGGTCAGAACTTTATGCCAATTGCAGGGTAGACTGACGTCACTGAGGTATGCTCATGATGTGAAATGCGCCGTTGTGCTGCGCACGTAGCTAACGATAAATGGGACACGGCGTTGGCGAATGGCCCACTTCGTACCGTGATTTCTCAGCCGACAGTCATTGTAGAACGTGTTGTCGTGTGCCACAGGACACGTGTATAGCTAAGAATGCCAGACCGCCGTCAACGGAGGCATTTCCAGCAGACAGACGACTTTACGAGGGGTATGGTGATCGGGCTGAGAAGGGCAGGTTGGTCGCTTCGTCAAATCGCAGCCGATACCCATAGGGATGTGTCCACGGTGCAGCGCCTGTGTACGAAGATGGTTGGCGCAGGGACATGTGGCACGTGCGAGGGGTCCAGGCGCAGCCCGAGTGACGTCAGCACGCGAGGATCGGCGCATCCGCCGCCAAGCGGTGGCAGCCCCGCACGCCACGTCAACCGCCATTCTTCAGCATGTGCAAGACACCCTGGCTGGTCCAATATCGACCAGAACAATTTCCCGTCGATTGGTTGAAGGAGGCCTGCACTCCCGGCGTCCGCTCAGAAGACTACCATTGACTCCACAGCATAGACGTGCACGCCTGGCATGGTGCCGGGCTAGAGCGACTTGGATGAGGGAATGGCGGAACGTCGTGTTCTCCGATGAGTCACGCTTCTGTTCTGTCAATGATAGTCACCGCAGACGAGTGTGGCGTCGGCGTGGAGAAAGGTCAAATCCGGCAGTAACTGTGGAGCGCCCTACCGCTAGACAACGCGGCATCATGGTTTGGGGCGCTATTGCGTATGATTCCACGTCACCTCTAGTGCGTATTCAAGGCACGTTAAATGCCCACCGCTACGTGCAGCATGTGCTGCTCCCGTACCTTCAGGGGCTGCCCAATGCTCTGTTTCAGCAGGATAATGCCCGCCCACACACTGCTCGCATCTCCCAACAGGCTCTACGAGGTGTACAGATGCTTCCGTGGCCAGCGTACTCTCCGGATCTCTCACCAATCGAACACGTGTGGGATCTCATTGGACGCCGTTTGCAAACTCTGCCCCAGCCTCGTACGGACGACCAACTGTGGCAAATGGTTGACAGAGAATGGAGAACCATCCCTCAGGACACCATCCGCACTCTTATTGACTCTGTAGCTCGACGTGTTTCTGCGTGCATCGCCGCTCGCGGTGGTCCTACATCCTACTGTGTCGATGCCGTGCGCATTGTGTAACCTGCATATCGGTTTGAAATAAACATCAATTATTCGTCCGTGCCGTCTCTGTTTTTTCCCCCAACTTTCATCCCTTTCGAACCACTCCTTCTTGGTGTTGCATTTGCTCTGTCAGTCAGTGTATATATATTTCAAACTGTGACAATGATTTGTAATGGATTGTAAATTTCAAACCAGCATATTGTAATATCAAGGTAGCTGTTTGGTCTGATACTGATCTAAAGCCCATTTTTTTTTTAAGTCGCCGTATAGTATCGCTGATCGTTGTGTCTTTACACCACTAACATACTGTGTGTCGCTGAATCGCCATCCAATCTGTTCGAATAGGCAACCCAAATGACAGCATAAGGGATGAGCAAACCCGCTGGTAACAAACCTCTGCTGTTTTACCATTACATTAAGTAGCACTACTTCCGTTTCAGTTATTTTATTTAAAAACTACTTACTGGTATTGCTAACTCTGTCACCGCGTACTGACATTTAGCTTTAATTGTTACCTCGATCTATCCGACGCAATTGTTCATTCGTATAGTGCTCTAACGTTAATGATATGGATACTTACTGAATAACGTTAACGACATCAATACTTGAATATGATATTGCGTAAATGCCCCTCAATAACATTAACGATATCAATACTTGAATATGGTATTGCGTAAATGCCTCCAAATCAAAACGACGCGGGTGCCGTGCGAGGGTACAAACTACACACTGTTAAGCGACATTGGGCGTCGTAAAAGGGTGCCTGCTCTCGCACCTACTCTTATTATATATATTCGGTACTGAAGAATTTTGATGGTGGTGGTGGTGATGGTGGCCGGTGTTGTGATAATTGTATAAGAGGAACTGTAACTGAGCGACCATCCTCTACTAACATTACATACATATATATCTTCATTATAGACTCTTACGCCTTTCAGAGTTAAGTCTGCAAGCCGCTACGAATTTACTAACCGCCGCAAAAATCCTCTATTTTTAACTAGTTCTATGGCCTCGTTTAGTTCTATACCTCTTGACCTTAAATCGTTCATCACCCTCTACTTCTCTTACCCTCCATAACAGAGTCCATTATTCTCCTGGGTAACCTATCCTCCTCCATTCCGCTCACAAGACCTCGCCATCGAAGCCGGTTTATACGTACATCTTAATCCATCGAGTTCATTCCTAACTTAGCCTTTATCTACTCATTACGAATACCCTCCTGCCATTGTTCCCACCTGTTGGTACCAGCAAACATTCTCGCTACTTTCATGTCTGTTACTTCTAACTTATGAATAAGATATCCTAAGTCCACCCAGCATTCACTTCCAAAAAGCAAGATGGTCTGAAAACAGACCGATGTAAAGACAGCTTCGTCCAGGAGCTGACTTCCTTCTAACAGAATATTGTTGACCGCAACTACGAGCTAATTGCGTTAGCTTTGCTGCACCTCGCTTCAATCTCACTTACTACACTACCATCCTGGGAAAACACGCGTCCTAAATACTTGAAATGATCTACCAATTCAAGCTTTGTATCCCCAATCTGACATTAAGTTCTCTTGGATTTCTTAACGACTGACATCAATTTAGTCTTGGAAAGGCTAATTTTCATACCATATTCATTGCACCTATTTTTAAGTTCTAAGATATTAGATTTCAGGCTTTTGATACAATGTGCCATTAAGACCAAGTGGTCGGCATAGACCAAACTTTTTAATTTATTTATTTATTTATTTATTTATTTATTTAGTTATTTATTTATTTATTTATTTATTTATTTTACAATTGGCTTTACGTCGCACTGACACAGATAGGTCTTGTGGCGATGACGGAAGAGGAAAGGGCTAGGAGTGGGAAGGAAGCGGCCGTGGCCTCACTTAAGGTACAGCCCCAGCATTTGCCTGGTGTGAAAATGAGAACCTTCAGGGCTGCCGACAGTGGGGTTCGAATCCACTATCTCCCAAATGCAAGCTCACAGCTGCGCGCACCTAAGCGCAGGGATAGGCCAAACCGCTCACCACATTTTCACGTAAATGAATCCCTCCCTGCCAGTTAATACATTTTACCAGGCAAGTTAGCCGTGCGGCCATGTCCCAGTACGGCGAACACCTTTTCCCTCAGTACTTTGCCATATGCCTTCTCTAGATCTACGAAACAGAAACATAACTGACTATTCTCTCCTAGCATTTTTCAATTACGTGGTGCATACTGAAAATCTGATCCTGACAGCCCCTCTGTGGTCTGAAACCATCCTGGTTTTCAACCAGCTTACTCTCAACCATTATCGACCGGGCGAGTTGGCCATGCGGTTAGGAGCACGCAGCTGTAAGCTTACATCCAGGAGGTAGTGGGTTCGAACCCCACTGTCGGCAGCCCTGAAAATGGCTTTCCGTGGTTTCCGATTTTCACACCAGGCAAATACTGGGGCTGTACCTTAATTAAGGCCACGGCCAATACCTTCCCAGTCCTAGCCCTTTCTTCTCCTATCGTCGTCATAAGACCTATCTGTGTCGGTGCGACGTAAAACAAATAGCAACCACTATCGTACCCTCCCTTCCAAAATCCCAATGAACACCTTGCCTGTTATACTGATCAATGAGATACCTCGATCGTTGTTGCAATCCTTCCTGTTCCCTTGCTTGTAAAGTAGATAGGTGCAATTACTGCTTTTGATCAATCAGAAGGTACCTTACTAACAATCCATACTAATTTGATTACATTATGAAGCCTATTCATCGCTGTCTTTTCATTAAATTTCACCATTTCAGGTCCAATTTAATCTATTCCTCCTGATTTATGACAGTGGAGTTTATCTACCATCCTTTCGACTGCCTCAAGCGTACAGGAAACTTAGAAACAAAGTTAAACAGCTAATTATAAATAGTAAATGCCACTACTTTCAACAGTTAGTGGGAAATAATAATGTAAACTAAACTTGGAAGAAGTTACGATCTTTGGGCATAGGCAAAGCCGTAGAAGAACACATTCCCACCATATCTCTATATACCTTAAATGATTACTTTTCTCAGCCTAAAGTCGGACCAGTTCCATTACCGGCTAATCCCACAAACTTAGCATGCCGTTCCGAGCGCGACCAGTTCTCTTTCCACACCGTTAGCGCAAATAATGTTAAACGTGCGCTGTACTCTATCACTTCTGATGCGACAGGTAATGACGGTATCTCGATAAAACTAATAAAAAACATCATCGGGGCTGTACTACCAATACTGACTCACACATTCAACTACTGCCTGACCAATGGAGTATTCCCGAACGTTTGCTAGTTGCTTTACGTCGCACCGACACAGATAGGTCTTACGGCGATGATGGGACAGGAAAGGGTTAGGAGTGGGAAGGAATCGGCCGTGGCCTACAGCCCCAGCATTTTCCTGGTGTGAAAAATGGGAAACCGCGGAAAACCATTTTCAGGGCTGCCGACAGTGGGGTTCGAACCTACTATCTCCCGAATACTGGATACTGGCCGCACTTAAGCGACTGCAGCTATTGAGCTCTGTCCCTAACGTTTGAAAAGACGCACTAATAAGGCCTATCCCGAAAAACAATACCTTGTATTTTCCATCAGATTACCGCCCTGTGTCCATCCTGCCACCCCTCGCAAAAGCACTCGAACGTCTGATTCATGCACAAATCACTGTATACCTGACTCAAAATTCCCTCCTTGACCCTTTTCAATCCGGCTTTAAAAAAGGACATAGTACCGCGACAGCATTACTGCGAGTTACGGACGATATCAGACAAGCGATAGACCAACCATATGTGACTGTAGCAACACTACTAGACCTAAGCAGCGCCTTTGACACAGTTAGCCCTGGGTTACTACTGATGAAACTCCATAGTCTCAACTTTAATATGACATCTCTTAAATTTTTAGCTCCTACCTCACTGACCGTCGGCAACGAGTATCAGTGGGAACAATGTACTCAGAATGGCACAACAAGTCAATAGGTGTCCCGCAGGGGTCGGTTTTGGGCCCACTTTTATTTGCTGTTAGTGTGAACGACATAGGGGACGCATTGAAATATAGCAAGTACCGTACTTATGCAGATGATCTTCAGATTTATTATCACTCATATCCACAAGACATAGATGTAGCCATTGACAGAGTAAATTTTGACTTACGACGACTGAATGACTATGCGAAAATTAATATTTGGTACCAAAACAAATCTTAACTTGTTAAAAAGTAGACATGTACCCCCAATTATTTTAAATAATATTGTCGTGCCCTACTGTACGTCAGTAAGAAACTTAGGCGTTATGATGACTGAGACACTAAATTGGACTGAACAAGTGATAAATACATGCCGTAAAGTGCAGAAATCCCTTTTTCCTCTTAAACGCTACTCTACTTTATTTCCAAAACATCTTAAAATACAACTGGTAAAATCCCTCATCTTACCAATTCTAGACTACTGCGATACTGTACTTACGGACATACCTCAAGACAGTAACAAGATGCTTGAACGGAGTTTAAACACCTGTATTCGATTCATATTTAAGCTGCTATATGGTTCTCACATTTCACCTTATTACAGGGAGTTGTCATGGCTTTGTGTTCATGAGCGTCGCAGTCTCCACGTGTTGTCCCTTCTGCATGGAGTTCTAAACACAGGTGTACCGAATTATCTCTCATCAAAATTTAATTACCTCTCCTCCTATCATTACCACGATACACGATCTGGCTCCTGTTTAACAATATCTCTCAGTCACTCCTACAACCGCTCCTTTGTAGTCACTGCCGCAAGGCTGTGAAATACCCTACCTGCTACCATTAGGGATTTGCGTTCTCGTAGGAGATTTAAGATGGAATACTTCTAGCTGACTTTTCGATGTGTGTAGTGTGAATGAGTGCGTGAATGAGCATATTTTCATCATCATCATCTGTTTACCCTCCAGGTTCGGCTTTTCCCTCGGACTCAGCGAGGGATCCCACCTCTACCGCCTCAAGGGCAGTGTCCTGGAGCTTCAGACTCTTGGTCGGGGGATACAACTGGGGAGTATGACCAGTACCTCGCCGAGGCGGCCTCACCTGCTATGGTGAACAGGGGCCTTGTAGGGGGATTGGAAGATTGAAAGGGATAGGCAAGGATGAGGGAAGGAAGCGGCCGTGGCCTTAAGTGAAGTGGGAAACCACGGAAAACCACTTCGAGGATGGCTGAGGTGGGAATCGAACCCACCTCTACTCAGTTGACCTCCCGAGGCTGAGTGGACCCCGTTCCAGCCCTCGTACCACTTTTCAAATTTCGTGGCAGAGCCGGGAATCGAACCCGGACCTCCGGGGGTGGCAGCTAATCACGCTAACCACTACACCACAGAGGCGGCGCATATTCTCATAAAAATTAGAAATATATTTGCTAGTTATAGGTTTTTACTGTGTTTCCGTCTCTTTATTATCACTAGTGTTAGTTTTATATTTATTGTCATGTACATTTAGATTGTCTATAGTCGTCTTTTTTTATTACAATCTCCATATTTTCTATTAGTACAATATTAAAAAGATTTGTTCTATTTAAATATTATATGTTAATTATTTTAAATATTGTAGTTAAGTGTAAGAGAGGGCCTTGAGCCCTAACTTCGCCACGAATAAAGACGAATTACTTACTTCAGTACTTAATTTCACCAGCATCATTGTCCCCATGAGCTCGCTTGTTCGCGACGTCACGAGGGAGATTTCCGCCTTCGTAGCGTAACGGTTAGCATTATTAGCTGCCGTACTCGCCGGTCGGGGTTCGATTCCCGGCACTACCAGAAATTTAAGAATATCAAGAGGGCTGGTATATGATTGAAATGGTACATACAGTTCACCTCCATCGGGGATGTGCCTGAAAAGAGCTGCACCACCTCGGGATGAGGACACGAGTTTCAGGGAGATCTCCTACGTTGAGAAGATTTTCAAAATATTCCTTCTACCTGTCGAGTGATTCCCTGGGATCTACTATGAGTTCACATGATTTACTCAAAACACTATTAATTTCCTTTATTCCCTCCCTTTCTAAGATTATTAATGCCCAGATAGGTTTCCCTGCTGCTTGACCTAACCGTTCCGGTTTATTACCAAAATCTTCCCACGACCTCTTCGTAGATTCAACAACTATTCGTTTCGCTCTGTTTCTTTCATCTACTGTCTGCATCAGTCCTTGTTTGGAGCTATTTCTGATATGCTTTCTTTTTACGTTTACAAGCTGCTTTCACTTCATCATTCCACCAAGATGTTCGCTTTTTTTCGTCTTTACACATAGTTGTTCCTAGGCATTCCCTTGCTGTTTCTCTTAAAGCATCCCTGTAAGCCTCCCAGTCTCTTTCTATATTCTGAACCTGCTTACTGTCCATTTTTTGGGATTTTTCCACTAATCATATCCATGTCCTTATTCATCTGCAGACATATTTCACTTTCTGTGTCCTAGGCCTAGGCCTTAGTTCACTACAGATTAGACAGCGGTCCGTGTCATCAAAAAATCCCCGGAAAACCCGCACGTTCCTAACAGATACTTTGAATTTAAAGTCGGTTACGATATATGGACCAGGATATTAACATTAATCAGAGGGAAAGAATGGAGGCGTCCAACACTTCGAAAAATGAAGGTATCGGCCAAAGAAAGACAAGGGCCACGAAAGGCATGAAATGAATGACTCCCTAGAATTTGCAAGCCTAATACAGTCGGGGTCGGAAAAAAACAAGAGCTGACCAAGGGAGGTCAGATAAGATAGATTAAAGTTATGAACCTGGCACAAGTAAGTGGAAGCAATCTCTGTATTCAGCTAAGGGCCCTGTGGTCACCAATGCTCGCCCCCAAGTTAAGAACCCCCTGGGGCCCTTTTAGTCGCCTCTTACGACAGGCAGCAGTTACCGTGGGTGAAAAGGAGAGTGTTTCGAATGACGTTAGTAATAAGTGAAAGAATAGCAAGCTTCAACATTAGGAAAAATACAATAAAATATGTTTTTCCTGATGAAGTAAACAAACCGGGACCGGAAAGATTCATTAATGGACTGAAACAATTTTAAAATTAAATGTGGATCAAGTGGAAGCAATACAGTTAGATAATTTGGAAACGGCAGTGTACAAAAAATAAACCAGCAAACTTCTAATGGATCGAATTCTGATTTCGACAGCAAGAAAATCATAGGTAAAGAAATATAACGGTTTACTTTCGGAAGTAATTATAACGTGCTGATGTCGACACAAAACTGGTACGTATAATGTATCTTCCTATAGAAATGGTCAATGAACGCATGGCAAGCTATTTCATTAAATATGGGGAAATTTGGGAGATTTGTTACGAAAAACGGTCTTCTACATACAGATAATGGAATTAGAGCTATGTACACAGAATTACAAGTTGCTATAGCGACATTTGTGACAACTGATGGGCATAGAGCTTAGGTCATTTATGAAGGACAACAAAGAACATTTTGTTATTGTAGCGGTAATGATCATCTTCGATAAGACTGTCCCGCAGGACGAGATTGTTCCGTCAGTGAAGAACGTTAGAATGTTAAAAACTATTCAGTCCACAAAGATGGCGTACATAAGTCAGCATAGCAGTATATCAATCCAAAGGACCCCTGAAGACAAGGAAGACAAGGAGCGATGGTAGGTGAGAAACTGTAATATGCTACTGTCAATCAGGTCAAAGGGCTCGAGAGTTAAGTACTGCACCCTTGTTTGTTATTAAATCTCCAGCTAACTCAAGATTTAGGGCGCGTTCAATCCCTAAGGGCACACGTTTGTCTAACTAAATTTGACGGCTAGGCAAGGAAGAAGTACATCGTACTATCTACTTTAAATGAAGAGGCTTCCATCTGGGAAAAACAAATGTATTAAATCTAGGCAATACGAAACATGGAAAACATAAACACAAAGAACCATCAAATTGAAGATGACAAATAACACTGAGCTCTCGGCTCCCAAAAGTTATCCACGCTTTCCTTGTGAAAAGTTCAATAATTCGTGGTTGTTAATTATGACTGAGTGCGCGGTTATGCATAGTTTCAGTGGTACAGATAAGCTCCACTTTGGATAATATGAGCCACTCGACTCTATGATTTGTTGCAGTGATAACTGAATGAAAAGTCGCCGACATTGAAAATTATTTCCCTGTATCGGATAGAAAGATAAATCAGCCCGTGCATGAAATCACGGTTGGGGATTACGTGGTCAAAACCCGTATTTCAGCAAACAAGAGTGAAACATATATCACATGGAACATACATTAAGCAATATCCGAAAGAAAAGAAAACATGGAAAACAGACAGTTCCTGAAAGGAGAAAATGATTTCTGGCTATGTCTCAAGTCGCGAATCCGTGTCCTTAAAGATGGTGGATGACCCTCCTTCATATAGCCATCTCTTTCTGACTATAGGTTGGGCTAGAAAACAAGATTGGCCCTTTTTATACCAACTTACCTAACAATGGGCGTTTAACACTAAGAAGACTTCTTTCGAGAGGAATTACACTCCTAGACGCATTGTCAAAGGTGTACACAGGAGTTTTGGCGAACAGGATAACAAATTGGGCGGGATTCTGGACACCTTGATTACAAAGTATGTGAGGATGGCAGGGTGCAAATTATATGTAGCAGCGATCGACTTAGAAAAAGCCTTCGATACGGTCATTAGGGAGGCGCTATTTTTTAGAATAAGGGAGGTTGGCATATCGAAGAAACTGAGGGTGGCAATTGAAACAATATATGAGGAAGTGTTTGTAATGATTAAATTTCAGGATGGAAGGATGAGTAAATGTTTTGAATCGACGAGCGGGGTGAGACAGCGGTGTAAGCTATCCCCAATATTATTTATATTATTTATAAATAATATTTTAGAAGGGCATGGAGGAGAGGCATGGTTATGTCCTTGGATAGGAAAAATTGAGGTTCCGGGGTTGCTATTCGCGGATGACCTATTGATTTTGGCTTTGATGGCAAGTGGGTTGCAAAAAGGGTTGGACAATGAAGTTGAGTATACTAGGAAGTGGTCTCTCAGAGTAAATGTAAGAAAAACTCTGATAATGGTGTGTAGGAAAAGGGGTGGGAGAAAGAATAAGGAAGTCTGGAGGCTTGATCAGGAAGAAATTAGACCAGGGGGTAAAATTGAGTATCTAGGTGTAATAATTAGTAAGAATGGTACTTGGAAAGAACAGTGTAGGATGGCTAAAATTAAAGGAAAAGGTGCACTTGCGGCAGTGGGAGTATGAGAAAAGAAATTTCTAGATGTTAATATCAAAATTAAGAAAACGGTGTTTAAATCACTAGTAATGGGCAAAATGCTATTTGGGGTGGAAGTATGGGGAATGGAGGAGGGCAGGGGTGAACTAAACCAGGTGGAGGCGAAATTTAGTAAGATCATGATTGACCTCCAGAACTGTACAGCCAATGCCGGAGCTAGATTAGTTTGTAAAGAATCGATGGAGGTTGAAATAGCTAAGAGGGTGTTCAAGTATTGGATTAGATTGGAGGAAGGGAAGGGTGGGATATTAGTACAAGAAACGCTTAGTTTTCAGAAAGGTATGACGAATGAAGGTTACTGGGTGAATAAGTGCAAAAAATGGTTACGACAGATTGGATTGGGGGTATATGGAGATATTTGGGGGGAGGTAGGAATAAATGGATATGGGAAAAGATAAAGGGAAGACTACTTGATATTGAAAGACAGAGTTTAATAAGGGAATGTAGAGGAGAGAGTCTCTTTATCAGTATTAAATAAATTGGTGAAAGTAATAAACCCGAAAAATGAGTTTGAGGGTAGAAGGGATAAGAGAGGTTTGTATTGGTGGATATTGGGAGTTCCGAGGAACAGGGGATGGGTAGGTAGCGAGAATAAGGATAGATGTGTGTTATGTGGAGAGAGGTGGGAGGACCTGCATATTTTCAATCAATGTCGAGCTTTGGAGGAGATAAAGATTAAACTACTAAGTAAGAAGGAACTGGATAAGGTAGGGGAAAGCTATAAGATGACATCTTGGTTATGTAGAGAGTGGGAGAAAGGAACGAATATAGCGAAATTCTTAAATGTGGCTAGAGCTAGATTTATAAAGAAACTGAGGGAATAACAGGAGTTGTGTAAATAATGTGGTTCATGTCGACGTGGTGGTGGTGATTGTTGTTTTAAGAGGAAGTACAACTAGGCAACCATCCTCTTCATGCCGAGGGATTAAGGCGGAGGGCATTCTGCTCAGAGAATGAATTTCCGCCCTGAGCAGATGCGGGAAGGGTATCAGGGTGACAATGATATCAGAAGAGGGGGCTGTAGTGTTAGGGAAAGGGGCAAGAGCACTTTGCCCTGTGGAAAGGTGATCCGCCCGGGGCAAATTGTTGTGAAGTAGATCGGGAAGTAGGAGGATGGGAGGGTGTAGCAGGTTTAAGACTTGAGGAATACGAGAGTAGATGTGTTTATGAGAAGAGGGGGTAACAAAGGAAAGCTTGAGAAAATTACGTAGGAGTTGAGAAAATGGGAGGTTGAGTAGGCTCTGAGGGTAGTGTAAATTTAAGAGGTTGGTATATAGTTTTAAGTTTATCGATGATGGTTGAAATGACACTTAGCTGGAAGCTAGTAAAAAAATTAAAAAATAAGTAGTGAGAAGTCTGAGTGAATTAATGGGCTTGGAATGGATAACTGTCTATTTGTGTGTAAATTAGGTGTGGGATAAAATTTGGATTGTACAAGTGTATTTGTGTGAGAAGGGAGGACAAAGAAGGTGTAAGTAACAGTAATTAAGGTAGATTGCGTGGGACTGTAGTTAAGGAGAAAATGTTGGCAGTATAGAAACTATGAAAGTAGGTCAGAGTTTTAGGTGCCTTGATGAGTGTTGTAAGAGGATGGATTGTTGATGTTTAAGTCTTAAGTTTAATAAGATGGAAGAACTGGGATAAGTCTAACGGTTTGATGTGTGTAAATGTGGTGCTGTAGATTGAGAAGACTGAATGGACTTGGAATGGAAACTGTTTGTCTGTATGTAAGTGAGGTGTGAAAAAAAAAGAAATGTTAATTGTTTTAGGTGCGTTGATGAGGGATGTAAAATGGTTGTTAGCTGATGTTTAAGTCTTAAATTTAATAAGGTGAGACGTAGTGAGCAGGAGTAGTATGTTTAAGTCTTAAGTTTAATAAGGTGAGATGTAGTGAGCGGGAGTAGTGTGAGAGAGGAGAGGGTGACGTATCAAGGGAAGAAGGAGGGGTGGGGACTTGACCCACCCCAAAGAAGTTAGGCTTGAGCATGTCTGCACGGGGAGAAAAATGAGAGGGATGGTAGAGCGCTGACAATGGACAAGAGTATGTGTGACGTACATAGCGGAAGTGTGTGGCAGGCCACCTTTTATGTCTGGTGTCAGCCAAGGTAGCATGTCACCCATAGTAGGGAAGGAGCACAGTGTCGGTGAGATATGATATCAGTTCTCACGTGGCGAGGCTGGTGGCTGCTGTCGACGTGTTGGTGGGCGTGTGTTCCATACGAGGGCTAACGCAGCGACCAGTCTAATTTTTTTAGGTGGTAGGCAGGGGTTGGGTTTAGGGTAGTTAGTAGTATGGTAGTGTCCTGCATGTGTGCTGACTATCCGCGTACGTGTGGAATGATAATGAGTAGATGTAGAGGTAGTTAATGTAGTTAAGTAGTTTTAAGAGAGATGTAGTAGCTACTGTTTTTTTTTTGTTTCGCTCTGTCTTTATTTGCCTGTAAGCCGATGGTGTATACTAGGGTGGGCAATAAGGATATGTATGTATGTATGTATGTATGTATGTATGTATGTATGTATGTATGTATGTATGTATGTATGTATGTATGTATGTATGTATGTATGTATGTATGTATGTATGTATGTATGTATGTATGTAATGTTACCATTTATAACTAATGCTAACACAAAGAGATATAATCCAGCATGTAAAACCAGACTCATCGTACTCATTTAAGGACTCTATGATATAAACTGTGTGTTTCAGAAAGCGACAGTTATGTGTTCGGCCCGAGCCAAGTGGACTGGAGTGGAAAAATTATGTCCATCTACATATTTTCTGGAAGAAGTACGCAGCTCTAGTTCCCGAACTGCGCGTCGGCGAAGTTCACTATTTATGTGAATGATTTTATGTGTTCCTTATTGTATATTTATGGATCTACTAAGTGAAATAAACGACCTCTGTAGCACTAATCCATTTCATTACAATCAGTCATTCTTAATAGGCCTACTTAGGTTAATGCGGGAACGTAATCTAATTATCAGTAGAATAAAAGATGTTCATAAATACTGTGACATGATGGTTGTGATTATTATGTTATTTCTTCTTTTTCTGTCGCTTTTCCAGCACCTGTGGGGTTGCGGGTGCGATGTGTGCCGCACATGTGGATTTGGCCCTGTTTTATGTACAGATGCCCTTCCTGACGCCAAACCTACGTGGAGGGATGTAACCAATATTGCATGTTTCTGTGTTGGTTGATGTTGTGGTGTGGTATGGTGTGGTGTGTGAATATGAAGAGGAGAGTGTTAGGACAAACACAAGTACCCAGTCCGCGAGCCAGAAGAATTAATCAAACACGATTAAAATCCCCGAATCGACCGGGAATAGAACCCGGGATCTTTTGAATAGAAGTCCTGAATGTTGGCCACTCATCCAAGGAGTCGGACATTACTACTACCAATAATAATAATAATAATAATAATAATAATAATAATAATAATAATAATAATAATCCGGTTTTGTGGCGGTACGCAGTACCGACAACTTTTTGTCGAATGAAACAAAAAATGAACTGGGTATTATTCGGAATATTCCTATCATATTTCCTATGAAATGTTGGTTGGCTAATGGATTAAAATCAAGTTTGTTTGTCCGCTTTTGTTACGTTTGTATAGATATAATGCGTACAAGTAGGCCTACACACATGCGCGCCCGCAGGATCTTTTCCAGGGTTGGGAGGCACATTAACAATTTTCTTGAATATAAAAACCAATATAACGCCAACAATATGAAATTGTTTACAGAAATTTCCGCTTATAACAGATGCTAGATGACTCAGTAAATTCAGTTCATGAAATAATCTGGTATGATAATAAACAATTGAACATCAACATTTTTAGAATTTCAGGGGACCATTTTTGTCCTATTAACCATTTCTTGTCATCAGTTCGGAGTTAAATAATACGAAAGAGATCATCTTGGCCTTGCTCTTTCTTAACCTTCCACATTTTTGGCTACTGGAATACAATAGAGTAGGGGGTTGATTTTCTCGCTCTTCAGCAAACAAAGTATTCTTGTCAAAAACAATCTAACTGTATCCGTGTTGCACCAAGTGCTGTCAATACCAACGTAGCAGCAACCAATGAGTAAATAGCTAACCGTCATAGTTAATCCGGAGTTAATGTACATTTAAATTTAACTGCTTTCGATGTTTTAAAATCATTTTAAAAGCATAAAACCAACGAGCTCTAGCTCGTTGCATAAAACACTTGCTTTGTGCTGTCGAGGCAAGCGAGTTCATAGTTATTTAGTAGGAACAAGGCGTGCGCGTGGTTCACAAGTTAGGGAAGTGAAATGAATAAAATAGTTACCTTGTAGGCTACCTGTGCGCGATAAAGAAAGCATCACGATACTTTTGAAGTATCTCCTCAACCTGTGAACTGTGAATCAAGTGAATGTGAAGAAAACATCGCAATTACCGATAGATTTGCTGCAGTTCAAGAGAGAAACAATTCTGTTCATGATTGGACCTACTGTTGGACATTACCTCAAAAATATTACTTCTTCCAGAGAAACGACTGGCTTTGTGCGCAAAATAAAATTATAGGTTGTAAAGTGTGTCAAGATCTTACAAGTTTAGGACTATGAAAACTGATAGAATTGAAACCTTCTTCAGAGTGAGCAGTACTAAAATTAGTACCTTTGGAAGAGAAGAAGACGGTGCATCTAGAGATATGAACGAAGTGTAACATTCAGTTTATGAAGAAGTTCGGGTAGGTACCGCCACCATTTTTCTAAGAAAGTAAAGCACTAATAATAATTCCCCTGTGGGTGGGGGCGGTAGAATAACACTCATGGTATCCCCTGCGTGTCGTAAGAGGCGAATAAAAGGGGCTTTAGGGCTCTCAACTTGGGAGCGTGGGTTGGCGACCACGGGGCCCTTAGTTGAGTCCTGGTATTGCTTCCACTTACTTGTGCCAGGCTTCTCATTTTCGTCTACCCTATCCGACCTCCCTTGGTCAACTCTTATTATTTTCCGACCCCGACAGTATTACGTATGGAGGCCTAGGGAGTCTTTCATTTTCACGCCCTTCGTGGCCCTTGTCGTCCTTTGGCCGATACCTTCATTTTTCGAAGTGTTGGATCCCTTCCGTTTTTTCTCTCTGATTACTATTATATAGAGGATGGTTGCCTAGTTGTACTTCCTCTTAAAACAATAATCACCAACCACCACCACTAATAATAATGCCTCTCTAAAATGCCACTCTAAAATTGATGAAACGGAAAAACAAGAACGAAAAATTCTGAGGAAAATATATGGCCCCGTTCATGTAAATGGTATATGGATCAAAAGGAAAACTGTAGATTTGTACAAAGGAATCGACAAGTTCACAGATACCGTACGCAGGAGACGATTGAAATTCTATGGCCACATCTGTAGAATGGACGACACTAGATATGCAAAAAACTGCTTGGTATAATTAAATCAAAGAAGGTCAAAATCAGCTGGTTAGAGGAAATAAAGCAGGACTTAAAAAGAAATGAATATCACAGAAGATATCATCAGGGATCGCAAGGCTTTTTGGAATCTGGTTGCAAAGCACACGTTCACGGAAAAGGCTAAAAGAACCACAGGGAAGCAATGGACGGAAGAACGCAAGAAACAGCATAGCGAGTTCATGAAGAGATTTTGGGAGGAGAAGAAGAAAGGAAAACCATTATCAAGCTAACAAGTTCCAACGCGCTCTGTAAACGGGCATAACGAAGAAAGAATAATAATAATAATAATAATAATAATAATAATAATAATAATAATAATAATAATAATACAGTAGAATCTCGTTATTCCGAACTAATTGGGACTGGAGTCTGTTCGGATTACGAAATTTTCGGACTAACCGGAAAATTATTCTAATAATAATCTTATTGTTTTTACATCCTGCTAACTACTTTTACGGTTTCCGGCGACGACTAGTGCCGGGATTTTCTCCCGAAGGAGTTCTTTTACGTACCAGCAAATCTACTTGCACGACGCTGACGCTGCGACGCCCACTGATGTGATGTTTGAGACGCTGGTTTAACACTGCAACTTCGAGTAGGTTCAATCACTACGGCAACAGACTTTGTAAAGATAAACGACCTGTGATTGATGGTTTATGGTGTGTAATTATGTTTACATTAAGTTATTCTAGTAAAATATGACTAATAAAATGCAAGTAAATCTTCATTCTACAGTATATGTTCTTTCATTTCAATAAGGATAATTTTTAAAAAATGGAATATTTCAGTTCGGATTAACCGGACTTTTGGATTAAGGGGGTTCGGATTAACGGGACTCTAGTGTAGTAATAATAATAATAATAATAATAATAATAATAATAATAATAATAATAATAATAATAATAATTCATTGCAATACCCCCGTGAAAAAATCACCATTATTTTCATTTTCACTATTTGAGAACAGCATTATTAAAGGATACAGATTTTTCATTCTACTGTAAATATCATCATCATCATCATCATCTGTTTACCCTCCAGGTTCGGCTTTTCCCTCGGACTGAGCGAGGGATCCCACCTCTACCGCCTCAAGGGCAGTGTCCTGGAGCTTCAGACTCTTGGTCGGGGGATACAACTGGGGAGTATGACCAGTACCTCGCCCAGGCGGCCTCACCTGCTATAGTGAACAGGGGCCTAGTAGGGGGATGGGAAGATTGGAAGGGATAGGCAAGGATGAGGGAAGGAAGCGGCCGTGGCCTTAAGATAGGTACCATCCCGGCATTTGCCTGGAGGTGAAGTGGGAAACCACGGAAAACCACTTCGAGGATGGCTGAGGTGGGAATCGAACCCGCCTCTACTCAGTTGACCTCCCGAGGCTGAGTGGACCCCGTTCCAGCCCTCGTACCACTTTTCAAATTTCGTGGCAGAGCCGGGAATCGAACCCGGACCTCCGGGGGTGGTAGCTAATCACGCTAACCACTACACCACAGAGGCGGCCTACTGTAAATATTAGAATCTAAATGCCTAGGCAGGCAACTGAATGGTGTGCTAGTCAGCATTTTGGTAAGGTGTTCCATTCCAATTGACACCGAGACCAAACGCTGGATTTTTAGATTGAAAAGCCTGTATTCTTTAATAAGTTACAATAATGCTACCTACTTGTGTAACATCTCTTCGGTTGCTACAGATTCTTGAGAGGCGTGAAAAAGCCTAATTTTTATCTGGCACCTTGAGCCCTTCTCGTACTAATTTAAGGATTCTATAATGTGAACTATGTGTTTCAGAAAGCGACAGTTATATGTTCGCCCGAACTAAGTGGATTGGTGGTGAAAAAATTGTGCCCATCTACATATTTTCTGGCCTTCGGTTCAGAGGACCGCGGGCTTGATTCCCGGCCGAGCCGAGGATTTTCACTTCTGTTGGTTAATTCTTCCTACTCGGGGACTGGGTGTTTAATACACTTCTCTTCATACACACATACACACCTCACCACACTACCAACCACCATACATAAACACTATAGTGAATGCATCCCCCTACTTAGGGTTGGAGTCACGAAGGGCTGGGATGAGTGGCTCAGACGATTGAGGCGCTGGTCTTCTGACCCCAACTTGGCAGGTTCGATCATGGTTCAGTCCGGTGGTATTTGAAGGTGCTCAAATACGTCAACCTCGTGTCGTTGGATTTACTGGCACGTAAAAGAACTCTCGCGAGACAAAATTCCGGCACCTCGGCGTCTCTAAAAACCGTCAAAGTAGTTAGTGAGACGTAAAAACAATTACATTATTATGAGTTGCGAAGTGCATCCAATCGTAAAACTAGGCCAATCGACATATGCTGACAGCAATAAATTGTGAAAAGGTTATGAAGAAGGAGAAGAGGAAGAATAAGAAGTAGTAAATAAGCCGAATTTTTGTCCCGCATTGTTCTTTAACACAAGAACAGCGGAAGGGGTCAAAATGACACTCGCCTTGAATTTTTCTTTAATGATGTGTGCATTGTTGTATCATTTCTCTTCAAATATCTTGACTTTTCATCTTTTTTGTCCTGTTTATGGTAATGTATCGCATCCAGAAAAGTATTTACATTTTCATAGATTTTTGATATGACATACCCTGGACAGCGGTAAGGGTTATTTTGACACCTGTACAATTCCTTATTACAACGCAGCAGTTTGCATTGTCAAACAAGAGTATGTACCCCGTCTGGATTTTTAGTATTGTTGAGTTCTTACTGTCAGATGAGTGTTCCGGTTAGTGGGATTAATCTGGGATAAATTTGTGGAAAATTGCCTTCACTGTTACCACCCAAGAGGAAATATTACAATCGATAAACAACTACTTCCCAGCAAAACCAGGTGCAGATTTACATAATTTATGACAAACACGACCGACAAATATGGACTCATATACTGGATTGCTGCAGATGTGGGCTCATAATACATCTGCGATGTCTTTCCATACCTTGGTAAAGTTGACGCGTATCCTGATAAGCGGCCATTGGAAGAGTACGTCGTACTTCGCCTCGTGGAGCCGTTTCTAAACCAAGGAGAAACGTGATGGCAGACAGCATATTTACATCTCTCCAACTTGCTAAGAAGCTCCAAGAGGAAGAAACTTAGTTTGAGGGTAGCAAACAACCCCATTCGTCGGGAAATCCCTACTTAGGTGAAGCAGTCCATGTCTGAATTATACTCTACAAACACCTTGCGACAGACTGGAAACATACAGTGCACCTTGACAGTGTACCAAGGGAAGAAGAAGAAGGTCCTTCTTCTCAGCACACGGCAAGCTGAAACAACAATGAACAGAGAATGAAAGAAGAAGCTGGAAGCTGTTACTTTCTACAACATCACGAAACACGGCCTATATGTGGTCGACCACATATCTCATAATGTACCACCAAGGCTGCATGCATGAGGTGGCCAATGCACGTCCTTTTCAATGCCTTCAATGCTTGGGTCATTTACAAGCAAGTAACGGGTAGGAAGATAAAGTAGAAGAATTTCACCCTCCAACTGGCTGGTGAAATTACAAGTCCATCTATAAATTAGAAGTAGTGCCAAGTTGGTCTGTGTAAAGGCAACAAATCTAGCGATGCCTGCATTAAGTAACTCAAAGCAGTGTGCAGAAAATGTGCACGAAATGTAAAAGTTGTGTGTGCAAAATGTGCTTAGAGAATGCTAAATTTTCTTAACGTATTTCTGAAAATGTATAATTGTTGCAGTGTGAACGACTGACTAAAAAAAGGTGTTCAATTGGTTAGTTTTGTGAAAACTCCTTAGAGAAACAGAAACATGGTGTAGTTATTATTATTATTATTATTATTATTATTATTATTATTATTATTATTATTATTATTATTATTATTCATGCGTCCATGAGTAATATAAAAGGTCCACACGCTAATCTCAGGTCTTTGAGTGTTAAATAAATTTGTGGAAACACAGTAGAAGAAAATACATCTCTTTTTTGTTCTAATTTGAACGTTTCCGAACATTTCTTATGAAGTGTCAAAATGACCCCGTACCGCTGTTCTAGGAATGTGAGATTTTCAGCTGTTCTAGTATTAACCTCCCCAAAGAAAACGACACAAAGTTATCTAATTGACTCCCTAAGTGCAACAACCGTAGCCAAGATGAATCGGCTATCTTGGGAACAGTAGATCAACGACTAACCTACTGCATCACTGTGGTCGAAAGCAATAAAGATAATAACCGAATGAGTCATATTACTAGCTTGTTTTCCTAGAAGAAAAAATATACTAGTTTAAATAAAGCATACATATATACAGTGGTTTAGTTGGACCGGAACGGGCCTAAATGCCGTTCCGAAAATATTTTTCCGCTTTAGAATGACGTAACATTTTTACATTCAGTAAGAAAATCTTATAATCTATACATAGCGCTGAAACGTCATGGGTGTACTCTAGCGGACTAATATCGAACCTTACGGTTTTATGTTCATAAGATACGGTCGCTTTTACACTCCTGGGCGGATTTCTGGTTCTCTAAGGTTGGCTACAATGCTATTGGACTCGGAGAGCGGGAAGTGAGCACAACAAATTTCTTCCACTCGTTATGTTTGTGTGAATCCAAGTTTTATTTTATGTTTTGCTCAATGTGTTGCAGTGAAGCAGATATTATGGAATCTCTCTGCAGTTAATGAACATCAGTAGCCCCGTAGTACCTTCCAAGTTTTCCAGTGGCTGTCAAAGTGAGTTGTGAGTGTGACTATGAGTTTACTGAAGTGGCTTGGTTCAAAAAACGTGCTGGGGATGAAGATGAAGAATCAAAGAATACTAAAAAGGTGTGTGATGGCTCAATTGAAAACGAAACTGAATGGAGTTCCGAGAACATTAGTTTAATTAAAGACGTGAGTATAAGAACAGAGCCTGGGATAAATGTTGCTGAAACGTGTGATTTAGATTCAAGGGACAATCTAGGTTATGGTTCTACACCTTCTACCATCGACTGTGAAATTCAACGACCCAGCTACCGAAAACAAGATTTTCCAGACTGTTGAAACGAGTCTCAGTACCGTTTTTTTTTTCAGAGAACAAGTGGTTATTTGCAGAAAATAAAAATGTAGGCTGGAATATATGCAAAGAGGGAAGTAAATTTGGTTTAGGAGTTTCTAAAGGGATAGGACTTAAGCTCATGAAAGTATGGGTAGAATGCAAGGTTCATCCCAACGGAAATAATATTAATCAACAACAAGCAATCCTTGGGAAAAAATATTTGAGCACAAAAATTCAGAATCTCACCAAAAAGCTGTGTTACAAAAATCAGAATCTAATAAAAAGATATTTGGAAGTTACTTGGACACTATGAATGTCAAACACCTAGAAACCACCGTTCGAGTATTTCGAACAGCATACTCAATTGCGAAAAGAAATAGACCCTTCGCAGACCTACAGGCTTATGTTGAACTTCAACAATTAAATGGTTTACATATGAGACGAGTTCTTCATGCAAATTTTAGTTGTACTAATATTATTGAACACATTTCACAGGAAATGAGAAATAAAATAGCAAAATCTATAACAGAAAATCACAGGAGAATCAGTATTATGATTGACGAATCAACAACAGTTAGTGTAAAATCTGTTTTATTATTATGTTTGAGCTGTGCTCTTTCAGATAATTCTGAAGTTGTTTCCTTTTTCTGGGACTTGATAGAACTTGAATCAACTCAGCAGATGTTATTACTCGAGATATATTGAAGAATCTTTCTTCATGTGGGATGCATGAAAACTTTCTGGCAGAACATTTAGTTGGTCTAGCATGTGATGGAGCCTCTGTAATGTTAGGTAGAAAAAATGGAGTTGGAGCACAGTTTTTGAAGTTATTTCCAGATATATTAATCTGGTACTGTATAAACCATCGCTTGGAATTGGCCGTTTCTGATACAAGAAATAAAGTTACAGGTGTTAACCATTTCCATTCTTTCTTTGACAAATTGTATTCTTTATACAGCTTGTCTCCCAAAAATCAAAGGGAACTCAACATTTGTGCCGCTTCTCTGGAACAAAGAGTTAAGAAGATTGGGAAAATATTTACAATAAGATGGGTAGCAGCAAGCCAGAGAACTGTAAAAGTTGTCTGGGAAAACTATAGTGCACTAGTAAAACATATTAGTGAGGCCAAAAATGACCACCAGAGAGACTTCAAAGAAAGGTAAAAATTCCAAGGTCTAGAAAATATGTTAACGTGTAGAATTTCTAGAAAATATTGCAATTATGTATGATGCTTTTTGAGTTAGCTGATTTGTCATTAGAGTTACAGAAAAGAGAAACAAGTCTGAGAGGTTTGTATTGGTGGGATCTTTGCAGAAATTTACCTAGACAATCTAGAACATACCAAATTTTTGAATAACACTAATTTCAATAATATATGTTTTTGGGTTAGGTATGCTGATAAGTTTGTCATATTAAACCATGATTTTGCCAATGCGACCACCACTTTATCTGGGTATGATCTGAGGCTGCTTTTAGACACCCTGGATGAGATTATGACCTGGAGTGCTTTGACCGCTGAGGTTATGACGTTCCTTTGGAACGCCGCTGTTTGTAAAGAAAAAACAAGTCCTAATATAGCCACAGTCGCTTAGGTGCAGCCAGTAACTATTATTCGGGAGAGGCAATGCTAACCTCACAGGCCACTTTGAAGGAGCCGAATTGGATGGGCCCCCTTGGAAGAGCCGAGTCGGAAAGGTCACCGACCCCTTTGGAGGAACCGAATCGCTCGGGCGTCCATGAAGGAGCTACACATCGGTTAGGTGACCTGCAGATGAGGTTGAGACCTCATTATGAAGTATTAACCTAAGCTTGCGCACGAACGCTAACCTAATCTCACACACAGGCTCCCATTGGAGGAGTCCAATCGGTTAGGTGACTGGTAGTTGAGGTTATGACGTCTCAACCTAACCTCGCTACGAGGAACTCCGACATAACCTCGGTGTGGTTAACACGTGTGTTAACCTAACCTTGGCCACGAACGGTGACCTATCCTCACACACGCTCTTTGTCGTCTCCCCCTTGGAGTCGTGACAGAGCTCTGACGTACTAGGCGCAGGCGATTTAAAAATGCATACTTATATTTACATGACCGAACACGCAGGCCTTCTCCTGACAGAGCTGTGACGTTGCAGCGTGGCAAATGACTATCAGATCCCGCTACAGACATGTCAGTGCGCTCCCGCGGCGACTTTGTGAGTTACTGTATTCAAAAGACTATCAGATCCCGCTAGAGACACAGGGGGAATAGCTAGTGCGCATATATATCAGTTTGAGGTACACTCTGACGGCGAGATTGCAAGTTACTGTAAAACGGATTACTCTCGCACTCACAGGCTATTTGCCCGTATCCCCCTTGGTGTAGTGACGGAGATGTGACGTAACAAGCGCGGGAGATTTAAAAATGCATGCTTATCTTTAAATAACCGAACGCGCAGGCCTTCTCCTGACAGAGATGTGACGTCACAGCGTGGGTAATTTGAAATGCGGACGACTGGCTAAGATTGCATGACTTTATAACCTAACGTGTGTCCATTCGTTGTCCCGTTTCTCTACGTTTCGGGTTAGTGGTGAGAGAAATCCTTTAAGATGGATTTTTTATAACCGGATGCACTCCCTTACATTAACCTCATCAGGGAAGATAATAACATGAACTGAATGACATGGTATATGATAGTAGGAAGGGAGAGGTTAAAAGCCGGTAGTGGCACATAGCCTTCCCCTGTCGAATACCATCGAGAGGTCTGTTCAAGGCTTTACGTCGCCATCCGACGGACAAATAACCATCAACAGCGTTATATCCTCTCACTCCATATGAGCACTGCGGAGAGGATTGGAATTTCATCAAGGCGATTTTGGGCACACAATCTAGTAATTAGAAATGGTATATCACCACCTACCTTACCCTGCCAGGCTGAATGGCTCAGACGCTTGAAACGCTGGTCTTCCTTCGCAAACTTTGTAGGTTCGATCACATTTACATAATGCTGACTGAATACTTCAGCCTTCTGTAAATTCATAGAAGTAAAAGTTCTTCAACCTACATTTTCATAAAAATAAAATGGTGACGACTAGGAAAACATTTGATAGCTGTGAGGGGGGAAAGGGAATTCGATAAGTAGAACATTTTAAATTAATGAAGTATTTATTGTGTAATTATTTACAAAATCAAACAAACTACTACCGGTTATACTACTGTTTTGGTTATTCTGTCGACAAGTTTCCGGTACTCCTTAACATCTTAATGTGAAGAGGTAGCATGCTTTCAACATTGTAATGCCCTCTGCAACATTCAAATTATCAAATCATTTATTGTTTATGAAATTAAGTATTCAAAATATATTATACTAAGCATACTATGCTTCGCAAAGAAGTTGATGCAGTTCTTACCTTAATGTCATCCATGTGTTTAGTTCCTTTCTGAATCATTATCAGGTACTGTAAAGAAGGAAAAAAGTTCATCCATACACTGTCTACATTTTACAGTTTTCGGATTAGGTCCTTCGCAATTGTATTCGATGTGATTTTCACTTCGATGTTTGTAATGTCGTCGACAGCGTCTGCATTAAGCTACATCGATTGACATCTTACTGCGGAGAGATAGGATGTCCCAAAAAGCATCTACGAAAGGAGCAGCGTACGTTGTTAAAAATCCTGGTGGTAAACACTGAATCAGATGTTTTGGCATTTGATATAAGGTTCTATGTTTATAGAACATCTTATAGGTAAATAAGATGTAGCGAATGTTTCGCTGTAGTCGAACAGGATGTACATTCACAGGTTTGTTTTTTATCAAGACGATTGTCTGAAACCGTGTAATCTTTTTCTTCTTTCCGTTCCATAGTGTACGGTGTAGGAGCACACAAAATAATCATGATGAAGGGCTATACTTATTTATAGTATTGTAACAATATCCGTTAGTGGATGGTGACATAACTCATATGAATAATAAGACAATAGGCTCTTGTGTTAGTAGGAATATTTTCAGATGTTTCAAATTCCAAACTAAAATCGACAGGAGATTCTTTTATAGATTCTTCATAAGAGCAGTCTATAACTGCAATCGGTGTTTTATTTTTAAAATTTTCAGGTGAAAATAGTGGACGATCTTCTTTCTGATAATACGATGATTTGAATTTACGAAACTTGTCATAGAGCAACCGAATTATATTTTTCTCGAAATAAATGTCCATGTTTTCGTAGTGATACGTAATTCCATTGAGATATAGTGTAATATTTCTTCATTTACATCGATCAAACTGTGAGCTACATTTTTCACGGTTGAATTTGCGATGGGTTTGAAATCCACAAACAATATACAAAGGCTTTTCAGTAAAACTTAACGTTTTAACAGCCCAGCTATGCTTGCTTGTATGTGGTCACACAGGACACGCATGCAGCTTCCAACCTAGAAAACGTATAGGCAATGGTGTATCATTTTCTACAATCTTGAGCAATCGGAGTATTTTCGATCAGATAATTCTGCATGTGGAATCCTCCACAATATACGATGAAGAGTATTCTCGAGTCAACTGGTGATTCTCCTGCTTTAAGAGAATTGTAATCACTTCGATCACGGATCAGAATTAGCTCCTGTTTTGCGTTGATTATAATACTTCAAAATAATCAGTGAAGCCGAGAATATGTTTTAATGGTAACTTGCCAGAAAAGGTACCGTCCTGGTTAATTATCCAGTGGTTATTATCTTTCGGACACCATTCTTCCATCCGGAAAACGGTAAATAAAAATGTAAACACACTCTGGGATGGGTTTAAAGCAATTGTTGAGGAATGTGAAAATAGGTTTGTACCTTTAAAGGTGGTAAGGAATGGTAAAGATCAACTATACTATAACACAGAAGTAAAGAGAGTAAGAAGGAGGTGCAGGTTGGAAAGAAATAGTTAGAAATGGCCGTCGAAGTAAGGAGGAATTGAAGGAATTTACTAGGAAATTAAACCTAGCAAAAAAGTCAGCTAAGGATAACAATATGACAAGCATAATTGGCTGTCATAAAAATGTTTGTGAAAAACGGAAGAGTATGTCTAGGTACTTTAAGGCACAAACAGGTTCCAAGAAGGATAATCCAGGAATCATTAATGAACAAGGGGAGTGTGTATGCGAGGATCTTCAAAAGGCAGAAGTATTCAGTCAGCAGTGTGTACAGATTGTTAGTTACAAGGATAATGTCCAGATAGGGAGGGGGGCTGACTAATACTAAAGAGGTATTAAAATTTACCTATGACAACACACCAGTAAGATACAAAAGATGAACACTAGAAAAGCAGCTGCAATTGATAAGGTTTCGTGGGGATATAATAAAGACAATGCGTTGGGATATAGTATAATATCTGAAGTATTTATTTGATTATTGTTTGCATGAAGGAGCTATACCAAATGAATGGAGAGTTGCTATAGTAGCCCCTGTGTATAAAGGAAAGGGTGATAGACATAAAGCTGAAAATTACAGGCCAGTCAGTTTGACATGCATTGCATGTACCGGTAAGCTTTGGGAAAGCATTCTTTCTAATTATATTAGACATGTTTGCGAAATTAATAACTGGTTTGATAGAAGGCAGTGTGGGTTTGGGAAAGGTTATTCCACTGAAGCCCGACTTCTAGGATTCCAGCAAGATATGGCAGATATCCTGGATTCAGGAGGTCAATTGGACTGTATCGCGATTGACCTATCTAAGGCATCTGATAGGGTAGATCTTGGGAGACTACTGACAAAAATGAGTGCAATGGGACTTGACAAACCAGTGACTGAATGGGTGGCTGTGTTTCTAGAAAATATAACTCAGAGAATTAGAGTAGGCGTAGCTATATCTGTCCCTGAAATAATTAAGAGGGGAATTACTCAAGGCAGTATTATTGGAACTTTATGTTTTCTTATATATTATATCAATGATATGTGTAAAGAAGAGGAATCAGAGATAAGGCCTTTTGCAGATGATGTTGTTCTGTACAGAGTAATAAATAAGTTACAAGGTTCTGAGCAACTGCAGAATGACACCTATAATGTTGTGAGTTTCACAAATAGGAAAGTCCTCTCAGTTTTAATTATTGCGTTGATGGGGTGAAGGTTCCTTTTAGGGATCATTGTAAGTACCTAGGTCTCAACATAAGGAAAGGTTTCCATTGAAGTAATCACTTTAATACGATTGTAAATGAAGGGTACAGATCACTGCACATGGTTATGATGGTGTTTAGAAGGTGTAGTAAGGATGTAAAGGAGAGGGCATATAAGTCCCTGGTAAGACCCCAACTAGAGTATGGTTCCAGTTTAAGGGACCCTCACCAGGATTAATTGATTCAAGAACTGCAAAAGCCCAAAGAAAATTAGCTCGATTTGTTCTGGGTAATTTCCGACAAAAGAGTAGCGTTACAAAAATGTTGCAAAGTTTCGGCTGGGAAGACTTGGGAGAAAGGAGACGAGCTGCTCGACTAAGTGGTATATTCCGAGCTGTCAGTGGAGAGATGGCGTGGAATGACGAATAATTTTGAGTGGTGTCTTTAAAAGTAGGAAAGATCACAATATGAAGATAAAGTTGGAATTCAAAAGGACAAATTGGGGCCAACATTCGTTTATAGGAAGGGAAGTTGGGGATTGGAATAACTTATCAAGGGAGATGTTCAATAAATTTCCAATTTCTTTGCAATCATTTAAGAAATGGCTAGGAAAACAACAGATAGGGAATCTGCCACCTGGGCGACTGCCCTAAATGTAGATCACCGTTGATTAGATTGATTGATTGATTGATTGATTGATTGATTGATTGATTGATTGATTGATCCTTAAAATATTACTTTCTTCATCACCATCAGAAGGATAGAGTTTCAATGCACTTGTAATATTAACATTCTCCGATCTATCAATTTCCACATTATTTTCTTCATAACGCGCTTCAGAAAAGAGAACACTAAACAATGGTTGTTTAGGTGAGATGTGCTTGGTCCACTTCCATCTGTCTTATCTATGCATTCTTCAATATAGAGGTAGCTTTCGAGTGGTGGGGTGTAAATAATTACCTTCGTTATATTCTGAACGGATATCTATGCGAAATACCGGAAAAGTAGCGGCGGAAGTTACAATGAGTTACATCTCCTTAAGATAATCTGCCTATGTAAGTATTATACCAGCGAACCTACAGATATATTAAAATACCTTTCAAAGTTAATATTATTACCTAACATATTTCCTAAACCTAAATTCGAAGCAACCTAGAAAACGTAATCTACTGAACACCAACTGAATTACTTTTTATAAAATTCAAATAAATATCACTACTCCCAATTTCTACCAACAAGCACTAAACGCAAATATATAAATAGCACTAAATGGATTACACACAAAAAAATAATCAATTTCAATAGGTTTTAACTATTTTATCACTACAATAATGCAAGAGCAATCTCAACAGCCAACCGTTCACAAGCGCATCCAACAATGGGATCTACGGAGTGGCTCAAAAGAGTTAGCACTTTCATCTTAGTTTTCCTTTTCTATTTCGGGTATTTACCTTCTTTCTTTCTTTCTTTCTTTCTTTCTTTCTTTCTTTCTTTCTTTCCTTCTTTCTTTCTTTCTTTCTTTCTTTCTTAATCTGTTTACCCCTCCAGGGTTGGACTTTTCCCTCTGACTCAGCGAGGGATCACACCTCTACCACCTCAAGGGTAGTGTCCTGGAGCGTGAGACTTCGGGTCGGGGATACATCTGGGAAGGATGACCAGTTCCTCGCCCAGGCGGTCACAACTTTTGTTCTGAACGGGGGCCTTGTGTTGGGGATGGGAAGATTGGAATAGATAGAAAATGAAGCGGCCGTGGCCTTAAGTTAGGCACGATCCCCACATTTGCCTGGAGGAGAAGTGGAAAACTATGGAAAACCACTATGGGAATCGATCCCCCCTCTACTCTCTACTCAATTGACCTCCCAAGGCTAAGTTGACCCGTTCAACCCCTCGTACCATATTTTAAATTTCGTGGCAGGGCCAGGAATCGAACCCGAGCCTCCAGGTGTGGCAGCTGATCACGCTAATCGGGTATTTTAACCCTAAATTTTCTTTCTTTGAATAATCCTTTAGGCGGAGTCGTATTTGCCATACGACAGCAACACAATAAATTTTTTTCCAAGATAATCTGAACTTTAAAATTTAAACAACTGGCAAGTAAGAACCATTACTGTTATGGCGGTAAGGCCAACGTATGAAGTGTTGTTACCTGAACTATGAACAGTTTACAATGTATTTACTCAAAATAATTTTCCTCTCACTGAATTTTTATTTAAAATTTGTCTTCTTTCCTTTTTGCTTTTTGTTTTACATCGTACCGACACAGATAGGTCTTATGGTGACGGTAGGGTAGGAATGTGCTAGAAGTGGGAAGGAAACGACCGCAACCATAATTAAGGTACCGGTACATCCTGATATGAAAATGGGAAACCACGGAAAACCATCTTCAGGGCTGCCGACAGTGGGATTCGATCCCACTATCACCCGGATGCAAGCTCAGAGCTGCGCCCCACTAACCGTACGGATAACTCGTCCGGTATTTAAAATTCTAGTGCAATGTATGAATGAAATGTAATCTGAAACTATATATTGAAATTAAAATCTAAACATGTTTGAGTCATAATATTTCTGTTATCAATACATCGAATATAGAAAAAATAAGACTTTTACATTTTGTCAGCCCCTTCCTGAGAGCAGCACTTGAAGAATTTTAAAACTCTAATTGAACAATGACTCTTAATCTCAAGATTAACATCAGAAGACAAACGCATTGTGGTAAGTTCTGTTATTTCTCCGCAGTTTCATTTCACGACGTTATTTTGGCACATATCAATGAAAGCAGTCTTTAGGATTATTCATTTGAACAGTATTAGTCAATGTAACATACTAATTTATTCCGTAAATTAATTTAAATCGTCAATCAGATTCAATATCAGAACGTCAGCTGGACTACTCCATCTCTCCGCAGTTTCGGTTCACGACATTATTTTGGCAAATATCAACGAAAGTAACCTTTAGGATTAATCGTTTAGCAGTATTAACCCATGTAACATTCTTCATAACTCTAAATTGCAATAAATCGGCAATCAATGTCAATATCTTTTCCATAAAGAAGTATGCATTTCTACCGCAAATACTTAGGCCGCCAGGGCCACGTATCGAGCTGTGTAACTTCTCCGATTACAGTGCGTGGAGCCGATTGTCAATGCCGGTAAGGAGCTAGCTAGAGTTGAGTCGCTTCCTAGTACTTACACAGTGCGGTACGGTTTGTCGTGTGCTCCGTGTTCTCAGTGATGGTACCGGTAGTGAGGATCTTTCTTTTTTGTTTTGGTGCTAGTGCTGTGCGTTATGATGGCTGCCTCCAGTGGAGGTGACAGCCTTTTCTTAGCTCAAGAGGAAGAAGTTCGGATGTAAGACGAATTTTCTGGAAGCTCGGCAGCTCAATCGAACTTGACAGACTCACAGTTATCACTCCTAACTCTAATGGTGACAATGTACCGCCGCATGAGGAACGTGAACAGTATTCTCATTCACACCGTGGACCTTATGCTGTATACGTTGAATCTCTTGAAACCAAAAATATTGAGCAACTCCATTCTATGGCCTTTGGTAGACATTTTTACGAACGTGATACTTTTGTCCACTCTATCTCCCGTAAAGCTCGTAATCGTCTCCAAAAAAATGTTAATAATGCGGAGCAAGCCAACACCTTTCTGAGCCACCCTCTGCTCGCATATCTACATCTTGAAGTATACATCCCGTCTTCTAATATTTTTCGTGTTGGGATTATTCGCAATGTAGATAAGAACATTTCTGAGGGCGACATTCGTCTTTATCATACTTCAACCGTGCCGTTTAAAGCAGTACAACGTCTCAACCGTCTCATCGTTTCCAGTGACAATGGTGGATATGTGCCCACTGGGTCATTTAAAATTACTTTTCGGGCCCAAAAGTTGCCTACACAATTGTCTCAATTCCAAGTCTAATTACGTGTTGAGCTTTTCATTTTCCCCCTGTTCTGTGCAGAAAATGCCTCAGATATGGCCATACGTAGGCTCAATGTCGTGCGCAGGTAGCACGCTGCGGGAAGTATTCAATGGGGCATGCCACTGATCAATGTACATCTCAGATGAAAAATGTGTGTATTGCAAGGGCCCACATCCAACGGGAGCAATAACTTGACCGGAACATAAATATCAACAAGAGATAAAAAAAAGTCATGAGCACTGAATATATCTCATTTCAAAACGCTAAGAACAAGACTTCCCTACATCATTATCACCCGTCTAAACACCCCCAAGATTTCCCCCTGGTACCAAAACATGTCTCTTCTGCACCTGTTCAAAAGTTTTCTAGAAAATGTAAATTTACACAAGTAATGTAGAAATCTGTACCACCGCCTCCGACTCCGGGTTATGATCGAGCTGGTTATCTTGCCTTGGTACGCTCTGACCCTGTTTCTACAGGTCGGGTTCCATTATCTTCTCCCCCGCCTGCTACAGCATCATCTCCTCTTTCTACAGTACCATCTCCCTCTTCTTCAGGTCCTAGTTACTCGCCCCGATCCCAAGACTCGCAACTGTCAGTGCAAAAAAGAACCAAATACTTCATGAAATCCAACAAACCTTGTTCCTACTTCTTCAGAATGTGGCAGGAGAGTCTCCCATTTCACAGGTAATTTATCAACTATGAGATCGAATCGCTCATATCCTTTCCCTATATGATACGCGTTTTGCAATGGAACGATAGAAGTCTTTTTCACGAAAAACATGAACTTCAACTATTAATTCAGGAAACATGTGCTAACATCACTATAATACAAGAAACGTGGTCTTATGCAGACACCCTTTTTCACCTTCCTGAGTTTCATGTAGAACGCCTTGATACTAATGGCAGTCATAGCATTGTCATTTTTATTCATAAGAATATTCCATATGTACCCTTCCCTCTGACGCACTGCATCCCAAATACTCTTGCTTTATGTATTATTGTGCGTAATATTTATTTCGTCAATTTGTATTGTCCTCCTGATGTGCATATCTCTGGCTGTCACTGATCCCACATTCTTAACCAATTTGATTCCCTTGATCATGTTTTTTCTGGGTATTTTAATTGCCACCATACTGCCTGGGGTAGTTCTAAAGATACAACTAAAGGGACAAATTTTCTTACGGCATTTCAATCCCATCACTTTACCCTTTTAAATGATGGGTCACAAATCGGATTTCCCCTCCTGGAGCACCCCCTAGTGCGGTTGATTTTTCTCTCTGCCATTACCACACGACTCCTAATACCGTGAGGCATACACTCCGTGACACTCATTCGAGTGATCATTCCCCTATTCTCATTTCTTATGGTATTTGTAAACCACCCTCTTCCTCATCCCCACACTCCCAGCTCAGCAATATTTGGTTTCGGAATTTTGATAAACAATCGTATTGTAGTTTCCTTCACTCCCATCTCCTTCAATACCAGCCCTCCACCTTAGAGTATCCCACCCTTCTACGCCTCCTCTCCATGTATGTTGATACTTTTCATCCATTACTAGTTGTCCATTTCATGACCGTATCGATGTTTAATCTTCAGCTGAAGAGGACCACTAAGTGGTCGAAACATGTCCTGTAAGCTTTAATTTTATTCAATTTTGCCTGAGGCAATAAGAAAGTATCGATTAGGTGGTTATTTATACTTACTTCTTGACTTTTCATCCAAGCAAATTCATACCCCCCTCTGCCCACGTCCTTATCAGAAAATACATTGGTGGGATGACGAATGTCACAAGTTAATACTGCGGCGAAGAGCTTTGTTTAAATTGTACCGTAAGAATATGTCGCTAGCCAGTTATTAAACATTGAAACGCCATAATGCATGTATCAAACGCATATTAAATGCGAAGAGACGCGAGTCTTAGAAAGCCTTCATATCTGCAACGTCCCTTTGGAATATCATTCGTACACTCACCCGTGGATACTTCTGTGCACCCTGATCATTCAATTATTATGCCTAATGACCTTCTTTGTTTTCTATATACTTTCACACCTGACTTCACAATTCCTCCTCCCTTTTCTTCCTCCCGTCCCATATCTTCCCAATTTTCTGTTTTACTTCAACCCATCCAACTGTCCGAGTTACACTCAGTTTTCCAAGCAGTTCGTAGTTCGTCTCCTGGTCCTGATAGTATCACTTACACTATGCTCCGCCTTTTACACCACTCCGGTCATCTTGTTTTACTTCCTCTTTTCAATAATATCTTCTTCACTTTACAGGTGCCGACAAGGTGGAACGACATTCATTTAGTCATAATTTTAAAACCTGGGAAAGATCCCACTTCTCCTTTAAGTTTAAACATTATTGTAATGTAGTATAGTAACTTATTAGAAATTAGACTGCCTATTCTATAATTTTGAGTGGTTTTGCGAATTTCGAACTTTAATGGTAAATTTTCTTTTCAGTTTGTACTTGGTAATAACCTGTTGTAATTAGAATACATCTGAACGTAGTTTAAAATGATTGTAACGTAAGACAAACAGGTATAAGTACCAACATAGTTAGGGATGTGTGGGACCTGGTACATGCAGCACTGGTGAAGTTTAAGGAAGCGGAGATTGTTATCAGTGGAATACTATGTAGGCGGAATACTGACTGGAAGGTGATTGGGGATTTAAATGAGACTATGGAGTGGGTATGTGGGAAACTGGGAGTGAAATTCCTAGATCCTAATGGGTGGGTAGGAGATAGGGATCTGCGCTCAGATGGCCTTCACTTCAACCGCAGTGGTACATATAAGTTAGTAAATTTGTTTAGAATGGTTATAAGGAGATACATTCAGGGAAACAGTGTGGTCTAGGGAGCGGTGGTAAGAGAACAGGGAACTGGAAATCAAGTACGGGTGGCATAAAAATGCTAGTGCTCAACTGTAAAAGTATTGCAAAGAAAGGAATAGAATTAAGTAATCTAATAGACATACCCTTACCAGATATTTTAATAGGAGTTGAATCATGGCTGGGAAATGATATAATGGATGCAGAAATTTTCTTACGGAACCGGAGGGTGTACGTAGAGATAGGATAGGAATGGTAGGAGGGGCAATATTCATTCTGGTGAAAGAAGAATTTGTAAACTACGAAAAAGTTAAAGATGACAAACACGAAATTCTAGGGGTAAGGCTCATATCTAAAGATAACAGGCAACTTGACGTATTTGGAATGTACAGACCAGTAAAGGATAGCGCAGATGCTGATTCAGAATGATTTGATAAGATAATCAGCTATGTGGAAAACGATAAGGAAAGGAACGTGATTGTAGCGGCTGATCTCAATTTACCAAATGTCAATTGGGAAGGTAATGCTAACGACAGGAAGCATGACCAACAAATGGCAAATAAGTTAATATGTGAAGGGCACCTGGTCCAGAAAGTGATGGAACCAACTGGAGGGGAAAATATTCTGGATGTGGTGCTCGTAAACCAGGTGAGCTCTATAGAGAAACCGAAGTAATATATGGTATTAGTGATCACGAAGCAGTTTTGTGGTAATTAAAAATAAATGTGAAAGAAAGGAATATATTAAAATAGGACTATTAGGCAGTACCATATGGCTGACAAAACAGGCATGAGGGAGATTTTAATAAATGTTATCGGTGGAAAGCGGTAAATAAAAATGTAAACAGACCCTGCAATTGTTGAGGAATGTGTAAAAAGGTTTGTACCTTTAAAGGTGGTAAGTAATGGTAAAGATCCACTATATAATAACAGAGAAGTAAAGAGACTAAGAAGGAGGTGCAGGTTGGAAAGAAGTAGAGTTGGAAATGGCTGTGGAACTAAGGAGAAATTGAAGGAACTTACTAGGAAATTGAATCTAGCAAAGACGTCAGCTAAAGATAACATGATGGCAAGCATAATTGGCAGCTATACAAATTTTAGTGAAAAATGGATGAGTGTGTATAGGTACTTTAAGGCAGAAACAGGTTCCAAGAAGGACATTCCAGGAATAATTAATGAACAAGGGGAGTGTGTATGCGAGGATCTTCAAAAGGCAAAAGTATTCAGTCAGCAGTATGTAAAGATTGGTGGTAACAAGGATAATGTCCAGATAGAGGAGGTGACTAATACTAAAGAAGAAATGACATTTACAGTAAGACACAAAAGTTGAAAACTAGAAAAGCAGGTGGAACTGACAAGGTTTCGGGGGATATACTAAAGACAATGGATTGGGATATAGTACCATAATCTGAAGAACTTGTTTGATTATTGTTTGTATGAAGAAACTTTGGCAAATGAATGGAGAGTTGCTATAGCAGCCCCAGCATATAAAGGAAAGGGTGACAGACATAAAGCTGAAAATTACAGGCCAGTCAGTTTGACATGTGTGCCGCACCAAGTTTGCCTTGGTGACGCACTTCTTAGAACATACCACATTCTTTGACCGCTATCGACATTTTTGTCGATCTATCCCCTGGACGTGACGTATGACTTGTTTTCTCCTTGACAGAGAGCGCTTCCGGCTATCAGCCGAAGTGTCTCCGGGCAGTCTTGTGTTCACTTTCTTTGGAATAAGATCGTTAGACGGCGAAGCCAACATGGCAGTCTACAAAACAATTCACATCTTGAGATGCGAAATATTTTACTTGTGTCGTTTACTTTTCCTGCCGTGGATTTATCCTCTCAATTGCCCGACTCTTCCTTTGAGTCGCTATTTTGTGACTACCTAAAGGCACTGCACTCCGCCCGATTATTCAGGTAACTTTCATTTCTTGGCTTGCTATGGTCGCGTGGGCATATTAGTTACATATTTTTCTGCTAATTTCACGTTTCATTTTACCGTATGTTTCCATTGATGTTTTGTGTCATATAAACCTGTAAGGATGGAGGATGATATTGGTCTGTTGTGTGATTGTTTTGCGTACATGTGATATGATGCTTGAGACCTACTACTTTTTATCATTCGTCGATTTCTTTCATGGCCGAGCTTTGGATGTGTGATGCTGTGTTTTGACGCTATGACTGGTTTTCATGTTCGTCCATGGCGAGGCGATATGGATACGTTGTGGACGTGCTGGTTATGATGATGTTGCAGTGATTTAAGTTGGGATATGCCTTGCCTCGATGCGGCAATCCTTTATCGTTCTTACGCATCTTGTATTGAGCTCGTGAGTCCATGAAAGCATATGTCTTGCTATGCGGATTACTGTATTTTCGTTATGTGTCTGGACATACTGATTATTCTGATTTACGTACACTTCTCTTGGGTCTCTATGGTGCGTGTGTGTGTGTGGTTGTGCTGTCTGTCTGCCTGATTAATAGTATTCTCCGTTTCTCACAGTGTTATTTCTATTTTTATTTACATTTTCTTTATTTTCATTCTTTGGGCTATTTGCTGGCCTAATTATTTAGTACCGTTTGTTGTGTTCCTTTGAATGTGTCTTCTTTCATTGTTAGATTTGTTTACTCGCCTCGTAACTATGGCAACCATCTTTTATCTTTCTTTTGTTCTTTGAGATGCTGCGTATTCGAGATGGGGGATTGTTGTGATGAATCGCGTCTCTGGTGATGCTCGTTCTAATACGCGGAGATATTTGAGTTGTGATCTGGATGTATGTAACGTTTTTGATGTGTGTGAAGTTCCTTTTATGCATGTGCGTTTTATTATTTCACTGTGGGGAGCGACGCGTTATATGTCACGCATACGATATACGGTGGGGCAATCCAACCGTACGTTTGGAGATGTTTGGGTTGTAAGAGGCGAATGTGGCCATGTTTGATTTGTGTTTGATGAGCCTCTTGGTATCAATTGGATGTATGAGATAGACACCTGACGTAAACCTCAGTGAGTAACATTTGTTCCTATTCATTTTCTTTTCATCTATCTTGTTTTGCGTTTTGTTTATCAATAAACTTCCATATGTTTGACCCCATTCTTTCATTTACTGGGAAGGGTTCTGGGTTCTTTCCATTTCCCTTCCGCCCCTTACTCTAATTTGGCACGAGTTCAGCTCCAGGCTGTTTTAGTCTGTTCCAGCCCGTCCACGGCCTATTATATGAGGTAAGTAGGTAAGTATCCACGGACCTGTCGGTGTATGTACGTGAGAGTGAGTGTGCGTTTGTCCGCGTGTGTCTTCGGTAACAGAGTGTGCGTGTACGTGTGCGTTGTGTGTGTGTGCATGTGTGCGTGAATGTCCTCGGTAGCAGAGAGAGTGTGTATCCCCTGTATGTGTGGGTGTGTGCGGGTGAGAGGTGCTATGCAGAGCGTGGGTCGTGGCTGGAATGTTTCACCGAGGGGCTGATTCTCGGTGGAGCAGAGCTGGATTCTTTTAAAATCAAGTCCTCTTCTTGGTGTTAATACTGTGCCATGAATGATATGGATATTAATTGATGTTATTTCACGGCATACTTCCATTACATCTTGTGTATAACCTTGGTTGTGATTTTGTCATTGTTGATTGTTGCTCTTGCAATATTCATTTTATCTGTAAACAATGGAGAACATACGAGACGATGCGTGTGAAAATCTTCCCTGTGTTGATATGCTTAATAATTCAGGTACATCTATGGAAGGTAATTCCGTTCATTCAAACACTGACCACAACAATGCGAGTATTGCTGTAAACAATCGCCCTGATGAGCTTATCTCTAACACGGACGTTCAAACTGTAAATCGCATTCCTCAGCCTATTGTGAGTGGGCCGTTTCAATTTAATCCTGCGCTCGATGTTATTCGCAAATGGAACTTGAAATTTTCAGGTGAAGATAAATGTTTCTCCGTGATTGAATTCTTAGAAAGGGTTGAAGACGTCGCCGCGTGTGCCTCCATGTCCCTAGACCTGTTTGTCCCTGTTATCCCCGGTATGCTAGAGGGGTGTGCGAGTAAATGGTTCCGATTAAATAAATTTAAAGTCAGATGCTGGTCCGATTTCTCGAAAGAACTTAAAATTAGGTTTGGTCTATCAGACATGAATTTTGTCCTTAAACAAGAGATTCTAAGGAGAACTCAAGGTCCTAATGAACCTATTGATGAATATGCGACTGGTATCCTCACTTTGTTCAACCGTCTTGATACTGACATTCATGAGACAGAAATATTCGATACATTTTACCGTAATTTGGCTCCTAACTATAAACTCTTCATAAAGAGATCTGAGGTGAATTGTGTGGATGATATAAATGATATAATCAATTTGGGTCGCGAATACGAGTCTACTCTTCAACTAAATTATCTGTACCAACCTCCTCCTCCGCCCGCTAGTTGTTCTTTCCCTGATACCGCCTGTCGCTCCGTGTCAAAATCGGTCTCCTTTGCCCAACTACTCTCCCCTGCGTCGTGCACTGATCGTTCTGATAATCGGCCAAAACCTCCTCGTTCTTCAGATAATGTGACAGGTGCTCTTCTAAATGAAAACGTACCCTGTAGAAAGATGACTAGCTCCATTAAATGCTGGAATTGTGGGAAAGATGGGCACGTCTTTAAGCAGTGTAACTCAAGATCCTCCGTAAAATGCTGTCAGTGTGGCCTAGTCGGCGTGTTTCGTAATATCTGTCCGCGATTAATGGAAACCAGGGAAACTGATCCCGCGCCAGCGAGAAGGCCCGTCGTTGGCGCCCCAAACCTCTTCTAACCGCAAAGTTTGTGGACTTCCCTTTGCATCTCCTTGGGCCGAAATTGTTTCTGGCTCGCGCTCTCTATATGCCCTGCTGGATACCGGATCCTCGAGCTCTTTCATAAATCAGTCTGTGATAGAAGGCATGGTTTTGAAATATCTTCGAGATAGTGAATGTTCCACAACCTACGTGTCTGCCGATGGCCATCGCATGTGTCCCATAAGACGTGTCCGTATCTATTTCAAAATTCATAATTTTTCTTGGGACTGGAATTTTAACGTTGTTCCCGATCTGACTGTTCCCCTCATCCTTGGATCTGATTTCATGTTAGCCACCGGGTTATCTATCGATTTCATCAGCTGTTCATTTGCTTTTCGTTTTAGATCAAACGAAATTTTCCCATTTGAGAATCCTACCGGTAATAACCCCTTATGCCTTGTATCAAACGGCGGTCCCCTTATCGATACATCTGATCTTTCCAACAATCAAGTCTCCGTACTCAATGATCTTCTAAAAGATTTCCCTGAGGTACTTACTGCCAAACTAGGGTGTGCGAAAGAGTTTTCGTACTGCATTGAACTGAAAGATCGTACTCCCGTCAGACACCCTCCTTTCAGTTGCTCCCCTCCTAAGCTCGCTGCTATGAGGAAGTGTATTAATGAACTGCTGGAGAAAGGTGTTATTAGCCCATCAAAGTCTTCTTTTAGTAGCCCCGCCTTTCTGATCCCCAAGAAGGATGGCCAACCTCGTCTCGTGATTGACTATCGATCTTTAAATCGCAACGTTGTGTTTGACAGTTTCCCTCTCCCGAACATCGAGTCTGCCCTGCAATCTTTCGGGAAGGCCCAGTTCTACTCTGTTTTCGATTTCAATTCTGCTTATTTCCAGATTCCCCTCAACCCTAGTTGCCGAGAATTTACGGCTTTTGCCACCCCCTTTGGCTTATATCAAGTCAACAAGGTCCCTATGGGCATTTCAGTAGGCGGTCAAGCACTGAGTCGCATTCTTGACTCCGTCTTCGGTGACTTAAAGTTCTCTTGTTTATTATCATATTTAGACGACGTTGTGATTTTTTCTGACACATTTGAGGAACATGTAGCTCATCTTCGTGAATTTCTCACTAGGTTGAAGAGGCACGGATTCCCCGTCAATCCTGAGAAGGTATCTTTGTGCTCAAGAAGGATAAAATTTTTGGGACATAACGTTTCCGGCTCTGGCATCTCTGTTAATCCTGAGAGAGTAAAATGCATTCGTGAATTTCCTAGGCCAAAAAACCTACGAGCTGTCCGTAGATTTCTTGGCATGGTTGGATTTTATTTTAGGTTCATCCCCAACATTTCCGAAATCTCGGCCAATCTGAATTCATTGAAAAGGAAAAACGTTCGTTTCTTCTGGAGCGATGCTCAAGAACAAGCCTTTTGCCAGTTTAAAGATGCCCTCTGTCAAGCTCCCGTGTTGCACAGTCCTGACTTTAACGGGGAATTTGTCCTTCAGTGTGACGCCAGTGATATTGCCGTCTCTGCCGTATTGAACCAATAACTTGAAAACGATCATCTTGCCCCCATTGCTTACTTTAGTAAGAGATTGCTCGACTCCGATACCAGGTACTCCACGTATGAGAAAGAATGTCTGGCTGTTGTCCTTGGTGTCGAGAAATTTCATTCGTATCTCGAACATCGACATTTCTGGGTCCATACTGATAATCAAGCACTATCCTGGATGGCTGCTAATGTCAAAAGGTTAGGGAGGACTGCTCGTTGGATTCTCCGATTGTCATCTTATAATTTCACTGTTGTTCATGTAAGAGGCAAAGACAACATTGTCGCCGATTGTTTGTCGCGCATGTTTGAAAGTGGTGAAACAGCTGATTACGAGATCGGGTGTAGTGCCGATAATCATCTTCCTGTTTGCATTCTTCAGAATTACCCTTTTAACTTTTCCGAATTGTCTGAATTCCAGAAGAAAGACGATGAATGTATCCGTCTAGCCGACAGACTTTCGAAGAAGGAACAGGGTTGGAAATCCATTGAATTGAAGAAGGGCCTTTTATGTCATAAAAGTCTTCACAACCGTACATCCAAGATTTTCGTTCCCCAGAATCTGAGACCCATGATCCTAAATTATTATCACGATTCTCATTTAGGCGCTCATCTCGGACAATTGAAAACTTTCCACAAAGTTTCTCGAAATTATTACTGGCCGAACTTGAAAAAGGAAGTCTTTGAATATGTCAAAACCTGTGATGTTTGCCAAAAATGTAAGCCTGCTCAGAATACTCAGATCGGTTTTCATTCCGCCGACGTTGCCAGTTCTCCTGTTGAGAAATTATTCATTGATTTCTTTGGACCCCTAACTCGATCTCGGTCTGGCAACGTAGGTATTTTTATCTGTCATCGATGGTTTTTCCAAATTTATTTGGGTGTTCCCTGTTCGCAAAATCAATTCTAACGTCACTGTGAATTTGATAACTAAACATATCTTCGGCGTTTTTGGCCCGCCTAGGACATTGGTCTCTGACAATTCTTCGGTCTTTACCGGCGCTAAGTTCCGCAATTTATGCTTCTCCTGGGGAATCAAACACATCCGTCTTAGCCCTCAACACCCCCAACCGGACTTGTTGAAAGATTTCATCGCAATTTAAAAACCTGTTTGCCTGCCTTCCATTGTAACACCCAATCCCTTTGGGATTGCTATCTCTCTTTTTCAGCCTAGGATTCAACACTGTCGTGCACGAGTCCAGCCGGTTCACTCCTGCCGAACTGTTTCTGGGCAGGGTCCCCAACGATCCACTCTCTTTGAAATGGAATGTTGAATATTTCTCCGAATCCTCCCGGCGTCTGGATGTCCTGGAGAAGTGGAAGATAGCCTCTGAGCAGCTGATCAAAGCCAGGGACAGCGTGGCGCAGAGCTATAACAAGGGAAGAATACCTGTGCCTTTCCGCGTCGGAGATCTGGTCTTGGTAAAGAGGTTTCCTGTCAGTTCTGCCACGGATCACATTAGTAGAAAGTTGTGTCGAAATTGGTCTGAGCCCAGAAGGATCACTGAGTTTCTGGGACCTGTCACGGTCAAAGCAGAGGATCTCTCCGGCCGTGTGCAATCAAAAGCACACGTTTCCATGTTGAAAAAGTATTATTCCAGGAGCTCGTAACACTCATTTATTTAGTAGCCTTATGATATATTGGACTTGATTAAATTGAGTTAACCTTGGCTTGTTGCAAGCACGTATGCTTATATCATTTTTGTTTCAGGTAATGATTGTCCTGCGAGAAACATATGTATTGTAAGGAAAAGGAAAATACTGATAGCTCGACCATTTTCCTTCGCAATCCACCCTTAGAGACAGAGAAGAGGTCGGAGTGTATTGGAATACAGTGGTCTAGACTTGTTTAATTCGCTGGGATTATTAATCGGTGACTACGTATGTTTACATGACTTGCCATAGCTCTCGTTTGAGTCAATATTACTTCGTGAAAAGACACTGTCGCTTGCATACTTCTCCATGAATCTGTGATTAATAACGAAAGGACGTTCATTTTCTTCTGTACCTCCAAAATAAGATGTAACTATAATGTATGTATAAGCATTTTCATGTTCTGTTGTCCATGTTTTATGTTTAGGTTATTGTTCATTTGATATGTTTAGTCGTAAGATGTGCGCACACTTAGTGTTAAATTTCACCCTTGGGTAAAATGAGCCCTTCTTGTCTGATCACCAAGTAAGGACTCATTTTCGAGGGGGTGTGGCGAAGATGTGGCGCACCAAGTTTGCCTTGGTGACGCACTTCTTAGAACATACCACATTCTTTGACCGCTATCGACATTTTTGTCGATCTATCCCCTGGACGTGACGTATGACTTGTTTTCTCCTTGACAGAGAGCGCTTCCGGCCATCAGCCGAAGTGTCTCCGGGCAGTCTTGTGTTCACTTTCTTTGGAATAAGATCATTAGACGGCGAAGCCAACATGGCAGTCTACAAAACAATTCACATCTTGAGATGCGAAATATTTTACTTGTGTCGTTTACTTTTCCTGCCGTGGATTTATCCACTCAATTGCCCGACTCTTCCTTTGAGTCGCTATTTTGTGACTACCTAAAGGCACTGCACTCCGCCCGATTATTCAGGTAACTTTCACTTCTTGGCTTGCTATGGTCGCGTGGGCATATTAGTTACATATTTTTCTGCTAATTTCACGTTTCATTTTACCGTATGTTTCCATTGATTTTTTATGTCATATAAACCTGTGAGGATGGAGGATGATATTGGTCTGTTGTGTGATTGTTTTGCGTACATGTGATATGATGCTTGAGACCTACTACTTTTTATCATTCGTCGATTTCTTTCATGGCCGAGCTCTGGATGTGTGATGCTGTGTTTTGACGCTATGACTGGTTTTCATGTTCGTCCATGGCGAGGCGATATGGATACGTTGTGGACGTGCTGGTTATGATGATGTTGCAGTGATTTAAGTTGGGATATGCCTTGCCTCGATGCGGCAATCCTTTATCGTTCTTACGCATCTTGTATTGAGCTCGTGAGTCCATGAAAGCATATGTCTTGCTATGCGGATTACTGTATTTTCGTTATGTGTCTGGACATACTGATTATTCTGATTTACGTACATTTCTCTTGGGTCTCTATGGTGCGTGTGTGTGTGTGGTTGTGCTGTCTGTCTGCCTGATTAATAGTATTCTCCGTTTCTCACAGTGTTATTTCTATTTTTATTTACATTTTCTTTATTTTCATTCTTTGGGCTATTTGCTGGCCTAATTATTTAGTACCGTTTGTTGTGTTCCTTTGAATGTGTCTTCTTTCATTGTTAGATTTGTTTACTCGCCTCGTAACTATGGCAACCATCTTTTATCTTTCTTTTGTTCTTTGAGATGCTGCGTATTCGAGATGGGGGATTGTTGTGATGAATCGCGTCTCTGGTGATGCTCGTTCTAATACGCGGAGATATTTGAGTTGTGATCTGGATGTATGTAACGTTTTTGATGTGTGTGAAGTTCCTTTTATGCATGTGCGTTTTATTATTTCACTGTGGGGAGCGACGCGTCATATGTCACGCATACGATATACGGCGGGGCAATCCAACCGTACGTTTGGAGATGTTTGGGGTTGTAAGAGGCGAATGTGGCCATGTTTGATTTGTGTTTGATGAGCCTCTTGGTATCAATTGGATGTATGAGATAGACACCTGACGTAAACCTCAGTGAGTAACATTTGTTCCTATTCATTTTCTTTTCATCTATCTTGTTTTGCGTTTTGTTTATCAATAAACTTCCATATGTTTGACCCCATTCTTTCATTTACTGGGAAGGGTTCTGGGTTCTTTCCATTTCCGTTCCCCCCTTACTCTAATTTGGCACGAGTTCAGCTCCAGGCTGTTTTAGTCTGTTCCAGCCCGTCCACGGCCTATTATATGAGGTAAGTAGGTAAGTATCCACGGACCTGTCGGTGTATGTACGTGAGAGTGTGTGTGCGTGAATGTCCTCGGTAGCAGAGAGAGTGTGTATCCCCTGTATGTGTGGGTGTGTGCGGGTGACATGCATTGCATTTACCGGTAAGCTTAGGGAAAGCATTCTTTCTGTTTATATCAGACATGTTTGCGAAATTAATAACTGGTTTGATAGAAGGCAGTGTGTGTTTAGGAGAGGTTATTCCACTGAAGCCCATCTTGTAGGATTCCAGCAATATATAGCAGATATCCTGGATTCAAGAGGTCAATTGGACTGTCTCGCGATTGACCTGTCTAAATCATTTGATAGGGTAGATCATAGGAGACTACTGGCAAAAATGAGTGCAACTGGATTTGACAAACGAGTGACTGAATGGGTGACTCTGTTTCTAGAAAATAGAACTCAGAGAATTAGAGTAGGTGAAGCTTTATCTCTCCCTGTAATAATTAAGAGGGGAATTCCTCAAGGCAGTATTATTGGACCTTTATATTTCCTTATATATATATACATACATAGGCAATGGTATGATGATAAACGGGGATAAAAGTCAGGTTGTGAGTTCACAAATAGGAAAAGTCCTCTCAGTTTTAATTACTGCGTTGATGGGGGTGAAAGTTCCCTTCGTTTTGTTTTTTGTTAGTGTCTTTACGTCGCACCGACACAGATAGGTCTCATGGCGACGATTTGATAGGAAAGGCCTAAGAGTTGGAAGGAAGCGGCCGTGGCCTTAATTAAGGTACAGCCCCAGCATTTGCCTGGTGTGAAAATAGGAAACCACGGAAAACCATCTTCAGGCCTGCCGATAGTTGGATTCGAACCTACTATCTCCCGGATGCAAGCTCACAGCCGCGCGCCTCTACGCGCACGGCCAACTCGCCCGGTAAAGTTCCCTTTGGGGATCATTGTAAATACATAGGTATTAATATAAGGAATGATCTTCATTGGGGTAATTACATAAATATGATTGTAAATAAAGGGTACATGTCTCTGGACATGGTTAGGAGGGTATTTAGGGGTTGTAGTAAGGATGTAAAGGAGAAAGCATATCTGTCTCTGGCGAGACCGCAACTAGGGTATGGTTCCAGTTTATGGGACTCTCGCCAGGATTACTTGATTCAGGAACTGGAAAAATCCAAAGAAAAGCAGCTCGATTTGTTCTGGACGATTTCCGACAAGAGAGTAGAGTTACAAAAATGTTGCAAAGTTTGGGCTGGAAGACTTGGGAGAAAGGAGACGAGCTGCTCGACTATGTGGTATTTTCCGAGCTGTCAATGGAGAGATGGCGTGGGAGGACATCAGTAGACGAATAAGTTTGAGTGGTGTCTTTAAAAGTAGGAAAGATCACAATATGAAGATAAAGTAGGAATTCAAGAGGACAAATTGGGGCAAATATTCGTTTATAGGAAAGGGAGTTAGGGATTGGAATAACTTACCAAGGGAGATGTTCAATAAATTTCCAATTTTTTGCAATCATTTAAGAAAATGCTAGGAAAACAACAGATAGGGAATCTGTCACCTGGGCGACTGCCCTAAATGCAGATCAGTAGTGATTGGTTGATTGAATTTACCGTGGCATTGTTTTAAGCATAGAGTTAGTAAATTATACACTAGAGGTAGCATTGGCGCCACCGTCTACGAGAGAAACGCTGTAGCCAGCGGAGCATGTTGAAATCGCAGCTGTTTGGCAAAAAGCTCACTCCGCTATACTCATCAATGTAAATAAAGGACTTTTAAAACTGTGTGGATACAGATATGGTTTAAAATTCTTACATGTAAACATTCTCAGATATTACAGTATACTTGCGATGCTTCTCACCAGTAAAAAAGAAAGCTCTAAAAGCATAAATACAGGAGAAATGCCTGATAAAAGAGCACGGCTTTCAGGTGTAGTTAAGAAACACAAAATCAATATACTGTTCATATGAAGTCTTCTAACAACATAGGTTTAGAAGGAGGGCACGTATATTTCGCTATATTTTCTGTAAATGACCAGGACTTTGGTATAGTTCTGCCCAACGACCGAAAAAATCCTCTCTTGTACGAAGCGGATGAGCGAGTTTTTAGGCCTAAAAGCGTTGTCGAGATTTTGGGGTAAAGTAGACAAAATATTGTTATCGCTGGTTTCGACGCTGGCTTTCTAAACCCAAGTTGGCAGGTTCGAGCCTGGCTCAGTCCGATGATACTTGAAGATGCTCAAATATGTCAGCCTCTTGTAGATAAATTTACTGGCACATGACAGAACTCCCGTGGGAAAAAAATCTGACACCTCAGCGTCTCCGAAAACCGTGTAAGTAGGTAGTGGAACGTAAAGCCATTATTATTATTATTATTATTATTATTATTATTATTATTATTCGTTTTGGCCTACTAGGGACCACGGGGCTCGTCTTACCTCTTAGTTAAGGTCTTCTGCTTTTTCTTGGCCCAGTATGATTTCATTTTCTGATTATTATTATTATTATTATTATTATTATTATTATTATTATTATTATTATTATTATTATTATTATCGATGTTTTCTAAACGCGATTACAAGTGGAAATACGACACTCGGTTGTGGTTTCAGACTATTATGGAGTTTTTATTTATTTTTTCCTGAAATGCATGATTGCTTTAAGATTTTAACTTATAAAATGATTTCCGTTAATGGAAAGGGTGAGTGGTAAATTATATGATTGAAGACAACTGAAAAAATACTTATAATAATTTTTAAAATTTGTTAACATCGCACCGACACAGATAGGCCTTATAGCGACGATGGAATAGGAAAAGATTGGGAGTGGGAAGGAAGCGCCCGTGTGCTTAATTAAGGTACATCCCCGGCATTTACCTGGTGTGAAAATGGGAAACCCACGGAAATCCATCTTCGGGGCTGCCGACAGTGGGGTTTGAACCCACTATTTCCCGAAAGCAAGCTTACAGCTGCGTGGGCCTAACCGCGCGGTAAACTCGCGTGGTCAATAATTTATTATGCTTATATCTCCATATGACATTTCAGGGAATAATATTGACGAAAGTAAAGGACTCACAGATGTTCACACGGTGCAGGACATCTATAATAGTCTCTATATTTTAAAATCTGGTAAGGTATGAATGGGGACTGCTACACGTATTGTACGAAGGGAAAGCAACAAACTGTATATACAGAAAATATATTCAATAGCTTTTAATGCTATAAATACACACAGAAAGTGAAAAACGAAGCACAATTCCAGGCTATCATGTACATCTTTTCTTATTTTCTTTTTTTGTACCAATTTGCTTTATGTCGCACCGACACACATAGGTCTTACGGCGACTATGGGACAGGAAAGGGCTGGGAGTGGGAAGGAAACGACTAATAATAATGTTATTTGCTTTACGTCCCACTAACTACTCTTTTACGGTTTTCGGAGACGCCGGAATTTAGTCCCGCAGGAGTTCTTTTACGTGCCAGTAAATCTACCGACACGAGGCTGACGTATTTGACCACCTTCAAATACCACCGGACTGAGCCAGGATCGAACCTGCCAAGTTGGGGTCAGAAGGCCAGCGCCTTAACCGTCTGAGCCACTCAGCCCGGCAGGAAACGACTGTGGCCTTAATTAGGGTACAGCCCCAGCATTTGTCTCGTATAAAAATTGGAAACCATCTTCAGGGCTCCCGACAGTGGGGTTCAAACCCACTATCTCCTGAATCAAGCTGACAGCTATGTGACCCAAAACCTATAGCCACTCGCTCGGTATCATGCACATGATTTTTTTGGATATTCGCTTTCAGTGAAAGGAAAATGTCATCCCTTATATTTCCTACAACATTAATTTCAGTCTTCAAGGAAAGATCCAAAGAATCTCATTCACGCCGACAGGGGAATCAGTCATTAAGTCAGCCCACGTAGTCCAATTCATATGACGATAAGTGTCACGCAAAGTATTATTTTATAAGCACGGAAATGAATTTCAAGGAAACGTACCTGTGAAATGATACGCCACTGCCCTTTATGAACCTTCTATGCAGCCATTAACTGCACAGGAGACTGGCATTTTCCTTCAGAGAAGTATATACTTAAATTTAGCGGGAAGCTCCAGTACTGACAGTGCCAAACAATCCAGCTTTTGCCAAACAGCGCGCTCGTTCAACTTCGCACGCGACTGCAGCGCCAATGCTACCTCTAGTGTATTATTTACTAACTCTATGGTTTTAAGTTCCTGTATTAGGAAACTTTTCAGAAACTTCTACTATGGCGTCTTCTGTGGGTTATGGAGAAACATCAAATCCTTCCTAAATATCAACATGACTTTTTTTAAAGGACGAAGCACACAAGATCCACTCAATATTGTGTTGACTGATCTCCTACTAACTAGACATCGTAAACATAGCACTATTACCATTTTTCTTGATATTCAAGGGGCTTATGATTCCGTTCCTTTACACCTATTATGGACCTACCTTGATTCGCTTGGTTTCCCTTCTGCTTTTATTTCTCTGTTAGAACGCCTATATATTTCTCGTACCCTCATTCTCACCCCTACTCCCCATTTCCAGGCAGACACGTTTCACATTCATTTCCACAGGGTGATATACTAAGCGGTATCCTCTTTGCGCGTTATATGCGAGATTTAGAACGAATAATTGCAAAGACCGCCCGAGGATTAGCTTACGCCGACGACTATGTTTTATATGTATCACATGACAGTGCTGACGTGTGTAGGAGAAAAATTGAGTGTGTCCTTCGTGAGGTTGTTCTCTGGTTACATGAACATGGCTTCTCACTTTCTCCTTCCAAATGTGCTGCAATGCTTTTTACCCATACTCGTGCACCTAACCGTTCTCGTCTCATTCTTGATCAACTTACCATCCCCTTTGTCAATCAGCATCCCTACCTTGGAGTCATCTTAGACCACAAATTATCGTGGATTCCTTATGTTGATTCGCTTCAACATAAAACTGTTAATTTTATTACGTACTATCACCCATCGAAGTTGGGGCGTTGACCCCGTTACTGCTATTCTCCTTTATAGAGCAACTATTCAGTCCTTACTAGATTATTGCGCCCTTTTTGTAGACACCGCTTCTGTTACTACCTTGGCACGTTTAAATACAATACCGAGCACTACGTGTCTGTTTAGAAGCACTTAAAACTACACCAACCAATGCCTTATTAATAGAAGCCGGCGAATATCCTTTAAAGATTCGGCGACAGACTCTAGCCGCTAAGTACGTAGGTGGATCAAAAGTTTAGTTGCACTAACGCGCCGCAGCAGCGCGCTGTGTGTCGCAAACATGGGCACAGCGGAGAAAGGGACAGACACTGCCCACACGTCTGTTAAGGGCCCCATACACGTGCAGACTTCTGGAATACTTACCTGCACACACTTGCCTGTGGGAGGTAAGTCGGAAGTATGCAGTTGCCCACACACGCTCAGACTAAATGATTATTTACCGAGGAGGTTGAATACGATGCGTTCAGCTGTTTTCTGTTTAAGATTATGCACTTCGGATGGTTGAAAATTATAAACGAATTGAAATTAATTAAATAGTCGGTATAGAAGGTGAGTTATTATTTGGACATAATGTAGCGCTCTGCACGAAGAAGACGCGCAAATAATTATTTCATATTTGTAGGTTACCACATTTACATTTATTTCCGCAACTCTGAGATAGCGCTTTCGTCGCAAAGTTTCCAGCTGAATTCAAGCAGCGCCTGAATGTCAGAGACTTGCCTGCAGACTTTTTGTCGGCAGACTTATCGGCCATACACACAAAGACATATCTGAAGAGACTGGTTTGCGCAGACTTACCTCCGACTAAGTCTGCGCGTGTATAGGGCCCTTTAGGCAGGTCGTTGTGGTGTCTCGTCTAGTATTGTGTGAATAGTGGCCAAATGCAATGGCGCGTCAACTGGACGTTCTCTCCAAATATGAGGTGCTTGCGACAATCCGATTCCTATGGGCCAAAAGGAAGAATTGCACGGACATTCATCGCGAAATTAGTGTTGTGTATGGGTAGCGGGCCATCTCCCTGCAAGGTATCGTAAAGTGGTGTCAGCAATTCGAAGCCGGACGGGCGGATATCACGGACAACCATATCGAAGGCAGGCCCGCAACGTCCAGGACCCGTACAACGGTCAACAGTGTGAATGCGATCATTAGATGGAACCGGCGCATTAAACTGAGAGAAATCGCGACGCAGATGAACATGTCGTATGACAGTGTGTTCGCCATTGTTCACGAGAACCTTGGATATCGTAAGCTGTGTCAAAGATGGGTCCCACGTCTTCTCACCGATGAGCACAAGGGACAACGTTTCCAATCCTCCCTGGCATTTTTGCAACGCTATGCCGCAGATGGCAACGGGTTTCTCTGGCGAATCGTCACAGGCGACGAAACGTGGGTCCACCACTTCAACCCCGAAACGAGGCAAACATGAATTGAATGGGTGCACCCCTCATCACCACAACGAAAGAAGGCCAAGGTTCAACCTTCAGCCGATAAGGTTATGGCGACAGTGTTCTTTGACATGGAGGGTTTGCTGCACGTGGAATTCATGTCGAAAGGAACGACGATCAACGCGGCGTCGTATTGTCAACGTTGCACCGGTTGCGTAAAGCGATTAAAGAGAAGCGCCGGGGGAAATTGAGCGCCGGTGTGATTTTGTTGCACGATAACGCAACACCTCACAAGGCCCGCCAAACGAGAGAACTGCTGCAGCGTTTCAAGTGGGAGGTCTGGCAACATCCATCCTACAGTCCCGACCTAGCGCCATGTGACTTTCATCTGTTCGGTAAGCTCAAAACGGAGCTCGGCGGTCGACGTTTCCAGACCGATGAGAAGGTGAAGGCCGCTGTCTCCGAGTGGTTACAGAACGCTGGAGGAAATTTCTATGCCTCCGGCATCGACAAGTTTGTTGTGCGTTCGCAGAAATGTTTGAAGTCTCTTGGAAACTATGTGGAAAAGTGACGTTACAGTGTATGTCGTTATAGTCGTGTTGGTGTTGTATAGGTGGTGTAATAAATGGCCATAACTGGGAAGTGCAACATAATTTCTGATCTGCCCTCGTATGTCCTCAAACATTTTACTGTCACTCGGTCTCAACTTATCCCCAAGGTACGACTTTTATATTCTTATTGTTCTTCTCAACCTCCCCATGGAAATTGTGTCCCTTCTTTATATACCGCCTTTAGTTCTCCTATCCAGAGAAATTTGAGCTCCTCCGATTACCCACATTGCCCTTATACTCTATCCCTTATGACAGTCAGTCTTTTTGTCCTCAAGTCATTATATCTTCTGAATCATTTTCTTGTCTAACAAATTCTTCTCCTTTCTCCCCTCTTGCTATTAAGCGTATTCGAATTTCCCTCTACACAAGGGAAGTAAGTATTTATACTCACGGGTATTTCTTGGAGTTGGAGCCTTCCTGCGTTTGACACTTTTCTGTTGTGAACAGCATATACACTAAAAACAGAAGGAATTCTTTGGGGGGAATTCGCTTAATTGATATGCTTACAATGAAATCTGATGTATTTAAATGCAAGCTACATACTCGTGCCTCGAAATAGCTTGCCTGCATTTCTCTCTTAAACCGCACTCCGTTGAAAAATTATGGAACGTCACATTTTCTTGCTTTTTAGCGGTATCCGAAATGTATAGAGGCACATAACAGTGCACCATGCCTTTCAACCTCACGGACAATCACCGACAGGGACATTACGCACGATGAATTGCATAAAATCAGCACAACATCACAATTACTCCGTACATCACAATGTTAAAGTCCGCCAAGAGCAGAACGGAAACTTGACATCTAGCGACCAAACGGTGAACACGCTCTTTTCAGCGGCAAATTAATAGCTATGTCCCAGCCTTGTATATCTCGTAGGCAACGAACAGGCAGGCCGTAAAGAATAGAGAAGTGTTGCCAACTAATCTTCGGATTTAGAATTAAGAAGAAGACAACATAACTGGTAAAAATGATTGATTGAAACAACAGCATTTGTTAAAAGGAATATTACTGAACAAAAAATATTTGAGCAAACCACGAATAAAAGGCCAAAGTTAGAAATTCAACAAAATTGCTCTTTGGATTATTCTAGGCCACTTCGATAATCTGCTTTCTCAATTCCTGCATTGCTGATCTTCCGGAGTTTACAGTCGTGCAAGTTAGTCTCATGTGTGCAGTGTAGCAGATGTGGATCAAAACAAATATGGAGTTTTTAATACTGTAATAGATTATGTCAAATTAACGTATTTGTTTTCAATTTCAACGACAAAGCGAGAGCCTTTAACTCGTTTAGAGGTATGTTGCAAATCGTATAAACAGTCTGTTTCGGAATATAATGCTGTTTAATGCACTGAAGTATTTCTAGGTGTCAGTTTTATGTGCCAATCAATAATCGCATCCAACCTTCCACCGATAGGGTAGTTGACATTTCGATTGCATCAATTAGGAGGTGTAGAATTCAGATTTTTCATTAATCTGCCAGACCTAATGGTGTATTTTCAATGCTAGCGTAAAATAAGAGAATGTCGATGTTACGACACAGGGTATTTCTACTACCAGTTACTAGACGGAAATGATAGTCCAATTGGTGATTCATTCATTCTGTTAAACGGAAATAGGGGGTAATATTTTATTGCCAGCTGTTATAACTGATTGAGATCATTTCTTTTTTGTGTTGTGCTGCTAGGCCATGTTTAGTCATTTAATGTAACTTACAATCACTGTCAGAAAAGTTTAAATATGATTTGCTGTAGCCGTAGTGCAGTCCTCTAAATTGTCAATCGTGTCTGCATCTATTCTGAAGAATATTGTCCCAATGATTATTTTCTTGTGTGTAGTAACCCGTGTGTGGAATTGTTGATAATGCTTGTTGATTAAAGGGGCCTAACATCTAGGTCATCGGCTCTGATGAATTGTTGGTTATTTGCCTAAGTATAATGATTTCTATTGATGGGTCATAAACGTACATGTATCGAGAGCAGCTAATATTAAAGCCGTTGATTTTCGTAATTGTGTGGTATGATTTCTGTGGGCTTCTTTCTATAGTCTTATACAAATTCATTGCTTAACAGTTATCTTGCACCTATTCTTCCATTTGATAAATGGGATTTGATATTCCAATTAATTGTCTTTCTTGATCTATCTTTTTCATGCATTCAGGCATTTAAATTATAATAAGGTGTCAAAAATGTTAAACTGTATTGTGAACTATTTTGTGTAGCCTTATTGCACTGGACCCACTTATTTTGGGCTCTTAGAAGAGTATGTATCTGTGTTGAATATTGAGCAGTGCAGGATTTTAGTATTTTGAAGTATCAGAAGAGTAAGTTTAGTATCATTGCTGCATATTGAGCAGAGCAGGATTTAAGTTTAGGGCTCTCTATATGGTTGGACACAATTTATCCCAATATAGGATAGATGCAAGGATGGAGTTATGTCATCATGACCACTAGCCCTCCTAACAGAAATGTTGATTAACCCGCAAGTGGTCGCTAGGATGAAAGTAATGCGAGTGGTCTCGCGTTGAGCAAAATGCTCACGGTGTGATATGACATGCTTACATAATAAATACCAACCTATTTCAAGTGTAAATCTATTAACACATTAAATGAACATAATAATAAATCTTAAATAGTTATAATTAACACTAAAAATTACAAATATGAATATCTCAAATGGTTATAAGTGTAGGGCCTATCTGGAAAAAACAATTTCCAGCTTTCTAAAATAGTTTGTGCGTCTTTCGAAATGCCTTTTACACAAGGAGGATGAGTCACTATATTTGCAGCATAAGTACGTGAGGGTGGATTTCTTCTTGGAGGGTGTCTGCCCCACTTCGTCACCTTATCTTTTCCCTATGCAAACATTGTTACTCAATTATCATTACTCATTTATCTCCAACATAGGTTGTTCGCCAACTAAGATTGCTCTCCAGGTATGGTTCTATCAGCACATCTCAGACTGTTCAGTATCCGTATTGTTTTCTCTATGTTCACTTTCACAGTCCGAGTTGCTGTTCTCGCCCTCAAGTTGATCCATAGGAATTTCATCAAACCAAGCTAAAATGTCACGACTTTAAGTCATCGTCACGCACTAATTACGCACCACATTAATACAATAAGTTGCATAGAACTGTTTCAACTATGACACAACATACAACAATAGCGAAACTATAACACACACAGAAATTAGCGCAACGTGACTGGTCGCCCATGAAGCAAAATGCTCACTGTTGACAGTCGCTGATAATTCCTCCCTCCCTGCCCCTTCTCAAAGTCATAGATGTGAGTTTCAGTGCATCTGTACTTCTCTCAAAACTGCTGTACGAAGGTACATTAGGGCTCAAGTTCGAATCTACATGCTGTATAAAAGAGCAGATGATTTTCAATGAACGTGAGCATTTTACTCGTATAGCAACCACTGCGGGTTAAGACTGTGGATAACCTAGGTTATTGTAATACCGTGTTGTGTTTATTATTGTTCTGGTGTACCAGTGAATGTTAACTTCATGATTCATTTTCTTTTGACCATGAAATTGTTGCAGCCAAAGGGAAAAATCTGCACTTTACAGGTAGCCTAACCAGTAATGTGTGCTGTACCGAACTGAGTGATCTGTAGTTCACCATGACAGAAAAATGGAAGATTTTGCAGTCTTCTGACACTACAATTGGTACTGTGCTAACAATAGTCTAAAATATGAATGCAGGCCTCAAACCCGCATAAAGCTAGAACAGTGTTGTGCCGTTGAACTTGTTACCTCGAGTTGCAGTATTTTACATCTCCCAGCAGTTCATTAACTAAGAGCACACTCTAACATTTTAAACTAGCTTTCTGATTAAAAGATATATTTGCTGTCTGCTTAGGAAACCATAGTTAATGGTAGGAATATTATGAACAGATCAATATCTGTGCATGTTGTGAAGCTCCGGGAGGAGTGGAATGTTAAGACTTGCAGTTATGTAACTTCAGCACCCAGTGGTTAGCTCTAGGCCCTGCAGACTAATAGAAATTTAGTGGGTTATGGTAATGATTGTTGTACAGCTAGGCAACCATCTCCTCTTAATTACAATCAGATTGAAAATTAGATAATGTAAGATAATACCCATATCCCATAATCTCAGAAACCATAGATCCAGGGGAGGTTATTGTTTATTGTAATCTTATTTTGCGATACATGCAGTTTAACACTTTAGCGTCGACGTGTACATTTGCTTTTCTTATGGTAAACTGCTGAAATGCGATATACATTTTTCAGGTTGTTGTGGGCTACAGATGTTCGTAATTTCATTCGTAGATGATAATCAAAGACATAATTTATGTTCAAAGTTACTATTTTTGTGTCCCCCCATTGGGGTGACATATGGTTATTAGGTTAACTATGCAGCAGAGAAACAGGGCTGACGGCCTTTTTACCTTTGTTGTTGTGGAACACTGTGCTCTGTGTTGTGAGCTGTTGATTTACGCGCCTTTCAACGAGTTCTTAATAATTTACAGCTTTGTGACAAGAATTTAATTCGTGTTTTCTGTGTTGAGTAAGCCATGATTACCGATAGAGAGATAGAAAAACAACTTGAAAAGGGTTCGATTGTTGAATCAAGAGATGTTGACATTTAGGATTTGCAATGTGATGCCACCTTTTCCAACTCAGAATTCGACAGTAGTTTGTGTATTGAGGACACTAGCAGAGATTCTGGTGCTGCATCGGGCGATGATTCAACCAAATTTAAAATTTCATCTGAGTGCTAAATCTCAACCAGTATGTAAGAATAAAGCAATAATAAACTCCAATTCACATTATTTTCCTTGCCATTAATAATTGAATTCTGATGGTGGCGTATGGGGTGACAAATGTCAGAGAAATTCCACTGTCTGTTGCGCAATGCACAGCGTGCTGAGAAAGGAATGGGCACTGCGCTGCACTCTATGAACACCTTACGTGAACAAGCAGTGCAATACAACAGCGAATGGTAGCGCTAGTATCGTGTGACAGCCTAAAGTTGAGAGGCCTGGACACACTACCGTGTTACCCGATAAGGGGTGACATACTATATCGTCGCTGCCGGGACGAAACCTCCTATGTGAAATATTTTAGCTCAGAACTTTGGCCGGTAAGGTTCTGTTTTCTAAGGTGCAATATTGTGTGAAAGTGGTCAAGGCATTCTCGCTCTTCATAACGTATGTGCTGCGGGTGAGTATATCTCCAAAAATATTATCACATAGGAGGTTTCGTCCCGGCAACGACGATATTTTGTATGAGGGTCTGTCATCCTATATGTGGTGATATCATCTTCAAAGTGTTAAAAAAATATTATTCTATAGCAAAATTAAAAACATGCTGCAGTAAAAGCACATGTAAGAAATAAGGTGTCCAGAAAACATCAAAAATCAAAATTTAACATTTTAAGTGATTTAGAAATTGAACAGAGAAAGAATGGCCTCAAAGGAGTGTTAGAAACATTATTGTAAGAAATTAAACTTCTCGGACATGCTATAGGGGTCCATCAGATTCTCAGGAGACATGACCCCCCCCCAAAGAGGTCACCACAGTAGTCATCCTCAGTCCCTCCATGCCATGTCCAATTTTTGGTGACTGTCAAAGGAAAAAAAACCTGAAAACATGCAGACTAATAGAACAACGGCTATAGATTAATTACGTATGCTATAACTATAATCTACTTACCTAACTGCTCTAGACTTCAACGAACTTGCATTGTCTAGGTTGCCTTAGGCAGTGTTCTTTTTCTAAGTAGCATTTATCACTTATTTTCCTTCATCCAATTTACTTCCCCACATTCCTCTAATAATGATGAATACGGTAATTTTGGGATTCTTCCCAGGTGCATCCACACTCTGTTTAATAACTTTACACTCTACAGCTGATTTTCACGATCAGTTTTTTTCATATCCTCCTTATCTATAAATTTCTCTCTTTATTTCCCTTGTCTCTTAACAGTCTTTTATAAGGTGTGCCCATCCCGTTTCTTTGGAACATTGTAAACATTTATTTTCATCTCTATTTTGTCTGTATGCTTTTTTTTTTTTTTTTTACCCCCATTAACCACTGTATTATGCCCCTCATTTCCCTTTCTGTTATATTATCTACATTTGTCCTCATTCTCCCAATTACATTATAAAATTTCTCTAGTGACCTCTTATTTTTATATTGTGAAGCAATTTGTTGCTTTTCAATATCCTTAACTCTTAGAACTGTTTTCTTCATATTCTTGGCTGCTCTATGCAATCCTTTTCCCAGTAGTATCCCATTCCTACGGTTTTCAAAATGTTTTGTACCCCATCCACCCATTATCCTTGGTTCTGATATTTCGTTTGGTGTTGGTAAGTGTAGGCTATCTGTACCACTTCGCCACCTGAACCCATCTTCAGTCTCAGCCAGTACTTGATTATCTTATTAACAATATTTGCCTGCAGACTTACATCATTGCACATCATTTTTACTCCACAGTTACCTGTGCAACTGGGTAGTCCCATAATTATTTTACCAGATATACTCGTGATTGCATTCAGTGTGGAAACTTCCCTTCGACTTCCCAGATCTCTGCTCCGTACAGTACCCTAGATTTAACTAATGTATTAAAAACATTTTTATACACTCTATAATCAGTGTTGGGCATCTTTTTATCCAAAATGTTAATAGCTGACAGTGCACTAACCCTTTAGTTTTGCTCTTTTTATTTGTTCTAACCATTTTCCACATCCACTAAATTTTATGCCCAAATACTCTACTTTATTGACAACTTCTAATCTTGTCTCACTCAGCCATATCATTTTTCATTCTTTGACTATTTATATCCTTTCTGTGAGCAGGATTGTCATCTGCAAAAATGAGACCAGGAATATCTTGATTCTCAAGACTTGGGTAAACCCCAGATTCTTAGCCTTTCAGTCAAAAAATGTAATTTATAAACAGTGAAAACAATATAGGTGACAGCTTACAACTCTGTTTCAGCCCTACTTTGGAGAATATTTCCCCAATTACTATTCCCTCCTTAATTTTAATTGAACACTTGACATCTGAATATATGTTCTCGACCGATCTTACCATTTTATGAGACACCCCTATCCTTCCCATCCTTGCTACGACAGCCTCTCTACTCAAAATCAAATGCTTTCTCCAAGTCAATAGCAGTAATATACAATTTTCCACCTTTCTTTTTTTACATAGTTATCCATTATTGTTCTCACCACAAATATATTATCGGCTGTCTTCATCTTTTCTCTGAAGCCTGACTGAAGTCTCTCTAGAATTGAACCCCTCTCTGCCCACTTTATAACCTTTTTTGCCAACACACCTGTGTATATTTTATTTAAAGTACCTAACAACATTATACTTCTATAATTATTTGGATTTGATTTCTTTCCTTATAGATTGAGCAGATTACTACCTCTAGCCAAGATTTTGGAAATTATCCCCCTTCAAATATTTTATTGAATAATTTAACAATGCTTTCTAGGATATCCCTGGTCTTTGCCACTTGCTTCCAAAATTTGGTAGTGATGCCCAAAATAGCTCTTGGTTCACCTTTTTTTAGCTTTCTCTAAAATCTTTCTGATGTCGGGTAGCAGCACCATCAGTATCGACTTGATGCACAGAGCAATTCATGCTCGATATGGGTCAAGAGCGGGAAGCCTGAAGCGTCACCAGAATGACTGGTTTTTCGGTTGTGGTACTGCGGTGTGGAAGAGAGAGGGACCTCACTAAATTATTATTCCCATGAACACTATCACGATACCTGCTTTAAATGGATCTAATTTGTCATGCGACCCGGCTGACAACCGGCGCTTTTGCGTTTCCAGGCTGCAAAGTGTGAAATGTGCTACTGGGCATGTGCATGTAGGCAACCAGGCTGCATATGCGAAATTTGCGACTGGAAGAACAAAGCAGAGTGTGGCTACTTGGAATGTAAGAGGACTTTTAGCTTCAGGAAAACTTTTCCTGGTAATACAAGAGCTGGAAAGGTATAATATAGGAGTGGCTGGGCTAAGTGAAACCCACTGGAAAAACAATGGCCATTTTAGAAGTGGTAATCATTGGGTCTACTTTTCTGGAAATAATGGAAAAAGCAGTAATGGGGTTGCAATTGTGATCAGCGACAAACTGAATGGCCTAGTGAAAGGATATAATCCTGTTAATGATCGCATTATAACACTAAGTCTCAAATGCAAGCCACTTTCAATCAATATAATTCAGGTTTATGCCCGAACAGCGGATGCGTCTGATGAAATAATCGACTGCTTCTATCAAGATCTTGATGCTACTGTTTCATCTTTTCCAAGCAGAGAACTAACTATTGTTATGGGAGACTTCAATGCCAAAATTGGTTCAACACAACATGATGAGCACGTCAGAACATTGGTAGGAAGATATGGAATTGGAGAAAGAAACGAACGGGGAAACAGGCTTCTTGAGTTTGCATTTCAAAACAGGTTCACTATAACTATCACAGTCTTCAAGCATCACATCTGGCACATGTACACATGGACTTAGCCTGATGGTCAATATAAAAATCAGATTGACTACATCCTGATCAGTTCAAGATGGAGGTCTTCTGTAATGGACACTAAAACCTGTCCAGGTGCAGTATGTGACAGTGATCACCAGCTTCTTAGAACATAAATAAGAATAAAACTTCAAATACCAGTTAAAAGATCACACAGGATACCACAAGTAGTTAATATGTCGTCATTCAAGGAATCATTGGCACGAAGAGCCTCCATATTAAAGGATCCAGGAACAACTGCAGAAGGGCTGTGGAATGTGACTAAAAACTGGATTGAATCTAGAGTACCAAATACTAGAAGGCAACAGTGGATCTCTGACTTGACCCTTCAGCTTGTAGAAGAAAGAAGGTGCCTTAAACAATCTGGCATTAACACTGAAGAAAAAAGAGATCAAATGTTTGAACTTGATCGAAGGATTCAGTCTTCTTGTAGAAGAGATAAGAATAGTTTCCTTAGTGGTAGTCTTCAAGTGTTGATTGTTGAGAGCAAAGTCCAGGGAACCAGATGAGAACGAGTACCAACGCGATGGATTGACATGGTGAACGGCCCCCTACAGAGTTATCTCCGAGTAACCACATTGAAAGCTTTAGATAGGGAAGAATGGCGGAGTATGGTTCATCGGCTAGATGGCTGAATATTATGATAGTCACGACGCTCAGTCATGAGGCAGAACGAAGAAGAAGAAGAGAAAACCTTTCTAACTCTTTGCATCGACATTTCCTTACCTAATGTGGACACAATACACCCCAGGTCTCCCGATATTCCATTCCCTTCCATTTTCCATCTCCACCCAGCTTCACACCCCAATAATTTCTGTAATTAGCATAACTTATTTCAGCTTGCTGAGCAACTTTCTGCATTCCACATATCTACTTAATTGTATAACCCGACCAAGGTGAGTGGATACGCGGAAAGAATGCGAAAATAACATGGAGAGGTGGAAGCGCTGCCTGGCTGAAGCTAATAGAACAATCGTTCGCTATGTTTCCAGTGGAAATTCTAAGTTCCCATGGAGGGGACTAGATATTTTTCCACCAATAGAGCATATCAAAAATCAGATCAAAATTTGATGTAGGGTTTTTCCAGCGTTTGCTCTATTAACCAGCATTTTGTCTTAGGTCTGACACTAGACTCGTCAGAGTGGGATGTGTCAGACCCTACCCACTGACGCTGGGGTGTATGCAGGTGAACTTATCAGAAGCCTATTTAAGAGGCACGGTCTGATAACTGCATACGGGAGATAAGACTCCACAATGGAATTAATGCCCGCCTAGCAATTCCAAATGGAAATTCTAAGTTCCCATGGAGGGAACTAGATATTTTTCCACCAATAGAGCATATCAAAAATCAGATCACACATCCCACTCTGATGAGTCTAGTGTCAGACCTAAGACGAAACGCTGGTTAATAGAGCAAACGCCGGAAAAACCCTACATCAAATTTTGATCTGATTTTTGATATGATCTGTTGATGGAAAAATATCTAGTTCCCTCCATGGGAACTTAGAATTTCCATTTGGAATTGCTAGGCGGGCATTAATTCCATTGTGGAGTCTTATCTCCCGTATGCAGTTATCAGACTGTGCCTCTTAAATAGGCTTCTGATAAGTTCACCTGCATACACCCCAGCGTCAGTGGGTAGGGTCTGACACATCCCACTCTGACGAGTCTAGTGTCAACAGAGCAAACGCCGAAAAAACCCTACATCAAATTTTAATCTGATGTTTCCAGTGGTCATATAAGTAAGGGGGCGTGGCTGTCGAATGACTAAAGATGTGGGAAATGTGCATTATAGAACCACTGGTGTAAAATTGAAGACCGTTAGAACATAGATCCGGTTAGATTGTATGCTGCCTCAACACTTACATTGTAACGTTCTTTGATATGCTGTGTTTGTTTGGAAAACTTGAGAACTTTTAAACTGATTTAGCTAAACCCCATGAATCTGTTTAACTGAAGGAGCAGGTATATGATATACAGTATATGTAGTGTTTGAATAAATAAGAATAAAATGGGTAGTTTTGTTTCTGTACTAACAGTCCGGTTAAGTTCTGTTATCGGCTAGTGATGGAGCGTAAACCGAAAGAAGTAATATGAAGTACGATCACAAGCAGACTCTAAATAATTATTACTTTAAACACGTAACCGCGATCACATACAACCTATGCATGGCCTGTGATCGCGGTCATATTGCCGCTAATGGAAGCCTGCCTTAAGGTCTGAGTATTGTAGTCGCTCTTGGTTAGTGCTCCAGTTGTTCTCCTTGGCTGACTGTACCATAATGACGTCATGCTTGTTACTAGTGGCGCTGTGCTGTGCACCAGGCGAGTTGGCCGTGCGGTTAGGAGTGCGCATCTGTGAGCTCGCATCCGGGAGATAGTGGGTTCGAATCCCACTGTCGGCAGCCCTGAAGATGGTTTTCCGTGGTTTCCCATTTTCACACCAGAAAAATGCTGGGACTGTACCTTGATTAAGGCTACAGCGGCTTCCTTCCCATTCCTAGGCCTTTCCTGTCCCTTCGTTGCCATAAGACCTATCTGTGTCGGAGCGACATAAAACAAAATAGCTGTGCTGTGCAGACCTCCACTCGCCTTGGTCGGTTAATACTCTACATTTTCCTATTTTCATTGTGTTTTGAATTTCTGTTCAGCTCACAACTGTTTGCTTCTGCCATTCAAACTTCTTTATACAGGGTGTATCCATGATGATGTTACAAACTTTCAGGGGTGATGGTGGATGGCAAGTGGATGAATTTGAAATAAGGAATCATATTCCAGAAACGATTGAGTCAAAAGTTAAGCAAACTTCTAACCATAAAAGTCCATTTACCTGCAGAAGTTTCACAAGCTGCTCCATTTAGAACACATGTTTGAAATGTCATCCCCCTGCGTTCAAATATCCCTGGTGCTGTTTGAACAGCGTCACAGGCAGCAAGAATTCTTGCCAAGAGATCCTCTTCAGTCTCTACAGGTGTCTCATACACAAGGCTTGTCACATGTAGTGTACAGTACTGTCGGAAGTATCAGACAGAGTTTTCCTTAAACTTTTGATTGCCAACTGCAGTGGTGTAGTGGATATGGCGTTGGTCTACTAATTCCAAGTTAACGGATTCAAACCCGACTGAGGTCGGTGGCTTTTAAGGGTGTTTAAAGGTGACACCCCATGTCGTTGGCTTCCAGCACGTTAACCTCTTAACATAGCAATTATTTACAAAGTTGTGATTCTTTTTTCACCTAATTTTTAATTGTTAAAATGGACTCTTTATTGAAAAACAATGACAGTGGTAACATTGACAGTAAATTTTGCGAACTTAACAATGAAATATAAGCTACTGAAAAGTTCCTGTTTTAAAGTCTTGAGTATACTTGTGATATTTTTATGGGTTCTTCTTTTAACTTACATGTAAAATAAATAACACAGCACTAAACAGATGGCAAGTAAGATAACATGACACTCAATACTGTGCAAGAAAGACTTTGTTCATATGTTTGTGGCTGTGTGAAATGCCCTAAAAGAAGGATCAACACACAATGCTACATCGCATTCCTTACACATGTACCTGGATTCCCTTCATGTCTTCTTCCCTCTAGCATCGTGCACACAGAACTATCAGACTTACTACACTCAATGTCAAACTCTTCTTCACTGTCCATTTTCACTTAACAGACGAAGTATACTTAGATAGCAGTAAATACGGAAAGGCCACGAAAACAAGCTGCCTGAGTCGCCGACATCCACTACGGTTGAGTCAGAGACTTCTTTCGGCAAAAATAGGAACTGAAAATAATTTTATAAATATCTGGCGTAAATACTGAAAAACAACAAGAAACGAGTATACTCGGGCCTTTAAATTGGGTACCGATCAGTGAGCAACATTCCTGAGTATATTTGGGCAAAATTCCGATACCCTGGCGTCTGTTAAGAATGGACGGGTGTTAAACAACTTGGATTATTAATAACTTTTGATTTGAACGTTTCCAGACTACAGTTCCTTATCTCATATTGACCCATTTGCTGTCCTTCATTATCCCTGAAATTTTGCAACATCATCACGGTTACATCCCGTATACAACATTTGTCTATATTTTTTCTTTCTGTTACAGAATTCAGTACTTTGACTTTTTTCCCACCATACTTCCTATATGCCTTCAATGCTTTTATTACTTCAAATGTTTTTTGCTTGCATTCATCTTTGTACCATTCCTTGTCTGTTATCCTTTTCCCCTTCTTTACCCGCATTTTTTCTCCTGCTGTCTTTATAGTGTTTTCTGTTAGTTTTACTGCAGCCCCCATTTGGTTACTTTTGATCATTGAATCTATTCCAACTTTCACTATCTGACCTATTTCTCCTTCATAATAATTCATAAACCTCTCTCTTGAGCTCCTCTCCATCTGTATTTAGCAACTGTTCTTTCTTTGAATTTCATCGTGCTGTTTGTTAAGGCACTGCCCTCTCTATAATTTACCCCGACAATAATTGGTAAGTGATGTGACTCTCCCGATTCCTCAACCTTCCTGCTCCTAATCATACGCAACACATTCCTAGAATATAGCGCCAAATCTATAGTACTACCCCCTGTCTCCATTATGTATGTCAGGTTTCCTGTTTCTTCCCCATACCACCACCCATTCAAAATGTATAGTTCTACAGTACCACACAGCTCTAGTAACTTTTCACCATTTTATTACAGCCCTTATCTTGACTTACTGTCTTGTGCACATATACTTGATCTGCAGCTTTGTCATACATCGGTTTCTGATCTGCAGCCCTGGTATTGAAGTCCCCCATTAGCATAATGCTTATGTCCTCAAAAATATTTTGAATTAGATTCATTTCTAGTGCCAACTCATTGAAGAAATCCTTTCTCGCAAGTGGAGAGGCCTCAGGAAGGTTGTATTTGAAACAAATACATAAATCTCGCTCACTCTCCTCATAATATTTTGCCTTTAACCAAATCATATCTTCTGTTTCCGATTCACTATAATCTATTATATCTTGCACATCCTTCCTCACTATAACCATTATTTCACCCAAATATCTCCCCCTGCATGCTCTTCTTTCTTTTGCCTTAGAATAGACTGTAAACTCATCTACTTTTATCTTACTTCCTGGAGGAATCCAGGTTTCCACATAAGTGAAGACATGCAAGCTTTCCATCAACACTTTAAAAGATTCATTCTCTATCTTACTTCTAAATCATTCGATATTGACACACCCAATTGTCATCTCTAGTTATTTCTTCCTCCCCTGCATCTCACTCTGACTGCCCATCTTACTCTTTGTAATCCTAGTTACACTCAGTTCAGTAGAGCTGTCATCTAGTGTGCTATCACTTTCCCTATCACACTATTTCTCATTTAAATGACCTTTTCTCTTGCAGAAGACCTTCAAGCTCACATGCCTGTGTTTCGGGGTTGTCTCTCTCACAGAGTCAGCACTCGGCTGCCACTGAAGGTCATCATTGCTGCATTCCCTGCTGGTTGTCTCTGAGTCAGAGTCTTCCTCTCACTCTCCTTCGATTCACTTCCTAGGCACTATCAGCGGGTCCGCATGATGCTGAGCTCAGCTGCCTCGTGTGTTCACATTCCTCGTTGGTCAACATTTTCTCTGGTGTTGTTCTTTACCTAACTGATCCACCAACCTTGTTCGAATCCACTTCCCTTCACCCACCACTAATTTGTTACCCCATATGTAGGCGATTAGTCCAGAATGCCTAGCCTTTCCCAGGTGGATTCTGAGCATTTTTTGATTCCTCGGGGCTTCTTTCTCCAACTCCTGCTTGATCCATAAATTTCCAACTTTTAACTGGTGTGTATTGTCTTTGCCAATAGGGTTGAAATGAACCTCACTTTCACAGGTCTCTTGCCTGTTGTTTTCCCCATTTATTGAATCTCGTTTATGTCAGCTTCCCTGCAGTTGATCTTCACCCTCTGATTTATAAGCTGTAGCACTTTAACTACAGTACTAAATCTTCTTTAGCATCCTCAGATAACCCATATATTAAAAAAATCATTCTTATGAGTTTTCCTGCTGTAGCTTTTGCTCTTGCCACCTCAATTATTTTATCTCCTCTTCCATTCTCCTCACCTTATCCCTCAAACTTGCTATTTCCTTATTGCTTTGAGCCACTATGTCAATTTTTTTTTGCTCCTCTTTCATGCAATCCTTTATTTCTCTCATGTCACTGGCTTGTTCCTGTAGGAGCTCTCTCATTTGTTTTGTCTGGCAAGCCTCCTTGACAATTTTCCTTATCTTCCCATCCAACTGTACCAGTAGGAGCGGGTCCAGGGTTTTTTCCAAGATAATTTCTACCCTCCAATGACCAACAGCACTGCCATCACTGAAGCTGCTATCAAAATTGAAGTAAGCCCCACTTGTCCGGCACTGTATTCCATAGAACACCTCACAGGTCTGTCTCTACCATGCCAACAACCTATCATCACCCAGTACTGTTGAATCAAAACACCCATGTCAGCACTCGTTAAATGCACAACCTTCTTTGCTTGCACGATTACAACTTGGACTGAAAATTAGAAGAGTTCCATCCCTTCGAGAGTGAAGTTACGGCAAAAGTAAGGGGAAGGACATGAAAATGAAAGAATTTGTTGATTTGAAAAGAATGGCAGTTGGATAAAGAAGATGAAAGTGAGGAACCTGACACAAGTAGAAGCAATGCCAGACTCTGCTAGAGCTTCATGCTCCCAAGTTGAGAGCCCAATGCAAGGTCCCCATTTTAGTTGCCTCTTATGACAGACCAGGGATAATGTGGGATATGTTCTATGCTTCCAACCTCAGGGAGTCCCTACAAATTTACTTGGAATATATTTCTGTTGTAGGCTGAGTAAAACCCTACAGTCATGTGGCCTCTCCAGAATTGGATGTCTTGTTTCTAAATTGACTTTCTTGCAGGGAATTTGAACCCACTTCCTCCCAGGTGAGCCAAACATGCCTTTATCATATCAGCCAGGCAGTCCTGATGATTATTGTGGAGATTGTATGTAATTAGAATTTTTTACATGCAAAATCCCTATCTTAGAAAAACAAGGACTCTTTCTGTCAGGGTTACCATACCTTAGCCGGAAAGTCTTTAGGTCCCATGCACTCATCCTCACCCGTTCCCCCAAGGTGTAGGATTTACTGGTTGCACTGACAGCCGAAACATTTCTTGGGTTTTAGTGGTAGGCTATACCTATTTGACATAAGTCCTTACCAGCCATTTACCCTCTTCTTTTCCAAAGTTATGACTTTTAGAAGAAAAACCACTGTAAGATCTGAAAAAAATAGTTGAAGGTAGTGCTCTGGAACAAGTCCCTCATTTTTAGTAGACTGTAATATGTTGAAAAAAAAAAAATATATATATATATTTTCATATGACTGGTTGAGCCGCCATCAAGTAGCGCCACTTACACACTATGGTTTCTTTCTTCATTCTGACACGTCACGATTATAATCTCCATGTCTATTGTTTTCACTGTATCCATCTGTGATTGACATATGTAATAAATAGTGTCATTCTAATATAAACCGTGCTGACCTTATTACTTTCCGAAACATTGTGCCTTTTCAACAGGTTACAGGCCCAAGATGCGCGTTTGGAAAGTGCTAAAATACACTGAAAAATAGACGCGTGTAAATATGGTGTCACGCATGGTTGACGAAGGTTGAGTTAAACATTTAGCCAAGTGTCTTATGCAAAATAGTGTGTTAAGATTAACACTTCCAGTATGGTGTGCATCGAGTCATTGTCAATCGACAGCTTAGACACTTGGAAAATTCACATGAAGGCTGTGTTAGTAAAAAATCATACGTGGGCGTATGTAGCTGGGACAAAAGTTAAGCATGAACCGGTCAGCGAGAACGCCGCCGCTATTACAGAATGGGAAGAACATGACAGTGAAGCTGTGTTAGATATGATCTTGGCGATTCAACTCTCGGAATTGAAACAGGTAAAAGATTGTCACTTTGCATAAACTGTGGCTGAAACGTAGAGTCACTTTACCAATTGAAGGGGCAGCACGGAAAGCAGCATTATTAAAGCAGATCATGCTTCAAAGTATGAGTGAAGATGGGGACGTACGCGATCATTTTTCAGATTTTTCAACGCCGTGGACAAGCTGAATGGTATGGTCGTGGCATTCAACGATGATTTGTTATCCATATTACTTCTGTATAGTTGCTAGTCAGTTTTGAATACTTTCAGTGCGTGATAGAACCTAGCGCCGAACTTCCAGGTTTATCTTGCGCATAAAGATTGTCGAAGAAAGTAACGCAAGGAGCAGTGACGAAAACAACATGCTGCAAAACTGTATGAGTGTTGAATGAAAATACAAAAACAATAATTAGAAAGCCCGCAAGCAAAGACTTTTTTTAACATAATACTTGCGTGGCCAACTTTTCGTGTGACTGAAGATGATTTTGATTGACTGTCGTCATTCAAATGGTTATTATTGTAGAACGACGAAACAGTGTGTTCAAATTATTTGAGTAAAGGACGATCCACATCTCTTCGTAGTTGTCGTTATGAAAAGATAGGTCATAAGGTAAAGGAGTGCAAATCGAGAAAAAATGATCATGACAGGGCCAAAGGAAGTACCTCGCTATATATTACACCAGAACAGGCTGAACTTTTGCAAGTTCGTGATGGACCGTGACGCAGATAAAGTGTGGTGCCTCAACACCAGCTGTACATTGCACAGGTGCAAAAATCGAGACTATTTTTCACAAGTAGAATCCGATGTTTCTGACAATTTAAAGTTAGCGAACAGTTCGACGATGAAAATAAGTGCAAAAGGTGTTGTGGCAGTCAGTGAGCGTGGACGGTCATGATAAAAGATTCAACGTATGCATACCTGATCTGCGTATTAATCTCTCAGTCTGGAAGATCGTAGACGGGGGTCACTGCATAGTGTTTGACAAAACATCCGCTCGAGTTACAGATGCGAACGACAGTACCTTATTCGTCGCACATAGAAATGACGGACTGTACACCGAAGGACAGGGAAAAATTGCCAGAGCTGAAGATACGCGAAAAGGATCTGTTATGGACTGGCACATTCGATTGGGACATCTAAACATAACGGATCTACGTGAGGCAGTGAAGAATAAAAGGATAGAGGGAATCAAAGTCATCGACACTGAAGAGGATTTTGAATATGAGATCTGTCTCCAAAGAAAGATGACACATACCCCTTTTCCGAAGAAGTCCGATAAGAGAAAGGAACAAGGAGAATTGATTCACTCCGATATTTGTGGTCCTATGGGGGAGTCCTCTAATGGAAACGCGCATTACTTCGTCACATTCGATGATGTGGCTGGATGGTGGGAAGTGAAGTTTCTTCGTCAGAAAAATGTTGTTAATGAGTTTCAGGACTTCAGAAAGCGTTTGGAAACACAGAAAAATGCGAAGGTAAAGATTTTACACTTTGATAAAGTTACAGAGTACATGAATTCCCAATTCGATGTACTGTTGAAGAGCCCCGGGATCCTACAAAGCCCGATGATTCCGCATAACCCAGAACAAAATGGAGTAGCGGTAAGGAAAAACCGTTCACTCGTCGAGATGGCCAGATGTTTACTAATGCAGTCCGTACTGCTTCCCTCTTTCTGGGCAGAGGCTGTTGTAACAGCAAATTACATTAGGAACAGATGTCCTACAAGTAAACCGGGTGGACGGACTCCTTACGAAGCCTGGACTGGAAAGGTTCCAAATGTTTGTAAATTCGAAAAATTTGTATATGTGAAACCTACTGCCTAAATCGATCACTGCTGGGCTGAGTGGCTAAGACGGTTGAGATGCTGGCCTTCTGACCCCAACTTGGCAGGTTCAAACCTGGCTCAGTCCGGTGGTATTTGAAGGTGCTCAAATACGTCAGCCTCATGTCGGTAGATTTACTGGCACGTAAAAAACTCCCGCGGATCACCTCGGCGTCTCCGAAAGCCGTAAAAGTAGTTAGTGGGACGTAAAGCCAGTAACATTATTAAATCAATCACCAAACGTGGTATAATTTGACCCTCGCGGGGGAAAAAGGGCGTATTCCTTGGATGTGCGGAGCAGTCCAAAGGTTTCAAAATTGGATAACACTGGAATGAAGAGTGGAAATCTCACGTGGTGTCAAGTTTTTTAAAGGAGATAGAAAAGAGCAAAAATACAATCCTGTTTTCCCAAGTCAGCACACAAATGTATTTCTTCAACAAGAGTACTTTGATGACAATCACCCCAACACAGAGCCAGGGCAGGTTGATCCTTTCATCAATTTAAAGATAACTCCTAGACACACAGAACGTACAGAAAGCATCAAAGATTAAGATAGTTCAGAAGAAGAATTTCTTGGTTTTGAAAATGAACCAGAACCAGAAATACAACAATTTCAACGTGCTCCAGGGAGACCAAAAATGATTCGTTCGGGAACCTGGGGCAGACCTCGAAAGCTTTACCAGAAACATGGTGAAGGAGAAATTGATTCAGTATGTCTGGCTGAGGTTCCAATTCAGATGGCATTTTCAGGTCCAGAGAAAAATGAGTGGATGCTGGCGACGGCAGATGAATTTGTCTCTATTTTAAGAAACAAGTCCTGGGATCTCGTAGACCGCCTAGAAAATAGGACAATTGGAAGTCGTGTAGTCCTTAGGAATAAGTGTGGAGCAAATGACGAGATCACGAGAAGGAAGACTAGAGTGGTGGCCAGGGGTTTTTTCCAGAGTCCAGGTATGGATTATATCGAAACATTCGCACCAGTAGCACGACTCAGTTCAATACAAATGGCTATTGTGCTCGCTGCTCATCGTGGAATGTATGTCCGACAATTCGATGTAGCAACTGCATACTTAAATGGAATTGTTGAAGAGGAAATCTGTATGGAGGTACCAAACTATACACCAGGGAAATACTTGAATTCATCATACAGGAAGGCAATGCAACATCAGAGATCATAGATGCTGAACAAGGATTGTGTATGTCGTATTAAAAAGGCTCTGTATGGCTTGAAGCAGGCTGGCCGCTGTTGGCTCCGATGCTTGAACAAGCAACTACTAAAGCTTGGTGTCAAACCAACATCCGGCAATTCAAGTGTCTATGTGAAGGGTTCAGATGCTGATGCTCTCCTAATCATAGTTTGTTGATGACAGTTTTGTCACGGAACTCGAGAGAAATTGACGAGGTCTCCAAATTTCTACAAAAGTCGTTTGAGGTCAAAGACCTAAGAGATATTAATTACTGTCTCAGGATTGAGTTTTCTCAAGATGAATCCGGTATCACCTTGAAACAGAAAGGTTACGTTATGGACATCTTATATCGCTTTTGAATGTCTAATTGCAAGCCCATGGCCACACCAATTGAAGCTGAAGTTAAACTGTCAAGATCGAGTACTCTGTCCGAGGATGATGGTAAGAGGCCCCCATACGGAGAGCTCATGGGTGCTCTTATGTACCTATCAACTGCAACACGTCCAGACTTATCTCATGCAGTGAGTGTCTTAAGCCAATACAATCATTCTTTTGGCAAAGAACACTGGCAAGTGGCAAAGAGGGTACTGAGGTACTTAAAGGGTTCTTCTGACGTGGGAATCACTTTTAGAAGCGATACTAGTAATTTAATTGTCTATGTACATGCTTATTGGGCTGCATGCATCAATAATCGCAGTTCATACACTGGTTTCGCCTTTACAATGTATGGCGGAGTCGTAGGTTGGGAATCCAGGAAACAACAGGCAGTGGCATTGTCCTTAATGGAGGCTGAATATATGACCTTGAGTGAGGCTTCAGAAGAGGCAGTGCACTTACTACGACTAGCAAGGGAGATAGGAATTAACTGTGTCAACTGTACAGCTATATAACAGCAGCACTGGAGCTCAGAAGCTTGCTGGAAATTCTGTTTTCCACTCTTGGACTAAACACATTGATGTGCAACATCATTTTGTACGAGAGGTTCTTTCATCTGGGGAATTCATCTCGAATACTTGTCAACTGAGAAGATGCCTGCAGACATATTAACCAAGGGACTACTGGAGGATAAGCACTGGAAGTGCTTAGAATGTCTGGGTGTCAGAAGACTGAAAAGTTGAAGCTGGTTCAGCCTTAAGACGGGGTGTTGAGAATATGTATATATATATATATATATATATATATATATATACATCTGACTGGCTGAGCCACCGTCAAGTGGCACCACCTATGCACTACAGTTTCTTTTTCCATTCTGACACGTCAAAATTATAATCTCCATGTCTATTGTTTTCACTGTATCCATCTGTGATTTACGTATGTAATAAATAGTGTAATTCTAATATAAACCATGCTGACCTTCTTACTTTCCGAAACATCGTGCCTTTTCAACAATATAGATTGGAAATTGAGCAAATTTATTATAATACTAGCTGTAGTACCCGTCATAGATGGGACAAGCAGATAGCATGTGCAGAGTTATATATCTCCCAAGCTACTTTCCACCAGTATTCAGGCGTGCTGTTTTACTCGGGACACAGCAGTAATCCCATCTATCGGAGATTAATGGCAGCAGAAGAGAAATCGCATCACAACAGCGATCAATGTTTTTGTTGATAATTTTTATGAGCTTTTGATATGGTAGACCTTCACATTTAGTTTTCTTCCGACTCTGTGATATTAAGGCATCTAATTTAAAGGGAACCGGGCGAGTTGGTTGTGCGTTAGGGGCGTGCATCTCTGAGCTTGGATTCGGGAGATAGTGGGTTCAAACCCCTCTGTCGGCAGCCCTGAAGATGGTTTTCCGTGGTTTCCCATTTTTACACCAAGCAAATGCTGGGGCTGTGCCTTAATAAAGGCCATAGCCACTTCACACTCCTAGCCGTTTCCTACCCCTTCGTCTCCATAAGACCTATCTGTGTCAGTGTGACATAGAACAAATTTTAAAAATTTAAAGGGAGTCCTTCCTTCTTTGTTGACTCTGTCTTCTTATTCTTCAAGCGATCGTTCCTTTTCAATTTTTTCTCATGTTTTATAATCATCTTCACAATTTTCCTTGTCAATATGGACCGATGACCACATGGTTTTACACCTTAAAACAATCATGACAAAAACCATCACTAATTAACACGATTAAACAATATTTCTATGTTAGCAAAGTTCAGCTAAGCAGCAAAAGTCTAAATTCATGAATTTTCATTGTCTGTATAGTAAAACTGTAAAAGCCAAATGATCGTAACTTGTATTATCCAGTCTTCAGTAGTGAATCATCATGTGAAATGTTTTGAAGCAGCTCTCCAGATGAAGTGGCAAATCACACTTTTCACATAGCCACCTGACTTCTTACTGTATTTTGTGAGCCTTGCACACTGCAGGATCTGGAAGTAGAATAATTTTCCCGAAAACTATCAACATCACTATTATCTTTGTAGGGAAGATTCTGATGAAAGATAGTCATCGTCATATTCTAGCGAGTTGACGATACCTTCAGCATTACTAGCCATGTTTATTTACTAACAAGCGCAGGTAGATTGCATATTGGTTGTTTTTATACAGCATTTTATTTAGTTGGTGTAATATGTATGTGCCACAAGACCCATCTATTACCAGTAACTTGAACTACTAGCATTTATAAATTAGTGTGGAACTTCTGTCTGCTAGCTTTTGGTTCAAAATGCTGGTGCATGAAACAGTTCCACATGTTGGTGCCAATGAGTTAATGCATTGAGTCATTATGGACTAACACGTTGGTTAGCTAGTTCGAGCTCCATTGGTGGAGAAAATTATCATCAGAATGTTGGCCTGCAAGTTAGGAGAGATGGCAGTATAAGGTTTCTAATCACTAGATTGCATACCATAAGCCTGGATTCAATTTCAAACCTCTCCGCAGTGTTCATATGAAGTGAGGGCATATGACGCTGTTGATGGTGATTTATCCATCAGATGGGGGTATTAAGCCTTGAGCAGATACCTTGGTGTTATTTGGCGGGAGTAGGCTGTGTTGACACCAGATTTTACCCCCTCCCTCTCCCGTTATCATCTCTCAACCAGATGCGCTGATCACCCATGGGAATCAAATAGAAAGACCTGCATCTGGCGAATTGAACATGTCCTTTGTCACTTGTGGCACTAAAAGCCATAAATAAATAAATGAAATAAATAAATTAAATGAATAAATACAATCACCCTCATAAGGGATCTCATCTGCCCAAAGCCATTGGCTCCCTTAGGATGGTAGGTTATTTTCGACTGTCCAACACTGTGAGTTGCTTACAGTTCAGTCTGTTCCAGTACGATAGCAGTTGCGGATAGTACTCAGCAAAGTTGTGAACAACGAGTTTGAGCTCATTACTGATACTATGCATAAGAGGAGATTGGGATTCTTTGGACACATAATGAGAATGCAGGATTCAAGACTTCCGAAACAACTGGTACAGTATAATCTCAACTTACCGCAGTAGGTTGCAGATGGATCAGAGAAATGAGAGAGGATCTGAAGGAAATTGGCCTTACACCAGAAGACACCACAGATAAAATTTAAAAAGTTCAGGACACAAACATTAGCTTCACTCACGAGAAAGAAACTCACAACACAAATATTTTCAACACTAGAGAGGGCACAAAGATCGGAACACATGAGGAAATACCGTAAGGTCCAAATAGTCCCTTCAAAGAGACTTGCCTCTAGAAATGTATAAATACTTCAAAATTTCATTTCAAAATACTTACTGCAATAATAACTAAATTACTGTTGTCATTGAACTGCACCTATTCTTGTCTAGTTAAAGTAGGGAACTGAAATGCCGTCAACTGCTGAATATAGGATGGGAAATGGTGCATGGAGCTTGTTGGTATGCCTGAATCTAGTGTATTATGCAATGCCCTGTTAAAGAGTTTGTTCCATTAACCATCTTGCTTGTTGATAGCAAGGTACGTTACAAATGACTCTGGATAGGCCTACCTGATTAAATTTATGGAGTCTTTAATGTGTCTTTTTAGACAATGGTTCTTGAATAGAATTACGTACTCACTTTCTGGTCCAATCCAGGTCAGATTTTCCCAAAATTCAGCAGACTGTGTTACTGTTGAATAGTGCAGGGTTCACCTAGTCTGCTGCAGACAAGGAGATGTGTGAGTTCACATTTTCCCATCTTTACCACTAGATGTGAATGGGGGCTGATGACGTTCGATGTTAGGCCCCTTAAAACAACAAGCAAGATGTGAATGGTGCTAGATACATTGTCAGCCTGTTAAGAGACAAGTATTGCGTAGGAACATGATATTCTGAAGAGGAAACAAAATTTTAAAAGATGATGAGATGTGAATAAATTGAAAATTTGATTAAACATCCACTAAATCTTTGCCTAGACATCAAAGATCTGGTATGGGTAATCACACTCCACTGCTTCCATATCAGAGTTTTCCAATAGTTTGTCTAATATCACATAGCATAAATATCAGAAGGTGATGACCTCGATATTTGGTCCAGTTTGAAACTACAACATGAACCTAGAGAGACAAATGTGTCCAGTATTATTAAATTTAGATGTGATAAATAAGGATGTGCTTGTTGAAAAAATTCAGATTATCGTTTTTTCCATTCTTTTATTTCTGCTTTTCCTAGGTGTTTAGTCAGAATTTTGTTTTCTTTTTTATTTCAGGGACTGGGATAGTTAACATAGAATAACCCAAACTGCAGTTCTTAAGTAGATAAACATGTCTGTATTAGCTGGTCCTAAAATTCAGGAGGAAATGAACAATATTCCTCTTGCGGATGATGACCCTCAAGGTATGTATAACTTCTGAATGTAGTCATCTAGATAACTTTAACTTTCTTCAGCTTATCCCAATTATTTCTGGAGTTGCTAGGGCCACCCAGGCTCATTTTGATTTTGATTGGGGCTTTAAGGCCCTGATACCATGTGATTCTTGAGGTGAAAATTTCAGTCCAGGATTGACCAGGTGTGAAGCCAGCAGCTAAGCCACTGAGTTAATTACACTCTTCTGTTTTCAAGATGACACTTTTAGATTTTTAATTTGCACTTGACACAATCTTCAAGATGTTTGCCTGTTTTGTTCTTTTTGTGATGCTTAATGCAGAGGTATCATCATAATTTGCAATTGCTAGGGGTATGATTAGGGACAACGTGGAAATGGAGTGGTCTAATTTGTGTTCGAAAAATGACATAAAAAAGGGTTTAAGAATTTGGGATGAAACAATTGAAAAAGTTATTTCAGACAGAAGAAATGCTTATAAATTTTTTTTTTCAACTAGTAAATTAGAAGATAAAATAGAGTATCACCACAAGAGAGCAATAGCAAAAAGGGAAGTGCGGTAAAAGCACAGAAAGTGTTGGGAAAACTTGGCTTCACACCTGGAGACTGATATAACAAGACCACAACCACAGACCTATAAAATACTCAAGAAACTGAATATTGATGTAAAAGAAGACTTAGGCTATCTACACACGGAGCTACTCATTAGTAACTGATTGGTAACTGAAGTTTCCGGCTGATTACTTGAGTGTCACTTCCTGTGTATTTCAATGGAAAGCCCACACGGCGCTACCAGTTAGTAATCTGTTAGTAACTAGTTTGTAATCACTTCCAGATGACTTGCGGAGCCAGTCACCAGTGAGTTTAGTTTCTCAGTTCCCAGTGATCAAGTGCCTTTTTACAATGGCAAGCGAACAAGTTTTCAACATAAAGTTAGTGGAAGAAATTGAAAAACTCCTTGTACTGCCAGATCTCGAGTCAATGACTGATATTCAAGTGAGACAGTTTAAAAGAATATGTCTTAAAACTATTGACAAGATACTGTTGCCACCTCCCCACCTCTCTAGTAACCCAGCATCCACAACTTCACTTCGATCCTTCTTCTAGTGACCTTTCGTCCATACATCAACCTCTCAGCCTAACCTCACACAGTTTTCAGTGTGAACCAAATGCAACCGGACCAACACAGGATTCAAGAGGATAATATTATGAAGCAGTTGGCAATACACTTACCGATACCTATGAACCTTCATACTGAGCAAAAGTGAAATGCTGTTAGAAATATCATGCATTACATTAAAATTGTTTTGTTTTGGAATTATTTTCTAAGCTTTTAATTTTTTTGTAAAAATAAAGTTCACTTTTCTTACCTGAGAGTTATTAGCACTCTTTCCTCAGCGTTCACACATTCCCTCATATTTGTATTTTGCTGTCAAATGGCAGGTGCAATAAGCTGCACCAAGTTCATGTAACTGTGTTTGGTCATACATTAAAAATAAATTAATCTAGCATCTGTTTGTTCGAGCTCCTTTACTGTTATGAATAATCTGCAGTGGGTGTTCTTTTCAAGATATGGGTGAACCCAATACCTTCCTCTATTTTTTCTCCTGAAATAATGAAACACGATCATGTCTTCTTCGTCACTTGAGTCAGTGGTTGAAATGAAATGGCGTATGGCTTTTATTGCCGAGAGTACCCGAGGACAAGTTTGGCTCGCCAGATGCAGGTCTTTTGATTTGACACTCATAGGCGACCTGCGCGTCGTGATGAGGATGAAATGATGATGAAGACAGCACATACACCCAGCCCCCGTGCCAGCAAAATTAACCAATTATGGTTAAAATTCCAGACCCTGCCGGGAATTGAACGTGGGACCCCTGTGACCAAAGGCCAGCACGCTAACCATTTAGCCATGGAGCCGGACAGTGGTTGACATTCTAGCAAAGTTAAGAAGCGATCTAGCAAGTCCCCACCAAACTTTACAAATGGCTAATTTGGAAGAATCCATCACCGTGTAGTAGCTTCGTGTGTGGAGCCAAGTCAGTATTCAGTTACTAACCAGTTTGTGACCCTGGTTACAAACCAGTCTCGTTTCTAATAAATAGCTCCATGTGAAGAGCGCCTTACACATTAATGCAATACCTCTAACGGAGTGCCTCATTTATTTTCGGAACCTTTGGAGGGGTTCAAATATTGAGCCATTTCTTCTGCCAACATCTCTTAACAAGTCTTCGAAAACCATTACACTCGAAGAACTGGAGCTAGTACTCAGAAAACTTAGAAATGGAAAAGCATCTGGAGAAGACTCAATAAATGCAGAACTATTCAAGTACTCCAGTGACGTCTTGAAGCAGAAATTTCTCAAATTCATCAATTTAATTTGGAATGGCAACAGACCACCAGAGAATTGGCAAAAAGCTATAGTTATTCCTCTTCATAAGAAGGGCAGTGTGAAAGATTGTGAAAATTACAGAGAGATAAGTATACTGAACTCAGGTTACAAAATTTACTCTAACAATGTCAAAGAAAAATTATTCAGGCATTATAAAATGTGATTGGAAATGAACAACATGGATTTCAAAAGGGACGCTCATGTGCTGATGCTTACTTTACCTTGAAAATCTTAGTAGAAAAACGCAGTGGAAACTCGTATAGCATTTCTTGATTTTAAGAAAGCCTTTGACCTAGTTAACAGGAACAGACTTCTTAATATCTTAGCAGAAGATAATGTCCCACAACAGTTAATAGATAACATAGGCCTATACAACACGTACAGTGACAACCTTATTTCAATAAAGTTAGGTAATCATCAGACTGAATGGGAACCGATCAACAGATGGCTGAGACAAGGTTGTGGACTTTCTCCTTTGTTGTTCATAATCTATATGAACAACATAATGCAGGAATGGAGGCATGAAAGGCATGGATCAATCCCAGTCAGCAGATATCTCACACATCTAGATGCCATACTCTCTGCTGCTGATGTTGCATTGGTAGTATCATCAGAAGATGATCTTCAGTGGCCAGTATTTAATCTCCAGAAAGTCTCTTCAAAATTCAACATGATCATTTCACCACAAAAGAGCAAAATAATGGCCTTTAAGGAAAAGAACCCTATCCCCAGTAAAATCTGTTTAGATAATAAAATCTTGGAAAGAGTCAACGAATTCAATTATCTGGGATACAATTTACCTTACCAAGGGGAAATTGATATCTCCGCAAAAATAACGAAATTTACCAGAACCACAGGAATCATAAATCACATCATGAAGCCGTATCTTGTCCAAAAACACACTCGCTTACGTCTTTATAACACTTTAGCCAAACCAACCCTTTGCTACGGCAGTGAGGCATGGACAGTAAGAACTCAAGACATTTCCAGAATTACAGCACCGTAAACTGGGGCTACTTTGGGACTGGTGGGGTAAAATTGGGACAGCGACACTACCATATGGTTTTAAGTATCCCGCGGTCACCACTTGTAAGACAGCGTGTTGCTTCTGAGGTCTTTCGAAGCTCTGTTCTTTGCTGCCATCTATCCGCCATATCCAGAATCTCTGTGAACAACCTGTGCTAAACAGCAGCCATTTTTACCTTGGTGCCAGTTTTGACAAGTTGTAAGTGTGCTGCAAACTTTCATGAAAGACTGTAGAAGTACATTTGGACTACGAAATACAGGTAACTACAGCAAATAGTACATGCTTTAGCTATCATCTCTGTGAATGTAGAACCAAATAACATAAAATTACTAACTAGTTTGGTTATGTTTGTCAATAATGAGACTTTCGTGGGACAACTTTGGGACTGTCCCAATGTTACCCCACACAATCTTTTTAACTAATTATTATTATCTCTTTTGTTTTAGGAACCCTGAAAGTATGGTGCGGGAATATAAACGAGCCCTAGGGTCGAGGGCATACAAAAATTATATCGAGGAGACTTTGGAAGAGGCTATTAAAGCGATTAAGACGAAAACCCTAACATACCGGAAGGCATCTCAAAAGTATGGAATCCCAAAAAGCACACTACTTCTAAAAGTCAAGGAAAGGCACGGTGGAACAGTTGGCAGACAGTGTGTATTTACAGATGCAGAAAAGGAACAGTTTGATTCCCATGCCATAACTTTGTCACATTTTGGATTCCCTATGCGGGAATTCGACCTTCGGTGTACTGTGAAGGCGTACCTCAACAGATGCGGTAGGAAGGAACCCAGATTTAAAAACAACTTACAGTAGAGTCTTGATTATCCGACCCAAATGGGACCTGGAGTATGTCGGATCAGCGAAAATGTTGGATAATACAGAATTACTTTGAAAATTAACTAAAACAAACAGGAAGGCCATACTGTATTACTAAAACAATAACATGTTTTACAGCACTCTATTGAATTATCAGTTCAATTGTACAGTACATGCAGTATTGAACGAAAACATTCCAAGTATCTTACGAAAAGAAACTTGCCAACAATCAAGGATGAAACGAGTTTCCGCCGATATTTTCTCTTCAGTGTTTCCAGCACACCTTGGTCCACTGGCTGGCATAATGATGTCACGGTAGGAGGGAGGTACATGAATTTGATGTCACCACTTCGAAGTTGCTGTTCATTTGGGTGTGAGGGAGCGTTGTCTAGTTGAAGAAGAGGTTTTCTAGGGAGAGTGTTTGAAGCTAGAAATGTTTTTACATCTGGAACCAACTGTGTAACAAAACAGTCTTTAAAGATGTCAGCAGACATCCAGGCAGCCTTCTGATTCATGTAATGGACTGGAAAAGCATTAACAGAAATATTTTTATAAATGCCCTAGGCTTCTTTGCTTTACCAATCATAAGCAATTTTCCTTTTAAGTACCCAGTAACATTACTACAGGCAAGAACAGTAAATCTCTCCTTACTACGCTTGTAGCCAGGTGCAGACGTCTCGGCTTGGGCTGCGAGAGTTTTTGATGGCAGCATCTTGAAACTTCGCCCAGTCTCATCACAGTCAAAAATCTGATAACCAGTTCATCCTTCAGCAAGTATTATTACTTGACATTCCTCTTTAAACTTCACAACCTCATCGGATTTAGCTGACAGTTTTTTTCCACAGATATTAAGCTGCCTAATGCCGTACCGTTTTTTCCACTGATGAAGCCACCCAGCACTGGTAGTAAATTTAGGGTCCCCTTCATTAAACTCCTTCTGGAAATACACCGTCTTTTCTTGCAGAATGGGGCCAGATATTGGCAGGTCCTTTAGTTTCCACCAAAAGTTCAAAATTAAGTCTGCCAGTGTTGGATAACACGGAATGTCGGATAAGCGAAAATCGGTTGAGCAAGACTCTACTGTACCAGGATTAGACTGGGCTAGACATTTTATGCAGAGGCACAATGCTGTTTTGATGCAGAGGGAGGCAAAAAACATCACACAAGCAAGAACGGCAAATGACGGAGAAATCGTGAATGTATTCTTTGAAAACGTGGAGAAAGAGTTGGAGGGTGTTCCACCTGAAAACATGTGGAACTACGATGAGACAAATTTAGTTGATGATCCTATGTCCTCGAAAATTATTACTAAAAGAGGAACAAAATATCCCAAACAAATACGAAACTTGTCAAAGGCATGCAATTTCCTAATGGTATGTGGGAATGCAGTGGGTACACTCGCCCCCCTTTATGTAAACTACAAAGCTGAAAAAAATGTGGGACACGTGGATGGAAAACGATTCCCCGGGAGCCAGGTACAACAGGACTACGAGTGGGTGGTTCGACAGCGAGTGCTTTGAGGATTGGTTTATCCAATTACTCCTGCCTATCCTGCGACGACGAGGGTGTTGAGGTCATCATAGGCGACAACCTTAGTTCGCATATCAACCTTGAAGTGCTCCGGTTGTGCCAAGAGAACAATGTAAAATTTATTGCTCTTCCGCCGAACGCCAGCAACCTTCTGCAACCGCTCGATGTCTCGTACTTTCGCCCGTTAAAAGTACAGTGGCAGAAGATACTTGGAGATTGGAAAGAAACAGCAGCTGGCAGCGGGTGCAGCTCTGTGTCCAAGGATCAATTTCCGACCTTGCTGAAGACTCTGTGGGAAAGCTTGATCTCAGAGAGAGATAAATTGAAAGCAGGCTTCCGAAAAACCGGCAGAATCGCCAATGCAGTCATCGGAGACACCCTTATGGATCACCTCGTGGAGAAGAGAGAGGAAGCAACGTACATACGAAGGTGAACTGTATCCGGGACGGATCACAAAAACAACAATGAAGGGATTCATGATCTCCTCCATGGCAAAATCTGGAAACAAGTGGAAGTGGCCCCAGAAAGAAGATCTAGAATATCCTTCAGAGGATGTCGTCCAACTAATCAGCCCACCCGAGCAAGTTGGTCGTCGAAGTGTTTTTTTTGTTAAGGAATTGAGACAGTATGCGCAGGACTGAATTTTATCAGATGATTCTTTATTTTTGCTGACGTGCAGGATTTTTAATGATTTCATGTCTTTTTATTTGCTTTATATGAAGCCTTTATTGAGATTACTCATGGGTTTGTCGATTTCTTTAATGTGTTTAATCTTTTAATTTTTCCATCATTTTTATGTTACTATTACTGCACATAACTGTAGTGGAGGTGGGTACTGGTCTAAATAAAGTGTTACTAATCAAACATTGTGATATTTCTTTTCTTTTTTTTTTTTCAATGGTTTTAGTCCGAAAATAGATTTGTCCCAAAGTTACCCCAAATTGAGGGGTAAAATTGGGACAAAGTCAGGAGGGGATCACTCGGCAAGGAAAGGTAACAGAATATAATGCGCTTCATTTTTAGAAAGAGGAAGGTTAAATCTATCGAAATCACTTGCATTTGTCCATTTAATATGCTAAGACTTTTCAGAAATCCTGAAAAACCCTAAAATCTGTCCCAAAGTAGCCCCAGTGAAATGACGTTCATGCACAGAACAGCAGGCTATACAGAATGGGATCATATAAGAAATGAAGATGTGCTTAAGGACTCAATGTGAAACCCGTAATCAGTTACATCTATGATTACCAAGAAAACTGGAAACGTCACGTTCAAAGGATGGAATCTGGAAGACTACCCTAGGAGATCCTACGCTATCAACAAAGAGGACAGAGATCTATAGGACGTCCAATGAAGCGATGTAAAGAAAATGCAAGACCGTAATGGACCACATGGCCCAATACTTGGAAGGATGATGATGATGATGATGATGATGATATCTCCTGCCAAAATGCCAACGTTACCTTCCCGGGGTGAACAAACCTGTTCCCACAGACGAGGCTCTGTCGACCGAGTCACGGCGGTATAACCATTACATCAGTTACAGAGGAAATGCTGTAATTTCAGCTAGTCCATTAGCTGACAGGTGGCAGCCCCACTGATGGTCTTACTTCCTTCAGGCTAGCAACCCATCGGAAGGACATTTGATTGCTTTCAAGTCGTGCAAAAAGAAAAATGCAAGACCGTAACGGGACTCATGGCCCAATACTTGGAAGGAAGATGATGATGATGATGTGATTTCTTGGTATTAATGATAAACATAAAATAGGTTTTAGAAACATTATGCATAGAAAGTCAAAATCCATTCATGAAAAGACTTAAATTGTGCACTGTATGCAAATTAATCTGAAATTGACAGCAGTTTACAAAATTACCTTACAGTCATGATATATTCAGTGAAAAACAAGTTTTTTGGATAATTCGTGCAAAGTGGGTACTTTCAAATTGAAAACTTTTTTTTTAATGTGTGTTAATTTTTGTGCATATTTGATCAGGATTCTGTCACAGATATTCTCACTGCCCTAAGTAAGAATGGGTAATGAAATAATTCTCAAAAGTAGGTTCTGGCAAGTGGAAACAAAAACTATTGCAAAGCTCATGTATTTTATGAAGAACAACCCTGCAGGTAACCTGTTCAGGACCACTGCAGAACTTTTCTACCTTCCTTCTCTTAAGAAACCTGGTTGACACAGTCAGCTAGAGAAAGTTAAAGGCATTCCAGAACTAGATGATATTTTAAAACAGACTTTTTGAAACAATATCAAGCACTACTACAGTTTGCAAAAGAACATGCAGGGGAAAAAAGTGATAGTGACTGCTGAAACTGTATTCTGACAGGCATTCTTGAAAATCACCAGTTTTTCTTCAAAATCTCTACAGCTCCTGTGATTTTCTGTGGCATTGTCGACAGTTAAAGTGCATTTCCTGCACATAAATACATTTTATCTGATCGTAGAGTATTTTTATCTCGTACAAGTGTCGAAACCGTTCATAGCCTGTTCATGGATGAAAATTAGTAAGCATGTAACTAATGTTCATGATTAGTTCTTTGAAACCTACATAAAAGTTGTAGTTTCAATAACAATTTTTTAAACTTAATTTCTAATTTGTATTTTATATATATACACATCATCATTATAGACCGTTATGCCTTTCAGAGTTCAGTCTGCAAGCTTCTGTGAATTTACTAAATGTCACCACAATCCTCTGTTTACAACTAGTGCTGTGGCCTGATTTAATTCTATACCACTTATCTTCAATTCGTTAGAAACTGAGTCTAACCATTGTCTTCTTGGTCTCCCTCTACCTCTCTTACCCTCCATAAGAGAGTCCATTATTCTCCTAGGTAACCTATCCCCCTCCATTCACCTCTTATGACCCCACCACCAAAGCCGGTTTATGCATACAGCTTCATCCATCAGGTCCATTCCTAACTTAGCCTTTATCTCCTCATTCCGAGTACCCTCCTGCCATTGTTCCCACCTGTTTGTACCAGCAATCATTCTCGCTACTTTCTTGTCTGTTACTTTTAAGTTATGAATAAGATATCCTGAGTCCACCCAGCTTTTGATGTAAAGATAGTTTCGTCCGGGAGCTGACTTCTTTCTTACAGAATACTATTGATCGCAACTGCAAGCTCAATCCATTATCTTTACTGCACTTTAATGCAATCTCACGATATTACCATCCTAAATACTTGAAATTATCTACCTGTTCCAGCTTTGTATCACCAATCTGACATTCAATTCTGTTGAATTTCTTACCTACTGACATTGATTTAGTCTTCGAAAGGCTAATTTTCATACCATACTCATCGCACCTATTTTCAAGTTAGTTCTTTGAAACCTACATAAAAGTTGTAGTTTCAATAACAATTTTTTAAACTTAATTTCAGCACAATCTGCCATTAAGACCAAGTCAGCATAGGCCAGACTGCTCACTACATTTCCACCTAATCGATCCCTCCCTGCCACTGTATACCTTTCAGCAGATGATCCATGTAAACTATGAACAACAAAGGTGAAAGATTACAGCCTTGTCTAATCCCTGTAAGTACCCTGGATCAAGACCTCATTCTACCATCAATTCTCACTGCAGCTGAATTGTCAACATAGCTTCAAAAAGCTATCTTGCAAGCAGAAGTAAACGTAGAATGGCCTGGCTTTCTGTGGTAGGTATGATTCTGAAAAAAATTTATATCTCGTTGAATGCTTGTAAGACACACACAGCAGTAACTAAGGCCTTCATTCACCAATGCTACTTCTTTCGCCAAGTCCACACAACTTACAGGCATGTTGATGCGTTGTATATGGCTCAGCCCTTGACAATGAAATTATTTGTCGTGGTCCTCACACTGTTTACGACTGTGGTTGTGGTATGGCAGTTCAATCACATTCATTAATTTTTTTGGAAGGGGTATGGACAATGTGACAGGGGATTTTTTGGTGGTAGAAGACCTCACCACGTTCCAATTTTCCAGAACATTTCTTGGCAGTGGCATTTCTAATTTTCACATCTTACTCACTCCACCTCTAAGTTCCAATATATTACATAGGCATAACCTGCCATTAAGACCAAGTAATTGGCATAGCTGCTGCATTTCCACCCAGCTGAATACCTCCCTGTTATTTTATATACTTCAGTATATGATCCATGTAAACTATGAACCGTAAACAGTGTGGGTGAAACATAACAGCCTTGTCAAACAATGTAACTACTTTGAACCAAGAACTCATTCTGCTGTGTGTGAGAAACTAAATTGTCAGCTGTGTTAATTAAAACTGTCTTCTGCTTATTGCAGAAATTTCTGGAGTCTCTTGAGCTGCCCAAGCTCATTATGCATTTTGATCCCGAGTTTAAGGCCAAATGTCCTTCCCGATGCCACGTGATTTTGCAGGTGAAAATTCCAACCCAGGTTCCTCTGGGATTTAATTTTTGCTTTTCATGTGGAAAGCCAAGCCATTACACCAATCACATACCTCTTTGTTACCAAATAAAATGACTGAAAATATCTGCCATTGCAGACATTTTAAAACTCAATTAACTCTTATGTCTGTACGTGAACCGAAAATATGGCAAATTAAAACTTATCCAGTCATATCTAACACAAGCTATAAACATGCTTATGTACATAATATAAATGATTGACCTTGAAAATTGGATATACTCTGTCAGATGTGTGTAATTTTAACTTTTTTCGTGTCGTAATTTTAACACTGAGGCTACATCTTCCGTCGATCCTCCGTATCATACTAATGTACTAATTTTCAATTTTTATTTGGCGGACATGGTACTCATAACAAACCAGAAACAACTTTCAGTTATTAATGAAATCACTGATGTGCTTCAACAACACAAATGTCAAGAGTGCATTTTTCATCAATGGTCCCAGGGGGCACTAGAAAAACATTTAGGATATATATGATAAAAAGTGCTTCAATTTAGGGCTTCATGTTACATCAGTAACGTGGACAGGAATAGCCGCTGTTTTGAATAGTGCACATTACATTCAAAATTCCTCTAAATTTAAATGGGAGTTCGGTGCCTGGATTAAAATTAAATTCCAAAGTAGCTGACAATAGTCGATCAGCATGGCTTAATATGGGATAAAGCCCCAATGGCAATTAGTCATTCATTAACCCTTGAGGACTCATGCAGCATAAATGTTTGTTGAGAAGAAGAAAGGCCCAGTTGTTACATGGTGAGGTTATTTTTCATGAGCTTGAGAACTCGTCTACTTTCAAGTGCATTCGTCCAGCGCTTGCCATATTGTGATTCATTTCTCTCCAACAATTAGTTCAGCTGTTATAGTTGTTTAATGCAATTGTAGCTACTGTGTGTAAAGTTATTACCCCGCATGTGTCTGTTTGCTATGAGTAATTGTAGTTCTTGTTTATTGTATATTGTCAAATAGTGTAATATACAAAATGAACAAAGGAAGAAGACTAGCGGATTAAGACATTGAGGCTCATTTTGAAGCATCAGGTGATGAAATTGTGGATGGTGATACATCTTTATCAGAAGAGGAACGTGTACAATGTAGTGATCATGACTCAAACTTGATACAAAGTGCAGAAAGTAATCAAGATTATATGTGAGAAGATTAAGATAGTTCACACTCTGTAAACCTTTCTGAAGGACCTTCCATTGGGGATATGACTTCAATTGCTTGAAAGAGAAAGGTGGTACAATCTGGTATAAGGAACCTCCAGATACTAGAGGAAAAACGCATGCTTGAAATATTTGTGACAGAGCGACCTGGGGTAAAACAAATAGCAAAAAATGTGATGACTGCTGGCGAAGCTTGGAGCGTATTATTTACAGAAGAAATGATAATCAGATAGTAAATTATACTAACATTTACAGAGATATGAGGATAGAACAATGTGATGCTACAGTAACCAATGCAGAAGAGATCAAAGCATTAAATTATTTGGAATATTGTATATTACTGGTGTAATGAAATCTGCACATCTGAACACGCAAGACATTTGGGCATCAGATGGCATTGGTATGAACTCATACAGTAATTTGCAGTATGTAACGGAAACAACCAAGCTCGATAGCTACAGTCGCTTAAGTGCGGCCAGTTTCCAGTATTCAGGAGATAGTGTGTTCGAGCCCCACTGTCGACAGCCCTGAAGATGGTTTTCCATGGTTTCCCATTTACACACCAGGCAAATGCTGGGGCTGTACCTTAAATAAGGCCACGGCCACTTCCTTCCCACTTCTAGCCCTTTCCTGTCCCATCGTCGCCACAAGACCTATCTGTGTCGGTGCGACGTAAAGCATCATACAACAACATGTAACAGAAACGGTTCCATTTTGGGATGAATTCTCTTAGGTTTGATGACAGAACTACTCAGGGCAATAGAAAAAGAGTGGATAAAATGACACATGCAGGAAATATTTGAAGTTTTTTAGGAAACTGCCAATCTGCAACTCTACCTCTGAATATGCAACTAGATGTGAATTTGGAAGCAGTTCGGGGCCACTGTAGCTTCAAAGTATTTATGAAGTCAAAGCCGGCAAAGTATGGTTTAAAAATCTTCATGCTTGCGGACTCTGTCTCATTTATCACATTGAACATGGAGATATATACAGGAACGCAACCTGATGGCCTCTACATAATCGGTAATGCTGCAAGTGACGTTGTCAAGCGACTAATAGTTCTCGTATTGTTGGCTGGAATGAATTGAACTGTCAACAACTGGTTTACCAGTAATCATTTAGTATGAGATCTGCTCCAGTGTCTTAAACTGACCTTGGTTGGGACTGTCAGGAAGAATTAAAGGGAAGTAGGTACTTACGAAGTTCATTGAGGTAAAGAATAAACCAGTTTATTCTAGCGCATTTGGTCTCAGCAAAGACAAAATGACCATTGTTTCCTATGTGCCTAACAAGTGTGTTCTCTTGTTATCAACAATGCATGACTCTCCTTCCGTAGACCCAACAACTTGCGAAGCACGGAAGCTGGAGATGAACACCTTTTATAACAAGACTAAAGCAAGTGTCCATGTTGTGAATCACAGGAGCCAAAACTACTCAGTAAATCATAGATCACCGGGCGAGTTGGCCGTGCGCGTAGAGGCGTGCGGCTGTGAGCTTGCATCCGGGAGATAGTAGGTTCGAATCCCACTATCGGCAGCCCTGAAGATGGTTTTTCCGTGGTTTCCCATTTTCACACCAGGCAAATGCTGGGGCTGTACCTTAATTAAGGCCACGGCCGCTTCCTTCCAACTCCTAGGCCTTTCCCTTCCCATCGTCGCCATAAGACCTATCTGTGTCGGTGCAACGTAAAGCCCCTAGCAAAAAAAAAAAAAAATCATAGATCCAATCTTTGGCAACTGACAATTTTCTACTTCTTGTTGAATGTGGGCGGCATTAACACACAAGTAATAGTGCAGAAAGACACCATAATAAATGTTACTTGCCGTTCCTTCCTGAAAGAACTTGGAAGGAGTCTATTGGATGACTATCTCAAGAAAAGGGCAACAATCAGCACCTTGCCAAAACCCCTTCAAGCAAAAATAAGTAGGAAGCCAATCTGCAAGGAGCCTGCGGTGTTTCCGTGAAGTGAAAATGTATATATGGTCATGTGATTGAATGTTGTTCAGGAGATTTCACAGTCAGACAAAAATGTGCCTAAGTATGTAAATAACTGTTTAGTATATTTTTCAATAAAAACCATATTCATAATTCATATGTACGCCTAAATAAGTGTTTAATGCAGATGTTTCAATAAAAAGATTATTCATAATGACATATAGTCTGGAACAGTAGCGGCGATTGGGAATTAAAAGTGCGGAGGCAGAAAAGATGATACAGACAACAAGCAGTACCCAGATTTGTGGGATATAGCAGTCGGGGGTGGGGGTTACATATGTCAAAACCGCAGAAATAAACTACAAAATGGTAAGTTTTTTATGCTTTCTGAGCAAATTTAGACAGATATATACACCCTTCCTCACAGCACGTACAAAGTCTCCATTACTTGCTGTGGCACAATACAAATTGGTTAGCCGGGATGAACGACATTTTTGCATATATCCACTAATAATTTTGTTAATAATTAAAGAAAATAAAGGAAGGAAATAGCTGATAAGATGACAGGGCTTAAACAATTTTTTTTTTAATAATTCCTAGTTTCAGTTGGCTAAAATGCAAATAGAAATGTAATATTTTATTCAAAACCTGGGGGCAGCTGATCCACCTAATAGCCGCTACTGGTCTGGAGGGTTTCTCAGTGAGATAAAAATGTGCCCAAGTATGTAAATAAGTGTTTGGTGTACATTTTAAAATAAAAACCTTATTCGTAATGACAAATAATGTGTGTAAAAATGTAGTTAACTTAAGTGCCAAAAATTTTACCCCCCCGCAAGTCCTAACATAAATCATGTAGGTGCACTTCCTTGAGGGTTAATGTGTGTGAATTGTCTTGTAAAATATATCATAGGTAACAACATTCCATTTCTTCTGGTGGGAAAATTATTGTTCTTGGGGGAGGTTTCATGAAGGTTTTGCTGGTTTTATCACATGCTTATCACCAAGCAATTACTTATTTAGAATTTTATAAAATACTCTTGTCTTTGACCTTTCTTTGAAATACGCCACTTACATAAAAGTATGCGGACAAAACCACAAAAAAGGATTGAATTCACTGATTTTTTTTATAAGAAATTGGTAACGCCGACTACCCCCTCTATAGATGGTAACGGGTTAAATGTTATTGAACTACCAACCAGAAGTTTAGCACAGGATGATATGGTGATCGAAACTTACAGTAAAACGTTCACTTCTGTGAAAAATGAAATCATTTTCTCAAAAGTTGCCATTATTAATTAATTACCGCATAATATCCTTATAACTTTCCTACACAATATTATTGGTGCTGTTTACCAATCATTACCCACATTTTTAACTACTACCTTACAAACGGAACTTTTCCTTCAATATAGAAACAAGCCAATATTATTCCCATGTCTAAGAAATTCAACCCTTCCCAACCATCTCACCGCAATTTCTAAAGTACGTTAGTGCCTGGTTCGTGAGCAGTTGTTGGAATAGTTAAGTGATCATTCTCTCCTAGACCCATTGCAGTCTCCCTTCAAGAACGGACACAGCACTGCAACTGCTCTGCTCAAGGTAAGAGGACATGACACACAATGAACCAAAGACTGGTGACAGTACGTACTCTTCTCGATTTTAGCAGTGCATTTGACCTATAAACATCTAGGCTCTATTAAACAAGATGAAATCTTACTTTGACCAACAAATTATTAATTTATTTTCATCATACCTCAAACATTGCAAGCAACTGGTTATAACTCTTGATAAAACCTCTCACTGGCTAAACAGGAAGAGACACTACACAGGGCAGTGTTTCATCTAATTTAAAGAATCGTAGCTACCATCCTTACATGGATGACCTACAGATATGCAGTCATGGTAAGACCTCTAATTTACCTCAAGCCATAAGAGACAGCAATGCTGACCTTCTGCGACTTTGTACTTACTCGTTGTAAAATTCTGTCCTCCTTAACCCCTCCAGGACTTAAATAATTATTATTGGCTCTCAAAAATTGTTGCTACACTACAAGACGAACCTGTTCCTCCAGTTGTACTGAATTGCAGAGTAATCCCACAGCAAAAGTGCAAAATCTTGGAGTGACAATGAATGAAACTTTAAGTTGGTTTGAACGTCTTAAAAGTGTTTGTAAAAAGATACTCTCATCTTTCATTCATGGCAGTATTTTGCCATGTAATGTGAGAGCCAAACATAGAATCAATTGTACTTCCCATCCTCGACTACTATGACTTTATGCTTGACACAACTGTAACCTCATTACAGGTTACATCACAAAAATTAAAATATAATAATAATAATAATAATAATGAATCTTATGAATTAGAAAACAATAAAAACAGTTAAACACTTGCAAAGTTTACAGACCTAAAGCTGCATGAAACATAAACAGGTTGACAAACGTGACAACTATAAAGGACGTGGGAAGCGGCATGGAAACGTAAAAGGTAGGTGGTACGACTTTCGTTGTGAGGAGTAAGTGGTAGATGGTAATCACCCTCAAGTTCTTAATTTCATGAACTACTAAAACCAGGATTAAAAGCGATGAACAAAACAAGAATAACAGAAATAAACAAACTCATTTACAAATGAAGGTAAATTCAGACTGCATCCACAGGTATGTGTTACGGCTGATGGCAATTTCAAAATTGCATTCAAGAAAGAAAAATAGAAGGAACATTGTAAGGTTTATAAAAGGCCTAATCCCTTATAACAAAATGAGATAAAAGAAAGGAACATGTAAAAATATTAACACAGAAAAAGAAAGGGGGGAGATTTACAATCTTAGCACAAAGCCCAATTAAATTGCTACCATTTTAAAAACACTCCTAGAAAAGAGCATAGCTTTGACTGGCTTTCCACATGAATTAAGTGATACAGCACTACGGTAGATAACCCTAAGGGATATCTAAATTATATGTTTATTACAATTTTTTTAAACAAAAGAAAGGGTAATTGCCTCCAAAGATTTTAAATGATATGAGCTTAGCTAAAGGCTAAGTCATTGTAACGATTTAATGGTGAATGTAAATTCCGGGGGTAAACTACGCAAAAGAAAAATTTACATTTAAATTAAATTAATTTCCGAAAGTCCAAGAAGAAATAGTGCTTAACCCCGAGGCAGGTATCCCATGACGGGACAGAAGCAGGAGCGCATCCACCCTCCAGGCTGGTCAGATGCGAAAGACACAGATACAAGCCTCGCTCCCACGAAGGAGCAAGAAGCCAGAAATGGTGCAACTCCCGAGGTGACCAATCAGGCAATAGAATTTTTTTCCCGACTTTCACAATTACCCGTTATATTTATTTGTATTCCTGCCAATTAGAGTTCTCTTCATATCCGGTAATTATGTTCCAAGAAAATTCTCTTACGCAACACCCATTGAGCCACTAATGGCATGTGGCAGTAATGTCTGTTTCACAAGTAAAACATTAAAGCTTGCAGATACCAGTTGCGACAAAAATTTCACATATTATTATTAATAATAATATTAATAATAATAATTTTGTACAACCCCAAAAAAATGTTAATATAGTTATTCTTCATTAAGGTTCATAATTTCTTTTCTTCATAATATCTTATACATCATCATAAGTAGAATCTTCCAAACAATAAATCCTATGTTCATTTCCTCGAAGGAGATACTTTATACAGCATTATAAGCAAAATAAATTTTGAAACAAGTAAATTTTTCAGTCTTCTCCCCACAGCTGTCCCAACTCCGGCCACAACAACAAAGGAGCAGACTTTGAAACTTTAGCGAGCGCTTATTTCTGCTCGAATTAATAAGCTTAGTAATGTCCCTGCTATTCCTGCTCATGCACCAAAAATGAAGTTTGTTGCCTTAGATTTATTTATAATCCGAGTTGTAATATATGGTAAACATTACCCCATAATACTATTACACTACTGTATTCCATGACTGAAACCCGGTAAATGACGAACATATCACATATTGATACAGATATACCGGCTTCTGTGTGAAGGTAGACCACTCCTTTTACAGCAGTAATACCTAATCTGATTCCTCCCTTTCTATTCCTATCCTTTGATCCTTTATTTGTAACGATTCTTTTATTGTGATGGGTTTCAGACTTCGGAATTCCCTGTTTGTCAGTGTCAGATATACCACCTAATTACCTAAATTTAAGACTGTTTGACAAGACTACCTGCTGAATGCAGCTGACTAATTAGATGACTGGATGAGTGAATGACTTGAGATTCAGAAAAGCATAATGTATTATTGTGTGGATTATTTACTGTTATTATGTACTTAAGCTCTGTTCCCACTGATGTATTGCTACACTGGTTAAATATATGAGAGGGCCAAGAACCCTAACTTTGCCTACTACAAAGGCATGATAAATAAATAATGCGAGTGAAAATAATTAATTTACTGTAGTTGTGATGTAATTTAACCATTACATGTTTTTTAAATTAAATTTTCTCTTCAGGTGTACACAATGCATTTGAAGCAGCTGTTTGATATTGACATTTTTAAGTATGATTATTTTTATAATATTTCAATTTACATCTTATTTGTAGCTACACTATGCTTTTCTATTTATAAAAATAATATTTTTATAGACTGATCTGGTAAATGACAGTTGGGTACCTTTAGAATAATTTTCTGTAGACATGTTCTTAGTGCCAGTTATCTTGTGCAAATAAAAAGCTGATAGATGATGTTTTTAAAAAGTCTTAAAAAACTTCATGTTCAAAGAAATATAATATTTCTTCCAGGATCAAAATAAGGCTGTGTTTTGTAAGGAAGTGTGTTTTATTTATGATAGATCATGTAATTGTTTTGAGAAATAATTGCCCAATAAGTTCAGTCTTTGTTTTGTTTATTAGGAATTGTGGTACATTTTGTGATTTAAACATTAAATGTGATAGTTTTCTTTTCTGTGTTGATTTCCCTGAATCACAAGTGTAGCATATTTTAGGATAGTTTTCTTTAGACATATTCAATATTTTTCCTTCTGTATGGCATTGGTTTAAAGTAGTTGTTCTGTTTTAGTTATTATTCAAGATGACACGGAAACTACCGAGATGTCACAGGCTTCAGAAGCCATGATACGAGGCCGAAGTCTAGACTCAATTCCTTCTACGTTTACGAATGGCAGTAGCAGTCCAGGACCAAATAGTATGCATGTTTATCAGTAGTATTTTGTTTGAAAATCAAGAGTAGTTTCTCACAATTTCTTTCCTTGTTGACTCTTTCTATTCTATGTGATTCTTAATGTTAAAAAAAGTCATTATTTTTCTGTTACATATTTTTTCCCTGTTCCTATACTTAGTTGACGAATGTGTTTTCTTTCATCATCACCACCGCCATTACTCATGAGATTTCATTTAAACATACATTTTCACACATGATTTAGATATAGTAGTAATTTAACCTCCTTTGACTTATATATTTATCCTAGCATTAAATTTGTTTTAACATAACATTAATCTATAAAAATATAAAACTACTCAGATTATTGACCTGTCTAACATTAACTTTGATTCAATGTTTGTAGGAAATGTATTTGAATTATCTTTTCTGGAACATTCAGGGCTTCCTGAATCTGTTATGCTTATGCTACATGTAGAATAATTTGTGTGTGGCTAGAAAAACTTATCACACAGGAAAATGTCTTGTAAGCAATCGATCCCTTGTGACTGACAGCACACATGGTTTTTCCCAAGGAGAGCTGAAACATACACTCAATAATTTACAGTACTGAAGGTTTTGCTTTACACATTTATCACAGCAACTATTGAAAATGGATTTTACATTTAGATACATCACAGTGTCACTGATGCCTTTAAAAATTCACTGCAGTTCAACTTATATTGTGTGTACAGTTGTGATTTTGTTTGAGAACCTAAGCAATAAAGCTTAAGGAGAAAGGTAGCCTAAGTCTCTGGCTCCTGTTCATCAAAAATCTCTTGCACACTCTCCATTGCTTATGCCAATGTTTGTGTTATCCTGCAAGAAGTATGTGTATTGTGTTCCTTTCCTTATATTCCAGAAATTGGTTAGAGGATGTTGACTCAGTGCTCCAAATTCAGTTAAGAGCTTACAGATCACTTTGCAGTACCTGCTCACCTTATTCTAACTTTATGGAGCTGTAAAGGAACTTCATGAATTTTCCATATCCCAGTACTGTATTTTTAAAGTTCCAAAACAGTTAAAATGGAACCAAGTTTTATCACACAGAACAGAAGTGACCTGGCACTATGTTACCATTAATGACTGAACACCTCCTGAATGGAAAGTTGACTTCTCATACTTCACGGAAGTATGTTGTAAAGCTTTATAACGCAGTGAGCTCCCAATGGAAATGTTTGCTAGCTATAGAGGTTAAAATAGACTTGCAATGAGACCTCAGTGAGCCTGAATAAGGGGTTTGTTTATCAGTGCCTGTTGATTCATTCATTCCACATGTGCAATTTCTGGTAAGTTTCAGATACCACGTTCAGCATTTATTTCAGAATTTATAAAAATCCCACCTCAACAAGGTAAGCCAAAACAAATAAGAGGTTGGGACATTGATTCCTTTGATGTTTGGTGAAGTCATACCAGCAAGCTTCATTAGAAACTGAGATCATAAACTTTCAGTTGGCATTTGCAGGTGATAACCGTACTTGTACCATTCATCAGGAAGTGGAGCAACAATTCGCTGTGTTTAGCCTGACACTTCTTGATCATGTGACAAACGAAGTATGCGGGCAATATGAAGTGACTCCAATCATAGAGGAGATGAAGGAAAGCTGTCTGCACTTGTATGGTCACATACTTTGAGCAGATGGCTCAACTGTGGCAAAGACGGCTATTGCACTGCAAGTCGATGGTGAAGGATCACTAGAAAGACAGTCAATACTGGCTACATACTCTTCACTGCTACGTCATAACTGCAGGCCCGCAGTCATACCATATGGCAACATGGGGCCAAAGTAGCAGACGTCACCTCGTAGCAGGTTAAATGGTAAAAAAGAAAAGGACTAACTGTTCATCAGGTGGTGTTTAGAATTTGAATTCGCTGGGTGAGCTGTAGCATATAAACCATGGATCACTGATTTGAATACTCACTGCCGATTACAGTGGTGCAAAACAAGTCGCCTGTGAACTCAAGAACAATGGAAGAGCATCCATCCTGTGCAGTGACGAATCATGCTAGACGTTGTGGCAGTCCGATGGATGTATATGTGTACTGAAACTTAGTGGATAATCTTCCTAGAAGGGTAGAGGCTGCGATAGTGGCAAAGATCTGACCTGCATCACACTGAAACCATAACTGTTCTAGTTCAGGCAGTACCTACAGATGTCCAGATTAATGGCAGTGTGGTGTATATTAAGGTCTCCTGCTGATTGTAAAAATTCTCCAACAAAAATTGGTGTATGCAGATTAGTAAAGTTTAATGTGTGAATAAATTCATGTCAAATATTTGACTTTCTTAAAGTGGAATATTGAGAAATAACATGTTTTTGCTCCCGCTGCTGCATCACTTTTCTGTCTTGTTTACATACCGACTTTAATATCTTGATATATCTTATCTTTTAGAGCTTGGTTTCAGACTTTCTGTAGTAAAAAATGAACATGTTTTCCACTTCTCCATAAATAATCACACTACTGTACTTCTCAGTGACCAAGCAGGCTACAAATAGAAGCAGTTATTTAGTATTCCTGGTTGCAAAGTGCATTGTTTTACTATTTGTTCATGCTTACCCATTTTATAAATTCTATCGTGACTGACAGGTAATATAAAGTTTATCTCAAATTTGCAGCCCGAGGCAACCTAGTGTATCCTGCCTAGGAATCCATACCACTTACAGTAGTTAGACATGTTAGATACCCGTCTGATCAACATATGAAGCCTCACAGTTGTTGCATTTAAGTTTATAAACCCCAGAATCAGAATATTTATTATGTTGATAAATTGTATTATGTGTAATATGAAAGATGATATAATCATTATTGTACGTTTTAAAAGCTACTTTTTTTTGGTTGTGCTTCTTAAAGATATTAGTAATTTGATATATGTTGTCACTGTTGAACATAAAGGGGGAATAAAGTGGAATGCTGGTGATGTTTGATTTTACTAATTATTTTGTTAATACGCATTTCATTATATACATTGAGCTCGACTATTTTGCAGATGATATTTAATTCATCTTGGAGGTCTTTCGTAGATAATGGAACAGTGAAGACTTTGTTCACCCTGCTGTAATAGGCGGTTTTATTACGAGATTGAGGATGTAGGGAATCTCATTGGCTGGAATGGCTGTTTGTGTGGGTTTTCTGTATATGCAGTAAGACAACCGATCTAGATGTCTTATTATGGTAAGGTCCAAATAATTTAAAGATTGTTGGGATTTGAATTCTAAAGTAAATGTGACGATGTAAAGCATTTAATTCAGATAAAGTGGTGGTCGCATTGGCAAAATCATGGTTTAATATGACAAAATTATCAGCATACCTAACCCAAAAACATATATTATTGAAATTAGTGTTATTCAAAATTTTGGTATGTTCTAGATTGTCTAGGTAAATTTCTACAAAGATCCCAAGGCCAGCAACCCCATGGCCAACCCACTTTGTTTATAAATTATATTATTGAAATAAAAATAATTATGTAAAACTAATTTCTGAATGCTCATAAATTCTTGAATTTCCTGTAGACTCAACCTACCAAGTTTTCTTAAATTATGGTAAATTATATCTAGGTTTCATCCATTGGAATACTTGGGTATATGTTTACTATGTCAAATGAATGAATTGAATGATAAGGTTGAATTTTAATGTCTTTAAATTGTTAAATAATTCTATAGTATTTTTTATGGATCATTTAGCTAAGTAATGATAATTTTTCTGTAAGAAACTCTGAATGAACTGTGAAATTTATAGAGTGGACTTTGTTTGAAATAATGATTAGTCTCATGGGGTCGTCAGTCTTATGGATCTTGGGTAGTACTCTGGCTTTAGGGAGTCCTGGGTTCATATAAGTTTAGCACATTCTTCGTCATTTAAAAGAAAAGAAATATTTTTAAGAGTTTGTTTTAAATTGCGTTGAACTTTGGTTGTGGGATCTTTTTTGAGTATGGTAAAAGAGCTGTCTTCTTTTTCCTTTATGGAAATTAGATTACATTCCTTGGACTTTGTCCTTCCTGAAGATGTGACAGCAAAGAAGAGAGAAAAGCTGACATTGTCTGCTCGTGGTAGTACTTTAATAATATGCATTCCAAGATTTGAAGCTGAAATGAGAGAGATTTGTTTTTTCAGTAGGCACCACAAAGATATCAATATTTTAAAGTAAACTACTCTGACTTGTAATTATAATCTAGCACCATCAAACGAGCAATTACAGATCATCTTGGATTGGACTAGCTGATTCTAACAGTCTCACATTTTCGTAAGCTCACCGGACAAAAAATTAGTCACCCCTGGAGAAATCATTACAAGCATCATTTAATACCTTGTAATTCCACCTCTGGACTTGATAACTGCCTGAATTTGGTTAGGAAGTGAGACCACAAGGTTGTGCAGATATTTCACATCCAGGTTAAGCCACTCATTGAGAATTTGATCATGCAATACCACCAAATTTACTCATTCGGGACAAATATTTTAGGTTCCCTATGGGAATCAATATCTATATCAGGGATGCTGATGTCAGAGTCTTATCCTCTGTTCCAACATGTCCCACAGATTTTGAATGGGTTTCAAGTCAGGTGGTTTTGCAGACCAGTCAAGATGTAATAGGGTGGGGGAGTGTTCATAAAATCAGTCACGTACATGTCCAGCCTAATGAACTTGGCTGTTGTCATCTTGAAAAATCAGGGTATAAGTAGCATACTCATCATGCAGATGTTGACTGAAAGGCAACACCTGATCATCCAGAATTTTTAAATAAACATTCTGGTTCATGTTAGTAGTCACCTCATATCCATGATATGAAAAACACCCTCAAAATATCAGAGAGACCCACCTCTTGGCTTGAACCTGACCTTGCACACATTCAGGATGAAATGCTTAATTTGGCCTTCGATGCACTCAGCGACTTGCATCATTGGAATACAGACAAAAACGTGATTCGTCAGACCCCATTATGTTCCGCCAGTCAGCTACTGCCCACATTCAATGATTTCTAGCCCATTGAAGATGCGCAGCTGTATGTGCCTGTGTGAGCAATGGCCTCTTGTGAGGTAACCGACTCCAGATATTCATTGCATATAATTCCCATCGCAATGTTCTCTTGCTAACGGGTTGGGATGGACCTTCGTTCACTGACTACAGCAACTCCTGTCGGGTTTGATGATTTTGATTCACAATCCTTGATACACGTTTCCGGTCCCTCTCAGTCAGGATATTTTTGCGACCACAATTCTGATGTGTTTCGTGGCCACATGTAGTACACCACTGCTTGTAGACACGTTGAACAGTCTGCTGCAAAACACCAACAAATCCAACAACTTCACGCACCGTATGGCCATGGACACAGCCCAACACGATTGCAGATTTGCAACTGTCACATCCTTACATCTACCCATGTTTAATTTTACAAATACATTAACAATAAATTATATTGACAAGCCGGAACAATAATTACTGTTGATTTGTTCAGTTACGCTACACATCGATACGGATCATGAAGTTGATTACTTGCAGTTCTACCCATGTTGATGTATATTATCCGTTTGAAACATCAATGTGTCAGTGATCACTACTGCCTTATGCTCATGTAAAGACAGAGTGCGTGTGGTTGAGCACAGGCATAGTTCTCTGTGCCATTTGTAGAGGCTTAACGATCCATCTGTACGTGCGCACTAGGGTGACTAATTTTTTGTCTGGTGAAACAGCAATAAATACTGAGCACAGAGCAGAGATGGTAAATAGCAATACCAGTAAACCCAATATTGAAGATTACTTCACCTATAGCATTTCCTGTGATGTTCTTTGATGAAATATAAATTGTTGTTCTCCATGTTAAAGATTCACAAAAAGTAAATTAACCTTAAAAATTAAAACTTAAAGAAATATTTTAACTGTATATTAGAAGTTATGATGAAAAGCCTCAATGTCTCAGGCGGCAGTGTGTCAGCCTCTCACCGCTAGGTTCCGTAGTTTAAATCCTGGCCACTGCATGTGGGATTTGTGCTGGATAAAGCAGAGGCAGGACAGGTTTTGCTCTGGGTACTTTGGTTTTCCGTGTCAACTTTCATTCCAGAAATACTCATCAGTAGCATTTAATTTCATCTGTCAGTCTTTAATCATTGCCCCAGAGGAGTGTGACAGACTTCGGCAGCTGGCACAGTTCCTATCCTCGCCGCTGGATGGGGGCTTTATTCAGTCCATTCCTGATCTGGACGAATGACTGGAAACAGGCTGTGGATTTTCATTAGAAGTTACAATGAAATTCAGAAAGAAGTTAGAAGTAAAGTGCAAACAAAGAAGCTGTCTTATCACAAGACAGCAGAAAACTATAATACATGTTAAGACACCAGAAATGAAGCCAAGAAGCTAGTTGCTGCAGCAAAATTAGCCCACCTTAGATGAAAACTGAGAAATAGCAGGTGGCGCGCAGGACATTAACCGATTAGCCAAAGTGTGTTACAGAAATACAGCAGATATTGAAAATTGTTATAGCATCAATGAAAATGGGACTAAGGGGAAGACAAACTATGCTATCAATGACGAAAGAGAACAAAGGTACTTTGAGAAAGTCTGCAATGAAGAGTTTCCACACAGCCCTATTTCACAGTCCATGCCTATTTAAGGACTCATTAACCAAGTCTGAACTTGTAGAAGAGCTAGGTTAGATCTACTAGACAGGATGTTGGAATTCCAATGATTCGTTAATTAATTATTGCAACAAGATCATGTAAGATTAGAAAATACCAGTCAACAGCACAGCAGCTCCCATTTGGAGACTAAAAGGCAACCCAGCTAAGTCCTCCAACTACCATTCTAAATGTATATTAAGTCGTACATTCAACTGTACAGAATTTGGCCACTAACTAAAATCAAAGATTCTGCCATATTAGAGATCCGCCAATCAGGATAAACATCTACAGTCGTGGCCACGAAATGGAAGTATATACAGTATCTGGCTTGTAGACATCACTGAGATCCAATTTCTTGATTGATGCATACCATAAACAACAAATAGCATGGGAAATTGTTTCTGGAAGGTAAAAGAATGGCTATCTTTCTGACAAACCTGTTAATTTTATTACATGTAACTAATCTCATGATTAGACCCGTATTGAATTTGCTATAATATGCTTACAATATTGTGATTTTTTATTCCACCTTTTCAATACAATTGGTTTTATGTTGTTAGATCATAATGAAATTCAAGCGAAACATGTCCCTATAAAATAGTGTTGTAGCATTATGATCAAACAACATAAAACCAATTGTATTGAAAAGGTGGAATAAAAAATCACAATATTGTAAGCATATTAAACCTGTTAATATCAAAGTTTATAATTTTTATGTTCTGTATTGATGACAATATAATTTTATTGTAGACAAATGAGGTACTCCATCTAATCAATACTATAAAAAAATAGTACTTTAATTCATTTTAATCATGGTACTAGTTTCGGCCTATTAATATTAATATATTATGGCTGATGATGATAGACATAGTGCACTGTAAACACTAGGTCTCACCAGCAAAGGCATGGTTCAACCTTATTCAATACTAATCAGATTCTTAAAATCTTTAACTTATTATTGTTAGTATTTACAAATTGCACATTTTTTGGTACCTACATGTTTTGTCCTCAAATGGGACTTCTTCAGCCAATATGCAATGACAAAATAATTGATACACGAAGAAAAGAAATGTTTAAAAACATTTGTCATTACACATAAAAAAATTGTCATACTATTTGCTCATTACATTAAAAATTGTTTACCGGGCGAGTTGGCCATGCGGTTAGGGCCGCGCAGCTGTGAGCTTGCATCCGGGAGATAGTGGGTTCGAACCCTACTGTCGGCAGCCCTGAAGATGGTTTTCCGTGATTTCCCATTTTCACACCAGGCAAATGCTGGGGCTGTACCTTAATTAAGGCCACGGCCGCTTCCTTCCCACTCCTAGGCCTTTACCGAGTCAAAACTGATGGCTTAAAAAGAAAAAAAATTGTCTAGTAACTCGTATAAAGGCCTTCTGTTTAGATTACCGATTGAAGACTGCAAGAAACGGAAGCAATGAGACGAGCAATGCATTGCTTGCTCTTGCAACCTCGTCCCAAACATCAAGAGCTAGATCCCAAAGGTCACCTTTGGATCATGGAGCGGGGTCAGGCCAGTTCTGGATCATGGCATGCTTAATCTCGGCCTACCTTTGAGATCTAATCCTTCATGTTTGGAAGGAGGTTGCCGAGAGCACACAGTATATTCCCTATCACATGGGTTCCGTTCCTCACAGACTTCAAGCCATAATTGAAGCCGGAGGCCTTCATACGAGTTACTAGACAAGTTTGCGGGGTGTTTCGGATTCCACATCAAAATATATATTCCTTCTGCTGTAAAAAAAATATTGTCAGCAGTCGTTAATTCAGTTGTTAATTAACCCCTGTGCACCCGTAAGCTGACTGGTACGTGTTCGAGTGGCTGGGCCAGGACTCCACAAGCGGACTGGTACGCCGGGATGCAAGGTCGCATATTGGAGACATTTGTGACATCTGTTGGCTTTTTCCGGAAACGTTTCTAATTGAAATCTGTTCTTGGTGTCTCAAAGTGTCACCAGAGTGCTCTGGTATGCTTCTTTGGCAAAGAGAATTGATTAAAATATCGATCGAGAAATCTGTATTCTGTTCTTGACAAGATGGCTGAGAAGGAAGTTGCTTGCTCGCGCAAAATGCTCAGTAATAGCAAAATTCAAAGCATATTTGACGTTTTAGGTTCTGATTTCAGCAGTGTTAGTGAGATTAGTGATCCTGTGTATGAATGAACACGAAATATATCACCAGAGATCTTTCGCTTAGTAATATCGTACGACATGGAATGCCGAATGAACTTTCTCCCGCCCCTCAAGATCCGATTGCGACTGCCGGATTTGAACCTACAATCTTGGTACCTGGGTGTGAACACTTTACCACTGATCCTCAGACTGAATCATAATAATAATAATAATAATAATAATAATGCACCGAGTGAGGCATACAGCTGTAAGTTCGTATTTGGGATATAGGTTCGAATCTCATCATTCACTTACTCGTGATTTGTTTCCCATTAGTTTCTTATTTCCAAATCAAGCAAATGTTAGGCTCATGTCATATTGGTTTCCTATTATTTCCTTATTTCAAAATCAGGCAAATGTTAGGCTCGTGTCGTATAATTAAGGCCATAATACACGCTAAAGAACTTCCGAGGTCAGATAATGAAAAAATTAAGATTTCAAAGGGATTTTTTTGATGTGTTATATTTTTGTATTCTGTTTTTTGTGTCATGAGCAATAGTGTGGAATTTCTCAATAATATAAAACAGGTCCCGTGATAATACGCGCAGTTGATCGCCCACTATACTGTTTTAACTGAAAGCTTGCAACACCCAGGTTGCATACTAAAAAGTTGGCGGATTCCTAGCAATGTCAGAGCAAAGGGCGAGTGGGTGCATATGGGTTAATGGACCAAATACTATCAGATGTTCTGCTGTACAGAGAAATTAAATGGGAAAAAGGGAATTACTATAACTATACTATGACTACTATATTATAACTGTTCCCCATTTATCTTCTTAGTGTATTCCAGAAACTCTTATTGCCAAACATAGTAATAATGTTGAACACACAGAAGAAGGTAGAGATTGGTATTCAAACTTTCCATCTCGTACAGGCTGAGCTATTATTCCCCAGGTTAGCTCGCCGATAAATCAACATACTTATACTAAAATACAGCAATCCTCTATGTATGTCTATTGCCTTCAATTATAGGAATCAAAGATGCCATTTATGTTATGCTTAATGTAACAAGGAACTAACATGTTTTTTTGCATTAAACCATTAAATAATGTGTCTTTAGGTGCAAGAAGGTGAAAATGAAAACAAATAATTCATCTTCTCTCTATGATTAATGTCTTGCCTAAGCTATTAACCTTTTGATGAGTGCGCACGGCATAAGCCGTGCAATAATGACAGCCGCATCAGACCGCTAAACAACCTCTGGGAAGTAAGAATTTTAAAAAATGAAAATAAACGTATTTATTTCAACTTTGAGAGACATGAAAACACATTTTGGATCAAGAAAACAGTCATTTCAAAACTTTTTAAATATATGATACTGTTCAAAGCAAGAATGTATGCAGAGAGTGACCTCACAAGTAGAACACTCGCAGCTTGTTTCCTCTTCTGTCCTGATCGGGTAGTGTGTTTGCACATGTAGCATTGCCTAAGAAGTTTACACTTTTTTGATTCACTTTGTGGGAGTGGCCTCATAAAATGGCAACCTTCAAGGCGTAACAGATCTTGTGTCCCACCTCCAATCGGGCGTGCAACCTTCCTTCAGTTTTTTTAGCAGTGAAGTGTCCAGAAACTCCATAACATCACTTTTAATTTAAAACAGAAAATTATTCAGTTATATTTACAAAAACCAAAAATATTTACAGTTACGAAGAGCACAAACAACTATCCACATCAGTGGCAATCGTAACACTAGACTGTAACCTATAGACTAACGACGCGCCAAACTCTTACACTGTAGTTAGTATACGCATTCCCATCAGAGGCCACCACCATACAGAACAAGGATTTGTACAGCGGCACTATTTGAAAAACTGAAAAAGTTCCAAAAAATGCCGCCAGATGTCATACTACGTCAGTAAGCACTTGAGTTCTCAGTACTAGCCTAAAACGACAAATGCGGTGCTCCCTCATATGGGACCAAACGGCAAATGCCCTGCTCACTATTTACTGTCCTGCAGATTTGTTGTTTGTGTATTAAGCACCAATCGAGATCTGTGATCTCAGTGATGTCTGCGAGCCAGATAGTATGTATGCTTCCGTTTTATGGTCAGTTCTGTACAGGTTTACCCCAATTGGTGGGTCTCTAATGTGGCAGATTCTTTGATTTTAGCTAGCAGCCAAATTTTATGCAGTTGAATGTATAATGAAAATGCTTTAGCGCATAATTGATACCAGGATCCAGCAAATCAACCCCCTTACCCTCAGTGTTGCTTTGTGAAAGATATGGGTCAACTACGCTATCTGTGCCACTTGCTTGCTAATCTGGAAACGTCACAACAATTATCTGCACTCACCATCCTCGACCTGTAAAAAGTGTGTGACTATGTGACCTGATCTGGTTTGCCTTCATGATCATGGTGTCCCAGAGTAGCTAATAGGGTGGGTCAAGCTACTGTTACATTGTGTATAGTAGAGTATGATCAGCTGCTGGGTTGTCAGGTGATATCTCTGTTTCACTGGGTGTGTTTCTGTCTTATCACCTTGGGTACTACAGTAGGCTGGGCTCCTTGCTAGTCTCTGAGGACATGACCTACCTCAAATTTCTAGTTCAACCCTGGAAGAACCATCTCTTGGAGATCAGATTAATTCTCAACATTAAATGGTAGAATATCAGAGCCATCTCAAAACCATTAATGTTGATGATATTGACTGCCCAAAGAGGATTTCTTCTAATTACATCGGCTCAACAGTTGCTGCTGATGAAGACCTGATTATCAAAATAACGGTGTAAGCATTGCATGGCTTAAGCAGCAGCAAATGATGATGGTGATGACAACGATGACTGGTGTGTCCTACAACAATAATCAGGATTGTCTCAAGTCCAAAATTTACCTCTCCGTTATCACTCCATTTGTTCTGTATACTGATTAATACTGGCCTATAGCGAGGAGAAAAGTAACATCTTATCTTCATGGATCTCTAGTTTGATGCTTAAGGATATCTGCAAGTGATATATGGTAGAGTTGAACCGAACGAGTGGAGTAGTTGCGCTTATTAATATTACGGCTATGGAGCCAAGCTCTGCATTTGAGGGACGGGTGGGTTCGAGCCCCACCATCACCTGTCCTGATAATGGTTTTCTGTGGTTTCCCATTTTCACTTCCAGGCAAATGCCAGGACAGTTCCTATTCATAGGCTATAGCAGATTCCTTTCACCTCCTTATCCAATTTCATTCACCACCATTCATTTCATGTTCATTAGCTCCTCAACTGTGGTTGCTGTCAGGAAGTGCATCCGACTCTAAAAACATATACATTCGTCTCACCTAATCCTCAACCCTGTATCAAGAAATGGAACTCAATATTGAGTGACACCAGTCCCTTCAGAAGAAAGCCGTCTGTGCTAGTATAGACACCTACTTGGAGCAGAAGAGATGGTGATTGCAAAAAGACGACGGCTATTCGAGGTAGAAGGAAAATGGCTGAAAGGACATCAAGACAACTCTGGCTTGACACACTACACAATGACCTGAGTATTGCTGGTTTCAACTCTGATGAAGCACAAGATTGCATTAATTTGTGACAAAGAATCACAAGAGCAGACCCCACCACCAAATTAGACTAACTTTGCTATGTATCTTTCTTGTTAAATTTTTAAATAATTAATTCTCTGCTCTTAACTAAGCACTTGAAAATTAAACCGTTTATTTAACTATTTTCAGTTATCTCCATAGCCCATATTGGTTCATCAGATAAATATTGTTTGACTGACTGCGCCGCATAGTTGGTAAGGTAACCATCTGCTGTGCTTGGGATTGCATAATTAAATTCCAGTTTGGTTGGTTGGCCTTTAACAGCATGAAGAATGTCGAAGACCCTTGTTAATAGACTTATTGACACGTCATAAGACTGACAGTAGTTAAAGGAGCAGGGTCAATATTATTATTATTATTATTATTATTATTATTATTATTATTATTATTTAGCTGTTGTTGTTGTATATATATTGTAGCACGGTTTACTACTTGGTTTGTATAAACTTTTTGAATAATGTCTTTATAGGTCTTGATCCAGATATCAGTCCAGATGAACAAGAAGAGAAGGCAAGATTGATTTCTCAAGTTTTGGAACTACAGAATACTTTGGATGGTAGGCTAAACAACGTTTTTTCTAGAAAATTTTATTTCTTATATTCTTTGTTATATGAAATTTGTTCATATCTTGTTTAAGTGTTGTAAAATTTATGTTCCATTACTCTGAAATAATTATGAAGACTGGTATGTGCTACAAATACCCTGTTGGCACCAAGTGGAGACTTGTGAATTTCACATTAGTATCCTGTGGTAAGAGTTAATTTAAGGCGTGTATAGTAGGGTTGCCACTCTTTTATAATGGAGAAGATTTTGTCATGAAATAATGAATATTGTTATTTACAATTTTTATTAACATGAACTACCCAAGTAAATGTACAAAATAATTACATATGCTTTTATTTAAAGATTTATTTTCTCCTTTGACAGTGACCTAAAATGTTTTAATACTATTTACATACTGCACGAATTCATGACATGTGTAATCATATAAATTATACACAGGAGAGTTTTCCACCTATTCAATACTAAGTTGTGTTTACAATGTTATTTACATTACATGGGACTAGTTTCAACCCTACTCGGGGTCATCATCAACCATATTAAACATACACAAAATTTGATGAAATCCTAAAACATGTTTCTAAGCAGCAGGAATCTTATGAATATATAATTTACAATATGAAGTGTGATTGAATTGGCAAGGGCTATGGTGCTCAAAAGGCTGCAAATGAAATTGAAATATTACGTGTGACATAGGTAAGCATTAAATAATATAAATACACTAAACATGCTGAAAAGTCTGGAATAAAAGTACAAATGAGGTGCTCTGTGTTGTAGGTTAAAAATTTCAGTATGATATTAGACTTGTGGAATTCAGTAGGTCCTGGTAATACATAACGGGTATGGACCGAGTGCTATGGTACTAAGAATGAACACAATGTAAAGTGACACATAAATTTAAAAATATACACGTATATACAATGTCCGAGTAACAAAATGTGTAGTTGATACTCTCTAGAAGAAGAGTCGACTATACACTGTATCAGCTTAAGCGGAGAATTTGGTACTTGGTGTATTAAGTAACCAAGTCATGTTGAGAGGGCTGCATGATTGATTGTTGGGCAGACTGAATATGAAGTTTTTGGATTCTTCTTGAGAAGAAAGTAGACACTGTGCGTGGTGATATTAATTGGTGGAACTCTCGGTTCATAGCGGAAAACAAATTGGACCTATTAAAATTGAGAAAAGCTAGTAAAGGACAATCAATAAACACAAACATCACCCTAAAACTACCCTCAAAAAAGAAATAACTAAACCTCTAACATTTTCCACCTTCACGTTCAACAATGATATTTATAAGTTAACCAATATCTTTAAGAAATAAGGCGTTAAAATAGCTTTCAAAACCAACAATAAGAACATGAACGTTTTACACAATACTTCACATATCTACAAGACCAGCAGTTATTTAAAATCAGGAGTTTATAGGATAAAATGCAATGCCTGTGACAAATCCTAGATCGGACAGACCGGAAGAAACTTCAATATAAGATACCATGAGCACACTAACACAATAAAATACAGTAAGTTTTCACCTATCGGCCAACACATGCAAGATTATAACCATAATTTTACCAGTTTCGAACATAACATGGACATCCTTGAATTAGCAAATAAGGGTTCTTTACTCAACATAATGGAAAATTACTACAGTACATACACCTAGACCAATATTTTAACGCCAATTACAGTCTTAATGAAATCTCAGAGAAACCCAACATCCTTTACGATTTATTTATCACTTTTCTCAGAAACAGTAATTCAGCCAACCAGAATTCAATCCTAAGTTTAATTAAAGGTACTTTTCTGAAACAAATACCCTTTCTCCCACACCCTTCAGCTCCGCCTTAAATTCCCCCCTCCTCCCCCTTCCACCCTCCCCCCCGCCCCACCCCAATCCACCACCACACTATCCAACCCGCATACGCCTGCCTTCCTCCCTTCCCATATTCCTTCTTCCTCCACCAGTCTCACACTATCAGCTAAGCTACACACACACCGCAGCGCGAGGTGAGTGTCCATTCCCTTTGTGGTAATCTTTTCCTCTTTCCGCGTACTTTGCATTTTACTGGCTTTTCAGTTTTAATAATTCGAATTTGTTTTCCGCTATGAACTGAGAGTTCTACCAATTAATATCACCACGCCCAGTGTCTACTTTCTTCTCAAGAAGAATTCAAAAACTTCATATTCAGTCTGCTCAACAATCAACCATGCAGCCCTGTCAACATGACTTGGTTACTTAATACACCAAGTACCAAATTCTCCGCTTAAGCTGATACAGTGTATAGCCGACTCTTCTTCTAGAGAGTATCAACTACACATTTTGTTACTCAAACATTGTATATACGTGTATATTTTATATATGTGTCACTTTACATTGTGTTCATTCTTAGTACCGTAGCACTCGGTCCACAACCGTTACGTATTATCAGGACCTACTGAATTCCATGAGTCTAAAATCATATTGAAATTTTTAACCTACAACACAGAGCACCTCATTTGTACTTCTATTCCAGACTTTTCAGCATGTTTAGTGTATTTATATTTAATGCTTACCTATGTCACACATAATTAGGGCCCGGATGTTTATGCAGTAATAGGTTAGAATGCAAACTTCCTGAAGCGTGTAACAAGTATAGTCTACCTTCACAACGACTATGCTACAGGGTTTGCATAAACAATAGGGGTACGGCCCATCAAAACCCCTATAATTTATGTTACTCTTGCTACATTATGGAAGAGCGGGTGGACACTTCCTACTAACCAAATTAGTTTGCAATCTAAGCGGTTACCGCATAAAAATCCGGGCCCTACACATAATATTTCAATTTCATTTGCAGCCTTTTGAGCACCATAGCCCTTGCCAATTCAATCACACTTCATATTGTAAATTATATATTCATAAGATTACTACTGCTTAGAAACATGTTCTAAGATTTCATCAAATTTTGTGTATGTTTTAATATGGCTGATGATGACCCCGAGTAGGGTTGAAACTAGTCCCATGTAATGTAAATAACATTGTAAATACAACTTAGTATTGAATAGGTGTAAAACTCTCCTGTGTATAATTGATATGTTATCTCAGTTCAATACGGACCAACAACATGAAGTTCATAACCCTTGATGTGTAATCAAACTTAACACTGACAGATCCTCTTATTTAAAGTCATATTTTTAGATTGATGCATTCACAGCCCATATTAATAGCCTTTATATACTTTTGGGATTTTATTGAGTCAGAGAAACTCTTCACATTTCGTGGAGGCTTTGCTCCATGTCTCCAGAAGAGAAACACATCTGTCCACAATTAAGACTTCTCTAAGATGATGTTTTGTACTTGAAAATACTTGACAGTTGATAAGTTTTAAGTGATACTCTTGTTTGTCTCCAGACGGCTCACTGTGCGCTGTTCTTCCCTGTGGAAAGTGACAACGCCATCGTAGCTCAAAGTAAGATGTTTCCTGTTTAAAACGTCTGTTTGTTGCAGAATAGACGGAAAGGTCATCAGACTAATCAAAGACATTGGGAGAGGAATATGGTTGAGAAGTTAATAAAATGAAGTGCATTTACAATAGATGAGTGGTTAAGTATTTTCAAGCTCAAACCATCATTGTTAGAGAAGTCTTAGTCGTGGACAGGTATGATTCTCTTCTGAAGAGTCTGCAAAACTTAAGGAACTTCTCTTTGTTTTCTTTGAAATGGGAAGATCCCAAAATATAATGTCTTTTAGTCATACTTATTTTCATCTTTGACAGCAGCTGAAAGTTTTGATTACTATTTACATACTACACAAATTCTTTGTATGTGCAATCCTAATTAACACTGATTAGTAACTCAATATTCATTAACCATGGAAAGGGCATCAAGAATCTTTTCAACTGGGTTGAGATATAAATATTTGTAGTTCTTAATGTAGTGGGCCACCAGCTTCCATCCCCTCAGTACCTTACATTGGTCTCCTCAACTATCAGTGTGCGTAGACAGTTCACTTCTCCCGCTCCTCAGTTTCAGCCTGAGTGCATTGTTTGACAGACTGGAAAGCTTTTAAGTTAAATTCACTAAGTCAACACTGAAAAGTATGGCTTCCTTATTAAGAAATGAACTGTACTATTTGATTTGCATTATCTGAAGCCATCTCCTTTCAGTTTTGACTCGGTTAATTTATAACTGTTAGTTTCGACAGACTGAAGAGCCTAACCATTGTAAAAGAACTAATTGAATTGAGGGAACTGGTGGAAAGTTTCCCTGCCCGATTATGATTTGAAGTATAGTGTTGCTGTTTTAAATATAATGATAAGAAATGACATTCATGTGATGTATTTCAGATTTATCTCAGCGAGTAGACAGTGTGAAAGAGGAAAACCTGAAACTGCGGTCAGAAAATCAAGTACTAGGCCAGTACATTGAAAATCTTATGTCTGCCTCAAGCGTATTTCAATCAACATCACCGAAAACAAAGAAGAAGTGAGCACAAGAACCAAAGGATATTCAGCATTTTGCTTCCCTCTCTTCGCCATTCAGGTAGAGTTTATTGTGCACAAATGGTCGCCAAACACAGGACTCATTGGTGATAGCTTCATGTATTTCTTTCATACTGCCTCTGTGATAACATGATTTAGTTAATGAAGACCACCACAGCTAATATGTGAAGCGCAAGTGCAATCAAGGATGGAAGTTCCAGTGCCATTCCTTTTATCTTGCTTTGCTTGTCCTCAGAGTATACAATTTGTCAGTAAAGTGACCACTTCAGAGACAAATGTTTATTTGAATCTTGTACGTATTTTGCCATGCTTAAGTGTTTGCTTCGTATATGTCTGATTAATATGCACTGAAGAATATTTGCTAAATGACTGAGGGACTTGGGGCATCATTAGATGAACAATGGATATTGATCAAAAGTGAAATTCATTCTCTTCCTCAGATAGTTGCAGCTTTGTATAGACATCCGAATTGGGGTTGTTGAACCCTATCACTAATACAAATTCAGGTTCCTCCTACTCAAGACCAAATGGTTACATATTTTTAGTGTTCTGAAATAGAATATTATTCAGTTAGTAGTTTAAAAAACTAGTAATCTCTCACAATCAGAGTCTGTGCAATATATTGATATTTCATGAGAATAACTATCTTTTTAATTATGGATATATGTTAAATATAATATATGGATATACTATCAAACTATCAAATGTTATTGATCAAGTAAACTAATATAGGTATATATAAGTGGATGAAACCTTGACGATAGGTGTTCATTATATTCTCATGCTTGAGATATATTATGTTATTTGACTTGAAAATAGTGATAAAACAGGAGATCACTTATAAGTCAAGACATTTCCTTGTATTCTTAAAAAATCATGCAAATCTTGCACTTTATTTTCTACTTTATGATTCCCCTTTTCCATCTATAATTAACTGATGAGGCTGTTGAGGCACTGATGTTTTGAATAATATAAGTTCCAGGATAAACTGAAGAATCTTAACTGCACCCAACATGCGGGAGTGATGACATGATGATGATGATGATGATGATGATGATAATCGTCTGTCTTCAGAGTTGTATCTTAATTAATTTTATTTTTTTACTTCATGTAATCTTTCCTTTTGTGTTAATCCTAACCTGTGCACAATCAGTGAATGAATCATGAATAGCTCTTACGATCTTTGTATGTAATTTCTATTTAAATACAAAACGATGAGATGCAGGGAGCTTCTTGGACGTCGATGACCAAGGATTGTGAAAAGGAACAGAAATCCTTTGTGAGCAATAATAAGAAAACTTAATAATTATTTCATAACTAATATTTTTGTCTGAATACAAGGACAAATAAAATGTGGTGCATGCTGTTATAAAAGTATAGCACTTTCTAAAAATATTGCTATATCACTTTTTGTTTACAACTATTATCTGCATCTGACGAGAGGCCGTGACAGCTTGTCGGTACAGCACGAGTAACAGATTAGTCATGATAGACAATGCGAGCTCTCTGAAACATATGCATGTTCATTATTGAACAGTTCATTCTGCAGTACTTCACAGTAAATGTGTAACTAAAGCACAATTGCACTACCAGTTTGAAACTTCATAATAGCACCTCACTTTGCAAGAATCACTGCAGATGGAACAGATGTTGTCAGGCCTTGAGACTTGAGATTGGCGTATGTGCAGCAGCCATGCTACCCCTCCCACCCCTTACCCCACATTCACGCAACTTCTCGTCAGATGACCATAGTAGGATTTAATATCTTGATTTGTAAAGTCCGAGATGATGCAGTCTACCTTCTTCCTGGGGAACAAAAGTTCATCAGTACTTCATGTTAGGGGCCAACAATTCGTACTAGTGATTTGAGTCCATCTGTAAATCATAATACTTTAAAGTGATGTGATATTTTTGGAATAGTGGGTTTTATGTCAACAGTTAAAATTTCAACAGATATTTCACTTTACAAGTTAAAATATTTCTTTGATTTGTAGTTGAAGTTGAATCATCTTACAGCAGTTAAATAAAAAATTTCTTTCTCCCTCCCACCTTTCATCCTCAAACTGCATTGTTGAATATCAATCCATGCAATTTACTGTGAGCATTAATATGAAAGAAAGTGTTTAACTCCTGGGAAAATGTAATGAAGCACTCTGAAATGTTCTGTGAAATCAGAATTTTTTGGCTTTTATCTTGTGTTTAAATTATTAATGAAAATTTTTGTGTAGCATTTTTCCTATTTAAAAGTATTTCTGTAGGCTTACGATTATCTAACTGACCATTATTTTCATATCTATTCCATTTCTATGAACTATTTCATGAGTGATCTGGTGATGACCCCATTGATTGTTATGCTTGTGATGTTGTAGACATACCTGTTACAGATTTACTGTCTTGAGTGTTAATTTTTTTCAGGATTATTACATGTAAAATTTGTTGACAGGAAAATATATCTTTGTTGACTAGATGAAAACTTTGCTTTTATTTTTCATGCTCAACATTCCAATTGAATTAACTATGCAGAGATTATTTGTCTCTGAAGGTGGCTCCAGATTTTGAACAGTGCACATGATCTTTAATACATACATGTTTATAAAAATTCAGTTATTGGAATTCTGTTGATTTCATAACTCCATTTCTTTTTTTGTTGATACATATTAAATATCAGCAATCCTTAGTTTTATAAAGTTGTGTGTATGTTACACTAATGTACATGTTTGTAGGATAATGCAGAATGATAAGCTGTATTTTTAAAACATTTTGCCAAAGAATGTTATGAACATTACACAATCAATTTAAATTGTGGTCTAGAATAATATTCTGTATTGTATAAGGACTGCAAATTAAATTATATAATGTAATAAATTATTGTCACCAAATACTTTTATCTTGTTTTTCTATAAGCCAAAGTAATAAAACTTTTACCGTTGAAAATAGTTATTCCTTATTGGTTAATTAATGCTCTCGTCTCCTTGGACAAAAATACTACCTTGCCTTACATAATAAGTAGTTGTATACTATACAAATGATATGAAGTTCATTATTAAGTATTGCATATTTGAGGAAACTGCAGGAAATTTTACTGTTTCTTGAAGAATGTAACTTAAAAGTTTTCAGTCTGTCAAACAACATTAAATATTACACTATAACATACCTGTAAAAAAAAAAAAAAACCATTATTAAACAAGGAATAAAAATACACACTATTAAACAAAAAATTATTCCATGTTTAATAATATGGTTTTTACAGATGTGTCATAGTGTAATATTTATATTTAACTTGCGTGTTTGACAGACTGAAAAGCTTTTAAGTTACATTTAACCGAGTCTACACTGGAAAGTGGCTTCCTTCTTAAGAAATGTTTCTTGAAGGGGAACAATAATTGTAACATTGCAAAAAAAGAAAAGGAGGAGGAAAGGAGGAAACTAATCCACAACTTTAATAAAACTAATTATTTATCAAATGAGATAAACAAAAGCACAGAAGATAAATATACATTAATGTTTATAAATTTACAGGGACACGTCACAGCCCTGCACTTGGTTTCGAGCTGCCAAGAACATGGACTGCCCTCAATGGGATTCAGACTAACCATGGAATCTGTGCTGAATCACACTTTAAATGGGGTAAAAATTATTTGTCCCCAATGTGACTGTGGTGCTCCCCTGAAGTCAGTTCACCACATTGTATTTGAATGTTATAGAAGAGCATATAGGTCTGATTTCCTTATGACAACACTTGCAGCCATAGAGTGGATAGGAAATTTAGACTTAACGCCTGCTTTGTCATGTTCCCCTGTAATATAACCATTGAAAATATAGCTCATGGCAAGCTGAGGAAAATCTAGAGGAACTGGGGGTGATGAGTGGAAAGATGTCTTATTTAAAGACAGCAGTGTGTGAAAATGTGCAGTTTGTCCTCTTGTATTTTCATACTTATCCTTGTCACCTTTCTGTTGCTCTAAGCCAGGCTTGTTGAGGACGCTGGCTACCACGAGAGGATTGTAGCTAGCATGACAGGCATGGCAAATGGCTGCTGGCGATGTACTTGCCCTCGGTCACTCTGTACAATATAACATTGCCTACAAAATGATGGCTAACCTCACCCCAGTTAGAACTGTTCTGGGCAGATATCTAGACAGTTTCTGTCAACGATGTCGCAGATAGAAAGAAACACTGACCCACATCCTTGGACTACGCTGGTACAATGAAGTGTCTATCTTTAATTGCCAATGAACTGTGGAGGAGGAGCTTGAATATGTACAAATATGTCCACGATGTATCATCTCCAATAGCACAAAGTGTATTGATGTAATAGCTTTCAACAGCAAGAAGGGATACATAATTGACCTGACCATCCAATTCGAAAACCATATGGGCCAGCTACAAGAAGGAAAGTGCTTTTCTGCAACAATAAGTACCACCTGGAGGAAACTGGACTAATGCTAGGGGTACGTGCTATAGTACTGTCCTTCCTATAGTTCTGGAAATGGTTCAGCTTACCACAGAAGACCATCTTGAGCATCATCATAGCTGTCGTATGTGGATCACTGGGAATTCTATGGGCCCACCTAAACCCCAAATGAATTCCACAGAGATGAAGATAAAATCCTCATTTTCTGAAACCTGGTTGAGACATCTGCTGAGAAGTTTATGAAATTTATTGTTTTGTTTTTTAATTATGTAACACTTTCACTCTTTAAAAAAATATTGGTTTGTTTGCTTTGTCTATAGTTGACAGTCTGTGCATTTGGGAAATGTTTCGTTATTTCTAGTGATAAAATCATATAAGAAATATCTGCCATGGCTTAGATCTTGCATCAGGTGGTTACTGTAACATTAGTTTTTATTTCTAAAAATTAGTAGGAAACCTTTAATAGAAATCAGAACTATTTTGTTATAGTTTACTTTTTTAAAGAAAGAGAGACGTCTAGAGATTGAAGAAGTGGGGAATTGTTCCTCTTGCTCTATTTAAGAATTCTATCTTATCAATGGTATTTATCCTTATCTCTCTCTCTCTCTCTCTCTCTCTCTCTCTCTCTCACACACACACACATATTTTGTTTTCTTAAGTTTTCATCTTACTTAGCCATGAAAAATCGGATCTAGTTGACAAGAAGTAAGGTGAGCAATATTTTACTTAAATGCTTTCATGACCGCTGAGTAACTGTTAAAAAGTTAAAAATCTACTGTGTTTGTTTTAACGATAATCAGAAATGAAATCAATAACATGTTTTAGTCAACAGCTTCCTCTAAGTAGAAAACCACACTTCGCCCCTGTAGAGCTGATTTCCAAGATACATTATCCTTTGTATCTGAAGGGTTGACAAGAAGAAAAGGCAAGTTCCAATAAAGGGATAAAAGTGTTTGCAAGAGAAAATTTGCCAGAAAACAGATTGACATTTACAGAAAGAGAGAAAACATGGGGCCAGGTAATAATAGGATAGAAGATAGAGTAGCTAATTAATTTTTAAGAAGAAATGGAAAATGTTAGTCAACATTTGAGTCAAAGCTTTAAAATATGCACGCTTAACACTAAACTTATCACTAAATCCTTATATATTACACAAAACATCATCAATATCCTCAATAACAACTTAATCTTGCACTGTCATTAAAAGAAAATTTTGCTCAATATTAAAACTTTGAGTCAGGTTGGCTAACTTAAGAATACACAACAATATAGAAATGGAAAAAAAAAAAAATTGAGAAGACTTTACGAGTTTAAAATCAAATATAGAAAGGTTTGCTACAATATCATTATTGAGAGATACCATATATAAGATCCTATGTCGAGTGAGAATAGGTTATGGTACGGAAGAAAATCTGCTACCATTGTGGTGTCGAATAACAGCGGTTGATAATGAGAAAGCAGATCACAGAATTTGTAGCTTTGCGGAAGCATGCAAGATATAGCCTTCTATAAGGCAAGGAAACAAAACGGCAATAAAGGGTGGGCGATCTTGGAAGTCTGAAATGGGCGTGGGCTACCATAGAGGTCAGAAGTGGATGGTCCGAGAGAAAATAGACTGAAGTCATAAAACATACAAGAAAGGACAAATTTTAAATCCACGTGCAACATGCATTACCAATTCTCTATCAGGAGCTAAGTCTTTAGGATAAGGGCCAAAAACTACAACGAGGCACTCATTGGAATGATAACAATCGAGGTATATTCCAATTGAGGGATAAGCAACAAAATTATTACACATCTAACTAGTGATGGGCAACGCTCTCGCTCGAGACTCTTGAGACTGACGTCGCATATCTCGAGACTCTTGCGAGAATGCCGAGACCAATTCTCCTGTAGCGCAAGCTGTGCAACGTACCAGTAACTACGACTGTAAACTTGATAGTATATCATTGGCAGTTATTGCGTGAAATAACGTTCTCTTATGAAAACGTGTGAGCCAATACATTTTGTCAAAAGCCTGGAAAAGTACTGCATGTTCAACTGTGAACCCCGTAATACCATTAACTAAAGTGGAAACAGAATGTCAGTATCTTAAACTGTTCACGACTTATTTGGGGTGGATATCTTAGGTGAATAACAGTGCATAATTTGTGAATAACTGTAGATAGGATGTACACCTACTTGGATACTAGAGGCGTGCCTTATTCGAACCTGAGATGGGGAAGATGTGCTTTGCTACATACGCAACCCTCATTACACATGAGTGGAACGTGTAACAGGGGTGATGGGCAACGCTCTCGAGACCGATTCTCGTGTGCTGCGAGCTATGCAACGTCCCAGTAACTACGAGTGTAAGCTTGATAGTTATCATCAGTAGTTCTCACATGGAAACGCGTGTGACAAGTTTTGTCAAAATCCTATGAAAGCACTGCATGTTGAACTATGAGCTCCCTACCATTAACGAAAGTGAATACAGAATGCCAGTATCTTAAACTGTTCACGCCAGGCTGAGTGGCTCAGACGGTTGAGGCGCTGGCCTTCTGACCCCAACTTGGCAGGTTTGATCCTGGCTCAGTCCGGTGGTGGTATTTCAAGGTGCTCAAATACGTCAGCCTCGTGTCGGTAGATTTACTGGCACGTAAAAGAACTCCTGCAGGACTAAATTCCGGCACCTCGGCATCTCCGAAAACCATAAAAGAGTAGTTAGTAGGACGTAAAACAAATAACATTATTATTAAACTGTTCACGAGTTATGTCGGGTGGACTTCTTAGCTGAATAACCCGTATAATTTGTTAATAATTGTTATTAGGATGTAATCCTACCTCGATGCCTCACAATCGTTGTCGGCAGGGTAGTTTCAGACTGGGCCAGAGGTGTTCTGTGACGATTCCTCTTCATTGATATTATGCGTTTGTAAGTGCCGGATCATCCCAGAGGTATTTCTGCCGATCTATTTTACTTCTTTTTAATAAGCAACACAGTGGGCTGTGCCATGTGACATCTCTTAAAAATAATCGACATCATCGACTTACGTTGCGTTTCAGACATTGTCTTCAAGTTGTCGCGTACAGTTCGAATCGTAGTCGACGAAAGTGAGACAGAATATGAAATAAGTTCTTTCCCGAGTTCTGCATAAAAGGCAAAGGTCCCATGGCTTTGTACGTGAAGTTTAAAACAACAAATATAACGGTCATGAACATTTATTGACCTTGAAAATGTTTGCTTTGTTGATAAATGCCACAATCTCGCTTACGGACAGACTTTATTTTTTATTTCCGTTTTTTGCCAACCAAAGCAAAGGGAGTAAGGTTCGGTTCTTAGCATATGTTTTCAAGACTTGAGGATGGACGTCAGGAAAACGGTTTTTCAGCTTAACAAACATATTGTTTACAACTTCAGGTTCCCTGTTCAAATCTGTTCGTCCATATCAGTTCAAATTTAGTGATCATTTCAATGAAATAATCGAAAGGGACGAGCAAACCTCCAAGAGACAACATGTGTACCCACCCCAGACTTGGGTCATCAGGTGGTGTCAAAACCTCTCGCATGCACACGGACCTGTCAAATTTTCGCCAGCAATATGCGATGAATCCCGCAACGTACCATACGAGTGGCATCGGAAAGAGGAAAATCGCTGGAATTGGCTCCTAACAACAACAACAATCTGATCATAAAAATGTCCCAGATCTCTTAGGCGCGAAAATGAATTTATTCAAACTGCTGTGAGAATGTATTTAATGCCGAAAGATTACATGTCTTTGAAAAGGCCAAGCAGGGAACGGATACTTTTCAAAAGTCCTTTGTAAAAGGGAAGCATATGTTTCGCAGAGCCAACACGCATGTTCTCACAACACTCATAAAATTCTGTGAGGCATTTCTCCTGTGCATCGCGATAAATGCCAAACTCACATGCAAGTGGCTTGTCACTCTCAGGTATTCTAGAATTCAAAATGTCTAGTGTCTCATAGGCAAGCTGTATGAATGCACTAACATTTTCTTTGTCTGGCATCAAGTACCGGATAGCCTGTGCTGTTGTGTTAGAAAACAACTCGGCTGCTAATCATACATACTGCCATTCCCTGCCTATAACATTAATTATTAATATGTTTCTGAGAAAGCTTAGGACACATTCACCACTATCCAGAAGCAGTAATTTTTGAATAACATTTTTCATTGCTGGTTTTTTTGCAAGGTAGTACAATACCTTTGTCCAAGAAATGATTTCTCATTAACTTCAATAAATAAGGTACATCAGCAGACACCCACACATTTCTGCTCGCATTGTGAGGAATAGGAAAATGAGTGTTTGGGTATGTTACCTCAATTTCTTTCCAAACAGATGCATTCTTGGCTCACATGTCTACCACAGTAGCTACAACTTTGTACGAGACGTACTCCAAGGACAATATTATTCTTTCAGAAGCGTAACTGTCACTTATACGTCAAAATCAAAGTAGACAGTTTGTTTCCAAGATGCAAACAACCCCCATACCATAACAACAAGAACATTGCTATGTGATCCTACTATTCTGTCTTCTTCTTCGTCATAACAAATTCTGTTATCAATGTTCATCTCCCAGAATGATACAACACAGATTTGTTCTTTGTCGTTCAGTCTTTCAGCTTGCATTTTCATTAGAAGTAAAATATGCCTGTCCGACAATGAAATGAGCAGTTTATCCATGTTCTTAGCGTTAAAACTGCAGGCAGTGGGTATCCCATTTTATTCTTGCAAGTAAATGTAGCATTTCTGTGAAAGAGCATGTAGAGTAATCGCTTTACAAATGTCCTCCATATCCTTTTCAGACCTGAAAGAAAACTGGCAGTGTGAATTTTTGTTTGTACATCAAAAACTGACTAAAATGCTCTTAAATACATATGTTTTTAGTTTATTTTACAAAATAAAAATTAACATCTGAGAAAAAGCACCCACACAATTGTGCGTGTCAGGACATAATTCACTACTTACAAAAATAAAAAATTACCTCAATGCATGTGAATATACATATGTACATGAACAAATGTTCTATTTTACAGTGGGGAATAATTTAAAACAATGAAATCTTCATTCAAACACAAGTAAATATTACATTTTCTACACTGAGGACAAGTTTTGCTTTTACTGCCCTTTTGGCAGCAGCACCCAGTCATCGGATCTGAAAGAAATCTGGAGGTGTGAATTTTCGTTTGTACGTCAAAAACTTACTAAAATGCTCTCAAATACATGTTTTTACAGTTTATTTTACAAAATGAGAACTTTCAGCTAAAAAACAGAACCCACACAATTGTGCATGTCAGGACTTGATTCACTACTTACAAAAAATAAAAAAATAAGAAAATTCAGCTCAGTACATGTGAATATACACATGTATATACACATAAGAAAATTCAGCTCAGTACATGTGAATATACACATGTATATACACGTGAATATACACATGTATATGATCAAATGTTCTATTTTACAGTGTGGAGCAATGTATTTTAAACAATTAAAATCTTATACATTACATTTCTCACAGAGAGTACGAGTTCTGCCTTCACAGTCTTTTGGTGGCAGCACCCAGCACTCTTGCGTGCATTGCCTGCAGGGAAACCTAGCCCGCACACTTGTGCGTATCAACATTCAAAACCTATTGGTATCACATACGATGTTGTAAGTTCACAATTTACGTTCACTAAACAATTTAAACACTTCATTGATTATATTCTGATATTCAGTAGAGCTTCTAGATTAATATGAATGCAGTAAATAAATACTTATTTTAGGCATTATTGATTCCCGCCATCTTGCCGATGAACTGTATTTTAAAACTCTTCTTCCTGCCCCCTGGTGGTCAAGCGCTAAATAAAAACAACTGAAGTACATTCTACGTGTCCCGCACAAGCACTGCAGTCTGGTCTGGCACTAAGAAAACATCAAATAAGCTCAGAGATTTAAAAAAAACACAAACCCGCACAATTGTGCGTACACAGTCTGAAAGGGTTATTCCATTGAACTCGTGTAGATCCTTTTAACACGTGTTGTATTTGGCTGGGTGAAAATATTTTCCTCAGTTTACGTTAAACTTCGTCACACACTAAAGCACTCATGTTATTCTTTAGTTTGTGAATATTTCTTTGTAAAAGTGACAGCCTACTCGCAAGTCCTTTGTTTCGTAATTTTAATTTCGTATTCATATCATAAAACCAAGCGTTTCTTGCTTCAAGAGCTGCAATAGTTTTTAATAAGTTGTCCTTTTCTAAAGTGGTAGTAGGATTATTTTGTGTATCAGTACATTTGTCAGTTGTTCTCTTAATGGGTGATCGATTTTTTTAGTCTCAAGAGTTCTTTTTTGCAATTGTCTTTAGTCATACCGCTCTTTCCTTTCTTCTGCAGTAGGCGAGGTCATGTAGGCACTAACTGCAGGCATGTTATCATTCCTACCTATTCATGTTAATGCATGGCAACATAAGTGAGGGAACAGCACTGGGTTAGAGCACCTACTTAACGAGGCAAATTCAATAATTGAGACTTCAAATCTCTTATGTAGTCTGACTGCTAAAAATGAAGAGAGCATATTCGAGCATTTTTAATATTTACCGAGTCTTTTCTGTAGCACTTTGATACCCAAACCTTTTGTAATTTAATATCACGCGGGAAAGCATGCAAAACTATTACACTTTCTTTGGTGTTTCGGTTGTAGGATTTAAAGTTTACTACAGCACTGTAAAGAATAGAACGGTAGTCACCATATCACGACCGCATATTGAGCGATGTCTCTTTATGGTTTCATTTCGCATTATCTCAACCTTGTACCAAGTAAGTCGCAGCCAAACAGCAGAAACGAAAAATGAAACTAGGACCTCTGACACTCTTTTAAACACATACGCACTGTAGACATAAACAAGTACATCCGATACATGTGGTAACTGAAGGATTTGCCGCGATCTACCCGGGTCCCGCATGGCTGGCTGTTCCACCGTGACGTCATGCGCTAAGCGAGGAAAATGCAACACCTTCTGCGCACGGCTGAGTGCGCCCCCCTGCTATTCATTCTTCTGATCTGGGCTAAAAGCCTCCTCAGCCACCAATACATACTCTTCAATCTACTGGAGTCAAGTCTAGAAGAGTCCAGCGTTCGTTACTCTCAGATAACATGTATCCGTACTACCAGTACACACTGGTCACCACTGCTACCGTCGCTACCACCACCTCTACTATCACCACCGCCACTCACAAGGGAATTAGCGCAAGTTACGATCGCAACTGTAAAAATGTTTTGGTTTGCATGTAAGAGTTTTATATTTACATTACAAATATGTGCACAATATTTTGCCATTGATGATTACACTGCACTTTATAATCATGCGCCTGTTCAGTCACAGAGTTCAAAAAATTAGTTGTTGGTAGTTCTTGGAAGAAGATTATAAGGATGAAGATGTCCACAGTGTATAAAGTGCCCGAAACAGAGTTGCTTATCACTTTAGGAGCATTTCATGAATGCCTGCATTAAGCAGTCTTCCGAGTACACTGCTTTTGAACATCAAAAATACGTTCGGGTGGTGTTTTAACCTTGCTGGTCTGAAATCATATCCAGCTACAGTCCACAAGTACCGAACAAAGTCTGCAAGGACTGGAGAACAGAACTGATTGTGTAGGATACACTTCAGCAACGAAATTGAATCCATCGATGATGGTGTGAACTGCTAGTCGTTAAGGATACTGTGATCTTCAATCCGCTTCAGCACCGCCTTGAACTGTCGGAAGATAGCACATCAAGTGGTTGAATGTAAGGTGTGCACCCAGGACGGATGGTCTTGACTGTATACACCATGTTTTGAGAACAAATAAATAAGGCACAGTAAAGTTTTCCACCTATTAAATACTAAGTTGTATTTACAGTATTTACATTACATGGGACTAGTTTCAACCCTACTCGGGGTCATCATCAGCCATATTAAAACATACACAAAATAAACGCGAAATCCTAAAACATGTTTTCTAGCAGTAAGAGTCTTATGAAAAATATAATTTTACAATAAGAAGTGTGGTTGAAATGTTGCAAATGAAAATGAAATATTACGTGTGATGTGGGTGAGTAATAATTAATACAAGTAAGAATTCTGGAACAAAAGTACAAATAAGGTGCTCTGTGTTGTTAAAATTTATAGACTCATGGAATTCAGTAGGTCCTGGTGATACATAACGGGTGCTATGGCAAAAAGAATGAACACAAAGTAAACTGACACATATATAAAAAAATACAGGTATGTACAATGTCTGAGTAACAAGATGTGTGTTTGATACTCTCTGGAAGAAGAGTCGACTAAACACTGTATCAGCTTAAGCGGATAATTTGGCAGTTGGTGTATTGAGTAACCAAGCCGTGTTGATGTGCTGCATGGTTGATTGTTGTGCAGACTGAATATGAAGTTTTTGAATTCTTGTCGAGAAGAAAGTAGACACTGTGAGTGGTGATATTAATTGGTGGAATTCTCAGTTCATAGCGGAAAACAAATTGGACCTATTAAAATTGAGAAAAGCCAGTAAAAAGTAAAGTGCGCGGAAAAGGAAAAGATTAACACAAAGTGAATGGGCACTTACCTCGCGCTGTAGTGTGTGTAGTTTAGCTGATTGTGTGCGACTCATGGCGGAAGGGGAAATATGGGCGGCGAGGAGAGCAGCTGCATGCGGGTTGGGTAGAGTGGTGGTGGCTTGGGAGGGGATGGGGGGGCGGGGGTTGATAGGGGGGATTTAAGGCGGAGCTGAAGGGTGCAGGAGAAAGGGTAATTGTTTCAGAAAAGTACCTTTAATTAAACTTAGGATTGAGTTCTGGTTGGCTGAATTATTGTTTCTGAGAAAAGTAATAAATAAATCGTAAGATATGTTGGGTTTCCCAGAGATTTCATTAAGATTGTAATTGGCTTTTAAAATATTGGTCTACGTGTATGTAGTCATTTTCATTATGTTGAGTAAAGGACCCCTATTTGCTAATTCAAGGATGTCCATGTCCTGTCAATATGGGTAAAATTATGGTTATAATCTTGCATGTTTTGGCCGATAGCTGAAAACGTATTGTATTTTATTGCGTTAGTGTGCTCATGGTATCTTATACTGAAGTTTCTTTTGGTTTGCCCGATGTAGGATTTTTCACAGGTATTGCATTTGATCCTATAAACTCCTGATTTTAAAAAACTGCTGGTCTTGTTGATATGTGAAGTATTGTGTAAAACATTCATGTTTTTATTGTTGGTTTTGAAAGCTATTTTAACACCTTGTTTCTTGAAGATATTGGTTAACTTGTAAATATCATTGTTGAACGTGAAGGTGGAAAATGTTAGAGGTTTAATTATTTCTTTTTTGAGGGTAGTTTTAGGGTGATGTTTGTGTTTATTGATTAACCTTTCTATAAAATTATTGCTGAAGCCGTTGAATTTTGCAATACCGCGGATAGTGTGAAGTTCATTCTTAGATCTTTCTTGGACATAGGTATGCTAAAAGCTTGATGAACTAGGTTATTGTATGTAGCATGTTTGTAGGATTGGGGGTGTACTGAATCTTGGCGAATGGTGGAGGCTGTTTGAGTAGATTTTCTGAATATTTTGTAACTGAAAGAAAATCTGAGTTTCTAGTGATAGTTAAATCTAGAAAGTTCATTTTTTTATTTGATTCGGATTCTAGTGTGAATTTGATATGAGGATCAATATTGTTCAGTCTTAGGAGGGTGGTGGAAGCGTTAATTGATTTTTCATCCATGATTACAAAAACATCATCGACAGATGGCCCAGAAGTGAATGTTTTCAAATTCATTGTCAGTTTTGGTGTATTCGAGGAAATCTAGGTATATTTCTGCCAAGATGCCTGAGGCCGGTGATCCCATTGCTAAGCCATCCTGTTGGTATATGACATTGTCGAAAGTGAAAAAGTTATTTTTGACAATTAGTTTTAATACTGTGATAAAATCTTGTATCTCTAGTTTGCTTAAATGGCTGTTTTTGTTTAAATTGTTTTTATTAATTATCGGAATTAATTTTGATACTTGTGTGCTGAGAGCCTCCGTGGCTCAGACGGCAGCGCATCAGCCTCTCACCGCTGGATACTGTGGTTCAAATCCCGGTCGTTACATGTGAGATTTGTGCTGGACAAATCGGAGGTGGACAGGTTTTTCTCCGGGTACTCCAGTTTTCCCTGTCATCTTTCATTCCAGCAACACTCTCCATTCTCATTTCATAGCATCTATCAGTCATTAATAAATCGCTTTGGGAGTGGCGACCCCATCGTACTAATAGCCTATATCTGCTTCATTCATTCCATCCCTGACCCGGTTAATGACTGGAAAACAGGTTGTAGGTTTTCATTTTCACTTGTATGCTGGGGTACATTTTACAATATCAAAAGAGTGATCGAGTAATCAGGTTGCATAGTTAACTTGTTTAGTTTTTCTACTTGTTCTGATGTGTTTTTAATAGACTTTTGGATAAAAATTGATAGTTTTTTCTTAAGAAACTTTGAATGAATTGTGATATTTTGTATAAGGGGCTTGGTCTATAGTTGATAATTGGGCGAATGGGAATGCAGGCTTTGTGTATTTTGGGAAGAGCTTTAGCAGTAGGGAGACCTGGGATCATATGTATGAGTTTGGATTTTTCCTGTTCAGTGAATAAAAATGAAGTGTTTTTAAGAGTTTGTTTAAGTAGTCTTTGAATTTTTTGGGTGGGGTCTTTTCTGGTTATAGAAAAGGAGCTATCTGTGAAAAAGTTTGTTGTTTTTTAATGTATTCTTTTTTGTCCATGATTACTGTAGTATTGCCTTTGTCAACTTTGGTTACGATGAGTTCGTCTTTGATTTTCGTTTTGAGGGCGTATATTTGCCTTTGTTCAGCTATTTTTACCTTATTATTGAGATCATTTTTGGAGTTGGTTAAATTGGAGAGAATGTTGCTGAGTTTCCTTTTAACATCGATTCTAACCTCATTTTGCGTATCTTCCGGCATTTTGTTTACGGCTAGCTCTGATTCTGTAATCATAGTGGTGGCTATGTTGAGGCTGTTCAAACTGGGCCAGTTGTGTTTCGGTCCCCTGGCTAAAGTTAAGTGTTCAATTTCGCTTAAGGGTGTGTTTGATAGATTTACGACAGGTGGATGAAACTGCTTAGAATCGAACATGTTTCTGTTGGAGTTTCTAGTTTGATTGTTATGTGGTTGGGAGTTTTTTCTCCAAATTTGATTGTTTCCTGACTAGTTCGTGGAATAATTTATTTTCTACTTGGTGATAGAAAAGTGTCCATTGTGCGTTTGAAAGTAGTTTAGTCACTGCAAGGTGAGCGTCATATAATTTCTGATTCAAAAAAGATTTCTTCCTATACAAAAACTTAATTTCGACTCTTAACCAAATTCCATTCGCCCAATTATTAACTATAGACCAAGCCCCTTATACAAAATATCACAATTCATTCAAAGTTTCTTAAGAAAAACTATCAATTTTTATCCAAAAAGTCTATTAAAAACACATCAGAGCTAGTAGAAAAACTAAACAAGTTCAGTATGCAACCTGATTGCTCGATCCACTCTTTCGATATTCTAAATATGTACCCCAGCATACAAGTATCAAAATTAATTCCGATAATTAAAAACAATTTTAAAAAAAACAGCCACTCAAGCAAACTAGAGATAGAAGATTACATCACAGTATTAAAACTAATTGTCAAAATAACTTTTTCACTTTTGACAATGTCATATACCAACAGGATGGCTTAGCAATGGGATCACCGGCCTTAGGCATCTTGCAGAAATATACCTAATTTCCTCAAATACACCAAAATTGACAATGAATTTGAAAACATTCACTTCTGGGCCAGATATGTTGACGATGTTTTCGTAATCATGGACGAAAAGTCAATTAACGCTTCCACCACCCTCCTAAGATTGAACAATATTGATCCTCATATCAAATTCACACTAGAAACCGAATTAAATCTAAAAATTAACTATCACTAGAAACTCAGATTCTTTCAGTTACAAAATATTCAGAAAACCTACTCAAACAGCCTCCACCATTCGCCAAGATTCAGTACACCCCCAATCCTACAAACGTGCTACATACAATAACCTAGTTCATCGAGCTTTTAGCATACCTATGTCCAAGAAAGATCTAAAGAATGAACTACACACTATCCGCGGTATTGCAAAAATCAATGGCTTTAGCAATAATTTTATAGAAAGGTTAATCAATAAACACAAACATCGCCCTAAAACTACCCTCAAAAAAGAAATAACTAAACCTCTAATATTTTCCCCCTTCATGTTCAACAATGATATTTACAAGTTAACCAATATCTTCAAGAAACAAGGTGTTAAAATAGCTTTCAAAACCAACAATAAAAACATGAATGTTTTACACAATACTTCACATATCAACAGACCAGCAGTTTTTTTTTTTAAATCAGAAGATTATAGGATTAAATGCAATACCTGTGAAAAATTCTACATCGGGCAAACCAGAAGAAACTTTAATATAAGATACCATGAGCACACTAACGCAATAAAATACAATAAGTTTTCAGCTATCGGCCAACACATGCAAGATTATAACCATCATTTTACCCATATTGAACAGAACATGGACATCCTTGAATTAGAAAATAAGGGTCCTTTACTCAACACAATGAAAATTACTACATACACCTAGACCAATATTTTAACGCCAATTACAATCTTAATGAAATCTCCGAGAAACCCAACATACTTTACGATTTATTTATCACTTTTCTCGAAACAATAATTCAGCCAACCAGAACTCAATCCTAAGTTTAATTAAAGGTACTTTTCTGAAACAATTACCCTTTCTACCGCACCCTTCAGCTCCGCCTTATTTTCCCCCATCAAACCCCCAACCCCATCCCCTCCCAAGCCACCACCACTCTACCCAACCTCGCATGCGCCTGCCCTCCTCGCCGCTCATATTTCCCCTTCCGCCATGAGTCGCACACAATCAGCTAAACTACACACACCACAACGCAAGGTAAGTGCCCATTCACTTTGTGTTAATCTTTTCCTTTTCCGCGCACTTTTCTTTTTGCTGGCTTTTCTCAATTTTAATAGGTCCAATTTGTTTTCCGCTATGACCTGAGAATTCCACCAATTAATATTACCACTCGCAGTGTCTACTTTCTTCTCGACAAGAATACAAAAACTTCATATTCAGTCTGCACAACAATCAACCATGCAGCCCATCAACACGGCTTGGTTACTCAATACACCAACTGCCAAATTATCCGCTTAAGCTGATACAGTGTTTAGTCGACTCTTCTTCCAGAGAGTATCAAACACACATCTTGTTACTCAGACATTGTACATACCTGTATATTTTTATATATGTGTCAGTTTACTTTGTGTTCATTCTTTTTGCCATTACACCCGTTATGTAACACCAGGACCTATTGAATTCCATGAGTCTATATATTTTAACAACACAGAGTACCTTATTTGTACTTTTGTTTCAGAATTCTTAGCAAGTATAATGTACTTGTATTAATTATTACTCACCCACGTCACACGTAATATTTCATTTTCATTTGCAACATTTCAACCACACTTCTTATTGTAAAATTATATTTTTCATAAGACTCTTACTGCTAGAAAACATGTTTTAGGATTTCGCGTTTATGTTGTGTATGTTTTAATATGGCTGATGATGACCCCGAGTAGGGTTGAAACTAGTCCCATGTAATGTAAATACTGTAAATACAACTTCGTATTGAATAGGTGGAAAACTCTACTGTGCATTATTTATTTGTTATCTCAGTTCAATACGGACCAACAATATGAAGTTCATAACCCTTAACCATGATTTGAGGTTGGATAGCATTGATATGAGTTCTGTCAGGAGATATGTCCTGAGTAAATCAACCACAAGGAGAGACTCCTTCGCTGCATATGGGAAGTAGACATCTTGAAAGAATTGGGACAGGATTTGTTTCGTGATTAGGCCAGACTTGGAGACAATCCGAATCATATTTTGCGGTTTCAGCATGTATTGCACTACTAGCACTCCAAACTAACCTATAGGTTCCTGGTAAATTACAAACATCATTGGAAACACGTACCCACTTGCTGATGTAATGGATTGGATGGTGTAAGAATGAGTTGTTGCATGATCACTTCTTACCGACTTCTCTCCCTTGAAATGCAGAGTTAGTGATGAGGGAAGTTCTTTCTGTATACCACATTGATCGGTATTATAAATCTGTATACGTTCCGTGGTGTTCATTAAGGACATTACCTCATTGCAAAACCCATCATATCTTACATTCACGTCACCTTCTGTATTCCAGGTTTTAGTGGTTACACATTTTGTTATTGCCCGTGAGCCAAGATGGTGTCTCTGTTTAAACCTTTCAACCCATCCATGGATAGATCCAGTGAATTGACTCGGTCCTATTTCTCAGGCCTTTTCCAAACTCCAAGCACAAATATCCTTGTTGTGAACATAAGAGCCTAGAACACTTCTTGCCAACCTGAATTTTTCAGTTATATAATCATCAAGCACGTGAAGTTCTGAGCGCTGACCTTTCTCTACCATGTGACGTAAATATTGTAAATGATGTATGTCTTGCACCATACGATATCGTTTCTGTACTGTATTGAAGCTTAATCATTTAGTTTTCCCAGAATCCTGGAATGCAATTATCTCCCTTGCCTTTTCAAATGATATATCACCCCACTTCTTCCTCTTTGGTGGGCTTGGCAGATAAGCAGATGACTGGCTTACTTAATAACTCTTCTTCACTGTTCAGTTCTGGATCATCCATAATTTCTCACAATCAGGCAAGTCTTCTTCTATGTATTCATTCTTCAATACAGTCTATTGTTTTTTTGTGATATATGCATTTCTGTGGATCTTCTTTTGTGTTTGTAATGGCTAACAATCATGCTCACTATATTTGCAGGATTTATTATCACTCGATTACAATGACAGTAAGAGTAACGTGACTCGCTACGAAATCTGTAACACCACAAACGGACGGATTAACTGCCGAGGTTGATGCAACACAGACAGGGGTAACTATTATACTGGTTTCCTTGCTCTTATGCGTCATGTCTGCCTGGTTCCCGTAGATATTGCATCAGACACTTCGTCAGGTGACCTTTGGTACGGCGGGCCATGTGTCAACCATAGCATACACTGCAAATAACTACATTAGCTTAAAAAAAATGTTTACAATGACTGAAGTTGCTAAAGGCACGATATCATGTTAGGTATGATCCAATGTGAGCGAAATATCGAATCTTCGTAGCTTACAGTGTAATTGGCGATGACACTTAGCTTATACATTTTTGTAATCAGCACCTCAAAACATATTCATACAAATCACAACTAAGATTGCAACTTGCGCTAACTCCCTTGTCAGCAAAGTCAAACAGCCGCCGAAGCAGCTGTGCAGCAACAGCCGCTGTAGTAGCCCATCACACAGCACTGATGTCCACATTTATGAATCCATCTCGTCATCTGTTAGTACAACCTGCTCCACAGTGTGACCACAACATCCAGTACAAGCATACAGCACCACGCACCGCACATGGAAGTGAGCCTGGTCCTCGCTGTGTCACAATGGAAAATCCACCTCCCACCTTCCAGCATCATTGTTCCCTCTCAACCAGACCTCAAAATCATTGAAAAATCAGCTCTCCCAACACTGTTCCAGATGCCTATTACCTACCTCTCCTGCCAGCCAAACGTTTTCTCATTTCAACTTGTACTCTCCAATGGCATGACAGCATTTCAGTACGGAAGGCCATCCAAATTTAAAGCCCGCCCAGATCTTGTAGCTCCTATCAGAACACTCGATACCTCCACACTTCTATCAGACTCCATCTACCCAGCACCAAACATGGAAGAACTCATCTGGTTTCTAACACTATCCTTAATGAACATCTTTCCATGCCATTGCCCCTTAATATTATCCCACCTCAAAGCAGCAACCAATCAGGCATTCAATCTTCATTTTTATGCCATTTCCACAGGATTAAACTCGCATTTCCACTTTCATCATTTAGAAACCCTAGTATAATGCAGATTGGCCTTCCTCCCTCACACACTTAAACTATTCAGTGTGTGAGACAGTGCAACACTTTTGGCAAATAGAACCTACCAGAGTGGACAAACACATCAAGATTAGTGGGTGGGACGTGATTAATTCACTAGAGTGCAACAAATACCAAAGATCTTTCCAAACGTTGTATATATTTTTGTGTTAGTGTAGCATATGTGTAGATCTGTGTTTGTATATACATATGTTGTTGGTATATACAGGTGTCTCAAACCCTCAAATCCATTTCTAATGGGGTTTCATACACTGACGACTTGACGTAACCCCAGAGGATAAAGTCCAGAGGTGTGAGATACGGCGATTATGCTGACCATGGGACAAGACCTCCCCTTCCAATCCAACAACGAGGGTACGTGTTGTTCAGGTGCTCGCGGACATTAACATCAAAGTGGGATGGTAAACCACATTCTTCCACAAACAACAAGGGGTACAATCTCCAGGAACTGTGGCAGCACATCTCACAGGAACACCAGGTAATGTGGACCAGTCAAACGGGGAGGCAGCAAATAAGGTCCTATTAGGTGATTTTGGACAATACTTTGACAGAGAATCGTTGCTGGTGGCCACCAATGTCGGTGACGTGGGGATTGTCCTCACTCTAAACATAGCTGTTGTTGCTGATGAAAACACCATCACTGGTTAATGAGGCCTCATCTGTGAACAACACAAACTGTACAAAGTTCGGCATTACAGCACTGCAGTGGATAATCCATTGACAGAAGTGAACGCAGGACTCAAAATCGGTTGGTCCAGTGCTTGCACACATTCTTTATAATAGGCGTGTAATACCTGTTCTGCCAGTACTCTCCACACTGTATCCTTCGAAGTGTGTGTTTAACGGGCAAGTTGATGGATGCTTATTGCTGAGTGATCAGCCACACGATCCAACATCATCTCCTCAAAGTCTGGTGTTTGGACATGTCTTTGGCGGGAACCTTGGCAAGCACTCTGCGGCGTGAACGGTCCCGTCTCTCGTAAGATGGTGTCCACAGAGATAAACTTCTTCCGATTAGGACGACGCCTGTTAGGAAAGCGTTCTCTGCTTTACGCACACTACATCCTGATGCACCGTACATTAAAAGCATGTCTGCCTACTCTCGTGATGAGTAACATTCCATCTTTGTCTACGAATCATGCACTGTACACAGTAACACACCTCACCATGGACACATCACAAGCTGTCTGATGCAATGGACAACTGACACCAGGGATAGTGGTGTGCATGTGGCACAGGTTAATGCCACAGCACCTCAAAACATATTCATACAAATCACAACTAAGATTGCAACTTGCGCTAACTCCCTTGTCAGCAAAGTCAAACAGCCGCCGAAGCAGCTGTGCAGCAACAGCCGCTGTAGTAGCCCATCACACAGCACTGATGTCTGTTTGGTGGTCAGGAGTGTATGCTGTTTATCACCCACTGCCTGTTCCAGTGTACACCAGACACCTGGGAGCTTTGCGAAAGTGCGGCAGAACTGCTTGCGCCATTGCAATATATGCATGGAGACTGGCAGTCGTGACTTTGAACAATTACTATGAGTTACGTTGTTGCGGTGTACGCTGTGTATGTCCATAACACAGTAAAAATGCATTTCTGTCCATTGGTTCCCTATCTCAGTGTAATCGGTTGTGGACCCACTATCACCAGTTTCGATTTGACCCAAAACACTTGAGACAACCTGTATTTATTTTTAAAAATGGTACATAACATTACAATTTATGCATAGAACTAATCCCTGTTGTTACTGCAGCAAATAAATAAAATAAAGTCAAAAATCTTATACCCAAGAGGCACAATCCCCCCTCCTCCTTCAATTTTCACTTCCTTTTACCCACATCCCCTCTCCATCACATCTCCTTAAACCACCCACATCTCTTGGCCAGAGAGAGGGCATAACTTTTGATGTTGATGGTTTCAATAGTTTTCTTCTTCCCAACCAAATATACTGTATATTTATAAATTTCACAATACATTAAATTACAAAGGAAAAACAGTGGAAGTGGTAAGATTAAGCCCAGTGAGCCAAAACAACTTCTCTCAGAAATTCTGGTCTAAGACCTTCAAATTCTATGCAACAAACCTCACAAAGAGAAATTTTAGGAAGTGTTTGTAACTAGAATTAATATCTCAAGCCACACAACAGCATGCTTTAAAAAATGTTAAGTTTCTGGCATTGATTGATTGATAGCAGGAATTTTAAGCTTCTTTGACTGCTAACATGGCAAATAAGCTGGAACTTGCATAGAAGTTTAGAGAACAGTCCAGTGTTGCAACCTATGACATCATCCGAAGTTAGCCTACCCATGCAGCTAGCAGTAGAGAATTAGGAGCTGGAAAGTACACAAAATTTTATGTAAGATAGAGTTTCTTGACGAACTTCAGTGGAGATGACGTGAGTTCATTACACGTGTTAGTCAACCCTCGCATACCTCCAAAGCCGACATTTATCTCTCACATCAATGGTATGTGATGCTCCACAGTTTCCACATTGGTTATTCGCAGAGGTGCTGTGTGCTGTGTGATACTCTTTCACAAATAATGCTGTTTCAGAAATACTGCCATAGCCCAAAAGTTGATAATCATTCCTTTTTTCTACTCAGATAATTCACTCCTTTTGACAGCTGTTTATAGACTGCCTGAAAACATCAGTCCTTGTAGTTACACAAATAATACAAAAAGAACAATAAGGAAAATAATGCTAAAGAAAATCTCCGTCAAGTATTTGATCATCATCATCAATGTCCCACTCCAGTTGCTCGGGTGTGGTTAGCAAGCCTCCTCCTCCACTCTTTTCTGTCCTTCCAGTTTTCCCGCTCCATTACTTCCGCCACATCCAATCCAGCTTCTCTAATGTCCTTCCAGATCTGATCCATCCACCTTCTTCTTGGTCTTCCAACTGGTCTTTTTCCCTTAACTTCTCTTTCCAATTCCCTTCTTGCTACACGTTCCTTTCCCATTCTTTTTACATGTCCGAACCATCTCAATCTTGCTTTCTGTATCTTGTGTACTGATGGTTCTATATTTAGCTCTTCTCTGATTGTAATATTTTGAAATTCTATCTCTTCTTGTCTTTTTAACCAATGTTCTTAAAAATTTTTTTTTTTTTTTTTTTTGCTAGCGGCTTTACGTCGCACCGACACAGATAGGTCTTATGGCGACGATGGGATAGGAAAGGCCTAGGAGTTGGAAGGAATCGGCCGTGGCCTTAATTAAGGTACAGCCCCAGCATTTGCCTGGTGTGAAAATGGGAAACCACGGAAAACCATCTTCAGGGCTGCCGATAGTGGGATTCGAACCTACTATCTCCCGGATGCAAGCTCACAGCCGCGCGCCTCTACGCGCACGGCCAACTCGCCCGGTAAAAAATTTATTTCTACTGCTTGGATCTTACTATCTTGTCTCTTATTAGTTACCAGTGTTTCTAGTCCCTATGTTACAATTGGTATGAAATACTGTGTATATAATGTTAATTTTGTTCTCTTGGGTACTTTGTCATCTGATAAAAGCTCTCTGACTTGATGATAAAATGTTGTACCTTTACATAGTGTGTTATTAATTTCAGGGTTGATTCCATTACTTCCATTAATAATGCTACCCAGATATGTAAACTGTTCTACATTCTCTAACCTTTCTCCGTCTATGTTGACTTGGTTTCTTTTTTCCACAGTGCATGACTACAGTTTTCCTTTTCTTCTTCTTCCCAATGAGGCCTGCTAAGGACCACGTGCCAATTTCAATTCAGTTCTTCATACTGTGTTGTTTTCTCTTCTGCTCCTTCCAATATTCTTTCATCCTTTCACTATTCTGTTTCCTTCTGTCCTCGGACCATTTCGCACCAGGCTTCTTGTTCAATCTTCCTTGGAATCCTTCCATACTTACTACCCTCTTTCTAAAAATTTCTCTGTTCATAGTTTCTTGTTCTCTTATATTATTTCTTTCATTTTACTAATTACTGTTCCAACCTTCAGAATTTCATTCCAAATGTCCAGTCTCCTTTGTACTTCCTTTTCTCCCTTTCTGTTTATTTGTCCTCACAGCTAACATGAAACAGGATGTAACCAGGTGTTAATAAACAAGCAGTGAGCATATTAGTAACACACAACACTGGTCAAATGTGGCAAGAACTGGCCTATGTTTAAAATCTGAAGCTCCATGAACATGTAATAATATGTATGCAACTTCAGACTCCTGAGCTTACTATGGTCTGACTAGCACTTGAATGCTTATCCCACTCACTTATACAACAGGTATGCAAGGGGGCTTGCCTCAAGGATATCCTGCATTATTCTGTTAGATTTCACTGTTTGATAATAATAATTGTATCATAACACTGTATTATGGTTTTAAGTGTTAATAGCTCATTTTACTATACCCAATCACTGGGCATGACCTAAAACTCCATAATTTGTAAAATTAATGTACAACTGACTGAAAGAATGTCATATTTTTGGGACAGCCTTTTTCTCATGGTGCAAAAGGTTAATAGAATCCATTACACTTGCAGGATATGCTTGCAGAGAGTTGTTACCATATGGGAGACAAGCAGATGAATATCGACTTTCAAAACTAACGCTTATGGACAACAACATGTTAAATGTTAACTGGTGACACTACCAACATGTTAACTGTTAGATGTTAAATACTGTTTCATTTAATATTGTATCCACACTTAAAAATACGTTAAACTTGACTTCCTTTCTTTATATACAGCTAGTTCATCATATGCATGGTATAAGTATAATGGTGTGGCAGATCGCTGACTCAATTTCGTTCCGTCTTGCCATGACGTCACACTGGGAGCAGCTGGGAGTTCTGGCGAGGCGGGAGAACTGCACATCAAATTCGTAATCGTTTGAAATATGTGTATGTTGATAGTTGTGTGGATTGCCAAGGAAAGGATTTCTTAATCTCTGCAAAAGGAACATGTGATACAATGCCAGGTTGTGCTATGTATGGTTCTAACAACCACTACAAGAAATCAAAAGGGTCAAATTAAGATATTTGGATTTGCACAGGATAAAGATGTAGCAAGCATGTGGGTGAGTGCTTATCGAAGGGAGGACAAGTTTAATTTAAAGCACGGCAAGTTATGATTTTTAAAAGCAGAACTTTTGTTGTAACATGACAATTAAGCTGCATAGCACTAAAATATTCTCACTAAAGTTGAAACATTGGAATAGGCCTACATGCATTTTCAGACTGTAAATATTGCATAATTATAGAAATGAATAGACAAACCAGGTAACATTTACAAGTGGAGATTATTATTATTTAAATTGTTCTTGAACACTATTTAGGGGTTGTCTAATGATATTTTTATGGGCTGTCTAGTTTTCTTTTAATTTTAATTTTCCATTGTCTCATCAGAGAGGATTTACTAATTTTAATTTTCCATTATCTCATCAAAGAGGATTTACTAACTCATCAGATACTGTCATTAACACTGCCATACTAAGATCCATGTAGAAATTATTATGAACAGAATAAGAACAAATTAAAACACGTTTAGAGATGTTGCTTTGTTTGCTCAAGTCTTTGTTCAATAGAGTACATGTCTGAAAACCATACATGTAATTTGGTACAAAATATGCATGACCCTATAAAATGGGATTCATCAAAGGAAAAAACAGAAAAGACAGGATCAGAAATGAAGTGAAAAGGAAGGAAGCTGGCATTGAGGTTCCTATTGCCAGTGTTATACTCGTGAAAAAGCGTAGACTTCAGTGATATGGATGTGTACTCAAGTCTCAACACGGCTTTCATTTCTTTCTAGTGCATATATATTGTGATTTTAATCTTTTTTTTTCATGTGTTTGTGCTGATGATGGTTCCAAGAGCTGAAACATGTTCGCATTTTTTCCATTAAAAATCTTTTTAGATTGTAATTTATGTATTGATTTGGTGGTTTAACTATATATGTACATATATAATATTGTACCAGGAAAAAATGTCTTTAGCCGCTGATACTAGCTTGAAGAACATGAAATATTTCTAAGGGGTGGTGTGTAAGCATTGGAGTTGGTACAGAGGGGGGTATTAGTTCATTGAATTAATATTCTTTTGAAAATCTGCTTTTATTGTTAATTTGAAATAAATTCATATCACCTTTTACACCAGTTGAGTTGATGCATTGTAGCAGGCTGGAACCTCCAGACTCCAGGATGATTACTGGGCTTGATCTGGACAGGGACCACACCCGTCCTTGATGCAAAGTTCTTGACGTTCTAGAATTTCTCTTTCTGGAGGATCTGGAGGATCTGGAGGATCTGGAGGATCTGGAAGTTCTTGAATTTCTAGGTGCACACGTTGCAGGGTTCGATCTCACACAAGAACACTGAGAGGGTGAGGCGTGGCAAGCACATAAGTCCCCTGTATGGTATTCAACTCACTCGTATCACTGTCAAATAAAATCATTTTAGCTCTAAATACTGCATTGATTCGTTATAAGTGGGATATGTCAAATATTAACGAAATTGACACTTGAATCTTTGACGCAAACACCTCTTTGAATCATACATGTCAAAGGTGCATGAAATTGACACTTGAAAAGAAAACAATTGAACTGAGTAACTGATCACATATTGCATGTCAGCCGAATTGATACTTGGGAAAATGATGTACAAATTTACAATGTCAAGTTTGCGACATAAGTCCGCTGATATTGACACAACAGTCTGAAATATTCTATTACGTCACTAACTTGTATTATCATTGTTCATAACTGACTGACTTAATCATTTTTATGACTGGAACACAACTCGGAACATAATATTTACAGTTCGTGCAAATTCAGGATGTATTAGCATGTTTGTTCTAAATTAAACAAGTTCAATTGCACTCGAAGAATGTTTAACACTGTCTGTGAAAAATTATTACAAAGTGGAAACTATAAGTTTAAATACGGCACTGAAAAGTTTTATACTCTCTCGGAACTTCACGAGAAGAAAACACAAGTTCAAATATGACATTAATATTCTGTGTTCCCACAGTGTATTATGAAAACACAAGTTCAAATGTGGCACTCGGAAATATTTTATGTTACCCACACTCTGTTACAAAAACACAAGTTCAATATGACACTTGGAAAAATTACAACACTTGGAGAAATTATATCACTTGGAGAGATTGTAACACTTTGGAACGCCGCTGTTTGTAAAGAAAAAACAAGTCCTAATATGACCGAGCTCAATAGCCACAGTTGCTTAAGTGCAGCCAGTATCCAGTATTCGGGAGATAGTGGGTTCGAAGCCCACTGTTGGCAGCCCTGAAGATGGTTTTCCGTGGTTTCCCATTTTCATCCAGGCAAATGCTGGGGCTGTACCTTAATTAAGGCCACAGCCACTTCCTTTCCACTCCTAGCCCTTTCCTATCCCATCGTCACCACAAGACCTATCTGTGCCGGTACGACGTGAAACAAATTGTAAAAAAAAAGTCCTAATATGGCACTTGAAGAAAAATACTATGTTCCACATGAGCTTAGCACTCGAGAGTCATGTCGTCAAACCAAAATACTGAGTCCTGGCTGGACATAGCTTGTAGAGCTTTGCCCGTCACCCATATCACAGACACGGTGGAGTATTACTGTCTACCTGTAGCCTAGATCGCTGTGCTTTTATACTTGGAGCCGATGAAACATCTTGAAACGTGAATATTATCCACCTCTATAACTCCTAAAGTACTTGGTAGATTTGTTCAAGAATTTGATAGTTTGCAGCTGTTATTATGGCCTCAACATTGGCGGTGCAGAAATAATTGTGACCATATATGGTCATGCTCGTTCAAGTGAAGCCGGTGCGAAGCGGCCATGCCACTGCTGAATTACGTCAGCCGAGTGCAGCGGGCTTGCCTATCCTTCACCTCGGGCAAAGTTTAAATCTCATACATCGAACTTGCTTTCTCGTAGCGGTGTTTCCGGTACAATTTTTTTTTTTCTAGTTATTGGTCAATATGGACCGAGAGCATAATTTCTTTAATAATAAGCAACAAAAGTCTAAATTTGTGATTATCTTATTAAAGCAGGTACATTAAAACTGTACAAGACATAAATGATTGAAAGTTGTGAAATGAAATGAAAATCCACAGCCTGTTTCAAGTCATTCGACTGGGTCAGGAATGGATTGAATGAAGCCCCCGTCTAACGGCAAGGATAGGAAGTGTGCCAGCTGTCAAAGCCTGTCGCACTCCTCTGGGGCAATAATAAATGACTGACAGATGAAATGAACTGTTAATGGAGAGTGTTGCTGGAATGAAAAATGACAGGGAAAATCGGAGTACCCGGAAGAAAACCTGTCCCGCCTCCGCTTTGTCCAGCACAAATCTCACATGGAGTGTCCAGGAATTGAACCACGCTGTCCGGCGGTGAAAGGCCAGTGCATTGCCGTACCATAGTATTTATTGGCAGGACCAGTACTAACATAGATATTTGAGAATTAAATATTAGCCATCCTCCTAAACTACCATTTCACCCAGCATGAATAAAATTATTTATAGCCTAGACTGTAGTACCTTATTCCCCGACTTTTATACCAATTTTCATTAAATCCTGTTCAGCCATTTTCTTGTGATGCATGTACATACATACATGCAGACAGACATGACAGAGAATTAAAAATTGCTTTTCTTTCTTACTGTGCACACAACCAATACAGAAATTACATTTTTTTTAAAATTCTGAGCAATTTACAGATGTAACTCTTATTTTAATAGATACAACAATTGACTTACACTACTGTGTCATGGTTCATGGTGTGGGTTACTGTAGTCACATCTTAGTTCGTGAACCATGGGCAATGGCTGAGTGGCCTAGTGAGTGGTCCTGAGAATCAGAATACCAGTTGCTATGGAATGGGAGTGGGCATCTCGGACATATTCTGAGACATGGCCCTCTTTGTGCTTAGGCGGCTAGGACTATACAATCTACCAGGGTCCCTAACCCGTTACAGGAGAGATTCTCACTTGGACTATGTGTAAGTAGGGTAGCATCCTACTTCATGAATTTACTGAGCTCAGAACATTTTAAGCAAGCCTCGGACCTATGAGAGTATCGGAGTCCCACTCCCATTTGACAGGCAAGGGACTCCTTGGAAACAACTTGGCGAACAAAATGTAATTTGATGGGGAGCTATCAGTATTAATGGGGCTTCTGGTAGAAAGCAAGTAGAACTGGCTGAGTTAGCAAAGAGGATGCATCTGGATGTGCTAGGAGTAAATGATATTCGGGTAAGGGGAGAGAACAAGGAAGAGATAGGAGAATATGAAGTGTACTTGACGGGTGTTAGAAAGGGTAGGGCTGTTTATCAGGAATATCATTGCACGCAACATAGTTCCTGTTAGGCACGTAAATGAGCGAATGATGTGGGTAGATTTGGCAGTTAGAGGAATTAGGACAAGAATTGTCTCAGTGTATTCACCAGGTGAGGGTTCAGATGAGGATAAAGTTGACAAGTTTTATGAAGCATTGAGTGACATTGTAATGTGACCTGTGTTTTCAAGAAAGGATGGAGAAATTTATTTGTGTTCTAAAATTTATTGTAATATAGTTTTTTTTTAATTTAATTCAGAGACATCAAGAAGTTTCGATCGGTGTCTCCGAAAACTGTAAAAGAGTAGTTAGTGGGACGTAAAATCAATATTATTATTATTATTATTATTATTATTATTATTATTATTATTATTATTATTATTAGAAGTTTAGATCTAGGAAGAATGTAAAATTTTAATTCGGGCTGGGAAAGAAGGTTAATTATGATTGGACAAAATTACTACTACTATTATTAAGATTTGCCAGCCCCATGGTGTAGGGGTAGCGTGCCTGCCTCTTACTCGGAGGCCCCGGGTTTGATTCCTGGCCAGGTCAGGGATTTTTACCTGGACCTGAGGGCTGGTTCAAGGTCCACTCAGCCTACGTAATTAGAATTGAGGAACTATCTGACGGTGAGATAGTGCCCCCGGTCTAGAAAGCCAAGAATAATGGCCGAGAGGATTCATCGTGCTGACCACACGACACCTTGCAATCTGAAGGCCTTCGGGCTGAGCAACGGTCGCTTGGCAGGCCAAGGCCCTCCAAGGGCTGTAGTGCCATGGGAGGGGGATTATTAAGATTTAAAATGTAGGCCTATGAAGAACATGAACTCTAAAGAAGAATTATTGAACTAAATTCCATTGTAATTTTGAAATGTGTTTGAAAAATTTAAAAGGGTCTTTTCTTGAGGCAGCCTATACTGCACGTGCGGTCTCTGCTGATGAAAAAGTTTGTGTCACAATAGAAATGTTCGAGAACTTGTGAAAGATTTTATCATCAAAAATGTAGTTCTTATTGGTCACAATGAGAACTATTTTAATTGGTTGGATTAACAACCATGGTAATTGGTGAAAATTTATGTCTGAATTGTAGCGAGCTTCCCTGATTGGCTTTTTTCATGTTTCTCAATTTCTGGCCTTTGGCTCCTTGGCGGGAATAGGGCTCTTGTCCGTGTCTTTGGTTTTTGTACGGCTTAACGGCCAGACGCACATCGAGTGTCGTCCCATCCACCTCAGGGTAAGGATGTTTTCTCCTCTTGAACTTTAAATTACAGCCTGTGACAATAAAGTTTGGTGAATGAAATCAGAACGGTTGATCCAGCAACACTGGCGACACACAATGCTGCACCTGCATAGCAGCAGGTTTTGACCACCTGCTCCCAACGTTGTTCAGTTGAGCATCGTGTGTGTGTGCCGCGTAACACCTGTTTGACACAGTGCATGTTTTTTGCGTTTGTTCTGAACTGCGAACAGGAATACGAACGACCAAAAGATCAATGTACAGTTTTGTTCTAAGCTTGGCAAGACACAGAAAGAAACGCATGCAATGCTGATATGTGTTTATGTAGATCAAGCACTGTCCTTGAAGTGTGTGTACGAGTGGTTCACCCGTTTTCGAGGAGGCCGGGAAAGTGTTTCTGACAACCCCCGTAGCAGAAGACCGGCGACCGTCATCAGTGACGAAAACATTGAGAAGGTGAGGACATTAATCACGAATGATCGGCGATTAACTGTGTGCATGATAGCGGATGAACTGCAGATTAACCGTGAATCCGTGCAACAAATCGTTACCCAGAAGTTAGGGAAGAGGAAAACGTGTTCTCGTTTTGTGCCACATCACTTGCCTGACGATCAGAAGCAGGCATGTTTAGAGACTTCACAGGATTTTGTTGAAATGGCGGATGTGACACCAAATTTGTTGAACTGTATTGTCACTGAGGATGAAACCTTGTGTCTCAGGTACAACCCTGAAACGAAACGGCAAAGCATGGAATGGCGTTCTCCGGGATCCCCTCATCGGAAAAAGGTCAGAGCCGAAAAGTCTCACATCAAACTTGCTTTGAAAGGAAAGAGATTTCACGATATTCCTGACATCCAACAAAACGTGACGAGGCTTTTGAACACCATCCCAAAGGAAGTCTTCTTGCAATGTTTCTAGGACATGTATCGCCGATTTCAGCAGTGCAGAGTTATAGGAGGGGACTATTTCGAAGGACAGTAAGGTCACTGTCATGCATTGTTCATCTGTGTTGATAGTACAGGACTATTCACCGAACTTTATTGTCACAGGTTGTAATATGTAAATTACCTTTTAGATCTGCAGTTTATCTTAGACCTTGGCTTTAGCCACCTTTCTTGTAATGCCTTAGCTCTGCAGCTAGGCATATCCTTTTGATTTTGGAGGCCCATTTATATTATTCTTCGTTACACCTTTATTGCCAATGTTACCTTTATTTTAATTCGCTGTTGTTCTGTTCTCATGTTATACCTTCTTTTAATTTGTCAGTTAATGTGGACTGAAGGGTAACCGTGTTAACATTTCTTTCCTTACAACGTCAAGTAATACTCCATCCTCTTAGGGATCTCAATCCGTTTTCCCACATCCTTCACTAACTGTCATGTTGGTAATCCCGTTTGTTTTGGTATCTAACAACATATGTCTCCAAAACTTGCGATGGTAATAACTGTTGTCTTGTAACACTATTATTGATTTAATGTGTTCTTTTCATTAATGTTGCCTCTTTTGGGGTGACATTCTGGTAGCAGAGCATGGTTGTATAAGAAAGAGATGGTGATGGCTACAAAATTTGTGCAGTTCGTTGCTGTCAACATGTCTCGTGTTGTTCCTGATCATTTTCATTTGAGAAAGGAAGAATTAATTTACGAACTTCGAATTGGTAAATTAAATTTAGCAGGAAATATTAGAGATGACACGAGCCTGTTGAAACAGCCCTTAATTTACCGGTAACAATTCCTGCATTAACGACAGATGAATTATGCGCATCTTTAGCAGTGGTTAAAGATAAATTGTCAGAATTTAATGCCATTCTTGTGTTCTGTTCTTCCGAGCCCTCACATGGTCAGTTAACACATGTGAAAGCCCAACTGCAACATTACACGGATCGGATTAATGATTTTTTGTCTCTCAATTTGTCAGTAAATGAGCGGCAGGAGTGTGAATCCTTATTAATACAATTTTCTCTGATATTTGATAAAATCGTAGTCTTACTTGAAGGGAATGAATTGCCTAACTCAAGTCCTGATGTTCAAGTGTCTACCCCTTCTGAATCATGTGAAAGTGAAAGAGTTACTCCAGTTTCTGTACCTACTGCCTCTCAAACTTGCACTCTGGTCACTAATGATAATGTTCTCCTGGGATCTTCTGCTCTCTTTACAAGTACTTTAGTGCCTGTAAGTAATGCATGTAATGGGTCTTCTACACTTGTTGGTATGTCTTTTAATATACCTATGGCACCTAGTAACTCCACTGTGTCTCATTGTCAGCCTTCTATTGCTACACAACCTGTTTCTCATGCGATTATGCAATAATATCCCCTGTCCAAGTGTCACCTGTAGTAAATGCTTCAGTGGTTTCTCAAATTTCTGAGAATGTTTCACAGATGAGAATATCTACAACTGTTTCATTGTAGTCTAGCGCTAGTCCTAACCTCACTTTCAGTACTCCATCCTTTTCTGAAGGGCGTTTGAATCACGGTTACTATGCTGCTGTAATTCCTTCTCAGGACCACTCTAGTCCATCCCAGGTACCTCCTACACCTGCCGTCTACCAGATTTTTTCCAATTTACCTCAACCATTAACTACTGTATTTAAGGGTGTGTCAAAGTTCACTGCTAACTCTATTGATGAGGTCATTTCTTTCCTTCGATTTTTAATTGAATTTAAGGATCAGGCTATTGTGTACACTTTACAGTAAGTAGCGAACACTTCTTTCTTTTTAACAGAATATAAAAGGTAAGAATCAAGGATACTCTAGGTAAGAGTGCTCAAGTAAAAATTTGGAGTACCCCAAGGAACAGTGTTAGAACCAAATCTTTTTGTGTTATATATCAATGATCTGTGTGAGCGAAGCTGTAATGAAAAAATTAACTCATATGTTGATGACACGGTAGTCACAGTCATGGGTGAAACTTGGGAGGGCACCTTCAACAGAGCTCAAGAAACCCTAGTCATAGTTCAGAAATGGCTAAACAACCACCTACTTACTTTATATGAAAATAAAACAAAATTCCTCTGCTTCTTGGATAATAAAACAATGCAACCCTCAGACAACCTAACACTAAAACTCCACACACCAACTTGCAAAATTACTGAAAGCTGCAACTGTTATACTTTACAGAAATCAATAAATGTTTCATACCTAGGGATAATTATAGATAGTTATCTGAAATGCAATTTTCATGCATCAACTTTGATCATTAAACTTCAGAAACTTATTTATATATTTTACAGAATTAGAAATATTATTTCAACAAAATCCTTGAAGTCTGTATACTTTGCCTTAGTTCAATCGCAACTGCAATATGGAATTAACAGTTGGGGTGGAATACTTGATTCACACTTGGTTCAGGTAAATACATGCCAGAAATACATACTGAAAGTCATGTACAAAAAGCCACAGATGTTTCCAACATATGAACTGTTCCAGCAAAGCATGGTACTTAACACACGGCAGCTATTTTTGCAGTCAGTGACCCTATACATGCATAAAAATTTAAAGCTCTTCTGCAAAGAACACAAGTCAAAATTTTGCACTAGGCTGCAAGACAGAACTGGAATAAGTATACCACACCAGAACACTTTACTTGGACAAAGAAATCTAAGTTGTCTAGGGCCACAGATATACAATGCATTCATTACCTGTGGACCTGATCAGTGGCAATCAGAATACCCTGAAGAAAAGGCTATTCACATGGCTCATTAACAATTATTACAAAGTAGATCAACTTATTAATTTCCATTATTATATTTAAATCAACTAGCACACTATTCCTCTCTACTAAGAAACCAACCTTCTCATTAACCCATATCCCTCCTTTCCAGCTTCCTGTTTATTACACCAAATGCAGAAAAACAGTTCATAAAATTACTGTAGTACAATATCACCAAAATGATAATGTAAATGATATTCACTGGATGCCATGATGTACATAATCTAGCTATTGTATTTTTGAAGCCCACACACAAGTTTACCTTATGTGGGATTCACACTGTATCTTTTACTACCTCTGTATGTATATATATTGCCCTTCCAATCATTTGGCAAATTTTGGTCTCAAGTTCTTTATACTTATCCCATTTCTTGTTCTTTACCATCCTCCATTGGTCCTTCAGATCAACGATTTAATCAGTCTTCCATGTGTTTTTCTACCTCATTTGTCTTTCAGTAGATGACAATTTGCTGTATCCAGTACAGTTGTTTTGAATCAACTCCAAAGGGTTTCAATGTCCTTTGACATTTCAGTCTGGTTGGATAGCTGTTCACTTGTAGGATGCTCATTAATTTATTAAATAACCACCTATTCAATACATTAAAATTTTATACAATTAGACTGGTATGGGTTGGACACAGTGTCTCTGTTCCGTGTCCTTGCATCCAAATTCAAGATCGCCATGTTGACCGCCAACCTTCACTAGAAGATCGCACATTAAGAAGAAGATTGTTACCTTAAGAATGTGAGACATGTTTCACCTTTCGTAGAAGGCATCATCAGTCACTGTACCTCCTCAAGATTAAATCAGGCACCTGATTTAAAATTAAAGTATAATTACTAAGATCTAATATTAACATTTTTACAATAGCTGTTCACTTACGTCTTGAATTATGATCTGATGAAACATCAGCATTAGGATAAGCCCTTACTGGATTAATGCAGTTCCTGAATCTCTTTTTAATTCAAAATGTAATCAGTCTGATTCCTCACAATCCTTGACTCAGTTTCAGCATTTGATTTCCAGGTGTACAATCTCCGTGCTGGTAACTTACAGAAGGTATTTGTCACAACAAAGCTCTCTTGTTGACAAAATTGAACTAACCTGTCCCTGTGATCATTTCTCTCACCCAAGCCATAATTGCCAATTTATGTCCTCACACACCTTTTCCCACTTTTGCATTGAAATCTCCCATTAGCATGGTTATTTCCAAATTTTTGGTTATTTTTAGGGCTTCATCAATGTATCCATAAAACTTTTCAATATCAGCATCAGTCCCATCACATGTGGGAAAATATGTTTGTATGATATTTTTATCAAAATATTTTGAGTTAAACTTGATCAATAAAACTCTTTCCAATAATGGAATGATGGCCTTGACTGCATTATTTTCTTGTTTACCCAGTATGATGCCAACTCCATTTAAATGATCTGGTTCATTGATTCCTGAGTAATAGACAAAATGATCTTTGATTTTGCAACTACCTGATCCTGGCCATCGCATTTTGCTTATTCCCAAGATATTTATTTTGAATCTTTTCATTTCTCTGATGGTGTTATAGATCTTTACTCCTTTGTATATATTTTTTACATTCCAATTGCATATCTTAATTACGGCGACCCAGAGATTCTTAGCAGCCCCTGGCCACTAAAGGCCTGCCAGGACTGGGGGCTGAGGTATTTGTTTGTCCAGCCATACTGATGATATCCTGGAGAAAATTGAGGTGGTTTCCCGTTGCCTTCCTCGATGTCATTTTAGACCATTCATCAGCTGCCCATAACATAGGGAACAGTCACAATCATAGCCACCTCTCTGAGGAACAGGCACTATGGCTGATATCTGCTTCCAACTTGGATACAGATACCTTTCACTCAATTAACCTGAGTACTGGGCTGCCTCTTCCGCCACTGACACCATACCAACGCTCTTCTTCTCCACTGTTGGTACCGTTGAGGTCTTCACTCACAACCCTGAGCTGAGGTGTAGTCAACACCAGCTAAGTGGAGAGTTTTACTTACCTTCAACTTGTAGGTATTTTAATTCAGAATTATTCATTTTTTCTTCTCTTTCTTTCCTTTTCATTGTTAGTTATTAACATATTTGTAGTTAAATGATAGGAATTAATTTGGCAAGAGAAGTAGCTTGAAGGAAACAAAGGGTCTTTCAACAATTGTTTTTGTTTTTGTGGTTTAATATCATCGTTGTGCCTGCGAAAACCACAACGTAATAATAGTTTTGGAGAAATACTGAACAGCAGCACATATATTATGAAGAGCGAGAATTCCTTGACAATATTCATACAGTATAGAACCTTAGATGTCCGAACGTTACTGGCCAAAAGTTCTAAGCTAAAATATTTTACATAGTGTTTTTTTCTAGGTGCGACAACGAACGCTATGTGTCTTAACTGCAAACTCCTTTGGATGTGCAGGTTATTCAAAATAGCTTGGGAAAATGTAAATCTTCAGAATTAAGGGATAATGGTATGAACTGCAGCGAGACCAGGCAGGCATATTATAAACCTTATATCGGAATGGACTTGGATTTTTTCTTATAGTTGAAATTCTATACAAGTATTTTATATGTGTTATCTTGATTTGTGTAATTTGGCTGGAATATTCTAAATAGACCAAGAGAAATATTACAAAGTTTAGGGTTCTTTACAATGTTACAATTTAAGACAAGCTACTGTTAGAATATTGACTGGAATATGAGGTGAATTGTAAGTTTAATGTAGGATGCTAATCTTGGGAATATAATTCAAGTGTGGTAATACTGCTAAAAAGAATATTGTTATTACGAGCTTATATGATATATATTATATGCCAAAATAAGTAACGGTCTTCAAAAGTTAATTATAGGATTTAATGTGGTGTATAAATAATGTGTGCCCTCAAGAATAATCTGTAGTTGTGTAGAGAATGGGAGAGAGTCTGCCAGTTTTAATAATAAGTAAGAGAACATGCTATGCACATTAAGAGGGCCTTGAGTATTGGATCTTTCAAGATATGCCACAAATTAATATTGTATTGCTTGTTTGTGAGTTATGTCCATTGATCCAAGTTCTGTTGCATTGCATTATGATTATGCAAGCATGAGATCTTTGATATTTTGTGCTATTTAATGCTGATAATTTACATATCAGGAGTATATTTCAGTGATAGTAGATACATCTTTGTGAAGAAATTTAATTATATATCAGCATAACTTAATGTCATCTAAACGAGTAATTCAATTTAATGTGTTCGTAATTATGGAGTCGAGATCATCTTATAATAAATTATTTACCCATGCAAGGCATCTGAGGAATAATACTGTACGTACTGAGGCTAGAGTTTTGTTTCATCGGACTTTAAAGCAACCCAACTGTGTTGGAAAGATCATCATCAAAGAACGGAGACATCAAGAACAATATATTGCATGTTCTAAATTCAACTGTGGAATTATATATTTGTAGGCCCTGTTTTGTCCCTATTTCAGTTGTGGTGTTATATTTCATTGTATAGTATTGTAGAATTTCAGCCCTGGTTCAGCAGACTGGAGGAGTGTTCATTATGTAAGAATTTTCAGTTGTGTTTGCATATTTCTTGTTGTTTAGAGGAGCTACTATGTTGTTTCATGTTTGTCATGGTAGTATTTCATTCAAGCTGCAAATATATAACAGTGTATAATTCACTCTTGATTTAATAATATCATATGAAGGAATAGTATAACGGAAAAGGGAAAGCCATCACCTGCAAAGCAACAATAAAACTGAATCCCAGTTTTAATTTTAAAGTAATACTAATTTATATTCTGTTTCTGTCACGAGAATTAGTATTTAATACTGTACATGAGCAGTTATTTGATGATTCTGAGAGTTAAATTTTACATTAATAAATCTGGCATGTTTTGGTACCGTATTTGATAGCTAGATTTATTTAAGTCAGGCATGATTGTTGATTTAGCATTGACCAGAGCCTCCGTGGCTCAGACCGTAGTGTGCCGGCCTCTCACCACTGGGTTCCGTGGTTCAAAACCCGGTCACTCCATGTGAAATTTGTGTTGGACAAAACGGAGGCGAGACAGGTTTTTTCTCTGGGTACTCCAGTTTTCCCTGTCATATTTAATTCCAGCAACACTCTCCAGTACAATTTCATTTCATCGTCATTCATTAATCACTGCCCCAGAGGAGCACGGCAGGCTTCAGCGGTCAGCACAATTCCTATCCTCTCCGCTAGATGGGGGCTTCATTCATTGTATCCCTGACCCGGTTGAATGACTGGAAACAGGCTGTGGATTTTCATTTTCTTTTTTAACTATCCATTGTTGACAAGACAATAATGCATTCCATCTTACGCATTGTTGAGAACAAATCCTTTTGTTATTGCAGTGTACTTTAATCACGTTGACCCATGATGTAATATTTAATGTTATTTTTCAAACATTAAATAAACGGACAAATCTTTCCAAACAAGTCGACTGAATGTTCATATCACATCAAAATGTTCATAATTTTTAGAATAGTTGAAATTTTACCCATCCATCTACCTTATGCCTTATCAAGAGAGAAGATATGCCCACAACCCATCCATATACCTCCACCCCTTTGAAGTGACTATGATGCCTTCTTCCCTTAACACAGCCGAGCAAAGAAGAGAAGAAAAAGAGTACCAAGTAAGTATACAATTCATTCCAGCATCTAATATTCATAGTCCTATTCCACTGACACTGTCATCGTATGTTAATCAGTCCAGCTTTATATTTTAATTGTTTAGCATTGTTAGTTTTTTTTTGTATGACATGGAACTGGCCCATCACTAAAACCCATAACTTGGAGGACTGGGTTAGTTTTTCTTCCTCTAGTCTTTGGTAAACCAATACCAAACTGATAGGCAGCAGTGCCATTTGGTCCACAGGAGGTATTTCATTTCCCTCCTACCAACCATATCTGGGAGGCATTCCTCTATCCGCCATCTGGGAGCACACACTCTTTAGGGGTTATAGGCACCCCGAGACCACTCCCCCAGGCACTATGGACACTAGAATTGTAGAATTGATGGTGATGACTATTTACAGAAAGTGATTAATTTATTCACATTGATCACAATTGAATACCTGCCGGCAAAAGCGTTGTAACCCTCACTTTTCTAGAATGCTGGGTTTCCGTACATAAACGATGGTCAGAGTGAGGCATGTAGGAAGTTATGTTGACAAACATGTACGTTACGCACCTTTTTTCTTTTGTTTAAATTTCGCCACGAGTCGTGCAGATGCAGAAATGTTGTATCAATGGAGGAGGAACGTCGTGTGTCGCTAAGTCCTAGTGTGTGCAACGATATAAATAGGGGACGAAAACGCAAAATTAAATATAGTAAATGGAAGAGGAATGAAAAGAAATACAAGCAGAATTCAGGGCAACCATATTTGGCCCACAATAACAAATCATTGCCTGGGAAAAATCCCTGCTGAACAGGTGGGTGCAAAAACGTTGTAAGCCAATGAAAGAGTCAACGTGTTTAATGGGAGATTCATATGTCTTATAATTTAATGCATAATCAGAGCTTTTATTATCAAATGTATTATATACATGTATAATGTATTATATGTATTACATATACCATATATGCACATAAATATGCCTTGCTCTCCTTACAGATTGCTACCTGTAAACATAAATACTAATGTAGAACACTGAGTTTGGAGAACAACAGAATTTTTTTTTTTTGCTATTTGCTTTGCGTCGCACCAACACAGATAGGTCTTATGGCGACGATGGGATAGGAAAGGCCTAGGAATTGTAAGGAAGCGGCCGTGGCCTTAATTAAGGTACAGCCCCGGCATTCGCCTGGTGTGAAAATGGGAAACCACGGAAAACCATCTTCAGGGCTGCCGACAGTGGGGCTCGAACCCACTATCTCCTGACTACTGGATACTGTTTGCACTTAAGCAACTGCAGCTATCGAGCTCGGTAACAGAATGCTGTTTGAAGAATTCTACAATTTAGACTACAGTGCACAAACACGACAGTTAGCTTTGTCATGCATTAACATAGCAGATATAAAACCCAGGGAGACCGATGAGGCCATTTTGCACAGACACTGCACATTTAAGTACTTTTAAAGAAAAATGCAGAACAAATTAAGGTATGCCAAGAAACCTTATGCATGATATATAGAATTACTGCTAGACGTCTGCAAATGCTCCAAGAGAAGATAAAATGTGGCATTCACTTTGAAAACAGAAGAGGTAGGCATAAAAATCATCCAAACAAAGTTCAGAAAGATATGAAAGATTTGATAAGAAAACATATTGAGAAGCTACCAAGACAAGAAAGCAACTACTCGAGACATAAGAATGAAAAGCTCTGCCTGAGTTCCAATTTGAATGTTACTAAGCTTTAACAACTCCTTAAAGAAGAGAATTCTACACTACAATGCAGTGAAAGAGAGTACAGAGATATTTTCAGGGGAGAATATAATTTACGCGTTGGAGTACCATACAATAGAGCGAAATTTAATTGATCCACCTTTTTTCAATACATAATATGTTGTTAATATAATCACAACATTTTTTTATTCAGTACCGGTTTCAGTATCTATGGACACCATCATCACCTGAAACAAGTTGTGTGAACAAAGATATAAAAGTATGTAGTACATATAATAAACCCTCAGTAATAAGTGACATTAATAAGATGAGGTAAAAATACAATGCTTAAAAGAATATAAACAAGTTATGTGCTTGTTGGTCAAAGAATAAAATGAAAGTGAGGATATTAACAAATGTTTAAAGACTTGAACACTTTGGAATGATTAAAAAGTCTCAAGCGTAGCACTGCTAAACACTAGGTTAAATAACACATGGACATCCAAAAACTGACATGGGATGCAGTCCTTCCACAGAGTACTGATAATAAAGTAACATAAGTAAGTTTGCTGGTGGCTTGTAACATCAACTCATAAAAAGAAGCCGCCATTTATGAGGTACTCAAAGAAGTGGATCACATTGCAGGCAAAGATAAGTAGATATATGGCCAGAAAGTTCTCGATCCAATATACAGAAAACCTACCCATACAGCCTCAACAATAAAACAAGATTCCACACATCCCTATTCCCACAAATGTGCTACTTACAATAGCTTAGTTGATCGCACGTTCAAAATTCCAATGTTAAAAGCAGACCTAAATGAAGAACCTAATACCATACGTGCGATAGCCAGATTTAATGGTTATAATAAATGTTTCATCGAACGTATTATCAACAAATTCAGACATCGATCTAAATCTAACTTAATAAAAGATAATCCCAGGCCTAAGTTATTTTCAACTTTGACATTCAATCAAAATATCTACAGCGTTACCAACCTATTCAAGAAACATAACACCAATATTGCTTTCCGCACCAATAATTCTCCACAATTCCAACCTGGTCGACAAATCGAACCTTTTTACTAAGTCAGGAGTTTACAGGTTTCAGTGCAGCGACTTTAACAGTTCATATATAGGACAAACTAGTAGGCGCTTCAAGTTTAGATATGCCGAACATCTCAATGCAATTAAATACAATAGGTTTTCCGCAGTTGGTCAGCACATACAAGATTATAAACATAAATTTAATGGATTAGATCAAGATTTAACAATATTAGACACATTGAGCAAAGGCCCCCTACTAGATATCATGGAAGCCTGTTACATACATCTAGACCAATACTTCAATCCTAATCTCAACTTAAACGACATTTCCGAAAAGCCCAGAATTTTATTTGATTCTCTTGTTTCAGTTCTCAACAGTGTTAAACTCCCTAAACATAGCTTATTTTTTCAGATTATATGGCACACGTTATCACAATATCCTTCCCTACCACGCCCATCTGACTCCGCCCCCTCCATCACCCCTCCTCTCCCCCTTCCTGACCCACCCCCTTTCCTCCCGTAACGATGGTCCATGCTTCTAGCAAACTCTAGCACTTGCTCCTTGCCACTCTCCATGCATACATCAGGCCGTTTGAGGTGAGTCTCCTACTTAACTTTATAGTGTTTTGCCCTATTTCCAATATCTCATTTTCACTCTTAACTTTCTTTTCATACTTCAGGTTCCGAATTGGATCAAGAACTTTCTGGCCATATTTCTACTTTCTCTTTGCCTGCAATATGATCCACTTCTTTGAGTACCTCATAAATGACGGCTTCTTTTTATGAGTTGATGTTACAAGCCACCAGCAAACTTACTTATGTTACTTTATTATCAGTACTCTGTGGAAGGCCTGCATCCCATGTCAGTTTTTGGATGTCCATGTTTTATTTAACCTAGTGTTTAGCAGTGCTACGCTTGAGACTTTTTAATCATTCCAAAGTGTTCAAGTCTTTAAACATTTGTTAGTATCCTCACTTTCATTTTATTCTTTGACCAACAAGCACATAACTTGTTTATATTCTTTTAAGCATTGTATTTTTACTTCATCTTATTAATGTCACTTATTACTGAGGGTTTATTATATGTACTACATACTTTTATATCTTTGTTCACACAACCTGTTTCAGGTGATGATGGTGTCCATAGACACCGAAACCGGTACTGAATAAAAAAATGTTGTGATTATATTAACAACATATTATGTATTGAAAAAAGGTGGATCAATTAAATTTCGCTCTATTGTATGTTATCTCCTTTCAATATGGACCAGATATGAAGTTTTTAATGCTGGAGTACCATGTTCGGACTCATGTGGGTATTGTGATAGACTGTTCCTTCAGACTGTTAACAGTGAAAATGAAACCGAAAGAAAGAAAATAGAAGAAGAGAGCAAACTGTACCATTTATGGGTGGAAGCAGCTTATTCAATGCTGCAGAAGGGTACTGAAAAGGCTACAACAAACAAAACCTACGTTGTCATATGCACTGATCTCCAGCAGGTACTGTACTGTTCTACCCTTAAACATTCTGCAGTATTCCATCAACGTCAACTCTCAACTTACAGTCAAGCAATACATAATGTCAGAGACAATAAGGCGTGGATGTGTGTATGGCCTGAAAATGTAGCCAGATGTGGATCAACAGAAATAACCTCTTGCCTCCTGAAGTACATAACCTCTGAATATTCAGCACTAAAATCAAGTGAAGAAAGAACTGTAGTGGTGTGGTCAGATCGATGTACAGGGCAGAATAATAACTGGAAAACTATTGTTTTGTATCAGTATCTGCTGAACTTGAAGTACTTCACATCTGTGGAGCAAAAATTTCTAATCACGGGCCACAGCTTTTTGTCTTGTGATCGAGATTTTGCATTAATTGAAATAAACAAGAAGAACCATCTTGTGTATGAACCATTTGAATGGGTCCAGGTAATAGCAACTGCAAGATTAAACAACTCGTTTTTCATTTGCTACATGCAGCAGGATGATTTCATTGATCTGAGCGCTAATGAAAAACAAATCCGCAAAGATCCAAATTGCAAAATAATGGACTACATTTGGATGAAGATATCCTCAGACTCTCCAACAGTACAATTCATTAAAGCATCAAGACCACACCAGTGACACTTCAAAAATGAACTTTTAGATATAAATTTAGACCTTTATAACTCCAATTTGTTGCAAGTTTTATTACAAATTATTATTATAAATAATTTAAACTTAGAATCAAGTAGTGTTTAAACTTAGAAATAAGTACTTTTAAAATTATTGTATGTTATTTCATCACATTAAGGTTCTTCAGCAGCAGCTGAAGATGGCATATAATGGAGGCCAAAACCAGTATTGCTAAATGTATTAAATACTTCAAAATAAATAAATAATAAATTATGCAGTGTCTGTTCTCCAGGTTAGGGGCGGCTGCACAAGGCGTCTGTATTCCAGAGGAGCAGCCTCATTATCACCTCACTGGATCACATCCAGAGTTGTAATTCGGGACCTAGTCCCACACAGGTGACACCTTGACAGTCAACCATGGAATCTCTTTTAAGGGATACTCCACCAGCTGAACCAAGAGTTCAGAGAAGGCAGCATTCGGATACAGTGGGCTACCACCTGAAAGATACCATGAAGTTGGAGGCATGGAAATAGCCCACTACCACATACACGAACGAGACAAAATCAAGAATGAAACCAAAGCAGATAACATACTTCTCTACACACAATATAAACTCACTCATGCAAACCGGTAAACTAAAAGTGTTCACCGACATAATGGACCAACACAAAATTCTTATCATAGGATTACAGGAAATTAGAAACACTGACCAGGATGCCTTGGAATCTCAAGGGTACGGACTTTATAAAGGTATACCCGGGAAGAGAGTGATGAAGAATGTCCCACAATTTGGAACAGGATTTTTGGTCAGCCTTAAAATAATAAACTCAGTTCAAGAATTCAAATCACAGTCTCCACGACTCTCGACGCTCACCTTAAAGGCATCTAATAAAATCTATACTATAATAAATGCCCATGCTCCCACTAATGATAAAAACAACTCCTCAAAAGACCAGGAGGAAACAGGAGAATTTTAGGACATATTGGACCAGACCATAGATATCCCCAAACACCATGTAAAATTATTAATAGGCGACTTCAACGCTCAACTAGGCAGAGAAAGAAAATACCGTGACATCATCGGAAAATGGCCAGCACACAAGAAAACAAATAAAAATGGAGAGAGACTAGTTGACCTGTGTAGAAACCATAATTTAATCTCAAAATCTACATGTTTTAAGAGGAAACCTCAAAAACTCAAAACATGGAAACACCCTGACTACACTAAAGGAGAATGGCAACTGGATCATGTCTGCATGGACAAATACCACCACAAAGAGATCTATAACGTCAAAGTCCTCTGAGGAATAGACACAGGTTCAGATCACTACGTAGTTAAAATTAAAATTAAACTCACTCCCCAGAGGAGACAACAAAGGCAAGCCCTTAAAACTAAAAGAAAAATAGATCCTACCTAGCTAATCAACAACAAAAATTACCAGAAAGCAACTGAAAAAATAAAAATCACAGATAAACTTGAAGACTTAGTACACAACCTTAAACAAATTGCAGAAGACCTGGCTCCAATTAAACCACGTAATAAACACCAATGGTGGAAGAGTGAATGTGATGAAACAGTGGAGAAAAGACATGGGCATGGCTATTATATCAGTCCCAAAAAACAGAAATATCCTATCAAAAGTTAGTAAAACAGAGAAAAGAAACTACCCAAGTCTTAAGACGAATAAAAAGACATCATAAGGACACCCTGCAGTTAACTGAAGAACAATTCAATAAAACTCAGTCAAGGGACTACTACAAAACCTTCAGAAAGCAGCTCCAAAAATATGAACCCCCGACCCTACTGATGAAGGATGAAGATGGTAAGCTGGCCCATAACAATAAAGATAATGCAGAAATTCTGGCTAAATATTTCAACATGCTTTTAAATTGTGAGGAACCTACATAACTCCTTCATTTGGACACCAACGCCCCAATAAAAACACCACCAGAGAACATCAATCCCCCCACAATAAAGGAAGTCTACCAAGCTCTGAATAAATTAAAAAACTACAAAGTGCCAGGAGAAGATCAGACCTTTGCGGAAATCTCGAAATATGCAGGAACATCAGCAAAAGTTCCCCTCCATCAACAACTTGTCTCTATCGAGATTAAAGAAGAACTACCAGAACACTGGACAGCCCTCATTCATCCACTGCACAAAAAAGGAGACAAAACCGACCCTAATAACTAGAGGGGAATCTCGCTCCTAGACATAACATACAAAATATTTTCAATAATTATCCTTAATAAGATAAGTTTACAACTTGAGAAAGAACTAGGAGAACATCAAGGAGGTTTCAGACCCTGGAGGAGCTGTCCTGATCAGATCAGATCACGAGTCTTAAGGAGAAGAAACAGAGTATGGTGATAACATTTGTAGATTTCAAGAAAGCTTATGACTGCATCGATAGAGAATCTCTGTTTAAAATTTTAAGACATTGGACTACACCCCAAATTAATAAACATGATAAAATTGACTCTCACCAACACTAAATCAAAAGTGAAGTTTAGGGGTGAAACATCAGAGACATTTGAAATTAAAACTGGACTACGGCAGGGAGATGGGCTCTCACCATTATTATTTAACTGTGCTCTAGAAATGGTAATGAGGGAATGGTTTAGGAAATGTCCTCCCAAAATAAAGATTGGCCGAAAAATCAAAACAAATTGCCTGGGTTTTGCTGACGATTTAGCATTGCTAGCAGTGGACATAAAAGAAGCAAAAACCCAGATATCAGAACTTCAAAACATTGCAAATAAAATTGGCCTCAAAATATCATTTGAAAAAATAGAAATTATGCGCCGAAAACCAACACAGCTAAAAGAAGTTACCATAAATGGTAATAAAATCAAAATAGTAAATTTAAATATCTTGGAAAAGTAATAACACATAACCTAAATGAAAAAATCTCAATCCAAATAAGAACAAATAGATTAGCTAAAGCACAAAAATTAACATGGGATATCTACAAAAAGAAATGTCTATCAATAAATACAAAAATAAAACACTACAACACAGTTATAAAACCGGAAGCTACATATGCAGCAGAAACACTCTTTTACCTGAATAAACAATCAAAGACTGACAGACTTCAGAAAATTGAAAGGAGGATTGGAAGAACCTGCATCAACAAAAAATATCAGAAAGATGGACGGTGGCGGTTAATACCTAACAAAGCCGTGTACAAAGAGCTAGAACCCATTACAGATACTATGCGTAAGAGGAGACTGGGATTCTTTGGACATATCATGAGGATGCAGGATTCGAGACTTCTGAAACAACTAGTACAACACAATCTCGTCTCAAAAAATATCACAACAGGATGTAAATGGATCAGAGAAGTAAGAGAGGATCTGAAGGAAATAGGCCTTACAACAGAAGACACCACAAATAAGATAAAATTGAATACAAAACTCAAGAATACAAACCTCTGCTTTACCCTTACACAAAACAAATCAACAACATGCATAATTTCAACTGAGGAAAGGGCACGAAAATCAAACGTCTGAAGAAGTACTGGGAGGACCACAAAGCCCGAACAATCCCTTCAAAGAGACCTGAACGACGGACTGACTAAAGTGATCCTATGTGGTCATAAAAGAAGAAGAAATAAGAAAATTTTGAGTAGGTGGGAAATCCAGCTTTATAATTGTGATTGTTGGAACCATCAATACGGGACTAATGAAGCTAATAAACTACGTTATTCACACTGTTTATGTTCTGAGCAGCAATTATATCACCATAATTTTCCTGAAATGCAACCAAATAAAATAATTCTCCCTTACCTATTTTACATCTAATGGACTGTATACATCCTATTGATATTCCTTCGCTGAGGTTGTGGGCATTCTTTTCTGGTCATGGCTATTTACAATCAAATACTTCTTGGATATAATTATGCGAGGGGCGTACTATACTGTTTTACACTTTATTTTTGTATGTCCGGGTATGGTTCACATTTCACTTTTTAAGGTGGTGACGTGCAACTAATGTCTTGTTCCACAGTTTGGTAGCAGCACACGCACAGGGGCCAAAGAATGCACTCGTCATAGCCATTTCATAACAACACTGTCAGCGTAGGAGCAGACAACGTGGAAAGCAACCGTCAGGGACAGCGCTATACGACTTGGTTGCTATGGAAAGAAAGCGTGACCACTGCAGAAATTCATCGGTGCTTGGTGGCAGTGTGTGGAGAACATGCACCATCACAGAAAACAGTTTACAACTCAGTGGAAGGTTGGAAAACAGGGCACACATCGGTGGACAAGGGAACCAGTTCTGGAAGTAATGTGACAGTGTCAACACCAGCCAACATTGCTCGGGTCGAACAGGTCATCCAAGGAAACAAATGCATCACATTTACGGAAATGGAGGCAGCCACGGGAATTAGCCGAAACATCCTGCAGCGGATCGTGCACGGCCACTTACAGTTGGGGAAGGTGTCATCCACGTGGGTGCTTAGACTCTTGTCTGCAGACGAAAAGCAGAGGCGTGTGGACGTGTGCAGAGATCTTTTGCAATGCCATGATCAAGATCCAGCCAACTTCATTTCTTCATGCCTGGCCCCACACTGCCATTGATCAAATGGGATTCACGGTGCTGCCACACCCACCATACTGTCCCGACTTGGCACCAAGTGATTATCACCTGTTCAGGAACACAAAGAAACCTCTATGTGGTCACTGTTTTGCAGATTTTTAGAACTGGACTCAGCTGTCAGGGCATGGGTATGCACCACTCAGAAAGAATGGTTTGAGGAAAGTCTGGAGAGACTGACACATTGATGGCAAAAGTGCATACAGTTACAAGGATGTTGAGAAGGTGGACGTAACAACTGATGTGTAATGTATTTCATTTGGGCAGAAAAAAATAAAGTGTAAAACAATCTAGTATCCCCTTTGAACTACAAATATAGCAACTGATTAACACTACTATGTAACTGAAAGAAATGCAAACATTGCAGTGAAAAGGGATGCATTTATTTCCTTGATTGACTCTTAACTGTACAGTTCGTGTCCTATCACAAGAACAAACGATTATACAGTAACAAGGTAACAAATTAATTTTTACTTCATGTATTGTAATTATTGTAGAAAGATTTTAAAAGAAGCTTTCCTCTAGCTAAACATCATAAGTGTCCACATGAGCATGTACTTTGAGTTGACTCATTCGATGAAGGTTGCTATGGCCATTTATCTGGAAACTTGACTCGGAGACGTAAATTATCGAGTTCCCTCCTGAAGTGGTTAAAAATATCTTCCTTTTCTTGGGGATGAAGATGGGATGAAAGTAAGTCTAAGTTGTTTCCTCTTGTACAAAATAGTCTATGTGTTATTACATCACGAATATTATCATTTGAAGTTAGTACTGGACCCAAGTGCTTACAAGAGAAAACAGTTTTGGTCAAATGCTCCAGATATGATATCACTTGACTGGGACTCTCTATTCCAGGTACACAGGTCATTATTGTGTGACACATATCTTTCACAACTTGTTCCAGTCTTTTAGTGTCTTTCCTTATGGTAGAACAACTAGTATGTGGTTTTGAATGATTCTTTTCAGTGATTCTATGTACTTTGCAGTAAAGTGTGTCTACTCTTTGAGCTACTGCATCTTGTACAGGAATGTTTTCATGAATTAGGGAGTTACATGACATTTTTTTCAGTTTTTCATGTATCAATTTACATGCCAACTCTCGCACTACTTTCAATTCAGAAATACCTTGTGGCTGCCTTTTGAAACCACTTTGAGGTTTAGTTTCTTGCTTTTTTTCTTCTGTTTGGGAGGGTGCAGTTTGAAGTGTACCTTGTGTTGATGTAGATTGCTTTAGTGATGTAATTCGCTCAGATAAGACATCACGAATCTTAATCAACTCCTTTATCCCATCACATACAAATGGTTCATTTGAATTCTGAAAATCGTTTCTTGTATTTGAAACACTTTTGTTTTGAGTCTGCATGTGGAGTGAGCCAACCTGACATTCAGAAAATTCTTCTTTTGTATTTCCTCTTAATGTGAGATTTGATGACAAAACCTTTTTAGGTGAAATTTTAGGTATTTTTATTGCTGTCTTTGTTTCATCACATATAAATGATTCAATATTGACTTCTTCAAGAATATTTGCTTCTTTTTGTGATTTATGAAAATCACTTCTAGCATTTGCAACAATTTTGTTTTCAGACTGAACTTTCAAGTCATTTCTTACATTACTCTTTACTGCATTATCTGTTGTCTTCTCGGATGAGATTTTGGGTACTTTTTCTGTTGTTTTTGTTCCATCACGTATGGATGAATCATTACTAACTTCTTCTAGAACATTTGTTTTTTGTGAATTCTGAGAATCACTTCTATTATTTGTTACAATTTTCTTTACAGATTGAACTGGTAAATCTCTTCTCACATTACTTTTCAATGCACTGTTTGTTGACGTAGTCTTCTCAGATGAGATTTTGGATACTTTTGTTGATTTCTTTGTTTCATCACATTTAGATGATTGATTATTGACGTCTTCTTCAATACATTTTGTTTCTGAATTCTGAGAATCTCTTTTCGTATTTGTATTGTTTTTGTTTTCTGGTTGAATTTTCAAATCTTTCTTCACATAGGTTTTAAGTGTGGTATTTGTTGATGGAGTCTTATCAGAGGAGGTTTTAGGTACTTCCACTGAAGACTCTGCCCCATCAGGTATGGATGATTTGTTAATGGTTACATATAGAACATTCCCTTTTTGTAAATCCTGTGTTTCCTTTTTAGTATTTGTAATGTTTTTGTTTTCAGGATGAATTTGCTCATCTGTTTTCATGTTACTCTTCAATGTGCTCTTTGTTGTTGATGGAGTCTTATCAGATGAGATTTTAGGTACTTTGACTGATGTCTTTGTTCCATCAAATATGGATATCTCATTACTAGCTGCACCTGAAATATTATTTTTCTGTGAATTATTTCTAGTATTTGTAACATTTCTGTTTTGAGGTTGAATTTGTTTATCTTTTTCAGCAATACTGTTTAATGTGTCATTTGATGATAAAGTATTCTCAGGTGCAATTATAGACACTTTTAGTAATGCCTTTGTTCTATCACTTACAGGTGAAATATCGCTGAACACATCATCAGATTTTTTTGATTTCTGAGAATCTCTTTTAATATTTCTAATATCTTTGTTTTTGGTTTGAAGTTGGGAAGAGTCAATCTGTAATTCAGGATCATTTTTATTACTACCTTTTACAGATGAGTGTTTACATGTCTTTACTGCTGCCTTTGTTCCATCACATATGGATGATTCATTACTTATTGTACCTAGAGGATCTACATTTTTTGAATTCAGGGAATCTCTTTTAATATTTGTAATATTTTTGTTTTGAATTTGGGAAAAGACAACTTGAAGTTCAAAAGAATCCTTTTCACATTTTAAAGTGTTATTTGTTGGCAGCGTCCTCTCAGATAAGTACTTACGTGTCTTTACTGCTGCCTTTGTTCCTTCACATACGGATGGTTCATTACTTACTACTGGAGGATCTACACTTTTTGAATTTTGAGAATCTCTTTTAATATTTGTAATGTTTTTGGGTTGAATTTGGGAAGGGTCTACCTGAAGTTCTGAAGAATCCTTTTTGTTATTATTTTTTAAAGTGTTATTTGTTGGCATCATCCTTTCGGATGAGTGTGTTCGTGTCTTTACTGCTATCTTTGATCCATCACATATGGATGATTCATTACTTACTGCAACTAGAGGATCTCCTCGTTTCAAATTCTGGGAATCTCTTTTAATATTTGTAATATTTTTGTTTTGGGGATTAATTTTAACTGAGTCAGCCTGAAATTCAGAAAATTCTTTTTTCACATTACTCTTAAACATGTTACTTGTTGACATAGTCCTCTCGGGTGTGTGTTTAGGATTCTTTAATGATGCCTGTGCTTCATCATAAATGGATGGTTCATTACTAACTTCATCCAGAGGATTTACTCTTTTAAGATTCTTACAACCATCCTTGGTGCTTATGATACTTCTACACATGGGTTGAATTTGGAATGAGTCAGTTTCACAAAATCCCTTAAAGAATTTCTTCACATCAGACTTCTCCATGTGATTTTTTGGCAAAATACTCTCAATTGAGATTTCGGACACTTTTAACAATAACTCTGGGTCATCATGTTCAGGTAATTCATAACTGGTCACCTTCAGCATATTAACTGCTTGTGACTTCTGAAAATCATTCCTAATATTTGTATTACTTATATGAGAAAGCTCAATTTGGAATGAGTCAAACTGAATTTCTGAGACATCTTTCTTCACATCACTCTTTAATGTGTAACTATAAAGTAGTTTCCTGCTAGTGTCACGTACTATTCCAGTTCCATCTGAAGATCCCATAGTCTTATTGCAAGATGAGAAATGTTTTTCACCATCTTTAGGACTTACAGGAATTGAAATATCATCAGCATGGAAACCTGAATCTCCCATCTGTGGTAAACAGAGCATTCTTTCCAATGCTATTGCTCTATGTTCTTTTATACGCTCAGGTTTTTCACTTTTACTTTCTGTTAGTGGAGATGTTTTCATTTCCCCAATGCCTTCGTGAACACAAGCCATATTTCCACTCTTTGGCAAAGGAGTGACAGAAACTAGTTTACTGGATGGAACTGTTATGACTGATTAGATGTATTAACATGTGTGCCATATTGTTTAGATTTTTCTGCCATATTTGTTGTTGATCTTTAGGAACACTGATATGCTGGAACATAAAAAAAAAATTTGATTAATACTTTTAAGTAAACATCATACGTACTGTACATGTAATGAGACCCTTAATATCTCAGGAGTTCTGGGTACAGCAAACGGGACATAGGTGTATAGAGGATGTTAAATGAAAATAAGAAATAAAATTTAAAATGGCCATTGGTTCATAATAGAATATCTTGTCCAGGTAAAAAGATAATGGAATGATAATGGAAATTATCATTATTAACTTTATCATGAAATTCAAAATCATCAATGTTTCACCCAAAGTGTATCTCATGATTTGAATTACTAGTTAAATATTAATACCATTGTTTTAATTGAAACTAAGTTCAAACCATGTAATAATATCCGTGTTGGTCTCAGTTTTATACATACGAGGGCAAATCAAAAGGTTAGTTACACCCAAGTTATGGCCATTTATGAAACCATCTACACATAGGCAACACGGCTCTGACAACATACAACGTAAGTTCACTCTTCCACATAGTCCCTAAGAGACTGTAAACATTTCTCGGAACGATCAACCAATTTTTCGATTCTAGATGTGTAGAAATCACCTCCAGCACTATGTAACCACCTGGAGACAGCTGCTTTTACCTCCTCATCGTTTCGGAATATTGAGCGCTGATGTGATTTTGTTGCACGATAACGCAACACCTCACACGCCCCGTGAAACATCCGAACTGCTGCAGCAATTCAAATAAGAGGTATGGCAACATCCTACATACAGTCCAGACTTACCGCCATGCAATTATCATGTGTTCAGTAAGCTGAACAAGGATATCGGTGGATGACGATTCCGAAACGATGAGGAGGTGGAAGCAGTTGTCTCCAGGTGGTTACACAGCGCTGGAGGTGATTTCTATGCATCCAAAATCGAAAAGTTGGTTGACCGTTCCGGGAAATGTTTACAGTCTCCTGGGGACTATGTAGAAAAGTGAACTTACGTTGTAAGTTGTCATGGCCATGTTGCCTATGTGTAGGTGGTTTCATAAATGGCCATAACTTGAAAGTGTAACTTACTTTTTGATTCACCCTTATATTTAAGGATTAAAATATCCAATCTTCAACTGTAATAATTTATGATCAATCAGGCTTAATTCAAAGATTCCTGATCTCTAAACTCTACACACATTTAATGATTTGAATATCCAGTACCAAACTGTAGTCATTTATGATCATACAAACTTTAATTCAATTTAGTGACCTTAAAACTTTACACATATTTAAGTATTTGGACATCCAGTCTCAAACTGTAACCATTTATGATCATTCAAGTTTTAAATCAATGCAGTAACCTTAAAACTTTCCACATATTTAAGGATTCAAACATCTAATCTCGAACTGTAATCATTTATGATTGTTCAAGTTTCATTTCAATTTAGTTACATATTGTTCATTTGAGATTTTTTAAAATATATAAAACATTAAGTCCATAACAACCATTTCTCCTTCAAGTGACCGAATGGATCCTATTTCTGTAACACTACTATTAGGCATGAGAAGATTTCATCTATAATTAATCAACTACACTAACCATAAGCATACCACTTCTGCAAAGAAAACAATAAAAAGAACTATAATGAAGACTGCATTACCCATCAAAGAAATGTGAAGAAGTCTCCTCAACACTAGCCTAAGGGGATATTATAATAATAATAATAATAATAATAATAATAATAATAATAATAAGAAGAAGAAGAAGAAGAAGAAGAAGAAGAATCCTGTGGGGGTTTCAGCCTGTTCCCCTATCAGGCGCGTCCCAGGTTGCGGATCGGGAGGCTCGCCGGACTTGTCCGGAGGGTTTGAGGGAAATAAAATACCTCTCGCGGACCAAAAACAGGCACAGCTCGCCAACATTTTCAGCAACCTCTGAAGCTCACTACTTCAGTTGTAACCATGACACCGACATAGATCGATGTCCCCAATACTTTTAACTTGATAGCATGATGGAATCAACCTACAATATAATTACCCCAGACCTTAGTAGACATACTAGTTTTTCTCGGTCATCGGATTCTGGGGGACCGAGAACATCATGCGGGAATGTATCGGAGCTTCCCAAATCTCTTCGCCCAAAATACAAAACTTTCTTTGGTAGTCTAAACATCAACACACTTCAGAAAACTGGGAAGTTAAAACAATTAACAGACATGTTAGATAACTTAAACATCCAAATGTTAGCACTCAAGGAAACCAGACACACGGATGAAAATCATTTTGTCTCAGGAAATTATAGAATTTACAAAGGCAAGCCAGCAATCTCCCTTCATAAGAGACCATTACAATTTGGCACAGGATTCGCTGTAAGAAGAAATATTGTAAACTCAGTACTTAACTTTTCTTCGCCTTCTGAAAGAATTTCAACACTATCCATTAAATCAGGAAACGAAGCTTATACATTACTTAATACGCATGCACCCACCAATAACTACAATCAGAAAGATCCACAAATGGTGGAAGACTTCTGGGAACTGCTAGAAGAAACTACAGCCACAATTCCAAATCATCACATAAAAATTCTATTAGGAGATTTCAATGCCCAAATTGGTAGAGAAAAGAAATTCAGGACCATTGTAGGACTATACCGAGCGCACAATAGAACTAATAAAAATGGAGAAAGGTTAATTGATTTTTGCAAAATTGTTGATCTCAAATTAATGTCAACACATTTCCGGGCACTTCCACACAAGAAAACAACCTGGAGATCCCCAAATTTTCACTTGGGAGAATTTTAACTAGATCATGTGGCTATTTCTAAGAAAAATCAAAAAGAAATTATGAATGTTAAAGTTAAAAAAGGGATCATTGACTCTGACCACCATCTATCCTTAATCAAGGTCAAATTTCAACTAAACAGGTCCAAACCCAGAATAACAAAAAACCTACGTGTCGATCCGGAATTTCTTAAGCAGAACACTAGTACTTTCCTTGAAAGTATTCCTACTCACAATCCTTCGAACTGGTTAGAACTCAAAGACATACTTTTGAAGGCTTCTCGAAATGTTGGCCCACCACCCAGGAAATGCAAACATAGGTGGTGGAATGAAACCTGCGACAAGACCATAAATTTAGAACTAAAGCCTGGCAGAATTGAAATTCTAATAAAACTGAACAAACCTGGCAGGAATTCACCAAAATACAGCAACAAACATAAAAAATTATCAGGTCTGAAAAACACAAATACGATCACTACGGATTGGCAGAAATTGAACAAGATTTCACAAAAAACAATACACGAAACTTCTACAAAACTTTCAGAGAAGAATTATCAAATTATCAGGCACCTGGTCTTTGCTTCAAATGCCCAGATGGGACACTGGAAATGAATAATCAAGAGAACTGCAAACTTCTAGCAGTTTATTTCCAGGATCTTTTAAACTGTGAATCCCCTAAAGAACAACTCACCTTTGAAAAACCTGTATCTAATCAAGATTCAGAACCCCCAACACTGCAAGAAGTCAAATAAATAATACATGGACTCAAAAATAACAAAGCCCCGGGAGAAGATGTTATAATTGCTGAAATGCTGAAGATAGGAGGTGACAGCGTAGCCCGGAAAATCCACTCGATTCTTGAGAACATCTGGATCACTGAAGAAATCCCAGAAGATTGGAAATGTGCGCTAGTCCATCCACTACACAAGAAACGGGATAAAACGAACATCAATAATTATAGAGGAATTAGCTTGTTACCAGTTGCTTACAAAAATTTTTCCAAAGCCTTGCTCACTAGACTTGAGAAACAAACAGACTATCTAATTGGTGAATACCAGGCAGGTTTCCGAAAAGGAACATCTTGTACAGAACAAATCCTTAATCTCAAAACTATCCTCCAAATGCGCAAAACCAGACAAACAGTCATTACTGCATATGACTCTATAGACCGTGAAACACTTTTCAATACTCTAGAAGAATTTCAAGTGGATAAAAAAACAAGAGGATTAATCAAACAAACATTAACTGGCACTACTTCAAAAGTTCAATTCCTAGGCGAAATATTTGAGCCTTTTCCTGTTAACACCAGGGTCCGTCAAGGGGATGGTTTATCGCCGTTACTTACTTGAGAAAGTAATCAGGACCTGGGAAAAGGAAACTAAAGGAATAACCCTTGGAAGACTACGTAAAGACAGAATTCACGTGCAATGTCTGACCTTTGTTGATGACATAGCAATCCTTTCCAATAATAGGCATGAAGCAATTCATTCCTTTGAAAAACTACATGCCATCAGAGTGGGACTTCAAATTTCGTATGGGAAAACTCAGTACATGGAAGGAGCCTCACGATACTTAGATGGACAACCTATGATAACTAAATTCGGCAAAATTATTCAAGTTAACCAATTTAAATATTTGGGAGAAATTATCCAGCCCTCTGGTTTAAACCATGAAGCAAATAAAGAAAGAATTTCCAAATTACAGAAAGCATACAGGATCACTTGGAACAGGTATAATAAAAAATCAATATCTTGGAATGCAAAACTTAGACACTATAATACAGTGATCAAAACTGAAGCGTTATATGCCTCAGAAACCTTAATCATTGGTGGCGGATCTTTAACCAAAAACATTGAGAAACAAGAAAGGAAAATTTTACGGAAAATTTTTGGCCCAGTTTGTATAGATGGAATATGGAGAGAAAAATCATCCAGGAGATATACTGTCATTCTGAAAATATTTCTCACACTTTTCGGAAAAGATGATTGAAATTTTATGGACACATTATCAGAATGAACACTAACAGGCTAACTAAAAGAATTCTCAACCTGGCCCTTTCATCAAAAACCAAGAACAGCTGGCTCTGTGAAATTGAAACAGATCTCCAGGAAATCAACATCTCAGAAGACATTGTACAGGACAGATGTAAATTCAGAACCAAAATCGACAATCACCACTTTGAAGACAAACCCAACACCAGAGCTACTATAACTTGGACAGAAGAACGAAGGAAGAAGCTCAGCGAGAGGATGAAGAGATTTTGGAAGGAAAAGTAGGCCAACACATCAGCTAAGCAAGTTCAACTGTGCTCCTGAGTAGGGCATAATGATGCAGAAAAAGAAGATAATAATAATAATAATAATAATAATAATAATAATAATAATAATAATAATAATTTTTTTTTTTTTGCGAGGGAGTGTGGAAAATCTTTCATAAGACGCTTGTGAGGGTCCGCACTCAACAAGTGTGTGGAGATTCTTACCCACTAAAAACCACACTCCCTTTTCCCACGACGTTTATCTCCGCCTCGGAACCGCTCTCGCATTACTTCAGGGCGGATGTCGTGCTTAATGCATCTTGTGCTTCATCTTCCTTCTTCTGCTTTACTATCTGTCGTAATCGTCCAGGTCCTTCTTCTTCTGACGCAGAATATTTTCTACGTAGACTGCCACCTGGTCCCAAGATTCTCGACTTCGTAGCATTACTGACACGATCCCTTCTGGCGTCATAATAATAATAATAATAATAATAATAATAATAATAATAATAATAATAATAATAATAATAATAATAATAATAATAATAATAATAATAATAATAATATGAAAATGAAAACCTACAACCTGTTTTCCAGTCACTGACCGGGTCAGGGATGAAATGGATGTTATTACAATGGGGTCGCCACTCGCAAGGTGATTTATTAATGAGTGATAAATGCTATGAAATGATAATGTTGCTGGAATGAAAGATGACAGGGAAAACCAGAGTACCCGGAGAAAAACCTGTCCCGCCTCCGCTTTGTCCAGCACAAATCTCACATGGAGTGACCGGGATTTGAACCACAGTATCCAGCGGTGAGAGGCCGATGCGCTGCCATCTGAGCCACGTATGCTTAATAATAATAATAATAATAATAATAATAATAATAATAATAATAATAATAATAATAATAATAATAATAATAATAATAATAATAATTTATTTTATTTTACATTTTATGGCCTACATTGGACCACTCTAGTCAATTATACAAAGGATTTCTTGATTTCCTACCAGCCCAATATTTTTTTAATTCTGAGAGATGCTGCCTTCCTTTGTTCAGTTGAAAATGCCCTCCATTAGATCATTGATCTTGGTGTGTAGCCTGGTGTGTGTCTCTTGAAGTATCTTAACTTTTTCTGTTTTGTTTTTGACATTATCTATTGCTGTTTGTAGTTCTTTAATATCCTCCTTAATTTCCGAGATCCATTTAATCTTGGTCTTGCAATTCCATAATTTTTCAATGATTCTTCTGCTAATTCTGGTGTCAGGTGTTCTGATAAGATGTCCAAAGAATGATACCATAGATTATGATTTTAATTTCTGTGTTGACATATAACTAATATAATAGAGTTAGAGGGATGTCCCACCATTCAACACAATGTAAAATATTTGAAATTTATTAACACTGCAGTGGTCGCACATTGTACTATTGTAGAACAGGTCAGTATCTTTTCCAGCCCTGAGCAGTTGGCAACACGAGTGGGCTTGAGGGTCAATGTACCTTCCCCCCACACCCTTCCACGTACCCCAGTGCAGTTTCGCACGTCTAGCTGTCACGTACTCAGTTTGAGCTAAATAACAATGTAGTGCTCTACAATTGCAGATAGTGCGACCACTCGCGTACCATTTGTGTTTCGTAATTCTCATGTGTATTTTGTTCTCTCCATGTCCTTTTTGACTATTGAGTGATTATATACAATTGAAAATGTCGGAACGTGACAGGGAGCAAGTGCGAATGTGGTTGGAGGAGGCAGAAAGTGATAATGAAAGTGTGCTCGGTGTTGAGGATCAAGACTAACTACAGGAGGATTTTGTAGAAGAAACTGCAGAACACAGTGATACTGAGGACACACCAGGACCAATAGTAGCAGAAGAAGAGGATGAAGAACCCGTGCTGATACAGCCTGCTGTTGGAGCAACACATACAGATGCAACATCAATCTTTATGCGTGAGTTTTACATTGGTAGAGAAAATAGAGAAAGGAAAGAACCATCTCGCTGTTATCTGGAACCCTTAGTCCCACGAACTTCAAGAACACCCGATATCAACGTAATACCGGCTTTTCATAGGCCTGGGCCTCAAGGAAATGCAAAACATGCAAAAAGTCCATTAGCGTCATTGTCGTGTCTTATCGATGATGAAATGATTCGACATGTAGTTTCATGCACAAACGTATATATTGTACCAGTAAAAGAGCCCGACTTTATGATTTAACTTTAAAGTTAGCATGAAGTAGACCTCAGGGCAATACTGGGTGGTTACTAGCTAGGGCTTGGTACAGGAGGCAGGGTCCTATCTACAAGAAAAATTTTAATTAGATTGAATAATAGTCTTTTTATTCAGGAAATGCATTTCAAAGTGTACATCACCTTACTGTTGATAGTCACTGTCTTCAACATTGCCTTTTGATGATCCGTGCTCCCAGTTCACCAGGCTGAACGGGGCTGGAACACGTTCTGAAAGTTGCCAATACTTCGTTGAGATAGGGCCGGAACACCCAAGTCGGTTTGATATGGGTTTGAGTCTCGAACTTTCGACATTCTGAACGATCTCTGACGTTCTACGATGTTCTCCAACGATGTTGCAGGGCAATCACTCGTCACATAACTTCTACGAGCGTCCAGAATTACACAGTCCCCCGACACTTTGGTTTAACAGCACTGTTTCATTTAATATGGTTGGGATATGCCGTCGAATTCACTCTTAATCTTGTAGATATAATTTAAAAGTTCACTAAAGATGTAGATGCGATTAGCATCAAAATTGGAAGAAAATAAACCACAGTTCATGAAATAGAAATAATGAAACTGAAAATTGTTCACGCACTTGGCACAGTTCGTAGTGATTTTCCACTAAATAAATTAGCACTTGACATTGAAAGAAATGTATGACTGCTCTAGAGTTTATCAAAGACACTGCTGTCAGTCATGCAATAATACTAAACACTTGGACGTAGAAATAAGGTTGAAATGAAAAGCACAGTTCGTTGTTAGGCGCACTTGACATTGAATAAAATAGGTGACTGTTCGAGAGTTTATCAAGGATACTGCTGTCAGTCACACACAAATAATTTCCACACTGTTCAGAAGAATAATACACAGTTCTATTTGAATTGGATAAAAAAACACAGTTTGAATTCACAGTGAAACACTTGTGTCGCAGCACACGATTATACTTTTATCATGGTAATCATTTGCAGTAATATTATTGGGAAAGTTCGAACACTTTCATAAATACTCGTGTCTATGAAATTATGCTGACTGAAATGTAAAGAAAAAATATCACAGTTCCTAGAATATTGCTGTAGTGTCACATTTAAATTAATATTAGTTCGGAGATTAAGTTTCACACAGGCAATGTGGTAGTGAACTCAGTTCTACAAGAACGAAAGTAAGTTATATCGAGAAGTTTCTACAAGTGCACAGAACGCAAGTTCAACTGAACTGTTGTCACTTATGTCCAATACATGACTTGTCATAATCAGAGTTCCCACACACACAAACTTTATAAGTTCAAATAAAGACTTTGAATAATTTGTTCTTCATCACTCACAAAAATTACAAGTTCAACTTGACTGATAGACTCAATGTCCATTATAAAAACTTTATACATTAGAGTTCACACACGCACAATTGATAACTTCAACACGACTGTCAGAGTTTAAGTGCCACATAAAGACTTTAAATATTCGAAGAGAAACTCTGTCAGCACTTCGACGAACACTGCAGCATGGGGAGTCAGGCTAAACACTCAGCTATGACTGTCTGATCTGGGTAAAGTGAGCTCTCCTTATATTCGGTTTGGGGGCTCCTACGTCATCATATAACGTGATCCCTTGAGGCTGGTTATCTCATGAATCCCTTGACAGATTTCCTTGAGATTCACAATTTGAGACGTTTACGTTATCCTCTTCAAAATGACGTATCGCTCAAGTCGCTGCGATAATTATTACAGAAGTTCTGAATTTTTTTCAATCGAATGTTTGCAATGATGTGACGTTCATATCCAGAACATACCAGGTCCGGCAGGTTACACGTGGCGTGTCAGGCGGGTAGTCTATCCTGCCCCTGCAGCTACGTCACACACACAGCTGTCCTCGGCTCGCCTGCTCGTTCCTCTGAACGTAAACAAACCAAGTTCGCTCTGAATATCTTGCGTGATGATTGAATACAATTAATTATAAAAAAATACGGCATGTGCAGGTCGTAACCGGTACATATCCCTCCCTCTCAGGGAAAAGAAAATACTATGAGGATTTTCTTTTGATTTCATCTCACTCAAAGTGTTTTTTGAGATCAGGGGCACATTATCCTATAAAGAAATCCAGTCAAGAGTCTTCTGTGCTCAACTGACACAAGACAGAAATAAGATGATGTCATGTCCATGCCTGAAAAATATTTTTTTTCCCATAAAATCGCTTAATGAAATCTTTAAGCGGAGGAGGGTGGTCGTACTCAAGTAAAAGTCGGTCATTCAAGACACGAGAGCCCAAGCATAATTGCAGGTTACCATCGGGTTTCCTTACTATGGTGAGCGGATTAATATAGGGCGTAACACACTTGGAGATAATTCCGTCAGCCTCCATCTGACGAATCAGTGTCCTGGTTTCATCCTTGTATTTCTCAGGCACCGGGTATGGCTTGCGTTTATAGGGTGAAGTATCCTTGACATTGAAGTGGTGTCTAAAATTCTTAATCTCTCCAGGCCTCTCATCGAAGACGTCCGGATATGTCTGATAAATCTCTTCCACCACTGCTATGTTAGGGTGGCAATCTGGGGCTTCAGTTACACTGGAGATGTGGGTGAGAAAATCAGGCCCTTTGTCATTCAAAATTTCATCGATGGGTCCCTCTTCATCGGGATCACCCTCTTCCTTTGACACGGGTCCTCTTCTTCTTCGGGACCACCCTCTTCTTTCTGTACCTGGTCGAGTGGGGCGGCATCGCCAATCACACCATCGGCTTGTGTACGAGGTAAATCAATCCCTTGAAGTCTAAGATCTTCACCGTCTACCAGCTGTAACTCGACAGATCCAATCCTACATAGATGAATAGTGTTAGCAGAATAGTCAATGGTAGCCTTATATTTAGACAGAAAGTCTGAACCCAAGATAAGGTTAAACTTCATAGGCGAGACTATCAGAAGAATATGTTCACACACTTCTTCATTGATAGCAAACTCAAGGAATACTTGCTGCTTACATTTTATATTCCTGTTAGGAATAATGCCCTTGATCTTAACTTGCGCTACCAGCAAAATGAGAATGTTATATCTGTCCTTGATAATGTTATCAACTTGCCAGATATTAGGGAAACTTGCGCTCCCGGATCCACTAGTGATGATACTTAAAATTCCCCAATGGTAATACTGATTATCAGTAAACTTCATTGGACATGTTGACGAATGGGTAATTCGTCTTCAAATACTAAGTCATCATCAATGTGCCAATAATTAACTATGCCCACATGGAATGACCCAACCTCCTCATTTTCATGCAATCTTATTTCCAAATTTAAGTTTTGTTTTTTTTTGGCAACAGCAACTGTGGACTCTGGATTTTGCCAAAGGTGTTGTTTCTCTTATGGCATTCTTGGTATTCAAGAGAAGTCGCTCCAGGTTGATGACCTCTTGTTTCTTCTGATGGAGGTAGTCCTGCGTTTCCTTCCACTGTTTGTGCAAGTCAGAATTGTTTGAGTCTCTACTCTCTTCTTGTCATTTCTCTTGTTTTAACCAGGTAGGTTTGGTTTGGTATTGCGCCTGGCCACGGTATGGGCATTTCCTATACCATCTATACCGCGTAGGTGAAGATTGAGTATCTCTCTCTTCCCTTCTATCCACTCGTTCAGGACTTTGTCACGATAGTTCAGAAGTGTTAACCTGAACTGGATGGGCGGCTACGTCCTTACTCTTGTCAATCTTATGTTAATTTTAAGGACACTTCCTCTAAAGCATTACTTTGTCAATTTTATATATTTTTCATCTAAACAGTGTTATGTGGCTGAAGATGTTGATAATATACAAAACATGTACCACTTTTGACCTTTAAAATTGCCTTAAGCAATCATTGTATCGACTAGGTGGAAAATAAATAAATACTTAATTGTGAATTCAAAGTACCCTGTGCATGAGCAGTATCAAGACATCGTAAAACAGCATCTAATTGACCCAAGTTCTGAATGTTCGCTGCTACTAAGATTTTTTTTTTTTGCTAGGGGCTTTTACGTCGCGCCGACACAGATGGGTCTTATGGCGGCGATGGGATAGGATAGGTCTAGGAGTTGGAAGGAAACGGCCGTGGCCTTAATTAAGGTACAGCCCCAGCATTTGCCTGGTGTGAAAATGGGAAACCACGGAAAACCATCTTCAGGGCTGCCGACAGTGGGATTCGAACCCACCTGTCTCCCGGATGCAAGCTCACAGCCGCGCGCCTCTACGCGCACGGCCAACTCGCCCGGTGCTACTAAGATCTCTTGAACGTGAGAAGGATACTGTAAAGTAATGACCTGTATGAGTTCCTTCTCAGGCAAAGGAGGGTCTAAATACTGCATCTTCTTCAACTGAGATAATAAAAAATCTGCGTTATCGAGAGGTGTTGATGGAGGTGTTCTCGAATACAGTTGAAGTTTGATAAGGTGCTGAGTTTCTGCGTTCCAAAAACAGTCAATTAAAGCCTTCTTGAAGTCAGAGTATGTCTTAAAATTAAATTTGAAGACCACGTACCGGGAAAGAGCTTTGCCTTCTTATAATCGGGCAACTGTTCTTAGTTTTCTATCTTCACTAATTTTGTGCTCTTGAAAATATTCCTCTACATTAATCAGAAACTCTTTAGCCGTGTAATCTTCTTTACCGGAGAATTTAGGAGGTTTTCCTCTTGGATTTTAACAATAGTCATCTGGTATGACGTTTCTCCGACTTCCTGTATCGAACTATGAATAGGTCTGGATGTATCTCGAGATTCAAGATTAACAACTTTAGTGGCTAGATGTTCGAGATTATTCTTGACATCCCCCAACTGGAATTGGACTATTCCTTTGACTTGTTTGACATCATTCTTTAATTCAGTTTTAAGTTCACCAACATCTTTGCAAATACAACTAATTTGTGTGGTTGTATTATCGGCTTGCTGAGTGAACTGTTTGTCAAACTCGCCCTGCTTAGCTTTTAATAAAGCAACTTCATTTCCAACTCTGGAAATGTCATTCTTAACTGTGTCCCTATTAGTATCTTGGACAGAAACAATTTTAGCCTGCATTTGCGAGAGCTGACCATGTGACTCCTGAAATTCAGCCTTGAAATCCTCAATGTCCTGCGAAAGCTGTTGGACTGAAGGAAGAACCTTCTTCAAATCTTCCTTAACAATTTCAATGACTTGGTCTTTAACAGTTTTTCTCATCTCCTCAACATTACGAGTTAGCTGAGAATTGATTTCAGCGAATCGGTCATCAAGTTTCCTGTTGGACTCAGAGAATCTTTCTTCTATCCTAATGCTTGCTTGATCAAAACAAGATTCTAAGTTCACATTCATTTCAGTAAAGCGCTTATCTAACCTGGCATCAGCTTCGGCTAAACGCTGTTCCAGGTTAGCATTAGATTCCGCCAATCGCTTATCCAAGTTGGCAAGAGTGGCTTTAGTTTATGCATTTGCTTCAGCTAATCACCTATCTAGGTTGGCATTAGATTCAACATTTGCCTGGGCTAAGTTATTTAAATGTTGGTCTACATTGGCAAGATTAGCATTAGTTTGAACATTAGCCTCAGCTATACTAGAGAGATTGCTATTATTTTCAGCGAGGCGTCGCTCTAAGTTAGCGCATATTGCAGTAAGCTTAGTCTCTAAATTGGCGTTAGCCTGGCTCATATTAAGTCTAAGAGCTTCAATTGCAGCTAATATATTATCCATATTTATGGCAATTTTATTTAATTCCTCTAAATGTGACACTTAGAAATTTTCAATCATAAATTGAAATATCAGTGGCTTTAAAAGTTCAAAAGCACTCAGTTCAGCATATATCAACACATAGAAAATCAAGAAAGAACTCATAAAACATAAATTATTTGCCACGTCCAGGGCATAAGTTCCACTTTGCAAAAAGAAACACCACGTCCAGGGTGTTGTGATTGTATGTTAATTGATAGCACTGTTAACCTAGCTATCGTGCCCCACGTTGGGCGCCACATATATTACCCTCCTCTCTGTACCAGCATGAAGTAGTCCTCAGGGCAATACTGGGTGGTTACTAGCTAGGGCTTGGTACAGGAGGCAGGGTCCTATCTACAAGAAAAATTTTAATTAGAATGAATAATAGTTTTTTATTCAGGAGATGCATTTCAAAGTGCACATCACCTTACTGTTGATAGTTGCTGTCTTCAACATTGCCTTTTGATGATCCATGCTCCCAGTTCACCAGGCTGAACGGGGCTGGAACACGTTCTGGAAGTTGCCAATACTTCGTTGAGATAGGGCCGGAACACCCAAGTCGGTTTGATATGGGTTTGAGTTTACATAAAATCAGCTTCATGGTCCGTATCGCACTTCAATAGATTCACAATTAAGTATTTATTTATTTTCCACCTAGTCGATACAATGATTGCTTAAGGCAATTTTTAATGGTCAAAAGTGGTACATGTTTCGTATATTATCAACATCTTCAGCCACATAACACTGTTTAGATGAAAAATATATAAAATTGACAAAGTAATGCTTTAGAGGAAGTGACTTTAAAATTAACATAAGATTGACAAGATTAAAACAAACAAATAACTCAAGAGAAAATATATAAATTATTTCTACAATAGAAAGCAGTCGTCAAGGAAACACTTGTACAATATTCCATAGAGAAATTGTCCTAATAAATATTCTTTTCTTAATAATTCATGAAAAAAGATCAATTTATAAATTAAAAAAATTATACAATTTATAAGTAATTATCGAAATGAAGAAATCCTGATATCACAGTGCGGCTCTTATTATTAACATAGATGAAAATATAACTACTAATTCCTAGTTGTCAAATCTTATTAAGCCTGCTTTCCTTTGGAACAGTAACTCCTGTCATTCTTTCACAGTTTTGCGCCGGGTGTAATATTGATGATGCGTTCTTCCTTGCTCTTGCACCTGAGGAGGTGGAGGAGCAGGGGATATAGGTGTGTCAAGAATTTCCTTGCTGTCACCTATAGCTTCAACTGAGGAGGAATAAGTTGTAGGGCTATATGTAGGTGGAGAAATTCCAATTCTTTTTTCTTGATCCTTCTCAAGCATTTTCAAATATACTAGAATTTGATAATATAATGGATTCTTATATTCTACAGCCTCATTAAGGTTATCATTTTTCTTTACAAGTTGGTCTAGATGAATGTACAGGTCTTCATATGTGTTCATTAAGCTGCCCTTTTTTAACTTTTTTATGATGGTCAGGTCTTGTTCTATGTTGGTAAATTTATGACCTGTGGCAGTCATGTGTGATCCCATTGCTGAGAATCTTCTATGTTTTTCAGCATTCACATGTTCCAAATATCTAACTTTAAAATTGCGGCCAGATTGTCCTATGTATGTATTCTTACATTCAAAGCATGTAAGTTTATATATACCGGAATCAAAAAATTTATCTTTTTCCGAGAGATTTATTGTATCATGGTTGAAAATACTATGTTTCATGTTGTTATTGGTGGAAAATGCAATTTTGAAATTTTTTCTCTTAAATAAATTTGTTATTACATGAATGTTTGGATTATTATATGTGAACTTGATATATTTTTCAGTTTTACTAGGTTCGACTGCTAATTTAGATTGTTGCTTCTCCGAAAATTTATTAATTATTTTATCAATCATGTTATTGTTGAAACCATTCAAGAGGGCTTGTTGTCGGATAAACAACAGTTCTTTATACTGTTCAGATTTGGATAAAGGAATACTAAACGCTCTGTTAACGTAACTATAATATGCTGATCTTTTCTGTGCCTCAGGGTGTAACGAGTTGTTCTTGATAGTGGTCAGTGTGAAAGTGGATTTTCTGTGTATTTTGAAAGAAAATCCTTTTTCTTCTCTTGTTGTGACTATGTCCAGAAAATTCAGTGATTTTTCAACCTCTTCTTCTAAAGTGAATTTTATATTGGAATCCAAATTATTCAATATATTTAAAACTTTATTGCTATCGGTGAGTCTGTTATCTATTATAGCGTAAACATCGTCCACATAACGTGTCCAAAAATCCAAACCCTCTATTTGATTAATAATTTTCGTGTGTTCCAAATAGTCTAAGTATATATTAGCCAATATTCCTGATGCTGGGGCTCCCATTGAGAGTCCTTTTTGTCGGTAAATTTTATTATTAAACGTAAAATAATTTTGATTTAACACGAATTTTAAAACATTAATAAAATCTTCAATTTCTGGTATGCTTACTAATTTGTTCTTCGTTAAATTCTTCTTAATGATTCTGATAGTGTCTTCTATTGGAATGTTTATATACATGTTGGTTATGTCAAACGAACATGTCGTGTGAGATGATCCAAGTTTAAAATCTTTAACTAGATTACAAAAATCCACTGAGTTTTTGATAGGTGTTTTACAATGAAATACATATTTACTTGATAAGAAATTATGTATAAATCTAGAAATTTTATAAATGGGGCTATTTTTGAAATTTATGATAGGTCTAATCGGTTCTCCCTGTTTATGTAATTTCGGTAGTGCTCTCGCAGTCGGGAGTCTAGGGTTCATATTTATTAATGTTTGCACATCATGTTCATTAAACAAGAAAGACGTGCTCTTTAATAGTTACGTTAACAGAGCGTTTAGTATTCCTTTATCCAAATCTGAACGGAATAAAGAACTGTTGTTTATCCGACAACAAGCCCTCTTGAATGGTTTCAACAATAACATGATTGATAAAATAATTAATAAATTTTCGGAGAAGCAACAATCTAAATTAGCAGTCGAACCTAGTAAAACTGAAAAATATATCAAGTTCACATATAATAATCCAAACATTCATGTAATAACAAATTTATTTAAGAGAAAACATTTCAAAATTGCATTTTCCACCAATAACAACATGAAACATAGTATTTTCAACCATGATACAATAAATCTCTCGGAAAAAGATAAATTTTTTGATTCCGGTATATATAAACTTACATGCTTTGAATGTAAGAATACATACATAGGACAATCTGGCCGCAATTTTAAAGTTAGATATTTGGAACATGTGAATGCTGAAAAACATAGAAGATTCTCAGCAATGGGATCACACATGACTGCCACAGGTCATAAATTTACCAACATAGAACAAGACCTGACCATCATAAAAAAGTTAAAAAAGGGCAGCTTAATGAACACATATGAAGACCTGTACATTCATCTAGACCAACTTGTAAAGAAAAATGATAACCTTAATGAGGCTGTAGAATATAAGAATCCATTATATTATCAAATTCTAGTATATTTGAAAATGCTTGAGAAGGATCAAGAAAAAAGAATTGGAATTTCTCCACCTACATATAGCCCTACAACTTATTCCTCCTCAGTTGAAGCTATAGGTGACAGCAAGGAAATTCTTGACACACCTATATCCCCCGCTCCTCCACCTCCTCAGGTGCAAGAGCAAGGAAGAACGCATCATCAATATTACACCCGGCGCAAAACTGTGAAAGAATGACAGGAGTTACTGTTCCAAAGGAAAGCAGGCTTAATAAGATTTGACAACTAGGAATTAGTAGTTATATTTTCATCTATGTTAATAATAAGAGCCGCACTGTGATATCAGGATTTCTTCATTTCGATAATTACTTATAAATTGTATAATTTTTTTAATTTATAAATTGATCTTTTTTCATGAATTATTAAGAAAAGAATATTTATTAGGACAATTTCTCTATGGAATATTGTACAAGTGTTTCCTTGACGACTGCTTTCTATTGTAGAAATAATTTATATATTTTCTCTTGAGTTATTTGTTTGTTTTAATCTTGTCAATCTTATGTTAATTTTAAGGTCACTTCCTCTAAAGCATTACTTTGTCAATTTTATATATTTTTCATCTAAACAGTGTTATGTGGCTGAAGATGTTGATAATATACGAAACATGTACCACTTTTGACCATTAAAAATTGCCTTAAGCAATCATTGTATCGACTAGGTGGAAAATAAATAAATACTTGAATGGGTTTGAGTCTCGAACTTTCAACATTCTGGACGATTTCCGACGTTCTACGATGTTCTCCGACGATGTTGCAGGGCAATCACTCGTCACATAACTTCTACGAGCGTCCAGAATTACACAGTCCCCCGACACTTTGGTTTAACAGCACTGTTTCATTTAATATGGTTGGGATATGCCGTCGAATTCACTCTTAATCTTGTAGATATAATTTAAAAGTTCACTAAAGATGTAGATGCGATTAGCATCAAAATTGGAAGAAAATAAACTACAGTTCATGAAATAGAAATAATGAAAATGAAAATTGTTCACGCACTTGGCACAGTTCGTGGTGATTTTCCACTAAATAAATTAGCACTTGACATTGAAAGAAATGTATGACTGCTCTAGAGTTTATCAAAGACACTGCTGTCAGTCATGCAATAATACTAAACACTTGGACGTAGAAATAAGGTTGAAATGAAAAGCACAGTTCGTTGTTAGGCGCACTTGACATTGAATAAAATAGGTGACTGTTCGAGAGTTTATCAAGGATACTGCTGTCAGTCACACACAAGTAATTTCCGCACTGTTCAGAAGAATAATACACAGTTCTATTTGAATTGGATAAAAAAACACAGTTTGAATTCACAGTGAAACACTTGTGTCGCAGCACACGATTATACTTTTATCATGGTAATCATTTGCAGTAATATTATTGGGAAAGTTCGAACACTTTCATAAATACTCGTGTCTATGAAATTATGCTGACTGAAATGTAAAGAAAAAATATCACAGTTCCTAGAATATTGCTGTAGTGTCACATTTAAATTAATATTAGTTCGGAGATTAAGTTTCACACAGGCAATGTGGTAATGAACTCAGTTCTACAAGAACGAAAGTAAGTTATATCGAGAAGTTTCTACAAGTGCACAGAACGCAAGTTCAACTGAACTGTTGTCACTTAAGTCCAATACATGACTTGTCATAATCAGAGTTCCCACACACACAAACTTTATAAGTTCAAATAAAGACTTTGAATAATTTGTTCTTCATCACTCACAAAAATTACAAGTTCAACTTGACTGATAGACTCAATGTCCATTATAAAAACTTTATACATTAGAGTTCACACGCGCACAATTGATAACTTCAACACGACTGTCAGAGTTTAAGTGCCACATAAAGACTTTAAATATTCGAAGAGAAACTCTGTCAGCACTTCGACGAACACTGCAGCATGGGGAGTCAGGCTAAACACTCAGCTATGACTGTCTGATCTGGGTAAAGTGAGCTCTCCTTATATTCGGTTTGGGGGCTCCTACGTCATCATATAACGTGATCCCTTGAGGCTGGTTATCTCATGAATCCCTTGACAGATTTCCTTGAGATTCACAATTTGAGACGTTTACGTTATCCTCTTCAAAATGACGTATCGCTCAAGTCGCTACGATAATTATTAGAGAAGTTCTGAATTTTTTTTCAATCGAATGTTCGCGAAGGTGTGACATTCATATCCAGAACATACCAGGTCAGGCAGGCTACTTGTGGCATGTCAGGCGGGTAGTCTATCCTGCCTCTGCAGCTACGTCACACACACAGCTGTCCTCGGCTCGCCTGCTCATTCCTCTGAACGTAAACAAACCAAGTTTGCTCTGAATATCTTGCGTGATGATTGAATACAATTAATTATCAAAAAATACGGCATGTGCAGGTCGTAACCGGTACAATATAGACAAGAAAAGAAATACATTTAGCAGAGATAGAGATGCTAAATATACAAATGAGTTGGAAATCAAATCTCTGCCAGGCATTATGTATATGTGCCGTGTTTTAAAATCAAGCAGGCGTAATGTGTTTGAGCTCTAGGATAATAGTTGCGGGACTGGTTGTGAGGTGATCTATGTCACGATGAATGAGCATCAATTCAGATTCCTAATTCGATGTTTAAGATTTGATGACATACGTGATGGAACAACGTAGAGCTCTGGATAAGTTAGCTGCTATTAGGCTAATTTTTGAAAATTTCATCTCAAACTCTGCTAATGCCTTCAAACCATCTGATTACCTTACCATAGACGAACAGCTTGTGGCTTTTTGTGGAAAATGCCCATTTCGGCAATATATGCCAAAGAAACCCGCCAAGTTTGGAATTAAGGTTTATGCCCTAGTGTCTTCATCCAACTATTATACCACTAATCTAGAAGTGTATGTAGGGCAACAGCCAGACGGCCCGTTTCACAAGAGCAACAAGGTAAATGATCTCATGTGTTGTCTAGTTGAACCGATAGTTGGGTCACACAGAAATATAACAGCGGCTAATTTCTTCTCATCGATCCCTCTAGCTAGAATCCTTTTGCAAAAAATCTCTGACTTATGTGGGGACTTTGAAAAAGTAAGCCGGAGATTCCTGAATGTTTTCTGCCGAACAAAGATAGGGAACCTAAAACCAGCCTTTTTGGATTTCAAGACAAGTGTACGCTTGTATCCTATGTTCCACAGAAGAACAAGGCAGTGTGTGCTATATCAACCATGCACTACAACATAGAGTGGACATTTCAGATAAAATGAGTAGACATTTTGACGTGTCCAGGAATTCCCGCAGGTGGCCGCTAACAATTTTTTTTTCATGTTTTGAATGTCGTGGGTGCAAACGCTATCAACATTTACAAAGCCAACAAGAATGATGCAAAAATCAGTCATAGGCAATTTCTGAAGGATCTGGCATTTGAACTGATGGAACCAGCAATAAGACGTAGTGTCACCATGGAAACCTTGCCAAAGAGATACAACGAAGAGGAAAACTTTTGCTTCGTATCGCTAAAGAAGCTCCAGCACCAAGAGTGCAAGCTAGTACAGTAGGAAAATATTTTCTCTGCGGCAGGTGTCGCAATAAATCAACGAGGAAGACTTGTGAAACATGCCAGAGATGGGTGTGCCCGGACTACCAGAAATTGTGTGTGATGACTGCTACGAAGAGACACTTTCTGTAGCATATCATTGTTCCTCAAAGTGACATTACAAGGAAAGGTTCATTTTTTTAAATTTTGGATGTCTCTGGACACTTTTCAGTTGTATTAAGTAAAATTAATGCTGATATGATGCTTACAAAAACACTTATCGTGTAATTTTGTTTAATTATATATGTTTATAAAAGTAAAAAGTTTTAATTCATAACATGGGTTTAATATCATATATTTTACACATAATAATTGATAAAGTTATTTTAACAAGTGTAAAAAAAAATTAACCTGTGTTCTACAATAGTAGAACGCGCGACCATTCACATAACGCTATGAGGCGCGACCACTGCAGTGTTAAGCGAAGACCAGTTTCGACTCCCTTGGAGCCATCATCAGTTCTTGTAGAATAATTAAATCAAAGGGAATCTGATAACAATCATCACGAGAATTGCCGACATTCATCTCAATAGGTTAACATAAAACATGACAAAATTATATACACAATGGCAATTGCCTAAATACATTTCAATAGGCTGACATAAAACATAATGATAAGAAACATTGGCACTTTAAGAAAGTTCTTGGATCTGGGTTAAAATACTGCCGTGTGTTTGCAGAACACGGAACAGACTTGTTGGTCTTGTTTCAATCAACTTGAAACTGACTGAAATAAAACACTTTTGATAATTAAACATATGGCAAATATAGACATTACTTTGTTCTAGGTCACGTCGGTCTTGTTTCAATCAACTTGAAAACATGTGATCTAGTTGAAATAACATGTTTTCAAATTTCAATGTTTCAATCATCCCTCTTCTCCACAAGGCAGTGGTTTCCTCTTCTAATTTTCCCCAGAGAGGATGGGTTGCCTCATCCACCATCTTCATCATTCCAAAGGTCTCCTTCTCTGCCTAAGATGCTGTTAAGGTCTACACCCGTAACCCTGGGCACGGGTTCCGTGAGACTGGGTCCCTGCCTGAACTTAGCTCTCCTTCACATCGGCCTACTGATGTGGAGGATACCCACCCCCGCAATGTTGATGCACCAGACAAGAATTACTCAAGTGAAGCATAGGGAAGGTGACCCTATCTCCCTTGAGCCAGGTTAATGGTTTCTATTATAGACCACAGTCGCTTCGCTCTTACCCTTCATCTCACCGCAATCCCCAATGCAGAGCTGTTCAGCCATAGTCACTCTGCTCTATATGAATCCCCTGAAAGACCATCCTATGACAAGCCCAATGCAGTAAAGATGTTCTGGGGGAGATATGTCCCTCTGCTTGCTATTTATGCCTTCCTAGGCTTTTAAGACCAAAAGTTAAGTTTGCATAAGGAAATGTTTTCCTCCGCTGTGAACTATGTGACCTTGCTGCAGTGCTTGCTGCTTGTGTGATCCAATGAAGCAGGTAGTCAAGCTGTAGGTCCAACCATATCAGATCGGGAGAACAGACTAATGAATGCTTCATCAAAAGAGGGGTACCACTTTTCAGAAGTTGCAAGGGTGGCAGTCTGGATGACTGGCAAAAGATCCACTATATTAAAACAGAGAAGTAAAGAGACTAAGAAGGATGTGCCGGTTGGAAAGAAATGGAGTTAGAAATGGCTGTGGAAGTAAGAAGAAATTGAAGGAACTTACTAGGAAATTGCACCTAGCAAAGAAGTCAGCTAAGGGTAATATAAGGGGAGTGTGTATGAGGAGGGGAGGCAAGGTAGCAGGTAGGGACCCTCTGCGGAGGCAGCCCTACCCAGGGAGTGGCACCCCTGCCTATGTGAGTCCCAGAGCACACTGACCCAATGTGTACCATCTGGTAAGGGTCCCAGCTCAGGGTAACGGGTGAAGACCTCAACGGCAGTGAAGGCGGAGATGAAGATCATTGGTATGGCGGAACTGGCGGAAGAGGCATCCTTGCTTTTTGGGATAGTTGGTGTCAGGTCAGAATATATTCTGCTATCGTATGCGACAGTAGACGGTACTACCTGCGACTGTCTGGCCGAGGGTCTGGCGGCCGATACCAAACCAGGCAAACTAAGGGAAAACCAATAGCTGCGAGCAGAGGAGTTTTCCCTTAGAAGATTGGATAAGATGAGACCTTTGTGTGGGAAATAACACATAAATTCATCAGCTGCTGCCTTGCAGTGAGGCAGGGGACTGCCAAAGGCTAAGGGAGACCACCCTGAAAGAAAATCCTCTAGTACGTTAGGCCTAGCAAGTCAGTACAGGAATACAATGCAGTTGCTTTCAAAATGAAAACGAGCCTCGGAAAGAAACATATTCTGAATGTCGACAATACTTCAAGTACTCTTAGAACTAATGACGACGTCATGCCCGATGTTCATTCAAGATGCACGAGAAGACCCGATCATAGAAACAAGCTTCGGATTGGAACCTTAAACGTTATGACTCTAACAGGAAAATGCAACGAAATCACGGATTTAATGAACCGTAGACATATTCACATCCTAGGGCTAAGTGAAACCAAATGGAAAGGTTGCAACACAAGAATGTTACAGGACGGATATAAATTATACTGGAGTGGTAATCCTGCAGTGGCGAGGAATGGAGTTGGTTTTATACTCCATAAAGACATTGATAGTGTAACAGATGTCTCCTTCATCAATGAGAGATTAATCAAAGCTAAAATACACCTAAATGGAGAAACTCAAACTGTAATCCAAGTTTATGCTCCCCAGCAGGGTTGTAGCGATGACCAAAAAGCAAGCTTCCTAGAAAAACTAGAGGACATCATTGATGAAGAGAACATAATGATAATTGGGGATTTTAATGCCCAGGTAGGAACTGATAGGTCAGGTTATGAAGGCATTATTGGTCCATATGGATTTGGTAATAGAAATGAGGAGGGTGAACTTCTGCTTGATCTATGTACATGAAACCAACTTCTGGTGAAGAACTCGTGGTTTCAGAAACGGGATAGCCACAAGATAACGAGATACAGTTGGGACGGTCAGTATAGATCAGTGATAGACCTTATCATCACAGATAGGTCAAGTGGAGAAAAGGTGCATGATGTAAAAGTGATACCTAGTGAGAGCCTTGATAGTGACCATAGACTCCTCATTGCAGACCTAAAAGTCACCAAACCTATTATTAAAGTAGACAAGAAGAAAAAACCACGAATTAAAGACTGGAAATTGAAAGATGTGGAAGTCAAACAGCAGTTTCAAGAGGAAATCAGAGCTAAAATACCAATAACAGACACAAAGAAAGGTAATGAAGAATGGAATGATTTTAAGGAAAGTCTGGTTGGTAGTGCAGATAAAATATGTGGAAGAATAAGCAGAAGAGTGAGAGAGAAAAGAACATCTTGGTGGAATGATAAAGTGAAAGAAGCCATAATGAAAAGGAATAAAGCCAAAAAACTTCTTGATGTGGCTAAGTCTGACAGAAGAATCAACAGTGACCAAATAGACAACAATAAATTGGAAGAGATAGCAAAGGAATATAGATACAGAAAGTTGGAAGTCAAGAGAATTGTACGGGAAGAAAAAGAGAAAAGTTGGAAAGAATTTACAACTAAACTGGAAGAAGACAGTAAAGGGAATATGAAAATGATATATGGAATAGTTAAAAGTAAAAGATCAGATAAAGAAGCAATTACAGCCCTGGAGACAGCAGATGGGAATATAGTTCGCAATATGAAAGATATCACGGATACAATGGGGCAGTATTTTGACAAGCTCCTAAATAGCCCTAAAGAGATCTCTGTTGAGGATGTAGGACAGAAAACAATAGAGGAAGATATCCCAATTACATGGACAGAAGTAGAGCAAGCTCTCCACAGGATGAGAAGTGGTAAGTCAGCAGGAGCTGATGAAATTACAGCTGACATGATTAAAGCTGCTGGTCCACCAGGAATACAGTGGCTGTATAGAGTTCTCAGAACAATATGGAAGGATAATGAAATACCTGAAGATTGGACAAAAGGGGTGATAGTTCCTATCTTTAAGAAAGGGAGTAGAAGGAAAAGTGAAAATTACAGAGGCATTACCCTCCTATCACACGGCCTTAACATTATGGAGAAGATCATTGAAGCCAGAGTAAGGGATATATTAGAGCCTATCTTAGAAGAGGAACAACAAGGTTTTAGGACTGGAAGAAGCATAACAGATCTGATATTTGCTTTGAGGATGTTGGCAGAGAAACACTGGGAAAGAGGAAAAGACCTAATTATTGTGTTTATGGACCTTGAAAAGGCGTATGATAATGTTCCTAGATCAACTATTTGGAAAAGTCTTAGAAAACTTGGTGTACCGGAGTACCTTGTTAGGAAGATCCAAATGCTATATAGTAATTGTAAAAGCTGTGTCAGAATTGGAGATGGTCACTCTGAATGGTTCAATACAACCAAAGGAGTACAACAGGGAAGTGCCTTGTCACCACTTCTATTCATAGCAGTTATGGATACCATTTTAAAGGAACTAAAAGGAAAAGGTAATAAAGATCTTCAGGCTCTGGTGTTTGCAGACGATGTGGCAATATGGGATGAAACAGAGGAGGGAGTGAAAAATAATCTGAATGCTTGGTGTAAGAAGTTTGATGACTATGGAATGAAATTGAACCCATCAAAAACAGTAGCATTAAAAATCAGCAGACATTATACAGAATGCAACATAAAAATACAGGACCACCAAGTTGAAGTAGTACACCAATTCAGTTATTTAGGAAGCGTAATCGCTAGTAATAACAGAGCTGAAAGAGAAATAACAAACAGAGTAACCAAAGGCTCTAACTTTTACAGCATCGTTAGACACCTACTATGGGATCAGAAAGTCCCACAAAGAACAAAAATGACCCTGTACAAGTCATATTTCATTCCTATCCTTACATATTCTCTGGAAACCTGCACACTAACATCAAAGGATTATAGTAGGATTCAAGCCTGTGAAATGAAATTTCTTAGAACTGCCCTCCAAAAGACCCGACTTGATCATGTGAAAAATGATGAGATCCGATCTAACCTAGGTCTAAATGAATCGATGGAGGAAAGACTTAGGTCATCTAGACTTAAATGGTTTGGGCATGTTAAACGAATGAATAGCACAAGGTTACCATGTGCTTATTTGGAAAAGAGAATAACAGGTAGAAGACCAGCTGGAAGACCAAGAAGAAGATGGATGGACCAACTGAGGGAAGACGTGGAGAGAAGAGGATGGAATTGGGAATCTGTCTTGGACAACGAAATGTTTTTGAATAGGCAACTTTGGAAGACGCTCGTTTTCAAACACCCTACCCGGCTCGCTGGAAGGGCAAACCGATGATGATGATGATGTATGAGAGGATCTTCAAAAGGCAGAAATATTCAGTCAGCAGTATGTAAAGATTCTTGGTTACAAGGATAATGTCCAGTTTGAGGAGGTGACTAATACTAAAGAAGTATTACAACTTACCTGTGATAAACAATGACATTTACAGTAAGGTACGAAAGTTGAAAACTAGAAAAGCAGCTGGAATTGATAAGGTTTCGGGAGATATACTTCAGACAATGGGTTTGGTTATAGTACCATATCTGAAGTACTTATTTGATTATTGTTTGCATGAAGAAGCTATACCAAACGAATGAAGAGTTGCTATAGTAGCCCCTGTGTATAAAGCAAAGGGTGATAGACATAAAGCTCAAAATTACAGGCCAGTTAGTTTGACATGCATTGCATGTAAGCTTTGGGAAAGTATTCTTTCTGATTATATTAGATATGTTTCAGAAATTAATAACTGCTTTGATAGAAGGCAGTTCGGGTTTAGAAAAGGTTATTCCACTGAAGCTCAACTTGTAAGATTCCAGCAAGATATAGCAGATATCCTGGATTGATGAAAAACTACCTGTTTTCCAGTCATTGACCAGCCCCCATCTTGCGGCGAGGATAGGAATTGTGCCGGCTGCCGAGGCCTGTCGCACTCCTCTGGGGCAATGATTAATGACTGACAGATGAAATGAAATGATAATGGAGAGTGTTGCTCGAATGAAACATGACAGGGAAAACTGGAGTACCCAGAGAAAAACCTGTCCTGCCTCTGCTTTGTTCAGCACAAATCCTACATGGAATGACCGGGATTTGAACCATGGAACCCAGCGGTGAGAGGCCGCCTGAGCCACGGAGGCTACTTAGATATTCTGGATTCAGGTGGTCAAATCAAATACAGTAGAGACAATACGCGACAATCAGCAAGATATATAGGGACAGCGATTAGAGCTCTATCAGGCGAGTGATCTGAGAATTACTGATCCTGTCATAAGAGCACGTATATTTGTTTGTGAGGTTTTGGGGGTTATTTATGCGTTTGCATTAAGTTGACATAAGTAAATAGTAGCATGTCCCATTCCTATATATCTCGTGTCAATATGAGTGGAAAGATATATGCTGCGTTTGGCTGCAATAACTATGAAGTACAGAAGGATTCACGGTCTTTCTTCCGTTTCCCTCATGACAAGAAAATGTAAGTAAATACTGTGTTTGCATATATATTCTTCCAGTTACAAAGATATTTTTATTGAAGGCCTACTTCCTAAACTTCTGACCTGTGCGACCCATATTTTAACAGGCTTAAAATATAATAAGCTTATTTTATTGTATTAGTGCAGCAGTTAACATTCAATACCGATGTGTTGTTGTAGGTGTGATCTGTGGGTTTTGATTTAATTCAGAAAAATGCATATGCATATGTGTGTGGCTGGTTGTGTTCCAAGTTACCCCATTTGGAATGCCATAATGCGTTGTTAATCACTGAAGAAAATATAGGTGATTTAAGAAATGTGATGATGATGCAAATTTGCTATACCCTAATATAATGGCAAGTATTGCTTTTGGGAAATTTTGAATGTTTTTGCGGCTAAATTTACAGATTTTCTTTCTGTTAGTAGGCTTCAAGTTAAAAGGAAAATTGTCCAGCTCTTAAATGTAAATTCATTGAATCATGTGTGTAAGGAATGTGCCGATATTTTTATTGACAAGTGTCCCAATGTGATGTACAATGCTTTTAAATGAGAAAAAAAAGATCAATCTAGCTGTGAAAGTTCAGGCAGATATGCTAAAGCTAAAAAGTAATGGATAAATGAAAGATCAAGCCCTTTCACAGCAGTCCATTTCACATCTTGATTATATGTCTAATTTCAGTTTTTAAATAATAACCTGTTAAATAATTCTTCATTCATGTATCTAGAATTGCTTTAGCAACTTTGAAGTTAATATTTTAGCATCACTTTCTTTCTAGACATAATTTATTTATCCATTTCTGTATATACACTGACTGACAGAGCAAATGCAACACCAAGAAGGAGTGGTTCGAAAGGGATGAAAGTTGGGGAAAAAACAGAGACGGCACGGACGAATAATTGATGTTTATTTCAAACCGATATGCAGGTTACACAATGCGCATGGCATCGACACAGTAGGATGTAGGACCACCGCGAGCGGCGATGCACGCAGAAACACGTCGAGGTACAGAGTCAATAAGAGTGCGGATGGTGTCTTGAGGGATGGTTCTCCATTCTCTGTCAACCATTTGCCATAGTTGGTCGTCCGTACGAGGCTGGGGCAGAGTTTGCAAACGGCGTCCAATGAGATCCCACACGTGTTCGATTGGTGAGAGATCCGGATAGTACGCTGGCCACGGAAGCATCTGTACACCTCGTAGAGCCTGTTGGGAGATGCGAGCAGTGTGTGGGCGGGCATTATCCTGCTGAAACAGAGCATTGGGCAGCCCCTGAAGGTACGGGAGTGCCACCGGCCGCAGCACATGCTGCACGTAGCGGTGGGCATTTAACGTGCCCTGAATACGCACTAGAGGTGACGTGGAATCATACGCAATAGCGCCCCAAACCATGATGCCGCGTTGTCTAGCGGTAGGGCGCTCCACAGTTACTGCCGGATTTGACCTTTCTCCACGCCGACGCCACACTCGTCTGCGGTGACTATCACTGACAGAAGCGTGAGCGTGACTCATCGGAGAACACGAGGTTCCGCCATTCCCTCATCCAAGTCGCTCTAGCCCGGCACCATGCCAGGCGTGCACGTCTATGCTGTGGAGTCAATGGTAGTCTTCTGAGCGGACGCCGGGAGTGCAGGCCTCCTTCAACCAATCAACGGGAAATTGTTCTGGTCGATATTGGACCAGCCAGGGTGTCTTGCACATGCTGAAGAATGGCGGTTGACGTGGCGTGCGGGGCTGCCACCGCTTGGCGGCGGATGCGCCGATCCTCGCGTGCTGACGTCACTCGGGCTGCGCCTGGACCCCTCGCACGTGCCACATGTCCCTGCGCCAACCATCTTCGCCACAGGCGCTGCACCGTGGACACATCCCTATGGGTATCGGCTGCGATTTGACGAAGCGACCAACCTGCCCTTCTCAGCCCGATCACCATAACCCTCGTAAAGTCGTCTGTCTGCTGGAAATGCCTCCGTTGACTGCGGCCTGGCATTCTTAGCTATACACGTGTCCTGTGGCACACGACAACACGTTCTACAATGACTGTCGGCTGAGAAATCACGGTACGAAGTGGGCCATTCGCCAACGCCGTGTCCCATTTATCGTTCGCTACGTGCGCAGCACAGCGGTGCATTTCACATCATGAGCATACCTCAGTGACGTCAGTCTACCCTGCAATTGGCATAAAGTTCTGACCACTCCTTCTTGGTGTTGCATTTGCTCTGTCAGTCAGTGTACATTTCCATTGATATTTGAATTTAGCGCGAATTTTCAGGTCATGCCACTAGGAGCGCCACTTACGAATTGTCTCCCATTTTAACAAGGCTAAATCCGGAAGTGTCATGTATTGTCTCTACTGTATTTTGGTCAAATGGACTGTATCACGATTGACCTATCTAAGGCATTTGATAGGTTAGATCATGGGAGACTACCGGCAAAAATGAGTGCAACTGGACTACACAAAAGAGTGACTGAATGGGTGGCTATATTTCTAGAAAATAGAACTCAGAGAATTAGAGTAGTCGAAGCCTTATCTGACCCTGGAACAATTAAGAGGGAAATTCCTCAAGGCAGTATTTTAGGACCTTTATGTTTTCTTATATATACAGTATATATCAATGATATGAGTGAAGAAGTGGAATCAGAGATAAGGCTTTTTTCAGGTAATGTAATTCAGTACAGAGTAATAAATAACTTACAAGATTGTGAGCAACTGATGATAAACAGGGTTAGAGTCAGGTTGTGAGTTTCACAAATAGGAAAAGTCCTCCCAGTTTTAATTACTGCATTGATGGGGTGAAAGTTCCTTTTGGGAATCATTGTAAGTACCTATGTGTTAATAAAAGGAAAGATCTTCATTGGGGTAATCACATAAATATAGTTTAAATAAAGGATACAGATCTCTGCACATGGTTATGAGGACATTTAAGGGTTGTAGTGAGGATGTAAAGGACAGGACATATAAGTCTCTGGTAAGACCCCAACTAGAGTATGGTTCCAGTGTATGGGACTCTCACCAGGATTACTTGATTCAAGAACTGGAAAAAATCCAAAGAAAAGCAGCTTGATTTGTTCTGGGTGATTTCCGACAAAAGAATAGTGTTTCAAAACTGTTGCAAAGTTTGGGCTGGGAAGACTTGGGAGAAAAGAGATGAGCTGCTCAACTAAGTGATACAATATGTTACAAGTAATAATTTTCATTATGGGTCCATAATGAAATTCAATTGGTATGTTCCTAGCTGTCAGTGGAGATATGGCATGGATTGACATCAGTAGACAAATAAGTTTGAGTGGTGTCTTTAAAAGTAGGAAAGATCACAATATGAAGATAAAGCTGGAATTCAAGAGGACAAATTGGGGCAAATATTTGTTTCTAGGAAGGGGAGTTAGGGATTGGAATAACTTTGTAATCATTTAAGAAAAGGCTAGGAAAACAACAGATAGGGAACCTGCCACATGGGCGACTGCCCTAAATGCAGATCTGATCGGTTGGTCAGTCGGTCGGTCTGTCTTATAATAATATTTAACATGGTTTAGCTGTGTTGATACTGCTACATGGCTGAAAGCAACAGGAAACTACATCCACAAATAACTGTTGAGGACATGCAGCTCTGTCCATACCCATGAATGATGTAATGATAACGGCTCCCTCCTAATAAAATATTCTCGATCTCTAGGTGGGGACTACATAAGAGGGTGCAATCATCAGGAAGATGGATACTGACATTCTGCGAGTTGGAGGGTGGAATGTTAGAACTTTAATTATTTTGGTAGGTTAAAGAATCTAAAAAGGGAAATGGATAGACTAAAGTTAGATGTAGTTGATATAACTGAAGTAATGTACGTTGGCAGAAATGTAGGATTTTTGATCAGGCAACTATCGAATTACCAACAAAAAATCAAATAGGGGAAATACAGGAGTTGGTTTAATAATTAATTTTAAAAATAGGGCAGTGGGTAAACTATTACGACCAGCATAGTGAAAACGATTATTGTTGCCAAGACAGACACCAAGCCAATGCCCACTACAGCAGTGTAGGTCTATATGTCTACTGAAGAAATTCAGTATAGCAAATGATGAAGAAATTGAAAGAATATGTGAAGAGATAGAAGATTTAATACAATATGTAAATGGTGATAAGAATCTACTTGTGAGGGGAGATTGAAATGAAGTGGTAGGCCAAGGAAGGGAAGATAATGCAGTAGGAGAATTCAGACTGGGACAGAGTAATGAAAGAGGAAGTCAGCTGGTTGAATTCTGCACCAGTCATAATTTAGTCCTTGCTAACACTTGGTTCAAACACCATAAATGACAGCTGTATGTGTGGAACGACCCCTGAAGACACTGGAAGGTATCAAATAAACTTCATTATGATTAGGCAGAGATTCAGAAATCAGGTGTTGGATTGCAAGACTTTCCCAGGAGCAGACGTGGACTCTGACCACATCTTGTTGGTCATGAAATGGCATCTGAAGTTGAAGAAAGGAAGGAATACAAGGAAATAGGTTCTAGACAAGTTGAAAGAAAAGAGTGTGAGGAATTATTTCAAGAAACATGTTGCACAAGGACTAAATGAAAAAAGGCTGAAGGAAACACAGTAGAGGAAGAATGGACAATCACGAAGAATGAAATCAACAAGGCTCCTGAAGAAAGGTTAGGAAGAAAGGAAAGATCATGTAAGAATCAGTGGATAACTCAGGAGATAATAGACCTGACTGGAACAGCAAAAGTACAAGAATGCAAAAAAATGAAAAGAGCAGAAAAGAATACAGGCAGTTAAAGAATGGTGTAGATAGAAAGTGCAGGAGAGTTAAAGAAAAATGGCTGAAAGAGAAGTGCAAGGATGTTGAAGGTTGTATGATTGTAGGAAAGGTGGCTGCCGCATTAAAGAAAATGAAGGAAACCATTGGAGAAAGGAAAACTAGGTATATGGATATTAAGAGCTTATATGGAAACTCACTCGTAGGGCAAGAAAAAAAGGCAGAAAGATGGCAGGAATGTATCCAGCAGATGTATCAAAGTAAAGAAGAAGATGATAGGGCTCTGGAACAAGAAGAGCCTGTTGATACTGATGAAATGAGAGACACAATTTTGAGGTCAGAATTCGACAGAGGAACAGGAAATTGATAACATACCTTCAGAATTACTGACTTCCTTAGGAGAAACCAGCATGTTGATGTTATTCCATTTAGTGTGTAAGATATATGATAAAGAGAAGAGCCATCTGATTTTCATCAGAATATTGAATTACCTATTCCCAAGAAAGCCGGTGCTGACAAGAGTGAAAACTACTGCACTGCAAAATTTTAGCACGTATTATTCACAGAAGAATGGAAAAACAAGTTGAAACTGAATTGGGAGAAGATAAATTGGCTTTAGAAGAATTGCAGGAACACGTGAAGCAATCCTGACTTTACGTCTGACCTTAACTCTTTCCAGTCTAACTGCAAGCATAGCTCGCAGCGGCCGAAATTACGCTCAGGCCGCGCTGCGGGCATAGCCCGTAGTAAGTTTTGACAATTCACTCAAAATCAAGAACGAGCTATGCACGCATTCTGGTGGTTACATCATGTTTCTTAATGTATTAGTTACGAGAGTATTTGAGCATATGGCAGTATTATATCTCTAAGTCAGAGAATTTGCGATATTTTCGATCAACATGCATCAGTAGATGTTGTCACTCAGTGAGCTCCAAGAGTGATATTTTCGATATTTTATGATATAAGTTTATGCGCAAATTAACATATTATTGACATATGAATTCGAAACAACTTCTTACATTTCATTATGATTGGAGTTCGTTTTACGGCCTAGCGCATGTTTCCGCGTATTTCAAATTTGTGTGAATACGTAAGATTGTCTGCATATTAGTAAAGCTGTCTGTTTAGAAGACTGTATTTTCTATTTCTCCGAAGTCTTTTGTGGTAAATGGAACAATGTTTTTACATTTGAGTAACTTTTAACAAAATTTATCAATTAAAATAAAATTTCATAAGAGCTTTCATTTTCATTATTGTAATTATTATTATTATTATTATTATTATTATTATTATTATTGAAAAATATTATTTTTATACGTACTCATTATTGTTGTTGTTTTGTAATTGCAATGTATGTTGTATATTAGCAAAATAGGGTAAATATAACAGTTTTTCAGAAAACTGTACTTGCTTAGTTATCTGTCAGACCTTTTTTCCCATTCGCAAAACATGGTAAATTATACCTATAAACAATTTTAAAATCTCAAGTGATAGTTGACATAATACAAACAGTGTTTTTCTAAACTAGATGCTCAATCAAGCACAATGAAAAAAGAATCATGCAAATATCTTCTACAGGTAGAGAGATATTATGTTTTAAATATCCTCAAAAATGTCCAGTCCATAACCATTGTTAGAGATATTAAGGCCCAGACTGGAATGGGTTAAAGATTCAAATTAAGGAGAACAAGCCCATATGCATAACGTGCATAGATCTAGAAAAGGCATTCAATAATATTGATTGGACCAAACCATTTGAAATTCTGAAGATGATTGGGATCAGTTACCAAGAAAGAAGAATTATCTACAATCTGTACAAAAATCAGTCTGCAGTGATAAGAATTAAGGGCTTTGAAAAAGAAGCAGCAATCAAGAAAGGAGTGAGGCAAAGCTGCAGTTTGTCCTCCGTTCTTTTCACTGTTTATATAGAACAGTCAGTAAAGGAAATCAAAGAGGCATTTTGAGAGGGAATCATAATCTAAGGAGAGGATATACAAACCCTGAGATTTACCAATGATATTGTTATTTTATCTGAGTCTGCAGAAGATCTGGAGAAATTTCTGTATGGTATGGAAAAAAATCTTGGGGAAGAAGTACAAGATGAAAATAAATAAGTCCAAAACAAAAGTAATGGAGGGCAGTCAAATAAAGTCAGGTGATGCAGGAGACATTTGATTAGGAAATGAAGTCTTAAAGGAAGTAGATGAATATTGTTACTTGGGGAGTAAAATAACTAACAATGGCAGAAGTAAGAAGGACATAAAATGCAGACTAGCACATGCAAGGAATGGTTCCCTTAAGAAAAGAAATTTGCTCTTTCGAACCTTGATATGGGATTTAGGAAGATGTTTTTGAGACTTGCAGCATGGCATTTGTAGTGATTATTTGAAATTGAAAGACTGGGGAATTTTATATCATGTATTTATTTAGTGGTTGTATTTTTTGTGTATGAATTGTGGAATTATTTAATTTTGATATGGCTTTAAGATGGTTTGGTTGTTGTGAAAAATTAAAGTAAGATGTAATAATTAGGAAACACACTGTACCACACGCGCCAGATCGGGATGGGATGTTTCCGGTTTCATCATATTGCATTAGTTTCGAAATTTCTTGATGTTACTCGGTGTTCTTTATCAGCACTTTGTGCTGGGCCCTCATTGGATAAAAAAGAGTAAATGTGATTGGCGGATGAAGGAAAATACAGATGCTCATTGGTTGTTTTACCATTTTCTAATTTCCGGAGAAGAGCTCATGGGTAACGCCAAGCTCTGCTGAGCCGTCTTTCTGTTTTGACCAGTGAAGGGAAAGGTTGCCTTCTTCAGGTGACGGGTCTTCTTGGCCCCTCCAATAGGTAAGCACTTACTTGTTTTTCATCTTTCAGCTTATCTTCAAATGTAGTGCTCCATTTAATTTCTTTTGCTGGAGCTTACCCGTTTTCTTTCCTTCAGTCGCCAAAATTTTCGTAAATTGACTTAGCCTTCCGGCAAGTCATATCAGATTTGTGTTAAGAGACAGTTCCCTTTTCTTGATTTTGTAAATTAGATATTCAATGCATCTTGATGTAATTGTAAAATGTAAATTTCCCCTTGGGGCTGTCTCATTTATCCCGTTTCATATTCGAGTATTCACATTTAGGACGGGCACCCTTTTTCAGAAGTGTTTTTGAGGGGGCTGCCTCCTAAAGGTGCCCTGCACTAGGGTAAATATTTTATATGTTGTTTCCCTTTCTTACATGTACATACTCATGACTGTATAATGTTACTTTCCTTTTCTTTCGTCAGTATTATGGGATTTAAATGTTTTGCCATGAACAGTGGAACGTTGTGTGAGATGTTCAGACCTAAAGTTAAATAACCTAAATTCTACCCTTGGGATAAATTGTTATTATTGTGAAAACTATCTTCGTTTTTTAAAGGTATTATGTTGATTATTTGCACGCCAATTTGAATATAAATTGTTAAGTAAACTTATGGAATTAGAATCACCTTTGATTTCGCTTCTTAATCATTGCCAATACCTTTCACTGCCTGGATATGGTTCCCAGCCACTTCCCAACTAACCTGTTTGTTATTGTTTTCTGTGCTTAATGTGCGGATGGTTTCAATATCATACATATTATTATCATGTCTCTTTGCGTTAATTTGTGTTGGTGTGTAACTATGTGGTTGCACAATGGTAGCAAATTTTATTATTATTATTATTATTATTATTATTATTATTATTATTATTATTATTATTATTATTATTATTATTATTATTATTATTATTATTATTATTATTACTTGTAGCCGTTTATACCCCGGAACGGTTACAGTATTGTATGGAAATGAAACATGGATGATAACTAGGTCAGAAAGAAAGAGAATAGAAGCTTTTGAAATGTGGTGTTATAGAACAATGCTGAAGGTGAGATGGGTAGATCAAATCAGAAATGAAGGGATACTGTGTTGAATCGGTGAGAGGAGATTGAATTGGCTAAATTTGGTGAGAAGAGGAAATAGAATGATAGGACACATCTTAAGACACCTAAGACTTGTTCAGTAGGTTTTTTAGGAAAGTATAGGCCGTTAAGAGTAAAAGGGGTAGACCAAGGTATGAATATGACGAGCAAATGAGCAAATGTAGGACGTCGTGGTTACATAGAAATGAAAAGGTTAGCACAGGATATGATAGCATGGAAAGCACCATCAAAGCAGTCTATGGACTGATGAATCAAACAACAACAACAACAACAACAAGGGCACTTGCCTCTGATTTTTTTTTTTTTTTTTAATTGTTGTTCTTTATGGTCGATCACATGCTTCGTAAACAGTGTACAGTAATTGCAAAAATACTACAGATTTGTTAAGCAGGAAGCCAATCTTTTAGTGCTGAAGCAGTTAATGCAAATTGAAAACACTAATTGTAACACTTATAACATACCGGTAAAAAACACACAATTAAACAAAGAATGATCAAAATTATTTAGAAATGTATGTTAAAAGTTAGAACTTATCTTAGTGAAGTCCTCCAGCAGTACGTCCTCCGTCCTTGACAGTCCAATAAACAGTGCATGGTAGTCAGTGCCATGCACCATAATTGGCCAGCCCCTGTTAGCAAACTTTCTGCACATCTTCTTCTCTTTCGTTTCCCGTTTCCAGCTTCCTGGGTCAGGTTGTGAATCAAGGAACTCCATCAATGCCTGTCTCTCCACCACTCTTCTCCTTTTTTTAAGTACTTCTGGTTTTCCTCTCCTCTTCTCTATGCACTCCTAAACTGAATCTGTCCACCTCTTTCGGGGTTTTCCTCATGGCCTCTTTCCTGTTAACTTCTTTGAAAAAGCTTTTTTTGGCACTGTCTCTTCCCCATTTTCATCATATGCCCATAACACTTTAACTTCGTTGTTTCTATCTGTCTTGAAATTTGAAGATTCTTGTACTTTTCCTTATTTCTTCATTTCTAATTCTATCCTTTCTGGTCTTGCCCTCGATACCTCTTAGGAATTTCATCTCCGCTGCCTGTATTCTACTCTTCTCTCATTTTGTTGTAGTCCATGATCCAGCTGCATAGGTTAATATGGGTTCATAATAGGTTGAATATAATACTTTCTTAGATTTCTTTGGTTCATCTTGCTTCCACAAAATACTCTGGTAGAAGCTGTTTGATTGTTGTATTCTTTTTCCAGTTTCCTCAGAAATCTTTCCATCTTCTGTGATCATGCTTCCCAAGTACTTGAAACTTTTAACCACTTCCAGAATTTTACCATTCAGTTTTATCTTTCCCTTTCCTTCCTTCCTTCCTTCCTTCCTTCCTTCCTTCCTTCCTGCCCCTTGTCATCACTATTGTTTTACTTTTCTCTGTGCTTACTTTCGTCCCAAATATTTCTATCCCTTGATTCCTTACATCTACTTGTTTTTGCACATCCATATCATCATAACCCCATATCACTGTATCATCTGCAAACAACATGGCTTTTGTTGCCTGTCTTCCCAATCTCTGTTTAATGTTCGTATGAATTTCATCCATAACTATGATGAATAGAATGAGGGATAGTACACTTCCCTGTTGAAGACCAGTTTCAACTTTAAACCATTTTGTTTTTCCTATACTAGTCTTCACACTACTAACGTAATTTTTGTACATAGCTTTTATCATTTGCACTTCCACTCTATTAACTTGTTTTTTCCTTAATATGTCCCATAACTGTCTGGGCACACTGTTATACGTCTTCTCAGTGTCAGTAAATGTCATCACTATGTCTTTTCCAAACTCCCATCTTTTTTCCATCATATGTCTTAATGTAAAGATCAGGTCAAACGTTGATCTGTCTTTCATAAAACCATACTATTCTTCTTCCATTTCTCCTTCTAGCTTCCTCCTCAGTCATCCTTCCAATACTCTCTCAAATATCTTAGCTGCATGGGCAATATGGGTGATCTCTCTGTAGTTATTGCATTCCTTTTTATTGCCTTTTTAAAATATCGGGATAATTAAACCCTTTCCCCACTCTTCTGGTACCCCCTTTCTTCCTCCAGATTATTCTAAACAATCTATACTGCCACTGTAGCTCTATTGGTCCTGCTGCTTTTATCATTTCTGTAGTTACCTCATCCACTCCTGCTGCTGTACTACTCTTCTCCTTTTGAATGGCTTCCTCTATTTCTAACATCGATATCTCCTTTTCTTTTTCTTCTTCTTTCCCCATTGTTTCTTCTTGCTCCTTCTTATCTACCCATTCACTGTATTTAATACTTAGCAATTCTGAGAAGTATTCTTCCCATTTTTTTTGTACATCATCTCTTTGCGTCAATATCTACCCTGGTTCAGTTTTACAAATTTTGTATCTTATCTATTTTGTATACTATTTTTCACCAAACCAGACAAAACCTTTTTACCTTTATATCTTCCTGTAAAGATTCTGTGAAACTTTCCCAGCTCTTCTGTTTCTCTTCTTGTACTATTTTCTTACATACCTTTTTGGCTTCTTTATATTTCTGTCAATTCTCTGTACCATTACTGCCTATCCACTTCCTCCAAGCCATTTGTTTCTCAATAACTGCTTCTTTATCCTGCTGTTCCACCAAGGAGTCTCCTTTTCCTTTTTCCTCCCTGATAGTATTCCACAGGTGTTTAGTGCACACTTTACAAATCCATTTCTGAAACATGTCCATTCCTCTTCCACACTGTTCAAGTCATCTTTTGGAATTTCTTTCTTCAGATCCTCTTGAAACTTTTCCCTTATTTCTTTCTCTTTTAACTTCCATCCCTTTATTTTTCTTTCCCTTTTTCTATTAACTTTGTTATTCTTAATTTGTCTTAATTTGGCTACACCAATTTATGGTCTCCTTCGAAATCTGCTCTTGGCATTGCTGTCACATCTTCCAGTTGTCTACGTTTCTCCTTCTCCAACAGAATAAGATCAATAATTGTCTTTGTCTTTCTATCTCCCCAACCATATCTAGTTATTTTTTGTGAGTTCTTTTTTCTAAACCATGAATTGCCAACAATTAATCCATTCCTTCTACGAAAAATCTATTACCAAATCTCTTTCTTCATCTTGGTTTCCATAACTAAAGGGGCCAATTATCTCTTCTTTTCCCTGTCTCTCTGTTCCAACATGTGCATTCATGTCTTCCTTTATTTTCTCAATGCAACTTTTCTGTTCTTCTAGAAACTCTTCTAAACATTCATCTGCATTCCCCGGTTGGGGTGCATAAACCCGTACAAAATCCTTGATTCCACTCTCAAGTCCAACTTTAATTATCTTGTCACTGATCTGGTCAATTTTGTCCACATATTGGGCTAGGTCTTCTCTCAGTATAACACCAACACCATTTGTTACCCTCTTTCCTCCACTCCAATATAACCTATACCCTTTCTTCAATTCTTTTTGACCTTGCTCCTTCCATTTTATCACACTTATTCCCATCATTGCTATGTCTTTCTTCTCCATATACTCTATCAGTTCTTCTACCTTGCCATTCAAAGTCATAACATTGATGTTACTGATTCTTGTGATGTCTGGTAGCCCACTTCTCACAGTTCCCCCAAGAGCACCGAGAACTGCACGTCACTTCAGGGTGACGCCCTAGCATTTTCCTAGATCTCGATTAACTCACACTCATTTTATAGGCTGTTTGTACGATGGGTTTGCCACTCCCAAAGGCATTTTATTACCTTCTGCCAGGTTCAAATTGGGCCGCCCCTAGCATGGAGTCAGGCGCCTTTTGTAGCCGCTCCTCTGGAAGCAGATGCTAGGGTTTGCCCCTTCCGCCATCTCCACCATACCGAAGTCCATCTTCTCTGCCATAGATGCCGTTGAGGTCTTCACCCATAACCCAGGACAAGGGCCCTCCATATTTATGACCCCTGGAGAGAGGGTTAACATGTACAGTACATAAAAACACCAAGTTTACTTTTGTTATACAGTATATGTACTGTTCTGTTTCATAGTTTCATGTACCACGATGGTACATAATGTAGAATAAACATGGGAGGAGCACAAGTCTGCCAGATCTGAAGAGTTTGTGTGCCTATATCAGCTGAGATAATAGATTGTGAGTGTTCGCTTACAGGGGAGTGTCAAACACTAATAGGAATTATTTTATTCCATTCAAATATACTCCCAAGTTATTGTCATAGAGCATGGTGGTGGTGATGATTATTGTTTTAAGAAATAAAAATGGGCAACTGTCCTCTCTTAACTCTAATCAAAAAGAAGATTGGAATCTTTCACTGAATCACATCAGAAAGGGAAACTAGGCACCAAAGTTCCTACAAGTAAAGCTCAACTTCTAGGATTCCAGTAAAATACAGGAGATATTTTAGATTCAGGAGATCAAATGGACTGTATCACTATTGACTTATCCAAGGCTTTTAATAGGGTAGATCATGGGAGATCAGGGGCTGCCTGGCCGAGGTGGTAAAGGCGTGCTCAGTTCGCCTGGAAGGACAAGGGTTCGAATCCCCATCAGGAAGTCATAAAATTTAAGAAATGAAATTTCCACTTCCAGAGGTGCATATGTCCCTGAGGTTCACTCAGCCTACACAAAAAATGAGTATCAGGTTAATTCCTGCGGGCAAAGGCGGCCGGGTGTAGAACTAACCACTCTACCCCATCATGTGCTGAGGTTATGAATAGTGGAAGCCTTTACCTTCCAGGCCTCCAAGGGTCTTCATGGCCTGTATGGAAATGACTTTGCTTTCTTTGCTTTTAGATGGTGGGAGATTACTGATGAAAATGAGGGCTATTAAACTACACTGAAGAGTGTCTGAATGAGTGGCTACCTAGAAAACAAAACTCAGAGAATTAGAGTAGGTGAAGCATTATCTGATCCTGTAATGATTAAGAAGAGGGCCCTGCAGGGCAGTAATATTGGACCTTTGTTTTCTTATCTGTATATGTAAAATAAGAGTTTTGTCTGTACATTGCTCAGAATTTGAAAAGAATGGCATTTCTGTATCGGTCATGTCCACAGTAACAAGGAAATGCACTTTTTACTTTTCCGTAATTTCTGTCTATCTGTTTGTATGTATGTACATGCATCACGAGAAAACAGCTGAAGAGAATTTCATGAAAATTGGTATGTAAAGTCGAGGGATGAGCTACTACAATCTAGGCTACAAATAACTTTATTCACACTGAGTGAAATGGTAGTTTAGGGGAAGGACTAAAATTCAATTCTCAAATATTTATATTATTAGTGGCCCTATCAACAAATACTACATTACTAAAGTTACATAGAATTAAATTTCCGATCATTTATGTCATATACATTTTTACCGTACCGCCTATGATAACACAGATATTCATGAATTATCAACGCTGAGCCACGAGAAAATGGGTTAACAGAATTTAATGAAAATTGGTATATAGAGTCGGGAAAGAAGAAACTATAGTCTAAGCTATAAACAATTTTACTGACCATGGATGAAATGGTAGTTTAGGGTTACGCACCTAAAATTTAATTTTTAAATACTTATGTTATTGGTCCTATAGAAAAGTACTACATAACAAAAGTTTTAGAGAATACAATTTCTGATCATTTATATTTTATTCAGTTTTTTTTTTTTTACAATTGGCTTTACGTCGCACTGACATAGATAGGTCTTATGGCGACGATGGGACAGGGAAGAGCTAGGAGTGGGAAGGAAGCATCCGTGGCCTTAATTAAGGTACAATCCCAGCATTTGCCTGGTATGAAAACGGAAAACCATCTTCAGGACTGCCAACAATGGGGTTCGAACCCACTATCTCCCGAATACTGGATACTGCCCGCCTTAAGCGACTACAGCTATCGAGCTCGGTTTATTCAGTTTTGCCGCACCAACTATGATAAGAGTAGTATTTCAGAGTTAGAAGAAAACTGTGAAGGCCTACAATATCGAAAGCAATTTTTTTTAATTTAGCATATGGCCCATACAATCAAGTTGAGAACAGAAATAAATTATATACATATTTACATACAAGAAAACAATGAAGAAAAGACTCCTTACAACTGAATGTCAAGATCATTGATCCATTGTATTGCTTCTGGAGTTGCCATTAGAAAATCCACTTTGCTGCCTGTGTATGCCCGTGTTTCACACTCTCTGACAATATGGTGTAAGATAACAATTAAGTAAAAGGTTCCACCTGATCGATACTTTTTTATTATTTAGCCTTCGGCTAAATTTTATGTCATTAAAAACTTACAGTACATCTTTCGATTGCTGAGCAATCATCATCAGCTGTTTCGCTTAAAGCTTAGGTGAAAAAGCATAAAACATTTCATAATACGATACGGATGAAGTGGATAGTATGTAATATGGCGTATGGTTTGTCGTGCAGCTCCGCAGTCACACGCGGGTGTTCGCAACTTGTTCCATTTAAACAACATGTCTCTGCATCTGCCATGGACTGTTCTTATTCTGTTCAGAGTAGACCATGTTTTACGTGGTAGCTGGAATCCATTTGGAAGTTTGGCATTCGAGAACATACTGTGTAGGTGGATCTCCGTTGCTGCTTCCCACCATCTTTTCCACTCTTAGTTGGGTTGTAGCCTCTAGCAACCATGTCTAAGATGTTACGTAAAGTTGGATGGCATGAATGTAATCTGTCTTGGTTTATAGTTCGTAGATCTTTATGTACAGGTAGATTGGGGTTCCGTAATATTTTATTAAATTCCTTGATGAGTGCGGTAGATCTGCATAAATCAGATGGCATTATTCCAGATAAAAGCGGGAGCCATTGAGTTGGCGTAGATCGAATTGTGCCAGTTATTATGCGCATGGTGGAATTCAATTCAGTATCAATAAGTCTTGTGTGGTGACTGGTCATCCGTACTGAAGCACAGTACTCAGCACTTGAATACACCAAGCCTAAAGCTGAAGACCGTAAAACGCTTGCCGAAGAGCCCCAGATAGTTCCACAAAGCTTATGAATGATGTTGTTACGTGTTTTCAGTTTCTGTGTAGTGTTCAGCAGATAACATTGATCAACAATAACATTACATTGACCATTGTTTGTTGTGTTCTTTGCCTCTTATGGTGCCCTCAACTCTGATAGATGGGATTACTGCTGCATACCGAGTATAACAGCCTGATTGACTATTGGCGGGAAATAGCTAGGGAGTTAGGAAAAAAAAAAATTTTTAGCATGCCATTCTTCTGGTTCATACATTGTCTGATACTGCTGGTACATAACACACTGGTTCATCATTGTATTCTAGCTATTCGATCCCTACTCTGATGCACTGTTTTGAATGAGTAATGTGCACATTTGGCAGAGACTCACTTAGTAATAGTAGTGTGACCTGGTCTAGAATTACAATTTAGGCCTATTCCAAATTATAGCACCACAATTCACTAAATAATTCAAAATGCAACCCTGAAAAGAGACGTTCTTAAGAAAAGCATCTTCCTCTTTACTTTTATTAAATTCTACGTTCATTTTATTCTAAATTAGCAGTGAAGAGGGGTTTTCTCCTCTGGCTTGGAGGAAAAATTTGCCTCCAAGTCAGATTTTTCCACCGCCAGTATAGTGAAATTAGATTTTCCAACTCATCGGGTACTCCTAGGAAACAGATTAGTAAAAGGGTATAGATTTTTCCTGGGACTCTCCACTGTTCGACCAACTCCCCCCCGCCGAAAAAAGACAAAGAGTGTTCACGGATCACTGCTGTCTGCGGCTTGGTTGTTCCAGCTCTGGAACTTTGGACTGTTAGACCAGCAGCATAGTATTGTTCGTTAAAAGTGAGAAAATGCATGGTTTTTCATTTGATCGAGTATTTCATATTGCTTTTAATCACGCCATTCCTACTGATGTCATTGTAATGACCTATGTTCATTTCACTTGGGAAAACCACTAAGACAGTCTTTCTGAGGATGTAAAAAAGGAGATGGAGAGTGAGTGTCTGCCATTATAATGAAAACTCCCCAAGCTGATTGTGACTGATGGTAGGCAATCGGGCCTACCAATACAATGAAAATTCCCTAACCCAGTCTTCATATGAGAAAAGACGTTTGGTGACTTCCCCGTCATGTTTCTAGCATAACATTAAGAGCTATGCAATCTTGCTCACAAGGTGTACACTACCTAACCTAGAATTCTGTATACACTGTAGAATTCCATAGCGAAGCACGGGTACATCAGCTAGTATATATATAAAAATTATATGAGTAAAGAACTGGAAGCACAAATAAGGCTTTTTGTGAATGATCTTATGCTGTATAGAGTAGTAAATGAATTACAGAATTGTAAATGACTGCAGGGGGACTTAAACAATGTCAACAAACTTACATACTACTACCTATTTTCACTGGATCAGTCGAAACTGGCTAAGAAAACTGCCAGGAGCTGAATCCGGGCCTCTTAGACTTATAAACAGAGTGAGAGAGGCACGTCCCAAAGATAATAACAAAATAAGATCAAGGGTAAATTTATATGAAACACATGTATTAACATAAATTGGAAAGAAATCATTTCAAGACTGGCATAAAAGAACAAACAAACAGGGTCAGTTGCTCACATACATGATGTTCAACAACAGTCCATCCAAAGGGAGTGTTACACAATCTCATAATTCTTTTGAATAATTCAAGAAAGCACAGTAGAGGAATATGTTTTATAATATGAAGCACAGCACTCAAGATCAGATTTCAAAGTAATCCTTTCTCGAAATAGGAAAAATAATCATCCCAAGGTACATCATCAGAATCTATACTCTCACGTCTTTCTATTTAACAATCCCCATGGAGATTAAATCCCCAATAAAATCAAACATGCTAGTGAAATAAGACTAGCTGAAAAGAACAATCATGAAACATGAAAGAGTAAAGAAAAGGGTTGCCATAGTTACAAGAAATAAATAAACTCGCTGAAGAAAAGCGTAAAAATGAGGTTAAAATCCAACATAAACAGATAAATCAGCTAGGAAGGCCAGAAATGAAAGTAAGACAAAATGAAAACAATGATAATAATAAATAATAGCTTGGTACTGAAAAGTAGCATAGGCCCGGTAATCACACCACACTCACGCACACACATAGAGACCAGCAAACGAAGTATAAAGTACTATAGTACAATGGCACGATACACAACGACAAGAATCGTGCAGCATAAAATACTTCGGTCAACGGTTCATGAGTTCAATCAGAAAGCACAGATCGGAAACGTGGATTGCCACAAAAGAGGCATGGATCACCCAGTCCAAACACACAACGTAAACAACTTACTAGCTGCAACACATATTCATATCGTGCAGAAAGACAAACATGAATCATATAGTATCAGCGACAAAACACAATGTAGGACATGAATTCGAACCAAGACATCAAAGATAAAGAAAATTAAAGGTTCCAACTAAACACAGCAAGCAAACCCACCATGTTATGAACAATTGGGCCAATGCCACCTTTTGCTCTTAGCTGAAATGAGCACACATAAGTAGACATGTAAGGGAAGGGAGGTAACAGAAAATAAATCTGCAACAAGATATAAAAGAAATAACATACAAACAAGAAACCTCCTTATAAACAGGCTTACTACCTATGGCAAACCGAGAATGATAGGAACAAACATTTCAAACCAAGAATGATAGGAACGAACATTACCTCACAAAGAAGTAGTCTTAGTTCCAAACTCTGAGAGTCATAGAGGATAACATTTTAAAACATTTATAATACCATAACAAAACACCGTCTCCATCTTATATTTCTTTCTCGCAGTCCGACTCTCAAAGATTACACAACATGCAGATAAGATAGAAAGAGATACTTTGGTGATCCTCCTGGCATGAGCTGCCATCTGTCTAAATAGGGATAAATTACACATTGGGCATGGCATACAAAATGCCAAGCAGCCACAATAGACTGACATAAGACATTGCATTAAATGAGGTGCGGCTCAAATGTTGTGAGATTCACAGCAGAAAATGGTATGATGGTAGATAGGATGAAAAGTTATTTGTAAGTTTCACCAAGAGGAAGAAGTACCCTCATTTTTAATTATTGTGTTGATGGAATGATAGTATTTCATGAGGAACACTGTAAGTACTTAGGAGTTAATATAAAGAATGATCTTTGTTGGGATAGTAATATTAACGAGGTTGTTAAGAAAGGTTACAGATCTCTTTACTTGGTTATGAGAGTATTTAAGGGTTGTAGTAAAGGTGTAAAGGAGAGGGCATATAAATCTCTGGTAAGACTACAGTTCCAGGTTCCAGTGTATGGGACCCTCAACAGAACTTCTTGATACAAGAACTGGAAAAAAATTCAAAGGAAAACAGCACAATTTGTTCCGGGTGATTTCTGACAAAGGAGTAATGTTACGAAAATGTTGCGAACTTTTGGGTGGGAAGACTTTGGAGTAAGGAGACAGGATGATTGGCTATGTGTCAGTGGAGAGATGGCATGGAATGACATAAGTAGACGAATAAGCTTAAGTGGAGCTTTTAAAAGTAGGAAAGATCATAATATGAAGATAAAGTTGGAATTCAATAGGACATTTGGGGCAAATATTCATTTATAGAACAAGGAGTGAGGGACTGGAATAAATTATCAATGGAAATGTTCGACAGATTTGAAAATGTTTAAGAAAAAGGTAGGTAAACAATTGATAGAGAATTGCCATCTGGTTGATTGCTACAATACACCCACTCTATTCATCAGATCAAGTACAAGTGGAAAAAAAGAAGGTAAAATTCACACTTTTTGCATTAGTGCTTAATGAATTGCATAGGAGGTTACTCTGACTTAAATCTCTGGAATGTGGATTAGGATATTCTTGTCTGTAGTAAATTCTCTGAATTTATGCAGTGTCTTAGCCACTCTAGATGTTTTAGTACATTATTATTCATCGCTATAAATAATGTTACAAGATAAGCTAAAAGTACAATTAAAAGTGGCCACTGACATTGCTGGAACATGATGTAATGGAAAGTTGCTGGCAGGCTGGCCAACTGACCTCATGCAAATGACAGAGCTTTGCACCACATTGCACTCTTTGTTGGACTAGCAAGCAGAGAGGATGTACTACTGGAACACTTCATTAATATAAGTTCTAACTTTCAAGAATGAAAGGGTATAAACAGAATTTAAACATAAATGTTTGCACATTTGTAAATAACTTTTATCAATTAAAAAAGTGTGATCTGATCGTGTAACACTAAATGGATAAATTATAACTAGAATACATTATAACTGATGAAACTGGGTGCCATCTGTAAAAGATTTTCAGGAATAATTGACTCTGTAGAGCATGAATGAACTCCTCCCAAGGCGACAATCATCAGCCTGATGAGGCTCCAAACATGCTTCATTACCTTACCTGCTACTATTTATATTGGGATAGTGCCAGGTTTTTCCTTACTCCACCAATAAAAGATTTACCATAAGTTTCACTATGAGGATTTACTCCCGAAACAAAATTTTAAAAACAAAATATACGCCAACAATAATCATCACGTGATGAGACCAACTCATTTTGCTTCTTACAAAAATGAACACCCACAAACATCATCTACAATCTACAAACCACAAATGTACATAGTTCTGAAGGCTGTGCCTCAGATTGATGATTTCATACAGCTAAGACGCCTGCCCGTTCTTAACCTCATTTACATGTACAAAATAGCATCAGCACCGTGGAATCAAATTACCACAGGTTATAACTGTGTGAGAAAAAAAATCCCAGTCACTTCACTATACACTGTTAATGAAACCATACAACTTCTCAATGTAAAAAGGTTACCTTGGAATATATTATTATTATTATTATTATTATTATTATTATTATTATTATTAATAGAAAATGCGCACAATGTGCAAACATTTACATGGAAGAACAGAATTTTGTCAAAGATTCTGTTCTAAATATACAGTACATAGTATGATACCTATCGCAATGTAGGTTACATCTTTCACACACACATGTTTGTCCGGGTTCGTGAAATCTTTTGTTCGCGCATATCTTGTAGTGGAACCCATGAGTAACAAACCTTGTTATAATATGTCTGAGATTAAAGTTAGCTTGCTTCCAATCATTGGTTGTCATAGCATCAGTGGAATAAAACTCACTCCATATTTCAGATCTTTTTCGTTGTCTGCTTTAATTAATTTTTCATAGTTCACGGTAGAAGGCAAACCGTGAATTATCCTTAAATCTTCTATGAAGAAAGTTTCTCTGGTAAGTTTGTATGAGAGTCTTGAAAGGGTATATTTTGATAGGCCTAGAACAGCTTTCAAAAACCGAGCTTTCACTTTTTTCACTGTAGCAAGATCATGGAAGGATAATTTGGGCCATATGATTTTGGTGCCATATGTTAGGCTGGGTACAATTTTGGCATAAAAAAGCTTCATGGCAGTTTCTAGTGAGAGCTGTTGTAAGTTTTGTATATCATGAATACCTTTTATTGCTGTTGTTGATCTTTTATATGGATTCTGAAGGATTTTATTGTTGTTTGAAGTGTTGACTATTTCTAATGGATTGTTCTTATGAAATATTTTATCATTTGCTGCTAAATTCCCCCCTTTTCTGAAGATCATTTGTACTGTTTTCTTATCGTTGATTTTGAATTTATTATAATCTGCCCAGGCAACTATGCTGTCCAATCCTTTTTGAAGATCTTCCTTGTTGTTTGAGACCAGGACCATGTCATCTGCATACATATACAGTGATAAATTTGATATGTCCTTAATTGATTTGACAATGTCAGAGGTTGTAATGTTAAACATCAGTGACTGATGGGATCTCCCTGTAAGACTCCATTTGTTTGAATAATCTCAGATGAACTTGATGTGGAGTCATTAATAGTTACATAGTTGAATGCCAGAATATTTCTTAATAATTTAACTAGTGGGTGTACTTTCCCAAGAATTTTTTTGAGTTTCTGAATTAGTAGTCTAGTAGATCAAAAGTTTTTGTATAATCAATAAATACACAGTAGAGCTTCCCTTTCGGATGTCTCAAAGATTCTTCTATATCATCAATCAGGTTTTTTATTGCGTGTAGTGTGCTTCTGCCTTTACGGAAACCAAATTGCTCCTCTGGCAAATTGTTGTCTAGTTTTTCAGTTAATTTATTCGTCAGTAACTTGGTAAGAATTTTTAATATATTATTTTCCAATGCGACACCTCTGTATGAATTCGGATCTTCTGAATCACCTTTGCCTTTATATAATACTTTGACTGTCGATTTCCTCCAACTATTGGGGATGTTTCCAAGTTCAACGCATTTATTTAATAATTTTGTCCAAATGTCCAAGAATAGATCTACCGTTTGTTTTATATGTTCGTTAAATATGAGGTCAGGGCCTGCAGATTTTTTGCTTTTGACAGATTTAATAACTTGTTCCACTTCAGCACTGGTAAAAACTTGTGAATTAATATTTTCACTATTATTATAATCTAAATTGAAGGCCAGATGGACACCAGAAATGTTTAGAATTTTGGAGAAGTGGGATTCCCAAGTCTGCATGTCTATGTTACTAATATGTTGTGATTTTCTTTTTCTCAGTACTATAAATGGATCTCTTTTTGCTTCCTCTGCAAGTTCTCTAGCTTTAGTTTCTAAATGGTTTAACTTTTTCTTTTGTATGAGGTCTTTATAATTATTTCCTCCTAGCCAAAGAGTTATAAAGACCTCATAATTATTTCCTCCCAGCCAAAGAGTATTGCCTGCTGCCATTTCTTGATGGATACAGTACTTTTGTATCCATCCTTTGGCACAGGCCAGAGTAAAGTGTAGCTTTCACCGAAGTCCCAGTCTCATCCATGGCTGTGACAATATGGAAGCTGCTTGCTGGGGTATGGGTGGTGCTGAGTATTAACATTCAGAGCACAACTAGTGCATCTGAGTGTTATGAAAGGTGTTGCTCATAGGGTCAGTCGTGCTGCAATAGCACTTTCTGACCCAGTGAGGAAAGCAATGGCAAACTACCTCACTCCTTGTCTTGCCTCGTACGCCTCATTTTGGTGCTGCCATTGGTTTTTGCGGTTTCCTTATAACCGCATAACCTTTGGTGGTGCTATTTGAGGATCCAACCAGCCTCTGGGCTGATGACCTAACAGACGGACAGCCAAAGAGTATTTTAAGAGATCTTCTTGTCAATTAGTTTCTCTTGTGATCCTTAAGAAATGTAAAGTTCGTTGTCTTTCTTGAAAGCATATTGAATCAAACCATATTTTGGATTTCCTCTCTTTATATGGAATAACTGCATCTAGAATGATATTTTCCAGTGTCTTAGCCGCTGCGTCTAGTTCATTGTTTCTCAAGTGATGTTCGATAGTAATCACTTGATCCAAGGCTGCAGCGAGCTTCGTTTCATCTAGTTTTCTTGTGCCAGAATGATGTAGCTGGGTAATTTCTTTTGCAGAAGATAAGATTTCCACTCTTACTGATACTGGACAATGTTTTCTGAACGGGATAATTGATTTGAGAGTGCTTAAGTTGTAATCTAAGATTTTCATCCGTTGACCTCTGTAAAATATAAGGTCTATTGTACTGCATCCGTTTGATGCAAAATAGGAATATATGAATATATGAACAATGAATGCCATGTCAAATAAATCAAACAATGACCAAGCACGGAACACTTGGCTTATGATTTCATATAGCAATAATCAGTTCTGTGCACAACACCACATTAGGTCCAGATTACACATATAAACCACCAGACACACACTGTGTAATTTTCTTGGAGAGGAATAATCCAGAGTATGACTGACAAATTAATACTATTTAGCATCTTCCACAGAATGATCACCAGGAATGAGCTTGTAATAACCTTGTAATACACTCATAATGACTCCGTAATGCCTTCATAGTCTGCTTCATAATGGTATGGTAATGACTCCAAAATCAAGGTTCTTCAACACTACTAACTCCGTAATGGATCATGAGTTTGTCGCATTCGCACACATGCAAATATAGGCTTGCTCCATGTGGCTGTAGCGTTGCCAAAATTCTTCTGGTAACAATGCTCTAATTGAAACATCTTCAAGTGTCTGTCAGTCAAAATCGGAGCTTTTGGATTGTTTACTGATCAGCCGATATGAAAGTTAGCGATCTCTAGTGTTCATCAACATTGATGAATTGTCATCTTCAGCCTATACTTCCTGGCTGTACCCTGGATTTCGAAGCTACTTATTGCCATACATTCAACTGATTTCAACCATCTTTACCCATAAGTCACTGTTTCCCATCTTGCACAATCTTCACTCCTAGGCCATGTGTACAGACTCTTACCCAAATTAAAGGTTATACAGATATAAGGATATACATGTTCAATATTCCCTAACTACAAATCCTTCTTATAATACTTTCTTACATCTTAATTTAACAAACTCACATGGTATTCACTACTTTATATTACAAATTATTTTATGAAAATTTCCTTACCTAAAATCAGGAGATTGTACTTGTGTACGGTTACAATAGAATCTGATAATGTTCTTTCAAGAGCAAAAAATATTACTCTTTGTTAATAGTGTGTTTCTTTATAGGTATGTTATAGCTTATCAGTGTTACAATTAGTGTTTGAAAGACTGAAAACCTTAAAAATTACAAATTCTACAGATATTCTTCAAGTGCTGCTAAAGAGAAAAAAGATGTGCAATGAAACCAAATCTTGCTCACAGTGGATGAATTCTGGACTAGGACAATGCTGCTGCTTACCAAACATGTGCAATGCAAGACACAATACAGGAACTGGGCATTGAAGTTATGATACACCCACTCTGTTACAAGGGATCAAGCACATGGATTCTGTTTTCAATCAGATTGTAACCGTACACAAGTATGTTCCCCGATTTTAGGTTAGAAAATGTTTGTAAAGTACGATCTCCCAATTTTAGGTTAGGTAATCTTTGTAAATAATTTGTAATAAAGTAGTGAGTATCATGTGAATTTAATAAATTATGGTGTAAGAGCTTAGTATTATAAGCAGGATTTTTAGTTAGGAAATATTGAATATGTATATCGTTATGCCTGTATAAATTTGAATTTGGGTAAGAGTCTGTACACATGGCCTAGCAATGAAGATTGTGCAACATGGAAAACAGTCACTATCGGTGAAGACGGTTGAAGTCGGTTGAATGTGTTACAACAAGTGGCTTGGAAATCGGGGGTACAGCTGGGAAGTGTGTGCTGAAGATTGTTATTCATCCGTGTGGAGGAACCAATGAGCTAGAATAATATAGAGAGACAGAAGCGCTGCCTGGCTGAAGCTAACTGAATGTATGTCTGCCATGTTTCCAGTGGTCACATAAGCAAGGGGATGTGGTTCTCGAATGATGAAAAATGTTGAAAATACGCATTATAGAATCACTGGTGCAAAAGCCGAAATCTTAGAGCATTATAATCATCCTCGTTGTGATGTAAGGCCAGCATCACAATCAGCTGATTGTAGGGTAGTTCGTAAATGATATAAGAAGAATCGTTATACAGTGACATACGAACAGACCACGAAATCGGAACCCTGTTTGGCTGTTGTGTTTAAGTTTAAATTACAATAAAATCCATGGACATAAATGAGTACTTATGAAGGAAATCATTAAAATGAAAGGGACCTACGATCATATTTGTAAATGTATTGCATTCCTATGAGTAGCACTTTAATGGTTTAATATAATTATTTCTTATAATGTAGGGGACACACCATTATTTCTCATTACGGTATTGTACTGGAATTACCTTTTCTTTTTGGTTACTTGTTTTACATTGCATTAACACATCGAAGGTTTTCAGCGACAGAGCTATGGAAAAGGGAGAAAATGGTGACGGTGGCCTTAATTAAGGTATAGCCTGGTTTGAAAGTGGGACAGAAAACCATCTTCAGGACTGCTGATGGTGGGATTCAAACTCACTATCTCCCGAATGCAAGCTCATAACACCCCCTGTGTGTAGTCACTGATAGTGGTGGTGTTATTAGTTTTACTACATTGATGCACCAACATCAAACTGATGACCATGACAGGACTATTATATATGAACACAAGTGTGGTACACTGAGGTCACGTTATCATGGAAGAGTTGAAGTGTGATTTAAAGTACTCTGTGTAAAGTTGCAGAAGGTAGAGGAATCATGAAGATAGGCTTCAAGGACTTCATAATCAGTCAACTGAAGGAGCACTGACTTTCTGCTTTGGAACAAATTCAGACTTAATTGTATGACTCCAAGAACAGCTAATTGCCAATGGGTTAAATTTAGATGGTTATTACATTGAACATGACAAGGAGGGAAGATCTTCAATGTCAGGAGAGGTGGTAAGCATTGAAATTATGTTTGATAACATAATGACCATGGTCCAGAGGTAAATGAAATGATGTATAGCTTTTAGTGCCGGGATATCCCAGGACGGGTTCGGCTCGCCAGGTACAGGTCTTTCTATTTGACTCCCATAGGCGACCTGTGCACCGTAATGAGGATGAAATGATGATAAAGACAACATGTACACCCAGTCCCTGTGCCATTGGAATTAACCAATTAAGGTTAAATCCCCGACCCGGCCAGGAATCGAACCTGGGACCCTCTGAACCGAAGGCCAGTATGCTGACCATTCAGCCAACGAGTCAGACGGTCCAGAGGTTAAATTTATATACTGGTATGTCAACTATTGAACAGAGCCTAAAATCCCAGATATCACAAGTGAATTTCCAGATTTTGGATGTCAAAAATCAGATATATGACATTAGAATGAGATTGGGACAGGTTGAACCAGTTGAAGGCAGAGTTAAACAGATTGAGGAAAGTGTTTCTACTTTCAAGGAGGATGTAGGAGCTCGCCTTTGTAACATGAAAGAAACTATCCTTTCTATTCTCGAGGAGGATATAAAAGTTTGCTCTGATAATATAAAGAAATCATCCTACACACAGTTGAAAATAGGTTAGCTCAGATTGGTCCGACAGCCTCTTCTTCAAGCCTACCAGCCTACCAGCTGTTATTATAAATTCTTCCTCCACATAGAGGTTGCCCAAAGACAAAGAATACACAATACAGTGAATCTTCTTCTTAAGACGCCGTCTCCTAGCGGAGGTTGGCGATCCACGTAACTAGCTCTGATCTTGACAGCGCAGAATGGAATGCCATTTCTGAAGTACAGCAGTGCCATCTTCGAAGGTCTTTCAGCCATGAATTTCTTCTTCTCCCAACAGATCTCTTCCCCTGTATCTTCCCTTCGATAATAAGCTGTAATAACTGATACCTCTCACCTCTCATGATATGTCCTAGATATTGTGTTTTCCTCTGTTTTATGGTGAGCAGTAGTTCTTTTTGCTTTTTCATCCGACGAAGGACTTCGGCATTTGAGATTTTCATTACCCAGGATATCCGCAAGAGACGGCGATGCAGGAACATTTCAAAGGCATCAATACGTTTTTCTATGATTGGATCCAGAGTCCAGCTTTCACATCCATATAGGAGAACAGAAAATATATAGCAGCGGATCATACGAATTCGTAGTTGGAGACTGAGATCTGACCTCACAAAGAATTTCTTCATGGTAATGAATTGTTTCCTGGCCTGCTCAATTCTAGATATTATCTCCCGTTTGGAGTTACATTGGTCATCCAAGATGGTACCCAGATATTTGAGAGAAGACACTTGCTCAACTATTTTATCTTTTATTGTGAGATTTGTCCGAATTGTCTTCTTAGAGAACACCATCAGTTTCATCTTTGAGGGGTTAACATATAATCCAAACTCTTCACTGTGCTGAACTAAGGAGTTTATCATGCACTGAAGGGCAGGCATGTAATCAGCTATGACAACAGTATCATCTGCATATCTGATGTTGTTGATGATTTTCCCGTTAATTTTGATTCCACCATAGTCTTCCAATGTTTCTTTAAAGATTGCCTCTGAGTAAATGTTAAACAACAGAGGTGACAGTACACAACCCTGGCGGACGCCCTTCCTGATCAAAGCAGTTTCTGAAGTTCCTTGATCAGTTTTGACATTTGCAAACTGATTCCAGTACAGGTTGCTGATTATACGTAAGTCACCGGAGTCAATACCTGTTGATCTCAGAATCTCTATCAGCTTATTGTGCCTGACACAATCAAAAGCTTTTTTATAGTCTATAAAACAGGCATAGACATCAACATTCATATCTCTGCACCTCTGTAACAACACATTTAACGAGAAGAGTGCCTCACGTGTACCAACGCCATTTCAGAAACCGAACTGATTCTGATCCATGTGGGATTCACATTTTCTGTATATTCTAGTGTGAATGATTCGCAAGAATATTTTGAGCATGTGAGACATCAAACTTATCATACGATAATCATCGCACTGAGACGAGTTAGGCTTCTTCGGTAGTGGTATGAAGGTTGATTTCAGCCAGTCTGATGGTATTTCTCCTGATACATATATTTAATTGAATAATGATGTTAAGATATTGAGGCCGGTAGATTCCTGTTCTGTTATTACTTTGAGAACTTCAGCATACACACCATCAGGTCCAGTTGCTTTACCATTCTTTTGAAGTTTTACGGCATGTACAACTTCACTTTTTGTTATTTCAGGGCTATTTTCATTTATTCTCTCATCAGGTGAAGGAGGATCATTTCTGTCATCTTTGAAGAGATTTTCTATATATTTCTTCCATCGTTTGAGTTTCCCTTCCACACCCAAGATGATTTCATTATTGGCATCTTTAAAAATTTGACCATATCGTCTCCATTTCAAACCAGCAAGTTCTTTCACTTTCTTATGTAAGTTAAAATAATCGTGCTTCTCTTGAAGGATCTCAATTTCTTTACATCTGTCTGTCATCCATAATTCTTGGGCTTCCCTGCACTTTCTGCCTACAGCTTTGTTTAGAATTTTGTATTGATCTGAATTTTTGTGCTTTCTCCTTTCATCCATAAGTTCTAGAATTTCATCTGTCATCCAGCTCTGTCTTTTGATGTTGCATTGTCCAATTTCATTTTCCTGGATTTCAATCACACTATCTTTAATGGCGTTCCATGTGTATTCTACCTCTGATGATTCAGTGTATCTTATTAATTCCATCTTCTTTTCCAGTGCAGTTCCAACATTAGTTCTTACTTTGGGATCCAATAGTTTCTTAATATCTATATGCTTGGATAGTTTAACATTTCTTTTAATTTTTCTGAAATGTACCATTTTAAGGTCCGTTACAACTGGATTGTGGTCACTATTTACATCAGCACCGGGATACGTCTTAACGGATGTCACATATTTCTTTAGTTGTTGTTTTACCAGAATGAAATCAATTTGATTTCTTATGATCTTTTCGTCGTTATCGGCGGGTGATATCCATGTGTAAAGCCGCCGAGGAGGAAGTTTGAAGAATGTGTTAGAGACAAACAGATTGTGCTCCATACAGAACTGAACAAGTCTATCTCCTCTTATGTTACGTTCACCAAGACCATGGCTGCCTACAGTATTGCCTTCAATGCCAGCCCCTACTTTTGAGTTGAAATCACCCATGACCAATGTTATTTCTCCATTCTTAGTTATTTTCATAGCTTCCTCTAAGGTGTCATAGAATGCTTCTACTTCATCATCATCTTTATCGGCAGTTGGCGCATGGACCTGAATAACGTTCATGATCCGGTGTGATCTTTGTAACCTCAGCAACATTACTCTATCACTAAGGGGTACAAAATCTAGAACTGAATTTGCGATCATTGATGAAATAAGCACAGCAACTCCATATCCGTGATTTTAAAAAACAAACAGTTTGTAAAGAACTAAAAAAATTCTAAAGATGTGAAGTTAGATCTACAAATTTAAACAATTAGTGAAATTGAAAGCTACAAAAAATGTAAAACGTTATAAGAACAACTTGAGAATTAATTCCTCCAAAACTTGGAGTTGATCTTTTGATCTTACACCGATGAGTATAGATGATGACTCAAAATGAGGATAGACCCCTTGATTGCTTTTAGCCCCCTATCCACAAGTTCATCAGTGCTGATCCTGAAGACTCTCACAATTTCCACCACCATTTTGGGAATCGTTCCCCTGCCACCAATCATAAGATCCATCACCTGAATATCCTCTACCTGGTATTTTTCTGTGTAGTAGGGCACTGCAGGCAAATATATATTCATTTCTTTTCATCACCGACTTCAGAAGGTTGAGTTCAATGTGACTAATACCTTATCTTTGGGTCTAGAATATAACCTGCTTTTCCCTTAATGTTGATCATATCAATTCTGCTTGTACTGCCATTTGCTGCAAGACCATGAACCTTCCCCTGTACTTGAAAGCCTTTGCCTCAGAGGAACTATGCAATAGATGATCTGACGGTGTGGTGGCAGGTGTTTCTAAGAGTTTAACCAAAAGGACAGAAACCCAAGGTGTGAGTTAATGTTCCAGTCTCACGGCATCTTCTGCAGTGGGTATTGCGATGGAATCTTCATGGTATAGCTCTTATAGGTGCCACAGAGTATGTCATTTTAAAAGCATCCCGTCATTCTGAACTAGAGAGATTTTCATGCCTTCTTATCCAACAGTTGCGAGGAGTGAATTCTTTATAAAGGCAATCTCCATGCCCTTTACTTTGTAGCTGAAACTACTTCCCAAATTCCTGATCCATGAGTACATTTCTAATCATGGTATTGTATGTTATTGTATGGGCTGGGTAGGATTTGAGTGGACAGTATGCCTCCATCAAACTCTATCGTTATAGAAAATCTTTAATTTGGTTTCAGCACTTTCTTCTGTGATGTCCAACAGGTCCATTTCCAGGTATTTTCCTTTCCAAGTACTGTCTGAGAATACCATCCCTAATTCTAATGCTGATGTTACCAGTCTCCAGAGGCTGGTTACCTAGGTGTACTTCCCCTTAAAACAAAAATCACCACCACCACCACCACCACCACCACCACCACCACAACCATTTACCAGTGTACACATTAAGCTTACTCGTACAGTTGCTATTTTCATCGTTCAAGTTCCTCATGGCTTCAACATATTGTTTTCCCGATTGTTGCAATATATAACAGCTATATATGCTGAAGCACAGCCTCCCAACTTGCTTGAAACACGCCAAGACCTTTATATCATTCATCAGCATATATCATTTGCTGGCAAGATGTAGTGTTTACAATGCACTATGTCTTCTGGTATGGGCTAGAATAAATTTTTTACTTTCATTGACCTATCTCAGTATCATCCTTGGCTTTGACAATATGAAAGTGACTGAGGTGTGAGTGATGCTAGTAATACCATTCCTTATACAGCCAGTCCCTATTATGAAAGGTGTGAAAATATTGCTCACAGGGTCAGTAGGTGCATGCATTTCAGTGGGCTTGGCAGACTGATACATAACAACAACAACAACTTCTGGCTCGGTGAGGAAAGCAATGGGAAACTACCTCACTCCTCATTTCCCTAGTAACCTCTTCACTGATGCCTAGGCTATTTATGACAGCTTTTGGTGGAGCTGTGGAGGATCAAATCAGCCTTCGGGCTGAATACCCAACATACAACATCATTGAATCTGGAGTATCAGTAGGAAGAGATAATATTTCTTTCAATGTACATTTTATTGCTTTATCAGCATCTTCCAGGAACTGCTGAGAGATTTTCTCCAAAGGAACACACAGGAACTGATGTGTTAATGTGGAACATATTGTGGAATACAGAATGTTAAGTTTATGGTCTGGATGAAACCATGGACAAGATAATAATGAGCTGAGTTTTTGTTGACGGAGTGTCATTGCTTGCTTCAAATCAAATGAGATTGCATCAGCATAATTTATTCCTAAATATTTAACACATTTGGTTTTCGAAATGCATTGAATGACCATTCCTCCCTCAATTGTAATGAATCCCTCTGTTGGTTTTTCTTTCTTCACATTAATAGCAACGGACTTTCCCAAATTTAATTTTAAACCTAGTTCCTGAAATCTTAGGATAACTAACTTCATAAGTTCAACAGTTGAATCTTGATACTTTCCAATAATAATGATATCGTTGGCAAAAGCTGACATCGTTGATGGTTGGAGACCATTCACCATGGAGTACCCGTGCTTATCAGAATGTTCTCTGTCACTGATTTCTTGAACGATATGACCTGTGGTGAGATTATACAATGTTGGAAAGAGTGGAAAATCTTGTATAACACCATGGCATAACTTAGCGTGTTTTGTTTTCTGAAAATTAGACTGGATTTATATGGTATTATTCTCCTGAAGCTTGCACATGATATCTCCCAGCTTACTTGGGACTGCATAGCTTTCTATGGTTTTTCTCAAATGAGAGTGGCCAATGTTATCGAAGGCCTTCCTTACATCCAGAAATATCAGTGTTGTGTCAAACTTTTATTTCGCTGAACTTAAAATGGATATTAGTAAGGCAATGTTGATGATAGTACCTGGTGAATTAGTGAATCCCCTCTGATGTTTGCTGAACTTGAATAACTTCTCACTCTTGTACCGAACACCTTTTCAATGATGTGCCAAAGGATGGGGCATATTGTTATTGGTCTCCAATTGGACAAATTTGAGAGATCTCTGCTTTTAGGTAGTAAAATGGTGCAGGTCTTCATAAACAGTGAAGGAACATGCCAAGTTTTCAATATAACAGTAGCAATTTTAGCCATGATAGCTGATGCCATGTCATCCTTTTTGTTCTATCAAGAACTCTGACTGGTCCAACTGATGTGTCCACTGCCTTCATTTTTGTTGACATAATTACTTCGTCCTTATGTATGGCTTCATCAAACTCATTGTCTTGAGTTGAGCGTTCGCTGTTGGTCACAGTATATTGTCTTGCACTCGCTGTTGTTGGGCACACAGAATATAGATGAGAAATCTTCACCAATGTCATGAATATTCACCTTCAATTGAGACATATGATCGTTTAATATGTTCCTCATGGCTTTCCTTCATTGCTTATAATGTTAGGTGTTGGGTTTCCTGGTACTGATATTTATTACACCTCTTCTCTCGGTCATTGTTTGTAGCCCTCTGACTGTTGCTTATTTTCTGAAGTTGAACCTTCTCTTTTAGCTTTCTTAGCTTCAAAGTACTTGTTTTTTGCAGGATGTTCAAGACCCAGAAGGGGATCAATTAGCAGTAGACAAAAATTTTGCAAACCAATTAATGAGGTTATCAAACTGATCTGTATTCATTTCACAAGAAAACCTATCAGTCCACTGACATAGTTCTTCTTTAACCCTCTTAGAGCCAGGAGCTGATCTGGTTGGCTGTTTGCCATCAGCTGGAAGAGGCCAGCGCTCTGCCTCCACTCTTCTACTGTAAAGTGCCAGGCCGTTTTTAGTGGAAATACATGTACTTTTGCATATATCTATCAGTGTATTGCAAATACCAGCAAGAAATTTTCTGCATGTTGACTACATAGAAAAAAAAAACCAACTGATTCTGAATGATATAAAAAATGTAATATATTGTTGATATTATAGTTGCCGATAATGTTCATTTTCAGGAGAAGAAAAACATTTTTGCATTTTCTGTCTCAATATCCACTTTGAAAAATAATTTACATTACAACAGTAGGTATATACAGAATGATATAGAATGTATTTCTGAATATAATTCTATAAAATAATTAATCTGAACAAGAAAAATACATTACAGACTATGAATCTCATGTTAAATCTGCATTGACAGTTGAACTTCTTACAAAATTGTACAAAAATATTTTAATCCTCCTATTCAATACTATATATTTTACATTCAATTAAGATGAAACTTCACACATAAATAGACATGTTTCGACCCAGCATTGGGTCATCCTCAGTAAGACATGTAAAATGAATTAAAAACAGAGGAAACACACAAAATAAAATGTTAGTTAAAAAGTTTTTTAAAAAGCATGATGAAAGTTTGAAAAGTGTGAAATGTTGATCATTAAAAACAGTCTTGAGCTGGAGGTCTTTCTGTTTCAATGTTTTGTTGTCCTTTGGTGTGGTTCAACAGGTATCTGTATACTGTTGGCTTAGTTCTTGTGTTCCGACATGGGTTGATATACATAAGCATTATTGAAGTTGAACTGTCTGATTTTAGTCTGTAAAATGGATAATACAAATCGAATGAAGGTTGAAAAATGGTGACTAATAGGAACAGGAACAAGATTAAGTCATGAAGAACAAAAGATTAACTTACATTACGTGGCCCGCTTGTGTCACCCGTGTTCTCTGACTATGGAGTCCAGCTCTCGACTGACTTGCTCCCGCAGTTGAGATGCAAGACGTGTTGCTACAAGGAAGTGGAGTGGGGAAATGGGGCGGAGAATGGGAGGTCCTGAAGCTCACAAAAAAGCTGCCTGCAGTAGCATGTTAGAAAGAGAAATACAAACAATAAAAATACAAACATATATCACTAGTAAAACTAAGATAATTTTACTCACTGATAAAATTTGCGTATATGTATCGATGTTTAGCAAATACTGACAAGAAATTTTCTACATGCAGAATACATTAAAAAAATGAATAGTTTATCTTATAGGGACGTGGCGACCCCATCGCCCAGTGGGAAACCACTGCAATCAGCCACCCGAGTATTGGCAGGAAAACTGTACCTCATTGGGTTAGGAGGAAATGCCAACCCAGAACCCTGAACATCTGGGGTTGTCCCTCTGCGCTTAACAACCGTAGTTGTAAATCAGAACTTGCTCCACCCAAGGTTAACTACAGTCGAACCTCCCTTCTGTGGACACCGTCGGTTCCAAGGAAAAATGTCCGTTACAAGAGGTGTCCGCTGAAACAAGTTTGCAAAAATAATCGAACATTTTAACGGCAAAGAACATCCACCTTAAAAAATCTAATCAACCATCGCTAGCTACAAAATTCTCAACTTTCAGATTATTTGCGATTTCTAGAGCTTTTTCTTGTAACATTGGTCCAGTCACACAGTTTCTTCACTCGAGTGCACTTGAACCACTCATATACTGTACCGCAATGTTCACTTCTGAAAAAACTGACTCCCGCTTTCATTTCACTCCTCGATTCCTATTTTCCTCCCACTCCTTTAAAATTTCAGTTCTGTTCTTCAATAGTGTTTACTTGAGTTTTCCCGCAGTTGAATTTTTCGGCAAGCTTTCTCACTGAAAGTCTCTTGTCACTTTCTACAATCACATTTCTTCTTGCCTCGAGATCTAAACACGATCGTCCCTTGTTACCATGTTTAACAGACAACTGAAATGCTACGGTTTTCCTGTCTCACTAATTAGCGCCTGTAATGTCTTTTCCTTCTCACGTTGACTACCTGAGCTTGACCTTATCAGCGACAATCCGAGTTATGAATAGAATGATGCAAGAAGGGAAGAAAATCTCCAGGTAACTTGTGAGTCAACAGTCTCTGGCAGCATTTCTGGGCAATTAGAATTCTCGCAATAGGCCTATACATGACTAGGTAGAACTGCATTCCGATGTACCTTCTCTCGCCTTGCAATCAAAATAGTACAGACAATCAAAAGGGATTTCCTTATGTCTGAAAAATGGTTTTAAAAGAAAGAATGGCATGGGGTCGGGCGTAATAAATTGTCCTGCAACGTGTAAAGTGTCCGCTTAAGTCAAGTGGACAGGACAAATGGGAATGTCCGCTGTCCGGAGTTCAAGGTGTCTGCTTAAATGAGGCCAATTTAGCACCTGTCTTATGTAAAATAAAATCGGTTCCGAGGAAAATTGTCCGTATAGGGAGGTGTCTGTTAGGGCAGGTTCGACTGTACCTTCAAAAGTCAACCATGGAAAGGTCTTTTAGGAAAAGAATTCCACCATCCTGCCCAAGAAAGCAGGAGAAGGCTACATCGGATTCAGTGGGTAGCCACCTAGAAGGCGTCAACAATCACCTATTTCAATTCCAGCACATAAGAACAGGATCAAACAAAATCAGATCAACTACATTGCAACTCATAATATTAATTCTCTAATTAAAGCAGGAAAACTAAAAAACTTGATGGACGAATTAGATAAACAGAAAATTTTAGTAGCAGAACTCCAGGATATGAGAAATACTACAGAAGAACCATTTGAATCTCAAGGCTACGGAATTTACAATGGAAAACCTGGGCTAAGGGTTATGAAACAATGTCCCCAATCTGGAACTGAGTTTATAGTCAATATGAAAATAATAGATTCGATAATCGATTTTCAAGCCATCTCACCTAGAATTGCAACTTTGAATTTAAAAGCATCCAACAAAATTTATACCATCATAAATGCCCATGCCTCTACTAATGAAAAGAATTTCCTAACAAAGACTAGGTAAGAAGTGGAAAAGTTTTGGGATCTCCTTGACCAAACAGTAAACCAAGTAAATATTAACAACGTTAAGATCCTGTCAGGGGACTTCAATGCCCAACTCAGAAGAGGAAAGAAATGCCGAGAAATCATTGGGAAATGGGCTCCACATAAACATACAAATAAGAATGGTCAAAGACTTGTTGAACTCTGCAGAGAACACAAACTGATCTCAAAGTCCACATACTTCAAAAGGAGGTCAAACAAACTTAAAATTTGGAAACATCCTGATTGGAGAAAAGGCGAATGGCAGCTGGATCATGTATTTATGGACAAATCCTTCCACAGAGAAATCTACGAAGTGGGTTCAAAAAAAGACCGAACTTTGTAAATTGCGCGCAAACCGCAACATTGAGCGAGTTGTGACTGTGGCGGCGCCTAGCGGCAACTTCTGACAACAGACCGCTACTTTCTGCATTCCATTGCCTGCATTATCAGTTGAGTTAGAGCCTCTGAAGTGATTGCGTGTGTCACATGTTCGTCGAATTCTATAATGAAACAGCTTGAGGAACAACGCGTGTGCATGAAGTTCTGCTTCAAAGTTGGGAAAACGTTTGTGGAAACATTTGAAATATTGAAGCTAGCATACGGGGAGGAATGCATGAGTCGTACACAATGCTACGAGTGGTTTAAACGTTTCAGAGACGGTAGAACGTCTGTCACTGAAGACCCTAGGCCTGGGCGACCTTCCACATCAACAGACGACCGCCATGTCGAGAGAGTTCGTGAAGTGATTCGTGGAAATCGTCGTTTGACAGTCCGAGAGGTTGCTGATCAGGTGTGCATCAGCGTAGGATCATGTCATGCAATTTTAACTGAAAAACTTCAGATGCGGCGCGTCAGTGCTAAATTTGTCCCTCGTTTGCTGACTGACGATCAAAAAGAGAACCGAGTCAGCATCAGTCAGGAAATGCTTGCTAACGCAGATGCTGATGACAACTTCCTGAAGAACATCATCACTGGAGATGAGACGTGGGTGTACGGTTACGATGTCGAAACCAAAAGGCAATCATCACAGTGGGTGGGGAAAGGTTCTCCTCGACCGAAAAAAGCACGAATGAGTCGTTCAAACATCAAGGTGATGCTGATTGTGTTTTTTGATTGGAAAGGCATTGTCCATCATGAGTTTGTACCCCGAGGCCAGACAGTGGACAAAGAACTGTACCAGAATGTTTTAACGCATTTGAGAGATGCTGTGCGCAGGAAGAAGCCTGAACTGTGGGAAAACAAATCCTGGATGTTGCACCATGACAATGCGCCAGCACATGCCTCTCTCTCGGTCCGCAGTTATCTGGCAAAACACCAAATTCCTGTTGTGCCCCATCCGCCCTATTCTCCCGACTTGGCTCCAGCAGACTTTTTCTTATTCCCCAAATTGAAAACCACCTTGAAAGGACATCGTTTCCAAGACATTGAAGAGATCAAGGAGAATGCGACGAGGCAACTTCGCGCCATCAAAGAAAGTACATTCCAGGAAGCATTCCAAAAGTGGAAGAAACGTTGGCAACATGCTGTTGATAGTGTAGGGGACTATTTTGAAGGGGACAGTCTGTGAAATGATGTAAGCTACATAATAAAGTTTTTCTAGCCACAGTTCGGTCTTTTTTTGAACACACCTCGTACAATGTTAAAGTATTAAGAGGAGTAGATATAGGTTCAGATCATTACATAGTCAAAATCAAAATTAAGTTCACACCACTGAAAAAGAAACCAAAACACAATAAACAAAAGAGGAACTTTGATCCACACCAATTGATTAGAAATGATAACTATAGAGAAGTCACACAAAACATAAAACTGACAGATAACTTAGAAGAACTGGTTCCAGTTCTCAGGCAACAAGCTGAAAATTTAGCCCCATTGAACACGTGTAAAAGACATGCCTGGTGGACCTCAGAATGTGACAAAATTCATGAAGAAAGACATCAGGCATGGTTAAAATTTCAAACACACAAAACAGGAAAAAGTGCAAGAAACCTCAAAAGTATCAGGAAAAAGTTCACACAAATTATCAGGCAAACCAAAAGACAATCACAGACAGATCTAATTGACTCACTAGAAGAAAATTACCGCAAAACCAATTCCAGAGACCTTTACAAAATGTTGGAAGACAACTGCAAAAATTTGCCTCTCCCACGTTAATGCTGAAAAGTGAGGATGGAAAAATGACACATAATGACAAGGAAATCATGGCAAAAGCATTCATAAAACTTTTGAATTGTGAAGAACCCCAGGAACTTTTAGCAATGAATACAAACATGCCCATCAAGACCCCAGCTGAACTCATAAACCCCTCAACAATCCAAGAGATGCAAACAGCACTCAGAGAGTTGAAAAATTATAAGGACCCGGCGAGTTGGCCGTGCGGTTAGGGGCGCGCGGCTGTGAGCTTGCATCCAGGAGATAATGGGTTCGAATCCCACTTTTGGCAGCCCTGAAGATGGTTTTACATGGTTTCCCATTTTCACACCAGGCAAATGCTGGGGCTGTACCTTAACTAAGGCCACGGCCACTTCCTTCCAACTCCTAGGCCTTTCCTATTCCATCATCGTCATAAGACCTATCTGTGTTGGTGCAACGTAAAGCCACTAGCAAAAAAAAAATATATATATATATATATATAAGGCGTGCAGAGAAGACCAAATTTTTGCAGAAATGTGGAAATATGCCAGTGATACATTTCGAACATCCTTACACATGGCCCCAACAAAAATATGGATAGCAAAGAAGTTCCCCAAACATTGGACCACAGCCATAATCCACCTACTCAAAAGGAGATAAAAGCAATCCAAATAAATACAGAGGTATATCTCTCTTAGACTGCACATACAAGATTTTCTCCAGAATCGTATACAGGAGGATCAAAGAGCAACTAGAGGAAGAATTAGGTGAATACCAAGGAGGTTTCAGACCTTGGAGAAGCCGTGCAGAACAAATCATCACTTTAAAATTAACCGTAGCATATTACAAGAAGCAAAACAAACCTCTTGCAATAACCTTTGTAGACTTTAAAAAAAGCTTACAACTGTATTTATAGCCCCTCAATGTTGAAAATCTTAAGAAATTTTGGGCTCCATCCAAAATTAATCAAATTGATAGAACTCATCTTAACCAACACTAAATCAAAAGTCAAGTTCAGAGAGGAATTCTCTGAGCCATTCATCATAAAAACAGTTTTATGCAGTGGCGTATAGTGAGGTCAAGACGTGGGCTACCACTAGGCTTAGGTTACCCCTATTCGATAGTCAGTTTGGTGAATGTCAAGCCCTAAGCATTCTGAGCAGCAGCCAATAGCCAACTGAGTAGCCTGCTGTATTGTCAGTCCTGTTTCACAAGCTACTACCCTGGCCTCTGCTACTGTCAATAATCAACACCTCATCAGTGGAGATAGTAGCCTAAGGTTTAGCAAATTAAAGTCCGGCTTTGTGGCAAAATGGATAGAATGCTTGCCTTTGGTCTGATGGGCCCAGTTCAATTCTCAGAATCAACCCCCTCATACTCTTTAATTCCCCTGGCTTGGGAACTGGGTGTTTATCATGTCTTCGCCATTTATTTTATAGAGATGCCATCCATTATTATTATTATGGTTATTAAATTAAAATTTTGAATTTTACAGCATTGCCAACAATGGTACCCATTGTTCACTGGTTTATTAGCTTTCTTCTCGGGAGATCAGTGGTGGTTTCTGACCCATGATCACAGGTTTGATTCCAACCAACCAAAGAGAACACTAAACCTGAAAGATTGCATTTCATTTTAGCAGATCTACCTATAAAAAGAAAACTGTATTACTCCTATAACAATAGGTCTGCAGTGTCTTTCTACAAGGATGTAGGAGCAAAAGGGAGTGAATACCAGCACTCTGTTATCTGAGTGTGAGGTGAGGAAGTATATACGATGAGGAACGCATGTCAATTCGGAAATTTCCGGAGAACTTTGAGTTATCTCTCCTTCATTAACAGTGGCGATCTGACAGACCGAAGCCTAGCACACCTATTCCCTGCTGGTCCCAGCTCTTGTCAGGCATTTAGCTGCAAGCCGTGTGAGGTGAGGTGAGGGGAGAGGGACGGAGTGCCTGGGCTGCAATATCTTTCTCTGATGCCTTGTATTCAGAAATACGAGCGACGTTTTATCTCATTGCATTAAGATTTGTAAATGGAACAATGTGTCAGATGCTTACATTACAATGTGCTCTTGATTTACATTGTTCTCATTTGAGGTTAGGGCTTCACCGATAGCCTTGGTAGCCCTCAGTATAGGCCACTTGGTTTATGACAAGGAGATTGCTTGTCACCACTGCTGTTCAACTGTGCCTTGGAATATGTAATGAGGGAATGGTACAAGATTAACCCAAAGAACATCCGAATTGGAAGACTCAAAGACAACATAAGTTTAAATTGCTCAGGATTTGCCAATGACCTTGCTCTCTTATCCAACAATATTCAGGCAACCAAAAAACAAATTATATCACTACAGGAAATAGCACAGAAAATTGGTTTTGGAATATCTTTTGAAAAGACAGTAATCATGTTAAATGACCCACCATTCATAAACTTTTTTTTTTTTTTTTTTGCTAGGGGCTTTACGTCGCACCAACACAGATAGGTCTTATGGCGATGATGGGATAGGAAAGGCCTAGGAGTTGGAAGGAAGTGGCCGTGGCCTTAATTAAGGTACAGCCCCAGCATTTGCCTGGTGTGAAAATGGGAAACCACGGAAAACCATCTTCAGGGCTGCCGATAGTGGGATTCGAACCTACTATCTCCTGGATGCAAGCTCAGAGCCGCGCGTCTCTATGCGCACGGCCAACTCACCCGGTTCATTCATAAACAAAATTGCCATAGGAAACCAAGAAATCAAAATTGTAGATAAATTTAAATATCTAGGAGAAATCATAACATATAACCTGAATGAAAAGCCAGCATGGCATAACAGAATAAATAAACTGACCAGAGCACAATATGTCACCAAGAATACCTACAACAAAAAGGGCCTGTCAATAGACACAAAATTAAAACATGACGAAACAATCACTCAACCAGAAATAACACACACAAGTGAAACCATCATCAAAACAACTAACACTGCACAAATAGACAAAATACTCAAGCTAGATAGAAGAATCATTAGAATGTGCATCAACAAATCATACCAAAAAGATGGACACTGGAGAGTAGCTTCTACTGAAACAGTCTACAAGGAAATAGACACCTAATAAGCACAATCAGGAGGAAACACATTTCATTTTCTGGACATCTAATCAGGACACCAGAGAACAGGATCATCAGGAGAACAACAGAAAAATTATGGAATAGTAAGTGCAACATTAACTGGATTACAGAAATCAACGAAGATATGGATAAACTACAAATTACAAGTGGAAGACCTAAGAAACAAAACCAACAAAATCAGGAAACTCACAGATAAGCAAGCTGGACTGCAAACCAGAATCAACAAACAGACAATAAGAAGGGTGATTTCCGATGAAGAAAGAAAGATAAGATCCAAGAGAATAAAGAAGTACTGGACCGACAGGAAACTGAAAAATTCTTTGTATAAAGTTGGCTAGAGTGGTCCAATGAAGGCCATAAAATGTAAATAAATAAATAGTTTTTATTTTGAGAAATAACATTTTCTCATTTTTGGTTTCAGTCTCTATTTTAAAAAAAAAAACATTTGCAATACAAAACAGAATATACATAATTGAAAAACCTATGACACTACAGCCCTGATGGGCCTTGGCCTATGAAGCGACCTTTGCTCCGTCTGAAGGCCTGCAATTCACAAGGTGATGCATGGTCAGTGAAACATATCCTCTTGGTCATTATTCTTGGTTTTCTAGACTGGGTCGCCATCTCACCATCAGATAGCTCCTCAATTCTACCAGTAATCACTTAGGCTGAGTGGATCTCCAACCAACCCTCAGGTCTAGGTAAATATCCTTGACCTGGCCAGGAATTGAACCCGGGGCCTGCAGGTGAGAGGCAGGCACGCTACACCTGGCCCACGGCACCTGGCATGTGCGTAATGGTAGATAACTTTTTCTGAACAGAATTCTGTAAAATAATTACTCTGAATGAGAAAAAGAAAAACAATACAAATATAAATTCAAATACTTGTCACTAGTGAAAAGAAGGATTATTGACAAGATAACTTTACTCACTGAAAATTGTTGAGTTGAAGATTTATCACCAGATATATTATGTTGTTGTCCAAAGTTTTAGACCACTGTTGAAGCACTTAGGAGTATGGTTGTATATTTACACTAACAATAAACACTTATCACTAACAATAATAGGAACTATACAGACCCCCAAAACAAAATTAAGCCTGATGCAACTTTATAAAAAATCTGAGTATTTTGTTGAAATAGGACTAACTTTAAATATATTTAGTATGCAGGCCTTTATTGCACTTGACACACAGAGTTCGTGACCTCTTCCTCTGTTACAGAGAGCTACGTCTTTCTAATGTACCTGACAAAAGTTTTATGTCACACACAGGAATATTTATGATAATATTTTGCCTGTTCTCAGCACTAGGAAACTGAATTATACTGGAGTAGAACTGGAGCATAGTCATTTTCTTTCCATTACAGTTTTCTAAATACAACAAATAAGAATTTAAGATCATTCTCAAAATTATACTGAATGCAACTTTTTTTCCAGAATTTCTAAATAAAAGTACACCATCATGCCATTTGTACCAATGCCCCCCCCCCCCCCCCCATTTAACGATTATAATCCGAGATCACATTCCTTTTGCATTGATTACTGTTTCTAACAGTTGCCGGCACTTCTATTTCTATTGGAGCTCCACGCGTACTTGTAAGCACCACCTATATTTCTCAGACTTTTTCTGTTTAGATCCCACTAGTAAAATTGGCACCTGTCTGAAATATTTATTGCAAACTAATTTGAGTGGCTTTTTCACAGCATCTGGTAGTGCCTTCCTGTTTCTTCATATAGTGCCGTAATAAAAGTTTTAACTTAATATAAATGTTTTGCAAGAGAAAATGATGTAAAATAATTTTTTGTGTAAACATGAAAACCTTTTGTAAATTAATTCCCTAGAGATAGAAGTTTCATCACTACAGTGTAGGCCAGTCCCTTAATTTTTATTTTATTTTTCTCTTCAATGGATTTTGCTCCTCAGTACACTGTTTATTTATTGCACTTGATGCACAGAGTTCGCGATCTCTTCCTCTGTTGCGGAGAGCTACGTCTTTCTAATGTACCTGACAAAAGTTTTATGTCACACACAGGAATATTCATGATAATATTTTGCCTGTTCTCAGCACCCAACACAATACTTACTAACTGCATCACACAACATCCAAAATGTTATCTCCCACTTGTGATGGTGTTTATTAGTTGTGTATGGCATTTAGTTCCAACTAAACTTTTGTCTGTGGGTAGTTGTTGGTGAAGAGTATAGTGATGTATAATAGCCTATTAACATGGTCTACAAGAGGCTGGAATCGAGCACAGGGATCATAATTCAGAGAGCCAGGCGGAGGAAGCATTATTGTTGTCAACAAACTGAAAAAAATTAAAATTAAAGAAGCTAAAACTTATTCCTTGAGAAAATTTCTCCAAAGCAAGGAGTGATGCAATGGTCTACAACATTTTAGTAGAAGACAATAGTAGGTTTTCCTATGAGTCCCATATTCAGGATGACAGCAATGAATGCCCTTATTTCATTAATTATGGTCAATCTCCAAGATCGAGATCAGGAATTGGGTGAACGTTCATTACATGAAAGGAGTTGGTCAGCATAGTGATTGCCCTCTGTGACTATAAGGTTTAGCAGTGAGAAAGTAAAATATAAACTGAAGTATGATATGGGCAGGGAATCAGATGGCGGGGCATGTTTTGGTCCAGGAAGTTCCATGAAAGAGACAGGAGGTTGAAGAATGTTGTCAGATTAATTGGAAGAAATTTCCATAAAATGTTCTCCAAGGACATCATCATCATCATCATCATCATCATCATCATCATCATTGTCATTATTACCAGTTTCATCTATCACCATATTCGCAGTAGCTTTAGTGCCGTTAAAAACAAATAAATGTCTCTTCTTTAGCTGTGGTGATCCTTGAAACGTGTCTGGTATAATTTCTTCAGTACTCTCTGAACTAAATTCACTATCGCTATCCGATAACAAATCATCCACATTAACTTTGCACAGTTCCAAATACTCCATTAATTTATCGTCAACACCTGCTGAAAAAAATATCACGTGAACCACTTGCCATTTTGCTGTCACAAATCCACTCACTGCAAGGAACACACTCTTACTGACTGGTTAGTGTATTCCTAAACACAGGGAACGACTCTTGTGAAACCTAGAACACCCTCTTAAAACTGCCAAAGCAAAGTCAAGGACACAATAACTTGTAGCCTTATCAATATAGGTTGTCACAAAAGTATGCACGTCACTACAGCTCGCCACAAAATTATGTATATCATAGAATTTTCAGCCGGCCAATGTAATCGGCTCTGGCAACATCGGACTGCATATTTAAAGGCCGACCTGATCGGGTTTGGCAATTTAAAGGGCTGGTGCTCGCACTACCTCCTAGCTCCAAGAGGGTTAAATTTGCCGATAGGTCCAGATGCAGGCGATGCTACTGGACTAGGGATTCAAGTTGATGGACTCTCGGTGTTTATCTGAACCCCGTTCTTGTGAAGGAAGACAGCAACTCTGCACTATTATCTGCTTATGGATTTTAGGGTGAGAGAGCAACTTAAGTGGGGTGTTAATCCTTACATAATATCTACCACAATGTGGACATTGCACATGAGTCATCCTCACTACTGATGTTTTCTTCGCTCATATCTTTCCTGAGGTTGCCAACATTTTGTGAAATATCTGCAGGCAGAGCTTCGCGGACTGTTAATGTAGATTCCATTTCCATTCTGAGGTGTGTCGATGTGTAATAAACGAAAGATAATCTAAAAATGAACAATATCAACTTGACCTGAGTCAATCGATGATAAAACAGTTTGGACATTTTGTCAATTAGACTCCATATTGGAATAATAAAGAACAACAACAATCACCACATTCTCAGCCCTTGTGTATATCACACCTCTTATTTATTTATTTAATCATATGGTGATTACAACTACTGTATTGAACAATTCACAAGTCCGTGTCCTAGTTTTTCAGCCATTTGACAACACCTTCTGTGAGATGAAATAGGTTGCTGGGGCTTCCAGAGTAGGGATGCAGAGTATATCAGTCCTCTAATCAACACACAATATCCACAAATAATACAGTGTGAACATTTTATCAGTCAGACTCCATATTTGAACAGTAAAGAAAATAACAATCACAATGTCCTCAATCCTTGAGTGTATCACTCTAACACACAGTAGCCAGCAATAGTACAGTATGAACATCTTGTCAGTTAAGACTCCACATTTGATTAGTAAAGAACAATAACAATCACCATGTTCTCAGTTTATCGTAGAGACCAGATAGGAATGGTAGGAGGGGGAGTATTCATTTTGGTGTTGATGCTGATTCGGAATTATATGATAGGATAATCAGCTATGTGGGAAATGATATGGAAAGGAACATGATTGTACCAGTTGATCTCAATTTGCCAATATTCAACTGGAAAGGTAATGCAAACGACAGGAAGGATGGCCAATATATGGCAGATAAGTTCATCTGGAAAGGACAACTGAAACCAAAAGTTTTATTTTATAACTGTTAGGTTCTTCAATCTGCCAAAATTCATTTTGAGTAATAAATTGATAAAATACCTGCAAAAGAAAACATATGGTAACAGTATTTTACCTGAAAAATAAACTACTTAATTAAAATAGAATGACATGTTTTGTTTTTGAAAGAACCTCAACAGGTTCTATTAAATCATACTCAGATATTTAGAAATGTATGAACATATTTCAGTTTAAATACTTGAAATCTGGAACTTATCTTTATGACTTCCTCTTTTCTTCCAAGCATAGACTATGATGTGCTGATAAACCGTTGCTATGTCCTTGGTGCAATTCCAGTTAGTTAGCCAGTTCCATTTTGCTATGCCATGCCCCCCCTCCCTGGCTAGGTCAAAGACACGCTGTATTTTTTCTTTTTAGGTGCTTTATTTTTAGTGCTCCACTTATTATTATTATTATTATTATTTTTTTTTTTTTGATTCGTTGTGCCCAGCTGTGGAGCGCGTTTGAACTTATTTTGCACAATGTTTCTTCTTCTTTTCTTCCCAATATCTCTTCATTTTTTCACTGTGTTCCTTTCTGCGTGTTTCTGTCCAGCCTGTATTTTTTCTTGTTGGTTTCTCTGCAAATTTATGTTTGTTTACTAAGCTTCTAAATTTCATTCTATCTTGAATGGTTTCGTCCTCGATACCCATTTCTTGTAGATCTTCATGTATTTCTGCTAACCAATTATTATTATTATTATTATTATTATTATTATTATTATTATTGTTGTTGTTGTTGTTGTTGTTGTTGTTGTTGTTGTTGTTGTTGTTGTTGTTGTTGTTGTTGTTGTTGTTGTTGTTGTTGTTGTTGTTGTTGTTGTTGTTGTTGTTGTTGTTGTTGTTGTTGTTGTTGTTGTTGTTGTTGTTGTTGTTGTTGTTGTTGTTGTTGTTGTTGTTGTTGTTGTTGTTGTTGTTGTTGTTGTTGTTGTTGTTGTTGTTGTTGTTGTTGTTGTTGTTGTTGTTGTTGTTGTTGTTGTTGTTGTTGTTGTTGTTGTTGTTGTTGTTGTTGTTGTTGTTGTTGTTGTTGTTGTTGTTGTTGTGGCATTGATTGATTGATTGATTGATTAAAGAGATTATAAAAGAAAGAATTCTTTTTATCTGCGACTACTAAAGATGGAAATTAAAATGTCAAATGAAATGTTTGATTTCTCTGAAATTTCATTTAGATTGAAGTTAGGATTGAAAAACTGTTCCAGCTGGACAAAATAATTTTATGTAATATTGCCAAACTGTATAACTTAGAGAATTTTCATGTCTTGGTTGATATTAGAGAACTTATGGTTAATTATCACCCATGTGCTCTCCCATGGCCAAAAATCTGTTATATTTCAGGGTGTTAACATGCTCCAGAGCATAATCTATTTAAATTTCCCTCTCAACAGCAGTCTTTCTTTCCACAACCTTCGGCTCTACATTAGACACCCCTTCTCCCCTCCCTCCCCCTCCCAGCCCACTTTCCACTTCCCTTCCCCTCCTACCCTTACCTACTCCTTTGTTTACATTGCCTGCTTCCTACAGCAAGTCAGTGCTTGTTCCCTGCCCACTCGTTTGTTACGTGGTCTGCCTGCTTCTTCCAGATTGTTCTACATCAGACATTAGAGGTGAGTCTCATAAATAATTTTTCTCCTTTTTAATTTATTTTTTGTTTGTTTATTAATTCCTAATTCTGGCTATCATTTCCAGATTTACTTCTTTTCCTGAGCTCCTAAGTGTACTTAAAGACATCATATTGCCCCCATTTTTCCCGAGCTAAGCCCAGCCATCGAGCGATGAGTCCCAAGGTGGACCGTTCGATCGTTGGCTATCACTTTCTAGAGGCATTTAAGGGTTGTAAGGATTGATGACCAAGCAGGATAAAAAGAAATATTAAAACAACACTCTGACATTTATTCACATAAGCAATTAAACAACAAAATATTCTTGCTAATATTTCCTTTTTACATAACAGAGCTTTCATAATATCGGGTTTCTTCCTCGATTTAGAGTGACTCGTGTTCATATCTCCAGCTCTACTGTGCTGTAAATGAAACCAAAGAAGTAATTAGGCCACTTGCCTTTTTAAACCAAACATTTGACTGAAAGAACTAAATAAACATGTGTTCAAAGTTTCACCAATTTAAAGTTGCCTCAACACGTGGTCTTTACGATGTACACAACTGAATTAGTCATTTACAACATTTAATAATGGTTAATGACACTAACATGAACTTCAGTAGCAAAGAAAAACTGTTTCCAAAATTCTCAAAATTAATTATTATCTCGATTATTATTATTATTTTTATCATTCAATTAACCTGTTTCACTGTAACACGATCGTGTTCTTATCAATTCTCCACCACATCATCTATCTAATGTTCATCATTAATATTTCAGAGTAATGATTTTTGATTAATTATTAATGACTTATTTTTACAATGTTTCAAAGCAATCATGCGGCTGACAAATTTCTACCTTTGATCTTTGCATTTCATCTCTATTCAAATTAATCTTAAAGTATTTCAGATTTTTAGAAATTTACATTACCAACGTGTGAGCTAGTTAAATAAATTTTGTTACAAATCGAGTGCCTTTACAAAGTAACGAGATGATCTTTCCTTTTAAATCTCGCAAATAAAAAAAAATTAAATTCATTCCTAGTCTTCCTTGACTTAATTTAATTAAACTTTCCCTTAAGGGCATGAAATTATTTCTTAAGGCAACACACAACGATGAATGTGATCCGCGTCACGGCGAGTGCGCAACCAGATCAGAATTAAATGAAATAAACATGGCACAAGAGAAATATACACATTTACACACACATTCACACTAGGGAAACACGTTTTATGTACACTATTTACAACGAATCCTGACTTGGCAATTTTAGTTATGATTTTTATCGATGGTCGGGACGCGTAATGTCTCGCAAAAATAATCCGTGTACAGAAATTCTCTTACATTAATGGTGGCTAGTGATCGAAGTCATGGGTATCACTTGGTCGAAATACATTTCACATATCAGCGCAAGTTCATCTAATTCATGAGATTATAATGGAAGATTCTAGTAAAATCCATAAGCACTACCATCATGTGGGCTACAGGTTGAATTTACCGCAAGCGTGAGCCTTACTCGCATTATTTTTACTTCCTACCTATGAAATACACTCACAAACACGTGCTCCACTAATTATAATCTATCTTGCGCTCCAAATACACAAGAATAAATCAATATCACCACTAATTCATCATTTACTTAATTATGCAACAAATATCCCTCAGGATAGGCCATATTCCAGACCCTTCATGAACAGAGCACATTCTATCTCACATTTAGGAATTCTACAGTAGTTTTATGGCTCACGAGCGTTTACTTCTGTTTTACCCGATCTTTAATCAATATTATTATTATTTAAGTGATTATTACATCTACTGATTCTCCTGGAATGTAGTAAAATTAGATGACTTCATCATAAAAACAACAAGTGATTTTAAAAGACACTAGGTTCGACCCTATTCACTCAAAATGTACACGCAAATTTTCCGTCCGGTAACTTTCGATATTACAAATAAAGTAGATTTATCGTGTGGTCAGTGATTATTAAACTTAAGCTCCTTAAGCATGGGAAGTCAGTCAAAGACAACCTACGTCTACTCTAATAGATTCCAAAATCTCATTCACACGTACCTAGTCTACCATGACACCTTAAGAAGTAGGAAAATGAAATATTTCTAACTACAGCAAACTGATAGATCTACGACTTAAGAAGAAAGACCTCTAGTTGTACAAAAGATAGGACAGATAAATTAAATTAAAAAGGTACTCAAGTTTTTGTAGAGTTCGATTCCCGTCGACAGTCAGTTATTTCAGCATACTCCGGCCAGTCTTCTTCCAATTACCAGAGACGCCTTACATTTTTACAGCTCCATGGAGGCTCTGCGATGGATGTCCCTCGATGAAATGGTGATGATAGTTGCGGAATTCTTCATCTTGAGATCTTCAATTCCAAGACGTCTTCGTTGATTGCTGGTCACAAGCTGTAACTGAGATGACAAAATTAAGTATTTTGCACAAGCACACGCAGAATAGAAACAGCTCGTCTACACTGTCACACTTAACTTGGCTCCTAGGTGTTTTTATTCCACAGAATTCACTAATTATCAGGCTAAATTCTGGTAGAACGGGCGTCGACTTGTCTTGAAATTTCTCCTTCCACGTGGTCCGGTGATGTGATGTCTCTCACAGCAAACAAGCATTAAGAAGAGCGTAAAGCGAAGAGCATTAAGCATTAAGAGAGCGATTCACTCGAAGCAAGGCCTTTTATAATTATTAGCCCAGGGAGGCGTGTTCTTCAGCGAGTACGGTAATTGGCTGATGATCACCTTTAATTTGCGCAGACTATTCCAGAAACAGGCTGGGTCGCGCGTGCGAAGGTAGTCACGTGGTTAGCTATAACCTTGACACAGTCCTGCCGGTGACGTATCGCACCCCTCTGAACGACAAAAAAAACTCGTTCACGGCTCGCCACAAGTTCCCAAGTGATGTGTTGCAGCTTCAAGCAGACAATAAAATCTTTGCTTTCCACTTGTTAAAATATTCGTAAAGATCGCCAATTTTCACGGGGACATCTCTCCCTTGGTTGGAATATAATTTCATTTGTAGATGAAATTATTACATAACAGTGTCCATTACTATTGTTCCGGAAAATTGGTTGTTGAATCACCTGGTAGTAACTTAGTTGAGCTCGCGATAGGTGTGAGACTCGGAGTTCCTCGTTCCGCTCCTGGCATCCAGTAGCCTAGTCTCTCCATACAGGGTGTTTCTTCAAGTTTTATTTCTATCTTCAGTAACTTATTTTTCCCTTTTAACAGATAGTTACACGGTGTCGGCTAGTGGTGTAGGTGTTCGGTAGAGTCCATGCGTCGACCTGTATCGCACTTCCTTCTTGAAGTTTGCTGATCTTGCCTTCAGGATTCGTTCTATCTCTTCTTATTGGAGATGAGGTCTTTTCTTAATGGCACCTTGGCTGTGCTCCTGACTCGAGTTGTTATGTTGGCTTCCCCGAGCCTTGGCCTCTTGGTATTGAAGGCTTTCCGCTCCCACGATATCAGGGTTGGTATCCTGGGTTTGGATTGCTCTTCGCCATCTTTCGTTTTCCTGCGTCGAGTTTTGAAGGTCTTTTAGATATTTTTCCTTTTCTTCTTCTCGCCAGTCTCTCCTTCCTCTTGAGTGGCGGAAGTCCTGGTTTCGGTTCCAGCTCCTTCGGTAATCTGAGTATGGACGCTTCCTCTCGTTACGTCTGGAATATTCCCAGTTTCTAATGGGTCTATTTCTGCGTACGGGCGATCGATCACGAGGTGAATCTTGCCCTCCAGGGTTACGTTTCCACGTTCTCCCTTGGTTGACTGATTTCGATTCTTCCTCCTTATTCGTTGTTACCTGATGGATCTGAGGTTCCGAGTTTCGTCCCTGACGAACTGGTTCTTTGGACGTCATGTCTAATTGTCTTAACAACGCCTCAGCCTGAATTGCAGATTGCGTATTTGAGGCTATCATGATCCTCTGCACATCTGGTGGTAACTGTCGGGTGATCAACTTAACCAACTCGGGTTCTGATGGCGGTGAGTCTAGTTCCCTTAATTTTCTTAATTGGCTGGACAGGAAGTCCGCATATCTCGTGGGCGTAGATGATGCATATTTCCTGGCGTATAGCTCCGTCCTAAGGTTGTATTGAACGTCGCTATTCCAGTACTTCTCCAGGAATGCTTTCTTGAAACTTTCGAAATCGTCAAACGAAAATCGAAATGCGACAAACCAGGTATGAACTGAGTCTTCCAGGAATTTTTCGGTGACCCTTAGCTGCCTTTCTGGTGGAATTTTCGCATCGCGAAAGTAATCCTGCAGTTCCCGAATAAAGCCTTTCGGAGTCACGTTTCCTCTAACGTTATTGAATTTCTTGGGTTGGTCTTCGTGAAGACGAATTATGTTTACTATTTGCGTCTGGCCGGTTGTATTCATTTGAGACGCATTTACTGTCGGCTCTGAAGAAATGTCGATTGTATTCGCAGCGCCTGTCCCTGCAGTTGCAAGTGGAGTTGACGTCAGACCCGTGCCGGTTACACGTTGCTCCAGTAATGCCTGCTTCTCTAGCAATGAGTTGGTGACCTTGCTAGTGTTCTCGTTCTGGATTTTCAGGAGATGCATTTCATGTACAAGCTCCTTAATTCCATCCGTGTACTCCTTTCGAATCCCTTCGGTTTCAGTTTTTGACTCAGTCGTGACCTTATGTATGGCATTCATCAGGGTGGTTTTGATGGTTTTTATTTCGCCCCAACTATCCTCAAGCGACTCGTGGATATAATCCATCCGTTCCGAGGTATCGACTTGGGATGTCTCGATTTTGTCGAGAATGCCCTTTTCGACTTGTTGTAGTTTCTCGTTTAATCCAATGAATTTCTTCGCCCAAGCCGTTTTCGTAACCTTAAGGTCCTCTGAATTTGTGTCAATCTTTTCCTCAATATTCAGGAATGATTGTTCAACTTCGCCCTTGTATTTGTCGATTCCAGTTAATATGTCCTGCTGAACGTTCGCCAGTCGTTCACTGAATTCATTGGACATGCCCGCCATAGACTTGGCAATGTTTTCGTTTACCTCCTTTTTCATAGTAGCGAAATCATTTTTGACTATTACGAGCTCGCTCTGCATTGAGGCTAGCTTGCCGTTAAAAAGTTTAATGTCCGAACATATTTTTCCTAAACCTTCTTCAGTTTGGTTTTTAATGTCCGTCAACTTTTCTTCAATAGCTTCCCCGAGAGATTTTTCGAGGTTTATTTGTGCGTCACTGAGATCACTAAGTCCTTTTTCTAAGTTTTTCTCTAAGTTAGTTTGACTATTATTGAGTTCAAAGAGTCCTTTCTCTAAGTTCACCTGACTATTATTGAGTTCAAAGAGTCCTTTCTCTAAGTTTTTCTCTAAAGTTTTCTCTAGATTCTTCTCTAAATTAGTTTGATTTTCATTAAGTTTTTGTTCTAAGTTAGCATTGATCCTCTCCTCCATTGCCAACAACATCTGCCTTAAGTCCTCCATAGTTACAATTATTCATTAAATGGCTATTCTGGTATTGGAAGAATTCTAACCGGACTACTGAAATATTGGGAATCGAACTCTATCGAATTTGTGAAGGCACCGATTTGTCGATATCATGAAAGTTCCAAATTTTCACCAATATCGGTCGCAATTATGAATCTAACTTTAATTAATTATCATCGCAGCAAATTCAAATTTCTAGTTACCAGCAAGAATTTGTTTTTAACAATATTCATACAAGTTACATTTAACATGTGCTTATGTTAGCCACAAGAATTTGGGCGAATAAATGTGTCAGAGTCAGCCTAATTTAATTGGTCATCTGATCTTGTCAATGTCATAAACACTGGACAGCACAAGATCATTTTCGAGCTTGGATAAGCCAATCTCGAGCCCCACGCTTGGATTAAGCCATCTTAAATGCCCCCATTTTTCCCGAGCTAAGCCCAGCCATCGAGCGATGAGTCCCAAGGTGGACCGTTCGATCGTTGGCTATCACTTTCTAGAGGCATTTAAGGGTTGTAAGGATTGATGACCAAGCAGGATAAAAAGAAATATTAAAACAACACTCTGACATTTATTCACATAAGCAATTAAACAACAAAATATTCTTGCTAATATTTCCTTTTTACATAACAGAGCTTTCATAATATCGGGTTTCTTCCTCGATTTAGAGTGACTCGTGTTCATATCTCCAGCTCTACTGTGCTGTAAATGAAACCAAAGAAGTAATTAGGCCACTTGCCTTTTTAAACCAAACATTTGACTGAAAGAACTAAATAAACATGTGTTCAAAGTTTCACCAATTTAAAGTTGCCTCAACACGTGGTCTTTACGATGTACACAACTGAATTAGTCATTTACAACATTTAATAATGGTTAATGACACTAACATGAACTTCAGTAGCAAAGAAAAACTGTTTCCAAAATTCTCAAAATTAATTATTATCTCGATTATTATTATTATTTTTATCATTCAATTAACCTGTTTCACTGTAACACGATCGTGTTCTTATCAATTCTCCACCGCATCATCTATCTAATGTTCATCATTAATATTTCAGAGTAATGATTTTTGATTAATTATTAATGACTTATTTTTACAATGTTTCAAAACAATCATGCGGCTGACAAATTTCTACCTTTGATCTTTGCATTTCATCTCTATTCAAATTAATCTTAAAGTATTTCAGATTTTTAGAAATTTACATTACCAACGTGTGAGCTAGTTAAATAAATTTTGTTACAAATCGAGTGCCTTTACAAAGTAACGAGATGATCTTTCCTTTTAAATCTCGCAAATAAAAAAAAATTAAATTCATTCCTAGTCTTCCTTGACTTAATTTAATTAAACTTTCCCTTAAGGGCATGAAATTATTTCTTAAGGCAACACACAACGATGAATGTGATCCGCGTCACGGCGAGTGCGCAACCAGATCAGAATTAAATGAAATAAACATGGCACAAGAGAAATATACACATTTACACACACATTCACACTAGGGAAACACGTTTTATGTACACTATTTACAACGAATCCTGACTTGGCAATTTTAGTTATGATTTTTATCGATGGTCGGGACGCGTAATGTCTCGCAAAAATAATCCGTGTACAGAAATTCTCTTACATTAATGGTGGCTAGTGATCGAAGTCATGGGTATCACTTGGTCGAAATACATTTCACATATCAGCGCAAGTTCATCTAATTCATGAGATTATAATGGAAGATTCTAGTAAAATCCATAAGCACTACCATCATGTGGGCTACAGGTTGAATTTACCGCAAGCGTGAGCCTTACTCGCATTATTTTTACTTCCTACCTATGAAATACACTCACAAACACGTGCTCCACTAATTATAATCTATCTTGCGCTCCAAATACACAAGAATAAATCAATATCACCACTAATTCATCATTTACTTAATTATGCAACAAATATCCCTCAGGATAGGCCATATTCCAGACCCTTCATGAACAGAGCACATTCTATCTCACATTTAGGAATTCTACAGTAGTTTTATGGCTCACGAGCGTTTACTTCTGTTTTACCCGATCTTTAATCAATATTATTATTATTTAAGTGATTATTACATCTACTGATTCTCCTGGAATGTAGTAAAATTAGATGACTTCATCATAAAAACAACAAGTGATTTTAAAAGACACTAGGTTCGACCCTATTCACTCAAAATGTACACGCAAATTTTCCGTCCGGTAATCGTGTGGTCAGTGATTATTAAACTTAAGCTCCTTAAGCATGGGAAGTCAGTCAAAGACAACCTACGTCTACTCTAATAGATTCCAAAATCTCATTCACACGTACCTAGTCTACCATGACACCTTAAGAAGTAGGAAAATGAAATATTTCTAACTACAGCAAACTGATAGATCTACGACTTAAGAAGAAAGACCTCTAGTTGTACAAAAGATAGGACAGATAAATTAAATTAAAAAGGTACTCAAGTTTTTGTAGAGTTCGATTCCCGTCGACAGTCAGTTATTTCAGCATACTCCGGCCAGTCTTCTTCCAATTACCAGAGACGCCTTACATTTTTACAGCTCCATGGAGGCTCTGCGATGGATGTCCCTCGATGAAATGGTGATGATAGTTGCGGAATTCTTCATCTTGAGATCTTCAATTCCAAGACGTCTTCGTTGATTGCTGGTCACAAGCTGTAACTGAGATGACAAAATTAAGTATTTTGCACAAGCACACGCAGAATAGAAACAGCTCGTCTATACTGTCACACTTAACTTGGCTCCTAGGTGTTTTTATTCCACAGAATTCACTAATTATCAGGCTAAATTCTGGTAGAACGGGCGTCGACTTGTCTTGAAATTTCTCCTTCCACGTGGTCCGGTGATGTGATGTCTCTTACAGCAAACAAGCATTAAGAAGAGCGTAAAGCGAAGAGCATTAAGCATTAAGAGAGCGATTCACTCGAAGCAAGGCCTTTTATAATTATTAGCCCAGGGAGGCGTGTTCTTCAGCGAGTACGGTAATTGGCTGATGATCACCTTTAATTTGCGCAGACTATTCCAGAAACAGGCTGGGTCGCGCGTGCGAAGGTAGTCACGTGGTTAGCTATAACCTTGACACAGTCCTGCCGGTGACGTATCGCACCCCTCTGAACGACAAAAAAAACTCGTTCACGGCTCGCCACAAGTTCCCAAGTGATGTGTTGCAGCTTCAAGCAGACAATAAAATCTTTGCTTTCCACTTGTTAAAATATTCGTAAAGATCGCCAATTTTCACGGGGACAATATCATGACTAGAAGATCATAACCATAAATCTTGTTATTATATGTAATTTAATGTTATAATTATTCCTGCAGCATTGTCTTTGTCTGTTATTCATATGTTTTGGTTATCACATAATCTGTTAAATTTATATTTCTGAAGATGGCCACTAAGTGGCTGAAACTAGTCCCAAGACTTATGTAATATCATTTACTTAATATATTGTATTGAAAAGGTTTATTCTTATTCTTTATTATTATTTATTCTTATAACCTAACTTGTGTCACAGTCAATGCAGATCCATTATGAAATTTAATAGTTTCATCTGTGTACACTGAGTACACAAATATACTGTATATTTCTTTAGGTTCCTCATGTGGTAATTTACTACATGCCAGTTGAGACCAAAAGCCACAAAAAAAAAAAGGTCATTTAAAAGCACTTTCATAAATTATGAATATAATGGAAAAGGTCATCAGATAGAGGTGGAAGATTGACAGAGAAAAATCTAGGGGGGTGTTCTCGATACGAAGCATATTCTGCAGGTAGAAATAAAAAAGTGAAAGATGAACACGAAGACAAAATAGGCACAGTTAACCCTCAATTGGTCATACCAGAGTCATTTAGACCAGGCCTATTTTTTATTTCTTCTGTGTGTACTTGGTTTGGCACCAAGTTTTTCCACCTTTCAGTGGATATCACCATGCATCTATCAGTTTCACACCACGCGCTCTGTCGCTACAAGCAAAATCTTCGACACCCGGTTTAAAGATACGTGTACGACCAAGTGTGTGTGTCACTTTTATGGTGTAAAGTTCCGTATGCGACTAACTAAGATTGTCTAATTTATGTGCAGGTTTTTTTTAAATCACTATTTGTAGTAAAATGGTCAAAAGAGAAGAAGAATGGATCAGGGAACTATTTTTGAAATTTGATTCAGACCATGAACATTCTGCTGACAGCAGTGATGACGAAGATGGAGATGAGGTAGGAGTAAATGATCATAATATAGATACTGAGCAGTCAGAGGATGAGTATGAACAGACTATCCCAATATATTACATAAACAATCAATCCAATTTTATTTTAGGAAAAGATAATGAAACTAAATAGTATTTGTGCTCTCCACCTCAACCTGTGAGGTGACCACCACATAATATTTTATGTACCGGGTGAGTTGGCTGTGCGGTTAGGGGTGCGCAGCTGTGAGCTTGCATCCAGGAGATAGTGGGTTCAAATCCCACTGTCGGCAGCCCTCTAGATGGTTTTCCATGGTTTCCCATTTTCACACCAGGCAAATGCTGGGGCTGTAACTTACTTAAGGCCACGGCCACTTCCTTCCAACTCCTACGCCTTTGCTATCCCATTGTTGCCATAAGACCTATCTGTGTTGGTGCGACATAAAGAAAAAAAAAACCAAAAACAAAAACAAAAAAAACAGGTAGAACCAAAAGTGCTCACACTTCTTCTTCTATACTTTATGATCCTGGACTGAAAGCTGGAATGGGGTTCATTCAAACACGTGAATTCAAATGAGGAGATGACTAATACGAGAGACAGCAGACCTAATCAAGAAAGCCAACTGTTAAAGCTCAAGATGCTGTACCACTGATCACATGATACTCCAATATCTGGAGGCCAAACAGCTAGACAGCAGTTGATTTTACAGGCCAAGACCATTAATGGGCTGTAAAACAGAGGTTGGTTTGTTTTGCCAAAGCCATCTCTTTACAGGGCATAAAGACCCTTGGAGAAGTGAAAGGTAAAAATTTCCATTATTCATAAACTTGCATTTACTAGGTAGAGTGGTTAGCTCTATATCTAGCTACCTTTGCCCCTGGGAACTGACCTGGTACCGGCACTCATTATCAGTGTAGACTAATGAACCTCAAGGCCATGCAGTTGTCTGGAAGTAGAAATCATGTTGCTTTTACTTCCTGACAGGGAGTCAAACCTATGTTCTTCTGGATGAACTGAGCACACTTTTACCACCTAGGCTAGGCAGCTCTACAGTTCTTTTGAGCTTAGTTTATTCCAATGGTAAAAAAAACACAAACAAGGAAGTTCAGTCTAAAGTAGCTACTGACCTAACAGTACCTAATAAATTACCTTCTTCAGATGGTGAAGTAGTACTAAACTATATAGAGTGTCTGAAGTTAGGTGGGTAGAAAAAATAAATGTGAAGGAAATAAGAATGAAAGGGGATTATTTCATCTTGAGAACATCCCTACAGTCTATTTTCTCTGTATCTTTAAGCTGAACATGTAAGCACTCTTAAATTCACAGAGGAAAGAAAGACAGCCCAAAAACATTTTTGGAGTGCAATATTAAAAAGGAAAAAGGAAATTGAGCAACTTATTAGACAAGTCTATTGAATTACAAAAGATCCTTTGAAAAGTGCTGGACAGAGGGAAGAAACATTTTATGAGACAAACCGTTTCAGTGATTAACATTTTAAAATCCTGTAAGAATTCATAAACCACCCTCTGCTTAACATATTTCAGTTTATATGCAAATAATTTCAATAATAGCAAGAACATTCCTGATGTACCTCTATGAAGTTTCCTGTATGTTGATATACAATGGTATTTACTTTCTTCATGTGATGGAAAACATACTCGTAGGAAAATAATTGTTGTTTCTCATCCTTTGAATAGGTCATATTTGAACTGTGTGTGAATATTTGCAATATCTGTACTTATCATTAATAAGCACTTAGTACTTTCAAAACATTCATGCATATTGAACATGTTGATATTTTGTCATTCTTTATTTCATGAATAACAACATGATATTCTCATAACTTATCAATTTTCTGTCTAGTTCCAATGCTTAGCAACAGGTTATATGCATTGTTATTAATTTATGATCAACCTGTTTGTTTACAAAATCTGATTGTAATCTATATAAATAAAGTTGTAGGGGGTCCGCTGTCTGTAATTTCATTTGTTTTGTCAATTTTTCAGATATTTATCCGTTTTAGGTCAACTCAAGACCGAATCGGTAGTTTTTATTTTTCGTGTCTATTTGTCTGTTTGTTCCACCATCACGGCAAAACGGCTGGATAGATCTCAACCAAACTTCATATTTAGATTATACTCATCTCGAGGAGGGTTTTGATATGCATATCATTTTAAAATCTTTGAATAAATTTATAAATTTATATGGGTGAAGATGGCCATTAAGTGGCTGAAACTAGTCCCAAGACTTATGTAATATCATTTACTTAATATATTGTATTGAAAAGGTTTATTCTTATTCAAGTTAATTTTATACTTTTTACACTTGTATGTTATTGTTTGGCACACTTTTAGGAAAGATGCATCATGACATTGGGCATGCACATCGACATGACCATTGGCCATATGGATAATAATTCAATAGAATATATGTAGTTTAACAAAGTTTCATACAATTAAACCAGAACGGTTTTCCTCCATTTTCTCTTATACTATTGATTTTCTGTAAACTCTGTGGACCGTATGTGAAACGCACTTTCATTATAAACAACTTTTGTTATGTTCATAATTTACCTTATTCTTCAAATGACGGAGAAATTAACTATTTTTTGCGGGTATCATGCTCTGCATTGAGTGACCGACAACGAACCTACAGGTTACCATGGCAACGTATCCGACAGCATGCCAGCAGGGAAGTAACGTATTGCCATTTTCGTCATAATTCCTGTAAATTCGTGGTTGTTCCTTGAGTAGAAAGCAAGCGAGGGTTCAATCGGACATTCTGCGGGATATTGGCGGAATATCATTGGAGGTTATAACCATCCTCGAATAGCTTAAGTAATAACACCATTAGTCATCTTCTTATCTGTTTACCTAAGAATCCCTGCACCTTAATTTCTCCTCTGTTACCGTTTTCTTATATCCATAACTCATACCAGCATAATTTATTGAGGGGCATTTGTTTTTCCCATACATTCACTTGGAATTTACATATTTGTACTCATCCCGCTGTCCTCAGTTATAATCCTATTTTCTATTAATTTCAACTTTCTCTACTGTATTACTTTCTTCCTTAATCACTCCGTATGTATGCGAGTGCTAATCCTGAAACCTGGACAATCTTTTCTTTGAGGAAATATTCTAAGTTATGCAAATGTATAACTTTTGGCCCCAGAAAATATCAGAATATGGATGCAATTTTAACGACGGTGCAGACCTTCCTTTCGGAATAATTGGTGGCTAAACCGTAAGTCGTATTACAAAAGATCGCGTTTCAATTTGGAGAGATCTACAACTTTGGGCCTATGACATTTTGTCGTATCTCTATCCTTATTCGTTAAATAATACTGCATTTCTCGAGTTCAAGTTCATTTTATACTTTTTACACTTGTATGTTATTGTTTGGCACACTTATAGGAAAGATGCATCATGACATTGGGCACGCACATTGATATGACCAGTGGCCATATGTTTGCAAAATTTTTTGATTCCAGGGTCACATGAGTATCAAAAAATTAAAGTAGTATGTGAAAACTGTACCAAATTTTACCCCATTCAATGACTAACTGAATCTAACCCATGAATATAGGAGATCCGAGGAAATGTCATAGGACCAACCATGTACAACACTGAACGAGTCGTCTGATGGTGGAAGTCCATTTGTAGGTGCAATTTAATATAGTCTTACTCATTGCCTCTACAGTAATTTACGGAGAAATCCGTGTACAATGTAGAATATCGTAGCGAAGCAGGGGTACATTTGCTAGTCTATATAAATAAAATCGTAACGACCGTGTGTCTGTACATTGACTATTTTGGCGAAATTTTCATTCAGTTATCTGTTTCAGGTGTAGTAATGACCATCTGCATAATTTTTAGCTTTGGTGTCTGATTGTCTATTTGTCTGTTTGTTTGTCTGAGTTCTTATAACATGAAAACTATTGGATATATTTCTATCAAACTTCATATTTAGAATCCACCTGTCCTTGGGTAGGTTTTAGGGCCAATATTGTTTCTAAATCTCTGAAGTGACTGGGGGTTTATACGGAACCGAAACCATGAATTTGCACTTCCACAATATATACACAACCAAACTTAATGGAAATACATTTCTATTTTCTTTTTTTTCTCATGAGCACTATTTCGGTACAAGGATTAATAAGGGTGATATGATTAATGGACTGTTTTACAGGCTGTCATGTCATTTCAAGGTGGGTTAAAGGGTTAACCTATAAAGCCACTTTACTCTTTTCGATAGAACAGATAATAAGAGAGGTTATCATCAACGATTGGTTTAATGAGTCTTCAGCAACAGCGCCACTGTCGGTTTCAGAAAAACAAAAATATGTAACCAGGAAGTACCAAGAATTACATACAACTTCGGACCAGGAACTGTACCGTTCAATAAACTCTGTGATTGTCCTCATTCTGTCTCCACTCTTAAAACTAATTGTACAGAAAAAAGATAAGATTTGAATATTGGAAGAACAAAGGTGTCAGCTTAAAGGGGAGGTCCACAAATGGCATGAAAATGAAAGAATCTCATCCTAGATCATGTATGAGCAAACTTCAAACCACTTGATAAGCAACCTGCAAAGCCAGCAAACATCATGAAGTTCAGAGCAAAACACTAGTTGGGAGCAATGAGTGCAGCTACAGATGTTGATTCTTAGGCAAATACTGATTACTGTTTATAAGTACATTTGACTATTATAAATAAATAATTAAATACAGAACTTTGCTTTTAATTACATTCGTTTACATCTGCAAATATGGATTTACTTCAGTTAAAGTTATTTTCAGCTGTGCCAACAGAAGATCAAAATAATTTTCCAGGTAATGCAACTAGCAAACAGATTTTCTAAAATATTAAATTTGTGTTGGCAAACATAGATCTTGCAAGACCAAGGAATGTCACATGGGAAAAGTGTCAGTCACAAGCCTGGCACATACGGAAGTACTGCCAGACTCAGCTAGAAGAGTGAGTGTGTGAGTGTGTGCGCGTGCATGTGTGTGTGTGAGAGAGAGAGAGAGAGAGAGAGAGAGAGAAAGAGAGAGAGAGAGATGATGCCTGTTCTTTAACGGGGCCTAACATTGCCCCCTCCCCCCCCGAAAAAAATTTTGTTTGAGGTATTAATGTTAAAGCCACCAGTCCTCAAGAACTGAGGGGCTACAAAATATAACAAAATCTAATCTTGAGTTAACCTGTCAAGTCTCATAGGCTACGAGCTACAAATGGGATGGAGAGTATGGATTTGCTTGCTTGCTATGTAGTTTAGCCAGTATAAAAAAGTAGTCTTCTGAGCTCAAGTTGGTGTGTTTGATACCAGTTCAGTCCAGTGGTATCTGAAGGTGGTCAAATACAGCAGCCTCATTTTGGTAGATTTACTGGCACATAAAAGAACTCCCAAGGGACAAAATTTGAGCATCTTGTTATCTCCAAAAACTGAAAAAATTAATTAGTGAGCTGTCATTATTATTATTATTATTATTATTATTGTTATTATTATTATTATTACATACATATCTTTATTGCGCACCCTAGTATACACCATCGGCTTACAGGCAATAAAGACAGAGCGAAACAAAAAGCAAACAAACAATAGCTACTACGTCTCTCTTAAAACTACTTAACTACATTAACTACCTCTACATCTACTCAGTATCATCCCACACGTACGCAGATAGCCAGCACACATGCAGGACGCTACCACACTACTAACTACCCTAAAACCAACCCCTACCTACCAGCTCAAAAAATTTAGACTGGTTGTTGCGTCAGCCCTGGTATGGAACACACGCCCACCATCCCATCGACAGCAGCCACCAGCCTCGCCATGTGAGAACTGATATCATAATTATCTCACCGACACTCACTGACACTGTGTTCCTTCCCTACTGTGGGTGACATGCCACCTTGGCTGAAACCAGATCCAACAGGTGGCCTGCCACACTATCGTATTCCAACCTTGTTCTTACCTCTACAGGTCTTCGCACCTGTGTCATTAATTGCTGTTTTGCTTGAGTGGAGATGATAACAGTCTCCCCCTCTCTAGCAATATCCATGACTTGTTCTAGAGTTTGAGCATTTCTACTTTTAATTAAATTTTGGATTCTTTCATCCTTAAGGCCCTGGACAAAACTAGACTTTATTAGTTTTCTAATAAATCTCGCCTGGTGTTCCCTAGCTACAGGCATTTCCCCCTGTGTGGCCATTTTTCTCAGTTCCGTGCCCATACGGTCAATTCTGTGGGCCCATTGTGGAATACTTTCATTTTTGCCTTGTCGGGCTGCGAACAACTGACATGCATAGAAATCTATTGTTCGCCTTTCGCTATAATATTCTTCTAGCGCACCCTTAATATCTTCCCATGTTTGGATATCTGATCCTACTATCAACCTACTTTGCGCTTCTTTAGTAATCTTCGTTAGGATTAACTTGTAAAATAAATCTAGGTCACCTGGTCTCACTAGCCCCAATGCAGTCTCCACATTTTCACAAAATTCTCTTAACCTATCACGGTAAGAGCCATCAAACTCTGCTCCAATAAGTTTTAAAGATCTGTTACTGCAGTATAATGGTGAGCATGCACTACTTCCCCATGAGCTACATCAATGTTGCTGGGAGCAGGACTACCACTTCTATATGATCCATCCATTATGAACTAGGAATTTGACTCACCCTACTATTGAATAGAACAGGACTCTGCGCTGGGCTGCTACTTCTGGTAACTTTTTCGATGGTGCCTCCAAGTGTTTGCTGCTAGATACTTCCTTTCAACACTGGTCTCACAGTACTCAAACTTTCTGGAACATGTACAAGCTTGTATTAGGTAGGTTATTACTTCAGCCTAACTAATTAATTACCCCAAAATCTGACACCAAAAATTTTTCGTCCACCTGTCGTATTCTATGAACAGGACAGGCTGAGGACTTGGGTTGAAATATCAGATTGACCTTGACATAAAACACTTTCTGACACCATTAAATTCTTACTCTAATTTATTTAAACAAACTATCAAATATACCCTTCCAATAATATTACACCTCATTCTCATTCTCAGCTTACTGAAATGTTCCAAGTTGAGACTAGCTTTAAGAATGCTTTTAATTATAATTGTAATTCTGCACTTATTCACTGCACTGATATTCTATTACACTTAATCATTCACTTCCACTTTTTTTTGCTGTGTCTTCCCTTTATATATTACACTTAAACTACTGATGATTATTACGGATTTCTTACTGGGAGGTCACGGATCGAATCTCATTCGATGCGCTTGCCCCATAACTTCCACGGAAGGATGTGTTGTGAATCGGTGCTCGCGACACCTCCCCGCCCAGGTAAAGAAGTGTATCGCGACCTACATTGTGATCATTCCTGTCAGTCCCTTCTCTTTGACCTTTTTATACTCTGACTTTGTCTTTGATCCTCTGGCTACGGGATGTTTGTACTTTTTCTTTACCCTCCTCTATCTCTGAAATACCTGACTCTGATTCGAGGTTATGAATACTAGGCCTAGTGCCAATTACTCTAGGTCTCTCAAAATGCACACTATGTCCTCATCTGATGACTTCGCCTTTACTCAACTTGCATTAATTATCTTTTGCTTGACGCAAATTTTCATACAACACCCAGTAGCTGAATCCCAATATATCTTTTTACATATGCTAACAAGACATGGATTACAACATTTACAACACATTAATATGGCAAGTATGGCTACAATAGTCCATACAATTATTTTATAGACATTAAATTAGAATACATGTGATTTGCATACATTTCCTTTTCTTTATCAATAATTAAGTTCTCAACTTCCTCTACTTTCTTGCCTGCATGTTTAAAGTCCTCAACATGTGTTAACAAACTGTGCAAGGGGGCTTCATTTAAATTTATTACAACTCCTAATTTTAAATCACTGTTCAAATGTATACAACAATCATATTCTAACAAGACATCTGGTATTAGATCTTTCCTGTCAGTGGTATTTACCTTTTCTGTGGACCGTATTTTACTGTTTGGTCCATACATTGTACAATATTCATAAAATGTAATTATCCCTGAATTATTTAAAGTCACCTCAGTGGTGTCCTTACACACTACAGTTATTTTTGTTGGTTCTGGTGCTAGATACACATATTTATTTTCTTTAATGAACAACCATGTTAATTGTTTAATGTGAGTGACATCTTTTACACAGTTTTTAGGTACAGTATTTATCCCTTTTAATAGAGTAACTATACAGTCTTTGTCTACCTGTATTATCCTTAGTGGAAAGTCTGATTTGCATACCCTACATTCCTCATTAATTTCTTTACATTTTCTTATTTGCTTATCAGTTAAGTATGCATACAATGGCTTTTCAGCATCAATTACAATAAAATCTTTCTCTGCTCAAATGTGTACAAATTCTCCTATGTTATTTTGCACTGGTGTTGGGAAAGGAAGTGTTTCATACAATTTATAAGTCTTTTTGTCACTAAGAGGCATTATTACATATGCCAGCATATTCTTAGTAATAAATGCATTTACATTACAATCTTATAGATTAAATGTTCTTGAGTCATTCCCAGCTCAAATGGTAAGGTCATACTGTGTGGAAATTGATCCCTAGATTTTCTATAGGCTCTTATAATTTCTGTGGGGCTTAAAATTTGCACATGTATAATTCCTAATTGTGCATACATTATCCCTGATGCTATTACCTTACACTGATCATACAACTGTGATATCAGATCCTCAATTTCGAACAGCTGTCTATTGACCACAATTTCTATATCCATTTGTGTAAATACTTGTTTTAACTGACCCGTTTCATTTTTAAGAAATTCTTTTATTTGTTTTAAGTTTTTATTCAAGCGTAACTCATTAGCTGTTACATCATATAAAGTACTATTGACCAATTGTAGAGTTGACTTAACAATGGTTAACTGTTCCTTCGTGATTTTGATCATTGACGTCTGCTCTTTCTCTAACTCTGAAATTTTATTTTGATAGTATTCAGAGTCGTTTTCATCTAATGTGCCAAATAATGTTTTAGATATCATTCCTATAAAATTGAAAATTCCTCTCTTTTCATGTTTACCCTTTTCTTTAGTAAATTGCTTTATAGTTTTTTTTTTATTCTTGAACCTTTTGCAATCGGCTTGCTTCTAGCTGTATTTCATGTCGACAAGTGTGATTTAATTCTTGCTGTAATTGATAACACAATGTTTGGGTCTTTTGCATATTTTTCTGTATAACAATGTACGCATCATTTAATTAACTCACCGAGCTCGATAGCTGCAGTCGCTTAACTGCGGGCAGTATCCAGTATTCGGGAGATAGTAGGTTCAAATCCCACAGTCGGCAGCCCTGAAGATGGTTTTCCGTGGTTTCCCATTTTCACACCAGGCAAATGCTGGGGCTGTACCTTAATTAAGGCCACGGCCGCTTCCTTCCCAGTCCTAGCCCTTTCCTGTCCCATCGTCGCCATAAGACCTACCTGTGTCGGTGCGACGTAAAGCCAATAGCAAAAAAAAAAATTAACTCAAATTTACATACGTGATTAATTTCCACTCTATGGAATATAATTGTATTTCCCCTTGATTCTTAAAATAAACACCTGATGTTTTTTCGTAAGGCATAATCTGAAAATCTAACGCCTCTCCCATAAAATTTAACATGCATATTAAACCTAGAGTATAGACTATTTTCGTTCTGGGATTCTCCATATCGTTTGTCGTATGACCTGTAAAGAAAACAAAATGTCGCTATACTTTTGTAAGTGTAATATTCTTGTGTTAGTCTATCTTATTCTACTGATTCAGGTTTTTCATTACCTCTACATTCTACATTACAATCACTATGTATGTAGGGGTTTGTTATCAATTCATGTCGCCTTCAAATACAGGGGGCACTTATTTATTAAGTGCAGGACTCAGCTTTTCCAGCGCTGTTGTCCTTTTGCGAGGTTGACATCTAGACTGTGGCCTCGCTATCTCACAGTCTTTTCGTGACAGATACTAAGGATATATATGCACTGATATTCCTGTACCAAAATTCCTTGGCTTCAATATCCCCAGGTTAAATTTCTAATTTCTTTTCAAAACTTTGCACGCAGTTTGGCATGGTATTTCTACTAACCGCATCAGCAACTACCGATAGTTCTAAAATACCATTGGGATGGTGAAGAGCGCAAGACCATTGCGGCCGAAATGAAGCCAATCCTTTCTCACACTCAAATATACAATTTTAATCTGTTCCTATGCACCTTCATTAATTTTCCTTTTCTGCTAGTTTTTAGAAGACAGTTTATGCCATCAATTCGCTCTATCTCATAGGAGCCTCTGAACAGAGGTTCTAGCTTTCAGGACCTACCCCGTCTCAGGGTTTCATCCCTTAACAATACTTTATCTCCTAACTGTAAGGTTAGGTTGTGCTATCGTTTGTCATACCTCTCTTTTTCTTTCTCTTTATTCTGTATTAGTGTTTTTCGAGCAATCTCATGGTTTTCTTGTAGTCGGAGAGTTAAGTCTTCGACTACATTTTGATACTCATTATAGGATGTCTCAGGTTTCCTTTGGAGGACTCCCAGAATATTCGCCTTTCTTCTGAATATTAATTCATAGGGTGTAAATCCCATATTACTATGTTTTGAGGTATTGTACATGAACGTGGCTGTGGGTAAATATTCATCCCAATCATTCTGATCCTTGCAAATATAGTGTCACAAATACTCGGTGAGCACTCTGTGCACTCTCTCTATACTACCATTACTTTGTGGTCGAAATGCACTAGTGTATACCTTTTGAATTCGTAAAATTTTGCACAGCCTTTTAAAAGTTTGACTCATGAAATTACACCCTATGTCAGTCAAAATTGAGCTCGGTATCCCAAATACACTAATAATATTCATTACCAATGCCTTCGCCACAGTATCAGTTTCTTGATTAACCATTGGTACTGCAACTAAATACTTGGACAATTGGTCCTGGCAAGTAAGTATACCGAGCTCGATAGCTGCAGTCGCTTAAGTGCGGCCAGTATCCAGTAATCAGGAGATAGTGGGTTCAAGCCCCACTGTCGGCAGCCCTGAAGATGGTTTTCCCTGGTTTCCCATTTTCACACCAGGCAAATGCCTGGGCTGTACCTTAATTAAGGCCATGGCCGCTTCCTTCCAATTCTTAGGCCTTTCCTATCCCATAGTCGCCATAAGACCTATCTGTGTTGGTGCGACGTAAAGCAAATGGCAAAGGCAAGTAAGTATGAACTTATGCTGTCTTTCGGTAACTGGAAGGGGGCCTACAATGTCCAACGATATCTTTTCGAAAACAGTATTTGGAGTATCTGTTATTACTAAGGGTACTCTAATTTCTGGACCAGTAATTTTATTTCTCTGACATGAAGGACAGGAGCGTATAAAGGCTTACACATCCTTCTTCATGTTTGGCCACTGAACAACGTCTTTTATTCGCGCTAATGTTCTTGTGATCCCCTGATGTCCACCTACAAGGAACGTATGGGCATCACGTAGTATTGCTAACTTTTCTTCCTCAGTCAAATCTTTACACTCGTTAGCAGGTGATTCTTCTTCTTCCTTGGACTCATTCTCCTCTGCTTTTGTGTCCTCGGAGTTAGAGTCTTTGGTTCGTACCTCCCCTCCTGACCTCTCTGCTTCCGCGTCCACGAGATCATTCCGCTCATTGTTTACTCTTTCAGTTTTACCTGTCTCAGCCGTCCCTTGGGATATGATTCCCTCTGAATTCACTACTTGCACCACTTTTTCAGGCACAACAGGAATTCTGCTTAATGCATCGGCATTCTTATTTGTTTTACCCATCTTGTATACTATCGTGAAATCATATTCCGCTAACTTTAACCTGAACTTTATTAACCTGGATGACGGATCTTGGACACTGAATACCCACTTCAGCGGCTTATTATCTGTCACTACTTGAAATGTCACCCGAATAGGTATGGTCTAAAGTACTTCACTCCCCATACGATTGCAAGTAATTCTTTCTCTGTAACTGAGTAGTTTTTCTCTGCATTATTTAGAGTTCTACTCGCATATGCCACTGGTAAATCTTTCCCTAATTCTCCCTGTGATAAAACAGCTCCAAGAGCTTCACCACTTGCATCCGTAGTTAGGATGAATGGCTTTTCGAAGTCTGGATATTGTAATATGGGCTTTTCGGTCAACATTTGTTTCAAGATGTTGAAAGCCGTCTCCTGTTTGTCTGTCCATACGTAAGGAGCATTGTTCTTCAGGAGTTCATATAGAGGTTTTGCGATCTTACTATACTCAGGTATGAATCTCCAATAATACCCGCTCAAGCCTAAAAATCCCTTCAATCGTTTGGTGGTTGTAGGCCTTGGAAAATTTCTCACTGCCTCAACCTTTCGTTCATCCCGTTGCACCCCATTCTTGGTAATCACATGGCCTAGAAATGCCACTTCTGTTCACAGGAATTTGCACTTATCTGGCTGTACTTTTAGCCGATGTTCCCTGAGCCTCAGGAAAACTTCCCGCAATTTCTGATTATGATCCTCGATTGAATTCCTATAAATTAAAAAATCAATATAAATCAAACATTTTACACCATTTAGGCCTGACATCGCTGTCATCATGAGCCTCATAAAGGTACTAGGAGCGTCTTTAAGCCCCATCGGCAAACGCAAGTACTCGTAATGCTGCCCTAAGGCTGAGAATGCTGTCTTCTCACGGTCCTCTGGCCTTATTAACACCTGATGGTACCCCGACGCTAGCTCCATACTAGAGAAGTAATGTGCTTTCCCTAAAGCATTTAAGAGCTCTGATATGAGAGGTATTGGAAATACCGTTCCCATCATCACTTCATTGAGCTTTCGAAAATCAATGCAAATGCGGTATTTTTGCTTCCCTGAAGCATCCATTTTCTTTGGGACGATATGTAACGGTGCAGACAATGGGCTGGTACTAGGCGCAATTATTTCGTCCACTAGCATTTTGTCAATCTGTGTTTGGATCTCCTCCTTTTGAGCCTCAGTTAATCTGTAAGGTCTCACATTAATTGGAGGTTGATTTTCCCTGATCCTAATTTCCTGTTGTAACACATTGGTGTAAGTTAATTTATCCCCTTCCAAGTGAAAAATGTCATTATATGCCGCACAGATAGCATACAACTCTTCTCGGTCTTTGGGTGCCAAATGGTCGACCCTTAATATTGGTCTATCACCCTTTGTTCTCGGGACTTCATGTTCTCATGTTTTACTTGAGTTACATGGTTGACTTTACTTCGCTGATATTGCTTCGGAGGTGTCACGGGTTTGACTTCATGGATGCAGAGCACTGGCATTTCAAATTCAACTTCTGCATCTCTTGCATTTAGCATGCTCACTACTGGCTTGTGATTACGTGCTTTCGTCAGGCAACTTGCTACATATACTCCTCGCAGAATCTCCCTTTTTTCGATCACACCATCTGCCATTCGCTTATCAGTTCTTACTTCTATTATAGTCTCCATTCGGCGTTCGAGACGTAACACCTGGAGTTGAGCAGTCCATTCACCTTCCCAGCTATTATAGCATAACCTTCCTTAAAATTAATTATGCTATCTCTCAAGGCATTCCTTCCAATAATGCCATCATAATGTGAATTAAAATTTTCATCCACTACGTAAAAGTTAGGGTTTGATTTCCCTACTAGGAGTCTTACTCTGCCCCTAGTTTCGATCTTTTCTGTGCCTAGCCCCCTTAATTCTAAGGTAGGCTCATTCACAATTAGTGCCTCTCATGGCACAAGCTTCCTTTTCACAAAGGACACTTCGCTTCCCATATCTATCAGGAATCAAAGGGGGTCCTTCTGACCCGGCACCTCAAGATAAATTACACTTTTATTCTCTCGTGGATGATTCGTGCCCTTAATTGCTATGCAACTAATCTCTCTCATACTTAATCCCATAGGGAACTTTTGTCCAAAGATTTCCACGTACCCTTCACGATAATTAATTATACTGTCTTGTAGAAGGTCTTTTCCCATAAGTCCATCTACTGACAAATGAAATTCATCTCCAACCACATGAAACTCAGGGGTGGATTTCCCTATATGCAACTTCACAGATCCCCTTGTACGGGATGTCCTTCCTGTCACACCGGATATCTCTATTATCGGGTTTCGATAATGGACTTCCTTTTTGGGCACACTCCTTTCCTTATTTAGACTGACATCAGCTCCCGTATCGATAAGGAACTTGAGGGGTTCTTTACGCTCTCTGGCTCACACTAGAATAGAGCCGGTTCGATCATGTTCTTCCCGTGTACCTGTCCTCCTGTCCACTGTTTCTTTAGCAGACCAATTTTCCACGGCTCCCCTACTCCGTGGTTCGTTACTTCGTGGGTCGTTTACTTCTTGGGACCCGCCTTTCGACCCATATTGGCGGACCCTTTCTTGTTTAAATTTTGGGTTTTCGGTTTAGCCCAATCTCTGTCTCTGCTGGAGACCTCTTCTCTACCTTGTTCTTTATCATGGGTTCTGATTTTCTCCTTTCCGCAATTTCTTGGACCCCTTGTATTCTGAGGATTGAACCAACAGTTCCTTTGCAAGAGACCCCTGCGTCCACACGTAGAGCACGCCCTGTCTCCGCACTGTCTATGGACTTCCTTACAATACCGTTGTCTATGTCCCATCCTATTGCAATTATAACATCTTATAATCTCACAAATCTTTATTTCATGCTTTTCACTTTGCCTCCTCTCTCTTTTATTCCTACAGTCTTTCTCGAGATGCCCTATCTTTTTACAGCAGCTACAGGTATCTCATTTCGGTTCCCGTTTCACTGTTATTTCAGCTTTACAATTACGGGGAGATGTCCCTCTCTGTTACAATTGTAACATATGACTCTAATGGTTGCCTATCTCTTAGGTTTACGGGCGGGCATGGATGTCCTCTGATAGTGAGGTTCCAACCTTGTTCTTACCTCTACAGGTCTTCGCACCTGTGTCATTAATTGCTGTTTTGCTTGAGTGGAGATGATAACAGTCTCCTCCTCTCTAGCAATATCCATGACTTGTTCTAGAGTTTGAGCATTTCTACTTTTAATTAAATTTTGGATTCTTTCATCCTTAAGGCACTGGACAAAACTAGCCTTTATTAGTTTTCTAATAAATCTCGCCTGGTGTTCCCTAGCTACAGGCATTTCCCCCTGTGTGGCCATGTTTCTCAGTTCTGTGCCCATACGGTCAATTCTGTGGGCCCATTGTGGAATACTTTCATTTTTGCCTTGTTGGGCTGCGAACAACTGACATGCATAGAAATCTATTGTTCGCCTTTCGCTATAATATTCTTCTAGTGCACCCTTAATATCTTCCCATGTTTGGATATCTGATCCTACTATCAACCTACTTTGCGCTTCTTTAGTAATCTTCGTTAGGATTAACTTGTAAAATAAATCTAGGTCACCTGGTCTCACTAGCCCCAATGCAGTCTCCACATTTTCACAAAATTCTCTTAACCTATCAGGGTAAGAGCCATCAAACTCTGCTCCAATAAGTTTTAAAGATCTGTTACTGCAGTATAATGGTGAGCATGCACTACTTCCCCATGAGCTACATCAATGTTGCTGGGAGTAGGACTACCACTTCTATATGATCCATCCATTATGAACTAGGAATTTGACTCACCCTACTATTGAATAGAACAGGACTCTGCGCTGGGCCGCTACTTCTGGTAACTTTTTCGATGGTACCTCCAAGTGTTTGCTGCTAGATACTTCCTTTCAACACTGGTCTCACAGTACTCAAACTTTCTGGAACATGTACAAGCTTGTATTAGGTAGGTTATTACTTCAACCTAACTAATTAATTACCCCAAAATCTGACACCAAAAATTTTTCGTCCACCTGTCGTATTCTATGAACAGGACAGGCTGAGGACTTGGGTTGAAATATCAGATTGACCTTGACATAAAACACTTTCTGACACCATTAAATTCTTACTCTAATTTATTTAAACAAACTATCAAATATACCCTTCCAATAATATTACATCACACCTGTAATTATTCTTTTCTCAATATTACTTTTAAGTAACCAGTTTATCAGTCTCTGACTTCTTTGGAAAATACACACACTTCTATGATTCACTATACAACATTTATAAATTCCCTTCAGTCTTTAAAGTCTCTTAACTAGCTGATACTTATCTCAGGTTTTAAAGCTTCTTTCTTCTTGCTTCTCTCTTGAATCCACATTGTGGTGTTTCTCTGAATCTTCCCTGATGGTTTCAGGACTCAGAACACAGAAAACTCTAAGGTAAATACTAACTGAAGCTACAGTCTCCTTCGAACACTCAGTGAGTTCTCTACGTACTGTCTCTGTACTTTACCCTGTGGGACACTGCTAACCAGTTCTACTGCTTGACAGTCTTAATTACTGCCCTAATTTGAATAACTTCTTAAACTGCTGCCTTCACTAACTGATGGCAGGCTCAACTACTGCCTGGTTTGACTAACTCCATGTACTGCTACCTTCACTGACTTTATTCTACAGAGTCTGTTCTCTGCCAAGTGATCTAGTGTCCGTCCCTTCCCAACAGAATGCTCCTTTCCAAGTTAACAGAATAACTGCCTGAATGACACCAGAATTATGACCAACAGAATGACCACCAAGAATGACCACAAAATGACACAGAATGACACAGAATGACCAAAAGGCTCCCTTGTCACTCCCCTTTATCACTTCTCTGAACTTCTGGAACAAGTCATCCCCTACTACTATGTTCCCTCACATCACTGATCTGTTAGCTTCCTATTGGTTACTTCAAGTGTGGTCCCACCCATCTCATGGATATACATGTGACTGGTGACCTTCCAGAGATTCCTTCGAGAAATAATTATTGCACCACAGCATGCGTTCTTATTTTTACAGGGCACCTTGCTACGTGACTAACAACAGGTTTGTTTTTCTTGGTCCACCCAGTAAAAGCTTCTAACTATGACCTTCTAGTCTGTTTACTTGTTTCTCTGACCAATATTCTGATTGCACAAGTTTGCCTCATTCTCAGTTCACTGAAATGTTCCAAGTTGAGACTAGCTTTAAGAATGCTTTTAATTATAATTGTAATTCTGCACTTATTCACTGCACTGATATTCTATTACACTTAATCATTCACTTCCACTTTTTTTGCTGCATCTTCCCTTTATATATTATACTTAAACTACTCATGATTATTAGGGATTTCTGACTGGGAGGTCACGGAACGAATCTCATTCGATGTGCTCGCCCCATAATTTCCACGGAAGAATGTGTTGCGAATCGGTGCTCGCGACAACACACTTCCGCTATGCACTACCTTCCCTCTCCTTTTTTTTTCCCCATGCAGACATGCTCAAGCCTAACTTCTTTGGGAAGGGTCAAGTCCCCACCCCTCCCTTTTCCCTTGACATGTCACCCACTCCTCTCTCACACTACTCCTGCTCACTACATCTCACCTTATTAAACTTAAGACTTAAACATACTACTCCCGCTCACTACATCTCACATTGTTAAACTTAAGACTTAAACATCAGCTAACAACCATTTTACATCCCTCATTAATGCACCTAAAACAATTAACTTTTTTTTTTTCACACCTCACACACAGACAAACAGTTTCCATTCCAATCCATTAGTTCACTCAGTCTTCCCAATCTACAGCACCACACTTACACACATCAAACCATTAGACTTATCCCAGTTCTTCCATCTTATTAAACTTAAGACTTAAACATCAACGATCCATCATTTTACAACCCTCATCAAGGCACCTAAAACAATGTTTGGTTTTTTTTTTTTTTTTTTTACTCTGACCTACTTTCATAGTTTCTATACTGCCAACATTTTCTCCTTAACTACAGTTCCACTTAATCTACCTTAATTACTGTTACATACACCTTCTTTATCCTCTCTCCTCACACAAATACACTTGTACAATCCAAATTTTTCCCCACACCTAATTTACACACAAACAGACAGTTATCCATTCCAAATCCATTAGTTCACTCAGACTTATCACTACTTTTTTTTATTACTATTTTTACTAGCTTCCAGCTAAGCATCATTTCAACCATCATCGATAAACTTTAACTATATACCAACATTAAGTTTACACTACCCTCAGAGCCTACTCAACCTCCTTTTCTCAACTCCTACATAATTTTCTCAGGCTTTCCTTTGTTACCACCTCTTCTCATAAACACATCTACTCTCGTATTCCTCAAGTCTTACATCTGCTACACCCTCCCATCCTACTACTCCTCAATCTAATTCACAACAATTTGCCCTGGGCGGATCACCTTTCCACAGGGCAAAGTGCTCTTCCCCATTTCCCTTACACTACAGCCCCCCTCTTCTGATATGATGGTCACCATGTTACCCTTCCCGCATCTGCTCAGGGCAGAAATCCATTCCTCTGAGCAGAATGCCCTCCCCCTTAATCCCTTGGCATGAACCACATTATCTACACAACCCCTGTTATTCCCTCAGTTTCTTTATAAATCTATCTCTAGCCACATTTAAGAATTTCGCTATATTCGTTCCTTTCTCCCACTCTCTACATAACCAAGATGTCATCTTATAGCTTTTCCCTACCTTATCTAGCTACTTCTTACTTAGTAGTTTAATCTTTGTCTCCTCCAAAGCTCGGCATTGATTGAAAATATGCATGTCCTCCCATCTCTCTCCACATAACATACATCTATCCTTATTCTCGCTACCTACCCATCCCCTGTTCCTCGGAACTCCCAATATCCACCAATACAAACCTCTCTTATCCCTTCTACCCTCAAACTCAGTTTTAGGGTTTATTACTTCCACCAATTTATTTAATACTTATAAAGAGACTTTCTCTCTACATTCCCTTATTAAACTCTGTCTTTCAAGATCAAGTATTCTTCCCTTTATCCTTTCCCATACCCATTTATTCCTACCTCCCTCCCAAACATCTCCATATACCCCCAATCCAATCTGTTGTAACCATTTTTTGCACGTATTCACCCAGTAACCTTCATTCGTCATACCTTCCTGAAAACTAAGCGTTTCTTGTACTAATACCCCATCCTTCCCTTCCTCCAATCTAATCCAATACTTGAACACCCTCTTAGCTATTTCAACTTCCATCGATTCTTTACAAATTAATCTGGCACCGGCATTGGCTGTACAGTTCGGAAGGTCCATCATGATCTTACTAAATTTTGCCACCACCTGGTTCAGTTCACCCCTGCCCTCCTCCATTCCCCATACTCCCTCTCTCTTAGTTGGTCCTCTTCTACCTTGTAGTGTCGAGGTTTTCCAGAGGGTCCTCCAGCGGGTTCTGTCTCAGGCCAACTCCTTCACTTTCCTCCATTCCCCACCCCTGGCTTCCGCAGCTGCCTTTACATCTTCTTCCCACATTCTTCTGGGTTTGCCGCGCGGTCTAGCTCCTTGCATTCTGGTGTCCAAAGCTTGTTTAGCCATTCTCTTATCCTCCATTCTTTGGACATGTCCAAACCATCATAGTTCAATTTTCTTGAGAACAGGTGAGACGTCAAGACTGGTTCTGATGGTCTGATTCCTGATTCTGTCCCTTCTCGTTCTCCCTTCAATTTTACAGAGAAATCGCATTTCTGATTCCTGAATTCTACTCCGGTGTTTGCTGGTCAATGCCCAGGTTTCACAGCCATAGAGCAAGGCAGATATATCACCTTGTACACACGGAGTTTCATGGATTTAGACACAGAAGGGTTGTTAAGAAAATTTCTCTTCAGTGCATTGAAGAGCCGCCCAGAGGCTTGGGATCGAGCTATAATTTCTTCATCTATTCTGCCATCTTCCTGCAATGTGGCTCCAAGGTATTTAAAATGGGTGGTCTTCTCCAATATTGTACCGTCATTCAGTGTAATCTGCTGTGAGGTAGGCTGCCATGACATCATCATGGTCTGAGTTTTCCTTGCATTGATTTTCATGACCCTCTTTTCCAGCTCTTTTTCCCAGATTAATAAGTTCTTTTGTAGATTCCTTTCCAAATCTCCCAGCAGCAATATGTCATCAGCAAAGGCACAATGAGTGATATACACTGGCCTCAGAAACTTATGGCCGAGCTTGAATTTCTGCACCTTCCCATTACACGATTTGATCACATCATCCATTAAGGTAATGAAGAGAATTGGGCTGAGGATGCAGCCTTGTTTGAGTCCCACTGAGGTCTCAAACACCTGAGACTCCGCATTGCAGGTTCGAACATAATTCTTCTTCTTCTTTGAATTGCTGCTGTTAGCTGTTGGTCAACATTTCTTTTCTTTAGTGTCTTCCATTCCCCATACATACACCCCAAATAGCATTTTGCCCATTACCAGTGATCTGAATGCCGTTTTCTGCATTTCGTAATTAACATCTGGAAATTTCTTTTCTAATACCCCCATTACTGCAAGCGCACCTCTTCCTTTAAATTTAGCCATCCTACACTGTTCTTTCCAAGAACCACTCTTACTAATTATTACACCTAGATACTCAATTTTGCCCCCTGGTATACTCAACTACCTTGTCCAACCCTTTTTGCAACCCACTTGCCGTCAAGCCAAAATCAATAGGTCATCCGCGAATAGCAACCGCGGAACCTCCATTTTCCCTATCCAAGGACATTACCATGCCTGTCCTCCATGGCCCTCTAAAATATTATTTATAAATAATATAAATAATATTGGGGATAGCTTACACCCCTGTCACACCCTGCTCTTCGATTCAGAACACTTACTCATCCTTCCATCCTGCAATTTAATCATCACAAACACTTCCTCATATATTGTTTCTATTGCCACCCTCATTTTCTTTGACATGCCAACCTCCCTAAATCTCAAAAATAGCACCTCCCTACTGACCGTATCAAAGACTTTTTCTAAGTCGATCGCTGCTACAAATAATTTGCGCCCTGCTATCCTCACATACTTTGTAATCAAGGCGTCCAGAATGCAAACATTATCAACTGTGTTCCTTCCTTTCCTAAATCCATTTTGAAACTCAGATATCCTACCATACTGTTCCGCCCAATTTGTTATCCTATTCACCAAAGCCCCTGTGTACACCTTCGACAACGCGTCTAGTAGTGTAATTCCTCTATAGTTGTTAGGATCGCTACTAGCCCCTTTTCTTTTTTTTAAATAGGGCATAATACCCCCTTCCTCCATTACCTCGGAAATTTCCCCGTATCCAGCAACCTATTAAAGAATTTCACAATCCCTCTGAACATCGGTTCATTTGCCCCAACCTCCTTCCACACACTATTGAAAATACCGTTCACACCTCCTGCAGCCTTGGGTCTAGCATTTTTTAATACTTTCATTACCTCCTGCCTTGTTATCTCCTCATCCAATATTGGAATTTCAACTTCCAATTCCCTTCTTACATATGACTTGTCTGTTTCTCTACCCAATTTCCCCTTCCCTTCCAAAAGCATTTTAAAATGCCTGAGCCACTTGTTTTCTCCTCTTTTATTCCCCTTCCCCACCGGTTTCATTCTTCTAATCATGTTTATTGATTCCTATATCCTCTCAAATTTCTTCTCTCTACAATATCTATTCATTTTTTCAGCTTCCGCCTCCTTCCATCTTCTTTTCTCCTCATTCAATACCTCCTTATATTCCCTTCTCAATTTACAATATTCCTTCCTTTTTTCTTGCTCCCCCTCCTTCCTAAACTAGGGCTCTCATTACAACCTTACCATTTCTCCTGCAGTCTTCATCAAATCATTCATTCATTTTGTTCTTTTTTCCCTCTACCCTTCTCACTTTCTTCCCCACCCTCCATACAGGGAGGAGTTCTATTAATTTTAGCACCCTGTCTATATCATTCCCTTCTGCAGCCTTTTCAATTCCTTTTCAAGGTGTGTTCCATAAATAATGCGACCAAATTCATAAAAAATAATTTATTGAATACACTGACTGACAGAGCAAATGCAACACCAAGAAGGAGTGGTCAGAACTTTATGCCAATTGCAGGGTAGACTGACGTCACTGAGGTATGCTCATGATGTGAAATGCGCCGCTGTGCTGCGCACGTAGCGAACGATAAATGGGACACGGCGTTGGCGAATGGCCCACTTCGTACCATGATTTCTCAGCCGACAGTCATTGTAGAACGTGTTGTCGTGTGCCACAGGACACATGTATAGCTAAGAATGCCAGGCCGCCATCAACGGAGGCATTTCCAGCAGACAGACGACTTTACGAGGGGTATGGTGATCGGGCTGAGAAGGGCAGGTTGGTTGCTTCGTCAAATCGCAGCCGATACCCATAGGGATGTGTCCACGGTGCAGCGCCTGTGGCGAAGATGGTTGGCGCAGGGACGTGTGCCACGTGCGAGGGGTCCAGGCGCAGCCCGAGTGACGTCAGCACGCGAGGATTGGCGCATCCGCCACCAAGCGGTGGCAGCCCCGCACGCCACGTCAACCGCCATTCTTCAGCATGTGTAAGACACCCTAGCTATTCCAATATCGACCAGAACAATTTCCCGTCGATTGGTTGAAGGAGGCCTGCACTCCCGGCGCCCGCTCAGAAGACTACCATTGACTCCACAGCATAGACGTGCACGCCTGGCATGGTGCCGGGCTAGAGTGACTTGGATGAGGGAATGGCGGAACGTCGTGTTCTCCGATGAGTCACGCTTCTGTTCTGTCAGTGATAGTCACCGCAGACGAGTGTGGCGTCGGCGTGGAGAAAGGTCAAATCCGGCAGTAACTGTGGAGCGCCCTACCGCTAGACAACGCGGCATCATGGTTTGGGGCGCTATTGCGTATGATTCCACGTCACCTCTAGTGCGTATTCAAGGCACGTTAAATGCGCACCGCTACGTGCAGCATGTGCTGCAGCCGGTGGCACTCCCGTACCTTCAGGGGCTGCCCAATGCTCTGTTTCAGCAGGATAATGCCCGCCCACACACTGCTCGCATCTCCCAACAGGCTCTACGAGGTGTACAGATGCTTCCGTGGCCAGCGTACTCTCCGGATCTCTCACCAATCGAACACGTGTGGGATCTCATTGGACGCCGTTTGCAAACTCTGCCCCAGCCTCGTACGGACGACCAACTGTGGCAAATGGTTGACAGAGAATGGAGAACCATCCCTCAGGACACCATCCGCACTCTTATTGACTCTGTACCTCGACGTGTTTCTGCGTGCATCGCCGCTCGCGGTGGTCCTACATCCTACTGAGTCGATGCCGTGCGCATTGTGTAACCTGCATATCGGTTTGAAATAAACATCAATTATTCGTCCGTGCCGTCTCTGTTTTTTCCCCAACTTTCATCCCTTTCGAACCACTCCTTCTTGGTGTTGCATTTGCTCTGTCAGTCAGTGTATATTCGTACAAATAATGAAAAATCTTCAAAATAGCACCCTCTTGCATTGATACACTTCTGGAGGCGGTGTTTCCATGCCTGGAAGGCATCCTGGGAGGCCTTTTCCGGAATGTCATTTAGAGCCGATGTAACATGCGCCTGGATTCTTTCAATCGTGTCCCTATGTTTTCCTTTCATGACTCCTTTTAACCGAGGAAACAAAAAAAAGTCAGCGGGAGCCAGGTCAGGACTGTAGGGAGGCTGGGGAACCAATGGGGTGTTGGTCCTGGCCAGGAAGTCTTTGACAATGAAGGCGCCCACGTGTCCTTGATGTCGCTTCGGCAGCGCGAGACCTTCCTTTTCAGTCTTTTGAGCACTTCCAAGTAGAAAGCTGAGTTCACTATAGTCCCAGTAGGTACAAATTTGTAGTGGACAATGTCTCTGACGTCAAAGAAGACAATGAGCATGGTTTTGATCCTGGACTTGCTCATGCGTGCTTTTCTGGGACGGGGCGACGATGGGGTGTGCCACTCTGAACTCTGCCTTTTTGTCTCAGGGTCGTACTCAAAAATCCATGACTCATCACCAGTGACAACTTGAATATGGTATAGATTAATTCATACATAATTTGCACCCGTTGGTAAGTGAAAAAGAACCCCAGGCAGTAAGGTGATATCTCGAATGAACTTTATACTAATGTTTCACAGGAAACTTGTTGAGCCTTGGCAGAAACAGAGACTGACTGGGAAAGGCTTATCACACCACCTAAGGATCTAGTTGGACAGGTCATGGGTTGTGATGATAAGAATGAATATCAAGCTCAGCAGCAACAGATGGGAGAATAGAAGTACTGGCACATGCACCTATAACAAGAGGTGGATGACAACCATTTACTGACTGGTTTGTGCTACTGTAAGTCTATTTGTGGCCAACACCAGACAAAAAGGTGTCCATACAGTTGGCCACCAACTGAGGTACTATCCCAACTTCCTTTGTCAACTCTTGTTCTTTTCCTACCCCGATGGTATTAGACCACTCGAGGCCAAGGGTGTCTTTTATTTTCACGCCGTTCACGGCCCTTGTCTTTCTTTGGTTGATATCTTCATTTTTCAAAGTGTCGGATCCCTTCAATTTTTTCTCTCTGATTAATGTTATATACTGTAGAGAATGATTGCCTAGTTGTACTTCCTCTTAAAACAATAATCACCACCACCACCACCTCCACCTGAGGTGCCATCCAAATGCTGACAGAAGTGTCTGTTGACATCTTTCTTCACTTCTTCTTTCCCCTGTTCCTTTCAGACATAGTAAACTTTATGTGGGTCTCCCTTAGTACCATTGTTAACCAGGTCCAGCTTAAGGCAACTGCATGGGTACCACGAAGGTAGGGGCACCAAGGGAAGAAACAAAAATTACTATATGATTCGGTGATCGTAAATATATTTACTGAGTGTTTGCAGTTTGTACACAATAACAACAAACTGTATTTTAACTAATTATAGTACAAGAATGGATTACCACAACACCATATTTACTACAGTTGCACTTGAAGTAAGTCAAACGAATGGTGTGTTGTGTAAAGCCTTTCAGTCTAACTGTTGTGTTCTGTTATGAATGTTTTCATCAGCATTTGTGTGGTTTAACAATACCGGTACTATATATATCTGCCTCAGTGGTTCTTTAAAGATTGTTTTAGTAGGAATTAGGTATGTCTGATTAAAAGAACACTCAGGTTTTTTCTAGAGAAAAAAAATTGCAGCAGATTTCTGAAGCTCAAGAACAAGCTTCAGAATATAAACATTTCATTGTGGTATTCCCCGAGCCCAGCACTTTGACGTCAGTGTCAAAAAGCACAGATGAGCAAAATCTTCTGCCAGAGCATTTGAAATATGCAGAAGTAGATATTGCAGCTTCAGAATCACATGCAGCAACAGTTTTTCTGTCTAACAAGGGAACTGTCAATACAGTCATATCAAAACCGATAACAATATTTCGCAGAAAGGATGAGGTATTCTTAAGAAATCAATGTACAAAAATGTAGCTGCCATTTCAAGCTGTAAGGTCCTGAAATCAACACAGAAGTATCTAATAGGATTGCACATGTTAGCATATAGCTTGACGGGGACAGCCCTTGTCATAAGGTGAAGTCACTATGACAACTGTACAGGTGGAAGAACCAATTAGAATCTACATCAGGAAGTCCTGTCGAACACAGGAAGTTGATGCATACAAAATTATTTTCTTCCTTTGCAGAAGCAAGAAGGCTGTAGGCCTTGGAAATTCCAAGAGAGATTTCAATGGGACAAACTAATTTCAATGCATCTACTAGTTAGTTGAGTCATTTCAAGAAAAAGTATAGAATAAAAAGAAGAAAAATCATGAAATTTCTATCCTGTGTGTATCTGCAAGAAGAAAACAAATAAAGATGAAGTTGCAAAAAAAAATAAAAAAAAAATTGTGGAAGCAACTACAGAGTGAATTTTAGACTACACCCCTTCTTCAATACACAATGCAGATCAGAGTGATTTCTTGTGTGAAATGAAAGTGAAAAGGACTCTTATCATTTGTTGGTGAGAAAAATACAGAAACAGTTGCTCAATCAGTTAGTGCACTCACTCATTCGTACACAATTATGCCTACAATTAGTATGGCTGGTACTCTCTTCCCGAAATTCTTCATTGTACTACAGGAGGCAACTGGAATTTTCAGTCTGAGAGTTTCCAAAGAAGAATTTCATTGCAGAAGTATAATTGTAACAGCCACAAAATCAGGAAAACTGAGGAAAAGGGAATTAAAATACTGGTTTAAAGAATCCTTCTTCCCATTCGCAGAAGAGAAGTGTTTGCTACTCTTAGATTTCTGGACCACATATAGTGATAAATACTGTCTTGAAAACATTCCTCCAGGCAACAGTATAGAAATTCTCCAGATTCCTTCTGGCACTACAGGGGAAATACAGCCCTTGGACAAGATTTTCTTCCGGCAATGGAAGGCTTTGTATCGCCATTTAACAGACATTGTGCCGGCTTGTGAAGATTTTAAGTTTGATGTTTATCAGAGAAACAGCATACTGAAAATGCAATTCTTCATTCATTTTCAATTTTCTTCCCCAGGGTTCAAGACATGATTAAATATTCATCGATGGCAACCAATTAAACAACAGAGAGACCTCCTGAGTTTGAAGTGCCAGCGAAATATTGCCTTCAAACAAGTGAAGAAAATTGTGAAGAACAATGTGGCTTTAAAGTGCATATTCATTGTGCAGAGTGCCAAAAATATTTTGTTTTTATCATGCAATTAACGCACCTCATTTATGTTTCACATTTGTTCCCGAACAATAAAGTGACCTTGGCGCATGGTAGCTTACCAGTTCGTTCTCCTTCTCTCACTCCAAAACAATTGCAACTCCACTCCACTGTGCGCCACGCGAGCCAGCAAGATTCAAGGGTTGTCTAGTAGCTGTGCTGTCATGAGTATTTTAACATCTTCCAGTTCAAAATGGCAGCTAAAAGTTTGTACATAATACATCCTCTCTGCGAAATTTCATTGGTGATTCTGATATGACCGTATGTATAGTTTCCTTGTAAGGTAGAGCAACCAACGCGAAATCGGGAGGTTGTGGGTTCGGATCCCACTAGTGTCCGGTTGGCCATTTTTGTTCTGTACTTAACATGACCTAATAGGTTGAAAGTAGGTTTTGATTACAATGCGGTCGTGAAAATTCAATATTCATTGACTTGGCCCTCAACAGGCAACTTACACGCACTCTACAGTGTGATGGCAGTGGTACCAGACCTGTAGCTTAGATCCTTTCCAACAGAACAAAGATGGCCTAGGCCACCATAGCTCAATTGGTAAAGCAACCGACGCAAAATCGGGAGGTTGTGGGTTCGGATCCCACTGGTGTCCGGTTGGCCATTTTTGTTCTGTACTTAACATATCTTCAGCACATACTAAATGTACGTAACACGACCTAATAGGTTGAAAGTCAGTTTCGATTAATAAAATGTTATTGTTATTTGTTAAGGGCTGAACACAGTTAAAATGCACAAAAATTTTAATTTTAATATAAAACTGGAATAAATACTTAACGTAAAACGAAACAATTTTGGCTTTAATAAAATTATTGAAAGCTTGCTTTAAAATATAATAATAATGCATTCTAAAATATAATTATCAGTAATCAGAAATTGAAAATCAGCAGTAATCCACTTTTTTCTATAATATTTATGATTTAGATCTATGAGAAAAATGCATTTTAAAATGGTGTTACTACAATTACTTTGTTCTGTGGAAGTCTAGAATGTTGTGAAACTAATGAAAACTCTTTATTCTAAGGTGGATGACAAGACTCAGTCCTATGATACTGATATTGAAGGTAAAATGACAATGAGAAGGGAGTTGAATCTCATTCTAATTCTGAGTCTTCCAATGGTGATAGCCAAGATCGCTTAGTACAATCAATCACTACTGATCTGCATTTAGGGCAGTCGCCCAGGTGGCAGATTCCCTATCTGTTGTTTTCCTAGCCTTTTCTTAAATGATTGCAAAGAAATTGGAAATTTATTGAACATCTCCCTTGGTAAGTTATTCCAATCCCTAACTCCCCTTCCTATAAACAAATATTTGCCCCAATTTGTCCTCTTGAATTTCAATATTATCTTCATATTGTGATCTTTCCTACTTTTAAAGACACCACTCAAACTTATTTGTCTACTGATGTCCTCCCACGCCATCTCTCTACTGATAAGATTGTGATTTTTATTTAGCATTTGTGGAAGAATCTATCAAGGTAATTTTTTATAAACTTAAAATTACAATGTTGAAAATATTGAGTTTACAAGATGCTACAGTTAAGTTTTAGCAGATAGGTAAGGCTTGTTAAGTCAGTTAAATAAATTGCCTAAATTTAAAAAAGAAATTTGTTTCCCAATTTTTTGAAGCTTATTATGCCTTTTTCAGGTATCTTGAAATAAAATCATATCCTATGACCCTGGAGAGTGGCTAGTGAAATTAAGTGCCAAAGACAGTGACATTCTTATCCAATGTGGACTAGAACGAATTAGTGATACTGACTTTCCGGTAAACAAAGACAGTCACTGTTGTAGTGTCAGCAATTATCACAGGCGACTGAGGAATGGTGAAGAGCTTTCACATCTCTGGCTTAAGTATTCTGTATCAAAAAACATATTTTGCTTTTGCTGCTTATTGTTTGGCAAAATATGAACATCTCTGTTTTCAGAGACTGGATGCACGTCTGAACTACTGTCAAAACACAATAGATCTCCAGGACATACGCGGTCATTTCAGCTGTGGAGCTAATGTTGTACAAGTATATAAAAATTCCTAAAACAAATTTAAAAGTGTATTTATTGTCCACATGTTCAATACAAAGTTGTTACCATTTAACAAATGGTATGTCTGAAACATTAAATAAAAGGACATGTTTTGACCTTTCTTGAGGTTCATCTTCAGCTTGAGAGTACAAAGAAAAAAGACATTTGTATAAAACAGTGATGCATAAAGAAACTAATGAGTTAAAAGGCATTCAACAGTTATAATAAAAACTCAATGTTTAAAATGTTAATCGTTCTTCAGTCTTGTTGTAGTAAGATGAATTGAAACTGTATTCCAGATCCAAATGGTCACCCTCATTGGAGGACGGATGATTTATTTCTTTAATAAATCTCTCTCTCTCTATTTAAACGGAAATAACGTGACCTTGATTAGCGATATGATCATGAAGGAATTGTCTTCACGCTTTCACCACAGAATTTGTCACCAACGAGGTTACCATCATGCTTCAACCCAGTGTTCCCGTACGCTCTGCGGCTTGTATTGCCCACAGTACCACTTGATTGATTGTAAGGAGAGGATAAATTTCCTGAATTTCTATGCAAACGATGATAACTTTCAAGGGACCTTATAACCATTCTTTGTTAAAAGTACACAGTATGTTTAATAAATCTATATATAGCACACAATGTCCATATAGGAAAGATAAATTATCTTAATTGCATAGTTCAATTGGAGATACTGTTCTTTTGCAGCACAGCTCTGCATGGTACCATTGGCATATTTTTCCACACAGTTCACAAACACACTTTCCATCTGGTTCATGGAAGTACTTCATGGACCGCGAAGTGTGTCATGGTGTGTCGCAGGTCACAGCCAGAATTCTTCCATTCTGACATCATCGTGGCGTCTGTTCGGTAGAAATCTATCCAAATACTGGCTTTTTTATCCTGTAGCTCTTGAAGTAATGCTTGGTATTGTGACATGGAAGGCAATGACAATCTTAATCGTAGATCTTCTATATGCATACCTGCCAACTTTTAGAAGCCATAAATAGGAAGATTATAATTCTTGGATTTCATCACATATATTCCACCACAGTCTAGGTGAAAAAAGGTCAAGATAAAAGGCATACATATCTACAGTTACAATGCGAATTGACCATTAAATTTAAAATCTTAAACTAACAAAACATAAAAATGGTTACAAGAAAATGTACCTAAACATTCTCATTTATGACACTTAAGTGAATAATAATATTTATGTCACACCGACACACGCAACAAAATGCATACCGTTCCGTATTTTCTCGCGTAATTAACGCACTTTTTTGACGAAAAATACAGGCGAAAACTTCGGATGCTTAAATTATTCAAGGAATTCAGATATTTACAATCCATTTACGGTACATTTAAAAGATACATCAAATATAATATAAACACAATTGGTTCAACCACGGCCGTGGTTAAACTCGTTTGTGGTTATCGTCATTTAGCGTAAAATTCCGGAGTGAGATTTTTTCTGAAAAGTCAAGTAGGTAGGTACCGTAACTTAGACATGTGGGATCGAAGTACCGACACTGGAAAATCTTCTTCCCATTACGAGCTGACAATACGACCTGAAATAAACATGAACTAATAAAAGTACAATTCATGTAATGTCATAACAATGACATACGGTACCGACAAAGAAAAAAAAACTGTCTAACAGAGAAGGGCCGGGCATCGAAGGAGGGACCCTACTACATTACCCCAAACCGTTCGTATCCAATCTTGTATGAGTGACGTGTCCATCCACCCTTCTTCTTGAATACGAACGTGGATCACTCGCAGAAATTTTGCTTTAGGCATTGATTTTTTGTTTTAGAACAGTGTAAGGTGCAAGCTTTCTGCCATCAACTGTTACAGCAAGCATTGCAGTACATCATTGTTTTTTGTTTCCGGTAGCGCGTACGATAACACTGTATCAAATACAGTATTTGACTGTATGTTCCTTTCTTATAGACTGTTCGACTTTGTGGCATATGGAAACTGATTGGCGTCTGAGCTGCGGCTCCTATACGGGAGATCAAATATTCCTTCACTTTACGCTTCTCAATCATAAAGCGATGAAAATGGTTTAAATTTCGTCATTTTTTGGCATGATGATGTTCTTCGTCGAAGAGGAAGTCCATTTCTCTTCATAAAATTAATCAAGTCTCGGCTAACCATCAAATCTAAAACACTGATTCCATGTGCAGCGGCTATTTCTCATTCTTTAAAATATTGCATTTCGTGAGAAATGGCTTATCCAACGTTGCGTAAGAAAATCATATATTTAAGCAGATCCTCCTCTACTTGCGGAAACGTGCCACATTTTGGTCCGCGAAATGCTTTGCTAGACTTGTTGGCCGCTTGAAGACCACTTCTGTCGCCGCGGTAGCGCAAGTTTCATTTGGGCATTGAATACTTGCTGCCCGCTGCCCTATTCCCGTATGTTTCGGCGTAACTGATCACCGCGAGTTTGTATGATGAAGTATTACTCGAATACTGTGGAGTGACAAACAATTTTGAGATCACAGAATGTCCCGTACCGGTACCCGAAACTCTCGTAAAACCAAGACAGACCTTGGTAAAACTAGTGCAGTGGGATTTCCTGCCGGCTAATAACAGTACGTTGCCCTGTATTTGGAATGCCCGCTTTCGCAATAGGAAGCCTGGAGTAGTTGAGCGCCCTATCCGGAAGCCAAATTGTTCATCAGGTATCACTGAGTCCGTTAGAGCTGTTACAGTCGGTTAAGTATTAGAGTGGATAGGAGCTTGAGCTCCGTATTCTCCAAAGCTATACCTCGATAAGAATTTGGATCATCCGTCTTGCCTTTGCCCATGTATAGGAGTTTTATGGTGGAGTATTTACATTTCTGTGGTATCTTAGCCTGAGCCACGCACTGGTTAAATAAGACAGTTCAGGCCTCAGCAAGATATGCGCCACTTTCCTTCAAATGTTCGTTGAATTGTCAGAATTTGACTCGCTATTGAAATTCTTGTTTACGTGTTGTTGTTGTTGTTCTTACTATTACCGTATTTCTTTCCTTCTTAATCTGTTTACCCTCCAGGGTTGATTTTTCCTTCGGACTCGGTGAGGGATCTGAACTCTACCGCCTCAAGGGCAGTGTCCTGCAGCGTGAGACTTTGGGTCGGGGGATACAACCGGGAAGTGGCTGTGGCCTTAAGTTAGGTACGGTACCATCCTGGAGGAGAAGTGGGAAACCACAGAAAACCACTTCGAGGATGGCTGAGGTGGGAATCGAACCCACCTACTCAGTTGATCTCCCAAGGTTGAGTGGACCCGTTTCAGCCCTCATACCACTTTTCAAATTTTGTGGTAGAGCCGGGATTCGAACCCGGGCCTCAGAATGTGGCAGCTAATCACGCTAACTACTACACAACAGAGGTGGACTATTATTGTTATTCTTCTTTTTTCTTAATCTGTTTTCCCTCCAGGGTCGGTTTTCCCCTTGGACTCAGCGAGGGATCCCCTCTCTACAACCTTAAGGCCAGTGGCCTGGAGCGTGATACTTTGGATCAGGGGATACAACTGGGGAGAATGACCAGCACTTCACCCAGGCGGCCTCACCTTCTATGTTGAACAGGAGCCTTGTGGGGGGATGGGAAGATTGGAAGGGCTAGACAAAGAAGAGGGAAGGAAGTGGCTGTGGCCTTAAGTTAGGTACCATCTGCATTTGCCTGGAGGAGAAGTAGCAAACAATGGAAAAAACCACTTTGAGGATGGCAAAGGTGGGAATCGAATCCTCCTCTACTCAGTTGACCTCCCGAGGCTGAGTGGACCCCGTTCTGGGCCTCTGGGGGTGGCAGCTTATCACGCTAACCACTACACCACAGAGGTGGTTATTATTATTATTATCATCATCATCATCATCATCAGACACACCTTATTCAAATAAATTACATGCTCAACTATTTCCAAGACTGTTTGCTAAATTATTATATTCAGATGTATCTGGACTCAAATACCACATCCATTTTTGTACTCTTTTTTCCAATTTCCTCCTTTTTTTACCAGGTTTCCAGTATTGACCACTAAGCTTTTTCCAACTGTGACTCATTTTAATTAAAATTGAAACATAAATCACATAGTGGTAGGTACTAGACAACTGCACTCTTTACTGTTTCAAACTCAACTGAACTGTCAGCCAAGCGTCCGATTGCTAAAATGACTGACAGTACGTTCTCTGAATTTGAACCAGCGATTTAGTCGTGCGGTTAGGGGCACGCAGCTGTGAGCTTTCATTTGGTAGATAGTGCGTTCGAACCCCACTGTCGACAGCCCTGAAGATGGTTTTCTGTGGTTTCCCACTTTTACATCAGGCAAATGCTGGGGCTGGTCCTTATTTAAAGCCACGGTCACTTCCTTCCCTCTACCATACCTTTCCTATCACATCGTCACCATAAAACCTACCTGTATTGGTGCAACAAAGTGACATAAAGCAGATTGTCTAAATGGACATTCCTGAATGTTGATACTGATTACTCTTATCGTCTTATGGCACCATTAGCGGTGTCTTTCATCACAAAGCTTATGATTGCAAGCAACGAGATTTGTCTTGCTAAAGCATCTTAATATAATACCATTATGTTCTTTCAGATTAACAAATTAGACAGTATGGCGTTGAAACAAGGGGCTAACAATCGCATTGTGACGACGTGACGTTAATACTTAAATAAAACCTGTCCTATTTCCGTTGCTAGACCTTTCATTAAATTTGAGCTGATTGTTGCCGACGTCCCAATTCATTGTGTGTTCTCTTTTCAGGAGGTGTGAACAAAAGGTTTAAAATAAAACATAAAGTATCAACTTAAAAACCGCTACCTACGCGCTGGCCTTCTGAGTTCAAGTTGGCGTGTTCGATCCCAGCTAGTCCGCTGGTGATTGAATGTGCTGAAATATGGCAGTTTCGTGTTGACAGATTAACTGGCAGGTTAAAGAACTCCTACGAAACAAAATTTCAGCACCTTGGCGTGTCCGAAAATCGTAAAAGTAGTTAGTGGGGCGTAAAATCAATATTATTAACATCCCCACTATATTCATTTTTCATGTAATAATAAAGGTATAAATAAAACGATAAATACATTTAAAAAATTGAACATTTTAACAAATATATTGGCGAGTGACATTTTTGTGATTATTCCCCACCTGAACATTCCGAGTGGGCCTAATATTTACGTGCTGTTTGCAATAAGCAAGTGCAAGAATGTTGACAGTCTGAAAGATGGTCTTGGTTAAACAAACCGCCAAATGGTGGCATGGACACATGTTTGCAGTATGACCAATACAATTGTCCGAAACATCGCTGACAGCCGTACAGAAATAGCTTCTTATAATACTAAGTTAATTAAAAAGAGTTGAAAATTTCACTAAAGACGTATTTAAACATCGAAAGTCATTCAATATGTTATGATAAAACACGCTTTTAAAAATCATCAAAGTAAGTAGTGGATTTCCTACTATGACAACTATAACAGTCGGCTAAATGACAGTTGCACTATAGAATTTTGAGGAAACAAATGATACGTTAATGCGCAATTTTCTCGTTTGTAATGGTGAAGGCAATCTGGCTCGGATAAGAAAGATTAGACCGAATGAATTTTGCATGCATTACCTTGTAATACTATCACCATGAACATCAACCCAGTAGCAAACCTTACATTGTGCCTATCAACTAAAACACAGCAGAATGTGTCGTGAATATTCTTTGCAATTTCTATCGCATGTACCACCAATGCAAAATATTATTACCCAGTGAACTTTTGAATTAGATATCAGATCGCTTCTAAAGAAAAATTAAATAATTCAGGAGTATTGAGAGTTGTACAAGTTGGGTAGCAACGACTGCTCATTACATTTACTACATTAGTACATTGTCCTATAGCTGGTAAACGTCATGTACGAAGGGAAATATGTAACTAAAAGAATGAATGTGAAGTGGCGCTGTTATACCAAAGTTGGATTCTAATTAGTCTCATATGTTAGCACTCCGTGACCTCGGCTACGAGCAACCATCAACCTTGAAGTTGAAAATTAGCTGCTGCATGATTTTCAGTGCAATTACTCCGTGTTTATAAGAATTATTCGATGAGAAAAATACTTAAAGTGACAAAAGCGGGGAATGTATGTTCAAGCGGGTTGTGCTGTTAGTGGTTGATGTGTGTGTAGTTAATTTAGGTGGTCGTAGTTTATAGTGTTATTGCTGGTACAATGCACACGATTTTCCGGAGTGTTTTAGTTTTGTGTCTCCTTGTCTGTGGGTGCTGCGATGGTCAGCCCAGTGAACCTGAAGTTAATCGTGAAATACGACAAGAAAGAACCTTCAAACCATCGTATTCCAGTGGAAATGTTTTGACTAGAACTGCAAGTTCCCATTCGTTACTGGGCGATACTGTATCGCACTCACAATCAGCTGGTTTCGAAGCAGGTAACGTTATTACATTAGTTCATGCACTGATTAAAAAGAACACTCCTTCAGTTTTCAGAGTAATATTGCTTTACACTCACGTTGTGTTTTCCCGGAATTTTGTCGATTGATATTATATAGGCTAACCTTAAAATGAGGACTTCTTGCGGTTTTTAAACGACCATTCATTGTTCTTCTGAAGTTTAAAAGTGACATTTGTCAAATGTAGAAAGTCCGCTGTTTTTTTACACAGTGATGAGATTTCAGTCAGTTTGATACAATATAAAGGTACCATTATTGTAGTGAATAGTTTTAGTTCCTCATTTTAAGGTGTAGGCCACTGCAGACTTCTTTTCAACTCATGTTCATTGAATTGTAGATGAAACTCTGAATTTGCATATTTGTTTCATTTCTTAATATTCACTTATTAGCCTACATTGACACAAGTGTTGGTCTGACCTAATTTCTTTCCTCCATCAGACACTCGTATTTCACTCGAATCCATTGTAATCAAAGTAAACCTCACTGTTATAAAATAGGCTACATTACTGTTATCTTTCCTCTAAAATATGAGGTTGTGCAGAGATGACTAGATTTGAGAAATTCTATGGAAGCACAATGTTATACCAGAAACTCTATGCATTTCTGAAACTGAAAAACAGCATATAGGAGTGTCTGGACTACAGGCCTGTTTTGAAATGGTACAACCTCATTGGGGTCTTTTACTAAGATAGAGAATAATTGTCATGTTGTAGCTTCTAATTACAGTATGTCATTCCAAAGTTGGCAGCAGACTGTAGCTTATTAGGCTTGATTAAAGGTGTTGAAATTTGTTCCAGAAAATCTGCAGAACCTTTGCACGAAGAAAGTTTTGTGAAAATAATGCTAGAACCAAATGAAAAAGTTTAAAATAAACTTTTGAATTCCATTTCATTGCCCTGTTTAAGGAGAGGACCAAGGAAGTCCACAGGTCTGGTAGAAGATCTCCTGCATCTTCAACAACTAGATGATACATTGTTATTAAGTGTGGTTAAACAAGAACAAGTTGACACAAATTGTTCACAAATAGATGCTTTAGCTCCCATCTAAGTTTATCACTGAAAACTTTCTTAAGAAGCAACATGATACAAGAGAATGAATCATGTTATCATATGCCACTCACATCAAGATTTATTGGACCTTCTCAACTTAGACGAGCAAGGTGACAGATTTATTGCAGCCACTGACTATTGCAGGACAGTCCTGGTCCAAGCAGCACTGAAAGAATAGATTTAAGAAGAGTAATCAAGATGAACTTATGTGTGTAACTTTGCTTTTTGCATTGAACAGTTTTCTCATTTTAGGCTCTGATATTTTTGAATTTCATGAATAACTGCAAGGTAACTTGACCTTATATATTCTACTGCGTGCTCCTGTTTAACTTGAATAAATCAGTAAAAATTGACATGACCTAATCCAAAATTCCAAGGATGTTTTAATGGCTTCCTTTGATATCCCTCCCAAATTTTACATGCCAGAGACACCGATGAGTCAAGCCATCTCCAGTGGGGAGAGAGGGGCTGTCTACATGGTTGCGTCAGCGTGTCTGCGCTCGGTTCAGAAGGTATTATGTTGGAGCGTGGTCAGCCATATGGTGTGTTGCTTGTGAACACTAGGGTTATATTTTCTGTTTGCACAATACCGCATAGCAGGCAGTATGATCGTCACCAACTGTTTACTTTCCGTGTGGCCAAAGGATCCCAACAACTAACTGTAGCCTATATACTCTCTTGCCAAATTCTCTGCAACATAATGAAATACCGGTACTGATTTTAATGATTGCTGTTGAAGAGAAATGCTTCACTGCTATTGTTTGGTTTAATTCCATTTCTGCACCTTCTGAAAGGTTTGGACTATTTCAAATTCACTTTTTCTCTGATCTTGAAGCCAAAATAAGATGTAGCATTTTACTGAGGAATCCAACGTTATGTTAATGTACTTGGTTGCAAATCCATCTTATGTTTTATAAATTGATTGTATATGGATAGGTTTGGGAAAATCAATACTTTTTCCCACACTTCCAACCTTTCACCACATATACGTATGCATGGAAAAACTGTCCTTTGTTTACATCTCGCGGCCTTCTCGCAACGGATGTAGTCAAGTGATGCACAAGGCTGCCAATCTACTTAAGAACTAAGCCCACAGGATGGAGCTGCAAAGCCTGGATGATGGGTGATATGGTGACAAGCAAAGGGGGTCCGCAGGTTAGAAGATGCAAAGTGGCCTCAGTCCTCTAGTTTCCTGTGAAAACACCATTGATCTGTACGGTTAGGGTAGGGCCTGAACAAGATCATTGGTCTGCACGGGTTAAGTAGGACCTGGACAAGACCATTTGATAGGGACAAGGAAAGGAAGTCTGGGGGCGTAACCCCCTAGGTGAGGTGAGAAGCCGTGAAATGTCCGTAGGCCTCCAGCTTCTTGTGGAAACGCCATTGGTCTGTTCTGGTTAAGGAGAGTGGTGGTGGTGACTATTGTTTCAAGAAGTACAACTAGGCAACCATCCTCTATATATCACTAATCAGAGAGAAAAAATGGAAGGGGTCCGACATTTCGAAAAACGAAGGTATCGGCCAAAGGAAGACAAGGGCCATGAAGGGCATGAAAATGAAAGACTCCCTAGGCCTCCATACATAATACCGTCGGGGTCGGAAAAGAACAAGTGTTGACAAAGGGAGGTTGGATAGGATAGATGAAAGTGAGGAGCCTGGCACAAGTAAGTGGAAGTAATGCCAGGACTCAGCTGAGGGCCCCGTGGTCGCCAACCCATGCTCCAAAGTTCAGAGCCTTTGGGGCCCCTTTTAGTCGCCTTTTTAGTACAGGCAGGGAATACCATGGGTGTTATTCTACCGCCCCCACCCACAGGGGGGCTGGTTAAGGAGACCCCATCTCTCCTCTTGACGCTCATTCCAAGTAAAATTTCATTAATTTCTTTTCCTTACAATGTTAGAAACCTAAGGTAGTGCAGGGTAAATTTTATTAAATAAAATGAATAAATTATTTTTTCCATTCTGGGGTATGAAAACACATTATCTCCATCGATAAGCATGGGGTAAAGCAAGACGCCTGGTGGCCATGATCGTTAAGGCGATGAGTCCGTATGGTCTGATACCGTGGTTAGCCGGTTCAAGTCCCGTGTGTTGATCATTCTTTTGTCATTAGAATGTTGGCCGATAGGGGAGGTGGTGATATACAATTTCTAATCGCTAGATTGCGTGCCAAAAGTCTGGATTAAATTCCAAACCTCTATGCAATGCTCATGTGGGATGAGGGCATACGACTCTTGTTAAAGGTGATTCATCCCTAGTAGACATCGTCTCTATTTGCCCGCGGTGTAATGGCAGATTCAGTGGACTTATCATCTATTATTATTTATCAGGAGATTATCTTAATTATTTGTTTCACAATTTTGTCTCCAGAGAAACATATCTTAAGTCACAAAATGAGTTTTCTTTTCAAAGGAGCTTGGAGCTTTGGACTTAATTTAACCAGCTATTCGTTCACACATACAGAGGAAATGTCAAAATATTAGATATGTTGTGCATTGTATGTGTGTTTATCGTGAGGCTTCAACATTAATATAGGTATATATATTTTTATAAGTTGCTTTACATTGCATTGATAAAGGTAGGTCTTACGAAGACGATAGGATAGGAAAGGGCTACGAGTGGGAAGGAAGGTGTGAAAATGGGAAACCATAGAAAGCAGTCTTCAGGGCTGCCGACAATGAGGTTCGAACCCACTATCTCCCGAAGGCAAGCTCACAGCTGCGTGCTCCTAACCGCATAGCCAACTCACTTGGTAACATTAATATTTACTCAAGTTTATACACTAATACTTTGTTGCCACGACAGAAGGATTTTATATTTGGGCTGTTCCTGACCCAGTATTTATCACTGTGTACAACATTTGCCCTACATGATTGATTGTGGAGTTTACACCATCACTTTTGCTATATGCGCCACTTCATCAGAAATTTATCAAGAGAACATGACATCAATTAAGGCATGCGGAGAACTAGGCCAAATAGCACTATTGAGATTCAACAAAACTGGATTTCAAAAAGATACAGTACGAGATTCACTTGGTTCTTCTTTTATCCATTTGAGTACAGTGATTTCGAAAGTACTGTAGCATTTTTTTTGCCCTAGAAAGGAACAAGTTAACATCATCAATTAATAGGTTCTGAATATTTTGATAGGTGGCCAAATATCTTACACTAATAGTCTATTGACTCCATAGTTCGTGATGATGTTAATGAAGGGGTTGTGGATCGTCAAATCTGGTATGAATTTCGTAATAGTAAATCAACAAATTTTAAGTGAGCCGACCTTTCAACGTACAAAAACTCCTCGGAACGACAAAAAGAATAAAGAAAGGCATAAGTGGAGAAGGTAAAATATGCAGGTACAGAGACGAACAACTGAAGCTAAAATGATATGTTTGGGGAAAGATTAATTGAGCATAGTTAAGTTACAGGAAAGCAACAGTAAAGACTGTAAATTCGCAGACCTCTATGTCTAATGTAAGAATGTCAGAAGACGCAGAGTAAATGCTGTTGGCTTTACGTCGCGTCGATACAGATAGGTCTTATGGCGACGATGGACAGGAAGCGGCCGTGGCCTTAATTAAGGTACAGCCCCAGCATTTGCCTGGTGTGGAAATGGGAAACTACGGAAAACCATCTTCAGGGCTGCCGACAGTGGGATTCGAACCCACTATTTCCTGAATACTGGATACTGGCCGCACAGAGTAAATGAGACAGGCTAAGTTAATCATATTGGACAAGGCAACCATGGCTCGCCATTATGCTCTTTCAGTAGTAGATCAGGTGCACATAATGAATAAAACATCACCTTTCGCTAGGAAAGTGATCTTGCTTGGTGCTGACTTTCGATAGTGCCTATTAATGGGCCCTGACTTTGCGCAGTCTTCAGTTGTCAACATTTGGAACTGAATGGTGGCATGATTTTATGTTGTGAAGTGAAAGCACAAGAATATTTATTTTTAAATAAGCTGAAATCCCATTTAGAACCAATTATTGCAGCATGATTGGTAGATCTGAAGACTTTTACCAGAAAGCTAGAGGAAATAAAATGGCACAAAAATAAATGTAGGTAACTCTTTATTACAAAGCGGTGTTTTGCTGCCATTCTGCAGGTTTGCATATAAAGTACCAGAATTTACAGTTATGTTTATTTACTTTGTAATTCTGGCAGCCACACACAGACATGGGTTACGGAGTGCTGATACTGTTACTGTCCATAGTATGTGTTGCACTACTGTTTAACATGATAGCACAAGAAGTTAATAATAAATATACTAAATCCATTGGTGAAGTGGGATTTATTTCATCTTCCTTTATGTACTTTGTCATGACTACTCCATCATGGTTTCTTCTATTTATTTCAACAAAATGTGTGAATACGTTATCAACAGTTTCCATAACTGTAGCCTACTTATGATATTCATCTCAGTTTAGAAAAATGAAGTATAAGCCTAAGAGATGGCACTATGTACTATCTCATACTCATAACCTACTCCAACCCTGTATTAGTGAGGAGGATGTGAGAACAAATATTAAGATGAATCAGAACTTCACTTGTATTTTCCCATGACGTTAAAATCACATCAGTAATAATTTGGCACAACGTCTTGAATATAAATCTGAATTATAAATAGTAATAATAATCAGTCCATAGACTGGTTTGATGCAGCCCTCCATGCCACCCTATCCTGTGCAAACCTTTTCATTTCTACGTAACTATTGCGTCCTACATCTGCTCTAATCTGCTTGTCATATTCATACCTTGGTCTACCCCTACCGTTCTTACCACCTACACTTCCTTCAAAAACTAACTGAACAAGTCCTGGGTGTCTTAAGATGTGTCCTATCATTCTATCTCTTCTTCTCGTCAAATTTAGCCAAATCGATCTCCTCTCACCAATTCGATTCAGTATCTCTTCATTCGTGATTTGATCTATCCATCCCACCTTCAGCATTCTTCTGTAACACCACATTTCAAAAGCTTCTATTCTCTTTCTTTCTGAGCTAGGTATCGTCCATGTTTCACTTCCATACAATGCCACGCCCCACACAAAAGTCTTCAAAAACATCTTTCTAATTCCTATATCAATGTTTGAAGTGAGCAAATTTCTTTTCTTAAGAAAGCTCTTCCTTGCTTGTGCTAGTCTGCATTTTATGTCCTCCTTACTTCTGCCATCGTTAATTATTTTACTACCCAAGTAACAATATTCATCTACTTCCTTCAAGACTTCATTTCCTAATCTAATATTTCCTGCATCACCTGCCTTCGTTCGACTAAACTCCATTACTTTTGTTTTGGACTTATTTATTTTCATCTTGTACTCCTTACCCAAGACTTCATCCATACCATTCAGCAACTTCTCGAGATCTTCTGCAGTCTCAGATAAAATAACAATATCATCGGCAAATCTCAAGGTTTTAATTTCCTCTCCTTGGACTGTGATTCCCTTTCCAAATTCCTCCTTGATTTCCTTTACTGCCTGTTCTATGTAAACATTGAAAAGGAGGAGGGACAAACTGCAGCCTTGCCTCACTCCTTTCTGGAATGCTGCTTCTTTTTCAAAGCCCTCGATTCTTATCACTGCAGACTGATTTTTATACAGATTGTAGATAATTCTTCGTTCTCGATATCTGATCCCAATCATCTTCAGAATCTTAAATAGCTTCGTCCAATCAACATTATTGAATGCCTTTTCTAGATCTACGAATGCCATGTATGTGGGCTTGTCCTTCTTGATTCGATCCTCTAAGATCAGACGTAAAATCAGGATTGCTTCACGTGTTCCTACATTTCTTCTGAAGCCAAATTGATCTTCTCCCAACTCAGCTTCAACTTGTTTTTCCATTCTTCTGTAAATAATACGTGTTAAAATTTTGCAGGCATGAGATAGTAAACTAATGGTGCGGTAGTTTTCACACCTGTCAGCACCGGCTTTCTTGGTAATAGGTATAACAACATTCTGCCGAAAATCGGATGGGACTTCTCCTGTCTCATACATCTTACACACTAAATGGAATAACCTTGCCATGCTGGTTTCTTCTAAGGCAGTCAGTAATTCAGAGGGAATGTCATCAATTCCAGGTGCCTTATTCCTATTTAGGTCATTCACAGCTCTGTCAAACTCTGACCTCGAAATTGGGTCTCCCATTTCATCAACATCAACAGCCTCTTCATGTTCCAGAACCAAATTATCTACATCTTTACTATACAGTTTGAAAGAAACGATTCATAGGGAAACTTTACTTTTTTGCAAAGGCTTTGTTTCACTTCCTCAGAAGTGAACTGCTACTGTTCTGATAATGCCAGAACATTTGAATTTAATTGACCTGTTCCTCCACGGAGGGTTGCGCCAGTTAAGTTTGGATGATTTTGATGTACCTTTTGTCCTCGGCTATTCCTTTTCTGTAGACCCGGCTGTATTATATGCGATAGCCGTGGGCATAGACTATTGCCCTACATCTCCATTTCCACTCTAGAAGACTTTGACGGAGAACAGGAATATTGTCCCATACCTCCTTGCACACTTTCCAAAGACACTCAATACTGGTGGGACATCTAGAAGAAATCCCTCTTTTCAGGGGACCAAAGGCACAGAAATCCATTGGCAAGGCATTCAGGGATTTGAGAGGGATGTCACTAAATTATGACACGGACACCCTATCTACTTCTTTTCTCTCGTAGTAGGTGACTGATGATCTGGCAGTATGACTGGATGCTTTATTCATGTGGATCCTGACATTTGAAGCATCCTCACCGTACAGTCAAGGGATATCTTTGTCGAAATAGGGGTCCATGACATTCTTCTGGAAGTAGGTAGCATTGATCTTCAATTTTTTGGCACTCTGATGATTCTGAGTTTACCTCGAGCACAGTATCCTGCCACTACCATGAACTCCCTAGCAAATTGCCTGGGGTCTGTTGGTGTTATCCAAATAAACCAAAGCTTTATCCAGGGTAACAACTGACTGTCATTTATCCCTGCTAGGTAATTTCGTACAATTTTCTGGCATTACTGAATCGTTCTTTAATATGCTTTGCTTTCAAAGCATGTCCATGTGTCTTATGCCACCTTACCTGGTTCAGACCTTTTTTCATTATACGGTAAACTGTACCTGTAGATGTGCTTGTGTAGCTGGCAAGGTGTCTTTGAGTTGGTGGATTTTCTTTCAGGACAGCAGCCTTTACCTTCTTAATGATGTCCAGAGTCCTGGAGGGTCAAACTCTCTTCCGCAGCAATTTTCTTTGAAGTTATTGTTTCTGATGGGAAACCATTCTGATGTGATTTTATCACATTGCCTACAGATGACTTACTAGTGTTGAGACCTTTCATTTTACACTGTTGTACAATCCTTAATGTGGGAAATTAGCATCGGAACGGTCAATAATGTAGCCTTGCCATATAACTGCAATTCGGCAGGCCGTGAGGAAACGATGGTATGATATGACTGTACACGGCACTTCTCTAAAACACACTGACTGGACAGAACAAAAAAATGACATGCAACTGCTTCCAGGAACTCAAAGTCGCGTCCTGTATTAACTGGGGCAACCCTCCGTATTGATGAAATGATGCACTCACTTGTCAGCGAATGGTTCTCTGTGTGCAATTACATTTCTAGAAGTAGTTTATGTCGCTATTTTTGTTCCAAATCTGAGATTTTCTCGACTATGAGTTTGGAAATATAAAATAACAAAGCCATCAGATTAATAAAAGAAAGGGAGGAATTCATTATAAATAAAATCAGGAGCAAAGAAAGGCAAGGTAAGAAGACAGAAAAGAATAGAATTGAGATTATGATGATACCGTGTGTTAAGTATAAACTAGTGCAACTGAAAAGACTGAAAGACTGTCATAGTTAAGGGGATGAGAGATCAAAGATGAATGGGCCTAATGGGTATGCATGGAAATTAATGTAATTGTTTGGAATTCTTGTGGTATGACATCAGGCACTGCTTCATGTGTTAATGTTCAGCGCTACTCAAGCCATGGCAAGTTTGTTGCATTGACATTCATCTGCTGGTCGGTGAAATACATGCCATATCTGCATGCTACACAGCGTCAAATAACAGTCGTGTATTTCTGATGAAACTAAGAGACTAAAAATTACCTGGCAGTAAGGGAGATGTTCAAAGTGACGTCCCTCAGTTCTCAAATACGTTTGGCACCTCCTAAACAAGTTTGAGAGGTACTTGCTGAAGCTGCTCCTGATATAACTTGCCAATCGTTCTTTAGTGTGAAAGTTGTTGATGCTAGAAAATTTTTGAATGAATTGAAACCAGCAATCCTTGATAGACTAATACATTGCTCAAACTTCACAAAAAAACCTCATAGTTCTGATGCAGGCATCACTTTTTAAGCAACACCGAAGGCTATTATAGAAAGAACATTCATACAGAAACTACACTTCCAAAATAAATAAAATAAACACATTAATACTAGACCAGTGGCAATTATCACTTTATGATCAGTCTTGCATATTGACTTTACATCACCCCTCTTAGCTATCGGCCTGACACTGCAGATAACTCAGCCACTGCGGTTGCGCGTGGTAAAATCACCATTTGACTTGCATCATGCTTACCTTTCACAATTTTAAAATTAAAGACTGAATATACCAATAGATGTGGGTCATTCATATTGTTCACCTTTGTGATTCATGCAGTCTGCTTGCAGTGAAGAACTAGATTTACTTTCAAGTAGGTTCATAGTAGTGCCTGTATTAAAATCATGAAGCATCTAGTAATCTACATATATACTTACATAGAAGATCTCTCTTATAAACCCATACCGAATGCATGGTGTTTGTACTCTGCGCTACGGCAACTGCCTCAGTCCAATTAACGTCGCTTGTGGCTGCCCTGCTTTAAGCCTATGTACAATCTTACATGAAATCTTACCTTATAAAAGATGCTGGAAGTGTCATCCCTCATAATAAGGGACTTCATAAACACCATTAGGATTTTCTGCACACCAATACCGAGAGTTATGACTGTTCACACGACCATTAAGATTAAACCAGGCCTCATCCGAAAAGAATACAAGCTTTGGGTCGAATAAACGACCGTTCAATGATGCAAGGTACCACTCACAAAATCTCACTCTTGTGGCTTGATCAGTAGGTTTTAAACAATGGGCCCATGTAAACCTGTACGGTTTGATGTGTAGCTGCTTTGTAGCTCTGTGTGCAGAAGAAACCAAAACCACTACTTGTGCTACTTTTGTGAGTGATTTTTTTGGTGACCGTTCAATATTTGCAACAATGTCATCTTGCTTTTCCTCTGTTAAAAATGTTTGTGTGCACGCAAGTTTTATTGAGCACTGGGCCAGTAGATTCAAATTTATTTACACTTATATGAATCTGTGCTCGTGAAGGTGGCACTTCACCAGGAAATTGCTGAACAAATGCATTGCGTACCCGTCCAGCCGACTTGTACTCAAATGAACTATTACGTACGAAAATACGGTGTTGCAATGATAACTGTCTCACCCTGTTAACAGTTGAGATTCAGGCCGACTACTGATGCTTGGTCGAACACGTGCACGCTCCGTGCAAAGTCAACTATGCTGCTTAGGTCTCGGAGAGTAAAAACGTCACTGGACGGCGTGGGTTTAAAAGAGAGACCCTGTACATACAATACAATACATCAGGGCTGGACAAATCAGAAAGAAATTTGAGAGCCAGCAGAATTTCTTAGGAGCCAGGCATCAAATTTAAGTTTTTTTAGCTTACCTCTGTATAGTATTCCTCATTTCGATCTTATCACCTTAGCAATCATCGCTGCTTCATTCTTATTCACTCCTAACATGTCTATAACACTCTGTTAATTTTATCGGTTCAAAATCTTCTAGATGTGGGTCATTCATATTGTTCACCTTTGTGATTCATGCAGTCTGCTTGCAGTGAAGAACTAGATTTACTTTCAAGTAGGTTCATAGTAGTGCCTGTAGTATTAAATCCAATTTCACATGAAGCTGTTGACATTAAATAAACTCCAATGATGATCATGAGTTTCGTGAGAAAACAAAATCATTCATTTGTTCATAAATTTTAGGTGTCTACACTTCTTTCTTTTCATCGCCATGGTGAGTGGGCGTCTGGGACTTGTCCAGCCCTGCAATACATCTTCATTATGGTCTGCAAGCCACAGTAAATTAACTAATGAACTTCCACAATCTTCCATTTGCAACTTGCTCTGTGGCCTTATTTAGTTCTGTTACTCTCGCTAAAGCATTACACTTTGTTGATCATGGGACCCTTCAGAAAATCTTTAGACTGCATGGTTATCCATTGAAGTTCCTAACAGTATTTAAAACTACTCCTTGGCAACATGACAGCTGCAGTGATCACAAATGGAAGTACGTACAGGAGAACCCTTCACATCTAACACATTGAGGTCTTGCTCATTTTCATACATTTTAATCCTCCGGACTGGCCATTATTCACTAATTTTGGATTTTTAAATTAAATACTAGTTTTGAACTTAGGTATTATTTGTATATCACTATATTTGAATTCATTGAATTCACTATATATGAACATATTATGAAGATAAAATTGGAATTCAAGAGGAAAAATTGGGGCAAATATTCATTTATAGGAAGGGGAGTTAGGGATTGGAATAACTTACCAAGGGAGTAGTTCAATAAATATCCAATTTCTTTGTAATCATTTAAGAAAAGGATGGGAAAGCAATAGATAGGAAATCTGCCATCTGGGCTTCTGCCCTAAATGCAGATCAGTAGTGATTGTATAGCATTGTATTTGATTATTCATACTTTCTGCTTTATATCCGTAAAATCTGTAATACAATTGATAGATCCTTTACCATGGAAATAGTGGATTAAATTTAGTACGCTAGTTTTTCCATTATTTTTTAAAGTTCAACGTATAACCAAGTTCAACGTATAACCTTAACTAAATAAAATATGGCTGATATTGAGTTTATTTGGTTTTCAGAATTGTTTGTACAAGTGATAAATCTACTTAATAATTAGTACATAAATATTATGTGTGATCTGTTAGGTCTCTTCATTTAGTATAAATCACTGTTGTTCGGTCTTATGTTCACGCTCGGCTGCTATTACGTGCGTGCAACTGTTGAGTTGACACAGCTCTGGTGTGATTTGAAAGGAAGAATATGTTGTTTGCTGCCATCTATGTTTTTTTTTCCCCCACCGAGAACTATATGAACCATATCTTATACTGCATACTGCAGTGCCGATCAACGCATATAGTACGTTTATTTCATAGTAACAATGGTGAAAACCAGAGAATGTACACCGTGCAGGCTATGTTCCTGCAATAAATGGCAGCCTGTGCGGTGTACGGCCTTCAACCTCAACGTGTTAAAGACCAGTGTGAAACAGGGCTGCGTGATAGCACCTATTCTCTTCTCTATTTTTATGGACTGCATATTGATTGAGAATTCTGAAAGTTTGCATGATGGCGGAGAAGCAGTATTGAAATTGATATTGTGCAGGGAAAGTCATGTGAAAATCTCGAAACCACAACACTGACCAATAGAGATAATTCCAAACTTCAGGCAGTTGAAGTGAAATTCCTACGCACTATGATCCAGAAAACCAGGAAAGACAAGATTAGGAATGAGAAAATTAGAAAAGCAGGAATAGATGATTCTCTCCTCAATAAGATTTAGATATCAAGACTGAAGTGGTTTGGTCACATGAAGAGGATGCCAGTAAACAGAACTGCAAGGAAGGAATTTGACAGAAAAGTAGAAGGAAGACGACCCATGGGAAGGCCACGAAGGAAATGGATAGTTTAGTTAAGAACGATGTACTGCTGAGAGGTCATGATTGGGACAAGTTGGTGGAGGAAGAGGCAGATACTACTGCACGGGCACATGACACTCCCACCCACAAGATCCCTTGGTGGTCAAATGCGGGCTTTCGGGCATAATCGCACATGTAAGAGGTGGAAGTGTAGAGTGTTGAATGTGAGGAAAGGAACATTAAGGATGACACAAGCACCCAGTCCCCAGGCTAGGAATATTAATCATTTACAATTAAAAACCCCCTGGCCCGGCCGGGAATCAAATCCGGGGCCGCCGGGTGACAGGCGGACGCATTGCGCCCTACACCATGGGGCTGGACAGAAGGACATATTATATGTATATAATTCACTGAGGCCATCAAGGACCACGTTAAGTCTTGTTGCATTTGACACTGAACTTGGCCTTCTTTAGAGAGCCCAAATTTCCCTCATTGTTTGTGAGTGGGCCTGTTTACGCTCCTGTGTCCAAGGGGCACCGTCTCTTCTCTTTGGTCGCTCGCCTCGGTTTAGTCCGTTCAGTATTTTCTTGCGGAAGTGATCTCTTTTAAGGGCGTCTTCAGCTGAGATATGTAGCATTTGCAGGTCTTCTTTGGTATTTCTAAACCAGGAAATTGTGGTCTTGGGATTTGAATACATACATACATAGATACATTATCATTAAAGACTGTTATGCCTTTCAGCGTTCAGTCTGCAAGCCTCTGAGAATTTACTAAACATCGCCACAATCCTCGATTTGCAACTAGTGTTGTGGCCTCATTTAGTTGAATAAATAAAGTAAAAGATATCTTTAGTTAACTTTCTTCCGTCCATTCTTTTCAGATGACCACAAAATCATGCCCGTTCGTTTCAGATTGTATCTGTAATTTTTTCTATATTCCATTTCTGTACTTGATCCCAAGATTCCTCTCACAATTTTGCGCTCTTTTTTTCTCTAGTTCTTCAAGGAATCCTTTGTTGGCATTTAGAGATAGAGTTTCAGTTGCATATTGAACATATTCTTGTTTTTTTATGTTTTCCCTATATTTAGTGCTCTGTACACACTATGGGGTACATGCTATTGCGGGTGATTGGAGGAAGGGAGTCCTGGTGTTCATTGCCTCAGTCATTCCATATTAGGCATTGTCCAACATCGGACCCCGGGCATTACCGGCTATGACCAGGTGGATATTGCCTTGGCTGCTTGGTTCGGCTACAGAGACCTCTGATCAGAGTGGGAGGCATTCAGGGAGGATGATTTCGGGCATGGCTTTGAAACTTCTTTGACCTGCGTAAGGTGGTCTCCCACCGAAGTCTTTACCTTGTGATTCCTTGAGGGGTTCAACCCCCTTGGAACAAGCGCAGCCTGAAGGAATGGCTTCCAGCTTCTCTAGGTTTCTGGTTGCTACCATAACTGATGGGAGTGACTTCCCTTTTCATTTCAATACCTAATTTACCTGTCACTGCTAATGTGGCATACCATCAACCGAAGAAAAGGACAATCATACAACTGAAGCCACAATACCACAGCCCAGGTCTTTGATTGCTAGCCCAACCACCAAAGAGACAATAGGCCATCCCAGCGCAAAATTATGCTTACTACTTAGGGAAGGCCTCGATAAAAACAGACACAGGACTGGGAAGCGTTGGAATCTGGGCAGAACCAAAGGTTGAAAGGAACCTTAACAGAGAGTGGATCCAGGGGAATAGGATAGAGCAATTCATGCAAAATACCCTAAAACACTAAATCATTTTAACCACATGAAAATTTAATAAATAATAATTTTGTTTAAAAGTAGAGTAACACCAATGAATAATCCATATAACTTTAAAAGAAACAACATTTAACTAAATAAATTAAGTAAGAGTAGGAAACAATTAATTTCTTTCACTGGAACCATATTAAATCACAAGGTGTAATACCTTTAGAAAAAAATAAAATAAATATATCTTACACATGAACTGCAGTTCCTTTTTTTTTTTAAAAGAAAACCTTAGATTAATGGTCATATGACCATTCGTTAGAGTGCTCTCAATGAACCTTTTTAAAGAATGGTGTATCCCTTTTAGTAGACTTTTTCTGCAACAATATTGAAAAGCCTTGAAAATATCAACACCATTTAAAATTCACACAAGAAATAAAATTAAGTTAAACCAGAAGGGAAGAATCACATCCCAATCAACATTTTCAAAATACCACAAGTGTAGTAGGTGAAGTAACAACTAGAAAAAATTCACAAGTCGGGGACCTGTCAAACCATGACATATTCACACAAAAAATAGTTAATTTCACCAAATTCCATCACACATTCAACGGTAGAAATATGGTAGCGATCACATTTCTTAAATTACATTGCCAATGTTATTTAATGAGGTACAATAAACCCCAGTCATCATCAATCAGGTCTTATTTGACCACTACCCCACACGAGCATCTGCTCCACAACGCTACTCAAAAGACAATCAACTCGTAACGGTCATGTTATCCGTATCAAAATTGTCATATCTAATTAATATCCACTATCTTGACTTAACAATGACATAACCGTTGTAAGATGGAGCAACACAACAATAGCAATTAAATCCATAACGTTAATGCAAATTAAGCTCCAAAAGGATAATAGCACCTTCAATATAATATAGGAAATAAATGAGTTCCAAGAAAGTCAATTAGTAATAATAATAATAATAATAATAATAATAATAATAATAACAACCCAAGAAAATTAAGTTAAGTAGAACACATCTGAGAACGACAAATTTAAATATTAACAATGCTAATAACATGCTACTAGGTCTTGGCAGAGCCTAGAATAGTCTTTGAATATAATACTGAGAGAACACTTAATTACAGAGACCACAGCTGTTTCGGTTTTAAGGCCGTCAAAGTACGTACAGGATATCACTTTGAAATTTGGAGGGGAACACTTTTAAACTGCTTCAAATATTATTTCAGGCGATGAAGACCAAATTTGAGTAATTTTCACAGAATATCACAGGAAATATCCACGCAACACCCTTCCGCTGCATAGCAGTGTATTTCAGTACGACGTGTTTACATTCTGGAAACTCGTGGTATTAACAGAGTCATGGTAGACAAGCTATCTTTCACACAAAATATGTTTTCAAAACTTACCGACGAAGAGGTCCATTAATAATCCTTACAGATCCCCTTTTATTAAACAGTAGCATATAACACACGGTTAATATTTAAACAAAATTAAGCAACATTGCACCAATCACCCACTTGAAGAGTAAAAAGAACCAAACAAATTAACCCATCACACAGCAGGCACAATGTAAGTAAGAGGCTCCACAGTCACTTCAGTCCCATAACTTGGGTGGACGGTAATCATTTCCCCTAGCCATAATAGCTAGACGGAGTGTCACAGCAAACACAGCCATTTTGGAGCTGATTCGAAGCCAACTCCCTGTTCACATAGTAGGAACACAGGTCAACGCACGTCGACAATTGACTCACACGCTGCGGAGTCAAGGAATAAAAGCCGTACACATTACTCCACGTCGTCCAATCTGGATATTATATGTACCACAATCAACAAATTGCAACCAATTGATGTCTAGCAGTTCCTGGGGCATTGTTACTGTACCGGCTATGATCACAGAGATATTCATGAATTTGGGTTTTTGTTACCAAGTCCATATCAGCGCCGAGTCACGAAAAAATGGGTAAACAAATTTTAATGAAAATCAGTCTGTTAAGTTGGAGAATAAGGAACCGCAGTCTATGCTTTTACTTTTATAAGACCCCCTCATATAATAGAGTGGAAAGAAAACTAAATGTGAAGGCCAACAATATGGAAAGCTTATAAAATTGATCAACAATAACATTACTTTGACAATTGTTTGTTGTGATGTGCTTTGTTTCTTCTGTTGCCACTCGTCTCCGATAGATAGGATAACTGCTGCGTACCAAGTATTTTTTAAAAATTTGCCCTACGTCGCACCGACACAGATAGGTGTTATGGTGACGATGGGATAAGAAAAGGCTAGGAGTGTGAAGGAAGTGGCCTTGGCCTTAATTAAGGTACAGCCCCAGCATTTGCCTGGTGTGAAAGTGGGAAACCACAGAATACCATCTTTAAGGCTACTGGCAGTGGGGTTCGAATCCACTTTCTCCCGGATGCAAGCTCACAGGTGTGCACCACTAACCACATGGCCAACTCGCCCGGTCGTACCGAGTTTGACGGTCTGCCTGAATATTGGCGGGAAGTAGCTGGGGAGTTAGATAACGTTCTTCTTTAGCATGCCATTCCTCTCGTTCATAAATTTTCTGATACTACTGGTACATAACACACTGGTTCATCATAGCATTCGAGCTATTCAATGCCTACTCTGAGGCACTGATTGGAATGAGCAGTGCATATTTAACGGAGTAATGGCAGAGGATTGTTCACAGCTGTCTGTGGCCTGGTCATTCCAGCTCTGGAACTTTGGACTGTTAGATCGGCACCGTAGTACTATTAGTTACAAGTGAGAAAATGTGCGGTTTTTCATTTGATCGAGTATTTTATATAACATTGCTTTTAATCCCTACTTACCTACTGACGTTTTTGTAATGACCTATGTTGACTTCAGGTTCTGTTTCTGAGAATCCCGTAGCGAAGCATGGGTACATCAGCTAGTTCTCAAATATTTATATTACTAAATATTACTATCTTGAATCTGGTTTGTGGCATTATTTTCCACCGTGATCTCATTCTGAACACTGACAGTGAATTGATGGAAGACATGAAGCACCGTGACGTGACACGTCTGGCGCATTACGCGCAAAGTCAACGGTGAAGACATTGCCACAGGTGTGTTCATATTCACCTTCAAATTGTCAGTGTTTACAGAGAAAGTAAAGGTAACAACCTATCGTTGCGATGTGAGGCCGTACATCCCGCCTCCTGTGTGATGCTATCAATGACAGAGATTCGGACACATGGTATCTTGTTCGAATCAGTCTGTGTGTGGTACATTTGGAAAAGTAGCTCACGGCGCGGAGGAGTGCACAACTCCGTACAAGTGTGCTAAATGCTCTGGTCTTCATTCTCCTCGAGATTGGAACTGTCCGACCTATCTGAGTGAGAAAAAGATCCAGGAGATCAAGACCCTGGATGGTCTTTCCTACCAGGAAGTGAACCGTAAGTTTAATTCTCTGAATGCACCGGCCAAGACACTAGACTTCAGCTTGATAGCACAGTCTCTCCCAGGTTACTCATTTTCAAGTGGAACACCTTTCCAGAAGATCGCTGCGCCCAAGGCGGCAGTTGCTCCTATGAGCAACACCTCAAAGAGTACGAGCTCGAAGGCGGGTCCATCCCGGTCTTCGACCACCAATAAACCTGCGCCAGCGGGTTTTTCTCCTGGAAAAGCTGCATGCTCCCTTCGTAAGAAGAAACCCCGCTCCAGGACTACATCGAAGAACTTCAAGGCATGCATCACCTCGTCTGGTGACGAGGTCATGCACATGGAGCATTTCTCCATCTTCGGATGGAGATGTGAGTGTAGGTTAGGTAGCATTACGCTGCTCGTAACCTAATCCCCAGAAGTCCACACCCACACTATGGCACTGTTACAGTGGAACTGTAACGGTTATGATAGGCATCTTGCTGAGGTGGTGGTGGTGATTATTGTTTTAAGAGGAAGTACAACTAGGCAACCATCCTCTATATAACACTAATCAGAGAGAAAAAATGGAAGGGATCTGACACTTCGAAAAATGAAGGTATCGGCCAAAGAAAGACAAGGGCCACGAAGGGCGTGAAAATGAATGACTCCCTAGCCCTCGCAAACCTAATTGCGTCCGGGTCGGAAAAGAACAAGAGTTGACCAACGGAGGTCGGATAGGTTAGATGAAAGTGAGGAGCCTGGCACAAGTAAGTGGAAGCAATACCAGGACTCGGCTAAGGGCCCCGTGGTCGCCAACCCACGCTCCAAAGTTCAGAGCCCTTGGGGCCCCTTTTAGTCGCCTCTTACGACAGGCAGGGGATACCGTGGGTGTTATTCTACCGCCCGCACCAACAGGGGGTGCATCTTGCTGAGCTGCGCCAGCTCATTAGCGAGTATTCGGCGAGTATAGTCTGTATTCAGGAAACAAATTTCAGAGCAGGTCATCATACGGTCTTGAGAAATTTTCGACTATACTTGATAGAACGACATTATACTCACCGGGCTTCTGGTGGCGTTGGCATTTTTGTCCGTTATGATACCTACAGCGAAGAGATCCCACTAAGAACGCTACTGGAGTCTGTAGCAGTTCGCGTTCTGCTGCCTGTCATAGCAACAGTTTGTAATGTTTATTTTCCACCAGGCCAGCCTCTTAGCATAAATGATGTCATTGATCATATAGATCAGCTTCCTCATCCCTTCCTCGTATCGGGAGATTTAAATGCCTATCACACCATATGGGGCTCTGATGCACCTTGCCCCAGGGGAAGGGAGTTGGAAACATTAGTAACAGAGCTGGATTTATGTATTTTGAACACAGGCTAACCAACTCATTTCAGTGTATGTTACGGCACATACCCTCACAAATACTTAAGTCTGTGCAGCCAAATGTTGCTCCTCGATGGATTCTTAAACATGCTGATTGGACAAAGTTCACATTCCTAGCTGTCTTTAACATCGATACCACGCGGACCGTAGATGGCGAAATAACTTACATAACACAAGTTATCCTTGCTGCTGCTGAGGAATCCATTCCCTCCTTCTCAGGGCCTCCTCACCGTAAACTCGTTTCTTGGTGGAACGAAGAAATTGCAGCAGCTATCAAAGAACGCCGTCGAGCCCATTAAACGTTATTGTAGGCAGCCTACTATGGCCAACTGGGTAACATTTAAGAAACTCCGCGCTAAGGCGCGAGTTCTTATTCACCACAGTAAGAAGGCTTCGTGGGAGAGATATGTGTCATCTATGATGTCACATACTCCTTCATCTCAAGTGTGGACTAAACTTTGATGTATTTCGGGTATCCAAGGACCATCTTCTGTACCAGGAATTTCCATTGCAGGCAGTCTCATCACTGAATCACTCTCGATTGCTAACCATCTCACAAGTCATTTCGCGGATGTGTCTAGCTCCGGGACTTACCATTGTGATTTCCTCGCTCTGAAGTGGGAGGCAGATCGTCTTCACCTTACTTTTGCCACTCACGCTTGAGAGGACTATAACGTGCCCTTTACGGAGTGGGAATTCCGCAGTGCTTTGGCGCTTTGCAAGGACACTTCTTCTGGGTCAGACAATGTCCATAACCAGATGTTGAAACACCGTTGTGAGGATAGTCTATTATATCTCCTTCGCGTGTTCAACCGAATCTGGATAGAGGGTGAGTTTCTGTCTGAGTGGCGAGAGGGCATAGTAATTCCTGTCCTCAAGGCTGACAAAGATCCTAAGTATGCAAGAAATTATAGACCGATTTGTCTTACAAACTGCCTGTGTAACCTATTTGAGAGGATGCTAAATCACCGACTTGTGTGGTGTCTGGAGAAACAAGGACTAATGTCCAAGTACCAGTGTGGGTTTCGAGCCTCTCGCTCGACCACTGACCATTTAGTACGCCTGGAGAGCTCTATCCAGGATGTGTTTCTCCACAAGCAGCGTTTGGTAGCTGTTTTCTTTGACTTAGAAAAGGTCTATGACACCACATGGCGATATGGTATCCTTTCAGTCCTGCATCAGTGGAGATTCCGAGGTAATTTGCCGGTATTTATTGCAAATTTTTTGTCCCTCCGTCTATTCCGTGTCAGAGTCGGGAGGACATATTCGCAATACATGTTCAGGAATATGGAGTCCGACAGGGATCGGTTCTTAGTGTCACTCTGTTCGTGATTGCCATAAACGGTATTGTTGCTGCTGCTGGTTCAGCAGTAATACCGTCGCTATATGTGGACGTTTTTGCTCTGCACCTTAGTTTGCGTAATATGGCAGTTGCCGAGCGACAATTACAGCAAGCTATTAGGAGAGTGGAGCAGTGGACCTTCGAACATGGCTTTCGGTTTTCCACCACAAAGACCTCTGTTGTCCACTTTTGTTGGCAATGTACTCTTCACCCACATCCTGCTCTTTATTTAGGAAATGTCACTATTCCTGTAGTTGACACCGATTTCTTGGGCTCCTTTACGATAGTGCATTATCGTGGGAGCCACACGTGCGGCAGCTAAAGGTGCAATGCACCAAGAGGCTTAATCTCTTGAAGTTTCTTAGCAGCACTAATTGGCGAGCTGACCGCACGGTGCTCCTACGCTTCTATAGGGCACATATTTTATCCAGGTTAGACTACGGTAGTGCAGCATATGGCTCAGAAAGACCAACGGCCGGTTTCACCAAGCTTCGTTTATGAATCTGACGACTGTTTAACTTTGACGATTCGTTTATCGTCCATTTTTTCGTTTCTTCAATGTCTGTTTACTTTGACGATCGTCAAACGCACCGTCAATTTTGACGCGCCTATTTTCGACCTTCAAACATGACGATTCGTCAAAAGTTCTTCGTTATGCCTTAATTTCAGCATGTCTAATTCTTGCTTGCAGAGATCCCTTCTTGCTTCTGACAATTCAATAACTTTTTCACGAGCTTTCAATGCTTCTGATTTCTTTGTCTTCTTAAAAGAAGGCCGGTTTCTTGATGCCCACGATATCTTGCAGCCGCTAGTTGATGGGGGAAGGTCATGGATTGTATTCGGAACCATTTCGTCACTGGTAGGAATAAGGATCTCTGTACTTGGTTCTTTTTCAAACGTCACCAGTACATTGCATGGTTCAATAGTGTTGCTACTGGATGCGGTTAGTCCTATGTATGCAGAATCTCTATCCAAGTTGTTGGGAAGACGCTCTACTTGGTCCCTGATTATTTCTAGCAGTTGTGATGATGTTTGGTCTAATGAAGGGGTTACAGCAACTCCACCTCCAGTTTTAAACATATTCACCTTATCCTGGCATTGTTTTTGCTTAGCCCTTCTTTTGAAGTCGTCATAAAACATTTTCAATTGTTTCACTGACCTCTTACAAACAAATTCATGAGAATTAAAACAATTTGCAAGTTCTATCCACGCTTTCTCTTTATCATGCAACGTTATGCCATCAGTTTTCTTGTTTTCGATTGTCTCTTTCCTTTCGGCAACTAGACTCACGAACAAACTCTTCTCGTCTTCAGAGAATTTGGATCCTCTCTTTTTTGACGAAATATTATTTTTATTATTATTATTATTATTATTATTATTATTATTATCTTCCGTTTTTGAGACCACTCTTACAACAGAAAATTAAATTACAAAACAAGTCTATTTTCAACCACGGCTCAATACTTCAATTATTAATCGAGAAATGGCAAACAGAACGTACGATAAAACTCGATATATCGCGATATACTGTAATGTCGTTTCGAAATGCGATATCATATCAAAATAAATGGAGCGTCTATTCCAGCTCACTATTGATGATTAAATGTAAAAGGTTTTGACGAAGCGTCAAAAAGAAACAGGTCGTCATTTTTGACAGGCGTCAAGCATATTAGGACGAAGCTTGGTGAAACCGGCCACAAGCGTTCTTGCGAGATTGAACAGTATCCGTTACAGCAGGGTTACGTTGGCGACGGAAGCTTTTCGAACAAGCCCCATAGCTAGCCTGCTTGCTGAATCTGGTGTGCCACCTTTACACCTTAGGCGCCAGAAGCTCCTTCTGTCGTATGCTGCAAATTTGCGACAGATGCCACTTCACCCAAGCTATCCTTGCTTATTCAACAATGGACACCGTCGGCTGTACGCTGCTTGCCCTTGAGCAACACGGCTGGTTGGAATACGCTTGGATAGCAGTCACAGATTGTTTCACGTACCTTCAGTTCTTTGCCTTGTCAGACAACCAAGTGGGGTACCTCCGTGGGTAGTACTACATCCTGAAATAATCCGGGATCTGCACACTGGCCCGAAGGAAAACACTGACCCTTCTATTTATCGGAGGCTCTTTCTGTCCGTTGTTGGCTGGTATCCAGGTTCAGTCATTGTTTACACGGATGGCTCGAGAACAGACACTACATTGGGCTGTGCGTTCGTTCTCGACACTGATGGTTTTCTTTTTGCTCTCCCGGAAACCTGTAGTGTGTACACAGCAGAGCTCTATGCTATCCGTGAATCTCTGCGGTATGCATTGTCCGATAAGTGCCGACACTTTCTTGTGTGTACTGACTCCTTGAGGTCGCTACTGTCCATTGATACCTGTTTCCCTCGGCACACTCTGGTGCAGCAGATCCAGGACCTGCTGGCTGGGTGTTCGGATGCCGGCACCAGAATCACATTTATGTGGCTCCCAAGCCACATAGGTGTAGAGGGAAACGAGTTAGCGGATAAGGTTGCCAAGGAGGCAGTTACACTGCCCCCGTTGCCTTACAAGGTTCCAGCAAGTGATATTTGCTCTCAGCTGAGACATCTGGTTATGTCCCATTGGGAGATGGAGTGGCAAGACACTCCTCTTCCGAATAAGCTGAGAGCGATAAAAGGTACAACGAAGGTATGAAGGACTTCCCTTTGGGTTTTTTGGAGGGAAGCAGTGGTATTATGTCGTCTTCGGATCGGCCACGCTATACTAACGCACTCCCGTTTATTGAAAGGAAAACCCCTCCGGTGTGTACTTGCGGCGATCATTTTACCATGGTATACATCCTTACGGAGTGTGTGGGCCTGGTCGGTCTGCGCCGTAGTCTAAAACTCCCGCGTATCATCTCCCTCATCCTGTGCAATGACACGCAGACCTCATCATCAGTTTTATGAGGGATAGTGGTCTTTTTTATCATGTTCAATGATGTCCTTTGTCCTAGTGTATTTTTTGTTCACTGCGCTCTTATCCATTGATTTTATTTTAGTTCATGTTGCGTATTTTAATGTGTTATTTTAACTTCTAACTTGATTTATATATATATATATATATATATATATATATATATATATATATATATATTCCAGGCAATGCCTTATTCCTTTGTCACCTGTATTTTCTATTATTTTATTAGAAATAAGGCATTGCGAATTAGATCCACTGATTGTTTTAATCTCATAACCATTTTTCATCACCATTATTTTTAACTCCAATCAGTGGATACATTTTAAAATTTTAATTATGATATCATGTCGTTCATCTCGTTTCATTAGGGGCTGATGACCTTCGATGGTAGTCCCCTTTAAACAAGCATCATCATCATCATCATCATCTTTTATAATTTTAACTTTCCTTAGAACAATGGAGCAACATAGGTCTAATAATCATAATCTCTGAAGTTATGTAACAATAGTTTGTTATAATAAAGCAATAATAAGATCCCAATCCACATTATTTTCCTTTCCATTAAGAATTGAATTCTGATTGCGTATGCCACCCCAAACGGGATGACAAATGTCAGTGAAATTCCACTGTCTGTTGCGCCATGCACGGCGTGCTGAGAAAGAAATGGGCACCACGCTGTGCTCTATGAACACAAGGGGCGAGTTCATCTTCGTCTTAAAATTCATTTGATTGACTGTGCTCCAATGTGTTATATTTTTAGGTCTTCTTATAATAATTTGCAATCATTTCCCTTTCAGAGACTTCTAAATATTTTTACATCATCAGCGAATAATAAGATATCAGAATTTTTGACAGATTTCGGTAGGTCCTTGATTAGCACGGGGAATAACAGATGTCCGAGGTTAGAACCTTGAGGTACACTGGAATGAGTAACGAATGGAACACTCACGTGACCTTGAACAGTCACAAATTGATGTCTGTCTCAGAGATATTAAGAAAATAATTTCAATAAATTATAGGAAAATACAAAATTAGCTAGTTCATGTAAGATCACGTCATGGTTGACTTCGTGAAATGCTCTGGAAAAATCTGTGTAGGTTGCCATTATCCATAGCCATCGAAACTTTGAGTGAATTCCATTAAGTTTGTAACTGTGGTTTTCGAGGTATGAAGTGTTGGAAATCACTTATGGCATGTTGTACATGCCAAAATATTCTCTAATGCAATATTTGCTCAAAAATGTTTGCAACCATAGAGTATTGCAACAGATCGATAATTGTCAAGTGTAGATCTATCTCCCGATTTGTGAACAGGACTTACTTTCATAGTTTTCTAGAGAGTAGGAAAAGTATTTGTGGGAATGGAAATATTAAATATAATGGATAAGCTCTAATATATTTTCACAACCTCTAGTTTTATATATATACAGTGGTATTTGATTCGGACCTGAAGACCTCTAAGGTTTCATTTTGTGAATAGCTTGTATAACTTCAGCTAAGTAGAGAGTCCTCCATTAAGGGGTTTACATTTATTTCATAGTTTCCATTTTCCTGGGCATACACCGAAAAAAAAAAAAAAAAAAAAAAAAGGAAAAAAAAAAAGTCAGCAAAACTGTTGGGTATAGGTTTGTTATTCATAATAACTTTGCCATTTTCGTTTATATTAGATATGCCAAGAGTGTGTAGCTTATGTTTGACAGAAGAGCAAAATTTGTGCATATTGGATGTAAATGTATTCTCTATATCTTGTATATATTTCCAATAAGCCAGCTGAATATCATATTTTACAGACTTTCTAATTTCTTTGAATTTTGAATTATGATATTCACAATTTGCCATTCCTTCCTTCATTCTTTTATGATGATAAGATTTACGTTTAATATTCTTTATAATATTATGAATGAACCAACACAGATATTTCCCTTTCATATTTTTCTTTGAGGGCTCACAGGAGTTTAATACTTCATAGAATGTACAATAAAAATATTTCAGGACATTGTCCTCATCAGAAAAATTCAAAAGTTTACTCCAGTCAACTCTACTCAACTTTCTGTAAAGCAACTCAAAATCAGCTTTATGGAAATTGTAGATGTATCACTCTAGATTGGGAGTTAATTTAGCCTGCCTCTGCCATAGCATACGTCAATATTTAAGGTGGGGTTGATGTTTATCTTCTGGTACAAGGGGATGGGGATCTCTATTGACTGTTTATGCAGAAACCGATGAGAGTACTAGGTCAATGAGTTTACCGTTAGTGTTAATCACGTTATTGAAGTGTTTAATGCTCATCATGTTCATAAAGTTATTTAACTAAACTTACATCTGAGAACCATTGTACAAATCATAACTAGGAGTTAGCCGGGCTGAGTGGCTCAGACGGTTGAAGTGCTGGCCTTCTGACCCCAACTTGGCAGATTCGATCCTGGCTTAGTCCGATAGTGTTTGAAGGTGCTCGGATACGTCCCTCTCCTGTCTGTAGATTTTCTGGCACGTAAAAGAACTGCGGGACAAACTTCTGGCACCTCGGCATCTCCGAAAACCATAAAAGTAGTTAGTGGGACGTAAAGCAAATACAGTAGAAGCCCGTTTATCCGAAATAAAGGGGGCGGAGCCACTTCGGTTGACATGTTTTTTTCGGATGACACATGATAAATATTTTCGGGAGTTAAATTTTGAAATAAAAATGCATAAACTCTGTTAAGCAAAGGTGCCTACTGTATATAAACATTAAAATATTTACATAATATCACTCATTGTATAAAATGAGTGATTTATTCTCAATTTTCTTGGTGCAGTGCTGTCGTGCAGCTATGTCACGCCACCGTTTAATCAACAATACATCAGCTGGTATAGATTCATTACTTTGTTCAACAAAACACAAAGCAGTCTGAAAAAATTAAACAATTATTTTGTTACTACTGAACTGAATACTGTACCAGTATACAGTAATTTTGTTACAGTACTGTAATTAAAACGTGTGGTACTGTATTTTAATAAAAATTCTAAATCAGTCTTACCTCCAATGCATTAAATCCATCATCTAATGTAACTCAATTCTCAGAACTGCTATTGTCAAGGTCAGAGTCATCTGCATAATCTTCATGACGAATAATACATTACTATCAATAATTATATTAATGATGATAATTGCAGTAATAATAATAATTCCTGCTTGTTCAAGAAAAAATGTATCGTGGAACAAACTAAAGGGTAAGAAACTGTTTTGTGTAATGCTACACGTGCATCCTGGCATAAGTCATAAAAATAGGGTTTGCCTAGTAGCTCTCAGCACATATAGGAAGAGAATTACTAATATCGACGGATAAGAATGAGAGGGTAAAAACAAAATGTTAAAAGTACAATTTTGCCAGAGCATTTTGGTTAAGCCGGGTTCCGGTTAAGCGGGGTTCTACTGTAACATTATTATTCATAACTAAGAGTTATTTTAGGAACATTAAAATCTCCTAATATTATGAGTGGCTTGTTAATAAGTGGAGTGGCTGTTTCTATAATTGTGTAAAACTCTTCATATTTAATGAATTTAGTGCCGGAGGAAAGTAAACTATATATATGATCAAAATAAAGAAATGATCAATTAAGAGTTTAATACAGAAAATTTCTAAATCGATTTGAACGGCTTTGTGTTTACTTTTAACTGCTAGAATAACTCCTCCGCCAAGATCTGTACTGGTGATGTGAGGATTATGGTCCCTTCCAAATACTACAAACCTCTCGTCAAACAGCTCTGAGCTATTAATGGAATTTGTTAACCAGGTTTCTGATAGATCAACAATATCGTGATTTTCTCTCACCAGGTTTAGATAAAATTCTGTGGTCATTAATCTTAGCCCCCCTACAATTTTGATAATAAATATTTAATGATTTCTGTGGAAGAGCCATTCAGCTGAGTGATTTAACTTCTGTACACACTAATAAGTGGACACGCTAATAAGTGGACACCTGGACGAGGGACCGCAATAAGGGTGAAAGTGCGTTGAGCGGATAGGAATTTCTGTCTTCTCGGAAACGACCATAGATCTCTGGTAAACTCACTGTGTTATTAAAATAGACCTTAAGCACACAAAAAAAAAGTATGAATTATTTTAGCTTAGTAAGATCCTCTAAATCATTAGTAATAAAAATCTCAGAACTCTTATTCTTCCTTAATCTTGTTATTCCATAATGTACTCATAAGAACTTGTAGTTGTCCTGTTTGAAGTTGCACGAAACAGCCAGTACAACATATTAGAATAATTCCGTATTGACAGTTTTCACTTGACAAAGGAACCGCTAGTAGTTTTTTCCTCACCGGTGCCAGACTTTTATTAATGTAGATGATATTGTCATCAGGTAGGGCAAGATGACATGTAGATAAGTTGCGCTTCACTCTCCGACGCTGCAAGAGGGCTTCTTTGTCAGTTCTTCGGAAGAAACGCACTATTATTCCACCATTAGCCCAGCCGTCACGTTTAAAAAGCCAATGACAAATGTCCATCATATTTATATCCAGAGCTTTCCCCATCAATTTCACAGTCTCGAAGACATCCTCATTTTTCAGTTTAGGATCCTCGAATATTTCCACAGTATTTCGCCGTGAGTATTTTTCAGTGTCATTGACTTGAGACTCAAGTGTCTTAACACGGGACTTCAAATCAAAATTTTCCTGTATTAGCGATTGGGGATTTTCACTAAGGAATTTTATTTCTCCCTTCCAAATAGCCATAGGCTTAGCATAACTGTCCAGTTTCTCATGACTCGTGTCCAACGATTTACACAACCTTTCATGTTCCGTTTGCTCGTTTTTCAAATCTCTGAATTCAGACTGCAGTTCATGTCATGTCTCCATGTTGTTATGAAGTTCAGCTGCACTAACTGTTCCACAACACTTGCCTTGCTTATTCTTAGCGCACTCGGCGTGGTTCCACTTTTCACAAGACATACACTGTACCTTCTTCCTTCCTAGATCGCCATTGCAAATAGTACACCCTGCCATGTTTTGCTTTTGGTTAGCTCCGGCTGCACACAAAACTTAAAATATTTATGGTTGAGTTTGTAGGGTTAGTAAATATGAGTGCATTAAATATTGTAGGCAAAATGGAAAACATTGCACCACTTCTAATCGGGTTGGTCTCACTATTACACTTAGAATTACCACAAACTTCCCAGAGTTCTCGAACGTGCCTTGCTCACTCCATCGCCATTTGATCTATGCATATAAAGCCTTATGGAGGAAAGGAAGGGCACTACAATAGCTGTATTTCTCAGAATCAAAAATTTGTTTTACCCAGCTACTAAAGTTTTAAATTGGAAGCTCAGCTATTAACACATTCGCTGTGCACAAAGTTCTTGATCTTTAGGGCATGGGCTTCTGCAAGCAAAGAGTTTACATTGTAAAGAATATTGGGTATCATCGTGGAATGCAATTTAAGTCTTTTAAATTATTTGAAGTACTGTCATTACTTCAGCTGTTTTAAATTTGGGCATCACAGAAGCAGATATGCACTGTTCGGAACAGAAAAGTGGCGCCCCGTACCTCAGACACAGGAATACTGAAAGAAATAAACATATTATACATTTTAAAATACTTAGTGAGGACTTCAATTTTCTGGTATTATGGTGTAAAGAACACACAGTGAAATGACATGTAATAATAATAATAATAATAATATACAGCATATGTAAGTTATTGGTTTTATGTTCCACTAATTACCTTTTTTACAATTCGCTTTTATGTCGCTCTGACACAGATAGGTCTTACGGCGATGATGGCATAGAAAAGAGCTAGGAGTGCGAAGGAAGCGGCTGTGGTCTTAAGCTACAATCCTGACATTTGCCTGGTGTGAAAACGGGCACGGAGAATAATCTTCAGGGCTGCCAACAGTAGGGTTCAAACCCACTATCTCCCAAATGCAAGCCCCCCGCTGCGTGACCCTAACTGCATGGCCAAGTCACTTGGTACTTTTCTTTTTACATGTTGTTCAAATGACAGTTTATTGAAGGATAAGTGGACTTGATTTGTTGTGGAAAATTTTCATGTTGTCAAAAACAATCTTGTTAATTGTAGACATGATAATAAGCTTTTGGGCTTTTGCCATGTCAGAAAACAAGGTGAAAACCTTTGTTTCGCAGAGAAATTTGCTCCCCCACTTCAGAAGAAAATCTCTTCTGTTGAAGAGCAAGACTTCTCTAATAATTAAGGTTTGAATTTAAGAATGCTTTATCATTGGTCTAGCCGGCTCCGTGGTGTAGGGGTAGCATGCCTACCTCTTACCCGGAGGCCCCAAGTTCGATTCCTGGCCAGGTCAGGGTTTTTTACCTGGCTCTGAGGGTTGGTTCGAGGTCCACTCAGCTTACGTGATTACAATTGAGAAGCTATCTGACGATGAGTTGGGGGCTTCGGCTAGAAAGCCAAGAATAACGGCCAAGAGGATTCATCATACTGACCACATAACACCATCTAATCTGCAGGCCTTCGGGCTTACTAGTGGGCGCTTGGTAGGCAATGGCCCTTCGGGGCTGTTGCACCATGGGGTTTGGTTTGGTTTTGCCGTTGGTCTGTTGTAAGTGGTACCCTCATTCATAACTAGGTGGCTTACTGTGCACTAGCCTTTCAGGTGAGAGGTGATGACACCATCTTAGCTCCAGTTAGGATGCATCTTGTTCCATCGTTGTACATTGTGCAGTAAACAGCAAGGTCTTCAGATGAATCGGCGACAAATGTGGTAGAAGAAATAAATAAACGCTACAGGTCTAGGATTATACAGGAAGCTGTGAAAACTTGAGAAAAATATATGTAAATCAACCATCTATTCAATACACAGTATTGAAATCTAAAAAGATTATTTATCAAACAAAAATGTACATGCTTTGGCTCTTGAAGCTATTAAACTTATTTAAGTGTTTGTGTGCTGATGATGGTAATTCTCTTACTTGTCTTTTCACTATTGTTATTTCATTTCAATGTTTTCCAAATTCATACTCTCCTCATTACCAGATGGTTCACTCTAAGTTGTGGGCTATAGATCATACTTTCAAAACCTGTATACACCTGTCACTGTATTATTCTTACTTCTTTTATCCTCCTACCTGACTCACACTCGTCTTCCTTGTTCTTTCTGTTACACACTTTTCTTTCCATCTTCAGGTCTATTCTATTCTATCCTAATTTTTTGTTTCAATTTACTCATTTTTTATTATTTATTTCTTCTACCACATTCGTCCCTGATTAATCTGATGACGTTGCTGTTTTTTCTGCAATGCACATACAGTGGAACAAGAAACATCTTAATTGGAGCTAAGATGGTGTCGTCACCTCCCGCTTGGAAAGGCTAGCACACAGTGAGCCATCCAGTTACAAACGAGAGTACCACTAACAATAGACCAATGGTAAAGCATTCTTAAATTCAGTCCAATCAATCAATGAATTAATCAATCAGTGAATCAATCAGTCAGTCACTACTGATATGCATTTAGGGCAGTCGCCCAGGTGGCAGATTCCCTATCTGTTGTGTTCCTAACCTTTTCTTAAATGTTTTCAAGGAAATTGGAAATTTATTGAACATCTCCTTTGGTATTCCAATCCCTAACTCCCTTTCCTATAAACGTATATTTGCCCTAAATTGTCCTCTTGAATTCCAATGTTATCTTCATATTGTGATCTTTCCAACTTTTAAAGACACTGCTCAAATTTATTCGTCTACTAATGTCATTCCATGCCATCTCTCCACTGACAGCTCGGAACATACCACTTATTGCAGGTTATAAATTTCATTTCTTGTCCGTATTGAAGATCTACTTGTGATACAAAATTGTTATAATTTTATTATAGACCACCTATTCAATACATAATATGCTAATGTGGAATTACATCCTTATTAAATTATTAACATGGTACATGTTTCGCTCCTTTTAGTGAGCGTCATCAGCCAATTAACATTTACTTAAGGTTTAATTAAGATCATGAACATATTCTATTAAGCTAAAATATGCTTCACAAGCATGAGTGGCAATTCTTACAATAAAATAAAATCAATTTTGTATCACATACCACTTCGTCGAGGAGTTCGTCTCCTTCCTCCCATGTCTTCCCAGCCCAAAATTTGCAGTATTCTTGTAACACTACTCTTTTGTAGGAAATCACCCAGAACAAATTGAGCTGCTTTTCTGTGGATTTTTTTCCAGTTCTGGAATCAAGTAATCCTGGTGAGGGTCTCATATACTGAAACCATACTCTATTTGGGGTCTTACCAGAGACTTATATGCCCTCTCCTTTACATCCTTACTACAACCCCTAAACACCCTCGTAACCATGTGCAGAGATCTGTGCCTTTCATTTACAATCCCATTTATGTGATTACCCCAATGAAGATCTTTCCTTACTGTATATTAACACCTAGGTACTTACAGTGATCCCCATAAGGAACTCTCACCCCATCAGTGGAGTAATTGAAACTGAAAGGACTTTTCCTGTTTGTGAAATTCCCAGCCTGACTTTTAACCCTGTTTATCATCCATCATACTATTGTCTGCTGTCCATCTCACAAGATTATCAAGGTCACTTTGCAGTTACTCACAATCTTGTAACTTATTTATTGCTCTATACAGAATAACATCATCTGCAAAAAGCCTGAACTCAGATTCCATTTCTTTACTCATATCATTTATATATAAGAAAACAAAAGTCCAATAGTACTGTGCCTTGAGGAATTCCAAATTATTACAGGGTCAGATAAAGCTTCGCCTACTTAAATTTCATGATCTGCCGTATCAAATGCCTTAGACAGGCCAGTTGCGATACAGTCCTTTTGACCTCCTTAATCCAAGAAATCTGCTGTATCTTGCAGGAATCCTACAAGTTGAGCTTCAGTGGAATAACCTTTCCTAAACCCAAACTGCCTTTTATCAGTGTAATGCTATTGTTGATCAATGTTATGCGCTTTCAATATTGTAGGCCTTCACATTTAATTTTCTTCCAACTCTGAAGTAGCACTCTTATCTATTCGGTATGGTAAAACTGAATAAAACATAAATGGTTGGAAATTGTATTCTCTATAACTTTTGTTATGTAGTACTTTTCGACAGGACCAAATATATATATATATATACACAGTATAAAATAAGAGTTTTGTCTGTACATTGCTCAGAATTTGAAAAGAATGGCATTTCTGTATCGGTCGTGTCCATAGTAACAAGAAAATGCACTTTTTTCTTTTCCATAATGTCTGTCTGTCTGTCTGTCTGTCTGTCTGCATGTACACGCATCACGAGAAAACAGCTGAAGAGAATATAATGAATATTGGTATGTGAAGTCGGGGGATGACCCACTACAATATAGGCTATAAATAATTTTACTTACATTGAGTGAAATAGTAGTTTAGGGGAATTCCTAACATTTAATTCTCAAATATTTATATTATTAGTGGTCCTATCGATAAATGCTACGTAACTAAAGTTATATAGAATTAAATTTCTGATCATTTATCTCATACATTGTTACTGTACCGGCTTTGATAACACAGATATTCATGATTTTGTATTTTTGTTGCCAAGTCCATATCAACGTTGAGCAACGAAAAAATGGGATAACAGAATTTAATGAAAGTCGGTATATAGAGTCAGGGAATAAGAAACTACATTCTAAGTTATGAACAATTTCATTCGCCCTGTATGAAATTGTAGTTTAGGGGAAGGCGCCTAAAATAAATTTTGAGTACCTATGTTATTGGTCCTGTCGAAAAGTACTACATAACAAAAGTTATAGAGAATACAATTTCCAACCATTTATGTTTTATTCAGTGGCCTGGCCATTCCAGCTCTGGAACTTTGGACTGTTAGATCGGGAGCGTAGTACTGTTCGTTAAAAGTGAGAAAATGTGTGGTTTTTCATTTGATCGAGCGCATAACATTGATCAACAATAGCATTACATTGACCGTTGTTTGTGGTAATGTTCTTTGTCTCTTATGCTGCCGCTCAACTCCGATAGATGGGATTACTGCTGCGTACCGAGTATAACAGCCTGACTGAATATTGACAGGAAATAGCTGGGGAGTTAGAAAACATTCTTCTTTAGCATGTCATTCCTCTGGTTCTTACATTTTCTGATACCGTACTGCTGGTACGTAACTCACTGGTTTGTCATAGTATTCCAGTTATTTGATCCCTACTCTGACACGCAATTTTGAATGAACATTGTGCACTCTTAAGGCAGAGGCTCACTTAGTAGTAGTAGTAGTATGACCTGGTATTACAATTTAGGCATATTCCAGATTATACCACCGCAATTCACTAAATAACTCAATATTCAACTCTGAAAATAGCTGTTTCTTAAAAAGATCTTCTTCCTCTTCACTTTTATTAAATTCTACATACATTTAATTCAAAACTAGCAGTGAAGAGGGGATTTCTCCTCCGGCTTGGAGGAAAAAAATTGCCTCCAAGTCAGATAGATTTTGCCGCCGGCAGTGTAGTGAATTGAGATTTTCTGACTCATCGGGTACTCCTAGGAAACAGATTAGTAAAAGGCCATAGTTTTTGCCCTGGGACTCTCAACTATTTGGACCTCAGCCCCCCTCCCCCTCATAAAAAGACTAAGTGTGTTCATGGATCACGGCTGTCTGTGGCCTGGCCATTCCAGCTCTGGAACTTTGGACTGTTAGATCGGGTGCGTAGTACTGTTCGTTAAAAGTGAGAAAATGTGTGGGTTTTCATTTGATCGAGTATTTCATATGAAATCATTGCTTTTACTCGTGCCATTCCTACTGACGTCATTGTAATGATCTATGTTCATTTCAGTTGGGAAAACCACTATGACAGTCTTTCTGAGGATATAAAAAGGCAGGTGGAGAGTGAGTGTCTGCCATTGTAATGCAATTCCCCAACCTGATTGTGACTGATGGTAGACAAGCGGGTCTACCATTACAATGAAAATTAGCTAAACCAGTCTTCATATGAGAAGGGACGTTAGGTGACTTCCCCGTCACGTTTCTAGTGTAATGTTAAGAGCTGTGCAATTTAATACAATCTTGCTCGCAACTTGTACACTACCTAACCTAGAATTCTGTATACAATGTAGATGCACTGGTACATCAGCTAGTGTCTAATATAATCAGAAAGAATGCTTTTCCAAAGCTTATATGCAATGTATGTCAAACTGACTGGCCTGTAATTTTCAGCTTTATGTCTATCATCCTTTCTTTTATACACAAGGGCTACTATATTTATTTATTTATTTATTTATTTATTTCTTCTTCTTCTTCCTTCGTTATGCCCATTCATAGAGCGCGTTTGAACTTGTTAGTTGGTTTGATGGTTTGAACAACACAGGCGTTTAGCCCCAATACATGTTCACAATAGAGTTCTACCTAAGCCACTCTACAACTATCAAATAAACAAATGAATAGCTAAATATACTAATAATAATAATAATAATAATAATAATAATAATAATAATAATAATAATAATAATAATAATAATAATAATAATAATAATATTATAATAATATTAATAATACTATTAATAATCAGCTGGCCAACGGTTGATTCCCTCTATGAACCGTTTGCCAATATAAACATATAATATCACATGCGCGCTCCCGGAGGCAGACAACTCCTTCTACCAAGTGTCCTTATTGACACTGCACATTCCACACCGCCATTGTTTTTCTACATGACTCACTCTGCATTGCTGTGCTCAGGCAGACCTTGCCTCGCTAGCCATAACTGTGTTTACCTCACACCTCACCTGTTGTAACTTTGTCACAAGGGCTACTATAGCAACTCTTTATTCAAACCTTCATTATTAGAGAATTCTTGCTCGTGGAGAGACGAGATTTTCTTCTGAAGACGCAGAGCAAAGTTCTCTGCGAAACTTACAGGTTTTCACCTTGTTTTCTGACACAGCAAAAGTCTAAAAGCTTATTATGTCTACTATTACAGGCCATGAAAGCATCAGTCTAAATCTTATTGGTTAATAACACACTAAAATTTCAGAGCTAAGTGTTCAAATTGGCAGCTCATGATGGTTTTGAATGGGCTCGCAGTGGACGCAGACTCAGCACACACAGTGAGGCTGGAACATGTGTCTCAGTGTGTACTGAAGCAATTAAGTAACACCAAAAGTTGCACCTCATCATATGACACCCAAATTGACTATAGGATGGTGCGGAGAAGAGACATGCAGCTAGTAATGAACTCCAAGGTCGTTCCTTCTGCTAATATTGCTCCCAGTATAAGCTCTTTGTATTTGATGTACTACTTCATCTCCAAACCTCATCTCTACTTGTCACTGGTACTGAATGCATCAAGTAGGGGAAACTCCCCTGGATCAACTTAGGGACAGTGTTGAACCTCTCCCTCTAGACATTGACCATCTATATATACATATAAAATAAGAGTTTTGTCTGTACATTGTTCAGAATTTAAAAAGGATGGTATTTTTTCTGTATGAGTCGTGTCCACAGTAACAAGAAAATGCTCTTTTTAATTTTCCGTAATTTCTGTCTGTCTGTCTCTCTGTATGTATGTATGTATGTATGTATGTATGTATGTATGTATGTATGTACACGCATCACGAGAAAACGGCTGGAGAGAATTTAATGAAAATCGGTATGCAAGTTGGGGAAAAAGTCGCTAAATCTAGGCCATAAAAATTTTTATTCATGCTGAATTAAATGGTAGTTTAGGGGAAGGCCTAACATTTCATTCTCAAATATTTGCATTATTAGTAGTAGGATCTTAATAAAAATTGGTATGCAAAGTCGGAGAATAGGTCGCTATAATATAGACCATAAGTAATTGCATTCACGCTGAGTGAAATGGTAGTTCAGGTGAAGGCCTAAAATTTAATTCTCAAATATAAGTTATTAGTGGTCGTATCTTAATGAAAATCGGTAGGCAAAGTCGGCGAATAAGTTGCTATAGTCTTGGCTATAAATAATTGTACTCACGCTGAGAAAAATAGTAGTTTAGCGGGAAAGCCTAAAATTTAATTCTCAAATATTTGTTATTATTGGTCCTATCGTAATGAAAATCGGTATGCAAAGTCAGGGAAAATGTCACTATAATCTAGGCCATAAATAATTTATTCACAGTGAGTAAAATGGTAGTTTAGGGGAAGGCCTACAACTTCTCAGTTATATAGTATTAAATTTCCGATCATTTATGTCTTATACATTGTTACTCTACCGGCTAATATAGCAGAGATATTCATGAATTTGGATTTTTGTTACTAAGTCCTATCAGCGGCGAATCACGAGAAAATAGGTAAGCAGAATTTAATAAAAATTGATATGTAAAGTCGGAAATAAGGAACTACAGTCTACGCTATAAATAATTTTATAAGACGCCCTAATATTGCAGAGTCGAAAGAAAACTAAATGTGAAGGGCTACAATATGGAAAGCTCATAAAATTGATCAGCAATAACATTACATTGACCATTGTTTGTTGTGATGTGCTTTTTGTCTTCTGTTGCCTCTCATCTCCGATAGATAGGATTATTGCTGCGCACCGAGTACATTTTTTAAAATTTGCTTTACGTCGCACTGACACAGATAGGTCTTATGGCAACGATGGGATAGGAAAGGCCTAGGAGTGTGAAGGAAGCGGCCTTGTTCTTAATTAAGGTACAGCCCCAGCATTTGCCTGGTGTGAAAATGGGAAACCACAGAATACCATCTTCAGGGCTGCCAACAGTGGGGCTCGAATCCACTATCTCCCAGATGCAAGCTCACAGCTGCGCGCCCCTAACCACACCGCCAACTTGCCCGGTTGTACCAAGTGTAACAACCTGCCTGAATATTGGTTGCAAGTAGCTGGGGGAGTTAGATAACTTTCTTCTTTAGCATGCCATTCCTCTGGTTCATAAATTTTCTGATACTACTGGTACGTAACACACTGATTTGAATGAGCAGTGTGCATATTTAATGGAATAATGGCTGTCTGCAGCCTGGTCATTCCAGCTCTGGAACTTCGGACTGTTAGATCGGCACCATAGTAGCCTACTGTTCGTTAAAAGTGAGAAAATGTGCAGTTTTTCATTTCATCGAATATTTAATATAACATTGCTTTTAATCGCTACATTCCTACTGACGTTTTTTTAGTGACCTATGGTGACTTCAGTTAGGAAAACCACAAAGTCAGTCTTTCTAGAATCCCGTAGCAAAGCACGGGTACATCAGCTAGTCTAACATATAACATAGTTACTGAAAAAATCTGAGTTAATGCAACATAATTCATGTGCTTAACAAAACCAGGAAAGTGCCTTGTATGGAGGTCTAGAGATTGGAAGAGGAGCTTTAGCCACAGTAAAACTCAATAAGACAGCTGTCAGGAATTGGCACCAAACTAAGGCCGATACTGACCTATTCTGCTAGAAGGAACTCAATATATCTGTCGCTAATTGGGCCATTGCAACTACCGAATTCAAACACTTTCTTGAGCTTTATCAGCAGCCAGATAGGCCTGAGGGAGCTAATGATTTGTATAGGTTGACCAGATTCTGTCATCGTTCTATAGAGGATATTGCTTTTGTCTTACACATCAAAGATGGATGTTGGAAGGTCCTGTCGAGTCCGTCAGATATTCTCGAGTGTTGGAGGAATTAATTTGATATCATCTGCCAGGAGTTTGCACATCTGCATATTCCTAGGGCTGATCTAGTCCAGGACTGTGTAGCTTTCATCACACCTGCCAGAGCTACAGTTGCCATCCTTGACATGAAAAATGGGAGGGTGATTGGACCTGATTACATTCCTGTTGAGATGTGGAAAAGAAACTGAATCCTTAGCAGATGTCTTTAATAAATGTATTTAGGACAGCAAGATATTCTCTATCTGGCAGACCAGCATCTCAGTGCCTGTCTGGAAAGGTAAAAGTGATGCCACTAACTGTATCAATTGCCATCCTATAGGCACCGTGCAGATAGATCAAAAAGCTACTACTAGCGCTACATAGTGGCCCGTTCTGAAACAAGAGGTGAGGAGTAGCGTGAGAGTCTCAGTACAACATGTGTGATATTCGAACAAGTTGCGGGTTTAAAGCGATTCAATTCGGGGATCTAAGTGAATCATCATGCAATAAGGGAAGATACCTTGTTGTCAGTGGCCACGTGAACGGCATTGAAGAGTTAATTTCGAATGGTTTCGGATACATCACAGGAAAAGTCACCTGTCAAATGTCTGTCACTTTGCCGCCTTATATCGTGAAACTTGAGGTAGGCAAGGTGTAGTTAGGTAACAATTTATAAAGTTTATTTAGTAAGGATTACTTAATACATGTTCGCTAAGTTGTACGTATTTTTATTTTGTGTTCAGGTTGACCAGAATTGTAATGTGTCTACCAGCGAATGTTCCTGTCATGCTGGCGCCAGAGGAACTTGCAAACACTTAGCTGCGGTAGTGTATTATATAAATAATGAAAGTGTTGTCTCCAAAACAGACTGTCCACAACAATGGGGGAAAACTGACTCCATAAACAATGTCAGCAGTAAAATATAGAAAATGCAAACGCGTAAAAGAACTGTTCCGTAAAAAGACTTTGGAAACATCTCTTCCCTCCTTCGAATTAACTGAGGATATTTTAAAACACATCCCTTGCAGTCTTCGTACAATGCTTCGAGCAGAAGCAAGTACTGAAAGCGAACAATCGTGCAGGGCTGTAGTCACCTCATTGATAGTCAGGGTAGTGAATTTCCTTACTAGGCCATAATATGAAATGTTTCGTACGCTGTGCTAGTTGCATAAGCACGGTCGTAAAAATATGTGAAATTGTTGTCCTGTGAGTGCCGAATAGCACTCTCAAAGCAGAATAGGACAGTCCGGTTTTCATTTTCACTAAGAAAATCAATAATCTTGTTTCTTTACATAATTTTGAAACATTACAGTTTGGTAATAACGCAAGCAGCAAGGCAAAGATATTGAAGTTCACACCTGTTAAATCACACATTTGTGTATTGTTCTTTGTAGAACTGTAGCCTTGGAAACCTGGACTCTTGTTATCTGCATGATCGTCTTCCGTTCCACACATTTTATCATGTTTCGTAATGTCCCCTCCCAGACCGAAATTAAGTGGAAGGCATGGTTTTGTATTTACATCGTTTTCATTTATTGAACAAGAAAACGTGAAGTCTGAACAATGAAAATCAGATGCATCTGTTCCCACAGATGTATCCTTGGTTATGTTACTTGGGCAAACTGTACTTGAAAATTTTCCGTCTGATTCTTCTTTTTTTAATCGCTTGAGTTGTCTGTGAAAGTGCTGTAAGCTGGGTCCCGGCGACACATTCCTCTGATTGTATTCATCCGGAAATATTGTAGGAACATAGGCTGGACTTGGTGGGTGTCCAGATCTTCTGTTTCCAATGAAATATGCACTACATACTCTTGAGTAAGTCATAGGTTGTCAAAGTGATTCATCAGTGCTAAAAATTAAAACCAAAATTAAATTAAATCGGATCAATTGAACTTATTGCAAACATGTGCAGTACGTATGTGTAGGCCTACTTACTTCGTTTGGTTAACTGCTTGTATCCATCGCCTCCTTCGGTCCACTTCTATCGCTCATTTTGTAAAACAATAAAATTGTACTTCACTTCCCGTATTTGCGTAAGTGTTGGAACATCCGACAACACAACAGTCAATTGCGTTTACTTGATCTCCTTATCTCTGCCATTATCATCGGAGTAACTACACGCTCAGTCATAATAGAACAGCTACTGCGAGTCTGGAGACTGCCTCACGTGTTGTTCTCCTCCCGGCCGCTAGAGCGACACGCATGGTGCCTGTACGTCTCCTCTGTACATGCTGAATATCTTTGAGCGTGTCATTGAAGTCAGTCTGCGCAGCATCGTTACAGTCTTGTCAAACCGATGTGTCTTTATGAAAAAGTTGATGAACAGCAGCTGTCATCTATGTTACCAGACTGCTGACAGAGACATAGGGAACAGAGAAGGACAGTCCATCTAGCCTATCGTCGCGGCCACCAAATTAGGCGGGTGAGGAAAACTGCGCTGTCGTCAGATATGGGAACGGCAAAGCGACAGATGGCTGAGGGTCGCTTACCACCGAGCACGGATTGGCAACGCTGATCGTGCAGTGCTGTCTAATTGAAGCCCATCCGCTCCAGGCCACATTACCCGAGTCATGCAGCTGTTGAGCTCGCACCATAAGTGCAGTTAAAATGGATAGTGAATGTGAATTGATTTGGGCTCAAGTCAAGTGAGAAGTGGCAGAGATGACCAAGACATTCAAAATAAAGTACGTAGAAAAACTCACGTCAGAAGCAATCGACCGTGTGACTGCTGCAGATTGGGAAAAGTGATTCAATCGCGCGGAAAAACTTCAAACAGACGATTGGGCTAAGTAAATAGTAAGGGATGAAAGAATGGAGTCATTCATCATCAGCGTAAATGACGACTCGACAGATAGTGTGGTATGAAAATCAGCACATAGAAAAGCAGGACCAGGGTGATATTGAGAGGAGAACGACAAGGAAAAGGCATTGTGAAACTTGGTGGTCAAAGCCTTAAAATTGTGTACAGTTTCAAATAACTAGAGAGTGAGTTAATGAAGAATTCAAGGCTGGACATGGAGATTATAGCAAGAGGGTGCAACAGGGCAGTGCATTCTACCAGAGAGTAAGAAACCTCGTCTGAAATAAGGAAGTACCAAGGAAGTGTAAAGATATAATGTACAAAATTTATTATGCAGCCATATTGACTTAAGCGGCTGAGAACTACGTAGACATTGGCAAGTAGGGATGAGAGTAGAATTCAAGCCAGCGAAATGAAATACCTAAGAAATACGTTAGGAAAGACAGTGAGAAACAAAGATCTTAGAAAGGAAGTTGGAATAGAAAACCTAAATGAGAGAATTGATATGATTAAATCAAGATGGTTTGGAAATGTAAAGAGGATGGATGAGAAAAGAATACCAAAACATGAAATTGAGATAAAGTTCAAAGGAAAGAGAGCAAGAAGGATTATTTAATTTAATTTCCGGGTTCAACCGTGTTGTAGTTGTCTGCACATAATGTACAGTTTGCCGACGCTTTGAATACATTGCAGTATTCTTTGTCAAGGCGACTGAAATACCCCTACTCGATCTGAGGTAATCAGTCTCCCAGGCAGAAATTTACACTACTAGAGTGGCCCTGACCTTGGCCTTTTATATCCTAGCCTTTCTGGCTGACGTAAGCCCTGGCTGTCTCGTGAGTATTCTAGAAGGTATGTGTCACAGCCATGTAGTGGGGGCTTGCCCGCGCTGTTATGTAATGGGGTTGTGGTCTGTATGTCTTAAACTATGAATGATAGGCATCCAAGAATTACTGATTTTATATCCAGGGCTTACGCCAGCCAGAAAGGCTAGGATATAAAAGGCCAAGGTCAGGGCCACTCTAGTAGTGTAAATTTCTGCGTGGGAGACTGATTACCTCGGATTGAGTAGGGGTATTTCAAGATAAAAATTTCATTGTTCTGTATTGAAAAGTATCACAGTTAAAATTGAAATAATAAATGAGGTTCAACCTATTCAATACAAAAGAATAAGAAATGCAGTGATTGCATTCTTATTTAATAATAAGTAGAAGTGGTACCGGTTTCGACCCTAGTCCAGGTCATCATCAGCCGATTAAAACATGAAAAACAATGCATAGGAAAAATAAAATAAAAGATCAAGTTCACTCCGGATCAGTAGAAGAGGCGATCTAAATATGACGGGGGTAGACACTGTAAAATTCAGAAAAGTAAAATGTAAGTCACTTAAAAGAAACAGTGCATAATTTTCTGAACAGCAGTATGGCACACGCAGTATTAGGCAAAGTCTTGTAATGTTTATGAAAATCGGAGAATGATTAAATGAGCTAGCTTGTATACACTGTCAGGCACAAAGTCATAACACAATCGAACACATATGGAGATCCATGATCATACTGAAGCTGAAGATGAGTAGATCAATTGAAGTAACTTGCCAGCTCCTGGTGATCAGCGCGATATATTCAATATCAGGCACTGTGGTTTCAAATGCCAACATAAAATGAAGAATAACTTTATGATCCAGTGTTTGCTTCGGTCGCGGGAATGTAAGTATATATAGATACATATAATATAATTCAATATAATTGAATAAGTAATTATGATCCTGTAGAATTTTTGGAACAGTTGACATGAAAAAGAAATTGTGAAGAGAAAAAAATAGTAAAAAGCGCAGTACCAGAAACAAATGAAAACATATATGCACAGTGCGCTATTTTTTAAAATGTAAAAAATTCAGGTCGTGATTGAAGTAGTCAAAGTTCGCGCAAGGCAAGAGTTAAATTTGAATGAGAAGAACCGAAATGAAGGTGGCACTGAAGGTTTTTTTTTGAGGTGAAAAGAAAAGAAAGGATAAATTAATAGAGGAAGAGGAATAGTGGAATAAGAGAAGAATAAAAGAGATTGAAGTTAAACGGTGTTGAGGAAGGATAAGATAGGGAGATGAAGGAGGGATAGTTAAGGGTGGGTTATTGGAGGTAGAAAATGTGGGTAGGAACTTTGTAAGGCATGGAAAATAGAATTGGGGTTTAGAAATTTAGAATTTTTTAGAAGAAGGATTAGGAAGTCAAAAAGGATTTTGCGTTTTTCAGAAATGTCGTTTAAATTGAAATTAGGGTTGAAGTATTGGTCAGGGTGAATAAAGCAATTTTCAGTAGTGTTTAAGAGGGGGCCTTTGTTAATGATTTTAAGTATTTTCATGTCTTTTTCAATATTGGTGAAATTGTGCTTGGAGTCTTGTATGTGTTGTCCTATGGCAGAGAATCTGTTGTATTTAATGGCGTTGATATGTTCGGAGTATCTGATATTGAAGTTGTGACCAGTTTGTCCGGTGTAGGAGGAGCTGCAGTTGTTAAATTTGAATCTGTATACTCCAGATTTATAAACAACAGATTTATTTAGTGATTTAGAGTTGTGTAAAATATCAAAATTTCTATTGTTAGTTCTAAAAGAAATTTTCATGTTGTGTTTTTTAAAAACATTAGTTATTTTATAAGCATCTTGAGTGAAAGTGAAAGTGAAAAGTGCAGTTGGTTTTGTTATGTCTTTAGATAACATGGTTTTAGGACGGTGTTTGAATTTGTTGATGATACGGTTTATGAAGGAGTTGTTAAAGCCATTGAATTTAGCGATGTTATGGATAGTGTTCAATTCATTATTTAAATCTTTTTTAGACATAGGGGTGTTAAAGGCACAAAAAATTAAGCTGTTATAAGTAGCGCGTTTATGTGCTTGAGGGTGCGAAGAATCTTGTCGTAATGTGGTTGCTGTTTGGGTGGTTTTCTGAATATTTTGTAAGATAAAGAAGAAGGGTGTCTAGTGATAGTTAAGTCTAGAAAATGAAGAGTTTGGTTGTGTTCCGATTCAAGGGTGAATTTAATGTTAGAGTCTATGTTGTTGAGGTGAAGAAGTGTAGAGGCTGCGTTGGTTGATTCTTCATTTAAAATTACTAATGTGTCATCGACATATCTGGCCCAAAAGAGGATGTTAGAGAAATTATTATTATTAATTTTTGTGTTCTATAAGAAGTCAAGGTAAATTTCAGCAAGAATGCCTGAAGCTGGTGAGCTCATGGCCAAGCCATCTTGTTGATAAATGGTGTTACCAGAGGTAAAATAATTATTGTTGAGAACCAGTTTTAAAATAGACATGAAGTCTTGAATTTCAAGTTTACTCAGGTTACTGAATTTGTTTAGGTTGTTGTTTATTATGGGGAATAATTTGGAAATTGGAATACTAGGGTACATGTTTACAATGTCAAAAGAATGGAGAGAAAAATTTGGTTGGATATCAAAGTTCTTTAATTTGTTGATTAGTTCAGAAGTGTTTTTGATAGATTTGTTGAAATTCAAGACTTCATGTCTATTTTAAAATTGGTTCTCAACAATAATTATTTTACCTTTGATAACCCCATTTATCAACAAGATGGCTTGGCTATGGGCTCACCAGCTTCAGGCATTCTTGCTGAAATTTACCTTGACTTCTTAGAAAACACAAAAATTAATAATAATAATAATAATAATAATAATAATAATAATAATAATTTCTCTAACATCCTCTTTTGGGCCAGATATGTCGATGACACATTAGTCATTTTAAGTGAAGAATCAACCAACGCAGCCTCTACACTTCTTCACCTCAACAACATAGACTCTAACATTAAATTCACCCTCGAATCAGAACACAACCAAACTCTTAATTTTCTAGACTTAACTATCACTAGACATCCGTCTTCTTTATCTTACACAATATTCATAAAACGACAAGATTCTTCGCACCCTCAAGCACATAAACGCGCTACTTATAACAGCTTAATTTTTTGTGCCTTCAACACCCCTAAGTCTAAAAAAAGTTTTAAATAATGAATTGAACACCATCCGTAACATCGCTAAATTCAATGGCTTTAACAACTCCTTCATAAACCGTATCATCAACAAATTCAAACACTGTCCTAAAACCACGTTATCTAAAGACATAACAAAACCAACTGCACTTTTCACTTTCACTTTCACTCAAGATGCTTATAAAATAACTAATGTTTTTAAAAAACACAACATGAAAATTTCTTTTAGAACTAACAATAGAAATTTTGATATTTTACACAACTCTAAATCACTAAATAAATCTAATGCTTTTTCTAAATCTGGAGTATATACAGATTCAAATGTAACAACTGCAGCTCCTCCTACATAGGACAAACTGGCCGCAACTTCAATATCAGATACTCCGAACATATCAACGCCATTAAATACAACAGATTCTCCGCCATAGGACAACACATACAAGACTCCAAGCATAATTTCACCAATATTGAAAAAGACATGAAAATACTTAAAATCATTAACAAAGGCCCCCTCTTAAACACTACTGAAAATTGCTTTATTCACCTTGACCAATACTTCAACTCTAATTTCAATTTAAACGACATTTCTGAAAAGCCCAACATCCTTTTTGACTTCCTAATTCTTCTTCTAAAAAATTCTAAATTTCTAAACCCCAATTCTATTTTCCATGCCTTACAAAGTTCCTACCCACATTTTCTACCTTCAATAACCCACCCTTAACTATCCCTCCTTCATCTCCCTATCTTATCCTTCCTCAACGCCGTTTAACTTCAATCTCTTTTATTCTTCTCTTATTCCACTATTCCTCTTCCTCTATTAATTTATCCTTTCTTTTCTTTTCACCTCAAAAAAAAAAACCTACAATGCCACCTTCATTTCGGTTCTTCTCATTCAAATTTAACTCTTGCCTTGCGCCGACTTTGACTACTTCAATCACGACCTGAATTTTTTACATTTTAAAAAATAGCGCACTGTGCATATATGTTTTCATTTGTTTCTGGTACTGCGCTTTTTGCTATTTTTTTTCCTCTTCACAATTTCTTTTTCACGTCAACTGTTCCAAAAATTCTACAGGATCATAATTACTTATTCAATTATATTGAATTATATGTATCTATATATTCTTACATTCCCGCGACCGAAGCAAACACTGGATCATAAAGCTATTCTTCATTTTATGTTGGCGTTTGAAACCACGGTGCCTGATATTGAATATATCGCGCTGATCACTGGGAGCTGGCAAGTTACTTCAATTGACTACTCACCTTCAGCTTCAGTACGATCATGGATCTTCATATGTGTTCGATTGTGTTATGACTTTGTGCCTGACATTGTATAAAAGCTAGCTCATTTAACCGTTCTCCGCTTTTCATAAACATTTTAAGACTTTGCCTAACACTGCGTGTGCCATACTGCTGTTCAGAAAATTACGCACTGTTTCTTTTAAGTGACTTACATTTTACTTCTTCTGAATTTTACAGTGTCTACCCCCGTCATATTTAGATCGCCTCTTCTACTGATCCGGAGTGAACTTGATCTTTTATTTTATTTTTCCTATGCATTGTTTTTCATGTTTTAATCAGCTGATGACCTGGACTAGGGTCGAAACCGGTACCACTTCTACTTATTATTAAATGAGAATGTAATCACTGCATTTCTTATTCTTTTGTATTGAATAGGTTGAACCTCTTTATTTATTATTTCAATTTTAACTAGGGGTATTTCAGTCGCCTTGACAAAGAATACTTCAATGTATTCGAAACGTCGGCAAACTGTACGTGATGTGCAGACAACTACAACACGGTTCAACCCGGAAATTAAATTAAATAATTCTTCACACCGTGGAAGCTTCACTTCTAAGATCAAGAAGGAGACCTAGAACAAGGTGGATCAATTCAGTAATGAGTAATGCAAGAAGCAGCAGCCTGGACTGAGACAAAATGATGGAAGGGGAATAGTGAAAGGAGAGAGTAAGGTGAAGTGCCATAAATGCTCCGACCCAGCAGGTGCTGGATGAGGGGAAAGGAGGATGATGAAAACTAGATGGTGGCCGCACATTATTACATCATTGTAAATTTGCCCCCTTCGTGTCCCCAACACAAATTTCATTGGTTGATAGCCTACCCACCAATAGTGTTGTTTATTATTTCACTTCCTATATAATTTTTAATTTTGTTGAAGCTCTATAATCACATTGTCACACTTTTGTCATGGAATAAATACATTGCATTAGGAATTTGATCACGAGGAAAAATATTTATGAATGTATTATCACACAGCATTGCACATCTCTATCAATAAACCTATTCTTTGTTAAATACCCATAAAAACAGGCTGGGATTCTTAGAGGGATCCATGAATAGGGCAGGAAGGAAGAAGTAGTCGAAACAGGTATATTTGTAAGATCCCAGGATAGGAATATGTAGAATGGGGAACCTTAGAGATTAGAACATAGTGCGAAATCATTCAAAAGAGAATCTCAAATCTAATACAACGTTGAGTAGAACAAGTTCTTACAATTTTGGAATAGAATGTGAAACAGCGTAATTACATCAAACATTTTCTCCGACCTCTCAGCCAATAGGCTACTAAAGTGAACAAATTATTACAGCTAGGGAATATTAAAAAAAAAAAAAAAATTAGCAATACAAGGCACTAGAACTTGTCCAGATTACATAGAATATGAAAAACATTAATCAGGAGCAAAGAAGTCTGGCTTTTTCACAGTAGCATTAAAAATTTATGTCAAATGTCAGTAATTCCACTAAGCAAAATGACTTAAGATTTTTTTGGACATGTAAAGATGAGAAAAGAATACCAAAATCTCAAAATAGGCCACTGTCTAAGAATTGGAACACTATTCTTTGTAAACCCCTTTCCTTTCTTTTTTCTTCCAATAGTCTTTCCAACAGTTTGCATCTGTGCATAACATTATAATTGAACTTAAGACCACATACACTGGGATTTTTGGTTGGAGTAAATAGCACCGAACAAGAACACAGTTCACCATACTGCACAATACAGTGTTAAAAAAGGGTAACACCTCAGGACTACCATAAACAATTTTTAAAGGGCGTTGATACTCAGTCCATGCTGAATAAGTGAAGAGAAGAAAAGGATGAGTCCATTTATCATCATGCTATCCAATTCCAGGTTTGATTTTGCAAATTTCTGAAAAGGAGGATTAAAAAAATGGTAACACTCATAAGTGGTAATTGTAGAATAAATGTCAACAAGCCTCAAAAGGTGTTAGAAATTCAAATTTCCAATGTGGGCTCATCTAAGATGAGCCTTCAAGGATCATTACTAATGTCATCACTGGTAACACCCTTGGTTTATGGCTTTTATTAGTTTTATTGTCGCTGTTCCCCATAAAAATGTTGTAATATAATGTGGACTGATGAGACTAGGGAACATCGGTGCTTATATAGCCCATAAGAAGGTATGAGAATAGTTGAGTAAACTAGTCATATTCAAGGATGGCAAAGAACATGATAGAGAATTCTAGGTGCCGTTTACATGAGCTAGTGACGCAGCAAGGATTGGCTGGTGTAAGACGATGGCCAGACAGTATGATGCTGGCTGGTTCGTAGTAGAGATGGCCTTGTTTGAGACTGAGTTATACCATGAATGGAACTTCCAGATGTTTGGAGAACTACTGGCGAATGAAGGTAAGGCCTGCTGTTACAGCGTCTAGAGATAAAGTAAAGTTTAATCTGATGTGACCTACTTAGGAAGTAAAATCACTTCAGACGGAAAAAGTTCAGCTGATATAAAGAGCAGAATTGCACAGGCAAAGTTAACCTATTACAAGAAAAGGGTGCTGCTTACATCAAGGAATCTAAAAGTGGAGGTCAAAAAGGGATTTATTAAATGCTATGTCTGGAGTGTAGCCTTGTGTGACTCAGAAACGTGGAGTATTGGTGCATGCGATAAGAAACGTTTGGATGCATTTGAGATGTGGTGCCACGAACCTACTATGCTGGCGTAGCAGGGGAGAGGTGATACTCCCACGTGGTGCGTCCCAGGTGGCGGATAGGGGGGTCCTAACCAGCTTGCTGGCGGACTTGCGGAAAATAAAATACCTCTCGCGGACTAAACACACAACCCCCTGTGGGTGGGGGACACAGATGAAGAATTCACCTACGGTATCCCCTGCCTCTTGTAAGAGGCGACTAAAAGGGGCAACCAAGGGATGATCAAATTATAACCATGAAACTACTTGTGATTAGTACAACCATGTGGGGAACACCATGGGTTGCTTTTATTTGCGCGTAGTACCACTATGTTGTGTACCAAATATTTTTGTGATTAGTAGCAAACGTGAGCGCAACGGCTTTTACAGTACCTGTGATTGGTAGCACTATATGAGCGACACCGTGGGATGTGGGAACCCGTGGTTCTGGCTTGCCTATGATTAGTACCCACTATATGAGGAACACCATGGGATAGTACGAGTCCTGTACTGTGACGTGAGCTAGTGACGCAGCAAGGCTTGGCTGGTGTAAGAAGATAGCCAGACAGTATGATGCTGGCTGGTTCGTAGTAGAGATGGTCTTGTTTGAGAGTGAGCTAACACCATAGGTTTGCGTTGCCTGTAAATGGCGCCGCAATGTGCAAAACAGTGTAGGTCTTTAATACATGTGCAAATTTTGTTACCTGTGTGTAGTACCATAATGTGTGGAATACCGCGAGTCTACGCTACTCTTGATTAGTACCGCGACATGACAAATACCATGGTTCTACTTTCCTAGCGATAAGTATCATTGTGAGGAGCCACTGACTTGGATTTTGGACCCCTTTCAACTACAAGTATCATCAAATCCTGACCACCTGGGTTTAATCCACCATCCTTGTAGAGCTCCTCCTGGTTTCAACTTACCGAGAAGGGAATGGACATCTCTAAACAGAATCAGAACAAACCATGGAAGGTGTAAATTCTGGCTTCACAAGTGGGGAAAATCTGAAGACCCATTCTGCGACTGTGATAATGTGACTCAGACCATCCAGCACGTTGTTATGGACTGCCCAAAAAGAAGATTCAATGGATCCGTTAAAGAATTACATAGTGCCTCTACAGAAGCAGTGGACATCCCACCCATCCATCCCATCCCATCCCATCCCATCCAATCCCATCCCATCCAATCAATCCATCCGTCTGTCCGTCCGTTCATCCATCCATCCAGTGGATGTTTTTGGGCTTTTAATTTGTCATTTCATTTCATCTCATTTCGTACCATTAGGGGCCAATGACGTAGATGTTAGGCCCCTTTAAACAACAAGCATCATCATCATCCTTGAGATGAGTTGCTCGGGGGAGATGGAAAAGATCTCTTGGACAGTAAAGCTAACAAATGAAGAAATTCTTTCTCCATTATATTTCATTTTATCACCTCCCTAATATTGTTATCTGGTTGATGTGGTTTCTCAAGCATTTGTGACAACTTGAAATAAGTTTCAGATATCCTAGATTGTTACAGTTTGATGTGGAATAAATTTCAGATATCCTAGATTGTTACAGTGAGTTGTGGAACATCTGCATACTCTCTGTCTCCTGTTATGTCACCACTGTTCATGTTTAGATTGCTACTAGACCTATTCTAGCAGTGTTATTTCATGATTTCTTCACAGGTTTTATAATATTTCAATTTGTTAAATATGCTTACAGCTATAGGGGAAGGGTGCAGTGATGCTGATGTAGCATGCCTGACCTTAGCATCACATGATCGAATTGGTTTGGAGGCCATTCGTACTCTCCACAGACAGCTGGATGATGATGCAAACGGCAATGTAGATCTCTCAGAGTCAGATGAGGTATGTTTTGACTTTTCTGATAAATTACTTTAGTGTATTTCTGCTTAGATAATTATTCTTGATGTTTTTCCTTTTTGCTTTTGCCCCCAGTTTCTGAGGGAAGAACTGAAATATGAAGAAGGGTATGAACGTAGGCAGCGAGCCTTCCATAGAAATGATGATAACCACATTTCAGTAAGAGAATTGTGGGAGGCATGGATTCGATCTGAGGTAAGCATATATGTTCAATATTCATTTCTTTTTATTGTTTTTCTTTTGCTGCTTTTCTAATTCCGGTATATGTGAGATTGTAGTGGAGTTCAGTCCAGGGTACTGTGTTATAATCTTTATACTGTGCATATACACTAGTGTCTAAATGTTTAAACTCGCCTGTGAAATTCGCTATAAATATTCTTGAATCTAATACTTAATTGAGATTTGTTGGATTTCTGATCTGCTTCCTGTTGCAGGTACTTGTCCATTTTGATCTATTGCACACTAAAATAGTTATTATTTAGGTATCTGGAGTGATACCTGTAATCAAATCTTCAGCCTGCATGCACCTAACATGTACCTGGATTTTGTTATATTGTTATTCCAGCAATTTACAAACCTTAAAAGACTCTATTATCGTTGTTGAAATAGTCTATTTTTAGCTATAATACAAACTACTTTCCCTCCGTTTTGAATGTCTCTGTCACTTTAGACTGTTTTTGAATGCTGACTTTTCAATGTATGTGTGTGTGTGTCTCTGTGTATGTATGTATGTATGTATGTATGTATGTATGTATGTATGTATGTATGTATGTTCAGTCCTCAGCCCAAAGGCTGGCTGGATCCTCAACAGCTCTGCCATCAGCTGTCATAGATGGCCTACCCTAGGCATTAATGAAGAGGCGTACTAGGAAAATGAGGAATGATGTAGTTTCCCGTTGCTTTCCGCACCAAGCCAGAAGTTGCTATTACATATCGGTTTGCCAAGCCCACTGAAATGCATGCACCAACCAACCCTATGAGCAACGTTTTCACACCATTCATAACAGCGACTGGCTGCGTAAGGAATGGTATTACTAGCATCGCTCATACCTCAGTCACTTTCATATTGTCAAAGCCAAGGTTAAGACAGAGACAGGTCAATGAAAGTAACAAAATTACTCTAAGCACACACCAGAAGACACAGTGCACTGTAAACACTAGGTTTCGACAATGACCTAGTTTTCCTTTCTCCGTTTCCTTTTTACTATACCTTTCGTACAAACATACAACCTTCAACATCCATGCACTTGTCTTTCAGCCATTCCTCCTATTTCTATTTTTAATTCCTCAATCGCCTGTATTCTTTCCTGCCCTCCTAATTTTTTTTCATTCCTATCCTTTTGCCATTTGACAGTGAGGTCTAGTACACTGGTTCGTGGTTGATCTTACATCTCTCCCTAACATTTTCACGACTCTCCACTCTTCATATATTATGTTTCCTTCATCCGTTCCATTTAGTCCTTGCGTAACATGTTCTTTGAAACAATCCCTCACTCTCTTATCCTTCAACTTATCTTTGTTGAAATCATCTATTTTTAGCTATAATACAAACTACTTTCCTGCCTTTTTGAATGCCTCTGTCAGTTTAGACTGTTTTCGAACACCGACTTCTCTTCAATACTGCTACAGTTTTTGCAGGTTAAAGGCTAGTTTTCCTTTTTACTATATGCAGCATCTCCCCGCATTCCTTCCTCTCTTCAATATCTTTAGCTTCAGATGGCATTTCATGACCAAGTTGTGGTCAGAGTTCATGTCTGCTCCTGGGAAGGTCTTACAGTAAAGCACCTGGTTTCTGAATCCCTGCCTAATCATAATGAAGTCTATTTTGATATCTTCCAGTGTTTTCAGGTCTTGTCCATATATACAGACATCGTTTCTGGTATTTGAAGACTAAATTTGATTATATAGGTGTTGATTCCCATAGGGAATCTGAAATACTTGTTCCAAATGAATAAATTAATAATACTAATATATTGGTATAGTAAATTATGATCCATAGAGAATTCTACCAGCCAACTTCCTCTTACATTCCTTTGTCCTTGTCCAAATTCTCCTACTGCATTACCTTCTCTTCCTTGGCCTACTACTGCATTTCACTCTCCCATCACTATTAGATTCTCATTTCCTTTTACATACTGGATTCTTTTTATTTCATCATTGTCCACTGAACTAGTAAATATGTAGACCTGCTGCACTATTTTGGTGGGCATTGGCTTGGTACCTGTCTTGAGAACAATAATCCGTTCACTATGCTGGTCATAGTAGCTTTCCCACTGCCCGAGTTTCTTATTCATTATTAAATTCCTGCATTTCCCTGTTTCATTTTGTGTTGATAATTCTGTAGTTGCCTGACCAAAAATCTTGCTCTTCCTGCCAGCATACTTCAGTTACACCAACTACATCTAACTGTAGTCTATCCATTTCCTTTTGCAGCGTCTCTAGCCTGTTCTGACGATTCAAACTTTTATCATTCCATGCTTCAACTCTCAGAATGTCGGTATTCATCTTCCTGATGATTGCCCCCTCTCTTGTAGTTCCCACCCAGAGATCCAAATGGGGGACTATTTTATCTCCCGAACATTTTGCTCGGCATGAAGTTGTTGTCGGTACATAATTCATTTATACATAGAGAGCTGCATGTCCTCGGAAGTTGGTTATGACTGTAGTTTTCCATTGCTTTCAACCGTGTAGCAGTATCATAGCTAAGCCATGTTAAATGTTATTACAATGCCACGTCAATCAATCAGTCAATCATCCAGATTGCCGCCCTCGCAACTTCTGAAAGGCTGCTACCCTTCTTTCATTAGCCTGGTTTCTTGACAGATTCCCATCCAGTGTGGTTGTACATTAAGCTCAGCTACAGGCTTCATTGTGACGCACAAGCTGCCCCACTATGGCAAGGTCAGATGGTTCACAAAGAAGGCAATAAAGTCTTGAAGGAAGTAGATGATGGCTGAATAAGGAGGAATAAAATTCAGACTAGCACAAGCAAATGAAGCCTTTCTTAAGAAAAGGAGTTTTTCTCACTTCGAACATTAATATAGGCATTAGAAAAATATTTTTATTCTTCTGGAGCGTGTTACTATATGGAAGTGAAACATGGACAATAACTAGGACAGAAAGAGAGTAGAAGCTTTTGAAATCTGGTGTTGGAGAAGGATGCTGAAGGTGAGATTGGTGGACAGAAACGTGAATGAAGAGATACTGAATTGATTTGGTTAGAGGAGAATGATAAGGCAAAATTTGACAAGAAGAAGAGAGAGAATGACAGGTCATGTCATATGGTACACAGGACTTGTTCTGTTAGTTTTTGAGGGAAGTGTAGGCGGTTAGAACAGTAGGGTTAGGCAAAGGCATGAATATGACTAAATAGATTGCAGTATTGTATGGACTGACGGTCCAAAGAACAACAAAGACTCGCTGCAGAAATGGGAAAAAGACTAGCGTAAGTTATGAAAAGTATGCTATGGCATGTGCCTGTGAGACGGCTGGTCATAAATGCAAATTACTCCAAATTGGGGACTTCTGAATTTGTTGTTCGCTCTGCTTTGCAGTGAAGACAAAAGACAGACACTCGCAAAGATAGAGTACGTAATAGACGTCCTACAAGAACATCATCTGCTGCAGAACATAAACAGATTGTAATCTTAAGGAAGGGTAATAGAAGGATTACAGCTGTGGACATTGCACAAAAATCAACAGAACTGGAGAACAACCATTGTCAGTGTCTACTGTAGTATATCCTGTATGTAATGTTGGGTTGCATGGACATATCTGCTAAAAGACCCTTTTAATGTGCAGACATAAATCTGAGACACTTCAGTGGATCAGACAACACAAGGATTGGACCATTGTCCAGTGAAAATCTGTGTTATGTTTGGACTGATGACTCAGAATTTGATCCCCCTATGAGTGGGGGCGGTAGAATAGCACCCACGGTATCCACTGCCTGTCGTAAGAGGTTACTAAAAGGGGCCCCAGGGGTTCGTAACTTTGGAGCATGGGTTGTCGACCCTGGGGCCCTTGGCTGAGTCCTGGCATTGCTTCCACTTACTTGTGCCAGGCTCCTCATTTTCATTTATCCTATCTGACCTCCCTTGGTCAACTTTTGTTCTTTTCCAATCCCAACGATATTAGGCCTGGAGGGTCTTAATTTTTACACTCTTCGTGGCCCTTGTCCTTCTTTGGTCGGTATCTTCATTTTTCAGAGTGTCGGATTCCTTCCATTTCTTCTCTCTGATTGGTTATATATGGACTGCCTAGTTGTACATCCTCATAAAACCACCACCGCCACGGAAGGCTGGCTGTGGCCCCCTGTGAAGCCTAACAATTGTGGTTTGGTGTTGTGGTAAGAGCAAGGTTCTGATATTTTTCCTGCTTCAAGTACTTATCCATTCTTATATTTTGCACACTAAAGTATGATATTTAATTATCGATTCCCGATTTAAGAATGGCAGGAGGACTGGTATGTGGTTGAAATGGTACAGGCAGCTCACCTCCATTGGGGGTGTTCCTGAAAAGAGTTGCACCACCTCAGGTTGAGGACACAAGTTTACTTTTATTATTTAGGTATTATGTAGGAATCGTTATTAAAAAACTTCATATTTGATCCGTATTGACACAGTGTTCAGGAGAGTAGGAGAGGAATTATCCACCTTTCATTAAAAAATTTAATGGAATTTATGTAGGAATCTTGATAAATAAGACTTGGTGAGTGTGGAAGGTATCTTGAGGAAAACGAGCAAATGACTGTACGGTTTTGGCCACGTAGCTGTCAGGTTGAATTTGTGAGATAGTGGGTTCAAACCCCACTGTTGGCAGTCCTGAAGATGGTTTTCCATTTTCACACGAGGCAAATGCTGGAGCTGTACCTTAATTAAGGCCATGGCCTCTTCTCTCCCACCCCTAGCCCTTTCCTATTCCATAGTCGGCACAAGACCTACCTGTGTTGGTGCAATTAAATTGTAAACAAATAATAATAATAATAATAATAATAATAATAATAATGATAATAATAATAATTTGAGGGAGTGGCAGCATATGGAACTTAACTTAAGGGAGGGTTTGTTCTGCAGCAAGATAACCACCTGAAACACACGTCAACGCTGTGCAAGATGTATGAAAGAAACAAAGAATCACGTCAGTCACCCGATCGAGTGGTTATGTGATGTACTCGACTGTAAGGAAAACAATTTTTAGTCAACAGTTGTGAAGATATCTGGCAATGCCTTTGCAAGCATGGGGTACTGTAAACACAGAAATGTTGGAAAAACTAACCAGAAAAATGCCATGTAAGTTATTTGTCCAGCAATAATTGTAGCAAAGGAGGGACACATAAATGAGCACAGTTTGAACAATGTAGCTCTAAAAGACATTATATTGTATTATTTGAAGCATAAATTGCTTTATAGTGCATCAGTTTGTGTATAATGGATGCCTAGATTTGTATTTTGATTTAAAATATTTGTAATTTGAAATATCATTGATCTGCTGGCTAATAAATAACAAGAACTGGAGTTTTCTTATCTTCTTCTTAAGACGTCGTCTCCAAACGGAGGTCGACAATCCACATGGCCAGCTCCGATCTTGACGTTGCAGCCATGCCATGTGGATTTATTGTAATATCTCTCAGGATCTTTAATGCAGTGGTTTACCGTTGCCTTCTGCATTCTAATGCCATTGACCAAACTGGTTCCTCCGCCTTTGGGAACAATTTCTTGTCCCCAGGACAATAGAGTGCCTTTACCCAAACCCGCTCGTCCACTCTCAGAGAGACTGTTGGCACTTTGTATAGGGGATCTCCTTATACCGGGAGATAATTGGTCCTTTCATTCGTTAGCCGCCTGCATATAAAATATTATTTTTATATGCAGTCGTTGCCCCCCTCTACCTTGGGAAGGTGAATGTCAGGATTTCACAGTCATTGAAACAAGGACCAAATGGCATTTCCTTGTTTCTCTGGTTCTTTTGGTGAATTTAAACTTTTTGGTGCTAGGACTTTTAGATTTAAATGTCAATCGGATTGATTTTTGGTAATTGTTCTGTACTATATAATCGCTTTCAGCTTCTATTACCCTTGCTTTCAGTGAGCATAGTGAGAACATTTCTCTTTTTTAAAGCAAAAGCTAGGAATGAATATTAATACATAGACGAACATCATGAAAGATCAGTATTGAAAGAGGAAATGATGAAATGCAGAGGCATAGACGAATATGAAAACACAAAGAGCACATTCCACATCTTCATATACTGCTATCTTCCCATAGATGGTCTTTCTCATCAAATCCATTCCTTCTCGGCCCCCAATCAGGACAGTTTTACATCTTAACTTCATCACACTCACTGAGGAGGATATTCTTTAACAATTTTCAGTCTTAATGTGGGAAATGTAGGATAAGAAGAAAACTGAATAAATGCAGAAAAAGGGAAGAGAAAAATAAATTATTTGTACTAGTTGTACATGATAAGGAGAACATGTCAAACACAGAAGCAAGAAACAAATCCTGTTGCTCCTGAGAAGGTTTAGGAAGTGCTTTGAATGAAATCCGATTGGTAGTTTTTTATGATGAGTCATTTTATGTAATTAATTTAATTAAAAACCACACCAAGATTTGGATCGACCTTGAAGGACAGTTTGTCACTAGGTGACAGCAATAGTCCAGACTCATTTTGGATGGTAAATGTTATGTCTGTTCTGCAAGATGCTCAAGGAAGATGAATGCTCAGACACTAAACCTAACAAGAGTGGAATATACAGTACATGTATAGGAAAACATGTATATCCACTGGGAAACTAGTGGAGTTATATTTCTAAACAGTCCGGTAAGAATGATAGTCTGGTAAGAAATGCTGTATATAGGATGGGAACACACCGCCATGTTTTATGAAGTACCTTTCTTGCTATGAGATTCATGACTGTAGCTGTATATAGGAGGTTGGGAAGTATCTATCGACATCTCCTAACCACTGGAGCCACTGGTACACTTATGACTTACTATCTGGAGACAACTTGGTACACTTATGACTTACTATCTGGAGACTGTTTGATTGAAACTGCTCCAGTGGTTAGGAGGAGATGTTGATAGATACTTCTCAACCTCCTATATACAGCTACAGTCTTGAATCTCATAGCAAGAAAGGTACTTCATAAAACATAGCAGTGTGTTCCCCATCCTCCCAGGGATGGGAGTGGGAAGGGGCTGGCATATAAAAATAATCGAAAATAATGTTGAGTCCATAGTTTACGGGGTCGCCAAGATGAACAGTAACACTGGATGCCGTTTTAAGTCGAAGTTCAGCGCCCATCAGCATAGGGGCTGAGAAGAAAATTTCCAAAAATGACCGAGGTTATGGAAGTACAGTATGTGTGTATGTTCCACCATAGCTCTCAACCAAACTTGGTACTAATGTGGCTTACTATCTAGAAAAAAATACTGTGGGGGCAAGACACTCCTGGCACCCCTAGGCAAGGGGATGAAATGTCAAAATAATTGAAAACAACTTAAATTTCGGGCTCACTAAGATGAAATATGACACTCTGGATGCCGTGTTGTTCGGCCCCATTCAGAATGAGGGTTAGAAGGGGTGGAAAAGAAAATTCCCAAAATAACCAAAATTATGGAAGAATGTGCGTATGTTGCAGCACAGCTCTCAATCAAACTTGGTACACTCATGACATACTATGTGGAAAAAGTATTATGAGGGTAAGATACCTCTAGCACCCCTAGGGGAGGGTTTGATATGTAAAAATAAGTGAAAACAACCATTATTAGTGTCAAATCCGTGGCTTTTGGGCTCACTTAGATGTATTGTGATACTCTGGATGCTGTTTAAGTGCAAGTTCAGCCTCCATCGGCATGGGGGTTGAGAAGGGGGTTAACAAGAATATGTTCAGAATAACTAATATTTGTGTTGAGTCCACATTTTTCTGAGTCTTTAGCTTAATTGGTGACAGTCCTAGTGACAGTTGGAATAATATATATAATATCTATTGTGCGAGACATAAACACCTACAGTTATAACTTTTATTATTTGTTTGAAAGGATCAGCTACTTACCTTACAATCTGGGCTACGACAGGGAAATAGTTTAATGCAAAATTATAATCTCAAACTAAAACATAAAATAAACAACAATAACTATAAATTTACAGGAATGTTCGTAAACTATCAGGCAATGTCATAATAAAGAAATCTACAAAAAAAAAAAAATCACTTCAAACAGTTATTACTAGAGCTGGGATTTCTATGTAATTACATATTTTGTTCCTTGCTATTTAGGTGCTGGGAAAAGTCGTATATTCACAAAATACTATATTAGGGTTATTATTACTGAATTTCATTTTACATATTTTTTTATATTTGTGGGTATTCTACATATTCTTAGTGATATTACATAAAGTTACATATTTTAGCATTTTCCTGTTTTCATATATAATAAATTGCTGAATTGAAGTTTCACACTTAATGTGGGGCTGTTGTCTGTTCTCTCAACAGGGGGATTAAGGTAATTATGAGTGACAGGTATTGGAGAGGATGATAGGTGCAGGTAGAGACCCTTGCAAAATAGGTTATTCTAAAGGTTCCAATTAGCTGCAGGAAAACTGTTACTTTACATGTGCCAGTCTTAAATCTTTCATCCCTTTTAGAGTTAATTGCTTTACAACTAGCCACTTTTATGTTGGAGTTTCCAAGAATATTTCTCTAAGCACATTTCTGTGATCTCTTTGTTATGTACTTAGGAATTTCCAAAACTGTTGTTAGAGCTGTCTTCCTTTGAAATGTCTCAATTAGGTTTTAGTTTCTTTTGAACAGCTGAAGAACATAGTTCATGAACATCAGTTTCCTCTAGAGTCAATATGGCACCAGTAGCGTCCTCGCTGGCTTCAAAGTTAAAATCAGTTGATGAGTCCTTTGCAACTGATGGCAAAGTAGTGATTTGCCAAGCATGCAACAAACATATCGCATGTTCCATGAAATACCAGCTTGAGCAACATGCACGGAGTGCTGTGCATAGAAAAACCAACAGTTAGGTCTACAAAAGAAACAAATCCTTTTAACACAGATGCAGCCTTCACCTTCAAGTAACCCTTTTTATAAATACTTATGCAGTGCAGTGATTGCAGCTAATATTCCGTGGTATAAACTTGAAGGGCCTGAATTCACACTTTTTCTGGAAAAATACTGCAAGCAACATGTTCCTAATCAATCAACACTACGCAAGAATTATCTTCAAGTCCGCTACGACGAGGTAATGCACAACATAAGACAGCATATAGGAAATTCTTTCATATAGGTTGCTGTTGTGAAACAACAGATGCTAAGGGTAGATTTATTGCAAATCTTGTGGCGGGGAAGCTACAACCTGACAGCGCCTCAAAACCATGTTTGATCTACTGTAAAGAGCTAGACTATACAAATCACTCAACTATTGCGAGATTTATGAATGATGAATTAAGAGCTCTGTGGCTGACTGATATGGAAGAGGAAAAGGTATTAGTGATGTATTATGATGCTGCAGCATATATGCTTAAGGCTGCAACTGTTTTGAATGTGTTTTATCCCAATATGCTCCATTTTACATGCTTGGCTCATGGACTGCAACGTGTTGCCGAAGATATTAGAGCTAAGTTTCCACAAGTGAATAGATTAATTTCACCAACAAAAAAGGGTTTTCTAAAAGCTCCACAACGAGTGCTATCTTACAAACAGCAATTGCCAGAGATACCACTGCCGCCGGAACCAGTGTTAACGAGGTGGGGGATATGGATAGAAGCAGTTAAATTCTATAGTGAGCATCTAGATGCTATAAAGACTGTGATAGATTCTTTTGATCCTGAAAATGCTGTATCTATTAGTGAATCACAAACTGCACTTGCACTGTGCACTCCATTCATATAGAGAGTGACCAACGGAGTTGACTACCTCATGAATCCTAGGGCGAATTATTTTGGTTGGAGCCAAATTACAAATAGACAAATTGGAATGTTTTACCTCATAAATTTTAACAATTATAAATAAGTGTACAATAATTATAAATTGTATTTTATTTTGCCAATATTTGTATATACTACGTAGAACTACCATCAAACTCAATATCATATAGACTTTGATTACTTTCATTGTTATACTGTACATATGATGGCCTCATTTTAATATTAAGAAACCACTAGCTATTTTACTATGTGTAACTAGTCTATTGTTATTTCGTTTAGGATAGGACCTTGTAAGTGTTTTTTAATGTATTCTTTCTTACATATTATGTTCATAATTTCCAACCATACGTCTGGTTTAATTTTGAGGTGGTTTGATATGACTGATTATGCCCCACATGGGGGGCGAAACATGTCTCCATTTTAACGATGTTTAACTAAAAATGTTAACATCCTGTAATGTATTGAATAGGTTGGAGTCCAATAAATTCTCTTATATTATTATTGACATACCACTTAGTCGAGCAGCTCTTCTTCTTTCTTTCAATTCCTCCCAACCCAAACCTTGCAACATTTTTGTAACGCTACTCTTTTGTCGGAAATCACCCAGAACAAATCGAGCTGCTGGAACCATACTCTAGTTGGGGTCTTACCAGAGACTATATGCCTTCTCCTTTACATCCTTACTACAACCCCTAAACACCCTCATAACCATGTGCAGAGATCTGTACCCTTTATTTACAATCCCATTTATGTGATTACGCCAATGAAGATCTTTCCTTATATTAACACCTAGATACTTACAATGATCCCCAAAAGGAACTTTCACCCCATCAATGCAGTAATTAAAACTGAGAGGACTTTTCCTATTTGTGAAACTCACAACCTGACTTTTAACCCCATTTATCAACATACCATTGCCTGCTGTCGATCTCACAACATTTTCAAGGTCACGCTGCAGTTGCTCATAATCTTGTAACTTATTTATTACTCTATAGAGAATAACATCATCCGCAAAAAGCCTTACCTCCGATTCCACTCCTTTACTCATATCATTTACATATATAAGAAAACATAAAGGTCCAATAATACTGCCTTGAGGAATTCCCCTCTTAATTATTACAGGGTCAGATAAAGCTTCACCTACTCTAATTCTCTGAGATCTATTTTCTAGAAATATAGCAACCCATTCAGTCACTCTTTTGTCTAGTCCAATTGCACTCATTTTTGCCAGTAGTCTCCCATGATCCACCCTATCAAATGCTTTAGACATGTCAATCGCGATACAGTCCATTTGGCCTCCTGATTCTAGGATATCTGCTATATCTTGCTGGAATCCTACAAGTTGAGCTTCAGTGGAGGTGGTTCCTTCTTTTCACACCAGGCAGATGGCAGATGATTGACCTCAGTTACTTCCTTCCCTGTTCTAGCCCTTTCCTATCTCATTGTTGCCATGAGACCTGTCTGTTAGTGCAGCATACAACAAAACAAATAGTAGATTTTCTTTCTGTTGCATCATCTCTTTTAAGGAGGATATAAGGGATGTTAGCATAGATAATTTGTTGTTGTTGTTTATGCTTTGTTTTCAGGGCTATATGGTTTGTAGTCAACGGCCTCTTGTACATGGTACAGTTAAGTCGTTCTGATAACCTACGTGACTGTAGTATCTGTACTGGTAGATTTACATATACTGGGGTTAGAATTAGGGAGGAAGCAGCTATGGCTTGTGCGTTATGTACCTTCATGACATTTGCCTGGAAATGAAGTGGAAACTACGATAATCTACTTTTAGGATGACTTGAAAGAGTGTTAGGAAACAATTTCCTTGCTCAGTCGTCAGGAGGCCGAGTACCTTGAAGGCAGAGTTGGAAATTCAGCCTGACCCAACCAGACAGGAACCTTATACTGTACTAGTTATTACCTGCGGCTTCGCTCGCGTGGATTTGATAATTTGTCAAAGTAAACGTTCCTCGGCATTGTACTAAGACATTATCTAAAAATTCCTAAAGTATAAAAACTCACCCAAAAATTTAGTTTCATTTACCCCAGAAATTCTTTGTAAACCATTTTTGTGGTATTAACTTTTGGGGCTAAGACAACCATGCGACATAGAACTGCACATGTGAGAAACAGTCTTCTCTCAAGTCGAAAACATAAATGCATGTTTCTTTATTTTTTAAGGAGATTGAAAATACCTATTCATACATCTGTACCATCTTCGATTTTTGAGATATACATAAGTATCCCCATAAAAGGAATTCAACCCCTTGATCAGTCCTTGCCCTACCCCTATCTAAGTGTATTTTCCGAAAACAAAAATATGTGTTCCTTTATTTTTAAAGGAGATTTCCAATACAAATTTTCACGTCTGTAACATCTTCAGTTTTTACGATATAAGTAACCTAGTAAAAAAATAATTCAACTACTTTTTCACTTCTTTTCGTCCCCCGTTAAGTGCGTTCTCCGAAAGCAAAAGGTGCATATTCCCGTATTTTTAAAGGACTTTCCAAATACCAAGTTCATTGTGTCTAACATGTTAAGTTTTTGACATATAATGTAGATATTCCGGTACTCATTTTAAAAATTCACCCGCTTTTCAAATTCTTTCCAGCTCCTTAACTGAATTTTCCGAAAACAAAAAAAAAGCGTTTCATTGTTTTTAAAGGAGATTACCCCATTTTAGTTGTTTTCGTAAAATCGACGTTAGGGGTGTGGGGATGAAAATAAGTAAATAAAGAGTTGAAGTATGTTTATGAGGATACTTTACGTCTGTAACATCTTCAGTTTTGAGATATAAGTATCCTCATAAAAGTAATTCAACTCCTTCTTCACCAACCCCCCATTTCCTATCCGTTAAGTTGATTCTCCCTCCCCAAAAGTGCACGTTTCCTTATTTTTAAAGGAGATTCAAATACCAATATTCACATCTTTAATATATTTAGCTTTTGCGATATAAGTATCGTCATACAAAGAATTCAACTAATTTTTAAATTCATTTTTCGAAGACAAAAGAACACGTGTTTCTTTACTTTGAAAGAAGATTCCAAATACACACATTCATGCCTCTTAACATCTTCAGTTTTTGAGATATAAGTATCCTCATAAAAAGTATTCAACTCCTTTTTCACCCCATCCCGTTAAGTCGAATCCCCACCCCCTCCAAACAATGCGTGCTTCGTTATTTCTAAGAGATTCCAAATACAAATTTTCACGTGTTTAACCTTAAGTTTTAGAGATGTAAGTTTCTTCATAAAAAGAATTACATTTTTTCACTTCCTTTCACCCTCTTCCATTAAGTGAATTTTCCGAAAACCAGAAAACTTGTTTCTTTATTTATAAAGGAACTAAAAATGTCAATTATCACGACTGTAACATCTTCAGTTTTGAGATATACTGTATGTATCCTAATAAAAGAGGAATTAAACTCCTTTTTCACTGCCCCCGCCCCCAAGTTAAATCCCCCTGAAATGCGTGTTTCTTTACTTTTAAAGGAGATTCCAAATACTAATTTTCACGTCTGTAACATCTTATGTTTTGAGATATAAGTATCCTCATACAAAGTATTCAACTAATTTTTCAATTAATTCAACCCCCCCCCCCCCCCCTTAAGTGGATTTTCCAAAGACAAAAGATTACGTGTTTCTTTACTTCGAAAGAAAATTCCATATACTAACTTTCATGTCTGTAACATCTTCAGTTTTTGAGATATAAGTTATTTATTTATTTATTTATTTATTTATTTATTTATTTATTTATTTATTTATTTATCGTATGGCATATATACTGTACATATATACAGAAACAAGAAAGCAAGTACATTCTATTTTAATGTCCAAAGATGTTATCCATTCTAGAGCCTCTGTATTGGCCTCTAGAAAATCAAATCATTCTCCAGGGTAGGCTCTTCTGCTTTACAATGTGTTCGATGGTTTGAAAAGGAGCACCACAGTCACACTCAGGGGATTGTATCTTTCCCCATTTATACAGGGACGCAGCACAGACACCATGACCACATCGAATCCTACTAAGGATGGTCCAAGTTCTTCTTACTTTGTACAGTTTGCATATTTGCTGGGAGATCTTTAGAAGATAGGTCCAGCAGCCAGTGTTGTTGCTTCCTTAGCACCACCCAGGGGTCACGTGTAGGGCTTTTTTTTTTTTTAAGGTTTAACCTACGGATGTGAAGCAACAGTTACCGAGCTCGATAATTGCAGTCGCTTAAGTGCGGCCAGTATCCAGTATTCGGGAGATAGTAGGTTTGAACCCCACTGTCGGCAGCCCTGAAGGTGATTATCCGTGGTTTCCCATTTTCACACCAGGCAAATGCTGGGGCTGTACCTTAATTAGGCCATGGCCGCTTCCTTCCCACTCCCAGGCCTTCCCTGTCCCATTGTCGCCATAAACCTATCTGTGTCGGTGCAACGTAAAGCAACTAGCAAAAAAAAAAAAAAAAAAAAAAAAAAAAAAGAAGCAACAGTATCCTCATTGAAAGAATTTAACTCCCTTTTCACTCCACCCCCACACGTTAAATTGGTTCCCCCCCCCTCCACCCAAAAATGCGTGTTTCTGTATTTTTAAAGACTGTAACCTTCAGTTTTAAAATATAAGTTTCTCCAGAAAAGGAATTCAATTTTTTACTTCCTTTCAAACTCCCCACTCAAGTGAATTTTCCAAAAACAAACAGTACCCGTTTCTTTAACAGAGCTTCCAAATACCAATTATCTTGACTGTAACATCTTCAGTTTTTGAGAGATATATATCCTCGTAAGAGGAATTCATCCCTGATTTCATCCCCTCCTCTACCAAGTTTATTCCATCCCCCCCCCCCCCAATGCGTGTTTCTTTATTTTTAAAGGAGATTCCAAATACCAACAACACGTTTGCAACATGTTAAGATTCTGCGATATACTGTAGATAAGCTCATTTTTAAATTTCACCCCCTTTTTCAGTTCTCCTTAACTGGATTTTCCGAAAAAATATTTATATTTCTTTATTCTTACAGGAAATTCCAAATACCAGTTTTCAAATGTGTAATATGTTACGTGTCTGAGATAATTTGCAGACATAGTCTCTTTTAAATTCACCCCGTTTTTCACTCCTGTTCACCCCTATTCTTCGGATTATCCAAAAACGCAAAAATGTGTATTTCTTTTTTTTCGAAGGAGATTCCAAATTTCAATTTTCATGTCTGTAACATCTTCAGTTTTTGAGATATAAGACTCCTCATAAAAGGTGTTCAACCAGTTTTCCCCCTTTTTTCACACCCCTTAATGGGATTTTCAAAAACTAAAAGATATGTGTTTATTTTTAAAGGAGATTCTAAATACCAATTTTTTATATCTACAAACTTTAAAAGTTTTGAGATATAGATACACTCATTTTTAAAATTCACCCCTTTTCACCCCCGCCCCGCCCCCCGAATTGGATTTTCCTAAAACAAAAAATACACTCTTCTTTATTTTTAAAGGAGATCCCAAACACCAATTTTCAGGTCTGTAATATCTTCAGTTTCTGAGATATAAGTATCCTCGTTAAAGGCATTCTACCCCTTTTCACCCCTTTTCACCCCTCCTATTGGGATTTTACGAAAACAAATATACGTGTTTCTTTATTTTTAATGAAGATTCTAAATACCAATATTTACATGTTTAAACTTTCAAAGTTTTGAGATATAGATACACTCATTTTAAAAATTTACCCCCCTTTTCACCCTCTCATTAATTGGATTTTTCAAAAACAAAAAAGTGTTTCTTTATTTTTAAAAGAGATCAAAAGTACCAATTTTCAGGTCTGTAATATCTTCAGTTTCTGAGATATAAGTACCGGTATCCTGATTAAAGGCATTCAACCACTTTTTCACCCCTCCTATTGGGATTTTCCGAAAACAAAAAAAATACATGTTTCCTTATTTTTAAAGATGATTCTAAATACCAATTTTTACATCTGTAAACTTTTAAAGTTTTGAGATATAGATACACTTATTTTAAAATTTCCCCCCCCCTCTATTCACCTCCTTAGAGACGGAATATCCAAAAATCCTCTCTTAGTGAGCACCTACATCTTAATATGAATGTATCCCCAAAATTTCATTTCTTTATGTCCAGTAGTTTTGGCTCGGCGATGATGAATCAGTCAGTCAGGACAAGTTACTTTATATATATAGATATTACAATCTTGAGCATGGCAACAGCTTACCCTTGTCCCCTCTCCCAAAGGAATCTGTAGTTCAGTTGGATGTAGAACAGTTGAAAATCACTTTTTTTCATTAGCAATTGTTTCCATTTCTTTTAGATTATTTGTTATTTTCCAGTAACTGAAGATTGCTTAAACTATTGGAAAGTGGTCAGTACTTCATTAATCATACCTTAATGTTTGTCTTTTGTGGGACCCATTGAATTGCTCATTGTGACAGACAGAACATCCTGTTTGGTTATATCATCAGTGGGGACAAGATTAAACCATGAGGTGACTCTCATTGTAGTTACACAATGCACAGAATGAGTGAGTGATGTTGTGTTTTACAGGTGCATAACTGGACAGTGGAACAAACCTCAGAATGGCTCGCTACAAATGTTGAATTACCACAGTACATTCCAAACTTCATCCTTCATAGGGTCACTGGAGCGATGCTTCCAAGGTCAGTTACTTATACTGTTTATCAGTAGTAAGGTAAACATTGCTTTTAGTCTGTTTCCATATTCAAGGTGCTGCTTCTCTGTAATTTTAATCTGGTGCTGTATATACACTGAAAATAATTAATTTTAGGTTGTGTTGTGTAAATTGTAATGTTTTTAAGATATATCTGTTATGTTCAGGTATTTTTATAGAATGGCTTGTTTTGGTTTTTCTGTTTTCTTTTGAAGGGGTGGGAATTGTCTCTAAGGAAATAGGAGTTATTTTCACCTAAATGTACTCACCTTTTTCTTATTGTAATAGGCTTGCTGTGAACAACATGCATTACTTAAGCAATGTCCTTGGCATCAAAGATCCTATTCACAAGCAGAAAATAGCTCTCAAAGCCATGGATGTTGTGTTGTTTGGACCACCAAAAGGTACTGATGGTTTGAATAAAACATTACCTCTTCCTTACTTTGATTATAGCAGTCAGTTTAGGTTTAATATTTCTGGTGCATTACTTCTGATTCTTTATAGAATTTTTATAACAACTTCTGATATCTCTCATGTAACTTTTCTTACTTTTTAAACTTTTATGGTTGTAAATGTGAGAGTGGCGTGCTGACCATTTGAAATTAAAATAATTGGTTTAATGATCAGTATCTTTGAAAATATTGACTTGCATTATCTTTCTGTCTTACCATTGTGAAGAATTAAGTTTACTAGGATATCAGTGTTGCATGTTCTAAAACTGGCTGTTCACAGTTTGACAATATCTTCTTTATTGTCACTGTTGTGATGAGACATGGAACAAGACATATGGAAGAGTACTTGTGTGGACTGTTTGAACGTAGAATTTCTGCACTAATTTCTCCATGCTTAAAACTTTAAATTTTGGTACCTCTTGCATAATTACTTATTGTAGATAGATGTCCTTGCAAGTGATTTTTAATCCCTTTTGATATGCTGTTACTAATATGCTTCATATTACCATACTTAACGCTGTATTATTCTCATTTTGCAATATGAGTCATGTGATACAAATTGTAGAAACGTACTGTGGGGGAAATTATTGATAGGATGTTAATTTCTTTACCTCAGTGTGAAATTAAGATTGCAGTTTTTAGTGAAAAGTTTGTTCTTTTCAGTCACTTGCAATTGCCAATAGTGAAATCACTTCATCCTGGGAAACTAACAGTTGGAAGGGGAATGAAATTTGCTCTCAGTAATAAAATGTTTAGGTTTTTAAATTTGCTCTTAGAATTAAATATTATTATGTTTTATAAATGTGAAGTTTTGTTGCATTTACATAATTTTGTGGCGAGTGAATTTGAAAAGAAAATGAGCATATTTTCTCCTTTAACTTGCGACCTATCTTAATAAAACTTGAAAGAAATACTTTAAACCAAGACTATTATTGGATTTGGAGATTCATAACTTGGCAGTTGTTTAGGAACATAGGTATATGATGTATATGATCCGTAATTTATTGTAGCCACTTAAATTGTTATAAATAACATATCTTTTTGATCTAATTGGATCGGAGATGAATTTATGTGGGACTTTGTAATTTATTTCTTAAATACTTACGAGAAAGTTTATCTCCTTGTGTCAACTGTGTCTCTAATGGGATCAAACCCAAAATTTATCAAAACTTCCTTGGTTTAACTAGGAAAGTCATAGTGTAAAGGAAGTGTATGCAAAAGGAAACATTTGTAGCACGGGAATATCTTAGAATTTGATAACACTCCTGGAAATCTTACATTCTGCCCCTGTATTCCAAGGAAATTGCTATTTTAATTAGAAGTAAATATGTCCATTTTATTATTCTTCAATAATATGCTGTCAAATCACAGTGACTTGATTATTTAATTCAGTATGTATTTGAAAACCAGCTAGCCTATAATGAAACTCTGCTGTGAGTTGATTTGCATGTGATAAGAAATCTGGGAAAGAAGGCAGGAGGGCATTGGATCAAAGAAATCCAAGAGGATCTCCAAACAGTTGGACTCAAAATTACACATGCAGAGAACAAGAATAAAATTACCACCCTTCTTAAGAATCACAGATTCTCAACTGAAATGATGCACAGAAGGCCTGTTAGAGATTTCAGACGAATTAAGAACACTGCGATCAGAACGAATGAAGAAGTACTGGGCAGATGAGAAGAATCAAACAGTACAACCTAAAGTGTACATGGAAGACTCAAGTGGTCCAATTTGGCCAATAAATTTAATAATAATAAGAAGAAGGCCTTTATGACAACGTGTATTAGAGATGGACAGATCCAAAATTGCTATAGTTACCGAGCTCGATAGCTGCAGTTGCTTAAGTGCGGCCAGTATCCAGTATTCGGGAGATAGTAGGTCCGAACTCTACTGTCGGTAGCCCTGAAAATGGTTTTCCGTGGTTTCCCATTTTCACACCAGGCTGTATCTTAATTAAGGCCACGGCCACTTCCTTCCCACTCCTAGCCCTTTCCTGTCCCATCGTCGCCATAAGACCTATCTGTGTCGGTGCGACGTAAAGCAACTAGCAAAAAAAAAAAAAAAAAATTGCTATAGATTGTTCTTCATACTATTCACCAAGGAAGAATCCAGTCTGTGGAGTCATTTTTATGAAAAAAACGATGTAAGTATAAAACTCCCTACATCTACAAGATTGAATTGTATAATGGGGATACATTTATTCCAAGATTTTTCTTATTGTGCATGAATTGATCATTAAAAAGACCTGCTGTCAGATGCTAGGTACTTTGTCTTTACTCTTCTCGAGACAGGATCAGATTTGTTCTTTGATAGATGGATGATCTGTCAACTACTGCTTCGAGTTTTACTGGTTAGACTTATTCAGTTCAGTGTACCTCTCAAGATTTAATACTGGGCAAGTTAGCCGTGTGGTTAGGGGCGCGCAGCTGTGAGCTCGCATCCGGGAGATAGTGGGTTCGAATCCCACTGATGGCAGCCCTGAAAATAGTTTTCCGTGGTTTCCCATTTTCACACCTTAATTAAGGCCACAGCCGCTTCCTTCCCATTCCTAGGCCTTTCCTGTCCCATCGTCACCATAAGACCTATCTGTGTCGGTGCAACGTAAAGCAAGTAGCAAGACATAATAATCAGCAATCCATCCTTATCTTTTATCCATGCTTCTAACTGATTCTAGAAAGACAGAGAGAGAGCATGTGTGTGTGCATTAGTTGAGAGAGAGAGAGAGATTGATTGAACCCAGACCCCTGAGAGTCTGTCTCAAAACAGCTTATACTGCTGAACTTTACACTATGAGAGGGGACAATTTAGGGTTCCTTCATACCACAATTTTAAGTACTATGTATAGAAGAAAATTTGTCATTAGTTTCATACTGATATTTTATAATTAAGAAGAGAGATTCTGTTTTACAGTACTTCGTATAAAATAATTTCCTGAGTCCACTATAAGTTTTAATTTCATTATTTGAGTAATCTTTTGTGGAGGCTAGAAATAATTTATATGACAGATACCAAACATGTGTGCTGTCGAATTTATGTTTAGGAATTTTATACTTTGTCTTCCTTAAAGAGAGGGGATTTTATTCATGAGTATTTGTCTTGCTGTATTCTGAGGTATAATTAGGCCTATACAAAACTAAAATTAAGAAAAATTAGGAATCCGTGGAGGATAGGCCCGTGTCAACAAGACTTTCTTGGTTTGGGTGAATAAGAAGAATGCATAATACATGGAGAGGGTAGTTGCAGTGAGGAGGCTGATTGGAGCAAGTTCATAGAAACCCTCCTACTTAGCAAAATTAGTTGCTTAATGATGATGAATATACATTTAGAAATATTTGTGCTGTTGCTTTGTTTTAGCATGCATGCATTCATTCAAGAATGAATATTACATCTTCCTAAATGAACTGTACACAGTTCGATGTTCGTACACTAACGTCAGAAAGTTTAAACTCACCTTAAGAAAACTCCGGTTCTTGTTATTAGTTAGGCAACAGATTAGTGAAATTTTGAAATCAAATTAGACATTCTAAATCAAAATACAAACATCAATTCCAGCTGCCTTGTTCCTGTTTATGACTCTCAAGGCTCTGTCGAATTCTGTCCCCAAAATTGGGTCTCCCATTTCATCAGCATAAACAGTTTCCTCTTGTTCCAGAATCTTATCATCTACTTCTTTCCCTTGATACAATTGTTTAATGTGTGTCTGCCATCTGTCTGCCTTGTCTTCTTTTCCTAGAAGTGGTTTTCCACCTTAGCTTGTAATATTCCTACAACTAGTTTCCTTTCTCCAAAGTTTACCTTTATTTTCCTGTGTGCAGCATCTACCTTTCTTTCAACCATATAACTTTCATCTTCCATCCACTTCTGTTTCAGCCATTCTTCCTTAGGTGAACTGCACTTTATATGTACTTTATTCTTTAACTAGCTGTAGTACCCGGCATTGTCCGGGTAGCTTTTGAATATTAACCTTTAGTATTTGTATTACCAGTTAGTTAAGTGTGAAGTAGATGCTTATTGATTATTTTATTTTTGAGATGTTGATATTACGACCTATTATGTAGTTTTAGAGTTATTTAGATGTATCTGAATTCAAGTTTTAAATTATTTTATTTTTGGGTAAAACCTTGTTATTGTAGAAGCTAGAATTGACTGGGAAATATTTGATTATTTCAAAAAAAAAAAAAAAAAAAAAATCTTAGCGACCCCGAAAAGTATGGTTTCGACACTGTTTTTGATTATTTTCATATCACTCCCCCATCGCCCCCCACCCCAAAAGGGGCTAAACTTGGACATTAAAAAATTCTAGAATGTCACTATTCATCTCAGCGACCCCTAAAAGTGTGGATTCGACAATATTTTTATGATATTTATATCTCACCCCCCTCGCCCCCTACCCCTAACAGTTCCTATGGTGCCTTAAACCCACGCGGTTTTTCTCCTGATACTAAAAATCCGGAGTGCCAATATTCATCTTGGCGACCCCAAAAACTAAGTATTTGACATTATTTTCGATTCATTTTATATATTACTCCCCTCGCTCCCACCCCAAAGGAGGCTGAACTTTGACTTTAAAAATATTCAGATTGTCACTATTCATCTCAGCGACCCCTAAAAGTGTGGATTCAACACTATTTTTGATGATATTTATATCTCACCCCCCTCGCCCCTTACCCCTAACAGTTCCTGTGGTGCCTTAAACCTACACGGTTTTTCTCCTGATATTAAAAGTCCAGAGTGCCAATATTCATCTTGGCAACCCCGAAAACTAAGTATTTGACATTATTTTCGATTCATTTTAAATATCACTCCCCCGCCCCCACCCCGAAGGAGGCTGAACTTGAACTTCAAAAATATTCAGATTGTCACTATTCATCTCAGCGACCACAAAAAGTATGGATTTGACACTATTTTCGAATATTTTTAAGTCTCCCCCTCGCCCCCTCCCCCCACTAGGTACATGGGATGTCTTACCTCCATGTGGTTTGTTAGAAGAAATCCGGAGTGTCACTACTCATCTCAGCGATCCCGAAAAGAACGGATTCAACACTATTTTCGGTCATTTTGATATATCACTCCCCCCTTGACCCCACCCCAAAGGGGGCTGAACTTGGACTTTACAAAATCCGCGTGTGTCACTATTAATCTTGGTGACCCAAAAGGTATGGATTTGACACTATTTTTTGTTAATTTTCTTATATCACTCCCCTCTCACCCCCCGCCCCAAAGGGGGCTGAACTTGGACTAAAAAACTTCCAGGGTGTCACTATTCATCTCAGTGATAACGAAAAGTATGGACTCGACACTTTTTCGAATATGTTATATGTCACACTCCTCGCCCCCCCCCCCCCATCCTCAATGGGTATGTGGGGTGGCTTACCTCCACGCGGTTTGTCAAAAGAAATCCTTAATGTCACTATTCATCTCAGCGACTGCGAAAAGGATGGATTCGACACTATTTCCTATTACTTTGATTTATCACTTCCCCCTCTCCCCCACCCAGAATGGGGATGAATTTGGACTTGGAAAAATTCCGGAGTATCACTATTCATCTCAGCGAATCCGAAAACGATGGATTCGACACTATTTGCATATATTTTTATTTTTTGACCCCTTGCCCCACCCCCCCACCCCTAATGGTACATGGGGTGTCTTACCCCACGCGGTTTGGACTTAGAAATATTTCGGAGTGTCAGTATTCATCTCAGCGACCACAAAAAGGATGGATTCGACACTATTTTAGATTATTTGATATCTCACTCCCCTTCGCCGCCCACCCTAAAGGGGGCTGAATTTGGATTTTAAAAAATTCTGGAGTGACAGTATTCATCTCAGCGACCCCGAAAAGTATGGATTGGACACTATTTTCGAATATTTTTAAATGTCACCCTCCTCGCCCCTCCCCCTGCCCCTAAGGGTACTTCGGGTGTCCAACCCCAATGCGGTTTGTCAAAAACATCCGGAGTGTCATTCATCTCAGCGACCCCGAAAAGGATGGATTCGACATTATTTTCTATTATTTTCATATATCACTCCCCCCTCTCCCCCACCCAGAAGGGGCTGAATTTGGACTTGGAAAAATTCCGGAGTATCACTATTCATCTCAGCGACCCCGAAAAGTATGGAATCGACACTATTTTCGAATATTTTTTAATGTAACCCCCCTCGCCCCCCCCCGCCCCTAAGGGTACTATGGGTGTCTTACCCCAACGCGGTTTCTCGAAAAAATCCGGAGTGTCACTATTCATCTCAGTGACCCCGAAAAGGATGGATTTGACATTATTTTCTATTATTTTGATATATCACTCCGCCCTCGCCCCCCACCCAAAAGGGGGCTGAATTTGGACTTGAAAAATTTCCGGAGTATCACTATCCATCTCAGCGAATCTGAAAACAATGGATTCGACACTATTTTCGTATATTTTTATATGTGACCCCCCTCGTCCCCCCGCCCCTAAGGGTACCTGGGGTGTCTTACCCCCACGCGGTTTGTCTCCTGATACTAAGTCGTAAGTGTACCAAGTTTGGTGTAAATCGCTCCAGTGGTTTAGGAGGAGATGTAATACATACATACATACATACATACCTACACACATATAATGGCATTTATATATATAGATTAGCTGTATTCTTTACTGCTCTCCTCATGTTTTGTATTTTTGCCATTCATCAATCGGGTCTAATATCTCTTGAATTATCCACTGATTCTTACTTGATCTTACCTTTCTTCCTAGCTTTCCTTTATCAACCCTAGTGATTTCATTCTTCAAATTATCCATTGGATATCTATTGTGATTCCTTCAGCCTTTATTTAGTCCTTGTGCAATATGTTGCTTGAAACAATCCCTGACACTTTTCTTTGAACTTGTCTAGATCCCATCTTCTTGCATTCCTTCCTTTCTTTAATTTCTTCAACTCAAATGACATTTAATGTGGTCAGAGTCCACATTTGCTCCTGGGAATGTCTTGCAATCCAACACCCTGTTTCTTAATCTGTTCCTAATCATAATGAAGTCCATTTGATACCTTCCTGTGTCTCCAGATCTTATCCATGTGTACAGCTGTCATTTATGATGTTGAACCAAGTATAAGCACGGACTAAATTGTGATCAGTGCAGAATTCAACTAGCCAACTTCCTCTTTCATTCCTTCTTCCCTGTCCAAATTATCCTGTGGCATTAAAGTACCATTTCTTCCTTGGCCCACCACTGCATTCCAGTCTCCCATCACAATTAGATTCTTGTCTATCTCATGATATATTCTTTTGATTTCTTCATAATTTGCTGAACTAGTAGGCATATAGACCTGCACTATTGTGGTGGGCATTGGCATGGTGTCTTTCTTGACAACAATAATTTGTTCACTGTGTTGGTTCATAGTAGCTTACCCATTACCCTATTTTCTTATTATTAAACCACTCCTGTTTTTCTCATTTGATTTTGTGTTGATAATTCTGTAGTTGTCTGACCAAAAATCCTGATCTTCCTGCCAATGCACTTATACAGGGTCTTTTTTTGATCGCTCTGTATGTCAGGAGAATGTGCATGGAAGGCGATAGCGCGGCCGGGTGACTTATTTGCCGAGAGATATATTGCTTCAGGACCGGCTAAGATGATCTAATGCAGTATGGTAGCGATAACCATTGCTTTGCTTCACAGCAATGGTTTAGTTCAACATCTGTGGTATTGGTAGTGTGTTCAGTGCGTTTGCTTTAAAATAGCGTTGTTTCTGTATCGTGTGTTTAACGACTGATGTATACGGTAGAACAGCGTGTATTCATTGTGTTGTGCTATGCGAAGCATTCTTCTTATACAAAATGCCACTTTTGATTCATTCGCAAATTTCCTGGCATCTTCCCTCCCCATTGGAGTACAGTACGTAAATTAGTAAAGAAGTTCCTCACCACCGGGTACATTCTTAACAAGAAATCACGCAGGAAATGAACCGTTTTAACAGAGGAAAAGCCTGACAAAATAGGAGTTCTCTTGGAAAGAACTTGAACAAAATCCCTGTCACGTCTTGCCGTACAAGTTATCTTCTGCCCACAAAGCAACAAAACTGTTAAAAGCAAAACCTTACAAACACACCCCTACCCAATATTTAAGAGGACCTGACAGTTTCGCTAGGGTTCGGTATTGTAACGGGTTACTTCAGTCAGTTCACAATGGGTATGTTGACCCAGAACTTTTATTTTATTGTGGTGAAACATGGCTACACTTAAGTAGGTATGTAAGTAGTCAAAACAATTGCTACTGGTGTGCAAAAAATCCCCACCAGCTGCATGTTCATCCACTTCATGATGTAAAGATAGGAGTTTGGTGCGCCATAAGCGCTCGCAGAATTATAGGGCCTATATTTTTGCGTGAAACAATAAATGCTGATAGATATATAGACCTCATTCTCAGACCATTCTTTCGAGTGCTAATGGTTACTTCATGCAAGATAATGCGACGGCACACACTGCTAATCGATGTATGGAGGTAATACGGGAAGTTTTCGAAGATTGTGTGGTTAATTATCCCCCTAGATCTCCTGATATAAATCCGTGTGATTATTACCCGTGGGGGATGCTGAAGGGAAAAGTGTATGTGAACAACCCTCACACAAGAGAAGAACTACTAGAGAACATTACACAAGTTATTTTGAAGATCACACGGGCTGAGATTCGCCGAGTGTCTGCAAACCTATTTACGAGGTATCAGGCTTGTTTGATAGCTGAGGGCAACATTTTGAACATCAAATGTAATGCCAGGTAGGTTTTAGACTAATAGTTTCACTAGAAATGGATTTCTATAAGTGTGAATTGGCGTGAGTAGTGGGGAGGAAAAGCGCGCATTATACCGGCCAGCGACGGAGTGTCATTGCGCCAGCTGCGGAACGAGCTAAAAAAAGACCCTATACTAACTACAGTACATCTAATTTTAGTCTATCCATTTCCCTCTTCAAATTCTCTAATCTACCACAACGATTCATAGTCCTAACATTCCACGCTGCGACTCGCAGAATGTCGATATTCACCTTCCTGATGATTTTCCAGTGATTTGAATTGGGGACTATATTGCCTTTGGAGTATTTTACCCAGGGGAAGCCATCATCAGTACATCATTAATTTATACATAGAGTGCCGCATGTCCACGAGAGTTAGTTATGCCTGTAGTTTCCCGTTGCTTTCAGCCATGTGGCAGTATCAACACAGTTAAGCCATGTTGCAGCTTCTGAAAGGCTGCTACCCCCCTTTCGATGAATCATTCATTTGTCTGGTTTCTCGAAAGATACCCCTCGGGTATGGTTGCACCTACAGTTCGGCTATCTGTTTCATTGGGACATGCAAGCCTCCCCACCACGGTAAGGTCACATGGTTCACAGGGGAGGGTTTTCTTATTAACAACAAATATCTCCTTTTAGGTTTGCAACATGTTTTAAGAAAGAGTAAAATGTCTCCTGTATTGTAAAAGCGTTTTACGTTAGCTACTTCGGTTTTAATATTAATTTAGTATGAACATACTTAAGTTTGGTGTTACACTATTTGAAGGTAAGATTTTTATTATTATGCATGTAATTTCTCAAAAAGTACATGCAATTTATAAATACTACTGTATATTTATATACTTGTGACTCTGCATTGTCAATGTTAAATACATAATATTCACACAGTATAAAGACAAAGGCGTATGGATATAATTCATTTGAAGATCCGTGAATTTTTTCCGTCTTTTCAAACGGATCTGCGAACATAAAAGTTTAGACACCACTGGTCAAGATGATAGTATGGTAGCCTCAGTATGGAGTAGATCTCCAGTTCTGCCATATATTTGTGACTCATTGGATGAGTTACTGGTTTGATAGAGATATGTTTTATATTCCCTCACCAAGCCATCCTAGAATTCAGTTCAAGGCAATTGGTAGGATAGAACCTAAAATAGAGATAACGTTGCTTCCTTCCTCCGATTACTTAAAAAACCACTCTGCACTAGAAAAGCTACTGCAGTGCAGATTGTCGGATAGGTAGCTCTCACATTCTTTCCCCTATAGGGATCTGTTGACTAAGGTGATTCTAGCCCCTGCCCCTTACTTTTATTTTTTTTTTTTTTTTTTTTTTTTTTTTTTTTTTTTTTTTTTTGAAGCAACAGTAACAATTGGTGTCTTGTTTCACTGATCCTCAGTATGTGAAGTAAAACCATTTTTAGCATTAGGTAGATTTTTATTTCCTCCAATACTGGGAAACTGGTGCTGCATGCATGAATTTGCGTTCCAGAATGATCTCTAAGTTTAAATTTTTATGGAATTGTTATGGTGAAATGATTGTGAAAGAAAGAAAGGAAGAAGAATAATCAGAACTATATACACTGCAATTCCTTGTTTAAGTGATTATAACATAATAATCACGGGACTTGGATATTGATCATTCCTATGAATAATTGTAAAGAAACTAGGTCTCATTTCAGACTTCCTGTCATTATCAGTATCACGTCAAGATTGTGATCTGGTAGCTGTTCCTTTTCTTTGTAAAGAAGGAACATAGACTAGAAACTGAATTTGTTCATATGCGCATTGTATTTAGTTGTCTGTCTTCTTCTACACCAGCCATTCCCAAACTGTGGTCCGCAGACCCATGGGGGAGGATTGTCTCTTGCGACCCCTGGGGGGCAATGACAATAATCCAAGGGGTCCACAATAATAATGTAAGTTGCAAGTACTTAAAGAGTGAAAAATATTATATGCACAAAACTCATAGAGCATTATACTAAATTTAGTAACTATGTATTCACTGTTGTATAACTTACATGCAGTATATGTAACTCTTAACTTGGCTGATAGATAGTACAATTTAGCACCAGAAAAAGAAAAAAATACTACAAGGGAGTGTAAGTGATGTAATTGTGAGACACTTCGAATAGCTAGTAACCACACTCAGACCATATTTTCCGCCTCTGGAAGAGAAAATCTTGTGGATCAGAAATCCCTGCTTTGAAATTGAACATGAACTGCACTCCTTCGAGGAATACCAACTAGCTGAAGTATCGGGGCAGAGAGAAGGTGAAAAATAAATTGGAGTATGATATGGGTGGACAATCAGGTGGATACATTCAGGAAGTTCCATGAATGTATCGCAACTCCACGTCTCTGATCGACTCATGTGTCCATGATATTCCCTGTACCTTACAATTTCTGGAAATGAAATACTGTTCATGACAACATACTTGTGTGATTGTACCTTTTCTGTTCTCACATGAATGAAAACGAAGTACAAAAACAGAGTTAATATAGAGGCTGATCTTCGGTCAGAGTGACTACGCTTGTAAAACGTTTGGTCTTTGGAAAACAGCACCATCTGTCCCATTGATCCAACAACTGCAAAAAAGTGAATTTTTTCAAGTAAGTTCCAGATCTAGGCTGTTGTAATTATTAGCCAAGTATCACGCTGTTTTATCATTTCTTTTCATGAAAAAATCATCCTTATGTAAATGAAGTTAATTTAAATTTTCAAAGAGAGAAATATCAGTCCTAAGTTATATGAATAAAATCATACATGGTATCATTACAAAATTCGTTTTTTTGTTTACTGAATGCAGAATTATGTTCTGTGGCTAAGGGATCCTTGGACATGCATGCGATGTGCTAAGTGGGCCACAGAGACAAAAAGTTTGGGGAACCATGTTCTACACCATTGGATCACACAATTCATATTAGCATTTTGATATCATTTGTGAGAACCCATTTGTGATCAATGTGTTTAGCAATATGTAAGCTTTTTAAAAAAAAGACTTGTATAAAGATAATAGTAGGAATTAAAATCATAGGTGAGATTATCATTACATGTTCTGAAACATATTTATGAAAAAAGTACATTTTATTTGATGTATGTGTATGTTGGGTATCCAGCCCGAAGGCTGGTTTTATCCTCTGCAGCTCCACCAACAGCTGTCATAAATAGCCTAGGCGTCACTGAAGAGGCGAACTAGGGAAATGAGGAGTGAGGTAGTTTCCCGTTGCTTTCCTCACCTAGCCAGCCGTTGCTATTACATATCAGTCTGCCATGCCCACTGAAATGTACGCACCAACTGACCCTATGAGCGATATTTTCACACCATTCATAACAGGGACTGGTATTACTAGCGTCACTCATACCTCAGTCACTTTCATATTGTCAAAGCCAAGGATAGACTGAGACAGGTCAGTGAAAGTAACAAATTTGATATAGCCCATACCAGAAGACATAGTGCACTGTAAACACTAAATCTTGCCAGCAAAGGCATTTTTATTTGATATTGAATTAAATTACATATACAGTAAAACCTCCCTATAATGGACACCTTCGGGACCGAAAATAATGTCCGTTATGAAGGGGTGTCCGCCCGCGAGAGGTTATGACACCGGTAACATTAAAAAGTTGGAACACAATAACCCATGTATTGTATGTGTTAACAATTCTTGCAAATGTACCTTTAATTGTATACTGTATAGAGTATTGTAGTGCACTGTACAATATACTGCACTATACTCACATGAGAAAGTTGTAGATGGGCTGCTGCAGCTGCGATGCACTATATTCTATGGAAATCTCTACTGAGCACACTGTACGCTATTACCGTTCACCATGTTAAAATTAAGAAGAACGTATGAGTTTTTGAAACTCAATCTCTAGCACAGTACAGTAAAGCATTAGCCCTTAAAAAAATCCTTAATGTTCGTTTGTTTTGTCCATTTCGGTTTAGCAATGATGTTTTCACTATGTGCAATTAAATCCTGGGTCAAATTTACACCTTTTTCATCGTTTTGTTTATAATAAAATTCTTTCAGTCGCTTAACAAAGCCGAGAGCCTCACTGTACGAGGTTATTGGCAGCACATTAATTTCCGTATTTTCTTCAAAGTCGTCATTAGCATCACCTTCACTCCCGCTTTCGTCAAAATCTTCTTTTTTGTCCTTCTTCCCTTGGATTGACTAAAGAGTCGTTTTCGTATCTCCACAAGACCGTAAGACGTTCTTTCGCAACTTTTCCACCAGTAAAACGATTTCCTTTGAAACACAAAGTTTTGTCGGGTAAAGGACGGAAAAATAATCCAGTTTCATCGGCATTCAAAATATTTTCAGGAGCATAAAGGTGTTTTTTCTTGCCAGGCTGGTGTCAACAATCTCCATATTAACACTGGATGATTCTCCGCAAATCACTCTGAAGTTGATACCATGTCGCTTTCTGAATCTTTCTAGCCAGCTATTCGAGGCTTTGAAATCTCCAATTCCCAATTCTGTCGCGGATTCTAACGCTTTTGCTTGTATCATTGGTCCTGACACAGGGACATTCTGACTTCTTATTTTAGCGAACCACTCTAGCGTTGCCTTGTCAATGAGAGCTCCACTACCACTTTGAAACAGTTTAATGCGCTGTTCGTTGCCATTTAAATGCCATTCCTTTACTAGTTCCTCTTGCTTTTTCACAATTTTAGCTGCCTGTTTCTTTCCAATCTTAAACACTTCGGACAGTTTACGCACACCACACTCCTCACGTTTATGATAGTCTATTTTGCCTACCTTTTCTTTTAAAGTTAAAAACTTCCTCGGAGCCATGTTTACACCAACTTACTAACGTAAAATTGAACACATCAAAAGCCCACGAGTCAATGAAAAGTAACTTGACAGTGAAGGTACGAATTCCAGCGCTGTCGAGCATGTCAGATCACACAACTTCCGGAAGTGATAGCGTAGCTTAGTGTTGCCTTCCAAGAATGTGTCTAGCCAGGATCAAAAGTTACGGTGTCTGTGATTCTTGGAAGTACCGGCTATGTAAAAATTAAGCGAATACATACTGTACAGGACACAAATACAGAATTTTTTGAAAAAGAAAGTGTCCGTTAGGAGAGGTTTAATTGGAGTTTCTCGTAGCTATGGTGTGTCCGTGTCCGTAATAAAGGGTGTCCGTATAAGAGGGGTAAATTACTCATACACAACATGGCATTTAATTACGGACCTAGAAAATCGTCCGCCAATGAGGGGTGTCCGCCGGTGAGAGGTGTCCGTTAAGACAGGTTTTACTGTAACTGCTTTTCTTCAGATTCCGTCAGGATCATTTAAGACTATCGTTATCAAAAACTTTTGTATCCTTTTATGAGTTGAGTGCTTTTGAAAATTAGACTGGGTATTAATTTGACGTTTTATTTGAGGTAACATTAAGCCTGCTAAGTATAACGTAGTATATCTTTATTCCTAAATCTATTATCATTTATTCAAGTCTTGTTGATTCTTACTATTAACTACTGTGTTAACAATGTCATTCTAGTGATATGGGCCAAATATTATCTAAGCCAAATGAAACATTTCTTACAAGTAAAGATGCTAGTTTTTTTTTTTTTTTCCCCAAAGAAAAATGTTTGTTACTGAAAATGAACATTAGTAACTTGATTGTATATTCTTTCTGCAGATGTCCATATTGTAATTTAAATGTATGGTAGTAGCCAATCTTTGATCATTTGTCAAAATACAGGGTGAACAGAAAATGCTGCACTTGTAGGTCAGCATGCAATTCCTCATCCCATTGCAAGACAAAAGTTTCTATAGCCAAATCGAATCTGGTGCTGTTGGAAAACAAGTTGAAAATGAGAAGCTGGCAACACTGTCACATCCTGCAGCGCATCGGAATGTAATAGAGAAACGTGCATCATCCCGCTCTACCGTACCCGCCGTCGCAGCTTACTGAGTAGACTGCTGAGTTATCAAACCCACATGCACCGTGGAGCTACGGCTCGAATCTACGTCAGTTTTTATTTCTTTTGTATTTGTGACGTCAGGTCCCTAGTTCCCGTCATGTAACTGTGTTTGTAAGCATGACATCCTGTTGTCACATGACAATAGTCGAACACATGACAGTGTGATCCATTCGACTGAATGCATGTGTCGACTAACCACGCAGTGCACAACCATAACTGGTCCTGTCAAGTGCATGTAGGACGGCTTCCTGATGGAGTACACAAACGGCAAATACGTCGATATGCTTCTAGTGTTGGGTGCATCCGATAACGAAGCTTCTGCTGCTGCTCGTGAGTATGCAGCACGGTACCCTCAAAGGCGCCATTGATAAGAATGTTTTTTGTCGCCTTGAGCAACACCTGCAGCAAACCGGTAATCTTCACCCACAAGTAGTGGACAGAGGTCGTCCAAGGACTAGACGTACTCCACAAACAGAGGACGACATTCTTGAAGCCATTCACCAATCACCTCGGCGAAGTACCCGTGATATTGCTAGAAGTTCCAGGTATCTCAAACACTGGTTGTTGACGTGTTGCACAATGAAAAACTGCATCCATATCATTACACGTTAACACCAGCGGCCAGACGACCGCGTTCAACGAGTACAGTTCTTTGAATGGCTTTTGCAACAAGTTGAAGATAACGAACAATTTATAAAGAATGTGACATGGAGTGATGAATGTAGCTTCACTCGGGAAGGTATTTTCAACCATCACAACAGCCATTATTGGTCTGACCACAATCCACATGTTACCCGTGAATGTGGCTTTCAGGCATGCTTTGGCATAAACCTGTGGGATGGAATCGTGTGAGGAGTGTTTTTAGTCTCTTACCTATTGCCGGACAAGTTGAATGCGCCCCGCTATCGTACGTTTCTGGGCAATACTTTGCCTGACGCTTTAGAAAACATTCCACTTGGTGTTTGGCGACAGCTATGGTTTCAGCATGATGGTGCACCGCCACACTTTGGAATGATTGTGCGTAACTAGTTAAATGAAACGTTTCCAGGGAAATGGATTGGTCGTTGATGTCCAATGTTCTGGCCTCCATGTTCCCCGGACCTTAATCCACTTGATTTTTATTTGTGGGGACACTTAAAGGAACATGTTTCTATTACTCCACCCATGAATGTATATGACCTAATAGCTTGCAAGCATGCTGCATCGGCAATGGTGGATGCAGGTGTGTTGTGTAGGGTCATGCAAAGTATGCTCCAGGGAGTGGCGAAGTGTTTGCAAATGCAAGGTGGTCGCTTTAAACAACTCCTGTGAAGTGAATGTTGCTCGTAAGTGTACGTACCGGCTCTGTGAAGATAAGACTGGATGTCACACGTACACTATGGAATTATTCTGGATAGCATAATGGCCAATCCAGTGTAGCCTACCTACTGTACTGTATTGTGTTTGTTTGTACCGAAACAAAGTGGTGCACGCCGTTACAGCATTGCCAGAGCCTCGTTTCTTAACTCGCATTTCTATTAATCCTATTGGTGGAACTAGACTTTTGTCGTGAATTTCGACAAGGAACCGCATGCCGACCTCCACGTGTGGCATTTTTTTGTTCACCGTGTATACGTTGAAATGAGCTGTGAGCAGAACTAAACCAATATTGCCAGAATAGAGCTCCTCAGTTGATTGTTATGCATTATGGCATTTATTTAAATTATTTGTAATGTGTAGAATTTAGAATTGTGATGATTACTTATTTGTTCATTGCTGATGTAGAATAGAAATGTATTATTAATGTTTATGTGCTATTCGGGTTTTGACCAAAGTTGCTCTGACACTGTACCTTATAAAGTTATGATCCAGGGAGTTTACTCTGTGTTTTTATTGTGGTAGAATGTTTTAGAATCTTGTTCCTCATATTATTTTATAAAATACTATTTTGACTTGATAACACATTTTTAGAGATGTATGGGCACTTGAGGTAAAATAATGTCCTGCAGTGACAATACAATAGGAATTCAATGAAAGTGACATTAATATGCTAAAGTATATTTTTGATTTTATTCTTGTTATCTGATGGAAGTTCACACACATATTCATACACATAATTTTGTTATATAGTTGGTCGAAGATAACAGTAAAATAGAATGTTGGGAGAATGTTTAGTGATGTATAAAACTATTCTGTAGTGTAAAACAATTGTTGACTACAGACTTCAAATGAGGAGACCTTACATATAACAGAATATTTGAAAATCCATGTTGTGGCTATCTGTTTAGTTATTGTGGACAATGATAAACACAGGTAATAAAACCCTGTTTCATAAAAATTTCCGTCTTGTCTGTGATATCATTCTTATAATAATATTATTTGCTTGACGTCCCACTAACTACTTTTACGGTTTTCGGAGTATCATTCTTATCAAGGTTAAACTGTTTCACTTTAAACTATTTTTTTTTAAATCCTTTTAATATCAGAGAATTTGGAGACTTTATGTGATCAGTTTTATTTATTTGTTTAACACAAAACTTCCATGAAACAAGAATAAAATAAAATTACAATTTAGGAAAATAGTCTGAATGGATCTCATGGGATCATTATAATTGACTTATCAAGAAAACTAAGAGAAAAAAGAAAGAAAGAAAGAAAGAAGGAAAGAAAGAAAGAAAGCTGTTGAATTGTTTTCTTAAATCCATTCCTGAAAAGGCATATTCTTATTCCTTTCATTGTTTAAAAATGTAGGTGCATGTCTTAACAGATGACCATTCTTCCTAAAGACAACTGTGTGTGGACTATGAATGTGTGCTTGCCAGTGTTATCCATGTGACATAACCAGTCTTTCTTGTGATTCTGTGGATTGATGCTTTTCCCCCTACCTTTTATTATAATGTGCTCTCTTCCATGCTCTTCACAGCTTTGACCTATTTGTTAGTTTAGTTACCTTCTAACACTTTGACCGGCTTGCTGGATGGGCAAACCGATGATGATGACTTCTGTTAGTCAGTTAAGAACTATGTGTAGTCAGTTAAGAACTATGTGAAACTGATCCATTTAGTAAATGGTGGTTGATATGAATTTTACTGTTAGCAATATTAGCAATAGCTCTCTTATGTAGGAAACTGCTGCTTCCTGATCTTTCTCCCTCCTTTTCTTTTCTTTTTTATTGGTTGTTGATTTAGTGTTATTTAAGTGTGATATGCTGTAATTGACAAGATGCATAATACATATTTGTGAGAGTTTCATCCACACATGTATAATTGTGTTCAGTTTGTTTGGATAAACTGTGATTAACCTAAATAAGGCTTTGCATGGTTCAGATATTGTTAGTATTACATGTGCCATTTCATTTTGTTTATTTTAAATTAATTGTGCATCTCACTTTAGACTTGAATTATTCATTTGTCCTGATGTACTTACAATAATTAATGCATTATGTTGTCTCAGCATATTGGGGTGCACACTGAAAATTGGATTTTATGTTTTGCTTTATATTTTCTGTTGGAAACTCTGAATTACATTTTTGTTGCAAACTCCGAATTTTAAATCAAAGCTCTTGACAGGCTTCTGGGCAACACGATCTGTCATATTATATAAAGTTCTTATTATATATATATATTTTTTTTCCTTGCTTAAATACTTTTGATTTATATCTCTTTGCAATTTTAAACATCTACATTTCATTAAGGCAGGCTAAATTTAATTTATTTCTCTGATAACCTGCTGTTGACACCTTCATTTATGTTATGTTGTATTTGTTAAAGAGGGGTTCATATTTTCCTATGCCATATTACTACGGGACCCCTGCTTAGTCTGACATTGCTTCCATTTTGCTCCTCACCCCAATGCATACCTGCCAACTTTCCTGATTTAGGCGGGAGTCTTCGATTTTCGGCAGTTTTTCCCACCTCTCCATTATTCTAACATTTTTCTTGATTTTAGCTTATCTTTTGGTGAACTTCAAACATTTGTTTTCAAATCCTGCCATTTCAGCTTTGTATGCCAGTGGCTGGAAGTCCTTTGCTCATTGGCCGCTTTCAAATGAAATATAGACATTCATCAATATGAGAAATGCGCACAAATGTGCAATCAAGGGTTATGAATTTCATGTTGTTTTTCCGTATTGAACTGAGAATAACATATGAATAGTAACACAGTAAAGGTTTCCACCTATTCAGTACTAATACAATACTTCACACATCAACAAGACCAGCAGTTTTTTAAAATCAGGGGTGTATAGGATCAAATGCAACACCTGTGAAAAATCCTACATCGGACAAACCGGAAGAAACTTCAATACCAGATACCACGAACACACTAACGCAATAAAATACAACAGGTTTTCAGCCATCGGCCAACACATGCATGATTATAACCATAATTTCACCAATATCGAACAGGACATGGACATCCTCGAATTAGCAAATAAGGGCCCTTTACTCAACATAATGGAAAATTACTACATACACCTAGACCAATACTTCAACGCCAGTCACAATCTCAATGAAATCTCAGAGAAACCCAACATACTCTTCGATCTATTCATCACTTTCCTCAGAAACAATAATGCAGCCAACCAAAACTCAATCCTAAGTCTAATCAAAGGTACTTTTCCGAGACAATTACCATTTCTCCCGCACCCTTCAGCCCCATATGCCCCATATACCGGCTTTCTCCATTTTAACAGGTCCAATTTGGTTTCCGCTAAGAACTGAGAATTAATACATCCACGCGCAGTATCCACCTTCTTCTTAACCAGAAATTAAAAAATAACTTCACGTCCAACAATCAACAACACAGCTGGTCAACACAGATTTAATACACCAAATGCCTAATTTCTCTGCTTAAGCTGATCAGTGTCAAGCCGACTCGGCATTAAAAGAGTATCACTTTTTACTCTCCAGACTTTGTACATACTTGTGTATATGTTTGTGTGTGTTATTTTACATTGTATTCTTTAGTACGAGGACTACTGATATCCATGAGTTTATATTTTTACACCACTTGTACTTTGTTCCAAACTTCTTTGTATATATATTTCTCGTATTATTATTAATTACTGCTCACCTGTACCATACTAACATTTCTCATCTCATTACCACACTTCAGTTTATAAATTATTACAGTTAAAAATAACATGTTTTAGGATTCATCAAAAACTTATGTATGCTTTAATATGGCTGATGATGACCCTTAGGTGGGTCGAAACTAGTTCCATGTAATTTATAATATTGTAAATACATATTAGTATTGAATAGGTGGCAACCTTTACTGTATTACTATTCAAATGTGCAATGTTTATTGAAATCTGTATATCATGACGCATATGTCGATTGTCAATCTCTCGTTCTCGCGTGCTATGTTCGTGTTCGTTCACATGCAGTCTAGTCGATTCTAGAGACTAGTCACTAGATTTGGAGTCTTTTTTCGTAACTTAATGACAGAATTTCAAAGATAGGAACTGGTGATTTTTCTAGAGATCTTAGGAGACAATTGTGGCAAATTTTAATTTACTACTTATTAAAAATAGCATTCCGCTTCGCATAATCGCGCGGGCGTGTGATGCAATATATTAATCTATGCTTCTACTAAGTAATGGCATCTAAGTGCTTGACTGATTCACACGTTTGTAGCATGAGTTTTCAGAAGGCTTATCAGAGACCGATCATCTCACTCGCATACTTCCTGTTAGGGAATAGAGGTGTGTAATATTTAGCCTTGTAGCCTCGTATAGCAACAGTTGGGTTTGAATATTATAATATATGCCATAGTACTCCTGTATTGTGCAAGACATGTAGAATAAGCAGTTTTGACCAATTTGATTTCTCCTGATTTTTCATATCAAAATCTCCTGATTTTTGGTTTTGCAAAGTTGGCAGGTATGCCAATGGTACAAGGTTTGCAAAGTGTAGGGGGGGGTCTTTAATTCTCCTACCTTTCATGGCTCTTTCCTTCTCGTGATGATTGCATGTGGCCTCTAGAGAGGCCTGATGCAGGTCTTTGTAGTTAACGCCCATGGGCGACCTACATACCTGGGTGTGTAATGATTATGATAATGAGGTAGGGAGAGGGTCAAACACAATGTCAGCACATAGCTCTCTCCTGTCAAGTAACACACAAAGGGTCTGCTCAAGGCTTAACATCAAGTCACTATCAAGAGGATCATACGCCCTCACTCCATATGAAGACTGTGGATAGGTTTGGAATTAAACTCAGGCTTTTGGTATAAAATCTAGTGATTAGTTGACTATGCAAAGGCTTTGTACATCTGTCTGTAGTCTACTTTTTGAATATTAATCTGGTACTTTGTTTTTTACCAGAAGAAAGAGATCAAATGATGTGTAATTGACAGGATGTAATATTCAAAAAGTAGAGTACAGACAGATGCACTAAGGCTTTACATGGTCAGCCAATCACAAGATTTTGTGCTAAAAGTTTGGGTTCATTTCCAAACTTCTCCACTGTTTTCATATGAAGTGAGGGCATATGACACGCTGTCAGCCAACATTCTGATCGTGAACTTTTCTTCCATCAACAGAACTCAGGCCAGCTAACCGCACTGTCAGCCTGTAAAGACTTAATGACTTAGCCCATCATTCTTCCAAGAATTAGAACTCTTTCTCCTACAATTAGTGTTAGATAGGCTGATAATATCATTGATTTTCCCCTTAAAGGTTGGTGGGTTGGTTCAAGTGATGTTTAGTCCATTTCTGGTTTGAAATTTTGTTATCTCATTACATTGTAATGAATTTGACACATGCCTCATTATTTTGTTGAAGCCCTTAGAGCATATGTGACAGTGTTTTACCACAGAGCTGAGTAGCTCAGATGGTAGAATGCTGACCTTTTGAGCCCAATTTGTCAGGTTTGATCCTGGCTCAGTCCAGTGGTATTTGAAGGTGTTCATGTCGGTAGATATATTGGCACGTTAAAGAACTTCTACAGGACAAAATTCTGGCACCTCAGCATCTCCGAAAACCATACAAATAAAATCAGTATCATTAATTAACAGTGTCTGAACATTATGGTATAGCAGTAGAAAGTTATACAGTTACAAATCTTGGACATTAACTAAACAAGATAGGAATTGGGTAGAAGCTTTTGAAATGTGGATCTGGAGATGAATGTTGAGAATTAGGTGGATAGAAAAGAAATCAAATAAAAGCGTTCCAAATGAAATCAAAAGCAAGAGGGAACTGCTCACAATGGTAAGGAAAAGGACAGCAAAATTCCTGGGGCACACCCTTAGACATAACAGCTTTGTGACCATCAATTTTGAGGTAAAATTTCTGGAAAAGAAAGGGTGAGGAAAATCAGGGACCAAGTATCTCCACGATCTGATGCTAAATCTTAGCTATACCACCCAGCATAAGATGAAACATGAAGCCGAAGACAGGAGATTATGGTTGCATCGACAAGGCATCGCCTTTAGTAACTTACTGACTAACTAGCTAACAACTTTTATACCATCTCTTACATACGTGTCACTGTTATACTACAACTAGCTGGTGTACCCATCCATGCTTTGCTATGGAATTCTCAGAAAGACTGTCTTTGTGGTTTTCCCAACTGAAGTCAACATAGGACATTACAATGACATCAGTAGGAATGTAGCGACTAAAAGCAATGCTATCATACAAAATACTAAATCAAATGAAAAACTGCACACATTTTCTCGCGTTTAACCAATAGTACTTCGCTGCTGATCTAACAGTCCAAAGTTCCAGTGCTGGAATGACCAGGCTGCAGACAGCCGCTAGCAATCCTCTGGAAATTTGTTATTCCATTAAATGTGCACACTGCTCATTCTAATCATTGCCCCAGAATAGGGATTGAATAATGGAATGCTATGATGAACCAGTGTGTTACGTACCAGTAGTATCAGAAAATGTATGAATCAGAGGAATGGCATGCTAAAGAAGAGAGAGATCTAACTCCCCAGCTACTTCTCGCCAGTATTCAGGCAAGCTGTTATACTCTGCACGCTGCAGTAATCCCATCTATCGGTGATGAGTGGCAACAGAAGACACAAAGCACATCACAACAAACAATGGTCAATGTAATATTATTGTTGATCAATTTTATGAGCTTTCTATATTGTAGGCCTTCACATTTAGTTTTCTTCCAACTGTATGATATTAGGGCATCCTATAATATTTTTTATAGCATAGAATGTAGTTCCTTATTCCCTGACTTTACATACCGATTTTCATTAAAATCTGTTTACCCATTTTCTCATGACTCGGCGCTGATACAGACTTAGCAACAAAAATCCAAATTAATGAATATCTGTTATCATAGCCGGTACAGTACACACGTATAAGACATAAATGATTGGAAATTAATTTTATATAACTTTATTTATGTAGCATTTATTGATAGGACCACTAATATCATACATATTTGTGAATTAAATTTTAGGCCTTCCCCTAAACTACCATTTCACTCAATGTGGCCTAGATTGTAGCGACTTATTCCCCAACTTTACATACAAATTCTCCTTAAATTTTCTTCAGGCATTTTCTTGTGATGCACATACGTATATACGAACATACTTATGTACATACAGACAGACAGAAATTACGGAAAATGAAAAAGTGTATTTCCTTCTTACTATGGACACGGCTGATACAGAAGTACAATTCTTTTTACATTTTGAGTAATGTACAGACAAAACTCTTATTTTTTATATATATAGATACTGTGATACACTGCAATTTTAGTAAAGTTTTATTTTGGATTATAAAATCTTGGTGGTTTCCTGATTGTCTTCTTGTTTAATGAATTTTGAAGATTTGTGCACTAGATAGTTCAAGAAAAAGTATCCTTTTCGCAAAGTCACATATTGAGTTTTGTTCTGTTTTCCTGGATTTTCTTTTTTGACTTCTCAAGTTATTCCCGAGATTCTGAGGCACGTAGGTGGATGTGTGACTGTCATTGGCTTATCATGACGGACCATACTTGCTTCCAGGTTCTTTGTGACCCAACGGAGTTTCATCTTTTTTGTATTATTGCTGGTCTTGATTTGATCTGTTCCTTCTGGTATAAAAACCATGTATGAGATTGTATGTGTGTCTACCTCTTAGTTCCATTTCTTGATATGGGATCGGGGATGGGGTGAAGTGAAATTATATGGTATTTTTTAACGGCTACCCTTCCTTTTTGCCAACTTCAGTTGAGGAGCAAATGAAGATGAAATGAATTATTGTGAATGAAATTGGGTAAGAATGTGGAAGGAATTGGCTTTGATCTATGAATAGGAACTGTCCCAGTATTTGCCTGGAAATAAACATTTTGAAAACATAGAAAACCATTCTCAGGACAGCCGACAGTGGAGTTTGAACCCACTTATCTCCCGAATGCAGAACTTGGCTTTATAGTTGTAGCGCTTTAACACACGTGGCCAATCTGCTCCCACCTCCTAAAAGTATTTATTTATTTATTTATTTATTTATTTATTTATTTATTTATTTATTTATTTATTTATTTATTTATTTATTTATTTTACTTTAGCAGTGGTGAAGTTAGGGCTCATAGCCCTCCTTTACACGTTGTTGTTGTTGTTGTTGTTGTTGTTGTTGTTGTTGTTGTTGTTGTTGTTGTTGTTGTTGTTGTTGTTGTTGTTGTTGTTGTTGTTGTTGTTGTTGTTGTTGTTGTTGTTGTTGTTGTTGTTGTTGTTGTTGTTGTTGTTGTTGTTGTTGTTGTTGTTGTTGTTGTTTGAGTCATCAGTCCATAGACTGGTTTGATGCAGCTGTCCCTATCCTGTGCTAACCTTTTCATTTCTACATAACTACTGCATCCTACATCCCTAACCAACTGTATGCTGCAAATTCTCTAGAATTAATAGAAGGTTTAAGCTTAAAAAATACAATGAATCTTCTGTACCTTGGCATTGGTAGGGATCATATTATCGTCATCTCGTATTTTTTGAGCGTTATGTGATACTCCTTAAAAATTCAACATTTATCACTCACGAGTGCTCTCTTAAAAATTCAGCATTTATCACTCACGAGTGCTTGTAACTATTCCTCTACAGTCTACACTGTCGCAAAATAAAGCTTGGGGGCCTAACTGTACTTGTCCAACAGCTCTAGTATAAAATATTCCTAGCACAAAATATGAACTCGTCCTATCCTGTATCATTCAATAATACACTCAATTTCCACTTCACACAATATGAAGATAACTCCATCCAAGTATGACGCTAGCGTTATTTCAGATATTCCAATTATTATTATTATTATTATTATTATTATTATTATTATTATTATTATTATTATTATTATTATTATTCTGCCAAACAGTTGTAATTAAGAACATAGTCCGAGATGACTTCATGTTTGGTAAACGACATGACCAGTCATGTCTGCCTTGATACTAACGCAAACGTTTAGCGTAGAGGTTCGTGATTTTTAGTTCAATTGTTACCACGACGACGTTGCCTTAAGGAGTAAATTCGTGCAGGAAGACTTCACTTGCCAAATATCATGACTGTTCCTCATGCACAATGAATGTAAGTCCAACTCTACAGCGCTTCTACAGCGAAAGGTGAAATAGGAAAGATTCAAATATACAGCAGGACTACTTAATTACTTTAACATAGACTACAAGGAAGACGAGAAAGAAACATTATCATGTTGGAAAGCAAATTGCACCCATGGATGGTACTTAAATTCAACGCCGGCTTAGCCTTGTGGTCCCTGCGTTTTTCCTACGGCTCTATCAGGGTTAAGGCATCGCTTGCGTGGGTTTAGCACTCCATCTCCATCACGCAAGTACTGCAAATTCCACTGCATTGTTAGAAATCCAACGCAGGAAGTTCATGGTAAGGAATTTAATTAAATACGCCATTCAGAAGGAAACTCGTCGGAAATATGGAAGTAACAAATTTTCCATTCTTGAAATTTAAGTGATATGAACTGGGTTCCTCTGTCAGTTAAGATCCGCCCCGGTTTTTCCATCTGCTTATTTGTTTGGATACGCCCTTTTTATCGGTTAAAAGCGTATTCATTTTGAGAATATAACGTCACGACAATATACAGTTTTCCTTTCCAAGCTTTGGGTAGTAGTGTATATACGTTCGTAGCATACATTTCTCCAGGTTTGCCAGGAATAATAGGAATCGGTTGATGTTTGACGAAAACTGAATTATGCGCAGCCCTTAGACACAAATCACACGTCCGGGTGAGGCTCTAACGCTTTCACGAAGTTCTTTCAATGTAAATGTCTACCTGTTCATGGGTTTTCATTTTATCCATGCCGTGATACGCTGTACGTGCCAAATCAATTTCTTGTAAAGTTCTGCCGGAACATCAATACGTAATTTGGTATGTTTTCTGTCAAAAAATGTCATTAAAATTCTATCTTCATATTTGTGTGTGACGTTCATCCTATGACTAACTTGATCTTGCCATTAATCTTCAGTGTAGCCAAAATCGGGTCTCCCCTCTTATTTTCACGAGGGTGGTTCAGTTTATCCAAACATTGCATACATAGGGCCTACTTGTGAAATTTAACGTTAAGCCCTTACTGATGGCGATTGGTGCAGTTAAATGCTGCGCATGACATGGGCATCTTGATAAAGAAATGCGCGTATTATCACAGTTAATACCGGATCCCAAGATAGCGGGTTAAAACCCGGAAGAGGTAGTCGGATTTTTGAAGGGCGGAAAAAAAGTCCATTCGACACTCCATGTCGTACGATGTCGGCATGTAAAAGATCTCTGGTGACACATTTGGTGTTTGAACACCTACAACCTGTTTTCCAGTCATTGACCGGGTCAGGGATGTAATGAATGAAACATATATAGGCTGTTATTACAATGGGGTCGCCACTCCTAAGGTGATTTATTAATGAGTGATAAATGCTATGAAATGATAATGGAGAGTGTTGCTGGAATGAAAGATGACAGGGAAAACCGGAGTACCCGGAGAAAAACCTGTCCCGCCTCCGCTTTGTCCAGCACAAATCTCACATGGAGTGACATTTGGTGTTTACCCGACAAAATTCATTAAATCTCAGCCATAGACGCCCAAGAGAGTTTCGGTTTACTCGGTCTGCCACCTAGTGGGGGCCTAGAGTAAAACGGAACGTCGAAATTGACGAGCAGACAGCCAGATGGCGTCAAATTGAAATGTCTGCACACGGTAGCTGAGGCCATACGATTATTATTATTATTATTATTATTATTATTATTATTATTATTATTATTATTATTATTATTATTATCATCTTTCCAACCAAACGGCCGTCAGATCTGCTGCGCTTGTTTTCATTAATAGTCCTATGAGTGGTTGTGGTGGTTATTGTTTTAAGAGGAAGCACATCTAGGCAACCATCCTCTATATAACACTAATCACCGGGTGAGTTCATTGTGCGGTTAGGGACGCACAGCTGTGATCTTGTATCCGGGAGATAGTGGATTCGAGCCGCACTGTCGGCAGCCCTGAAGATGGTTTTCCGTGGTTTCCCATTTTTACACCAGGCAAATGCTCGGGCTGTACCTTAATTAAGGCCACAGTCGCTTCTTTCCCACCCCTAAGCCTTTCCTATCTCTTCGTCGCCATAAGACCTGTGTCGGTGCGACGTAAAATTTTGTAAAAAAAAAAAAAAAGTTATAATGTATTCTATAATCGATTTAATGTGACGTTTCCTAGATAGAAACACGACCAGGAGACAGCTAGGACAGCCAGACAGGACGCAATTTCCAAGTTCGTCGGAACGTACCAGTTATTGCTGTAAATATTTTCACAGTAATTGAATAGATAGTTAGGCCCATATGTGTAGGATATAAACTTAATAATGCCATTTATTTTATGTTTCACTAATTTTTTTCCGATTTTCGGAGACACCTTGATACCGAAATTTTGTCCCGCAAGAGTTCTTTTACGTGCCAGTAAGTCTACCGATACGATGCTGACGTATTTGAGCACTTAAATACCACCGGATTGAGCCAGGATCGAACCTGCCAAGCTGGGGCTGAAGGCCAGCGCCTCAACCGTCTGAACCACTCAGCCTGCCGGATATAACCGACAACCGCAGTTCCAACTAATCGTTCGCTCCAGTTCATTTAGTACTCCAAGTTGGTAGGTTCGATCGTGGCTCCGTCCGGTGGTATTTAAATTCCGGCTCCTCGGCATCCTCGAAACTGTTAAAAAAAAAAAAAAAAAAAAAAACTGGTTAGTGGGACGTAAAGCAATAACATCATCATTTAGTACTGGTAGATATCCGACGTGTTTTATACATTCTGTTTATTGCTATCACTGTTGTTGTTATTATCGTTAGATATAGTTTGGTAAAACAATTCCAGGTTCCACTTATAACCAGCTATCTAAATGGGGAAAACTAGTAATTGTCATGGCCCCGGGGTACTTGTAGCATGTACTGTTCGTATCCAGGCAAAGGAATATTCAGAGTCCCTGTTGTTCCTTTGTGGGAAGTATATTTGAAATTATATCCTCAGAAACACAGTGGTTTGCCATTTTAGGCGATAAAATTAGAACACATATCACACATGCAAAATCACTTATAACTTAGTTGTTGAGTGAAGGCAGTGTTTGGTTCTGCAGTTATATAAGCGCCTTCGCAGATACTTAGCTGAAACATCTAGAAGTGAAAGGATGTTATAAGCTCCCTGTAATATACTACCTGCAATGCCTGAGGCATTCATATTCCATTATAAACATTTTGGTATAAGATGCAATCCACCTCTAGTAGAATTCAGTTACGGAGTATAGAATACAGAAACTGTCCGTGCACTCCTTGTTTCATGTCTTCAAAAAAATGTTTTTAATTTTGTTCCTTCGTTATCTGCCTCTCCTGGTTTTTAATTTCCAAGTTCAGTTCACTGTGAAATTCTGATTGAGAACTACCACAATTTTGTTGTCTCGTTTCTCACTTAGCATCAAGGCGAAAATAAACCGACCTTGTAGTATTGTTGGTTAAGTGCTTGCCTCTTAGCTCATGGTTGCAGGATCGTATACTGATGCAGTCGATTACCTTAAATGTGAGGTTTCGGGAGTCACTCAGACTCATTTTAACTTTTGGCACGAGGTTTAATGCTGCTTGCTTTTCCTGTCATCACATGATTTTACAGGAGAAAATATTAACCGGGGATCCGCCGGGACTCGAACCTTGGCCATCCTGGTGGAAAGCCAACAGCTTAACCACTGCATTAATTAACACATATTTCTGTTCTGTAACTTACATATAGCTTCTAGGCAGTTGCTGGGATAGATACAGTTCACCTTTTCTCTTCTTTTTTCTTCTGCTGGGGGTGATGCATATTGGGATTTGGGACATCTTTGGTCGCCATCCTCGTGTAGAGGTATAGAAACTGTCTAGCAATGATCTCTATGTGGTCTACAATAATGTATGTGACTCCAGGACGAAGGTCGACTTGGCATCAGGTACTGCCTGAGATATTTTCTGTAGAAAATATAAGGGAAGCCACACTCCTTCAAAATTCGAATTTGTTTCAACAAAATAACCCACCTTCTTAGTCCTGTTTAGGAGTATGACTTAAAGCATTATGCTGTGAAATTGGTTGATGAGTTATACTTTTTACGAGAGAGAGTTCAGTTTTTGAATTCTCCCTACCAGGAAACGTAATAGAGGGGTAGAAACACATGAACATACAATTCCAATTGTTGATTTAGTTTAATTAAGGAAGTTTCTGCAGTGGAAGCAGGTCCATTTGTCCTCTTAAGTCTGTCAAGATTCTCGGTATTAAAATTCGGAGTATATTTAAGGAAAGAAAAAAAAACTTGATTCAAGTTTAGAATACTATTGAACTTTTTAATTTGTCGACTGATGTCGCATCTTCATGTATTTAAAGTTGACCTACAAAACTTTATTAAGGATCTCTTGCAGCATTAATAAGTGCTTACAAGTCAGCACGCCACTAATTATTAATTACGTTTATGGTGTGCATTTACAAAGATCAGGAATGCTGTACGTAGTCATATCGAAATTAGTGTTAGATTAATATTTAATATAAATAGAAATAAACTTCTCTAATTGTGTGCAATTATCTTAGATTACGGGCATGCATTGAAAGATTTCATACTGATATCCCTGTTGACCCTGGCGCTTTTGGGATGTTGGTATGCCTATGGAAAGACCAAGAGCTCGCAGAATGATGTCCGTCGTATGATGAAACATATGGAGAGTTTACAGAAGGCTGAACTGGCTTTGGATCAGTTGCAGGTGACTACTAGATATGGAAGTATTCTGAATACCGAATTCATTAGCTGAGCTTGCAAGTGGCCATGTTTATGGTGTATGTTCTTATCAGTAGCCTTTTCCCTTGCTTGTTTTTGTTTAGCCCTCAATAACCCAGACATTTTTTTATCAGTGTAAATGTATTACGGTCTTGCCTTCTGAATAGTACTCAACTCTTACTGACTCAGTAGTACCTAAAATACAGCTTTGAGGTAATCTTAAGACATCATTGTTCAAAATATTTAAGTGGATTCCCAGTGTACGTCTTAGAAGTAACAATTATAGAGTGTGCTCTGAATTGATCGAGTACCGGTACGCTGCTAATTATGTAAAAGCCTGTATCAAAATGAGCATATTTAATTTAATACTCATCTCCATATTCTACACCTTCATGTGGGAGAGCTTGAATATCCTATGCAAGCGTTTTAATACCAGCTCTCTTTCTCGTGCAATGTCATCACCTACATAGCCTTTCACGTCACTGATATTCATGGTAATGACAATTTCTCGTGGTTTCATTTCTTGCGTTTTTGACATCGCCCATTACACTATCATGCCCTTGCTGTTCATTCTGACTACATCGCATTGTGAATAGATTGAGAATATTACTTGGCTATTACATAAGGCCATCACACGCGAAAGGTTACCATCGGAAATCTCCGATAAAGGCCAGTTAGTACAACCAATTAAGAAGCGGCTAAATACGGTACCATACTTTATAATACAGGTCAAAATCGAAGCTGATGTGTAACTATCGTAATCGGGTAGCTTAAAATTAATGAATGAAGGAAATGAATTTTAGAAATAAGTGTGCAGAAGAGAAGTCAATATCACTACCTAAATTATTGGTTTAAGCAAGTTAATGCACATTGAATACAACAAGCTGAAGTGACTGAACTTCTTAGAGATAATTGAAACTGTTTATATAGGCCAACTGAACTAAAAAATCATCAGAACGCGAGACTTCTATAAAATAAGCACTTCTGATTAAGAAACACACACATACACACTCACTCTCTACATTCATGTTAGTCATCTGAGTCACACGAAGATTGTCATATGAATATTATCAACTAGCAAGATACCCGTGTTTCGCTACGGTATTATACTCAAATTTATAATTGGATGCTTAACATTTTATATATAATCCGCCAAAACTCGCGATCTGACGGCAAAGTTCATTCCATTTTTCAATCTTTCTTTCCAGCAATCGATTTCATACTTCCCGGGCTAGCTCCAGGTATTCCGCTCGGTCAGTTGGGTCCCTAAATCTTTGCCATCTTTTCCTATAAGCATGTTTAATATGGATCAAATCCTTGAGGAGATCCGGCGTGCTGTCGTCGTGGGTCCTTGGCGGTACTGAACCCACGCCCTGGTGATCTGTATGTGGTTTGAGGGGTACCGATACCGGTGCGCTCTTGGCGTTCCTCTATCGGTCTTTATGTGTTTTTTACAATATGCGGTTATAACTGTATGCGTTTTTAAAAATTAAATGAAGAGATATTATGCGATTTTATTAGTTAGTTGACCCATCTAGTGAGAGAGACCACGCCCAATATTGCTTAACTGTGAGCATGTGTTTGTGTATTATTTATGTGCGCGTGTGTGTGCGTGTTAAATGTATGTGCGTTAATTTCCATAATGTGTGTGTGACCAGGAGGTCGTTTTACATCTTGCAGTGTTAACTGACACAGCGGTTACGTTTTTGTCGGCTGTGGTAACCCTGGTGGTTGCCCATCCAGGAGTTGACCACGCCCGGTTGCTTGGAAGTTTGCATGGGTTTTGACCGACATCGTAATTCAGTGACCAATACTTAGTGAACTGAAAGTTGACTTTTAGTGAGGGTGTGCTATGCTAAATTTTGAAGAAAACAGCATTGTAATAGGCAGTTTGTATTTCCAGTGCTCCCGCCACGGTATCCGTGTGTTCCAGTGCTTTTGGCTGCAGTTTTAGGAAATGATTTTTTCATGTTTGCTTGGCGGGGTCGTAGTTTGGTAGGTGGAGGTTTAGGTTATAATTAGTTGTGTGTTTGGCATAGTGGGGTGAGGGAGCTGGTTTTGGGCCGAAGTAGTTTAAGCAGGAGTATGTTTCGGAGGGTGGAGGTGTCTTGGCTGAGTTGGTTGTTATACTCATGAGTGAGGGGACCGGGGTTCGAAGGTGATGGGATTTTAAAACTCAATAGTGGGGGAGGTTTGGTGTGTGTTCGTAAGTGATGTGTGCGTCGGTAGTGGTCTTTAATTGCTTTTTGATGAAGGGGCAGCCAGGGAATGAGGCGGCATGGCTGCCTTGGCAGTTCGCACACCTCGCCTGGTCCCGCGGCACTTTACAATCAGTGTGGCGGTGAGAGCCGCCACATCTGTTGCAGCGGGTGGGTTAAGAGCATGTAGCTGCAGAGTGCTTTACCAAAAGACAATTAAAGCATTGCGTGACGAGAGCGGGTTTGGGGGGGGGGGGGGAGCGGGTTCGAGTCTCTGGTGTGATAGTGTTATGAGTTGGAGTTTTCTGGGACTTACGAGCAGGTGTGTTACATCTGCTCCTAGTCTGGGTGTACTTGGTTTGTGTGTGCGTGCCCGGGTGTGAGATTTATGGGATCTCAATCCCGGGCTCGGTTTCGGGATGGGGGTAGAGGGGGGGGGAAGTGGGGGAGGTGTCTGTGTTGATTAGTATGTCTTCTGTCTGTGATGTTTTGTGTTCGTTGTTTGCATGGGTTTGTGAAAATTTAGTGAATGTTAGTGGTGTGGAGTTGGTTTGTGCTGCTGTGTGTTTTATGTCAGGTTGTGTTTGAGTGTCTGCGTCTGGGACGTATTTTACAAGAACCTTATAACGCACATTATGAAGTTTTAGGTGTTTATTGATTGCATCATTACTTGCTTCTGAGTCAAGCGGAAAAATAAGAATATATCCGTTATCAAGTTCCTGCAAAAGTTGAACGTGGTGTCTGACTTTGCTGATGGCTGTGAATGTGTTCTTGCGGTGATCATGTCGCTCTCTGAGGCGTTGCTATGTATTCGTGAATCGGTTGTGGTGCAAGAGAATGATGAATGGGTAGAAATTGGGGTGACGTGCGTTAGTGCGGATTTCTAGTGGTTGGTGGAAGGGGGAGTAAGGATTTCCGAAATCTGTGGACATGGTTACAATGGGGGGCGGGGGAGGGGGGTGTTTGAGAGTAGTGTCGGTGTCCTGGCTACTCAGTCCACTAGCTTGATCCCGACTGGATGAGTTTTAAGGACGCAGCAGGTGGCTGGACGGTGGTGCGCTCCTGGTGGCGTGGCGCGGTACTATTCAGTACGGTATTGAGTGATTGGCGGAAGATGATGGTGAGCTAGCGGCTAATAGGATGCGAGCTCGGTGTCTTGGCTCTCCTTGATCTGCTCTCTTCGAGCGCTTGGCTGAGAATGGGTACTGAACCCACGGCCGGACTGCATTCGTAGTCATTACCCGGTCAGGATCCATTTCCAGCGCGGTCCGCACATTTTGACGACGGTCCAGATCATCATCATCATCATTATTATTATTATTATTATTATTATTATTATTATTATTATTATTATTATTATTAACCCCGCAGCAAGATGCAAGACCGCTACTTAGTGGTAAATTACATCCGCTGCCATTGTCATTGCTGACAATGTGACCAGCGCCATTATCACGCGTAGGCAAGTGCGCGGGATTTCTGGCGATACGAATGATATACTTCCGTGCATTATTGATCTTATTATAGAGGTGAACGATTGCACGGTCAATATTATTCCTATCGTTTATTTCAAATGTGTTTAAATTTTTATTTATATGCCAGGAGAATCTACTGTAATCGAAGTTTTCCAGAGGAAAGAAAGGCTCCTGAAAACGAACACAGGAAAGATTAAAACTATCGCACTGGGAGATAGTAGGTTCGAATCCCACTATCGGCAGCCCTGAAGATGGTTTTCCGTGGTTTCCCATTTTCACACCAGGCAAATGCTGGGGCTGTACTTTAATTAAGGCCACGGCCGCTTCCTTCCAACTCCTAGGCCTTTCCCATCCCATCGTCGCCATAAGACCTATTTGTGTTGGTGCGACGTAAAGCCCGTAGCAAAAAAAAAAAATCGCTTTATGATCAGAATCAAGTACATTATGGTCTCAATTGGTCTCCACTCAGTTTTCACCCTACCGGCGTTAAGTTGGTCCTCCCCCCCCCCCAAAAAGAAGGCTTGTTGCTTTATGTTTAAGGGAGATTCCAAATACCAACTTTCACTTCTGCAACATCTTTGGTTTTTGAGCTAATAGTATCTCAATACAAATGATTCAACTAATTTTTCAATTATCTGCCACCCCCCATTTAAGTGGATTTCCGAAAAAAAAAATCGTATTTCTTTATTTTAAAGGAGATTCCTAATACCAAATTTCACGTCTGTAACATCTCCAGTTTTGAGATATCAGTGTCCTAAAAAAAAGAATTCAATCCCATTTTTCCGAAAACAAAAAAATTAGTTATTTATTTTTAATAGAGATAAAAAATACCATTTTTCACTTCTGTAACATGTCAAGTTTTTGAAATATATTGTAGATATGCTCATTTTAAAACTTCACCTCGCTTTTAGTTCACCTTAAGTGGAGTATCCGAAAACGAATCATTTGTGTTTCTTTACTTTTACAGGAGTTTCCAGATACCATTTTTTACGTCTGTAACATTTTACGATTCCGAGATATACTGTAAATTTCTAAAATATCACCCCATTTGTTTCTCCTGTTAACCCCCATTAATTGGATTTTCCAAAAACAAAAAATACGTATTTCCTTATTTCTAAAGGAGTTTCCAAATACCAATTTTCAGGTCTGTAATATGTTCAGGATCTAAGATGTAAGTATCCTCATTAAAGGCATTCAACCCCTTATTCACCCCTCCTAGTGGGATTTTCCGAAAATAAAAATATGATTTCTTTCTTTTTAAAGGAGGTTCTAAATACCAATTTTTACATCTGTAAACTTTAAAGTTTTGAGATATAGGTACACTCTTTTTATAAATTCATCCCCACCCCGTTCACCTCCGTAGCGACGGAATATCCAAAAATCCTCAGTAGGTAGTAAAGGACAGAACTGGCCCATGAGCAAGTGGGCAAGATGGCGGCTATACACGGGCTCTTATGGGACTATCTCCAGAGAGCTTGCCCAGAGGTTACTGCGCAAGATGGCCGCCAAGCGCAATCCCCTTCTAGCTACGCACTACAACTTCTGACATTTTCAGACAATAGGACGTCGTCATCTTATGGAATACTGTTGAAAGAGGCAACTAAAATGGCCGCCTAACTTGAGAGAGCATGGGTTAGCGAACACGGGGGGATTTTAGCTGAGTCTAGGCATGATGTGTGCTAAGCTGTTGTCTATTTAATTTTCCTGGCCAACACTTGTAGGACACTTCATTCCGAGGTGGGGGAGTCGATCAGAGTAACGCTCCTCTAGGGGCACCCTTGCCTTAGGTAGGAGCCGAGCAACATGTGTTGTTGTTGTGTCTGCATTGGTAAACTAGGGGTCTTTAGCTGAGTCTAGACATGTTGTGTGCTAAGCCGTCGTCTATTTAACTTCCTTGGCCAACTCTTGTAGGACACTTCATTTTGATGTGGTGAGGTTCTAGCAGAGTTAAGCTCCTCCAGATGCACCCTTGTCTTAGATAGGAGCCAAGCAACTTGTGCTGCTATTGTGTCTGCATTGGCGAAATCGCGGGGTCTTTAGCTGAGTCTAGACATGTGCGCTAAGCTGTCCTTGACTAACTCTTGTCGGAGACACTTCAGCCCTAGGGGAGCAGAGTAAATGCCACTTCTAAGGATTTCAACGTGCAGTTGACTTAAACTCAAAATTAAAGAGCTTATGTGCAATTCAAATATCCTCACTCTGATTGAAATGTGCGCACGATGAAGGTGTACTGACTACAGTAAATGTGGAGACATTCACATCACAGCAGAAAGAAAAATGACTTTGCGAGCTAAGCTGCATTTTTCCGATCTGGTATTGTAAAGGAATGCAACAGTGTGTTATGACGCAAGCCACCTAACTTGAGAGAACTCAGAGTCTTCAGCCGCCGGTCAAAGCTTGTTCGCAGTGACGTTACTACAACTCTTGCTACTGTGATGACGTTACTCCACTTAGATCATAATTTTTTATGAGGTAGGTTGGAGGGGTACAATTTGATTAATGGTATACTGCTAGTCGTAAGGGTGACTAAAAGGGATGGGCTAACTCAGGGGAGAGCTGTGCTAGAACACAGGGGTAAATAGACATACACAGAGCCATATAGAGGCATTCTCTAATTTTTCTTCTTCTTCTTTATCTGTTTACTATCTAGGGTCGTATTTTCTATCGGACTCAGCAAGGGATCTTACCTCTACCGCCTTAAGGACAGTGTCCTGGAGCTACAGTCTCTCGGTCGGGGGATACAATTGAGGAGGATGACCAGTACATCGCCCTATATGTCATATGCGTTAACCTCTTAAGACCTAACTGCTGACCTGATTATGGTTGAGTGCTAGGTTAACCCATGCATATGACGCCAGTCTTAACTTTACAAGGGCGTTACAGTTTCAAGTTTGAGATTCGATCCTACGCACAACCTATATAGACGCTATGAGACATGATCTAGGGACTTTGATGCTGAGATTGGTGGAAGCTTACGGCTACACATAGGATTAGGGATATGGTGTAAGGTGTAATATAAATGCTTTATTTACAGACGGCGTGATATTGGAAAGCATCTTCGAAGTTCTAAAAACGGAGAGCCTAGCCTGAACATATCAGCCAAAAATAACTGCACGTGCAAGTTGACTAGCTTTAAATGTATTTGCTGACACATAGAATACAAAGTTCATTTTTTCCTACAAGTTTGCAACTTAGGTACAATCACGCAGGAGGACCTAACCTATCTTCATACTGAATACCCAATATAATACGTAAAATATAATGTGGTGCCGGAATTTAGCTCTGCAGGATTTCGCGTATTATCAGAATTCCCGAATACCAAATAAATTCCCTACCTACACTGGACGTTCGATGCCCCTGCAGGCCTAACGTTGCGTTGACCACGCGTTAACCTCCTAGGACTTGACATGGTACCAAGGAGATAATGTAAGACTTAATACATATGCTTTATTTGTTGAGACGTAACGCTGAAAAGCAACTTTAGGTCTTGGGGAGTTGAGCGACCGCGCAAGGTATCAGCCAAAGAAAGACAATGGCTACGAAAGGCGTGAAAATGAAAGACTCCTTAGCCCTCGTAAACCTAATAGCGTGGAGGTCGGAAAAGAACAAGAGTTAACCGAGGAAGATCGGATAGGATAGATAAAAGTGAGTGGCCTAACACAAGTAAGTAGAAGCATGCGTATACATGGACTCTTATGCCACTAACCCGGCGGAGGCTATGTTAGGGCTTTCTTCGCGTATTACCCTAATTCGAGGTTTTATCCTCCTAACCGGATGCCCTTCCTTGCTTTGGGACTCTCAGTGGAGTGATGTAACATAGGTAGGAGGGTGATGAAATACTGCTATAAGAAACAGACTCCGACTCATTGACCATGAACACAATAGGGAACATGCATGATCCGGGGTTTTAATTAAAAATATGCTAATCTGATTCAAAATTTCATGCAGAATTCAAAAATGTGATCAGAATGTACAATTAATAACTCCAAACGTGATTAAAATCTACGAAAATGTCACGTCACGCAAGCACGCGATCTCATTGGTCTGACGTCATCGTACAGGTTGACTGAATTAGCAGACGAAATAACACATAGTGTGCTGTGAGAAGCAGGATACACTTCGCGTATTTCTACTTTACGTTAGTGTCTAGTATGGTTAAATTCGAGGTCTATACATTGGATAATAATCTGAGTGGTATATTTTAGACTTAAAATGAATCCTGCGCAGACAGTGAGGCAGAAAACTTACAAATGGTGTAGAGTTCCGATGTGCAATAGCACATCGCATACCATACCAAACAAATTGTTTATAAATGTTCCAAAGACGCTAAAACTAGGAAGAAATGGATTTTGGCGAGCCGGAGAAATGCTGGTGATATATCGGAAAAGTCTACATTTTATTTTTATTTTTTTAATATTTTAACGTAAGATGAATTTGTTTGAATTTTCAAATCACTTTTCCATGTCAGCTGTTCTAGTGGTAAAACTTTAAATTTTAATGTATGATGCTTTATTAAAATGCTTCAATTACATCTTGGAATATGAAAGTAATAAACAGTGCATTAAATAATGCTGATTATTAAAGTATTCTCCAAACCTAACCTATGTTTTGGGTGATCCATGTCAAGATAATAAATCAAAGGGGTTATGAACCATTTTGACAGCTCTAATTCTACCAATATATCTTGGCATGGGACAGTTATGTATGTCTTTATTGAAGAGCTTAATTGGTAAAGAAATTTAGGCTATATCTAAATACTCTATAATGTAACAAAGAATAGACGTGTACATCACGAAAGGAAGCAATGTGAACTTAACAAATGTATAACTCTACACAAAACCAATGCTTGTCTGTTGGGGTCTTATAAGTTAACAATGCTCAATTATAATAATTATCATAATATTAATGAAATAAATAACATAATTGCACACAGGTGAAAATAGTGATGTAGGTGTTTAAAATATTATCCAACTTAGCCTAAGTTTTAGGTTATACAAGCCAAGTCAATAAACCGAAGGGTAAAAATACCGCGCGAGTTGGCCGTGCGGTTAGGAGCGCGCAGCTGTGAGCTCGCATCCGGGAGATAGTGGGTTTTGAACCCCACTGCCGGCAGCCCTGAAGATGGTTTTCCGTGGTTTCCCATTTTCACACCAGGCAAATGCTGAGGCTGTACCTAAGGCCACTGCCGCTTTGTTCCCATTCCTATGCCTTTCCTGTCCCATCGTCGCCATAAGACCTATATGTGACGGTGTGACGTAAAGCAAAAAAAAAAAAGTAAAAGTCACAGCACCCAAAGACATTCCTGTATTGAGCGACTAAAATGTCACCAGGACACTTTTCTTTCCTGATATGTTCAGCTTGTTAAAAGCCAAATGTAATTAATGTTATTGGCTTCACGCCCCGCTAACTACTTCTACGATTTTCGGAGACGCCGGTGTGCAGGAATTTAGTCCTGCAGGAGTTCTTTTACGTGCCAGTAAATCTACCGACACGAGGCTGACGTATTTGAGCACCTTCAACTACCACTGGACTGAACCAAGTTGGGGTCAGAAGGCCAGCACCTCAACAGTCTGAACCACTCAGCCCGACTTGTGAAAACTAGATGAAGTCATATTTATCTTTATCATGTTTAACTTTTTCCCTCCGCAAATATATTTAATTCTCTTTCATGGGCCCTGGAAGTGGGTAGGCCAGTTGTCCCAACCATAAATATATATTTTTTGGGGAATGATAGATTATAGCCCTATAGTACTATGATCTTTCTTTCTTTCTTTCCTTCTTTCTTTCTTTCTTAATCAGTTTATCCTTCAGGGTTGGTTTTCTCTCGGACTCAGCGAGGGATTTCACCTCTACCACTTCAAGGGCAGTGTCCTGGAACGTTGAGACTTTGAGTATGGTGATGAAACTGGTGAGGAGGGCCATTACCTCGCCCAGGCGGCCTCACCTGTTATGCTCAACAGGGGCCTTGTTGGAGGATGGGAGGATCGGAAGGGATAGATAAGGAAGAGGGAAGGAAACGGCCGTGGCCTTAGGTGCCTGGAGGAGAAGTAGGAAAATACGAAAAACCACTTCGAGGATGGCTGAGGTGGGATTCGAAACCCTTCTACTCAGTTGACCTCCCGAGGCTGAGTAGACCCCGTTCCAGTCCTCGTACTATTTGTTTTCAACTTTTATGGCAGAGCCGGGAATCGAAACCGGGCCTCCGGGAGTGGCACACATTAACCACTACACCACAGAAGCGGACTAGTACTATAATGCTATCTATATGTTTATGTTAGTGCTGAAATCCGATTTCTTACTTTACTAATGCTGAAAGCCCGAAAATGTAATGTTATTCTTTAATAGGGGAATCAGTCTAGAAGGAAATGTTGAAAGTGATGTGATATCTATCCAGGTTCGTTGTTATCCTAATACTATGGGTTACAGTACATTGCACGTATATAAAAGACGCCACTTACAAACTTGCTTGTTATCCGCGAATTTCTGCGGCCACAAAAGTCACATTTTTCAAGAATGATGACATCTACACATGGTAGATTGTCTGACTGTGCTGTTTTGAACCTTTCTTCTGTCATTTCGAAGTTACTCGCGATCATGAATAATAAACAATCGGCTTTTAGCAACGGCTGATGCACAACGGCTGGTAGAGCTCCATGCGGTACTGGATCGTGACGTCACAGCGCGCCGCTTACGTCAGAGGCCGTTTCACTCGCCTTGCGGAAAGGCACTATTAAACATTTTTTTAATGGTAGAAAACAAGGCAACATACCACAATGTAATACGTTTACGTACTATTTCATTGGTGTACTTTTCAAAAAAAATATTTTTGAAAATTATGCATGTTCCCAATTCCGCATCTATTGGGACAAAATGTCTATAGCTGAGTCTGGCATAAGCCTAACACTGCAGAGCTACTACAGGGGTTTACAACTTGTAACTTTTAACCTATTAGTTTTTATCAGCTTAATGGCTACTATGCAAGATAACTGCTATACTTTATTCGTTTAGACTTAACTAGTGGGCTGCCTCACGGGCTCACAACTTGTAACTTATGACCTAAGGCATTAGAATGGTTTTAAACACGGAACGTAGAATACAGGATAAGTTTTTCTTCTTTTTCTTCTTCTCTTTCTTCTTAACACGACGAAAACACTTAGTTCCCAAGCCAGAAAACGTAATCATCCACAGTTAAATTCATGACCTAGCCGAAAATTTAACCCTAAGCCCTTGTTTATGTAGATGAAGAGAAGTTTATTACGACGAAAACACTTAGTTCTCAAGCCAGAAAACTTATTCATACGCAGTTAAAGTCACGACCCGTCGGGGATCGAACCCAACGCCTTGTAAATCTAAGGCTTCATGAACACAGGTTACTCATCGCCGCGAGTTTAAAGTTAGAAGAGATAAACCATTTACCAATAGAGATTAATTTGCTATACCTAACAAAGTAGAAGCGTTCTTGCAGATAACTATCGATAAGGGTATTGCTGCTGTCAAAAATGTACTAACTTCAGCTGACTTGTTAACTCATGTTCTTCAGTTAAATGTTCTTCTGTCGAGCCTTTTAGCTAATAAAATCCATGACCCAGCCTATAATTACATCAGCCCCCGACAATTCAAACTATTAAGAGTGAATTACCAGGGGTTATTAACAGCGTGTCAGTTATTACTCTTAGAAAATGTACATTTAATGTCTATTGATAAAATGATAGTCTCTTGTATCTTTAAAGTAGCAACGATGCGTAACCTCTATAGGTTAACACTTGGTTTCTTCCGAGCTTAACTTTTAAACTATATATATAACCTGTAGCGTGCCTGCCTCTTACCCGGAGGCCCGGGGTTCGATTCCCGGCTAGGTCAGGGATTTTTACCTGGACTTGAGGGCTGGTTCGAAGTCTACTCAGCCTACGTGATTAGAATTGAGGAGCTACCTGACGGTGAGATAGCGGGCCCGGTCTAGAAAGCCTAGAATAACGGCCGAGAGGATTCGTCGTGCTGACCACACGACACCTCGTCATCTGCAGGCTTTCGGGCTGAGAAGCGGCCGCTTGGTAGGTTAAGGCCCTTCAAGGGCTGTAGTCCTATGGGGTTTGTTTATATATAACTCTTTACTCTTGCGGCTAATCTCTATTGATACAGTGTCGTTCTCTTCTAACTTCATACTGGTTACCTCTCTGACCTTTATTTATCGAATTTTTGTTTCTTCTAGTTTTTAACCTTGCGACTCGGCAGAAGAACATTTAATTGAAGAACATGAGTTAACGAGTCAGCTGAAGTTAGTACATTTTTGACAGCAGCAACACCCTTATCGATAGTTATCTGCAAGAACGCTTCTACTTTGTTAGGTATAGCAAATTAATCTCTATTGGTAAATGGTTTATCTCTTCTAACTTTAAACTCGCGGCGATGAGTAACCTGTGTTCATGATCAATGACTGTTCACAATGTACCTTACAGTAATGTAATCTATTCGTGTTGTGTATATCTGTGGTTATTCTTCAATAAAGAACCACTGCATTGAATGATCTACCAGACTTACTATGAGTAGTTACAACCTAAGCTGCTCAACATTGTGTATTATTCCTGCTACAATTACACGTGAAACTGATACATGTCTTATCCTAAAAAACGAAAAGTTTACCGTGCTAATGATCATGAGTTAAAACTTTGGGTTCAGAACCAAAAAAAATTCGTGCTAAACACATGATAGTGAATGGAACCTAGGGTTTACGTCTTATTATAAAGCAAAAGGGCTCCTCGTCAGTCGCCTGACAAAAGGGCTTCCTCCTGGCAAAAGAGCAAAAGGCTTCCTCCTCCTGGAAAAAAGGCTCCTGCTCCCAGCAAACTGGCAAAAGGGCTATCCCTATCAATAAAGGGTACATTTATTAAGCCTTACACTATTTTTCCTAGTCTTATCAGTACAGTGTGTAGCTGGTATGTACCTATGTATAAAGCATAAGTATTATATCTTTTACTTTTTTTTACTAGTCTCTTGTTACTATTCTGTTCCAAGGTCAATTCTAAGGTATTTTGCTAAACGGATGAGAAGGAGCCAGTTTGCCCTTCTGAGGAGGAGGGGCCCTTTTGCTAGGAGGAGGAAGCCCTTTTGCCAAGAGGAGGAGCACTTTTGCCCTTCTGAAGAGGAGGAGGAGCCCTTTTGCCAGCAGGGGGAGCCTTTTTGCCTTTCTGAGGAGGAGGAGCCCTTTTACCAGAAGGAGGAAGCCTTTTGCTCTTTTGCCAGGAAGAGGAAGAAGCCCTTTTGCCAGGCGATTGACGAGGAGCCCATTTGCCTTTTAATTAGACGTAAGCCCTAGGTTCCATTCACTATCATATGTGTAGCACGAAATTTTTTTGGTTCTGAACACAAATTTTAACTCATGGTCATTAGCACGGTAAAGTTTTCGTTTTTTAGGACAAGACATTTATCAGTTTCCCGTGTACTTGTAGCAGGAATAATACACAATGTTGAGCGGCTGAGGTTGTAACTGCTCATAGTAAGTCTGGTAGATCATTCACTGCAGTTGTTTATTGAAGAATAACCACAGATATACACAGCACGAATAGATTACATTACTGTAAGGTACATTGTGAACAGTCATTGATCATGAACACAGGTTACACATCGTCGCGAGTTTAAAGTTAGAAGAGATAAACCATATAACAATAGAGATTAATTTGCTATACCTAACAAAGTAGAAGCGTTCTTGCAGATAACTATCGATAAGGGTGTTGACTCGTTAACTCATGCTCGTCAGTTAAATGTTCTTCTGTCGAGTTGCAAGGTTAGAAACTAGAAGAAACGAAAATTCGGTTAATAAAGGTCAGATAGGTAACCAGTTTTAAGTTAGAAGAGAACGAGAATTTATCAATAGAGATTAGATATAAGAGTAAAAGGTTATATTTATAAACAAACCCCATAGGACCACAGCCCTTGAAGGGCCTTGGCCTACCAAGCTGCCGCTTCCCAGCTCGAAGGCCTGCAGATTACGAGGTGGTCAGCACGACGAATCCTCTCGGCCGTTATTCTAAGCTTTCTAGACCTGGGCCGCTATCTCACCGTCAGGTAGCTCCTCAATTCTAATCACGTAGGCTGAGTAGACCTCGAACCAGCCCTCAAGCCCAGGTAAAAATCCCTGACCTAGCCGGGAATTGAACCCGGGGCCTCCGGGAAAGAGGCAGGCACGCTACAGGTTATATAATATAGTTTAAAAGTTAAGCTCGGAAGAAACCAAGTGTTAACCAATAGAGGTTACACATCATTGCGACTTTAAAGATACAAGAGACTATCCTTTTATCAACAGAGATTAAATGTACATTTTCTAAGAGTAATAACCCTAGGGCCCGGATTTTTATGCAGTAACCTCTTAGATTGCAAACTAATTTGGTTAGTAGGAAGTGTCGGCCACCCGCTCTTCCATAATGTAGCAAGAGTAACATAAATTATAGGGGTTTTGATGGGCCGTACCCCTATTGTTTATGCAAACCCCGTAGCATAGTCCTTGTGAAGGTAGACTATACTTGTTACTCGCTTCAGGAAGTTTGCATTCTAACCTATTACTGCATAAACATCCGGGCCCTAGCCCAGACACGCTGTTAATAACCCCTGGTAGTTCACTCTTAATAGTTTGAATTGTCGGGGGCTGATGTAATTCCAGGCTGGGTCATGGATTTTATTAGCTAAAAGGCTTCTCGGCTGTATAATTAGCGTACTAACCTTAGGTTTACAAGGCGTTGGGTTCGATCCCCGACGGGTCGTGATTTTAACTGCGTATGAATAAGTTTTCTGGCTTGAGAACTAAGTGTTTTCGTCGTAATAAACTTCTCTTCATCTATATAAACAAGGGCTTAGGGTTAAATTTTCGGCTAGGTCATGAATTTAACTGTGGATGATTACGTTTTCTGGCTTGGGAACTAAGTGTTTTCGTCGTGTTGATCCAAATATATTGAGAAGAAAGGTTAAGAAGAAAAATAAGAAAAAGAAGAAAAACTTATCCTGCATTATACGTTCCGTGTTAAAAACCATTCTAATGCCTTAGGTCATAAGTTACAAGTTGTGAGCCCGTGAGGCAGCCCGCTAGTTAAGTCTAAACGAATAAAGTATAGCAGCTATCTTGCATAGTAGCCCTTGTTTCGAATGTTAAGGTGATAAAAACTAATAGGTTAAAAGTTACAAGTTGTAAACCCGCGTAGTAGCTCTGCAGATTTAGACTTATGCCAGACTCAGCTATAGACCCTTTGTCCCAATAGATGCGGAATTGTGTTCATGGTCAATGAGTCGGAGTCTGCTCGGGTCAGATATTTATTTCATTCATGTCAATTGTGACGGCATGCATCTCTGCGACAGCTGTGTTGCTTACATAGCATAACCGGATACACAGTCAGCAGATTTCTAAAGCCTCGTTGCTATGAGTAGAAGATTATTCTAAAGTTAGTAAACCTTCGATTCCCTATTCAAACAAAGTTAAACAACTATAATTAATGCCAGACTCAGCTTAAGGTTCTCCAGCCGCTAATAACACGCTCGGAATTGAAGAGCACCCCTCCCCGCAGCACCACTTTTTAGTCGCTTCTTACAGCATTTAAATCTAAGAATTTCATTTTTTGTCCGTATTGAACTGAGAACTTAAGAGAGGTAACTTAAAGGGTCCACCTTTTCAATACAAATAAATGTTACAATGCTGAAGTTACAACATATTTACTTGAAACTAGTTTCAACGCTATTTCGCGTCATCTTCAGCCAAAATGTGAGAAATAGGCATAGGTGAATACATGCAAACATATACATTACACAAAATGTTACAGCATTATGAATAGATTAGTGAATTGCAAGTTCGGAACTTGTCAGTCATCAAAACAGCCCATGAAGGGTGAATCAAAACTGTACGAACACGAGTTAGGACTCAACAAACACAATCCCTTAAAAAAACATACAACACACTAAAACCCCGCGGAAGTGCGAGATGAAGTTGGCTGTTAGATTCAAATGTTTTCAGACACTCTTCTATTAAATGTCGCCTGCATTAAATGTCGCCTGCCACGAGTGTAGTACGAACATACGTTAGGACTCTACAAACACAATCTTCTCAAAAATGCACATAACATTTTAAAAAACTTAGGATTGAGATGAACTTGGCATTTAAGGAATCAAATTTGTAGTCACTTTTTAGTAAGTGTCACTTCAAAACAAGCTGTGAAGGCTGAAATAAAATTGTACAAACACGAGTTAGGACTCAAACACTATCCTTTAGAATACATATAACACATTCAAACCTTGCGTGTTTGAGATGAACTTGGCAGTTAAGGATTCAAATTTGTAGTCACTCTTTCATGAAATATCACATGGGACGAGTGTAGTACAAACATGAGTTAGGGCTCAACAAACACAATTTTCTAAAAATGTATATAACATTTCAAAACCCAAGTACGAGGTGAACTTGGCAGTTAGTCATATTTGCAGTAATTTTTCATTAAATGTCACTTGTTACGGGTGTAGTAAACATTTTCTTTGAGCTTTTGACAAAAATACAATATTCAGTTTGCGTGAAATGTTCTTCTAAGAGCTTTGAAGTTGACTGTGCTATTGTCTGTGATCTATTGCTATGTTGCAACGTAACGTGTAAGTTGGAGACCAAGTTTCTGAGTCAAGGTTTCTATGATGTTTGCAGTTCAATGCGGGACCTGCGGTGTAAAAAGATGTTTATAAAAGCTGGAAAAGTGAAGAAAAAGTGAGCTTGGGCTGTGATTGAATGAGACTCACCTGAGGCGGTAAAGCTATGGCGCGTGATGAAGAGGAACTGAGCGAATATCATAGAAACCTTGGCTCAGAAACTTGGTCTCCACCTTACACGATACGTTGTAACATAACAATAGACCACAGACAATAGCACAGTCAACTTCAAAGCTCTCAGAAGAACATGTCACGCAAATTGAAGATTGTATTTTTGTCAAAAGCTCAAGGGTAATGTTTACTATACCCTTAACAAGTGGCATTTAATGAAAAATTACTGCAAATATGAATCTTTAACTGCCAAGTTCATCTCGTACTTGGGTTTTGAAATGTTATATACATGTTTAAAAGATTGTGTTTGTTGAGCCCTAACTCATGTTTGTACTACACTCGTCCCATGTGACATTTACTGAAAAAGTGACTACAAATTTGAATCCTTAACTGCCAAGTTCATCTCACACTTACGCAAGGTTTGAATGCGTTATGTGTATCTTAAAGGATAGTGTTTATTGAGTCCTCACTCGTGTTTGTGCAATTTTATTTCACCCTGCATAGACTGCTTTGAAGTGACATTTAATGAAAAGTAAGTACAAATTTGAATCTTAAACTGCCAAGTTCATCTCAATCCTAAGTTTTTAAAATGTCATGTGCTTTTTTGAGAGGATTGTTTTTTGTGTCGTAACTCATGTTTGTACTACACTCGTACCAGTGACATTTCATGAATAGGTGACTACAAATTTGAATCTTTGACTGCCAAGTTCATCTCGAACTTACACAAAGTTTGAATGCGTTATATGTATTTCAAAGGATTGTGTTTATTGAGTCCTAACTCGTGTTTATACAATTTTATTTCAGCCTTCACAGCTTGTTTTGAAGTGACACTTAGTGAAAAGTGACTACAAATTTGAATCCTTAAATGCCAAGTTCATCTCAATCCTAAATTATTTTAAAATGTTATGTACATTTTTTAGGAGATTGTGTTTGTTGCGTCCTAACGTTTGTTTGTACTACACTCGTGGCAGGCGACATTTAATAGAAGAGTGTCTGAAAAAGATCGAACCTTTAACTGCCAAGTTCATCTCGAACTTCCGTGGGATATTAGTGTGTTGTATGTTTTTTAAGGGATTGTGTTTGTTGAGTTCTAACTCATGTTCGTTAAGTTTTAATTCACCCTTCATGGACTGTTTTGCTGACTGACAAGTTCCGAACTTGTAATTCACTATTTATGTCTCTTTTTACTCTTATTTATTCATAATGCTGTAACATTTTGTGTAATGCATATGTTTGCATGTATTCACCTATGACTATTTCTCACATTTTGGCTGAAGATGACGCGAAATAGTGAAACTAGTTTCAAGTAAATATGTTGTAACTTATCCATTGTAACATTTATTTGTATTGAAAAAGTGGACACTTTAAGTTACCTTTCTTACGTTTCTTACAGCAGTATTCCATCACCCTCCTACCTATGTTACATCGATCCACTGAGTGTCGCAAGCAAGGAAGGGCATCCGGGTAGGAGGATAGAACCTCGAATTAGGGTAATACGTGAAAAAAGCCCTAGCAATAGCCTCCGCCGGGTTAGTGCCATAAGAGTTCATGTATACGCATGCTTCTGTTTACATGTGTTAGGCCACTCACTTTTATCTATCCTATCCGATCTTCCTCGGTTAACTCTTGTTCTTTTCCGACCTCCACGCTATTAGGTTTACGAGGGCTAAGGAGTCTTTCATTTTCACGCCTTTCGTAGCCATTGTCTTTCTTTGGCTGATACCTTGCGCGGTCGCTCAACTCCCCAAGACCTAAAGTTGCTTTTCAGCGTTACGTCTCAACAAATAAAGCATATGTATTAAGTCTTACATTATCTCCTTGGTACCATGTCAAGTCCTAGGAGGTTAACGCGTGGTCAACGCAACGTTAGGCCTGCAGGGGCATCGAACGTCCAGTGTAGGTAGGGAATTTATTTGGTATTCGGGAAATCTGATAATACGCGAAATCCTGCAGAGCTAAATTCCGGCACCACATTATATTTTACGTATTATATTGGGTATTCAGTATGAAGATAGGTTAGGTCCTCCTGCGTGATTGTACCTAAGTTGCAAACTTGTAGGAAAAAATGAACTTTGTATTCTATGTGTCAGCAAATACATTTAAAGCTAGTCAACTTGCACGTGCAGTTATTTTTGGCTGATATGTTCAGGCTAGGCTCTCCGTTTTTAGAACTTCGAAGATGCTTTCCAATATCACGCCGTCTGTAAATAAAGCATTTGTATTACACCTTACACCATATCCCTAATCCTATGTGTAGCCATAAGCTTCCACCAATCTCAGCATCAAAGTCCCTAGATCATGTCTCATAGCGTCTATATAGGTTGTGCGTAGGATCGAATCTCAAACTTGAAACTGTAACGCCCTTGTAAAGTTAAGACTGGCGTCATATGCTTGGGTTAACCTAGCACTCAACCATAATCAGGTCAGCAGTTAGGTCTTAAGAGGTTAACGCATATGCCATGTAGGGTGAGGTACTGGTCATTCCCCTCAGTTGTATCCCCCGACCCAGAGTCTGTAGCTCCAGGACACTGTCCTTAAGGCGGCAGAGGTGGGATCCCTTGCTGAGTCCGATAGAAAAACCGACCCTAGATAGTAAGAAGAAGAAGAAGAAGCAGAAGAAGAAGAAGAATAAATAGAGAATGCCTCTATAAGGCTCCGTGTATGTCTATTTACCCCTTTGTTCTAGCACAGCTCTCCCCTGAGTTAGTCCATCCCTTTTAGTCACCCTTACGACTAGCAGTATACCATTAATCAAATTGTACCCCTCCACCCTACCTCATAAAAAATTATGATCTAAATGGAGTAACGTCATCATAGTAAGGAGAGTTGTAGTAACGTCAATGTGAACAAGCTTTACCGGCAGCTGAAGACTGAGAACTCTCAAGTTAGGTGTCTTGCGTCATAACACACTGTTGCATTCCTTTACAACACCAGATCGAAAAAAATACAGCTTAGCTCGCAAAGTCATTTTTCTTTCTGCTGAGATGTGCATGTCTCCACATTTACTGTAGTCAGTACACCTTCATCGTGCGCACATTTCAATCAGAGTGAGGATTTTTGAATTGCACATAAGCTCTTTAGTTTTCGAGTTTGTCAATTCCACGTTCAAATCCTTAGACGTGGCATTTACTCTGCTCCCCTAGGGCTGAAGTGTCCCCTACAAGAGTTAGCCAAGGAAGTTAAAATGACGACAGCTTAGTGCACAACATGTCTAGCCTCAGCTAAAGACCCCGCGATTTCGCCAATGCAGACACAACAGCAGCACAAGTTGCTTGGCTCCTATCTAAGACAAGGGTGCATCTGGAGGAGCTTAACTCTGCTAGAACCTCACCACATCAAAATGAAGTGTCCTACAAGAGTTGGCCAAGGAAGTTAAATAGACGACGGCTTAGCACACAACATGTCTAGACTCAGCTAAAGACCCCCTAGTTTACCAATGCAGACACAACAACAACACATGTTGCTCGGCTCCTACCTAAGGCACGGGTGCCCCTAGAGGAGCGTTACTCTGATCGACTCCCCCACCTCGAAATAGTGTCCTACAAGTGTTGGCCAGGAAAATTAAATAGACAACAGCTTAGCACACATCATGCCTGGACTCAGCTAAAATTACCCCGTGTTCGCTAACCCATGTTCTCTCAAGTCAGGCGGCCCTTTTAGTAGCCTCTTTAACAGTATTCCATAAGATGACGACATCCTATTGTCCGAAAGTGTCAGAAGTTGTAGCGCGTAGCTAGAAGTGGATTGCGCGTGGCGGCCATCTTGCGCAGTTACCCCTGGGCCAGCTCTCTGGAGATAGTCCCATAAGAGCCCGTGTATAGCCGCCATCTTGCCCACTTGCTCCTGGGCCAGCTCTGTCCTTTACTACCCACTAACCTCCCTTAGTGAGCACCTACATTGTGATATAAATTATGTAATATAATATTGTATTTACCATGTGAAGCAGCAGACGAGGATGAAATAGACATTTCTTTTGAAGCACTGGCTGGTTAGGTCAGGGTGAGCAGCAAGGACATGATTGTGTAATGGACGATTTCAACGCAAAAATTGGAAGAAATTCACTATATGAGACGGTAATGGGTGAATCTGTGGAAGATAAAGTTATTATACATATAGATGGTAAGCATATAGTGAACACTTCGCTGCGATAGCATTAGCAGTTGCTGATTCATTGTTCAAGCTTAAGCTTTTTACTGGTGCACTTGTAAGGAAGGATAGGGATTCCAGATCGGTAATAACTGTATCATAACTGGCTTTGAATTCAAGAAATTTCTTTGGAATATACAAGTATTCCAGGATTTTTTGGATGTTACAGACCACTGTTTGATCTGAAAGACAGAGAAATTGAGATCTCCCTGCAGACGGCAAGGATGGAAAATCTCCAGGACAAGGAAACTGGATAGAATTGCATGAATTTGTTTATGACATCAGTCAAAGAATAGACAGTGAGAAGATTGAGCGTACAGAAAGAGAATACAGCAGCGGTTCTCAAGCTTCCAGGGATCGCGGCCCGTTAAATCCTTTTTCTATAAAACGAGAGCCCGGTCCCAACGAATTTACTCTTAAATGTCTTTGATGACCATACATTTAACTCTCGTAAGTTTTAATAAGTATTGCGTGATCTTAAAATGAACACTATGAATACGGTGTGACAGTTTGTCAAAAAGAAAAAATTATTATCAATCATTGGATGAATAAAAGTTTAAATTCGGGAGATGGTAGGTTCGAATTCACCGGGCGAGTTGGCCGTGCACGAGAGGCGCGCGGCTCTGAGCTTGCATCCGGGAGATAGTAGGTTCGAATCCCACTATCGGCAGCCCTGAAAATGGTTTTCCGTGGTTTCCCATTTTCACACCAGGCAAATGCTGGGGCTGTACCTTAATTAAGGCCACGGCCGCTTCCTTCCAACTCCTAGGCCTTCCCTATCCCATCGTCGCCATAAGACCTATCTGTGTCGGTGCGACGTAAAGCCCATAGCAAAAAAAAAAAAAGGTTCGAATTCCACTGTCGGCAGTCCTGAAGATGGTTTTCAATGGCTTCCCATTTACATACCAGGCAAATGGTGGGTCTGTACCTTAATAAAGATCACGGCCGCTACCTTTCCAGTCCTAGCCCTTTCCCATCTTCGTATCGCCGAAAACCTTCGATGTGTTGGTACAACGTTAAACCACTAGCAAAACAATATATATAAAAGACACTACAATTCGAGCATGTTGCAGTTTCTTCAAGCCAACATCATGCATTCGTTTATGCGATTTTTAGTGACATGTTATCCATTCTGACCACCAACATGTTATAAAATTTATAACGCTCACCATTGTGTTATTACAATAAACTGACCGTGCATCAATTCATGTTAAAAGGACGAAAGTGGATACAATTGATCAGAATAGGATTTGATCGGCAGGGTAGAATCGAATTCCTTGGAATTTATTATTAGCTGTAAATGGGAGGATAAGAAGAAGGCGATTAATATAACCAGGGCGATTACACCCTGCAGGGTGCTGCTGGGTGCAGTGGCTGGTACGCACTGTACTTCACCACAGAAGTCAAGTCAGTAGAGTAGGAGCAGCGGAAGGATGCCAGCTTATCGGCGAAACACTTGTCATATATACGTACGCCAAATTATATGCAGTATGTATGTTGGGTATTCAGCGCGAAGGCTGGTTTGATCCTCTGCAGCTCCGCCAACAGCTGTCATAAATAGCCTAGGCATCACTGAAGAGGCGTACTAGGGAAATGAGGAGTGAGGTAGTTACCCGTTGCTTTCCTCACCGAACCAGCCGTTGCTATTACATATCAGTCTGCCAAGCCCACTGAAATGCATGCACCAACCGACCCTATGAGCGATATTTTCACACCATTCATAACAGGGACTGGCTGTATAAACAATGGTATTACTAGCATCACTCATACCTCAGTCACTTTCATATTGTCAAAGCCAAGGATGAGACTGAGACAGGTCAATGAAAGTAACAAATTTGATATAGCCCATACCCGAAGACATAGTGCACTGTAAACATTAGCCTACATCTCGATGAATCTCTCATTTTTAAACATAACCACGAAAATTACTCTCGTAAGAACATATTCACTATACAATATGTATTCGTAATACACGCTTAGAAAAGTAAAAGAATCCAGAAGAAAATCTGCCGGTCTGGTAAGTTGATACCAGTACCGGGCCACGACCCGCGGTTGAGAAGGGCTGGTATACAGGGGTGATGTAATAGAAACGGTAAGGTAATGCCTTTGAAAAACAGTCTGTAAAGATGGGGCGAAGCGCACAGGGCAGTTGGTAAACTAAAAATTAGGTGATCAGAAAATCTCCAAACAAGAATTTGCGATGGTAGAGAACTATGCAGAGGAATGAAATAGAGCAAAATAAGTAATTTTAGGTCCAAAAAGAAATTATGAGACGGACTGTAATAGAGAATCATAGAATACCGTTTGGATAAATCAAGCGACCTCATTATAGATGCCAAGAAATCACTGGACAGTTCGAGGGAAAAATTTGAAAATCTTCTCGATTTTAAAGGTGGACAGTAATAATGAAATTACGCTCTAGAAAGTGGAGAGGATGGTAAATAAACTTCAGTGTCGTAAAACAGCAGGAATAGAAGAAAGTAGACATGAACTTTGATCGGTATACTTTGAAATCAAAATTTTCACAGACAAGAGACGATGAGGTCAATTGTGAGAGTAAGTTGGATGAAAACTAGTGCATTTTCCAAAGTCGTTCTCATGATATCCAGTAGCGCACGTGTCTTCATTTGGTGGATTTCTATCCTCAATCTCTTCCCGACAGCGGGGATTACATCCTCCAGTTTCTTTGTCAGAGCCAGGCGGTACTGGTTGGCCGGGGCAGAATGGTCCTCAGGTCGGCCAAACACTAAATTCACCGGGAGGCGCAGCTGTCTTCTAAACAGCGTCCCTTGTGTGCATCTCGTGCCCTCGTGCACTGCAGACCGGTATGCCAGGGAGAATAGCCTCAGTTCCTCCGCGCTTCCAACCAGGGATCCCGGCTCCAGTTCCCTCGAACTCCACGGTGGTCCTTCGGCAGGGAACTTCTCCCTCTTGGAGTAGAACTTGCGATCTTCTGGGCGCGGTCTTCGGGACAGAGAGTCAATCTATAGAATATGCTTCATCTCACGGTTTCATTCCTCGATCTTTCTCTGCCCGTTTTCCTCCCTCCCATCTTCCACCCTCACCTCCGTCATCCTCCTGGCCATTTTCTATCATCATCATAATCATCTGTCCTCCCATTTTCCTCTGGTCTTCTTCCTCTTTCTGGCTTTCATCATCTTTTGGCCTACTTACATCTTCTTTGTCACCCTCCCCTGGTCTTTTGTTATCATCATCATCATCATCTTGAATAGCGCATTTAACTGAACCTCCACTTCCGTGTGTTTTCTGGTCTCAGTTGTCATGCAATATATTACCGTAATAGGAAACACACACACTCACAATTATACTTGACAATGAATGAAAACACGTTACTAGTAAGTGGCTATTTCTTGAAGTCTCTTATCCTCACGTTAGGTTTCCGGCGTGCTGGCATTTGCCTGGACCGAGCGATTCCTCCATAATTTTGATTGGCATGTCGCAACTTTCACTTGACTTCGCATGCATAAGTCACTCCACCCAGCAGTTCCGTACAGCTGTGTTCGAATACACGTCTGTTGACTGTCACAACGCACGACTGTTGTTCACTTGGCACTATTCCAGACAATTCTTGATAACTCATATACTCAGTTCACGTGACTGCTTTACGCTCTGAATTACTCAACGTATATCACTCGGCAACACAACCACTAAACAAAGACAACTTTTACTGCTGCTCAACACTCCTACACACACTGTTCGCGGTGAGCCTGCTGTCATATACCTACCGATGAAGTTGTAGTATATTTGGGGTGCTCCCAAAATAGTTTCTAGTTTCGCCTTCCAAAAAAATCTACGGAGCACTAGACGGAAGGGAGAGGCCGTCGCATGCCCTCAGATGGCCAGACTTACTCTTCCTTCCAGGAAATACCGAAGGTATCTTCCAGAGTGCTGGAAACCACATGAACACGTAAAAATTGACCAGAACACTCGTTTTCCCTAATTGAAGATAACCTGAAACCGAGACTATTAGCTTATTGTACCCAAATTTACGGCATATGCTTACTATAACTGTTCCTTTTAGTATTAGTATTAAGCCTAACACAAGTGAATAATTACCGTTATAATAATGCATAAATCCCAGTAGTTTGATAGTGGAACGTATCCTAAGACGATTGTGCGCTTATCTTACGAACCAGTTCTTGCCTAATTGTTTTCCTCGAGTTTCCTTTGTTCCGTCCTCTCTCATTTCTTTCCTAAAAATAATATTGCCATTTTCGGTGTGTTCTGTTCCTAAAATGATTAACTTTGATCTTATCTTCATCTTTCAGATATATAATTGTAATTGAATATGTCTCCATGCACTACTAAATCAGCATTATTTCTCTACGACCCCCATAACCTTTGTCTCTTCAACCTTTATTCCTTTATCTCATGCTCTTATTACTATATTCTTACATGTACAGTATTATCTTCACTTTGAATCTCTTTATCCCAGCAGTTACACATTCGTTTTACTTTGACTTAAAAGGCCTATGACACCACATGGCGATACGGCATCCTTTCAGTCCTGCCTGAATGGAATTTCTGAGGTAACTTGCTGGTATTTATTGTGAATTTTTTGCTATTCCGTGTCCGAGGACGAAGGGCACATTCGCAATACCACATTCAGGAATCGGTTCTCAGTGTCACTCTATTCGCGCTTGCCATAAACGGTATAGTCACTGTTGCTGGTTCAGCAGTAATACCGTCGCTATATGTAGACTATTTTGCTCTGCATTATAGCCCGCAAAATATGGCCGTCGCTGAGTGACAATTACAGCAAGGAATAAGGAGAGTGGAACAGTGGACCTTAGAACATGGCTTTCGGTTTTCAACCGCAAAGACCTCTGTTGTACACTTCTGTCGGAAGCGCACTCTTCAATCCCATCCTGAGCTTTATTTAGGGGATGTCGCTCTTCCTGTAGTTGACACCGATTTCTTGGGCTCCTTTTTGATAGCAAATTATCGTGGGAGCCGTACGTGCGGCAGTTAAAAGCGAAATGCGCTAAGAAGCTGAATATTTTGAAGTTTCTTAGCTGCACTACGTTGGTGGTGGGGGAAAGGATGGCAGACCGCATTGAGCTCCTACGATTTTATAGGGCACATATTTTATCCAAGTTAGACTACGGCAGTGCAGCATACAGATCAGCAAGGCAAAGCGTCCTTGCGAAATTGAATAGCACCCATCACAGCGGAGTCAGGTTGGCAACGGGAGCTTTTCGTATAAGCCCTATTGCTAGCCTGCTTGCAGAATCTGGAGTGCCGCCGTTACATCTGAGGCGCCAGCAAATGCTTCTGTCCTATTTTGCAAATTTGCGACAGATGCCACTTCACCCAGGCTACCCTTGCGTATTCCACAATGGAAACCATCGATTGTACGCTGCTTATCCTCGAGCAACGCAGCCGTTTGGAATACGCTTGGATAGCAGTCATATATTGTTTTTTGTACCTTCGGTCCCTTATCTTGTCAGACGATCAAGTACGGTACTTCCGTGGATAATACGACGACCTGAAATAATTCTAGATTTGCACATAGGCCCGAAGGAGAACACGGACTCTTCCATTTATCAAAGACTTTCTGTCCGTTGTTAACCGGTATTCTGATTCGGTCGTTGTTTACACGGATGGTTCGAGGGCAGAAGCGGGAGTAGCCTGTGCGTTCGTTGCCAACAATAACAGGTTTCTTTTTTCTCTACCGGAAGTCCGTATTGTGTTCACAGCAGAGCTTTATACTATCTGTGAAGCTCTGCATACTCGCTGTCCGATGAGAGCCAGCACTTTCTGCTGTGTACCGACTCCTTAAGGGCACTACAATTTATAGATACATGTTTCCCTCGGCACCCTCTGGTGCTGTGGATCCAGGATCTGCTGGTTCGGATGCCGTCACCAGAATTACGTTTATGTGGCTCCCAAGCCTTATGGGTGTACAGGGAAACGAGCTATCTGCCGAGGCTGCCAAGGAGGCTATTACATTGCCCCAGTTGTCTTACAGGGTTCCAGACAGTGATATTCGCTCTCAGCAGAGACATTTGGTTATGTCCCATTGGGAGATGGTGTGGCAGGCCACCTCTCTCCCAAAAAAAAAGCTCAGAGCGATAAAAGGAACTACGAAGGTATGAAAGACTTCGCCTCGGGCTTCTTGGAGAGATGCGGTGGTAATATGTCGTCCTCGGATCGGTCACGGCATAGTAACGCACTCCTACCTACTGAAGGGTGACCCCCCCCCCCCCCCGTATGAACTTGCGGCGGCCATCTAACCGTGGTTCACATCCTGACTGAGTGCGTGGACCTGGCCGATCTTCGCCGTAGTCTAAAACTCCCGAGTGCCATTTCCTTCATCCTACGAGATGAGCAGTCAGCAGACCTCATCATCCGTTTTATGAGGGATAGTGGCCTTTTCTATCGTGTGTAAAAGTGTATTTTGTATTCGCGTACTTTTTGTTAACTACGCTTTTATTCCATTGACTCTATTTCGTGTTTGTGTATTTTAATGTGTTATTTTAATTTCTAACTTGAATGATATATACTTCAAGGCAATGCTTTATTCCATTGTAATCTTCCATATTTCTGCCTCTTATTCTGTTACATTTAATTTGTTTCTGTCCCTTATAATAAGTATTTTTCATTTTCTTCTCTTAACATTTAGTACTAGACGGAGTTGCCAACCTTTTCCTATCAGCAAATAAGGCATTGCGAATTAGATCCACTGATTATTTTAATTTCATAAAAATATGTTTTAAATTCTAGTCAGTGGATATATCTTAAAAATGTAATTGCCATGTCTTTTCGTTCCATCTCGTACCATTAGGGGCCGATGACCTACCTGTTAGGCCCCTTTAAACAGCATCATCATCATCTCACGTTCGTTACGCATTCTTTTCACCCTGTTTTCTTTATCTTTCTACGTGTCTCAGCTGATGCGTGTAAAGTGATTCTAAAATATTCCTTCCGTTTCTATTTAATCTTAATCAATTATGTTACTACGGGAACGTTTCTAGCCGTGTCTGTTTTTATAACTATCTTCACATCGTATTTAAGGAGAGAGTACATACTGCCTATGCTGACAATGGTAATTTCTCCATTTTTAGGTACGCTCAGGTAAAAGGTCCTTTGTCCTACAGATTTGAAACTTTATAGTGTTATTGTATGAACTTTGTTCTTTACAGTGCTGTCTTTTGTTTTAGCATTAGATGTATGGTTATTTTTCGGGAAGTTTTGCCAAATTTAAAAATGTTCATGAAAGATTTGAGGAATAATATTTTTTTTTTGGTCTCATATATTAATATATCTAAAATAAACTGGCAGCTTTACAGAGAGACGGTATGGAAGTATCACTGATAATTATTTCAAATTTCTACCTTTTACAGTTTTTTTTGACTGAGCGTACCTATATATAGAAAAAAAAAGCAGAGAAAATTAACTTTAAAGTTCAGCTTACATAAATCATACTTGACATGTACTGTAGTCTAGAATCCTCCTGCTGCATATTCCCATTGTCCTTATCCTCCAGACTACTTTTTATTGCTCTCCTTGACTTCCTAATCTTGGTTTCCGCTATAAACAGCTTTTTGTCCTCCATTTTGATCTGACGAACATCAAAAGCTTGATACGCACTGAGCGAATTCTACCCTGGTTGGTTCCCCAGCTGTTCTAACACCTTAATTCTGCCTGCATTCCCCATATTAAGTGATAAAACAGCATCATGTACTCCTAATTTTAAGGTTATATATCCAACAAAAATATTTTTTGGTACACGACTCCAAATAACACTGTTAAAAGACTCGTTTAGATTTTGGGTTTTCCCATGCAAACATTTCTTCAATAAATCGAAATGGGCAAGTTTTTTTTTTTTTACGTCGCACCGACACAGATAGGTCTTGTGGCGACGATGGGACAGAAAAGGGCTAGGAGTGGGAAGGAAGCGGCCGTGGCCTTAATTAAGGTACAGCCCCAGCATTTGCCTGGTGTGAAAATGGGAAACCACGGAAACCCATTTTCAGGGCTGCCGACAGTGGGGTTTGAACCTACTATCTCCCGAATACTGGATACTGGCCGCACTTAAGCGACTGCAGCTATCGAGCTCGGTGGCAAGATCTTTATAAATGGGCTTAATCACAAGCATCACTTCTTCAGGAAGTCCATGGTGTTTGTAGGTTTCCTTGTCTTTATTATACGTACAACAATAACCACGTCAAGCAACTCAGTAACCCGAAATAATAAGCTAGCATATAAACCTTGAAGAAAAATCTAATATTTCTATAACTTGAAGTTGGATTAACGAGATTATCTGTAAAAAAAATTATGAAGTTGGATTAAACGTATTCAGATCCTACATATTATCTGTACATCATACGGTATTATTATGTCTTGGAAAACTTCACGTTAGTTTGTTCCGTTTTTCTGTCTAATCTTGGGCAAGTTTCGGTAATGATGCCATTTGTGCTATTTTGGATATTTCTGTTGCTGTGGGCAACTTTTCTTCATACGCTATCGACTGATGAGAAGCCCCAATATAGTCTATGCGGTTCACTAATGTACTTGCATTTCCTAGAAAGTTATCAGTCTGCAGTCAGAGGAGGGCGTAGCATTTGTAAATGGGAGAGGCCATGGAATATCCAAATTATGGGCACTTTTAACGCGATTTCACTGTAATAAAAAACGTTGCTCTATTGTACACACACCAAAGAATACTAAAATACATTAAAATGAATTTTTTGCAAAAATTGAGGTACGTACTCCCCTTAACTCCGTTATTCGTCTATAGCACTGTAGAAGTCCTATTAGTAGTTTATATAATTTATCAACTAATCATAAAGTATATAGCTCTTTGCTACATCCTCCTATTTCCCATATTTCTGTCTCTTGCTCTGTTACATTTAATTTGTTTTTGCCCCTTGTAATAAGGATTTTTCATTTTCTTCTCTTAACATTTTTTACTAGACAAGAGTTGCCAGAGGGCTTACGGCGCGTCCTTTTTATCTATTCGCTCTACGTACCGTTAGATGCTAATATGTTTCCAGAATAGAAAGCTCTGAACAAACCACTCAAGTTATAACATTTCCAAGGAAATTCTGCAACCATTTGATCATACGTACAACAGAAGAAAACTGGAACATGACCATTTTAAGATCCATCCTGTCAATAAGATTATCTTAAATAACCAATATTAAAACAAGGACAGGAGAGGTCACCTTGGATAAACAAACATTGCTGATAGTGTACGGATATAATTCGACCCTTGATAAACACGGGCGAGGAGCCAGTCACAAAGATGTGCGAAGAAATACTGCAAGTTGCTGGAGAACTTGCTTAAGCAACTTCGAAGCAAGAAAACTCCAAGAGAAGACAGAATAATCAATGAAATACTGAAACTGGGAGGTAGGAATTGCCTGCCGGAAATTACAAGCAAACTCATCTAGGCCACACTGTCTACTGCAATCGTACCCACACAAATCACTATGTTTTTGCACATTCTCATTTCCTTCCAGCACAAAACATGTTGTTCTGACGACACTCACCACAAGGGCGAAGCAAATTTATGAGCCGTCAACTACCCACAAAGACGGACACAAACTGACGTTTGAGTGAGGTGGTACAGATGTATTGATTAAAAGTATTCATCAAGGAATGAAGGAATTATCTACCTTTATATCTCCATAACATTCTTATTGTCACACATTCAATTGGTAAGTTTCTCCGCAAGTACAGCAGGACTGTTTTTGGCTCTATCTCAAAATGTGTGCAACGTTTGGGTTCAGATATTATCCCTGCTACTACAGCCTGAAGTGCACAAAATTCCCTTTACTTGCTACAACTTAACATCGGCCAAACATTGGGACTCGCATCAACACGAAAGAAGTATCCTTCTCAGCCAACCAAACAGTTTGGCAGTAGGTGAATACATTCCCTACTCCATGTCATGGTGTCGTGTTCTAAGATGTTCTGAGTCCTAAGAGAAGCTGCGGAAATCCGCAAAAGTCCCAATAATTTTATAAGGGTCACCTATTATCAACTAAGCAATATGTGGTTGCTAGCAATTAATGATCTTGGTAGTTCTCTTCTTCATTACTGTTGTCTCTTCTTCTTCTTCTTCTTCTTCTTCTACTACTACTTCTTCTTTTCCTCTTCAAAGTTCCTACTATCCTAAGTTTTAGAGGTTGACTCAGTGCAGTATATTAGCTGCACGTACATTACAGTGGCGGAGGAGTGCCTGATACTGTGTTACACGAAAACCCTATAGTTATGTTTTTTTTTCTATTTTTACAGTTACGTACGGATGTTTCTCATTTGATCCTAAATTGCTAGATCTTCATTGGAACTTTTCTGCTCTCCCCTTGCTTATTAAAATTGTCTTCTCTTCGTCCCCATCTTCATTCAGTTTCTTGTCTTTCGTCACTTGCCTTTCATTCCTCTTGATTTTTCGTCAAATTGTTCCTTCTTTATCAATCTCATGATCTTATATCCTGTTTACCTTAGTTATTGTCGAGAAAACAGCAGACATAAGTGCAAATGTGACATGAACTGCCATTACGTATATAATAATTCTTATAACACGATGCTGTCAGGTGGCTGTAGATCGGAGAGATTCGTAAGGTGTAGCTGAGATCTGCTTTCCGCAGGAGATAGGTAATAGCTGAGGAATTAGTTCAATAATAGTAATAATAAGAATAATAATATACTTGTATGCATCTTCATTATCGACTGCTATGTCTTTCAGCATTCGGTCTCCAATTATTATTTCAGGGGGCCTAACACTGAGGTCTTCGGGTCTTCGACCATATAGCTTAAGAGACAGTGATATTAACTCAACAAAATATTAACATTGGTGTGGAGATTAGTGATCTGATTTAGGAATCAGTAAAAGTAAGCAAAATCCCCGTGAGCTTCTTACGGAATACCTGGAATGTGTTACGACTAATGATGATCTAGATCAAATGGTTAATAGGGTTAAAGACATTTAATGTGAAAAGAAAATATACAAAGGCACAACGGTTCCTGGAACATAACATCTCTACGGTATTATGGGACGAGGATTATATTGTAGTTGAATCATCTTTACAGAAGACAAACCAAGAACATACGGAAATTGCAAGTTTATAAGAACTATATTCATGCGAAATGTCTTCACAGTGGTAGGCCTATACACTAGTTACAGTACGCAAACTTCTGAAGGGCAAGGAGGCTATTACCTGATGTCACCGGAAATTGTACTTTCCCATTCCAGCTACTCTAAAGGGCCCTTTACACGCTCAGACATTTACACAGATCTGTCTGTACAGACCGTATTTGTGCAGACAAGTCGTTGCGTGTAAATGAATCACCGACCGTAATTTTGGTCTGTACTGCGGTCTGTGTTCGGCCTGTGCAAAGTCTGGCGGAGTTTGAATTAACACAGACCACGCGCAGACAAGTCTGAGCGTGTAAAGCTTTCGCAGACAACGCTGCAGACAGATAGCACAGTCCTTCTTCTGGGAGCGTGTACGTAGTGTTGTACTGTAGCCTAGTGTTTGCTCTCAATACAGGAACAGCTATGAGTGAGTTTACTCAAGATTCGCGTAATTGTACCCGTACATTTATGATTGAATTCATAGAATTCTATAAATCATTGCCTAGTGTTTGGAAGATCAAGAACAATGAATACAGTGTCCGGAATGAAAAAACCGCGGCATATGATGTATTAGTTTCTAAACTACTGTAACATTTCCTTATCACAACTTGTCCATCTATCATGACATTAACATTAAAATTAAGCCTACTAACTGTTTACACCCAATCTTTTAATTGTATTTTAATTAATTAATTAATTAATTAATTGATTCATTCATTCATTTTGTCCTAGATGTTAACAGTGTTATATGATCTAGGACAACATGCAGGCCTATTTTAACACTTCGTGAGTTCAATTAGTGCTTCATGTCACAATTCTGTACCTGATCCAGTTATACTACAATTACAACACACATTGTGAATGACAGGATGAATAGATAAATGAACGAATGATTGCATGATTGAATTGTATCCATGCATATTGGCATGACCCAATAAATACCGCTAGTCTTCTCTCCCTGTCACGGATAACCACCAGCTGAAAAGAGAGCCATTGATGGATGAATGAATGAATGCACTCAACTTACAGGTACAGAACTCCAGCACTAAGGAAGGAACACGCAATCTATTTTACCTAAGCAAAATAATGCCTCTGAATTTTCACCTTTAAATATTTCTCTCTTAGTACTTCATATATAGCACGGCATGTTTCCGGAATGATGTGGCTTAACGATGAAGGAGAAACTATAGCAGAAAATTTAAGGTCCGCATAGTTTCTTCCCGTTGCCAGAAACCTCAATGTTACTACAAGTCTTTCTAAAGTGCTTATTGATTCTCTCATTACACTGTCTTCTCTCCTTATATACGGTGTGACATACTGCAACAGCACTAAGAATGTCTTTTCGTCCATTCTCAACTAGTTAAACCAGTCATCTTTTTCCAGTTTTAACTCCTTCAAAAGATCAACGTGCGAAAGCGAAACGCCTTTAGAAGCGTCTTTTGTCCACCTTCTACGTTGTGATTTCTTCCTCTTTTTAATTTCCGAAATAACAACACTAGACAGAAGTACCACTTTGTAAGTTAATTGACTTAATGTGGCCATGGTCAGGAAATACTACCTGCGCTCGTCTCGATTAGAAATACAGGACTGTGCGAAAGCTGTACAAATGGTCGGAACGTGTAAACGCAGCGTGAACAGTGCAGACCAGATGTGCAGACGGTCGTTGCAAACGTGGTCTGTGCAGACAAGTCTGAGCGTGTAAAGGGCCCTTAACACGTGAATCTTTCAAGGTCCTACGCTTTGCTAATCACTGACAGACAGTGGAGAGCAACTCTTGAAAGGATTATTTGGTTTAAAGTTTATTTTGATCATGAGTATGAAGCAAATTGAGCTTAACCACTAATGTATCTGACGAATCCGCTCTCCAACAAGCAGGGTACTCCAAAATAGATCCGCAGATTTCTTGCATTATGGTGCTGATTTACAAAGACAAGTGGAATTTAGGAAACTTAGGCTGAGAAAACTGATCTATAACACACAAACAGCTAGACATGCTTGGGAAAAATGTTCGGAACATCCCTCAAGTAATATAAACATCCAATAGATAACTCAAATTGGTTCAAAATATAACGTGGTTCATCGCGATTAACTGATCAGTGTAGAGAAATATATCTATAGCGATGCAAAGAAAGCGTCCCGGAAAGCCGTTGATGTTGCAAAACGTACTGCTTATTCTGGCCTTTGTGCAGGTTTCGACACGGAAGTAGTGTATGTGATTAAACCGTTTGTTCGGGGCGTCGACCTATAGAAATTTTGCCCTTACTTGCACCATATGATATAAACCCGCGTGTAATTGGAATAGGGATGTAGGCAGAGAAAGTTCGCGCCAGATAGCGCTCGTGTAGGCTACTACTGGGTAAGCGCAAGGCGATCGTCTTATGTTTCTCCTGTCAGCTGCGAGTAATGTATAGAATGTGACCGAGCTCTCTGAGCTAAAGCCGATTGTATCTTCTCTAATTTTACTCCAAGACTATATTAATTAATTGTATAGGTATATCCCCTAGTATATTACGGACGATTTTCAGCGTTTAAGCCTTAAACAGCTGCAATATGAGCTACAGACCAGAAACGCTAAAACTAGCGGGAGGAAGGAAGAATGAGTACAGCTGTAATAAGAAAATTCTAACACGTTATATTATCCAAATAATGAATAGGAGTCAGCATGCCTTTGAGTATTGCGCATTGATAAATATATGTACATCCACATGACAAATCATAAATAGATAAACACGCACTTGCTCCCCTTGCTTATAAACTTCGATTCACGTATTTTTTTAAAGGTTGATGGCTTACATGAAACTGCAGATACAGCCTTTGACCACCACCAAAAGCATGTGGATATTCTTGAGTTTTCCAGTGCCGGTTCCTTTGAATATTTGACCATCAGCCATAAATTTCCATCTGATGGAATATTATCGTATTTCGTATTTAGAAAATCGGAAATAGATGGAGCACCTATTTCCAACTACAAATCATTGTGTTATGCTGGATACAGACTTTTCAGTGAAAAATTTGTTTTGTTTATTAAAGGTTAATTTCAGTCGAGTGAAATTCTAAAATGCAGTGCTGTGAAATCCGAGTACACAAAACATAAGACCTATAATGTGAAGCTTATTTTAGGAGTACCTGGTGACATTATAGGAGGGAATGTGAACGTTTTGCTGGAGCAGGCCCCAAGGCATGTTATAAGCACACTGCTGCTGTAAGCTACGCATTAGAGCACTTCCCGAAGACTGGTATTATTCAGTGTTCAAAAACATGCAGCCAAAATTTATAAACTTTTCAGTATCCCCCTACCAAACGGTTGAGGCCAGTTAGCCCTATGAAAGTGGAATGTTTACCCTTGGAACAAGTTTTGCTATTATAATCCCTTTTGCACCAGTTATAACTCTAGTCGAGGGGTATTTCTGTCTGAAAGCAAGGGGGCTGTTTTCAAGGGCATTTTCTCTATCAGGCCAAATGTTTAATTCTTTAAATTGGCAGTACATGAAATTGATCCAAACATTAAATATTCTCCCAACAGTAGTTTTATGGATTCCGAAGTTAAGGGCTAGTTCTTTGTCAGATTTGTTGGCCCTTAGCTTCATAACTGTCAAGAAGAAACACAGTCTGGGTTCAAGAGGGAATATCTGTAAATTGTATCTGTTTTCTCCCAGAACAGCAAACACCAAATTACAATGTTGGACGTCTACAAATCCTGTATAAAGCAATATGGCATCAGGATTACGCATTGTTTGCTCAACAACCAAATTACCTCTAGTATTTTTTGAGTGCTGATGTCTTTGAAAATGGGAGCCACAAAAATGTAACATTCACTTCTTCCGGTATATTCACGATTGCTTCCCGTACTTCAAAGGAGGTGGTTTCTGCATATTCCGATATTGTAGGCTTATCGTGGTAATCCAGCAATTTTTTGGTGTATGGCCTCTTCCTTGTTTTTGTTCTGTTCGTGGTCCACGGAAAAAGCGATGGAACAGCGCCCGGTTTTAATCTTGCTCTCTCACCTTTAAATACAAATGCATAAATTCGGTGGTTATCAAAATGCCTAATCAGTTTGTAGGTAGAAGATAGGAATTATTTCCCTTCGTAAATCGCACTCACCCAACAAAGTTTTCGTGAAGTCACCGGGTTGAAAATAATGGGAACACACTTTAATATTTTCGGTCAGATTCTTCTCACCGAAATTTTTCCTTGTAATAGCATGTAACCATTTCTTCCTCATTTATTTATTTTGTGGAAACTGGTGAAACGAAAATGAGCTTCCCTGATTTTTTCAAAGAGGAACACTGCAATAGCTCGGCATAGTCACGAAAATAACAATTTAAGGAACTTAAATTCGTGAATATTTAGCAGCATGAGTACACAGGAGACAAATGAAGAGCGCTTACCCAGTACAACAGCAGTGCGCTCTATCGGTGCTAGTTCTATACATACCGGGCGAGTTGGCCGTGCGCGTAGAGGCGCGCGGCTGTGAGCTTGCATCCGGGAGATAGTAGGTTCGAATCCCACTATCGGCAGCCCTGAAAATGTTTTTCCGTGGTTTCCCATTTTCACACCGGGCAAATGCTGGGGCTGTACCTTAATTAAGGCCACGGCCGCTTCCTTCCAACTCCTAGGCCTTTCCTATCCCATCGTCGCCATAAGACCTATCTGTGTCGGTGCGACGTAAAGCCCCTAGCAAAAAAAAAAGTTCTATACATCCCTATTGCGGAAGTGTAGAGTGTTCAATGTGAGGAAAGGAATGCTAAGAACGACACAAACACCCAGTCCCCAGGCCAGGGATATTAATCATTTACAATTAATAAACCCTGACCCGGCCGGAAATCGAACCCGAGGCCGCCGGGTGACAGGCGGACGCGTTGCCCCCTACACCGCGGGGCCGGGCGGACGCGGAAGTAGGGCAGTAGATTTTTCGGGCTCAAGTAATGAGATAAGTACTCGAAATATATCTACAAGATGACACAAAGAAGTAAGGAAGACAAGTCCTTGACTAGAGAACCAGAAATACTGGAGAACTGGAAATAGTTTTTTTTCTTCATTTTTCAATTTTCTGAAAGTACAGATGTAATTGACATTTTAAAGTAAGATCAATTTGTACGGATATTGAGTAGAGAAGAATTAATTTGCCATTGTCAGAAAATGAGCAACGGTGAGTCTGTTGGTCCCGATAACATAACCATAGAATTTTGGAAGATATCGGTGAATTAAGGTATGACTTCTCCTGAAGGGTTATTCTGAAACATCATATTATTGGAATGTATATCGTAAAAATGGAGAAAGAGTACCTTGTTTCCGGTTATACCAAGATGTAGAGCTAATTGACGATCAGTTCGGCTTCTTGTCCAGGTGTGAAACGTATGCCGCTGACTTTGCTTGTCGTCCCTATCTTGGATAATATCGAGAATCACGTGTGTTCATCGACTTACAACCTACGATACAGTCCCTTGACAGGAGATATAGACGTATGAGAGTGAAAGCAAGTCGCAGGAAAAGCATATCAAATACATAAACGGGCTATGTAAAATGTGGTATAGGAGAAACGAAATATTTCAGTAGGGGATCGTTATGTAATTGTTCTTCCCTGTAAAGCAATCGCCACAAGTGTGTTTCAGTGTGGATGTCGGACTACACGAGATATCAGTATTTAGCCCCCTGCTATTCGCAGTACTGAGCTCTTGAACGTAATATCTAAAAAGATTAGTTCAAGGATCCTGTAGACCAGGGGTGCGAACAAGCACAGGCTATTTAGAGGCCCGCCAAAAAATCTGCAGGTCCACTTTCCTTACCTGATTGACTGCTTATAGCGAGGCCGGCGTGAATTCTTGAGAAACCAGTTGTGAATATTTTTTTTTTTTTTCAAGCCAGTCAGTTTTCTCGAACCAAGTCTCTTGCACCTGTCTAGGGCTAACATTTATTTCACTATTTGCTAGGCCTATCTGCGTTACTGGTCGAGTACTTTCGTCTGGAATCACAGCTGTATGCTTTCAATCTGTTCATTGACGATTTGTGTACTCGACTTATCGGAATAATTGACACTTTAAGATCAATTCGTAGAGATATTGAGTAAAGAAGAATTAAGCCAGTCACTGTCGGAAATCGTTATTTCCCCTACGGTGGACAAAATGTTTGTCTGATGCAACGTGCCGCTGGTTACTGAAACGAACTCGTTATCCATAATTTATTAAACAAAACTCGCAAATGAGAGCAGCAGAAAACTATATTATAAACGACGCAATGTCACCTGCTCGCTTGCAGTACTCCAGTACCCCATCACTGGTGAACCAATATTCCGGGCGGGAGAAATGATTTATCTGGGCACACATGTTTGTCAGAAAGTTCAGGTCTAACTTGTGGAATTATAACTACGTAATAGACATCAAAAATCCAAGCTTAAAAAATCCGAATGTACATTTTTCGGTGATTTGCTTTTAAATTCTGCCATCTGTGATACTGGAATCTTAGGAGTACGCGGAAATATTTAGGCGCCTGAGGCATGTGGGTGTCCGCTTATTTTCATTCTTGTTGTGTAGACCATGGTGTGCAGTATACAGGATGGTCAGAAACAACGTGAACCGGGTATATACTTCTTAAAATTATTTTTATTCTTGTAATTACATATGTTTTATTCCTTGTTTTCGCGATTTTGTTCTTTCTCTTTAAGGACCACACTCACACCCAGTCCCCGAGCCAGTGGAAATAACCAATTGAGGTTACTATCCCCGACTCGGCCGGGAATCGGATCCGGGACCTCTTCAACCAAAGGCCAGCACGCTAATCATTTAGCCATGGAGCCGGACAAGGTATATACGAGCATTAGAGGGTTGGTCATACTGACAGGATAATTATTGGGGTGGGGCCACGATTTACATGAACAAGGGCGTGTGAAATGATGAACAACTATTAATGCAAACATTCCTATTATGTTAACAATATTTGCAAACAGTAAAATAGAACAATAATAGAACTTGTTTCTCAAGTACATTTTCTGAATTAATCTTATGCAGGGAGTTTTCATTAATATTCACAAAAAATAAAACTTGATTAATAAATACATATATTGATGAAATATGTTATGTACAGAGTTATAAAACATGACCACCGGGCGAGTTATCCGTGCGGTTGGGAGCGCGCAGCTGTGAGCTCGCATCCGGGAGATAGTGGGTTCGAACCCCATTGTCGGCAGCCTTGAAGATGGTTTTCCGCGGTTTCCGATTTTCACACCAGGCAAATGCTGGGGCTGTGCCTTAATTAAGGTCACGGCCGCTTCCTTCCCATTCCTAGGCCTTTCCCGTCCCATCGTCGACATAAGACCTATCTGTGTCGGTGCGACGTAAAGCAAAATAGCAACAAAAAACACATAACCACAAGTAAAAGAGAAAAAGTAGGACTTGCTTCACAAATACTTTTTCTGAATAAATATCCTCTTACTGTGTATTGTTCATTTTGATATGAAATGTGGAAAGTTCTACTACCAGATGTACTGCCTTAACGGTCTCCATTACGAAATATAGTTTTCTGAAGGAATGTCGCTTTCTAATCTCATTTCTTGATATAAAATCATCTGCCATCTTCTCCATATCTAACGCATTAGCAGCCTCCTTGTGTATATGGCGAACTCTACGTTTCAGTGTAAAGGGACTTTATATTTAGGAGAATAATTTTTGTTGGGGGCAGGAGGACACTCTGTCCCCCTAAGATCTTTTTTGGGGGGCGGAAAACGCCTTGCCTCTGCCGAAGTCGGCGCCATACTGATAAATAATTTGAAAACATAATTAGATATCTCGCGTCGTCATTTTATCATCTGCTGACGTTCATCAGATTGTTTCGCGGGCGAATTCAAACGGGCTTTGCGAGGCGATGTTGCTGAATATGCACGTGGTTTAAGTCTGGCTTGATAAAATGACATCTCGAGATATCGATTTTTTTCCAAACTTTTTTTCGGTATCACCAGCCTCTAACGTTCATATATCCAGTTCATGTTTTTTCGGACCACTCTCTATAGATGGTATAGTATGGTGTGCTGACTCATGTGAAGAAGTAGAATCATCATCAATAAGTATTCAGTCCAAGAACTGGTATGTTACACACATAGTTTCATGTCACCCGATAGATGGTTGCTGTCTTCTTTGTTGCGTAGCTTTCTGCTCAAATGTGTTTTAATATATATTTTATGAATGAATCCATAGGTCTTCCCCAGGGCCTTTACCTAGCAATATAGCCTTCGACAGTGATTGTCATTAGGAAGAATGGCGTAAAGCATAACCCTACCAGGAAAGACGTCGTTTGCATATTAATTTCATCACACTTTTGCTGAACTCTGCGCAACATTTGCTATCTTACCAGTCAACGCAGCTTCAAGCACTTTGCAAAAACACCACATTTCAATACCCCCCAGGCGTTTGGTATCGCTAGTCTATTATTTGCGCTCAGAATGTCATAAAATGAAAACAGAAATGTCACTGGAAAAATTAAGACCATCTTTAGAGAGTAGAAACATGAAGGTAAGTAGGACAAAGGCAGAGCATAATCTGTCGTATGTAGGAGTTCTTGGTCCAAGTACATCTACAAAAACTGTACAATTGACAGAACCATTGCAGTACCTGAGTTCTGTGATCCAGATTGATAGAGATACCACAGCATTGATAAATCTGAGGATCTAATCTGCCTGGAACAAATAGAGAGTGCAAACTGGTGTTCTTTGTGACAGGGGGATACCATTGAAACAAAGTCTAGTCTATGAGAGTACTGTTCGTCCTGCATTACTTTAGGACCCGGACAAAGTACCTTTGACCGAAGCTTATGAAAGGAAACGGAGATGGCAGAAATGAAAATACTTCGTTGGGTATGCGGAGTAACAAGATTAAACTAAATAAGGAAAGCGTAAGGTGTAAGCTGAGAGTGACTCGTGTAAGTAGAATAGCTCGTGATTGAGTTGGTTTGGCCATGCTAAGAGATGGGATCATAATTATGTCCTGCAGATGACTTCACCTGGAGAAGGAGGAGGCCTCTGAGAGTCACCCATCTTCGACGAAGGGCATTTGAATTTACAACCTTGGATTCTAAGGAGGACTAATTATACTGGAGAAGTTGTGAGATCCCCTCATAATCAGAATTACTCAGTCGGTTACATGTACTAACTTCGCCTTACCGGGCGAGTTGGCCGTGCGGTTAGGAGCGCGCAGCTGTGAGCTTGCATCCGGGAGATAGTGGGTCCGAACCCCACTGTCGGCAGCCCTGCTGAAGATGGTTTTCCGCAATTTCCCATTTTTACACCAGGCAAATGCTGGGGCTGTACCTTAATTAAGGCCACGGCCGCTTCCTTCCCATTCCTAGGCCTCTCCTGTCCCATCGTTGCCATAAGACTTATCTGTGTCGGTGCGACGTAAAACAAATAGCTACATATATATTATTGGAATAACACTATGATTTCTAATTTTCTACAGAACTCAAGAGTGCAACGTTTTGTATAGAGTTATACCATTCACTGCTTTTATAGATTTGAGTTGCATAATGTCAAAAAGTTTAAAAAACCGCGTGTTAAGGACTCGACACGTTTACTGTAGGAACAAGCATTCCTGAAAGATACGCTGTTGTCTATATATCCCCTCAGGGACGAGCTGGTTTGGGTGGTAGAGTTCATCTGAGCGCGATCGATTTTGAAGATGGATTGTTTAGTCCCATAATAGGACCGACATTTTTCTTGGGGATGTTTTCTTTGATGTGTGGAAATTTTTGTTCTACTTATTTAACACGTGAGGAAATTACAGAATGCAATACATTCTATTTTCCGAATGTTATTTCTAATTCTCGATGAGCATTCGTGTGGAGGACCCAGAGTCAGTTTGCGAAGCATACTGCTAGAAATGTAGAGTAGAAAATAGAATAGTGTTGGAGGTGTGAATACTTCTAAGTCGTGTTCCCTCCCACGATTTTTATCTGTTCGCTGTTGCTTTCATATTCCGCTTCAAGCAATTTGCATTGAATCTGACTAATATGCTATTCTTGCAGTCTGTATAATCTCGCATAGTCACTACTCCTGCTCGGAAAAGCATAGCGGGATACAAGCACAAAAATAATCCTGAGTAAGACGTGAATCTGTTCGGCCCCGCGGTGTAGGGGGCAACACGTCCGCCTGTCACCCGTCGGCCCCGGGTTCGATTCCCGGCCGGGTCAGGGGTTTTTAATTGTAAATGATTAATATCCCTAGCCTGGGGACTGGATGTTTGTATTGTCCTTAACGTTCTTTTCCTGACATTCAACACACTACACTTCCGCAATTACAATTGCACGCAGGTTCATGTCATACGTTGCAAGTAGTGGCAAAAGATCTACAGAGGTCGGCGCCACGAACAAATATCATTTTGAAAATTGTGAATCTCAGTTTCTTTGTCTTGATCAATTGAAAATGTTAAGTAGGCGTACTTGGAACAGGAATTCCATGAACAATGAACTGTAAACAGAAAGTCACAATGAATGTCACTTACTCCTGGGTGGACTGATTTAAAGACCATCAATGGAGCCATCTTGTATCTTACGTATATATGTATCTCGAACCTCCCTTACTCGAATTTTCAGTATCTCGAAGTAACTTAAATTTCCCGACGTTTGTCCTGTTCTTCACGTGTATTTATTTTTCTATTTCTCGAAATTCGGTTACACGAATTTCTCGATTTCTCTAAGCAAAAAATACTCTGTATCTCGAATTTTGTACTACATTGTGCAATACAGCATTTGTAGTTTGTGAGGAACAGTTAACAAGTAAAGTTCACAGTGATGCTGGGACTAATATGAGCGAAAAACGAACTTCTAGTGATCGAAATACCGGCGAATCCTCGCTGTTTTTCGGGTATGAATTCATTACCGGTCACGTACGAAAGCAACCCCGAAAGTCGTGGATGACAAGCTCCATTTACGAATCTTGGCGGCGTGGTTTCGAAGCTACATACAGAGTGAGTCGAATATAAATGACAGTGTTTCTCACAGCAATAAGTGTGACAGGGCGAGTTGGCCGTGCGCGTAGAGGCGCGCGGCTGTGACCTTGCATCCGGGAGATCGTGGGTTCGAGCCCCACGGTCGGCAGCCCTGAAGATGATTTCCCGTGGTTTCCTATTTTCACACCAGGCAAATGCTGGGGCTGTACCTTAATTAAGGCCACGGCCGCTTCCTTCCACTTCCTAGGCCTTTCCAACTAGAAAAAAAAAAAAAAAAAAAAAAAAAAAGCAAAAATTGTTGTTGAAAAGTATGTGGAAGAAAAGAGAAGAAGGTTAACAGTAAGAAACAGAAGAGACTAACGGATTTTTTTTCCAGATGTGTTAACGGAGGCATGTTTCTTGTTTTACTACTGTATGTACTGTATTCTGTCTTCTAAAAAGTTACTTTAATAATGGTCATAATTAAAGTGATCTCGTAAAATGCGTGCTTGTTAGTGTATTTTTAAATACTGTGTTCAGTACATATGCTTCAGTTATGCGCTATATATGCTCAAAAACTGTATTCGCTATATTTCGATAACTACCGAGGTGGTTCAAGATATCGAGGTTCCACTGTATGTACGTACACACCTCTAGTCGTATATCTTATCTATATGTGTGACTTGGTGCAGATGTGGTTCCATCTTTTTCAAGAATGGGACTAACCGTCTCATCATCCAGTGGAATAATTAGTGTCTTAACAATTCCGGTGATCACTTTTGAGATACGAAATGATGTTCTATACTTTTTTGGCACGTGGTTCATATACATTTGACTGCCCCATATGTTGGACGTCTGGGAGTTTAAAAAATTAAAGCAAAGCAGGTCATTTGGATGAAACTAAATAATGAAATACCAAAAATGAAAAATATGTTGATACCGTTTGTCGAGTACTTCGAGGATCCCCTTGCAATGATACTATACTTTTTGTCATGTGACGAAGAAAGACGTAATAATATACTCTTATGCAGTAGGCTGTATAATTAGGTTAGAGATGGATGTATACATAAGTATTTAAATACATACTTACAGCGATACAGAATCATCATGTCACTTCAACAAGACATATGATGACTTTATTTTCTTAAACAGTCTGCAGTTTATTATTAAATGGTTTGATTATTCCTGGTGCAATCAATACTTCATGCTTCATTCTTGTTTATTTGTTACAATTTAAGTACTACATCAGTTTCCCAGAATGTCAAATGATGTTCAAGCCCGCTAGGATTTCGTTATATCACTCTGGCTTGTAATACTTTGTAATACGAATGACTGCTCTGACCATTTACATCATGCAATTTCTTTAATTTTATTCTACCTGTAATAAAAATCCTCCCTAAAATATATCGCGGTCGTGTTTGAGGATCCACAATAACACTGGCTGACTTTTGATGGAAGTCATCTCCTCCATAAATGTGTGACTGAGCCAGTTCTGTATTTTTGGAGTAATGAGCAGTAAATATATTAGTTGTATGCGAGAAGACAATGAAAACGTTGAATTAAAGCATTGCTTACTTCACGCAGTATCATTAGAGATACGAGGTAAGCAATTGAAACAAGTCCAGTTGTCCTTTATCTTTATGTTGTTTAAGACGCTCTAAAGTAATTTGATGGTGTTTCTAGCAGACGTTCATGGATGGTCTTACATGCTTCTAAACATGATTCAAGTTAATTTCCACCTCCAGCCGTACTCTGATACATAGGCCTATCACATGAGCCGAGGTAGTAGTACGGCCTTATAGCCTTGGTTCATAATCACCAATATTCTACAGATACATACATATTTAGAAAGACATTTCATATCCAACAGTCAGCACGTCACTCCTCGTGAATTAATTAATTCATTACTTTCATTACTAACAAATCTATTCTTACTTGTTTCTCAGCATGCTACTTTAGTCTGTGAAATTAAACGTTTTAGTTTATACTTTTGTTGCTATTTTACTTTGTTTTATTGAAAGAACTGTTTGATTTTTGTTACGATATTAGATTCTGGCCATAATATGAAAGATTTGATCCTGGTAACACTGTTATTGGTGGCCCTCTCGGGATGTTGGTATGCTTATCACCAAACGAAGAGCTCCAAGAACGATCTCCGGCGAATGATGAAAGATATGGAGAGCTTACATAAAGCGAAAAACACACTGGATCAGCTACAGGTGATAAGTTCATGTTTACCTTCTTCACACGTACTCAGCATGACTTACTACTACTACTCTGCTGGAAAAGTACTTGGTGGTGGCCGTAATAATAGCAGTCAAAGGTTTCGTCTGTTAGTGATTGTTCTAACTGTACAATTGACTTTGTGTTCACAGAGGCTCACTTGACGTTATTTGCGAGTGATTACTTGTGGACTCCGAACTAATTATGATATCTTTTTTGAACTAATTGTGATACATTGTTCACTTGCTGTTGAAAGGTTTTTCTTTCCTTTTGTCTTTTTAAATTTCCTTTGTAAAAACCTTATCTTGTTACTCCAACGCCATTAGGTTCGCAAGGGTTAGGGTGTTATGTAGTTCAGCTCTTCGTAGCCCTACCTTTTTATTTCTACCTATCTAGTAATTTGTTTTAAGACAATTGACAAAAGTGAAAACATTAAAACTTCCTCATTTGTAGGGTTTATTGTCTTTCTAGTTTGAAAAAACCTGGCAGCTATCGAGGCTGTCCAAAAAAAAGTAGTCTAATTATTGCTGTCTGCATTATGGCATATTTTTGAGTTGAGTTACCATAGAACATCAAGAGCATGTGCGATAAACTAACCAATGTTTTAAATTTCCCGGAATATTAACTCGAGTAACGCTAAGACTGACCGTGGCTTGGCTTGTCTTGTCTGTCTAGTCTGTAAATTCAGGGATAGAGTTCTGCCACTGATACGCGATGGCGCCAAGTTTAATTTCCCCCAAACTTGCACCTTACACCCATACAAATAATCAAAATCATTTCCGTACAAAAAGAGTCACTTCAGAGGAAATGCAGTACATTATGTTTGATATGAAATTAAACAGTAAGAGTTTCTGCTGGAGGGAGAGCAACTGGAGTAAATCAGTTATTACAGCTTCCTGTGAACAGTAATTTCCGGCGATACTAAGATTAAACGTGAAATCAATAACAAAGTTCAGAAAGCCAGTGATGTCTAAACCAGTGCTTAGTCAGCAAGAAAGGAGTGGCACAGGAGACCAAACATCAGATCGATAAGAATGTGTTCCTGTCCACTTTCCTATATGACTGACACTTGGAGCAGGACAGAGAAGCACGACAGCAGAATAACAAGTTCAAAAATGAAATACCTACCTCGAGTTGTCAATAAGACTAGAAGAGATAAGAGTACGAAACAAAGCTGTAAGAGAAGAGCTTAGAACTGAGTACCGAAGATGGTTGGAAGGCCCGATGTCGAGAGGCAGAGGCAGATGAGAAGAAGTATCGAAGTACGGTACCTACTCTCCAAATTAACGTTGAAAAGTGGTCTTTTTATATATAGTGTTACGGAGTTTTGTAGAACAGAGAATTGAAAGAAGGTGCTGGAGTGAATGGGTCTATCTACGACAGTCAGAAAATTCACTTAAAACATCAAAAATTAAGGTTACATTTCTTTCCAGATATTAAATTTTAACAAAGAACAAAATTTCAGTTACAGAGCTAGTTTGGTACAACATACACTCTGTGATCATAAGTATCCGGACACCTGGCTGAACATAACGTACAAGTTCGCGGCGCCCTCCATAGGTAATGCTGGAATTCAATATGGTGTTGACCCACCCTTAGCCTTGATGACAGCTTCCACTCTCACAGGTATACGTTCAATCAGGTGCTGGAAGGTTGCTTGGGGAATGGCAGCCCATTCTTCGCGGAGTGCTCCACTGAGGAGAGGTAGCGATGTTGGTCGGTGAGGCCTGGCACGAAGTCGGCGTTCAGGCCAGGCCAGGCCAGGCCATGACAGGGATGTTATTGTCGTGTAACCACTCCGCCACAGGCCGTGCATTATGAACAGGTGCTCGATCGTGTTGAAAGGTGCAATCGCCATCCCCGAAGTGCTCTTCAACAGTGGGAAGCAAGAAGCCTGTGCTGTGATAGTGCCACGCAAAACAACAAGGGGTGCAAGCCCCCTCCATGAAAACCACGACCACACCATAACACCACCGCCTCCAAATTTTACTGTTGGCACTACACACGCTCGCAGATGACGTTCATTGGGCATTCGCCATACCCACACCCTGCCATTGGATCGCCGCACTGTGTACCGTGATTTGTCACTCCCACAACGTTTTTCCACTGTTCAATCGTACAATGTTTACGCTCCTTACACTAAGCAAGGCGTCGTTTGGCATTGACCTGCGTGATGTGCAGCTTATGGGCAGCCGCTCAACCATGAAATCAAAGTTTTCTCACCTCCCGCCGAACTGTCATAGTACTTGGAGTGGGTCCTGATGCAGTCTGGAATTCCTGTGTGATGGCCTGGATAGATGCCTGCTTATTACTTTTGACGACCCTCTTCAACTGTCGGCGGTCTCTGTCAGTCAACAGACGAGGTCGGCCTGTACGCTTTCGTGCTGTACGTGTCCCTTCAAGTTTCCATTTCACTATCACATAAGAAACATTGGACCTAGGGATGTTTAGGAGTGTGGAAATATCTCGTACAGACTTCTGACACAAGTGACACCCACGTTCGAAGTCTGTGAGTTCCGTGGAGCGCCCCATTCTTCTCTCTCATGTTATCGAATGGCTACTGAGGTCGCTGCTATGGAGTACTTGGCAGTAGGGGGCAGCACAATGCACCTAAGATGAAAAACGTATGTTTTAGGGGGTGTTTGGATACTTTTGATCACATAGTGTAGAAAACCGGAAAAACCTAGAAAAGGTTAGTTACAATTTGAGCTCCCAGCTCCCTATTTACAAGGTCCCTACATCAGTACTGTTGCGTTTAGTTAGATAGGCAAGGAGACAAGTTTGTTTCACAGGAAATTTAAATCACAATTTCTGAGCACTATGCTCCAAAAGTTATTAAATCACAATTTTCTGAGCACTTTACTCCAAAGGTTACAAGTTATGGCCTTCCAAAGGCACCATTCAATATTCACACAAATATGTTTTACATTTGAAGAAAAGAGCCTCAATGCTCTATAATTCTACCAAGGAGACTGCGCTCCCAAACCCGTACAGCTAACTTTTACACTTGTGATAAGAGCGTCTTGCTCAATAAAATTTACACTTTTTGGCCTCTCTAGGCACACCCTACATTTAACAAGACTGTAACAGTTGTATTTTAAGAAATAATGCAGGGTTATGGAGTACCCGTTCTACCGGGCCTTCGTGAAAAAGTACAGGTTAAAGTTACTGGCCCAAAAATCAAAATGTATGGAGGCGGAAACTTGCACGCCTTGAAATCAAAGATTAAAACCCTATTTGGGCTAGTGGCCCAATGATGAGAGGCTAATCCCACACTACTGAGGTGACTAGATGGATGAAATTTAAGTTACAAGGCTACAGATAGAAAACGGTTACCAACACAGTCACCTCAAATACAAGTTGATAGGGAACTCAAGAGGGTGTCACACTCTCTATTCCCAAATTTCAGTTAAGTACACTTGATTTACTCAAACTTTTACATGAGAAGAAAGAGAAGTTTACATGTTAGGAAATGGACTGTTACATAGTTAAAGATTGGAACCTTCTGCTCGAGTCAGCTTGCGGAGATAACTACTGAGAGAGAAAAATGTTTGCCATTACCTTCCGTGATGTTCTGCCTGCCGCTGGATGAGGCCCCCATCTCCTCTCTTAGCACACACACTCAATAGCATGAAGATCAATAAGGCAAGTTAACTCGAAAAAGCGTCAGCTTTTATACCTGAGAGGAAGGTTCGAGAAAGCTCTGGACTAAAACTAGACACACCCTCTCATTTTCTTTGGACAGTTGAAAATTTACAAGAAGCCTGTGATTGGCAGAAAAATACACAAAATTTTTGATTGGTCAGAATCCAAAGTTGGTGGGATAAGTAAGAAGTGTTGCAAACCTTGAAGTGTCAAAAACAAAGAAAGTCAATTCAGTTCAGAAAACCTATAAGCACAAAATTTCTTTAAATTTCTAGTTGTTGCAATTTGCACCAGAGTGCATGACATCAGGTTTTTTAATAACGAATTCAACGAATTCAATCACTCAATCACTACTGATCTGCATTTAGGGCAGGTGGCAGATTCACTATCTGTTGTTTTCCTAGCCTTTTCTTAAATGATTGCAAAGAAATTGGAAATTTGTTGAACATCTCCCTTGGTAAGTTACTCCAATTCCTAACTCCCCTTCCTATAAACAAATATTTGCCCCAATTTGTCCTCTTGAATTCCAACTTTATCTTCATATTGTAATCTTTCCTACTTGTAAAGACACCATCCAAACTTATTCGTCTACTGATGTCCTCCCACGCCATCTCTCCACTGACAGCTCAGAACATACCACTTAGTTGAGCAGCTCATCTCCTTTCTCCCACGTCTTCCCAGCCCAAACTTTGCAACATTTTTGTAACACTACTCTTTTGTCGGAAATCGCCCAGAACAAATCGAGCTGCTTTTCTTTGGATTTTTTCCAGTTCCTGAATCAAGTAATCCTGGTAAGGGTCCCATACACTGGAACCATACTCAAGTTGAGGTCTCACCAGAGACAAATATGCTCTCTCCTTTACATCCTTACTACAACCCCTAAATATTCTCATAACCATGTGCAGAGATCTGTACCCTTTATTTACAATCATATTTATGTGATTTCCCCAATGAAGATCTTTCCTTATATTTATACCTAGGTATTTACAATGATCCCCAAAGGGAACTTTCACCCTGTCAACGCAGTAATTAAGACTGAGAGGACTTTTCCTATTTGTGAAACTCACAACCTGACTTTTATCCCCGTTTATCATCATATCATTGCCTACTGTCCATCTCACAACATTGAGGTCATTTTGCCGTTGCTCAGAATCTTGTAACTTATTTATTACTCTATACAGAATAACATCATCTGCAAAAAGCCTTATCTCTGATTCCACTTCTTTACACAGATCATTGATATATACAAGAAAACATAAAGGTCCAATAATACTGCCTTGAGGAATTCCCCTCTTAATTTTTACAGGGACAGATAAAGCTTCACCTTTCTATTTTCTAGAAACAGAGCCACCCATTCAGTCACTCTTTTGTCAAGTCCAATTGCATTCATTTTTGCCAGTAGTCTCCCATGATCTATATCTATATCATATCTATAGGGAAAAGTTCCAACTTTTTGAAATAGCTGTTGTAAACTTTGTGTTAGATAGCGTTCTTGAAGGCGCTTCATTTAAATGCACGGAGTTGAGGTGTACTTCCCGGTACATATAGCATTGCGTTACACAATGCAAAACTGCGACATCATATGGCACTTATAATCTTGTTGATGTTCCTGCTTTTTTTTTTTTTTTTTTTTGCTAGTGGCTTTATGTGCCTCCGTGGCTCAGACGGCAGCACGTCGGCCTCTCACCGCTGGATACCGTGGTTCAAAAATCCCGGTCATTCCATGTGAGATTTGTGCTGGACAAAGCAGAGGTGGGACAGGTTTTCTCCGGATACTCTGGTTTTCCCTGTCATCTTTCATACCAGCAACACTCTCCATTCTCATTTCTTAGCATCTATCAGTCATTACTAAATCACTTTGGGAGTGGCGACCCCATCATACTAATAGCCCATATCTGATTCATTCATTCCATCCCGGACCCGGTCAATGACTGGAAAACAGGTTGTAGGTTTTCATTTTTCAGGGGCTTTTCGTTGCACAGACACAGATAGGTCTTATGGCGACGATGGGGATAGGAAACTCCTAGGAGTTGGAAGGAAGCGACCGTGACCTTAATTAAGGTACAGCCCCGGCATTTGCTTGGTGTGAAAATGGGAAACCACGGGAAACCATTTTCAGGGCTGCCAACAGTGGGATTCAGACCCACTATCTCCCAGATTCAAGCTCACAGCTGATCGTCCCTAACCGCACTGCCAACTCGCCCGATTTTTTTCTCCTTAATACGACAGTCTGAAATAGATAAAAATAAACAAAAAATTGCGAAGAACTCTTAATAATAATGTTAATGTAATAATGATTTTACGTTCCACTAATTACTTTTACGGTTTTTGGATGTAGAACTCCTTGAACAATACCGCAGTCAATCTTCATTTCTATCAAAGCTCCAACATTCTCAGTGAACGGGCACAGTTCAAATCCCATGCACTGCATAGCCACATTATACATAAATATATTTCTTTCCGCAGAATTGCTTACGGGCACAACACATCAACTATACCTGTGTTAGTGATCGATCGTTTAGGATGGTCGTTCAGAACTAAGGCGCTCAATTATGTATTTATCGTTGAAACATTAGTGAAGTCAGCACCATTCTTTGTAATTTGTATCATGTGTATGGAATAGACATCAGCAGTGAAGAATAAAATAGATTATAACTTCGCACGCGGTTGAGTCGCATTATCATAGCAACCAGCTAATAACGTCCATGAGCAGCATAGATAGCAGCTAAATGGACAGAGTAACTCGGTAGGATGCTGGTAGATTATCACAAGTATCTGGAGCCATGCTGTCTGCAGTGCATCTCACAGCTGTTGATGGGTGCTTAATGGAGGATCCTTAGAGCAAACAGGACAATAGAGGTAGTCCCACATTTTTTATTTATTTTACACAACAGCATTGAAAAAATTCAGAGACTGCACCATTTCAGAAATACTAGCCCGAAAGTCAAAATTTATCCCAGTTTGCAATTTAGATAAATCGCCCCTTTCACCCGTGATAGCAACAGGTGAGGCGTATGTAGAAGACCTATTGTACACCTTTTATGCCCACCGCACCAGCTCACAACACATTATGGTACCGTACTTCACGTGCTACGCGTTGCTGACTTCAAATGTGGGAGGTAGTCATAATGCGACTTGTCTTTGTTTGTGCTGTATCTGTTACACATTTTTATATTAGACTGTATTCATATATAAATATATTGTAGAAGTGGTAGTATCAGAGGAAATACCCAGTCCATTGGGAATTTGAGTGCAGACAAGTAGTTTGCCCATTTGACCTGGCAAGGTGAGTCTAATTCACTTAGTTCTAACATTTCATATGCAGCTTCTGTCATCAGTTCTATGCGAATAAGGAAATTATACATAATACTGAACGCTTTAAGGTCCTTCGTAGGATACCTACCTTCCTTACCTATCAGCAAATCGGCATGAGATCTTCCTCTTGGGTCGTCTATGGATTCTTTGTCACTTGCTTAGGTATGAGGCGAGTTTCAGTATTTTGAACTATTTTCTACAATGAGAGGATTCAAGTTAAAAGAAATGGATATTTTACTTATCATAAAATTGAAATTGCAGAAACTTGTGACATTACACCACCTCAACTCAACAAACTCAGTTTTGTCCGTTAAATATATTGTAACAGTAAATGTGGTACTTCGGTAGACATGAGACGCAGGGCATGTACCATTTGTTGAAGTGCGTACAGAGGGAGAGGGTTTGTTTAGAAATAAATCTTAAAATTTTTCCTCTTGAGTTTATTAATAAATTCGAAGTCATGTCACCTCTGTACAGCAGATACAGTAGAAAATGTTCCTCGTCCTAGGGCTGGCGATGTCCTTGGATTCCGGCAGCTCCTCCTTTTCCCATACCAGTGAACCACCATTCCTCCCCCGATGGAAGTTCTCGAAGATCCATTCGACGTCTTGAAGATCCATACAGTGCTGATGAAGGGCGTTGAGGTAGTCCTCGTGAATGATGAACGTGAATGAACATCGTTAAGCCTTGGGGCGAGTTAATGCAAAGACTGCTTCTGCACAGATGAGAGGAAAGTTTATCAATGGTTTTAACAAGGTTCAAACACGAAAAAAAAAAATGTATCTTTGAGAGTTTATCACATGGTGAAATGTCACTAAATTTTGTCCCGTGTTAAATGAAAAGAAGGCCACTAGACTCGAATGAGCATGTAAGTTTAATACTCATAAAAATAAAAGTCCACTCGAAACTTATCGTCGAGTTTTAACAGTCACTTGAAGTTTGTGGCACTTGGCATAATGTAAAGTAATGCCGCACGACTTAGTTCTTAGTTTGAAGCACTGTTCAACGTAATTTAATTGGATTAGAAAATAAAGATGTTTCACTCGTGAATTCGAACTCATTCATGTATTGATAATAACATGAAATTAAAAGACGAAATTAATCATGTATTGACAGTCCTCGGTTCGACTGTTCGTAAAATCGAAACGCACAACTGAATGTTCATAGAATTGAAACGTGCTGTTTAGTATAATTGAAATGCACAGTTCACAATTGCACAGTTTACAGTTCATGACCTAAAGTTCATGAAATGGTAAATTAGTGACGTAGTCATGCTTGCAATCGAGTAAATCTGGATTAAAACACAGTCTCATAAACGTGAAGTATTTAGTACTCTGTAAGGAGCAAACTGTCCTAAGTCCTGTCCATAACATTAAACTTCAAATTACGAGCACTCGAAAACATTCGCAAGTCTTAGACACTCGTGTAGAATAAACAGTCACTTGATAATGTTCAGACGAAGCACAATTTATATCACGTCCCGTCGGAGTAAAAGTTTATCACTCACAGTATAAAGAAATCCGTACAAGTCCATATTCGACGCTATTGGGTTAAAGTCCACGGACTCGAATATTGATAGCCGCTTCGCGCTAGATCACGGTCCTCGCGAACCGACTGTATGAACTCCATTGCCTAGCGTGCACATACACACTCTGGCCACATACTCAGGCCACACACTGCTCTGCTGAGCGAAGCAGTACTGTATTTATATCTGATCTGGGCCTTCACATCTCGTTCCATAACTTCATCGCCTCATGTCAGATTTACGTGAAACTCGGCAGGAACGTAGATAAGGGATCGGGTTACACGATGATATTGTTAGATTTGTTTAATTATTATTGTGGGGAAAGTTATTACCCATAGAAGTTCGAGGAACATTCCACACCAGTTTAGGCTCTGTGTTGTGGTGAGGCATGCTCTGACGTCACCCGCTCTCTACGTCACACGCACACAGCTGTTGCTCGCCGTCCAGTTAGTCTTTCGCAGCCGGCCCGGAGCGTAACGCGTAAGTTTTTAAAATTTCTATTGCATCCGGGAGATAGTAGGTTCGAATCCCACTATCGGCAGCCCTGAAGATGGTTTTCCGTGGTTTTCCATTTTCACATAAGGCAAATGCTGGGGCTGTACCTTAATTAAGGCCACGGCCGCTTCCTTCCAACTCCTAGGCCTTTCCTATCCCATCGTGGCCATAAGACCTATCTGTGTCGGTGCGACGTAAAGCCCCTAGCAAAATTTCTATTACGGGGACTTAGTTTTGTACCGCTGTTACCGGTACAATATATACACTATGTGATCAAAAGCATCCGTTGACACCCCCAAAAACATACATTTTTGATCTTAGTTGCATTGTACTGCCACCTACTGTCAGGTACTCCATAGCAGCGACCTCAGTAGTCATAAGACATCGTGAGAGAGCAGAATGGGGCGCTCCGCGGAACTCACGAACTTCGAACGCGGTCAGGTGATTGGGTGTCACTTGTGTCACAAGTCTGTACACGAGATATCCACACTACTAACCATCTCTAGGTCTACTGTTTCTGATGGGATAGTGAAGTGGAAACATGAAGGGACACGTACAGCATGAAAGCGTACAGGCCGACCTCGTCTGTTGACTGACAGAGACCGCCGACAGTTGAAGAGGGTCGTCAAGTGTAATAGGCAGGCATCTATCCAGACCTTCACACAGGAATTCCAAACTGCATCAGGATCCACTCCAAGTACTATGACAGTTTGGCGGGACGTGAGAAAACATGGATTTCATGGTCGAGCGGCTGCCCGTAAGCCACACATCACGCAGGTCAATGCCAAGCGACGCCTCGCTTGGTGTAAGGAGCGTAAACATTGGACGATTGAACAGTGGAAAAACATTGTGTGGAATGACGAATCACGGTACACAATGTGGCAATCCAATGGCAGGGTGTGGGTATGGCGAATGCCCAGTGAACATCATATGCCAGTGTGTGTAGTGCCAACAGTAAAATTTGGAGGCGGTGGTGTTATGGTGTGGTCGTGGTTTTCATGGAGGGGGCTTGCACCTCTTGTTGTTTCTCGTGGCATTATCACAGCACAGGCCTACATTGATGTTTTAAGAACCTTCTTGCTTCCCACTGTTGAAGAGCACTTCGGGGATGGCGATTGCATCTTTCAACACAATCGAGCACCTGTTCATAATGCACGGCCTGTGGCGGAGTGGTTACATGACTATTACATCCGTGTCATGGATTGGCCTGCGTGGAGTCCCAACCTGAATCCTATAGAACACCTTTGGGATGTTTTGGAACACTGACTTCGTGCCAGGCCTCGCTGCCGACATCGCTACATCTCCTCAGTGCAACGCTCCTTGAAGAATGGGCTACCATTCACCAAGCAACCTTCCAGCACCTGATTGAACATATGCCTGCGAGAGTGGAAACTGTCATCAAGGCTAAGGGTGGGCCAACACCATATTGAATTCCAGCATTACCGATGGAGGGCGCCACGAACTTGTATGTCATGTTCAGCCAGGTGTTCGGGTACTTTTGATCACATAGTATATATAATAGCAATAAACACGATGATGAGATACACTGGCTTGTGAGACCTAAATTCAATTGTCTGAGGGGCATCCTTACTAGAAACCACTGTCTTAATTTAAGAATGAAATAAAGTCTGGAGATCCCTAAGATCCGTTTCCATATGAGACCGCATGTATCACCATAGTGATTCGTGATGATCTAGCCCCCGTGACACGAGCTCTGAACTCTTGGTATAATTAAGGCAGTCCAATCGGTATGTGCCACACAGTGGTTGTACGGTATTGACCCTTAATTGAATCGATGTGACCTGCGATAATGTCATGGACCGACATCTACCTTAATGATTTACGTTAAAGTCATTGTGGATGACGACCGCAAGGAAAATTATGCTATAATGGCGGATGGCCCTAGTATAAGTCGCTGAAGTTGATGACCCCTTGACCATCCAAACGTCTAAGCTGATGGCTGAACACAATTAAGTTACAGTAGTTGATGACCAAGGTTTCCACAGTTATAAATCCCCAACACATCTGTTGCTCAACAAATAAAAATAAAAATTACAACTACAATAACAAACGCTCACAACACTAGTGGCAGTAAGTTCCTTGCCATCGGACATGTCCCCTTAATTGTTATGTTAATAAGATGAAATTTCCCGGCAAATAAAACCAAGATTTCGAGAATAAGTTTTCAGGTTAGTCACTTGGTTTTAAGCTAATTCTCAAAATATGATTCCACTGAATTTAATAAATTTATAAATGAAGTTATCTCATAATCCTAATTAACAACAAATTTTCCCGGATGAATGGTTTCTTTAACTATTTAATTACATTTTTATCACTCCAATCTCTTTATCAAAAACATTCCTTTGACAATAATATTGATCTAATATTTTTTATGCTCTAAGTTCTCTTCACCGCAGCTAAAAAGCGGGATACATTGTCATAATTACCAGTACACAAGTATGAAGGATGAGCTTTTTCCACGTAATCAATACTTTATTTACGAAGTGTCTAAAATTTTAATTACATTAAAAGACAGTACCGGTTTTGAACTGCTAAATGGGTCATCGTCATCCACAGCTGATGATGACCCATTTAAATGAAGAATTGATTAGGTGGAAAACTCTCATCCTTCATACTTGTGTGCCCAAACTATCAATACGGACCATGAAGCTGATAGATTTTAGTTATAATAATTACCAGTACCATTTATTTATTTCATGATGTCACTCAACAATTTTACATTATAACACTAATAATTATTAAGAAACTAAGTTGGATGACCCTAACATTAAATCCTATAACCTTCATAACTTCATACACAACGTAAAATAAAACAACCTATGTCAAATCACTTATAACACCTACGGTTATCCCTTGGACTAATTCCGGCACTTCCTATGATATGATTTCAGGTCGATAAAACTCCAGTGTCGTAATGTACCTCACCCAATTCTAGGATGGATGGTCTACTTCACCCCACGTGCTCCACAAGCATGACCTCATATCACAACAACCTACATTTATGCCTTGGAAATCAACAACACAACACAATCGTCCATCACAATCACAGTCAGTCAATCAATCAATCAATCAATCAATCAATCACTACTGATCAGCAATCGCCCAGGTGGCAGATTCCCTATCTGTTGTTTTCCTAGCCTTTTCGTGAATGATTTCAAAGAAATTGGAAATTTATTGAACACCTCGCTTGATAAGCTATTCCAATCCCTAACTCCCCTTCCTATAAAGGAATATTTGCCCCAATTTGTCCTCTTGCATTCTAGCTTTATCTTCATATTGTGATCTTTTCTACTTTTAAAGACACCACTCAAATGTATTCATCTGCTGATGTCATTCCACGCCATAAGACCTATCTGTGTCGCTGCGACATAAAGCAACTTGCAAAAAAAAAAAAAATTGAGAACGTGGCTCAAAGCTGTTGCTTATTATGCCGAATATTTTGAAGTAAAAAGAGCTAGTTGAAGACCTTGATTCCGAAGAAGCTGCTTCTATTAAAGAAGCACAAGAAGTCTTCTGCAAAGATGGTGTTCGTGAGTAAGTTATATTCATTCCTTCCAATTTGATGTGCATACCTCTAGCAGTCAGGAAATTGCAAGAAAAAGAATTGTCCCATCACGTTACTACTGGAATTGTTAAATAAGTTGAACGATCCCCAATGAACCTAGAAATCAAGTTTTCTCAGAAAAAATGTGGAGTATAGCATTAAAAAACTCCGATCTCTGCAAACTTAAAAACATTTCTGGTATTCTCCAAGGCAAAGAACAAATCGACAGTGCATCGACACTGGAAATCTCTGATTTTGTTAAGTTGTTATATGCTCCAATTGTGGCTGATTTAGAGCGAGTGTGTTCTGTGTACAAAACCATTTTAAGTGAAAGTAGTGAAAATAGGTGCAAGTTGGTGTTTGAGCACCTGTTGCATCATGCTGTGATTAAGTGTAATCAAGACTTGATCATTTCATTGAGGAACTGTAACATTTTAATGTAGTACTGTATATAATGGTTTTTATTTATTTTGGCAACGTTTAAAGTGTGACATGTTTTTGTAATATACATTCATTGTCAGCAGATTTGCTTTTTCAATGCTTATTTCAATAATTTAGTGCATATTTTGGCACTTTTAAATGCATAATCGTCGTAAGCCTTCCTTAAGTTTCAGAATGTTATGTTTACAAGAAACAGTTTTCAATTCTGTAAGGTAAGATTTTTTCAGTTCTGGGTGGTTGTAAAATTGTTTTCATGGTCGCGTTCTAATCTGTATATATCCCTTAGTTATTCTCTATCTATGGCTCTGAAATACATAAGTGAAGAACATAAGTGAATTCTCTTCTTTTCTAAATATTAGTTTGTTGAAAAGAATGATGTGGATCAGTAGCTGGCCTTTACGTTCCACTTTGCCGCGATAAGGTGAGACAACGTGCCTCGCCCGGAGTTGAATCTGGTGTTTACAGGTTACAAGTAACATTTGCTTCGCAATTTGCTTAAAACTTTCCTCCGGTATTTGACAATTTACTTGCGATTTGCTTTATTAATTCAAACAGACGGTAAGAAGAGATCATGAAAAACAATTCCTATTAGCTTTTCTCATGAGACCTTTCGACCTCGAATGGCAGCTTTAAAAATGCTTTATTTCTGTATTATTTTTGTTTTTAAATACACAGTTCACAAAAATTAGGGGAACATGATTTTTAACGTATGTCATGCTCTACAAAACAATACCTTACACCCAGGTATATTACCAACTAAACCCTTATTCTTTACTGTTGAAGTATACAATAGAACATCGATCGATTCCCGTTCATTTTTAGAACACAAACGGAAATGTCGAAATAGGGGCGGAAACAAAGTGATAACAGTCCTCCTGGGTGGATTTTTATCACAGTTGGGGAGCTTCAGTATGGTGTACGTCCTCCACGAGCATTTATCACAGCTTGGCACCTACGTGGCATGCTCCGTGTAAGTCGACGAAGGTCACGTTCCGGTATCAGATCCCATTCTTCAATGAGAGCCTGTTCGAGATCTTGGAGAGTCTGTGGTGGAACAGGACACCCACGATCACTTAACGTCAAGCCTATTCCACACAAGTTCAGTGGGATTAAGGTCGGAACTCACTGCTGGCGATTGCATCTCTTGAATGTCCAGTTCTCCCAAGACAGCTCTGGTGTTGCGTGCTACATGAGCCCTGGCATTGTCGTGCGTGAGTACGAATTCAGGGCCAACACCATATGCAGCAACCAACACATGCTGTAGCAGTATCTGCTCGATGTACTCTGCAGCGGTAAGATTACCACGGACGACGACAAGATCCGTACGGCCATCAATACTGATGCCACCCCACACCATCACAGAACCTTGTCCGAATCGGTCGCCTTCCTGGACAACATTTGGCATGTACTGCTCACCACGGTGTCTCCATAGACGTTGACGTCCATCACACTGTGTCAGGGGAAATCTGGACTCGTCTTTGAACAACACAGGTCTCCATTGGCAAAGTTGCCAGTTGACGTGGGTATGGGCAAACAGAAGGCGAGCTGCGCGATGTTGCTGCGTTAAACGGGGCACTTGAACAGGACGTCTGGGTAGTAAGGACACTTCTCTTAACCTGTTCCTTACTGTCTGGTCAGACACCGTGACTCCAGTGACCCTCCTGAGGCTTTGTTGCAGTTCTCTGACAGTTGCTGAACAACGCCGCAACGCACAGATGGTCAATTATCAGTCATCCTGTGGGGTTGTCATGCGTTCACGACCTTGTCCAACCCTCCTTGTGAACTGGCCTGTCTCATTGTAGCGATTCCACAAGTGGTGAATAACTGACGGAGAGACATTGTGATCCACAGCAGCACGACGAAAAGTCCATCTTTCCTGGATCAAAGTGACGGCCGTTGCGACTTGAACCTCATTAAGATGTCTCGTGGGATGTGCTGATTGACGTACAATGTGCTCAGATGACCGCAGTAGTCTGTGTACCTCACAACGGCACACCGATATTCACTTTGTTTTGAGGGATCACCTGACGGTTTGATGCATGGCTACGCCCACAGATGGAGTATAACTTCGATTTGACATACCCTGAGTAGCTAAGGTCTCAAGGTATGCTGTACGACCATTAGAACCCCAGCTAACAAATTAACGTTCACATACCAGACGTTACAAAACATGTTCCCCTAATTTTTTTGAACTGTGTATTTGATATTTTATTTGCTTATATCTATTTAAAATATTTACATTGGTTTGAGCCAGCTTAATGTTAATTACCAGAAATATCGTAATCAATTTTTAATTCTTGCCAATCGCTTTCAGAGTCAAAACTTCCAAACTGACTACTCTGACTAGACTTTTGAATCTCTTCAGCAAGAAACGCAAGGTGGTTTCTCCACAATAACTTTTTCAATTTCCGTGGCATGTTTTATACATGGTTTTTCTAGAAATCAGTCGTTACGGAACGTAAGTTTTCTTGAGATACGACTTTTGTCACATTTACGCCTTTTCTCTTCTCTTCAGCGTTTGCAGGGTGGTCCTGCTGACAGTCGGTCGTTTCTTCTGTGCAAGCATGGGAAATTCTTCAGTGTTTTCCTTGCTGCTGTTTTCTTTGTTCTTCTTCAACGCGTGTTTTATAGAGTGAAGTGATATTCAAAGGTAGTTAGCAGTTCATTGCTAAGTAGGAACCCGATTTTCACCTAGCTTCTCGCCCTCTAAATTAAAGAAAACAAACGGCACTCACGATCATGTGAAGCTCATATTCAGTGAACGGAGGTTTCGGAGGCATCTTGCAGGAATCTGCACTCGCCAACACACTGAATTATTGAATAAGACTTTAAGCGAGTTGATAAGAATATGGAAAATAAGTGTTTATTTGGGGTGGAGAACCACAACATCGGAATTTCATTGACTCGTAGCAAGAAAGGCCAATGTGAAAATGCAAGAAACAATGTCTTTTTTCCCAATAACTTCTCAATTTGTATGGTATGTTTTGTACGTTTTTTCCAGAGCCAAATCGTTACGGAACGTAACGTCTCTTGCCACTTTTACGCCTTTTCCCTTCTTTTCAATGTCTTTCGAGCAAGTGTGGCTGTAAAAAATGAAAATGTATCTGGTAGAATTTCAAACACAGATCCAATATGGACTTTACTACCCAATCAAGTGCACAATTTGGAAGTAGAGTGTTGCTGAATGGAAAAATTACACTTACACGTTCAACTAAAGAAGTCAGAGCTTGCGAACCGAACAGATATTGTGTTCTACGAAGATGACGCTCGTCTCCCCGTGGCTGGAACTACCCGCGGAAAGTTACACGAGATCGGCTGGTATGTTTACATCCTCAGAACGTAGGCCATAATCCAGACACTGCGCCATCTGATTTGCGTAGATTTCTTTCAACAGATAATAATGTAATATTGCAATACTATCAACAACAACAACAACAACAACGCAGTCGATGATTTCTTCGTCTCTAAATCTTGGCAGTTCTCGCAGGAATATTGCCTGGAAGACAAAGGTCAGCAGAAGAATAGCTTTCTTTGTGGGTCAGTGGTAGAATGTCGGCCTTCGAATCCCAAGATCGCGGGTTCAAACCCGGTAGAGGTAGTCGGATTATAGAAAGGCAGAAGAGAGTGGATTCGATACTCCCTGTCGTAGGATGTAGGATGTCTGTAGGTGTTTATCCGACAAAAATTAAGATCGCCAAAGAGAGGTCCGGTTTGCTCTTCCAACTAGAAAGTAAAATTGAACGTAGATATTGACGCACCGGCAGTCTAAATAGCATCATATTAAAATACCTGCATACGGTAGTGAAGGTCATAAGTTATTATTATTATTATTATTATTATTATTATTATTATTATTATTATTATTATTATTATCCGGCTCCTTGGCGGAAATGGGCTCGGTTGTATTCCCGGTGGGTATAGGAATTTTAATCATGCCTGATTAATTCTTCTGACTCGCCGGCTGGGTGTTTGTCCCAACATACCCCTCTTTATATTCCCACAACACATTAGACTACCAATCATCATATAGTAATAGTGAATACATCTCCCTCGTGGGGTTGGCGTCAGGAAGGGCATCTGGCTGTAAAACAGGAAATGATCCAC